>NW_025764282.1:0-2609059 GCF_021365285.1 Talaromyces proteolyticus | reverse complement strand
TATAAGATATTACAATCATAATTACCAAAAAGCAGCTTAGAAAAAATATAAATAGAACTATACCAAACACAGGGCCAGAATTATCTAGAGATTCATCAACAAAATCACCAATTCATTTAAGCTTTCATTTCAAAATAAAGCAATATAATGATCTATCCTATAGTTATAAAAGACATAGAAAGACTCCAATTAGCTTCTTAATCTTATCAAATACCTAGAAACTAAGATTCTGTGCCTTTAAACTCCAGAACACCCACTGTACAATCCGATACACTCGAAGGCAAAACTGGTGTCGGGGTTTTACACTCTTTCATTGTTTTCTAAAGTCTATACTAAGAAGGATTAAACTATCTTTAAACTAAATCCTACATAGCCCTAATTTATAGTATAATATATAATACTATACTAAATACTTTTTATTAGAAATTCTAAATTAATATAAATTTAAATTTAATAGTTTAGAGTATTAATTATCTTTAAAAATACTAGATTTATATATTATTTAGAATTATTAACTATTAATATATTACTATATAACTTCTTTATAGACTATTTAGTTAATATCATTAAGAATAATAATATATTGGGATAATTAACGCTTAAAATCTTCTTTTATAGCTGTATATAATTCTTTATTAAGTTAATGGCTTCCATGCTACGGTCCTGTCATTTCTATATAGAGATAAGGTTGGCCATACTGGCCAGTATATCTGAATACTCTGTATTTAACATCTTTAAACTTGTTTCTATTACTTATATATTCAGCTCTTCAGCCTTTTTTTATTGGCTTTAATTCTAGTATATTAACATCAGGTTGACCATATTAACCAGCATGTCTAGATGCTCTGCACCCAGCATCTTCAAACTCGTCTCCATCACTTGCACATCTAGCTCTTCGGCCTCTTTCCATCGGCCTTGATCCCAGTACAAGAGAAACACATGACATCATCTTATTTGGCAGTCTTGCACTGTTTCAGTAAATATCAGAAATCTACTTATATTAAAGACTTAACCCAATATAATTTAGTGCACTGCGCTATTAAAGATTAAGATAGAATCTAAAAGGTTAGATATATACATTATATCTATATTAAGAATAATAAGAATTTATCATTATCCTCTTTTAATTATTTTTATTATATATATTTTAATTAATAGTATCTATACTATAGCTAATTTATATATTACTATTATAGTTATTTAAAAATATTATGCTATATATATTGCCACTACTCTAATCTAATAATTAAAAGTATAATTATGATGATATAATTCTAAAAATAGCTTGGTTAGTTTCTAAAAAGTATAATTACTTTTCAACTTCTCTCATTATAAGAGTTTATTGGATATTACCATCTTTTTTATCTTTTAACTTCTCTTAAAGTTCTTTCTTATATTTTAAAACTTTATTTTACTACTTTTTTAAAAAATCAATATATTTTTTAATAGTTTTTTTTAAATTTTATAATTAGCTTTTCAGCTTTTTATGATTTATTTTAGAGATAGATTTTAAACAAAGCTAAATAAATCTTTAAAGCATTAGTATAGATTATGAAAAGACTTTATAAGGATTCTTTATAGCTATATGCTTTTAATAGCAAACTAAATAATATTCTAATAGAATTAAATTTACACTCTAAATACACTAATTTTTTTTTATTCTATATATTGATAGAAAGACAATCTTTAAAAAAAAGCTTTATACTATTAGAATATTTTGTTTATTACTAAAGTTTCTTGCTAAAATCAGTATATATCTAATTATATGTATTTATTATATCTATAATATCAATTTTCTTAAGATCTGATTTAGCCTCAGTATAAGTTATGTTATTGGAAATTTAAAGTTTTTTAAGAGTGGTTAATGGACACTGAATAGTTTTCAAAATTAAAGTAATATCTTGAATTACTTTCTTTACTTCTATAAGATTATCAATTAAATTATAAAGATAATTAATATTAAAAATAATAAACTCAATAATACTAATAACACTAATAACAATACTGAATAGATCTATATATTCTAGATTTATATAATAAAATAAAGAGATATTTATATGCTTTCTATAAAATAGAAATACATTAAATTAACAGATATGAGTAGAAAACAGGTTAATCTATTATAAAAGTTATAAATATATAACATAGATATTAGGTACTTCTGTATTAAGATTAGCTAATAGTAGCTTGAAAGATACAAATAACTAGATTATCATATTTAATTATTTTACTTATCACTATATTTTGAAATATTATTAATAAAACTATAAATAGAATACTTATATCTATTTTATTTAAGAGGAAGATTATCTTCATTTAAGATACTGTTCTATTTAGTCTAAATTTAAGATAAAATATAATTTTAAAATGATTATAAGTTGTAATGGTTCATGCTGTGTATTATGTTATCTTCTTGGACTTAGATAATTGAGGAGTATAAGTTAGCTATAATGCTGGGAATGTTAAGATCCACTACTATTATTATCTCATAGGTAAGTCTCTATTGAGAGCCACTAGAGAGCTGTGCTGATAGTATTCTGATTGTGTAGAGTGTTTAGAGACTCCTCCCAGTCTATTACTATCGATCCTGTTCCTTTGCGATCCAGATTTTGTCGATTGTGGAACAGTCCTTAATCAGCTCCATTAAAGATGTGCTACGCTAGGGTCCAGGACTGCGCTTGTCGGCCTCGGTGGTGTTGGGTGTGTAAAAAAAACTATTCTCTTTATTAGTTGCTGCTAACACGGCATGAAGAAAATCATAGCTTATGATTGAGTACGCATATCAAACCTATGAGCAATCTTCTAGAACATGGGTTTTCTGGATTTATGCTAGTAATGTGGCCTAATTTGAGCAGAGCTATTATGATATTATAAAGATAGTTAAGCTGTTTGGATAATAGGATTTTAAGATTAATATCTTTAAGCTTGTATATAACTAACTATAAGATACTAGGAATAAGAAGTGGATTCTAATACTTAATAATATTGATGATATTTATTTTCTTTTTAATTGTCTTAATAAAGTTCAGAGTCAAGCTAATTATAAAAATAATAGAATTGATTACTCACTACAAGAATATCTTCTATAAAGTATAAATAGATCTTTTCTAATAACTTTGCGGAGTAAAAAGACTGTATTAAAGCTAATAGAATAATGTGACATTATTATAATTGAATTAATAGATAAAGCGCACGTATTAGCCCTTTTTAAGAAGAAATTAAAAAAGTAGAATAAGAGTTAAGATATTACTAAGCTTACAGTAGCATTAGAATTTATTCTACTTATAATTGTTTAAACTGCAGTATATATTTCCAACCTAGATTGAGGTTGTTCAGTGCAACAGTATCTTAATAAGTTCTAGAAAAATGATTATAAAAAGATCTATCTATTAGACTATAAAGATGGTTAGTTTTGTTGAGATTGGGAGGTTAAGAACTCTGTTTTTGTTATTTGGTAGATCTCATTTGATAGTATATGCTAAATCTGATGATTAGTGGCTGGTTTATTGTCATTGATGAGCTTTTTTGATTATTAAGGGATTTCTGAGGCTTTTCTTTAAAATTGAAGTAGATAGGAAAATGTGGAGTAGAGTGATTGCGATGATGATGAAGGCAGTGAATTATAATCTAGTGTAATTGATGAGTTTTAAAATGATATTCTAGCGCTGTGAAGGTACTTGTTTATCTTGATAAATATGGATAGAATAGCTTTTGAAATGTATAATCTGGTGTAGCTAGTGATATGAAGATGGCTTAAAGCGAATGGAGAGCTGGAAAAGTGGAAACAGTAGTATATTTGGAATCTAAATTTGGAATTTTTTATAGGAGAATATGAGAATTGGGCAAAATGTTAAGAACTTTTTCTGTATGTGAAGTCTGCGGTCATGTAGTGACTGCAGGAATGTGATTCATTACTGGAGTGGGCCTCGCTGCTATATAAGGCGGCATGGTATGACTGGAGAAAAGGAAATGGAGCTGAGGGAGAGAAGCTGTTAGTTAAGATGATGAAAACTTGAATGAAGTTACTAGGTCTGGAATATGAATATATGTTGAATAGTATCTAAATAGTAGGATCAATATAGTTGCTTGAAGGTTGATGGAATGAGGCTGAAGAGTTGGAGGTGTAAGTGATGAAGATAAGAAAGAGGGTGCAGGGTGTAGAGCATCCGGACACACTGATCAATATAAATAATCTGGCATTGATATACTGGAAGTAAGGCTGATAAAAAGAGACTGAAGAGCTATTTATATAAGTGATAGAGATAAGTTTAAAGATACAGAGTGTAAAGCATCTCTTCATATTAATCAGTATGAATAACTTAGTATTGATATACTGAAATTAAGGCTGATAAAAAGAGGCTGAAGAGCTATTTATATAAGTGATAGAGATGAGAAAGAGGATGCTGAGTGTAGAGTATTTGGATACACTGATCAGTATAATTAACCTAACATCAACATACTAGAATTAAGGCTGATAGAAAGAGGCTAAAAAGCTATTTATATAAGTAATAGAGATAAGAAAGAAGATACTAGATAGAGAATATCTCTTTATGCTGATCAGTATAGCTAGTCTAGCATTAATATACTAGAATTAAGGCTGATAAAAAGAGGCTAAAGAGCTAAAGATACAAGTAATGAAGATAAGAAAGAGGATACAGAGTATAAAACATCTCTCTATACTGACTAGCATGAATAACTTGGTATCAATGTACTGAAATTAAGGTTAATAAAAAGAAGCTGAAGAGCTATTTATATAGATGATAAAGATAAATTTAAGGATGCTAGATGTAGAATATCTGAACACGCTGGACAGTATAGCCAACCTGGCATCGACGTACTGAAATCAAGGCTGATGGAAAGAGGCCGAAGAACTGTTTGTGCAAGTGATAGAGACAAGAAAAAGGGTGCTAGGTGGGGAGCATTCTTCCACACTGACCAGCATGGCCAACCTGGCGTCGTGTCACGCACCGGGACCCACTCTAGTTGTCACTGGCTGTGTCGAGGAGCGATACGATGTATTAAACCACACAGAGATTCCTTAAGGGTAACTAGTAACAAAGTATAAAGATTATTAAAGAATAAAGATAAAGGTAAGATATAACTAAAATAAGAGTAATACTTTAAAATGCTATAGTATTTCAAATAGAATTATCTTATTGATCCTTACAGTGTAACTGATAGTAATAATTAGGCTGTCATTTGGTTCGGTTCTGGTCCTGAGTTTCTGGACCAAACCCAAAAGTGGGTCGGTTCGGTTTAGTCCTTATTATTGGAATTAGAACTGAAAACTGAACAGTTCTAGCTCTTTAAACCAAAACTGAATCACGCTAAAGAAGAATTACTAATTATAGTTAAATTGGTCTGAATCTAATCCGGTTTTTATTTAGATAACTAAATTGTATAAAAGAATTTTTAATTATAGTTAGATTTTATTCTTAAAAATATATTAAAATCTCTCTAAATTTTAATGAATTAGATAGATAAATAATATAAAAATTAAAATTAATTATTTAAATTATAATTATCCATCTGATTATTAAGATAGGCTAAAAAATAGATAGATAATAATAAATATTATAGAATAGATATAGAAATATATATATATATTTTCTTGATAAATAGATTAGCCGTATAACATAATCTGAAAAATATAAATGAAAAGTAGAAAAGATATTATTGTTATTTAGATAATTCCTAGATTATAATCTAAATATTAAGAATTTATTATAATATTTATAAGAATATTTAAAACAAAGTCTTAATTCAAAAAAATAAGAATTTAACTTATAAAAAGCTGCTTTAGAAATGATTATCTAATCAATAAAAACTATAAAGAATTAGGGTTAATCCTAAATTATTAGTATTATTAATGATAATCTACTAGTATTCAGATATTTAGATAAAATTAAATTAAAAATCTAAACTGAATCAGACCCAAATAGGCCCTAAAAAACCATATAGTTCTGGACTTAGTGAACTGAATCACATCAGTTCACTGTATATAGGACTAGAACCGGACCATTCGGATTTCAGATCGGTTTTGGTTCGGTCCGAACCGAACCAAATGACAGCCTAGTAATAATTATAATGATTTATATTAAAGAATTATACTAAAATAAACTAGATATATAGAAATAAATATATTTATATAAATATTATCTTTATAATATTCCTATAATCTATTTATATATAGATTATATATCTAATTATTCTCTTATCTTTTTTATACTTTTTTTATATTTTTATTATATATCTGAGTATAGATATTTATATAATATATAATTCTATATAAATAGTAAATAAGCTATATATAATTATAATAACTAATTAACTATAATATTAATTACTTTAATAGATATTTATTCTAAAGTAGTCTAAATCATCTTAATCTATTCTTAGCTTTATATATATTAGTTTTATAATATCATTCTCTCTCTTTAAAGTTCTTTATTCTTAAAGATATAAATAGAAGATATATCCTTATTCCCAATATAATCCTATTTTCTTTAGTGAGTGTTTGAAATATATTAATATAACTTTTAAGAAGGACTGTCTAGCTTATTATATATTTCAGTCTAATTATATCTATTAAAATAATTTTTCTATTAATAATCTATATAAATATTATAAAAATAAAAATATGATTTATATAATAGATTTAAAAAGTCAAAATTATATATTATATACTTATTATAATTATAAATATAAAAAGTAATTTTATAATAAATAAGAATGATTAAATCTTTAGAAAATTAAAAATTATATTAATTAAAAATTTCATAATACTCTTATAAAATAGACAGATTTATTTATAAAAATAAATTATTTATTTAAATAATAATAATTTCTTAAAGAATAAGATTCAAAAATGTTAGATTATAATTCTAATATAATGAAGATTTTAGATAAAAAAGATCTCAATAATATCTCTTCTTTTTTTTTATAAAAAAGATATAATTAAATATTATCTTTAATATAAAATTTAAAGTCTTATTTACTAATCTATTAATATCTCTATTTAATAGATTAAATTTCTTTATCAGTAATCCTCTAATACCTTTAGAGTATCTATAAGATTTTTAATAGATTTTTAAATATTTTTTAAGATATCATATTCTTTCTATTTAATTAGATAGATGAATTTTCTATTAATTTATTTTTTTTAATATATCTTTGACTTCATATATTTCTTACTTAATAATGATATTTATTTAAAATTTTATATTTAATAGTATTAATTCTAATAATAAAATATAGAATATTAAATATATTTTTATAGTTTTTAATAATTTTAATTTATAATTAATTTCTCTAATTTTTTCTTTAATTTTAAATAATTTAATTTATAGATAATTTAATTTATAGATAATTTAATTTATTCTTTTTTCTTTTAGTATCTAAATTTTATAAAAAATAGATTTTCTTTTTCTTCTTAAGATTAAATCTTTTTTAATATTTTTAATTATATCTTCTTAATAACTATTATTCTTAATTTTTAATTTTATTATATAGATATTGATATAATACTCTTATTATATTAACTATCTCTTCTACTTTTTATATAATTGATTGCTTATATTTAGATTTCTTTAGCATTCTTATTTCTTTTTCTGTATATGTTTTAAATGATATTATTTCTATAATAATTTACTTGTTTATATTATAGGTTATTTATATTATAAATAATAATATTGCTTAATTATTTTAATTATAATTAATATAATAGTATAGATACTATTCTAATGTTTAATTTATTTATTCAGTTTATCTATTTATCTATAGATAATAGATAGTTAATAGCTGCTGTTCCTTTTTTATAAAATCTATTATAAATTTCTATAGTTTTAATATAAAGGTTTATCTTTTATCTAAGATCATAATTTCAGATATATTATAGTGCTAAAAGACTTTATTAATTAATAGTATTACTAATTGTTTTACTATTAATTATTTTATAATTATAATAAAATATATATATTTAATCATTCTATTTATTATTATAAGTATTAAATCATTTCCTTATAATTTTAATAGTTTAATAATAAAATCTATTATTACTTATTGCTATAAATATTCTAATATTTTTAATAATTGTATTAGTCTATATAATTTATATCTATTAATTTTATTCTTATAATACTGATCATATTTCTTAATATAATTCTTAATATTCTAAATTATTTTTGGTCAGTAGTAGTTCCTAGGCTGTCATTTGGTTCGGTTCTGGTCCTGAGTTTCTGGACCAAACCCAAAAGTGGGTCGGTTCGGTTTGGTCTTTAATATTGAAACTAGAACCAAAAATTAAATAATTCTAACTCTTTAAATTGAAATTAAACTACACTAAAAAAGAATTATTAATTATAGTTAGATTGGTTCGAGTTTAATCCAGTTTTTATTCAGATAATTAAATTATATTAAAGAATTTTTAACTATAGTTAGATTTTATTCTTAAAAATATATTAAAATCTTTTAAATTTTAGTAAATTTAATAGATAAATAATATAAAAATTAGAATTAATTATTTAAATTATAATTTTCTATCTAATTATTAAAATATATTCAAAAAATAGATAGATAATAATAAATATTAATTATATTATAAAATAGATATAGAAATATATATATTTTTTCTCTAATAGATAGATTAGCTATACAATATAATCTAAAAAATATAAATAAAAAATAGAAAAAATATTATCATTATTTAAATAATTCTTAGATTATAATCTAAATATTAAGAATTTATTATAATATTTATAAAAATATCTAAAATAAAATCTTAATTCAAAAAATAAGAATTTAATTCATAAAAAGCTGTTTCAGAAATAATTATATAATTAATAATAATTATAAAGAATTAGAATTAATTCTAAATATTTTAATATTATTAATAAAAATCCACTAGTATTTAGATATTCAGATAAAACCGAACTGAAAATCTAAACTGAACCAGACTCAAATAAGCTTTAAAAAACTATATGATCTTGGACTTGGTGAATCAAACCACATTGGTTCACTGTATATAGGACCAGAACCGGACCATTCGGGTTTCAGATCGGTTTTGGTTCGGTTCGGACCGAACCAAATGACAGCCTAGTAGTTCCTTATAATTTATTCTAAAATATTTAATATTTCTAGATATTTTATCAATATATTATTATAATAAAGTTAAATAATTTCTATTCTAAGTGCTTTTAATATATAGATTAAATTATATTAAAATATTAATTTTTTTTTTGTTATTATAATTCAGTCATTTTTATTATTTATTATATTAAATATTAATCTATCTTATTCAATTTTTTTTATAATTTTATCTTATAATTTTAAATCTATTACTTCTTTTAATATTACTGTGAGTATTACTATTTAAAGATTATATATAAGTATTTCTCTTTCTATTTTCTTAAATAAGACTAATTCTAATAATCTAATTTTTTCTTTATAATTTAGTCTTCTGCTTAAAGCATCTGCTTATTCATTATTTTTTCTTTATAATATTTTATTTTATATTAATAATTTATTAATAATTCTAATTATTTTATTTATTTTTAATTAAGAACCTTAATTATAAAGAAATAGATAAGATTTTTATAGTTTATAATAACTTATATTAGAAATTTAATTCCTTTTAAATAGACTTTTTAATGTTGAAATATTATTATTATAACTAGTAGTTCTTTATTATAAATCTTATAATTAAATTCTATATTGAGCATTTTTCTTGAATAGTATATTATTAATTATAGTTTTTTATTTAATTCTTTCTATATTATTGTTGTTCTTATTATAAAATCTAAAGTATCTATTTCTAATACTGTTAATTTTTCTAAATTATATTATATCAATATAGATATAATAATGAGCTGAAGTTTTATTTCTTTAAATGCTTTTTAATATTCTATTGTCTATTTAAATTCAAAGTTTTTTTATAATAATTTAAATATAGAATTTATTATCTCTATATATCCTTTTATATATTATTAATAGTAGTTAATTAATTTAAGAAAGAATTATATTTCTTTAATATTCTTTAGTATAGATTAATCTTATATAGCTTATATCTTTTTTTATCTATTTAGATTTCTTTTTAAATAATTCTATATTCTAAGAAATCTATTTCTTATATATAAAACTTATATTTCTTAAGCTTTAATTATAATTTTGTTTCTTATAAGTAATATAGAATCATCTTTATATATTATATATGATTATTTATATTATCTAAGAATATTAAGATGTTATTAAGATATACAATAGTAAAGTTATATAGATAATTCTTAATTATATAGTTGATATACTGTTAAAATGCTGTTAGTATATTGATTAATTTAAAAGATATAATTAAATATTTATAATATTTAAACTTGATTTTAAATGTAATTTTCTATTTTTCTGTTTTCTTAATTCTTAATCTATTGTATGTATCTATGATATTAAATTTTATAAATTATTTTTTTTCTTATATTTTGTCTTATATCTTCAAAATTAGAGATAATAAATGATTATCTTATATAATAATTTTATTTAATTATTAATAATCTATATATAATTATAAATTAATAATTCTTTTCTTTTTTATAAAAAGTATAAAGTATTCTGTTAGTGAGCTTAAGAGTCTGATATATTTCTTTTTTAAGCTTTTATTTAAGTACTTCTTAAGTAGGCTGTCATTTGGTTCGGTTCTGGTCCTGAGTTTCTGGACCAAACCCAAAAGTGGATTGGTTCGGTTTAATCTTTAATATTGGAACTAAAACCGAAAACTGAATGATTCTAGCTCTTCAAACTGAAATTGAATCACACTAAAAAAGAATTACTAATTATGATTAGATTAGTACGAGTCTAGTCTGATTTTCATTCAGATAATCAAACTATATTAAAGAATTTTTAATTATAGTTAGATTTTATCTTAAAAATATATTAAAATCTTTCTAAATTTTAATGAATTTAATAGATAAATAATATAAAAATTAGAATTAATTATTTAAATTATAATTTTCTATCTAATTATTGAAATATACTTAAAAAATAGATAGATAATGATGAATATTAATTATATTATAGAATGAGTATAGAAATATATATATTTTTTCTTTAATAAATAGATTAGCTGTACAATATAATCTAAAAAATATAAATAAAAAATAGAAAAGATATTATTATTATTTAAATAATTCTTAAATTATAATCTAAATATTAAGAATTTATTATAATATTTATAAAAATATCTAAAATAAAATCCTAATTTAAAAAATAAGAATTTAATTTATGAAAAGCTGTTTTAGAAATAATTATATAATCAATAATAATTATAAAGAATTAGGATTAATCTTAAATATTTTAGTATTATTAATGGAAATCCACTAGTATTTAGATATTTAGATAAAACCAAATTGAAAATCCAAATCAAACCAGACTTAAATGGGCCCCAAAAAACCATATGATCCTGGACTTGGTAAATTGAACCACATCGGTTCACTGTATATAGGACCAGAACCGGACTATTCGGGTTTCAGATCGGTTTTGGTTCGGTTCGAACCGAACCAAATGACAGCCTATTCTTAAGTGTTATTATTTTATTTTTTAATATAAAGTAAATTTATTAAGGTCTTAATTCTTTATTTTCTTTTAATAAGATAATATAGTCTTATTTATTATATTTAAATAATTTTTTATATATTTTATTAAATAATTTCTTAAATCATTCATATTTTTTAGATAGTTTAGATTCTATAGTTACTATAATCTGATACTTTTCTTTTAGATATTCAGTAATAGTCTTTTCTTAAATCTTATTCTATATAAAAGTTTATAAAAAAGTTAAATCATCTATTTCTTCTATTATATTGAAATCTTTTATCTATCTAATAATTTTATCTATTTAAGATATCTATTTATAATTATAATGATTTATTTTGATTTTATTAATTCCTTAGTTTATTTTTAGATTATAAATCTTAAACTATAGAATTTTAAGAATTATATTATTTAATCTTAATTTTATAATATTAAAGTTAATTATTTTATAATGATTTTCTAATACTATAGATAATTATTTTATTTTATATATAACTCTTTTTTTTATAGATTTATTTTATTAAATTCTATAATAGATATTATTTAAGATTTCTTTCTTTTTAAGATTTTAATATTTATTTTATTTTTTTATTTATAAAGTTATATATTACTTTTAAATTAATTATTATTTTAATTTTAATTCTATATATAGCTATTATAGTTCTTAATTATCTTTTATAAATTATTATATTAAATTCTATTTTTTTATATATATAATTATTTATATACTATAACCATTTTTTTTTAAAAATTCTCTAGTTTTAATCTTAGGATATATATATATACTACTCCCCGAATCTGAACCGGATCCTGTCCCTGTTGGGACTGGCGTGATGGCTGCTGGGATCCTCCGCCGGCTACTATCAAGCTGCTGTTTGCTGCTGGTGGCTGCTGTAGGTCTGTTGGAAGCTATTGGGACGCTATTGGATCCACACTGCAGACAGCCTTTTGTCTCTGGTCTTGCAGGCTGGCCATCTGGAGCCAGGGGCATCCGGCTGGAAGTTTAGAGGTTGCACTGGATTGGGAAGATTAGGCGGCCAGATGACGCGTAGAATTGCGCGGTAGGGACTGTACAGCGCCAAGCTGGGATAGGATCCTCTAGGACCCGCCAAGAGATATATATTCGTAAAGTCCTTTTGATGTTATTATCATGCATGCGGTAGATCGTCTGTAATGTCTATTTAAAACTTGTAAAGCTATCTATTCTCAAAGTTTGAGTACTATCTGATATTCTTCTCTTCTTTTCTTTTCTTTTTCTCTGCTTCTTCTCTCGATAGTTTTGATGTCATGTAGAAGAACTATTGATAAGATCTTAGATAAAGCAGGAGAAGATGATAGAAGATTTGAGATTAATAAGAATTAAATCTATTATTCTCTTATATTTAAGAAACCGTATTAGATTATAATGGATTTATAGATTGAGTAAGTGCTTTTGGTAAATCTATAGATCATGATTTAAATTGAGATGAATCTGTGGCCTATGGTTGATGCGCTTCAAGGTATGTAAAGAGAAATCTAAAAGTAAGTATCCATGATCTTAATATAGCTAAAAGGTTCATGAAGCAGGTTGTAAAGACTAGCAAAGACAATGTCAAAGGATTATCACTTATTAAGAATCCAGTAGGGGAGCTAATGAAGGCTTTAATATTAGCCTATATCTATCTTAGATAAGAGTAATTCATTAGCTATTGGCTGTGATAGGCCGGGAATAGCAAGCTTAGCCTAGAATTGACTGAATTAGTATATTATGTATGATATTATACAGTCTATAAGTATCAATTATTCTTATCACACTAACCACCAGCCAATATATCTCGATGGTATTTCTCTAGGAGATTCCTTTATCTTAAGAAATAAGACTGATGTATTGGTTTATCCTGGAGCGATTTACTGTTTTTTAGGATTATATATAGTGTCAGGAGTGGGTATAAGGCTGCCATACCAGGATACTAGTTAATGATTATGTTGGTAATCTTCTAGCTTGTTACATCTCTGGCCGGGTAAAAGAGCATTATGAGTCTTCTTTCTAAGTGGGTAGTGGTCAGGATCTTCTTTATAAGGTCAGTCGAGCTCACTATTTTTAATGGCCTGATTGTATCTGTTGACCGTTTAGTCACTCTATAGGATATTGAATTTGTCTTGATATGTAATGCAAAGGATAAGACGGAGTTGATTATTTGTTTAACAAGAGACGTCAAAGGCATGACGATGTGTTCTTTTAATAGGTGAGGTTTTAATATCGCGGATAAAGAGAGTAGATAGCAAGGATGGCCTGACTGATTGAACAGTTTGGCTGTAGACCTTAAGGAAATCTATATGAAGATATGTAATCACTGTATATAAATCTAGTTTTTCTGTTTCTGAGCCAAGCTCTTGCTGATGGTTGCTTTTATAATTACAAGATCTGGGCTGAGATTAAATAAATCCTTTTATCGCTGAAGGGATTCCTGATTACTTTAGATATTGATCTAGCGAAACTTGGTCTTCCGGTCCTTCAAATGGTCGATTGTATTAGGCTAAATGGGAGAATGTGAATAGCGAACGGTTACGCGAAACATCTTGCTGAGTGAGGTCGTTATGCTAGATTCGATAGGAATATTAAGGTCTATGATGTGCGACGAGAGGCGCTCATCAAAGTGGATAGTTTGTTAGAGATGCAATCAACTCCCAACCCTATTCCCCTTAATCAACTGTTTTCCAAATGCTGACCTGGTTCCTAGAGAATGGTTATTCTATGGATGCGCAGATGATATTCGTGGGGCAGTATAATCTAAAGATCTTCAATAAGTTATATAATAGTAGATACAGAGTCAGTGAGGTTTATAATTACTAGAGGAGAACATAGAGAGTAAATTACTTGGCAGAGCTTTAAATAAGCAATCTAAAATATAATCTGTAATTATTACATTCTTTGCCAGCTAAGCAATAATATAAGCTTAAGCAAGATTTATATTATATAAACCTTATTTAGAAGTTTATAGAGCTACAAACGGAGAAACAATGTGAGAATCTTATAAAGTGGGAAATCCATAACCTAATTGCACAGCAAGAGAGGCTTTACAATGAGAAATATTGACTGATCTAGGAAACGCTGACTATGTGGTAAGCCGGCCAAAGATGGATTTTCTTAGGGAAAGAGAATGAGAAGTATATTACTGATGTTCAGTCTATATTCTTTAAGAGAACTTAGTGACTCAATTCAGTCTGAGATCGTCTTGTTATTAATTTCTTTCTTGGTCTCGACGTTTCTCTTTGTAGTGAGATTAGAGCAATAGTTATTGAGAATATAATCTAACTCTGTAAAAAAGTGCTTAAGGTTATTTATTATCTAAGTTATATGCTTATATTGGAGGGATAATGTTCAGTGGAGAAGTGTATGATAGATGTGGATAGGTATGTGAATGATTAGTAGCTATGAATGATAATTAATTCAGTTTGGTTCTGTAGACTTCCTTTAGATAAGAGGTGGTCTCATGTGTATAAATGCTACCAGAACTCTCTGTGAGTTAAGTATAAAAATGTATAGCTATGTTATATATGCGATGAATGGGTTGTCAGATGTGATCAGTGGATTGTATATTGTGTAGACTATCTGGTATAGCTTAACAATCTTTCTATTCGATGTGATCTCGTCAATTTTTGTTGGATGATGGTATGGCTAGGTTATTGTATTATGTGTATGTTTCGCTAGACGTAAGTAGATGGATGTTTATGTTATTGGGAGTATCTGAATAAGTGGAAGAATCATGTTGATCAATGTCTTTATGGGTACTGGATGGTAAACTGCTTGATTGGAGAATTGATTATATGTTATGATTTGCGCTGTGAAGGCATTTATGACATGGAGTCTAATCTGCGTTTTCACATGATTAATTGGTATGGGTACCTGTTCTTCAGATTGGTAAAAAAGGCTGTATTAGAGTTAGTAAAGGGGTTCTATACAGTATTATTTATATTTGTCTATGAGTGGCTAAGCTTTTCCCTGGAAAGTTCATCTTTTGTTGACATCCCGCTAATCTACCATATAACAGTCCTTACTTTCTTAGATATAGCTGTTTCGGGCTATGGCAATCGATCAGGCTCTAAGGTAGTGAGGTTGTGTCTTTCTAGTCGATATTCTTTGGGCTTAGAGGCTTAGATTAAATTTTGTTTGCTAGATGAGGTAACTATAATTAGAAGTTTTACTGCTCTATCAATAGTGACTGAATATTTAGAGGCAAAGTTGATGGTTAGATGCAATAAAGATAGTTAGTCTAGATTTTTAGAGAGTCTTTTAACTATTCTGATTATTGTTAACAATCAGAATCTTATAAGGGTCTGTAAAAATTTTTATAGACTTACCCTAAATAGCACTGATGAGTGAGTAGATGGTCATTATTTAGGCCTTTTATTATGGAATAGAAAAACCCATTAGTCTATAGTATGTAAAAGAAAATGGGCACCACTTTCTAATGTTATACAGAGAGGGCGGAGATCATTTAAAAGAATGAGGATTTTATAGTATAAGCATGATATACCATTCTTATCCTGATATAATGTGAATGATTGACCGTCAGTCCAATTTATGGAGAGCTAGAAGGAGTATCTGGTTGATAGCATTCTTGATGAACGCACTGTATGGAAGAGCTGTGGGTTTTTTAAGTAGTATCTTGTTAAGTGGATTGGATATCTTAAGCCTATATGGACTATTGCCTGTTTTCTAGATGATATAGAGGCTCTTAGTCTGTGGTTGGCTAAAAGGTAGATGATTAGCTGAATTTTTTATCATCTTTGTTTGAGTTTTTAAAGAATGATTGTTTTTTAAGTCGCGAAATAGGTGATTATATAATAAGAAATTAGTAGGTAGGATTCTGGTTTGAAGAAGTCCTTAGGGTTGCTATTCTCATAGTAGGTTACTTTAATGATCTGTGATGGTGGTTAAGTGTATTCTCAGATTATAAGATGAAGCTCAATTGGCTTTTGGAAAAGATAGAATGTGGCTCAAGGTCTAGAGTCCAGGCTAACATACTAAAAAGTGGGTGGAGATTTAGCGAAAAAAAAGACCGCTATAGAGTCTAACATCTCATCAAAATGCTAAGGTTCCCAAAGGCTATTGAGATCTATGCCAGGGGTTCGAAAATAACATAAACATCTAGAATTCAAAGATATTTGCTCCCTACAAATTCCACGCAGTATGATCTGAGGCCAGCGATTCGGATACTGTAGTACTGTCTATAAAAAGGCATTATGACACAGTCAAAATATTGTTCACTTATTGCATAGTACGGTCTACGAAAGACAGACAATCCTTGTCAAAAGAGGTCCATCTTACAACAAAAGTATATTAAAATTCTTAAATAAAAGATAAACAATCAGCCTAACAAAAAAATAGAATATTGATGTTAATCTAAGCATAAATAAGACCTTTGTTTACTAAATATAGAAATGTTCAAGTCGTCACTTATATTGTTGTCTATTGTCCTTACAGGATTGATAGCCGATTCAGAAATATCACTGGAAAGTTAGGGTACTTGCCATGAGTGAAGAAAAAATGCAGAATTTATTCTTTGAATCTGGGCGCTGAGTAGACCCGGACGACCATGGGTCTGCGATCTGACTTATAGTAGATCTAATCTTAAATCCAAAAATAGGTATGATCTTGACTGGCTCATATCTAGGTAAAATTATATTTGTGTATCACTATTATATTTTTTTGGGGTCGATAATGTACCCTATTGACTAGAGTTTGAGGAATACTAGGGGTATAAATCTAGATATGTATAGAAAGTTTTAAGGTTTAATCTATTTATACTAATTCTCTTTTAAATTTAAACCCTGGGTTATTTATTTTAATGCGAGAAAAAAGAGTTGAATAGTTTTTATATTTCTGTGAGGTTTAATATATATATGGAATTTATCTGATTGATACTGTAGTATAGAGATATTCAGAATCTTCTTTACTGTTATGTATCTGGGCTTACTCTAGTTGTATTATTATTGACTGTGTTGAGGAACGATATAATGATAGAATTACATAGAGGTTTCTTAAGGGTAATTATTAACGATATACTAAGATTACTGAAGGGATTAAGTACAATAATAGTAGAATATAATTAAAATAAGAGATATATTTTGAAATGTTATAATACTTTAAGTATGATTACCTTACTGATTCTTTTAGTGTAATTAGAGTAACTTAAATTAAAGAACTATGTTAAGATATAGTTATTCTTAAAATTGGTTTAACTAATAAATAGATGATGATTGTTTATTTACCTTATAAGTAATCATAATTGATGTTTTTGATATAATTGATGTTTAGATATAATCACAGTGGAGCTGTTATTACGCTGGGTAGTGGTGTAATTAAGAACCGAGTAATCATAAAATTCTTTCCTTATCCTTGGATAATCAATCATCTGCTGCCCCCCCCTCCCCCGCGATGTTATTGGTGTGGTTGAACGTGGTGGTGGTGTAATTAAGAAAGAGTAATCATGATGCTCTTTCGCTTTAATACTAGGGTTGAGATGAGTTAGGATGACTACATTATAAACTCACACATTTATGATTTGTAGCTGCACAGTAATTATGATCTCTATCAGTGATTAGAGGACCTAACATTGCTTATCCTTTATAATATGCATAGTGGCAGTGGGATAAAACTTTTAATGTCTGTACGCTATTGGGAGAATTTGTGTCTTGTCTAGGGGCCTGTGATGGTTATTTGTCTTTGGTTTTGTTCCCGCATGCTCTTTGGCCCGCGGCTACCTTTGAGATCCTTCTGAAAATCTAGCACAACGCTAACAATGCTGCCGCTACTATGCTGAGTCATTGCAAATTGAAGTGGGGTCTTGTGATCGTAATCATGATTACTGTGCGGCTTACTTCATGACCCATAGATAGGTCAATTTGTAAGCATAAGCGCTTTTCCAAAGTATCATCATACCACTCCATTATTGCTCAGATGTAATCAACCAGCTTAGTGTAGAGATTGTGACCTAAGCATTCTTTCACGAATATAATATTTAGATTTTGAAATTTGACACAGTCTGCCAAACACATCTTAAGATAGTGCCTGCCAGTCCACCTAGGATATTAGCGGGAATATTGATGTTCATTGGCGGAGCGCTACAGTATTCAAAATCTTCCAAGAGAACTGATTGATACACTCGGAGGCAAAACCGGTGTCAGGGTCTTACACTCTTTCATTATTTCCTAAAATCTATATTAAGAAGAGCTAAACCACTTTTAAACTAAGTTCTACATAATTCTGATTTATGATATAACATATAATATTATACTAAATAGATATATACAAATTTTTATATTTAGATTTTAATAGACTATATAACTATCTAAACTCTTTAATAAATATTCTTTATTAACTATTCTAAATTAATATAAATTTAAACTTAATAGTTTAAAGTATTAATTATCTTTAAAAAAACTAGATTTATATATTATCTAGAATTATTAATTATTAATATATTAATATTTAACTTCTTTATTAACTATCTAATTAATATTATAGAAAATAATAATATATTAAAATAATTAATATCTAAAATCTTCTTCTATAACTATATATAATTCTTTATTAAATTAACAATTTCTATACTGTAATTCTGCTATTTCTATATAAAAGCAAGATTATTTATACTGATCAATATGTCTAGATACTCTCTATCTAATACTCTTTTTTTATTTCTATTACTTATATATCTAGCTCTTTAGCCTCTTTCTATCAGCCTTGATTCCAGTATATTAATACTAGGTTGGCCATGCTGCTCAGTATGTAAGGATGTTCCCCATCTAGCACCTTTAAACTTGTCTCCATCACTTGTACAAACAGCTCTTCAGTCTCTTTCCATTGGCCTTGCTTCTGGTACGTCGATGTGTTACAAAACCAACATATGCAAGGCTAAGGACAGATTAGGACGACCTAGACTACTTCAGGGTAAACGTCTATTAAAGCAGCTAATATTATGGTTAATCAATTATTATGATTATATATAGCCTGTTTGCTACTTACATAGAATTATATATTATATAAGCATCTATACTTAGATATATAATAAAAATGTAGAAAAAGTATAAAAAAGATAAGAGAATAATTAGATATATAATTTATATATAAATAGATTATAAAAATATTATAAAGATAATATCTATATAAATATATTTATTTCTATATATCTAGTTTATTTTAGTATAGTTCTTTAATATAAGTTATTATAATTATTATTATTAATTATATTATAAAGATTAATAAAATAATCTTATTTAAAATATTATAATATTTCAAAATATCACTTTTATTTTAATTATATTTTATCTTTATCTTTATCTTTTAATAATCTTTATATTTCATTATTAATTATCTTTAAGAAACCTCTATATAGTTTAATATATTATATTATTTTTTAATATAGTCAATAATAATTAGAATAAATCTTAATATATAATAAAAGAATTATTATCTTAATTTTAAAAAATAATATAAAATAAATACTATTAAGTAGAGCTAATTACTATATTAAAAAAATTTTACTTTAATAAAATTATTAATTATAATAGATAATAATATAATTTTAATATCTAGTATTATTAAAAGATAGATATTCAATATTTAATCTATAATAATAATTAATTAATAATTATATAAATAGATTAGTTAATTAGAGAATATATTATATATAAAAATTAAGATTAATAAATTAACTCTATTTAAAGAAGATAGAATTAAGCTAAAGAATTATCTAGTATAAATATAGTTATATTTTTCTATCAACTCATATTTACTATATAAAGAACTAAACAAAGTCTTAATAGCTTTAATATTTTTAAAAAAAAAAGCTATAGATTGATTTAAATTCTATATATAAATATAATTTAAAATAACTTTAGACAATAAAAAAAATAAAATTAATAAGATCTTTATAGACTATAATATATTTATTAAGAAAATCAAATTAATTTTTAAAAAAATTAATAAAAAAAATAATATAGCTTAAAAAATTTAATATTTAAAATAGATTATATTAGTCTTAGATTATATATTAAAATTTTATCAAATTAACTCTTATCTTAGATAGAATAATAAGATTAAAGCAGATTAATTCTATTAAAAATTAAAAGATAATATTAAAGATGAAATAACTAAGATATCAATAAGACTAAACAATCTTATAGATATAATTAATATAATAATTAAACTTGATAATAAGCTTTATAAATAATATATAAAAAAAAAATATAATAGAAACTAAAATAGTGATAAGAAATTATATTATTATAAAAAAAAGAAAAATCTATATAAATCTTAATTTATGAAACTTAATACTATTTAAAAATAGTTAAAAACAAAATTTAATAAATTAAAGATAAAATATTATAATTATAGAAAGATGGACCACTTTAGGAGAAAGTATAGAATTAAATTATAAGAATAATAATTAAATGTAATAAATAAGAAAGATAAAGAGTCTTATTTAGAATATAATAATAATAATATAGAATAATACAAATTAAGAGATATTAAAGAGTTTCTAAAAATAAATAAAATCTTAAAAAACTAAAAATAATAATAATATAAAGAGATAAACTAAATTAAAAAGATAGAAAATTAATTAAATAAAGCTTTAAATAATATTAAAAGTTCAAAAATAGCTAATAAAGAGAAAAAAAAGTAGAAACTTTATAAAGTTTAAATACATTTTAAGAATAAATATAAAGCTAAATATAGAATAATCTTTAAAAAAAAAATTATTTAAAGTATAGATTATTATATTAAACCTTTTATATAATAGATTTATATATAATCTATAAAAAAATAAAAAAAGATTAAAACTACTTTCTAAGAAAGAGAAAGTAAATAAAGATATTAAACTATAAATAAAAATTAATATAAAAATAGAATACTATTAACCTTTTAAAAAAAAATAATATAACTTAATAAAGTTAAAAATTTTAAAAAAATTCATAATCTTAAAATAAATAGAAAAGATAATAATTTTAAAGATAGATTTATAAAAATCTAAATAAATAACTATATTTAACTATCTTATAATAAAGATCTAAAGAATTAGCTATATATCTATATTAATTATAATTTCACTAGGATTAAAAGAATATAATACATCATAATATTATAATATAAGAAAAAAAAAAGAATAAGTATTATAAAATAAATAAAAAAATAAAAATATTAGATAATATAATATAATTATTTATAACTTAAAAAATATTTAAAGTATTAAATATTATTATAGAAAATCTACTATAATAATAAATATATAACATATATAGTTTTAATTTATAATTAATAAATATATATTTAATATCTTTAAATCTATTTATAAGATTACTTTTAAAATCTATATTCTTTTATAATTTATTTTTAATTTAGTCTTTAAAAGAACTTTTTATAAACTTTAAAAATTAATAATAGATATTTATTAATCTATATTTAACTTTTTTTTAAGTTATTTAATTAATATAAATATTAAAAGAAAAATATTAAAATATAATTTATCTAAATTAATATACATCTTTTTAACTTTAAATAATTTAAGATTTTTTATAGTATAAATAATAAAATTCTAATTTAATAAGCTATATATTTATAAAAAATAGAAATATAATTATATATATTACTATCTCTCTTTTTATATCAATAATTATAATATTATTTTTAATATATTTATAAAAGTTATTTTTTATATAATATATCTATAGAGATTCTATATAAATCAATATTAAAAAATAATCTAATAAAAATATCTAATTCTTTTTAAATAATTTATTTAAAAGCTATTTTAATATTTTATAATAATAATTATATAAAAAAATAAAAATATATAGTATTTAATTACTATTTAAAATAATAATTTAAGAGAATATATTATATAAAAGATATTTAATATAATTAGATTAATTTCAAATTTTTAAAATTCTTTAGATTAAGATTATTTAGAGTTATTAATCTTAATCTATATATTAATCTTAAATTTAGAAATTCTTTAAATTAGGATTATTCAGAGTTATTAATTTTAATCTATATGTTAATCTTAAATTTAGAAATTTTTCATCATTATTTCTATAGGTAGTATTCCCATAGATCTTAGCAGTATCTTTTTTAATTAAGCTTAGTGCTGGGTAGCTTTTATATGGACACCTGTTGGGATTCCACGCAAACTAGTATTAGAATAATGTGAGACTCTATATATTATAAGAGATCTATAATCTTTTAGTATCTTTGAAATATCTTTAAAGGATCTTATAATGCTACTACTAAGACATTAACTAGCTGAAACACTATATAATCTATATCTATAGCTATATATACTACAGGTTAATAATCAGTCTATATCTAAACAAACCCTATGTTTGACCAGTAAATCCCAATATTTGCCTGCTTTCCAGTAACCATCTCACATAAAGCTACATTAATAGCTTCTAGCTCTGTTTAAATTATCTAAAAAAATCTATATTAAGATAATTTAAATTAAAGGTATAGCTATAAATTAATTATATATAGAGAAAATTATATTTAATAAGTATTTAATATATATCAGTATAATAAACTATAATTAATATCATCTTTATAATATAATTATAATATAAACTATTAAATATATACTTCTTAACTATATAGCTCTTAATAACTTATAATATTCAATATAGTAGAATAATAAATCAGAATATAGCTTCTCTAATAATATAAAAATCTTTTTATATAATTAAAAATATATATATAAAATAGTTTAGTTTATTCTTAAATTAAGGTTTATTTTCTATTTTATAGATAAATCAGGGCTGTTTTTACCATCTATATCTATTAAATCTATATTTAATAGATATATAATATAGATTATAATAGATTAACTATTTTTTGTTTTATCTTTTATTTCTTAGTCTTTTTTTTATTAAATATAGATCTAAGTAATAAAGAGATAGATATACAGTATAAGATTATTTAGAATAGAATTATATAATCTATTCTAAGTATTATATTAATTTAGAATTAAAAGGAATATAGTAAATTCTTATAGTAATATAAAACTACTAAATGTCTAAGATCTAATATATAAAGAATAAATAGAATAGAGAAAAAGAAAGAATTTATTATAAAAAAAGAATCATATAGAGCTATATAGAATTATAATAAAGAAAGAATATAATATATATATAATATTAATTGATAAAGTAAAAATAGGATTAATTAGATATATAAGAATATCTTAATTGATTAGTAAATCTTTTTAAGAAAAGCAGCCACATGGTTATAATATATAAAATAGATAATTAGACCTTAGATATTCTGTTATAATACCAAAAGAAAGCCTCTAGCATCAGTGTAGGAATATAACAACAACAACAACAACAATAATTAATAATTAGAATTAATAAATACATATCTAATAGGCTGTCATTTGGTTCGGTTCGGACCGAACCAAAACCGATCTGAAACCCGAATGGTCCAGTTCTGGTCCTATATACAGCGAACTAATATGGTTCGGTTCACTAAGTCCAGAACCATATAGTTTTTTAGGGCCTATTTGGGTCTAATTCGATTTAGATTTTCAATTCAGTTTTATCTGAATATCTGAATACCAGTAAATTATCATTAATAATACTAATAATTTAAAGTTAACTCTAATTCTTTATAATTTTTACTAATTATATAATTATTTCCAAAGCAGCTTTTTATAAATTAAATTCTTATTTTTTGAATTAGAACTTTATTTTAAATATTTTTATAAATATTATAATGAATTCTTAATATTTAAATTATAATCTAAGAATTATCTAGATAATAATAATACTTTTTTTATTTTTTATATATATTTTTTTAAATTATATTATATAGTATATTTAATAAAAAAAATATATATATTTCTATATCTATTTTATAGTATTCATTATTATTTATTTATTTTTTAATATATCTTAATAATCAGATAGAAAATTATAATTTAAATAATTAATTATAATTTTTATATTATTTATTTATTAAATTCACTAAAATTTAGAGAGATTTTAATATATTTTTAAGGATAAAATCTAACTATAATTAAAAATTCTTTTATATAGTTCAGTTATTTAAATAAAAACTGGATTAGACTCAGATTAATCTAATTATAATTAGTAATTCTTCTTTAATATAGTTTAATTTCAGTTTAAAGAGTTAGAACTATTCAATTTTCAGTTCTGGTTCCAATATTAGAGATTAAACCGAACCAACCCACTTTTAGGTTTGATTCAGAAACTCAGGACCAGAACCAAACCAAATGACAGCCTAATATCTAATATTTATATATAAATTATTCAAATTAAATAATAATTTATAATAATAATATATCTTTTAATATATCTAAATTATACTAATCTAGATTATATAATAAAATAAAAAATTCTATAAGAATTCAAAGACTATATAGAATTTCTTAGATAAAAAATCCTTAAGACTAAAATTTCTTATTAAAATCTAAAAAAAAAAAAATTTCCACTTATTAAATAGAAAATTTTAAATATTAGATAGAAAATCCTAAATAGAAAATTAATTATACAAAAACTTTTTATCTAGAACAATCTTCTCTACTGAAACTTTTCACATGGGAAATCTTATATTTCCCATACACAAGTGGGACAAAAATTTCCCTTCCCACTTCGTTTCAGCGAAACCGTCCCGTTTTCGCGGCCACCCTAGTATTAATAATATAGATATATCAATTGTATTTATAGTTGTTCATAACCATACATTTGCCTTATAGAATAATTGAGAAGGTGAAGAGCAGATTATAGTGATACAGCGGGAAGATATACAATGACGAGTAGGTGTCGCCAACTCCAGACCACATCTGTTTCTGCATTCCGAGCGACTATCCAGAGTGGATAGGTGTCTTGCCATATGTTAGATGGGCCAAGAATCAAACGTAGTCTCCATATGCACTGATTTGACGATACGCATGGGGATTTCGTCGTGACGCCTTTCGACGGCAATGGATTCACAGCTAGTATCGCATCTCGCCAGTGTGCTGTCCCTGTTCCTTCGTCCCGAATGCGGATAATTTCCACCAACCTCATTTCGATCACCAGCAAATGGCAGTTGATCAGTTTCCCTGGACAATATGCCTACTGACCGCCTGGAATTGAATCCCGGTATACTGAACGTCTGGCCAGACCTTTCCTTACCACAAGCCCACACCACGAACTTTGGGAGAATAGGAATCGACCCGGCAAGAATGACTGTAGAAATTTCTGCAATCCTACAGGAATAGCTTCCAGTCAGCAGGGATCCGGTCATAACTTAGCGAAGATTTCGATCTCACGTACGCCCAGAGCCCGACCGGTTCAATTCCCCAGGAAAAATCTTGGGTATGAGTCAGTTGGATACTATAGACCAGTCGGATGATACTGCTTGCAGAAGCGCTAGCAAGTCCGGTCAGCATTCCAATGGTTGCCAGATGTTTTCACGCGGCCCGAGGGGAAGAGGTTAAGGTTGGAAGACCACGTACAATATGCCAGATCCAAATGCAGCGCTGACTATGAGTTTGCTCTTCACAGGTAACTGCAACTGCCATACTGCAAATACCGGCAGTATTAATATGGTCACGTCAGAGACAATATTGATGACCGACGAAGCTATGATCGAACTGGTGGAGGAGATACAGTGGCCTGGTAGTTCCGGATCCCAGAGCTTCGCGCGCGGAATACAGCTGAGACCAAGAGCTAGGGCCAAAGAAAGATAACAGCAGATGTTTCCTCCAATCAGGACTTGTGTAAGCCAGTAAATCAAAGTTGTGCGGCTCACGACAAAGATTCGATTCAGTTGAAACAACACCGAGAGCTTTGCCATTAACATGACTGGACAGTAGATGACCTCGATGACATTGGAAAGCTGTCAACTAGTCAGCTGGATGCGTCATCGGGCTAGGGAAAATGTATGAAGATGGTTGAGAGCCCAACATACATTGAGAATTTGCTGAAGCTGCTCGATGGTTAGATTCCATTGATGAGTCCCTTGTCCTGAACGACCGCTGTCTACCAATACTGCTGAAAAAGCAACGAGGCCGGCGCCAGAGGAAATTAAGAGGTAGTCTTCAACCTGCATGTCTCGCAGTATATAGACCTTGGTGAAGACGCGCAACAGGAGAGCTAGCATCGTGAATGTGAGGCCCACCGCCACCGTGAGGACCGTATAGTGTTGTAACGAGTAAGGGTTCCGGAAGTTGCTGGCATATCCTGGAGGCGGGCTCAAAGCAGCCATGGCCTCAGATCCCGGCGCTACCATTGTGAATATCTTTCGAATAAACATTAGTGGTGGATATATCATGAGTATAGACTGCAACACACTCACAATTTATAATTGCACCAAGAGAGTAATGACCGCATCACAAAGATACCAGCTTACCGTGCTCATTCGGTCTATTGAAGTTTGTTTAGCAAGATATCATTAGCTTTATGCGTGACCCATTCCTATGGCGAATGAATTCCCATTATTAACCTCCACTTGATAGCACATACAGTATTTGTTTCCATTGGTGACCCCACTGATGGTCCAGAACTCGGTTTCGGAAGCCGACCTCAACCAGAGCTGATTGCGCGTTACGTCTTTCTCCGTATAATATTCAGCGGATCCCTCCCTTGCTATTGAACATCGAAGAAGCTCACCGAAGCTACGCACAATTTTCTGTTTTAGATTTGTTGTAAACTAAGGCTTGATCAATTACATGGCAAGAGCTACAATAGTGGAATTCCATCAATCTGATGGTTTTACTGTGTATATCAACCCTCAGTTTTCTTCGGAGTAAAGAAAGAAGAAACAATTACCATCTAAAATGAAAACAATATTAGCTGTCTGTCTTTCACTTCCGTAGTTTGCATGGCGCGATCGCAGACTGATTGCATGCTCATCTCTAGGGTACCACACCTAATTGTATGTGTTGATATGGTGGGCAGTAACCCAATACGGACCTAACTGCCTGCTTAATCTTAGCTGCTTGGCAGGAATGCTCGCCGAAATGGAATGTGGGCGTGGAGGCTTTTTTCTCCGAAACGTTGTCCTCGGCGCGCAGAGATTTGATCAGGTGGCGTCTAGAAAATACAGTGGGTTGTCGATCTTCATTTTAATATCAACAGGTATGGGTTGGTGATCCTCTCAATCGGGCGTACCGGGGAGTATAATTACCAACCACGGAAATCACCTGGTATGGATCTGAGAAATAGTGCTACTCTATACGAAGTAGTGATCATCGACTACGATCTTCGACAAAGTTCGGGGCCTATTAACCAGGGTTTGACAGGGACTCTCCACTAGATCGTAGCAAATCATCGGGTGCTTCACAATTTCCTAAACACCCCACATTAGTGCTAGGAATGGAGTATGGTCGAACCCGCCCGGGCCAACTTCTCCGAGCAGGTTGACCCCGGAAATTGGGGGCTTGGGTCCACTACTAGTGCCATGCTTTTTATTCACTCAAAGTTTAAAATGATTATCAACAAGAATTAGTGAACCTTGTCTTAGCGATGACAAGCTTGAAGCTGGACTTTTCGAAAGCAGTGGTCATTTTGCGCAGCCCTAGTTCTGACTAGGTTCAAGAAATCGCTTTCTGCAAACCTTCCTTTGCGTCTACTATGTCCAATAAATGGGAACATGTGTCGTAATTGGTGGTAATCTATACTATTATTTCCTCACTATATAGAACCATTCAAACTCCTCACTTCGCATTTCGCATTTCCAACATTTCACGGAATATAGATTGTGTAAAGCCTTTTGATACCAAGTTATAGGCTGCCTAGGCGACTATCATACGTGAGGAAATACAGGTTTCGTTGCAGGGAAGGTAGGCATTGCGTGCTAAGCGCCATTTTTACTTGCTAACTAGTCGTTTCGATTTTCATTTTAGATTAGAGAGGGGTAGGGTTGTATAAGAGCCATATGATAGACCGATATGAACCCTTCCTACCCTGAAAGCAGATGGTTCATCGCACTTCGCACTCCACAATGAAAATCTAGTTTAATTGATGGAACAGCTGGAACTTAACCATGTTTAGATAAAAATACAGTGCAGTCTTTTCATTTGTTATTCCGATACCAAAAAATCCGTGCATTTTAATCTCGCAATACAAGCTCGCCTTATCTGTTGACATGGAAATACGCCTTACATATCACTTGCCGCGCGAAACGACTTCTCAGATTACAGCCCTCTATGGTAGTTGCTTCTCACTGCGAGGTGTTGCAAATTTGAGAACTGTGTGCAAGTCTTCACTGAAGATGACTATTTCTTTGTTTTAAGTAGGGTTTAAACTATATCTGTTAGGATATGAATGCCTGCAGATACCAAAATTTGAGTAAGTTGGGGAAGGAGAAGAAGGGTGTTTTGGATCGCCTACAGACGATTTCACTCTCAAGTGGATCATTCAATTTGACCAGTAAAACACACGTGTTGGTTATTTCCAGGTCCCACTGCTAAGCTCTAGGCTCAGAGCGGAATGAAACTGATTGGTGGCTTTGTCCT
The DNA here is from genome assembly GCF_021365285.1 of Talaromyces proteolyticus. Lineage (NCBI taxonomy): Eukaryota > Fungi > Ascomycota > Eurotiomycetes > Eurotiales > Trichocomaceae > Talaromyces > Talaromyces proteolyticus. The sequence continues at coordinate 2,579,981 of NW_025764282.1, read as the reverse complement.
TATCTAAAAATGGATGCCTAATCAAAGGAAATGTAATCTGCCCTGAAGCCTTGGCAGTGGAGTAAGCGAACAATCATCATCTGTTTGTTGGTCAAACAGATTTCGAGAATGACTGTACCGGTCTGTCACACGCCACTTTCCCCTGGCACGGATCGGCAGGTGGCTTGTTGGCTATTTAGGCTTGTAAAGAGTAGTCACAAGTCTATTTCTGGACGATCAAAGAATCATCTCTTTTAACCTCATCAATTAACGCTTGTATAGGGGATCACCCAGTCAATTGTTCATTGATTATAAGCGCCTTGAGGTTACACAAATCCCATCAAATAATCAGCACACTACCATATTTCTTGAAAAGTGCAATATGAATATTTCTAAAGATAATATTAGCTTCATAAAACTTCATAATATCGCGCCATATCTCGTCCGATAAGAAATTAAGACATTGAACAGGATGAATACTAGGATTCTTACTCAACATATGATTATACTGATTATCAATAATTTCCAGATTCTAATTATCAACTCCACAGTTCATATAGATTAGAAATAAACAGAAAGTCTTTCTAGTTAATATATCTAGTCAAAACCAATTATCTAGAGTCAACCCTCGCCAATTTCTATATGAACCGCCACAGTCACATATAAAATCAACATTAGCGACTTTCTCATGATAACAACAAGGTTTTCCAATAACGATGCCATATCCGGCGTGATTTTTAAGCAAAGCGGCGTTTGAGTTAGTGTTACGCCTCAATATACATCAACTCCATTCGAAAATCAGTCAGAATAGATAGATAAATGCTTTTAGATAGCTTCAAATCTTTAAAATAAAAGAGAAAGTCCTCATCATCATCAATTTCTAAACCTTTTAAATCTAAAAGCGTATTAACGTCCCCATCATCCTCATATAGACGATTTTCAATCACTAAAGCATATATATTCTTCTTAATATTGTCAGGATCGGTGTACAGCACTAAATTATCAGCTTTATCATGAAAACAGATTGCTTAATCCACTAATAAGGTTATACTGAATTGTTCTAGATTCTCGACTTATAATGCTATACTAGAAAGGTTTATTGACGCCAGTATAAAAGGCATCAGAAAGAGCGATTCAGACATTTCTACAACACCAAAAAACATTAATTTGAGAGTTTTAGATAGTTTAATATAAAGTCAACTTGATTTATGCACCCCCCAGGGTGGCAGCCTGGGGGGGTGCGATTTGTTAGTATTGGCAAGGAGCGGTGAAAGACTTGAAAATTCTCATAATTCAAAGAAACGATCAATACTACTAGTAAATTATTAGAAAAGCTGATTACACGCCTTACTCAAAAAGAATTAGTGTGGGTGTACGCTGTAATATGTCGGGTGCACATATCAACTCCCTTCCAGAAAGGTAGGGCGTGTTTCCATATCAACTCGTGAAGAGTTGGAGTGCGAAATGCGAAATGCAAAGTGCGAAGTGCGACGAACCAGGCAAAGCTGGCTTGGGGGAATTTGCTTACGCTAAAGTGCTCCACTAGCGAATGGATAGACCTGGAACAGAATGCCTAGTGGTACTGCATTGCTGAAAGCAAAGCTTACTATCATTGCCTAACCAAATATGTGCTAGCGTCCCGCATAAACACTTCTAAACTGGCACAGAACAACACAAGCCGACTTGAAAGTACAAACCACCCAATCCAATATCTACTCTATCCACGTTTGCTCTCTCAACATTTCCTCAACGTTTCAGGGCCACAGCGGGCGGGGAGCACACGTCACTAGTTATCACATGATATACCGCGTGACGTATGTCACGCAATGCTTGAGTTGATATCGTAACAACTAGTCGTAATACAACTAGTGACGCGTGCTCCCCACCCGCTGTGGCCCTGAATCGTTGAAGGGCGGAGTCGTCAACTGGGAAAGGAAAAATGGAAACAGGAATGGCGCGGCGCAACAGCACACTCACGTGACTGTATTCCACGTGACAGTAAAGCACGTGAGGCTGCATCGAGTTGGGCCAATGAGAGAGCCGTCTGGGTGGTCTTGGCGCGAGATTTTGCAGGGCGACACGGCAAACGAGACAGCAGGCTTGGCACGTCCTCCCGCAGGATAGTATCCCTTCCTCTCCCTTCGGTCGTTTCAGGGCATTCCCATCCTCCAGCAGCTGAATTAATTTTTGTGGTGTCCGACCAGGGGGAGAAGAACCCCATTAGCGATAATAGATACGCATTGTATTCTGGAAGCGGATGACCTGCCATCGGATTAAGCCGTACTAGGCAGTAAGGTTCCAACGATCAAATTGTATTCTCGGTCCTTTCTCATGTTTACGTAGAAGTAGGTAATAGTGTTCTCAGTTAGCGCAAAATATGTTGGAACACCAATAAGGCTTGGATGACTAAAAAGCGTTGACTAGGGCAGATGGAAGTAGCACTTGATTTAATCCTGCTAGGAAGTTGGAAAAACACCTAAATCTCTAGAAATAACATCTCGCAATAATTTCCATGATTTTTTATCACGCTCAAATCTTAGGATGATTATTAATGTAGCGTATCAAATTATTTCGATATACATAATGTGCTCACTCAGACCTTTAATTCTTTACAATCTGTCCAACCCTACTCCGCCCAGACAACACTAGACAGTCCATTGGAGAGCCCAGGGTTCCCAACCTGCAGTTGCGCGACAAGCTTGCCTAATGCACCCGACTTCGGATCACGCTCGACAATTGCGACATCTGATGAAGCCTGGTTTCCGATAGCGAGCAGTGTGCCAGCCTTGTTAATCACGCATGTCCTTGGCGTCTTCCCATACGACGAAGTCAAGGTCTTGTACGTAGCATCATCCGTCCTAGATGTCTCGAGAAATGCTATTGAATCATTCGGCGGGAACGCTTGGTCATTACGTACCGAGACGTATATATCTTTGCCGCCCACGATGCGGATCTCAGCGATGGTCGCCGTGTTGGGTACGTCTTTGGGATAAGGCGTTACCTCGCCGGCATCTCGCAGGGCCAGACAGCCCTCGCTGTAAGTAGCTGTGTAGATACCAACAGTATTTGCTAATTCATTAGAAATGTATAGTATGGCGCTTTTCTCACTATTGCTGCCTGTAGTCCATGCGCCATGTCGCGGCCCATTTCCGCCCTTTACTTTGAATTGGCTGCATTCATGTAATTTACCCGTCGCCTTGTCGATCGCGTATATGTGAATTATGTCCATACCCAGATCAGGTGCGAGCACGTATGCTCCTGTCGGGTCCAAAAAGACCTCATGTGGATGCGGTGCGTCCTGGCGCGACGGGTCGGTCGCGGGTTCAGTGAGCACGTATTCAAAGGTTTGCAATGCCGTGGACCTGGGCGTGAGCGGGAGCTGAAATGTTGACACGGCTGATCCTTCGCTGCTAGAGTCAATATTTATCCAATCATATAGAGACGAAAAAGGACATACTAGTGCGCAATAGCCAAATATCTCCGATGACAATCACCTTCATAAATCACACTGGCAACACCACCAGGTAACGTCTCCGTCGTTGCCTCCTTAGTCAGTGCACTGGAGCCTTTATTTCTCGTGTCCACAACGAAGCTAGACAAGGTCCCATTGCCAGAATTGGCACTGGATCCGGATTCGTCGACGCAATAGAGCATGGCTGTCGCCGCGTCGTAGGTTAGCCAGCTGGGCATGCTGCCGCAGGCTTGTAGAGAGTTGGATTGAATGAGATGGCCACCAGATGCGTTTAGATTGAGGGTGAAAACGTGTCCATCGTAGTGGGAGACAAAAAGAGTTGACAATGCCGATGCGGCTGCAAACATAAAAGAGGAGCAGGCGGCGAGGTAAGAGAAGACAGCCATGATGAGTATGTTCATTGTCGAGAACGTAGCGCTTAATTGAATTCGTTAGTTCAGTCCTGTTCAGGTTTACCTTGACCAGCTCCTTGTTGGGATGTGCAGTACCAGGGGTGTGGATTATTTATACAATTCATCAGAAATATCAGTCAGCAACCAGAAATAGCGGATCATTAATTCTACAGTACTGTAATAGTGCCCAATGATACGAAGTTGGGATCGGCAAAAGTTGGCCGGCCGGCCGAAGACATTTCTCCATTTAGTGTACACCGGTCATCCAAGCCAGCTAGCGTCAACTACAATGAAGCATTTTTTATCACTAGACAATCGTTGCCAGCCGAGAGGACAGCCTTGAAACTGGTCTGAGTTATCTTCGCCCAGGAGACTCCTAGGTAAAGTGTGCCCACCTCAAGATAGGAGTCAACCCGATCGATCATCTAGACAGTAATGATATGGAGATTGCAATGGCTGACTTCGAAGCAATTAATCCGGCAAAAGAAACTCTGGCGTCGGTGATTAGACCATCGTCTGAGCGAGACGCTGCAGAGAGGGCACTTGTGAAGAAAATCGACCTGCGGTTACTGCCAATCATTGTGATTATGTATATTTTGAACTACCTTGATAGTGAGTTTTCAATTATACAGAATATTGTTTTTTGGTCATGCTGACTATATATAAGGGAATAATATCGCAGTCGCGCGACTGGCTGGGCTAGAGGATGATTTGCATTTGGTTGGCAATCAATATCAGGTAAGTCGCCATGCCAGTGTACGGTTTCAAGCGATAACTGACACACTGTAGACTGCAGTTAGTAGTCTCTTCGTTGGCTATCTGTTGGTGCAGGGCAAGTCGACAAACTCACTCTCTGTGATCGATTGACCAACCTAATTATCAACAGTCCCATCCAACCTATTCTTGAATAAATTAGGTAAACCAGCCATCTATCTTCCCACTGCAATGACCGTATGGGGTATTATATCCACTGCCACGGCCGGTGTCCAGTCGTATGGAGGTCTGATAGCGGTTCGGTTTTCGCTCGGATTTGTCGAGGCTGCTTTTTTCGTGTGTCTCTCTCTTTGTACGTACCCCTTTCATGTAGTATTTTGGCTGACTATTTTGACTAGCCCGGTTGTTTATACTATCTCTCTGCGTGGTATACCCGTAGAGAACTTGGCCTGCGCACAGCCATACTTTACTGTGGCTCTCTGGTCTCTGGGGCGTTCTCGAGTTTAATTGCTGCTGGTATCACGGGCCACATGGATGATAGATGTGGTCTTCGCGCATGGTACCTTCTTCCCCTCCTTCCTTTATCAAGCTAACTAATTGAATATTTAGGAGATGGCTATTCATCATCGAAGGTGCTATCACAGTCGTAGTTGCCGCAATATCCGCACTAGTCCTCCCTAATCTCCCTCGAACCACGGACTGGCTCTCTGAAGAAGAGAAAAGATTGGCCGCCTGGCGCCTCGAAGAAGATATTGGCGAAGATGATTGGGTTGACAGCGAGCATCAGACCTTGCTGCATGGTGTCAAAATGGCGCTGGCTGATATGAAGACGTGGATATTGGTATGGCATTAGACCCTCCTCTTCTCTTCTCTTGACTAATACCATGGGCAGGTAATCATGGTGTTCTGCACCGTCTCCTCTGGCTCCGTGACCAACTTCTTCCCGACAGTAGTACAGACGCTACAATACGGAAAAATCGAAACTTTGTTACTTACCGCACCTCCTTACGCTCTTGCCGTGCTAACGGCGCTCGCAAATGCCTGGCACGCAGACCGTACAGGAGAGCGATATTTTCATATCACTGTCCCATTATATGTCTCCATCATTGCATTCGTCATTGCTGCTACAACGACTACTCCAGGACCACGATATCTGAGTATGATGTTAATGGTTCCCGGCATATATACTGGATACGTAGTCGCATTAGGGTGGATTTCGAATATTTTACCCCGTCCACCGGCGAAAAGAGCGGCAGCATTGGCGTTTATTAATGCCGTTAGTAATGCAAGCAGTATTTATGCAAGTTATATGTACCTGGACTCCGCTAGTCCGAGATACGGTACATCTCCTTGCTCTATTCCTTCTTTTCGGCCAGACTATATTAATTTTGAAATAGTAACTGCGATGTCAGTTAATTGCATTACCTCATTCGCTGCAATCCTCTCTGCAACCGTGCTGCGATTCGTCCTTGTGCATCTGAATAAGAAGCTTGATGACTGTGAATCTGTGCAGATCGCTGTGGCTGGTGTTTTAGAACGCCCTGGGCGTCGAGGATTCAGATTTTTGGTTTGATCGTGCTAGACAAGTCCAAGGGCAAGTACATCCCCTAAATTGGTCAAAAGCGGATTGATTATTTTATACAATGGAGTTGCGCAAATGAATTGATATATGTTTAGTAGAGCAGGCTTCCTTGATTCCTTGAAATGCCGACGATATTAATCCAAGTTTTTCGTGTAACCTCTAGGGACATGGAATAATCAATAGAAACTCAATACAAAAAGAGATGGGGAGGCGCAGCCAATGATTCAGAGTCGAATACTTCCCTCCTTTATACCAAGGGCGGTACTAGTACCGCCATTTAATTTTGTTAGCACTAGTATTATACTAGGTAAATAAGAGTATTACTATTTATTTATTTATAATATTTTCTATATATATATTTTCATAAGGATAATAGTTCTAATTTAGATCTATTATAATTAATACTTTAATATATTATCTATAGTAAAAATAATAAATTGTAACACGGTCTTGGCAGGGCCGTGGCCGGGGGTGTCCGGAAAGACTATATGTGGGCGAGTTGAAGCTTCACCGCTTAATGTTGATGCTATAGAGCAAAGCTACTAGGGAGGGAGTTATCGGTTTTTGTTATATAGTTATGGTAGGCTTTGATCCGAAGGCTATTCGAAACCGAGTAGTCTTATATTGAAAGTTATATCAAAAATTATACAAAAGATATTGCTTGGTTTCCTCCCTTCGGGTGGGAAACCAAGCCTAACCCACAAAATAACCCTAAGACGAGGCGGCCGAAAGTGCCCTGGATATCAAAGTCGCTTAAAATTCGTCAATGAAAGTGTCAAACCTCGAGGCCAGGCACGTCGCAGGAAATCCCTGTCTTCGACAGGAGCGGTGTGGGAATTGTCCTCCATGTCCATCTATGGAGAGACACTTCCTCATCACATCTCGTTTCCTGCCGAACATAATGCGGTTGTGCCACAGACTGACAAATTCAACCAGATACATCAAGATAGTCTGTCAGACTTCGATTTTCGCTCTCTTGATGTGCTTATGTGGAACGGCTTCCCTCCAGAACTACGAAGCCTCGAGCAAAAGGGTATTGTCGCTTCGTTTGTGCAAGATCTCTTTCCACTCGGCCAATTAACTGCGCAACATTCTTTTATCGGAAGCTGGCTCTGGCATGTCCCGGAGGTTTTACACGAGAATTATGCCATGGATATAGCCGTAGAGTCATTGGCATTAGCTTACTTTGCGAAGAAGGCCGGTTCTACAGAGATGCTTATCCGGAGCCACAACGCATACGCAAATGCTCTTGTGAGTCTGTCAGGCGCTCTCCAGGACCACCGTTTGCGATTGACATCTGAAACGCTGTGTGCTACCCTTCTTCTCGTACATTTTGAAGCGAGAGAATCTCATTGTGTCTGTTGAACTATGAACTCACCTTGTTTAAGAATTTCGTGACTATGCGAGGCAAATCGTGGATCACATATGCCGGCGGCGCCGGACGCCTTATCCAACTTCGTGGCCCTGATCGCCATCGCTCTGGTTTTGACTCCACCATGTTGATGGCTTCCCGAGGATATTTGGTTTGTCTTCCTAGACAATGGCGAGCAAAAGGACTTCGACGTGAGATGGCTGCCCAAATGAGTCCAAACGAAGAAGATCTGATTGCCAGGCACAAGCTCAAAGTTACGCCGACAGAGATTGCGACGATTCCTCTTCTAGTCATAGAGCCTCCCAACCTAGCCAGTGAACACGAAGGCAAGATCTTGCTCAACTTCTTCGGTGGCGGAGTCATCATGGGCAGTGCTCGCGAAAGAGCGGCGCTGCTTATGGCAGCAGAGATGCGTATTCGCGTTTATTCCGTAGAGTACTCCAAGGCACCCGAGTCTCGATACCCGGTAGCCCGTGATGAGGCGTTCGCCGCCTATCGTGAACTGGTATCCCGATTCGGAGCGAAGAATATATATGGAATGGGTAGTTCTGCGGGAGCGCAAATTTTGGTGTTGATGCTGCTTGTAGCGCACTCCGAAGGGATTCCAATGCCTGCACGTCTATTCCTCTGCACTCCTGCTCTTGATCTCAGCGGTGCTGGAGACTCCATGGTGAGCAATGAGGGCAGGGACATCATGCCGGCCAGTTTCCTTTCTGCCATGGTGCAGCGAAATTACCAGCCCAATGATATAGATCTCACAGATCCATTATACTCGTCATATATGCCGATTACGATGCTTCATTTTCCCCAACCGTTATATCGGTGGGAACATGTGATCTGTGCTTGAGCAGTGGTATTCGAATGTATTGGAAGCTAAGAACTGCTGGTCTCTGAGGGTATGTTGCACGGATTCAACTGGAGTGAGACTTTACCGGAGGCTTTTCAGCTTCGTAAGACTGTCGAAGAGTTTTTGGCTTCAAGCTTGTAGTTCCCATGCCAACTAGGTCACCTACGCGCCTCCTGAATCAGATCGGAGAAGGCCAATCCCGTAAGTCGAAGGCCTGAATATTAATGTGAACGTTACAAGGCGCTTCAAATATCGATTTATCTATTTCGACTAATTCGGGGGTGAATTAATTATCTATATTGATATTAATAGAAGCATTGAGAGTTCGTTCCGAAGTTTAATTCTTACTCGAATATAAGTCTACTGGCAAAACTCCTTCACAAACTCAACAAAAATACGCTCTACCTGCTGAATACTCCCCACATCAACATACTCCTCCTTCGCGTGCAATCTCTCACCTTTCGGCCCAAATACCACAGACAGAATCCCCACTTCACTCAGAAAGGCAGCGTCGCACCAGAACGGAATTGATATGATATTAGGCCTTGTGCCCAGGATTTGGGCTGCTGATGCGGCTACTTTCTGCATGAATGGGTGTGTGGGTGGTAGTTTCTTGGCAGGCAAAAAAGTGTGATTTGCAGGTTAAAAGATTGAAAGGCTGGTTTTTTAGATCTGATTATATTAAGAAGAGTTTGTATATTATTAAGAAGGGTTCCATGAGCTTGTGAGGGGATGGCTTGAAATTCAATTGTGAGGGATATTTTAACTGGATAAGATAATGGCTCTTCACTGCTATAGATCAGACTGCAGTGTAAGATTACTTGGCTAAGTATATTATCTGTAGGGAGTGCTTATTGATATTCTTTGAGGGAATTTAGGAAGGCACTAGCATGCATGATTGAGTCAATCTTTATACTGGGCAACTGCCAGGAAAACTTTTAGAATGGTTTTTTTCTCTTTTAGTTGTCATAGTCCGGGAAACTCCTGTAGTACGATGTATGGGATTTCGACTGACCTAAGATTATTGGACCTACTAAGATTATTGCATAACTGGGAGCTTGTATAGGGTGACCAGTCGTTCATTATTATTTGATTATCGCTGAAATCGAGTCATCGGTTTTGTGGAACAGGTTCCTTTTGGATGATATCAAGACTTAATCGAGGTTACAAAGGAAGTTTTATGGGGAATGTCAAGCGATTATATCCTTGAATTCATCTACTTCAATAAAAAGTTGAATTAATATAAAAATGGATATTCTGTAATTGGTACAACTAGAAGAAGTACAGGAAATGTTTAGGAATAAATCTCAAGATAGCCAGTATTCTCACCCACATCTAGCTATCCAAGAGCTGGCAGGATAAGAAATCCATCCAATGCGCAGGGCTAGAGAAATAATGCTAAGCAGGCCACGATTCGAATGTTGTTTCCATTTCAACGGACTTGAAAACACGCATTAGAACTTTACATTCTGAAAATACACCGTCGCTAGTCCCTTGTCTCAAACCTGAATAAGTCTGATCACCGATATCCGAAAGAGGCACGCAATCGGCCCCCTTTCGGAATGCTTTTCTTGTCCAGTTGACAGAGGGATTAGGTATCTTGGATTGAGAACGAGACATTTCCTGACCGCGAGCCCACCCTATAAACTTGGGTATAATCGGTATCGATCCTGCGAGAATGATGGTTGCTATTTCGGCGTAGCTGTAGGAGTAAATTCTATCATCAGCAAGGTTAAGCTGAAGTTGGTGGGAACTGCTCGTATCACATACGCCCACAGGCCCACGGGAGCCATATTCCAGCTGAAATCCTCACTGTGGACCAATTTAATGCTGTATACGAGTCGGATGATTCTACATATGGAGGCACTGATAGTGAAACCAAGTCAGTACTAGTTTCATAGGGATTAGCAGAGGGGTAGTTTCCTTACAAAATGCCAGACCCAAAGGCGGCGCTAACCACCATTTTACTCTTGACTGGCAATTGCAGTTGCCACACCGCAAACACTGGAAGAACCAGGATTATCACGTCGGATATGATGTTGATGATCGCTGACGCGACAACCGACGCGTTCGAATCGATACAATGACCCGGTAGATCCGGCATCCATATCTTTTCGCGCGGGACACAAGTGAGGGCGATGGATAGGATCAGCGCGACATAGCTACAGAAATTGCCCACAATGAAGATGTAGGTGAGCCAGAAAAATTGTGATGTTCGGCTCACAACAAGATCCGCTTCAGCTGAATCAGCACCGAAAGTTTTGCTGGCAGTATGACCAAGCAGTATACAAGCTCAAGAACATTGGTAAGCTGGTGGCCAGTTAGTAGTGTGGACGGCGAAGCGGATCCGGGTGGGATCATACATTGAGTGTTTTCAAGAACTGTTTAACCGTTAAGTTCCACTGATGGATACCCTGTCCTGTGTGAGATGCCACCACCAACACTGGTGAGTAGCCGATCAAGCCAGCGACAGAGAGAATTAAAAGGTAGTCTTCAATCTTCATCTGTCGTAGGGTGTAGGTCTTGGTGAATACGCGCAGTATTAGAGGCAATATCGCGACTGTGAGGCCTAAACCAACAGTAAGCGCTGTATAGCTTTGGAAATTACGAGGATTGTGAAAGTCGCTGACTTGCCCCGGAGGGGGGTTAGCGCAGGCATTGTATTGAGATCCATGGTATTGTGTATAGCCGTGATAACAGCAACTGTTTTGCGAGTAAGCGCGCGATAGCAGAGTCGATTTATAATGCACATTTGTTCCCCATCGCATGCCACAGCCTTGGTCAGGGGCTGTCACTAGTAGATGATCTTGGTTTGCCACTGGATCTTGTTGGATTGGCAATGATGGTAATCTTGCCCGATTGAGTATCGAGTCGGCGTCGAGTCGGCGCTGACTGGTCCTCCAATCCAACACATCTATTGTCTAACACATTTATTGAAGTCTATCCTGCTTACAGTCTTTCACTATCTCAAATGCTGAGCCGACTATGGTGCTTGTGAAAGGGCGCCACTAGAATTTTCGGAAGCTTGTATGGTTATCATAATCTTCTAGTCTGAAATGGCAAGAAATAGAAATGGGCCGACTCTGGAGTTAAACAGTAATTACAGTTCCATTATCCGCGTCTAGACCCTGACTAATTCTAGTCCGCGGGAAGGGCAGAATCGGTTAGCCCATCACGCGGAATCTCCGGCTCCGAGGGCGGAGTACTCCGCTACCTACTCTCAGTACGGCTAGATCCGAGCTCAGGCAAATCATACGCTTTCCCGAAGAAAACGACCACCTGGTGCGGGGTGCTGATCGGCCAACGATGAAGCGGGGTTTCGGAGTGTATCCGGAGATTACTTTGGATCCACTACCGTTTGATGGGCTTCTCCACCATGTGGAACGCCACAAAGGTTTATTTAGTCAACAAACGGCCAGTCTCAACTTTGAGACAGTAGGTAGGATAGAGTTCAATAGACCCGGTGGGTTATCTCACGGGGCCCATGATCAAGGCCTATGCCATGGTCTATTGCGGTATTTCATTCATTACAATCCATCCCCTGGCTAAGCTTTAGGTCGGAATATAGTGCACAACAGTCTCGACTCCAATAAATCCATGGGAAGAAACAGGTTGTTGTACAAGGGCTTCTTCACTTCGTGTAACGCCACAAGGGTTAATTCAATCAACAATTCATGTTTCGCTGAGGTAACCGGTCGATCTGACCGAATGCGGTAAATGCTTCGATAAGTAGGTGACAGGTGGCGTGATACGGTATTGGCGAGCGTATAGGAATGGGGACATCATTCAGAGAACGCAAACTGGTGGCTTATTTTGAAATCTATCTATTTATTCTACATTTTTGAACACTAATTTCGCCTTCAATATGCGTCTCCCTACTATCCTGGCACTTCTATTTCGCACTACAGTAGCTCCTGTAGCTCCGCGTAGGGAGAACAGTATTTTGACAGAAATAAAAATAAAAGAAATGATGGTCGGCGTGCTTTTCGGTGTTCATTGTCGAGGACAAAAATGATCGGGGCCGTGGTGAATACTGTCACCTTCTGAATACTGTTGTCTGGCTAGTTATGCTGAGTGCCTGAAACGCTTAGCAAATTTTGATACGGTTTTGTTAATACGGCGTATTCAAAGTATGGTTATCATGTTATTAGGGCAGATCCTACAAATTAGCGCGCGGAAAATAGTCGGCCACGTCAATAAGCTCAGACTCAGAATTGCTTTAACAACCTTATTGTTGATCAAAGACAACTGTTTATTATATGTAATTGGAAGGGATTCTTATAGCAGCGACATGTACAATCACATTAGTTATGATACCCTCTACCAGGATGTAGACTACAATCTACATATTAGTTAGAACGAGATGATGTTATTCATGCAGCTACCTAATCTTCTTATCATTGCGACAGTGTCATACATGCTCACAGCTGATTCGCCCACTTCCCCTTTGAACTGATCTGTGTTGTTGTGTTGACATATCTATCGGATACCTACCTCCAGCCTTAACCTCCGCGATTATAGTCCACGCTTTGGACACCATATGCCATTGTAATCGCTGGTAGAATTTGTCATGTGGTTGATCAGTGCTATCATCACGGAGGAACATGAAGTTAATTTCCTCTAGAGATAAGCCCATCATCTCGGGATAGAAAAGCCAGACGATTGTGGCACTGATCACGTTGAAGATGACGAATATAATAAATGTTTTGTAACCGATGTTTTGCAACGCAGGAGGAGTAATCTCCGCAACCTATTCTCGAATTAGATATCTACCTTTTGGTAGCGAAAATTAGAGCGACCGTAGATTTACCAAAAAGTTACCCAAGAAATCAGCCCCTGCAGCTAGGGCAGCTCCTTTAGCTCGGGATGTCACTGGCAAAATCTCGGCTGGATAGACCCAGACACACGCCATCCATCTTGTTCGGAGGCTGTAGATTAGAATAGACTCATGGAAGAATATCTCTGGATGCACAATTGTATCATACCCCAACTAAAGCAAGATACAAATGCAAAAACAAAGAACACGGCCGCAATGCTAGAGGCTCGGTTGTTTATTGCCACACAAATGGCCTCCAAAACAAGCACCGCGGACATGCCAATAGCCATCATGACAAGGAGTCGGCGCCGGCCAACAGTATCAATGATACGCCACTGTACGACTTGCGATCAGTAAGAACTGTAGGTGGAGTAGGAGCTAAAATAACACTCACCGTCAAGAAAGAGGCAATGATATACCACATGTGGAGAAAGCTGCCGATAAGAAGGGCATTCTTCTTGTCCATGCGTAGATTTTCTTTGAAAAGAATGGGGCCATAATAAGTGATGATGTTAATTTCTTTCATGATATTCAGTTTAAATGAGGAGCGCTCTCAGGGTCTTACTGGGGAAGTACCTGTCATCTGCTGCATAAACTGGATACCGATAGCAAGATGGAATCGCTTGTTGGCCCTGACTCCTCTATCCTGAAAGAGATCGATCCAGGATCTGCCTTCATCAGATTCAAGCTGGATTGCTGTGGAAATTTCTTCTCGCTCCTGTAGAACGAGTGGGTGATCGATTGGCCGGTTACGTAACTTGGCGAGCACTGCAATGCCACGATTTGAATGGGGCTCGTTCCACATGAGCCATCGAGGGGTGTCCGGCAAGAAAGTAGTGACAATGAGAATGTAAACAGCGAAAATCAACTGGAAGAGCAGCGGAAATCGCCACTGAAGAACACTAGAGCAAAAGAACAGGCCATAATTTATCCAGTACGCTACCATGAGGCCGAATAGCATCATCGTCATTTGGCAACAAACATGCCAGCCTCGTTGTGAAGCGAAACATACCTCACTTTGATAAACGGGTGCAACTAAAATCGTATAGCGATTAGCATCGTGTCAAAAAGGGCCACGAGCGTTGGGGTCGATGTTTACCAGAAACCATGTAACCAGTTCCTACAGAAATACGAGTTTATTAGCGGAATTCGGACGCCAACCTTTTGGGAATGAGGCATAGTTTATACCTATACCTGTCAATACTCTTCCGATCATCATCTGCACTCTCTCAAAGCATGATCCCATCAAAACCGACCCGACGATAATAAAGACTGAACCTAATAATACCATATATTTCCTCCAAGCGATTCCGTTAAAAACGCCGCAAGAAGCGCACCTAACAGAGCACCAAGATCGTATAGTGCTGTGATCGTGCTGACCATGATTGTCGATGGATTACCCATTTGTTCTAGCCAATATTGTGATATGACGATGCCGGACATAACACCCTGATTGTGGCCAAATAGTAGAAAGGAAAAGGAACAGACGGTGATGATGGTGTTGATTAGGACTGGGCCTTTCAGCCGTGCAGCCCCGGTGCGGTTGCTCATGTTGGGCATATTATTATCGGAAACTTAGTGATAGTTCCTCGTGAGGATATATAACCGCTCAATGTACTGCAGATTACGGTACGTGTGGTTGGATGCCGGGATTGATTTGCTGGTTGATCCGACAGCAACCAGGTGAGAATACCTAATGCGCCCAAAAATCCGTGTTATCTACCCGCCGGTTACAAACCCACTATCAGATAATACGGAAATATGCCATACATACCTAACTAATCCTCCTTCCCATATGATTTCACCTAGATAGTAATCTATTGGAAAACCCCGTCAAATTTGGCCATTTTGAAGCTGTTCGTGACTCGTTGACCATTACTGAATACGAGGTAGGACGTTCTTATAGGTGAGCTATACAGCAAATAGCAATATCTAAGCCGATACAGATGCTATTCCTCGCCAACAATTGATCATATCTTTTGCTTAATATCTCACCACTTCCTTGTAATTGCCATCCTATCTCAAGTGGACCATTCAATTCGACACGCAGGAGTCGTGTTGCCGGCCGTGAGCGGCATGACCTTTGCGGGATTACCCTCCTCCCCCCTATGGGATTCGATTAGTCGGAGTGGTTTCTAAGGCTAGCACAATCGCGCCGGCCTGTCCCTTCCCCTCTAGCACGGATCGACAGGCGGCTTCTATTCCTGGACGATAGAGGATATACGTGTTCAATATGGTGACTGACCAAACATTAGCCAAAAGTTAATCAGAAAGTCAATAACACTATCCTTGTCCGGGCTTGTTCGGTCAACAGCAACATTGTGAATTACCTTCCTAATCGGGGCTTAGATTCATCTAACATATGGTCATATCACTCTCACACCTCCGTCATAGTTTCTCGTTCATTGGCATCCAGCCCCTGGTCGCAAGTTGGGCTGTTCATTATGTTCGCCGGTCCTATCTTCAGCAAATTATCGGTGCAGGCTGGCTCGCATGCGCTTACAAGCATACGGTGGACCTAGTCAACAGGGTCTAAGTAGCAGTCTATTGTGGTCCCGCTTGCCGCTGTCACTATTTCTACACGCTGGAAAGGAATGATAACCGTCTATCATTAAACTACGTCATTTTTGCTAGATAGGTTCCTGACACCCCTAGTATTCACATCCTAGTATCTTCGCGGTGTCTTTGATTGTGAAAGACTATTTTAAGTGTCTTCATCAGTGGCTGAACCAGTCCAGGGGGTAGCTACAGGAGACCAAATCTTGACTCCATATTCGAGTTATGGATATAAAAGTGAAACTCATATCTCTTTGCGTATAATATCGTCTGTCACTCACATTTTACCATCCAATCGACTATACAGTTTACATTGTCGATATTATACACGAGCAGATTGTCATCAACTGCGACTAAAGCAGGCGACAATAGCAGACCTTGTTCCACTCGGAATGAACGCCACCTTCACAACAATGGCCGGAGCATGTTTGAATTGCCACCGGAGGAAAACTAAGTGTGAGAGGCATGGTCGGCCTTGCGCCAATTGCGAAAACGTTGGTCGACCATGCATAGTGCGATCAAGAAAGCAGCCGATAGTATGTTGCAGGTGCCGTAGCAAAAAGATGATATGCGACGTACCAATAAACCAAGGAACATGCATCAGTTGCGACGAATTGAATATCACATGCTTGGATAAAAATTTTGCCGGAGAAGCGATTGAATGTCCATTTTGCCACCATTCATTCGAGGGTTCTTTGCTTTCTTATCATGAGCGTACATGCAATTTCAAGCAATCGAAGTATCAGACAGGACAAGGTCCTGATCCCGAGGTCAAGTCACCCGATGGAATAAATACAAAATATCAAATCGACATCGTTCGCAATGTATCCGAATTGATCAGTACGGCATTGTGTTCTCTAAATATCGACGACAAGAGAACGTTAGTTACTAAGAAGTAAGTGTGTTCAAGTATTTTTTTATATCAAACTTCATGTTAACGTAATCAGGCACGAGATTAATGCACAGGTTAAGGGCCTTGGTAAGGCCAAATACTGGTTGTTCTCCTCAATTATAGCTTGGAGACAATCATCTGTCGCAAAAGAGAATTATGATGTCTTCTTGAATCAACCACCGGTTGAGCAGTATCGCACTTTTCTTTTACTATCGCTGGGGTCTGGATCCAGCCGCAATTTAATCCTCTCTATCATTCACTTACTCACCTTGATATGCCTTATTCCGAATCAAGATGATGGTGTGGAGGGCGAAGGACCGCCTAATTGGATAAGCGACATCTCGCTAGTTTATGAAGTACTTGGTGGTAGAGGTTCGTTATTCAAGTCTGATGTGAGTTGCGTTCTCCTCCGCCTTGGCTGGCGAGCGTCGCACGCCTTAAGACATTCGGAATCCCAGGTCCTGCGTGAATGTTTACAGTTACCAAAACTGGATAAGCAACATGACATCTTCGACCGCTACGTGCATATGTGGTTTTACAAGTCACAGTTGCCCGATTACGCGATGGCCGCCGCGCTTTCCCGACCGCAGTCATGCATGATATTCATGGACCATGCAGAGGATATTTTTCAAAATATACTTACCCTACACCAGGGAAGACGTTTCCATGATGAATCGAGAAGCTTGGCTGCAGCTGCACAAGAGACAGTCAAATCTTTCTTCCGCGACGGGTTGAAATGGTCGCTGAAAGAAAGATCTCTCGAAAACATCATTATTTCATTCAATATTAGCCTGGACCAGCTAGAAGTCGAAGAAGCGCTCAAAGCAGCCGTAGCTTTGCTACGCAAGATGCGACTTTTTTTCCAATGTATACCCAGCGACCTGTACGTGGATGAGAATCCAGAGCAATGCATCCTAACATTTGCAGAGCTATTCAGCGAGCTCTCAAAACTATGGCGGAGAATATTCTTTCTCGTTGGAAAATGAGTGATTATTGATAGTCTGTAGTTGGTCTTTAGCCTGGGAATGAATTCTTCATATTTTGTAAAAGTGATGGTGTGACGGTTCGGTTGTAGGTCCGGTGATTGTCACTTAGTTTTCTCACGAGGAGGCACCATAATAATGACTGGTCCCATCTCAGATAGTGATGGAAGGGGTGGCATGCAATGACCAGTATACATTGGACATAATCATCCTTTGGTGCCAGCCAAAAATGATACACGAATTGGGAGGTATATTTATCGAAAGCTTGTCATGCGTGGTGACATGGATTGAGAGACCAATGAATGGTTTGCCTAACAAGCAGTGGTGAGGATTATTGGCCCGAATTCGGATGTAGCCGAGATTAGTAGTAAATTGCGCGAATCGATTCCTGTTTTCCAGCGGTTAAAGCCTATTCGAAGACAAGGTATACTACGTGGCAAATGCCTAGGCACTTAAGATCTCAAACTAAAGTTCGAAGAGAAAGAACTCTAGGCTAGCTCAATTTCAAACAGTGAAGACATTTTTAAGCTAGTCTGATTGTTGACCGAAAAACCACCATGCCAAAAAGTGTTTCCCCTTTTAGTGAGGGTAATTAATTTGGCGCTTATTCTGGCTGACGCTGATCTAGACCAGGGTCTACGCTTTAGCAGAGGCCTGACCGCATTTGGGTCAGTGGCGATGAGTGAGTATTTTCAACGATCGTTCACCGGCGATGCATCCGGCAAGTGGGGCTTTTTACTACGGGGACATTTTTTTGAGAGTGTGACACTGTAATCATTCGACTCGTTATAGTGCAGTTATGTCTTAGTACCGTATCTAATGATAACCGGCAACTATCTTCCACCCCGCCCCAGCCAAACTTCGACACCCCGGAACTAAGGGATTTAGTGCACCATCTAGTTCCATGCGTTTTGTCTGCTCAAAGCCTAAAATGGGTTAACTGATTGGAAACAAGAATAGGTGGACCTTGCCCAATAATTCGGAATAAATGAAACACGTGAAGTGGTTTGCCTTACCCAGTACATTTTAAAAGGATGCATTCATATCCACTTCGCATTTCGCATTTCGCATTTCGAACACTATACTTCGCGGATTACAGATTGTGCAAAACGTATTGATACCGATGTATAGACCGCCTAGGCGACTCTCACAAGTAAGGAAATGCAGGTTTTGTCGCAGAGATAAGCGGAAGGTAGGCATTGCGTGACTAAGCCCCATTTTTACTTGCTAAACTGGTTGTTTCGATTTGAATTTAGTGCATTCCTGCGGATCGAGTATGGCCAGGCCAGAAATGTGACGCTTGTGTGCGATATGGCTATGACTGTTCAGACGGCCTTAGCGCTGTGGACGAGGATATTCTCAACAGACAAAGCCGAATAAGCAATCGCCTCCGACTCAATCAAAATATTGATACATTGCCTTCCATAGTCACTGAGTCTCGACGGCCCGTCCTATCCTTTGGACCTTCCAGCTCAGAAAATGTAAGCACTGGTGCAATTCGCTTGGTAGGAGAATATGAACCAAGGGGAAGTAGCACCGAACCGTTGCCTCATGGTTCCCTCACCAATTATCAACCGTCGGGGCCCAGTGGAAAAACAAGTCTAACCACTCAGCTGGAAGGGAGTTTGTTTCGGATATGGGCCAAGGAAGATATATATCGAGATATCTGTAGCCCACGCCTAGGGACAACAGCGGCGGAAATATTTGTTCACTGCCGACAAATTGCAGAATCGGCAAGCCCCCTTCCCCAGTTTCGTTGATGGGGTCTAATAGAAGAGCAACCAGGACGATATGGTCTTCTCCTCTTTGTTCGCCTTCTGCGCGGCTAACTTGTCCGTCTATGCTAAACCGAAGATCTCCTTGGAGCTCGAAGTAGCCTCGCGAAAGTACCTTGGACGGACGCTGAACTTATTGAAGACGCAGATGAACCTTCGACATGGAAGAATACTTTCTCTACAATATTCACTTTTTCTGTTAGCATGCTATGGGGTACACAATGACGACCACTCCCTGCCAACTAGAGATCCATTGACATTAGAAGATAGACTAGTATTAACGACCCGGATATGATAAACTTTGCGGCCATATTACTCAATATGACTCGAGAAAGGAGCGCATCCTTCCCTTTTGCATTACAGTTACTTATGCCGCCTCCGCGAGGGTGGCGTCTGCGTATTTATGTGAGTGCAAGTTTCAAGGATCGTTCAAGGATGTAGATATTCTAACTATAAGATAGCTTCCGGATGATCTATTCGACCCTGGCGTGATGATTGGGCACGATACCACAGTTTTCAAGTCAGCCATGATTGGTGCTCTTGATATATGAATTGGTATATCTAACACAGTTTATGACCTGCTGTCAAGCTACCGGGAACTTCTGAGATTCAATTCAAGGAGAGAGGCTGGAGAAAGTGAAACTCTTCAGATAATATACTATTCTTAACTCCGTTTGATAAATTCCGTACCCCCAGTCTCACACTTGTCATGTTGATAGGCTATTTAATTTTCGTCCTGGTAGACCGTTAGATAGACGATTATGACACCAGAAAAGCGAGTTGTCCTGAGGCAATAGCTCTATCGATTGCAATAGCCAACCTTCTCTTAACATGATCGCATTTCTCTATGAATTTTAGGCCTCTGAAGCAGGCTTTGGTGCTGTAGATGTACGTAAGGAACATACAATCAATATCAGCTGCTCGTAGAATTAGAGTTCAGCAGACTGACCTCGGTAACGGATTCAGACAGGCCTGGCCTTGCGTTAAGATAATATCCCGAGTGCATAATGTAGAATAAAGTTCCAATGAACATTTCGGCTGACACACTGTGTGAGGGGCGGTTTTCAGACTGTCAGATTTTATTCTCCAGTCTACTTAGCTCCAACAGTGTTGAAACTGGTTTCTGGCAAATGAGAAAAATCCCTCAGTCAACCCCAGGCTGAAAACTCGACATACTAGGTACGTAGAAATGGTACGCTGCGCAATGACCTTTTCGTTAGTCGCTTGGACTAGTTACAGGAATGAGACAGGCAACCGTATGTCCCCAGACCTCGGAGGCAATTAGTCCTACCCTTATCCCTAGTTCCTCGGGCAGCTGCTTTAAAGATGGCCAAACCCGCCCCAGACTAGAATATATCTATCCAGTCTTCTAAATTCATTGATATTCCCTAAAATTCTCTTTTATCCGACTGAACATGGAGAAAGAAGCGTCTACAAACCACCTGGAGGCTAAGACCGCCCAGGTGGAGTTCCTGGAGGAGGCCCGGGCCGCTGCGGAAAGAGAGCGCTCAATGACTCTCATGGCAGCAATCTACCGCTATCCCAAGGCAGTGGGCTGGTCTATTCTTCTATCAACAGCCATTGTAATGGAGGGATATGATCTCGTCTTGCTGCCCAACTTCTTTGCGCATCCTCGGTTTCAACAGCGATATGGGACCCTTCAGTCAGACGGCACTTACGCTATATCAGCTCCGTGGAGGTCCGGCCTCACCAACGGAGCGAATGTGGGTGAAATCATCGGTCTTCAGTTGTCAGGCATTGTGCAAGACCGCTTTGGTTACCGCAAGACTATCCTTGGGGCCTTGACGCTTATTATTGGTTATATCTTCATTGTCTTCTTCGCTATAAATCTCCCCATGCTGTTAGCTGGGGAGATCTTGTGTGGTGTTTGTTGGGGTGTTTTTCAAACGTTGACAACCGCTTATGCTTCGGAAGTTTGCCCTGTGGCCCTGCGGGCCTATCTCACCACATATGTGAACCTTTGCTGGGTGTTTGGCCAATTCATCGCAAGTGGTGTCTTGCGTGGAGTTTTAACACTGGATTCCGAGTGGGCTTATCGCATTCCTTTCGCAATTCAGTGGTTCTGGCCGGTTCCTTTGATCATCGGTTGTTTCTTTGCCCCCGAATCTCCATGGTGGAGTGTCCGACGAGGCAAATTCGAGAAGGCAAAACACGATTTGCGTCGGCTGACCAGTTCATTGGAGACCGATGCGGATCTGAACCAGACCATTGCGATGATGCGATACACCAATGATCTTGAGCTGGACACCGTGGCTGGATGTAGTTATTGGGACTGTTTCAAAGGGGTAAATCTGCGCCGGACGGAACTTGTCTGCATCACCTGGTTAATACAGAACGTCTGCGGGACCACATTGGGGAATTATTCCACCAATTTCTATGAGTCAGCTGGTCTCCCTGCTTCTGATTCCTTTGACTTGACTATGATCCAATATGCCCTCGGTGCGGTAGGTACCATTTGTTCTTGGTTTGTTATGATCTATCTTGGCCGCCGTACCATTTACTTGTATGGCTTGGTCATACTCGGTGCTTTACTTTTCGTCATCGGCTTTTCTTCCCTGGCTCCAGATCACCCGTCTCGAGATTGGGGTATTGGGTCCATGCTCATTGTTTTCACTTTCGTTTATGATTTGAGTGTCGGGCCAGTATGTTATTCCCTGGTGGCAGAGCTATCGTCCACTCGTTTACGGGCCAAAACCATTGTACTGGCGCGGAATGTGTACAATGTCGGTGGCATTATTGTTAATATCCTATCCAACTACCAACTAACGACTACCGCTTGGAACTGGGGAGCCAAGACCGGATTCTTTTGGGGTGTAAGCTGTGTCTTGTGTGTCATCTGGGTATTTTTTCGCCTCCCTGAACCGAAGGGCCGCACCTTCGCCGAGCTAGATATCCTTTTCGAGAAGGGAGTTTCGGCTCGTAAATTCAAGGAGACTACCGTCGATATCACCGAAACCTCCGACCGCGAGTCTGGTCAAAAGGAAACTATATGAGAATATGTTATTTCTTAATATCCAGCGTGGTTATTCTGACGCGTTCACTCTGCAATGAGCATTATTTCTCAACAACCAGCCCCTCAAGAAATGTATAGTTAGTCAGTGACCTGAAATTCACCAGAGTGAGAATTGCCTAGTCGGGAGACTGAATTCAACGCGAATAGTAGAATGTCCGTCCCGGGAGAAGACTCATGTGACGAAGCACCCTAGAGCTAACATCGATAAGTTCTATAAGGACTAATTTTTGCAGAAAACAAGCGAACGGATTGCTCCCAACTAATCCCGTTGAAATTTTTAGTTTCATTTTCTCTCCTAGTTTCAAAATTAATATTTTAGAGAGTGATGCTGCTATTCTAAAAGCTAGTGCCACAATTAATATTTCAATACTTGAGACCCTCCAGAAATTCGGATTTGTGCAGCTTTTTCAGATCGTCAACCCGGTAGATTAACACTCCAGCCTCGTTATTTCTTATTTTTTTGCGTTTTTAGCAAAGGGTTGGTATACTAATGATTGTTGCTCAAAAGACAAAAATATATTTTAGTGTAGGAAAAATAAGTCTACGATACTAATGTACGTTATTCTATTTGAGAGCTTTGCTAAACGTCTCATAAGGTGTAACTGCTCCTAGGGCCCGTCTCTGGTGCGTATTGAGGATCTCTAGCCCGTATACGTAACTGGCATTAACCCAACCGAATCTATGGCAGTCAGTGTTTGTATTTCAGTGGAAGACATCGAATATCAAAGCTTACCCCGTCTCCTTCGAACCCTGATTGCCATACTCCGCTTCAACTCGGTGAGGATCGATCGGTCGTGTGACATCATATTTCTCCACGACCAAACCGCCGAAATCAACGAAGATTTTAGTGATCATATATAGCCACTTATATGCCAGCCTCTCAGCCTCATCTTGATAGCCATACCGCAGAAGACCAGTCCATGCTAAGATTTGATGTGGAGCCCATCCATAAGGGAAGTCCCACTGACGATTGGGACGCGTCAAGCTGATCACTCCACGTGACTCTTCGGTCCCTGAAACTAGGCCACCATCCTTCTCCAGCCGTGGAAGCGCGTTTTTCACCAGTTTCATGGCCTGTTGTGGTGTGGCTACACCCGCCCACATTGTCCAGAACATGGTAGCACTTTCATAAGTTGTGCGTCTCTGTTGAATAGTATCGTAGTCAAAAAACGTGCCCCTTTGCCTATCCCACAGATGTCGATTCATAGCTATTTTTCTGTTCCGAGCCCGACGATTCCACGTAGATGATGTCTCGAATTCCGTATCTTTGCTCTGCGGGGTGCGAAAATCCGGCGGAATTTCCAGCTTGTCGTTAAAATAGATGCAGATGATTCGTGAGATGTCTATTTCGTACTTGTATAGCAAAGAGTTCAGGTCAACAGTTGCCAGATTTGCACAGGTTCTGTCTAAACGATAAGACGTATCATGACCAGACTCTCGTACCGCGCGATCATGTAAGAGGTATTCGTCGAGATCTGGCTCTCGGATTGTCCCATTATTGTAAGCGGTTACGAAATCGGCGACCGTGATCCCGTGTTTCTCCGCATATGGCGTGAGAAGATGAAGGAAGTGTGTGGCTTCTGTTTCCGGAGGAATACCGAACCCGTCTGGACGATATCGCGAGAGACACGTTACAGGGTCGTACCGTGGTTCGCTGGTCCAGACCCCATAGTACTCTTTAATTGCTGCTAGCGTAGCGTTACGTAAAAAGCCAAGCGCGCCTGCCTCTGCCTTGATCTTGTCATATACCTGCATAGCCATATCAGTCAAGAAAGGAGGTTGTGACCGCATCAAATAATATGAGCGATTCGCATTTAGGATTTTTCCATAATGCTGGATGCAGAAGCAGAAATTTATAACCATGGCCTTTGCCAGGTCTATCCGATTGCTGGCAAGAAGACCAAGGCATTCCATATAACTATCCCAGCCGTAGAATTCGTTGAACCGACCCCCAGGGACAACAAAGGGAACTCCCCTTAGTTCAATTTCCCCCGTCTCTGGATTGATCCATTTCTCCATCTCCAGAGCCAGAAGACCAGGTTTTTGATTCAAACTTGCCACATATTCAGCAGTGAGATGTTCGTTTAACTGTTGAACATCCAGCCCTATATCCGGATTTTCATCGGCAATCCGTTTGTAATAGTGTAATTGCTCTGGTGCTCCCTGTGGAATGTAAATGCGAGGTCGGGAATCACCTGTCCAATCTTTTGGGTCCAGGCCGGAAAGCGCAATATTAGAACCATCAATGCGACGAGTCAACGCATCCCAAAACGTGGTTTTGATAAATCGAGATAGACGGTTTACCGGGTCCTCGCGTAACTGTTGCTCATCCACCACAGCTACCTCACAGCCACGCTTTTGTAAAATTCTGAGCTCTTGGAGAAGGTTCGACAACATGTATGTACCACGAATGTCGAATTTGTTGTATCCCCCAGACGCAACCGTTCCAACCCGCAGTACCTATAGCTGTTACCATTCTATTATTTAGAGTGGAGAATTGTGGATTTCCTACCTTTGGGCCGACGCCCTCGATGGTTATCTCCAGGTTTTCGTCGGTATCTTCCGATTCCAGGAGAGACATAATTGTAGAGTTGACGTTGACAAGATACTGGCGGGAAGCAGAGTAAAGTTCATCTATTCGAACAAATTTGAAAATAAGCAAACAGGAAGAGAAAATCAAGAATACCCACCTTACATACCATGGCTGCTTCTTCTCATTGGTAGTTTTCCTGAGACCGCATCGGTATTACACTTTTTAACTGATCTCAAGTCCTAGGTCATTCCGTTAATAAAATTAGATCCATCCAAGCTCACTGCTATTATGGAAACTCACTGTTGAACATGTACGGAGGTGGTTACGACCCCCCCGCATATTGAAGAACGGGACCATTATGGAAAGATCAGTCAGTACGAGGCTTGTTAACTCCCAGTAGTGCGTATTGCTTGCGCGCGCTTCGCTCCTGGGGTGTTCGGTAAGAGCAGAGGGAAAAGTCTGCCTTGGATGTAAGAAAGACATTGCAAGGATCGGGGGGGGGGGGGGGGGGGGGGGTCTACTCTGGTGCAAAATTGGCGCAGTTTGATGACAGGTCGTTATCATGTCTTTCCAGAAAGCAAAGGGGGTAGACCACGCGTGGGAACCAAACTGCGCCAGTAATTGGCCGAAGATAGGATCAGGCAATAGCAGGAACAACTGTAAAATTGGGTACAAGGAACGAGTATTACACTATACAGCCAGCTGAGAAATGAAAAACTTTAATCGTTTTGTCCCAAAATCTGGGTTGTAAACGTCATAGTCAGGCTAGGGTCGGGCTAGTATCAATTGGCGTTGGCGGAGAGGGCAGAATTTCGCTCAATGAGTTTTTAAATTAAACGTATAGGACTTAAAAGGCCTATGCACATCCATAGTTGGAAAGTCAGTCCTCGCGATAGTCAGCACTCAGACGGCCAATCTGCGATCAGCCTGTGACGCATGCTATAAGGCCAAGGTGCGCTGCCAAGGAGGAACACCATGCATGCACTGCAAAACCTACCACCGCAGCTGCCATTACAGCTTGGCGGCACGAATTGGCAAACCCAACGGGAGTCACAACCGTAAGACGATGTTGCGATTGAGAGATGCGGTCTCCGTGACCAGCCATCAGTCCCGCCTGAAATACCTGGCATCTAGCACGTTGCCAACGTCAATCGTCACCAAGTGGAACGCTGTTGGACACTCCGGGACATTATCCGGCCAGGTGCACACCCACATGAAAGCTCCAATATACAATCAGCTCAATCCCACAGCTAATTCCTTAGTGTAGCATGGAAATAGCTCCTCAGCCAATTCCAACACCTTCAGAGAACGTCCATTTAGGCTGCAAGCCACTACCACTCCATTACGATCCCTTGATATCGCAGATTTCCCACACAAAACCCTCACGCTCCTCTCCGCACGCGCATACTGACGATGTCTACCGGACCAGCAGCGGCTTTCCCAGCTATCACGAGTCCTTTCAATCAATGTCTTGCGACTGTTTCCAGTGGCAGATATCGATTGTGGTCTCACTTTAGGCTTTCAAGTCTCCGTCGCAGGCTGACCAACACGACACCCTCGATGAGTCGCTGTAGTACACTACAGCCACCTTAATTGCATGTCAAATAACAGCAGGGTGCTTGTCATGCGAAAAAGACTCGTCACTAGGCCTTATGTATATGCCGAATAATGACACTTAATTAGTAGATCGATGTCGAATTCTGCGGACTGAGCCAGTCAAGACTAGAGAGACATGTGGTTCCCTATAATCCATGTCCTCGCTAGTAATAAATTATATAATATTAGTATCAAATAACGGATTTTCGACGACTAGTCGCCCAACATCCAGGCGGTAAGGTTACACCCTCGTCCTCATGGCTGTTCGGCCAGCCATCTGGGGTCGACTGCTACTTAGAGTGAGACTTCGCTCAGCGAGATGAAGTTGAAGTTGGTAAGACGTATCTGAGATAAATGATGTGTTCTAAGAATTGAAATTGATTCGGGATTTGGTGGCATTGTAACCATCTAGATAATGTTGTAGTAATCTGCATCAGGGTATGTCACAGCTTGACCCGCTCACTTTTTTACAAACGTCATCCGTAAATCTGACAAGAGTTGTTTGTAAATGAAAAAATAAAAGTTGAGAAAGAATACATCGAAAATATTCAACAGGTCGTGAAGATAAATCAAACGATAACCGCTAATGGTCTCCCACTGTGAAACCCCCGTTCGTGGCGCTTCATATTACTGCGAACGTTGAACGCCTTGCCGCAACCCACATGGGTGCAGCGGAACGGCTTTTCACCCGTGTGACTGTACGAGTGAATGCGCAGACCGGATGGCCGCGAGAATGCCTTACGGCAGGTTCGACAGACGTATCGATTAATGGGAGTAGGAGGAGACATGCGCAATTCCTGCGAGACTGAGCCTCGCTCTGAAGGTGGTATTAGGAGAGAAGCTGCAATGGCTGGAAGTGTAACCTGTGATTGTGATTTTTGTATAGATGGCGCATTACTGATTGAGGCCGAGTAAGATTGTCTGCAGAAAGATGAGGATGAAAGATCTTCTGTTAGTTTGGAGTAAGGATGTATGAGTGATGTAGAAGATAGAATGATGTGGCTGTACTTAGTAGAATTGTGATAAGCTTGTTCTAAGGCTGTCTGTTAGCTAAAAGTCCTATGTATTTAATAGAATTGAATAGGTTGGATATACTGGTTATTTGAATACTGTCTGTGTCTTTTAGTAGGCTGAATATCGATGGCTGCGAGCATTTGTGCTGACTCTTGGTGGGAGGAGACAGAGGTAGTTGTGGCGACATTTGAGTGTTGAGTGGCACAAAGTATGAGTGTGAGTATGAGTTTGTGTATGATTGCACCCTCTCCTCATATTCATCGTATTTTCTTGTAGTGTCGGTGATCGGGTTGGGCTGAGAGCCAGACGATGAGCGGCGACGAGTGTCGGACCACTCGGTGGTCATCAGACTGGCGATCTTCATGGCAGGTGTGTTGATTGTATCTGTTCCTGATAGTTGAAAGGAGATAGACTTTGTCACTAGATCAACGCCAATTTGTTCCAGGGTCAATCATTCCATATATTCTGACAGAATAATCTTAAAATCTTACGTATTGTGTTCGGGTGAGCCCTAATCGTGAGCTTGAGTACGCCCCTAATAACGAAGAATCTCTTATCAAATTCTCGAAGCTACAAAGAGCACTTGGCGATACATCGAGGATAGAATGTTGAATAAATTGGTAGAAAGCATATTGATCGCTTAATTCTCGGAAATCGCATGGAAAATAACGCATAATTACCATGGTTTTACATACCGTTTCATGGTGCGGTAGACTCCGCTGATTAGCCGACAATTTTTCTGCAGGACTAGTGGTCAGACTGATCCTTGGGTTGAACCTAAAATCTTCCTACTTGAATGGTAAGTCAACAGAGCATGGACCATGGACCATCTTGCCCCACGTGCAAGGAAATTGTGTGCCTCTACCCCGCAGAATTAATCCGCAGCGAAATTGGGCGTTGGCTTTTTATTGCGAACCATTGCTCTAGTTTCGATTAGACTTCGGAAGGAGGCTGGCTAAGCCATAGCTGGCGTTCGGCAGAGCTGATCAATGGTCTTCTTGGGTTTCCATCAAAATCCACTTCACTATATTTTCAGCGAAACTAGGCTGTCATTCCAGAAAAGATATGACGTGTTTCCGTATCAACTCGTAAAACGAGTGGAGTGCGAAGTGCGAAGTGCGATGAACCAGACAAAAGCTGACTTGGGAAAATTTGCTTAACATTGGATTGGTCATTAAAAACTACGCTAAATTGCTCCACTAGCGAAAGGGTAGGCCTGGAGCAGAATCGACGCCAGAAAATGCATGTAATCTACCCCACTGATGATAATACCAATCCCAGTTTCGCATATGCACCAACTCGCTTTGTGGGTTGATACGGAAATAAACCATACGGACCTAACTATTCCTCTTTTCGTCGTCCTCCTTTTTCACCTGTATAGTAGATATAGTGTAAAGTCTTCGTTAAGTGAGAATAAGCTCTAAAATTTAGCCATTTTGCAGCTGTTCATGACTCGTTGACCATTACTACACATACGGGTAGACAAGCTATCCACTCCAGGCAATAATCTAACACTTACGGTACGTGTTACAGGTAACAGATTAGGGGAAGTGTATCGATTGGATGTACGCATATCTATTGCTTGGTTGTCTCCTAAAGTAGGAGCTAAACACTCTACAGCGCCAAGACGCTAACGAAACGTGCCTTGACACTCTAAGCTTTTACAGGATCCATGGTATCGAGTGTAGTTGTCATAATAGCAACTATTTTTTTGAGTAAACGTGCGATGTTAAGCTTTATAGTTGAAATTCGTTCCCCATCGCATGGCCACAGCCTTGATCAGGGCTGTCACCATGAGATGATATTGGTTTGCCACTGAATTATTCTGCTTAAATGTCGTTGAGTGTCTCAAACTCCAGCCCGCCCGTGGTATTTGTAACGGAGAAGCCTGTATGGTTGCCTAACAATCTAGTCAGCTGTAGTCTTCTAGCCAGAAATAGCAGAGCAAAATCAGCTTTTACCTTTGATACCCATCCTAATTAGTCGGTCTACTAGCCTCACGGAATGTTCAGAGTGGATAAGCACTGCAACTGGACTCTATACATGGACGGGGTCAACATATTTTGCGCAGACCGGTTTCCGTAGCTGGTAATTATTCAACCAAGTCAAATAACGCCGTTACCCACTTTTACTTTTATTTATCTGAACATGAGAAAGGGCTGAGATGGCCCACCTCTAGCCACCAGTTGCAGTAGCTCCACTGTCATATAATGAAGAACACACCTATACTATAATAGTTATTGGTACCTACTACTTAGTACGGCTAGATCCGAGTCCAGGCAGATCATACGCTGCCCGAAGCAAACGACTACATCGTTTACTGGGCACTGATCGACGAACCCTGAAGCGGGTCTTCGGGGACTATCCGGGGACATTGCGTATCTATTAACGCTAATGGGGTTCTCCACCTGGTGGGACGCCACAAAGATTAATTCAGCCGCTGGATGATATGTGATTGATCTAACCGAATGCGGTAATATCTTTCAAAAGTTTATCACTTGCAGCTGTTGCCCATTTGCTTCCGTCTAGTCTTTCTGAGCTCAATTAATTCAGCCGGGTTTTCTATGAGGGCCTCGGCATGGCCTTCAACAGGGGAGATTTAATGGGTATTGCCGGCCGTACTAATGGTGTGGTAACAATGCTATGCGTAAGCCCTTGGAATGAGGCCGATAGCAGACAAAGTCTCCCAGTCTTTCGGTCAACCAAAGAGAGTTGGCTCGGCTGCTAGGACTAGCAAGATACACTTCAGGTGCGGGGTTGAAGCAGCCCAGCATGCCTAGTTGGTGCACATCGCCGTGCAGATGGTTATATCACGATGAAAATATATAATTTTCACGTATCATAAAACAGCGAACTAGCACTTGATTTAATCATGCTAGGAAGTCCATAAATTGCCAGATGAAAATAACTTTTTTCCCCAAGGAATTTCGCAAGTTTCGAATAAGGCCCAAATTATCTCGATATAATTTCTAACTCATGCCTTTTTGAATACATATGCTCACACAATCAATCAGTGCAACTCTACTCCGCCGAGACAACACTAGACTAACCATTTGACAGCCCAGAGGTCTCCTATGTCCCAACTTATAGTTACATAATAAGCTTATTAAATAAACCTAACTTTAGATTATACTCCCTAATTATAGTATCTGATAAAATCTAATTCCTAATCATAAACAGTATATCAGCTTTATTAATTATATAAAGTTAAAAAGAACATATTAATACATAATAATTAAATATCTTTAATAATAATTATCCTTATAAATTATACTAATAATATTATTAATAATATCTCTATCATTATCTTTTTAATTAACATATTAGAGCCTTTATTTTTAATCTTATTTTTAATCGTAAAAACAAAACTAAATAAAGTCTTATACATAGAATTTCTACTAGATTTAGCTATATTATAAATTAGTCAGCTCGACATGCTGTCATAGACTTATATAAAGTTAAATTGAATAAAATAATTATTAGATGAGTTTAAATTCAGAATGAAAATATATTTATTATAATAGGAGACATAAAGAGTTAACAATGATGATACAGCTACAGCCGTAGAAAAGGAGTAGGCAGCGAGGTGTGCTTGGTTGTGTTCATTATTTATGACAACCCATCAGAAATATCAGGCAGCTGTAACAGGGATAGACCCAGAGAGCATGTTCAAGCCTAATCCGGCAGGACTGGGGGGCTCAGGGATACTCTGGAGGCAATTATGATATATCACAATTGATATCATAAGATCTTAGACATGATGTTAGTATCTCTTATCTTACTATATATATCTTTATCTAATTAGATTAAGTATTAATAATCTAAAATAAAGACTTAGATATATAGACTTAATTTCTTATCTAAAGAAAGAAAATTAAGTAATATCTTTTATATAATTTTTAATATAACTTTTAATATAAATTTACTTAACTTTAAATAATCTTTAATTTAAAGTCTTCTTTAATTATATAATTTAAACTGATAATTTCCTTTTTAATAATATTACTCTATAGTATTAATATTAATTAATAAAGCTTTAACTTATTTATATTAAGTCTATCTAGATATTCTTAGATATAGTTCTACTAGATTATATTATATTAGATATTGCTTTCCACTCAAAACTAAATTAATTTTAATAAAATATCTAGAAATAGTATAATTATTAGGTCTTAATAGATAATTACTAAATCTTTTAGCTTTTTAATTTAAGAAGTTTCTAAGACTTAATAATCTAGAATTATTTCTAAATATAATTAATAATTAATTAAAAAGTAAGACTGCTTAGAATAGATCTTAATAGATTAAAATGTTCTAGAAATATTTTTTAATTAACTTTAGTTAAATAAAAAAGAGTTTATTAATAACTAAAAGAAAATTAAAGTTCTTAATTTAATATATTTTATTATTAAGCAGATCTATAACTTTAAGATTTGGATAGAAGATATAAAAAATAATATTTATAATTATTTAAAAGCTTTTTTAATTGAAATTAATAAGATTTGGTATACTATAATTTAGTTTATAGAAAATCATCAGATTTAATAATATGAAAAACAACTTTTAATTAATAAAGAAAATTTTATTTTCTTTTAATTTAAGGTCTAATTAGAGAATTAGATTAAGTCTTTATAAAATTAAGAAATTAATATTATAATTAAGCTTAATGAATTAATTTAAATAAATAATTAAGATTTTAAATCTTTTTATTCTAAATTCTTATTCTTATATAAGAAAGCTAGAGAGAGAATATCTTCTAAAATATAGATTAATTGTTAGGCATAAAGCCTGAGAAATGCATTTGATTTGAGGTTATTAATTGTTCTAAATATATTAAGATGCCGGCAGCGTGCACAATAGCTAAATACCAATAGATGATATAAATGCGGAAAGCTTAATCTGATATAGGTTAATCTAGTAGAATAGTAATGGCGTAATAAAATCCCTTTAAAAAGAAAAACTCAATATTCTTATTGAAAATAGTCTATAAAGATATATTATTAATTCTGTTATCTATATTTATCTTATTATAAAAAATGTTTGTTCAGTAGAATATTTACATTTTTTTCTTAATACTTAACTACAGAATGTAATAGTATTAAGTATTTGATATTAGATCTAAAAATATAAATTTAGATATTAATTTATTAATTTTGTTACTTATAATAAAGACAGACTTTTGAGATTTTTATATTATATTAGAGATTTGTTGATCTTTATCTATTTTGATTTTGTAATTATTGTTAGCGGCTGGCTGCTTTTCATTGGCCTTTGTATGGGGAATATGAGTAGGGATTATGTTAAGGTCTTTGTCTGCTTCGATTTTATAATCATTGTTAGTGGCTGGCTGCTTTTCATTGGTCTTTATATAGGGAATATAAGCAGGGATTATAATACTGTTATTCTTTACTAATTTATAGAACTTCTTATTTTTTATAGAGCAGTGCTATATTATCTTTTATTATTTTATTATAATTTTTTAATGATTATTTACTATAGGCTCTTTTTTGTCTCTAGCTTTCTTATCTTTTTTACTGTATTGATATAGCTTATTATAAATATATTTAAAGATGATTGATAGTAGATTAAATGGTTTTAAATTATTCTTTATATATATTTTATCTATAATTATTTTTTTGTTCCTTATTATATAATGAATATTTTGAATTATTTAATATAGTTTAGTTTTCTTTATTATTATTTTAGTCAGTGTTTTATTTTTTATTGGATAAGATTTGTAATATCAATCTTATTGATAGTAGTGATGATAGCTTTATAGATGTAATTATAATGATGTCTTAGTTTACTCTTAATTATATATTTCTTTTTAGAGTTTGGTATGTTAATTAAAGGAAGCTTTATAATATATTAATAGATATATGTATTTTTTTATATTATAATAGAATTATTATAAATGCTAATATAAAATTTATTTATGTAGTAGAGTAGTAGATAAAAAAGTAAGAAAAGAAGAAATAAAGTGTAATAATAGAAGTGAAATACAATAAATAATGTATAATAAAATGAAGTGTAATAAATAATATATGATGCTATATAATAATTATAAGATTATATAGAATCTTATAAATATTTTACTTCAGCTTACTATAGATTAAATTTTCTTATATTTACGTAATAAGATATATGTAAAGCGATTTAGAAAATCTATAATATAATAGATAGTAGGATTTCTATTAATATATTATAGTTTAAAGCATTATGTAATCTTAGCTGATTATAGAGATAAAATTATATTTAGATAAAGAGATAAATAATCAGTCTATAATAAAGAAAATAGTTTAGATAATAAGAATAGCTTTATTAAAAGCTTTTAGCTATAATAATAGCAAAGCAATATAAGATTTATAATCAGAATAATAGATACATATTATTAAATATTTTAAAGTAATAGCTTTAGTTATTTAGATTATTAAGAAATTATTATTAAAAATTTTTTAACTTTCTTAGTAGCTATAATAATATTAATAGAAGAAAAGCTGTATATTTAGTATTTCTTTAATATAAGATATATAAAGTATTAAATTTTATAATAATATTAATACAGTGTTATTAATCATTAAATAGAGTAATATACTGCTTTAATAGCTTTTTTAAAAATTTTAT
Organism: Talaromyces proteolyticus; assembly: GCF_021365285.1. Classification (NCBI taxonomy): domain Eukaryota; kingdom Fungi; phylum Ascomycota; class Eurotiomycetes; order Eurotiales; family Trichocomaceae; genus Talaromyces; species Talaromyces proteolyticus. Next base: position 2,545,800 of record NW_025764282.1, on the reverse strand, counting down.
TATATCTATGAGTATATATAAATATATAATGATATAATGATATATTAGCTAGAAGATCTAAGATATTAATATATATATTAGATATAGTGTAGTACTTAATACACTCTAATAGAGAGTATTTATAATATGGTATAATATTTTTTTATTTTTAATTAAAGTCTTCACTAAGAGTTTTGTTCTATAAAGAATCATTTTTAGCTTTAATAATACTTTTAAAGATATTTATATTACTCTAAGTAGTATCTAGATAAAGTTTATTATATTCTATAATATCTTTTTAAATCTTCTTTTTTTTCTTTTTTTTAAGACTAGTTATTCTAGAATAAATTTTTATTTTTATTCTTTAATATTTTATATATTTTATTTATAATCATCTATTATTTTTTTAATATCCTGGAATTAAGCTAAAGAAAACTAGTTATTAGTCTTTTATAAATAGTTTTTTTATCTAATATAATATTTTATTATTAATATTAAGTTCTGATTAAGATACTTAACTTTTTTATTAACTATTTTTTTAATCTTTTATTATAGAATATTATTATTATTTATATTAACTTTATTATTTTATATCTATATATAATTATATAGATCATCTTTTGAATAAAGAATTAAGATGGTGATTAGAAAAATTCAATATATATGTTATATCTTTAGAATATCTACTTTATATATTAAATAATCAACTTATTTAATAATATAGAATAGATCAGTATATTGTTAAGATAGTTTTGTTAATAGCTATTGTTTATTATATAGAGTCTTTTTTGATATTCAATCTGCTAGAATAGTATAGCTATTGTAAAGTTTAATAAAAATTTAATTTTTAGATATATAAGTAATCTATATATATTTTTTATTATAAGCTTGCTTTATATTAATTACTGTTAGATAGAAAGTTTTAGTTACTTTAAATTATAATAAGAAATCCTAACTTAATATATTTAGGTTTAAAAGTAATAAATAATTATTAAATTTCTTTCTATATATTATTTTATATAAAGATAAATTAGATAGCTATATTACTATAGAATTTAATATATAAATAAAAAGTGGTAGAACTTTCTTTTATTATAATAGATCTAATATATTGTAAAGTAGATAATAAAATTTGATTTTTATAGTTTGATTTATTTATTTAGATTATCTATCTATTTATAGATGATATACTATTAAATATAATAATTTTATATTAAGCTTTTTAAATATTACTATTTATAGCTTCTTAATGAATTTTTTATTTCTATTTAATATAATCTAACAGAGTATCTTCTAATTTAATTTAAAAAGTTTTATATATAATACTTTATTTCAGTACTATATATTCTAATCTTTTATCTTTTTTAAGATAAAGATTTTAGCTTTTAAGTATTTATATATAATAATTATTAAATAATTATCATTATTAGATATAGTCAGTAGTGTTAAAATAAAGTCAATAATTATTGTATGAAAGATTATATTAAAGGTTAAGATTAGCTAGCTATTCTTTAGTAGAACTTTTTGTTATATTTTAATATATAAGTATTTAGAGTAATATTAAATATAGTTTTTTACTTTCTTTATAATTTTTTAGATTATAAAGTTTAATAATTAGCTAATTAATATCTTAATATCTCTATAATCTATTTAATTATATATAGCTTTTAGAATATTCTATAAAACTATTTAAAAAATATAAAGCTTTTAAATATTATTAAGATCTATCTAATTAATAGAAAAAATTAGTTTATTTATAATATATATATATAATAGAATTATAGATCTATTATTATTTCTATTTTTTTAATCTATAGTTATTATATAACTTTCTTAAACTTAAAATCTAATCTATAGCTATTTATAAGCTTTCTTTTGAATTCTGTAAACATTAATATTAAAATCATAATATAGATTGGATAAAGATTAATATCTAGATAATTAGAGTTATTAACTTCTTTATATATATTAATTAAGTTTATAATATCAATATAATAGATATAAATAAGATTTAATAAGTTTAAATCTTCAGCCTATAATTTAAAATTCTATAATAGTAGATATAATAAAGTATTAACTATAATATTATTATATTTAAACTTATAAATTAATATAATATTAAAGTATTATATATATTATAAGATAAATATTAATTATAAATTTATTTTTTTCAATATTATTATTTATAAAGAGGTCTATTTTATAATATTTAAAGTTATTAAATAATCTATATAGAAAATTAATAGCTATTTAATAATCTTAATCTAGTAATATAACTTTCTAAAAATCTATATAAGATAAACTATCTTTTGCTTTATAGATTAATAATTCTTTTTAGCCGCATTTATCATCCAGTTTAAAAAGAATATTAGTTATACTTTATATCTATCTAGATTAGTCTTTACTCTAAGAGCAAGGCTTGACAGATCAGATCTCTACTTTTTTTCAGCTAACCTTATATCTTCCCATAGATAATATATATATACTAAAAAGCCTTTTTTATATATATTAATATCAACATATAATTATCTTTCTAAAATAAAATAATAAAGAAATATCATCTTTAAAAAATATTATCTAATTATATAAAATACTTTTAATTTTTCTAAACTTAGATATTCAATCATAATTTTTCTAATAAACTTTTTTATAGTACTCTAGTAACTAACATAGACTTAAATAGTTTAGTTTTTCATTTTTATAGTAATTTAATAATAGATATATATATTGATATATAACTATAAAATTATCTAATCATATTAAATCAATATTCTAGTTATTATAATATTTTTAAAAAAGATAAACTAAAGATTATTACTATTCTTTCTTATAATATGCTATAATCTAAAGAATTAACATACCAGCTAAATAATATAATAGATAAAAAGCCTATAAAAGTTTTAATCAGATTAAAAGATATATTTTAGTTCTATAATAAGAAAAAGACACTCTATAGATGCTAGATATATTTATTAATTAAGTATAAATAAATAACAATATTATCAATATAAATTCGATAGAACTATCAATATAGATATAATAGATTATCTATAATATACTGCATATATGCTAAACTATTAATATAGTTTATTAAGACTATCTTATAGAATTCTTATTCATAATAAGATATAACAGTCAATCTATTTTAATATTTTTCTTTATTCTTTATTAATAAAATATATTGACGGTATTAATAATAGTAATAAAATTATATCTAACTATTATATTAATAATGTCTTCTTATTATAATATTAGATAGATATCTTTAATTGATATTTTATTAATTCTTTATAAGTTTAATACTATATAGCCTTTCTATTATAGTCTATTCAGTTTATCAATCTATCTCTAAACTATAAATATAGAAAAACTTAGAGGCGATGGGTTTTATAAAATCCATTCTATCTTTTATGTATAAAATGTTATATATATCATTAATGATTTTCTTATTTTTAAAAGCTGTTAGATATATCTAGCTAGTATAATTAATAATCTTTTTTCAGTTACTATGTAAAGAGATCTCTATTCAGTTACTTTTAAGGATATTAGTAAAGCCTTTATCTTATTAGATATTATAAATATTTGCTATTACTATTAAGCATCTAACTATATTAGATCTATTATTATAGATTTTATTCTATTATTTAGAATATATAATGTATCTATCATATTAGGAATAAAAGAAATAATATATCTTTTATTCTATAAATCTTATAATAGCTGGCTTATTAATAATTATAATAATATATTATTAGAAGATCTAAATTAGTATACATATATGTTTTTGAACTCTGAAATTTATCCTAAATAGGTTTATTATAGAATAACCTATTTACAATCAGTAGAATTATATACTATGATATATAAAAACTTATAGTCTATAATATAATTAGTTAATATTACTTTAATATATTTAGATTAAAAGAGATAGTCCTAATTTTCTTATAAAATATAATCAAAATATATCAGCATTATAACTAATAAATAGATTAGAATCACTATTTTCACTTTTATAAAAATATTTTTTAATATAATTTTATATTTTCTATTTTTAATATAAATTATTACTGATATTTCTATTTCTTTATAAATCTCTATATATAAATATAAATATTTAGATATTAAAAGTAAATCTATCTTATTAGATATAAATATATTAACTTTAATTAGTATATTTATATATAGATTATTTACTAAATATACTTTATATAAAATCAATATTACTATTTATATATCTTGGATGATGGTAGCTATAAAAATATTTAATTAAATAATTTCAATAGTTTTATATTTATTATTATCAATATTTAAAACTATAATTGGATTCTTAATTTTAATAACTTCAATATCTGAATTTTGATTAATTAAAAATGTTCAGTCTAGAATTATTAATATATATTCTATATTAATATATATATTTATAGATTTAGAATCTTTAGTTAGAGCTATCTTAGCTATAGTATAATGTTAGTTATAGAATATTTAGCTAGTTAACTTATTAGAGATATAATCTATAAATATATAAATAAATTATAGTATAGTTTTTTTAGAAGGATTATATAAAGTATTCATAAAATAAGTTATAGATATAAGATTGACATTCTTTTATATTCTATTCACTATAAGAACAGCTGATTATTTTATTATTAAAAATATAGTAAAATATATAATAAGATGCTTATATAAGCCATTATTTAAAATAAAACTCTTAAGATATTTAAAGTATTTAAAAGAAGAATTAATAAATATATAATATATAAATCTATTTATTATATAATTTTTATTATTTTTTAGATAGTAATTATCAAAAGATAAATTATATAAACTACTGTTATTTTTAATTATAAAGAATATTATAACTATATAATTATAGCTTTTATTAAATTTAATAATATAATCAGTAGCTTTTATTAAAAGCTAATTATTTATATCTGATATTAGTATAGTATAAGATTCCTTATTAATATTATAATCAGTATATTCTTAATGATTGATATAATAGATTTTCTATAATATACTAAATAATTAATACTGATTAATTATAAAATATGCTGAATAGCTAGGATAGTATTACTAATTAAAATTAAATTGATTTTTAAAATATCTATATTTAATAGTGAGCTAGGGTACAGCTTATAATAGAAACTGATTAAAATATAGAATTGATAATGACTGCTAAAGATAGATCTGAGCGGCCAGCTATTATTAAGTATATAATATATTGGGAGATTGATAAGATTGAATCTCTAAGAATAAACTAGAAATATTATAGTATATTAATTATAGATTAATAATAAAATAATATCTATAAAAATTTAATATCTTTATATAATCTAATTAAGCTAGCTGATAGCTAGATCAATATTTAATATAATTATTTTTAAAGAGATCTTAGTATATTCTATTTACTCTTTAACTATATACTTTTTATTATTATATATAATATTCTTTCTAAATAATATATTACTTCTTTAAAATCTTTATTTATTCTATAATCTCAGTAAACTCTGTTAATTATAAGATATTAAATTTAAATATAAAATTGAATTTATTTTAAGCTTAAATTAGTTAAGTTATTCTATTATTTATTTTTATAGCTTTATATATATAGATAACATTTTAGATATATATTATAAAAGTCTAATCTTTAAATACTTTATCTAGTCTATATTTTAATATATTTAAAGTAACTATTATCTAAATAAGACTTTACTTAAAATATTTCAATAAAAGTATTAATTATTCTATTTTTAAAGAGTATTTATAAAGAGTTTCCTTCTTAAAATCAATTAATTCTATAATATATTAATAAAATATAGTATTATAAAGAAATCTTTATAATTAAACTTTTATAATCTTTTCTTTTAGAATTTTATAATTAAACAAACATTGTTAATAAAAAGATTTATATTATAATAATAGATTTAATTATTTATATTTATAATTAATCTATATTTAATACAATCCTTATCACTAATATTAGAATAAAAAAATCTAAGCTCTTTCTATTTCTAAAGGATTTTTATCATTAGTAATACTCTATTTATGAGACTTTTATGCTTGTCAGTAATATAATTATTATAATAAGATATTAAATATTCTTATTAGTTTAGGTATTTAGCTGTTTTAAGATGCTTAATTATTTATTACTATATTAATAAGATATTTTGATTAGAGATATTTTGAATCTATTCTTTTATATAATCTAGCTACACTATTAATTATTTAAATATATTTATAGTCTAATTATATAGAATATTAAAAGAATTGGTCTATATATAGATGTTATATTCAGGTTAAACTATTATATAAATAGGCTCTTTATCTTTATAATATTAATTAATATTTAAGATAGGGTTAAAAGATATTTTATTAATAGATTCTATAATAATATTAGATAATTAAGATTAATCTATATTTATAATATTAGCTTCTTAGATATTTACTAATTTTAATTAAATTAATTAAGATCTATAATTATTAATATTAAAGGCTCTATCTATTTAGAATATATAATTAGTTAGAGAAAATTAAATATCTATTTAGATACTATAGTAATTATTATCTTTAATACTTTTTATAACTTTAATAAATTTTTTAATAGTATTATGAAATAAGCCTTTATCAATAAGTTAATTAGATAGATAGAAAATGACTTTATTTTTATAATAGAATTATATTTAGAAACCTGTTAAATACTATATAAAAATAAAAAATCATTTAATATTTATTTAGCTTTTATTTAAAAGATATTATAGTTATTATAAATTACTTTATAGATGATAAAGTTAAAGATATTGATAATATCAAGCTAGATATATGTATAATATAGAGAATATATTAGATAGATAATATCAATTTATATAATAAATTTGATAGTATTAACTAAAAGATCTGATTTACTAGTAGATAGAAAGATAGATGTTATTATTATATTTAATATAGATTGTTTTCTTCTATTATTAAATAACTGCCTTTAGACTAGTTAATAAATAGTGATAGAAGATCAGTAAGTGTGTAGTTAATATAAGAATATTTAAAATATAAAGCATAGTTAATAAGATATTAATAACTTATTTATTAAAATAATTTTGATAAAAGCTTATAAGGTGTATATTATTTTAATATTGAAAAATCTTAATATAAAACTAAAAGAGAGATCTATAATTAGATAATAAGTATACTTCTAGCTGCTATTTTATTTAGAAGAATATCTAGATATTGATGTCTTAATATAATATAGTTAGGATGCATAATTATATACAGATTTTATGTCTTAATAAAGATAAATAGTAGAGAGTACTAATACATTAAAATCAGCTAAAACATATTATTAATTTGTTAGGCATAAAGCTTAAGAAATACATTTAATTTAAGATTATTGCTTATTCTAAATATATTAAGGTGTTAGCAGTATACATGATAGTTAAATATCAATAGGCAGTATAAATGTGGGAAGCCTAACCCGATGTGGGTTGATCCAGCAGAATAGCAATGGCGTAACATTAATAATATTTTAAAATATTATTTATTTTAGTTAAGCTATTATCTAGAATTAGAAAAGAATTAATTAGAATAATTTATCTTTTTAATAAGCTTTTAGATTTAATATTAATAGTTTAATATTTATATCAAATTAATAGATAGAAATATATAAAGAAATAAAAATATAATTTTAATATTTAAAATTAAAAAAAATTTTTAAATTATTTAATATTAAATTAAAGCTGAATTAGCTTTAAATTAAATCTAAATTAAAAGTAAAAATACTTTTTAAATAATTTTATAGAGTTAGAGTCTAGAAAGGTTTTATAATAAAAAATATATTTAATAAAGTTTTTTAGAAATAGAATATATATTATAAATATAATAGATTAAGTTACTATTTTTTAGAATACTATGTAATTAAGAATAAGGATGATAAATCTTTATTAAAAGATAAATTTAATGTTACTAAAGTTCTAAAAGAATCTAATTTTAAGGGAATCTCTTTAAATTAAATCTAATAGAAAAGTGTGATAATAGTCAGTATATAAGAAAAATATGATTTAAAAGAATTTATTATATTAATCAGTTTAGAGATATATTTTTAAATTAAAATAAGAAGACTATTATAATATTTAATATTAATATTAATAAGAATTTTATCTTTTATTAACTTCTATTTAAAGCTAGTTTAAAGCTAAATATTAGTTTATAATATCTAATTAAATTTATTAATAATAAAATAATAATATTATATATAATTCTAAAGCTATTTACTACTATTATTGATTTTAATAGAAAGAAAAAAATCTTAGAAATAGAATATTATATAATTAATATAGCTAGATTTAATATCTTACTAAGAAAATTATAAATAATTAAAAAAGAATTTATAATTAAGAGCTTTTAATATTAAATTTAATATTTCTAAAATAAAATATCTTTAATAAAGATTTATATTGAATTTTCTTAATATTTTAAAATTATAATCTGAATGCTTACTATATATATATTGATAATAGAATATCTTTTTATAATAAAAGACTATTTACTTAATATCTATTAAGAATATATTAATATATTTTCTGAATCTAAGACTAATATATTATTTCTAAAGAATATAATTCACAAGATTCTATTAAAGAATAGATTAAAAGAATTCTTATAAGATCCTTTTTATATGTGTTCTAAAATTAAATTAGACTATCTATATAAATATCTTAAAGAAATATAATAAAAAAGATAAATCTATGTATTTATAAGCTCTGTAGATATATTAATTTTTTTATTAGAAAGATCAACGATTCACTTTGAATCTATATTGATTATTAAGATCTAAATAATCTAATGATTAAGAATTATTATTTGTTATTATAGATTGATAAGATATTAAACTACTTAATAAAATTAAAATTCTTTATTAAGATGGATCTCTGAGATACTTATCATTAAATAAGAATAAAGTATAGAGATAAATAAAAAATAGTATTCTAGATATATTATAACTATTTTAAATATCTAATTATATTATTTAAATTAATTAATATTTTAATTATATTTTAATCTTATATTTATCAAACTATATATAGTCTAATTAATAACTTTATTATTATTTATTTAAATGATATTCTTATCTTTTCTAAGATTAAGAATAAATATATAGAATATATTAAAATTATATTATAATAACTTTAAAATAATTATCTCTATATTAAAGTTTTTAAGTATAGCTTTTATTAATAGAAAATTAAATTTCTTAGCTATATAGTTAATAAAAATAATATTTTAATAGATATAGATTAGATAAAAATAATTTATAGTTAACTTAAATTAAAATTGATTTATAAGATATAAATCTTTTTTAGATTTATTAGCTTTTTTAGATATTTTATATATAGTTTTTTTATAATCTTTACTTCTTTAATAAAGATATTAAAAGCTAATAAAATAATATCTAAATAAAATTTTAAACTAATCTTAAAGATAAAAGAAGTCTTTAATAAACTTAAATAAATCTTTAAAAATCTTTTAGTGATATAGCATTTTAATTTTAAAAAGAAGATTAAAATTATTATAAATATATTGATTATTAAGACTATAGCTATATTATTTTAATCTAAAGCTGAATTGATTTTAATTTAAAGTTAATATATCTAGTATCTAATAGTATTTTTATTATAGAAATATACTAAAGTTAAATATCAATAAAGAATTTATAATTAGAAATTTAGAATAATAGTATTTATCTTTAAAAAGTAATATTATTATCTAGAGAATAATAAGTATATTATTTATATATAAATAGATTATAATAATTTATAATATTTCTTTATTATTAAGATTTTCAATATTAAGTAGATAAGATAGATATAATTATTAATAATTTATAATTTTTAAATTGAATATAAGTTTAGAATTATGAATTTAGTTGATGCTCTATTTTAATATTTAGATTTCTTTAAAATTAAGATTAAGAAGTTAAAAATAGATTTATTATCTATTTTATAATAAAAATTAGAAGTATAAGCTAATAAGCTTATATTAATAGGATTAGTATATCTTTAGAAGATATAGATATTAAAGTTTATAATAATAGGATTAATATATCTCTATAAAGTGTAGATTAGAGAACTTATAATAGTGGAATTAATATATCTTAAAGTATTAGATAAAAGGGTTTTTAAAGTTTATCTATTTAAAAGATTTATATAAAGAGTAATATAAGCTAAGAATATCTTTAATAATATAAGTTTATTAATATTAGAGTTTATTATTTATTTATAAAAAAGAGATGTCTTTTTTAAAAAAAAAAAAGCTAGTTTAAATAAGACTACTATTTTCATATTAATTAACTTAAAAGAGACTTAAAGTCAACTTAAAGATAATTCTTTTAAGATAGTATAAAGCTTTAAAAAAGATCTTCTATAATATAAAAACTATATTTATATTTCTAAAGATCTAGCTTTATAGATTAAATTTATAAAATTATATTATAACTATCTATATATAGATTATTTTGGTGTTATTAGAATTGAAGATTTATTTAATTAAAACTATTTTTAATTAGATATAAGCTAAGATATTAAGAATTATATTTAGATATATAAAATTTATCAATTAATAAAGATATATTAATATTAGTTATATAGATAATTATAATCTCTTTCTATTTCTAATTAATCTGAATAAAGTCTAATAATAGATTTTATAATAGATTTACTATTTAGTAGATAGAAATCTAAAGTTTATAATTCTATTTTAATTATAATAAATTAATATACTAAATTTATAATCTTTATTCCTTTAAGAAAGAATATAAATACTAAAGAATTTATAAATATAGTTATTGAATATATATTTAACTAGATTAGCTACTTTAATAACATTATATTAGATTAGAGAAGTGTATTTATTAGCTAATTTTAAAAGGAAATCTATTTTTAATTTAGAATTAGATATTAACTTAGTACAGCTTTTTATTTATAAATTAATAATCAGACTAAATATTTAAATTAAATCTTAAAGTATTATTTATATTATTTTTTAAATTAGTAATAAAATAATTAGATTATTCATCTAATAGCTATTCAATTTATATATAATAATTTAAAGTATTTAAATATTAAAATATTATTATATTAAGTTTTAATTAGCTTTAATTTAAAAGCTTTCTTTAATAAGTATATTAAAGAATTAAAAAATTAAATAGTATAAGAAAGAATTAAGATATTTAAAGAGATCTATAAAAAATTAAAAATAAATCTAGATTAAGTATTAAAAGTCTAAACTAAAATATATAATAGCTGTTATAAACTGTAAAAATATATAATTAGAGATTAAATTCTTTTAAATTTAAAGAATATATATATTTATAAATCTAGTAAAAAGTTAAACCAAAATTTTAAAAAATTTTTTAAGATTATTAAAAGAATCAGTAAGTAAATTTATTAACTTTAATTTTCTATCTAATAGTATAGAATTCATTTAATATTCTATATTTCTTTTCTAGAACTATATTATTCACGTTAGAGAGCTAAAGTAAAGGAAATCTAATCAATTCTAATTAATAAAAAAGAAGAATAAGAAATTAAAATCATTATTATTTATTAAAAATAGAGAAACTATACTAAATATCTAATTAAATAGCTTAATTATTCTTTCTATAAGAATATATAGATTGATAAAACTAGATTAGAATATACTTAAGAACTTCTATAAGAATATAAACAGTTCTTAATATATAAAATAATAAAAAAATAATATTAAAAAATAATTTAATATATTTTTTTTCTATTAAATTCATTTATAATTATATAGTCTTATTTCTTATATCTAAAAAATAGATATTTATTATAATTTTTATTAATTAAATACTAAAAGAATAATAGAACTTAAAATATTTTTTTAACTTTAAAATAATACTAAAAAGAAAAATCTAATAAATTTTTTTTTATTAAAGATTTTTATAATATTAGATCTCTATCTTAAAGCTAATCTAAAGCTAACTTAAAAATAGTAAAAATTCTATAAAAATAAAATCTTATCTAATATTATAATATTTTAAAGCCTTATATATAGATTAACTTAATATTAATTTAAAACTAAATTAAAGTCTTAATATATCTATCTAATTAAAAATTACTCTTCTTATTTCTTCTATAAAGTTTTCAGATTTAATAAGAATCTAATAAATATATATAAAAAAAGAAAACAATAATATTATTAAATATATTAAAAAACTAAAATAAATCCTTAAAAAAGACTTTAAATAGTACTTCTATGATATTTAATAGTATTCTTTTTCTTTATCTTTTTTTTTAAATTAATTCTAAGCTTTTCTATCTATATTCTATATTAATATTTATATATATTATTATTTATTTATATATCTATACAATTATAAAAATACTTATAATATATTCTAATAATCTAAAAGATTATAATACTTTCTTATCTAATTAAACAATTTAATATTTAAGTGTTATTATTTAGTTAATAGATTTATACTAAGGCTTAATATTTTTATAATAAATGAAGATTAAAGAAATATCCTTTTAGCTAGTATTCTCTATAGATCAAATTTACTTATTTAAAGCCTGATATTCTATAATAATATTCTTAGATTAATAAAGATTCTATATATAGTAAAAACTAAATAAAAATATTTTAAAGATAAAGTTATAATATATTATTAAATTAATATAATAATAATATTTTTTATCTAAATAGCTATATATATAAAAATATTATTTAAAATTAACTTTTTTAATATAGTATAAGTATAATTATTCTATCTAAATAACTAAATATCTATCTCTTCTAAGAAGGACCTCTAAGTAATATAGCTAAACAAAGCTAAATTATTTATTCTTTATAGTAGAGAACTTATATAAATATTAAATATTAAATATAGATAATTTAGTTTTAATATTTAGATTAATAAGCTTAAAATTCTTAAAAAAATAGTTTTATTAGTTATTATAATATTAGATTAAGTTGATTTAAACATCTTAATAGCAGTCTAAATAGATATTTTAATAGTGATCTATTACTATAGAGTAATTAGTTAAACATTCTCTATTGGAATTTATATATTAGAAATCTTAAAGACATTCTAGATAATATTATAGATAGATATTTTAATTTAAGTAATAATAACTATCTTTTAATTTTATTAAATTAATAAAATATTTAATTTTATAAATATATATTTATATTTTCTTAGTTAGAATATTCTTAATTATAGCTATAAAGTGGTCTTTTTAGTTTCTATTAGAAGCTAATTAAAAAAGAAAAAGCTATATAATAAAGCTTTAATATTTATAGAAGAGTTCTTTAATAAAGATATATTAGCAGAGTTAAATAAGAGATGATTGACTGTTATCTATTGATAATTAGATGATAGGGGAGCAGGTTTAGATAAAGAGATAAAGATAGAAATAGAGAGATTATTATTAGATTATATAATATTAGTATTAAATCTTTTTATTTAAAGCTAATTTAAGGTTAATTTAAAGTTAATATAAAGCTATATTAGTATAATATAATTTCTTAGATTTATATTATTAATAACTTATTTAAGCGTTGATTTAAAGCTATAATAGCTTTAATAGAAAAAAGATTATTTATTTTAAATATATCTATTTCTATTTTATAAATAAAGGCTTTATTCAGTTTTTAGTTATAAAGATTAATCTTTTATAAAGATTTCTAAATGTAAGTATTATATCTAATATATAAAGATCTAGATAGAGTTAGAATTTTTTATATTAAATAGCTATATTAGTGTTATATATCTATATATCTTTAATAATATATATATAGATTTATAAGATATTATCTTAAAAAATAATAAAAAAGAATAATAGAAAAATTAAGATTATTATAAATATATATATATTTATTAGTTAGATATTTTTATAGATTTTAAATCTTATCTATATATATTAGAATTAGAGGGTAACTTATCTAGTTATATTCTTTATTTAGAGAAGAAGAAGAGATAAAAATTTTGAATATTTAAATATATATTTATATATATATATAAAAGTATTAATCTATATTTAATACTATTATTTAAAAGAATATCTTTAAAGTTAATATTAATATTTTTATTCTAGAATCTCTATATTCTTAATATAAGATTATTTATATCTATTAAGAACTTAATTTAAGACTAAATCTTTCTAGAAAAAGAAATCTATAATAAGAATAGATTTAGAAAATATGTTTAAGTCTAATCTGATAGAATTAAGAGACTTAGAAATATCTTAAAAACAATTATAATATATTATAATTAATATTATAAGATTCTAGATATAATATTAATATTCTTTATCTTACTATATATATCTTTATCTAGTTAGATTAGATATTAATAATCTAAAATAAGGACTTAGATATATAGGCTTAATTTCTTACTTAAAGAGAGGAAATTAAGTAATATTTTTTATATAATTTTTGATATAACTTTCAATATAAATCTACTCAGCTTTGAATAGCTTTCAGCTTAAAGCCTTTCTTAACTATATAATCTAAACTGATAATTTTTTCTCTAGTAGCATTGCTCTATAGCATCGATATCAATTGGTGAAGCTTTAACTCACCCACATCGAGTCTATCCAGACACCCCCGGACACGGTCCTGCCAGACCGTGTTACAGCAGCAACCAGAAATAGCGGATCATTAATATCAGTACCTGATGATATGAAACTGGGATTGGCAAACGCTGGCCGCCGGAAGACACTTCTCAATTTAGTGTGCACTGATCATCCAAGCCAGCTAGTGTTAACTTGAATGAGGCATTTTTATTATCACTAAAAAGATAATCATTAGCAGTCAAGAAAACAGCTTTTAAAATAAAAATTAATATAATTAATAACTTTAATTAAACTAAGTACCTATAGAAGGAATTGAATTATGGACGCTTATGAGCTCTGGTTTGATATCTCTTTCGGAACAGTAAAAGTTCCGTCATTCCAGTACCGCCTCGTGCTTTTCAACATGCGTCTTTATTCGCTTTCCGAAACCTAGGAACTAGGATTAGTCGTCAAACAGGGGTGACGGCTGTAATTCCCTACTCTGTCCCATACCCTACAACCTCCCACATAAGCTAGCATATAACGATCTTATAAGCTACTGTTGGCCAAGTAACTGATCAGATATCTCGAATAAAAGTAACGAATGATCGTAATGGTAATCGGATAGTAGTACATGCAAATGTCCTTATATACTCCAGTTCCCAAGAATCGTCCGCTGTGATCTATTCGTAGTGTCCGTTATGATTAGTCACAACCACGAAGTCTCACACTTTCAGCGTAAAGTTCATAGGTATCCGCGTTTTTCACTGCCTCCTCCGCATTCAACTGTAAGCAATTGTCTCGTCCATATGCGTAGTCAGTGGTCCCATTCAAATGTGCTATACAAGGTTAGCGGCGTCTTGTGGCTGAAGGGAGTTCGGTGCTGACTCATTTCGTGCAGGATGCTGCCAGCACGGTCATAGTCGCTATTAGCACAATTGGCTGCAAATTCAGGAAAACCCCAATAACCATTGTTGGGGCACGGCACGATGGTTTTGTCGCTCACAACGGTATACAGAAGATGATTGCTGTTTGAACAATCGCCGTAAATGTCAGTACATGATATTCTGAGGTTGTTTGACAGTACGTAAGCTACGTCATAGTAGATATTTTTCGTTGTCGATAACCCTCCAGTATCTTTGAACCACGTGGTCCAATAGTCAGCCTCGGTGTCAGCCGCTTTCAACGCTGCAGTGGCCAGTGAGATGGCATCCGACACAGTATTTTCCAGCGACTGTTCTTGAGAGGGAGAGCAATTGACGTAGGTCACACCACGTTTCTGGATCCGAGAAATGCTTGTATCACGTCTCGAGATGTGTTGGGACACAACCGTGCTTTGATCCGGAATCATGGTTACCGTATTGGAGGTCACCTCCGTACAAAGGGACATGTTATGGAGGGATGTAGGCACCAGCTGACCAACCACATATTGAAAATTTTGGATAGCGGTGACGTTGACCGTAGCAATACCCTCAAGTTTGTAAGAGACTGCAGCATTCACCATGGTAGTGACAGTCTCACCGGGCTGGAGAGTATGGAACATTGATGACGGCAGGTCAGCTCGTCTGTAGTTGATGTACATGCCATTGAACGGTAAATCTGTTCCCGCTGCGCAGAGTTAGTTTACCAATGTTAACCGATGATCATGGCAATCACCTTCATCCTAGACCCGCAGGTTCTTCGTTGCGCGCCCATGCAATACAGTATTTCCCCGGAAAAACGTGACATTGTTCTCTCCAATATTGGAAATGGCAATCTGAATAGAATGGCCAGTAGTACTAGATATGTCAACTGATAAAGGGCAGGACGAGAAAGACATCACAACAGCGGCGCAATATGAGGCCATGAGGATTGTGGACAAAATCATTTTGATGTGGTGTTGCACACGATAATTGGGGGTAAACGGTGTAATAATTCAGTTGGGATGGGGTGGTATCCAAAATGACGACTGTGGTCAACAAATTGTTCGGATATGATACTCAATCAGCAAATCTGTAGGCTTTTATATCCCAGGACTAGCAGAACAGTTCAATGAGAGTGGGGGCATAGTCTCAATAATGTGAGCACGTGTGAAGGTAATTAGCGGTCATTTGCTCACCAGTGAGGTCGTCACATAATTGAGCGATGTGAGCCCCGTTGATTTGGGTAAAGTGTCAAGTGCGAAGTGCGGAGTGGGGAGGGAAATAATTACGCTCCGGTCGAAGATATAACTCAAGCCATTCGCCGATATAAAAATTGGACTGCGAAATAGAGCATTTCACCTTCCTAATATGACTGTAGCGCCGACCACGGAGAATTTCGTATCGTTAATTTCAAGGCTATTCCACCGTAGAGAATAAAATAACTCACTCATATCCACCGAAAAGCAAAATACGGTTGGTGCTTTAACCACTATACCCAACGATTTTGACTCGGATGGTCGCGCCAATGAACGAAATAGCTGAAACTGAGTTGAGAATAATGGTTAGTGTCGGTTGCGTACCGTACTATACTAAAGAAAAGCGCAGAAAACCGTAGATCTTCTAACCCTGGCGTGGGGTCAATTCTTGAAATTTTCTATAGGGGGAGATAAATGCCAGTCCTGCGAAGACCCTAGGCTGGGTTACCAGTGCGCAAGAATAAAGCCAGTCCAGTCGTTGGTAGCTAAACTTACACTGAACAGTGTCTTGAACCCAAGTTCATATCATCACCCTAACTTCCGTTTACCACTGTGAAAACTCCAGTGAAATTCATACGTTTGGCCTCTCGTCGGTGCTAAACCTCCTTGGTTTATTATGGCACTTATCAATACAACTCTCAGGACAGCTGCCACAATGAACAACGGCCGTTAAAAATAACAGTTCCATCCTTCAAACATTCACACCATTGACACACACCATCATAACTTGTCGCGAGGTCTCAGGATAACGCATATGGCAGTCAACGTAGACGGAATGGAAAACAACTGCCTTGCAGATCTTGGCCGATTACCAGTGCAATGTGAAATTCCTGTACTTTAAGGACCGAAATTCATATCGAGGACGCTCCCACTATTCTGATGGGGATGGAGGAATATTTTCACAACCCGACTCTTCCCATAGATTGGAGTTGAGCACCATATCCAATGAATGAAATACCGCGATAGACTAGTGATGAGCGCCGGTCACTGGTACTACTTTTGTTGGAAATGAATCCAAGCTCGATAAGCTAGGGATGGAGATAATAATGCCTACGTTAGGGGTTCCTTGGTGAAACTCTCTTTGAACTATGGAAAATACTAGTCCTAGTGTCGATGAAAAGTACAATTTGACATTCGTATAGATAACCTATATCCGTGAAAATACGCATCTACACCAGCCGCAATAAAATATACACGGAACTTTTTAACTTGAATACCTACTGAGTGTACTGTCCAACGTATCAATACCCCTTTGTAATCTATCTACTACATGCCTAAGATATTCAAGGTCGTTCCGGTCGTTTCCAAGAAAGGGTATGTCGAAACGTTCCTTGGCTTTTTCAATAGCTTCCCGTAAGTCTGGCAGGATGTTGTTGGCTCTGAACATCATATGGCATAGCTGCGTAAAATGCACCGTACTCTAGCTGCCGGGGGTAAACGGGGAGACACCCAGCATTCTGCTCACTTGTGAAGGAGTAACAAGGAATCGACTGAAAGGACGCATGATAGGTCGGGAAGCCGCTGCTGGTTGAGTAGAGGTCGTCAGCATGCGCTTGCGGAGGGGAACTTGTGGTTTCGGTATGGGAAATCTGCGATATCAAAGGTTTGGGATGGAGCAGTAGCCCCTTGTAACCCAAATCGATGCTCTCTGGAGGCGTTGGGATCGGCCTAGGAGCCACCCAGGTGTAGGTGCTATTTCCATGCTAGACCAAAGGATTAGATATGAGCTGGGGCAGATTGTATCTTTCATGCGGGTACGTACCTGGCAGGACGATGTCATGGGGTACTCAACGGCGTTCCACTCAACGACGGTCGACGCTGGCAACATGCTGAGCGAACTAGATGTCGGATAATTCAGGTGGCAAGCGAGAGGCTGCTGGCTGGTCGCGGCTGCCGCATTGAGTGCTGGCTCTCTCAATCGCCTCAGCGTCTTGTAGTTACGACTCCCCTTGGGTTTTCCAATGCGTGTCGCAAAGCTATAATGGCAGCTATTGTGGTGCCTTTCGCAGTACATGCATGGTGTTCCTCCTTTGCAGCGCACCTTGGCCTTACGGCATGCGTCACAAGCTGATCGAAGCTTGGGCATCTGAGTGTTAGCCATCGCGAGTAACCTCAGCAGTCAGTCTGGTATATCTGCGAATTGACTTTTCAACAAACCTCTGGCTGTCCATGGAGACTTTAAAGTAAGGCCCATAATTTTATTTATAAGCTCATCGAGCGAAATCTAATCAATTCTAGCCTAATCCCGGTGGCTGAGTACGGTGCTTTGCTTCGTTCCACACCGTTATCAGTGAACGACCCAACTTTTAAAACGAAGGGATCCACGTTTTTCATTTCCCGTCTCGCGAAGGGATCCCCGCAACCAATTTTACAGCTCCTAGTGTTGGCACCTATCTTCGGCCAATTACCGGCGTAATGGCCTGTCAGCAAAACCACGCCATTGTTACCAGACAAGAGTCGGAGTGTAGGGCGTAAAGTATGGCCATTTTTATTGTCTCAACACAAAATTATATATAAGCCACGGTTCAAAATCTAGTATACTGATTAAAATTAACATAAATACAATGTGATTTATTCTATTTCTATATATCCTTCTGAATATTAATATGTAGCTAATTATTTTCTTTCATAATTTTGTTGAGATTAAGAGAAAATTAAATGGCCTTTTTTTAGTGTTAGATAAAGCGCCTCGTCGGCGAGGTGGGATTTAATAACCCTCGCACATCCAGAAGATCATTTTGATGCAACGTTATTTTCCACTCCGAGGCTCCCTGTTGAATCTCGTCCATCCCGCCCTTATGCGAAACAATATAATTTTACAAAAGGCAACTAGAGATGCGAAATCAAAGTACGCAGCGAGAGCTGCCTCTAGGGTGCTGATAATCACGCCAGAGTTGAATAGATCATCTAGAAGCTATCTTATAGTCAGAATATCTATATCCTTGAACGATTCTTGGAACTTGCACTCACATAAAATACGCAGACACCTCCCTCGCGGATAGTCCTGTAGTGAAGAGCTAACTTTGGCAAGACTGGGTGAGAAAAACGATCAGGCTAGTAATACTTCTCTAGTTCTAGGTTCCTAGATCAATAGAACCAATCAGGGCTAGTACCGATAGTGAAACTAATCGCGGTGCTGGGGACCAGTACTCAGGCTGCACGCCTTTGTGACTGTCGCTTGAGGAAGCTAAGTCCTGCCAAGTCGATCGCGCCAATATAGAGACACCTATACTCCGTACACGTGTCGCCCGAGACATACAGGAGCCGACGTCGTGGCTGATGTCGGCCGGGGAATAGCATCTTGGATATCGGTTCTTGCCCTGATTCCCGAAACTATTACTACACACGGCACTGATCAGCGAATCTGAAGTGGAGACTTCGGACAGTACATAGCACGGAGTACCTAGACATTATTCTAGTTGGCGTAACGCCACAAAACTTAATGCAACGAGCTCGGCCTCAGCAGGGGCTTTTGGCTTCAAATGGATACTCGGCTTATGCGGCTTCGGGGTGGGAGCTGGGGGTAATAGTCAGTTCCTCAATCTTGAATTTTGGGAATGAGGGATTTTTCTCATTGCTAGAAACCGGTTCTGGGACTCGTGATACCAAGTGTGGGATTACAACCTTATGGTCTTTTGAAAGTCGCTTCTCAAAATAGTTCAACTTACCCGTCTGCCACAAACTTGTTTGACGGCGCCTTAAAATGACAAGTCTCCCTATGCTTCGATCCAGTCTAATGATGTTCACCAGATGTGCAAAGCATAATCTGCTCCCCGGACTTATGAAATGGGCACTTTGACGCGCTACTGAAACGGGAATTGCCGTACTTTTTGAGGGAAAATAGAATTTATCTATTTCATGACATCATGATCATGAATTTACCATCAATCGGGCTTTCCATGCTTGACCCTTTAGTCAGAATGTATGGTATATCAGCGACTATTCGATACAACACCGAGGCCTACTCCAGAGGCCTATATTTATCAGATGACAAATTACTGAGAGAAGGATGGCTGTTTATGGCGAAATAGAGTGCGGTCGATGTCAAGCCCTATCCTGGAGTGACGATTCATAAGTGGTTTTTTAACAACATTCATTCAGAGAAAGCTCATGTGTCAAGCCTCCCTAATTTATTGAAGCCTGATTTCCAGATGAGACATACCAATACGAAACTATTCGCATAATTAGACTACACAAATAAACTTAAGAATAACAATCTGCATTGTGCTGATGCTTATTGTCGAAATCCATCCATAGAGTAATAAAGGAGCGGTGTAGTATTATTTTGAATTCACCACGATTGTAAGATTGTGAATTTCCACCACATGGACTTGGTTGATTCTGAAACGCCGTCCGAAATCATCGCCTTCCTATTCGGGAAATTTTAACTATCACCCCTTTGTATTTGAGTTGCCTCTGGTTCGCTTCATCTAAACAAGCTTCACATCACCCTCATCGACTCTAAAGTCAAAATTGTCTAAGGCCACCACCTCGCTCTCATTAAACTGACGAGATTGTTTGATGTAATTAGTCCAGCCGCGGTACATTCGAAGACGAGACGAAATAATCGTGCCAGGCACTCCGCTGAGCTGATAGAGGTTGACAAATGGCATTAGTTGAACGGGCTTCAAACCTCTGTGATCGGAGAATAGCTTACTGCTAACATTGTCATCGCCACCAGAAATTGCGATTGATCCGGGCCTATGCCGTCAGCTAAAGGCATGCAGAATTGCTTGTCTCCATTCGATGAGCTTAAGCACGAGAACCACGCTTGAATAGCAACTGGGTCGTACTCGACGAATGGTTTCTGGCGCATCAAGACGGATGCCAAATAGATGGAATAAATCAAGATGATGACGACGATCACGGTAGGATGCCACTGCATCTGGACAATATTTTTAACTCGCATGGAAGCTTGTTTCATTTCGACCATATACTGTCGTTGCAATAATGTTAAGGAGCCTTGAATATCTGTTCTACAGAGGTTTCTGTCCTGTAGTAAAGACTTGACCACAATATAGCTGCAGTACGTCATCGTAATGAGTTGTAAGAACAGTGCAGAGACACTGATTGCTAATACAGGTACCCAAAGAGTCTCTCGATCATGGTTAGGTAGCAAGTAGCAAATCTTGCCATATTCATAAGCTAAGCCCGTCATAGTAAGAGCAATTGCAACGAATGCGACTGAGCCGACAAATATTACCGTCAAGGAGATAATTCGGAATAGCCTCCCAGGTTTAACCTCCCAGCAGACGAAGATATGGAGGGCGACTGATCGAAAGAAGCCTAGGCACCATAGATTAGCCTATTTGGTAGAATACAGAGGATGAACTTACAGCTGATGAGTAAGATGAAACATCCCAAGAGAAGCAAGCTCATACTAGGCCCACAGAAAGAGTCGGAACTTATGTCGCCTGGGGTGATCGGGTCTTGACAGTATTTTTGTGATGAAGAAAACGTCATAAGCCATGCCAACTAGCAAGGAGTCAATTAGAAGGGATTTCTTGTGCCTTGGAGGTCGCTTACATTGATGATGATAATGGCAAGTATTGGAATAGTGGTGAGGTAGTGACGGTCAGTCGTTTCCTTCGGAAGCACCATAAAGGTGATAAGCAGCAGGATCATAAATGGCATAACTCCAAGCGCACACCAGGCAAGTAGATGCTTGCTGTCAACTAGATCTGAATGAAGAAATGGATATTAGTTTTGGCTTCCTTCGCACTCTACCAACTGGATCTTCCCACCTGTCATGCGGGGGTAGCGCCAATCACTAATTGGGCAAGGCAAACAACAGGAAGAATTTCCTATAGTCTGGCAGAAACGTGCCAGTGAAGCTGTAGTGACTTAACAATTCTAGCTTACTTTGAAGCTTGGCTGTGAGACACTAACCGCGATTATTATTGGGATAAAGAGACTCGTCAAGAAGGGGTGTGGGACATTTCTGAGCCATTGGAACTTTGGCACCGTACTTTCGATGCCTTGGGCAAAGTTTTTTGCTGTTAACTAGGAAGCCTGTTACGAGATATAAATACACACTCTTTGACAATGCCGATAGAACCAAGAATTTCGATGAAAATGAACAAACCACTTTCTCCGAAAAGATTGACCTTGCAATACCGGAGACCCATCATCCAGAAAATGGGCTCTATTAGTCCTACCAAAAAAAGGAGATAGTCTGGAGTGACTTCTGCCGGTGTGATGTGTGATCACCTGTACGAAAATCACAAACTTAATCGTATCCGAGTACTCCGTACGTGATAGAACTCGGGCCCATGATGGGCGACGATCCTTGGTCAATCCTTAACCTTTACTTTTCTGATGAAACATGTGAAATTTGGTGCTGCGTACCACTCCAAACTTTGACGCATTGAAAACCAATTAATTTCAAAATTTCCAATCCATTGCCTTCTTCATTAGCCATACCTAAGTCTTCCTGGCGATTTCGATGGGTTGTCTAAAGGGCATGGTTCCTCGGTGAATGATCGGATTCTGTAGAACCCAAAACTTATTTTCGAGACCAATTCAAACAGAGCTATCCCTGTAAAGTCAATTTGCTCCAGCAGGGCTATTCATTGAAAATTCATTTTTTCGACACACCCTTTGTGTATCGCAAGTACTTCATGCACGGGGAACAGTCAGTGGGAGGTGTGCTTAGCCATCAGGGTAGATGGTTGAACAATAGCAATCTAGTCAGCTGTAGTCTTCTAGCCAGAAATGGCAGAGCAGAATCAGCTTTTACCTTCGATACCCGACCTGATTAGTCGGTCTACTAGCCTCGCGGAATGATCAGAGTGGATATGCGCCGCAACTGGACTCCATACATGGATGGGACCTCAGTATATTTTGCGTAAACTGGTTTCCGTAGCTGGTAATTATTCAACCAAGTCAAACAACGCCATTATCTACTTTTACTTCTATTTATCTAAACATGAGAAAGAGCTAAGATGACTGGCCCCCTCCGGCTACCGGAACACGCCCGCATTATACCAGGGATACTTTAGTACGACTAGATCCGAGTTCAGGCAGATCATGCTTCCGGGCACTGATCGTCAGCATGCGATTGCGAAAGAGAACTTGTGGTTTCAGTGTGAGAAATCTTTCGCACTCGATCGGATAGTAACGGCCGGTGAAGAAAAATGGGTTACACTTATCGGTTTGAATTTGTGCTGTCGACACGACTCGCCAAAACCCCCTTCACCATCAGGACCGTCAAGCATTATGACTGCATCAAACAAGGGCCACGCTTCTTACATATGCTGTCCAGTCTGGACCCTTGAACGGGCCCATCACATGCATGAAAGCTAAAGGGGATGGAGAAAGCAGTCACATCGTGGACAAGGGTCACCGTGCGTACGAATCAGGCTGGCTGCGCCTTCACCTCCATTGTTTAGCACGCAGCGAGACGTGAAATGAAAAATATTAGTCGATTTTCTATAACCACAATATCCGCAGCTGGACAACGGAGTTGTTATGCTCGGTGTATCGGAGTCGAGGTTGTTGTGCACCATGCTCGCGCACAAACCCAACTCTCGTCCGGGGCACTCAATTAGGAAACTCGCGAGGCCCGAGGCTGGGACAATATTTACAGAAGGCTGAACTAAACCTTTTTGTGTGTACCTGGTTCTGTCCATATTTTTTACGATCATATCAGGTATCCTGCACCAGGTGACATGGTGGGCTAACCCGTCCAATTTATGGGGAGAAGGGAATTGTCGTCATCTCATGATCGAGCCAGTGATGATTCGAAGAGCTTTACAACAATTTTGATTATCACCGGACCGGGTTAGAGTGTATCGCTGTGAGCCATCACTTACTCGCTCAAGAAAGGACAGGACAGTTATGGCAGGAACAAACATCTGACGATCTATGGTCGACTTAATTTCCCGCGGTGATTTTATTTTTAGCCTGAGAAGGTTGCAGATTGACTATATTTGTTTAAGTTAAGCTGATACGATTGAAGATATCTACATTGATTGATTATGTCTGGCTTTTGATTTCGCATCTCTTCAACCCCTATTTCGAAATAACAAACGCGAGGACAGTAACTCGTCATCATCGCCACCTCGGTTAATTAATTACTTGTGTGGCCTAAAAGATGAACCAATAGTAGTGCTTTGATATCTGCGTCCCAATAGCTTGGGTTACTCCGGGTGGCGTGCTGCTCGAGCGACAGCTCCCGCTGTCAACATTGCGATAGAACCCAATTAGCGGGAGAGATGGAAAATTGAGAATTGAAAATGCTAGAAAAAAGAAAAAAAGGACACTCGGATCTACTGAATACGCTAATTGTGCCGCCCACCGCTAAGCTTCGATTGATGTATAGGGCATAACGCAGCTTTTCCAAGCTGCATTGGCTGAGGATCCCGGTCCTATCTACGGATTGATCGGTTCATTTCGCTCCCAAACCATCTTGAACAGGGATCCATGAAATTTGCAGCCTTTCGATTGGGCTATAGATAACCGAGAGAGTAGTCACCTATTCGGGAAATAGAAAGCAATAGATCCCAGGGCTAATGGTTAACAGTTACACATCGAACTAGGCCCTCTCGATAATAGGTCGATAGAGATGAAGACATGACCTCCCTTGTCAGAATACCAATGATGTCTTACATCACGATGTAGCATGCCACTGATGAGATAACCAGCCCTGATCAAACACTCACCCCGGGGATCGCATGAAGATAAAACGCAAATATTGGGACGTAGTCGGGGTGGAGACTAGAAAGCCACCATAACTGCTGCCCACCACCATCCAGACACATATATGACGCCACGCCCGACATTCGTTTCTTTTGGACATCATCTTTGGCGCTCTTATTGAAACTCAGGACGACCTCTGACTCAACCGACGGTAAAAATTCGCATAAAGAGTCTGTATTTTCTTAAGAACATTAACACCCTCGAAGGAGTTCACAATCCCCAAATGAACCAACAACCGCGTCGCTTTGCTTGCGATCGTTGCCGGAGGCAAAAGCTCCGTTGTGAGAGAGATATTCGGAGCCCGTTTTTCATGCCATGCAAGCGTTGCCGCAAAGCACGCACAGTGTGTACGATTCTCTCGGAAGGTCGCACCGTCAGTAAGAGGCCCAAAGAAAAAATTGTGGCTTCCCCCAAAGTTAGCAAAATGATCATAGACCCTAGACAGCCGCAAATAACAGCACTTGGCTTGGAACTGCCCGAGCAATCTCCTGAGGAAGTTGCAATCGTGTACCAGAACAAAATGAAGACTGGCGGACTGACTATACCAGTTTCATTGCAAATGGCTCTGGACAACTTACAACCCGAAGACTGTTCTTCAATGAATGGGAGCTCTATTGGTTATACGGTGCCCGTTTCCTCCCAGTTGGTCACGGCTCCCTCAATAGGAAGTGAGCGTGAATCCCAGATGCCGCTTCAATATGAAGATAGTAAACTTTCTCACTCATTGTTCCAAACTATACAATACAAGGCTCACATTTGTTATAGGGCCTCCTTGTTTAGATGATCAAGAACAGCATTGGGACGGAGAGGAATTGAGAAGACTGCTGGATATGAATGTTCATCTATTGAACTGCCAGCAGATAGTCTCCCAGAAGCTGATTATGCTGGACAAAATGTTTCCTACCATCGCGGTGAACAACCTAGAGACGGCCCTTCAAAGCCTCTTGGATTACTCACAACAATTTCTCGAGGTCGTGACGTTCTCTATTCTGAGAGAGATTACTTTTACAACAAATGGCGCCACATCCAGACCTGAAACAGTATTTGTTTCGCAAGCGTGGTTCGACATCCATATATCATTAGTACTGGCTATCATCAATTGCTATGCTTGCTTGATGGGGAGCTATCATTTAATCTTCTCATACCTTTTAAAAGAGCTAATAGCATGCTCACCTCAACCATCGCCGACCTTTCCAAATTTTACCTTTCCCACCCTTCTTACTGATGGCGAGCCCAGTCGTAAGTTACAGTTGCGATTAATTTTCAATAACGGCATTCGCATGCTAGCACGCCTGGAGGCGGGTTTGGGTCTACCAGAACAGTACTCAGTTGCCTGTTTGCCAGGGCAATCACGTCACCACGATGGGATTTTACGCAGCCCGTCTGCTATGGTCTTTCTGGACAACCTTACAAGCCAAGGATTCAGACTGTACGTTAATGGACCTGCAACGGGAAAGAAGTCGTCCAAAGAAATTGTGCAGGCTATACATCAATTTCTAGGCCCTGCAGCCTGACATACTTTCCATTGTATCTTTTTATTGTTTTAGTTCGCTGCATCTCATTCTGGAAAGACGGTCAAATAAAGGGAAGGGGGGGGGGGGAAAGACATTATTTGGTCTGACGTTCGGATTATGTATAATAATACGTGAATGTTAGGGTTAGGGTTATATTTGCTTACTGCTGCTCTCTAAGCAGCCCCACTTAGTATTCTATTATTCACATATGTATACTCTATATATATATTCTTATTAGATACTTATATAATAGCGTCTGCTATGACATTTATTGATTATAGTTTATCGATTCTTATGAAAATTAAAAGTATTATTAGAAAGCTAGATAGATCTAATTCATATAGAATAAGCTCTATCAGACTCCATGCAGCTAAAATCTTATTATAAAAACTGCAGACTGGCTAGATAATAGGCGGAAAAGAGCAATCTTGAGATATATACATAGATAGAAATAACTATTTCATAGATAATTAATCTTATTCAAGATTTAGATCTTTATTAGCTATAAATGCCATCTATACATCAGATCTTTTCGAATCTATTTATATTACAGATATCACATATTAACAATGGGCATTACACATTACATATGCTTGGAGAAGTTTTTATTTGTCTCTAAGAATGGCAGTAGATTTGACCCAGATTTATAATATTACCAACTCTAGGTGCTGTAAACCCACCACTCAAGCTTTCCCTGTTATGGAATTTCGAGATAGCGCTAGCTAAGTTTTGCGTTCTACCACAAAATTTGGAATAATCTGTCCAGATTAAAAATATTCCAGCTTTCTCGCTAGAGCGAACTGCGTGGGTTTCGTACCTAAGGGCTATCGCCAGATTAGGCAAGTAAAGAGCCAATCAGTGCCTATCAGGGCCCACCCTAGTCCCGAAAAGGATAATTATCAACCAATCATAGGTCTGTTACTCCGTCCAGCCAAACTCGTCAATAATAATAGCTCATTAAAGCCCAACTTTCAAGTTTGAACTAAAACCTATATCTTCTTTTTAACCCTACAAAATCGTCTGTATCTCACAAGTCTCCCATTCCAATTCATCGATTTTTGTTCCGCTGATCGCTACTCGACAGTCTCTCTACCACACCACAACTAAATAATTCACCTCACCTCCCGAATGAGACCGAAGAAATAGAATACATCAGAAAGACAAGACACGGAAATGTCATTGAACTGCAAGAATCGGGATACTGGCAACGATTTTGATGGAAATACAAGAGAAACTTCGGAGTCTGAAACATCCAATTATCCCTCAGGCCTAAAATTGATTTTCATCTTTGTGGCTCTCTGCTTGACGGTCTTCTTGGTCGCCTTGGTTTGTATATCAACAGTCCCTGCGCCTCCTTGGACCACTTGATGATATCAAAACTGGCTAATGAGCGAAAATACGAACAGGATCAAACAATTATAGCTACCGCCATCCCAACCATCACCTCTCAATTCCATAGCGTGGAAGATATTGGATGGTGGGGTAGTGCTTTTCTGCTCACGACTTGTAGCTTCCAACTCTTCTTCGGCAAGCTTTACTCTCTATTATCCATCAAGTGGACTTTCATTGGTGCCGTCTTAATCTTCGAAATCGGTTCGGCTATTTGCGGCGCCAGCCCCAATTCCGTTGTCCTTATCGTTGGTCGAGCTGTTGCTGGTATTGGAGGCGCAGGCATCTTTTCTGGAGCACTGATAATCATCGCGAAATCAGTACCCCTTTCGAAGCGACCAGCCTTTGCAGGAGTTATAGGAGCTGTGTGGGGCATAGCGAGTGTAGTTAGCCCTTTATTAGGAGGCGCGTTTACAAGTGAGGTCTTCTTGCCTAGAACTATCGTGTCACAATGTGTTACGTCTAATTATCCTAGGTCATGTCTCTTGGCGCTGGTGCTTCTACAGTACGATACTTCTAGCTTCTGGTGAACTCGAGCTAACAATTTCCAGTCAATCTCCCTATCGGTGCCCTAGCCCTCCCGTTCATCATTGTTTTCCTCCCCTCACAAGGTCCACAAATGCAACCGAAACAAAAAGGCTGGGCTATCTTAAGCCAGTTCGATCCCGTTGGAACAATTCTATTCGTGGCAAGCATCATTTGTCTTTTGATCGCACTCCAATGGGGGGGCACCCAGTATCAGTGGAGTGACAGCCGCATGATTGCTCTGCTGACTGTCTTCAGTGTACTTCTTGTCGCTTGGGTCGTAGTGCAATGGCGACGAGGTGACCATGCTACGGTACCGCTCCGGATCTTACGGCAACGCACAGTTGCATGCTCAACCTTTTATATCTTCCTAGGAAGTGCTTCATTTGTTCTGCTCATTTACTATCTACCAATATGGTAAGCTCCGATATCCCATCGCTACCGCAAGTGTCAAATTGTTTAACATCGGCAATACAACAGGTTCCAGGCAATTAAAGGGGACTCTGCAGACCAGTCGGGAATTCATAGCCTACCAACGGTGTTGAGTGTTGGTAAGTACATCGTGTCCACGCCACTGAATCACAGAGCAACTAACAAGATTATCAGTGGTATTTGCCATCTCAGGTGGATTTAGCGTTACTTTTGTGGGATATTACACCCCATTCATGATAGCAGGGTCGATGATAATGGCGATCGGTGCGGGTTTACTTCTCTTGTTTAGAGTGCACACTTCCCTCGTCATGTGGTACGTAAATTTCAAATGGCGCCTGATACTGCCCTATTGCTAATGTATTTTAGGCTGGGGTTCCAAATTGTTTTCGGTGCGGGGGCTGGGATGGGGCTTGAGCTTCCAAATATTGCTGTCCAGACAGTTCTTCCCGAGAAGGACGCCTCCATCGGGACATCATTGGTGGTGTTCGCTCGTTCTCTTGGGGGTGCTATTTTCGTCTCGGTGGGACAGAATATTTTCAGCAGTCGCATTGTCTCTGGTATCCAGGCTCGTGTTTCTGAGCTAGATACCTCTGTTCTCCTTCAGGCCGGAGCAACAGAGGTGCAAGAAACAGTGGAACAAGCTGGTTTGGGAGAAGCTGACGAAGTAGTCGCTTTAGTCCTGGAGATATACAACGAAGCCATCGTTCAGACCTTTGTACTCGCCTTAGCTTTGGCCTGTATGTCGATTCTGGGTGCAATTGGCGCTGAATGGCGAACAGTGAAACGCCTCCAGCAGAGGGACAGCACCGAGCAGAATGTTGGATGCGAGTGATTTTGGAGAACCAAAATTTGTGCATTTACGCGATAGCGAGCTCTCCCAAGGCCAACGTACGAAAGCGCCTATCAGTCACAATGTCGACTTGATTAGAAACTTAGTATGATAATAAAGAAGCTCTCCTCTCTAGTAAACAGTGGCTTGCCGAAACTTTTAGTTTAAAAAGATGTCAGAAAGACAGACTAATGCAGCATGTCTACATTAAAGAATTCCCAGAACCACGAATCTGAAGCTAACTCGCGGCTGAATGTTTGAACTTCCTTTACGGGATCCCTGTCTTGTAAAGAAGGGTGATCATGCTGAGATCCAAGATCGCTTACGAGCTTGGAGTGGCCGGGGCGCGTCTGGATTTGCTCATCTCTAGCGGCTAGTAGACTCTGTACTATATCCGCTCCGTTGGCAGCTCTTGGTACCGACGGCCCAGCACAGTATTCACTGCGAGTCTCCTGTTCTACTGAAGCTTCATCTAGCCCGAAAGTAGACTTTGATATGTGACCACGAAGCCACTCATTTAGTTGAGGCATTATTAGGAACGCCCTACTTAGGGAACTGCCTCCATCTTCCGCGTTGAGGTTCTTCGAAATGAGCAAGAGCCGCTCAACGTAAGCCTCCAGACGTAATTGGTCAACGGAGATGATTTGACCCAATGTGCCTAAGCACGCAGAAAGGGCCTTGTGCAGTTTCATCAGCAGGATTACCGCGTATATCACGCGGCCCGCATAAATATGTGGTGGCAGGGCAAGCATGTCGGATGTAGATAAGCCGATAAAGGTGTCCAGCAACCCTTGCGCAGCCATAATGATAGTTTGAATCATCGAAAAATATACCCTACTTGGAGCCTGTGCTTCGACAAACCTGGATGATTTGAGGGAATTTGCGGAAAAGGGTGCCTTGAATTCATCAATGTTGTGATTGATATGCAAGGCTAGCTCGTGCGCATATAGTGAACTGACGAGTCTCCCGAATTCGATGAGAGCTGATACAATCAATCATCCAAGACTGTGAAAACTTAGACTTCGAGACACATACATTTTTCGAGTAGATTATGTTGACTAAGATGCAGTCCTTCAACCCGATTTTGTAGACCTTCGATATTGCTAAGCGTATTGGGCTCCAATAAAGTCACCGATCTGCTGGGATCACTCAAGAACATTTCTTTATCCGCAACGTGACAAAAATGCTCCGTCGTCAGAAGTTCGCCAAGGAAGGCGTCGGTGGCAGATAACCTGGACTGCTTCAAATTGTCAATGTACTCCTCGAATCGTGGAGTCCACATTATGGGATTTGGACGTCGCATTATCAAGGAAAGACTATGTGACTGTCAGTCATGGAGTCCGTAATAAGGTGAATCAGTGAAGGCGTTCGACGTACCTTGCACATAAGAGAAAACAGCCCAGCCAGGCTCGCTGTGCCTCTGCTCTGTTCCACATGTCATCAATCCTATCAGCAGACTTTGATTCTTCAATTCGGTCCAGCCCAAGATCTATGCCTATAGACAAAGCCAGAGAGGCAAGTTGATTCTGATTCGTCCGTGCGTAATTCTCTGGTGCCCTGTACCAGAACGATACAACAAGCAGTGACTGAATAAGCTCAAGTGACTTCTCTCCTTTGAAGATGGCAATATCTGTCAGGAAGTTTCTTGCTTCGAATGCAAATTGTCTCTGTTGATCAAGAGTACAGAACCCAGCGGATGCGACACTCAGTATCGACATGAATAGCAGCGGCTTGGTCTTTCGCACATGTCTTGCTGCTATGCCGGGTGGGAATACAACAACAGGACATGCCGTAACATATTTGTCAGTGTACCGGTGGAAGATTTGTTCGGCTATCCTTGGACAGAAGTAAATGTCGACCATATAGTCCAGCCTGCGTCCCCAAGAAGGGCTTGGCCGGGAATGAACTGTCTTCATTGATTAACGAGGGGATGAAAAAGGAAAAGAGTTGCAGAAAAGACAGCGTTGCGGCAGAATCCATTGTACTATAGACTCACATTTGCCAGGATCATCAGAGCACGTCAGGATGGCTTCAGGCGATTTCGTTTTGAGGCCGAGTTTGCTTTCATGCGTCTTCGATGCTACTTCGCTGGTCGCTGCATTCCGTATTCCAGGGTCTCGGCTACTATCCCAGTCTAATATTAGATCTTATAATATTGCTAAAGGGATTGGGATACACCTGTTGCTGCAGCGAAATCTTTGGTCTCTGGTGGGACCTAATAGATCATGGGCCCTCTCGAACTCGGGGAATTCATGCTGTACATATTCATTGTTTTGCATAGATGGTGGCCGAGGGATAGCAGCAGCTATAGGAACCGTGGTGGTGCGTTGGCCACTTTTGCTCAGCTTAAATTTAGAGAAAGCCATTGTGGGCTTATGAGGTCATTGAATGTTGTACTGCTGCCCGGTGCCGTCACCGTGAGTAGGTTCGAAAATACGAGGTACAGCAGAAAGTCTGTCGGAATATTTGGCACTAAGCACATTGGGAAAGGATTAAAAACACCCAAAATTACGATCAATAACGCCAAAACGCCATGCCAAAAATCGACATTACTCAATTTTCAATACCTTACCCCTGATGACAAATATTAGTGTAAATTCGCATATAAATACGTCTAGATAGATGAGTTCTTTGCAACTCGGGCTTGTATCTCAATCCAATCGAATTTTGGCACTAGACTCAATTTGTTCTAACGCGTAAAAAGTCCGACAAAAGTAGGGAATGGTCATGTCAGGGTGGGTCTCTGACATGACACAAATTTTTGTCAGGCTTGACAAAATTTTCAAGGGCTTGACGTCAATCCATTTTTATTAACAAATTACAGAGGGAGCTATACTGTTTTCAGTAATAACATATTCTCAAATATTTCATATGACTTAATTATTATTAAATCTAGCTAATAAATGATGATCTTTATTAACTAAGTTATTGCCAAGAAATATTATAAATTTCTATTGGTTTATTTTAAAAATTAGTCAATAATATTGCTTTATTTATACCCACTTTACCCCACTATAAATTTCACAAAAATTGTCAGATTTGACAATGACAAGCCTTGTCATGTCACGTTTGACAATGACAAAGCTGGTCAGGCTTTTGACCAGTCCCTAGACAAAAGTAGGGAGTGGTATTGTCAGGACCCACTTCTGACATGACAAGATTTTTTGTCAGGTTTGACAAATTTTTAGGAGTCTAACACAGACTCCATTTTATTAATAAATTACTAAAGGTAAAAAGTATTTTTAAGAAAATATAAAAATTTTTAAATTCTTTATAAAATAATTTTAAACTCATCTATTCCATATATAAATACTAAAAATATATTAAATCTAATAAAGAAATAGATACTAATTTATTTTTATTATATTTTTAAATAATTTAATTTTTAGATATAGCGTTGTAATACTATATTAATAAACTATATAATTAGGATTAATAAGGCTTCCTTTAATAAATTAATAAATTCACTTAAATTATTCAAAATTTGAGATATTTCATCTTAAATAGTAAAAAGCTTATCTTTTTTAACAAATTATATAGCTTTTTTTTTATCTTTTAATATTTTTTTTAGTGATTATATATTCAAATAGATAAATATAACTATATTAATATTATCTATACTTATATAATTTCTGAATAGTATTAACTGTCAATTTTAAACTAAAAAAATATGTTTTAAAGATATAAAGATAACAATTATATAAAAAATATATAAAGCGAAATTAGCTAATTCAAAGAAAAACTAACTAATTAATTTCTATATAAATTTATTGTGAGGCCTGGCAGCAGCAAGAGCGCTGCAGGCTCACAGAGGCTTATAAGCGTGCCAACCCTGGAATTGGGCAATAGCCCAATTACCTCAGTATTACTTTTTGACATTTAGAGGTTGGCAGTGCTAAGGAGCCTTACAGTGTAATTGGGCCATTAGGGACGTTAGAGGCCCCTGATTTGATTCCCGCAGGTGTAGAACTACGCGACAGAGTTATTAAAGCCTAATCTTACTCGGCAAGTCTGACACTCCTGTCCTCTATAAAAGACGGTTCCAAAGAGTCTTTTAAGTATAAGCTTATAAGGCCTTTAGTCCCCAGGAAGCTCCGAAGCGTGGTTCACTTTGTGGAAGCAGTCCCTAGAAAGCGTGCAAAGCAGCGCCCCTAGAGAGAGGCGCCCCTTAAGAGAAGGGCCTTTTAAAGAGGGTAGAATGTGAGGCCTGGCAGCAGCAAGAGCGCTACAGGCTCACAGAGGCTTATAAGCGTGCCAATCCTGGGATTGGGCAATAGCCCAATTACCTCAGTATTACTTTTTGGCATTTAGAGGTTGGCAGTGCTAAGGAGCTGTCAAAAAGTTGTCAACAACTCGTCTCAAGATCGGAGATCTTAGAGGATATTCTGCTAACACAAGATAAAAGAGTCGTATAAGATCAATACCGGAGGGCTATCTATCAAGAATGATAGTAATAGTAAGAAGATTGTTGAATACTAAATAGTAATATGCTATTTGAGATGAAGATAAAAGACGATCAACTAGATATATAATGGTAAACGAGTGTCTATATATATTAATTAGAATATATCCATGAGTATGCCCCTTTAGAGCCCTTGATACGGAATATCATATCGAAGGGTATGATCATGTCGTATCCTAGCTCTGATGGGTCACGTGCTGGGTGTATGCTGGAATAAGGTAACAATATATAATACTCGTATTGCTGCATCAATAGCTGTGGCTAGACAGAAAGCGTAGCCGTTTTCAGCATTGTTCCCACAATACGAAATTGTACTCAATAACAATTTCGTTCATTAAATCTTATTGGGTGCTTATGTAATAGCGTCCGCTAACGTAATCCACCCCCGAACCGCCACTACCCCCAAACCGCCACTTCCACCCGAAAACATAATCTATAGCGATTTCAAATCTCAATTTCTAACCCAAAATAATAATTATATACAAAAAATTAATTACTAGTACGATTAGGGCATTAAGGTCTTCTATACCCAAGAATACCACACTCACTACACTGAAATTAGCGGCGTACACGCACCTAAGAGACTAGAAGCTCAGGCTCAACCAGAACAGTAGTAGCACTTTAAGATACCTCAATCTGACTTTGGATAAGCACCTAAGCTTCCTCTCTAGTAAGGCCTTGTTCGTAAGATATCTGCTTTTTAGACCATTGACGTTTTTGCTTCTCTTTCTCATATGCAGCCCATAAATCATGAGCTTCTTTTCATACAATTAGAAGCTCATTTATACTTATTTCATAAGCCCTAGACATCCGATCAATTGCTTGATCAATAGCTTCTAATAAGCTTGATTTGCGCTGGTTAATTCGCCTTTTAATTGTACTTAATTAACGCTTGAATTGACGAGGATTTTGAGGTATTTGTAAGCAAAATGATTATGAATTGCTTGATCGACTTGGAGGAGGAGTTAGAATCTTTAATTGGATAATAAACTATTGATAGACTCGATCTGGATCAAATAACACTAATCCAGTTGCTATAAAACTATTCCGAATAGTCTCAGCTTTATATACCATCATACGCGCCTTTAGAAATACAGTAAAAAAGTCAATTTTGTCAATATAGTTAAATCCAAGCCTCATCCATTATTCAACAAGCTATCCATATTGCCGTTTTAAAACAGCAAAACAGCCGACATCAAAAGGTTGCAAGAGATGAGAAGAATGCAAAGGCATACAGATTGGAATAATATTATTCTCAGTGCATGTACGGTCAAATTCAGCAGTTAAATGACTTCCATGACCATCAAGAATAAGCATTCAATATCTTCCCATTACACAGCCATTCGTACGAGGAATGAAGTGATTAATGAGCCAATCCATACCAAGCTTATTTGTTGTCCATCCATTATCACTAATACCGATTTTCCAACCATCTGGAAGAGTCTCAAACCAGACTTCTTGTAAGTATTTTATTACTTTAAAAATCACATATGGAGGTAGAACCCATCCAGTAGAATTAACTATTTCAATTGCAGTCACCCATTCTCAATTACCAGGCTGTAATAGATATGGTCTACTATATCAATCACTTCCAGTTATGACTTTTGCAGTGGCACAGAGCCCCATAGCAAAGCCAGTCTCATCAAAGTTGTAGATATCTTCCTATAAGATGCCATATTCTAATATAGCCTCTCATACGCGGTCAAAATGCTCTTGGATTATCTTTCAATCTTCGCATTTAGCACGTTCGTAGTTATATCTTCATGAAAATCACGATTTAATCTCTGAACGGCATTGAACTAGTTTATATACCCAGTTTATTCCAACTTATTGATTTCCATACTGTGAAAGAAAATAATTAGCCATTTCTTATACAAGAAATGGCCGGGGAAATAATCCTCGCTTATCTAGATTCAATATCCATTTAACAAGCGATTCCTCCTCAGATTCAGTCAATTTATGCCCATTAGCGCGTATTTAAGATCTTTATTGGGTGCCATTTAGTCGATCTCGGAGAATTGTTCGAGGAACATTATAAATCTTTGCAGCTCGTCCAATATTAGGAATTCTTTTATTTTTTAAATCGGAAATGGCTAATAAGATTCGACCTTCTTGTTCCTCAGAATTTTTATAGTTTTTATTGCGAATTGGTGGCATATTAACGCGTTGAATTATATAGAATTGTTATGGGACGCGTTTTTGGGTGGAAGTGGCGGTTCGGGGGTAGTGGCGGTTCGGGGGTGGATTACGTTATAGCATTCATTGGCTGTGACTTATCGATTCTTGTGACAGGAGCCTTACATTTATTAGAATTTTAAAGAATAAGATTATTCTTAATTTATCTATATCTTCTAAAACACTTTTAAATTAGATTTATATTACCAATAACTAATCTAAAAAAATTCATCT
This sequence comes from Talaromyces proteolyticus, assembly GCF_021365285.1. Lineage (NCBI taxonomy): Eukaryota > Fungi > Ascomycota > Eurotiomycetes > Eurotiales > Trichocomaceae > Talaromyces > Talaromyces proteolyticus. Next base: position 2,508,839 of record NW_025764282.1, on the reverse strand, counting down.
GCATTGATTTGATATTAAATAAATTATAATACTATCTAATAAAGATTTTTAAAATAATAGCGCTATATAATATAAAGAACTTTTTCTTATAAATAAAATGCTATTTCTTTATCTTTTATAAAAAGATTTAAATAGTATACTGTTTAGTATAAATCTTATATCTAATAATGTATTCAATTATATTATTTTAATTCTATATAATTACTTATCTTACTACTAAATGATATTATCTTTTTAAAGCTATTAAAATGATTTATAATTTAGAATCATCTTAGAAAAATAAAACCAACATGTGATATTACTAATTTAAAAGAAATTATATATTTATAAATTAGCTTTAAAATTTAAAGTAATTAACTAATCTTATCTTAAAAATCTATAGAATATAGAATTGTCTTTATCTTACCCTTATAATAATTATCTTATATATATTGGATAAGCATTTTTTTATTATTTTTAAAGCTTAATAATATATAATATTAAGTATCTTAATAAATAATTATTAAATTTAATAAAATATATTCTTATCTATATTTCTATAATTAGATTTAATACAAAATTGTAAGCTATAATAATACAATATTAAAATAATTTATAATTATTTAAACATTTTTAAAGATTTAACTAATAGTGAATAATATAAAAATATTTTTTATTAAAAATTATAATTTATATAAATCATATTTTAATAAAAAGATATTCTTAATATTATTTTTTAAAACTAAAATTATTTATAAAGAGTACATTATATTACAAATATCAGTTATAATTAAATTAATTTATAAAAAATCACTATTAATAAGATTATAAAGCTATTCAAATTAATAAAAATTAATAATATATTTTTAACAAGAATAAATACTTATTTTTTAAATAATTTAATCTATTAAATTCTTTACTATTATAGCTTTATCCTCTATATTATATAAAATAATAAAATATAAGCATTCTAAGTCTAATATTAAAATATTTATAATATAGTATTTTCTATTATTTTTATTCTCATTAATTGTGATATTGGTGGATTTCCCCTGTGGTGCCTAAGGCAGCCACTAGTTAGTTAGTCTTAGTCCTTCTATATAATAGGAACTCCAATTAACTAATTCTTCTTCTATATAATCCTGTACCAAATAGTAGCATATCTAGATTTTATCCAGAAATCTCTTAAAGTTAAGTATGGTATTTCTAATATAAAGAAGCACTGTTTAATCATTTCTTTATATATTGTTAAAGTCTTCTAGTTATTGAAAAGAAATAATTTAATCAATCACTATATAATTTATAAATATTATATTGATCTTTATTCTTTTAGTATTAATCTATAATATCCATTTACTAATTATAAGACGATTTTATTAGATCATAGAAATATTAGATATAAAGAATTTAAATTTATAATCTATTAATTGATATTATATATAGTAAGTAAACTACTATTATATAATATAATTCTCTTTTATTAATAATTGCTAATCTCTTAATATTAAAGAATAGACAGTTTTAACTAAGAAAGAAGCTTGTTTAAGTTAGAGATTTCTATCTATTGATAATAGAGTTTTTATTTATTCTTTTATAAACTATAATTATGTTAAGCTTCTATCTTTATGCTTTTTACACTATTATAGAAAATCTTTTTTTATATTTCTTTAATCTTAATATTATTAATCATTTTAATTTCATTATATATCATTATTAGGATTTCTTAAAATAAGAAATTAAGAATCTTTCTCTATTATTAATCTTAGAAATTCTAAGAATATTTTTAAGAAATAGATTAATAACTATTAAAAGCTTTAATTATTTAATAGATTAGATACTTAATAAAAGTATATTTAATAAAGCTACTAAAGAATTCCTAATAATCATTAAAATTATTATAGTTTACAGCTATTATATAGTTTAAACTTAAGAATAGATAATCTTTAATAATTATTAACATCCTTTTAAACCTCTAGAGAAACCCATTACACAATCTAAATATATAATATCTATATTATTCTCTTATCTTAAGCCTTTTACTTCTAATATTTTTATATATCTAACATTAATTCAGAATACTTTAATATATTCAATATAGATTCAAGATATTCCTTTTATTCTATTAAAAGAATAAGCTAAATTATTAAATTTTCCATTTATTACCACTTCACTTTCTATAGTTAACCAGTTAGCAGTAAGAAGAGTATAGATTAAAGCATCTATATCTTTATCTATATCATTATTAGTAAATATATTTTTTCCAGAAATTCTAAACTATATATCTCAGTTACCAAAGCTATTAAAAGATCTTTTTATCATTTTTATTCTAAATATTCTATTACTAATCTATTTATTAAATCTATTCTTATTAAATCCTTTATTAGATATTAAGGATATTTCTAACATAAAGATAAAGAAATCTCCAGTCATGAATATTAATATACAGAATACAGCTTTCTCCTTAGAATAAAATACAGCTTCTAAAAATATTACTATAGAAATTCTATCCAAATAGACTATAGAATAGGTTAATCTATTATAGATTATTCTAATATAGATAGATAAAATCATTAATATTCTTCAGAACTATAAAAACTACATTAAGGAACTCATCAGAAATTAATCAATATTAGAAAAAGTTATAAAGTCTCATTCTACTAATAATAATAATAACTTCTTTATTAATAAAGACCTAGCTAGAGAACATAATAATAGACAGTATCATAAGAATTTGAATAATAATAAAGATAATAGAATACTCAATATACTATAAAAGTAAGATAAGTTAAGCTACTTCTATTCAGATTTATAAAATAAAGATTATACTAATATAAACATTGTTATCACAATAGGATATTCTATCTATTACTAAGATATTAATATATTTTGCTTTACTATATATAATATTATTTATATAAAAAATAAAGAGAAAGTCTATTATCATCTTTATATTTCTTTTTATAGATTAGCTATAGAATAATATATAATAAAATTTATTAATTTTAAAAAAAAAGCTTTTTAGAATATTTCTATTAAGATAGATTAGATTTCTTTTCTTATATAGTAATTCTAGTTTAATCTAGTCAAAGCTATAGTAGACTTAGAAAATCTATAATATAGAAAAGTAAATATTAGAAAAGATAAGACTTTAATAATTTATATTTAAAATATTATCTAAATAGTAAATACTATAGAAATTATTATAAAATAGAGCTAGCTTCTATTAATCTAAAATTATTTAAATCTAGACTATAAGAAAGACATTCTAAAGTCTATATAAAAAACTTAGTTATCAGAATGAATAAATACTATAAAAGAGCATTATACTATATAATAAAAAATTAAGAAAAATATAAAAAAAGATAAATCTATCTTTAATAGATATTTAAATTTTCTTAAAAGCATACATTATTATAATAAATATAATCATTATAATTATTTTAATCAATGAAGCTATAATTATTAAAAGAATTAATATAATGATAAAAAAGATAATCATTAAAGTTAGAATATATTTAAAAGATTTAATAATAAAGAAAATCCTAAATAATATAAAAAAAAAATTAAAATTAATTAAAATATAATAAAGACATTAAATATAAGAAGATTCTTAAAGAATTAAGAAACTATAAAAATAAAAACTATAGATTATTAAAATATAACTTAAAAATATACTATATTAATACTAATAACAAAAATAATAATCAAAATAAAAAAAAATTTCTTTTAATATTCTTATCAACTCTTCTAGTAAAGAATCTAATAATTCTGCTGATAAATATTATATAAATATTTAAGCAATAGTATTATATCTTTATAATATAGCTTTTATATCTAATAATACACTATATGATCATAGAGAATCCTGCTCTATAGTAATATAGCCCCCATCTGCATTCTTAGTAATAAATAGCCATCGTATTGTTCACTCCATAGCAATGTATCTACAGAATATTTCTCTTAAATACATATTCAGAGGCTAACATTACACTAAATTGTTAATCTTTATTAGAAATTCCTTAAAAATAGTTAATATCTACATCGATTCAGGCTTTATAATCACTATGGTTGACAAAGATTTTCTAGCTTAAATATTGTCTAACACTTAAAGTATTAATATTAGATCTCTTTCTATTAAGGGAATTAGCGCTAACCCAGATACACCAAAAAGCATCATTAGATTCGACATCAATATCCCAGTAATTGTTAAGAAAAAAAAGATTATTATTACTATAACTATTAAAGTCTATATTATAATCAGACTTTTCATCTATATATTAATTAAGATTAACATATTTAGACCTAATAAGATTAATCTTCTACTCATAACTGTAAATCTCAGTATAACCATAGGCTGCTATAAGGATATAGAAGCCTTAATAAAGATTATTATAAAATTATCTAAAATCACTCTATAAGCAATTCATATCAAACAATGATTAATGATATTAACTAAAATAATAGTTTATATTTCTATTTACTTTATATATAAATATTTTTCTAAGAATTAGAATTTTCTATTCTAATTATTATTCTTAGAAATTTGTTTTTTCTTTTATATAACTGATTATGGATTATTTTAGATTTAAATAATGAACACCTTCTAGAGTAATATTATTATTTCTAGCTAATTATATTTTAGGAAACTCTAAGATTTAGATAATATAGAATGTTTTTATATTAGATCTACTAAAAATTATGATTTAGCTGATATTATATGAACTATCAATATCTTTTTAAAAAGTTCTTAGAGATAGCTAAGACTGGATATAATAAAATAATTCTATCTAATAGGATTACTATCTATAGCCTTAAGGATACAATTGCTGCTTTTAAGAAGCTTCTTTTTAGATATAATGTTTAAAGAGATTATAGATTTATAAATATCTTAGAAAATCAGTGAATGCGAATTTCTATAAAGTAAGAATAAAAAAATTATATAAAATAAAATAATACTGTTTACAGTCAGAGCTTAAAGAATCATAAAGTTATAAATAGAATCTATAGTGATATATATAATATTAAATGAATAGAATAACTGCTAAAATATTTATTAATTATATATTCTATCTTTATAATATAGTAATATATCACATAAAGAGTAGAATTAGAATCTTTATATAAGGATTCTAACTTAGATTTATCTATAAAATCAAAGGATATTGCAGTCTACCATAAAAAATAATTAAATATTAATAAAAGAGATATCTAGATAATTAAACTAAAAAACTATATAGTCATAGATCTATAGAATCTCAATAGAGAAGTTATTAAAAACTACTATCTAATATCTAGATAGAAAGATATTTTGAATATAATTACTAGAAAGTCTTTTATCTTAATCTTTAATATTATATTATTCTTTTTTTAATAGAAAGTCTATAAAGATAATAGAAAGCATCTTTATATAATATCTTATTATAGATAGAAAAAATATATAGTTATATTTATAGATTTTATCAATAGTTTTACCTATATTTAAAGAATTATAAATAATCTTCTTCAGGATGTTTATAAATTCTATCACATTTATATTAATAACATCATTATTATATTATAAATTATGAAAGAATATCTAGAATATATTAGGATTTTTTTTAATATTATTAATAATTATAATATTGTACTAAATTTAATAAAAATATTTATAGATTTCTTATCAGTTATACTATTTAGCTGCTATATTAATAGCTTAAGACTAAGCACTCCACAGAAAAGAGTCACAGCTATTATAGAAATTCTATTTTCTATCATTATAGCGAAGCTAGAAAAATAGATTGATCTAATTAATTAATTTAAATATTATATCCTAATGTTTATAAAATAATGGATTCTCTTTAAATAATAAAAACAAATCTTTTAAAAGATTCTTTAAAGATTAATAAGATAAAAAAGACTTTTATAGTAAAGATATAATTAAAACTAGATCTAAAAATATAAGCAATATTTAAGAAAATCTAATAATACTTTCTAAATATTTTCTTTCTATATTATTATAACCTAAAATCTTAGCTATATATAGATTTTAATATATTAAAAGAAGATATTAGTCTTATTCTTTATTATCTAAAGAATTCTTTAGATAATAAGTCTAGTCTTATAGAGCTTATAAAATCTATAAAGACTATTAAAGATCATTATTTAATAAAGTCTATTCTCTTTCTTAATAGAAAACTTAGTAAAATAGAAATAAAATACTGATTAATAGAACTAAAGACTGTAAAATTTATCTAAAGCCTTAGTAAAATCTAATATATTATTAAAGTAATAAAAAATTCTTCTATCTTTTTTACTAATTACTTTACAATTATTATACTAGCATCATAGATTTCTCTAAAAACATTATCAATTAATTAGTTGAATTTTCGACTCATACTCATATTATAGTTTGTTTAATGTTTTAATATTAAGCTTATTTATAAATCTAGAAAATTCAATATTATTATAGATATGTTATTATGTCTTCCTGTGAATAATATCTTAGCTGATATTCTACTTTTTAAAGATATTGATTTCTTATATATACTTGTTCATACATTCTTAACATAGAAAAATCCTAATTAGCCAATAGAATCAGATGAATCAATATATAGTATCACAATAGTAGAAATATTTAATAATTTTTTTAAGAAAATTATTGAAGAATATCAGAAAGATAAGAAGTGATAATATATCTTAAAGCAGCTAAAAAATGAAGCAGATCTAAATAAAATAACACTAGAAAACTCAAGACCCACCAAATTACCATTTATAGTAGATAAGAAAAGACTGCTTTACTCTATCAACGAAGGATCGTATCAGAAGCGTCTATGCAATTCCCCAAAGGATAATAAAGAAGGTATTGAAGATTGCACATAATGACTACAGACATGGTGGTATACAGAAGCTCATCTACCATCTTAACAGCTATTACATACAGAATATCCAGAAGTATATAACCAAATTTATCCAAATGTGCAGTATTTATAAAAAGTGGACGAAGCCTAGACATCCTAACTATAGTTGCCTACAGCCCATTCTTCACCCAGCGATTCTCTTTTATATTATATCTATAGATTTCATCTTATGCCTACTAGAGTCTCTAGATAGATTTAATGAAGCTATATCTATCACATATAAATTCATAAAGAGATGTACATTTATTATAGAAAAGAAATTTTAAAATATAAAATATTGAAAAAAAGCCCTTACTAAGGCCTTAATAAAGAAAGATATGGAATTTTTTAAAGAAATTATTTATAACTGTGATGCGAAATTTTTTATAACACTATTTAGAGTTCTATTCATCATAGTAGACTCAAGACTCCAAGTCAGTACTGTATAGCACCCTTAGATGAATAAACAATCTAAATTTATAAATCAAATGACAGAGATAATTTTATAATATATCTTAATATTAATAAAAAATTCTAAGTAGTAATTAGATATTCTTCTATAGATCTAAATAATATTAAATTTAGTAATTTCTTTAATAATTAATATATTAATATATAAACTAATATATAAAGTAGAACTAGAAAATCTTATAATATTATTAGATCTATAGTCTAAAAAAATCTGATAAGATTTCTTATATTGATTAAAAGTTTAGAAATTGATTAAGCTAGCTATTATAGATATTAAATAAATTTATAATTAAAAATATAAATAGATATTTTTTATTTTAGAAAATAAGATACTTATTTATTTTTATAAAAAATATTTTATCTCTATAGATTATAGCTATAAACTTTTTTTAAAACTAAGATAGTAATTTGTGAGTTTATATTAAATATTAAAGAAGATCAGATGATTAATATATAAGCTAGATATTTCAATTAATTAAAAGATTCATAATATCTTTTTATTAGCCTATCTTAAGAAATATTTAAAAGATTATCAGAGCTTAGATCAACTAGAAGAAATTTATATCAATGAATATAATAATAAATATTATAAAATAAAGTACATTATAGATAAAAGGATTATTTATAAAGAATAATATAGAACTCCAATGACAGAGTATTATATTCAATAGATAAACTATAATACTGATAACAATTAGTGGCTTCCTAAAGCAGATATATAGGACGCATAGGAAGTCTTAAAAGAATAGAAAAGTTATGAAAATATCTTACAGTAAAATAAGCTATAATCATAGAATGAAAATTATTACTATATAAATAATCTATATTGTTATATTATCTTAATTAAGCACCACTCTAGTGATAGAAATAAATAAAAATTAAAATATATTTTCTTTCTCTATATTTTATTTATCTTATTTATTCATTTCTTCTTATTTTTTATTATATTCTTATAATCTCTATTAACTAGATTCTTTTTTTTTTTATATCTTATCACATTCTATTATTTAAATTCATTATAGATAATCTATTTAGATAATTTTAAGACTAACTTATAGATAATAAAATTAATTATATAAATTAGATAACTATAATCAAAGTATCTTTAGAAATGATAGAAAATTCTCTATATTTTTTAGATATTAATAAATTTAAAAAGATTATTAAGAATAAGAATATTACTAAGAATAATCTATTTTTTAAAAGATTCTAGAAAGATAATCTTAAAGTGCTCTTCTATAATATATATAGCCTTATAGAATAAAGAATATATACTAAATTTATAATTATTTTAAGATATTTTAAACTAGAATAATAAGTAGAAAGAATAAATAATAAAATCATTAAATAAAATAGATAGATATTAATTATATAAAAAATCTAAAATATTAAAGATACTTTAATAATAATAGTTTTATAGTATAACTTAGTAATCTCTAATCTATATAATATATAAGATTAAATAAGATAAATAAAAAATTTAATTCCTTTATAATTACTTAATGATATTATAATAGAGTAAAAATATCTTTATAAGAAAGCTACTGATATATTTATAAATAAAAAGAATAATTTCTATATTATTAAAGATATCACTGATATAATAAATATTATAGCAGATATAAAGCTAAAAATAAAAATACCTAAAAATATATTATAAGTACATATTATACTCTAGATATTAAAAATCTTTTTAGATTATTTATATATATTAATAATTCTAATCTAATTCTATATAAATCTTAAAGCACATTATAATCAAGATAGATTATATATTAAAAAAATAATTAATAAAAAAAAGAATATCTTATTATATAGATAATTCTAATACTTCATTAAAGATAAATATACTTTTTTTATCTTTTTAAAAATTCTATTTAAAGTTAAAAATATACCTAAAATAGAATCTTTTTAAAATATTCCTTTTTAAAGTAAGCTATTATATTATAATGATATTATAATAGATTAGATTATTCTAATCAGTAATAACAGCTTTTTATTAAGATAAGCTAAAAAACTAAGCAAGCTTTAAATATATATTAACTTCTTTTTTAAATAATAATATCCTTCTTTAATCAATATTTTAAAAAAAAGAATTCAAAGCTTTATATAGAATAGATTCTTTAGATAGATTAAGAAATACTAATTAATAATTTTATAAAGATTATTTAAAAAAGAAAATAAAATAATAATAATAATTTAAAGTATAAAAAATCTAGAAAAAAGAATATAAATAGTAATTATAGCTTTAAGATCATTAAAAGATATAGAAAATTATCTAATCAGTAATAATGAAAATTAATAATATACTGAATATAATAAAGAAAATAATAATAAAAAAAGATTTTAGAAAAGAATCTATATATAATATATTAAAATTATACTTTTAATAGACTTAAATTTTTCTATAAATTAGAAAAGATCTAATTAATTTTTTTTTATTAATCATATTATCTATTTATTACTTAATTTTTATCTTATCTTAATTAATACTTTTTAATAAAGATTCTTAAATCTTTTATCTTAATAATCTTTTTTAGTTAGCTATTATAATTTATATTTAAAAAAAACTAAAATATATATCTATAAGCTAATATCTTTAAAAGAAAATTCATATTAAATAGATAATTTTTATTAAGAATAATAACCTTTTTAATTATAAAAGATTTAATAGATTTTCTCTATGATATCTAAAGTAGCCACTAGTTAGTTAGTCTTAGTCCTCCCATATGACAGGAACTCCAATCAACTAACTCTTCTTCCGCATAATCCTGCACCAGATATTAAGATATTAAGATTTAATAAGCTTTTAATTAATCTATTTCTATATTATAAAGTAATATTTAGTAAAATAGATTTAATAATTTTATTAATTTTAAGGATATAATAATTAGGATCTAATATATTTATAAATTATCTTATTTTTTTAGTCTTAAATATTAAAAAAAGCTTTACTCTAATAAAAATCATTATATTAAATAATTTATTAATTTTTTTATATATTTTTTTATCTTTTAACACCATATCTAATAGCATTATTTAAAAAGCAGATTATTAAGATATTTAAGCTTAAAATTTATTAAAAAATAATTACTTAAATTTATAATAATTAATAAAATACTTTTTTTGATATAATAAATATTCAGTGAAATCATTATAATAAATATAAAAATAGTATTTAATCTTTTTTAATAAATTTAGATTAATAAGATAGCAAAAGAGGTCTATAGATATTAGATATCTTATTTTTTCTTTAGAAATATATAAATTAAAAGATTTTCTTAATAAATTAATATTAATATTAGAAATGAAAAGTTTTATATATTAATTTACTATTTTTTAAAGAAATTTAAAGTATTAAAGAATAATTTATTTAAAAATGATAAATAAATTAGTAAATATATATATTTAATATATATAAATTAAGATATTTCTACAGAATTATATAGTAACTAATAATAATATAATATTATTGATTAGATTTAGTTTTTAGCTAATAATATTGCTTTCTAAGCCTTATTTGGGATCCACTGAGGAATTTACACAAAATTGTCAGATTTTATCTGACAAGACCTTGTCATGTCAGGTTTTACAATGACACGCTAGGTTGGTAATTTTACAAAACACTAGACAAAAGTCATCTAGTCACGTGCCCCAGCACCTCTCAACTTCCAGGACCTTCAAGGCGTAATTAATAGTTAATATAACAAACAATATTCTAATATCTAGTTTTTTAGATAATAGTATTCTTATAGTTGAAGTTTAAGACATTTTTATTTATATTAAGATTCTAGAAAATAAAAAAATATAAAGTAGAACTATATTAAATGTGAGAACCGGTGCACTCCAAGGACTACCGCTGTCACGAACCTAGATCCCGCTTGCTCGTGATCGGCTCGTAGACGTTAGTGTGGTGGTACTCAAAGAAGTTTATGAAATAATGTTGAAAATGAGAGCCACCCAACCTAGTTCGGATAAGCGCAAAACCTTTAGAAATTGGATTATCGAACGTGACAAATACCGGTTTGGATCAATTAACCCCTGATGACTAATGACAGTGTAGATTCGCATATAAATTAGGCTAGATAGACAAGTGATGGAGAACTCAGGCTTGTATTCCTAATCGAATTTGAATTTGCTTCTATTTTCCAATTTGTTGCTGAGTAAGCGCACTAGTTCGCCATAAAGTCCAACATCCTATTACACTCGCATTACTACTCCTACGGTATACCTGATACGCTGCCATAGGAAAGGTGTAGAAAGATGTGATTAGGCTGTCGTTTGGTTCGGTTCTGGTCCTATATACAGTGAACTGAAGTGGTTCAGTTTATCAAATCCAGAATCATATGGTTTTTTGAGGCCTATTTGGATCTGGTTTGATTTGGATTTTTGGTTTGGTTTTATCTGAATATCTTAATACTAGTGGATTTCATTTAAAAATACAAATAGATTTAGGCTGCTGAGAAACAAGCTACCGTGCAGGTATATGTTGATCAAGAATCACCAGATACGAGTATTGAAAGTGACGTGGAGAAGAAAGGGTCTCAAACTCATCAATACCAAGCAGGAGCCTTTGAGACAAGGGAAGGTCACCGTCATTATCGACCAATTGACAGTTATAAAGGACTTCATCGATGGGACCCGGAGTTTGAATTGACAGAAGAAGAAGAGAAGAAGATCGTCAAGAAGGTAAGTATCTCTTGAACTCGACACTGTATAGACACTCACTTAATTCATAGATCGACGTTCGTGTCTTGACCTTTGCCCGTCTGACATTCTTCGCATTACAGCTTGACCGAGGAAACATTGGCCAGGCACTATCGAGTACATTTCTCCAAAATCTGAATATGACTAGTAACGATTACAATCTAAGCCAAACCGTCTTTTATATATGCTTCTTGTTATCTGAGATGCCTTCTCAGCTCCTATCTAAGAGAATTGGCCCGGACCGTTGAATCCCCGCTCAGATTTTTTTGTGGAGTCTAATTTCCGCCTGTCATGCGTTTCTGAAAGGGCGAGGTGCCTATTTGGCTCTTCGAGCTTTGCTGGGGATTATAGAGGGTGGATTGTACGTATTATTTCCCCTCTTTTACGTCGGCTGAAACTCACAACATATGAAAGTATCCCCGATACAATCCTTTTCTTGTCCTTCTTCTACAAATATGGTGAGCTTCCCAAAAGACTTACTTGGTTTTGGATCTCTTACATCATTGCAGGAATCATCGGAGCATTCATGGCATTTGGTTTACTCCACATTACCGGCTCCCATGGAGGATCCTGGCGATACCTTTCTGCGCATGAGGGTTTGGTGACCGGTGTTATTGGAATTATCGCCGGGTTTTGGATGCCTGCGTCGCCCGTACAAACGAAAGGATGGTTGCGCGAAAAGCACGGATGGTTCACTGAGCATGAAGAGAAAATTGTCGTCATCGAGTCATTCGAGACGACCCTAGCAAGGGAAGTATGCATAGTCGACAAGCGGTGACACCAAAGCGTTTATGGGTGTCGCTGAAGGATTACCATATGTGGCCGATTTACTCCCTGGGACTTATTTGGTCGATTCCATTCACCCCAGCGGGGGATTGATCACTTAACGCTACAACTATGATCGCAGGTGTTTACCACTTTCGAGACAAATCTATTGGTGATTCCTTCATCTATCATTGGCATTCTTACTATGGCAGCCATCACTTGGGTCACGGAGTGCACTAATCAGCGCTTACTCTGGGGCGCTGCTGTTAAGTTGTAGTGCTTAGTTCTGCTAATGGCGTTGGAGTTCCTCCCCGAGCGAAGTATGCCATGGCAGCGATGGATAGTGTTTACACTTATCGTTGGGACCCCGAGTATTCATCCGGTCGTGGTGGCTTTGGCTCCAGAAATGCCGGTTCCGCACAGACAAGAATTGTTGCTACGGCGTTGTATTACATGTCTGTGCAGCTCAGCAGCATTGCGAGTTCTAATGTGAGTGCTATTCAGAGCTGCATCGTTCTGCATTCTAAAGAACGCAGTCCGCATTGCATATATTAATTATCCTACAAAGGTATACTAAGTCAAAGATGCTCCATACTACAGACACGGGAACAAAGTTTTGATCGCCTTAGCTGTGGTCAGTATGACCCTTTTCGTGTTTGCAAAGCTCTTCTACGACTTCTTCTGGAATAGGTATGTTCCTGGCCTTGCCATGAGTCAAGAAGGGGTATTCTTGCTGACAGCTAGGTAGGAAAAATGCCGCAATATGGGATGCAATGACCAGCGAGCAACGCGAAATCTACCTACGTGAGAACCCAGGCTTAAAGAATAAGAGGTAAAACGCCATGCCATCAGCACAATCACAAAATTGTCAATTTGCTAACCGCTTTCTACAGACTTGATTTTCGCTTCGCCGTTTAGTCATAGACGCTCTTGGAGGCCTTGTGACAATCAAATAGACGGGAACTCAGGGTCCCATTTCTCTTAGACTACTGTACAACCCTTGTGATGTACTTAGACAAAGTGGACTCCTCGCAAGCTAACTCAGCCCGCGGGCTAAGTTTGTGAATAAGATAACTTCCTTATAAGGCTATTATTAGACTTGTTCACCGGCGGGTTGGGGTGGGTTCTAGGTTGAGTTATAATCTTTACAACTCACCCATAGCTTTTTTAAAAAAAAAATTGAAAATTGAAAACCCACCGATATACTCCAAAAGCCTTAAAGTGGACTCAGTTCATGGCCACCAAAACAACCCGACGAGCGCTGTTCAATTTCGAGGCCCTGAACCAGGCCAGTCGAAGCCCCTGTGGTGCAGTCGCGATGCTCTAGCGGATGACCCCGAGCATCGCGACAGTAGGCGCCATCATAATGATCCTCGCGGTGGCTATCAACCCCTTCACATAATAATTGCTACACTATCCGTCCCGGGAGTCCCTTGCACTGAACAAAACCGACTCGATTCAGCGGGTGCCGGCGTACAAACCTCAGTGGAGGGGTTTGATGGACAAATTGCCTTACGATTCATACTACAACATCCAGCAATTAGACCCGTCGATGCAATTCGCGATGCTGAGCGGATTATACCAGTGAACATGCCCCTGATCCCGGTCTGTCCGACAAAAAATTGCGAGTACCCCGATTTTACTGGCTTGGGATTCTGCTCCACCTGTCTCGACGTCAAACGTAGCTCCAAACAAGAATGTTCGCCCCTCAAGAAAGATCCAAATATGCTTCCACAGGGTCTGTCCATCTGGGGCCGTATCCCAGCCAATCGCACGTATACCACCCCGTCAGGGTTTAAGCTACACCAGGACCTAGAGGTCTTGTCCTTCAGTATCGCCGACGAGCCTAAGATAGTAGTAGAGAATAGAATCCTGGAATACTGCCGCCATCTCTGGAAGTCTGTCGCAGAGTCCAGCCTCAAAAACACATCCTCCCTACCTCCTATAGCCGGCGACATCGAGAAAGCCCTGATCCGCTTCGCCTCGATGAAGTATACCGAGAACTTGTCTACTTCATCCGCAACGTGTCTGAGCCCGAATAGCGCCCACCTCTGCACGAATGCGCGCTTTATTTCTGCGAGAAGACATACCTTAATACACACTCAATTTATCAACGCCCGGCGGCTAAGCGAAAAGGGCAACTATCACTAATCTACTAATACATAGCCTAATATATATGCCGTGTCTCCTTAGAGCCCATACATGACTACTTTTAGTAGATGTCATCTCGTCGGCCAGTATCGTAGCGGATGCTCGTGGGTTAGTAATTTGTTAGTATGATTGATTGATTGATTGATTTAGGGTATAGCTGAGGCTTGTTGGCGCTAGTATAATAATGTTGGTTTAGCACGGCCCTAGAACACGAAGTAGAGATTATTGCAAGGCTATTGTAACTAGCCTACGGGGGTGAGCTGATCAATATGGTAAAACTAATTCCTATTGATAACTGATTTTCATGACTATCAATCAAATCACAAAGATGATTAATACTAAACATAGTGAATTTAGTAATATTAAAGATACTAATAGTGATATTGAATAAATCTATATATACTAGACTTGCATGATGAAATGAAGAGATAGTTATATCCTTCCTATAGAGCAGAAGTACATCAGATTGATGGATATGAGTAGAAAACAGGTCGGACTGTTGTAGAGGGTGTAGACATGTAGCACGGATGTTGGGCACTTTCGCATCAAGATCAGCCCAGAATATGCAAGATGATGGGTTTACATGGCCACGAACTGAATGGTCGGTTTTAATTGATTCCAAACGGTCTTCCTGGATTGGAAACTAGACTTCCTCCACTATTCACTGAACGGCTTTTGACTGGGCGCAAAACACCGCAGATATTTGTGGAGCTGCCGTTCTCAAACCCCGCGAAACTACATGGGTTCTGTTTCGTGGAAAATTGTCTCTCAGCGAAGGCAATATAGTGGGGAACACAGAGGATGGTGAATTTTTAAGAGGGAAACGTCCAGCCTTAGACAACCACCAAAAGTTTCTGAATCTTTAACAGCATAATACTCATTCTATGCTAGAAACTATCCGATATATTCTAAATGTGCTTTACTTAATCATAAGACATTTGTAACAAGCTTAATAATCAACTCTGCCTTTGCCGCATGATTTTCTATACCGCACTCCTCCATTTTTCGGCTATGAGAAACACTATATCCAAAGCAATCCATGATAGCAAACCGGAAGCCATTGCTTAGCAAATAGGACGCAAGTTGTTGTGTCTGTTCCAAAGAGGCTTGCCAAGGGAGAGTGAATGCCTTAATATTCAGTTTTTTCTCTGATGGAAGACGTGCATTCCAGCACTTCTCCAAACGACCTTGCTGTTCATCCAGCGGCACGATGATTGCCACTTTCTCTGCTTCACACCATACACGTTGCAACACCTTTTCCTTTAAAATTTGCCCTGGGAAGACAATTCTTGATCTGGAGGACGCCAAGTCGAATTTGCCTGAACAAGTAAGCACTATAGCATCGAGACGAAGCGCTTCGGCTTCTAATATACCCTTTTGAAGTTCACGCTCAAGCGCCGAATGTGACAATAAAATTTCTGCGCCACTTTTCACATTTGAACTGATCGGAAGCTCCCCTATCTTGGGTGAAAATTTTTCAAGCAGTTCAGCGTGAGTATATGCGTCAAGTGGACAGATATCAACCACCTCAACCCGGGGTAGTTGTTGGAAGTCACTGTCTGGAACAGGATCACTTTGTCCGACGCTCAAGAGACCGATTCTTTTCATAGGAACAGGGATCATTTTTGGAGAGCCAAAAATAATAAGAGAATAGCCTAATAACTTCTGTCGACAATCACGCTAGCTGTCTGGAAGGATCAATAGGTATGTATTACCTTTTTTAAGTGGAATGTGGCTCGTATGTATTAGGTAACTATGTATTGTTAAAAACCGCAAATTACGTCGCAGTCATCACGTTGGGCATCAACTTCAGCTTGCAGATCTATTACATTATTCAGTATGTCATATGCCGTGTGCTCGTCGTGATGATTGGTCAGATTTTGTTGCGCGATCGCGCCTAACACTCCCGCTTGCCACCATATTTTGGAGAATCATTGGTGGAACTATAAATAGAATATTATTATGTATTTTATTCATTGATAAGACGAACTCTGAAGAACTATATCTAAGTAGTGTAACACGGCCTGGCAGGGCCGTGTCCGGGGGTGTCTGGATAGACTAGATGTCGGTGAGTTGAAGTTTCACCGCTTGATATTGATGCTATAGAGCAGGGCTACTAGGGAGGAAGTTATCGGTTTTGACTATATAGTTATAGGAGGCTTCGAACCGAAGACTATTCGAAACCGAGTAGGCTTATATTGAAGGTTATGTCCAAAATTATACAAAAGATATTGCTTGGTTTCCCACCCGGATGGAGGAAACCAAGCCTATATGTCTGACTCTCTACCTCAGGTCATTGATACCTAATCTAACTAGATAAAGGCATATATTGCGAGGTGAGGGGTACTGGCATCATGCCCGGGGTCTCATGGTATCAATTATGATAAGTCACAATTGACCCCCAGGATATCCCCGAGTCCCCCAGTCCTGCCGGATTAGGCCTGAACATGCTTCCTGGTTTTATCCCTGTTACAGTAGAAGGAAGCTCAGATTTATAAATTTAATTATACTTATTAAATACTTATTATATATTTAATTCTCTTTTTTTCTTCTCTATATCTTTTACACCTTTAAAGTATATATTTAAATATATATTTTTATGTAATCTATATCCCATATAGATAGTAAATAGGTTGTGCCCAGCCCATGGTAATTGGTTGGTTGTAGTGTTAGCTGCTTTGAGGGCCGCATTATCTTTAAGTAGTTTAACTTGTCTTTAGCGTCAAGCGAGTTGATTTCGTAACAACGCGGGAACATCGCCAGTTTCGGTGTTTGTTGCAACTTTGTCGGACATGTCTTCGAACGTTGATCGCGAATACTGACCTCCGGATTCCCAACACCTAATAAATCTCCAACCTTGAATGGGATGATATTCAGTTCTAGAAAACTTCCCATACGGCAAGTGATTCCATTTCCACCAGTAATATTTCAAGAACCCCACGTCGTTTGCTATATCCTCGGGATTCGTTCGCCACATTCGTATTTGCCAGGTCAATATGCATTGTAGACAGGTGTACATAGAACCCCTGAGGCTGAAAAGCTCTCCTAGACATTGCTCCGGTGTTAGGTGAGTGCTATGCCGTTATCTCCGTTGTTTCCCCGGTGTTAGGTGAGAGTTATGCCGTTATGTCCGTTATTTCTCGGTTTAACATTGTTTTCTTTCGTCTCCATTGTATGGTCATTTAGCCTTTAGGCCATATCTTAGTCTGGACATTTCTTTTGTAGGGAAATGTATGGAAATATCGTCTCTTTAGTTGTTTAGCTCTTCATCACCATCAGCTCTAGTATTCACCTATAGAGTTTCATCTTCCGCATGTCTGTTAGATTTTAGATAGATCATCTTGACCAATTTCCTATGACTGACATGCTCAACCTTTTCGATAAGAGCTTGTAGACTTTAGAGTCGGCCTGTGGCGGCTTTTACTGCTATTCGGACTAAGAGTGCAAATATCGATAGTATCATGATAAAAAGTAGTCATTATTTCGATGTCAAATGAAAGTACTGTACTGTCAGCAAAAGCACTTCTTTGTTTCCAAGCGCTTTCTAGTGTTCACTTCTTGCCATAGCTCGTCGTGACCCTACGAATCATATGCTGCTCCACGGTAAGCGGATTGTCCTCCTCCAACCCATCCAGCGGAGACAATTTTGCATCACCATTTCCATCAAAAAAGAACACGATACTATATCGGTCTCCTGGCTCGCGATTGATGACGCGGTGCACACTGCTCTTATACTTGTTTTTGGTCCAGAAACTGAGCATGTCGCCAATGTTGACAACGTACACGCCTGGATTCGGCGGAACGGGCTTCCACTCGCCAGTTCTAGAGTCGAGGATTTCCAACCAAGGACCCTTCTCCTGAAGCAGCAGGGTAATGGCGCCAAAGTCGGTATGCACGCTGGTACCATATTGGGTCTTCCCGTTTCTCTCATTCTCCGGGGGCGCAGGCGGGTAATGTAGCATGCACATCGGCGTGATGGGATCGTTGGTGATAAATTCATCAAAGATCTTTGGTCTATACGGGGGCGTGTGCTCAGCGAGTTTCAAGAGACTGATAGAGAGCTTCATCAACGCGGCATGGTACTCCTCAGCAGGCTTGCAAAAATTTATCCACGGGAAGCAAGGACGCATCCGGCCAGACATTGCTTCCCATTAGGAACCGAGTCTGAACACGTGGGTCATCCGTTGGCAGGACAACCCCCATATAGAACCCTTCTTTGAAGTCAGGCAGGACACCATCTTCGTAAGACTGCGAGGCCAGTACATCGTAGCCTCTAAGGCCCTGATTTGAGTGAGCATCTAGGGCCTTTTTAGTCTCATAGGGGAGGGAGAGGATTTTTTCGCCTCGGCAAACAACACCTGTTGAAGATCCTTGCTAATGCCATGGCCAGTGATCTGGAAAAACCCTGTCGAGCGGCAGGCGGACCGCACGATGGGTGGAGAGTGTTTGGGAAACAGTTACCTAAAAGTCCTTACGCGCAAATCAGAGAGCGCTACTATAAGATTCACAATTTGTCGACCAGACAAGGGGAATTTCTGAGTCTCTCCCTTGGAGAAGGGCAATGGACCTGCGTTATGGTAGGTATATATATACGTCATCGGAAAGGCTTTCTTTGCAGGGAGAAAGGAAATCCTCGGAAAGCAAGCTGATACATAGTAGTGTAATTGATCAAGGACCGGCTTTGTTCCATTAAGAGCAAATGACGCTATTGTCGTTTGTCTACGATGTTCAAAGTCGAAAACCGAAAGCCCCGATAAAAATCAAGTATACCCAGGCATATTATTCTTGAACTGTGAGGGGAGGAAATCCATGCTACATACCTGCATATGCGGGCCCGACTTTGATGCTAAGCCGGGTTGTTAAACCCAAGGGCTTCGTTCGATATAAGATCGACCTGGCCGCCCCGCACACAATCGTCGGGTGGGGAAAAAGTAGGAAAACGTGGGGGGCAGTGGGCACGGGTAGAGCCTCTCGAGGAAGATTCTCTGGAGGCAGTTCTCTTGAGCTCTAAAGCGCCTCGACATCTACAGTAGTATGTATACGCTGTTTCATTGATCAATCTATAGAATAATGTATGTGTGTAAAAGGAGTGTATATCTTAAAGGCTGTGCAGCTCAATCAGATCACTCGCAAAATAATACTTAGACTTAGACTGATACATACTTGAGGTAGGGAAGCAATATTTACTTACTACTCTCTCTGTTGAGCAACAAGTAGTAGTAGTACATTCACGCATTTAAGCCACAATATAAGGGCGCTGGTGATGAGGCTATTAGATAGCAAGAGCTTCCGTTATCGATTGCTTAATTTTCTTGGTTCTTCTAAATATATGATTCTGCTCCGAATTGCCCACTTCTTATATTTTATATTTTAGCCTAATTCCTATTATATAAAGAGCCTCCTAAATTTCTAAGTTCTATCACGCTTAAACTAGATGATGATTTTCCATTTTTAGATCCAAGGTATATAGATCTAATCAACTACCTTCACTTACAGTGTCCTTTCTTAGCTAATAGAAACCTTTTAATTAATTTTATTACTCTATGAATTGAGCTTATACGCACTATTCAGTATATAAATTACTAGGCACGGACTAATTCTATACTAAATCATAATACTATTTAATCCTATTAAGCTGAGACTCTAGCATCCAATCAGAGTCTACTAACTTGTTTAAAACGCCTTTTTACTAAGATGAGAGGTCTATATATACTGATTATCTTAACCAATATTAGCCTCTTATAAGAGTGCTAGTAAGTGATATTTTTATGTTGACTGTAGGATTTAAATCTACAAGCCCTGCGCAATCCAGTCTTAATAGAGAGAGCAGTGCGACTTTGTACTGCTAACCCATTTGGGAATTGCTTAGTGCCTGCTAGATGGCGCTTGGCTGATACACCATCCTGCCTAAGTCGGCCAACAAGACTTGTGGCTTCGACGTACGACATGGGAGTTCTATTTGGAGACGGTCCGAACACTGAAGGCTGTATAATTGTCGCAAGAGAAACATGTCTGGAAAAAATCCTTCGTCCTGCCCGCGTTTAAACTAACTCATAGGTTTCCTCGGCCGGAAATAATCCTAAAACCGGGCCTCTCCGCAGGGACCAGAGCCATCTTGGAAGTCAATAAGGAAAACCCCACCACCGGGCCCGCGTCTTGTCGACCAGCTACCAAAATGACGTCCATCGGTCAGACTTGATATAAGTAAGACCAAGAGCCCAGGGTGGAATTCGCGAGGAAGACTTGGTTTATGGTGAAATCTCCGTCCCACGATAGCGACACACACACCGATAAAGTTGCAGCTACAAACCGAACTTTCGCGCAAACTCTCACGGATTGATACTAAGCCCAGTAGTCATGACGCGAACCCTTCTTACCGGTGGAAGTGGCTTCATTGCCGCTCACATTCTCAATGTGCTGCTTAAACGCGGGCATTCTGTCGTGACCACCGTCCGCTCACAGGAAAAGGCAGAGCAGATCAAGACATCCCATCCGGGTGTCTCAAAGGAGGATCTGGATTTTGTGATTGTGCCTGATATTTCCGCGCCTGATGGTAGCTACATGTTTATTTCCCTTTTGGTCGATTTTCCCCATTTGAACGGTCCACGTGCACTAACTGCTAAACTGTATATGATATCCAGCCTTCCACCAGGCGGTCGTTTCTGATCCACCTTTTGAGGCTGTGATCCATACAGCCAGCCCGTTCGATTTGCGTGTTCAGGATGTTAAGAAGGATCTCCTGGATCCAGGTTTGTGCCCCGGATTTCCCAAAATTCCACCTGGAAAACTACTTGCTTATGAGATTGCTCGTCAGCTATCAATGGCACTGTTGGTCTCCTCAAGGCCGTCAAAAACAACGCTCCGTCGGTCAAGCAAGTGGTGCTTACATCTTCCGGCGCCGCAATCCTGGACTTTTCCAAGCCTCAGACATATACTTTCACAGAGGTAACAACTTTATTAATCTCTTAAAACTTATATTCCGTACCCGTGCTAACCTTAACCAAGGCGGATTGGAACAACATGACCTGGGAAGAGGCTACTTCTAGCCCCCTTAATGCCTACCGCGCAAGCAAGGTTTTCTCTGTGAGTTCACAGTTTCAACGCCTGGATTCGACCGCCACGCTGACTACTCCATAATTAATTAGGAGAAAGCTGCATGGGACTTTGTGGAAAAGGAGAAGCCCCACTATTCTCTCACAAGTGTAAGTCGGACAAAATAACCCATGACACTATCAAAAAGGGTCCAAGTACTTAACACTCACACATTATTACTTGTCAGGTAAACCCACCCATGGTCTACGGTCCTATAGTTCATCATATCAAGGATCTTGATGGACTGAATTCTTCCAACGAGCGCATTCGGGACATTGCCTTTGGAAAAGCAAAGGATAGCTGCCCATTCACTGGGGTCTTCCTGTGGGTGGATGTCCGTGACCTGGCATTGGCACATGTTCTGGCAATTGAGAAACCTCAGGCAGCTGGCCAACGGTTCTGTGTTTCTCCAGGGCAGTATTCCAACAAGGACATTGTGGAATGTATCCGGGAAGCATTCCCTGAACTCCGAGACGGTTTGCCGAAGGGAGACGCATTGAAGCCGGGTGATTTCCCTCCCACAGGCTGGTATGGATATGATAATACCAAGTCCAAGGAGGTTTTGGGCATCAGCTATCGACCATTGAAGGAGTGTATTGTCGACACGGTGAACAGTCTTAAGCCGTTTGTCAAATAAAGGCGAAGGCAGAGAAGATAGCATTTGAAATATAAGTAAGGTGAAGCTTGCTAGAGATTGCATTATAATTAGTCGTCAGTTGTCAGATTGGTGGTGATTCGACACTTTTAACATATGTTTACGCCAAGGCGACTCAACGCGCCTTACCGTAGTGTGGATGAAGCTGCCGTACTGGAAGCGGAGCACTTAACTAAGTGGTTTTCCGCGATCGCCACAGCTAGCTGAGCAACTCGTATTTCCTTTCGTTTTCTAGATCTCGCTACGGGTTGTGAAATGCGTACCATACCATGAGGGTCCCAACGGCTGTCTCAGAGTGATGATGATGCTACTGACGGGGGTATAGTTTCACAGAAATGAGGATAGTTATAAAACCCAAATTTAGGAAATACAGCCTAAACTTAGGGATATGGAATCTAAAGTTTGGGATATCTTCCCTAAAGATAGGCTGGTTAGGTAATATTTAGGAAACGCTATAACTTTAAGCTCTATAAAATCTAAATATAGAGATATAATAAGCCTACATTTAGGATAAAGCTTTTTAATTTTAGGCTCTATTTAGATTTTAACTATATTAAATAATTGATAAGATCTGCCTTAAAGCCAATTTACAGTATTACATATAAACAATAGATGCTTTAAAACATATATTATACAAAAACAATAAATCTTTTACGAATTGAGATCACTATAATTTAATGTCCAGACACGTGTTATGGTCCGTGTTGTCCGGAGCACCTAAAATGCGGCACGTCTCTTGCGCCCGGTATATTGCCCCGCAGGCGGGGTCGCCGTCCGTCTTTTCCGTGCCGCTAATTAAATGTTCCCGCCATGAGGGTAAGCCTTATCTACATCTATAACTGCCCTAACACAGCCCGAACCCTTCAAGGCAGGAAGAGAAGTATCGATGACTGAGAATGCCAATCTTAGGTAAACCCAAAATGAACAGGCTGTCTTTATATACACGTTGTTAGTGACTAGAAGCATAGCACCAATGGATTTCTTAGCGTCCCCTATATTTAGCACCCGCTTGTCTGAGGCTCGCGGATATCAAGAGCAAAATGGGTGCACAACGCAGATCTGCCTATAATGCTGCACCAAGCTGAATTTATTGCGAGACTTCTGCGACGAAGATTATCACGTGATTTGCGACATTGTGGAGCTTATCGACACACTCTCCAATATTGGTTACAGTAAGTTTACAAGTCCTATAACGTACGCGCAGACACTCATTTAACTTGTTTGTTTTAGGACTACTGGCATGGCATGGTTTTCGAAGCAACCCGAAGAATGCAGTTTCATGGCTGTCTTGCCTCTCTATAAATTTGGTTGGGGCATTGTCTGGTATATTTCATGTGATGTTGAAAAGATCGTCACAGGCTATGGACGATTTTCCGATGCTCTTCGCCGATGCGGTGGCCCTTACCGTCTTGAGACTATCGGTAGAGGGAAATATTTCAGGAGAAACCTGGCTGCATTTCTTGCCGGGTCTGTCTCAGTTGTATTTTCGGGGCATTTGAGAAAGAACGATAGGCTATCGCACGAAATTGCTTATTTCATTCTGATTTTCATTGTCCGTGGGTACTCACTCTACCATAATTATGGCAACGTTCTGGATCATATCCAGATACGTGCAAATGCCGTCATATGATATATGGCTACGGTTGGTCTGATAGAACTTATACGCACTGGTTGAAGGCTAATTTCGCGATTGATAAACATATACATTTCTGGCTATGTTTGCTGGAAATTAGACCGTCACCTTTGTACGCAGCTTTTATACTAGGAGGTCGGTAGGGATGCCGTGGTGACTTCTGCTAGAATTCCAGCTTGTAGCATTTATTCACTGCTTGGGGTGCATATATCTATATTAGGCTCGTAGAGAAACTCAGAGGATCTACTGCAGAAAGTTACAACAGATTTCTTAAGTGAGATCTTACCAAATAAACTGAGTTTAGATTATATATGCCACCCCAATGTTCGATATTTTCGAAGGATGAAGTACACCAAGTCTATTGCTCTTCTAAGTATATAGTTACTTAGAGATTTATCTATCAAGTTAGTCAAATCAGGGCCTCTAACTTTTGAGTGTGAATTTTTCAGCCTTCTTGTTTGAGGCATCCAAAATAACTCAACGTTACCATCATCAATGTACATAAGGTCAGTACGTGACAGCGAATGCGGAACTATCACGTTTATAAGCCTACTGGGGAGGACGTACGAGTACAATCAGGTGAGTCGCTGAGTGAACGATGTTAAAACTATTGAACAGGTACCGTGATACTCTATGGTGCGACTGAAGAATATATCTTACTATATCCTCACTCTTCCAATCCCATGGATGGATTAGTGTCATACTTTACATTAATTATGCCGAGGTGTTCCTACCAGCGTTAACTATCTCGGGTCTAATCACTTTAATTCATAGTGGAGTATGGATTGTTATTAACTATAATTGACTATGACCAGTGCCACTTAAGCACGAGAAAAGGCCTACGGACCCTCTGTACGGGCATGATAACACGAGTCCGTTTCCACGCACGGATCACGGAGACAGAATCCGCTTTCTCAGTACGTCATTACTCAACGCCAATACCTTTCATTTAATAGATCTTATAATCAGTCTAGGCCTGCATCAACAATTAATTATATTTAAATATTCGATGCTCGAATATTGCAGTTACGGAAGTCGCACAAATTCATATTCAATAAAATGCCTGAGCTAGAAACAGGGGTTCTTTCTAGAAGCTCTGAAACTGGCGTCTTTTTCACAGCGAATACTTCTCAGCAGTCATCGGATGTTCCTCTATGTTCCCGGGGAAGAAGTGCAAATGACGAGGGCACAATGGCACATGTCCATAGATCCTTCAAGCGGAGATGGATCGGCCTTATACAGCTCGTGCTTTTGAATATTATAACAACATGGGATGTTAGTACAAAGTCACTCTCTTCCTAGGCCACTCGACAGTCGTAAATACCATAACTGATTATATTTGTAGTGGGTGTCCTTCGCAGCAAGCGCTGGCATATCAGCTGAGTATTTCGGCGTTTCAGAATCTGATACCAACTGGTTAAGTATAGCGTTTTTAGGCGGATTCTGTGTATTTGCACCGTAAGTTAGTAAAATTTTTCACACCTTTAATTTTCGTTTTCAATATATCATCCATCCCTTATTAACCTGTTCAGAGGAGTCATTTATTTAGTCCCAAAATTCGGAATTAGGTCATCATGTCTCGCCGCGGCTATCCTCTTACTCGCGGGAAACTGGATTCGATACGTAGGGGCTGTGGCTCGAGAGGGGGGTATATTCGGGTTGGTAATGTTCGGTCAGATCTTGATTGGTATTTCGTCTGCATTTGTTCTACCAATTCCGACATCATATAGCCAAATATGGTTCACCGAGAAAGGTCGCGTTAAAGCTACTGCGGTTGCGACATTGGCTAGCCCTTTAGGTGCTGCTGTCAGTACTTCTATATAGAGAATGAACATCTCTGCTGATTGTGGTAAAGCTGGGACAACTCATCTCTCCCTTATGGATGAACAGTGCCGGCGATGTTCCACGAATGATTTTATGGACCTCAATCCTCGTAAGTTGCTGCGGTGAATCACCGTATACATTTTCTGATGCTAAGAAGAGTTCTATTTCATCGATACCGACGATTTTCGTCCCAGACACCCTGCCAGCTCGCGGCCCTTCTTCCGCGGCCGCAGTTTTGGGGTCGAAACAACAACTGTCATTACTCATACACTCCTTACAATTCTGGTTCCTATTTATTCCAGTTCGTTACATTATTTCTATATACCCGCTGCAATGTATTGGCTAATGCTGATGTCGATTGTTTAGTTTTCTGTCTATGTGGGCCTTTTTAATGCTTTGACCACACTCCTTGACCAAATCCTCGGACCTTACGGCGCCACTGAAAGCGAAGCAGGTATTTGCGGTGCAATACTTATAGCATCTGGTATCGTTTCTGCCATCATAGTGTCGTTACTTGTAGATATATCGCAGTCTCATGTTTTGGTTATCAAAGCTCTCAGCCCTATCATCGCTATTTGCTATTTAATATTCAGGTGGATTCCGGATCTATCACCGATAATGGGAGCGTACATTGTGTCGGGCAGCCTCGGTGCCGCCTCTTTTGCCCTTGTACCGGTCGTTTTGGAATGGTTGGTTGATGCGACCTTCCCGGTAGGGGCAGAGTTTACCAGCACAATTTGTTGGATTGGAGGACAGTTCATGGGTATCGTTTCAGTGTTAGTTATGAATGCTTTCAAAGAGGATGGTAATGCTGCTCCTCCATATAACATGAAGCAGTAAGTTTCATCTTCCCGGGATAAGTCTGAATAGACGACTAATTTTTACACGTAAATCTGTCTAGGGCGCTTACTTTCCAGGCTGTATTAGGCGCCGTTGTCTGTCCATTACCGATGCTTGTTGGGGTATTCGGTGGCCTCGCTGAGAATAGGAGACATCAAGCAGGGGTGTGAATAATCTCTGTAGATTTGTATCGAATTCGGCGCGATCATTGAAATCGAGGCTGTGCACTGTTTCCAGAGAAGCACCTGAGATCTAATGCCAGTCATGGGTTCGTATGTTCTAGTTATAAGTCCCTAAGATCTGGAGCACATGGATCATGCTCTCCTATATTTGTTCTCGACAAGTTAGTGTACTACGTAACACGTAATACCTCAAGTGCATTCGACTATAGAATGACCGAGTCGACTAGTGAAGGTCCAGATGAAATCATATATAGACCTTGATTTCTATGCTAAGAATAACAACTCTTTTAAACGTCTTATCATGCTATAAACCATTGACAATCGTATTCGCTAATAGCGAACTAATCCAACACAGTAATAGACTATTTAGGAAGATTTCTCATGAAATAAAATCGGTGTTTTGGACCTATACCGTGATGTCCTACGCAGGTATAAACAACTATCTCGCATTTACCAATAACCCGGTATACGTTTCTTAGTTGACAGTGTTGCTTACTGTACTTGAAATCTTGTACTACCAAATTCATTGCTGCCTGGGTCATCAACAACACCTATGTATTATGTTCCAACTAGCTTTCATCATTGAACTAGGTTTGAATCATGCCGAGTACTGTTCTTACACGTCTAGACTCGATGCCTCTAAATTGTACTCTTGCTCTTTCTATTTTACTAGCTTGTCTACCTAGTACCTTCGTCATATATGGTAAGGAGGTGGACCATCCTGGTATTACGGGACACAAGTAAAGAATGTAGGGGTTAAGAAAATGGTTAGTATTAGGTTAACGTACTTGTATAGCGTACGATACACCTAAGCGAAATATACACCTAACCGCGGTACCATATCTCTTCTACAAATCACTGAATTTCTGTATAGCACAACATGCTTCAAGAAAAGATGAAAGCCAAATTTTACTAGCCCTTCGAGCCATGCAAAATGATTCAAAGCTACGTCCTTGAGCTACAGGAAAGATCTACTTTGTTGATCACCAAAAGCTAAGTCACCTAATCGCCGCCCAGAGCTCCGGACACGTTTCCAGAAAAACCACGACTACCAGAAGGCTAAATAGAAAGGTTTAGAGGTTGTTTCAGCTGGTTTAATCTTGCGCAGAACACAATCGCGGAATATAGTATCAACGACACATATATCTACAACCTTGACAAGGCGGGGTTTTTGTGGGCGTTATTTCAACCAGCTTAGTCGTAACAAGTTCTTACGGGCGTATAAAAGCGAAAAAAATAGAGCTTGGTAATTGAGAATGGGTTATAGTGATCTAGAGTATCAACTCCCAAGACTGGACAGTGCCGTTCATCATTGTTGCCGGCAAAAATCATGGCGTCTTAGTACCAAAACAGTGGATTTCCACCTGGCTGAGTAATCACTGTCTCTGAAAACGGTTAGTCCACAAATGAGCGAGAAATGGATTGGATTCGACATTGCAAGAAGCATACTAGGACTCGAACTATTAGTGGTTACCGCTTGTTAGTCTACGATGAGCACCAGAGCCACCACTCAGGTAAGTCTGAAGATTATTGCAAGGAAAACAACATTATCACTCTTTGTATGCCCCCTCATTCATCTTATATCCTCTAGCCACTCGATTTTGGCTGTTTTGGCCCGTTAAAGAAAGCCTATGATCGGTAAATTGAGGATATGATACAGGCTGATATTCTCCACATTACCAATGTCGATTTCTTTCTTGTGTTCCACACTATATTCAAGGAAAAAATGAAGAAAGCAATATCCAAAAATATTTCTGAAGTGCTGGTTTTCTCCTACCAGACCCTGAAAAAGTTATTTCCGAATTTGATCTCAAGCGAAGGACCCCGACGCCTTCAAACTCTCGCCCAAATACAGCTCAGCCATAGATTTCTCATACTCCTAGTAACCTGATTGAAGCATCATCACAGACCATTTTTAAAGAGCTGTATTACACGTCATCAAAATAGCTCTTCAACATCAATTTACGAAACTGTTGATCATTTTGCGAAAGGTGCGTCGAAAATAATGCTTACGTTAGCCTTGTTGAAGATCAAGAACCAGAGTCTTCAACGGGCAAATGAGGAGCCCAGTTAGCGCCAAAAAACTTGGAAAAACAGGTTTGCAATAAGGAGGCCTACTTACTCAAAAAGTGACTGGTGCTAGGGGATGAAAGAGATACTGAGCAGCAAGTAAAGATGGAGTAAGGGCGAGTAGGGGTCGGAAGCCGAGGGAGGAAACGCGTGCGCGACGTTGTGGCGGCTGCCACGCGACTGGGCATAATGCGTGCACGTGTCAAATTATAGTAGAGACTTCTGAAGAGAGGATTCTTAGTTGTTTTAATTAATTCAATGTGTTGTGGTTGAATAGTTATAATTTCGTCGTAGTATCGCGGTTAGCCATATCCTTCGCTATACAAGTCCGTTGGAGGTAGTAAGATGAAAATTAAATAAGACGCAGGAAAAACTAGCGTATATAAAATGCAGGTAGCTGATACGGGATGTCTTAACGCACCAATCAGATAGTTAAAGGTACATACTAATTTATTTCTAATCAATCTAAAATTATCAGTCCAAAACATGAGAAATGCTTAGTGTCAAGGCATCGCACAATTGGACCCCGTAGAAACCCCAGCCATGGATATTATGGACGAAGGCACTTCCGATAGAACAGCCAGCGCGTGCGCAATTCGGCCTGGACAAAAGGAGGGTATCTCAACATCAAAGACCGAATATCCAAGCTTTATGCGATAGTATTCGACACTTCGGTGGGGGGGCTCCTCGACGGCTTCGTCACGGTCATCGAACCGCGCGGTATATATGCCGAGGGCTTCTTTAAACTCTCCACTAAGCTTCTGTGATGACTAAAGCGTAGAAAATGGCTATTCTCTAGAATTAGGAGTGGCTAGACTATCATATGCAACTAGTTCCAAGTCATGCATAGTAGCCGCCATCGGCCCAACGACCCCCTCATATTGCACATCTGTCGATTTGGGCGATCAGAAACCCATCCATGTGAGGTTTTAAGTCCGTATATGCCACAAAAGGTTGAAGGAATGCGTATCGATCCTCCCTAGTCTGCACCTCGTGCTATTAGAACTGGACCCGCGGCGACCACATAACCCGATCCTCCTGAAGATCCTCCTGCGTAGTATTGTCTGTTGTAAGGATTATGTGGTGTCCCAGAGTGAGTATTGTTGTTATTCGTATGTAAGTAAAACGTCAGGCCCAAGGTTCCATAGTGATGAAAACTACCTGCCTAAACCTAGCTCGTGCAGGCTGAGTTTGTCAGGCACAACGGCTCCTGCCGTCTCCTACTACATCACACACCGGCTAGTGCCTCCCCCACTAGTTTTATACTCTTGTCTAGACCCTAGACGCGTTTTATAGCCCTCGATATTTGCTCAATCTTTGATACAGACGGGGACACCATCTAAAAGACCCAGGGGCTTACTGGCTGAAAACCTCTTTGCTCTGTGGATGCTTCTGTAGCAGGCAGTACCAGGTCTTATCATATTTCAGTAAATGCAGCCGAATGAGAGCTTGCAGGACTTAAATCATGTCTTATCATGGCCAGGAATGACTTCAAGACAGCTGTTAGCGTTATGACCTGGGCAACGTAAAGCTTATGAAGATCTGCCGCAGAGCAGTACCCCGACTTTAAGATTTTAGAATCTGTCTGATCGTTGCGATCACATGTGGGCTGTGGTAAATGTGAGAATAGTGGTGATGTTCTGACCATTATTACAGTCGGATCGTACCTTGGTTCATAAGTCTCGAGAAAAGTTAGATCTCGCAATATAGTAAACCCAACATTTTTCCAGAGTAGCTGCTGCAAGAGATCAGAATTTGAGATACTGTATTTGCAATGTAAGTAATGCAACATAAAATCTAAAGGGTTGATGACGAACATACAAGAACAGATGCGGAGGCTCAATCTACGTAGCACAGGGTTTCTATCCTGCTTCCTTTCGTACGGGTATCGTATCCGGCTGCAGCCTCGCATTTGGATGTTGACAAAAGGCTGACACATCTACTCTTGCCAACAATGCTAGCGTAGGTATTCTTGCTGAGCTTTCTTTGTTATAATAGGCAAAAGCCACTCTAAAAGACGACGCTTTAAAGCAAAAACCTGTCAAAAGAATGACATTAATAGAGACTAGAGAAGCCCCGTGAACTAATATCATATGCCGATCAGATACGGCAGACTAAATCGAAGTTAGGGACAATGACATAAAAGTAGATCGTATTGCCACATAGATCCACATATACACATACAGCAGTTACACCGATTTGATTAGATAATATAATACTACTAACACTTGGGTAATAATTTTATGAGTTGCTGTGGGCGGTGTGCCATTGTCCCTAACTTCGATTTATTCCGCCGCATCAGACATCGTCGGAGGCAGCATATCATGCAGCGCATTCGCAGGCCTAGACGCTAAAGAACAGAATTCCTAGCGGGGACGGATTTACATACAGTCCTGCCTTTCGACTTTTTTCATACAAAATGGAGCTTAAGTCCGCATTACGAGAAGAAACTAATTCTCAAAGCGGCAGAAGAAAAATTACGCGGATTTTTCTCTTGTATATCGGGGTTTTCCCTTCCGCTTTCCGCCCGGACGGGACATGGAAAATTCATCGCGAATGTGGCCGGATTTCCGCTTTTGCATCTCGTGGTTTTGGTGAAGCATATTATAAAAACCGTCAGTACGGATAAGTAGGTTGATTATTTTACAGATATTGCCCCTCACCTACGTGTTACAAGCACATATCTATCATCTTTCTTACAACATGGCATCAACAACCCCTTATCGATTGCTAGATCCGCCATCAATGGCCGACCCTACACCGTTTTTACATTCACACGTCTGCACGGTTGCCCCGGGTACGACAGTGGTATACACAGCTGGACAGATTGGTATGGACAAAGGGTACAAAATTCCAGAGAATGATGAGGAACAAGTCGTTTTGGCGCTTGAAAACCTACGCAAGTGTCTTGAAGCAGCAGGTGCGACAACCCGGGATATTGTAAAAGTGACATTTTACGTCGTCGCTGAAAATCCTATCGCCCATCCAAGTGCTCGATTACTTGCTGCGTTTCTAAACGGCCACCGGCCAACGAGTGTGTGCGTGCCACTACCATCGTTGTCTACACCTGGCGTGAAGTTCGAGGTCGAGGCAATTGCCGCCGTTCGAAGTCTTGTGGACCATAAACCCCTATCATGGACTTTCCCTCCCGCATTGACTGACGTCATCGTTGTTGGTGCCGGGCTGAGCGGCCTTCAAGCAGCCTATGATATTCAGAAAAGTGGCTTGTCGTGCGTGGTTCTTGAGGCAAGAGATCGAGTTGGCGGTAAGACATATAGCATCCCACAAGCTAATGGCCGAGGAATTATCGAAGCTGGTGGTGCCTGGATCAACGACACCAACCAATCCAAGGTTTCCTCTCTTGCGAAGCGATTCGGACTGGAATTTGTCATCCAGACCATGGAGGGTGACAGCATCATGCACGAACCCGGAAGGCCTGGTCAGCGGTTCCCTAATGGCCAGCTCCCAGAAGTAAGTATTAAAACTACAGGACAAAACGACCGTTGGCTGATAGGCGAGTCGATAGAACCTTGGCCTGGAGGCAATAACCGAAATTGCGTCTCTGTTTGCTCGCCTAGAAGAACTCAGTCTCACTTCAGACATCACAAAAGACAATTCCAAGCATGACGACATTACACTAGAAGAGTTTATACAGGTTGAAGGCTGTGGAGCAACTGCCGTTGCGAATGCCGCAATCCTAACTCGAGCTCTTCTTGCCCTGGAACCATCCGAAATCAGTGCATTATACTTTATAATGTATTGTAAGAATGCAGGAGGATTGGAGAGATTAATGTCTGATGGTGTTGGGGGTGGCCAGTATATGAGAATTAGACAAGGTACGCAACGATTCCTTTGATACGATATAGTCGCTAAACATTGTAAAGGTGCGCAGGCGATTGCAGAAGGTTTGAATTCCTCTCTCATCCCCGGTTCTGTTCACCTTTCCACACCCGCAACGGCAATCATCCAGCGTGAATCTGGACTCCTTGTTGAAATCGACAGTGGTGTCCGACTGCGATGCAAAAAAGTGGTAGTTTCTATACCGACCCCGCTGTACAGCACTATTGCATTCGACCCGCCCTTGTCTGATCACAAACTGCAGTATAGTTCTAGAACGAAGTTAGGTGAACTGTCCAAAATAATCCTGGTGTACGATCAGCCATGGTGGAGAGCCCGGGGGCTGTCTGGAGTTTCGCAATCGTCCTTAGGCCCGATCTGTGCCACTCGTGACTCTAGTATCGATCAAGATCAACATTATTCTTTGACCTGCTGGGTTAGTGGAGAACCAGCACGACAGTGGTCCAAACTCCCACAAGAGGACCGTCTACAGCGCGTCCTAGGTCAGATAGAAGATATGTTTGGTGATACCATCCCCGTCCCCATCCAAATCTTGGAAAAGGAGTGGAAAAAAGATGTATGGAGCAAAGGGGGGCCCTGCCCGACGACGCCTCCCGGAATACTATCCGTTCACGGCCACGCTCTGTCTATGAGTGAAAGAGACATTCATTTCGTAGGAACAGAAACAGCAGAAGTTTGGACGGGCTATATGGAAGGTGCACTAAGATCAGGGGCTAGAGGCGCCGAAGAAGTGATCAAGTCTCTCTTGTAAAGTAAATAGTATTCAAGCCTCTCTACATAGTAAATAGAACTCAAGGCCCTCACTACTTTTTTATCATATCCGTGCAACTGGCGCTCAGCAAACACCCTCATACTCAAGTACATTAAAAGCCCAGGGGTTCATTTTCACGGACAGACACGTCGTTTTCCAAAACGTCCAATAACTCGAGATTGGTACCGAAGTCATAAAAGTAAGGTGCTGTTATGTCGTCAGATTGCGTGCGAGAGACCAACTCCCTTTCCAAGTCGTAGCTGGGTAAATGTCCTTGGGTACTGCTGGCTGAGATGTTCTACAGAATGTATTGTCAGCACCAGTTTAGGTATCTCTTAATGCTCTGCATACCGTTAACTGAGAATCTGACTGTAGTGCGAAGATTTTGTCCTTTATATTACAAAACTCAACAGTCAAATCCTCGAGAAATGTTTCTGGGAGCGGATTCACGGCTTTTAGACGAAATAATGTTACAAGTAGGAACTCCAGTGACTTTTCTTGAGCTTGACATGGCTGGGACTCAAGTGCTTTTGCATACACTGCTGCTGCAACATAAACACACCATGCAACGAGAGGGTGGATCTGGTTTCATTATACACATTAGCTGCATTTCGAATAAAACCCAAGACAGACTGACCAGCAGAAGATCGCTCTGAGAGACTGCTTTTAAGATTGTAATAATCTTCTCAGCTGCTTCAACCCGCCTCTTCTTACTCTCCAACAGCAATTCCTTCGCAACCCCATATTTTTCGGCATGTATCTCCGCTGCTTGATGCACACAAATCGTCGAACTAGGAACAATGATATTGATAAACACAAGGCGTATATCCCAGTTCCAGGAAGATACAATCAGGTGATTAGGCACACAGAAATCAACATTTAATGTAGTCTCCAGATGCCTATTTCTGCCCCAGAAATCGCTTGAAACTCCAGAAATGGTATCAAGGCCGAACCGGCGAGCTTCTCGAAGCTTCCGGCTGCAGATATCTGCCATCACCACTGTCGCAGAAAAGGAGGACAAGGATACACTGCCGTGATGTATCAAAGCCTCGGTCAGCGTTATACTTGACGCCCCAGAAGAGGTCTGAAATGCGTGCTCTGAGACAGGCAGAGTTATACAGATCTAGGTACAAATAGTAAGTTTTCGGAACATCCACAATGGTTTGCAGGGTAAGCACATTCATATAGAGATAAACGAATGG
This sequence comes from Talaromyces proteolyticus, assembly GCF_021365285.1. NCBI lineage: Eukaryota > Fungi > Ascomycota > Eurotiomycetes > Eurotiales > Trichocomaceae > Talaromyces > Talaromyces proteolyticus. The sequence goes on along the minus strand of NW_025764282.1, from coordinate 2,473,784 downwards.
CTTACATCGTGCTCATCAATTATCATTGGCCAGTCATGACCGACACTCGCAAACCGGTCCATGCAGAATATTACCCAAAATGTTCTTCGCTGCTCTTCGCGCCCGACCCAGTCCAGGCTCGCCGGTGGGAATATTTCGACACGTGAAGATCTTACGTCGTCGGGAAGATGCAGCCCCATCATTTGAGATATTCGAATGGCCCGGCCAATGCTCATATAAGATCGGTGGAAATGCATTCGCGTCAACTCATATGTACCAACAATTACCCAAGTCTGCGCCTGTGCGAGGGTAATAGAATTTAGGCACTGATCGCGGATTTCAGCATCCTCTAGGCATTTTCGCGCGGCTTGGTAGAATATCTCATGTGATACCGGCACGATTTTCGGGTACATTGAGGCTGTCAATGCGCAGATTGCATATCGTAAATACAATGGAGGTCGAGCATCGTCTTCAAGACTTATACTGCGGAAATATCGATCTTGATGCATCATAGGTATCGACAGATGGACCTTATCAAAATAGATGTGCTCTCTATTTTCCGTCAGCTGAGAAACATAATCACTAATAATGGTAGGAATGATAGACATACAGTTGGACTAGATAATCTTCTGCCGGTGCGAATTCCAAAGCCTCCGAAATATCATGACGAAACCCTCGACAGGGTGAGGCTCCTTTTGTCTTCGTAGATAGTATATCTTCGATCTCAGCTACGTACAAATCAGAGTCTCCGTTCTTTTGAATCTCGGGAATAGGCATACACACCCAATCTCTGCTCTAATCGTTGCTCCCGTGCTTTGCTCAACGTCACTCTTGTAGTGTTGCGAAAAATACATTCTCGACCATACTTCACGCAACTCGTACACACAGGAAGTTTCTTGTCGCATTTCAACTTGCGCTTTTTGCAGAATTCACAGGCCATCATGGTCTGAATTCGGTCTAAAATGTAACAGTTGCTCGACAAAGAGTTGTGCACGATGTTAGGTTATCGTGTCAAGTTGGCCTCGGTGACGTGAACTGTTAGATTGATTTCTGATACAAGAATAGCGATGCCTACACTAGTGCTTATATTGCTGCCTAACCCCTGAGAAACTGTACATAAATTACGCCCCAAGGATATGCATGTCTTGATTTGGAGAGAAGAAAGCAACTACGAAAACAGAAAACTACTCACTCATTTCAATTATCCCATAGAAAATCTATGCACGTCATAAATCACTAGCCAGGCTGACATGTTGGTCAATTTACCATGAACACTGGTTTAACACCACTCATTTCTATTAACGCAATTGGTAAGCGCAGCCGCCACTGTAAGCGAACCGACACCGAGTTGGCCACTTCCACTCCAAAACGCGCTCTATTTTTATTCTATACAATTCAACGCGTCAATATGTGTTGGTTTCGTAACATTTAGCCTAGGTTTCACATTCGTAACAAATATGTGCGACGCTAATCTGCAGCACGGTGCCGCTTTATGCACAGCTCGATCAGCTGGCTATACGAATGATGATCTGTCGTATTTCAATATCCAGCTGAACGAATCAAAACTTGCTGTGAATGGCGGATACCCGGCTTCGGGCACGGGCACATCCAGAAAACGTAATTAGATTTCTTGGCGTGTAGCACGTATGACCAAGAAATGCGGGGTCGGAACAAAAGACAACATCGAATTGCAGAGTTTTCGCAGTAGCTAGAAGAATTTTTGCCACTAACTTGAATACTTTATTCTATTGATACGGATTGAACTTCAAGCGAAAATGGTATACTGCGGAAAGCCTAGTAGAGGCTGCGCCAACTGTCGGAAAAGAAAGATTAGGGTACGAGCTGGTTCTCTACTAGAGATTGACGCCTCGGTCAACTCATCTCACCCATGTGTATATAGTGCGACCTGGCCGAACCGTCATGCCTCAAGTGCCAGAGAGCTAGATTCTCATGTCCTGGGTATCGCAATCTGATAGAGGTGAACTTCCGAGATCAATCCCAAGAAGTTGTTAGGAAAGCCTGCCAATCAATCCCTTATACGAAAAAAGAATCCCATATCGCCAGCACGCAATGCAAGTACCAAGACTTGCGGCCCAATCGACTTCTAAGTACTTTAGGCGTCTCTAATCTAAAACGAAGTCAGACATGGCAAATAGACTATGCCCTCTCTACGAACCCGAGAGACCAGTCCATCTGTGTCTTTCTGCACAATTTCGCTCCAGACGACTCTGTCGTGACGAAGGTGCATTTGACTACCTCGCAAATTATTAGCCAAGCAACTTCGTGCTATGCTGTTCGCTGCGCTATATCTGCAATTGGTCTTGCGTTCATCGCAAACACACGAGGCCAGCCCAGTCTCCTGGCAGAGGCAAGAGAGGAGTACGCTACCGCATTACACCTGACTAACATGGCTCTCATGAATGAGAGAATGTCGTTAGAAGACACTACTCTTAGCGCTGTCATTTTACTTGGGATGTTCGAGGTAAGTTCGACGCCAATTTGAAGTCGTAAAGCACTTGTATCACTGAATATCTTGTCCAGGTGATGGCTGGTGCAGCTCCTAAATCGGTGGATAACTGGCAAAAGCATATAAACGGCGCAGCGACGCTTTTACAAATATGGGGCTCTCGTCAAAAATTGACGCTCACTGGCATTCAGCTCTTCATGCAACTGAGAGCTGCGGTGGTTTGTTTGGCTAGTTTTGTATGAAGGGTCACCGTTTTCTGATCGATTTTCTAGATGGCGAACTGTCTTCGAACCCAAACTCGAGTACCAGAAACGATAAAACAGTTGTCCAAAGTTGTAACGCTGTACAGATCTGAAGAAATTGTTCATTCTGAGACTTTGGTAAACCTGGTGGCTGAAGTTAGCGACTTCATCGCTGAGGTGAGAGCTGATGGAATACCTGATTACGTTGAAGTAATAGAGAGGGCGAAGGATCTCGATAAAAGACTTGAAGCATGGACCTCCAATCTCTCTACCCGTTGGCAATACGCTGTACACACTTACTCAGGAAGTCAACATCTATTACCTAACCATACTTGCAACGGCTCCTACCATCTCTATCCCGATATTTGGGCTTGCAACATTTGGGCATACTATCGGACTGCTCGTATTATCCTTAACTTGGTTATTCGAGATCGGATACCACCACCACCAAACACTTCTTCTCGATGGGGAAGTGTATTTAATGCCGCTAATAGAAATATCGAAAATCTTGCGGTGGATATTCTTCTCAGTGTTCCGTTTTCAGTTTCTCTACGGTTTTCTCCCCCTTCATTGAGCGAAGGGGATTCACAAGCTGGGGGTTGCTTAGGCGGATACTCCATATTATGGCCTCTTTATGTGGCAGCTAGTGTCTCAGCTCCCAACTCTCTACATCGAAAATGGGCTGCCAACCGCCTAGAGTATATAGGACATACCATGGGCATCGGACAAGCATTTCTCATGGCTAAAGTTGTCCGAAATGAGCTTCCGCATGAGTGTTTATCGATATATGACTACTGTCGGTCGTACCGTCCCAGCATTTGAGGAATGGCAATGTCAAATGATATCCAAGCCTTTAATAAACAAAGGTTTAATTTTTCTCGGTGAATTGCTTTCATTCCGGGTATTGATTTGGGAGGTGATATTAAATTGAAGAAAAAGGGGATATTCCCCAATATGCTTCTTGCAACTATCCGGTTCGATAGGAAAGGAAAAAAATTAAAGGCGTCTATGCTTGTTAGACGGCTGGGTGACCAGGGTAAAACCCGGGAAATATATCAGCATTGCTAGATATAACATCCGACTCTTCATGAACCCTCCACATTATGAGACTAGCCGCTTCCTGCAGTCCTAGTATTCTTGACATAGTGTTTGCATGCAGCCAATCATAAGTTTCTATCAATGGCGTGCAAGTTGCATAGTGCAGTTACTATAGTGTCACATGCACGGACTTAAGAGTCCCATTCCTAGCAGTAGGCGCTATCAAGGGACAGTTATTATTACACTTCCTTATGCCTAGTCTGACTGGGCTGGCGTTAGACCCATGCCGGGGTTTCCACAACTCAAAACACTTTCAGCTTCTTTGAGTCGTATCAGGTGTGGCCACGCCACTGTTGGGTGCCTGTGACCACCCCTATAGTAAACCCTAGGACCGATAATTTTTAGGATGTTGTGTAAAATCACATCTCTGCGGCTCGTCTAAGTATCAAGATAAAAGCTTTAGTTCCTGTGTGAATTCTGTGCCAATCTTTTTGATTTTTATAACGAGCGACAGGTTGAATTGTCATCAGACTTCCTGCAGCAATGTCTAGGCTAGTCTTGATATTATAGTAAATAGAAATTTGAGTAGTTGCCTATATTTTTGTGTAAGGTTGGTATCTTATTCCAGTGTACGAAACACCGAAAAGATACAGCCCGAATAAGTAGAGAAAAAGAGAAAGCTGTAATAAAAAAGACAGCTTGGCTACATCCTTAGGTCTTGGTTTTGTTCTAAAAGGTAGATTGGTTGTCCTATGCTATTACTAGTTGTTTTGATCTCACGCTGTGAACTAGACCATAGAAAAATCAGAAATAATTCGGAAGATAACTACTGTACTGTACTGTATCATTCTTTCAGGTCTGTCTTTTTATTCAAAATCTCTAGCCAAGGATTCTCTAGTTCATCGAGTGACGGCCGATTTTAGTACAAGGAATTTTAGTGCAGTATTAGTGTGTCACTAGATTGAAAGGGGAAAAGCCTGAATTTTGAATAATTGGGAACTAGATCTAATTAATACCTAATTTACTAGTGGAACTGATCGCTTATAATCACCCAAATAATAGCAAAGGGAGTTGATACATGCACCCAACAAAATACAGCGTACACCCGAATTAATTTTTTCTGTGTAAGGCGTGTAATTAGCTTTTTAATAATTTATTAGTAGCATTGATCGTTTTAGGCTGTCATTTGGTTCGGTTCTGGTCCTGAGTTTCTGAACCAAATCCAAAAATGGGTCGGTTTGGTTTGGTCCCTAATATTGGAACCAGAACCGAAAATCGAACGGTTCTGACTCTCTAAACTGAAACCGAACCACGCTAAAGAAGAATTACTAATTATGGTTAGATTGGTCTGAGTCTAGTCCAGTTTTTATTCAGATAACCGAATCGTATTAAAAAATTTTTAACTATAGTTAGATTTTATCCTTAAAAATATATTAAAATCTCTCTAAATTTTAGTGAATTAGATAGATAAATAATATGAAAATTAAAATTAATTATTTAAATTATAATTTTCTATCTAATTGTTGAAATATGCTGAAAAAATAGATAGGTAATGATGAATATTATAAAACAGGTACAGAAATATATATATATTTTCTTTAATAGATAGATTGATTGTTGGCTATACAATATAATTCAAAAAATATAAATAAAAAATAGAAAAGGTATCATTGCTATCTGAATAATTCTTAGATAATAATCTAAATATTAAGAATTTATTATAATATTTATAAAAATATCTAAAACAAAGTCCTAATTTAAAAAATAAGAATTTAATTTATGAAAAGCTGCTTTAGAAATGATTATATAATCAATAATAATTATAAAGGATTAGGGTTAATCCTAAATATATTAGTATTATTAATGGAAATCCATTAGTATTCAGATATTCAGATAAAACCGAACCGAAAATCCAAACCGAACCAGACCCAAATGGGCCCCAAAAAACCATATGGTCCTGGACTTGGTGAACCGAACCGCTTCGGTTCGCTGTATATAGGACCAGAACCGGACCATTCGGGTTTCAGATCGGTTTTGGTTCGGTCCGAACCGAACCAAATGACAGCCTAGATCGTTTCTTCGAATTAAAATTTTTTAAGTCTTTCACTGCTTTTTACCAATACTAATAAATCACCTCTTTAGGATACAGCTTGGGGTGAGTATAAATCAGATTAATTTTATATTAAACCCTATAAAATGCTTAAATTAACGCTTTAGAGCCTACTATTGTTGAGAAACATCAGGGCAGACCTACAGTATATAAAAAGGGCATAAAAGATCTTAATACATAGAAATGCTATATTAGAGGAGCAAATCGATAAATCTACGCATTAATCTATATATATTACTGATGTTATATATATATAATAAGATAATCAATATATGGTCTATATAAGCAATGCAGATAGTATTATTAGAAGTAACAGTGCGCTATCCTCAAATATCAATATAGAGGTAAATTTGGCATTAAGTAGAAAGCATATGATATTAATGACTTTAGAATCGCTTAATACTAGGGAAAATAGCAGCGAGTTCGAGTTAATAAGGTCCTACTTTAACTGAGCTTCTACTGTGCTGAGAAGCATGTTTTATAACAGTGATCTGCCTTCACAGTTAATTGTAATATTGGAATCTCGGCATACTCAATCTCAGGAGAGTATCAATATAGAGGCTTTAGAATCTCTAGATATACTTTAATATGACAATAAGACTGAGGATGAGGTTTAGACAGTTATCTAGAAGACTAGCACACTATAAAAGTGAATTTTCCATGTTTTTGTTAGGCAAATATAACTTCCAGTTGAGAATTGATATATGCACCCCTAATCTAATTATTATATTTGGCGGTGAATATGACCTACTACAAGTTTACTACATACACCTTAATCGCTTCAAAATCGAGGAATTGAAAATTTCTATGGGGGGCCATAAAGCGACCAAATTTATTAGTATTTTACTAAGAAAATTGATTTCCAGCTAGACTCAAAAAATATTAGTTCGGGTGTACGGTGTAACAATCGGGGTGCACGTATTAACTCCCATAGCAAATTCTCGAAATTGCATAGAAAACAACGCGTAAAAACCACGGTTCTGACATTACCGTTCCATGGCGCGTTATATTGCACTACCTAGCTAACATCTAGACTTGCAAGCGCGGACCTACACCCGTAGGTTTTTACGGACTTTTACGCGTTAGAAAAAAATTGAGTTTAGTGGCAAATTCGATTGGATTGAGATACAAGCCTGAGTTGCAAAGAACTCATCTATCTAGACGTATTTATATACAAATTTACACTAATATTTGCCACCAGGGATAAGGTATTGAAAATTGAGAAATGTCGAATTTTTTGGGGGATGTTTTGGCGCTATTGAGCGTAATTTTGGGCCCCATATCTCTAACTAAGATCGACAAACGATTGAGAATCGACTGATTGGAACAAAAATATGTGACATGTGAAAAAAGTAGTGAACAAAGTAGTTACCTGTTTAAAGCAATTTCGCACTTTATTAGATTTCTAGGACCAAAATGGACGAGATGATCCCTTAGGAACATATTGATCGATGTACAGGAGTTAAGATTCTTGGCATTTTGGGACGATATTTAAAACTGTATTCTCGCACGTATTGGAGACTAAGGAAACTAAAGAAGGGAAACTAGAATGGCTTGTCTGTATCTAGTGCGGTGGCAGCCACAAGCTTTCTCCTGGCCACCCACAGCACTAAGAATTTCTACTTCATGTAACATTTACTTTGCCGCTTGTATCTCCGCCTTCAGCCAACTGGCGGCTGACGACGCATCAGAACCATAAGTGAGGTGAGCAGGGGTAATGATTAGTGTATCATCACAAACAAGGTCACCAAGTGCACAGTAGACCTTGGTCTTGGATGCGGGGAAATTCGGGATTCCACCGTTGTCTTGTACGTTGCGGGTGAAGCCGAAAAGAACAACACCAGCAATCTGGTTCTGGATCGCTGCTGGTAGGGCTTGAATCGAGCCATCCATTACCGCGGTTCCTTGACTAGACGGCCATTCAACGCTGCAATTTTCAACTTGGAAGGTTAGTCTGAGTCACGTACCTATATCCACCAGCCACGACGATGGTGTCAGGGCACTTGGTGTGAGCCAACTCAAACAGGGTAGTGGCCGCTCCAATGTCGGTGGGGCTGGTGTTTTGAGGAAGAAAATTGTCTTCGAGTGTAGCATCGTATGGTGAGCCGACTCCTTGACATGCAACTTCAGTTGCTCCAAGCTGATTTTGAAGATCGGCACACACTTCTGGACCAACGATACTCCCCTGCCAGAGTCAGTATTAGACCGTGATTTTTCACCCGTAGAATACTCGAAGACAGACCATATTTCCGGACTCAGTAGAACCACGTGCAAAGATAAAAGTGATCGCTCGACAGGCATCATCTTTGAGGTCGTTCGATGTATCGCTGTATTGACGTGGTTTTAGGGTAGTAGACTCCCCGGGCAATGGAATTGCTGTCACAATACCCGCTATCCAAAAGAGAGCGGACGTTAATGATGGGAACCTCATCATGGGCGAAAAACTCCTAAAAGGACTCAGCTAAGATAGTTTCGTGTATAAAAGAAGAGAAAAACAGACTGGGGTGAGAGCAGTAAATTTCAGTCTTCCAGTTGAGCTCAGCAGTCAATCATGAAGTAAACACCTCTGGTGTTCGTGTTCATATTTATAGGCTACTTGACACCGCGAGGAGTAGCGGTTTCGTGATTGTTCCTCGACCTACGACCAGCTGTTTCAAACAAAGAGCGGGATCTCTGAATATTCCCGTTCTGTAGTCTACAACCTCGGAGAATGGAGACAATATCAGGATCCAGAGTCCAAACCGAGGCAGAGCTCATAAAATCAAATCAATTGGCAGCGAAGTTAATCTCCGAATCAGTTCGCTGATTGGATCTTTCGCAACAGCCACCAGATCAAGCTTAGGAGATGAGATTATCCACGGTTACCTAGTCTATTCATCCAATAGCGGCACATGGTAATCGAGGACAATCACAAGTATAGAATGGCCGCAATACATTCCATTTGGAAATTGGTACTTGTCCGTGATTTGTTTTTAATTAATCTGTTGCGTCACGGGGTAGCTGGGAATTATGGACTAGGTTATGACAGGGTTATATGGTAGCATTTAGCAATTATGATTCAGAGATTGAGCCGTTACGGTGGAATTTCGGTGGGAAATATGCCAGCAATCATAATTCGACTTTTTATCAATTGAACCCCGCGCAAGTTTTCGGTATTTGCACCGGACGGGAAACCTCTGCGACACGTCCAATAGATTGCTTCTGTCGGTACCTACATTAGGTTCCGGGTAGACCCTTCCAGAATCATATAGCTCTTATATTATGGAGTTCTAAGCAATGTAGTCGCTATTAAGTACATGTAACTGTTAATTATTTCAGTTTCGAGTGCAAGGCGCCTGCTAGTGCTACTATGTCAATGGTCACACCGCATAGATTGCCGACTCTGGCAAAGTACCTTTCATCATGCATCCAGTAACATATGTCAACATCCGCTATGCAAGTCTTCATTGACACCAAAATCAAAAGCACGTGATAGGCGTGCTTGCTTAAGAGCTGTCTGTCTCTGAGACCGGGTAAACATGATCCTTTTTCTCCGTCGAAATCAAATGCTAACATTCCTAAGCTCCATTAACCTAAGGGGTATAGATAACAGGAACCAAGCTTCATTCGAAAGAATACAGGTTAATGTTTTATAGTGGTAGTAAATGTGGATCATATTAGGAATCGAAAGAACTATTCCCATTTCTTCCTGTCCAGCTTATATTTCTTACCGCCGGTGGATAAGAGAAAAAGAAAAGGGAAAAGCCTGCCCTATATAGTAAACTATGTACCACTGTGTCTGTTGAGATCGTATATTGCTGCCATATGAAACAAGGAATTTCAGTTCATGACCACTGCAACATGCTCGTCCATATACTTGCTGATGTTCTTCAATCCAAACGAGGCAAGAAAGGCAAGGCCCCCGAAAGCAATGCTAACATAATAAACCCATTGATAACTTTCAGCGTACGCGATCTGTCCAGCCGCTACTACCACATCATATACCAGCTCGCTACCAGCAATTTCAGGGATCTGACGTAATCCGTCAAGAAGAGAAGCACCGGTTAACTGAATGGCAGCTGTTATGGCAGGGATGCTGGTAATATTGAGCTTCTCATTCATCACGCCTCCAATGTAATATTGTGCATTGGGTACAAATTTTTTGATTAAAATATTGTAGTAAATCGCGTACCCTACGCCTCCTCCAACAACCCTTATGGATAATGTAAGCGCGGAGACTGTAGCAACTAAGTCCTATGTTTCATTACATTAGCTTGAAAACGCCCCAAGTATGGAGATAGAAATCTAAATCTCACATCTGGGCATACAATGGTCATCATGATTGATGCCGGAACAACGATTCCACCAATACCTAAAGCAGCAATGAGAAGAATCCCCCACATCTGATATAAATTATGGGGTCGAGAAATAGACATAGCACCGCATCCTGCGTATTGTTTTAGAAAAGCCTTTTATCTGTATTAAAAATCAGTTTTATCTTACCAGCTGCCATCAAACTCGTACTGCCGATCATCAGCTCTCTTATGCGTCCTTTGGAGAGACTGAGAAGCCGTAGAGTGATAAAAGCGCCAGCCAGAATGCCAATGCCAATTGGAAGACTGCGAACTCCCATTTCTACCGGATCGTGGCTATAGACATTGAATGCCTGGGTGGGCCAGAACATTATAACAGAGAAAAAGTTCGCACCAGAGATGAATGTAATGAGAAGGGGGAGGCCAAAAACTCGAGGCTCTTGTATGATACGGGATGGAAATATAGGATGCTTCGTACCGTATACCTCCCATATCGCAAAGGTCAAAAGTAGAATTGTTCCTAGAACCAATGGAATATGGACATGTGCACTGGACCAGGAATACTAGGCAGAGAACGAGACGTTAGTACCTCCCTCTGATATCCGGAGAACAAAACTTGCCTGACACCCGCCCCATTGCAATCCTGCTAAGAAGCAAACTAGGCCAGAGATGCTCAGAATGCCACCAATGAAATATATTTGTGAGATGATCTCGGACTTTTGCAACCCTCTAGAATTAATGCGGGGTGGAGGAAAGTAGAAAAGAATTGTCATGATAAGGCCGAGACCATTCCAGGTGGCAGAGAGAGCACCGACGTAGCGCCAGCTACTGTGGTATGCATTTAATTGGGCCCATAAGACGGAAGGACAAAATGGGAGAATGGTGGAAATTAATATCGCCACGTATTTTCCTCTCTTTCGAGTTGGGGCCAACTCTGCCGTTGCAGCCAGTGCTGTAAGTTCGTTCACACCCCTGCACCGGCACCGGCAATGGATATTCCGCCTGAAGACGTTAGTTAGAGAGATGCTCCTTTCTTGGGATAGAATAAAGTCAAATGTGAATCCATTCCATACCAATAAAAGCATTCATTGTACTCGCGGTGCTGCTAACGATCATTCCAATAGACACCAAGGATGCCCCAACGAGAGCAACATATCGACGGCCAATTAAATCCGATAAAGAGCCAGCAAAGGGACAAACACCAGCCAAAGACAACAAATTTCCCAGAATCTAGGTGTGTTGTAAGAATCATCATATTCCCCACTCAAGATCTTCATTGAATCACATACAAACCAGACCCATTTATCGACGCCACCGATATCTCCATATACATACGGCAGAATAACACCTGTGATGCGAGACGGATGTAAGTACTAGGCACTTTACACATCTATGAAATAAACTAATTAAGGGGAAAAGGACCGCTTACCAAACAGATAAACGGGGAGTTGACTGCCCGTCCACAAGAATGCGAGAGCAGTGAAGCTGAGAAAACGCCGGATTTTCATCTACCGTGGACAGTTCTAGGTTTAGCATAGGATCATAGAAAAAAAATATAATTATAGTAAGAATGAGATCTCGTTCACCGAGTGAACGCATACCGGAGTCTCATGGTTGTGATCTTCGTCGTCTCCGTAGGTGCGTAGTTGCTTGCTTAGATGATCATCTTTAGAGTAAAGTGACTCGATGCGCATGCCGCTCATATTGGCTTTGTCATATTGGGTTGTTGGAATGCGGCTCTCTTTAGACTCCGGCATTTTTCTCAGACGAATGTACTACTCAAGGGAAGGCTTAATAAAAGCTTTGTTGAAGCTCGTCGTTTCGTTGTTTCCTGAAATTCTCCTAACTTATCGGATAATCCAAGATAGCGAGGGGCACAGAACAGAAGAATGGAGATGGGGATTGATGGTTGTAAAAAGGAATCCAAGGTGGCCAGATACGATGATAGCCGGTCACCGAGTATTGGCAAATTGAACGCCGCTCGGTACAAATTCAGATAATGAGTAGGTAGCAAGGCGTCCTGTAATGTAAATATTAGGCTAGTGTATACATATTTCCTTTATCAATTTGAAATTAAATTGTCATAATTGCTGACCGGAAATGAGTAGCCTACGAAATTTCACCGCCTTTTCTCACTTAGGACCGAGGACTTTTTCAGGATTCTAAAAAGGCGGCTGCAATGGCTACCGAAGTCTAGAAAACGGTTGGGACTAACGTAGCCATAGCAGAGGAATCATACCTCATACAGATCAGCTCCAGGTAAACCCTCTCGTATCTCCCATATGGTCTTGATATTGAACATAGCCCCCAATGAATGTTAGAAGAGTCCACCAATGAGAATTTCTGCTTGGCTGTTGCCATTAACTGATGCTAGTAAGCCCTAAGATGAATATCTAACAAACTTTAAAATACCAGACGCCTCCGCCGCATGGCATTATTCCCTATCTGGAAATAGGTGCGATAGCTCCAATCACATATGCCGTTCTAGACATGCAAGGCAAAGACCTCCGAGCACGTCGAAGCATCTTCCGAGGCCTAAAACAAAGCCTAGCCCCACCCCTTAGTCTAGCTGTGCAGAATGAATTCCTTGAGAGTATATTCTAGACACATGCTCAGTGAAAAACCTGCGCTTGACTCTGAAACACTTCACTTGCCCTCGTGGATACGGAGCAATGCTCGAATTCTCGCTACACGAGGATTGTTAAAGATCATAGTGTGGGTGGTGTAACTTGCTAAAAGGTGATTTCAGTAAACTACTGTAAAAGAATTGTGGTGTTTCAAATCCGGATGAGACCAATTTCAATTACTACGCAGCAATAGTTCTCCACGTGTACCCAGCATCCCAACATTCCAAAAGCGAGCTGCAGGCCTTATTTCGGTTATGCATTTCACTAGCCTATAGAGGGCTAGCGCAACAGCTTGAAGGGAGATCATGTCGTTATCAATGATTTGTTGTTTCGCACTCCTATCCAGGAACAGCCTAGCGCTGGCAGTCTTCCGCCTGGTGATTCTCTTTTTACCTCGGCTGTTTCTGATTCCCAGCTTCTGTATAACGTAACTAGTTTTCGCCTTCGCAATTGCCGAAAAGAGGATTGAGGAACATTGTTCTTATTCCCCACCAGCGTTTAAGATTCACGACCATGCACTGTGACAGGAACCTACCTGGAACCCCACAGCTCTGGTTTGATTGCGGCATTGATTATGGGCTGCAGCTTCATGCCGACAGTCATTTTGCAGTGGCGGGGAGGAAGGTGCACAGTTATAACTAAGATATTACGCTTGCACACTTCCCACAAAGTCTCGCTCTCATTCGAGACCGCCAACTCCTCGTCAGCATACTTATCTCTTCCTCAGCCTGGCCTTCACCATCCTCCGTGTTCCCCAACTCGCCCTGCAGCCAACGAATGCCTACCCACACAGAGCGACCACCTATTAACCTTCTTTATGTGACGAAACTAAATAGCATCTCACTTAAATAAAAGTATGCTTCAAATGTGGTGTGACAAACTATTGTGAAGCTAAAGACAATGTGAGTTATATCCTTGGCTGGACCGACGGTGCCCCAGATAATAAAGAAACGTTTCAAGCATTAATCGAGTTTGCTTAGGAGGCCTGGCGAGCTAATGATCAGGCAGTACAGTAGCATGTTTATGTTAAATGCCACTAAGTATAGACAATAATATTTAGAAAACTGATATAATAAGTATATTTATATTGCAAAAGTAGCGTCATAGAATTGATTTTTAAGGTTTAGTGAATTTTCAGTGTTTATGGAGGCATCCAAATACTTTTACATCCCTTCTGTACGATCATGCTGGGGCTGTTGACCAATGATATCACGTTAACTATTGTTGACCATTGTGTTGTCTTTTTCGTCTCTGTCAGATCTATCACGTTCCTCATATTCTTGTCACGACTATTAGCACCGATGAAGATCCATACGATGACTGAAACGCAGACTCAGCCACTAAGTATTATTGGCTAACCTCGTTGCTAAGGAACCCACAATTATGCTCTATAGAATCAAAGTGGAACACATGACTCTTGTTGGATTGACCGTTAGCGTAGATCACTGTATCATACAACGCACCGCTTCATACAACAACTTCACACTTCTGACGCGTCTTTTTCGACTGTGCATGAAAGAGACCACAGTACACGTGTTGCAAAAGTGACGGCAGAGACACATTCACAAAATCGCCCTAATATGAAGGAACTGCGAGAAAATAAAATATCGACAAGTCCACATTATGGCGCCGCTTCAAAGGCAAAACAGCCTCGATCCAAAACACTAACTCTATATCACATTATAAACCCACCAATGTCCAAGAGTAGGCTCTAATTGAACATGTCAATTAGCTGACGTACCGTGGTATCCTGCCCACCCATCAAACGTTGAAAAATATCGCCGAGGAAATCGTTGGGAAGGGAGCTTGTTGTCAACCAGGTGAGCCGCTTCCGCAAGCGACATGGAGATCATCTTTCTAGTCTGTACTTGCGGACTATTGACCATCAGCGAAATGTCGATAATTTCCAGGTGTTTTCAGTACTTCGTCAGTTTCGTAAGATTGCTTTTTATTGCCTATTACCGTGACCAAAAGCTACCATACGCGATACACGCGTTACTAGTCGATATGCCTACTGTGCCCCTATTCCCCGAAGTTTCACAACACACCTGCACATTCCACAGCGTAACAAGTGAGAATTAAGCTTTCCCAGCCCCTTCAGAACTACCCCTGAAGTGATGCTTGAGCTCCTTGGTAGTTTTAGACTGGCGAGTTGATTGGTGAATCATTACTTTTCTGTCTTTCGAAGGTATTCAACACTGGGCGTCATCAATAACCCTCTCTAAGATTCTCACTAAGGTGTAAATATGCGGGACATATTATCATCAGAATGCTTCACCCCACATAATCTTTCCTATATCTGAATATTATTACTGTCTTTAAAGTTATAGCACAAGCTTAAGGTCCTATTCCGCGACTCTCAGATATCAGGGATCTTTCTGCTTATTGGCTTATGAAGACGTTCAGCTTTTCTGTTGCTTTTCTCTTTCCTACTGCGGCGGTTTGAGATAGTATTACGGCCGTGTCTTGTGAATACGATATTGAAGTACATATTCCAGATATATGTTGTAACTTACTGCTATAATCAATTGCCTTTCTTTATTGCTAATGAGTGGCCAGAATTTCTGTCTGTAGGATTATGAATTCCTCTATTGGTGACTGTTATATTGGGCTTTGTTTTTATGGGTCTGGCGAGTGATATTGTGTGGTAGGATCAAAATAGTCATTAGATTCCCATGAAAATCAATTTAAGAGCTATCACTTTTGAATATTATAGTTACCCTGTAATTTCTATTATGTATAGGAGAATGGTTGGCAAGCCTCGACCTAGTCAAGGCCCACGCCTGTGCTTTCATTGAGCTGTGGAGACTATTCAAGGACACTTTCAGTGTTCAAACCACTTCAATCCTATACTGTAGGTTGCTTGGGGCATGGAGCAGACATATTTTACCGAGGGTATCCTCTCGGCTTCAACCTCCAGCAATTATGATACGGGGGTAGTTGAGACCCCATTACATCAAATCGTAACTGATAAGGGTGGGCCATGCGAATATAAACCACCTAACAAGGAAGCCCAAGGGAATGGAGATCCAGTCGATCAACGTTCAGTACGGATTTTATTGCTAACCATTATTCAATCTAGTATGAGTCAGCTACTTGGGCTTCTTTCTCTGCTCGCGAGCTGTCTCAGCGTCACTGCCGCCTAATCGTCTAATAAGACGCTATGGCCGCTTCGGCATTACAAGAGCTCGTCAATTGAGACGCCAATCTTGAATTCCACGAAGATGGGTCAAACAGAGCCTAGGTTCCTCTTTTTATCACCGCATAATATTCCACGCGACGATGGTTATCCTGTCATATATTCAGATGATGACCAGCTACTGTGGCAGGGTTCTAGAGGAAACTATCAAGGCCAATGGGCTCAACTGAGTTGCCAAATATGGGGACAATTACCTCCTTTCATCGCGATATATGTGCAGCATTTTCTTGATTGCACCCAATGGCAGCATTATGTAGCACCTTCATGTAGGATGATAAGCCCATTGCAGACTCATCACATGTACGCTAGTACTAACACGGAACAAAACGGGACCTGATGGGGGAGATTTCAATCTAGATGTCAGCACTAGCTTCGGTTATCAACATGACGTGCTCTTCTACTCTGAAGATTCCCAACGCGTAAGTATCAGCATGCATAACAACGACAACACCGAGTTTACGGGTTCAAGCATCTTTGACGTCGAGAACGGTTCTGGGGGCGAATTACAAGGATCCAAGCAAGTTGTGTTGAAGAGTCGAATGTGGGATGCCGCAGACCCAGTATATGCCGAATTTCAAGGTAGCTATCAAGCTCTGAGTAATGGCCATGTCCTACAAGCCCATGGGGCAACCGCAAAGATCGAGGAGTAGGATGAAAATGGCACAATCGTGATGAGTGTGCGCTTCGGTTACGACACTACTGTGCAGAGATACCGTGCCTACAGTTATCCTTGGATTAGACATCCATCCACTAAGCCTGATGTCGTAGCGTGTTCATATAGCGAAAGCGGGAAGACGGCTATGTATGTGAACTGGAATGGAGCGACAGACGTACAGTCATGGAAAGTGTATTCAGGCTCTAATCTGAAACCAATTGCGAAGAGGAATGATTTCGAGACTACCATTCTGGTAGACGGACTTACTGATAGACATTTTGTGGTTGTCGAAGCAGTTGGTGGCGTGGGTGACGGAACAAGATCGGATTGAAATAACGAGGCGCAAGAGACGAGAAGGGAAGGAGGAGCTATATATAAACTGAAAGCGTTGTATTCCATTCTAATCCCTTCTGGTTTATCGTTGTCTATTCTACTCTATTCTATTATATGATCTATAAATTACAAACTAAATTTGCCCATCCACGCATTGTCTGGTAATGCGATATATCCAGTACACGAATCACACTGTCTGGCCACTTTGTGATTCCTTTTTTTCAGACCCTCTCGGTGTTTTTGGTACTCGGAATAACCAGTACAAGAAAAAGCAACCGCAGATATTAAATACTATATAGACCCACATAAGGCCAAAGTTCATCCAGCTTTGGCTAGGATCGGCAGAAACCGTTTCCAGAAACTGGTTGGTGTCGCTAAGCGGACAGAACGAGCAATTGGATGCCGAGTTAGGGTCTTGAAGATAGCCTCCAAATTGACTGATCTGTCGTTCCATATATGCACCGCAGGTTTGACCAGGGGGGGATTAAAGTTCAGGTATTCACTATTTGCGCAGGCGATGCCGGTGTCTTTGACAGCAGTGGATAGCAAGCCGCCAACGAGGTAATGGAAAGGAGAGAGTCGGTACATAAAGGTCCAAAATCCAGGAAATGTGTTAGGTGAAGCGAGGACCCTTCACAGCTTGTTAATATACACACTATAACTTATGTAGATTCGAAGTTCTTACCCGCAGAAAATTAAGTTTAGGATGAACAACAAATTGGAGATATTCCCAGCAGTATCAGTGTTACTGATACTAGCAATTACCATGTGTGCAAAAGTCGAGGTGAAGAGCATGAACGCAAGGAGAAGCAGGAACGTCAACAAGCCACGTTCAGTAACACTATCAGTTGGTTCTGCGTTGCGCCACAGACCGACAGGGTAATACCAACAAACGTATACGAGGATGGCGCAGAATACACCCCATGTAACCTCGACGAAAACATTGGATATTAAGAACGGGAGCCATGAGTATGTCTTTCCAGGTCGCTCACGGACCTCGAATAATTCTCGCTGCGCGACGAAAAGTGGCATAGTTTGCTGGGCAAGTTGAGGTATCAGTGTCATCAACTCAAAGATACTGAACATTTGGTTTTGGAGGCCCTGGCGAGTATTTGATGCTTTGTAAAAGGAGAAGCCAATAAAAAGTGCTGGGGCAATACACAGAAGGAGTTTGGAGTAAATATAGCTTGGTGTGCGCCAGTATTGTTGGAAAACACGTTTCTGCACTTGCCAAAACTGTACGGTGAGAGAAGCTGCAAATTCACGATAGTCCGCTTTGTCATCGGACGCGAGGGATTCGAGTTGTCGACCCCATCTCATTTTGTCGAGTTCGTCGTGTACTGCATTGAGCTCTGGAGAATTACGCCATACCAAAGGCCAGTCTATCTCAGACTGGCTGCCTGGAGCAGCGCCAATAACTTCAAGCATCCACTCAGCCGGGTTTGCATCAGATGGACAAGGATGTGCACCGTATTTCACAAAGTATTCAATCAACGTCTTAGAAGACTCCCCAATATCCCCAAAATACACCGTCCTGCCACCTTTAGCAAGGAAAAGAAGTCGATCAAATCTCTGGAAGAGCATTGCGGACGGCTGATGAATGGTACATAAGATAGCTTGCCCATTCTTAGTAAGCTTTTCGAGCAGATTTAGAATCGACCATGATGTCTGTGAGTCTAGACCACTAGTAGGTTCATCGAGGAATAGAAGTAGTTGAGGCTTAGCAACAAGCTCAACACCAATGGTTAGGCGCTTGCGTTGTTCAACATTGAGACCTTCTCCAGGAACACCAACCACAGCATCAGCATATTCTTCCATATCTAATAACTTGATAACTTCCGTGACATAATCGAGCTTTTCTTGTCGGGGAACATCGGCAGGCTGACGGAGTAAGGCACTGAAATTAAGAGCCTCACGGACAGTGGAGGTCAAAAGATGGAGGTCCTGTTGTTGGACATACCCAGTCTTTCGTTGAAATGATCTGTCGCGTTGACGCCCATCGACTAGCATCTCCCCGCTAATGACTCCCATCGTGACACGAGTAGCAAGCACATCCAGCAGTGTTGTCTTGCCCGCTCCGCTCACGCCCATGAGGGCAGTGAGAGTGCCTGGTTTCACCCATCCATCTACTTTGTCTAAAATACGTCTGGGCTGACCTTTTATTTTAATGTCGTAGCAGACGTCATGCCATTGAAAGATCGAAGTCTGCCTCTTGATGGCGGCCGACAATCCTCGCCCTTCGATCTCCTTTTCAGTTGGAGTGGAGACTCCAGTGCGAGCTGCTTCAGCATCCTCAGACGTGTTCTTAGCCCATAAGGGGATGTGACCACGCTGAAAGACGAGAACCTCCCCTTTAGATTTCTTGCTGGAAATAATCTCTGTTGCGAGGAGATACGCCCCAGTTAACCCGATTAGGAATGCCCATAAGATGCCTACATTTCTCCACCTGTGCCCCGCATAATATTCGTAAGATGAGTTAATGTAGTTATCACCATTGACGAAAGTTTCACCCTGTACGGAGCCCACAACAGAACAAATGGAGTTCGCAATATCGCCATATATAGGAGTCAGCTGGGTAGGAGAGCACAGGAAATAGCGACCTGAAAATTCATTAACCATCAGAGACTCGAAGCCATACCCGAGCGGATTAATGTATTTGATCCAGCGTGACCAGCCGAGCATATAATTTGGTGGGATAACAAAGCCAGTGTAAACGATAATTCCAATGACAAAAACCGACCCTGGTGCAAGCGCCTGTTCGAGTGACCGAGTAACGGAGGCGATTGTGCGAAATAGCCCGCTCATAACCAATGTCAAAAGGAACATGACGAACAAGAAGAAAAAGAACGCCCCAGGCTCGCGCCTCAAATTTGCCATAAAGTACAGCGTGGTATTCAGAGTAATCGTATTCAACATCTTATAGGGCATATCTGTCAGCATTGATGCAATTGCTTCGGCTGAAGGGCGATAGAGTGCAAATCGTTTATGCTTCTCGATGATTCCACGTTGGGCGTAGAGAGTGAGAATTTCCAAGAGAGAGCTCAAAGCATTCATGACGAGGGCAAAGAAAAGTAAAGTGCCGCGAGAGAAGAATGAATTTGTGGTTTCGTCGAGGTCGTAGAAGACTGAGCCAACAATTAATGCCATAATGAAGTTACCAAAGAGTTGAGTGAGTGTCAAGCTTGGGTCAGCTTCTAGACGCCGGAACCCTCGCCACAGGCATAGAGTGACTTGTTCAACGTAGGACAAGGTATAAGGCGAATGCACGGATTGGAAAATAGACTGCTGGAGCCTTCGTGACTGCTGAAACTTTTCGAGGTCTCGGCTGTCGATTGGATGCTCCTCCTCAAATTGGGAAATTTCACTTAGAAGTGCTCTATATTCAGGGCTATTCTTCCACGCCGCTTCAAACTCGTCGCAAGAGCGCGGAGCTTTGCCTTCAAATCCCGGTCGAATGATGCGCTCGTGTGGACTGGTCATCGACGTAAGAAAGTCAGCAGTAGTTTGTCTTTCAGGGCAATGAAAGCCCATTTTTACAAAGTACGCCTTTGCTTCATCTGCCCTGCCGAAATAGATCTCACGGCCTTCATAGAGAACAATAGCCTTATCAAAGAGATTATAGGCTGCCTGAGGCGCTTGATATATAGCCACGGCAGGCGTTATATTGAACACATCGGCCTGAAGCCTCAATGTCTTGCAAAACTCGACGGCGTTTGCACTATCAAGTCCCCTTGTTGAGTTATCCCAGCACTGTAGGGGCGCACAGCTGAGAGCCGCTTCGGCAATACTGACACGTTTACGTTCGCCACCACTAACACCACGGATGAAATCATTGCCAACCTTTGTATTCACGGTGTGCCTGATACCGAAAGTGGCCATTGCCACGTCTCGCAGATGTTTTGCGAATGTATCCTTAGAGACCGCACCGGGGATTTTTCTCGGCACCCTAGTCCGAGCAGCAAAATAAAGGGTATCCCCAACTGTCAGGATTGGGAAGTGGACGTCCTGTTCTGCTGTATAGATGGATTCACCGCGGAAGTCGGTATGCATCTGTTGGAACCCAATCCCTTGATAATTAATAGAGGAGTCTTCGCTAACCTTGTATCCGTACGTTTGTCCAGCGATCGTCTTCAAGAAGGTAGAACAGCCCGAGCCTGGTGGACCGAGAACTATGAGCATCTCACCGGCTTGAAGGAGGCCATCGAAATTTTGTAGAATATCGACGCGACGTTGACCACCCATCCCAAGAAGGCTTTTAACCCCTCTAACCACTTGCATCAGTATGGTGCCTACATTTTTCTGGTAATCTGTTGTAGTGCCGTAGCCGTAGGCGCTGAGATTTCGAAACGCAACACCGGCGGTCCTATTCATGACCCCATCAGTCGCTTGGTGAAGGTTAAACAGAGCCTTTATGTAGGCCTTTGGCTCGAAATTGTCAGAATTGGGGTCTATTATTGAGCCAGGTTCAGCTTCAAAAGGGTTCGTGACGACGTGAGAATCCGTGGATTGAAGGGTATATTGCCTAGCAAGTTCCCTCACCCCCCAAGCACTATCTTCCAAGTCACCACGGCCATTTTCCGGTTGGCTGCCATTTGTGGCATTGTCATGACCATCCTGCGTATAAAACTCAGGGATGTGGTCGTTCTCATGCTGTGTAGTCCTAGAGTTAGCCCCCTCCTGTGGGAGGTAGTTCATGTCTATTTCAGGAGGGCTATAATGCGAGTCTGTACTTCCAGTATCTTCCGATTGTCTATCGTCCAAAACTTTAAAGGATAGTCCTGTCATATTGAACCTTTCCTTGTCGATCGAAGGCCCGCGTGCCTAGCTTCCAGGTAACATAGGGGCGTAGACGATATATACATAAGTATTACAACGATTGAATTATTAATCATATCTGGGCGATGTTTTCGAGAAGGCATATGAGTACGGAGTACAGCACCATAAGTCCCGCAGCTTTTGACGCTGACTCGGCTTCCCGACATACATCGAACATTATGGCTGCACTAACTCAGTGCCGACTTTGCACTGCTTCCCGATTGTCGGGAGTCGGGAGTCGGGAGTCGGCAGTCGGCACAACTATTGGACCAAAATCCCGCACTATTCGTAGACTGACAGGAACGAGCAGCCAGTATGCAGTACTTTATTATTGGATCGGTTAGTATGCATCTCCGATATTCCGCAAATGGCTGGGATTTCGCCTAGGGCGATTTCTATAGGATTCAGGTCCCATAGTCGCCAGAGGGGTTTTCAAACAAAACAATAATGAGATTGCTTCGAGTCGCCGATACATTATCCCTAAGAGCAGAGCATCCACTTCTGGTAAAATACTAGGAGGCTCTTGTTAATCATACCTGGCTCTATATCAGTATAGTGCAACTGTCATACCTACTAACTTTCCAATATTGATGCAACACTCACTATTGGCAATGGCGTTCAATAGTACAGGGCCTACTAGCCTCAATTACCATGCCACAAATACATAATCCAGGAAACCTCATATCACTCGCAGTGTCTTCTCTGGCTCTAGAATTGAGGAGTTTCTGGAAAAATAAGTACGAGACTTCTCAACCGTCATACAATGTTATTCGCTTTCACCTCCCGTTCAACAAAAGTGAGAGCTACTGGTGGGACACTACAGCTGTTATCCTGAGCAAACTCATGTTCCAAGCGGACTACCCGCTATTCCTCCACTATGAGAGACTTTCATACTTCTACGACATTGTGTTACCAGCATGGGGCCCTATCCTCCTCAACACAGACGGTCAGCCCGATTGTCGAGCTTGGAAGCCAACCATGCTAGCAGACGACTCGAGCTGCAAACCCAGGGTCAACTTGAGAACTACCGGCACCACGGAGACTGCCATACGGTGCGACGATCCGACGATCATGGCCGTCGAACTCCTTCCCACCTTCTACAAGGTGGTCCTCAACATTAAAGACGGTGAAAAAGACAAAGCGCTTACTGCATATCATCCAGGATGGGGTAGCGTGCTTTTCAACTGCACTTTCAGATCCGGCGCCGCAATACCTACGCCGCAGTTCTACATACAACCTGGATGTTTTTTTGCCAAGTGAAAAGTCTATCATTGAGCGAATCATTCTGTTCTGGAGACGTATCGGATAGAATCAACAAGCTGACATGTATGCGAAAGATTGGCATGATACTTTGTAAGTGTATATAATCGACGGTGATATATATAGTTTTTAACGAGACTTGGCCCATGGGTTAACAGTAGTGGATATGGAAAAATAGCTGTGCTGTTACTCGCGTACAAGAACGATGGATCCGGGGTGTACCAGAGCGTTTACTTTTCCCCGACGGTGCATATTGCGCAGAGACGCTAGGCTATATATAAGGAGAATGCGACTTTGATACAGAACATTGAATCTAAGTACACTGCCTTGTACAGGTATAGCATAAATAAAATCGGCACCAAGGTTATGCCAGGTTCGCATCACCTGAAGAGATCCAGTCTCAATAACTACTTTAAATAATATAATAATTTAAATAACTTTTATTCATTAATAAAATTGAATGATTGACTGGGTACGCGTTTCGCACGCAATGGCCCCGAGACAATGAAAGGGGGCAAGTAAAGCAGGAAAGTGATGTATCTAATGCATAGTCCTATTCAGATAGGAGGTTGTATATAAGAATTTTCTATATCTGATTAATGTATTTGTGGTTGCCCAAATTAAATGAGGCTTATTATAATAAATAACTTTTTCTTTGTCGTTATCATGCCTAGAGATATTTGAAGGGGAATAAGATGGGTTATATGGAATGCAGCGCAGAATGAGTTATGTCTCAATAAATATAAGATGGAATTTCTTGAGTCGATTTCACCTGAGTGAGTATGTTTCCAAACTGGCGTAACGGCCAGCTTGGTATATGGGTGCCTCAGGCGGCTAAGGCGGCTAGGGGGCTAGGGTTGGGGTTAGCAGGGCATGTGCCTCCTGACGAACGCACCCCATACTGACTATCTAACTGTGAAAGGTGACTAGAATTGGGGTTAGTGGGACACGTACCTCCTGACGAATGCCCCTCACACTAGCTATCTAACCACAACTCGCGCGGTTGTACATTGTTTCTTCCTCACGCTTAGAATTCTAGTTCAATGGTACCACAAGTTCATATTTGTTCTGATCCTAACAACTTGTATGAGAGAAATAATTGATTGGAGGGAAGGGCCTTGATCTGAGTGTGTTCAATGGGGACAATGGAAGCCTATATATGTTAGTAGCTATTTAGAGGGATCATCAGGTTTGTGATATACATATATTTACAATAAAGTCATATGTATATAACATTGAACCTATTTATATTCCTCTCCCAACACTAAACTTACATCATCATGTGCCAGCCTGCCCTATTACACATATTCTTAATTAGATTTAGCACTGGATAGATTTATTAGTCTTCTTGTAATCTTATATTGTAAAATCACGCAAACTACTGCTAGCACAGTGATGACGTTTAAGATATTAAATTCCCCTAATAATAAGGATATGATGCGTTGGTGATAGGATTATTACTACACCAGAGATCAATAGGGCGACAAAATAAAGATTATTGTTTGTATTATATAATATATTTGCAATTAGCAACCTTCGCAAATTATCGGATCCAGTCTAACCCTAGCCACTGCCTCTGGACTTTTGAAAAGAATGACAAACACCTCCAGTTAGTATTAGACATCCGGATGAGTTTTTGTTGTGCTTTGGAGCCGGAAGATATCTCCTCACAGATTGATTGACGGGCTGCCCTTCTAATTGTAGAATCCTAGCGTGTAGGAACAATCCAGCCAGCAGGTTGTTCTGCTTGGCCACACACGATCCTAGGACGTCCGTCAAGAACTGACAAGTCTGTTTGGATTCCGGTGCATCTCGCTGGGGTTGAGTCATTAGATACCTTAATGCTACGAAGATACAGAATGGCGTGAGGACGTGGATCTTAGAAAGTAGTCAGCAAAGAAGCCCAACTCACAACATTAAAGTATACGACACATGTGAATATGAGAAAAATAAACCTACTGCTGCCAAATTGCTCTGTGTCACTTCTTTAACAATATTAGCGATTTCAGAAGCCGAGGTCAAGCATCTCATATTGCTTTCCCATGCCAGATGCTTTTTAACTGGATCTTCTGTGGCCTTGGAAACTGCCGCTTGGTGCAAAGACACAGTTAATGCATGCAATAACATATTCGTCAGCACGACGTTGGGCTGATGAATTCCACCGGGTAATTTTAGGTGGCTTGGTAGAGATAAACTAATCTGAAGCAACTGTGCGTCAATCACATGATGATTTTCCCAATATTTCTGGTCGTCTTGGGTGCGTAGATGATTGGCCGTCCGCGCGGCGAGCCACGAGAGAACCACCGCGCTTCCGAAAGAGGATAGACTACGCGAGGTTTCTAGTTGAAGAGCTGTCGCAAGCGTATGTGAGACATTTTTGGGAATCGTGTCATTTTCGAATGCCTCGTCTTCGGATGGTAGGTACGTGGATATCTATCCGATTTCAGTCATTTGGGAAAAGATGTACGGAGGAGGCTCATACATCACTCTCGTCAGTCATTGATAAAAATCCCCCACCAAAGCCAGAATAGCTATCCACACAGAATGCCGACCAGAAAGTTCGACGCCGCTCTTCCAGCTCAACCCACTCATCTGAAACATCGAGGGTGGAATTCCAGTGCACCCCGGAATCCATACGGTGTAGCTTCAAAACAAGCGCAAGTCTCATAGCTTTTCCTGCCGTTAACCATGCCCGAGGGAAGATGGCGTGTTTATATTCGTAATAGCTGATTAAGACTAGAGCCTGGCACTGTATAAGAGAAATTCCCACATTGTCATTCATTTCATTCGCGCATGCATAGCCTCTGGCTTGCTCATAGAATCGATCCCTCATGTGCGATAAACTTTCACAGACGCTGGCTGCATGGCTCCATACAATGTATCTCAGACATCGAATACCATCGTCAGATTTATGTAGATTTTTCTTGTGGAAGTACTTAGAAGGATGAAGAATTGGCAAAGTGGGATGAATGTCCCTGAAAAAAATGTGACACCTGAATAAATGCTTAGTTCAACTGCAGAACACAACCTCAATAAAATATAGTTCATAGGAAAGAAGGCACCTACAATTCGCTTAAGGATTCTTGTGGCAATTCTGTTTCCACTGGCAGGAAAGATCCCATCCATCCAAGCTCCAAGTCTAGAGAGTTGGTAGGTTGTAGACTATTTTGGTCCAGAACACTCATGATTTCTCTTGAACCAGCACTAGATTCATCGTTCTGTTCTATGGAACTAGAGGGACGATAAGTAGAATCTATATTAATTGTTTCTTCGATTTCGGCTACATGCAGAAGGCATTCAGTATATGTCATTAAAATTAGAAGGCAACGCAGGCTAGCTTTCATCAAGTACGTACCCAACTTAGTGAACAAGGGTCCTAGATGGGCCCTTTTTGGGCCCGTTTTGCGCCTCGATTCTGGATAGTGACAATCGAGCGAGAGACGACGACAACGGTCACATACCGGAATCTGCCCGCCGCATCGGCGCTTCTTTGTGTGGCATTGAATGCAGGCACTTTTTTGCGGCATGGTATTGTTAGTTGACAATATATCAGTAGATATGAAGTACTTGGAAGGATTGTTTGCTAGGAGAACGAAAAACGTAGGGTTCCTTAGTTGTCTGGGAGAGTTAAATTTAATTGCACGAAAAAGCCGAGGTCCCGCCAAGTGGCAAACACCCCGGCTGCCCGGCACCATCGCATTATACTAAACTAGATGTATCAAGTGTGGCGTTTGATAAATCATATCCATTGTATATCAATGACTCAGGCCAGGTTTTCATTGATCCTTTCCTCCCTTCACTGAAACGCTAAGTACCTTTTTTCTATTGAGAAGGGAAGAAAATGTCAGCGCTACGCATCTATATGTACTGGAACTTGAAATAAAATTAATCAAATATACTAGCTATACAATTGTGGTAAAATTATACACAAATTTTGATCTTACACACCGGCTACCTTGATCACCAATTTACCTAGGCCGCCCTTGCCACTGTATACGACTTGACAAGCATTGCGAACCGCCTGGCTGTCGCGAAGGTCCACACTCGTTCCCACAACTGTTTTCAGCTTACCCTCCTCAACATATTTCCGTAATTGATCCAGATCATCGCCGGAGGACACCAAGAAAAAATACGAATAATGTGTCCCATATCGTCGCGCACGCAGCTGGCGAACATAATCAAGAGCATTTAATGTTAGTCGAAATAGTAGCGGGACAGTGGGCTTGTGAGGGAGCTCCATCAGTGAAGAAGCCTGGAGCTGATCTCCCGACGGCAATGTAGCTACAGACACAATACGACTGGTTTTAGGTCGCATCAGGACGAGGAAGTCCATCGCTTGACCAACGGTATCGAACAGAAAGTCGACAGACCCGGATTGAATGACTGATTTTGGATCAGTCTTGGTGTAATCGATAACTGTGATAGAATTATTAGCGATCAATTCGAGAAATAATTGCTATTATATAATGGTTCGTACTCTCATCTACGGTTCCCTCGCCCAGGAGCTCCGGCACTTTTGGTACTTTTGACGTCGATACAGTTGTAATCACCTTACCGGCTCGGAATACATGTTTCGCCAGCTGGCAAGCGAATAAACCTGTTCCACTCACTATCGGGGCGCCGTTAATGAAAGAGTATGACAAACTCAAAAAGATAATTGGAACTCACGGCCAGCTGGTATAAAGACGGTCTTCCCCGCAAGGTCACCATCGTATTTCCTCAGTGCCTGTAGGGCTGTCATGGCCGCCAGGGGAACAGATGCAGCCTCCTCCCAGGATAATGAAGGTGGCTTGAGACCAACAAAATGCTCTGGGCATTTCACGAATTCAGCGCATGATCCTGATTTTTTTGAGTCGTTAGCGGCTATCAATAATTCTTGGGCTTATTTTGTCTAACCGCGACAGTACTCCGGCAGCCTTGTATACACTTCATCCCCGACTTTAAACTGCGTTACGCCACGACCTGTCTCTGTCACTATACCCGCGCAATCGTAACCAATTTTATATGGAAATCTGTGAGGCTTTCTATCAGCTTTGTCTTTGGTTCAGTAGCTGGTTCCTTACGAATCTTTCGTAGCAAGCTTGAGCACACCAGAAGCCTTTTTCACGTCGATAGGATTAATGCTGGCAGCTTGAACTTTGATAATTACATAGTTCGCGTTGTCAAGTTCTGGTTTGGGGAGCTCAGAAACCTGATACCCAGACGGCGGCCCGTATGAAGGGGTGTTGAGAGCTAACATTTTTGAATCGAAGTGCTAGACGATATTACGCATGGAGTGAAATGGAGGCAAAATAAATATGATTTTGAAAGTTATTCTGCTATGACGAGTATATAGCGGCTGAAGCTTCGGGTGTGGAGACATTTGCACGGCCGAGTCTGGCGGGTGAATTTGTTCGACCGATAAATTTCAGATAAAATTTATGTTCGGCTTTTCTGGTTTTGTGTACGGCTTTCCGGCAACTACGAATGCGGACTTGGAATTAACGCTCAGATCGTTCATTTGGCTGGATTGAACTAACGCTAGGCACGCCACTAGTGGGTTTAGAATTATTAGGTATAGAGCAGTCTGGAATCTGGTCGTAAGCGGAAAATCAACTCTTTAAGCATGTGGAGATGATGGAGATCGGGCGATTCATTTGGCCGCCGTCGTCTTGGCATCTGTTTGCGTCCTGACACTATTGACGTCTGAGTCCGTAGAGAAATGGATGACAAACATCAATATTGAGAACTTTGAATATGAGTCTGGTCCACCCCAACATTTTGTTAGTAAGAGAGGTTGTTTCCTTATCCCGTTTATAGGGTGACTGAGATTACTTTTTTTTCGGTAATAAAACCAAACCGTTATCGTTCGACAGTTTCTGTTGTTCAATTTCGAACCACAATTGAGACGTGAAGACGGTCAGCTGCGGCGTAACTTTGCAACGAATAAGTATTATACCGTAGATAAAAGTATACTCTTGAGAGCTATTAAGATGGAGCAACATTTAAAGAAATCCCCGGAATTGATGACAAATGCCGGGAATGGCAAATTGTTTCCTGGACACAGACAATAAATTTTCATATTTTTGTGGTTGTAAATCAAATATTTTCGGTTTTCGGGGACACTAAAATTATTTTGCCCGCTTGAATGCCAGGGTATTACGGTAGTAACACCACGTATCATCGTTTATATAAGTAACAGCACCAGAGCAAGAATCTTTGTTACAACCTGTTGACGGCAATTCAATTCACCCATATAGATCACATAGTCAAATGATCAACATGAACTCCAATAAAGCCTTGATTTTCAAGAATGTTCCCCATGGGTATCCTATCCCAGGAAAGGACCTCACCATCGAGCCTATTTCATACAATGTTGAGAGCCCCATTCCCCAAAAAGGCATCCTCGTTCAGTCCCTCTACGCCAGTTTCGATCCCTACATGCGTGGTCGCATGCGCGTTTCACAAAAATCATACACACATCATTTCGAATTGAATAAACCAATTGATAGTTTTGGCATCGCAAAGGTTCTTCGTTCCAGTAATTCTGCCTACAAAGAGGGAGATCTTGTCATCGGACAGCTCCCGATTCAAGAATATGTCATTGTAGACGAGACCGCCATTACCAAAATCCGGCTTTTAGAGAATCCACTGGGGATTGAGGATATTCGTGTCTTCCTTGGTGCCTTGGGTATGCCGGGCTTGACGGCCTACTCGTCCTTTTATAAAATTGGCAAGCCTCAAAAAGGCGAGACCATTTTCATTTCTGCAGCTAGTGGTGCCGTGGGACAGATCGTGGGACAGCTAGCCAAGCATGAGGGGCTTACAGTTATCGGGAGCGTGGGCTCTGATGAAAAATTGGAGTATATCACGAATATACTGAATTTTGACTCAGGCTTCAACTATAAGAAAGAAAAGCCTGCAGATGCTCTTGCCCGTCTCGCCCCACAAGGCCTGGATATTTATTATGAAAACGTTGGGGGTGAGCACTTGGAAGCAGCTATTAATGCCATGAACGACTTCGGCCGGATCGTGTGCTGCGGAATGATCTCCGAGTCGAACAGCCCCCCGTATCCCATCACGAATATTCATAATCTAATTTCGAAACGTCTCGAGATGCGTGGCTTCATCGTCTTTGATCCCGGATTCGCAGACGTCTACTCTCAAGAACACCAGCGAAACTTGCAGAGTTGGATCAAAGAAGGTTCTTTTAAAACGTTAACACACGAGACTGTCGGTATCGATCACGCTGCTGAGGGCTTAGTTGGTATCTTTCAAGGGAAAAACATGGGCAAGGCAGTTTTGAAGTTTTAAAACTGGGAATGGTTTAGGTAGCTTTTGAAAAGGTGGTGTTTATATCATACTTCTTCGTTGAAAAGTCGATAATGAAACTCGAACTTGTATATAGCCCATCGCAAACCTTGAAAAATGCAGTATACTAAGAGGAGAGTGCTACA
Organism: Talaromyces proteolyticus; assembly: GCF_021365285.1. NCBI lineage: Eukaryota > Fungi > Ascomycota > Eurotiomycetes > Eurotiales > Trichocomaceae > Talaromyces > Talaromyces proteolyticus. The sequence goes on along the minus strand of NW_025764282.1, from coordinate 2,443,331 downwards.
TTTTTGCTGTGAGGCAAAGACACTATTGAGTTCTAGAAGAAATTTAAAGAGCACCCAATATACTGTATTGTATTAAGATATAATGAACATAGATTAAATATCCTTCCTCCACTATACAGAAGTCCTCAGCATTTTGATGGATTCATTCTCGAATTACCCGAGACTTCTTGTAGAAATTCAAGTTGTCGAGTAATATTTTGTTCGTAAGCAACACCTCCTTCATACAAATCGAAGTGCCCCCCCGGAACTCTGAATCCTTGCGCGTGAGGTGCTAAACGCACTGCGTCTTCCGCCTTGTGTAGCGGTCCCTGATGATCCCATGTCGTCAGTATCACCAAAAGCGGTTTGGTACTTCGATGAATCTGTTTAATTGGTCGTGAAAACGGAATTTTCAGAATCGTGCGAGCAGTCACTTTGTTCATAAATTCTGAATCAAGGCTTTTTGTGAGCCTCTGCCATCCTTCCATGGCCTCCGACCCGGACATCATTGCAGTGGTCAGGCTGTTTTCTTTATTACCCACTAATTTGACGTATATCGCCCTTGTTGATGAAAACAGAGAGAGTACCCAGTCACAGAGGGACAGAGGTAATTGTCGCAAAGTCTTAAGTATTGGATTTTTCGTGGCTGCCGCAAAACCGTCCACACAAGCGCCTTGCATAATACCAGCAACCAGGTCATGGTCTTCGGCCATGAGTGCTGTAATATGCATGCCGCCAAAGCTAGTACCCCAGGCAATAACACGACTGGTATCCCATTTCCCTGATTGTTCCCGGGCCCAAGAAATCACATCTCGGTAATCTTGTAACTCTCGTGAAATTGATAATTTATTTACTGGCGTGCCGTCGCTCTCGCCAAAGTAAAGATAGTCAAACATCACAGCCGCATACCCGGCCTGCACAAATCTTTCTGCAAATGGAAAAAGCCCAGCTGCTTTAACAGCGCCAAAACCATGGCCCATGACAATAACAGGAGGCGAAATATCGCTGTTTTCTGGGATGAGACAGGTTGCTGCTATCTTAAGGTTCTTAGTCTTCGTGGCTAAAATCAATACATTTTCTATTCGTGGCATGGTGCGTTCAGCCGATGGTTTGCCTGGATAACCCAAATACACTCTTTTATCCCCTGACCGGTGACTGAGAGGAACATGTTGATATTATTTTTGTTGCATGCTCGGTAAGCTCTCAACTACCTTTCGCGGCAGGACTGGATTCCTGAGTATTGCGGTGTGCCGAGAAATGCTTTCGGAACACGGACTCTCAATCTAGCCGCACGCGAACGCTGCATTCATCTTGTCCATAGTCTTCGAGCCACATGATTTGGAGATCACAACTCAAAAAAAACCTTATTCGGTGCTTATGTGGTGACTATCTAGATGCACTGGTCATAATGACGAAACGTTCACGCCTGATGATGTAAGCAGACATTGTTGCCAATCTCGTATTGATAAGATCAATATTATTTAATCTCCGCTACCTCCCGCAACAAAAGAATGGTCCAGTGCTTCTGAACTTGAAACTTAAGATTTAGCATCCGCTGTTGCCAACAATTGAATTCCCAACTCTTGATCTGACGCGATAGAACATGCCATACCTTAAACTTCGAGATGGTGCCGAACTCTTCTACAAAGACTGGGGCACACCAAGTGGTCAAATTGTAACCTTTTCACATGGCTGGCCATTAAGCAGTGATAACTGGGAGAATCAAATGGTCTTTCTGGCCGATCGAGGCTATCGTGTTATTGCGCATGACCGCCGGGGACATGGACGGTCAACCCAGACTTGGGATGGTAATAATATGGATACTTTCGTCGATGATCTCCAGGAGTTGTTCGAGTACCTAAATGTGAGAGATGCGGTGATGGTAGGACATTCCCACGGTGGCGGTGAAGTCACACATTTTCTCGGTAAACATGGCACCAGCCGCGTTCGAAAAGCCGTGCTTGTTGGCGCCGTTCCGCCGTTGATGGTTAAAACGTCTAAAAATGCAGAGGGGACCGATCTATCCGTTTTTGACTCCTTCAGACAAGCCATGCACAATGACCGCGCCCAATTCTTCTTGGATGTTCCAAGCGGACCATTCTTCGGCTTTAACCGTCCCAACGCCAAAAAGAGCGAAGGACTCATTAGAAGTTGGTACCAGCAAGGGATGAATACCAGCTTCAAGAGTGCATACGATTGTATCAAAGATTTCTCAGAGACTGACTTCACTGAAGACCTTAAAAAGATTAAAATCCCTGTTCTCGTGCTACACGGCGATGACGATCAAGTTGTTCCCCTTCAGGCGGCAGGTGCTAAGTCTGTGAAACTTTTACCCCAGGGAAAGCTGAAAATTTACCCCGGTGGCTCGCACGCGATTCACAATATTAATATTGATGAGGTGAACAACGACCTTCTTGAATTTATACGCGTATGAACTGTGATATATAATAATCTCTGCTTTACATTGATTATTTTTGATTGGTTTGAATGCTCATAATCTTGTTGAAAATGTTGAATGTAAGAAGAGGGGTCGGAAAATTTATGTGATATTGTTGACACTATAGCTCTGTGCTCCATGGCTGATATACAGTATTATTTTCACTCTTTCATAGTGTCTATTTCAATAGGTCATTAATACCATAATTTTAAATGCATTCATTAAAATATAGCGACCATTCTACACGTCACACGGGCAACAACAATTGGTTTATCGTAACCGCGAACGAAGAAAGGAAGCTAAATACGCGAATAATCGTGCAAATTTTATTTTTTGTTTAAATAAAAACTTACCCTATGCATGACATGGTGCTGTAGAAGGTACGTGACGTGCCGATGGAAGGCCTATTTCGAATAAAAATATACCAATAACGCATATGATATTGACCAGGTTCGTCCCCATTAGAATCACTTTAATGGCGACAACAATACAATCGAATATACAGAAGTGAAAGTAAGCATAATTCAGTAAAAATTGTGTATACTAGAAGACTAATAGAGTCAACAATACCTACATTCAACATTAAAATAGCATTTCGGGATAAAAAGAAATTGGCTAACATATAGCATGTGTTTTGTCATATCTTCCCTACATCGAATGCTTCTTGTCCTGGAACTTAGAGTAATTTTGTGTTGACTTCGACGATGATAGGACATGCTCCTTGGCCTTTCCCTAAAGTCAGGTCAGAATCACGATTATACGTATCGAATGGAGAATTTTAGGATATTTAGAGCATATACCTTTGATAGTGTTGTATCATCGTTTTGTCCATACTGCTAAGCGCTTATAGTGCAAGTTTGATGTTATTGGACTATCAACACGTGACACAGTAAAGCCTTCTCTGATGACTACATGTAGAAGTTTCATTTTCTCGTTGTGTGGCACTATGGTATATGCGGGCACAATCCATCAGCGTTCTCGGAACTGGTGTGCAAGAGCAAATTCGTCATAACCTTTGAATTTTCGGATATCTAGATGAAACGCTACCAAAGGCAAATAATGGCCATGTCCCTGGTTCATAATGATACACCCCAAGTCACGCAGCTTCTCGGCGGGATAATCAGCAGTGCGAGTCAAGTTAACAACCGGTAGCCCTTATTTCCAACGGAACCATCTTGTAATACTGTCAAATAACCTGAGAAGCTCCTTTGGAGAAATTCAATGTGAAAATAGCCTGATCTGCACATAAGTAGTTGATGTTGAACACCAGTTCTTGCGGAAGGAATTCAGAAGACCTCCAGACGACCCGGAAAACACCAGGATACACCTACATAGGCATAAGTCTTAGATGGATGCATTGACTCTATGAATTTGAAAAATGGAAACTGACCAAGCCGTATTTGTGGCTAGAAGGATTAATAGATCCCACTTTTGGCAGGCGGAAATCCCAAATGAAATTTGGATTGACGAATAGTGCAATAAAACCACCACTAGCGGCATCTACATGTATTGGACAGTCGATATTCTTATTTATGAGTAGGCCGTTAATCTTTTTTGCATCCTCGTACTCCCTGCCTAGGTAGTTCCCAAAATAGCACATATACCAATTGTATTTTCGTCCACTAAATTAACAGCTTCTACGGGGTCAATCACATAGCGGCCATTGGTACAATAGACATATTTCTCCTCGATGTCGAAATAATGCACACCCTTTTTCCCAACATACTTGCACGGCACTGTTCATAATAAGATTCGGTCGAGAACAGTCATTTCCGGCGGCCTTTCGTTTATTTTGCCAGCCTTTCTTCACAGCTAGTGTAGCTAGCATGATGGCTTCGGAATGTCCACCTATTGACATACCTATGGAATGCTCTTCATTGTTAGCAGAAAATCGATAGGTTGATCGAGAATAGACCTCGGTGCCAGAAATAACCTTGAGACCAGTGATACGCCATAGCGTTCCAATTTTTATCGCTTCGGTATCACCCTATCTCTAATTAGTACTTTGCAATTCTCAAAAGCATTTGGTAACTTCCCAACAGGTGCCTGACCGATTGGCAGCTAGCATTCCACACTCGATTTTGCACGCATACTGAACTCTGTTAGAGTACTCATCCTTTGCTGTCCGTGCGAGCTCAATGGAATCTGCCTGTTCTGAAGAACTGATTTCAATACACGGAGCGTGTAATTGACGGAGCTTATTTAGGTCAGCTTGAAGACAATAGCGACCGATACCTATTTTTGCCTTCTAACTTATTTCCGCGGCCGTTAATGTTAACGTATGTCTAGTTCCTGCATTAGGTCCAAATAGGAGGATGAAATTCGGAAATCCACTGATAGCAGAGTAGTTTTAAGCTTCAGGTCTAAGATCTCCATAAAAGAGGTGAATGGATTGGTTTTAAACCCGGTCGTTAAAATAATCACAGGTTATAATTATTCCTTCCGAGGTTCTCACGCCTTCGGGTACGAATTTCAATGATCTTGACTGTCGTAAGAAGAAGATTCTGGCTGTTAAGCGACTTGAGATATTCATCATCGAAAATCCGGTTTATTTGTACATACTCTACATCCTATCTCGAAATTCGGAATGACACTGTCATGACATTTTATCGGTGCTGTTTCTTTCATATATCTCTCGTCCTCTGTTCTGCGCCATTGTCTCAGCCGTGCAGCTTGGTCTGTCATTGCAAACATTTGGAAGCTAATCGCACTGGAAGGTGAAGGTACAATGATTTAGAACTCAATATGGGACTAGTGCTATAACAGCTAACTAAATAGTGAGAAAAGTGGGAATATCACAAAGCGCCGAAAGGGAAAGTACTGAATGATGGCATCGATCATCCTTGGGCTGAGTTTCTGGAGGTTTAACGCGGAGAATATCCTCATCTAGACCTCCAAATCATTGACGATTAGTACGAAACTTTTGTCTTCGATGCGATAAATGAAACCTTCAGTTGTATCCACGAGTTATAATCTCTGAATTTAGCTTCGAAATATATGATCGCATTTGCTGGGCCTGCAAGATCTTTTGACCTCTAAAGTAACATCAGGACCTCCAGAGTATTTTTACTATTTCATTTTTTCAATTTTTATATATGGTATTAAGAATGCATTTTTACTTTCATTTGTGACAAAATCTGGATGTTAACGTTCTCTTATATGGGCTAATAGCCGTAACCAAGAGCCCAATAAGATAGAAAGGTGAATCAATTTAAGTTTTTTTCTTCTAAAAACGAATCTCTATTCACAATCGTCAAAATACCAAATATGGATGAAATAGCTGCGGTGCATAATCGTCAGAAGCGACTGTTGCTAAGAACAGATCGTTACAGCAAAATACATCGAAGGATCCGAAATAAGCACATTCAAGAAGATCAATGAGTTAATAAATTGCTCCTCAAGCACTTCCTCTGTGATAATAAGCGTTATAATATTCAGGGAATTGTGTGTGGGTTCTTGATCTCCTTCCCACGATCATCATTGAGGTCCGTAAACTGGGAGGCCAGTCGCCATTCGACGTATCTGTCGAGAATAAAAACGCTTTAAACATTTAATAAATGCAGAAGAAATGTAAAGTAAATCGTAGACTCACAGTTTCGGCACCTCCTCCAAGAGCATTGATTTGAAAGAAAGTCGACCAGAATGGAGTGGCAACCTTGTTCAAGGAAACTTTTGCTTGGTGGTCCGGAGACGTGTTCGTCATAATTAATCGTGGATATGCAGGGTTGATAACAGCAGGACGCCCAATGCCAACCAGATCGCAAACATTGTTTTGCAAGGCGTCCTCGATACCCTGGCGAGACCGAAACCCTCCAGTGAGCATGAGGATTAGGTTTGGGAACCTTTTTCTTGTTTTTACCGCGTATTCCCAGAAGAAAGCTTCACGAGCCAATGTGCCATGTGATCTGTGGGTTTTTCTATCGGAGTACGTGCCGCGGCCCATCATCTAGACCAAAAACATATTGTCAGCGGTTGGTATATATATACAATATATTTGTGCTTTAACTGAGATTTCCAAGGCCACTTGTTCAGGGCGGAAATTTTCTCAGAACGGTGAAAAGTGACGGCATAGCGTACTTACAATCGGGTCTTCGAATGTTCCTCCTGAAATCTCTAAAAAGTCTATTCCTGCTTCAACGAGAAGTCCAATCTGACGCATGCTATCCTCAAAGGTTGAGGAATCATCGCTTGAAGAGTTGAATTTAACTCCAATGCAAAAACCACTGGGTACAACCTCGCGAATGCCCTTAATGATCTCAAGAACAATTCGAACACGTTTATCATTGCTTCCTCCGTATTCATCCAGGCGTCTGTTGGTCTTTGGAAGGACATGTCAGCAAAAAAAGAAGTCATTGGCCGAGAAGCTTTGCGCTATTCTCTTACTCGGGGAGAAAGAAATTGGGCTACAGGTTGATGGTCAACACAATTCCACTACATTTAGAATGAATAACGATTTGTAGGATCAGGACTCACATAAGAGGAAACCATGAGCAGCATGTAGCTCAATTCCTGAGAATCCACATATTGCCAAGATACGGGCACAGTTGACAAACTGGTGGATGACCTGCTTGATATCGTTAATGGACATTTCCCTTGGTTTACCAAAAACCATAGAACTGATACAGGATGCAACATAACCATCCCCAAGATATAGTGGAATCGGACTTGGTGCGATAGTCGGGGTGAAAATCCCTCTTCGACCCGCTCCTCTTCGAGATTGGCGACCAGGATGAGATATTTGGGCAATGACAGGGGTGCCGTGCTCCTGGCAGCGATTTGCATATAGCCTCCACGTATCAAGTACCGCATTGGTATCATCATCAAATTCATCTATTGCTAGATCGTTGTAGTTCCCTAGATAGCGTACATCCACCTGAATGTTGCCTTTTCCAATACGATGTTATCATAGTCGCATGAAATCGATGCAATTATAATTTCATACCGGTGAGAATGCCACCCCAGCCTCCTTTTGCCCATTTCCCATACGCTTCAAGAAATTTGCTGTGAGGCAAATGGCTACTATCTGCCATATCCTCAGCCATAGCGGCCTGTATTCGAGTCAACAGATTGTATTAAAAATTGAAATTAATGACTTGTATTTGCTTCGCACCTTCACTAGTCGATTTTGCAGCCAAAGACCACATGGGAGTTTAATGGGGTCCTTCATAAGCAACTCCATTTTCCGGGTTGATTGGGAATAACTTGGAGGTTCGTCCATATATTACCAATCAAATGTGTTAGATCAAAAAGTGCCGTCTTCTGGTTTGTTTGTCTCTACCGTTGATACACCATGGAAAGAGAACATCGAACAGCTTCCTCAAGCTGATTGAACTTGCCGAGGCTTGTAATTGGCATACGGGAAGATTGCACAATGCATCAAGAAATATTTCTTTATTGAAAGCTAAATGGATAGAGCATATCTTGACTTAACAATCTCTGTTTCAATACCGATCGGTTTTCGGTGCAACCACAGCTCCGCGCCATCTGGTGGCCAAAGCTAGCCCAACTCTCGGCCTAGGTACTACATAGCAATTAGTGCTGAAATATAACATATAAAGCAAGACTCTTTTCCAAAACCTGCATCATTAAATATAAGTTACGTAGTAAAGTATTCCCAGAAATGTTTCCCCGAAAGTTGAAGTTACCGTCGACGTTTATAGTTCCGCGGGGCCTCGGCTGGCCATTATGCTTTATTGATAAATTGTTTTAAGCCAATATTCAGCCGCACGTATAGTCTGAAGGTCTCTAATTTTCTACCTGAAAGCTAAATTCTGAGAATTTTAACTCGCTTCTTCGCTTAGGGTGAACAAACAGGTGGCCCGTTTCAACTCCCCGACCCGAGTCTGATAGCGAACTTCCCTTCGACGCTTTCCGATTCGACGGGTTCACTCGAAATTTTGTTTTACTTTCCACCTGAATATCACCAAAAATCAACAAACAGAAGGAAATTTCCCGTCGTACTTAACTTCCACGGCGGAGGTTGGTGCGTTAGGCATGCCCGCGACGATGAACGCTTCATTGCTGCTCTGACATTTCATCATTTACCGCTCGCTTCGAAAAGCCCTTATCCGGTGGCAATAAAAGGCTGTGTTCGTGCTCTGCTTTACGTCTGGCGCAATGCTGCCTCATTGTGTCTTGACAAGGAGCGAACGGTTGTTGCCGGTTCAGGCGCGGGTGGCTACCTGGCATTCGCTACTCTTCTCTTGCTCTGGTAGTAGCTGAAGGATGGAGAGCTCCATATTGATCGTTCAAGTATGGGCACAATCAAAGAACTAATAGCCTTTACGCAGTTATGGACTTGACATAGGGCCGACTTGAGCGTACTCTTTCCAATCCGGCTTCCTCATCAATGAAAAGAAAGCTAGTATTATCATCGAAGATTATCAGATCCCTTTTAAGGAAGCATTTTTCTGGAAATTAGCCAAAGCCAGAAACCGCTACATCTATCTTTCTCTCGGACTTGCACCACAAGATTTATCGACGGAGGCATTGTCACTGAAGATGTCTTTCAAGATCACAGGCCTAGATTATCTCCTAAGCGAAAAAAGGCGGCTGTCGAGAGACTTGAAGCTATTGGAAAGGAAGTTGAATGTGAAATTATGGAGAATGTAACACATTATTGCGGTCATATAGCAAGTATCGAGGAGCTGAAAGAGCTGAGTGACAGATACCTAGGAAACGCAGCGGAGGAGATGAAGCAAATGTGGCAGAGCTGAAATAAGGAAGCAATGAACCTATTTGTCCGGGGGAGAGGGGGGGAATTCCATGCTTAGTAAATATCTTGAAATAGAACATCATAATTTTTGACAGTACCACTTGGTAGAAAAAGTGAGATCTGCACGGTGGCTAGTCGTAAAGTCCACTTTAGACGTATCGAGGAGTTTGGAGATGTTCGCCAACTCATGGACTATGGAAAAGAGAAAATTTGGGCTTACAATAAGGTAAGAGTTTGACTGACTTCTAGCCTACAGTCACTGAGTGAATTACTAGGTTATCGTTCCTGTTAAGAATAAGAATTAGAATTCTGATCTGCTTGAGATCCTCTCTAAGTTAGTCTCTGATAAATATCCAGTAGTCGTGTGTAGTTTTGAAGCTGGGAGTTATTATCTGCTCTATTCATCTTCTTACTTTTTCCTCACTCTAAGATGCAATTTTCGCCGTCTTCTCTATTTCTCAGGGAAAGATTGTGATTTTCATCACGAGTACGGAATACTCTGACAAGAATAAACACATGTACCTATCTATTGAAATATTTCTGCACCATGTGAGTGCCTTGTGCTGATCGATAACACACCATCAACCCTGAAGAAGCTATTTCAATTGTGGCCCCAAAACTTTAATTCGTATAACAGCCAAGCCAATGTTAACTTCTCCATGTGGAGGGAGCGTCGGTTACACAATAAGGTCCCGTGCGTAACGAACGACAAAGCGGGCCGATTGTTTGCCCGTTCTACCGCCTGGTTATTATTCATCTCATTGTAACTCCACATCCGTCGGATAATCTTAATCTATGCCATACCGCATAGTATATGCTAGGTCCACGTAGACCTAGTATAATTAGAGGTTGACTGCATGCACTCCTCGTTTCGACCAGATCCTTTGATTTTATAACTACTTACTTCCCCTCAGGCTTTCCATCTGCAGCTACAAAATCGTGTGCTTCAACATAAAAATGCCAAACCCTACTCTTCTCAAAGCTGCAGGGTATGGCTCACTTCTTTTTGCCATAAAGCATGCGGTCAGTGTTGTCCAAAAACCAGCGAAAAGCGATGGTATGAAATAAAAATAATCTGATTTCTTCATTTTTCAGGCTACTGGGAAAGAGTTCCAGCGACTCCGCCAGTTTCAGGAATTACCAAATATCGCATACGTGCGCAGCACTGTCGGATGGTATCAAGGAAGTGCCTATTTGGTTCTGACTGGTATTTCCGTCATCTTCTCTTTTGTGAAACAATGGATCTCTGTTATGGTTCCCTGTTCTAAAAAAATTGCTTCTAGGTTTGCTTAATCTCCATTGGACAAAAAACCCCAAATCTTTGGACGATCCACTAAACCGTGCTATGGCTACCCTGCTCGTCGTCATAGCCTGGGCTAGCTCTGCTTGGTATCTTCGGGGAGGGCTAAGAGCAAGCGGATTGCTAACAGCGACTGCCGGTATAATCCAGGCCTGGGCAGTTCTTTGATGATACTCGCATTTTACCTTCAACGTATATTTCAGCTTGCAAACTCGCAAGAGGTGATGTATGATTGACTGTTGGCCTTATTTATTTCAATAAAAATTTCCAAGAATTGACCAACGTCTGCATTTTAATTGCTATGGCGAAATTATCACGATTTATTTAGAAGGAATGCACCGAATTTTGGTGATACTAACTTCGTTGGTTTACTGGAATTGCCAACAACCTCTAAATCCCGCCCGAACCTTTTCGTCATCGCGAAAACTGGGAAGTCAAGGGTACTGAACAGAACTGTCGGACTCGCTATTGTGTGAATTACTAAAGTTATGGTTAACGCGGGAGACTAGGGGGGATCTGGCGTTGACCTCAGTTTTATTGATAATGTGAATCTCATCTAGTTGGATATTCCTTCAACATCGACATTTAGTGTCGGTGATGTGGAAACTTCTATTTGCGCACTTCGACGGTTAGCAATTCCCTTTCCGCATATCTATTCCTTTAATATGACAGCTAAATGAAGGTGGCAGACGCAGATGACACGCGCACGCTGGAAAATGTATACGAGTGTAAACATAATATATAAATATCTCTGGTTCACCAAACCGGAACTGTAATTGACTTTTTGTGAAAGAAATATCTAGAAGTCGGATATAAGATTTGGTTTTGCTTCTGATTATCTTATCTCCAATGATAATACGAATTAAAGGTCTGTTTCACCGAAATAAAAATTGCGTTTTTCGGCCAAAGTCAAACTCATGATTCTGCGTCCACTGAATTTCTGTTATGATGAACTGGAAGATTATTTCCTCAATGTTATAGGCCGGATTTGACTGAGCTGGTTGGTGCTGGAATTGCCCTCATATTCTCAAGTTGATTTGGAGCCTCTATTGCTTGCTGAATTTTCACTTTTTGTCTGGCTATTGTGTCCATTCAGAAATGGGAGCGAAAGAGTCGGATCGCGTGATGTTCTGAGATAGGCTGGATCCACTGTGGAAACCCACAAATTCAGCTCCTGCAGGGCACTTCTCCTGTAGGCCTGCGTGCAGCGTCATGCGCATATTCTAAATGCACAGGCCTTCTACCGAGATTTTATATATTGTAATTTATGCCCGAACATATCCGCTAAAATGTGGATTGTGTAAATAGGTACTAAGATAGGGCTGAGGCTGCCATGTATTCTCTCCTTCTTGCTGGAGGTACCAATGAGATCTATACATGTATAACGAAATGGGGCCAGAATATCTGTCGGAAAGCTCACGTGTGTGCGCCATTCCAAGAACCTCAACCTATGCTAACTTATCTATGCCAAAAGGGTTTACCACCCCATTTTCTGGCTCGTTTCTAACATCAATAGTCACCCCCGAAGCTCGCAGTTGAGACACATAGTGATCACCCAAGGTAGCAGGCGTCATCACCCCACCACCAAATTTATGCGCCCAGGTATCTTGCTGCCAAAGAAGTATTCGAGCTGCCTCTCCTAGGGCGATGGCTGTAAATACGTAAGGATCACCGTCATAGCGCATACGAACTAGTACCTTGGGTTTCGGCTGGGTCAAAGTATCTGCCTCTGCAACGCCTCGATACTCGAACCAGTTGTTTTTGATTTTACTCTGACCTGCACCTTCACCGGGTTGATACCAAAGTCTTGGTAGGAGCTTTCGAATGGGACGTAGGAGGATCAGCGGTGCTAACATTAGTCCTCCAAAATGCCATAATACGGCAGCCACAGGTCCCCAGGTTCGCAGCCAAGCATGAAAATCGAAATTGTGGCCATATGAAGCGTCCGTGGGTTCTAGCAAACCCCAGGATCGATGAACAATCGCTCGGTCAACTGGTCCCTGTGGCTGATAAGCCATCCAACCCAGATATTTAATCCAGAGCAGTCCGAAAACTTTAGTCCATAAACTTGTTCGTTTTGGTGGCACCGTAGGGATTGGCCGTTTCGGGGATAGAGAGAAAGGGGCGTGGGCATCATACAGATGGCGAAGGCTGTATGTCTCAAATGCTTGTAAAACCGAGGCCAACGTTCCACCACTTATTCCGCCCTGGACACTATGAATACAGACATCTAAGCGCCTAGTCTGCGCTCCAAAATGACGGTGGATTTGTTGGACGGCAACCCAAGTTGAAAGGTCAGATGGCACACAATCGAAACCACAGCACGGAATCATCTATTTCCAGTCAATTAATAATCTTTCTCTAAGTAATCAAATCCACGAAATCCTCACAATGCTGCCGTTTTCCTTCGCGACTGCGTCGTGCTGGCGAATCATGTCTTTCAACCATGGAGCTTCGCCGTTACTGTATAGATTATCAGCTTATGTTATATTTGAAGCACTCTCGACCTTTACCAGTCTAGGTAATGAGTGCCATTTCTGGCACAGGCAGCAAATGTATCAGATCCATAAAGTTGAAATGGGCCCACTGTCGATATCACTAATCGTGTCCTCTTTGACATGGAATCAAGGTCATTTTCGTCTAGGTTAACAATTAGAGTATCTAAGCAAGATATCAGCTATTGAAAATTGTATATATAGATGGTATTCACAAACCAGGTGACTGTCTAGATGTATCTTTTAGTACTAAGGACTGGCCAAGCTGCAGGAGCTTTTTCTTGTTTCTTCCAGCAATTGCCCACTTCAGGTCAGGTGGCAGCGATTTGAATATGTACTGAGCAGTGAGCTTACCCGTGTAGCCAGTCGCACCTAGCAAAACCAAATCATATTCACGTTCAGTAGACATTTTAGAATAAATTGGAGTTCTCTAGTTACTTGTCAAAACTCATGCTACTCCATATAGAGGAGCGCAAACAAGGCCTGTTAAATCGACCTCCTTGATTGAGCAAAAGGGCTCTGAGCACAACTTTGGGTTTCATCGGAGCATGATTACGCCGTCGGAGGGAAGTTTACCCAGAGGCTATTTACCCATGAAAGACCGCAGTCGAGTTTCACCGCAGCCTTGCCTAGTACAGTTAGCGAAACGATTGTTAAAGTGGGGCAACTTTGGAAACCCATGTCCACTACCGAGGTTTTGTGGAATATGTATCAAATTGACGTTGAAAATCGTGATTATACGTTGAGGAATTGTAATTAAAATCGCACCAAATTCATTTTACGAAGGTGTTGCAGAACATACCAGCAATATCAATAGTGGCATCTACTAGTGATGATGAACAACAAAAGATACGAAGAAGGTTGGGGTTGTAACCAAGAATAAGCGATATCTACGTCTCCAGTTGGAAGGATACTCAGTGAGAAGTGATATCAGACATTTAATTGTAGACTAAATATCAGCGGTCACTGTCCCAACCAAACTAGAAATAAAAATAGAAGTACAGAAGTGCAATTGGTAACTACAGCTGTGGAGCCAAGCCAAGTCGAACCCAAAATGATACAAACAAGAATATCGTGCCGAAAGAGCGCGGGGCAGGCAAGCATGTTTTCAATATAGCATAGTTTCTTTTAATCATCATTGATAAGAATCATTTGAGTTAGTGCGATACGCTATGGGCAGATTTCCAGGATCGATAATGGTCCGCCAACGTTTCCTCCAGAGGCCGGTAAACAATCTTCAACTGATCCAAGCTGGGACGATTGTCGATGTCGAAAGGGATGCTTAGGTTGAGTCTCAGCCATTTTTGACTTAGTCTAAGCATAGGCCCGCATATGTGCACTAAGGCATTAGGGATTTTGTTTTTCGGAATTCGGGAAGATTGAGTAATGGATCGCAGGATGCGAGCAAGTTCCACGAAACCATGGGTTTTGCTGTCGGCCAGGATATAGCGACCATGAGAATCTGGGCATTCGGCGGCCTGAATATGGGCAGTTGCAACCTCTCGAACATCAACAATTGCGAACCACATATCCGGCACCCCCAAGAACAGCTGACCGCGGAGGAGCTGGTCAAGCAACGACAGGCTGCCAGATTCGGATGTTGGAGATAGGGATGGGCCAAGAACAAGTCCAGGGTTAATTGTCACCAATTTCCAACGTGGGGGGCTTGTCTGCTCTTTATATATCCTCCAGGCCTCTTTCTCGGCGACCACCTTGGAATAAGGGTATGCGTTGTAGTTAACCGTGCTAGTTGTGTTGAAATACTCGGAGGAGAGTGTTTTGTTCTTCATTTCTAGCACGTCGGCATTGTCTCCAAAGATAGCCGCGACGGACGAAGTTAAGACGACAACCTTGACAGTCTCACATTTCTGAACTGAATCAAGCACATGTTGTGTTCCTTTGAGAGCCGGCTCGACGACCTCTTTCTGGCCATCGTGAATTCTGTTCTCAATAAAAAAAGGTGATGCAATATGATACACCACCGAACAGTCCCTCATTGGAGCCTCAAACGAGCCAGCCGCAAGCAAGTCCGCTTCGAACAAAGTTAGCTTGCCGGGCCATCGCTCCTGCATGTCAAGGAGGTGCTTAATCTTCTTTTTGTTTTTGGTACTGCGAACGGTGGCGTGGACCTGCTCGCCCTTTTTGAGTAGCTGTTGAACGACATGGCTAGCGATGAAGCCGCTCGCTCCCGTCACAAGAGATGTATTTGCCGTCATGGTTGGATATGCCTGGGATTTGGCACCAAAAAAAATGGATGCTTCTATTATCCCTAGTTCTCCAAATTGCAGTACTTGCCATCCTTTTATACTTAGTCTCTCGGCAATAGAGCTTATTATATAATCATGACCCGCTTGCAATGCCAATGCGTTAAGCTTTTCCCCATACCATGGAAATGGACCAGCCGGGTCCCCTCAATTGATCCCATGTGCTGGCTGAAGTCTTTAGATTCCGTGTCTAGGGAAAACTCGATCTGTTATACAGATTATGGGATAATCACATGCGTAGTTGTCGGTGATAACTTGAATGGCTGGTGAATAATAATCCATTTCCATGGGAGCCGAGCGACACAGCTGGATGCTGGGAGAGTTCGGGGCGCTCGGTGGACCTAGGGTTATGGCGGGTTGTGAATTCTCCCGGTTTTAGTTCTCCGCGTGTACGGCGGACGATAAGTGTTCTAACGACATAATTCGTATTTCACTAGTAATCTTCATTGACACGCGTAATTTCCATATTTCCACATCTAATATCTATGAATTTAAAGAATTTATTGCCTCCGCATCTATCTTTAGAGCTTGCCTGAGCACCTGCCTTGAAGCCTGTCTTGGAGCCTTCCTCAGTGCCTGCCTTAGCATCTATTTTAATACCTATTTTAATGCCTCTCTCAGGGCATATCTTACTGTCTTCCTCATCGTTTTTCTTACTACCTTTCTCACCGCCTGCCTTAAAAGCCTGAGGTATACCTTGAGAAAAGTACGCCCTAAAACAGGCGCTAAGACAGACGCTTAAGCAGGCCCTGAGGTAGTAAATTCTTTAAATCCAAAAAAAATTAAAGGTGGAAATATGGAAATTACGCGTGTCAATAAAGATTACTAGTGAAATACGAATTATGTCGGCAAAATACCTATCATTCGCCGTAGCAAGAAGAGCTTAAATGTCTATTGGTGAGGTTCAGCCGAACCCGGGAGAACAAACTGACCGGTCGACCTTCTATATATACAAGATTAAAAAGTTCCTGAAGGTTCAAACGTTCATGCCTCATTAATTCTTGAGGTAAACGAAATTAGACCAAAAATACAGAAAAATATCTGTAGTTATAGATTTAAATTAACGGTTAAATAGAAAACTATTTTACTAAATACTAAGATTGGAGTAGAAAATAAGATGCTAAAAGTTTTAGAAAAGCCAGTGATAAGCTCAACCTTATATCAATTGATAAGGGGAATATGGGCGTCAGTGGCTTGGATTGACCCACTCCCTCGGTTCGCGCGCATACCTAACCGCCCTGCCCAACTGCACCAGTAAGAGCATACCGACGCTCAAATTCATATAGAGTAACTTTGTCATGTCCACCCTATGCTTGGAGTGGATTGTAGTGGCATCGAGGCGCTCTGACTTTCGGGGGTCTTCCTGGGGCTTACTTGGGAAATGGGTAGTGCCTACATATGCATAGCACGTCGTCAGTGGTGTTCGGTCAGGCGGTATTGGGTAGGCGCAGCAGATGGCAGCCGGTAATCAATACTGTTAAATGCAACCCTTTCGCATAGGTCACTGATACTAATGAATAGCGATTAAGGCTAACTACATATAGTCGTATTAATTAATATATATAACGATCTTAGTTGTAAGTTGCCAATATATAGCCATGTCTCCTTCCGCAGAACGATCCTCTGATTTACGCATGCCAGCTGTTCCTTGTCTCTCATTGCAACTTTTATGGTGTCTTGCCTGTTCTATTAGGTTGATTCATTATATACTATTAGCTCTAGAAGCTTTCTGTAGGACAGCTATCATCTCATCCTGCGCAAGTGTTCATTCCGTGGTCTTGAATCCCTCGTACTTTGTCCCGTGGCGCCATGATACCACACGCTGCTTTATGAAAGTCTGCGTCCCAAGTAACATTAATCCGGTGGGTTTGAAGGCAATTTCTAAATGTGTGATATGGTGAACGAAGTGCTGGAATAGTGATTTAAGACACCGCTTCAGTAACAAATGCCTCACCACCTTATATGATATTATTATCAAGAGTGATCCAATCTATCTAAGTTGAATCTTTAATTTCCTTGTTTTTTATCTCAATATTAAATCAATATAGTGTTTAATTTCCCTTACTCTACTTTAGTAGACACCTCTTGACTTAGCACTCCACTTATCACATGAATATAAGATGCAAAAGAAATATAATTATACTCAGATGATTTCGAATATTATATAGTTTGAAAATGAATAAAAAAAGAGAGTTATTAATACAAAGATACTAGTAGTATTTTACTTTATTTGACATTACCTTAATAACTGTTAGATATTTTACAAAGCCGACACTAGTAGTAGCATCAGGCATTGATGGTAGGATGAAAAAGTCTTCCATCACGTTTGATGCCTATATCGAACACGAAAGAACCGATAACACAAGCGTTGCGCAAGATGGTATCGAACCCTTACATGGTCAATACTCCAGTTAGGCTTGAGCAAAATGCTGCGGTGCAGCAGATCACTTCTGAAATGAGATCAAGCAGTTGGGAGTGACATTATAATTTTCTATGAAGACTTACATACAAAAGGGCGCATGTCTATCGAATACGTAAGTGGGTACTTATGAATAGCCCGAAGGATAAAGTCCTTATCATCGGGTTGACCCGATGTATCTAAATGCACTAACCGCTATCGCCCATGTCATCGGAATTTGTGTAATTCACGTAAGTATCGCTTCCGTTGAATCCTTGGTTTCTTGATATGGCCATTCCGACAGAACATGGCGTCCAATATTTCGTGTCAATCGAGGCCATACGACAGCAAGAGATACGGACCGATAAGCAGTGCAGTTAACTATGAAGCTTAACGTGTTTTGCTCTGAATAAGACCTGTGTACAAGCCGCTCACTAAGGTGTGTATTCAGCACCATCACCGCATTTCGCAATTATCAAGCATACATTTATCACAAGTTCCACGTTTAAAGGCGGAATGGAAAAGGTTTTGAGTACAACCTCTTCGGATCGCACAAAATCTTCACCGTCTGTTAACAAAGACCGTCTTCCAACGCCGTCTAGCGCAAGGACATGGTCATGATATGTTTTGCACCATTTAGCTTTCATCATCAACAATCTACTAACCCCTTGAATATATGATCTCGCTCAGCAGCTATTGGTGGGGTGTATGACTTCCCGATTTCCTAGTTTGGCCGCTTCGACCTTGTCTACATCATGCTGACTTGATGGGATGTCTCAGAATGCATTTAACGCGAGCCAATGGTCTAACGGAACCATTTTGATCTCAGTCGCCCTCAATTGGTGGCAAGCATTTATTTCCTGCATGCTTGTGAGTTTCGTTGCACATCTGATTGATAATGACAAGGCCAACTTGATCTCCTCTACGGTAGCTATAGCCCCGGGTTCGACCCGGCGCAAAATATCACATCGGCTACCATCGGCTACCCTGTCCTAGCCAGAAGCGTCTTTGGAATGTCAGTACCTGGCTGCCCCAGGTCTATACGAGGATGTTACCATTGACTTAGTCGTCATGATAGGTACGGCCAATTCTTTTTGTATGGATCCGCGCCGTCGTGGCCGCCATTTGGTAAGTGAATCGCGTGTTAATCATTGATGCTCGTAACTAATGAGGTTTCAGGTTTGGATTCCAATCATACTTTGGGTCCCAGTTGGCCATTGTTCTTCTGAGATGCATTTTCGGCAACTCTTGGTGGTACATGGTCAATCACCTCCCCGCCAGTGCAGGTATCATATCAAGAGATCTCTTGGCATTTTTCTTGTTCTGGATGCTCGAAATGCCTTTCCTTGCAGTTCATCCCTCCAAAATAAAATTCTTATTGTGGTTAACATACCCTTCGTCCGCGTTTTATATTCCTATTTCTAACCTTCATCTGGGTAGAGTCTATTAGATGTCCACTGGCTTGTATCGGTGTCTTTGCCTGGTGTATCAATTATGGTGGTGGTATTCAAGTGACTAGCCTCATCTCAGATGTACCGGCAAGTGGTAGCGCCTTAGGATGGGCAATGCTCAACTGTATCAATAGCTACTTGGGTGTTACGAGTGCACTCTTAGTTAATATGAGTCTTGCTTCAATCTTGAGCTAAAGGCTTCTGTTAGAGGCTAATAATTGGACCTAAGCAACCTGATCTTACCAGATATGCCCCAAGACCTAAGGATGCCGGATGGCGCCAAGCGTCATCAATATTTGCTAGGAAGACACTGATTTTCTTCTTTGGTATTGGGGCAACCGCTGCTGTGCAGGGAAATTCGGCCAGGCATACTGGAATCAGTGGGGCCTGCTAAATGCCATCCTTGAACGATTTTGGGGACCAGCAGCCCGTGTAGGATGCTTCTTTGCCTCTTTCGGCTTTACACTGTCGATTCTTGGTGTTAATATCGGTTGTAATGCCATACCTTTCGGTACGTCTCATTATCAACTACTCCAGTTAAATCTTGTAGCTGCTTCTAACTTTGCACCTCCAGGGGCTGATATCACAGGGCTTCTGCCTAAAGTATTCACCATCGTCCGCGGACAACTTTTCTGTGGAATATTATCCTTAGCCATGATTCCCTGGAAATTGACAAGTGAGATTGCATTTTGTCCACTGGCCATATTCAATAGTTACAGACTACAGCAGATGGATCCGCTTTCTTAACCTTCTTAGGAAGTTATAACATTTTTATTTCTCCGATCTGTGCCATGAGTTGAACCCCATGATATTGTCCTGTCCAAGACTTTTTGTGGCTCACTTTATCTACTTTTAGATTATTTATCATTGACTACTTCTTGTCAAACACGGAAACATCCATACCCCTGACTTGTTTAGCCCTGAATATTTCACAACTTTTGTTAGAAAATATAATCTAAAATCAATGTTATAATTAATATATATTATAAACAAAATATACTTTAATACTAATAAGAGTAACTTAAAAATTATTATTATTTCAAAAATTACACTTTTGAATAAAAGTTACGAAATATTAAGAGCCCAAAAATGCTAGTTTTGTATGGGAATCATAGGTGACCCTGTAAGGGCCGTTAATTCTCAAAAATACAGCTCCCATAGGCTTGGCATCTTCGCAGTCCTGCCAACTTTTTAATAAAATGCACCCTCAGTCTATTTGAGGTATTATAATTAACTCTTACCGATCTTTAATTAAGATAATAAATAAACTATATATATAGGCTAATGAGAGCACAGGGTCAGGTCTACTTTATAAAAAGAGATAGGGAAGATACATTACGATTGATAATCCTTAAGGTTAAAATATTATCTGAATCAGAAGATCTCATGAACTAATTTTAATGACCAATATATCAAATTTTACGTAACTAAAAGAATTACTACTATTACGCACTTAACTTCCAAATTTCCGGCGAATTGTTTTCGTCCCCACAACTCCGAGAACCAAATTACTAGAGCTTCAACCAAATAATCTAACAGTCTTACAGAACATTGTTAAAAAGAAAAGCACAGGAGGTCTACAGCATAGATTGGCATCTGTGTCCTGTTAACTTTGTGAGGTCCTCACCATTCCTACCTGACTTCAAATAGGCTCAAGTGCTGCCAGTCTGATTCGATTCATTCTACTATCGTGAGCCACATGATACAGTCGGGTCCCTTTCATGCACCCTCAAATGGAATATAGAATATACTGTCCTCTTTCCGGTGATGATAATTTCTATTAAAAGTAATGCTGATGGCCAT
Organism: Talaromyces proteolyticus; assembly: GCF_021365285.1. Taxonomy (NCBI): domain Eukaryota; kingdom Fungi; phylum Ascomycota; class Eurotiomycetes; order Eurotiales; family Trichocomaceae; genus Talaromyces; species Talaromyces proteolyticus. The sequence goes on along the minus strand of NW_025764282.1, from coordinate 2,422,489 downwards.
TTGTCTACCACGCTGGCCAATTATATTAGCTACCCAAGTAGTTGGGTGAGGATTTTTACAACCTGGACTGTTATTGTTTGCTTTCACAATTCCTTTTGACAGACATAATCTCCTCCAACCACAGGCAACCCATCTACCGCAAAGACCGCACTCGCAAACAATCCCGGCGCTTGGAAAGGTACATTCTCAGCAACATTAGGAAGGACATAATGGCATCTTGGGCCTGTGAAATACTGGGCCGTTGACGACCCGTTTGTCGGTGGAAAGACAACGCTGTTTTCAGGATCGAATGTGACTGAGCGTACAGAAATCGGTGGTTGTGCGTCAAGGAGGGCAGCCAAATCAGTGTATCTTGGATCTCCAGGAGCATACAGCAGCCTGTTGCGGTAAAAGTTGACAACAATGTCGACATAATCTGGATTCTCAAACGCTGTCGCTGTTATGTCGAGATATTCTTCTGAGAACTCCCAGCCGATAGAATTTTTTTGCCAAAGGGTGCGTGCCCAGTTTTTGGGGTTGGACGAAAGGCCAGCTGCACCCCGCGCAGTCAAAAAAAGGTAGTAGTACCAACGTAACGCCTCCGCGTCAGGGCTTAGAGGAACCCAAGCAGTGGTTCGATTCTGAATCAAATAGCTATTTGCTGCGACATGCCCGTTGCAGCGTTCCGGCCACACTGCCGCCGCGACATTAACGGCCACCGTGCCCCAGTCATATCCAGCAAATATTGCCTTATCGATGTTGATTGCATCCATTAAGGCGATGATGTCTGATCCGAGGGCCGCTTGTTCTGCGCTTCGGGCAGTGCTAGGGTGGATGAACGACGTTTCGCCGTACCCTCGGAGGTAGGGTACGACCACCCGGTATCCTTTCTCCCTAAGTAGAGGGACCACCGGGGCGAAGGCATCTATTGAATAAGGAAACCCATGCACCAGGATAACGGCGGATCCATTAGATGGTCCGGTCTCGTAGTATGCAACGTTGAGTGTGGAGGTATTTGCAAATTTGAGAGGTGCGAGACGCGAAGGAGGTGGTGAATTTGCAGCATTAACGGTCACTTCGACAGCAAGAAGGGCGGAAAAGAGCCATGTTGCTGTATAGCACCAGGAGAAAATACTCGGGTACATTTCCCCAAAGCTCTCAGAAGCTAGCTCGACGTATCTGTACTTTGGAAAATTTCATTCTTTAAGGCTGGTACCTTTTTCAAGCGCGAAAGGGACTTTATATATCCATGATTCAAAATATTGCCTGAAGATTGCTTTTATTGTTACAGACAATTTACGTACTTTGATGGCGTTGCGTCATAGTTGATCATCCTTCAGGAGAACTTTAAACGAATTAAATTCATCTAGAAAAGCAGTACGAAGCCTGGCCCTGATATGGCCTAACCAAGGCGCTAAAGGGATAGCGTCGGACTCCACCCCGATGCAGTAACATTTGGACAACTCCCAATCTGGGCAAGACTTGATTAATAACCAAACCTTAACATCGGTTGGAAGAGAAAAAAAGAGGGAGATGGAAAAGTTCCATCTACAAGACTAGAAAAAGCCTGCATCAGGAAAACGGTAAATCTAGAGATCATGATCCCCATCCACGCCTATGTCCATCCGCCGACAGACTGCAGTTGTCTCAAGTGTCTTGAAAGGCAGAGAAGATGCGAAACGCCATCTTGGAAATGGAGAATCCGGTCTTGACTAAGGATCACGACTGAAGTTTTTGATATAGCCACGAAAGACGCTCGCTGCACTTTGTTGGCTGATGCTAAGGCACCTACATAAGAGACCCAAATGTGCATTTCGGGTGCCTTCTCCATCCATTTCTCCAAGTCAGTTTGTCGAAATGCGATGAAAAGTTGGTCAGCGGCAGAATCATTATCAGGCGAATTAAATGGAACGTTAGTGAACAAGGCCTTCCAGTAGATCATGGCAGCTAGGCAACAGCATTCTGATATATGGTCCTGGCATTGATACGATGCAAGTCTTTCGGCCTGCAGAAGCATATAGAGGTATTCACCGTCATGAGGCGATGGGTTGGTTGAGTATCGGCCCGAGGGCGTCGAGATGGATGTACCGGTGGCATAAAAAGGCCCCCATTGGGCGGCTTGCGAGTGATCGACCATACGTAGGAGGAAAATAACGTCATTTGATATTAGCTCCTCATTTAGAGCACGTTCCAGGGCGGTTGATAGAAGTGTTCTTCTGGGTTGGGCAAGATACGGATTTTGGTGCTCATCGATGAATTCAAGGCTCGCATCTTCCTCGTTGATGATAGAATTCCAGATATCGCTACTACATAGTATACACGGAACGTGCCAGTTAGAAACAAAATTAGTCGATCCCAAAGGTGCTCTTACAGCATGATCAAGAATGAAAGCGCACCATCAAACCCCAACCCGGTGCTGTGGTCCCTGGAGCGTACCATTTGCCGAAGCCCAGCCTCGTGAACGTGTGCTTCGGAAATTTTACCGGTAAGTCTCTGTTTTTGATGAGCTGGATCCTAACAGCGTGCATAGGAAGACAAGGACGTACTGCAACATGCGCTAATGCCCAGGTTGTCGCAAGAACTGTGTGTGGCAAGTCATCATGCGACTCTAGACATGATAGAGCTGATTTTGTTAAGCGGATTGCCTCCATGCCATGGAAATAAGTCACCGGGTTATCGGTCTCTCCGTTAATCAGATCAAGATTCGCAGAAGCTGCATGCAGAATAGCGTGAAACATAGCTGGATCACGGAGATACCCTGTTACCCATGCAGTGCGCAACTTGTATGCAGCACTCTCTTGACTTATATTTTTGATACTTGGAACCATAGAGTGAAACCCTTGTCACTTGTTAATATGGGAAGTTTCGCTTGGAATAATGAAGCACCCACGGAAATGGAGTAGCATAGGGAAATACCACCGCTTCGAGACTGGGTACGTGATATCATATTGAATCTCACGGCCAAGTCGAGAAAAGGGCAACATCAGTCGTGGCTCGCTAACATCTTTAGATTCTCTCACCAAACACTCGAGGGAATTTAATTTCTGCCATAGAGACTCAACCATCCCATGCTCTTCTGCTTTCTGACTATACTGACATTGTGCCTGGCGTCTTATGCAGACTTAGCTAGTAGAAGTGGTATTTCATTCAAAGACAGATTACCTCCGACATTCAGAGCACTCTGGGAGGACCTTATCGCACCGTTTCTTCCTGTCCCTGCATGCATCACACGCTTGTGTAGCTTGAATCATTGCTTGTCGAGCCCCACCTCAGCTCTTCAAGACAATCAAAAATTGCTTCACGATAATATTCGAGATGTCTACGACGGTCTTATTTTGGAGAGGTGCCGCCGACACAGCCCCGCTGTGCTCCGGTCTTTAATGGGGCTGAGTATTACTTCCTTCCGGTGATTGGTTGCTTATTTCAGTAACCCCAGTGCTAAATCAGTTTAGGAACGATTGCTTTTGCGCATTCTAGGACTAGCCGCAAATTTTGTTTTTCTTTTCTCTGCCTCGGAAAAACACCCAATTCCGACTTGGTCAAAGTCATGAAAAAAGGAACTACGAGAGAGGCTAGGAATACAACATACAACCGTGGGGATACCATCTGGTTTCGTTTCCGATCCATGGTATATTCGAGATAGATTCACGACAGGTCCTTTGCTTCTTCGGATTTCCATTTCTTTTAACATGAACCGGGCCATGAGTCAAGTTCTTTTTGCTCCTTCGGAAGAAGCCTCCACAGGCGTGATAACTGTATTTTTAGCTGGTACGACTACTAAAGTGGACAAAATAGATTGGCGTGACACTGTCACAAATTCTCTTTTGGGCCTGCCGATTACAATATACAACCCCCACCGACCTGACTGGGACAGTTCGTGGCAAGAGGATATCAGTTATCCTCCCTTTAGAAACCAAGTGCTATGGGAGCTGGATAAGCAAGAAAAAGCAGATATAGTTGTCTTTTATTTTCACCCCGCCACCACGGCGATGGTGTCTCTTTTGGAGTTCGGGTTGAGCGCCAGAGCTCCGGGCAAGAGTATTGTTGTCTGCCCCGAAGGTTACTGTAAGAGGGGAAATGTACAACTTGTTTGCGAAAAGTTTGGGGTTCAGATGGTTGAGAAGATGGAAACTATCCAGCAGCTCGTTCGGAGTAGGGTTCTGGCTAGTGGTTGAACACCTTTTCCGGCGTCTGCACAGCTCCAAATATGGTTTCTTTTCCTTTTTTCCTTCGGCTTCAAATATAATTGTTTGTTAGTTATTCGTTTGAATAATCAAGAAATATCATGTTCATCAGTCTTTTATTGTTACATGCCTATGGTGGCAGAAAGGAGGCCATTTTGCCTTTAGTTGACGGAGAATTGAGCGTTTTGACCAGTTGGACGGATCATACCAGTGTCGGCGACTTCCAAATTTGACGCAGCCGGGACTGTAATTGTTGGGACTATAAGGCAGTCTATTCGAGACTCTTCATGCATAATAGCTCCTATTTTCAGTATATGTTGATCTAAGCTGTCTTCATCATTTAGTTACTCTCCTTAGAAAGCCTTTGCAAGTGGACGGTTAGACTAGATGGGGCGGTGCGATGGCCTCTCTATGGACGGAGTTTAGCACATAACAAAAAAAATACTAACCTATTACGGAAATGACCAAGTTTCACTCATATGATTTGGGATCCACGATCTCTTCAACTGCTACTAGCAATGTTCAAGGAGCATTATAAATACGCCCGTTTGCCTCCTCTAAGATTTAAGTAAATTTTCCCACACGCTAATATACCGATTGATATTTCAACCCAATCAAATCATGTCTAATAATCTAACTGTACTCATCATAGGTGGCGGGTTAGGAGGACTGGCGTTGGGCCAAATTATGCGCAAGAAGGATATTCCTTTCCGTATCTTCGATCGGGATGCTAGTGCTTCAGCACGAAGTCAGGGTTGGTGCTTGACCTTGCATTGGTACGATCTTTCTCTATTTCAATCCTCCGCCATTTTTGTGCTTAACAGATTCTCAAGGGTTATCAACGACTTAATTTCAGAGCTACCTGATGACATTCTCCCTCTTCTGGACACTGTTTCTCATCTACATAGTTATGGCACGACATGTGATGCTGCGATATACCAGGGTATTTCTGGAGAAGAGGTCACACACCTTGCTCCAAGTGAACATGGGCCTTTTATTCGTGCAGACCGAGCTAAGCTCAAAGAGGTCCTGTCAACAGGCTTGTCCGTTGAATACAATAAACACTTTCAGCGCTATGAAGAAACGGAGTCAGGCGTAATCGCTCATTTTGCAGATGGGACTGTAGTTCCTGGTAATATCCTTGTCGGTGCTGATGGAGCCCATAGTATCGGTAAGACTTATAACTCTCTGAAAGTCAGATGGGAAAACTGACCTGCTACAGTGCGCAAGCAACTTCTTGGCCATGAGAAGGCTATGAATTACTCTCTTCCTGTGGAAGTTTGTATGGGAGAAACGACTCTGAACAAGTCAGAATATGAACAAATTTTCAAGGATTTTGCCAAGTCTTGGTATCTAGCAGAAGCCTCGGCTCTGTTCTTCTGTGGCTTGCACAGCGTTTCACAAGACAAAAGTACTGCGCAATACTACTGGATGACCTGTCACCAACAGAAAGATGTAGGTCCTCAGATGTCCTTGTCGAATGTCGAATATTACCACAGAGCTGCACATGCGGTGCGATACATGCATCCAAAGTTCTTACTCCCATTATATAACTCAACTCCGGGTGGGGTTGTGAACCCACCTATCTCACTAGAAGATTTCGTGCCACCGAGTGAGGGATTGCCCAGAGGGAGAGTCACCTTATTGGGGGATGCGTTGCATCTTATGACGCCGTGTAAGTTGAAAGCTTTACCCAGAGACCTTGCATATAAGAAGTTCTATTGTCCCTATTTAGCTGACACTTTCACTTGGTAGTCCGGGGATCTGGAGGTAATTTTGCTATTAAGGATGGCCTAGATCTCGGTTCTTTCATTGCCAATAGTGATGGCAACATCTCCAATGCCTTGCAAGAATATGCGAAGCTAGCAATCCCAAGAGCGGCTGAGGCAGTTTTGGACTCTAGAGAAAGGACCCTAGCTTGGACAGGCGACGACAACTAGTTCAGGATTACACGTGGCTTCTTCTTGCTCGGTTTCTTCGTTCTGTCATGGGAATTGCGTGAGGCCTATATCTCCGGTAGAGTTATTTCCATATCTTAGGGCTTTGTATTCAATTTAAAGATACCTTTGTTGTGTAGACTTAGATTATGTTGACATATCCGGTCTCGACGTCCCAATACCTCTAGCATATTGTTATAGATCTTTATCTCTGCGCCTGGGTTTGAAAATAATAGTTTCTTTAAATCATCAAAAAATGACAACGGACAATTTTCCCAGCGGTTATCCTATTTTCTTCACGCGCCTTTGTAGATAGACAGATACGAGAAGTGCAGGGAGGCAACGTTTGGGTGGGGAGGCTTATCCGCGAACGCAGGGGGCGGGGCAAAGCGGCAAGTACGGCGACCACGGGATTCGCGGAGGCGTGGTATTATTAGTGTGGAGAAGCATCTGCATCGAGGAGGATCGATGACGATTCATCGCACGCTCTTCCAACCCCTGCTGTGTATATTAGGCCAAGTCCCCTCGTACCACCATCACGCATATGCCTCACTCTGGCATCAAGCGTGTTCGCGGCGCCTGTTCAACATGCCGGCATCGCAAGATCCGCTGCGATGCCGCTATCTTGAACGGGCCGTGCACGAACTGTCGCCGGAATGGCCTCCTCTGCGACCCTGCCAAAGCACCAAAGAGTGACCTGCCAAAAGGCTCATCAAGTATTTCTCTAGCAGCCGACCTGACTCCGCATATCTGTGCTATTCAAGGTAATTGATCACTCGTTATGCACTTGGGATCTAGTAGCCAAGTGCTCGGCGAACATGAACTAACTGGCACAGCATCACGGGGGCGTGGGCATCAGCCTTTCACAAACTATCGCTTTATCGCAACTCCTAAGGTACAAGGCCTATGCCCAGAAGATATGGTGTGCTTGAAGGCGCAGAAGTCCCTCTATCTTCCTAATCCTTCCATTTTGGAAAGCTTCCTGCATCATTACTTTCTCTATGTGCATCCTAGCATGCCAGTCGTCGATGAGGCACAGTTTTGGGGAATATACCAGCAAGATGAAGAACAACCTTCCTCTACTCAACAAATATCACTTCTCCTTCTCCAGGCTATGCTGTTTGCTGCGTCCAGCGTATGTTCACATTCGTATCCTGTTAGGGATGGACGATGTCAGGCTGATCAAGGCAGTACATTCCAATCGAGCTTTCGAGATCTCTTGGCTATGACTCAATCGCCGCTACTCGCAAATCCTTGTATCGAAGTGCTAAGGTAACTCTCATTCTATATCCATATTGAGTGATCTAGATATAGAAAACGGCGTGAGCGAGTAGTAGTTAATTTACACTCAGGCTCTCTATGATTTTGATACCGAAAGCAACTCCGTCGATATCGCTCGCTCCGCCCTTTTACTCACTTATCACAATTCCAGCGTCAATCAATTGACCAACTCAACCTGGCTTTCCATTGCAATTCTCCATGCACGAACGATCAACGCTCATACCTATGCCACGCAAAACCAAACACGCAGCCAGGTCTACACTTTGAAGCGAATATGGTGGTCATGCATTGTCCGTGATAGAATTGTGGCCATTGGAATGCGGCGACCGTTGCAGATTACTAAAGAACAATTTGACTCTTCTCAAACAATTATTCAGCACACGGATTTTGAAGAGGAGCTGTGTCGCTCGAAAGTATATGATAAGCAGACGAAGCAGAAATTATGCGATATTTTCATTGCACAGTGTCAACTAGCGGTAGCGATGACCGACTCTGTCTCAATTCTCTATCCACCCTTCAAAAACAAGTCAACACTATCCATCGATGACATCAACCAGGAGCTCGCCATGTGTGTCCACAGTATTAACAGCCTCAAGATATGGGAATTGAGCTACTTGATGCCAATCGAAGAAAGTCTCGTTAATGCACATGCTACGGTAAAACTTTATACTCATCTCACGTCCCTATATCACCAGTAGGTTAATTCATTCAAATTTCCGCTGTGAAATGCTTAATTAACAACGCTCTTTACTTTCTAGGTCAACACGTGTCGCTCTATGCCATTACATGGCTCCCTTGCTGTTTCTTCGTCATGAATCTCGATGGTATACAAGCTATATAATTAGCATCAATCAAATTAAGAGTGAGTTGGTTGATGCCGTCGCCACCGTCACAGCCAAAGTTCGTGAGGTCTGTACTGCTTGTAATGTATCCAAGGGCCAACTTCCTCTGAGCATTTTGATGAACACTATTTTGCCTGCTTTTCTCCTACGACTGAACATGCAGCTTTGTTCGTCCACGCCATCTTTTTACGGTGAGTACCCATCCTCGATATCACCGTACTCTTATGAAGACAATCAAAGCCTCAAGTGCTACCTCCAAATTATCGACACCTGTAACGTGAGATATGATACCTCATATATTGCGCACTGGTTTGATCAGCTTCTCCGAATGGCTACTGCGGTCAAGGTTCGAATGTTGGCAGTACAAAAACGTTTCCCAGAGCAATTACCACGCCTAACAGGATCATTTATTGACTTGCTAGAGTATCAGCCAATGACCTACTTAAGCCTTGCAACCGCAATTGATGGCCTTTTCGCCACAGCAAATGTTACCATCGAGACGGCACAAGTGCTTTCCACTTTCCAAAGAGGGGTGATTTTGGAAAGTGAACATCAAATCATGATCAGCAATGATCCAACTAATTATGAATTACCAAATTCGAGAAGCGAGCTTTCTACTCGTGTATCCTCAAACAAAGAAGGAGATTTTGATGTTGCGCAAAAACAGGACTATATACAATTGGTACAGGATCTTCCAATCCTTGGTGGCTAGATAACATCCTACGTACCCAGAATATGTGTATTCCATCTGATTGGACCTTGCATATTTGTCAAATACAATAACTCACTGAAAAGCCAACGCGATTGTGGCTTCTCGGGCTTCTCTATTTAGTTCTCCTTGGCTTGTTTGCCCTATTTGTTAACCAGTGTTTATAAGAAATTATGGCGACTACGATATAATTGGCCGTTAAGAAGCAGACCTGTACCAGAGCGAACATTTAATTAATGCGGTATCGTGCCATACATGTTTGGGTCACTAGCACCAGTTGAGGTTAGGTATGACTGTTTATTTCCTCTCGATAGCTATATAGCAATTGATATCATTCATAATATCACACGGCAACGGCCAGATTGAACGTTAATATTCTCAACCTTAGTTGGCGAGACACATCACACGGAGCCGACACTTAATGCCAAAGCCTACATGACATAAGAACTCTCTGAGATGAACGGTCTACTTCTCAGAAAGCACAATATCTTACCGATAAGTAATCAATGCGAGTCTCTACATGGCCTCCGTCATTAGAGTTACGCAGCAACAAAGAATAGAGCTATTACAAGAGTAGAAGCAGTAGTAAAGATATACAATGGTCAGTAAGGTGTCTGATCTTCGCCGATACAATTGACATGAGCCTAGCGCTAAAAAGAGAACAGACTCATATCACTAGAATGAAGGCTACCTAATCTCCTTCTATTATATGCAAGGGCGGAAATGAGACGAGATAAAAATGATATATGGTTGATGAGAAGAGATGGCGTTTACGTTGAGAAGTGAGGGGCATTGATGAACAAACCCATCAAAACACCAGCTATTGTACCAGCAATGGGGATAGTGGCAATCCATGCGATAAGAAGAAGGCTAACACGCTGCCAATTGACGGCCTTGACTGTGCCATTGCAGAGGCCAACACCGACTGTGGCGCCTGTAATGCACATGGATGTAGACACCGGAAGTGAATATTGCGAAAACAATAGGACAGTAATAGCTGCTCCCATTTCCATTGAAGAACCTACAATAGTGGAAAGTAAGCAAATATATATCTTCTAGATTGAAAAAGAGTTGGGACAGACCTCTGCTTGGAGAATGGTAAGTGATCTTATTGCCCATTACTGTTTCAGAATGGTACGTTAGTATTAAGTATGAACCGTGCAGGATTCAATTTTACTTACCCTTCATGATATTGTAACCGTAGGTAATTAGACCAATAGATATGCATCCAGATAGAACTGCAAGCTGCCAAACAGGGACGGGGGCTTTGGCAGCTGCAGCACTGCCAGTGTTCCATGCCGTATATATGACTGCCCAGGGTCCAACTGAATTTCCAATATCATTCGCGCCGTGCGCAAAGGAAGCAGTGCATGCCGTTATAATTTGGATGAAGGAGTAGGTGTATTCGACCTCATTCGGGTATTTCTCCGCATGTGCATATACGCGTTGCATTCGCTGACCATCTGGGGTACCAGAAATCCCAGTTTGTGCACTATGTATGTCATAATGCATACCATAGAGCGCGCCGCATACGATCATGGCTGGGATACGCTTTGAAATTATCTTCAAGTTGTGAAACTCGTAAATTTGTCCAGGACCCATAGGGTTGTCTCGAAGGGTTCGCATCGCCCATCCAAGCGGCCCACGACCCTCAACAAGCTTGGCATGGTGCTTCTCTTTGCCTTGAGCCATACGATCTTTGTATGTAGACTGTGTAGCTTCAGCTACAACTAGTTTCTTTTCAGATTCTTGACCAGCGTTTCCTAGGTTATTAGCGTCCTCTCGAGCATTAATCTCTGGCGAGTCTGTGATTGAGTGGTCGTCACCGTCTTGAATGACGGCATAGTTTGGTACTTTGGCTTGGTAAGCATCGACAGGGGCAGGGCGCTTGAATAAGGCAGGCCCAAGGATAATCATCCACCACTTAACAGTGGGATCCTTTTGAATCACTTTTGCGTAAAGAAACGGAACAAAAAACAAAGCCGACAAGACAGCGACGCCTCCACCCGTTCCCATTGTAACTGCAGCAATATACCATGCAGGCTTCTTGCCTAGATTGAGGCTTGGAGACCCCTTATATACGATGGATAATGTGCAAATAGTAGCGGCAACGAGAAAGAAAAAGGGAGAACTCCAGACAGCCCAAGGCACGGGGTTTTTGCGCATGTGCACAACAAGCTTGATGAGCATAAAAATAACGGCGGCAAAACCACCAGAGATGAGGGGAGCAAGTCCTAGGCCAGCGAAGATAGCTCCCAGGCCTTTGCCATCATTCCAACCCCATTGAACATTAGATGCTCCGACAGTCGCAACACCGACACCAGCAACGGCTGAGATCAGAGAGTATGTTGATGAGACATGAGCAGAGTGTCGTGTACACCACATGACCCACGATGAGGCAGCAGCGAGTGCGCAGGTGAATGCAAGCATTTGAACTCCCGCGTTTCCTCGAAATGCGGCGTTAGGAATGATGCCGTTCTTAATGGTGTCGGCTGTTCTAGCGCCCACCGTGATGGCTCCGAGCATTTCAAATACCGTGCCAAGTACCATAGCCTGTCGATACGTGACTGATCGCGACGAGACGCTCGTTGCCCAGGAGTTTGCCACATCGTCTATGACAAAAACAAATCAATATATGTTAATGGTTGGCGCTGTGCGCCCATTGTATGTCACTTACTTGCACCGTTGTTGTATGCATCAAGCATAGCGAACAGTGTGCCAATGGCAAATATGTAATCGTACTCGTGGAGCCTCATTTTGGCGTAAAGGTTGAGCAACGATCACGCAATCCAAATGAATGATAGCTAGTTGTCAATGATACAAAATTTATGGGTGAACGGGTAGAATAGTCAATATATAGACAATCCACACAGAGACCTAAAAGGGACTTTTCAGGGATGCATTTCCCGCCCATCGCACCTGCAAGCACGTGGGGTTGCCTGACACAGCATGATAGAACCAGATTCAACGTTGTCTACGGACTCTGGACAGAGAATTTTGACTGCACGTTCTCATATGGCAAACTGTGATTCGCGACGATAGTTTGACAGTATCTCATCCAAGCGTCTTGGTATTGCACATATCAGTGTCTCCGACACGACCCTGCCGGTTTCTCTCAAGGATTTGAGAGATCCAAGCGAGTCGCCAAGGAAGGAGGCAAATTAGAAGACCGGTGGTAGGACATCTGAGAAGAAGTGGCCTCCCTCAGTGCAATATTATTTGCTCTTAGAGTTTACTTGCCCAGTGCGGCGGAGGCTTTTGCGCCGCGTGCGCGCCAAGATCTTGGCGGCGGACTCTTGGCACTGGGTAAGCGTAGTCCCTGGCGTATGGGAGCTACTGTATCCACCACGTGCGATGCCGAACTCATCGTCGATAATAATGCCCGAGCCAGTGCTGTCACGTCCGGCCCTAGCGTCTTCTGTGCGTCTTCTAGCACACCCTCTCACAACTGCATGGCTTGCATGGCTTGATCACGCCATCAGACCTTCTCCCCCGAACTGTTTCTGACACGAAGCGTCATGTGCTCAATCCTAGATTTTCGGGTCAGCCAGTATATTACTGTCACAGTCCGGGATCCCAGCCATGACAATGTAGCCGATGGTCTTGCTGGTTTTACTACTCGAAAGACCAGTATGTTACTAATTATTCCTGCTTCAATATTAAACAAGTGCCATCTGTCTTGGATCTTGCAGACTCCTTCCGATTTAGTAATTGTCTTGAGATCTAGACCCGTCTATTAGAGTTTCACAATTTCAATGTTGTATAAACACCAGTCTTTGATAGTGGAGATGTTGATTTGGGAGCTGAATGTTGCCAAGGGAATCCAGGCCTGACTGTTCAAATGGAGTCAATGAAACATTAACGTGGTCGCCACTGCTTGATTGTAGAGTCCTGAAATCGCACATTCCAACCATTATGGAAAATATAGCGACCCACCAATGACCAACATAACCGATTTGATCGAGGAGTTAGTTGATATCTGGACTTTCCGCACAAACCCTACGTGACGGTCCTGGGACCTCTACTGTATGAGTGAGCAGCTGCGAGGATTGACTATCTTCGCATATTCTGGTCTTTGGGTACAGTAACTTGGTGTATCACATACTCCCGCTCAGCCTTATCTTCAAAGTAGCTGCTATTCGTTTGTCCAACTAGACGTTGTTCACTCTTCCACCTCACAATTGCACTCCACTCTCCAAATATCAATACACAAACGATCTGACACCAACTTTTTCAGAACAAAAAAATTTCTACCTTGGCGCGCTAATACTCAAGGAATACGCGTCAAGTCAAGCGCGCATATCTTATTCGACCTTTGTGCTCCATCAGCGATGTCACGTCGGTAATGCTTATATGGGTCAATTTGGAAGCCTAGCAATCAGAAATATTAATACTCTTTGTAATTATTCACAGTACCAAATATTCCCATGGCCACGTAGAAGGGTTGCCACGTGGTATGGAAGTTTGGACAGAGTAAAAGTTAGGAAATTCCGTGGTATCAATATCTTGATCGCCCACATTAAGTATACTATATACCGTCAACTAGTATTGTAGTCTCGTATATATACTATATTCTAGACCGAATAAACCGTATGTATAACTGAGGCTAGATACTGATCCCATTTAAATGAATTACCTTTTTTTCCAGCTGAGAACAGCCTTGATTGTAGTTCTCCCTTGGTATCTTTGATAGCACTCTCAAAATCATTAATGTCGTAGCTGACAATGAGTTTCTCAAGCGCATATTGTCTATGATGATGCTCCTCAATGAGATATGGTATCATCTGGGGGGTTTTAGGAAGCAATGACCTTTCCTACATTCGGCTTCCTTTCAAGTGGAAATGATTTATAGAAGGATAAACGACATGCCTCCTTCGTGATAAGCCCTTCTGAACTTTTATCAGTTAATTTCTACTATTGGCAGAAAAACTAGATTGACAGCGTGTGGCCACCTCCACTGCCAGTTCGTAACCCCAAGCTACCTGCAAGACACGAAAGACTTAATTCTCAAGCTGACAATGAGAGACGTGTCACACAGAGTTGTCTCCGAGGAGCCTGAAAGACAGGAACGGATTCACATCATCTCAACAACATCACGTGTAACTTCAAACAAGTTGCCTCTTTCCAAACCCAAGTGGTGGTTGTCCAACTTGCGAGTCGCTGAGAAATCAGACCCCAGTCCCGGTTGATGCAGTGCAGCAAAAATCAAGTCATACACGCCTCCAAAATCATTGTTTTCCAGCTTCTCCAGTCCTTGTTGTCTCAATGACTCCGCCGTGCGGTGCTCAATCACCCAGTCCTCCTGCCTAGTGCGGGTGATTCTCAAGAGTACGTCGAAAATGTCATTCTGGGACACTGTGAACTCTGAAATGTAGACATGGCTGTTTCGAAATTCCTCTGGTTGGGTAATTATTTTAGCAACTACCTGACCGACTGTGACCAATCTTGTGGTGTCAAATTTGCCAACTCCATTGTCGTATAGCACAGCGGTCCGCGCTTTGGGATTGAAACCATACAAGTTTCTTTCCAAACACTACCAACCCATATTAGAAGGTCAAAGATAAAATACAATAACAACATTTAAAATTGAAAATATAAACAAATGAAAAACAGAGAGTAGCTTATAAGCTTATATCAAACTTACCCAGTCGTAAAACGGACCATTGATGACGGCCGTCCAGCTTGTGCCTGGGTGATCAAAAACAACCCTTTCCAAGTATTTCGTAGCATCAAGTTTTGCCTGGTAAGGTGGAACTGCCTTCACTATATTATTGTTCGTGACATCCTAGTACATCAATCAAATTGTTATTGGACTGCAAATCAACAAAGGAAACGGCCAAAGAAAGCTACGTACGCTACCGAAGTCACTAGGGATAATCCTTTTCACACCTAGATTTGCTGCAATATCGATGAGCTTGTTTTGTAACTCAAAATTGGCTGGTGTCGAGTTCAATGCTATGATCAGGACATCTTGGCCAGTCAAAGTACCCTTAAGGAAATGAGGGTCGTTGAGATCACCTTTGAGAATGGTGATTGTAGGCATGCTAGCCTGCGGAATTATCGACTTCGATTCCTCACGGACAAGTAACGTAATCTCAAGGTTGGTAGGAGAAGCCACAAGGGCATTCAGTATAGACTGACCGATATTTCCGGCCGCCTGTTTATTCTGTCAACCCACCTTTTCCTTTAGAAAATGCCAGACAGGGAAGTAGCATACCCCAACAAGAACAATGTTTCTGTACGACATTTTTATTCGATAGGCAGTGTAGTAATATTGTCAATACTTGGGAATGTAAGTCTAGTAGAATGAGAATAGGAAGATAATCGGGGTTTCGAATACTTATATAGATACGAGTGGGGTAGCAAATATCAAACATCGCGAGATAACTAATTATGATATCTAATCATGCCTGAAAGTTTCCGGATCTTTTGGAGTAGGCAATGGGTTTGAAAAAGTTGTCGGCGATACAGTCTTTCCAGTTTCAATGTATCAAAGCACCCGGCGGACACTAGCGGACTAGTGGATTGTTCACAACTAAACTTTCCATATTTGGACAACCCGACTCGCACCAGAAATAAAAAATACATCAGGCATCGGAAGCCGTTACTATTCTCGGGCACGGCACAATGAGAGCTGATATAATTAATTTGAGCAAGAAGCAAATGGGAATCATATGGGTTCCCTCAGGATGGAGAGGCTTGGCATCTTTTTCTGCAACCCGAAACCTGCTCGCTCTTCGTTCTTTGCCGATGTTTTCAGTGGGTATGAATAACTGAATAGCTGTGCAAATATTGATGTGGAGGAAGACTCCCCAAAGCCCATATAGCATCTGTCTATATGGTCTTGGCTCTTACCAAACATCTAGCATGCCTGATATTTCTTGCAGATACACATCTACCTTACTATTAGCGCCGCTTCTGGCACGTATTGAATACACGGCTCACCAGCCAAGCCCCATCGAAGTCTTCCACGCTGAAGCGCCCTCGTCATTGTCACTAGCTGAAATCTTTCCTCGGTAGTCAATGCTTGGTTGACTTCTGCTCGGTGACATATCGCCAGCGCGGTGCGATAATTTGCAATGACTCCTGTAATAGGGAGACGGTCTTGGAACTCATTGTCATCGTTGTCGTCTAGAGAGTTTGTAACTATTTCAGTGTTTATCCGTATTGTAGTCGCCAGGGTTTCCATTGGATAAGCCAGCTGAGCCGGCGTGTTGTTGGTGGAAAGGCCAGAAACAGATAGATGGAGATCAAGTGTCGCACTATCAAATCACTTAGCTATCTGCAAATGGTATTTTGGCCAAAAGAAAAGGAAATACGCAATGATCATAGCAATGGCTCCACAGGAAGGCCTCCAAGAGCCGGGCGCTGTTTCGAACAACACGTTGAGCAGGGTTGTTAGCTGGGTAGACAATTTACTCAAATCTGGCTCAAATCCTTCCTTTCTGTCATGATCGGAACGGTATTCTAGAGTTTGAGCAGCAAGATATGCTGCTTGAATTTCACGACAAAAGTATTCACAATGACACGTCCCTATGTCCGTTATACGTATTGGAGCGGCTGTTAGACTTCCTTCGCTTGGTAATTCAGACCACCATGGTGGCTGCTCGATGATTAAAGGATAGGAACGTTTCTTCCAGTGGGATTGTGCAATCAATCTATTGACCAACCCTTAGCGCAAGCCTTTTACTCCAGGCTCTTTTTGGGTTTAACGTACCGGTCGAGGAGGAATACAGCCCACCAGACTCTTCTTGCCTCGTCATCGCGTTCGTCTTTATAACTCTCTCTAGCAAACGGACACGGCTGGTGGACGTGGACAAGGCCAGAAGCTGTAGATAATGTCACATATGCATCTGAAATAAAGCCAGCTCCCAGTTGATAAGTTGTTAGGAGAACTCCACACTGCCTTGTTTCCAGAGCAGATCGCCTAAACGCCTGCAACAGAGTAAACATTGACTGGCATTGCTTGTAGACTTTGCGCTGCAAGTCAGAATTGTGTGCTCGCTCATTTGATGATGATTGTGTCGCCAGATGGATAAACAGAAGCAGAGCAGCAGTTTCAGCCTTCAAAGTCAATGGTTGATCTCGCTGTGTTGTTTCCAGCTGGGTTGTCAGGCGTGGAGACTTGATAATTGGCAACCACGGATGGACCAGGCGAACGTAATTCTCTACGACTTGGAAGGGGGTGAGTGATAGATCTCGTAGAGTCTGCGATACCTCATTTCCTATGCCAACATCTAGGTCATAGCTTCCCATTTGATCGAGGAGCATTGACAAGGGTAAAGACCCGCTGGAGGCTGATGCCGCTGTTGGTATTGGTGTCTGTGTGGTGAGGTATAGGCAATCATTGTTGCTTCTGTAGTATAGTGTGTTAGTTGTGGCAGATTGCCGTAGAGTTTGTTCCTTATGCTAGCATGCAAGCCATACTTGAGACACCGACTACATGACGGCAGCTTTCTGTCGCACTTGCGCTTTTTGCGATAGCATGCAGCGCAAGCAAAGGATGCGTTGGGTATGATTTGGGGTGTGGTGTTGCCGCCATACGACGGCAGCAATTCGTCCATATCCTTGTCACCGAGATGGTTATCGGCATGTCATGTCGTGGCCGCTAGTCAACAGAAGCGGCTGTCCTCACAGTTATCACCCAGGACGGGCCTTGCCATTCTGAGGTTAGTGTATATTAGTGTATCCAACTATTTGATTTGTTTGGCTGTATCTATGATTCACATGTGTCTCAGCCATCTTCCAGCCAATCCGCATCTGCAATTCAAAACGATATGCCGCGCTTAGCCGGCCATGGTTAGTGCCATAGTCTACTATCAGAAAGCACTAATACTGCCGAGTTTTCTGTAATTTTCCATTATTCACAGCAAATCTCAAGGCCCTCATGAGTCACATGAAACTGTTGGCTGAATTAAGAGAGGAGTTCAGACACAAAACTCAGGCTACGGCTGTTGTTCATGGTCGACAAATACTGTATGTACCAATAATGGCTCGGCTGTATTAGCGTTGTTGTTATCTCCGGACTAATCCCTTGTAGCAAGTGATTCACCACTTGCGACAAGAGTTATAAATAGCGTCCTGTGCAGGCAGCAACAAAACGAGGGCAGTCCAGGACGGACTTGGACCCCGCGGACCCGCCGAAACCATCAGTACGCAGGGGCTAGACCGCAGCTGTCCAATTGCCAGTGAAGACAGACCCGGCGAATGCTTGACTGCACCGAAGTGGGGCGCTGCGAGGTACTGGCAGGGGTCCCGTGGGCTGAGCAGGCAAGCTGGCCTGAGGAGAGCCGGCGATTGGCTGCGGATGGCATCACGTAACGTAACATAACACAACACGGAAAAAGCTTGATTCGCATTGAGCTAGTCCCGCTCGTAGCTGAGAATTGTGAGCCAGTTGATTTGTGGACTGCCACACGCCTGTAGTTTTGTCGGCAAGCCGTAAGGCGTGATGTTACTCTTAAGATTGGGAAGTTAGTCACTAGGAAGGCATGGGCCATCCCCAACTGGGCCTCCGCGGCCACAGGGGCTGTTGTGCAGGTGGAACATGGCTGACTAACTGGTCGACCGTTTGTGCTCCCGCAAGACAATCAAAACCTGCGGCATTGCCGCCCCAGCATCATATATTACTCTCCTTGCGTGTGCCTGGTATATCAATCATCAACCACGATATCTCGATCGTCCACCATTCAATGTTCTAAGCGGAGTCTCGTGTTCTTCCACCCCTCCCCCAAGGTCAACATGTCCTGTCCTTCGCGAACGGCTGCGTTGTGCCACTACGCCGCCGTTCTGCTTCTTTTCCTTTCCTCCCCAGCCTGCACTTTCTCGCTGGCTGCCACCGGCTACGTGAAGTTGAATTCGATCGACCAAGCACCGTCACTTGACTCACGAGATGCCGTGAAGCCGTTTGCGCTACGAACAATGCCACTGGGAGCTTCAATCACTTGGGGCTACAAATCACCCGATGGCAATGGGTATAGGGAACAATTGAGGAACAACATGACCGCCGCCGGATGGGAGGTTAATATGGTCGGCAGCATGCATCATGGGACTATGCAGGATGATGTAAGTGCGCTCTCTCTCCTTCCGGTACAAAGTGCCCCATTCGGTCGCTTGGCTAATTCTACGTTTTTGGTAGGACAACGAGGGCCACGTTGGCTTCCGGGTTGATCAAATCGCTGAAAAGGCTGAATTGACAATACCACAAAAACCAAACCTTATCCTGATCAAGTGAGTCGAAGCGAAGCCTACGCCACGGATATTGCTGACCTGAGCCTCCCGTAACTATAGCGCCGGTACGAACGATGCTCTCCAGCATCATAATGTCTCGACAACCGGTGAGCGCATGGACCAACTGCTCGACCGTCTTTACGAAGCCATTCCAAATACAACAGTTGTGCTGTCGACCCTACTTCCCAATAAACGCGTCCCAATTAGCGCGGCCAATATTAGTGCGCAGTATCGCGACATCGTCGACCGGCGCCAAAAGGCAAACCAGCGCATCGTTCTTGCAGATATGTCACAAGGGGGCAACGCCCTGTCAAAATCCGAGCTGGTGGACAATACTCATCCAAATGAAGCCGGATATACCAAAATGGCTGAGATTTGGTGGGGCGCCATCCAAGAAGCTGAATCTAAGGGCTATTTGTCGGCACCTGCAAATGTTGATAACGTAAACGACGCGAACGGTGGCAAAACTAGCAGTGACGATAAGCTGACCGAGGCGGGAAAAATCACCATCGGTATCGTTGTGCCCTTTGGCGTTATAACCGTCGGAGTTCTTTCATTCCTTTTTTACCGCCGATGGCAACGAAGAAAAGAGAGGAAAGGAGAAACCAATTCCGTTCTTTCCTGACCTAGCCTTTTCTCTGTTTTATGTATACCATTTTCCTGCATAGCGTTTCCGTTTGGGTTGAGCCTGATATTATACCCTTCATTTCCGAATATTTCATAGAGTCATAGACAACTTTTTGTCATGGGGGCACATCTGCATTTTCTTTTCTGTCTCACTGTATATTGGATTTCTTTTCTGATGATCTAAAATAGATACTGCATAATTCCATGATATTGACATAGCCAATGCTTCACCTCCAACTGATAGAAATGAATAGAGGTAGACGAGATGAGACTCCGAGCGACTGGGGCCAAGATCTCGCATCTCTTGTCCGAGGTATGGATTGCGTACTTTGACTCATGCTTTCATCGGCAGACAACTACCATTGCAGGCGGTGTAAAACCATTCTTGCTCTGAATCCATCGCTCTATATTCTCTACGGTTTCCTCATACCACGTGTGCATGATACCCTCTTCGACATATCCCATATGGGGGGTGATCTGCAGATTACTTGTAACCCCATGGCCCCAATCCCGCGAACGCTATCGACCTTTGGTAGTTAGTGACTCAACGTCAAAAACATCTAGAGCTGCGTCACCAATTCGGCCGTTATGTAAGGCATCAAAGAGGGCGACATCATCGATCAGTGGTCCACGTGAGGTATTAACTAATAGCGCTAAGTGGTTCATGAGCTATAACTCTTTTCGCTCCAACCATTCCTCGAGATCGTTCACTTAGAACATAATGCAGAGTCTGCATATCAGTGTTTCGAAACAGCTCCTCCTTGCTCCCAGTGATGAAGGCGGGTGCGTCTGCATCTCGCCCACCACCATGTACAGGCAACCCCATTTCGGCACCTGTCTGATTTGCCTTCTCTTACGTCAGGTTCTCACTCAAACAGATCAAAGCTCCAATGCGCGCAACCGCTGCCCCCAGCCGGTCTAGACCCGCTACTCCCAGTTTCGTACCTGTCAATCCCTTTGCTAGCTGTGTCTGCTATTCCTTTATAGCCTGATCTTTTCATGCGGGCTTCGTCATTCGCAACGTTTCTCGCGAGTGTCATTGCCAATGTGTGCTGAGTTGTAGGCTGACTGACCTTTTCTTAATATCAAGCTGAGGCCGTACAGGTCTTCTGATATCTTTTCCATCTGTCTGACCCCTCCTGGGAGCTGCCGCTACAGTAATACCCAAGTCCTTCGCTACAGCCAGATCAAAAGTATCGAACCGAGTTCCTGTCGCCAGCAAAAGCTTCAAGTACGTAAGCCGCTGTAGCAGATCGGCCGGGAAAGTAGTTCGTTCTCGCATGCTGGATATTATGGTAAATGGCTTCAGACGATTAACAATTGCATCTGTCTGGGCCATGGTTGTCTGTTTATGGGAATACGGAGGGAGAGGCTCCCGGAAGCTCGTAACAGACAATTTGTCGCAGGGATTTCAGCCAGATGTCCATGTGGAATGTCCGAATAATCATTCAAGACAGCTATTGATAGCCGACATTTAGTAGAGACTAGAGGGCGACAAGTGTATGAGCAGTGCCTTGGATTCAATTTTGGGGAGCGACAAGGTCGTACTAGTACCTGCATCTGGAATTAACAGTTGCGTACGTTACTTGGCGTTACTCATTCATTCGTTATTAAAGGCTCATTGGTTTTTAGGCGCATTATTGTTGTTCTGCCTTGTTCAGTATGCTATATGGGAAAACGAAAAATTATTCAACGGGCGATGTGGAATGGGTTGACGGAATGATACGCAACGTGTTGGATATATAAAGACTGAGTTATAAATTCTTACATGTTGGGGGAATACATGCATCTGAAGTTCGGCCCCATTCTCCGAAATTCGCATGCTACAACTCGATCATCAATGTTTTGTACACCCAATGAAGCCATGTAAATATGCTTAGTTCTAGTGTGATGAAGTTATACTGCTTGGAGTTTTGCTAGTGTGGTTTAGCCAAGCTCTTTTCAAATTCGTTTAAAGCTTGTATTAGTATCGCTATCAGTAGCTGCGCTATAAATTTCTAGAGTAATGAAACATTGAAATCTATCCTCTACGTCAAATCACTATCTAGTGGCTGATGTGTTGCCCATAGTCGTTAAACGTGCCCAATGAAATTACTCCATTGGACACCTCCTCATCCTTTAAAAGCTGACCTTGTAGCTCTTCCAGCCCGGATAGGAGATCTGCATACTTAAGGCCCTTTAATCTTTCCTTTTCTATGGTTTTCGCGAGTTGGAAGTTGCACATTTCCTCTGTTGTGTGATATGCGGTGGATCCATTGGCGCGCACATCTGGGTAACTCAAATCAATTGGAGAGCTATCTGGGGCCACCTTTGAGAGTAGTCCAGAAATGTCTAATACGCGTTCGGGGGCGATTGTCAGGCGACCCTTCTTGAAAACACATTTTGAGATAGCAGTGGCGAATATTGGCGAGTCTAGGTCCGTGGAAGAAGACGCAGGCGTTTTTTCATCTTCCAACGAATTTGATTTTGCTATCTCTGTGACCCCCCTTACTGAAGTCTTTGGTTTTCGCTTGACTCCACCGATATTAGTTACGGACGCCGTAGGTTTGATTTTACCCTTTTGGACAAAGTGCGTCACGATATAGAGCCACTTCTGATCCCATGTTAGAATACGCGACCAAACTTCATAGGGGTGAAATGTCGGAATCTCTCGTTTGAAGCTAGTTTGCGTGGAGCCTAGCATGACAGTCAGGATGCCACTTTTCCCTGCCGCTCGAAGATCTTTGTCCAACTTGGCCATGCCCTTGAAGCAGAGAAACGCTAACAGGTGGGCGCGGCTCGTATCTAAATCGGTGAAATAAGTGCTATTTGACTTATGGAGGTTGAAATCGCCTTCCAATAAAGGCACTCTTGTTGTCGTGATAATTGGTAGAAAAACTAGAGGGACACCATTTGTCTGCCGTCGAAGCATGGCAGGACACTGCTCTACGGGCTTCCGCAGAGAGGCCGTTAGAACCGGTATGAAAAACCGATACTGGCACAAGTCAACACTAAAGCTGGAGTCTTTGTAGCACTTCCCTTATCATCCCAAATGCGACTGGGGGTAGGGAAGAGCCGGAAGAATTACTTCAGATACGTCACTTACATGCCAGACAAACGGAAAGCATTTTACATTAAAGATCGTGAAGACGAGCGCGGCGAACCTCCAAGCTCTTAACCGTCTCAGCAATCTCCACAGTCTAAAATAATAAGCCCCCTTCATTTTCATTGTTACCGTCTCGTAAGTCCTGCGACGTGTAGCAATGAGATGCTTCGTGAACAGAGGGAAAATGCTGTGTTGTGATTATTACGAGGATGGAGCTTGCGATAAGCCGAGGTTCGCGGACTTGTTGGGAGCTTGCCATAAGGCCAAGCACGTGCAACCCCAACACCGCCCATAACCCTAACCCTCCCTACAACGACTGATATCTTTCCTGTAAGAGACGGTTCACCTTTTTATTGTTGAAAATTCGTGGGAAACAAATGCATTATGACGAGCGTCAAAGCCTACAGCTGGGTACTGTAAAAACGAAGGAACAACATTATGGCAATCCTACAGGGTTGATGAAAATGGAAAGGATAAGCCCCCATCCATAACCGATGCAAATTAAATATGTGCGTATGTCATTTATGACATATCTTCTGGTAAATAGATCAATTGCAAAAGGTTTGAGCCAGTGTTCTTCATAGCAGTTTGCATGGGCATAGCCAACGTCGTGAAAATCAGGTTTAAACTGTTATGTTTCTCATGACAGCGACTGCAATACATGCCCATGCTGCCACATCAACTGTCCACGTACGCAGCGCATGAATGCTTAGCCATTCATCCAACACTTTCGAGGGCTGCATCTTGGACCGGTCGTCATCAATCAGCGTCTGAATGCGGGGGACGACCAGAGGTGTAAATAGTAAATGGCTTGCTGAAAGGGCTGCGCCGCCTATATACCATTTCAGTGACTGATTCGAAACTAACGAGTCATGGCGCCAGTAATAATTCCCGACCACACCCCAGAAAGTAAGACCGAGAAGTCCAACCACGCGCGGAAGGCTAGCCGGCAAGAAGGCCTTCCAATAGCCTGACAGGATTTCATTGGACTTGGAACGGTTTTCGTCATGATTGAATATCCGGAGGAAAAGGGTCTGGTCCCAGGCAAACCATAGGGTGCAGCTGGATGAAATCAATGGGGCGACGGCTAGAGCGGCCATTGGGTCGTAGATAGAACGAGACGCCATTGTTAAAGCCAAAGCAGTGAGGGATGCTGATGCGGGCTTTTGGGTTTGGAACCAAAAAAGAATAAAATACTAACACTTTACGAGCGATGCAAGAAAGCACTGAGAAGAGCCAGTGATCCAGTGGTATGGAATAGGATGGGATGGAATATATGCCAGACGGAAGCAGGGCCGATGAGTTCATCCGCGAGCCCGCGTCGGAGTCGGATCATGTCATGCCATCATGGCCTTGCCGTATGACGCTTGTAACGGCTGGGCACGATACGCAGTTCCCACACATTACGCGCTATAGAGTTGGGCGTCATTTGGAGACATAATTTACCGGCATGTAATTATGTAAACACAACACTTCTAGCTCGGTATTCCGACTTTATACAATAGGCGCCGCGAAGCCTAGACAGATGTCCCGTTCTTTGATGATCTGAGGAGCGCCAAGTCGGCGTCTGGGCCCGAGAGCCATATGATTGATCCCATTAGTTTTCAGCTACATATATGAACGACTAGATGTGAGGCATGAGCGGTTATCTTTTAACTGGCGCTCCTCAAAGGTAAGATTAATTTATTATTATCAATTTTTACGACCTTACCTAGCTTTAGGCTCTTAATTCGGTTCTAAAGCCCAGGCAAACTTTGTGGGAAAATGTCTCATCGATCAATACATGCAGAGCTCTATCATGCACTACACAGGGTATCAACTTAAGAAGATACTGCACGTCCTCTGGTTGTTTGATGTTGACAGCTATCCAATAAAATTGACCATGGGCTGGGTGCATTATTAGCCATATACGGCGTAGTGCGTGGACTTTGCTATTGCCATCCAATGAGAGAGCTACAAATGCGAGCTAAGCTGCTTCCAGGAGTGGACTGCAGCAGAATAGGCCTGCTGATTGGGCCGTAAAGGCTGAGTAAGGAATACATCGTCAATTATTGGCTGCACCACCTTCCCATTGCATGGATCCCTTGCGGCGACTAATTCGACGGACAACAGACTCCGCCAGTAAAGGAGAGAGAGAAAAAATAACAGACAGCGAGGGCTTTTGACAACATATGTTTTGTATTGTCGATTCCCTGCAAGCACGCAATAATGAACTGGTTCAGACAGACGTGTGTTTCCTCGAAAAGTATACTACCTCACTGCTTATGCTGAACTGACTAGACTGGCAAATACCGTGGGTACCGCGGAACCCGAGTATGGCCCCGACGCGATACAGACTGTCACCGCTCAGGCTGAGAAGACGCCGTTCTCCGAGTTGACCAAAGACGACCTTAAGTGGAAGGCTATGCAGGCCACCAATGTGGAGACCCAGGTTTTCTATCTGATTTCGAATGATGGCAAGGTTGCCTCCGTGCAGGTGATCTATAACAACGTCGCGTATGTTCAATTTTTCGCTCTCCTCTCTGCCCCGCCCCGTCCCAGACCACGTGACCCCATGCTCATGCATCGATCGTGATGTCGATTATCATTAATTTGGGCTGGATACATGCTGATACCGCGGCGAAAGTGGCCTGATGACCACTTGCCAGCTGAATGTCAAGATCTTTAACCATCGTGGCCCTTCTGCCGCCGACCATTTGTGGTTGTCGGACCCGCTTGAGAACCATGGCTTTGACGAAGACATGGTCTCATTTTACGCAGACGGCCTTTCGATTTCTCTGAACGAGGAAGGTGATGCGTACAATATCAAATCCGCTCGTAACGAGTCCGCCCTGCTTGACCTCGTCGTCAAGCGCGTGACACCTGGTTTCCAGGCCGGCCAAAATGGGACAACTTATTATGGAACGGACCCTCAAAATCCGTGGGGAGAGATGAGGCATCGCTTTTGGCCTCGCTGTGAAGTCTCGGGTAGTATTATTACGCCCCAGCAAGAGTATGATTTCTCTGGTCGCGGTGTCTTCATTCATGCCATTCAGGGAATGAAACCACATCATGCCGCCGCAAAGTGGAATTTCGTTACATTCCAGACTCCTACTTACTCGGCTATCATGATGGAATTCACCACCCCACCATCGTATGCTTCTACCATTGTCAATGTAGGTGGTATTGCCAAGGATGGCGAAATTGTCTTTGCTGGAGTTAAAAACATGGTCAAGTATGCCGACTCCAAGGAAGACCCTGAAACACTCTGGCCGGAGCCGGGCTCGGCTGAGTGGACTTGGGAGGGTAATGATAAAGATGGCCATATATCTGCCACAATCAAAGGCTCCCTGGGCAATCGGACCGATCGGGTGGACGTTTTAGCTCATATCCCTGGTCTGATCAAATCATTGGTTGGAGGCGTGGTTGGAACAAGGCCTTTTGTGTATCAGGTTTGTAGGATCCATTTTTTTATTTCACCTAGTATGATAAATCTAACATTCTGTCAAGTTCACAAGCCCCCCGCGGGACTCTCTTACCCTTTCGATCAAATCTGGGGATGGCACACCCGTCGAAGAGCAGGGAACACTCTTCTGTGAAGCAACATTTATCTCCTAGATAATTGGTTCCCTGATCAGCACCTTAATAATACGGCTTTGGTCGAGCCACAGCTTTCACCCTTAATTCAACATCAGCACTTGTATGAGGACTGATATGGACTAATATACACTCAACCTATGACCATTATTTTTTTGACGTGCAAGCGTACCACCTAATGCATGAATATACACTTTAATAATTCTTACTGAAAGGACGCATATAGCATACAATTCACTCTCGTTATCAATTTATCTCTCTCTAACATTTCAGAGTATGAGATTTAAGAAACTATGTAAAACATATGATACTTTTTACTAACGTCTAATCTCTAAATGTTCTAGGATAACTCGTTCTATGATTTATATGTTACGAGTGAGGGCTTCTTTGGAAGTATGGCCTGCTATAACCCCCTACCCCTTAAATGGCATCACGGTAGTAGTATTAATAGGATACTAAGATGGAGAGAGCAAAAGTTTTCTTCAGTGAGTAGCCATTGTACTTGAATCTATTCCGCGTTTGCGTCAAGATATACTCAAGATCCGAATTAAGAGGAGTGGCATGTTCTCCTCGGTCTGCACCTCGGTTCTCGGCAACAGCACATTGACAGCCACCAAATAGACACCGACCCTATTGAAAATTCAAATGTTGAGAATAAAGAAAAACTACATTATTGTTATTATCAGTGAAAATAAATAATCTTCCGTTCCTAGATGCTGGTGGAGTGATAATCGCAAGGTCTTGATCCATAACTTCTGTTAACCGCAGTGTAGTGGAACTTGGTATTAGGTATACAAGGGCTTTGGTCCCTGGCTACCACCCTCTTGAGCGATTGAATACGAGTGCTCCTAGACTGCTGCAATAATAGTGGGTCATCCCCGGATTCTCCAGGTCCTTCGATTAGTACACATATGTTTTGGATCCGATTTAGTCTCCGATTTCCTAGATCGTAGTATCTTGCTGAATCGACGCTAGTCACAAATCAATTTCAATTTCCACCAGCCTATTAATTAGTTGGTGCAAGATCAGAGCCGCTTGCGCAGCTCGACGATAAAAAACAGGATTGTTACGCCATGCCGTATACAGAAAATTCAAGAATGTCGCCTTATAATCATTCGCTTTCATAAAGTTTAACTTACGAATCAAAGAATTGATATGTGGTCGTTCAGGGTTGGAAAGATTTTCAGCAGTCTACAGGATGTCTCGCAGTGGAACCATAACATCAATCAATAGAATATTGAATTGCTTGGATTATACCATGAAGTTCCAAGTTCTGTAAGATGTTGGACAACTCAGCGGAGTTGATGCTCTAACGAGTCTACTAAATCTGCTATTGTTTGGCAAGTTATATGGTCCCAACATTTGAAGGGCCCTGTGTCCGATATTCTCTGTGACATTAGGATGCAGCCAGCATGGCTTAGTATTTTATTCAATATGAACTTAACCGGAAATTTTCCACAGGGACTAGTTAGGGCGCCATTGTTGGTTAGGCGACTGACATGCAGTATTAAATGTTTCATGATTGGCTTGGAAGACGGTAAAAAGAAAATAAAAAAAAACAAAAGCGGGATCGGGTAAAAATCATACTGATCGGAAACTAAGGCCTTGTTGGAGCCGTCAATTCTATCGGTTCCTCTTGCCCAGCAATTCATTCAGCTCATTTGCACGCGCTTAGAATGCGTTTACATGTGTGGGATCCCGAGTCAATAGTCCCGTTCTAGTTAATTCATCCAACATTACTAAACAAGTATGGAGCTGACAAGGATTTCGATTTCGATCTATATTAGGGAATCAGAATATACTCTAGAGGCAGATAGGACCCACCGACTTAGGATTTGATAGCTGAACACCCCTACATGTGGAACCTTTTCATCCCGTGCGCGAATAATTCCCAAGAGAATTGGAGAAGTTCTTAGGACTAGCAGAGGTATGAATGAAATCCAGCAACCAAGGGTGAGGCTCGAAAAAAAAACAGCAATGCGTCATTTGTGGTCGCATTGGAAACGCCAGCTGCAGGGGTTGCATAACCGGTTGCAAAGCAGAAGGAGCCTCGAGCTATTCTTGTTGACCTTGAATGACAGCGGGTGTTATATTAGGCCGCTGTTGCAGCAAGTTCAAAAACGGCAGAAATAACGTGCGGGCTAAAGGGTTTCCCTCACCAAGGGAACCTTCGATGTTATTCCCTGCCCAGCTTTTCAGCTCCTTCCAGCTTACCCATTCCCACCCTTCGCATTTATTTGGCTCAAGAAGCTGAGGAGGCTGACTTTCGTCTTCTCGTACACATGTCATCCATATAGTCACGTAATGTTTTCCTTCAGCAGGCATATAGTCATTGGTGGCGGTAAGAAACTTTAGATTGGATGATTTGAGGCCGGTTTCTTCGAGCAACTCGCGTGAAGCGCACTCTTCGAGCGTCTCGCCGAATTCTAGATGTCCACCGGGGAGAGAATACGTGCCTGACCCATGGGAGTTGATGCGTTTGCCGATCAGAAACCGAGGGTTGGCAGGTGGCCCATCTATGCATTCGAGAATGAAAACACCGACGCCCACTCGAACCTGTGGGGCAATGGTCATTTTTTCAATGCTGAAGGTGGATCGAGATGATTGAGGGCCAATATCGATAAATGCCGAGATCCGTTTTAGTGTCACACAGAGATGAGAGTCCGCTCTGGTGGATGTAAGTCACGGGGACAATGGCAAGAACGGTAATGATATTTATTGTTAATATATTTTGATTTAATAACACTATCATGCAGGTGTCGTCAATGAAACATGATGCTTGCATCTTGTTGTTGTTTTAGTCCGGAGCGGGCATAGGGTGGAGAGACATGTCACATGACATATTAGTAACCACATAGCTCTCATTTCCTTGTGTAGCCTAGTTAGACATAGCCAAGTTAGCCCACGCAGGCATCATTATTCATTTTTATTATTACTTGCTGGTGTCAAGGTGTCAGGGTGTCAAGGCCCTCGGCTGCTACGTGACTTTATTTGGTAGCAGCCTGAGGAAACTGTGAAAACAGCTGACAAATCAAGGTCTGTGGCTCATTGATTGGCTACAGCGGCAGATAATGGAGCTCTAGGCCGTATTTGGGCTAGCCTCACCAGCCACCATTACATAATGCAGCCAATCTTGCGGCGCGCACTATCGCTTTAGTAGTAGCAGCTGAACAATAACGACTCCAACGACGATCATCACGATGGTCGACGATTATCGGCTCTATATTCATACTCGCCATGTAGAAGCTCCATCCGGCCACACCCTCAGTAAGCGAGTGCAGCAGCCGAATGCGGACACCTTGCATGAGTCCGAAAACGACTCCAGCGCGCCGTTCATTGGACGAAGCTGCGAGCCCGCGCTAGGCCGCTCTCGGGCAGCGAGACGCTTTCAAGAGACTCTTTAGTCTTTATTGTGATTGATGCGTCAAATAATGCCTGCAGTGCGCCTTCCTCCGCCTCTGCGCTGCCTTGGAGCGCCCCTGCATCCTGTCCTTCTCCCCCAGCAACCCCCTTGCTCGCTTCCACGACCGCTGTCCAGTGAACATATAGACATATCAACATATCAGCATATCAACATATTTGTCTCCCAGCACCAGTGCAATCTGCCCACCCGCGTCACCACCACCCTCGTTTTATCCCAGCGCATGATCTTTGTATCTATCGTGCCAACTCCGCGGCTATGCGCTGGCTCACACCGTCTCGCGTCCTGCCCTCCCTCCTCCTATCGGCCCCGTTGGCCATCGCTGCCATCACAATCAGTCTCCAGGATGCGGGCTCTTTCAAGTCTGCTGCTCAGGCAGCCGCCGCCTCTTCCGTTACAATGTACAACAACCGAGACAGCAAGCTGATTCCGGGCAAATTCGACGGTACGTGGTGGGAGGGCGGTGCTTTGTTCACCTTCTTGATTAACTATTGGCATTGGACCGGCGATGACCAGTACAACGATTTGGTCATCCAAGGTATGTCATGGCAAGGTGGCCCCAATCACGACTTTTTCACTTCCAACTATAGCAGCTACCTGGTACGTTTTCTGCCCCCGGGTACTTATTCTCCTCGTGACGGAGCTTGCTGGCTGACTCACTTTTCCATCGTTCATTCGTCTAGGGCAACGACGATCAAGAGTTTTGGGCGCTCGGAGCTATGACTGCCGCCGAACAAAGGTTTCCTGAAGATCCAACTCCTGGAAGCGCATCTTGGTTAGAGTTGGCCCAAGGTGCTTTCAACGATTTTGCTGGTCGCTGGGACGTCGATAAAGCATCGTGTAATGGCGGCCTCCGCTGGCAGCTGTATCCTATCCTGGGAGGATACGACGCTAAGAATGCCGTCTCTAATGG
Source organism: Talaromyces proteolyticus (assembly GCF_021365285.1). Lineage (NCBI taxonomy): Eukaryota > Fungi > Ascomycota > Eurotiomycetes > Eurotiales > Trichocomaceae > Talaromyces > Talaromyces proteolyticus. The sequence goes on along the minus strand of NW_025764282.1, from coordinate 2,391,705 downwards.
CGCTTTCTTTCAACTGGCTGCACGCCTCTATCGTTATACAAACAACGAATCCTACGCCAACTGGGCGGAAACCGTATGGGATTGGAGTGTGGAGTCGGTGCTCTTTGATAACAAGACATGGTATATCAATGACATGACCCACATATCACAAAACTGTCAGGACAAGAGCAATATGCAATGGTCTTACAACTATGGCTCCTATGTCGCCGGTGCCGCTTACATGTACAACAAGGTATTAACTTCTTTTCTCCTTTAAAACACCAGTCGCACCGGCACAGCAGACACTGACAATATCAAGACAGACGGTGGGGCCAAATGGAAAGAGAGCGTGGACGGCCTACTCAACTCTATCTGGACCATATTCTTCCCCGAACAGTATGGTGGCAACATTCTATCCGAGGCAGCTTGTGATCCCATCATGACATGCGATCGTGATCAACTGTGTTTTAAAGGCCTAATGGCAAATTGGCTATCAACAATCGCACTTCTGGTGCCGGATCAAGCTGCCACCATCACCACAAAGCTGAAATATTCCGCGGTTGCAGCGGGAAAGCAATGTAGTGGCCCTGAGAATGATTGCGGTATGCAATGGTTCAGCTCCAGCTGGGACGGCAGCAAAGGTATTGAACAGGAAATGTCCGCTCTCAGTATATTTGCCAACTCTCTCGTTGCCTTCGGACCAGATGGGGCTTCTTACACACCTCCCTCGATCCCTGGGCCCGTTACCGCCGAGACTGGTGGTAACAGTAGTAGTAACCCATCCGGTGGTACCCAGTCCTCTGGAGAATATCAGCCTCCCAAACAGGCAGCCATTACAGCAGGTGACCGTGCAGGTGCAGGTATTTTAACCTTGGTGTTTTCCGGCTGCTGGATTGCCATGATAGCGTGGCTACTCACTGGAGATTTCTACTAACTCTTTTTTCCATAACTGTCTATCTTTTCTCCCCCTTCTTTTTGATAATATTTGCGTTTGAAATATTTCTGGAGTTATGGAGGATGTCTTTCTTATCCAAACAACTATTCGTCCGACTTTTGTAAATAACTGCATGCAGCAGAGATCCGGCTATATGTGCGCAACCTTCTGGCGTTGAAGTGGGTAACAGGGTAACAGGGTTAGAGTGCGAGATTTTATATGTATACTAATGTATTCTATCTTCTCTCATCCTTAATATTCTTACCATTCGAAATACAAAGTATTGGTGCTAGGCGAGTCCCGTAAATAGTACTGAGTGAGATGGAAATTTTGTCACCAAGTATTGATTTTTATGCCAAACTACCAGTTGATGACGAAGTTAATATTATATGCAATCATGATCAATTACCAATTAATATATGGATGTTCTACATAAATCGTTCTCTACTAAGTAGACTGCCAACAAGTTCAAATGTAGCATAGATTATATTTTTCAATAAAATATCAGAAATTCATCCTGTTTAAAAGCAAGAACTTGGCATTCTATGTAGCCACACTAACGAGCCACATTGTATAAATTCCACTTACAGTAGTAGTCTCAGTCACTATATTTACCTTTGTTACAACAATGTCTTCTGGAACATGTGTCAATGTCACAAAATTGGTCACCAACTTGGTAACTGTCTTTGCGGGTTTGTTTGACTTAGTCACGACATGTGTAATATCCATTGTAGTAGGCTGTTTGGCGGTGGTTGGGGAGATTAGTGTTAGTAAAGCGGAGATAGGGAGAGTTTCGGTGAATGTTGCAATAATAGTTTCCGTCGCCACGACCACGATATCAGTTAAAGGCTCTCCCAGTGCGTGTGTCCCTCCTTTCATTCCTTCTTCTACTCCTGCTTCTAGTCCTTCCTTTACCGCTGTTCCCACTCCTGCCGCTGCCGCTGCCGGTTGCATTATTGTTCTAGTGATAGTAACAGTAATGGTTGAATTGGTGGAGCTTGTCCATATGCGGGGTACAGTAATGGCCCTGGTTTTGAAGACAGTGGTTGATGCTATCAATGTTTGCTGTTATAATTTAGCATCAACACCAGAAAATTCAAAAGGAAGAGCGCACCGTTACTGTAATGCTGTCTCGGTTGCCTAATCCTAATGACCCTCTCAATGCCATCCGGGTTATATTGGCTTCAACATTCGTCGGCAGCCGCACTTGGGACGAAAGAGTGTCCATGGGAATTTGTGTAACATAGTCCACCCGTTTCAGGATTATTACATCCCGCTTCCCATCTGACTGCGTGCTAAGTTGGACAAATGAAGTCGCTGTTTTGGTTATTACCATATTTGTGGCTATTACTGTGGAAGTAGTTACTACTGTTGACACATGGGGACGCTCTGTTATTACTGTTGTTTCAGGCACCACCACTGAATTTGTAGCTGTTAAGTGGGGGTCAACAGCTTGAACGGTGCTTATAATTGTGTGAGTAACAGTCCCAATTAACCAGCCTGGTATTGCATGATCTAGCCTGTGAACCCCCAGCACTATGTGGTGATTCTTTTGCTCGAGTATTGACTTTGTCACTGTGAGATGCATTGTGGCTGTCATACTCATAATGACCTTGGGTTTGGTTGTTATTTGTACATTCATTCCGTTTTTGTGCATGTCAAGGCCAGAGACTGTAATGATAGTGGTGGACACGGTCTTCGTGACTGTAAAGGACTCATAATTGATGACGGAATGTACTGATGTTGTTGTCCAAAAAACTGTCTTGGTGTATGTCTTCGTGCTCGACCGAGTTGTTGTGATACCAAAGTATTGGTGTTCCCACAAAGTAGTTTCTTCTTTCATCCTTGACAACACAGGCCCTTGGTAAGAACTTTTTGACAAGGCGTAAGGTAGTGCATCAATCATGTCTAAAGTACATAGGAAATACCCAATTAACATTGAAAAGAGCATTCTGTATGATGCAGGACTTTTCTAGAAGAACATTTGTCCTTCCTTCTGCTGACATCACTCATCTGTTTGTTGGCGCAATCTTGACACCAGTGAGATCAGAATATGCTATTTCAGTACAAATATCAATATTCCCAGATATTCAGATGATTAAATACCACGGGAAGTTTTTAGTTTTCCGAGTTTTGTGATTTTATTCTCGTAAACAAGAGAGGCAGACGTAACAAAGAATGACGGCCCGTCTCTTCTCGTACCCCTTTGATTTTGGTCCGATGAAACACCTCATTTCTATTTTGAGGATTTTGAAGATTCTTCCACAAAAGAAGAGATAAGTTGAATATGACGGGTCCTTGGTATTGTTCTCGTCATCTGCCATTACTTCAAGTTATTTCAACCTACTGGGCGCATTTTCTGCCTACATGTACTTGCTAATTGCCTTAGCTTTGAAGGGCCTTATTGGACATAATATAATAATGTAACTTCCGTGCTGAGAGGGCTAAGTATTTCTAAACCTAGGGCCTCGATTACTAACGTTCAATTCTTGTTTCATCTTTCCAATTTAGTACTAAAAATGCATCGCTTGATGTCTTGTGTTCAAAACTCTATTCATTGCCATATATTCTCCATAATTAATTCAAGGAAAGATAGTTTTATATACAGTCACGCTAAAGCGGTTTTCGCGTTTTTCCGCACACCCGTGACACGCTCAATTTTTTCCTCTTTTTCAACCCTCCCCCAATCATGCCTCGTACCCCTCTGAGGCAGATTGATTTGCTTTATAGATTTATAAATAAATACTATTTTAGCTATTAAAAGATAGTATATCAAAAATTAATATTAATTTTAATGAAGAAATAGAATATAATTAATTTTTATTATATTTTTGAACGATTTAGACTTATAATCTAATATTTGGAGGAATAGTGGCTTTTTTGTAAGGAGGGTAAATTTTGTAGGTGCGCGTTCGGGAAAAAACGCGAATACTGTTGGGCTAGTATTGTATGTATGCATCCGTAGAAAGATATGGACGAACATGTAGATATTTTGCGTACACGTACTTCCAGCGCCTCATCATGTAACCCTGAAACCTATAACACTGCACGTCAATGATTTTGACTTGAAAAAGAATATATTTCAAGGTATTCAGTCCAAAAACCGTATATAACCGCGAACGGCAATTCCTAGCATGCAACCTAACAGGCAGCACGCTTATAATCCGCCCCGATCGCCAGGCAGAATAGTTTTGGTCGGTATCAATTACCTATTAACACACCCCTTTAATCTATTTGTCATTAAAAAAAACTACTGGATTTTAAATATTCTCCTCCCCGAATATAAACACGAAGGACAGTCCATAATGGAGCAGAGAGTTGTCCCTGGCTGGACTCTGACCGCTCCTCGGAAAGACACGTACTACCGGATTGACGGTATTCATCGAAGCGATTATCCACCTATATGTCAGCCACAAGGTAGAAGTGCTTGGAATATGTGGCACTTACTCTCTAGACCCCCACGAAGAACTCCAGAGCTCCCTGAATCAGGCAACGATGGCGGAAGACGACGCGATAAGGCTTTGATTATAGCCGATCGTATAGCGCCCCAAACCCTACCGACAATTTCAACCATCGAAAGTCTACCAAATGAAATTGTGGGGTTGATTTTGGATCATCCATCCATTCTTACACGTCAGGATATCATCAATTTCGGGCTCTCATCACCTACACTATGGCCTCGCATTCTTTCGCACTTACAAATGGACTGCATACGGGCATCGGGTAGTCTGATCGGAGTCGAAATGGCATTACTTTGCGATAAACGAAACGATCTCCCAGCATCATTTAAAAAAGATAACTATTCGTTGATCGATAAAATCTTGAGGAGACGATCTTCTCGCTGGGGTCCGAGGACCTGGGCTGCGGGCGGAGGAATAAACTCGTCATATATGTCTTTCACTGACTATACCAAAGGGGAAACCACTCCTGATTTGTGGATGGGAATTTTGAAAGAGAGCATGGAGACTTCTTTCCACCCTCGCATAAGACTCATATTAGCCAATGAGTTGCGATGGACCTGCAATATTGCGCCTTTTGGTGCTGTAATGCCAGATTCCAGAATCTGGACGCTGCGAAACCTGTCAACTATGGAGTATGTACGCTGTTTTCGCTGTGAAAATGGCGGCAGGGTAATGGGAAACCAGATATCCACCGAATTGGCGATAGAAGATGTCCTCCTCTGGTACATCCAGTGTTCAAGCGGTTTAACTGGCTACTATGGTCAAGAATACTCTATTAGCACGGCAAAGGCTGGCAGCTGGGCGGGACATTGTTTTGATATTATTCTATTGGATGAAATGGATAACGATACTCGTTATCGAAAAAATGAGAATGGAATGGACTGGAAGGATGTCACAAATGATGTGTGTCTTGATATGAAGGATGTGCCTACTGTTATCAATAGATATAGGGCTCGGGTTATGGAATATCGAGAGCCGTGGTATGCATTAAAACAGGATATGGAATCATTCAGTAGGAACATGAATTCTTAGAGGATGGAGCTATCACAATGCACCTTACTTCAATCTATGCTTTTGGTCGGCTACCTAGCGATATATTCGCCGTCGATTGGTATAGCAGATCCTGCCATGAAATCACTCTCCGTAGTCGCCAACCACAGGGTCGCATTAGTAACGCCTTGCGCAACACCTAACCTCGGCCATGAAGTGGCATCATCCAAGAACTTCTTTCTTCAGGGTCATCTAAAATCGGACGGACCATGGCCGTCTGCAAAGATCCCGGACAGATTGTATTAACATTGACCCCCTTCTTACCAAAACCCACTGCCAACTGTCTTATCAAATTGACCACGGCCCCTTTGGATACACAACATGCAGGTTCTTCTTTAACCCGATGAATACACCGATCGATGAAAAGTTGACAATTTTGCAATTGAATGAGATGATTATCGACTTTTCTTTGAGATAAAAATTGTTCATTGGAATACTTGCATCCAAAGAATGTTCCTTTCATATTGACCGCCATCGTCCTATCATATTCTTCCTCCGTCGTGTCGACGATTGTACCTGGCCATGTAAGGATACCTGCGTTGTTGACCATAATATCTAGACGACCAAATTTCCAGGCGGCTCTTTTAATAAGTTGACTAATCTGCTCAGGATATTGTACATTGCATTGCTCGAATATGGCACGTTTCGTGCTGCCTTTGCCGTAGCACGCTGAGATAAGATGATGAGTCAATTCTTAGTCGTCTTCTTCATAGTCATCTACTTGAGGTTCAGGGCCTATGTCAGCAAATACAACATGGACACCAGCCTTAGCCAGAGTGAGTGCGATGACTCGTACATCCCCGGAAGATGAGTCTGTAACAATAGCCGTTCTATTAAGGAGAGACTTCATAGTGGATGTTGTCTTGCTTGGTTATGGAGTCAGTATTAGAATACTGCAGAGTTATCATGAACTACCGGGTTATGGAATTGGGAACCGTGCATATGTGAATCAACAATAAACTTGTTTCATTCCGTGTCAGCTACGGTTTAAGTATCTATTCTCCAATGGTAATAGTGCCCAATCAATGTTAAAAACCGGCAAACCTTCCGAAAGGAAATTACCTCGCAGTTAATGAGGTTCATGGATTGAGAAAATTATATGACTAGAGTAAAGACGTGATAAGAAAGGAACGTCTATCGAATTTCCGCAGATCTTCCATACGTTCTATGTGGTACCCCGCCTCTCGGCGACTTATCCCGATTAAAACTCCGTCAATACTTGGAAGTTCGCCTCTCAATTGATTTTGTAACGGTATCTAGCAAAGAACGAGGGGTCTCGGCCGAAAGAGCATGTTTACAACGCGTATGGATACCAAGAGTATTTTCTAACTAATAAATCTTCTTTCTATTATGACGTTCTATTGTGAGACCGACATGTCTGTAGAATAACTTTTTAGACCAAGCAGTAGTGAAATTAAACGAATGAAACTCGACCTGATTGAGATTTCGAAAGGTCATACGTATATACATTTTTTGTAAAATATTGGCATCTTGAATAGGAATGGATAAAGAAAAGTTAAAGAAAAAAAAATTGAACAAACCGTAAACTGAAAATCATTTAATCATAGACCCAAAAGAGGTTACCTAGCTTCATTGTTTGATGGTTTACACCTAAAATATTGAATCTAGGAAGTCCATTCTATGAGTTTATGACCAGTTTGATTTCAAGCACATGCCATTGACTTCAATATCTGGCGCCTTGGCCTTTATTCTAGGAGGCAGTGAATGTCGAGTTGATAGGTCCGAATTTAATGTTGGAGTAAGTAACCGAGGCGCTGGCGTTGTTTGACTCCACGTCAGATGGCACGCCGGAGCTCGTAGAACAGCTACCACGGGCAGCACCAGGGGTACTAGCAGTCTCGTTGGTTGGGTAAGTGCTATCGAGCCAGAGCATGTCGGCGGAGTGATCGTCCCAGAGAGACATCACAAGAACCATGTCACCTCCAAGTGCCTTGCCCATTTGGCTCAGTCCGCCCTTTTGATCGAAAGAGTTCGTGTCACCAAAAGCCGATTTTTGAGCATCACAAAAGGCTTGCGTAATTTCATTACCAGTGACGCCGGAGACGTCTGATTCTGACTGAGAAATAACTTTGCCACCCTGGACGTAGAATCGCTTGATGGAGCTGAGAGAGCCCCCATTCTCAATAAACTGCGTAACAACAGTAAATACCTTGGATGTATCGACAACAAAGCCGGATCCAGAGCCGTAGAAGGTTTTGTTTCCCATCCTGTACGGGTTAAAATCGCATCCATCGGGGTCGCACTCACCGCCGTAGCGATCAGAGGAGTAGGTGCCACCGCAGTTATCAGACTCGCACATGGACTGACCAACGGTGGAGCACGGGTGGGGAGTGACAGCATTTGAGATACTGTTCGCCTCCCAAACATCCATCTCAGAACAACAAGATCCATGGTTACCAACACCAGCGTTTGGGTCGTTTGATGAGGGTACCCAACCGTCAACATTGGCCTATTCTCAAAGTGATTGCAATCAGTATTTGTACAAACTACAAGCGCAGAAGAAAAAACAGCATACCTGGCCATTAATAAATTTCAAATCACGAGGGCATTGAGAGTCACAGTAGCCAGTACCATACTTGGCACCAGCCTTGTTGGTTGAATACTTGGACATACCACCATCAAGATCCATAGAAACAAAGTAAAGCGCACCATTCAGTCCGCAGGGAAGGTTTGACACGTCGACATCGAAAGTGAACTCCTTACCGAGTAGCTGGAAGGACTGGTAGGTGTCATCATCTTCCATGAGGTACAGTCGAGAGCCGATATTTTTGTTCGATGATTGTGTGACAAAATCAAGCTTCAAGGAGCTTCCCGAAGAGGTAACACCATAGGTCCCTTCGTAATTTGCGCCATCCAAAGCGCAGTTTGCAGCGCAAGTCGTGTCGTTTGGGCACAGAGTAGCATCCCAGGTATTCCCGGTATAACAATTGGTATAGCCACCGACGGAGTGAACCCAACGCCAATTTGCATCGACGACGACTTTTCCACTAACCGCTGAGCAGCTACCAGCAGCGGTACATTTCTGCCAGGTCAGGGCAGGGTGCACTTCCTCTGTAGAGGTGCCAACCTGCTGTGCCTGAGCGGCAAGGTAAAGTGAGATAGAAACGAGAAAAGCGCGTTGAAACATTTCTTTATTCGCTTTATGAAAGCCTTGAGAACCTATAGAAGGACTGGTTGTTTGAACGATGATATGATGCAATTCCAGGCCTGTACATACCTTTTTATAATGAAAACCTTCGAAAGTCTCATGATCAACATTGCTCAGAAGCCCTGAAATTTTTGCATGAAACGATGGTTTCCAACCCATCTTCTTGAGGAATTTATTTCAAACCGATACTCCCCGTCCATTTGGGCCGGAATCGCGGCCTCGTGTCGACGAGTATCCATCCCGACACTCCGCTAAAATTACGTTCAGGGAATGTTCTTACTATCTACTGCATCATACCTTAATATCCATGTAGGGAAACGAATATCCCGGGGTATTGGTTGCGAGTTTGGCTAAAGCTAGTGCAGCGTTAAACTGCCTACTGCTGGGTTTCATATAGAAATATTTGCTTACTCAGGTGGAGGCCTAACTTAACGGGACCCTGGCTTTTCCCCGTCAATTAAATTGCGGGGGGCTTTTTGGTGGAGATCCATCTTTAAACTTAACTGCCGACGATTGTTAGCAAGGTTAAACGGACCTAAATCCTATTAATAAGTGGCACTAGTTTGTTTCCAAACACTAATGGAAACATATTTATATATACTCTGTAGCACGTAAAAGAAATATGTCAAACGGATATCTATATCAACAAGCAAATGCAGTTGGCGAGTTTGTTAGCTACATGTATACTGTTAAGTAAAATGTTCCCTTCACTTGTTACGAATTAGATGACGGGACCCAGACCGACTTTTAGTGATGTAACGTGAGAACCCTTCTAGTACCGGGTCGGGCAAGGTGAAAATTGCCTCTTGCCGTTCTAAGCATCGCCTGTCGTTCAACTGCTTTCCCTTTTTGTTCTTCGTGCCCTATGGGGTAGATGCCCGCTCGTGTTGCTGTCCTAGCCCCGTTCGCTTCTACTATCCCATTGGCTCAATACCTCTCATAGAGCAAGGCTAAAAAATGTCGCTGTTCTTGTTTCGATAAAGTGCTCAGTTGGTCGGGTCAAAGTCCATGGGCTGGTCTTTGGGCGTCCGCTGACTCTAATTTCCTATAGATTTCTATAACCGATCCCACGATGCTTCCTTCAGATGCGATTCTGTACTTCGCAATACCATTTATTTTCTGCCATTTACTCAGCCCACCATGGGACGTCCTGAAACGAGGCAGTTGCTTCGCACTATTGACTGGCGTTCTGACTGTGATGTCCGCTAGGTCAACGGGTGATGGAGATGATAATCAGGGCACTGCTCCGGATCCAGAGGATACCCAGTGGGGTGTATCGAGTGAAGCCTGGCAGGAGATATTCCGGATAGGGCATAAAGGCCATTGCTAGATTCGACTAATTACACAGTCTATGACCGTAATAGACATTGAAGAAGATGGTACGGCAACCCGGATTCCGGTGTACTTCGCGGGCAGGTTTAGAACATCCTATAACAATCTCCCGGAAAAGCCGTCGGTAACCAGAGTTATCCTTTTCGAGATTGACGGACCATTAGATCTGTATAGCAAACACGGACGCAGTAATAACGTCGGGAGGAAAGGGCGGGTGATTTTCTACCAATGACTAGGCCTCTACGATTGGCCATCCTCGGGAGACCTTCTAGACCATATCTTATATTCCATCTCATTGACTAACTTCATCCCGGCTAAGCTTGACGTTGATATCCTGAATCCTTTCAAGAGGAAGAACGACCCCCAACGCACCAACGTGCAACAGCAGCTAGGCGATTACGGATCGAAGACCTCTGGTATTTTGTAGATGGTGAGTGAGGGAACAGGAAAAGTTTTACCCTCAGATTGACCCTTGTCGGACTCGTTCTGGGAAACATTAGCATCTGTTCATGTTGATCATATTAGGGATGAAGGTAAGCGCCTCACAATTTTGGCTGTCGTCCTCTTTGCTAATTATATCCCAGTATTTTGAGTCTTTCCAGCGACATATGGCCCCGAACATTTTCCACCCTGCATAGCCCTTGAAAAAGTATTGCTCTCAAGTTACTTAGTTATGAACGTTGCCGGTATTGACTAGTCCTGCTTGAGTTATTCAGAGTAGTGAGCTCTTACGTGGGTCATATTCTTGGAAGCTATTAATTTCTATCACGCTGGAATGGGTTATGTGTGGAATATGAAAGAGTACCCTGACGGTGCATTCATCTTCGTGGATTTCTCCTCATTTATCTGGGATCTTCAGCTGCCATTGACTATTTGATAGCTTCAATGAAGATTCAACGATTCAAGACGGAAATGAACATCACTCGGCAGAGGCGATGCCTTCAAAGCAAGAACCCTGCCCTCGGGATAATCAAACTAACAGCAAATGACATCGATTTTCACAAAGCATGTCACAACCGTTACACATGGATGAGATTGTTGAAGATCTCTGAGCAGAGCTTCGGGCAGCGAAAAACAAGGTAGACCACACGATCCAGCGGCGCACACATTATATTACTCTAGCAGCAAACCGTTCAAATAAAAACCAAACAGCAAGCCTCAAGCGTCTCACTGTCATGGCGTCAATATTCTTACCCCTTCACTAGCAGCTTCTATCCTTAGCATGTCAACACGAGCAATGAATCTCGGGTAGCTGTGGTACGATTACTTTGGCATTTAGATTGTCATTGGCGTCGCCTTTAAGTTACTTTATGGCTCGTATCGCATGTACGACACAAGCGGCCGGTCATTTATACGTAGCGCAATGAAATTTGGACGCGTTTGCATGGCCCTACTGGAACTTGAATCTCACTATAGGTTAATTATTGTTACTATCAGTAACATAGCCTCCACTGGAGAGTTGTTTCGGTCAGAATTGATCATAGCTAGTTACGTTACAATACTTTAAGTGATGGGTAGACTCACATGATACGACCGGCTAGACTGGAGGCGTTAATGAGTGGGAGTAAGTATACTTTAACACTGGCAGCCGGATCTAAGAGGGTGCAGAATGGCTCTTTGGTGGTTGTTAGTTTGGCGGATTTTCGAAATGAGACTGTAGCAGACTTACCAACATAGTAATAAGGTCCGTATAAGCCCAGATTTGTCATAAAGCTACCCAGGGACAGGTAAATATATCGAGCATCCTTAAATCCACCTAAATCGAATAAATCTGCGAGTGATTTGAGCTGCTTCGAGTTTTGGTTTGTCCTAGTTATGCACCAAGCAATTTTATAGGAGACAATGGAGGCCAGCACTCCAACACGCAGAGCCCAAGCAAATCCTACAAGTGGAACCAATTTGGAGAACATGATTGGAAAACCTACGCCGCCTGCACTGCTTCCGGACGCAACGAGGCCCGTTGCCAATGCTCTCCGATGCTTAAAGAGGCGTCCAATAATTGTGAGAGCTGGTTGGACACCGCAAGCGACTGTCAAACCTAACATAGGCCTTGGCAAAAGGTGTTGCCAGATATGGTTCGGTTGCGTAAATGACAGTCCCACTAGAGAAACGGAGCAACCCAAGGCACCAATTGGGTAGAGATACTTTATGTCTCAATCAGCATAACGGGACATTTCCAGCTGAGCATAGCAGTCATTCCTTGCTCAGCTTAATTCCATGCGCGTCGAACAGCGAAGCCACGACCGGCCCAGTAAGATACATCAATGCAAGCTGCATCGTCCCGATGAGCGCGATTTCCGAAGCTGCATAATCCCTTAAGAAGATGGACAGATAGAAGTCCTGGAAGAATCCGAAGCTGTTTATGATTCCGAACGACGCAAAATACACGAGGAAGGACCCTGCAATAGCAAGCCAAGCGTCCAAACTTCCTTCTGTAGATGCATCGGGCCGGCCATGTTGCTGCTGACTGACGGGGCTCGCGCCATCGGGGACACTGACTTCGACCGGCCGCTGCTCTAGATCTATGCTCGTGTTATTTGCCATTGCCCTGACACACCTGATAGTGCTGGGAGATTCTCTTGATGTGGTTATTACTTACAGCTGGCCCGAGAAAGGCAAAGGCACTTGTAGTTGCGATGGGGAGAGCAAGTACCGAATACGGTCCACTTGGCTGGGGAAATAGAATGACAGGTTATGGGCTTGGTTTGAGGTTAATGAGTTTGGTTGATGGTGAGCATTAAGGGGTTCGTCTCTGTGCGGACATGTCGATGTGACTAACACAGGTGTCAAGACAGGACATTCACATGAATTCCAGTTCCTGGGGTCTGATTGGCCTTAAGGTTCAGTTTGTCAGCAGCATTGTTGACCAATCAGCGTCAATAACGCTGTCCTATATTATCTGAGCACTATTTTGATCAACAAATTCGACCCTTTAGGCTACGACATCTGTTCCATAAGCTATGTACAAGCTATGAGATATACACACGGAACATATGTATAACTCCTTCGACCTCGAAGGATCGCATACATTCCGGCTAACCCTCGAGCTGGGAACAACAAAACGGCTTCCACGAAATTCACCGAACCACGGTTCCTTAATTCGATGCTGCCAACGCAGATGCGACGCTGCCTAGGATTGTGACACTTTGATAGCAGCAATCCGCGGTCGCATAGAATGCGCCAAGCGTATCGCTCTCCATCCCGCTTACTACAGATGTCAAATTCGTTCCTGACGGCGTATCATGTAGGATGATAGCACTTTGGTTGCGATATTGCTCTGGCACCGACTGGATTGTACCAGCTTGGTATGTGGAATAAGCAACTTCTTCAACCACGATGAGGTCAGCTGCCTCAAAGAATTCCGGCGCAGTCACCACCGTTCCTGGGTTGAATATGACGAAGTCGAGGCCTTGGTCGCGAGCATTGGACGCGATAGTCGACATGTAGGCGTAGGCGGCCGAGTTTTGTGTATTTGTGGCTTCGTCGAAGAATATTCCTTTTACCGCAATATTGCTATCCGAGTAGTTGCTCCAGCCTGCATATCTGCTGACATTAGCTGCGATGGCATCGGTGGTTTGCGCCATGTATGACGTGTGCACGTATCCAATTGTCTGCACATTAGAATAAGTGTTGAGCTTGGCAAGAGCGGTGATATAATCTGAGTTTGGGTATTCTGTTTTTTGTCAGTGAAGGACTCTCTTCCTCTCAACGGTTAATTTCTACGGAACAGAATCAAACATACGGCTTCCTCCGGGTCCAGAATCGGGGTCGACTATGACATAGAACGTGGCATTAGGATTTGAAGTGACTGCATCGTAGACCGGTTGGATAGGGCCCGCTGATGGGTAGATATAAAGAGGCAGCAAAAGGTCGGTAGCCGTGACCAGGCCAGTAATGGACAGGCCCGAAAGCAGCGTAGATACTCTCATGTTCAGTTAGATGTCGATTTTCCAGGTCACTTATTTCCAAGACGTGCTTTTACGGCTTCTCGTTGCAAGCTAGAATGTTCAAGAAAAGGGATTATTCTATCCACAATACAGTTATGGATGTAGTTCTCTTGTTTAATATAATCTTCAAATCCTAAATCTACCTAGACCTAATCAAAAGATGTAACGCGCTGGCCGGTAAAACCGGGCGATATCGTAGCTTAATATGGTCAAACAATGGTGTGGGAATAAATGTTGGTTCACGGGCTATGAAGTGAAAATTAACTTAATTGGGAAATGAGAGGCTAAAAGGCGTAAACCACAATTGTTTCATGGCCCACAGTTGTTGGAGACCAACAGTCTAAGCGGAATTTGAAGCATACCATTGGGTGTGTCTATCATGCTGACGAAAACATCGGCAACCCAAAATAATAATAATGCTGGGCACACGGCCAACAATAAAATACGCTATGAGTTAATTCGCTTGCTAGCAATGGTATACTGGTATACTACCCAATAATGGCGCCCATCTGTCGTAGTAACATCTCAAGACTTAGACAGCATGGCGCACGCCGCGATGGCAGATCATGGCATTCTGCCTAGGTCCTTCATTGGTGAAATTGCGAACTTGCCCCTAATCAATAATTCGTTCTTTCTTATCTGCGTGGTCGGATTTAGGCCCGTTTATGGCTGTCATTATCCCTGCACACCATCACTACCAGACAACGACGTATTCCCTCTGGCCAATGCAAGCAGCCTGCATTCTATAAATCCCATAACTACAAACTAGCAGCCTGAATTAAATAATAATAATAAAAATAACAATAGCTCAAGATCGGCTCTAGCGTAACGTTACAATTTCTAACAGGATCCCGCCCCCATTTCGGATTCACCAACAGCCAACACACATCTAAGAACGTCGTTGCTTGTGGTTGACAAGGCAAAGGTCAAGTCTTGGCATGAGCGTTACGTGACATTTTTTCGGTAAACTAATTATAATATCTTGATTTTAGAGTAGGCGGTTGACTTACAGATGGGGGCTTACACGACAGGTATGTTCTGTCCTAGAAATCTGTGGCTTCTTTGTACGACGTCGGCGCCGCCCCTTGGAAGGAGATTGTTACCAGTATTTTACAAGTCCTGTTGTATAAATTTGATTTGCACATGCCGCATGTTACAAGGTTTTATCAGCCATATTCTGAAGAATTATTATTATTACCTAGAGTGTCGGTCTAGCTTCCATCATTCAATGTTATTGGTAGAGATGAGTATGTCGAATTTGTAAGTTAGCGACTCCTGTCGCTGGCAACACTGGTCTTCAATGTATTCTTACCAATGATGAAATCCTTGTGTTGCAACGGTATTAAAACAATACAAACTATGTACTCTAGGTAAAGAATCTCTTATACATACCACACTCTAGAAACCACAATTTTATTCGGCGGGCGATATTCCGGATTGCTCTCTCGGTCTCATTGCTGCGGCCCCAAAATGCTAGTAGCTGAAACCATGCCAGCACTTTAGCCGGCGGGTAAGCTGACTTAATGTGTCTGCCCGAGCATTTTCCTGCGACTAACTAGAGAGTCTCGAGGCGATAAGTGTCTGTATTATGGCCTACTGGTTTTACGAGCGAAAGTTCATCAAAATCGGCCCCAAATTCGAGCATATACTAGCATCAAAACTACACAACAAGCTTGTTTTACATACGAGTTTCTCCCATAGACCGACCCTATATGAAATGGAGTCCATTTCCGAGGCAAGACACAGGGAAAAAAAAGTCGAGATTTCTGAATCGAGCTGGTAAGTATCTTGATAACTACTATAGAGTTGGTCTCTGAGAAGCGCGCCTTACGTTCAAGGCCAATATGCTCTATTTGTAAATCCCATCCTACAATACGAAGACGGCACAAAATCAAAAATGGTGAGCGATCCCAGATAGTATTGTGTAACCCCGCGTCCATAAAGGACCTTTAGCCCAAGTTAGCCTCAGTCTATTCTTCAACAGGCCAAACTATCATTGAATTCGGATCTGGACCATAGCATTTAAGCCACTCGAGATGACAAGCTTTTTCAGGTCTACACAATGGAGACTAAGAAATAGCATAACTTCATGAGATGCCGTTTCTGAAAAGGATACAATCAAAGCAATGTGCGTTCGACTGACGCCAATGTTCAAGGCGCATTGCTAAACAAATATGATACAGATTCACCATTATGTGTTCGTCGAATGGCCTAGAGCTGACGTCAACTAATTTCCTCCTTTGAAGACAATAAGAATGAAATACCTCGGCCAAGGTCCCCGATATATCAATGACTTTCAACTTGGGGCACTTCTCGATTTTGTCACCTACTATAAGGTTACAAATCCATTAGTATCATCAAAAACCTACAGTAAATCATCAAAACTCACGGGGAACCGCTATGATTCAACCGAGGTTAGCTCTTGCTACAGTGTTAACAGGGTCAATATGGAGCATGCGTACAGTTTGTCACGACCAACCCGGACAAACACGAAGTATTGATTGTTTCAATAGCCGGGCCGCTTAATATTCCATGAGTAACCATGGCATAAACCTCCTTTGCACCATGGTCCTTCACCGTGGCCGCTGCTTTGGCTAGCTGTTTTCAGAAATAAGAACTTCGATCAGGCAAAGCTTACGGGATGATGAGGGGAGTACCGTTCCACATGTATCCGCCATATCATCAACGAGTATTGCTGTTTTACCCTCCACATTCCCAACCAGAACCATACGACCAACGACGTTTGGCCGAGGACGTTCTTTGTGGATGAGAGCAAACCCTATTTTGAGTCTATCAGCAAGACTAGCTGCCCGCTTTGCGCCACCAGCATCTGGCGAGACAATAACGCAGTTATCAGCGTCAAGGTTTTCCCTGATCCAACGCAATGAGCTCGGTTCAGCATAAAGGTTGTCTACCGGGACATTGAAAAATCCTTGTATTTGGGACGCATGCAAATCCATGGTGATAACATGGTTCTAGAAAAGTAACGGAGAGGGATTAGCCGGATCATATAGCTAGCATATAATTGATCTCTAGACATACTGCACCGGACGACTGAAGCATATTTGCGACAAGGCGTGCCGAGATAGGAGCGCGTGATTTGTCCTATGAGCAGTCGTTAGGAAATCGAACAGTAAATTCACCGATTCTCCAGCGAACCTTTTTATCTTGGCGGGCATATGGATAGTTCGGGATGACCGCAGTGATCGAGCGTGCTGAAGCAATACGGCATGCATGAATCATAATAAGAAGCTCCATAAGCCCATCATTGACCTCACCGGGAGCAGTGGACTGTATAATGTAGACTGGAAACATGAAGGTTAACCGAAGTATCAACGAAAGTAGGATTGCCTAGGGTCTAGTGCATACCATCTTCGTCTCGAACAGACTCGCCGATTGTAACACTGGTTTCCAAGTTCGAATAATTTTGACTGACTGTATGCGCTAGCTTGATTCCGAGGCTGTGATGCCAACGCCATCAACGCCATGCTTATTATCGCCATGATACCGAACTTACCGATCCGCAACCTTTTCGCTTAGATCAGGATGCGAACTCCCGGACATTAGTTTGATCTCATTCGCAACCGAGGTAGCCATTTTATTCGCGAATCCAATCTGTGATGTAGTGGAGGAGAGCAAGAGAGTCGAAAAAGAAGAAGAAAATTCCGCATATTCTGCCGCGTGAGATGACGTTATCAATTGCTTATCGGCAGCAGCCAACGCAGGCGGTGAGCCAGGTGACGTCTTACCAGCAACAACAATAAAAATTTACAAGGTTTAAATATTCATATAATGTTCTTATGGACTCACATTGCTAGCAGCCGGGATTACATATTAGGTAGCTGTTCAATGGATGTACACCGTCTCCAGCTCTCATGCACTGAGGATTCTATCAGCCGAATGAATCAATTGATATATATATGTATAGTATAAATAAATAGGGCATATGGAGCTTCTATTCAGTCTCAATATGGTGAATCGATTGGCAGTACGCAACACAGGGAAGATGCATCGACATCAGGCCAGGCGTAATACGTGCCAGGGTCGACATGTGTCGCCACGTAAACAGTGGGAATCACAACATCGAAACTATTATTGCTGAGACCCTCGTCTCGTATCTCATTCAAAATGGCCGAGGAAAGACCGTCGTCGCCAAGCCACGTACCTCTCAAATTAACAGCGAAGCTATACTTATGATTATCAAGCCCGAATAAGTAAACAACATCATTACATGCAGGAAGAATGTTTGTTAACGAGAGAACTGCAAGATTCCCTTGTTGAAGGGAAAACCAAACCCGACCTAGAGATTCGTGGGTGTGCGTCTGGTATATAAATGCTTTGGCACTCAATACATCTTCCTAGACACCCAAACATCCATTCCATTGCGGGGCTGTATGTAGGGGACAAGAGACCGGCATTTCAGGTATATTGAGACGACCTAATCATGTTACCGGTTTATAAATGGTTTGCTACGACTAGAAAGCAAGTTCATGACTTCTAAATGATACTAAATCCAATGATCAAGCAACTGTGCCCACAATATAGTTCTCTTCCACCCCAACTCTGACACATACGACCATAGGGTGTGGAAAACAGGGCTTCCCGTCCGCTCAGCCGTACTTAAGCCACACGCCGGCTGGTTAGTAGTTGGGTGGGTGACCACCAGCGAATCCCAGCTGTTGTATGTAGATCTTCCTCTTTGTTTTTGTATTTTTATATTCTTCTTGCTGCGCGAAGACAGAGTGGTTCCAGAACTTCAGTGAATTCCGGTCCGTTTGTGACGTGGCATTTTTCGTACTCGGTTATATCTGCTATTGTATCTAACACAGAGCTAACCAATCTTCATATAAAATACCCAGATATATACCTTGTCCGCTAGTTCAAATATACAGCCGTGAGTGCCTTACTCTGTCCTCGGAAAATAATACTGTCCGCGAGACCAGATGACTTCACCGTGCAGCGGTGCAGACGCTTTCCTGTCTAGCTATGTGTCTCGTTCGCTAGCTTGGATACAGGCGCGAGCCGCTCAGCTCGTACCTCGATTAGCCTCTATTTAAATCCTAGGGGCTATGACTTGGCCATGCCAACGTACCTGCATGTGTTCTGTCGAGGGAAGATTCATGTCATGGCTTGTCCGAGCTGTTGGGGAATTACTAGCCTTTCAGTTTGGACTTGTTCAAACTTACTGGGTGTTTTAGATAAAGCCTAATCAAATTTGAATTTCAAATTTTATGAAAACTTCGAGAAGGAATGACACCAGATTGGTTTTAAGCAATAATCACATTAGCACGCGAGTATGAGTAAAAGAAAAGAGTCGCAATGAACATACTCAAAGCTTCTCACATTCTGTGACTGCAGCCTTAGCAGTAGAAGCAGCACTGGCCGGGTTCTAGTCAGTGACTAAGTGACTGTCGACAACATGGAGGTCATCCCAGATACCTGCAAGAACGTTTATCTGTGGAAGAAGCAGTTAGTAGTGATTCTTACTAGGGAGTGTTAATAATATTTGACTTATAGGTTGCACCAAGACGCTCAGCTAGCTCCTCAACTATCTCTAAGTCCCAGATATTAAGCTCCTCATAGATTACCATAGTGTGTTCAACCACAGTATTGAAGCCCGTAATTTTCTTGCCCTTAATTTTGGGCTTATGGGTGGACAGATCAACGACATTACCGAAAATAGCAGGACCGTGGCAGACAAAAGTCACAATACCACCGTTGGTCCACATCTGGGAGGCGATTTTCTGAAGCGCAGAAGCCTTTGGATAGTCAATCAGAGCAGTATGGCCCGCTGAGGCATAGAAAAGCTCTTATTTGGATGCGTTATGATCAACGGCCTTGAGCATACTGTCAAGTTTCTTGCGGAACTCGCTGTCAAAATTGTCCCAGGTAGTTAGACTGTCGCCAGTCAAGAAGTCTGGCTGCTGCGTTATTATACTTCGGACCCTATGTTAGGCAGGTGATTCGAATGCTTGCCTGCTTTCCAAATAACCTTCTCACGCCTTAGGCATCTATGTCCACTACTCAGACACCCACATGCAGAGCCGGCCGTCACATTAGTGCCTGTATTATATGCACTATATAGAGTCAACACCAACCCCTTCACATTCGTATAGGGGCGTTTAACTTAACAATATTAAATAATTTTTAATTCTAATTTTCATTTTCTTATAGACTTTCTTTTAATAAAATTCTAGTACTTTATTATTTAATTAATCTATAATATATAAATTATACATTTATTACTCGAAGTTAAAGGTAAGCTTCACAATGTGCAGATATAAATCAGCCAAGAAAGCCTAGAGTTTCGTCACGAGGTAAGTGTTCCTCTACAGAATTCCTGACGCACAATAGAATTGGGTCAGAAAAAGCTGAATTTGCGACCGTGCACGGTGCTGCTCTGGAAGCGGATGAAGAAGCGGACCATGAAGCCGTTAATTCTTCAAATATCTGAGCCAATACTTCGATGGCTTGATTAGTACCACGGAAAGAGGTAGTTGCATTGCATTTCTGTTCATAGGCAGCACTATTATAGTACTGCACCGTCTGTGCAGTATTTGATACCGTCGCTTGCCTTCGTAATACCGTACTTTTGAGGTTAAATTCAAGACGTTGTCGGGTGACATCTTTCCGGACACGGTTGACCATATTCCAGAGTCTAGGTACTGCGATTAGTTTATGGGAGCAGCATCTGATTAGGTCCAAAGCGGAGTAAAAGGAAGAACGGCATCTTGGTCCGTAGGTCTCAGGGTCCTCCAAGATGGACAGAAAAATTGCTTCCAGAGCGGAAATAACAAAAAAGCTGAGTGAAGTTTGCTGCAATCGGCATGTTGCACTTTGCATATGAAAATTTCTCAAGAGCAATATAGTTTCCTCTGCAATCGACACGGGTTGGTCAGTAAATCCGACCGTCTCGAGTGTTGCTAAGCTCAAGAGCAACCGGGCTTGGTTCCAACGAAGATGTAGTAATACAATAAGCATGTTGGAACTCCGTGGACCAGGGTTGTCTGAGATTTCAATTCCGGTCTTTAACTTGTCTTGCTCCCATTTGAATTCAGACGGGATGGCATTGAACCAAGTTTGAATCTGGTAGTTAAGAAAACTAGCCTCTTTCGAAGCCCATGATTTTTTATCCCGAGCCATAGTACTCCAGATTTTTCCAGTAATTCGACTATACGCTATCATAACTCGCAAGTACGAGAATGAGGATTGCTGTCATTTATTGTCAGTGTCAGGTTTTTTGATGCGTCCTCAACCAAATCTCACCGGCACAGGCAGAAGAGGATCGATATCAGAGTCAGATAATGCAAATGGTATCTCGTTACCAATGCTCCACCGCCTATCCAAGACATAAATCGACCAGAACACACGAATAGCTAAAGACCTTTCCTCCATAGACGGGAACAAGGAGAAAATCCGTTCCTTACTGTGTATGCCCAGTTCTAGCGACATACGAGCTGCAAGGCTGATTATTCTCCCAGCCAGCATTTCGTCGTGTTGATGGAAGTGATACAGACCCTTGAGTCGTTAGTAGTTGGAAAAGTAGCCTGGAAACTGTGCGGCCAACCTCTAGAATTAAGAGAACGAGGGTAGATAAACAAAGCTCTCCCACAACTAATGAAGTTTCGTATAACGGTTTGCAGTTTTCAAGTAGCCGTGTCACCATTTCACTCTGATCTCGGGGATCTATAGAGAGCGCAATCAATATTACCCATCTCAGGATCTTTCCTTTCGTCTCGTCAAAGGGAAAGACTTGTCCCGACCCTAAACCAGCATAGAGCTGGCGAATACACATACGCATCTCCTCGGTATCCACAACTGGTGTCATATTACCAATATCATTGTCATAAAGGAGTAATAACTTGATAGCAAAGGATTCATCAATGTAGTGAAAGAAGTCGATCGGTGCAACCGCCGGGGAATGTGGGTGGAATTGTTGCTCGTTGTTCCTGACAAGTTGCCCAATCTGGTTTTGGAGGGTAAGGATATTGGTTTGCATCTTTTTGATATCACTACAACAATCACATGCCGTTAGATGCTATAGTTGTTTAATACTATCGAGATATACATACTGGCAACGAAGTAAGACCCCAGGATAGACCTCATCATAGTGGCACTCCTGTGAGAGGTGTGCGCAACGGTCGCAAGGTTCTCCGCCACTGCATCGTGCTTTGCGTTTCCGACACCCATTACTAATATGATGTTAGAATATTGACAACCCGGTGCTAGGTTCATAGCCTAGCTTAAGAGGATCCCACCAGGCGATTAACGCATAACGGGTGCGCTTGTTCACGGCTTGGAGGTCTTCAGCGTGGTCGCTCTTCACCTGTGTACATGTTTCCTGATTATATCTCTGTTCCATACTATTCTTATGCTGTTGCAGTATAATACCTAATATTCTTCTTCTTGATAAAACTATGGGGTATTATCAACTTTATGTAAATGCCACCCCACGATTTCGGTCCCGCAGCGGGACACTCTATTCGGCGGGCACTTAACTTGGACGGTGACAGTGACATTGACATATAATTCTTTATCTAAGTGGACCTGGGCTACATAGTAAACTCTAAAGCTCGAAGCTCTTCTAAATGTTGCCCATCGGTCTCACTTGACTGAATACATCAAGCAACAAAATAACGGCATAAGTAAAAGTTAAGTACAATGAACGATCCATACCAAACTGAGTTTCCGCCGCTCAGTGTTATGGTTTCAAAAACCTGACAGATAAATTCCCAGCTAGGAAAACCTTTTCCTCGATAGTCTTAATCGCTCATCAACTCTTGTAGTCGCTGGTTATTCCAAATCCATCTCCGCCATCGTTTTCCAAATATCCATAGAGGAATTGCTAGCGCAGATGCCCCTAGAAAGATACTTCCTAATACGATAAACACGTTTAGAGCTCCACTATTCTCCAACCAACCCTCTACAAAATACGTGACACCGAAAGCTAGGATATTCCGGGCATTGATTGCCACAAATGCCTCCTCATTTAGGGTAGGATGGCTGTCAATGACATATCCAAACAGGCAGGTAGACGCAAATGCTAAGCCCATGTAGGTAACTCCATATGTGATCACAGGTCCAGACCAATGAGTTTCATAGTGGATAGTGGCCCCGAAACCGTAGAATGCGACGGTGCCGAGTATGGCGACAATAGCCATCATTGCGAGTCGAAATTCCGGCTCGTAAATGCCGTTATTTTTCCGGGCAAGATATAAACATACCCAATCATTTAAAGGACCGGAAATAATTTCACCAATAAGTGACATTATTAGCGGTGATAACGAAACCAGACCGGTTTGTGATGTAGTAAAGTTGTAGGGTGGTGCAACAAATATTACCCCATTGACTACGGTAAAGATGACAACCCATGTAATCATGGTTCCGTATATTAGGAAAGCTGCAAAAACTGCCGGATAGCAGAAAAGGATAAATGGACGGATGAATACCTTCAAGAATGGGGCATTGGTGTAGCGGCCGGAATAAAGTCGTATAGACTTCAGGTAAGGCATACGCCGTGGTGTATTGTCGGAGGGTGTAGTACCAAGAGGCATCCTTGCCACATTATCCTCGCAATCCTGGTATTCAATCTGTTCGATGCCTGCTTCATGGAGGTTCTCCTTGGGTTTCAGGTAACCAGAACCACTGTTTTGTCGCTGGAGGTTTGTGGTCTCAGGCCTGCTGTATGCGGTCTCTGGGACGAATAATATAACCAAAGCTCCTAGGACACCATATAATAACGCACAGATCCAAAAACACCAGTGCCATCCTGCACTATCAATGATGTACCCTGCAATGAGCGATCCCGCAGAGATACCTAGTAGGAGACAGAGATTCCAGAACGCGATTCGAGTGGCTCTCTCATGAACAAAATACAAGTCGCCAATCGTGCATTGCATCAGAATCTCATAAGGCGCGAGGCCAAATCCACAGAGGATTCTGCTAGTCAAAAGGTCGTTGTAACTTGAGCCAGCTCCTCCAATGATAGAGCTGATGAACAGAACTATAATCGCAAAGACATATATTGGTCTTTTCCCGTAAATCTTAGCCAAGGGGTTAAGAAGAAAAAGCGATAGTGCAATGCTCAGAATCATCCAGCTTGTAGCTTGTGCAAGCATGCTGACAGGAACATCAAGCTCTGCTGCGATTTGCACAAATCCAGGGGAAAGCATGGGACCAAAAGCACCAGCAACCGCTGCAGACATCCCAACTATAAGAAGTATGGACTCTTTTTGCCACTGTGGCCACTGCGCATTCAATTTCAACTGTCAGAGACTGAGAGAAGCTCGGTATCAGGAGAATATCATACATTCAGTGGGTCATTTGGATCGTCCGAAGGTTGTGGTGAGAGAATAACCTGAGAATATTTCCCTTTACCTTTCTTTAACAGTTGGGTTGGCGTTTGACTACTTTCCAGTTTGGTACCGCCCAAGAAAACTAAACAGTTAAGTTAGCTGGACCTTGTTCAGTTGTAATCAGTTTTTCGAAAATCTCACCAGTCCCAGGGACAAAACCCTCCCCATCGCATTCCAAGATACCAAACGGCATTGTCTCGTGTACTTTGCCTTGGTGAAAAGTGACCAGAATTCTATGTTAGGGTGACAGAACCCAACAATGCAATGACTAGTATCTGGCCCCTGCAGTGGTGCTTTTTGATAGAAGCAATTAGTATCGTATCATATACTAAGGAGCGTGAGTATCTTGTAGATGCGTATTATCCTCAGGAACTAGAAGCTACGGGGCTTATATAATAGTGTCTCGACAGTTCACGTTTTCCTCTTGCTGCTTTTCCACCCCGGAAATGCCGACTCAACGACGGTTGTGAGTATGCGGGCAGGTAATTAATTGGCCGACGGTCTTCCCGACAACATTATTGAACTATTCCAAATATTGTTGCCAGATTCGTGAGACAGTGCGGTATCTTTCCGGCTATGTGTATGTATTCTTGGTAATCAAAGTGAAACTTTGGGGTTGCGGGGTATACACTAACTAATATCCAAGGTATTTGTGAACCTTAACCAACTAGGCAATTTTCGTGTTTAGTTATTGATTCCGCCAAAGAATACGTCCCACGAGGACTCACGAAATTGTCCTCTTAAAACTCAACCCTCCCTGACCGGTTGGGATTTAAGCGTAAAGCGAAGTCTCTACAACAGGTGGAATTTGTCTCCTAATTCTGTTCTGTGCTTGAGCGCCATTTACATCAAGTGTATAAGCCTTTTTTTTTCCCATCATGTCTTCTAATGAAAACCCCAATAATTTACCGACAGAAGTCCCGGTTCTTGTCATCGGTGGTGGCGGCAGCGGTCTCACGTTGTCAATCCTGCTTTCGGACTATGGGATAACTTCTCTGTTAGTGGAGCGTCGCTCTGGCACTTCCCATATGCCGAAGGCTGGAGCACATAATCAACGGAGCCTGGAGATATTTCGGCGACACTGTATTGCTGAAGAGATTCAACATGCTGGAGTCCCTGCGCAAAATAGGCTACGTGCGGCGTGGATGACATCTCTCGGGGGAGGTGACCCTATAGCCGCTCGAGAACTGTATAGCATTGATCTTAATGGCGAAGGCAGCTTCCGGGAGATTTATGAGAGGGACAGTCCGGAACTCTCTGCCGGATTAGGGCAGCATCTTCTGGAGCCACTCCTTCGCAAACATGCGGAGAGTCGTTCCCAGGCGATCCTAAAGTTCGGTCACCAACTTATGACTCTCGAACAGCATCATGCTGGTGTGATCGCTTCGATAAAGGATATGAGGGGCGAAATTCACAGAGTTCGAGCAAGATACGTTATTGCGGCGGACGGTGGGCGGACGGTAGGGCCTATGTTAGGGGCTCAAATGATCGGACGATCTGGCTTAGCTGAGATGTTGAGCATATTTTTTCGAGCTGACCTCTCGTCCTATGTCTCTGATGATGTGATGGCATACTGGTTTGTGGGTCCCAAACACGGAAGTTGGGCTGGAGGTTCCCTTGTGAAGGCTGGCCCTCACCCTTGGAATCGACATTCACCTACCTGGACCATTCACTTCATGCTTCCTGAGGGCGACTCTGACATTGGTCAGATCACAGTTGACAATGCCCTTCCCCGCCTTCAAGATCTACTTCATCTCCCTAATCTGAAAGCTGATATTCTTGGGGTTAGCCCTTGGAAAATTGATGCTGTTCAGGTTGATAGGTACCGAATTGGCGATGTCTTTTTCATTGGGGATGCTGCCCATCGACAACCACCGACCAGCGGCCTCGGACTTCAGTCTGCCATCCAGGACGCGGATAATTTGTCCTGGAAGCTTGCGAGCGTACTTCATGGTCAAGCATCGGAGGATCTCCTTGACACATACGAAACAGAGCGGCGGCCGGTCTGCAAACAGAATGTCGAATATGCGCTATTCGCCTTCGAAAACCAGTTCGCCTTTGAAGCAGGCCTTGGTTTAAACCGGGCTAAAACAGTAGAAGAAAGGAGTGAGGTATTTGAAGCCTACTTTGAAGAAACCCCGCTTGGTGCTACTCGTCGCGCCAGAGCTGCGGAGGTCTTCAACACTGTTCGTCTTGAACTTAACCCCCATGATCGCGAGCTTGGGTTCTATTATGAGGCGGGTGCTCTAGTTCCCGACGGCACGTCGCTTCCAGAGAGGGATCCAATGGGGGTGAGCTATCGTCCCACCACACGCCCTGGTTCACGTCTCCCACACGCGTGGTTAAACAATCGAGGGGCTAGATTGTCAACGCATGACCTCGGTAGAACAGGTGAGTTCGTTCTCCTCTGCGGATACGGCGCAGCTGCTCTCGAATGGTCTGAGGCAGCGACCCAGCTCGCCAAAAATACGAAAATTCCGATCGTTGGAATCCGCATAGCTCCTGATGGTGATTATGGTGACCCTACCTGTATCTGGAGTCGCCTGCGTGAAGTTTCGAATGATGGAGCAATCTTATTAAGACCGGACAAATATGTAGCAGCTCGATATCATTCATCAGTCAAAGATCCGTACTCATGCCTCCGTCAAGCGTTTGAGCGAATACTGGGAAAGGTAGTGGACGCTAGTGTTACAATTAGGCCTCTTTAGATACCCGCAGGGCTTGGTTCCGCTGTCAGTTGAAATATACACATATTCCAAATATCGCTTAACTAAAGTTATCTGAATGGGAGTTGTAAATGAGTATTAAGGATAGCTACTATGTATCCTCAGCCTTGATGTTACGTAAGTTAAGTTCTTGAGAATAGACGTCGTATCCAGATATTTTATTGGAAACTATTCGTTCATTTTATCCTGATTAACCATCATCGGTAAAGATTGTCGCGTTTATTTTCCATGTTACTCTATCTTCAGCCCACTGGTACTGGAAGAGGCATTAGATATACAAATTACCATCTGTTATCATGTCGAGACATCTATTGCATTTGGATAGTGGCTACAGTAGATTTTGTCTATTGCGTATAAGGGTTTATGTATAGAACGTATTGGAATCAGATTCCTTGATTCCCGTATTAAATTATGACTGTAGGACTTTGCTATTTAGGGTCACTGTGATCTTTGTCGCCCAGTCTTTCACCCAGTAAGATCGAAGTTAGCCAGCAATAGCGTTTAGCGCGTAGAATGGATAGGTTTTTAAATATCACTGAGCTGGCTCTCTTTTTGAGTGCGTAACATAATTATATTTATCAGGTCATCGATGAAAGCCTTAGTTATTAACAGCGGCAAGACTTCATCGAGATTTCTTTCTGACAAAGACGCCGCAAACGCTGTACTCATAGTCCTGATTAGATCCATATCTTTCACACAGTGCGGTTGAAAGGGATCTTTTATTAAAAAGGCGAAAAGATTAAGAACGGCAGGGATCGCACTCAAGGCGAATACCCTAAGAAAATAATTAGTAGCTGCACAAGCTTTAAAAGTACCATCCTGCAGAAGAACTCCAGGTCAACAGAAATACTTGCCAATAGGTTTCCACACGCAGGATAGGACGGATGAGCTCAATATACACCAATGTTGAACGAGATGCTTCCATGGCAATTTCGTCGCACGACGGGAGTCCTCTGCAGAGTATGTCTTGGCTTCTGCGGCCAACCTGGTGAATTCTAGCTAAACAGTTGTAATACTCAAGGCGTGGAAGCATAATCCGGATAGAAAGGGCAATATGTTCGGGATCAGCAGTGGGACTGATTTCGGAGGCTGCAACTAGACAGGTTGACTTCCACGCGTTCAACTCCTCGTCTAAAATGGATATGCGCCTCAGCTTCTCAGTTTCTGGAAGCGCTAATGCCTCCCGAGAATATAGAAGCTGGTATATCTTTGATTTGATCATGGAAAGTCGCATATCAGAGGGGAAGAGGAGGACAGGGTATCGTATGGGATTATCATAAGCGAGCAGGCAGTCAGAGAGGCAATGAACATAATTAGCTGGCAGATCCAAGTCACAATCCTCGTCTTTGATTACAGGTGGCCAAATTGTTCTCATTGAAAGTTCTTTATCCAAGATGTAGCAAAGCCAGAACAAATTCCGAACATGAGGGTGTTCAGAAGTTTCTCCATGTCGTGCTTTCCTATGTCCTTCCAGCACGAAGAGCATGCGTGTCGCCCATGACAGGCATAACTCCGTAATATGGATCTCACCATAGGTGACAGCACAGAGAGCCTAAGAGAACCAAAAATCAACTATTATCCAGAGGTATGATAAGTAAATTTAGTGATATTGCAAAATTTTAAGTACCTGGGTTGCGGTAAGAATTGACGGAGAGGATATATACGTACAAGCATGGTTAGGGTCTGTAATGCTTCTACTGAGAAGCCATCTAATAGTAGAAGAGGCACTAGGTTAAAGATTTTGTGAACATATGCTTTACTCTCCATCTCAGGTGCAGCAGGCATCGGTTGAGCATGTCTCGAGATAAATGCTGTAAACATGCAAATACACATCGTAGCGGAGAGAGAATTCCGTGTTTCTGTAGATGCATAGACCTGTGAAACCAACCTTTGAAAACAATCTTGATCCACGACAGGAAACAAGCACTGAAACATACTTGTTGTAAAAATTTCCAGGCAACTCTCGACCAGCCCTTGATCCGGCAACACAAGGAGCCTTTGATTGGGCCAATTTACTGGTATGTCAGACTGACGTAGTTGCAAGCGAATTCCCACAACTTGTTTCACATGCTCAGTGAATCTTTCGAAGGAAAATGTGGCCCCGGTCTGAGTCAGTATCCACTTTTGGATTTCTGCGGAGAAAAGAGAAGATGGACTTGAGGTAGGATTGTCAATAGTGCAATAGTCAATGTGAAATTTAAACAGACGGAGAGCGGTGTGTATGTCGTCTTCGTCGAGATTTCCATGATTAACATCACCATTAAAAGCCGTCGTTGCATGGGCTTCAGTCTCCAAATCACTATCCTTGGATGGATCAACCTGAACAGAAGAGCCGGACTCGATTTCAGTGAGTCCACTTGATCATCGGGTTAGCTTACATCTGGTGATGTAGAAAAGCAACCGATTTTACCGTGCAATAGTTGGACGCGGCCGGCCGGAGAATATACATTGGCAACCAGCATGGCAGCAATTTTCGCACCCCCACACACCTGGAATGCATCGAATCTACATCGGATGGTTTAGTATAATGTGGTAATAGCGGCAGTTCTGTGCCGGTACCTTTCGGTGACGACAGAAATCACACGCATGATGCCGTGGGGAAACTCTTGTGGCTGTGGAAGCCTTGCGAAAAGCTCTCCAAGAAAGTTGCATTTTGTGTGCAGAAAGCTAACACCAATCGTGACATCTGAAGAGCCAGGAATCGGGGTAGTTTGACTGGTTAATTATAAAGTATGCTCCGCTGAGTCATCGGGCCGTGTCATGTGGCTCGCCTATCCTGGTTAGTCGCCCTTTAGTAAATAACGTCTTGATGTAGTTACCTATGATACTATGGATTACGTATTATACCACAGTGAAATCTGGTAGTTAACTAGCGGAAGATTCGATATCTTCTCACTGCACGAGACAAATCCAAATGAGTCGGGAATCTTCGAGAGATGATTATAAAGCGTCAGCACATGGTTAGAGATCGCTTATAGCAATCGAGCGTTATTCTAGACTAGCCCCTGATAAGTTTTCTATGACGATGAAGAATGTCAACTATATCCCAGACCCAAAGCGCCGCTCGAGAGGGTTGCGGTTGTTATCAAACCCTAAGTTATATATTTTATTAGCGAGCTACTGAAATATTATAGAACATTCAGGACGGGTGGTGGGTTTCTGAAATTTCTCGCAAAGCTTGTCCCATCGGTGTTCATTCGTGGGTGGTGATGGGCTGAGAAATGGTTGTGCCGATCCACACCCCGAATTACCCTAGACAGCCAAGTTGTGGAGATAGAAATGCTGGAAAATACCGACCTGAGTTAATTGACCAATTAGAACATCATATTTTATACCTATTTAGATCTCTTCCAACCAAGCAGAAATTGGCCTTATTCATCATACAAATAAACGGGATAACATAAATTATTATTTTAGTTTTGCACTTGTATTTATTGTTATGTCTTAAGTATTCACACTCTACCACCATAATATAAACTTATCTTTGTATTCTCACACATTGGTGGTGGCTACATCTATAGAGAGACATTGAGTATATTTTATCCAGCTTTACTGAGGACTAAGGACACCAAGACTTAACGTAATGGGACGCCCAGCTTTTGATGCAAACGCAAACCCCAAACTTGAAGTAAGACCAGTAAATTTTTAATTGGCCGCGTTTTGCACGAGATAAAAAGGATATTGAAACCCTAGTGTCGCGCAAACATGCGACACTCATTCAACTGTTAATAATTCGAGAAGACTCAATTCCTAGCAATCGGCTCGCATTTCCTCTGTACAACCCCTCTCGATCTGCTTGATTGTCGAAGATAACATCCAGGTTGTCCTCCATAACTTGATTGAGATGATTTACCCCCTGGAATGGTGTGAAAGGAAAATCGGTGCCATAACATATTCTATCGGGCTGGATATTCTGGAGGAGACTTTTTATCTGGTCTGGAAATGTAGGACCAGCAGTATCAAACCAAAACCGCTCGTTCAACAAGGCCTTTACACTGGATGGTGTCATCGTTACATCCAAGCTTAAGTCGGGAATCAACGCCACAGCTTCTGAGAACCGTTGGATGAGAGGCGGTAAAGCACCACCCGCATGAGGCACTACATACCGGATATTTGGGTACTTTGAAATGGCGCCACTCAGTATAAGGTCTATAATGCAACGGCAGGTATCGAACATGAATTCAAAAACTGGCGCTGGATACTGAGGAAGGGGAAGACCTTCGTGGGATCGACAACCCTGCACACAGGGCGAAGTCGGATGAATAAATACAACCATCCCTCTGCAGTTGAGCTCCTCAAAAATTGGACGAAAGTAGCTACTGCCAATATATTTGCCGTAATAATTGGTTTGCAAAACAATACCATCTGCTTTTAGGCTGTCAATGGCATACTTCAGTTCGTTGATACTACCCTCCAAATCAGGAAGTGGGAGAGAGACAAATGATCCGAACCTATCCGGCATTTGTCTTTTGAGGTTGTAGGCGAAGGTGTTGCACTCCCGAGCAAGCTGCCTTGCAGAGGCGTTGTCCCCAGCTACCAGATGTACACCAGGCGATGTGATACTTAGATACGATTTCTCAATACCCATAGCATCCATAAGATTTATGTGAGATTGTACATCCCAGTTCTGTATTTATTAGCTAAAAATACGGTAATGAGCGCTTACGATGGTTAGAGCACCAACCGGAATTGCTGGCATGCCATCAGGATGCTCGAAACCATTGACAAGGAGGGCGTCCCGCCAACAAGGAGGCACAAAATGAGCGTGGACGTCGATCTTTGAATTTGACGCCATAACGGTAACTCTCAGCTATTGCGAAGTGTTTCTTCACTTGTGCTAGAATGACTGGACTGGTTACTCCCTATATCGATCCGTGTAATTATTGAGTTCTATCAGATGACCTTAAAGTGTGTGAAACCGGTTCTGTCGGGCACTTAGGTCCCACCACATATCCATTCCAGGTTTGCCGACGGGACCATACTGCTGCGCTGAGTAATGTACTGGAAAGATATACGGATTTTTCCGCGCGGAATCTACCCTATCGACTGTCACTAGCCGAAGCCCCTAGAACTGCGGAATTTCTAAGGGGTTTATGCCGGGAAGGACTTTCTGTTCTCAGCAGACATCTGAGACAACAAATACTCAACCCCCCTTTCTTACAGCTCCCACGCTTAGTATCTACACTCTGAAAGCGTTCGTCTGTGCAGGTGCTTAATCTCTCCGTCAAGAAGCCGATCATGTCTTGGCTTATAACCGATGTACGAATCTTTGATGGTGAGCGAGTTACGCTGGAAAACGGCTTTGTTGTTGTCAAGAACGGCTGCATCGAGAATATTTCGCCCAAAATGCCCGTCAATATTCCAGAAGGATGTCATCATATCTCAGGCTTGGGTTGCACGCTTTTGCCAGGTTTCATTGACTCACACGTGCATGTGTATAACGACGCTAGTTTCCTTGCGAAGGCTCTCCGATTTGGCGTAACGACCTTACTTGATATGCATAATGAACCTTACTGGTTCAAGGAGATGGAACGGCTATCTAGTTTCCGGAATGACGTAGCCGATATTAGAAGCGCTTGTCACGCTGCCACTGTCAAGGGTGGCTGGCCTTCCGCTATTATTCAGCTAAGTTCAGATGATGCGGAGGTATGTGAAGACTGCTTCTATGCAAATGGGAAGAATTGGATGGAGTTGATCCAGAATGGCGCATCTAGACCCGTACAAGACTCGAAAAATGGCCGAATGTTGTGGATAGGGTATCAGCGGAAGCGTTCGTGGAGGAAAATAAACGCTTAGGAGCAAGGTAAGTTTTCCTAAACGGGCACCACATAACAAATCAGCGCGCCTCGTCTGAAGACATTCTAACCTCGGTATTAAAAGCTTCATAAAGCTTATGCAAGAGAGTGGCGTGCCATTTGACCTTCCCTTTTCATGCTCTCCGGTGCCAACGCCTTCGAGAGAGGTACAAAAAGCAATTGTCGACAAAGCTCATTCCTACAACATGATTACAGTTGGCCATGCACTCTCGATTAGAGATACATTATTATTATTGGACTCTGGAGTAGATGGTTTTGCTCATGCTTGTTGTGAAGAACTAAGCGGAAGGGATTTATCGGTTTTCTGCGACAAAAGACCATTCGTAATTCCGACACTGGTCATCCAAGCATCTGCAGGGAGTGAAGAGAGTGAGAGTCGGGAATTCTTCTCTCAAGATTTAAGCAAGGAGGACAGTACCCATATGTGTGAATGCCTTGGAATCGCGAGGAAGGATTTTACCATGAAGAATGCGGCCCTAAATGTTCGACTGTTCAAAAAGGCAGGCTTGGATATTGTTTGGTACGTGATGTCACATTGTCGTTGCGAATATTTCGCTAAACTGGGAAAGTGGGACGGATTCATCTAGTCATCTAAAAGGTGTCTTTGCCGGTGCTTCCCTCCATCACGAACTCTGGCTTTATGTTAATCGATGCGGATTCACACCAATAGAAGCACTGCGGTCATCGACCTCTGTGCCTTCCCGAATATTCAAGCTCCATGATCGTGGGAGTATCAAACCTGGACTCAAGGCAGACTTGGTACTTGTCAGAGGAGACCCTACTAAGAATATTGAGTGTACACGAAGCATCCTTGAAGTGTGGAGAAATGGGGTGAGATTGTC
Source organism: Talaromyces proteolyticus (assembly GCF_021365285.1). Taxonomy (NCBI): domain Eukaryota; kingdom Fungi; phylum Ascomycota; class Eurotiomycetes; order Eurotiales; family Trichocomaceae; genus Talaromyces; species Talaromyces proteolyticus. The sequence continues at coordinate 2,358,094 of NW_025764282.1, read as the reverse complement.
ATCAGCTGGGGACGAAGGAAACAAGAGCGAACCAAGTCACTGATCTAGGAAGGAAACTTGTGATTACGTAGACTAATATACTGATATTTCCTGTGTGCATGACTAGTAAAGATTACTATACTAGTAAGAACGCCGTACTTTGGCAATCTAGTAAATATAAACCGATCGATCTTACAGGAGCGTTTCTTTAAACTCTATTGACAAGAAAACAAATAGACTAATTGTGTATTTACGGATGACCTATTTAACTAACGTAATTGATTTTGTGCTTGTACTGGTTTTATATGAAGTTGAAATAGGAATAATTGGAAAATAGGAACACTAAATATAAAGTAAAGGAAGCGAACGAGTACTCTAAACAAATGGGAGGATGAGGTGACTAGGATATTGCGTCCCGAAATGCACAAGATGATTTCCTTGATTACTTTGGTTGCCGGTTTGTCCCTTTATTTCATTAAATGATACCTCTTGTGGAGATTGCCCGGATATCTCAAGTTGCAGAGCTTCCCCTGCCTGGTACTCGATACTCATCGCGAAAATACCGATTTCAATCTTGACTACCTCCCCTGATTGCAATTTTTGAGCGTTTGAGTGGGAATGAAAAGGGTAGTTTGAATGCAGGGACCGATGATGATCGACCTTTCTGTGAGACGCGCGCAATATACCAACTGGTCCTTTGTACACGATTAAGTCCGTTGCCATTTCATCGGGAATCTCTTCGAAGGAATCTGGACCTATAGAAGACCATGGAACATTAAGGCAAAGCATAGGCTTCCCCTCTGCGTCAAGCTTCCGGATCATGACGTATACATCCATGTCATCAGAAGAAGGGCTAGACATATAGAGCACCGCCTTGGGTATACCTGTAATAACTGTTCTCTCCTTAAATCTCAGGGTAAAGATAGCACGAGATTGAGGAACTTCGGAATTGTACGATGCAGTATGATTGCCAGCTGGAGTGCGCATATCCATTGACCCATTTCTCCCTAAATAAAGTGTTTTGTACACAGTTCTAGGAAGCGGAAAGTCATCCTCAATTTGATTGGTGACAGCATCCAAATGGCCAAAACGAAGCGTGCACAAACGGACGTGGGGTGTTTTCTCCCAGTCATTCTCCACATCATAGAGATAGCGTGTGAAGAAGGAGATTAATTCTTGCGTTGAATCCTCCACCGCCCATTGGTCATGCCACTCCTGATATGGGCTGAATCGAATCCATTTTCTGTCGTGCTTTATCTCCATATATCCTCTGATGGAGCCCATTGTATGGAGGAAGCTATTGAACGACGCAGTTATGTACGCCGGTACCCGGACTTTTGTCATATCCGGGCGCTTGCTGTCCCAATAGGAATTCGCAAGTGGGCTCCGTCGATACATCTCACCGAAATCTTCCATCCCATTTCGACCTCGGATCATCGCGCTAGTGATATGGTCGTAGAAGGTTCCAGCGAAGACTCCCCCACGGACAAACTGTTCTCTGAACAAGTCACTACAGGCTTCCCATGGTGCTATCGCTTTTAGTGAAGGTGGCTGAAGCTGGGCGACAAACCACTGTACAACGGCTAAATGTGAGTTTCCTGCCATTCCAATGCGACCATTGCACCACTCGAGTTTAGCCAGATGCTCAATCGCGTCATATCCGTCCTCACCCTCTTGAGGGCCCATGATGTGACATAGCCCTTCAGAGTCTCCTATCCCGCGTGGATCAACATTGACCACAGCAAACCCGTGGGGAACAAAATCTGCTGGGTCCGGTCCCTCGAATTTCTCCAAACCACTGAGATCATCTGCTTTGATTCCCATATTATATGGTGTCATGGTTTGCAGGAAACGAGCCCCATTGAACTTTTTTCCAAAGGGGCTCCAAGATACAATTGCGGGAACTGGACTCTCCTTGTTTGAATATGTTGGGCGGTAGATGTCTGCGTATATCTTACAGCCATCACGCATTTTGAGTTCGACATCATGATCGACCAGAATATCCGTGGAGAGAACTCGTGATGAGTCATTTGCTTTCCACCCCTTTGGAAGAATTTCGGTCACTTTTAGGAATCCTCGATAGCCGTTTTCTCCAATAAGAGGTGCAGAAATTGGCTTGTAGACAATTTCACTTTTAGAAGACATTGTCAGTTCTAGATGCCCTATTGTGAGACAAACTTGAGAGCGGGACTGGCGTATCAGGGTCAGGTAGGATATTTCAAGTACACCTGCAGACTATGCGGCTTTTGAACTTAATCCCGCCACTTCCAAGGGTTGAGATTTCCGCCGGATATTTTTTTAATGATCACGGAATCTCCGTTGCGCGTCCCGCACGCCGGGATTTGATCCCCGCACTACAAAAGCTATGAAATCAAGTGTGGGGGACACTCTTTCCATAGTTGTGCTTACCAGAGACTTAACTCCCTTCTTGAAACCCCATTTTCAGCACATATCCTCGTTTCGTCATCTCACCACAAATCAATATATGCTACTAGCCTTGCAAAGCTCCTAGAACCAATCGTCACAGTGAACAGAATGAAGCCCACCAAGCCCACGCATCTTGAAGATGCAAGCTTCGTACTTGCTTCAAATTTAAACCTCCAGCTTGGGAGGCTCGGTGCAACAAGTACAATGATAATCTTCTCCATTTGGATGTCTCTCAGCGCCTGGCTTAGCTTGTTCGACTTTAGCTACGGGGGCATTGTATTAGTAATGGATCCTTTCAAGAAGTCTTTTGGGCACTGTCAGTCCAGAGAATCATTAAACGATGTCTGTGAGCTCTCTGCAATCCAGCAGTCGCTTGTGGGTGTGACCTCTATCTTTATGGCTCTCGGCGGTGGGTTTGGTGGACTGGTAGCAACCTACATTGGCCGCCGAGGTACCGTGCAGATTGGATGTCTCATCACTGCTATCGGCGCCGCTGGCATGCTGGGAACATCAGGGAGTTACCTGAATTACATGGTCTGCAAATGCATAGGAGGAATTGGTATTGGACTCATATACTCTTCCGCGCCTGTTTACGGTGCGGAATGTGTCTTCCCGAAACAACGGGGTTCACTACTCGCTCTATTCAATATCGGCCAAGCCCTTGGAAGCCTAACTGCTGCTGCCGTATGTGCTGGTACTGCTCATTTACAGAGTGACTGGTCCTGGAAAATACCTATTTCTTGCCAGATCCCGCTCGGGCTTTTTATTGCCGTATCGCTTTTCTATTTTCCGGAATCTCCTCGTTGGCTTCTCTTAAACAAGAAGTCAGATCTTGCTCGGGATTCACTTTCCCGATTCTATCATATGGAGGCGAATTGCGATATGATAAATCACCAGTTGCAGACTATTCAGAACTACATTGAACTCGAACGAAATAGTCACAACTCTGTGCATCCCTTCGATATCTTCCGCTCAGGCAACACTCGACGGACCCTCATCTCAAGCTTGGTTCTTATCGGATTGGCTATTACAGGGATCGCATTCATTACCCCGTATGCCACTCTTTTCCTTGGCAATGTCGGGGTCAAGAATCCTTATCTCGTCAATGTGTATATCGGTCTCTGCACTTTTGCTGGAGCATTAGCTGGTCCTATTGCAATTGAAAATTTGGGCCGTCGCGTCACATTGATGGCCGGATATACAGGAATGGGACTCTGTATGCTTATTTTGGCTGCGGTAAATTCTGGACTTGGGGAGGGGAGTAAGACTGCACAGAAAGTACTTGTGGCCTTTGTCTGCATATGGTCTTTCATTTTTGGCAGCTCCGTCGGTCCTGCCTCCTGGGTCAGTTCACCTGAGATACATTCCGTGCAGCTACGAACTTATGGACAGGCTTTCAGTACCGTCATGTATCAAATCTTCAGCTTCGCTGCGTCATTCTGGTCCCCATATATGATCAATGCAGACTACGGGAATATGGGCACTTCGGTTGGCTACTACTATTTTGGAGTCTCCGCGGGAGTTTTGGTGTTGATTTTCTTATGCATGCCCGAAACTTCGCTCCTTACATTAGAGCAGATTGACGACTATTTCCTGTCTGGTGATGCAGCCTGGAAGACTTCTCTCCGCAAGAACAAACTGCTCTCCACTGAGCCGCAGCCAGGTGACGTGAAAGCTATGCACTAGGGTGGCCCGAGACAAAGTCTGGAAGCATCAAATCTTGTTCCATTTAGGAAGCTGAGCCTACAACATAGAGCTATTTACGAATTATCGGCTCGGTCGTCTAGGAGTTACGGAAAGCGTTAATTAATTAATTCAACTAAAAAATGCTGGTTACGACTACCTATTCTTCCTTGGTTTTTCGAATACATGGTCCATATTTATTTGAAGCCTTATTCTCATGATAATGTTAATGTGTAATTCAGAGTATATGTAATGTACTTACGAATAAGGTAAACGCTTGAATATTACATGACGGCGTGAAGTTTCCTAGACCTCGATCTGGATGTTGGTTACTTTAGGGTTATTCTCTCCGCTGACTCAGCGGGCGCGTCAACTTAATGTTATCCGCTCAACCAACCACCTAGTTGGCCACCCACCGCATTAGGCACTTCCACCCAAATGGAGTGGCCCACGGCTGACTAGCCTCCAAGACGCTGTTCTTCCGGGCCGAGTCCACTCCCCTCGCCCCAGACGGAGGCGCGCGACAGCTCCGTAGAAGCTCCGGCCGATTCGGTCTCAACGCCGTCGTTCTAGATGTATCAATATCAAGAACAGCTCAGCGGTGTAAGGACGGTGGAAAAAGTCATTATCGCTTTGTCCCAATAGTCTGCCGTATACGTCGACATCTCTGGCCATGACCAACCTGACCAGCTAAGAAACCTTCTTAGATAATCCTTACCATGGGACAGGCTCCATAACTTGAGTGACATCATTATCCCACAATCAGTCCTATCTGGACTTTGAAATTATTCTCGCTTCCCCTACTCTGCTTGCGTTTATTTGTTCTAGACTTAGCACCTAATTGGCATGAATATTCCTTGAAGCGTCTGCCTAATGATGCTCCCGGGACACGCTGGGACCCTTGTGATCTTAATAATATTCCCTGCAATCAGTGTATGCATAATGATGCTCCGCATGGTTTGGAGAATATTGACGGGTAAAGTTGGTTTGGGTGAGTCATAAGCCTTGATTAATTACTATTTTGTATAAGAGCTAATGAAGACTTATCATTAGATGATATTATGGTTCTGGTCGCTACTGTGAGCCACCGGAGCGCTATATTCGTGACTGCGGAATGACCAGCTAAAGTAGTTGTTAATAATTCCGCATGCGTACGCCACCTATATGCGTATGTCAATAATATTCCCAATGTCATATGGGTTTCATAGCCTAATGTCCCTCAAGATGTTGCAGAGTTAAGTTATGGTCGAGCCAGCACGTCTGAAGCAATGAGGAAATCCCTCAAATACAATCTTGTGAGCCAGATGCTCTATTACCCGATCCTAGCACTCGTTAGGTCCTCTATAATTCTTTTTCTTTTTCGCCTGAGGCTCCGAGAAGTTAATCAGCCCTTACAATTGGTACTGTGGACACTGTTTTTGATTAATTTCCTTCAAGTTATTGCTGTGATTTTTGCCGACCTATTCCAATGCACGCCATTATCATGTATATTTTGGGCCCCGAATCCTGCATCCACGCCGCCTCAAACTCTTTGTACATGCATCAATAGGCCGGCGTTCTTCATATCGGCTTCAGCTCTGAATATTAGCCTCGACGTATGGCTTCTGGTGATTCCAACTCGACTAGTGTGGTACTTGAATATCGCGCTTAGTAAAAAATTGATGGTGGTAGCAGTATTGAGCTTTGGAATCATGTGCGTGGACAACCCCAATGGAACTGTGAGCCTTGACGATTATCCTACTAATGGTGTCCGTGTACCTAGTGCAACAATTATGGGGGTTATACGTGTTGTGTTTGTCAGTACTCACCTTCCATCGCCCTCTCTCAGTGCACAGTATAATATCGATATTATTTCTTCCATTGAAATCAACGTTGCGGTTTGGACCGCGGCTGTGCCTGCACTGAAAGAAATGATCAGCCAGTGTTATCCAGAGATGTTTAAATGCTTCTGTTCCTTAGTACCTCATCGGCAAATGTTGCAATCAGCGTCGCGAGTCTGAGGCAAGAGCTCTGGAGACGAGAATAAATTATTGCATTATGAAGTCTTCTGCTATTACTCTCTGCTGGAACAATGGCATACCGTACGATTGGATCGTTAAATTGCCACACATCTTTGTAATATCCTTGTAGAATTTGGTGCCAATCACGTCCATCTTCTGGCAGGAATGGGTATATAAAAGTCGCTGCGAGAGGCTAGGCGTGCCAAGACCGTCCACGTCCTTTTTCACATGGGATCCAATACCTAACTCGGCTAAAGATTGCCGCTGATTAATCGGAAACTAACTTGACTAAAGTTAGTTAACAATAGTTAGGTTAGCCAGTTAGTTAGTATTTACAAGCAAACGGGACACCCTCCAACTTTTTTTGATATTAGATGACTTTTGAATAGTTTACGAATAGGGGCGGGAAACTCTGTCCCGCTCGCTTCGGCGTCCCACTCGTTTGTGAAACACGGAATTCAAGTAGTTAAGCTAGTTCACCTCGTAAATAATAACCGGTAAACTATATTCGTTGTAGTTAAGTTTCGAATAACTGAGATAGTAGCGGACCGTAGTATTTCACGATTACGGACTAACGAGCATTGAAAGAGTGAGTGGCAGTGATGCAATGGGGGGCTTCGTGGAGAGTCATTTCTATCCTGACTAGGACTGGCGCATCCTTCTCAGATTCTAATAATGTATCAAATATAATTGAAGAACAAGAACCGAATCCCCCTATTCCTAAGCTCAGTCTGAATCGTACGCTCTTTAAAAGTGTCCGGATGGACCTATTAACCATGATATAAAAAGTCCTTTTTATCAAACATCTAGTTTCGAGAGGAAGCCCTAATTGACTAAATTACTCAATTAGATAAATGTTCGAGTTCCTCCAATAGTGGATATGGTGAAAAGAATTCGCAAGTTCCATATTGCGGCGCAATGGTCCGAAATAAATTTATCTCTATTGGTTTCGCCCATATTGTCTATATCGGTTCATTGCTCAATTGTCATCTCAACTCCAAGCAGACAAGTAATAGTCAATGGACCCTGAATTATTCGAATAAATCCTGAAGATATTGGCGCCGTAACATTGTGATTCGCGAGCCTACGTGACTTAGATGAGTACGATATACAGTCATCAAATTTAACCCATACAGGCTCCGATTTAGGCAAGGCCGACGTGGAAATGCTCTTGCTCCATATTCAGATCGCGTTTCACGAATTGTAAGCGCTTCTAGTGCGGATCAAATACATCGTCTACACCTGTTGATTAATGTACTATTTAGAACTTCATAATTTTCAAATCCTTGGTAATAGATTTACATTTGTTTTCCAACCTCTCAGACATCTCTCAAAGTATCATAAAACTTCGTCCAAGTGCTAGCCCCAGCGGTAGTTTTTTCTAAAACCATTCACTTCTTTGCTGGGGTGAATATATGTTGCCAAACATTCCTAGGGGTAAAGTAGTAGCATTTATTCAATATGCGAGAAGCATGCCCTGTGCTTACAACATGCATTACAGGCTTCATGCCGCTTTGCTATCAGCTCGCCTCCTAGCACAACTTGTATGTTGAAATTATAAACTAAATTCTGTTGGATTTTGTATTAGATATTCCATCAATGCTACTCACGATCTGTTGAAATTTCTCTGAGCACTCTAGTGCTTATAAAAGTAAATAATATTGATATATCTAATTTCCTTCGTGTGAAAGTCTTTCTACCAACCGGATCATCCCCGGTGGCTATGTGTACGACCCCACAGTAGAGGCTTCCAAGTTTCCACACAGAGATCCGGGGTATGAGCACGAAGACTCTTCAGGTGGAATTTCGTTAGAGTTTTAGAAGGAGATGAACAAAGCTTCGCCTCGCGTGATGTCGGAAAGTGGACAATCTAGACCTCAGCACAGCCATATTCCTAGCAGACAGATCGAATCCCTCGTTTCGAACCAATAGCAACGATCGTCCCTAGATTTCCCCAAGTGATGACTCTCTGAACCTATTCATAGTAAAAGGGGCTAAAACATTAATCATTTCTTTTTATATATAGTTAGAAATCGCAGGTTCTCTTTTCCCTAAATTACGAGGAACTTTAAAATTTCATGTCTTCAAAAAACGTCCTACGGTCTGATTATGTCCTTAAGTGATGGGATTTTCCTAGCTCGATATAGACCTATAACAACAACAGCATAGAAGGCAGCAGCTACAAAATGACAGTTTCTTCCTCATTGACTCCCCGAGACAGTCAGGGAACTGGTATTCTCATTTTTATTTGGGTTCTAAGTGGCATCGCAACGCTAGTAGTCATGTTGCGTATTATAGCCAAAGTGAAGATTCGGCTTTTTCGATTGGATGATCTCGTTATGATTGCTGCCCTGGTAAGTACTCTCCCATGAGGACACCACAAGAAAGACACATCCGCTAAATATCGTCTAATCTCATAGGTAATCTGCCTTATCGCATCCTCCTTTTCGACTTCTGCAGTGAGATTCGGATACGGGCAGCGCAGCCCGGTACCCTCCGAAGACAATGCGATCAAAGCGCGGCAATTTTACCTCATAGGCCAGGCTATTATGCTCGCTGGCACGGCACTAGGTCGAGTAGCCTTCGTGTTATATATGTTGGCTATTCTGGGAGGGAAGATATGGCACCGTATCGTCCTCGTCGGCCTGACAGTCCTGGGACTTGTAATCAATTTGGTTTGCATTATCATGATATTTACTATGTGTCCGAATGTAAACGGAAACTGGGACTGCCGACTGGGGGGAAGAAACCGTCTGATCCAAGTTGAACTAAGCTATAGTTACTTCCAAAGCGGTACGTATTTCCTCCCTTCGTCGCTTATGATATGTGAACTGGGATTAAACTTCACAGGTTTCAACACTTTCATCGACCTCTACCTAGCAATCGTCCCTACGTGGATCTTCTGGCATCTTAATCTGAAACTCAACATCAAGCTCAGTCTGGTAGTCCTAATGAGCCTAGGGTTAATGTAGGCATGAATCCCATGCTGTTCCAACTATCATATAATTGACAATACAGTACAGAGCCATGGCAGCCGCCCTAGCCAAAACCGTTCAACTTCAGCAAATGACCCAAGACATGCTCACAGGCACTACAGACCTACTTCGATGGGCTTTCCTAGAAGGATACCTAGTAATCACCACGGCTTCTCTACCCTGTCTGCGATCTCTAATCATGTCCTCAATCCTCTACACGAGGGGCAATGGCGATCGATCACGCTCCTACGAGTTAAGAACGCCATATGATGGGGCTGTTGGGTCTACAAACGCCATAGCGAATACTAATTCACATTGGGGAACAGATTCCCGGCTGCGTAATATTCTTCCTCGGTCAAATAGTATGAGGACTGGTGGCAGCGTGGATTATATTCTAGGTAGTCGGGATAGCGTTGATGGGATGCAGATGAATGGGATCGGTCAGGATTTGAAACATCAGAGGAAATGCATTCGGAAACAAGTTGATGTGAGTGTTGTTGAGGAGGACAAATGATACTGACGATAATATCTTGTTATGCTAGCTTGGATGATATTCGTGTAATGGCTGTATTATATAGTAATCACTTAAGGAATAGAAACCGCTAGTGTATCCATAGAGGTGGTTCGCATGAATCTTGATGATAAAAAGAGCTGATACTAGATACACTTACAGCATAAAAAGCTTACACGTGCCATTAACGCATGTGCTAAGTTGGAGTTGACAAACCCTACCCCACCAGGAGTCACTGTGATGAAAGTTAGCCTGGTTCATCCACAAAGAATAATGAAATACCTAGCGGCTGGTTTCCCCTTAATGATATATAGATTATACTAAGGTATTCCTTGACAATTGACACGAACATGGCTCAGTGGGAATTCCTAACAATTCCTTCATTTATTTCTCAACTCTAACGTGCATCAATTTTGCAGTTTCTCTACGGAACCTCATATAAATTGGAATGTGAGTAGAAACCTTGGTTTGTCCTTCCTCGTTGATTTCCAAGGCCGCCGGAACTCGGAAGTATTTGATGGTATTCCCATGCGGCCATATTACTATTACCCTTCTGCTACTAACCTAGTACAGAATCGTGGGAAATCCAGGAACATGAGCACCCAGGTTGCTACACGCCTCTTCAACTTATCTTATGGAAATCTATTGAAGCAATCTATGGCGAAGACGACAGCTCTGGAGATAATGGAGGGAAGGGTCTGGTCCAGTTCCTCACTGACACATCCGGGCCAATTGTGATATATCATAATCGATACCATACGACCCCAGGCTTGATGCAAGTACCCCTCACCTCGCAATATATGCCTCTATCTCGTTAGATTAGGTAACATTGACTTGAACTAGGGACTCAGGCTTATAAGTTTAGTTTACAACAGGAAGAAGGGACCAAGCAATATCTTTATATAATTGTTGACATAACGTTCAAAATAACCCACTCGGCTTCGAATAGACTTCAGTTGAAGCCTCCAATGTCTGTATTATCTAAACTGATAACTACCATCCTAGTGGCCTTGCTCTATAGCTTCAATATCGGACGGTAAAGCTTAAACTCACCCATATCTCGTCTTCCCAGACCCCCCCGGACATGGCCTTACCCAGACCATATTACAATAAGCTAAAGCTTTATATATTATTAATATTTTTTTATAATATACTAAAGACTTTGCAACCTTAATATATATTCTAGAAATTAAATTAACTATAAAGAAAATTACCTTGGATTTAAAATAACAGAATCTAGACTAAGAATACAATATCCATTAATAGCTATTTCTACTAAAAGGAACCTTCTATCACTATTAGAGCACATGAGGGCGATATTCGACGTTTTATTGAACACAAAATTGGCGGGCTAAACATCACGTGCATCGGCTGTCAGGGACTCGGATAGGGATGGTCTCGCTATCGCGGCACTTTTCGCTAGTCAAAATGTAATTATTTTCGGCTGTGACTTGGATATATCAGCCGGAAAAAACATCAAGGCGCAAACCCTCAGCCAAGTGCCCGATGCAGGTATAACCGTCATGGAAACCAACCCAACCTCCTCGCAATTCATGGACGTGTTTGTGAATGCTTGTATGAGCAAGCCCGAAGACCCAGGAAACATGTCTAAAAATACATGGGATAATCAGACAGATGTTAATTCCAAATCGCTGTATCTAGCGAGCCATTTTGTGCTTCCGATCATAGTCAAGCAAGCCAATGGCGGAAACATGGTGAATATCTCGTCTATGGCTGGACTTCGATATATCAGGATACTCTAAATAGCATAATTAGCAACAAAAGCTGCCATAATACAGTCCAGCAAGACAACTACGACGATGTATGCAGGCTGAAAAATAGGAATAAATGTTGTTACACAGGGGCTGATTGATACTCCTCTAGTACAGATTAGCTGATAAATATACGCCGGATAATTATGAGAGATTTCAGCAGAAGAGAAAAACTCAAGCCCCTATAAAACGAATGGGCACAGCTTCAGATATTAGTCGCACAATTTTGTTTTTGGCTTCAAAGGAGGCTGAATACATTACTGGTGCTAAGATTCTGGTTGATGGCGCGTTTACATGCAGTACTGGGGTGGTTTAATCACGTCTGAATATCGCCAAGGAATTTTATATATGCTTGAGTGAATTATCTGGCCACAGGAAAAGGTAGATATTCTTGAAATTGGAACGTGGAAATGAGGAGCTCTTAGGCAATCTCGATATTAGAATATTTCGGACGGGTCGGAGATTGGATGTCCGCCCCCTCTAAATAGTACTTAGATGGGTTAGGGTTAGGTGAAGCTCGCTATCCCTCGCAATGTTCGTTTTTACGCTATTTTTTCTACCAAAAAGGCATTGAACCATATCCATAAAGTGTTTCAGCTCTTTCCGTCTCCGCGTACGTTCATTTTAATGGCCGATTACTCACAGTACGGAGACCCCCCTAAGGAATGGACAGACTTCCTCGACACTACCGGGCCCCTGCCCCAAACAACCATTGAGCCAAACCAAACGATGCAAGAATTACAACAGAAGACAAATACACATCGCGAGGCTTCAGGGTTGTCCGAGAAGATTCAGTGCGTAGACTACGACATTCCTACCCGAGACGGTCAAACCATTCCTGCTCGTGCATATCGAGCCAATGACGCAAAAGACGCGACAGACTCCCACCTTCCTATATATCTATTCTTCCATAGAGATAGGTTCTTATTTGGTACTCTCTCTTTTGAGGATGTTGTCTACGCCAGAATAGTAGTTTCAGTGCCTATTATCGCAGTCAATGTCTGCTATAGACATACGCCTCAATTCAAGCATTCAACACAAGCGAATGACGTATAAGACACATTTACTTGAGTCAGTGAACATATAAGTGAAATTAGAAGAGATACGCAAAAAATTACCGTTAGCAGAGTCTTTACTGAAATGTTCTTTGAGGCCACTAGGGGCATGTATCGATCGATGCATTCACGTACCGTTGATCCGTCAGGTAGCCCAAAGGCAATCGAGTTGGCGGCATATTAGCACAAATGCCACATACTGTCTCCTGTTTAGTGTGAAACTCTCAACAAGTTGCCGACCAGCCCCCAAAAGGACGTCAATGTGCCGTACTAGACACTTGCAGTAGGGCCTTCGTCTTGCCCTACGACATCGAAATCTGTCGGCACTGGCAAGGCGCCCGGGTCTTCCTTGCCACTCGACAGTGCCTGTATGATGGTAATCTGTCCAGCCGACCCACCAGACTGACTCTGTATACATTTCATTCCTAGCTCTTCCTCTTCGTGCTCTTCCTAACTTGCAAAGCTCACACTACGACATAACCAGAGCAGGTATGGTTCTCATGCCCTATGTCCTCTTCCCTAGGCAGCCCTAACCCTGCTTTAGTTGAGAGTTTCCTTCTATGCCTCATAAATGGGCTTAGTATTGGTGCTTAATGTAGTTAAAGAGTGTATAGTCTTCAATATATGCTTAAGATCGTATAAATTAGCTTTGTTGATGTAGCGCTAGGTGGCTGTTTAGAGCGTATGGCTTGCATGAAGTGGGTGACGTGTGAAGAGTTATCACTACTGAGGTTTGTGTAATTAGTAGGTTAACTGTAGATGTAATTATAATTTTATAATAAATAATTAATAGATTAAAATTCTTTTCTATAATAACATAGTCATTCAGATTAAAAGGTTAAAGATATTTCAAAATTTAGATTTAATAAAAAGAGCTTTAAACTGCCATTAATACGTATAGACATTTATTATTAGATTTATAATATATTTACTGCTCTAAAAATATTTAATTATATAAAGACATTTATAATTACTGAATTATTAAATGAATTTATTTTTAATATTATATCTTTAATCTATCTATCACTCCTTGAAGATCTATTAATAATTATTATATTCTGTAAAACTCTTATCTTTATAGTTCTTATACTAATTATGGGTCTAGGGTCTGTATTGGGGTCATTAGGGTTGACTTTAATATGTATATAATCTCTACTATTAGACTTATCCATGTCACTTGGTTTGTAGCCTGAGTTACTAACAGCCCTATCTAGTTCAAAATAGAATATATGAGGCCATAGAATGATAGGGAAGCTCTTCTGTCTCTTTTGATTTATAGATCTCTTGAGCCACGAGATAGTAGCTCAAGCTGCACCACAGCCCGGTCGCCGGCCTTGACGAGTTTACTGAAGTAGAAGGCCTCGGCTGTGTGTTTCCAGAGAATGATGATGAACGAGAATTGGGCCCGAGTATTAATGGATATGTAACCACTGTGGTAACTACTGTCAACCAGCTGCCTGGTGGGTATTGGGTGGCATTAAGTAGTATGATAGCAGCTACTGTAATTATAAATAGCTGTGCCTGCACCTATGGAGACTTAGAAGATGATTACACCTGTATGCTTATTTCAGAGTTCCAACTACCAGGGCGGCTAGGACAGCCTATGAATAAATAAATAAATATAAAAGGTTTGACATCGAATCGAATACCAAGAAATTCGATTCGATATTCGTAATATTTATCGTCGAATGAATCTATCTATTTGAATCGCGTTGGATAGATGTCCGACCCTGCTGTTTGGCATCTAGCCTAAACAGCTAATTATGCTCGTCAAGGGCGCTGTACGAAGTCTGCCGACGAGGAGCATCTTGGGCATGGATCTGGCAAAGGATTACTATTCCAACCATGTTCTTAGTTATTATCCCTAGGTTAACCTAAAAACCCAGTAAACCTATGTCTGCCTAAACAAGCCATAAAGCAATGAATTGTCATCATCATCAATCCCATGCGGAGCCGCCAACCCATCAATATCACCCGACAAAAGGTCTCGACACAGCCGCTCAAAATCGCTGTCGTCTAGCTCAGGTACCTGCGTATCTAGGTTCGAACCCTGAGAAAGCGATGCGCCACTCGCATCAATCGCACCGAGAAAGTGGCTATGATGACCTCCATTAGTACGGGTACTAGGCGTCCCAGTTTCCAGCGCAGATGCAGATGTTGACCCCGCCTGTGCAAGAATACTATTTAGATCCAGTCCGGCATGCTCGATGAGGGACCGGATGATCATGATTGGCCTTCGCAAACCAAAATTGGCCCCCTTCTGTAACTCTTTAAGTGCAATCCAGAACCAACCGGCAATGTGTCGTTGTGAATGGTCGACTGATCCCGACGGCCCAAAGGGCATTATTGAGGCCGCGCAGAAGAGGCAGTAGGAGAACATGTAGGTGGCTTTGCGGAGGGTGAAGGTGTCTCGATAAAGTTTGGCTAGCTCGTATATTTGAAATGCTGAGGAGAGGCAGATCTCACGATGCATGTTTTCATTTGCACCTCCGAGATGTCGGAGGTGGCCTTCTGGCAGGAAGGGTCGGTGCAGGAGGATAAGTAGCATATGGAAGGTCATCCTATAACAAAGAACTGTGTGTTAGTCAGGGAATTTGGCGTTTGATCTTGAGACAAGTTCAAATCGAAAGGGACCACAGACGGCGGATTGAAGCGATGTGCTGGCGGTGCATTCCCCTGGGAAGGTTCCCATCGCAGATGGTCGGGTAGATTCGACATCCAGGTCTCGAGCCTTTCCTGCAAGTCTCGACCGATCTCGAGAATCCTTTCTTGGGATAGACACTGCACCTGAGGCGAATAAAGGCTCGACACGACATCAGTCATGATGTCAGTCAGGTATATGAAGGTTTGGAATGTTGATAGGGAATAAGCTGGTTGGGGTTGAAATGTAGATGATGATGAAACGCTTGACCTTGGATCAACATAGGGCTTCCATAGCTCTAGCTCCTCAAAGTTATCTAGATAAGCTCTTGACGGCTCAATGCCAATTGCGGTTAGAGTTGGTGGGCGCCCAAAATATAGCGCTTGGAACTTGTCATTGATGTATGCGCCCCAATACACACGACGATGCAGTTCGAGGTCGACTTCTGTAAAGCTTCGCACAGGCTGCGACGGATCTGAGTGGGAAATTCGAAGCTTATGCGGGTCAATATGTAAACCCAAGTCAATAATCATTCGATACCCAAGGCCTGAGTAGTGCCAACCAGCTGTTTGACGGCCAACAGAAACCAGGCTAGAGCCGATAATCAGGAAGGCAACCGCGCTTGCGACACTCGAATTCTCTAGTTCAGATAAGGTGAGCTCCTGGATGCGAGAGAAAAACTTCGTGCTGAGCGATTGTTGGTCCCTTGGGCCGTCATGTAATTCGTCGCGATTGCTGTTGAGTGCAGACGACAGATAAATGGCATTCAAGAGTAATTTGTTGATGTACGGTCCATTTGTTGCCAGACTGTGCATTATTGCAGGCCGGTACGTCATCAAGTATGCTTGATGGTGATGATTCCAATGAATCTGGAGCAAATGCCAGGCAGTATCAAAATCAAGACCGTCCAGGTCAAATCTGCGTTCGGTCATATACGTCCATTCCTTCTGGATCTGAAACGCCGAGTTAGCAAATAAACGGCATTGCTCTTCGGTTGTGTCCTCAGTATCAGACTGAGACAATCCCGCTGCACTATGGGGGAAACTGAACCCTAGGCTTGCTGGGTGCGGCTGTCGATAAACCGCACTTGAAAGAGGAGGGTTGAATGTTGAGCTTGGGCCGTATACTGATATGTGACCTCCATCGTTCTCGACCCCGGTATGTATCTCAGCAGGGGTAGTCTGTTTTTCGTCTAGGCTCTGATCAGACGGAGAAGCCTCGATGAATATACTCTCCTCGCTATTGTTCGGAATTGTGGCCATAAGCACGTTATCTATCGATTGGGAAGTGGCATGGGTCGGAGATAGAATTGATATTCCAGTATCCGGTGGAGTCTGGATTTGACCGGTTGGTCGCTGCGACAAGCTGTGCTCTAGCCTATGCACCGTTTCCTCTACCTCTGCCAGCTTTTCCGTGAGGCGTTGAATGACAATGTGAGACACCCGTGATGTCTGTCGTCGATCCTGCTCGTACACACACTGGGCATTTTCTGTTCGGCACAACCCACATATTGGATGGACACTATCACATTTCACCTACATGCACTTGTTAGATAGTTGGACTGTGTACAAAGCCTGGAGAAATATGCCCAGGAAATTGTGTCAACATACCTTGCGGGTCCTGCATAATCGACATGCGTGATTACTCCGCACTGCTCGCTTTGGAGTACCTACCTTGCCAGCCATAGTCATATTATTATGAAACTCACATGCTCTTTCCTTTCTGAACTGATAATTTTTCAGAATTCTGACATTCTCTATAAGGTCTCTTAGGCTGATAAGTCAAAAGGTGAGATTCGGCATAACTTGCAGGATCTTGAATGAGGGGAATTTCCCCGCATTCCTTGAAGACTCCTTCAGTCGGAGATGTGATCTCCGGACTTGAACCAAGCACCAGGCACGAAAAAACTAGGTAATGTAGGATATTAAATATGATTCGATTTACAATGTTCTATGACTTAAAATTCGTAGGAATCCCTTTTATTATCATTTTCTCACGAGTTGTGAGTGGTGGTAATTGCCTAGTAAACTGAACACGTCTTTGTTCTCGACGCATTTTTACTATGAGTAGCCACAAGATGTCCTCTGTAGAAGCTCCGTATGAGGTGGAACATGTTCCACTAGGAACACACCGGCCAATTCGCGTGGTTTGTATCGGGGCCGGGTACTCAGGGCTGATGATGTCTATCATCGCTAAAGAAAGAATGCAGCATTGTGGTGTCGATTTTCGAGTCTACGAGAAGAACACCGACCTGGGGGGTACATGGCTATTAAATCGGTAAATTTTGCACTTTCCTTTCTTTCCATATAATATTAATATTACGGAACTTAGATACCCCGGCTGCCAGTGTGATATTCCTTCCCATAACTATGCCTACAGTTTCGATCCCAACCCAGATTGGCCGGGCTACTATGCGAGCTCGGAGCAAATCTTTGACTACATGAAACAGGTGTCAAAGAGGCATGGTTGTGATGACCTGTTCGCATATGGTCATGAAGTCGTATCAGCAAAATGGGATGATGTCGCTGGGGTGTGGAATCTGGTTGTGAAGGCGGATGGTGTGGAGCTTGATGATTACTGCCACGTTCTTATCAACGCTTCTGGTGTTCTGAAGTCTGTCTTCAATTTTCTATCAAGCTTTCCTTCGCAGTTCCGTGGATCAGTAATGTCACCCCAGAGCCAGCTGACACTAGGATCATAGTAACTGGAAATGGCCCAACATCCCCGGCATAGAGACCTATCAAGGCAAACTAATGCATTCAGCCGAATGGGACACGTCATATGACTATAGTGGCAAACGTCTAGCAGTTATTGGGATTGGGTCGTCGGGGATACAGATTCTTCCCCAAGTGACAAAAGGTGTGCTGCTCCATCCCTGCTCTTAATCCCACTTTCTCTGGAACAGCTAGATAATAATAGACTGCATTTCACTGTAGCTGCAAACCACATTGATTACTTTATTCGCTCCCAGACCTGGATCAGCCCTGCCCGTGGTATAAATGAGGCCCAAGACGGCGATCCCGAGCTCGATGAACAGTACAATTACGTCTCAAATGAGATCAAACGCTTCCACGAAGACCCCGAATATCTGCTAGGCCACCGCAAGGCGCTATCCAACCGTCGCATTGATGAATTTAGAGCCTCACTCGCAGGCCCCGAGGTTCTGGACGGGGTTAAAAAGAGCTATGTGGTGTCAATGTTGGAGAGACTTGGAAAAGGCGAGAAAGGCCAGAGATTAGCGTCGCTTATTATTCCCGAATTTCCAGTCGGTTGTCGCAGGCTGACTCCCGGCCAAGGCTTCTTAGAGGCAATGGTGAGAGAGAATGTCGACACTCATTGGAATGACCTGGACCGAATCACGGGGGAAGGAATCATCCTTCGCAACGGACGCACTCTGCTCGTGGATGCCATTATATGTGCAACTGGATTTGACACAACCTTCAAACCTCGCTTCCCCATTATTGGTCAGAATGGAGTAAATTTAGCTGAAAAGTGGGACAAGGAGGATCCAGACGCTTACTTCGGGATTACTGTTCCGCAGATGCCGAATTATTTCTGCTTCATAGGACCAAATAGCCCCGTTTCCAATGGCTCCCTTGTACAGGCCATTCAGATGACGGGTGTCTATATATATAACTGCATAAAAAAGCTGCAAACGCAGGGCGTTAAATCGATGACAGTGACTGAGGAAGCTGTCGCTGACTTGAATGAACACTCCCAGGCCTGGCTCAAAGATACAGTTTGGGCGGCTCCATGCCGAAGCTGGTATAAGCGGGGCACGACGGACGGCCGCATTGTGGGTCTTTACGCCGGCAGCTGCTACCATTTTGCAGAGGCGCTGCGGCATCCCCGTTGGGAGGACTATAACCTAGAATACCTTCAACAAAACCGTTTCCATTACCTGGGTAATGGGCTTACCCTGCGCGAGCAGAGGAAGGAAGAAGTGAGTGACACACAGACCTTGGACTTTGACTCGTATTGGAGGCTGTTTATCCTTCCTGATATACACACATAATGCGAATAGCTATGGGGCATGAATCAATTGAATTGAATACAAAATGGCCATGAAGGAGCTTGAATTTCCATCTAGCATCTATCAACTATCGAAATTCACTTAATCACATATAGCGATTCGTGTAATATGGTTTGCTTCTCATAAACCCAAAACCGTCCACGCAATCTATCATAGTTACTCTAGCTGTGAAGATATTCGCAATATTGACCCTAAACAAGAGGTCAGGGTTATGCAACATTCCCTGGAAATGTGAATTATGCAATGCACTTACAAATATTGAGTATTCATTTCAAACAGCTCGGGAGAGGCGCTCTCTAACGAGTAGCATTGAACAAATAAAAAATGAGCCGTTGTAGAATGATCAACGGCAGAGTGATTATTTGGTTGGTCTCCTTCTTTTTCTTCAGTCACGGCTACAAAACATGCCAATCCCATGACCTTGCTATTGAGATTACGGGCAAGACTCCCCAAAGACGTCAAGATGGATTTTGCCTCGCCATGGTCGCTGCAGACTTCAATCTTTGTAATCGTAAGCTTACAGCTTCGACTCTCAAAGTGGAGTGATTTGTTATTATTATTCACAAACCCCTCGACCGGAGTCATAAGTATCAAGGGTGGAAATTTGGCATCCTTGGACCCTGTGCTTTGCAGAGCGGCTAGAAATTTCCTCATTTTCTTATAAGGGTTGGAGGACCGGTGTATGACTGTAAGGGCATTATCATTCTCGTAACTTCATATTTATATTAGTCGAGGTGAGTCAGTAAAAGAGACCACTAGGTTCTTTAACGGAATATGTATGATAACGTACAATTCGAATCCCTGGACCGTGCACGGGTCATCATCTTTGCGAAACCAGCAGTATGCCCGACATTCGTCTTCATCCTTATATGTTACCTGGTAGATATCGCGGATTAGACCGAGGAACTATATCTATGCGTAAGTCGCTGTCCAATGTCTATGTCAGACTAAGATGAAGTACGTACCTGAGTCGCCTGGTCTCTGCCTTTGAATTTCAATGTTGGAGCAAGACATAGGGCCATTTCTGGAATGGGTGCAGTACTCGACACTCTTCTCTTTAATGAAAGTTGTTATTTTAACTCCGTAAAGTGTATCAACAATGATGTAAAGCGTATATATCCTTAAGTAGACTTTCTTTAAGTGTATGAAGTTTGTGGGGAATGCCCGATTGTCACGGAGATCTCAAATCCGGCCACCGAGTCAGCTGGTTAATTTAATATGTCCATCCAAACGAGAAGAATCCGTGCATAATAATTTTTTTTCCATCAGATTCAGCTAAACCTTTTGTTCTGCAAGCTACTTAGCTCCTGAATCCGCTTCTGAAGGAAATATCAACTAAACAGAATGAAAGGTCAAGATTCATCACCTTTTGACCATGAATTCTACAACTCCCTCGCCCAATTACAACCATCATCTCAATTTAAATGGTATCAAACCGCAATTGTCGCTCTGGGAGCACTGAACTACCCGGAAGAAATTCCTAAGCTATACAGCCTCTTGTTAGATAGGTATATTCCGAAAGGAAGTCGGTTAAATGAGACGCGGAAGATCAGGGAAGGGCTGACCAAACTATGCGGGATCATGGGAGCTGCCAAAGTAAATCCCTTCTTCATCATAATAGGAAAACCTCTACTAATAGATTTTAATAGGCAGGGTCAAGTCTTCGTCAACTAGCGACTGCTATTCCCCCGGAACTCATAGAATTAACACATTACCGGTAAGTAACCAGATGAAAATATTCAGTCAAGACATCATGGTGACGAAATTCAAAGAGCTTCCGACACGCAAGAGATGGCCATTGAGCGAGGCCGAAACATGCACTCCTTGATTTACGACAACATCCCGGAGTATGACGAGCGCAAGACCTTGCATGCAAGTCCTGATTACTATTACATAGTGACCGGCAAGTTCGTCAATTAAGTGTAGTTTGAGAATGTAAATATCATAACTAACTACTTGTGTGAAACTTAGAGCTCTTCTATGGCCACGTTTTCTCGTTTGACGGAATACTCGACCTCTTAGAGACGGAGCAAGTGGTCGTTTCTGCTTTGCTGGGGATCGACTGCCCAGAACAGGCAAGAAATCATATGCTGGCTTTTTTAATGAATGGTGGCCGACAAGAAGATTTGGAATTCATTCGTGATATTGTATCTCGGATTGCTGATCGAGGATGCGTTCGCTTGCGCAGAGTGTCCAAGTTCGAGACACCACGGCTTAGTTAGTAGGCACAAAGAGTCATACCAGGAAAACTTTGCTTTGGTCAGGGTGAAATAAGCAATACGTTGATCTGCAGCCATTCCTATTATATCACTTGACTTAAATGAAAACTAGATCTCAAAAAATAGCAAGGGCATTAGGCGGTGTTGCCACAGCCCCTGTATAGTTTAAAGGAGCAGATGTTACAAAAAATGACCAACGCTTCAATTCTTTACACTTTTGTGCCAACGCCTCAAGGTCAAACAACTCACCGATTGGGGTTCCCCACCCAGATAAGAGAATGGGGTGCAACATATATTCAGGGTCAGATGCAGCTATTTCGCAAATCCCAATCAGTACAGTTATGCATTGCCGAGTCAGAGAGTGTACTTACGGATATTTTCAAAGGCAGGACTATCAGCAGCTACCGCAGAGAACTGTCGCTCCCAGAGCCACTCAGTTGTTTGTCGGGACTGACTGAGCCCGGGGAAATGAGAAACAATAGACTGTTTTTCTCTGTCCGTGCTGTTGAGCTGAAGGTATCCTTTGACGAAACCTGCGACGAGACAGAAAGATTAGCAATCAGGGTTGGACTTAGGTTCAAGCCGCTTCCCTACCAGTGCGTAAAAAGAGAATATCGCCTGACCGGAATTCGATACCATTTTCATGGGCAATGAGCTTCACTGTGTTTAAGGGGATAGGGTAGGCGGCTAGAGGGTTGTACTGAATGCCATTTTCGCCTGCCCAGGTGTGATAGTCTATCAAGACGCCTCGGCCGACAATACCTCCCAATCCTTCTGCCCAGAGGGATGAAGAACCAACGGTACTTGACCGGTCATTGTGGATATCGTCCTGAGTTACTCTTTATACAGGTTATATTAGACGATAGTTTGCTTATATCTATGGAGTCATAATGCATCAACCTCACCCGTTATAAAATTTGCCTTGTTTCTGATACGCAAAATGTCGAAAACTATCCCATTGCGAGCTTCCCTGGGTATTGAACGTGATCTGTCCCATAGATGCCAAGTAATTAATGGTCTCGTCAGTTGATAGAGTGAGGAAGATAGAGGCATACTACATCGTCATTGATAACCCTAGGGGCCTTGTTTATAATTTCTCTCTCGAAGCATTTTCTCCCTAACAAAGGAGGATTTATTAGGTCCAAAGGCAGACTATTCATACGTGAGCATTCGTCTTCCTGTTGTGCTCAATTCAAGGATCACTCACTCCAGCGAAACTCTTTGACCTGTCTGAATTTCATTTCGAGCAGCTTGCAACAACGTCTTTTCAGTCAGATAGTTGAGAGATCCATACTCGGGATTTTTCCAAAGTCCCCAGGCGGAGAATGGGGGATCGCCCTCGCGGAGAGGTAGTTCGTCGAATCGGGGAATCTTAGATACAGCAAACATCGCTCAATTGTTGATTATCGTCTTATCACTATTGGCATTGGCAGAGTTGAAAATATTTTGCTCATGAAAATGGGAAAAGAAAAAATCAAATTAAATCGAGCTTATTGTGAGAAAAACTGGATCTCCGCCAGTTGATTCTTCTGTTTACTCGGAAGTCAGACCTCCGGTTTCTCTCACATGCCGCCGCAATCCTCTCACTTCTCTCCATGAGTTATATATGGCTTAAATTTGCGTTGAAAAACTTTGATACTTCAGCAACCCAAACCCATACGATTTAAAACCTTCCCTACTACAAGCCATTCCACATCCATCAATATGCCCATCGGTCTTTTGCGCGTTCAATTCGAGCTGCCAGCATCGATGAACGAAGAAGAGTTTCTGCTCTGGCGCAGACAAGCCTTTTCCAAGCTGGTGGGGGTATACAAAGTCGACCATCTCACAGCGACTGACGAAGTCAAGGAGAGTAACACCTATCGCTACGAGAATAGCTATCATGTCGAGGACACGAGTATAATCACCAATAACCTAATCCAATCTCTTCTCTCTTCTGAGGCGTGTAATCTTGACCTACGAAAAATCGACTTCCAGCTGTACGAGCGCATTGCATTCGATGCACGAGATGATATTGAGCCCCGCGACCGCCCACCAGGAACAGTCGTGGTCACCGTGGGTATGTCACCCATTGAGACTGAAGAGATCATCAAAGACTTTTACGACTGGTATCGCGAGGAACATATGCCTATTCTACGTGATGTACCTGGTTGGCGCACCGGAAGTCGCTACAAAAGGGTGGCTACGTTTGGAACTAATACTGAATTTGCCGCTCCGTATGTCGCCATTCATCAGTATAATCCGGAGAATGGGCTTGGCGGCGAACAATGGTCCAAGTCGATCAAATCGCAGTGGACCCAAAAAGTATTGTCTCGACTCGCGGCGCCGAATCATCGACGGGTTTGGAAGGTAGACGTGTAATCACTCTCGACAACGATGTCTTTGGTCAGATGTTATGGCAAGGAAATTGCAGATTTATGTAACACTGTAACACTTAGTCTCCAGATATGTAAAGTTGCATCTGTTATTACTAAGCATATACAATAGGAATGCGATATCAAGCTATATTTAACAAAATAGGAGTGTAAGTTAGATTGAGATACTTCGGCTTCCTCAATAGAGATCCCCCATAATGGACAAAATTCTCATCAAATTATGATCCAGCCCAGAGAGGCAAGTCATATGCACAACAACCGTTGTAATCTCGCAAATGACAAAATGTCCCAGTAGTGGGCGATCCACTCACTGGCACCCCTCTCTCCTATACTCTGGAGATTGGACATCCGACGAGTATTTAGCTGCCAGTGTGTGATTGTATGTGCGAAGATTATAACCCCCGCCCCCTCTACAAGGCGCGTCATTTAACTACTTGATACTCCGTCTTGTAAGAATAGTATGCTAAGTGAAAAACTCTGAGTCTGCTGCGAAGAATATGCCTAGCAAATCGTTGCTTCCTGCTCTGGATATTCCAGAAGCAGATATTGTCACATTTCTGTTTGAGCGCAACATCCCATTTCCACCAAACAAGGGTATATTATATTTGAATCTCCACCTACCTAGGAGGAAACAGACATAGGCTAACTTAACCCGATAGAATCTTTGAAGATGCCGAGACAAAGCAATCTTACACATTCGTCCAAGTCAAGAAGACGGCACAAGCTCTTGGGCGAGCGTTGATATTACATTGGAACTGGCCGAAGGGAGATGTATTGGCTATTTTCACACCAAATTGTATCGATACTCCCGTTATCACATTTGGCACGCTCTGGGCTGCCGGTGTTGTGTCACCCGTCAACCCCGCTTACACAGTAGACGAGCTGACTGCTCAGCTGCGCAACTCCGCGGCTAAGGCAATCGCTACACAGTTGAACCAGTTACATTTGTTAGGGCTGCTGCTAAGCGTGTTGGTATCCCCGATAATAGCATTTTACTGCTCGGTCGAAATCAGACAGTGACCGATGGTGACAGCAAGCATTTTTGGGACCTTTTAAGAAAGGATACTGGCAATATACGGTTGGTACCCAAGAACTCGAGGCCTAAGATTGACCCAAAAGGAGATTTGGCGTTTTTGGTTTACTCATCAGGTGCGTGCAGTTTCGGCCTTTATTGTGGTCCGATACGTGTTACTCTGGAAGCAGCCTGTTACTCATATGGGTCATCATGCTAGCTTACTGACACTTATCAGGAACAACCGGTTTACCCAAGGGTGTTATGCTCTCACACACTAACATTGTGACAAATATACTACAAATAGACAGCGTCGATGGCAGATACTTGACTTGGAAGAGAGATTCTGTTTTGGCATTCCTGCCCCTTTTCCATATTTATGGTAATCTATAGTCCCCAATCTAGTTCGATATCTGATTATATAAATCTGGGTGCTAAGAAAACACTTGGTATAGGACTGACTTGTCACATTCATCAACCTCTGTACGCGGGCTATCATACCATCATAATGTCTCGATTCGATATCTAAAGGTTCTGCGCCTATATTCAAAACTACCAAATTACGTTCTCATATGTCGTGCCACCAGTCCTCCTTCTACTCACCAAGCATCCTATTGTGGACAAATATCGTCTTTCCAGCCTGCGCATGCTTCACTCCGGCGCAGTACCCTTGAGCCGTGATCTTGCACTCGCAACAGCAAGGCGAATCAACGTTCCGGTCAAACAAGGCTATGGACTTAGTGAGACTAGCCCTGTTACACATATGCAGCTTTGGGATGATTGGAGTAAATATTTTGGTTCCATTGGAAAATTGATGCCTAATATGGAAGCGAAGTACAGGACGATAGGGATAGAAAGCAGTAAATCCGATAGCGAACTGGAACAATTACACGAAGTCCCAATAGGCAAGATAGGAGAACTGTACCTGCGCGGACCCAACATTTTCCAAGGATACTATCAACAGGTCAAAGCGACTTCCAAATGCCTTTCAGCTGAAGGATGGTTCCGCACGGGGGATGTAGGTTATCAGGACGAGCATGGCAACTTTATATCACGGATCGCATTAAGAAGTTGATCAAGTACAAAGGTTCGCAGGTGGCACCAGCCGAGCTTGAAGGCCTGTTAAGTTATCACAAAGATGTCAACGATGTGGCGGTCATTGGAGTTGATAGCCCAGCGCGTGGAACTGAAGTCCCGCGTGCTTATATTGTCCGCACACGCAGCAAAGACGAGTCATTTGTTTCTGACGAGGACTGTGCAGCCGAAATTATCTGTTGGCTGAATTTTAGGGTTGCACAACATAAAAGGCTACGTGGAGGCATTCGTTTTGTGGATGCAATTCCTAAGAGTGTCAGTGGCAAAATTTTGCGTCGCACGTTGAGAGCTCAGGCCCAGAAGGAAGCTGATGCAGTCAATCAGGCAAATCTTTGATATATGTTAGACCTAACGTAGGTGCAAATGCAAGACTGAAATTGATCACATATACAATCTTACAATAAGATAACCACAACCTAATAAATCCATTCTTCATTGCTAGTCTCTTCATTAGAGGTTTCTATAGCAATTAGACCAGTATGCGCATTATAGCCAGTGTTTCGCAAGCACCACAGCACCGAGTCTTTGTCTCAACTCGCTGCTTCCGATCACGACTTTGATGAAACCCGTACCTGTAGTTCAAAATATTTCTAGTGTTGAAGAGTCTGACTGTCATCAATATCCATGCTACCGCATTTACGTAGTTGAGTTTTTCTGGCTCTATGCCGCTGCTTATAGTTGAATTTGTTTCATAACTAATGGTAAGTAAATTATAATTAAAGGTAGAATGATGTTTGAGTAGAATGAAGTCCACTATGCACCTCGTTACCTATAGTGATATGTTAAGAATTTTGAATTGCCACTGTGGGATGTTTTGTGTCTGATATGTTCCTATGTAAACCTCAAGGTTAGTATCATCTTCAATATCGAATAAATTTTATGAATGGAGAGCCCTGATGAAGGCCTTTTTATACAGAAGGCAAGGAAGTCTAATTGAGCAGAGGAATAATACTAAAGGCCCTCTCATATATTCTGTACCTAGAACCTTAGTCACGCTCCACCTACAAGTTCTAATTTTTTGAATGCTTTCCATTTTCTCAAGCAGTCGAATTTGATGCTTGTGGCGGGCAGGTGTTTAAAATATACAGAAATAATAAATAATCTAACATCACCAACCAGTGGTATTCTATGGTCAACATGTGTTAATATGCTGGCATAGTTTCAATAGTAGGTCAATATAATCTGCTATATTCCTATGAGAATAAACGAACCTGAACACCTCTTCTTTCCAACCAAGGTTTCATGTGGTACCTAACCACGAGAATCAACACTCTTTTCTTGCATCATTCAGCACGCGGCTCTGAGATAGTCAATGACTTATTGGAGTACTCTAGATGCTCAGCGGGAACTTGTTTCCCTTCTTTCTGTGGCTCCTCGGGGTGAACGACTTGTCGCTTCGAGTCCGCTTCCGCCAACGTCTCCGACAGATGGACAACCACCTCATCCGCATCACCGAATTTCTCGCCCATTTCTTCCAATGGAATCTTTTTAGTTTCGAAAATTTCGAAATACATCCACACCCAGCCAACAGCAGTAATGCATATAAAGACCTAGGTGAGAGGTTAGGGTACGGTCTAGTGAAACAGGGGAATATGCAAGATATATACCAGGAAGTATTTCCACCCAATGCTACTAACAGCCATAGGAGTAACCTGTAGGTAGACAATTGCCGACAATGCATATATTGCAATGGCAACAGCCATCCCTTTAGATCTCATATGGCTGGGGAATATCTCACTCATAAAGACGTAGGTCGGGGCGTCAACACCCATTGCAAAAAAGACCAGAAACGCAAACAGCGCCGTTATGCCAACCCCTACAGTCCCCATGCTATGGTGCTTTTCAACCTCAGCGACCGTCGCCGCGAAGACGCATAGGGTGACGAGGCAGCCGCCGAACCCAGTGAGCAGCATACGCCGTCTTCCGACATTATCTAAAAGAACAGCGCCGACAATATTTCCGAGAAATGCAACTAGCTCTCTGTTAATCGATTGCTGCCCGCAAGTTTGCCACGAGAAAATTTCCAACATACTGGTATCTCTGGCGCCAGCAAGAATAAGTTGGTCGCGTGTGTCGAAGCCAAGGGCGGAGTAAAAAATTGGACCCTGTAGAGAACATCAGTTGAGCCTGATAATGCATTTAGCAGAATATACATAGTTATTGAGGACTAACACCGCCGTACTCTGGCCAAGAAAGGAAACTCCCGAAGCTAGAATCACGCGTTTCCTATATGATGGCTTCTTAATCAGCTGCATCCATGACCCGTCCAAGGCACGGTCGAATGCAGCTTGCTGTTTCATCTGAGAGAACTCGGCCAACGCGAACATATGACCATCTTCTCCAGGGCCGGCACGAAGCTGAGCCATAACCTCCCAGGCTACATCAGGCTTATTCTTCATCAACAGATAACGGGGTGACTCGGGAATAAAGGGGCAAACAATTAGAGTTATCAGGGGCCAAATGATTCCAATCCCGAAAGGTCCTCGCCATTGCAAGGCTTCATTCTGAGCATAATAGAAGGCCAGACCCATAAAACCCCCGCAACAATAGCCGAATCCGAGAAAGACACCGCAAAGGCCTCCAAAGAAACCCCGCATGTTGGGCGTAGCAAGTTCGGAGATGTATCCCGGTGCTTTGGATTGTAAATCGCCATGAAAATAACAAAACAGAGTGAATAGACCTACCCAGAGCCAAGTACGCAAAACTGCCGGCACCGGCAAAGAATCGAAATACCAACAACATGGCCATGTTCTGGGCCGCAGTAACTCCAATGCCGCCGATTATTGAGATAATGGAGCAATAGAGCAGCGCATTCTTTCGTCCAAAGCGGTCGGAAATCTCACAACCGCATAGAATGCCTACCACAGCACCTGCCTGTTACACATATCAGCTCGTAATTTCTTTTCCGTTTTTGTGTTCTTGACGTCCTTGAGCTGGATCGTCGTGGAAGAGCATGACTCGCCTGGAAGACACTAGTAATGGTTCCTGCCATCCCTTCCTTATCATGGTAGATTCCATTCTCGTCACCAAGGCCCATATATTTTAAAAAGGATGGCTTTGCTAGCGTCGAAGCAACAATAACAGATGGGTAGCCAAAGGCAATTGTTCCTAGTGATATGAGAAAACAAGATATAAAGCCATTGTGTACACAATCAACATGGTTGCCCGTCCGTAAAGGCCACATTTTTTCAAATTGTAGATAAGAGCCAAATTAATAGCTGGATGGTCTTTGGAAAGTAATGCTAAAGTTTACTTTTCCTTTAGAAGTAAGTCAAGAAAGAAATAGTCTTTAGCTTTATACTACCCCGGAATTGCTCCAAACGTGGGAGTCCGGAGATATGATTGCCGATGACATGAAGTCACGTGATAAACATATAGTTTATGTAGATTATAGCTAGATCCTCTATATTAGTTTTATACATTTTTTTAGAAACCTCTTATTAAGATTAATTAATATAATAACTTAATTTACTTTAATATAAAATACCCTAAGACGACCGAAGGGAGAGGAAGGGATACTATCCTGCGGGAGGGTACGCTGATATTTGACAATCCCGACACTGCCCTAAAACGAACGAAGTAAGATAAAGAAGAAACGTCCTACAAGTGACTTTAGATGAAACTTATGAGGAGTAACTAAGGTGGTGAGGTCATTTTCCAGAATCTAGGCTAAACCGGTTGAGGGGATGTTAGTACCGAGCTGGGAGGCACACAAGGACAACCCAGCGAAGGAAAGTACTCTGCGAGTTCTGGCGCTGTCATCCATTTCTAGAAGTCTAATAACTAGAGTCGGTGGATTCCAGGCTGCATCGCCTTGCAACCGCTTCTAGGTTGCATCATGGCCGTCTGTGTACCTCCCCCGGCCGCCGGCTCGCCGCATGAACTAGATTGGGACGGGCATCCACGACCTCCCCTGTAACTGTCTATGTAATGTAATAGCATTATAAGTTTGAGTTTCGACTAGACGGTTACATATTTTGGGTCGAGTGTATATCAATTGATAGATGGAAAGGAAGAGGCTACACTACTTCAGTAGATTGGAAAATTGATTAAGCTGGTGCGGAAAAGATCTTGTCAAAGTCATGCTCACTCCAATACATCTCAGGGCGTACGCCAGCAAGTTTCCATACTCCGTTAAGTTTCTTGTACCAATGTTTAACGCTACCATAGCCGTGACCTCGATAAGCGACTGTGGTGGTATCAAGGTTTGCGTAGCGTTGGTGTGCAGCACGAATCTGATGGACGGCAACGATCTCAGTGTCAGACACCCACTCGTAATTGGCCGACCCGATCAGGTGTTGAGTGCGAACGAGCGGATCTCCTACGAAATTAGGAGAGCTTATCATAGAAACGAATTCCTCGGACTTCATATGTGGGAAGCATTGCTGACCAACGATGCTGTAGTCAATCTGCCAGCACAAGGTCAGTCCAAAAACGCATTCGAACGCATTCAGTAGTGCGGCTCGGAGCGGATGCTAAATACATACTAATAGGTTTGGTGCTAGAATATTTCGAAGTCTATCCCAGTCCTATCTTAGATAAACAAGGTAATCATGCGCCGCTAGTAAGTAAATAGCTTACCTTTTTGTCGTGGCTATCAGCCCACTCAAAGGCGATTTGAGTGATGGCAATGTAATCTAAACACGACATAACAGACATTTCAGTTAAAAAAGAAGGGATTTAACCGGCTCTAAATGATTCACCTTGAAGTTGAATATTTTCCATCCTTGTGAATATTTGAACTGGTGGAAAGTGCTGCTGGGTACTGCCAGAATAGTCTCTTGCAAAGAAAGTACTATAGTCAAAATACCGAGTCTAGCGAAGGGACTAAAAAAAAGATGGGGTAAGCTGGTCGTTTATATGCTTCTACTACATTCACGTGACTGTAGGGATCCTTAATCGGCATAGGTGGTATATTGGGTCCAAAAAGAGAATAGGAGGGTGCTGGATGCCCCCTCTACGCTATTTATTATCAATTGATGCTTGCGTCGATAACTAGGATCCCCCTCCCCCCAAAAACCGAAAACCACACAGCTAAAAAATATATGTATATATATATATATCGCATTCCGAATTGCTTCATGATATCGAGGAATCAACGCATTACTTTATTTACTTAGGTATAACGACCTTTCCCAGCTTTAAGCTATGAAGGTCTCATTTTAGTGGGCACTAGAGGGGTTTTTAGGGTCCTGCGCCCTAATTCTCCGCGCCGTCTGCCTCGAACTGGTGCCAAAACGTGTTCCTGAACCCAAGCCGCTTATCTGCGCAGGGCTATTCGGGGGCCTTATAGGGGCTGGCGGGGCCTCTTAAGTGGCCTTCCCTGTGTTGGTCGTCGAGGTCTTGTCCTTATCGCGGCCCGGACGAGAGAAAAGCGATCCAGCCAGGTTAAACACATTGTTCACCCGCAGCCACATACAGTAGAATAATGTGATCCCAACAACAACAATTTCATCGCGCGCTGCAGGATCATCCGCCTTGGGACCAAGAAGCTCGATTTGTCCTACTTTTTTCAGTGTCCACATATTGGCCGAAAACTTCGCCACAGCAATTTGTTTCTCATTGACACAAACAAAGTCCCATATTTTGAACCCGCTGTTGCTAGTCCATGTCATGGTAATCGGCGAGCCATCCTCGGAGTATGTGTGTGATTGGTAGGTGTACACGGTTTTGAACCGTTTCTGCGCTTTTATTGAGCCCTTAACACCGTGTAGTTCGTAGTCAGGGCTTATGTCGATTGCGTGAAGTGTGCCAGTTCCAATAGTTGTACCATTTGCCGCAGATTTAAAAGTCATATGAGGTGCGTGGAGCAGTCCGAAGCTCACAGTATATAGAGGAATAGTTTGAGCATCTTCAGTAATTATTGCTTTGAAGTTGGACCAGGTAAAATCGACATGCAAAACGTGGGGCTGATTGTCCATATAAGAGTCCATGCTTAATTGATAAAATGGATACCTGGTTCTCGATCACAAGCGCTTGCTGGTCGGCCAAGGGGCCTTTATATCTTCACTTGGTGTATGCATGTATACTATGGAGTCGATCGTGGAACCCGCAACCGAACTAACCCATATGTAGTCCGACGCCGCGCTGGTCCAACCCACCTATGTGATGATGTCAGTGCGTCTAAATATCAGATATCATTGGTTTGCCATGCATTTATGGACAGTAACGAACTGGTGGTCTTGATCTCAATCAATGGAGCACGAACTAACCAGGTTGCCTCACGCTAGAAACGACTCCAGCCTCTTCCCTTTACAACCACGGCCACTTAAAGATTGCGGAAATTAAACTGTTGGTCGAGCCAAGATAATAATAGTGAGTTTTCATTATTGAATAAAGATCTATTTTTATAGACGTCGCCAGTTACAATGCCTCGATCAATCCTCCGACGGCATGATCCGGCGTGATGACAGTCAGATTCATGAGTATTTTGAAACGCTCATCATTGCACCGAAGAACTAGACTCCCGAAGATTGTATCTCTTGACTTTTATCAACTAATCTCATCCATGCTAGTATAGTCACAACGTGTTCTGAATTTCAATTTCGATAACGAAATATTATATATATTACCATCATCCCAATTGACATCTCTATGTATCAATGCATATATAAATTCTACATAGTTTCCACCCAGGAGGCTAATATATTAATATCATCTTCCCCAGATGCCGTTTACACTCGATGGCAAATAGGTCCCTTCCTTTGCTCATCTAAATCGTACATCCAATCAAAGAATATTATTGATATTTCCAGTAAGAATCAATCGTGTAGGGATAGTATATGTTGTCTTCTTGCATGGCTTCTCAGTGACCAATATTTTTAGGGCTAGAATATGCGCGATGACGGCTTATATTGATGTTTCGAATGATGACCGCCATTTCAAACCCTACAAATTCAACGTTACTACCCATAACGCTACATAGATAATGGCATAGGAGATCGCGGGTACTCATTCTGATTTAGTTCGTGCGGCTGCCGCCCTGAGAAGCACATCGCGGCTGGGTGTGGCAAGCCATGCCTATCGTAGCTTTTCGTGATTGGATATCTGAGAATGTATCTGTCAAACAGTTTCTTAGCCAGAGAATACTAATTTCATGGTGCATAGTGCCTTGCTTATTTGCCCTACCTATCTTAACCTTTTCAAGGTTGTTTTCTAAACTCTCAAGTCAAGAATGCAGTCTAGGATACCGCACTATATTGTCTCTACCCTAGTTCAATGAACGTTATGACTTGATTTGCCAAGAAACCATGACTCATTAGCTATGCAATCGTGCAAGGCACTGTAACGAGAGAATTATACC
The DNA here is from genome assembly GCF_021365285.1 of Talaromyces proteolyticus. Taxonomy (NCBI): domain Eukaryota; kingdom Fungi; phylum Ascomycota; class Eurotiomycetes; order Eurotiales; family Trichocomaceae; genus Talaromyces; species Talaromyces proteolyticus. The sequence goes on along the minus strand of NW_025764282.1, from coordinate 2,325,014 downwards.
ATAGTTGAGGCTCCGGTCCAACAGGTCGTCGCCGTTTTTGGAAGCAACTGCAGCGTGAGATTCCTGAAAGCCGTATCATCTCGGACCTACTGTCCTGCTGCAAATATGGTGGAATTTCGAACTCTGTCTTTTGCAATAGTATACGATCGGAACTTTATCAAAGGAGAGCCGTTCTGTTGAAGCCGATTGTTTGTGGTTATTGGGAAACATTCTATCCTGAGCGCACTCCTCAAGGACGCGCAGTCGACTTCTCCACACCAGGCTTAACTACGCTAGTTCGTATATGTATTTCTAACAAGGATTACATATTCACTACTTTTTCTACTAATTTATATCCTGAAAGAACTTTTAGATGTCTATCTAATAGCCACCTATACATTTGTTCTTATTGAAGTTCCTTTAAATATGATCATAATGTCGCATTTTCTTATTAGTCAGAGCTTCCTTCCTTTGCTTTTTGAGCATAGTGTGTGAGAGAGGCAAGATTTTGGGAATAAAACGAGATGGATCCTCGGACAACAAGGGTTGTGAGGAGGCGAAAAACCATAGTACTGGCAAGAGCTGAGAAGAGCGGTTATAGAGTGTCCTTTTACAGTAGGTGGGAATATTTAGGAAAGAATGTCCTCACGTAGATGGAGGTCGGATGGTTGGTCCTGTAATCTCGTCGGACGAGGTTTGGGTTATGAATATGAATGATAGACCTTTTTACCCATGTAGCTACCTAGAGTGCTAGCACTGTTGCCTTGAACGTCGTTAGCCACATGAATGGCTGTACGGACTAAATATATCTTATTTCTGTTACAACGAATGCTTTGGCATTGCACGCTAGTCGCTTTTAGCTTGTTCGTAAATTTTAGCCTCCTGGAAGTAGTGAGGTATCGGCTAGCGCGAAGCATTAGCTCTAATTTTGGTGGGTGCCTGGCGATCAGGTAAGAATGGCGTTTATTTTTGAGCATGCCCGAAACACTTCTGCGTTATTGACCGTCTTTCTAAAGCTAAATAATAATGGCGACTGGGGATAAAGTAGTGGCCCATATAAGATCGGTTGTGCCCATGAAGGCTGGCCATAACCGTGTCGTCCATAGCCTAACGAATTCGTCCGATTCTTTTTCTTGACTGACTAGGTTCTTTGCCATCTTTCATTTCTTGCATTAGCACAATGAATCATCTCCTATTCTCGTCTATAAATTTACTAGCACTAATTGCGCAACTATATGCCATGCCTGTCGAGACAGGCGTGCCATCTTCAATTATCACACATAGAGACGCTACGGCGCCAGCTCCTCTTAGCAATGGCCCGAGAACTACAATGAGACCTACTTTAACAATCAGAGACGATTTTGATCCTCATGTCTCGATTCCTCCGCTGACGTTAAACCTGCCTTCTAACACCTGCTTCCCGACTATCGCGCCTGACAAAAATGGCTACGTCCCGCCTACTGAATGCAATGCTCTTTACGAGTACTATCCGTCGTTCCAAGCTGCTGTCGCTTTCACTGTCGTGTTTGGTGCTCTCCTGATGGTTCACCTTGCACAAGCAATTGCGTTGAAGACCAAGTTTGTCTGGGTTATCATCATGGGGCTGGCGTGGGAATTTGTTGCTTTCTTGACGAGGTCGCTCAGTACGAAACACCAGCAAGATTCAACAATTGCACTCATAACTCAACTGTTCATTCTATTAGCCCCACTATGTTTGTCACCATACACCATCCGTATTACCACAAATTAATGTCTCTAACTTGAAACGATAGGGGTCAACGCATTCGACTACATGGTTCTCGCGCGCATGATTCACTACTTTCTCCCCGAAAAGCGCGTCGGTATTTTCAAGCCTTCATTACTCGCCGTTATATTTGTCTTTCTAGACTTCGGCTCCTTTGTCATTCAGCTCATCGGCGGAGGTATGGCTGGACCCGGTGCTGATCAGTCCACAATGACGCAGGGGGTTCACATATACATGGGTGGTATCGGTATTCAAGAAGCCTTCATCGTGGTTTTCCTCATTGTTGCCATTTTATTCCACCGGAAAATGCATCGGCTTGACCGCATGGGCGCATTAGTAGGCGACAAGACTCGCTGGAAAGGCCTGATATATGCCTTGTATTTTAGTCTTTCCGCCATTACCGTCCGCATCATCTATCGACTAGTCGAGTTTTCCGATGGAACTGATGCTTCAAGTCCAATAATAAGTCATGAATGGTTTGTGTATGTTTTCGATGCTGTGCCGATGGTATTTGCCGCTGGAGTATGGTGCATCGTGCACCCTGGGAAAGTTTTAAAAGGTCCAGGCTCTGAGTTACCTCCTTCTGGCTTACGAAAGATATGTTGCTGCTCTTGCTGTTGTAGAGGAAGGAAATCCAAGGTACCTATGAAAAGATTACCAAGCGATGAAAACGTATCAGAGGAGCTACGGCCGATTCGTCAATATGAAGAGAATAATCATCAGACTTCGCCGCCTCAAGGCTTTTACGGAAACTTCCAAACAATATCCACGGGGTATAACCAAGTTCCAAGGCAGGGCCACTCAGCCCATCAGTATTAGTCGTTGTTGCCATCGTTGGAACACTAACTAGACTCTATATTCCTTGACTAATGGCTTTGCTGTTACTGGGTTAAGCTTTCCTTCCAGCTTGTCTTATTATACATCCGTAGCGGTAAATGAATAGATTTTATTTCTTCTTTCAATTTGCAATTTCTCCTTTGACCTGTTGTTGCTGTCATTTCATTGTTTTTGTTTTCTATTATCCGAGGTTTAAATTAACTTAGCAATCCCACACTTAGTCCTTACATAAACACCAAAGCTAAGTGAATAGTCCGGCAATAGCATTGAGGTGTTCCTCGTCTGTACCACAGCATCCACCAACTGCCTTGACAGCTGGTAACAGCTCTAATACTTGCTTCATTGCATCCACAAACGTAGGAATGTCCCCACGGTCTAAAGTATCGCTATTGTCTAGCTCCTCGTGGCTCTTAAGACTAGCGTTACCTCGAAATAAACCAATTCGCTGTCGCAGGTGAGACGGCATATTTTGCAAAGGCTGCAGTATTCTCACTGGGTGCACGCAGTTGATACCAAAATATGCGGTATACCCGTTAGTCGCCGTATCCACAGATTGAATAGCATTTTCCAAGGATCGTCCACCTAGCAGCTTCCCATCTGACTCTAGACTGAATGAAACCGCGACTGGGATGCTTTTTTCCTTTGCTAGTTCCACTATAGCAATTGCTTCATTTAGATTCGTCACCGTCATGAGAGATAGAAGCTCTACCCCCTCGTCAACTAGAGCAGAAATCTGATCGCGATACATGTCTTTCGCAGCCACTACCGATATTTCATCCGAAGAATAAGTTTCATATGCATCTCTTAATGGACCTAGGACACCATCAAGTACAATGCGAATGTTTGGATTTTCCTTTTCCAAATCACGTCGCACCTCCTTGAGAAGTCTCACCGCCGAGCGGTTTAGGTCCAGCAACTCGGCCTCTGTAAACTTCAACGGCTCAGCCCACGCAGAAGACGCCCGCCAAGTCCGCGTATCAAGGATGATTCCCATGCCATGTGCAGCAGCGATATTGGCGTAAGCCTTGTAAAGGGAAGTAATCAGTTGTTGGCCTGATGAGGATGTCAGCAGCGGGGTACCAGAGAAACAGGGAAGATTAATTTTGTGTTTGTAGTAGATTGTTGTCTCTAACCCGGCTTCGGTAAGAAAGGGGACTGAGGAGGAGAGGTGTTGCGGAGGCATCCTTGTCAAGGCTGAAGATGTCGTGGACCGTCAGATCACTTGATTGATGATGTTTGTGGGTTTCGTGTCACGCCGGAGCCACCCCGCAATGTGTTAGGATTTACCCCTAGAATAAAAAGCGACGCAGCGATTTTTCTAGCCTATTATTGACGTAAATTCTCGACCCATTACTAATCTAACCCAATGCCTCACCGCCCTGCATACATGTAGTGATGATACTGCTAGTGTACAGTATTGTTACCAATATAACGTCTATATTAAAGCAGTTAAATGACTTCAGTAAATTGACCTAGGAATATTTGAATAATATTTAAGTAGCACAACTACCACAACGTTGTAGAGTCGCTTGATTGGTAGGAACCTTCTGAAGTTCCTGAATATTTCCTTTTTTATCGATATCCCTACGACACAACATCGATAGTTTATTCAATTGTCCGTGGTGTCGGGCAATCATTCTCGTCTGATATGGTCAATGGTAGGTCTAAAATATATCCATATAAGTGCTGACGGAATAGTATATTCCAGGATCACATTCCGACGGCTAGCAAAACCGACTACCAACTCAAAACAACATCGGATAATAAGTGTTAACTGAAGAGCCTGGAAGTCTTCCCGAGTGACGCGTACCGTTTTTCAGATATTGCCAAAACATCAATTTCCTTTCGGCGCGCTGGTCATCGGCGGGCGGCCTAACAGCGGCTGTCCTTCTAGAGCGGAAGTGCCTGAACGGGGCCTTGTGGTAGGCGCCATGTGCACCTTGCACAACAGGGTCTAAAGAAGACTTAAGATCAATCCCTTACAAAAGGCTGAACGAATCAAATCGATACGAAAGCCCTGACAATAATGACCAAGGGCAAAGGCGAACACGACGGTTTTCTCTTTCCCCCTTTTATACTCGCAAAATATATCCTCGATAATATCAATATAATTACAAGAAGAAACCTGGAAGCTGATCCGGAGGCAGCTTGATATTCTTCGAACAGAGGGAGATGCATAACAGCCGATGCAAGGCATCGCATCAGCTATGTAGTCTTGTCTCCTTGCTGATATTTCACTCCCACTAAAGCTAAATCATCAGGCTCTTGGAGGTGTCTCGTCTCCTGCTGTGTGTAATAAACAGTCTTGCTGCACACTTTCTGGAATGACTCAACCTTTGGATGTGACAGTCATAGGCATAAAATAATAGGGTTTAAAATTGATTAAACCGGCATTCGAAGTCGTCTCCGGTTGGAGACGGCGGATTCGTCCCACGACTGCCGGATCTGGAACTCCCATTTCTTTGTATCAACAACGAATTAAGCCACCAAGTGCTAGTCCACAATAACAGCGGAAATGGTAGTAATGCTTCTTTGCTGCTAATTACCGCAAATTTATCACCTTATCTTGGGCTTTGCTCTTGCTTCGAAGGGTGAAGTTGCCCTCATACGACGTTGGTGTAAAAATATATGTAGAGGTTTGAATTGACTAATACTCGAGTCAGCGATGGAATGGGGAGCAATCCACCACTTCACTACATTGTTGCCAGGAAAATAACATTAAAATCTGACATATGAGAAACGGCTTAGGTAACGTACGGAGTCAAAGTATCTAGTGACATAAAGAACTAGCAAATTGCGGCTTCCTACAAGCGTAGCTCGAATATTAGCGAGGCTTTCTCCTGCAATACAAGCAATTTGGGGCAAACAAAACGCTCAAAAAGAGAATGGTCCATCTGTCTCCTATGCAACCAGGATATTATCAAGCTTCGGTACATATGTAGCATTCGTGACCAAACAAAGAATTTGAACTGTCGAGTATCCCAGTGCCAAACTTTTTTACTTCTATAAATATGTCTCTTAAGCAGCATTTTAAATCTCATATGTCCTACATATTTACACCCAGCATCGAAACCTACATATATAGCAGTGGTCTAGAATCTTGGTATCTAGATGGATATATACATTTTGATTCTGAATCTTCTGCTCTATCTTTTGTGGGCAACCGCAGACAACACAAATTCCCTCCCAATTGTGGATTTGGGATACATAATACAACAGGCTACATTAAATGTACGATTGTCAGATTCCGCCCACAATTTGTATAAATATCCTCTTAACAGACCTTCTATAGTTAGATGAAGAACTCTACAACTTTTCCAACATTCAATATGCAACCGCACCCTTATTCGCGGCGCCTCAGAATATTACGACAATACACCGCTGTATAAATAGTGGGCAGGTTCAAGGTATATGTCCCCAAAGTACACCATGGTGGCAAGTTCTCGGAAGTCAAATATCGTCGCGAAAACATCCAGTGGGCCTCAGCGCAGCGAATAACACATTCTCCACAATCAAAACACAATACGATGCAGGTGACCCACATATATTTAATACCGTTTCAGCCCATGTCGATCCCCGTACTGTGCAAGAATGTTTGACACTGGATGTAATTGTTCCAACGAATGTGTGGAATCGGCACGATTTTAAAGGTAAGTGTAAAGTCATACCGATCTTTTATAACAGATTTGAAATTCATGCTATCTAGATTATGTACCAGTGCTCGTCTGGATCCATGGTGGGGGGTATGTGTCCGGTGATAAGAACTCAGCTGGCAATCCCAATAATCTTATCAATCAATCAGTCACCAACAGTTCTTCCGGAATTGTTTTCGTTTCCCTAAATTACCGCCTAGGCATGTTCGGCTGGCTATCTGGACCTAAATTTCAATCCGAGGGCGGAATCTCTAATATAGGTCTACGAGATCAACGAGCCGGACTTGAATGGGTTAAGAGATATATCCATCTATTCGGTGGAGATGCGGGTCGTATAACCGTCATGGGGGAATCTGCCGGCGCGGGAAGCATCATGCATCATCTCATTGCAGAAGGAGGCAAGCTGAAAGCACCCTTTAGTCAGGCCATCATCCAAAGCCCAGCATTGGCACCGGTCCCGAGCACCGAAGTCCAGGATTACAATTTTGATATGGTTCTCAAATGGGCAAGCATTCTGACGACTTCGCAACTATCCACACTAGAAGACTTAAAGAACGTTCCGTTTACTACACTCCTTCAAATCAACCAAGTAACTACTGCCCCATCATATTGGGGTTCCATGACTTGGGGGCCTACAGTTGATGGACGCTATGTTCCTAAAATGCCAGGTGTCTTGTTTCAACAGGGGCATTTCGACCACTCGATCAAAGTTGTTACAGGTCACAATAGTCATGAAGGGAGGAGTTTTGGCTCTCCACTAGTCACTGACGAGAGTCAGTATCTACAATATCTCCGTGAGCTTTTGCCATCTGCGTCTGCAGATATTATAAATTATTTGGACAACCACCTCTACAGCCAAAGATCTAATTGGAGCAACGATCCAAACAGAAATGAGAGAGACCGATTAATAAACACGATCACAGACTATTTTTTTATTTGTAACAATCGGTATATAGACACTGCATACCAAGATATTGGGTCATGGGGATACTACTTTGACGTTCCGCCAGGCGTTCACGCGCAAGATTTGGCTTACACATTTTATAACCCTGGAGCAGACTCCAAGATAAACGTGACCATTGCTCGGCAAATGCAGAGCTATTTCGCAAACTTTATCCAAACTGGAGATCCAAATGCACCCGGATTACCGACATTGGTATCGTATCGTGAGGGCTCAATGCTTCGGTCTTTACATGCCAATGCCTTGGTAAAAGATACTGCAGCAACGGATCGTTGTGCCTGGTGGCAGCAAGCCTTGTATGCATAAAAAAAATACTAATCTTTGCCTATAATGACTTACTTTTCAGATCAGCTGATTAGTCTAAGACAATTTAATCAGGATTAGGGATTGCATTTGTTGTTTCAACCTGAACCTATGTGATAAAGAGGCTCTAGGTATCAAACGACAAAGAATGTATATAAATAGTCCAATATAACCCAAACGAATGTGTATGGGAGGTGCATCCACTACCATTTGAAAAGTCTGATGAATTCATGGTTGATCACAAGTGGACCTAAAAGCTTCTAGAGCTAGAAGCAGCTAGCCCCTTCTCCACCCCGGATCGGGACAGTATATTATTATACCATGACACTACATTAGGAAACATTTCAATATCCACACCTGCATCCTCAGCTGTAACAACGACTGGAATGTGAGCAATGTCCGCAACAGAACTACCCAGATCTGTTAGCCTTATGTACATCTTTCTCAAGAAAAGGAACAGAGATGTCGAATGTTAGCCCGTACAATTTATGTCCCACTAGATAGTCTTCTGTCTCACGCAGCCTTTCATTCAAGGAAAAAAGTATTTCAAACGTATTAGAGCCTTTCGTGCCCGGCTCTTTGGTAGCAGGTGAATGAGACGGATTTTTTGTTGGGGATTTGAAGAATGGCTGCCAAGTGCTAACCTGTTCAGCCTCGGGTGAGTTTGGAGGGAATGAAATTTTATGATCTGAGTCATATTGCTTAATTAAATAATGCATGATTGCACTAGCCCCCTCAAAAGTGACGGCAAGGCCGGCTTCATCAATGTCTTTCAATACCGCATTAGGCTCATGATGAATGGGCGTGTCTTCCTTCTTGACGGTGGGTTTTATTTCATGGAAACGATATGCGAGTCTATTTAAGAGAGACCCTTAGTTTTCAACCTTCCAAAAAGAGTATGTAGGATAGACCCACCCAAGTTCGCCAAGTATAATTGCTATTTGCGCCCCAGGAGAATATCCTGGTGTCGTGTAAAAGTCAATACAACCTCTTGTTTCGGAAATGACGCTCATTTTTTATTGGTGAATTTCAACGCCCCTAGCAAGTTGCTTTTCTTTCTTTATCCTTTTTGTCGACTATATCTCCATGTCGAAGCCTTGGTCATTTATGTATAAAATAAAAATCAATTCGAGACCAGGTTTTATGGGCGATATGGCAACGTCATAGACTTGCAGACATTATTCAACATCATACGATAAAAAATAAATAAGGTTCAGCGGAGGTAGTGCCACTTGAATGTGGCATGATGTTCTCGCTTATAGATGAAAGCGAGGAAATTTCTATTTTTAAGTGAACCCATTTGCCTGCTTAGAAGAAGGATTAACTTCATAAGGCTACCGTATCACCCGCAGAATAAAGCGTTTCTGACCATGGAAAAGTGCACATGGCTAGTATCTGATCGATTATTCGATCATTTCACTTTCTTTCTTCCATTCTGGTTTTACCACATGTCCAGATAATTATTCGTTGATGCTAGAACATATATGGGAAAAAAAAGGCTTGATCAATGAATCAAGTGAGGAATTGGGGTGAGATCCAATTTCATTGCGCCCGCTGTATTTCGATGGAACCGGTGAGTCGTTATTTTCTTTGTATGTTTGATTTTGGGGATGTTTATATACAATTTCTAGTAAATAAGCCCACTAATTCCTACTTTGCACGCCAAGATAGTATGTCAATAGTATCCATCTCTCTTCTGATCCCCTTCAGCATTTCCTGCTGCCACAGCGAGCTGGCGATTCATTCCCTCGGCTAGAACGCCCACATCAGTAATTATTGAAACCATGTCAAATCCCTGCTGGATTCGCGCACGGGCGTCATTGCCATCCGTACCTGCTAATGTTAGATAACGTGATGTTTACCTGGGACATATGGACGTACAGAATATAGCGGCCTTCTTGCCAGCTGATCGGGCGGCTTTTAACACGCGCTGGATGGCAGCCTCATGTTCTTCACCACCTCGGGCGACTCCCATTTGCTTTGCAAGGTCAAAGGGTCCTATAGGCACATTAAACTTTTAATAAGTGGTTGGAAGATGGGCTGCAGTGGACATACCAATGAAAAGAACATCTAGCCCATCTACGGCCGCAATCTTTTCGACATTTTCCACACCTGCCCTCGACTCAATTTGTACTACCACAATCAACGAATCATCGGCTTGTGCATCGTGATGCTCCCCGGGTACAACGCCGGGGATAGCATGTGGAGCAAACATTGGTCCGTAACCGCGGGTACCCCGGGGAGGGTATTTTGAGAATTTGACAATCTTAGCAGCGTCCTCCTGTTTACCATTTCACTTAATTCTGGGGAACCGGTCAAGTCAGGCGATTAAAACAAACCTCCGAGTGGCACATTGGTGTCATGACACCGTGAGCGCCAGCATCAAGTGCACGCTTAATCATCCATTCTTCTGCCCAGGGCACCCGGATGATCGGGCTAGCACCCTCAGATGCAACAGCATTATTGAGCTAATCCACGTCATTATTGTTGAGCTTCGTTGGGAGTGAAAAAAAAAACACAATCAAACTAACTTCATAATAGTCTCTGTCGGTGATTAACCCATGCTCTGCGTCGATCAAAACCCAGCTGAAACCTCCTGACTTGTTATTTGATGTTGATCGCAGCAATGTCTTGGCCGCCCCTGCGCTATTGAGGCTGTTCGATGTCAAGTCAGAGACGAAGCTGTCCACTGCGGGGTCCAGTTGACATACGTGAGCCAAAAGCCGAACGCTGGCGACTGGCTTTGTAGCGTCGAACGGATAGCTGTGGTGAATGGCATTTTAATAACCCTAACCAATATCTTACAGCCTGTAGCAGAGTGAAAAGAAGAAATCTGGTCCTGGTGAGAGGAATAAAAAGAAGAAGAACTAAACCCGTCAAAACGGTGCAGCTACAATGCAAGTGATAGAGCAGTCGGCGAAGACGCCGATGCCCCCCGCACCAAGACTCGGAGCTGCGCCGCCAATCAAGGCGCGATAAGAGAAGCCTCGGGGTGCTTTCCCCCGAGAACATCAGCATGATTAAAGACATTAAAATTGGATGCTATATGAGCTAGTCACTCTCTAAGTATCTGGTTATTTCTGTATTTCCTACTATCTTATTGCAATATATCAGCACGCCGGTGACTATCTGCAATAGGTCTGATGTGCACTGAAGTCGATCACTTTGTTGAACTGAGCCGATTTCTGAAATCCCTCACTTCCAAAAGATGAAGTCGATGTTATGATGCAAAACTTTGTGGGTTAACTCGGACAGTTCCGAATCATCTGAATGTAGACGTACGACGTTCTGAATAGTCCGCCAAATCAATGTATGGTATTTTCCCATGGCCAACTTCTCCGGTTTTTCGCAGCTTTCTCTAGCCAAATTCAGGGCAAGTACCGCCAATGCAGAGATTTGATATCTCTCAGCAAACAGGTATAAGCGCGTGTGAACTAAAAAGGGGTAATTTTGAATAATGCAATCGGCCTTCTCTGGCTCTACTTCGCGATAATTGCTCGAATCCACCGAAGACTGCAAAGTGTTGACAAATTCTAGATTAACCCCTGCCCATTGGTACCTGGGCCTCGGCAATTCTGGCTGTGTAGGGATGTCGAGATCAACGAATTCGCGGTATTCACCCTTGTAGGCCCATTCAACAAAGCGAGCCACGGTGGGATCGAAGTCGATCGAGAAGGTGTAAACATTCTCATGAAGGTCTGCCAATGGAGAGTAAGCCACGGGATAGCGATTTAATGTCATCTCGAACAGCTCTTTGTGGATCCGAAAAAGACAAGTCGATGATTTTCCACGGATGAGAATTGTGTCTGACCCGGATATTCTGTTGGAGTCGCGTCAGTAGCTAATCAGCTTGACAAAGGTCTGGAAAGCACTTGCCCGCGGTGCGTCACAGACCTCATGAAATCAAATACCTTGAATCCTGAGGAGGTTTCTCTAGGAAGAAAGTCTTGAGGGTGGATCAGCATGCGTAGTCCAATATCCCTCCTCGTTTCAGATCTCATATGATAACGTCTGTCCATGCCTGGGAAAATTTCGTAGACTGATGATTCTCTCTTCATGCGGCTTTCAAATAAGGTTCGGAATGCCCGCCACTTTTGTCGTACGTGTGGTAAGTAAACATCAATACAATAGGCGAGGAGCAAGACTGTTATTATATCGAATTAATGTAACTGTGGAAATGAGGAGAGAGGCGGTGCTCAAAACAGACAGCGGTTACAAAATCCGTCGAGAAACGAGCCAAACATAGAAGAGAAAATGCATTATTGCGCTTCCTGCAGGGAAATCCATAATTTTGATTACACATTCTGTGCACTGAAGATACTCCATGCGATAAGGAGTAAGTACCCACTCAGAACAATATACATTTTGAATTATATGACTTATGGATCGTTTTATTGAGTAGAGAAATGTTCTAGTATTAGTTTTCGTAAATAGTAAGGATGGGAACCGCAGAAAAGAAATAATACCCGGTTCTGACCGACGACCGAAACAATGCCATTGCTAGTAACAGCCGATATGAATCAAGACTTGCGCTTCAAGAATGACAGGTATCCCACCAACATCGAGAAAACTGTTCCACCTGCCACAACGCAACTGGCCGCAAAAACAATGCCTCTGATATAGTCATCGTTTTCTACATTGGTCAGCGTTCCCGCAATGGGGTTGCCAATGAGAAAACCCAGCCCAGAAAAGCAGAATGCCATACCCATCCAGGTGCCAACCTTGCTCAGATCCGGGACCAGGAACGCAACAGTAGTGACAGGCAGCGAGACTACAGCTCCAGATACAAACCCATACAGAATAGAAAACACGATCAGACCGGCAAGGCTGTTGATGGCAATCCAGGCATAGATTAGCACGGCAGAGGCAAGCGTACAAGCCGCCATGACAGGAACCGATCCCAGTCGATCGGCTAGAAGACCGGGGATGATACGGCCAAAAGCTGATGCAGCATTCATTATGGAAAGTAAGTAGAACGACATGTCTTCAGTGACGTTTGCGTGGGTCTCGGCGTAGGCTATGATGTAGAAGAATGGGATGTAGAGGCCGATGAATGCGAGAAACATCCCAGCAATGCAGATAAGAAATGGGATGGATTTAAAAGCAGACAGGTCAACCATCTTGCGTGCTTGTTGATGAGTTTTGCTGCGGGGTGGTGCACGAGAACGCATTATTGCCAAACTGACAATTAAACAACCTAGGGCAATAAAACCAATTACCCTCGTTGACCACGCGAACCCTATGCGCGGCTGCAATTTGCGGAAGATGATTGTATATATCACCGACCCAACGCTACCACCAGCGGCTGTGATACCTGTTGCTAGTGCGCGTTTTGTCGTAAAGTATGTAGCGACGATGGCAACACTAGGCAGGAAAATAGCACCGGCACCCAAGCCAACACAGAGCCCCTGCGCGAGGAAAAGCTGGTAGTATTCGGAGCAAAGACTGGTCATCATCATTCCAAAAACGAGAAAAAAACTTCCACCCACAATCAAGTGCCGAAAATACCCTCTGTCAAAGATCGGGCCACCCACAATGCTGAAGGTAATCAAAATAAAGCCCTGAAATGTGCCAATCCAGGATATGGTCGATGAGGAACGTGCCTGGAGTAGATTGAATTCATAGTATGTTTGATAGGCGCCGAACGTATTGATAACACCCCTTTTTGCATGTTATTTATCCAGCCGCATCAGGCAGAAGGAGATTAGTTTCATACCAAGAATTAAAGAAGAGTAGGAACGCTCCAAACACCTGGAGCCATGCTTTAATGCCGCCATTGGGAATGATGTCCTGCTCTTGCTTCTCATCATCTTGGGCCCTTAGAGCGGGAGAGTTTACTGATCCAGTAGACGAAGACGTCAGGCCGCCATTACTATGCTGAATGCTGGCATCCATATTTGAGGCCATGCCTAGATAGGCCTAATTTGGCTGTCTTCGGCCAGGAATTTCCCCGTCTGGCTTTAAATGTATCGATGTATTTTGGATGTTGTCGTTAATACATCAATATACAGGAACTTTTGTCTGTTCCCTGGTTTGTTTATATATGTCACAACACATCCAGGCACGGAGTCCATGCGCCAGGAAGGAGCGAAAATGCCTGGCCACGGTGGTTCCTCCCCGAGCATCACATCATCGAGACTGTGTCACGACTTTCCGAATTCGGCAGGAGAAAGCGCCAAGCACCAACCATTGCTGCCACACCGAGGTTATCAAGCAAGGCTATCGCTGAGCGATGCTGCCTGATCGGGAATTGCGCTCGGCGTATGACACGGCGCGGTTGCCCGAAGAAGCATCCAGATTGCCGATTGAACTATTATTAGTCATCCAGCTTAGTCACTTTGACCACGGAAACGGAGGATGTCTTTTGAGAGATTGAGAATCCGGCCAAAAACAATGGATAGACCGATCATTTCGCAGATAAGAATAAGAATAAAGACTGACGGCAAGCCGCTCCTCGCAGGGTGTTTCGTCGACCCTGACCTCAATTGTTCGTATTCTATAAATAGCCTTGGTCCGTTGCAGGGGTTTGCACATGGAAGATAACATTTGTTTTGTTCGTGGTGGAGAGGGCATATATACATTGTTATAGGAAAACTGAAGAACAAATGTGGTGTTCGGTGGATTTTTATATGTAGTGATTCCGTTGTCTGCGTGATCGCTGCGTGGAATAGAACGTGGTAGATGGTAGCCATTTTATAACATAGAATTCATCAACTATAACAATTTTACACTCGCCTCCAACTGTCAGACTCGATTGTCCCCTTAATGGTCTTGAGCCTAGCGGTGATGTAGTCTAGCCCGTCGGCCGCAAACTTGAGATTCGCGTAGTCGGTTGTCAGCGGTGTATTGCATTGCGACTTCATCGTCGCCGTCAGATTGAGGAATTTATTAACCGCATCTCTAAAATTGCCAAGAAATTCTTCGAGCAGCTTAAGCGACGACAGCGCAAGCATCTTCTTGTGCGTTAGGTCCTCCTCCTCCGATAGTTGATAGTTGCCGACTCCTAGTTTTACAGACTTGACATCGATGTATCGGCATGTCGCCAGACTGCAAAACATGTAAAGCAGGCGTTGTAGAATCAGTATGTTGACGACAAAACTCCATGTGCCTTTGGTGCAGTCGGTGCAATTGAGCTGATCACTGAGCATCTTGGTGGTTTCACGGGCGGTGTTGAGGATCGTGTCGATGCCGACGTTGTTTGCATCCCGAAAGCTGGTCATGGTAGCCATGCAGGAGAACTGGGAGGAGAGACAGTTGCAGGTGGACGGTGCATTGCGGATTGGTGGTGTATGAGGGGGAGAGAAAGTGTTATTGTGGTTGCTGTTATCATTGATGGTGGTGGTCGTTGGTGCGTCGTACAGCTGCGTGGGAGGCATGTCTACAGCGAAGCTTGGATATAGATTCAAGTCGTCAAGAGATGAAGAAGATGGAGCGCCCATGAAGGTGCTGAAGTTCAGCCAAGCGTCGGTATTGAAATTACCCAAGTCTGGTTGGCTACTGGAGACCAAAACGGCAGACGGGTCGACCATTGGTGTTGATTTCGGATGGCCATTCGTCTCATCTAGAGCATTTGCCGTGACCGACGAGATGGTCGGCGAGGAAGTAGTGATAGTTGCTGCTGGTTGCGTATCGCGCAAGGGACTCGCCCTCAGTCTTCCGCTGCGCCTGGACACGCCGTAATGACAGTCCATACCACGGGTGTGGCATCGGGAGCAGGGCTGGCCGCCGCCGCAGCGGACCCTAGAGTGTCGACAGCCGTCGCAGGCCTCGCGCAGACGGCGCTGCGACGACTGGCAAAGGTCAGAGCGGCGAGGGCTTTCTGTAGGGGCATCGGAGCTGGTGCGGGCATCCCAGGTCAGCGTGTACTGGGTTGGGACGCTCGCTGAAGAGACCATTTGTCCCCTAAATTTTTTTTTAATTTTTTTTCTTTTCACAGATTTATCCTGTGTTCTCGGCGTTTCCTCGCGCTCGGCGATAGACGCATAGAAAAGGAATGGTGTGGTGTAGTGTAGTGTAGTGTAGTGTACGGTGTGATGGGGCTGGGATTGATGGGCGCAGGAAGGCGGCGCGGCTGACAAAGCGCGGCGTCGCTGAGCGAGAGACACTGCGACACCAACTCTTAAGAGTCTGAGCAGATTTGCGTGGCTTTTTCTATGGCAGTCATCAGGTCCTGGCCCCAAACACTGATTGCGAGACCGATTTAAGGCTTTGAAGCGTCAAAAGAGCACGCGAACAGCAGCAACGTGGGGGGCCTCCACGTTATTCACTCTCTTCTTGTCTTCCATCGTCATCCCATCGAGTTTGCCCATCGCCGGCTTGCGAGACATTGCATGTTGCTATCGCTATACCTCACCAACACCATTCCCATCGCCGCCCGTACCTCATGATGGCCTCTCGCCTGATCGCTCCTCTAAGTCGTCTCACCATGAGCCGTCTACTTCTAGTCTACTGTCTAGTCGGCGTGGCGCAGCTAGTGACCGCCCTAGCTGAAGCGCCGCTGTGATTCGCTTGTGTGCGCCAAATACGATGCGCATTGGCGTAACTGCGCTGAATCTTCTTCTGCTGTTGTATCGACATGAAACAGAAAGAGAGACTGACTGAACCGACTACTACTGTGTGCTCTTCTCCATCTACAGCAGGCAAGCGCAACCAGGCCGTCTCCCATGGATAACGGGACCTCAGCGACCGATATCATCACCTACGTCGGTATACCCCTCGCGGTCCTCGGTGTTCTTCCCATCCTCTACTCGTTCATCCGCGCGATACTGACGCAGCGATCTATCTGCCGTACACTCAAGCACCATGGCCTCCTCGATTCTGCTATCACGCGTGGTAGTCTCATGGCCGGCACTGTCGAAGTTGAGCTGCCACGGTGCACAATAACCCCGCTCGATCGTGACTTGGACGCCGAATACTGGAAGCTGAATGCCCAGCAGGCCTCACTATTGAAGGGCGGTAGCTGGTCGATTTTTCATTGGAACCGCCTCGTCACCGGCAGACAACTATATCGATGCCAGTTCAAGGAAGAATTGAGGGTGCCGCAGGCAGATATTGATTTTGAGGATCTGGTCGCCTTTCTGTTGGATCGGGGCGCCGTTCCAGATGCCAAAGGCTGGCATATGCTCAAAAGCATTGGACTGTGGACACCGACTGCCACTGCACTGTTGAAGCCCCCAAGGAATTTGCCAGGAACCGTATTGAAAGTCGCCCCGCCCGAAGATTCCGATGGGGTTTTGAGTCTGCAGCTATATTGGCAGTCCGAGTGGGATTTGAGGAATGCTGCGAGTTTGCCTCCATTCTGGATGAGACTGCAGCAACCCAAACTTGGCAAGGCCTTCTTTGACAAGGAGACGGAGATGCTTTTTTCTAGCGACTCTAGAGTTTCGGCCAACGAACAAGCTGATTCAAAACAAGCTGATTCAGCGACAGAAGAAAACATCAAACCTCTGAGTCGCGAAGATACCCTTGTAGCTAGCTCTATCGCAGAATCAAATCGTCCTGCACCGCTCTCTCTCATTACGTCAATAGAAGACGCAAAGGCCCTTGTTACCACCGCCCCCAGTGATAGCGTACGTTTTAAAACCGACGGGGAACAAATACGCAGTGTTTTATTTGAAAGCCATGGTATTCTAACTGGCGAAAGTCGAGACATTTGCAATTTTGGAGGCGAATATTCCAGTCTCTGGTTCGTCTGCGCTGCTTCGGTGTTAGGACAAAGCCGAGAGTCTGGAATCTGGAATATTGCCATACCAGATAACATCGTTACTTTTGCCCGGCGCAAGTCGATCCCCTGCGGGGTGATGGTTATACTCGGTATGCTGAGCGACGAGGACGTGCCTCCATGGGCTTCTCCACCCCCGACGACTACAGAAACTCCTGCTGAAGTTCATCAACGAATGCAGGAGAATATGCATGCTCATCGTATGGAAAACGCAATGCCCCCTGCCCAGGCAGCTGAAGCACGACAAGTTCGAATGTTACGTGATTCTCAGCGCTTCCACATCCAACATCAGAAGCGAGTGCGGCTGCAAGGAGAATATCAAGAACGACGACTCGTCGAAGCCATCCAATCCCCCCGACTAGACAATAATACAGTTGCAGAGGCTAACTTGGCGTATCTCGTTCGCGAAGGGATTGTGCCAGACCACTATACACTCCTAGATTTGGTTCACGCGGTTTTGTATCTCATGATTCTTGACCTGAGCCAAGCAAAGCTCATCGTCGATATTTTAGAACGATGGGCTCTGTGGTGTCAGTTTGGCGGAATGCAGAAAGTGCAGCTTACGCTGTTGATGGAGAATAAAGTCGCCTTCTGCTACGCGTCAGCCTTGGTAGCAATCATCCAACAGGCTAGCTCGGGAAGCAGCAACGTGTCGTCGGATATGTTGGAGTGTATCAGGTTATGGAAGAGAGTAAGACTGGGGTAACTCGATGTATATTACAATATCATTCAAGCCACCTGTAAATGGAAAAAACAAAGCCGAAAACTGCAAACCGACAATGGGAGACAGTTAATCTTCAATCTCGTATCCACATGTAGCCCTATTATTCCACATACAATGTACTTGTAGTTTGGTTATAACCTTTCACTGGCCTCAGGCAGTCGTGCATCACGTGTGCGTAACCTCCCCATCATGATTCCTTCCTCCGTATTCCTTCTCTATCACGATATCATCTCATCATATCATGATACCATCATCTTGAGGCTTACATGCTGTTCTGCTATCGTCGCTCTGCTGCCTGGACATCCGGAGCAGAAATCCAACAAAAATTGTTCCTCATTGTCAACTATTGGCGAGTCAGAGCTACTAATAGATGTAGTATGGACTTTTGAGATGCTAAGCCACCTGTTCCGGAACCCGGGTTCGCAATACCAAAACATTGAAAGCTCACAAAAACCACAGCTTGATTAATGATGGCAATATAAAAATTATCTTCGAGGTTTCATCATGCTATAACCATATATCTCTCGCTCCTTGATCAACCGATTCCGATCCGCCGCTACCAACGTTTAAAACATTTCATAAGAGTACATATGAAGTCGGGTTATACCACTGATATTCGAAAGGAGTCCCCAAATCACTTGATTGTATAGAGATTGTTCAGCTGCAAACCTCGATCAACATGTGCGAGAATCCCTAAAGTTCGATTATCCAGGTATCCTTCTGTGGTCTATCTCCTTATCAACAGTTGCTGATATGGGATTTGGGTAGAGCATAGAGATCGATGCCTCTTCCGAACCTGCAGATACTCCAACCACTCGTTTGGCCGGAAGTAAGTATTCAAGTATCACTCTTTGATAGCACTAAGTGACAGCAAAACAGAGTTCCAGTGAATTGTCAATCCCCCTTCTAGAAATGTCCCCGGATCTTAAACAATACACTCAATACCCAGCATGCTCCCAATTCCACAACATTATAGGGTCCCTCACGCCCGTTACCAGTTGTTGAAGTTTTCGAAGACAGACCCACTCCTTCAGAAGCTTCAAATATCGAGGAATACTACTAGACTAAACGCCTTCAAAATAACTTTCCCCCAACACTCGGGTTCAAAGTTCAACAAGAACAAATTGATCGAGACTGTGATATCGGTAACTAGATAAATAACAGTGAGCGACAACTTGGGCCATCCGAACATCGTGGTTGTAGATTTTGATCCTTATTCGTTTGAAGATGGCTAGTGGACTTCTATTCGCCAAATTCTACACCTGAAATCTGGTTAGGCGGTGAAGGAATGAAATTGAAGTGAGAATTCGGTGATAGGAGGGAGAAGATTAAAATGAGAGAAATATACGCAATTAGCTTTTTCCGGGAATTTCATTCTATAGTTGACGAGAATCAAAGTATGGAAGAATACTGGTAGCCTGGTTATAAAAGAAAATATCTTCCATTACAAGGACGAAGGCGTATAGAATGCATTAATATATTGGAGCTAGAAGATTGAGCGGACCTATGATTGATCGACCAAGGTATAGACTGGGTGCAATTGATAAGTCATAGTCGTTGCACATGTTACAGTTGTAACTCCTGTTCTATATAACTAGGCTGCATATGTTTGAAAGATGACATCTTAATGATTTACTTGTTGTGCACATGAATTATGTTTCTCAAGATCCTACTTTCTTTTGGCTGTGATACTAATTCTTAGTATGCATATAATAGATGGAAAATTATGGGGTGATTCAGACCCATCAGCCTGTTTGGCACTATGGATTTTTCCACACATATGTAGCGTGCCAGGTTATTTATCTTGGTCTCACACAATACTGAAAATAACAAAGCAAGGATAGCCTTTAATTAACTAATTTCTTTTTGGTCAGATCGAAGCCTATGATATAGGAGCTGAATAACATTTGAAAGTCATACATTGAGAATAAAAATATTGGGATGATAATATATATAGACAGTTTTCGTAGAATATTGTGACTAACATTGATATAGTAAACTTTTCAAAGGTAAGGATTAGTATTATCCTAAGCCACATGAAGTTGAAATCGGAACTACTCTATTCAATGAATTTCCATTATATCAATATTTATTGCATATCTCTATGGGTAGAATAAAGTCATACTTTTATTTCATTTTCATTTTTTTGTAGATCGCAGGAGCTAGTGTGATGCACAATACCATTACGGAAGAAAGGTTGGATAGAAAATATCAGATCCACCCGTATATTGTCTACAGATTGTCTATAGATATACAGCACTGACATTTAAAACTGTCTGTTTTGCTAGGTAGCACCCTGAAAATTCATCTAGTGTTTGTTTCTTTTATGTCCAATGTGACAGTACACAAACATGCCGAGAAAGGCACAGTTTGCTGCACTGGAAAAATCCTCTCCCCCCCTCACGCAATCCTTTCATCTAGGCTTCCTAGTCACTTTTGTTCCTCACACCTTCACTCTCCATCACAACTGACCTATTGCACCAGACATATTTAAAAGATGGAAGACCTCAACCGGTATGTCTGTCTTCGAAATGCCCGTCTGGCACACCAAAGCGATGGAGATGCCGATATTTCCTCGACGAATACAACCCTCGACGAGCTCTTGAAATTTTCTCACAGGCTATCTCTTCAGGTCACTATGGTCAATTCCACATCGTCAGAATCTTCCCAGGCGAGTAATGGCCAAGTGCAAGTTGTCCCATATCCTCAATACGTCCGGGTGCTGGATGAGATACCTGCGTTGCAGGATATGGAGTGGGCTACAATTAGAGAAAAGTCTAAACTCCCAGATATTCCAGTATTTCCTTCTCTATTTCAGTATAGTCTCATCGAGAAAGGAGTTGAGCCTATTGGAAGAGGAAGGGACGTACACAAGTTTAGGTCTCATACTCTCCATCGTTTCATTCGCCTTTTCTGGAATCAGTTCGTCAAAATTCCAAGTTTGTTTGCTGATATCAACGAAATTTTCTCTGGCCTTGCAGACCCGGAGCGCTTTGGGATGTCTGTCTTAGAGTTTGAGATGGATCCTAAATCCGATGAGTGCTTAGTTTATCTCATGGTTGGGCGACATGAAATTCCACTCTTTTTTATTCACTACATCGCTCCTCATGATGTCTCAGCTGCTCAGGTCAAAGGCGAGATTATAGACCTAACATTCGACAAGGACATTCTACGACGCGGAGGTATGCAGAGTACTTTGATTGCGACTATGACCCGTGCATTCGCCCGCATGGTGTCGACGGGAATCCGCTACAGTGTGCTTGATACTGGCGAGGCAGTTGTGTTCCTTCATGGTCACAGCACTCACCCCGACCTTCTCGGTGCCCACAAATTTATTCCTTGCGAGGAAATCGGAGACGATGTCGACGACAAAGTCTATCAGACTATCGTCGCACAATACCTCTCCTTTATCTTCAGGGCTATGCGTGAGAAACCATCAACTCAGCATTGGTATGCCACGGCTGGCGCCCTGCGAACATGCAAACTTACGAACAACGGAGTCGAGAGAATTGTACAATCAAGCAATTTTCTCACCCCAAGCAGCCGCAATGACCCATTCTTTGCGGATTCCAATCTTCTAGACGAGAATGGCAGACTATTCTGTACCCATAAGTGCCTTCTAGGTCTATGCGCCGGTGCTGAACTCGACCACGCATGTCCCAACTATGAGGAGCACGGCAATCGATTCCATGAGATTGGACCAACACAACTTATTGAGTTCCTCTATCGCCAGATAGAAAAGCAAGACCCACCCTACGCATTTCGTCCTATGTATCTACATGGACAACATCACCACTATCTGAAGGGAGTGCTGGACGACTATGGGTATACTTTCCTCGTCAAAGCTGTTGAACCAGGACATGAGGAGACGCTTGGACGCGAGTACAATACGTATCAAAACTTGGAGGCGGTTCAGGGTTTCATCATTCCGGTGTGCTTGGGTGTGTTGGACTTGCAAGAACGACTGAATCGGTGTCACGTCTACTACGGTAGAGAATTCGAAAAGATGATGTTGCTTAGCTGCTCGGGAGTCTCACCAGTTGACTTTATCAACAAAGAAGCAGTCGATACGCTCACGAAAGAAAGGGAAAAGCTAAAAGAGGATATAGAAGAGATGGGTCTTCTGCGGCCAGACGTTTCTTGGCGCAATCTCCTTTGGAATGAACAGGAGCATTGTCTGGTGTGGATCAATTTCGTTGAGGATAAATCCAGTGATTAGGATTCTTTACCTAATAGGGTTGAAGTTGCTTGCAGGCTCATATCATGCAGGCCATGTCATGCGAGTGGCGGAGGAGGTCTTTTTGCGTGGGAATCAGTTTGATGATGAGCCAAGTTAGCCATCAATAAGTAATGAAATTAAAAATTTTAATGTCGATAAACATCCATAATTTTGATAAAGCTTCGCATTGGATTATATCTTCCAGATCCATGTCCCCAAATGTGCTGCCCACGGAATAACAGACGTTGGTAGCGATAACCTCCAAATCAATGTTTATAGGCACTCATTACAATGTTCTACGTCTTATTTAAATACCAAATATGCCGTACAATTTATACCACTCAAAACGTTGGGCTCATCCACGTCATATAGTACAGCGATCGTCTATGGGTCCAAATATCGCTTCTGTATCACTTTTATAGGCAATATATTGACATCCCTCTAGTAATTGTGGTAGTTTTGGTCTCTCAAGTCCAAACCAAACCAGTAGATACTGCTGTCTTCCGAGCTCGTCACGGTGACTTCTTCCCATTGTTTGGATTCTAAAATCTCAGTTACCAATGTGTAAAATTGAAATATTGCCAGTCTGAAAGGGAACCTACCTGTAATCGTGAGAGAAAATTTCTTCGATATGCCCGGAGACAGATCTGTGGAGAAGTTCGTTTGCCATTTCGGTCCATATGGGCATGTTTTCGACATCCAGGAAAATGTGATTACGAAGAAATTCAGGATATGATGTAAGGCTGCCTTCGTCATCTTGATTTACATAAACAAAATCAAGGATGTCTCGTAGCTTCGACAATGGAAACGCAACATATGATATTTCGATACATCTCAAATTCTTAATATCAAAATCAACCTCATCAGTACCATCATTGCTACAAATATCGCTCATCCTGATGTAGATAGAAGAGGCAAAATTGTCCACGGTGCAATTCGCTTTCGAAAGCGAATATAAACTGTCGTTCTCAACATCATTCCTTGTTGACGTGGTAGGTGTGTATAGAAATGCCGAAGAATCGCCCTCAACCACAGTATAACAGTTTTCCAGGTCTTCGACGGTGGACTCTATTGAACTTGTTCGGTTGGTTGTCTTGCTACTAGATATTGACTTCGCAACCAGCTTGCTGAAGCGGCGTTTCAGCCCAGAACCAGTGAATCTTTCCGTCGAGGGTCGTCGCTCGAGAATGCCCCCACGTGAAACTTTGGCAATAAGTGTGTTCATGACGGCACTGACTATGTTAATTTCAACTGGTATAGATTGGTCAAGGACGGTTCAAATTAATTGAAAAGACCCACTTCAACTGTAGAGGATTAAGAAGGCGACTTATATCTTCGATAGTGTCACGAAATGTGACTTTTCCTAGAAACTTTTCAGACAATGGCTAGAAATATATCGTGTCTTTGACTTTTTCTTTAATTTTTCCAAAAGACATTGTGATAGTGAACAAAGAATTTGGTTGTAGACAAGACGTGATTGTGGTCTTTTCCTTTGGCGAATTGGGTACGTCCGTTCGTTTTTTCAAAACCGGGAACTTTTGCTCACCCACGTGTCGTTGTTGCTTGCATATATATGTACATTTATCGAGTGTAGCTGATTAGCAGCCGTATTTTTATGTGGAAGCAGTGCGAATAAAAGCTGGTATTGTGATCGGCAACACAATATTGAATGCTTGCATCCGACTAAACGTCGTAGTCGGTAAAGAGAAATCTTTGAAAAAAGATATTAAAAAGCCTCACGGGAGGACCTAGGAATTATTTTAGATCTTAGATCTTAGCTCAGCGACGGGCAGGCGTCTAGTGACATTGATATTACCAGTTAATGTAGCACGTGAAATGTAGGAGATTTATCTTCAACATGCTACCTAGCGAGGTTAACCGGCGTTAGGACTATAATAAACTCAATTAAAGATTTGCATCTTAGGTTCATTCAGATAATAGGACGCCGGGGAGTCTTCGTCACTATATAGGTTCATATATTCTTGTTATTCAACCTAAGGGCCGACGTCTTTTTTCTATTCTATCGCGAGTTTTGAAGCAACACTCTACTCTAAATCCCCAATTGAGACACCACTTAAAATCCCCAAAATTGAAATATCAACACCTGATTCCTTATTAAACCACCATCTAAGGTCAAGTGCAACCAGAGAGTCAGCCCACAGTTCGGACAAGTATGTTCGTGCTGATAGTTGACGTTTGTCTGCAGGTAAGCTGAGCTTGCTGAGAAGCTTGTTTATTACAACACTTTGAGATAAAGCAGCAGCAAATGTCTTTGTTTCTTTCTAGCTGCGTAATTGCTCGAAAGGGCCCAGAGTATCGCAACCCGAAATTGTTCAAAGAATCATAACCTTCTAGGTCTACCGGCCCGATGTCGTTTTCCTTCCGATACTTTCCCTCCAATATGTTCGTTTCATAATGCTTAAATGAAGGGAAATTTCAATTCTGTCGCTGTGAAGTACACTGGAATGCCACGTCGTCGAGGGTGAGTGATTAACATGGATGTTACATTCATCCAGAGCACGAAGATAAGGTTCTGCGGATGGTAATATTTGGTGTAGACTTTGTAGTAACCAATCAAGCTCGTCGAGAGCGTCCGAGTCACCAGAAAGAGTAACATTCGATGGTGAAGTATATGCCTCGGTATTGATTTTCCCAGAAGGGTGTTACCGGAACAAACATGATTGGCTTGATCCTATGAGAGGACGACCGCGATCATGCCTCCTACAGGTCTATGCGATGCGATGATGTGTCCTCATAAATAGTCTAACTGAATGCATGTATCAATTGATTGTAGTCGATGCGTACTGGGGGCGTGTGCCTGTATATATAGGTCAACTAGTATATCGGCTAGCATAAAATACGGACATGTATAATACCTGTACACATACATATAATTCAATACATCAATTGATCAATTGATGTCTCGATATACAGTCCCGCAGTGGTCCAAACAAGATAGACAATACATACATATGTATATACGTATTATACATATATAGTCAATGTATATACATACTGCGTATATATAATATCTAGATATGTGTCCTTCGGCGGGGCTGTACAGCTATACAGATTGTGGGGTACATCAATTGATTACCCGCGATGTTCTCGATCCTTCCACTTCCGCTTCACTTCAAATGTTATGCCCGTATTCCTCCACTTCCAGTCCACAACACCACCGTGGACGATACAACGAATATGTATTAACGTGCCTCAAGTGCTATCCTCATTAATGACTCTGCGACCGTCACTGCTGCCTCCCTGCCCCGACCTGTACTCCCCCGCTACAGATGCAAATGTGCCGCCGCAATGCCTCCCCGCTCCTTGCATGACGTCTGCGTCGCGATGCGACAGCAACTCGAAGTCTTCCTTGCTGACGAACCCAGCTCCCCGCTGTTGCGTCGCGTGCAGGACCAATTGCGTGTCTCCATCCGTGTCGTCGACGAGGCATTGACAAAGTACCGGTACGCGCTTCTGCTCATCCCATCCTCCCTATCAGCCCGCTGACGCCGTTGCGCACACAGTCCCGAAGAGATCGCTCTGTCATATAACGGCGGCAAGGACTGTATGAGATGGAATTCCTGCGCAACCAACCAGCCACGCTAATCCTCCTTAACAGGTCTTGTCCTCCTCATCGTGATCCTAGCATGTCTCGCGCGCCAGCCGTCCCCATTCTCCAAGAACCCCGCCACAACCAACAACAGTGATAGCAATAGTAATCCAAATGGCTCCGCCAACCCACCAGCCTTCCCCGAGACCTTCCAGTCGGTCTATATCGTTCCCCCGCATCCGTTTGCTGAAGTCGACGAGTTTGTGGTTTCGTCCGCGGCAGAATATCATCTAGAAGTGGTGAGGTACTCGCTACCAATGAAAGAGGGACTGGAATCATACCTGGCCGACAGACCAAGCATACGGGCTGTCTTTGTTGGAACACGCAGGACCGATCCACACGGCGAGAAATTGACCCATTTCGACCCGACGGATGCAGGATGGCCGGACTTTATGCGCGTACATCCAGTGATTGACTGGCATTACGGTAGGCACCTATCCCACCAGCCCTGTGACGGCTAGTGCTAACTGCAGAGCTATAACAGCCGAGATCTGGGCCGTAAGTCTAACCCTTGTTGTCCGGTTACTAACCAGGAACATCCCACTAACTATCCCTTAGTTTATCCGACATTTGCAGATTCCCTATTGTCCTTTATACGACCAAGTAAGTCCGCCTTCCATTGGGGAACAAGGCGATTGCTGACACGTGTTGTTACTAGGGCTATACCAGCCTCGGTGGAACCCGAGATACTCACCCAAACCCGCGTCTGAAAAGTAAGGAGCAGAATAGAGATGGATTCCGGCCAGCGTACGAGCTGATGGAGGACGACGAAGAGCGGCTTGGTCGCGATAGATGAGACGGTTAAATGAGGCTGTCGTGAAAGATTTTGTATAGAGAGCATCATTAGACTCACCGGCGTTACTACATTTATACATGCATACCATGATACATCTGGAGGATCGTTGGATATGAATAAGCATTGATCTTTGCAGATTCGCTTGCCACCTCAAGAATAACGACAACAGTAATAGTAATAACAATCCCAATCCCAATCCCAATAATGCTGCTGCACCACTAAGCCCGCCTAGCCCCGGCCGAGCGCCAAAACTACCCCAGTCCCTAAGCCTTAGCCTCGGCAAGTAAAAAATTACGAGCTGGAAGCTGCTTCCTTCGATTCTCTTGTTTGACTTCTCACAATATCAGCATTAGGGACAGTGATGGCCGAGAGATGTGCCTCCATCGAAGAACACCCGCACAGGTCGAGACTCTGCGTGTTTTGTTTCTGAATCCTGGATCCCGCATGGTGCGGGCCGTTTTAGAATCGTCACGCTCGGTGCGCATCTCCTTGCCGTGCTGCTAGCAAGCATCTACTCGTCGAACCAATCGGATCAGTGCTTTACTTAATACCGCTACAGGTAATATATCGGTATCGACTAAGCTATGGAAATAGTAAGATGCTGATCTGCGCCACTAGCAAGCCAATTCATGGTGACTTATGAATCACACGAACAGTGCGTCTACCAGATTAGTTGCACCCTCAGCTACTCCACGTCCTCCAGAAGATTGGGTCACGATGAGTCGTGATCCTGTTACAAGGTCATTTGCGTCTTCCGAGTCTCGTTAAAGCAAATGAGGCGTCATATTTTAACTTCTCGTTACTAGTCAGCGCCCTCTGCTAGCATTTTCGAAGAGCAAGAGCGCGAGTTGGCCAGTGAGCGAGAGCAAGAACGCTATTTTCAGAAACCGAAGCCATATCAAGCTTCAACCCATATAATTGATCCAGCCATCAAACAGTTTATAGCGACTGGGAAGGTCAAACCTGGGGTTTTCAAAGGAGCTTTTCAGACTTTAGGCAATACTACGGCTGCTAAAGAGTTCCTGGTATCAGACTTTCCCCTAAGTGATTTGCTTGTCTCAAGAGACTTTGCCCATACCATTGAAACTTCAAGAACAGAATTGGATTTTGTCTCAGATCTCTACCAACGTCATGTACAATGGGTGTTGACTAGCTTTGACAAGACTAATACGGTACAGCATATGGTTGTGATAAGCCCGTATGAAGCGGATGCATTGCTGCCTGAGATTGGAAAGGAGAATTGTGTGACGCTACACATATATACACCCCGTGTGAGCATACACTATCCGCCACTTGATAGTCTCAATCTATATACTGTGCCTGTTCGACACCCGCCACCCACAATTCCGGAGTCCCTTCTCGTTCAACTGAACCTCTTTTCTGGTCACTTGTATCTTGCTACTTACAACGAATGTCTGAGAGTTTGCGAGTTCCTGAACTTGGCAACCGAAGCTACTCGAGAAGGTTGGGCTGTCGCTGGGGATGGATTCATTGTCCAACGTGCCGACGGAGCTCCAGCAACATTCCATACTAGTCCTGTCAAGTTCTTCAAATTACTTATGGGTCAGATCCGTCGAAATTGCGATAACATTGATAAAACTCATATGGGGCAGATTCTTAACGGTGAATTGTTGCGGCCTGAGGACTTTTCTGATTAATACGACATTTGGATGGGGAGGTCACCCGGTCTGGGGTCGAAGGAATTCTCGCTATGGAGTAGAATACTAACAATTTTCTATTTGAGATTGTTTTTAACATCAAGTTTTACAGGTTCAAATAGGGATGTTTTGTCAAAAAGAAGGTAGGTTGTGAAACGCTATACAAATCACGTTTTAAAATTCATGATCACATTAACATTGGTTCATAATAATCGAGACTTATCAATTCTCAGCTGTAACTCAGTAATGCTTCCTGGGCCCAGTCAATATTATCCAGCCATGTCATGAATTCGGCTGTATTTCCATCATCCGAGTAAAGCTCGGGAAGTGTGGTGGGCAACTCCAGAGGAACAGCAGTCAGTTCATCACCAGTCGGTGGTGGTAAATTAGAGGGTGCACAAGACATCTCGTCACCAGAAAGAACTCGATCAAGGACATTGCGGATGACGTTCAATCCTTTCTGGGAGATCCCAAAATTCCCTCTACTACCAAGCACATTTTCCAGATTGGCTGCGAATACACTCAAGTTCTGGATGACTTCAGAACGTGGAAAAGGCATTGTGTCAGCCGACTTGGGTGGCTTTTCGTGTAATGAACGGTAATATTGCTGCTGGGAGCGCTGAAGAAGTTCACGAGCCAGCACGCCGGCGCATGGAAGTCCAATATAACAAAGCTGCAATAGATAATTAGAACGAAAATCATTAAAAAGAGGTCTATGAGAAATCTTGAATGCATCAAATTAGTCTTTTATTGTGGTAGACTCACATTCCAGATAGAATCGCAATTATCTCGTGTTTGGGAGTTTCGTGAGACGATGGCCAGTGTGGCGGCCAGCATTTCTCGGGCTACCTTTAGAAGCTTTTCCTTGCCCTTTCCGGTTCGTTTTACCAGAACACGGTATAAAATGAAATCATTGTTAAGAAATTCAAGATGCATATTTGCCACGAATTCAGTATGTTGGTCCATCGTCCTACTGCCGCTAAAGTGAGACGGTCTCCATTGCATAACTGGGGGCAGGTTTGATCGTAGGTGCTCATATTCAGCACATGTTTCGCTGAAAAAAATAGGGTTAGTCAAGAGACTTAACATTCAGTTATATTTTTATGGTGACTCACGATATTTTTTGGGCAACGTCTTCTGGATGAGGCGACAGCGACAACGCCAGTATCTTTTCACGTATAAGACCGAACATGAGATGCATCCTTGCTTTAGAGCCTGATGTAATGCGCCCGTCAATGTTCCAGCCATCGTGGCCAATTTTTGCCAAAATACTCTCCTCTTCTTGATTATCGGAAGCTGGAAAGATATCATCGTAGTTCAGGTCCAAGGGGAATTTGATATCACAGTACTGCCAAGCAATTCGTGGGGGTCGTCCTAACAAAGTTGCAAGCTGCTTGTCTAACGAATATGAAGCAACCATCACACGCCTGCGGATTTCACCCAAGAAAAAGGGGATATGAGGATCTGTTTCTGGGCGATGAAGACCTAGTGCAAAAACCATGGTGGACAAATCTCCCAGTTTTCTCCACGGCCTATAATCTAATGACTTTGTCAATAGAGAAACCCGATAAAGTCAGGACCAGGGCCATACTTGTATCACCATGACCCTCGGCAAGCAGCACTGTATGTTGAAGCAACAACCAAGACAACGGATCACTCATTGTCCCAAGGCTATCGCAAAAGCCTAAGCAAAGCTCCACAACATCAATCACGAGCGTGTATAACTCGTGCTTATCAATGACCGTGCCATCGTCCAACCGAAAACTTTCGTGGTGACTAGGAATCGTTGTTGTTGCAAGACCGACCCATGTGAACATTAGCCCGATAGTCTCCCACCTCAGGGTGATCTGAGAAAAGTATTCCGATACCGTTGTATATCGATCAACTTTGATAGGTGTAGTACTGTTGTCAAATATTTTTCTAGACCATGCTAGTAATTTGGTCTGAGAGTTCTTGTTCTTCGAACCTTGCTGCCACTGGGCTCGTAGTTCATTCAAGCCGGTAAACAACTTCAGTGCAAGTTTACGTCCAAACACCCATGGCTCACAATGCTCATAACGAACGAAGATCAAATGCAAATATAAAGGTAAATCGTCTAACAAAGACAGTATCCTAGCGCCACCTTCAATTTGCTCCGAGTCAACTAAAGTGCTATCCATGATCGTTTCGGGAGAAGTATCAGAGGGATCGGTAGAAGCACGGGTAACACATAATAGACGGCTTTCATCGGGTTCATCAAATGTGGCCCAGTAGCTGGACGGACCCAGGAATCCTGTTGGAAACTCTTTTATCTCTCTTATTTTTGGTTGCAGTCGCTCGTTTAGGGATTCATCTTCTTCAATGCTGTCCGCGGGGGTTGGGGGCGGTATTCGGTACTTGAGTAAGAGGTTTGTGGATGTGATGCCCTTTTCGGTGACGATTGAAGTATCGCGTTTCCTCTTTTTAGGCAGCGGGGAGGAATTTTCCAGCAGCTTTGGTCTTGTCAAGGGAGCCGGGTGGTAGATGCACATATCGGCCTGCTGCCTTTGTATACATCTACCGCATATCGGAGTTGCGTGGTCACAGCGCAGTTTGGCTTTGCGACAAGGCTCGCACGACGAGAGTTGGCCATTGCGCCGCTTGGACGACATCCTGGAGTTACTACTTAGTTCGACCACGCCTGCAGTGTAAATGGTTTCGTGTTACATGGCAAACAAACATCGAGCCAGCATGAGGGTTGAAGATAAGAGGGCCTCGGAGTTGGGATGGACCAGTTTGAGCTCCGGGCGGGCAAGTTCGGAGTTCGGGGTGCCGCTGCCGAGTCTGTTCCGGGCGGCATTTATAATATTATTATATATTC
The DNA here is from genome assembly GCF_021365285.1 of Talaromyces proteolyticus. NCBI lineage: Eukaryota > Fungi > Ascomycota > Eurotiomycetes > Eurotiales > Trichocomaceae > Talaromyces > Talaromyces proteolyticus. Next base: position 2,293,970 of record NW_025764282.1, on the reverse strand, counting down.
CTCGAAGGCAGAACTGTAGGATAGCTCAATTCGCATTTCTAATGTTATTTTGATATATTATTGCTTGAAACACGTTTAAAATCAACTGGATGTGTGATGGAATTCAGTGTTGGAAGTGGACATGGCAAATATATCTTTTCGACGATGCACATACTGGCCCTATTGATAACATGACCAACAAGCTTGGAATTCCTCTAGAGATGATCTTCGGGGATAATTTTGTGGCCATCGAGCATGGCGCCAGTAGATGGGGTGGGTATTTCCTTCAACGCGTTTGATGCCATATATCACGATTGTATATCCATCGTCCCAGCAGTGATGGCACAGTGCTACACCAAGTCAACAGTTAAATATTGCAACTTAACCTACTATTTTAGTTTTCGCCTTAGGCATAAGTCGAAGCGATGAGCGCCAAGACATTACGAGTCCTGCCAAGACAAACATCTACGTGACGGCTTCTTCCGGATGGTCAACTTTCCAGTAAAAGAAAGTCCGAGCCCGGAGTTAAGGGCGGATAGTGGACAATCGCCATCTTCCACTCTTTGGACTCATAATTACCCCAAAAAACTACGCATAGATGATAAATACAATGCTTATGTATAGCATATTAATGTACAAAGTATCACATATTCCATATCATATATATTACAATATAACACCTAAAATGCAATAATAGTAGGAATAATAATGGAATAATATAGAAATAATGTAAAGGTATGATGACGACGACTTTTCTTGGCGCCGCGTGGTGCATGAGGCGTCGAGCGGGGAGATAGCTGCAACCGGCGCTGATTGGCGCATGCAGCGTAAATCAAGGGCTCTCTTTAAGCAGTACAACTCCCCGCCATGTCTCTCTTCTTGCTCTCTACCATCCTCTCTACTCAACGACCAGATGAGTGTCGTCAAATGGGTGTCGCTAACTGCACATACTGACATCCGCATCACCATGGGGACGGAATCAGACTCTCCGTGGACGTCGACATCTGCCTCTGAGGCCGCACAGCAGCCACAGTCTACGTGCGGCTGCAGTACCTCGAAGACGTGGCGAAGGAACGTGCTGAGAGCAGTGGTGGGTGTATGCGCCACATGGACTCTATTCACAGTCTTCGGTTTTTATCACCAATTCGACTCGCCGCACCTGAAAGCCCTATGGCACCATCGAACCTGTCTCTCGTGGCCGGGCCTGGGATATGATTCCCGCCCAACCCATCGATACGTTTCGTCGGACATGGAGTCGCCTATTTTCGAGTCGGTGCGATCGGATGCGAGGTGTGAGTCGGGCTATGTCTTTCTCACACCCGATGGCCATACACCCATGATCCTGGATAATCAGGGGGAGCTGGTCTGGACGGCCCGAAGCTCAGCACCGATACAAAACTTTCGTGTACAAAAATACCGGGGACAAGACTATTTGACATATTGGTCTGGGAAGCCTTTTGGCCGAGGATATTATTACATGGTTAGACGGCCCCCTACCAGTACTTGCCACTTGCATGCATATGGATGCTGACTTGAACAGTTGGATTCGAGCTACAATGAACGCTACGTTGTCTCACCCGTCGGCGACATCTACGGACACCCGCATGATTTCATAATAACATCCCGTGGTACTGCCCTTATTACAGCACACGACAAACGCCCCGCTGATTTGTCCTCGGTCGGTGGCCCAAAAAATGGCTGGATTTTTGACGGCGTGTTCCAGGAAATTAATATTGCCAGCGGGAACCTCGTCTTTGAGTGGCGAGCCTCGGAACATGTACCCATTGCACATACCTATAAAAGACTCGAAGCAAGTGAAGGGACTCTGCACCATCCCTTCGATTATTTCCACATTAACAACGTCGACCAAGATACACTTGGCAACTATATTATTTCCGCGGGCCATACGCAAGCGGTTAGCTGCATTGAAAAGGAAACTGGAAACGTATTATGGAACATGGGCGGGAAAGCCAATAGCTTCAAGGATCCCGCCGAGCGACCTATGGTCCAATTCCATTGGCCTCATGAAGCGCGCTGGTATGGGAACGACACTCTGACCGTATTGGAGAGTGATGGAGAGCACTATCCAGGCAGCCCACCGACACAGAATCGCGGAATGTTGATAAGTGTAGACGTCTCCCGAGGACTAGCTACTAAGCAGCATATATACACCAACCCCAAAGGAACAGAGACCTGTTTCGAAGGGAATATGCAACTATTAGAGGATACCGGTAATGCATTTGTTGGATGGGGAGGCCGTGCAGGATACAGCGAATTCAGCACTGAAGGGAAACTCCTCTGCGATGTTCGCTTTGGGGAGTCGCGGTTTTTCAGGGAAAGGAGAGGCGGCCCATCGCGTGTTTTCAAGGGCTCCTGGGTCGGCACCCCGTTGACGAAACCTGCGGCCCGAGTAGTTGGCCGCAGCATCTTTGTAAACTGGAACGGCGCCACCGAAGTGGCGCAGTGGCAGCTGCAGGCTCAACTGCACTCCAGCGGCATCATCAAAAATAACGATCAAAGCGGGGAGGGAATGCGAGAGGAAATTTTCCACGGAATTGCACGGTTCGAAAAGACCGGCTTTGAGACCACGATCGCGACTCCATTGTTAGATCAAGACACGAAATTCCGTCTTGTGGCCTTGGATCGCAAAGGTGTTGAACTTGGGCACACGGATATTCTCGACTTGAGGGCATCGTTGGTGACTACTTCTGGGCTCTCGCATGCACAGCTTTATGTACTCATTGCGCTGTGCTCAGTTGGAGGCATGATGACGGTCCTTACCACTCTGCATCTGAGGGCCAATTATCGGCGTCAGTCAATGGCAGAATTCGAAGAAAGGGACTTGAAGCCCTACACAGCATGATTGTTTTTTTTACTGCATTCGCATTACGCGTATATTGTATATTGTATATAGCTGGATACCCATGGAGTTGAAGTTGCATTCATATTTTAACAAGACTTGAAGGTTTATCATCGTCTTCTCATGTGAGTATGTAATTAAAAAGACAACGACGTCAAACCATAATCATCACGCTCAAATTCAGACTTTGCAGCATCACCAACATCGCCAATCCCGAAATCACCACCTCATCCTTCAGGTCCGGCGCAATCTCATCCACAATTTCCAACGTGCCCACTTCTGTATTGCTGAAAAGTCGGTTTCGGAACCGTGCTAGGACTGTCCCCTTCGTATCATCCGTTAGAAGAAAATTCCCGGAGAAAACACCGTCTGCTTTCCACATGAGAGTTGTCGAGTTGAGAAACGGGGAAGAGAAAGTGTACTGAGAGGAAAGTATGTGATCGCGCTTGAATTCAATGTCCGTATGCTCGTGGATTGATAGACACACGTTTAGGGATGTCAGTTTGAAAGTTGCGGTGCAGACGTTGTCTTTCCAGGGCCGATGGTCGTCTAGGAGGGCTTCATCGTTGTACGAATCAGGGCCAGCTTGAACTCGTCGCGATTCTATCTGGGGTACATGACGGTCTACTTTGACTTTGTAAAGTGGCTCGAGGGTGTAGAAATCGACAAGGTTGAGGGATTTGGTAGAGTATATGATGTTGATTGTTTGAAAGGGTCTAGACATGGTGACAATTCTTTTCTTTCAGCCCTTTTTTTAACAAAAAAGAATAGAATATTTCTTGAATAGCAGCAATATTCTACATAAGTAGAAAGGTTGGTTTGAACTTGGAATAAGTGATGAAGTAGGGAATGGCATGTTTGTCTGGCTCACCAGCTCATTATATAGACAAGACCACAATATGCTAGATAGTAGTCATTGGTGCACTACCGAGCATAGCCATCATCGAAGTTAATTTAACAAGACAATCCTGTCCATACCTTGGATGTTGTATAGATAGATGTTGTAGGTAATTTGATTGGCCCAAATACATCCATTAGCGAACAGACCAATCAGGAGTGCTTTCTGATTTAGCCCCAACAACTTATCATGACATGACCTCACGACTGTATTCGTAAAAGACGTCGCAGACACGAGGATTCACAAAGAAGGAGATATTGGAAAATGCCGGCAGACCAAGGCCAGAAACATACGCGCAAAGTGCGAACCAAGACTGGATGTCGAACATGTCGGTACGAAGCTGTGTGTGTCAAACATGCGGAGAAATAGTAGTTAACGGATATAGAGCCCGTCGGATCAAATGCGATGAAGGCAGGCCAAATTGTCAAAAATGTGTCTCTACAGGGCGCATCTGTGATGGTTACGAGCTGCTACCCACTGTCGTCATCCATGCAGCACGAAAGAACAAGCAGAATCGACTTCTCATCCCACGTCAAACGGGTTTGTCAAACTTCACCCCTAGAGTTGGGTGTTCTTGTTTGTCATCAATGGAGTTGCAGTTTTTTTCATATTATTGCACATATACAACACGGCAAATCCCCGGGTACTTTCGCTCGTCACTATGGGATAGCTTCATCCTGCAACTCACTCATCATGAACCAGCGATACTACATGCCGCTGTTGCTGTTGGTGCAATGCATCGTTCAGCTGGAGGACGGTCGCCGTCCTTACGCGCGTTAAATTCGCACCAGTGGCAGCCGGACCACCAGCATACCTTTGCATTAGCACAGTATGTGAAAGCCCTGAGGCATTTACGACAGAAGCTAGATAAACAGAACAGTGAGTACGACCACTCTTCGGTAAACGTGGCGTTGGTAGCCTGTTTATTATTCATGTGTCTGGAGATGTTGCAGGGAAATCGAATTGCATCCTTGCAGCATTTGAGGACGGGGTTGAGAGTCTTGGTAGAGAGCCACAATATCGCCTCTATCACACGCTGTGTGGAGGGAGAAAAGAAATTCTCCGTTAATGTGAACGTTGGCAAAGACAAATCAACCATTCGCCAGTGTCTAATAAGCGTGTTCGCACGACTGGACTACGAAGCGACCATGTTTGATAAGACCGCGCCTCTACTAGACTTGGAGTCAGAAGTCGGGTGCATTGATGAAGTACCTAGTGTATTTGAAAGTATAGATCAGGCAAGAAACCACCTTGATAAGCTGGCCAGTGCAGTCTTTCGTTTCCGTGCAGATCTTCTTCACCGCGCTTCCTCCTGTTCCACTCTGTCTCTGCTGGAACCTGACGAGGAAAGAGATTGGGTAAAAGAATATGTCACCCAGCACATTATTTCTCGCAGCTTTGTTCACCCCGGAGGAGACCCCTCATCTCTAGTCGAAGTAAAGCGTCTGCAGAACAATCTGACACGGTGGCTCTCTGCATTCCGCTCCTTCCAAGCTGCAGCGTTATCGTCGGCGTCAGAAACGACCTTGTCGCAGGCCTTAGGCTTGCTAGAAATCCAGCATTTCTATCTATTCTTCATAATGCAGACTTACCTTGACACCAGCGAGTCCGAGTGCGACCGCTTCATACCCATGTTTAGGCATATCATTCGCTTGGCCGAGTCTGTTTTAAAGACCGGTCCTAGCAGTAATGGAACGAGCAAGATAACCTTTACACTCGAATCTGGGATTCTGCCTTCTCTTTTCCTAATCACTCTAAAATGTCGTGATTCCGGTCTCCGGCGCCGCGCTCTCAGTCTGCTGGGCGAGAGTTATTGCCAGGAGGGAATGTGGGAAGGTGCATTGTTGGCAAAATTCATGAAAGAGGTTATCGACATGGAGGAGGACCTTTCAGATCCACACAGAACTGGGCGCGCTGACGGAAACCTCAAGGCAGAGGGGGTTCCTGAGGAGGCACGTTTCAGCGATGTAGCTCTTGCGGGGTGTGAGGATATGCCTGGCTGGGGGAGGCTTGTTGCCGGGCGGTATGTCCACAGCAGTGCGGAGGCGGTGCTGAGAGAGAGGGTCTTTGTGATGTAGTTGCAACGCTAAAGAATTTCAGAACTGCAATAACGTTATTTATGGAAAAATAACAAATAATTAATCGCCAGGTTTAAGCATGCCAAGACCCACACAGTTTAAATGCAGTATAGTGGTTAAAAATGGGACAAAAATACACCGAGGAACAGTGGAAGCCCGGGGCGGCCGGGCCGGGGCGGAGCGGCAGTCGTCGCCCAATCAGCCTGTTTTTTGCAGCTACATAATCAACCAGCGCCCTCGTTCTTTCGCATACTTACATACATCCATACATATACACATTATATATACTCAAAATGTTCGTCCTCGATTACTTCACCAGAACTGGCCCTGTGCTGATTGTTGATCGCTGATCGTCGACTCTAGGACCTCTCTCTTATCCAACATCGGCCTCGGCATCCCAGGCATCAACAACACCTCTATCTTCCTCATCGCAAACTGGCTCTACGCATACGGCATACTGTCGACGCGCGTCGTAAAGCAGCAGGCTGGCATCGACGACAACCGAAACCCTCGCCTCGCTTTTGCCAAGTACGGCGAGCGCGCCGTCAGCGAGGGCAAAATCACCCGTCGCCAGTTCGAGCGCATTCAGCGATTACAGTCGGCCCATGAGAATGCCGTTGAGGGCTATACGTTTTTTGTAGCTGCTAGTAAGCATCAATCCTTGTTTCACTTGACCCTTCATCTATATTTACTGAAACTCGCAGTTCTGTTCGCCAATATCGCAAAAGTGGATACTGCAACAATCAACCTGATCGGCGTCTGGTATTCTCTGAGCCGCATCGCGTACGGATTGGCATATTATTACATCGAGGACAAATCTCTCAGTTACGTTCGGTCTGCGTGCTGGTGGAGCGGCAACTGGAGTTGTATTATGGGGATCTGGTGGGCTGGCAGGAATCTGGCTTAGAGCCAGAGTCGATATTGACGTCTATGATGATATATACCTACATCAATGTTAGCTGTATATTGTTATGACCTAATCTCTTATTCTAGCACATAGTTTAAGCAATGGACATCTTCATTCCTCCATTCGCGCAGACCACACTACCGGTAGTCCAGCCGCTCTCCTCTGTACACAGCATGTCAATCGTCCCCGCTATCTCACTCGTGAAACCAGGCCTGCGACTTCCCATTCCTTCTCGAACAGTCTTATCAAACCTCGCCGCGTCATCCCCGGCTGCTTTAAGTACATCCTCCTCGCCATTATAAGCGGCGAGTGGAGCGGCATCGACGTACGGCTGATTGACTTTCCAGAACTTCTCGCCGGCCTGCGCGTACATATCACCCCATGCAGGGCCCGGGTTAACTGCATTGACCGTCGCTTTTGCATACAGCTCCCGGCTCCAGCACCGCGTCATGGCCTCAATGGCCGCTTTCGTACCCGCATAAACTGACTGGCCCTGATACCCGATCGAGGATGAAACACTCGACACGTTCACAATCCTTCCAGACCGGTCTGTCGGTAGGTACGGCGCCACGGCTTGGGTCAGCAGCAGCGGGGCGAGCACATTCACATTGTACACACGTGTGTACTCCTTCTCGTCAATCGGGCCCTTGTCGGGGTCGTTCAAGAGCTGATTCGACCCGACCCCGGCATTATTGATTAGAATATCTACTTGCAACTCCTTGGTACTGTTCGACCGGTACGACTTGTAAAAAGCTTTGGCAGCCTCAATAATCCTTGGCGTCGCGGTGGCAGGACTATTCAGGTCGGCTTGGACGTGCGACACGTGTATATTATCAGCTGTCGAAAGTTCGGCAGAGATTTGCTCAGTGAGGGGCTTAGACGAGTCCGAGGTGTAGACAAGTAGCAGGTTGCAGCCCTTGGCCGCGAGACGCCTGGCGACTGCTGCGCCGATTCCTGGTTTGTTCGTCAGCATCGATTGCTGTACAGAGGGCAGAGCTGCAGAGCTACATATGGATATAAGGAATAGTAGGGAAGAGCATACCTCGAGAGCCACCAGTGACAATACCGAATTTTCCGTCATACGGCCTAGAGGACGCCATTGTGCAGCTTTAATGATTTCCAGGGCTGTACTGTGGCGTGGGTACATTTAACGTTGATGGAGGTGGTAAACAAAGAGCCCACGCGGGGTAGCTTCTTCACCCCGGTCTTCTCCCCGCTCAAGGTACTGCGGGCTACAGCATTCCAACTCATTCAGTGAATTCTGCTTTTCTCGTATACTTCTACTGCTCGTGTGTTGGGAAAGACTTGGATTACCCTAGATACGAAAGTAAAAGGGGCATGGGCATTTTTGACAAAGGATTTCGCGTTAAATGCCGTACCGGGACGCAGGTGCCGTGGTCGGCAATTAATACATGCAATATTGGCACTGTATTGGCACGGTCTAAGTAAGCGCGGGCTGGGCTGAACTTGTAATGAAAACCATACGATCGGCATGTCGTCGCTTCTAATGGTGTCGCATGTGGAGAAGGGGATGCGTCCGTCTCCACCCCTGCAATGAAACCCCAGCCTACCCCTTCGTTTTTTGTATACCAGTTGGGCAGGCTGCAATTGCAATTAACAACAGTAGCGTAGACTACACTCACTACCGGATAATTAACAACTTAATAATAAAAATATAGTAGTTTGACAACTTTCGCAACATGTCCATCAGAGCTTGACCGATGCGATTGAGCGACACGACCAGCGGGGCAGTAGCCGTGTCTGGTTGGCCGGACTGTCGGTCCTGCCTGCTTAACTTGTAGGGCGTCAAGGCTGTAAGGCTGCAAGGCCACAACCCGGCTACCAGGTGTCTGGAGGAAGGAGCTTCTCTTGGCTATCTTTACTTCACTTGACTTCGTCCACTCACTCACTCACTCACTCGCTTAATTCTTTACTCTTCGCTCCTCACTCTGATTGTGTCTCCCCATCGATGCGTGTCAGTCGGAAATTTCAGACCGCCGTTACCAATCACCGCACGCCTACAGAACCGGCCAACTGCTTATTCTGGGGTACGTATTTTTGGGTTGTGGGCTGCCTGCGGATCACCACCAGAAGCAATGTAGCAGCCAGCCGGCGATTTCGGCCCCCTCCTGGCCGCGTCGCTCCCTTTCCACTCTGAGTTGGCAACCATAGAGTTTCTTGTGACGATCGGCTCGTGCAATCACCAGTCAATTGTCAATGTTTTCATCCAGGTGGGGTAGCAGCCCGATACCCGTTGTGGCTCTGTGGATACTGGATGCCCACTACTCCCCGGTGCCGGGTCACCGAGTCACCGCTTCGACCCTCCGACTCAGAGAGACATCTTAATCCAACCTGCTTCGTCTCTTGACTTCACCTGGTCTGTCTGTACCGGTGTGCCCGACAGATATGGCGTCGCGTCCCGGTCCCGGTCCACGAGACCGTCTAGGCTCTGTTTCTTCAACAGCGACCGCGCGAAAGAGACATCGTCGTTCCGGCTATATTTTGACCTGTGCTAATTGTCGGAGGCGAAAGGTGAGCATGTAGATGTGATCTTAGCAAAGACATCGAAATATACTGATCCTACCAAATAGACCCGTTGTGATGGCGGCCAGCCATCCTGCTTAATATGCCAAGCTTATCACGATGAATGCTGCTACGACAAGGCCCCACCAATGTCACAGATCACTTGGATGGCCAAACGCCTGCAGGAGCTGGAATTGATGGTGACCGATTCGCGTTCTGCAATAGACAGTGCAGAAACACCTGCCACTAAGCTAGCTCCATCGCCAGTTAGCCCAGAATCAACTGCGAATTCTATCGAGGTGCACGGTCCAGCTCCGGAGCTGCCAGACTTGAATGTAGATGCAAACGGCCGGGTGTGTATGATGATTGACCGAGGTAGATCAGACGTCCTGACTGGTGTAGTTTATTTATTATGGTTCAACATCAGCTTTGGAACAACCCTTCTCCGAAGCAGATGCCGACCACTCATCGGAGTACGAGAAATGTGAAGCGCGAACAAATTTAGTCACAAGTGCTCTACATTCCAGAAATTTGGAAGAGATCGCTCTAGGAAACGCCGCTTTGCGAGTTGATATTCCGAGGGAATTCGTCGACCAGCTACTTCATACACACTGGGCTTGGATCCATCCGGTATTCATGTTTGTATACCGGCCCGCTTTCATGCGTAGGAAAACTTGACTGTGATTTCTGGAGAACGATATTAACGATAGCAGGTGACATGGGCTCTGGTGGAAAATACTTTTCTAAACTCTTATTGAGCGTGATGTGCTGTCATTCTACTCGCTTCACGAAGAAAGAATTGGCATCACAGCTATTAATGCGGGTGCATCTTCTCATGGGCGAGGATATCCAAGACAACATTTCGATTCCTACGGTTCAAGCATTGCTGCAACTAAGTGCTCGACAAGTTGGCCAAGGCGCTGTATCCCAAGGATGGCTATACAGCGGCATAGCATTCAGAATGGCCATCGACTTGAGTCTATTTAATAAAAGCGATCCGACGACTTGCAGTGCGGAAGACCGAGAGATACGCAAACGATTGGCATGGTCATGCTTTTGCTGGGACAAGTATGCTATATCCATTCCGTGTTCTTCATTTCGTTGCTAACTAAGTTAGGGCAGTAAGCTTGTATCTAGGACGGATGCCTGCACTGCGAGAGCCGCCTATGGTCGATCTGACGCTGCGTACGGCCCCTGTTTATTCATTAATTTTTGTACCGTTTCAACTGCTAATAATGAGTAGTTGATGATTTTGCAGAACATGAAACATGGCAGCCTTACTATGGTGCCGACGGCGACGGTTCCAAGACATACCCCGAAACGCCATGTTACACGGTCTCTTGTTTCATTAGTCAATGTAGACTTTGCGTGATCATAAATGACATAATCTTGGGTCTTTATTCGGGAAAGAGGCTTGAGAGTGTCGGCACATTTGTGCGGAATATGCGCCATAAGCTGGATTTTTGGTGGGCAACTCTTCCGGCCCATCTTCGAATTGAAACTAGCAGTCTACCGGCTGTTTTGCCTCCGCCTCACATTATTTCGCTCAAGTACGTTTCATTTTCTTTTCTTTTGTTCGGCGATACCGTTATTCCTACTGAATAACACGAGAAGAAGATATGGTATCTCGCTAACTAGTCTCCTAGCATGCTATATTACACAAGCGTGATACTTCTGCATCGCCCATTTCGGAGCGTACCTGACTGCCGGAGTAATTGCCGACAGGCTTCTCAGGCTGTTGAGTCCATTATTGTGGGATATGGCAATACTTTCGGGTTTAACCGGATCCCTTATTTGATGTCGTACTGTATCTATACGGCCGCCACAATCGTCATGGAAGACTTGAAGGACGGGTTTTCGGGAGACCGTGAGCGTATAGAGCTTTTCCTCGAGGCGTTAGAGTGTGCTAAAGTGTCATGTCCGGGCATCCAGCGGAGTATCGATATTATCCGGCGCAACTTGGCTCCGAGTATGACTGCATCCAGCCAGCAAGTACTGATGCCGAATTATATTAGCAATACCCCTGCTGTGGACCCCTCGATTCCAACCTTCCCTTTCATTTCCGTTGATGGAATTTCTGCGGGAGATTATGGCATGCTGTCGTCGCATCAGCCATACCTGGCAACCTTCAGTTCATTCACCGAGTAAACTCCAACTTGGAAATCATCTTTTGCGCCAAAAATTTCAGCTATATTAGGTATCATGAGGTCTCCGTGAACTGAGAGACCGGCCGCCTAAAGTCTCAATCTTTGCTGGATCGGTTCCTCGTACTGCCAGAGTCGCCTTGGGTTTTCCACCCAGATCTGGCGGACCAAGTCCTGGTTGCCATTGCACCACCCTAAACACTGCTTAACGAAGCCAGCATCGTCTACTTGTCTGTAATTTTGGTGAATCGTTCGGTCGCCACCTGGGTTATACTCGACAGAGCCAGTATGTGGCCAGTCACTGGCCCAGACTATTTGGGTTGGAGCAGAGTGGATGACCTCTTTGACATAAGTGTTCAAATCAGGCAATCTGGGGAATCGATATGTGGCACTGAGCTTGATGTAGATCTCGCGACGACGCAAGGAGTCCATCAATTCACGATATCCTTCCTGCTCGACAATAGGGCGATCCTGGTCTGGATGGCCAAGGTGGTCGATGACGACTGGTATGGTGCCTTCGGAGGTACTCAACTTGGGGATCTCGTCGGCAATGAGCTTGAATTGAGGGAGACTCAGATAGAGCTGCAGGGCCCAATTGCGGGGTCGTAGGAGGCGAGCATACTTCTGTAAGAGGTTACAGAGATTGTCTCGATTTGGCGTCTGGCCGCCCGTCTTTAAATTGAGCCTGACTCCACGGACACCAGCGGTGTGCAATGCATCTAGCTCGGCACTAGTGATGGTATCCGGATCGATCACAACGACGCCGCGACCACGGCCACGGAGTTCGTTGAGGGTGTCGATGAGCAGCCTGTTGTCTGTTTTATAAACAGACACCTGAACCACACAGACGTGGGAGATTCCTATTGTCTTTTCAAAACGCAGCAAGTCATCGATGCTGGCTTTCTTGGGCCGGAAGAGATGGTCTGGGTGGAATGCGTATCGCTCCTATTGATATTCAGTTTGATTGCTCATGGGACAACATGGGGTCTCTTACCTCGTCGATAACATGCACATGTGAGTCCCAGGATCCGGGTGGAAGTATCGGCATTACGTCGGGATTGTTGCGGCTTGCTGGGGGATTGCTGGGATGGTTGTGGGCGGAAGCCATTGTGAGGAGCAAAAAGCAAAAAACTCTTATAGAAATATCAAAACTGATTACTGCAAACGCTGTGATGCTGGAAGCAAGAGGAAAGAAGCTGGTCTAATAATTGTAGTCTTGTAGTCGACAATAAACGAGAGAAAAAGTTCACAGACCGAGTCAAAACGTCTATAAGTAGTATCTACGCTCGGTTAAGTTCCGGCACAACACAGGCTGTGTCAAAGTGTCATGTGGATCGAGTGTGTGGCAGCGTACAAATATACGCATTGGACAACAACGTGTCCGGGAAGTTTACTCTGGAACATCATGCATGCGATCCATCCAGTGGAGGACTTTTTAATGCCAAATTCGGCAAGGACGGTGCACGTCTACAGCGCTCAGGTTCGTGAAGCCGCTGCCCCGGCGAGTGGACACCACTAGGAGAGATTAGCCACATAGCGATTCCTGTAGAGCAATCAGAACGTTTGATAATCGCTGAATAGTAGAAGTAATAGTAGAAATAGTATTAGTATAGCCAGGAAGAACTCCGGAGCGAGTCAAGCCGCGGCCATCTTCCGAGGACGCTTGCCAGTGCATGACTCAGCCGGAATAGGCGTTATCAGCCAATCAGCAGCCCGGTTACCGTTAAAGTTCGCAAAACTTCGAACACCCGGCCAATCAGCGGCTACCGACTACCCTATCGCTAGCCGAAAGCTCTGAGCGTCCTCCCATTTTGCCCTCGTTTTTCTCCAGACAGACCAGAAAAGGCCAGCAGAATCCGGGGTAAACCCTAGTATTGCCCTTGTCCGCAGTCTGGCTCTCCTCACACTCCCAAAACCTGGGGTAGTGGGGCCAGAAAGACCAAGCACAGTCGAATGCGCGCATATCATTGGTGCCGAAAATCCTTGCTGCGTCCGGCCTAGCCTGCATATTCTTCAGCATCTCAACTCTATCTTTTATTGCTCTCTCCTATACAATAATAACAACCATCAGGCTGCATGAGCACTGCGAACTGCTCCTTTCCACGGCCTGCGATGTCGTGGATCCTTGCCTCTACTTACCTGTCGTTCTAATTGTCTTTTATTGTCTCTTATAACATTACATACTGTTTCTCTCGTACATACTTGCATAGCGTGTTATTCCCTATCTTCTGTCGTTCTTTTTTCGTTGTACTATAATTTTCTAGCAATGTCGCCCACCATGGAAAAGACATCGCCAACAACTGACACATCATCCTCCAGCAACAATGACGACCATGCAGGCGATAACAACAACGCCAAGCTGGCGCCAGAGAACATCCAGCAGCAAGCACTGGCGGTGCTGAATGACAGCCCTGAATCACGCGCTCGTGAGCGCGCCTACATGCGGAAGCTCGACTGTATAATATTGCCAACTATTTCAGCTCTATACTTTTTCGAATATATCGACCGGGGGAACATTGCCGTATGTCAGACCTTTTTCTACTTATTTCCTTACTAGCCGGATTGAACGTACTTCTAACAGCAGTCCAGAATGCGAAGCTTTTGGGCATCTCGGAAGGCCACGATACCGCCAAAAATGGTGTCGGCCCCGGTACCGAAAGCCTTAATTCGACCCAATGGCAAACAGTGGTTATGATTTTCTATGTCGGCTTAGTGCTCTTTCAAGTTCCTGGTTGTTTGGGTTATCGTGTTTTTCCTCCGTCCAAGGTATATCTTCATGTCACATTCCGCAATCCGCTTGCTAAAAGATTTTCTTGGTACTAGTGGATCGCATTTTCCGTCTGTTCATGGTGTGTCGTGTGCGTATTGCAGACGGCCACATTCAATCTAGCTGGTCTTCTTGTTTGTCGGATTATGCTGGGTGTTTTTGAGGGGCTTTTTGGAACTGGTATCGTTTATTATTTGAGTTTGTGGTATCGACGCGATGAGCTGGGGATGCGAGTGTTTTGGTTTCTAGGGCCCACCGCCGTGGCTGGGTAGGTTTCGTCTTTTGTTTCTGTCAATACTTGCGATCTGACATGATAAAGTGCATTCGGCGGTCTCATCTCGTACGGTGTTGGACACATTAACTCTCACGTGCAAAATTGGCAGCTCTTGTTCATTATCGAGGGCATTCCGGGCTTCTTGCTCGGTGCATTCTGTTTGTACTGGTTGCCTGACAGACCTTTGAAAAACTCGCGCTTTACAGAGGAACAGAGTGAGGTTGCTATCGCACGGTACCGGCGCGATGCGTATGATCGTGCAGGCAAGATTCAGAAGAAGCACGTCATTTGGACGTTGACAGATTGGAAGGTATATATGCAGGGTAATTAACCCACTCTGGGTGTGACGGGAAATAACCTGGCCATGAAGCTAACGAACATAGCGGCTATTTACATCCCAACTGCGGCGCTACTTTCGTCGATTTCGGGCTTTTTGCCTACCCTTGTTCAGAGTACGTATTCCATTATATTCTTCTCCGCCCAGCCACGCTGACTTAAATAGATCTTGGATACAAAACTTCTGCCAGCGCTAACCTCATGACCGGTGAGTCGAGTTTATCTTGATGAACTGCGCCATTCTGACCTCGTCATATAGTCCCTCCCTACGCATGCGCTTTTGCTCTCATGTACATCACATCCTACACGTCCGACCGTTTCCGTGACCGTGGTTGGCACATCGTAACACTTTCGGTTGTCGCTGCGGTTGCGTATGTCTGTCTAGCGACCCTAGGCGAGGACAAACTGCACGCGAAATATGGAATGATGGTATATCAACTCTTTTCAGTAACTATAAAAAAGACTCGTGACTGATTACGTGTTAAGTGCGTTGCCGTCGCCTGCGTCTACTCCACCTATCCTCCTACCCACGCCTGGACAGCCAACAATTTCGGTAATGAAACTAAACGCGCCATCGGAATGGGTATCTATACTTCTATCGGCAATCTGGGATCTATTGCCGGCAGCTTCTTCTTCCCATCCACTCAAGGTCCTCAATTCAGACAGGGCCACTGGGTTTGCTTTGCGATGAGTGTCGCAACAGCGTTCATCTCTCTGGTAAATCATTTACTTCTTGCGAGGGCTAATCGGAAGAGAGACGAGAAATATGGCAAACCCGATAAGGATATAGTAATTGATGTTAGTGAGGAAGCAGACCGGAATGTAATGTTCCGATTTATTACCTAGATTCGACAACTACCAAGGCCATCTGTTTTGCTACTTGGTGTATACTATCGACGCCGTTTCAAGTATATAGTAACTAATTGACTGAAAGTATATAATTCAATATCAGAAACCTTTAAGTTTTCTTATTGATCCAACCTAGCCCTATCAGAGTAAAGTTAGAGACAACGGAGCGTGATCGCCCGCCATTGTCCACCCCGCCGGAAACTCGCCGGGAGCTGCGCCAGAAATGACAGGGTCACCTGCGAATCGGTTTAGCAATGATGGAGACGTATCTGCTTGTGCAGATTAGGCAGGTGTAGGCCGGGAAAAGAAAATAGAAACAAGTGTTTTCGGACTCTGTGGGTCAGCCTTGTTGTGCTGGGGCAAAGTATAGAAGAAATCGGATATCCACCGGGCATCGGCCTGGCAACTCGCCATCGGCCTTTTTGTATGGAATAAGTGCTACACATATGCTCCAAAGGCATACTATACAGTAGGGTTAATACAACCTCAAGCATCATTTTTTGCAGGCGGTCTTGGCAGATAAAGTCATTCTGGTTACGGAGCTCAATATACCGAACGATCCACCGGCGGCAGGGATTGGTGATTGGTGCACCGACAGTGATGAAATGATCTATGGAGCTCCATACAGTGCACTTAATTGATGACATATATAAACCTCTGGGTACAGTCCAACAAGAAATTCTGTCAGCACTGCTGCGGACCCCTTATGCATCATTGATCTTTTCAACCAATCTGCATAACCACCAGATATACCCCGTACCATTGCTTACAACATACAATCAGGCATCAAGCGAACATTCAGCAACCAGTCATGATACAAAACGGGAAAATGACCAACAAGACTTTTATCCCACCTTCTAAAACAACTTCCTTCGCCACCTCCCTACTGCAATCCGCATCTCTCTCCGCCGAACATGCTGCTGTCATCTCCTCCGCTCTCACCCTCGCTGACCTGCGGGGAGTTGACACGCATGGATTAAACCGGCTACCAGGCTATCTCGTACGCATCAAAACCGGTGCTCTCAATCCAAACCCGTCTTTCAAGTTCAACGCGAAAACCCCCGTGTGCGCGCTACTCGATGCTCAAAACACTTTCGGTTTTCTAGCTGCGCATGCCGCAGTTGAGTATGCTTGTGGCGTGGCAGAAACGTATGGGGTAGGGATTGTCGGAGTGAAAAATTCCGGTCATTATGGTATGGCGGCTACGTATTTGCTGCAGGCGTTCGAGCGCGGAATGGGATGTATGGCTTTTACGAATGCGTCGAGGTCAATGCCAGCTTGGGGTAGTAAGGAGGCTTTACTGGGCACGAGTCCCTTTGCTGTGGGCTTGCCGCCTGGCAGTAAGGAACGAGCGAAAGGTGGGAGGGGATGGGTTTTGGATATGTCGCCTGCTGTTGTTGCAAGGGTATGTTTCTCTTCTTTCTTTCGTTGCTTTATAATGATATTTTTGCCGTATTACTACGAGGTTATTATGACCGTTACTAATGCACTGGAAAGGGCAAAATAAGAAAAGCAGCTCGCCACGGCGAGTCCATTCCAGAAGGCTGGGCCTTGGACGCCACGGGCTCGCCAACCACTGATCCCAACGCCGCCCTGGCAGATGGTGCCGTCGTGCTACCTATCGGAGGCCCTAAGGGCAGCGGGTTGGCCATGATGATGGACATCTTTGGGGGCCTATTGACAGGCGCCAGTTTTGCCGGCGATGTTAACGATCAGTATAAAGTGGCAGATCAACCCCAGGGTGTAGGGCATTGGTTCATGGTTTTTAGACCAGATGTGTTTCTAGATGGTGGTGACAATGGTAGTGAGGGAATGGAGGAGTACAAACTACGAATGGATAAATTGTTTGACCGCGTCAGGAATAGCGAGAAGGCAGCCGGGGTCCAGAGGATATATACATCTGGGGAAATCGAGGATGAGGTGGAGAAAAATAGAAGAGAAGAGGGGATTCCGTTCACAAGCAGTGAGATCGACACACTGAATCGGATTGCCGAGGAGTGGGGAAGCCAGGAGCGGTTGCCTTGAGCTTTTGCTTGTTTCTATCATTATTGAACTTAGAGCTAGTAGTGATACACCCTAGATACTCCCACTTGATAGACATCAATAGATTGACAGGATTGCTTGCCGGTCAAAGTCCGACGTGTGGATAGTCCGAGAAAAGGCCCGAAATGAGCCCCGCGCGGAACATTTCCGATCAGGTGATGAACGTAATATCTGGGTATTGTAGTTATTGACTGGGTACTTATATGGCAAGAGTGTGTATTGACTTGACCTCGATGATCGATCACGTCTCGTGGAATTGAATTTAATGTAAAATGGCCAAGCTCTATGTACTCGACCCGTACCACCCGGACGCCCTCTCCAAGCTCCTCTCTACCCCCAACCTCACCACCATACTTCCCAATGATCCCGCTAAGCAGCAATGGAAAGATGATGCAGTAGCAATCATGCTACGCTCTGAGACACGTCTCACAGAAGCTGATATTGCCGCTGCTAAAAATCTAAAGTTCATCCTCAAACAGGGCGTTGGAGTCGACAATATCGACTTGGATGCAGCCAAAAAGTATGGCATACAGGTCTTCAACACGCCGGCTCTAAATAGTGAGGCGGTTGCTGAGCTATCAATTGCTCTAGCTTTGGCAGTTGCTCGGCGAGTAACCGAGATTGACCGACGGATACGCGCGGGAGAAAAAATAGTGAGGTCGAAGATGTTAGGTCGAAGCTTATTTAGGAAGGCGATTGGCATCGTCGGCATGGGTAATATAGGTCGAGTTGTTGCCAAGAAGTGGATCGGTGCAATGGAAGGAAATGTCATTGCATATGACCCATATGCACCGGAGGATGCGTGGAAGAATAATAGTGATACTATCGCTCATACTAGAGTATATCAGGTAGAAGAGCTGCTGTCTGCCTCTGACGTTGTCTCGCTGCATGTGCCACTGACGAGTTCTACGAGAGGACTGATCGGATCGGAGCAATTGAAGATTATGAAAAAGGAGGCAATTCTGCTCAATTGCGCACGCGGAGGTGTTGTCGATGAAAAAGCGCTGCTTGAGGCGTTAAAAACCGGCGAAATCGGCGGTGTCGCACTTGATGCCTCCGATGTCGAGCCTCCGACAGTGGAGGTATACGGAGAAGGACTGTTATCCTGCGATAATGTGATAATGACACCGCATATCGGTGCAAGTACAATGGAAAATCAGAGTGCGAGTGGGATTGCGGTCGTCGATACTTTGTTGAAAGTTCTTGGGGGTGAAGAGGTGCCTAATAGATTAGTTTGACTTTCATGTTACGATTACAAAAGTGTAACTTATGAAACCTTTTTCGGCTTTAAGTTTTAATTCTAATATACATATAAATAAAGTATGCATAATATGCTGTATATATACTCTATTATTACTATAGCTTATTAAGATTATTCTACAGAAATTATATCTATAATAAAACACAATAGCTAGTTTATTCCAATATTCCTTCTTTATTCTTTATTAATAAAATATATTAATGTAAGCTAGGGCTTTAGGAACCACCCTAACCAACAAGGCCAAAAAGACCAACCTGGGGGTGCCAGACTATTACCAAACCTACGTGGCTTGAAGACTAGGTGGAGAACGCCATGTTGGTGGACCAATGGTGCTCAATCATCACTCTTTCCTGTACCCAAAGGTGCTCCGTTTAAACCAACGTTTACATTTTTTTTTGCAGACTGTTTAGTGGATGGCGGCTTCACTGCCCATTGCTTTCTTTGTGCTGTCGATATCCGAGTTTGACTAGTAATAAAGGACTCGACATGTTGAATAATATCTATACATAACGAATTTAAAGAAGAAACGTAGTCTGTTCGGGGTTGATGGGCTGTGAAAGGAAGGCGTGTAATTTTGTACATGAAACTGCGCTGAAGTGTTTTCAACCGTACTTGAGGGAACTGTTCCCAGAGACACTTCAGTCAATCCCAGAGACGACCCAATCGACTCCAGGAGCGTACAAGCCGGCCCTGGGAAATTTGTTGCTCCTAATGCATCCAATGTATTGACGTCATTATCGAGCGGATTAACTAAGCTGCCTGCCCAGGTAGTCTACTCGATGATCACTTGAGGACAAAAATTCGAGAGCTACCCTATAGAGATTAAGAGGCCGACCGCACGAAATCAAAAAGCTGGACTCGAAATAGTATAATCAATTGTAAAACCAGTGGTATGATGTGTGAACAAAATACGAAGATATAAGCCAACTAACTATCGTAGGAAAGCGAATCAGGATATCGGATAACAATTTCCGACGACCTCGGAATTAACTCACCGTTTACCCATTCCAAAGACCTTGGAATCTCAATACCAACAGAAAGTGATTGATAATCAGTGTCAGCCCCCCCCGTCTGCTTCAACTTTCCAAGGCAAACCTTGCAGCTTATAAGCTGCACGCTTTCGTATTGCTTTTTGACATCTACTTGAAAATTAAAAACCAGTTAGTCGGAATTTACTTTTCTTTCTTTATACCTAAAAAACGCATAATGGGTTCCAACAATTTTGAGATCTTCCACCGCCAGGCGTTGCTCCAAGACGACCAGGAAATCCGCCTTTTCTTTACTGAAGCACAGCCTTCTGGAAAGAAAAAGGGGACCATCCTCTTGATTCACGGCTTTCCTCAAACCTCCTATCAATTTCGGCATGTCATTGGGCCACTTTCTTCGGCGGGATACCATATCATTGCCCCAGATTATCGAGGTCACGGCTACTCGTCTCATCCTTTATTACCAGTCGCTTCATTTAGCAAAAAGGAGCTCGCAACTGATATATTCCGGCTTGTGACCCAATACCTTGGTATCAAGGATAAGATCCATGTCGTCGGCCATGACATTGGGGGTATGATTGCCCACGCTTATGTGGCACAATATTCTCAGCACGTGGAAAGTATTGTATGGGGAGAGTGCCCTCTTCCAGGGACGACGCTCTTCGATCAACTGAAGCACTCGCGCACCCATTGGCATTTCGACTTCCATGGTCATAATCCAGAGATTGCAGTAGCATTGGTCACGGGGAAAGAGAAGATGTATCTGAAGCATTTTTTCGATCGTCTGACGCAGAATCAGTCAGCCTTCACACCGGAAGTGGTCGACTTCTATACGATGCAATATGCCATGCCAGATGCTTTAAGATGCGCCTTTTTCACCTACAGCTCTTTCGGAATCGACGCCGATGACAACAAAGCCTGGCGTGAGAGAAATGGAAAGGTCACAGTTCGCAATATGGTCCTATCCGGTGACAGAAGCTGGGCTGCGGATGGCGCGGAGTCGATGGCAAGCGAGATGTATGTTGAACCAAAAGTTGGTATCGTGGAGAACAGTGGACACTACCTCGCTGAAGAGAATCCTGAAGCCTTTGTGAGGGAGATTCTGGGCTTTGTGGACGTCTAAATCTTGTGCCATCTCCGAGTTGTGCATTATATATGATGTTCTTCTAACAGCAACTGTGGTTGAATACTTCGATCAAAAGTCGAACTCCTCAGTGACTGACCTATCTACGCATTATCTTGGCAAGGGTTCCTATAGACTTGAGCCTGTGTAAAGTCCACATGTAACGGGCTGGCGCCCAGTAAGGATCATGTCAAACTTTTAACCACTATACCAAAAATGGCGCAACCCTTACTTAGTAAGGATTTCTAGTGGTATTATAGTCGGATATTTTTTCTGCCACACAGTTGATTGCAAAAACGGAGCATTCTTTTACTCACTTCAATTGTTTAATATGTTTAACGCTAATAATTATCAGGTAAAGAGCCGGAATATGGATATTCGAAAAGTTTCACTTGACCATAATTTACCACAAAACAATATGACATTATTTGAAACTCTCAAACAACCTAGAAAAACAGTC
The DNA here is from genome assembly GCF_021365285.1 of Talaromyces proteolyticus. Classification (NCBI taxonomy): domain Eukaryota; kingdom Fungi; phylum Ascomycota; class Eurotiomycetes; order Eurotiales; family Trichocomaceae; genus Talaromyces; species Talaromyces proteolyticus. The sequence continues at coordinate 2,272,482 of NW_025764282.1, read as the reverse complement.
TACACTTGCAGATTACATAGGCAGATAGTGAATGTCCTCAATGTGAAAGGTATTTTTTCTGCTTGTACTTTGCCAAGTCACTGGCTCTGCTAATTTCAACATTTTCAAAGCCATTTTGCAGTGTATGGACTAAACGCCTCAATGGAAACAGAAGATGCTGGCCCATTTCCAAATCACTTCTAGCAGACATAAGATGCTTCAATCTCAAAGGAATATCTTCGATAGTTGTGAGGTCGATCATGTTATCTGGTGAAAACATACCCTTGTCCAAGATACATTGTCTGTAGCCATCACTGTACCATAAATGTACTGATAGCTTAAAGCTGCCAACAAGCCGAATTTCCTTAGATCGGTACCACTGGAGTATCTTATCAGAGAGCCTGTCATGACTAGTTTCCTGAAAGTCGGTCTCAGATAGATCCCATTTATCATGTAAAGTATTCCGTTTCTCTGTCTCCTGGACATCAACAAGGATAACAAGTTTGATTTTGCTATCACTCCCTTCTAGCCATCGCCGGGCATTTTCAAAGAGCTTGTTTGTAGGCTCACTAATGCCAACCTCTAGAATAACAACTGGCCATTTAGATCCAGACTTCATGAAAGACGCATCTGCTTGTTTTGTGGAGCCACTAAATTTTTCAACCAATGAACAATCTAAGAATATAGTTATATTTATGAAATAACACATATGAGGAAATATATCTAACAGTTAACATACCTACGCTGCCAGTTAAGAAGTAGAACGAGCCAGTAGCGGCACTCATTCTATCTTCTAAAGGTCCTAGAAGTCTCCTGCTAATTAAACTGACTTGCAGCTTCATGCATCCATCTTGGACCCCCTTTCAAGGTAATATATGCATTCTGAGCATTATATTCCACGCCACGAATATTGTTACCGACTCTGTCAAGCCAGTTTCAATATTCAGTAAGAGAGACTTTGAACTTGTGAATAACAAGGGAACGCTCAGAGATATGTCACAGCTCAACAACATCATCAGCAGAAAGATCATCTAATGAGTGAATGCTGTCAAGAATGTGATCGATTTGTTGCGGTGCCTGATACTCCATATTGGCAGTAATTGATGGCTTCAGAGAAACTGTTTGATGAACATGGGTCTTTGGCACATTTTTATATGCTGAAGAGCAGGTTGGCGGAATCATTTGGATTGTGAAGATCGTCAAAGTGACTCCTCGTCGGTGGGTCTGTAGTAGCTCGGTCATTGGTTTAGTATTAAGAGTCAAACCACCTGACGTTCAGATCTACAGATTCTGACTAATCGAGTATTGGGAATTTGATGTTTAAGAGAGAAGATGATCAGTTGAAATTTCCTAATTAGCAAAACAGATATATAAATATGTAAGGGTAGAGTTATAAAAGCCATTGCATTTCATTATTCATGATTATCTCTGAAATATCTATATTCATCTTTCTATAGTTCATTATTTCCTGACGCTTTGAGGTCTCCTATGTAATAGTTGTCAATCTAAACAGTTGCAGGTTAGAACTTTTATTATAAAATAAAAGGTAGCTTTCATAGACCCATTGAAAACTCTTTCATAAGCAGCTTAGAAATCCAACAACACTATATAATGAGACGGGACATGTGTGACTTGCTGTAATTCCGTAAATAACTCTAAAGATCTATTCTTGTTGAAAGCTCCCTTTGTAAATAGTTGCAAAGGGCTTTATACTATGGTCTGTTTAGATTACAGTCACTATGGTGTATTTATTAGTGTTTGGAGCAATAGGCCAAATTGCGCTCTAACTTGATATAGGTAAACTAGCCTGTTTCATTACTAGATTTGCAAGGTACTGTATCATTGTTTATATATATCAGAGATCAAATGAAAAGGCCTGTCATCCTGATCAGCATTTAACTACTTTGTTGTTTGTTTAGTAGTCTTTTCAGTTAGCCTTTACTTTTAAGAGCCTAAACAATACTATATATATTTACTTATATATGATTTCTAGCAGGATCTTTATGTCAATTGCTCAATCTAGAACTTAATAATATCCCATTATCAGGCCTCGCCATGGGCCACCCGTGGGTAGGGATTCAGGACCCAGAGCTAGTCTACAAGTCGAATCCTGCTATCCAGATCTATAACCATATATTTATTATCTATCATAGGTAACCTATAGATTATTTATTAAATATTTATTTCTGTATAATTTTTATTTAGGACGTATTAATATTCCTTGCATTAAATCGGCTATCAATTTCCATCCCTCGGTGTTTTCTACATTCCGCATAAGTAGTTAAATTGCTACATGGCTTGACACAACTACACTGAAATCTAGCCACGCTTGCTACCCAGACTTCGGTCTTCGTTGTGCAAGGGGCCGAAAGAGTTTTCTCCGGGATACAGGATAATATTGAGAAATATTCCAAAAAAGTTTATTATAATTCTACTAGAGGCCTTTTTATTTGAATCTCCGCAGAAATTAAAGCAACGGATGTATCGAAATGGTCCAAACAGAATGTTGAAACCAGCTGCGTCAGGACATACAACTTACAAAGAGATCTTAGAAAAGTATTTGTTCTAAATACATGTCAATGGAAGAGGCTAAATTTATTATTAGGCGGCTGAAGCACGAATTGAAATCGGCAATCAGCAAGAGTATGATTTTAAATCCAGGGTGGTCACGAATCGATGTTGCACGTGACTTACGAAGACCTAAACTTGATGGGTGTATTCTATGGAAAACATTTACATACAGTTGACGAGCTGACCACACACATATGATTTTATGGAATCACATCTTAGTATAATTTGGTAAATATAGAATCAGTTGAGTTACGCTCCAGTTTTTGTCGATGGTCTGCTGTACCATTTACCCAAACCATTTTGAAAACAGTACATATCTAATTTAAATGTTGTTGATACACAACTATTAATATCTAGTAGATAGGTTTGGCTATTGCGGGAGAGGAAAGTTTCTGAGCGCGTGAGTGCTTTCATAATGCTGAGCCCTAGCCTTGTTATCCGGGACTTCCCCGGGGCATTTCTGATGAAGAGTAAAGTCTTTCTCGGTATCATCTATCCTGTACACATATTTGACCGCACTGGCCTTTCCATTTTTAAGATTTTGCAGGCCAGTCAAAACCCCTGCCAATCCCCCGAAATAACCTCATACGGGTGAGCTTTTAATCTTCCATCTTCCAGGATTCTTCCAAGAAAGCGAGACCAAAGATACCCAAAGTCTTTATGGGTCGAATGAATTCGAGGAACGGCACTATTGTAAGAATTTACGCCAGTTGGGTATTCAAAATCATCCTTATTCTTCGCGAACAGTTTGGGAGGCAATACTGTGCTAACGGTGCCATTATTCGGGTCTAGAAATCGAAGGGTAGTTTCGATCGTTCCTCCTTCGCTAATCGCATCAAATACATTAGAGATTTTGCTACCAAGTCCTTCTTTTGTGAGAATCTCCTCGACTTGCATGGCTATGGCGTCTTCGCCTTGGCGATAGTCTACCACATAGTCAACTAACGTGCTGGCATAGTCACTAGCCCGCCCGGCAATGCCAATAATAGGACTAAGGCCAGAGAGTCTGGCAAACTTTGCTGCAAAGGCACCAACAGCTGATGTCACACCGTAGACCAAAAGAGGTGTTTTCTTTCCTCCATCTACTCTGGGCCCTATTGTATCGTAGGGTGCAGGAATTTTCATGTCGACAAAAAGGGCTATGGCAGCTGTAAGGGCAGCAACAGGAATGGTGGCAGCCTCTTCAAAAGACACATTCTGTGGAATGTGGAAACTTGTCCAGTCGGGAGCCACTGCATATTCAGCAAAACTGCCGTTCTCTTTTCCAAACTCGTGAACTGCTGCTACTCGGTCGCCGGGCTTGAATTCGTAGACTTCTTTGCCAACTGAATGCACAATACCAGCAATATCGTCACCACTGTTATGGGGCCAGTTTTTCCTATATAGAAGTTTAGATCACTTTATACAAAAACGACTAGGTAGAGCGAGAAAACGGTACATACCACAGCGGGTATTTCCAGTCCTTAGGGTTGGTCCCCGATACAATGACTTTGATGACGATCTCCTTGCTTCTAGGATTGGGAATTGGGGTTTCAATGATCTCGATTCTCTCAATGGAGCTCTGAACAATTACTTGCTTGGGCATATTTGAGTATCTCAGATTTTATCTGGGTAGATTTGGCGTTTTCTTTTTAACAACTATTTCTCCCCGTATCTCGATTTTGTATTCTAAATATTTCAACTCGATGGCAAGCTTGCGAGGTGAATTGAATTTCTGCTTCGATAGACTAATTAAATCATTATCATGCAACTTCCGGTAGTTCATTCGATATTTATAACAAAAAGCGCCGGAAGTGATTTTTATTGTCATTGGGCTGCTGGAGAAAGGCAGGCGCTAATTAAAAACAGCCTCAGCTCCACTCCACGGACTTCCGCGGATGCCCCCGGATTTCCATTTTCTTCCACTGATCAATATCCGCTTCGGCTTTTAGGAGACAACCTTACACTTGAAATTCCAGTTATGTCGAGAAGCAGAATCGGTCCTGATCCCGTTTCGTGTCAGTCTTGCAGGTCGAAAAAATTGAGATGCAATCGAGTTCAACCGTGCTCAAACTGCACTTCACGTGGTATCACCTGCAATTTCCTTGTGCCCCCGCGAAGACGACGAATAGAGTCGACTTCAAAGACACACAACAATGCAGAAATCTTAGAACGCATTGAGCGACTTGAGTCAATCGTTTTACTGTCCCATACTTCGCAACATGCTCATCCTGCCAGACTACCGCCTGCCTGGTCCGGAACGGCTGACACGGTTACGCCCGACATCTATGAACAGCCTGAAAAGGACTTAGAATACCTAGAAAACGTTGGTACTAATGAAGACACACTTGTAAGAATCCACACGATATCACTTTCCTAGATGATTGGAGCTTTTATACAAGTCTTTAACGAATGAATAGCTCCAGCCTTTATCGAATGGTCTATCATTTACTATTCTAGACGCACACGATACTATCAACCAACAAGATCGCTTAAAAAGCACAGACCGTACTATAAAATTTCCTGCTTACTCAATAGCCGTTTCATTGTTTGAGAATTACGCGACTAGTGTAGACCATGTGTGTCGCATAATGCACATTCCAACAGTGCGATCCCTGATGAAGGCCGCTTACTTACGAATTTGTCAAGGCGAATCTGTTCCACCAGGCCAAGCTGCACTGCTACTTTCTGTTTTTGCTCTTGGCGCATTTTTCTGTCAAAATTTGGATAATCATAAAATAGTGACAAGTGACCGTGATGCTAGCCAACTTTCCAGCTTCTTGTGCAAGGAAGCTCTGGATGTGTTGGACTATTCGCATCAGAATGCTTCGGGCACTATAGAAGACGTACAAGCGCTGATTCTTATGTGTTATGTCACCTACCATCTTGATGGTTTTTCAGCAAGATATCGTCTGTTGCTGGCGCAGGCCTCCTCGATTGCTAGGGACCTTCGTTTACACAGATTAGATGCCAATGATCATTTATCTGAGAACGCTGAGGTCAGAACCCGGGAGCTGGTTGAACGCGAAGTAAAAAGACGAGTTTTCTGGCATATAGCAGCAACAGACTGGTAATAATGCCGCCTTTTCTGGAAATCATTCATTACTAACATATGAGCAGGTTACAGTCAGTCATTTCTGGACCCCAAGAAGGTACATATTTTATTCACCCACAACATGTGAATGTCCGACTCCCAAGAGATTGCAACGACGATGAAATATGCCTAGGTGAGAATAATGACCTAGTAGTAGAGCCTCAGCCAACTGGCATGACCTTCTTTCTTGAAAGAGTTCGACTTTCACATATCTGCCGCGAAGCGACTGATATACTTCCATTGGAGACATCAAAACTGGTACAAATTCCCTATGAGCAGATCATTCTTTTAGACAAGAAGTTCCAAGATTTTTTTTCAAGTTTACCATTTTTCTTTCGAATTGATTCTGAAAGTCGCCAAAAAAGCAAGCTTCTCGAGATTGTTTACACCAACATTGGCATTATGCGATACTGTATTACAACAGCGGCTCATAGCAGACGATGTAGACTGCATCAAAGATTTCTCCTTAGGCAGTTCTTCAATAACAGTTATGCTTACTCAAGGAAAGCGTGCTTAGAATCGGCACGAGCAATCATTCAGATCCACGAGGATCCACTACGAAAGGAGGACTCGACACCTAGGACAAAGGCACAGACGGGCATGGCAGTGCACTTTATACACCTAGCGCTTGTGGTCATGGTAATGGACTTATGCATTAATAAAGATATACCTGGCGAGGAAGGAAGAAAGGAAGAAGTAAAGGCAACTTTGGAAATACTTGAAAGGGCCAGAGATATTTCTCCCATTCTTGGACGATCATTAGACTCGCTCTATGAGGTTTTACGGAAGTATAACGTTTCTCTGTCGGTAACATTATCCGCAGATGCAAAGGAAGTGCCTGAACTTACCCCAGATACTGAAATTGGCAGCCTCGATCCTTTGTATCATGTGTACATGCAGTCGACCCAGCTTGAATTACACGGATTGGGTCCGGGTACCAATTTCGATGGGGTTTCACAAAACTCGCCTCAATTTGAAGCCAACCTCGACTTGATTACTTGGGATAACCTTTTCTCGGCGGTGGATTCACGACCTTTTTGACTTGCGAGTGTTGTCTCATGTCAATTCTATTTCCGAAGAAATGCTCGCAGTTTAATTATAAATTACCCAGACTTGAAATCCAAATTTATGTAGTGGTTTGAAATAAGTAATCTGTCCATTGCTTTGGTTGCATGTAATCGTCACTACATCAACTGATTTATTTGACACAAAAGAAAGAGAGAGAAAGTAACTGAACACTACATATAACGAGTAGCAACTCAAGCTGTTTTGGACGCAAATAACTTTTGCGTGAAACTCCACACTTTTTCATCAATGCCTCTTTTCCTCAGCTCAGCTAAAACACGCTCGTTATTGACGCTCTCTCCCCATGGATCAACCAGAAATATCCCACCTCCCGACTTACTCGCAGAGCCAAGTTCGGTGGGCACTGATACAAACCCTCCTCCGTCGACAGCATATCGATCGTTGGTAGCTAGGAAGATTGCACGCGCGCCGGCTTCTTCCTGGCCCATGCGGTACGATGGCGGAGACATGCCTAGTGATATGGATCTGATCATTCCGGGAGTTTCCACTGGCCCAGGATACCAATGCACTATACTCAGGCGGGGGTTTTGCCGAGCAACTCTCTCAAATGTCAAAGTGCCCATAGTACAGGAGTGAACAGAGGAATTCCAGTAGGACCAGTTGTGTGGATCGCGCAAGTCTAGGTCCTCCTCATTGAGTGGCTCCTCTTTCCCACCAGCCAGGACCGATATAACACGTGGGCTAAGTGAATCAGCGCTATTGAGTAAAGGAAGAAGGCTCTGAATAGCGCGCAAGCGTGAATAATAACGTGTTGTCATGGACGGGTCAAGGCCTTCGCGCGTATCTTTGCGACCTTCAAAGGCCATGAAACCGGCAGACATGAAAAGTATATCAAGTTTAACTTCATTCTGTGCAATAGACTCGTAAATTCTGTCAATCTCGGAAATCAACGATACATCAGCCGTTACAAGATTGTAGATATTCCTTGGATTGGATTGGCGTAATGCGCCTAGCAGGGTCTCATGGGACTGGACCGCGGACGTCCGAGCGACACTGTAAATCCGTGCCGATGAAGTATGCTGGGCAAAGTTTTGGAGGGCAGCTTGGCCGATACCTGAGGTAGCGCCAATAAATAGCGCAACCAACCCATGTGGAAGATTTGCGATGCGCGCATTTGATCGCTGAACTGTTTGAAGTGAGACCATCCTGTCAATTGTTTTGGAGAGATAGATGAACTTCTGTGGATAGTAAACTGTGTATATACACGAGTGTAATATGGAATATATCAATTGGTAAAACGAGATCAAAAAAATCCAAGGTATCAATTGATACTGGCGAATTTATATATCAGGCCCTCTTGTAAATTTGTCAGCAATGTCATTTCAAATGCTCCGTTTGCCGAGTCTAAGAATCCACCGAGTTTAGGCCTTTGCCTCATGTCCTAGATAGGACTGTATCTGCGTAAGACGCTGAAACATTCAATCATGTTCCCCAAAGGTATAATAGAATGGAATAGGTGTAAATTTGATTTTATTAGAATATAGGCCAAATTTTTAGTCATTTATTTATTTAGATATATAATAAGTGTATATTATGATTTCTTATTAACAATTTTTAAACTTTAGATATTTTGTTTCAGACATTGTATCAAGGTCTACAACGGAGTGCAGTTGTTAGCAAGGGGGGACGCTAGAGGGAGGTCCAATTGTGTAAATTTCTACACCCAATAGAAATTTCTAAACTGGATTCTGCATACTACATGCTATCAGGTTTTGGGAAAGGTATGAAGTTCTTGTCCATGATTCGATGTGTGCGAGGATAAGTTCGCCACGCGCAAACGATGCTTTAGTTTCTGTACTGAGTAGACACGGGACAAGAAGTCACGGTGTACGAAATATCATAACATTCGCAGCAGCAGCAGAAGCTGGAAGAGTTTTGCACAGTGTCTAAAGAGCAAGCACTTATTTCTCACAGGAAAGAATCGGGCACTCAATAATTTGCCAGGGCTTCTGTGAGTGTTGGCGTAAGTATGACGGCCTTGAGAGAGGTTCACGACGTGATGATCTCTCTCGTTTAATAAGACAGACAGTCACTAGAGTTTCTTGGCAAAGGTTGGATCAATAGTCAGAGAGAACATTTGAAAAGTCAAGTGAGATGTGCTGCAGTGTAGGAAAGGCAGGCACGGGGGACTTCGATTCCACAAGTGATCCCCACGCAATTCGTGAGTTAATTTATACCACGCTTTCGACCAATGGACTTAGTTAGCTTTGGATACATCTTCTGTGGTGATAAAGTAGCTATTGCTTTCTGGCAGATATTTATGCCACTGTGCCCAACTCCAAGGCGCTAGCGTATTGGCCATGATCGATCCTGTTCCATAAGGTTGCATAGTTGGTGAAATTCTCTCGAGGCTCAACGGGGTCATTTGTTGCGCTCAATTAGATGTGGCTGATGAGGGAATTGATCTCGGGCTGGGCACAAAAGACAATTAACAATGTTGAACCAATTACAAGGGACGACTGAGAATACTAGACATGGGGAGTGATAGAGATCCAGGCTGATGTCAGCCACAAGATATAGAACGTTAGGTAGTGAGGCGAATCAGGGTCGCGGTCGACCGGATTCTCAAGGCAACAGAGTTGAACACATTCGCGGATATTATGTTCGGATGTCAGATGGAACAGAAGCAATCGGTCACGATCGTAAGAGGCACGAGGATACTCAACCTCAAGTCTAAATGCGGAGCTTCCAAAACTCGACTATATAGCATCAACACGATGACCTACGCTAAAGTACATGTCATAGGGTTTGGCACTCGCCTAGGCCGCGCGCTTGACAAACTTCACTATGCGAGTGGGCTTGATATCGAAGAAGAATGGAGTTGTGCTCTACTGCAAGTCAACTACCAAGGGTTTCTAACCAAATATCAACATTGCCCGTAGCAGGATATGAAGCTCTTACTTGTTTAGGTGAGACGCTTAGCGCAAAGAATACGGCAGGGCTTCTTTGGAAGTAGGGAGAACAAGCTATAGCAGTAGAGAAGTTCTGTTGTCAAGTTTAATGGCACACTTTTGGTCATTGCTAATTTTTATGGGAATGAAGTCTCTAGATACAATTGATAAAACCAATAATTAAGAGAAAGGAGGATAGATAAAAAAAGTAGAAGCAGACAAGGTCAAGTTGTGAGTTTATCCATGGTGTTGGGGTTTCGACTAGACATCAAGATGTTCCAGATCACTTTTCAAATACTCTCAGCTAATTCCTCTGCTGAGTTATCTCTTGGATCTCTACCATAAATCTTTCTAAATCCTCATGATGTGCTCTGGTATCTTGTTGGATCCGTCCTGAGGAATTCAAGAGCTTCAAGATCAAGCTCGATATCTTTCCTGTGAACAAGTCGATTTCTTTCATTGCGGACTCTAAAATCGAACCATCCTCTAAAATCAAACCATTCACCGCTTGCTTTCTCCAAGTTACTTGCACGAATAAGTAACATCCTGCGTCGTTCAACATCACCGGCTTCCTCAAGTAGAGCAATTCGCCCATTGAGCTCAAAAATACGGACTTCTTCGAGTGAAGTAATTCGCCTATTGAGCTCAGAAACACGGGCTTCTTCAAGTGAAGCAATTCGTTCATTAGGCTCAGAAACACGGGTCTCTTCAAGTAGAGAAATTCGCCTATGGAGCTCAGGAAGAGAATTTTCTAGATTGGCGAGACGATCTAAGACGTTAAGACCGCGCTCATTACCGATCTGTTTGGGCCCTGGCCTCAATACGAAATTGCCCGCCGAACTCATGCACTTTTCGCTCCTTGAACTCCATTATTAATTCGTCGCGATCCCTGTCTTCGAGGCTTGTAGGAGTTAATATCTCGCCACATATGCATGCTACATATTTCTATTTATCATTTTCCGTCAGATGGATTTCGAGTACATAATGCCTGGAACAACCTGCTTCACAATCATTTTCTCTCGGTAAAGTGGGTGGGCAGGCGTTTGTATCATTTTCTGATGATACTCTTTCGAAAATTACGGGCAAAATTGCGCTTCGTCCTTCCAAAGTAACCTCTCTCTTGACCCTGTTGTTTGGCAAAAGTGTAACAATGGATCAAATAAGGGATCAAAGCGCGTATCGAAGCGGTGCTCTAATGTATGGTACTTCGAATAGGAGAGGAGGGGTGGGTTATCGACAAGCGTCTTCAAGATAGTTAGGTTCATGAATAGAAATGAGAAGCTATCACCCCCAGGGGATATAGCAAATTTTAAAGACTGCTTTTAGATGCGATTCTTAACATCCTGCCTCCATCTTTGTTGTTGCATAGAGACAAAGATGCGGGTCTGTCAAAACATGGAGCAACATGGTACAACGAGAAGTTCTTTGTCATCACAGGGTAGAATAGGCTTTGATGAGGTGCAGCCCAAGGTAACATTGAGAACGAATAGCATGGACAAGCGGATATATGGAGGTATGATAATATATAATCTTCTAATAATAAATTATGGTATAAATTTTTATAACTCTAATGGCCTACCGCCGTGGCGGATGTACATGTTATCACTGATCCCATCATTAGCAGTAAACTTCCTGCCAAACCTGTATTATCATTTATCACAATCCATGCTAGCTTTCTACCTCTCTTCGAGGGAAAATTCAAGGAATACAATTCCCGAATCTTGTCATCAAATTGAGAATCCTCGGTGACAGAGATGATAACGCCCCTATTTAACAAGCGGAGCACTGCCCCCTAAATGCCGTGATCAACCGAGCATGTTCATCAGGCTGACGCCAGTTTTTGAACCACCCTTACGTGTTTCTTGCAAGCAAGCTTTATAACTGGAGACAAAGGATTCCAATTCAGCCCTTGTTAAACCTATCTCTGTGGCTTGCATCTCTGACACCTATAATAGTTAGCCAGCTCTTCTAGAGGAGGATGTCCTAAACCATGCGAGTGATCTTACCCAGTCAGGATCCTGGACGGAGATTTTATCAACTGTGGATTGATTGCGTCCTCAACCACATCTAGTTGAGATAGTTATTGCTGGCAACCATGACTTGAGTCTTGATGCCAATTTCCACCATACGACTAATAATACGACGTCTTACACATACGCCCAAGGCTTATGAAGAAGGTCTCGACTGGGGAACTATGAGATATGATATACCTTCAGAATACAGACACAACCATTACTTACCAGAATAGGCGCTCTTTACGTATATATGTTAGTCGACACTCGGTCCGTCATGGAAACTGGGCCTTCCAATGCCCTCGTTCCAAGGATGTCTATGACTAGAGAATTGCTAGGGCGAGCTATATTGTATCTCCTAATCTGACTGGTACCAGAAAGAAAACGGCTCGGGTTTCGCATTGCAAAGAGTGAAATTGCTTGAGACAATGTAATTTTGCATAAGCGCAGGTCATCGAGAAGATGAAGAAACGACTAGACGGTATGTTGGTGTCCTATTGATCTATGTACCGATATTTGTATAATAACAGTCTCAAACAGCCTTTGCCCGCAAATGCATGTAACGAAAATCAGTATAATTGCTGGCTAGCTTGCTCTTAGATAAGTTTCCATCTTCTTCTTTAATGCCAACCACCTGGCTTTCAAATCATCTGGTCCCTCGCGCCAGAATTTCTCATGCAAAGATACAACGCCTCCCTCTACATCATGAGAGTTTGGCCACGTTGCACTCCATGTGTAGTTGAGTTCCTGCCAGGGCATCGTGCCGTCTCGACGGAATGCGTAATTCAGGAGTGACCTATCTATCGCCGTCGGATCGAAACGGTGATAATGACTCATTACGTTCAAAAAATATTGGTATAGCTCTTCAGATGGTGCGGCAAGCCAGAATCCGGCGCCAAACTCGTCCGTCCGTTCTGGAGGGAATGGATGATCCCGCTGGCCGGATATGCTACTGTCGGATCGTGCGGCGAAAACGTATTCGGCGGGAGGTTGACCTTCATCCCAGCGGATCTGCTTTGGTCGTTCGACCAGCAGCGAGGTCGCGGCGACTTGTGACTCAGGCTCATTAAAGATTCCGTCAATCGGGCGGGTCAGGATGGTATCGGCGTCGAGAAAAAGGACACGATCGTACTGCGTCATTTCAAGCAGACGCAGCTTGTTAAATTGGTTTTTCCAGTGCGTAGCGCCGGTGCTAGTCCAACGAGTTAACGGGATATCCTGTGCACGCACGACCTTGGCGCCATCGCGCGTCAGCTGGTTGCGCTTCGCCTCGTTGACTTCGTCGGTGACCAGCACCACAAAAGGAATATTCGTGCGATTACATCTCGTAGCCGGGTCGTGCAGTAGTTGATACGCCAGAATGCGCGTGGCTAAAAAATAATAGTCTTCGGGTGAGTTTTCTTCGGACGGATCTTCGCTCAGGAATGTGGCGATGGCATATCGGGGGAAACGATCGCCTTTGATCTCGCGCAAGCGACCGTATGAGATGTCTGCCACGCGGGGAGTGAAGGAAAAGGGCCGAGATAGGAAAACGTAGACAAGGCTCACAGCAACGAATACCGCGATGCCGTACAAGTGCAGATTGAATCGCGCCATCTTCAATCAGTCGACGGACAGTGTGTTTCCATGACCTGATGGGGGTTATCCGATCGACGCCATCGAGCACACTGGCAGATTGACAGGAGAGAAAAATAGAGAAAGCCGAAGAGTGACAAGGTGTCAGAACCTCAGCTGAGATAATTTTCCAGAAAGTGGGCCGATCGTCGGCCGGCTTATCTGTTGAGCAGAGCTCGCAATTGCACTAAGAGGCCGCCAAGCGTGATCATCCAGAGCCCCCACGAATGGGAGCGTTGGCTGGCGCGCGACCGTGCGTTGTGCTTTGTGCTTTGTCAAGCATGAGGCCGGGGATTGCCTTGACAGTGCATATCAAACTTACATTGGAGGGGTAGTGCTATGTGAGGCCACAGTTGCATTGATCCGACCATCTCATATACACGAGGGCGAGCAGAGCAGAGAATGATGAAAGCGCGAGAAGGACTGTTCTAAATCTGCCAAGTGTGGGGTCCCTTTTAGCGGCCAACCTCTGAGAATGAGATAATCATTAATGATCAATTAGATATGTTTAGCAGGATGAACTACTGATTTAGTCCATACGGATACCTGGTGGGCTGAACGCGCAACTACATGCTTGGGCCCTGGCTAGACCGCTTTGGTGCTAGCGTGTATTGCGCTCTGACAAGACAAAATAAGGAAATGGTGCTGGCAACGAATGAAAATCTGAAACCCAGGAAATGACACCGCGATTTCTGGCTGGCATGAGAATCACAAATGTGTCTGTTTTCTCTTTGCGATACGTCCTGGTGCGATCTACAGAGCTCGATGTAACTTGAAACGGTGTGATTTGTTTGATCGTCCGAATGCCATCAGATGATTGGCCGATGGCTGATCCTCACACGATTATCGAATTAATTATATCATTCGATAGACGAGATACGCCAGCCAACCATGGGATTGGCAGTATTACATGTCGCCTTTGATCGGCTTAGTAAAGGTTTCTATTACTGCCGCTTTATATCCGAATTCTTGCGTCATATCAATAGTCGGTTCCCAAAATGTTGCCTTGAAACTTGGTTTCAGTCTGCTATATACTACATATGCATACAACAAGCTTGGCTAGAACTGAAGAGGACAACTCAACTGACTTACCGGGCAGAATGACATAGAGAAATAACATTGCATCTGTTCGCTGTGGCAGTTTCACCTTGCCAACATTCTTTCACTCGTAAGATCCTCCTACAGCATAAGACAGGATCAAATAAGCCTCCAGTCTAAATAATCATAGCCCAATCTCTAAATCGGCTCCTATATACTAGAGGGGGTACGAAATGTTAACAGATAAATGGGTTATTACCATATCTTACACACTGCATTACTAACCCATGACCTGGATACGACAATAAGCGACCCCCCCTCTAGTACCACGCAGGGTCTCAACATAGCTTTTTTAGCCACTTGTAAATAAGAAAGAAATGGGGAATCGGAGAAATGAATAGGTGCATGTATCACATTCTATTCAACTCAGTTCACGGCATTTGACCAAGCAGCATCGGATTCTCAACCGCATGGCTGAACTGCAACGCCACCCCCAGACTGTGAATCTGCAATATCCGGGGTAAAGCGATCTCCAGGATTAATTAACAAGGCCTCGTTGCCCAACGATCGGTGAAATGTCAATATCAAGATGGAGTACAGCTGTAAACCCGTAAAAGGCGGAAATCGCTATCGGTGCCCCGACGATAACCGGGGGTAGCCTGGATTCCAAGTATGGACGCCCAATCCATACAAAGAGGGCAATATGCTCACATTCGCGAAGAGAAAATGAGACAAGAACCTCTGAGAGCATCGTCGCCAGTGTCGAATTTTCGAAATAGCCGTGCATAGACGGGCCAATCACGAAGCGCAGAAACTTCGACGGAGGGTTCTAGCCGGCATCCACCTCGTTGTATCAGGCTTCTTTTGGCAGGCAAAGCCCGGTTCTCGTCGAAGCGCCAGTCATATCGCACTAGTGTATTAGATAATAGTGCACGTCCGTGGTTCATGCCCCAGTTAAACTTGCCCGGATGCGGCGGGGTGATTTGATGGCTGGGATGAGAAAATTCTGGCGGGTAGAATGTGGCGAAATAGCTGCCTCGCCGCTCTTCATCAATTACAAGAAGTCAAGGTTTTCAAAACTGGCAGGGCAAAACTAAGGCTAAAACACAGGCAGTTGCTGCACCCCGCAAGCGCCGGCACCGGCTGGCTGGGCCTGGCGCGCGGTTCTGTGGGGCTCGTTAGATCCCGAAATGGCAATCTCCGGACCTGGTGACATGGAACCGTCTGCGATTTCGCCTGCGAATTGCCACAACAAAATTTCACAAGCAGAACAGGGTAAATCAGAGAAGACAGGGCAAGAGAGAAAGGAGACTGCTGGTACTGCCGCAATTGTGCGTCAAAGTCAGTCGTAGAGGTGATACGACCATGGTGATAGGAGCATAGGCGAGATATAGGGAGAGAGGCAGGGGGAAAGAGCAAGAAGAGAAAACAAGCATTAACAAGCATCCCGGGTGCCACCGACTGCCACTGACATCCGGCGGGGCCGCTTGGGGGCGCTGATTGGGCAATGGCGCCACAGGCGTGCAAGATCTGCTCGGAGCCAGAAGCAAGAGTCAATTCTATTGCCAATACTAACGCACAATCTTATAAAGGCATAAAGCCAGCAGCTTATCATAGGCAGGTGCGGCAGTGACCACCTTCCTCATTTGCTGTGCTGCCCTTGCACCTTCCTTTTCCGGCCGTACTGCCTCACGTCCCTCTTTCCTGTACCTTCCGCGCCTATAATATTTAATATTGACCGCGTCCTCCTACGCTTTTTCGTCTTGCCTCCCCCAGCCTCTCTTCTCTCCATCTCCTCCATCTCCTCCATCTCCGTTTGCCTTCGTGCTCCATCTCCTCCAACAATGGCCCAACCTGCCAGTTTCATGCTGGACGGCGGTGATCCTCGCCTCAATGAGAAGGAGCGCGACATGGTTGATGCTGTTGAGGCCACGCGCCCCCAGCACCGTCCCTTGCATGACCCGTCCGTCACTTTCGAGGAGTACCACTACTATGCCCAGTTGACTCGTGTCGAGGAGGACAGCTATCCTGACCACGACAAGGAGCGTGGGTGGCTCTCGATGATCTTCCCTTCCAAGTCAGACGCTGGCGTGACCCAGGAGGCCGGCAGCGACAAGGAAGTCAAGAGCGCTGCCCACCTCAACACCAACAATCCTGCTGTGAGAGACGTCATTACCGATCAGGAATGGACCAATGCCTCGCGCGCCCTCCGTACTGCCACTCGCGGCGCAATCTTTTATCTGATCACTACCGATATTCTGGGTCCATTCGGTTTGCCCTATGCCTTTGCGACCATGGGTTGGGGGTGAGTCTTAGCCATATGCAACGATGAAAACACACATATACTAACTGTTATAGTCCTGGCATTGTTCTGTTCACAGTCTTCGCTGGTCTTGCCATCTACTCTGGTTATCTTCTCTGGAACACCTTCCTCGGCCTCGATTCATACCAGTACCCCGTGCGCCACTTCGGTGATATTGGCTTCCGCTTGTTTGGCTCGTGGTTGCGCTATATTTTCAATATCTTGGAGAGTATCCAGCTGATTCTCAATGTCGGGTTGATTGTCATCTCCAATGGAGAAGCCCTATCCCAAGTCTCCAAATTCAAGCTCTGCTTCATTGTCTGCTGCTTGATCTGGGCTATTGTTGGTTTCATCATTGGTCAGATTCGTACCCTGCAAAAGTTTGGCTGGATTGCAAACGCTGCCGTCTGGATCAACCTTCTTTGCATGTTCGTCACAATGGGTGCCGCCGCTCATCAGGCACCTAATTACAGCGCTGTCGCGCAAGCTGCCGGGTCCGTGATTGATGGTGGTCTCCTCGTCCAACAGGATGCTAATGGCAACTGGCCTCCCGTGACAACTAGCGGTGGACTGCCTTCCACAGGAGGTTTCTCTGGTTCTGTCAGCGGTGCAATGCAGGCCGTCTTTGCCTACGGTGGCTCTATGGTGTTCCCCGAGTTCATGGCTGAGATGAAGCGTCCCAAGGATTTCTTCACCGGCATGTTCGCCGCCCAGCTGTTCATTTATTTCTGGTACATGTTCTATGGCCTCTTTATGTACGGATATCAAGGCCAATACACTGTCAACCCTAGTTATTTGGGTGTCAGTGGCTATGGTCTGCAAACCACCGGTAACGTGTTCGCCATGCTTAGCGCTGCCATCGCCGCGGCTTTGTACGGAAATATCGGTGTCAAGGTCCTCTATCACAACATCTTTGTCGAGATTTTCCGCTTCCCTCCCTTGACCACCAGGGGTGGCAAGATTGCCTGGGCTGTGTTAATTCCTGTTTACTGGGCGATTGCATTCATCATTGCCGCCTCCATCCCCAACTTCTCTGGCTTGACATCCGTTGTTGCTGCATTCTGCATCCTGCACTTCACGTACAGCTTCCCACCGCTTCTCGCAATCGCATTCTGGATAAAGAAGAATGCTATGCAGGAGGGTGAGGGATTCAACCCCGAAAACGGCGAGACTGTGCGCCATGACAGCGGTATTCGTCGCGTCATCCGTGGATTCTTCTTCCCAGGCTTCCTTACCAGCAAGTACTTTTACTTCAGCTCTTTCAACATTATCTACTTCCTCGGCGCAATGGCCCTTGCTGGTCTTGGTGCTTATTCCGCAATTGAAGTGTTGAAAGATGCGTATGCCAACAGTGTGACTACCTCGTTCACCTGCAAGAGTCCGGTGCAGAGCTAGAAGCCGTTCATTATGTGGCAGATGGGACATGTTTAATAATTACAAAAGATGTAATAAACAAAAGCAAACTTTGAGCTATCGTTCGAAAATCCAATGAAATCATTATAATTTATCAAATATAACCGTCTAATTTTGATCCATAGACTAAGGAACTTCAGCAGAAGTATTCTCGATCATTACAAATCAGCAATGATATGTAATATTACATCTACCAGGCAGAGAACCCATAGATCTGTTTTCTTTTTCGAAAGATTTTCGATAAAGACTAGAATTAATTTCCAAGATCTCGAACAATTACGATCACACAGCCTTGTAATGTCTCCATTCGGTACCTACATCGTTAAACGTAACATTACCACCCATTCTCACATGTCGGACAATAATTTACAGCGAGTTCCCCCCATAGTCCGATAACCCTCAACAATTGATTATTCCTTAGAAAATATATAATACTCGGCATAGAGATAAAGCTTCAAATTACACTTAGCTCGCTCAGAAATATATGAATAACAAGTCCTAGCCACCCCGTCTTGCATTCTAATAATCTCAAGTGCTTCCGCCATAACTTTTCCGCTCCAACTTCAACTTTTAGGAATATCCTCCCTACAAAAGCAATATTGGCACCTCAACAGCACACAGCAGCGTCGTTTCATACTTCTTTAACCCTAACCCTAAATCCTATGCTGCTCACGTTACTTCCTGCAGCTCTCCATCAAAATTCACCGTCGTCTCCGAGCCCCCATCGCCTTCAAATATTCCCTATGATGCATTTGTTGCCATAGTGAACATGTGTATTATAAGAACTATTTTTAAATCTAAAATAACATGTATTTGCAATTATTGGTTTTTAAGAGTTCATCTCGGTGAAGATCGCGCGGCCGACAGTCTGAAATAACATTCAAATGAGAATCAAGTTTTTATTACATTATGTTCAAACAAGCAGGACGGCCAGGTCTATTAGATATGTACCAGATGACACATCTGTTAATAAATATCTGCACATCAGCCAGACCTCTGTACCACTTAAAAAAAGGCAGAGGCTTTATTTTGGCCAACTAGTACTAGCCAAGCAAAATCGGATTAATCAATACCTCAAAATCTATAGCCAATACATCCACATGATTTGATAAGCCTCTCCCGGAACCAGCCAAGTAGATATGAGACAGACCCAAAAGTATCCCGCATACTTAGCTAGGTTCTTATAGCTCTCATAACGGTGAGGTATTAAGTTTTTGGCTGTTTCGAACACTATATTTTCGAAAATTAAGCAAGCAGAGAACTTTATAGCCCACTTCATAAACACAGGTGTAGCTAAATAAGGATCAGGGGCCGCGATAATATGTATCAGAGCTGATAACTGAAAAGCTACGACTACCTTCATCGAGCGGCCGAGAATCGACTTTTTGGGTATCCTGAATAATGAATCAACAATCATTGAGGCGTGTGCCCGAATCGCTGTATAGAAAAGTCCATGCCAGAAATTTCTGTCAGTTTTATTTAATGGTTAGCAGGGCACATGTTTTAAAATAGTCACTCATGGGCTTTAAGAATATGAAACTTACACCCATGCTCGTCTTATCGTGTACGCTTCGGTAATATCCCCAAAAAGATCCGGCCAAGCCTCCGTGTCGTGTCCCAGAAAGAGAACTCCAATCACAGATAAAACTGAGTGTATCCAAGTGATGAATGAGTAGTCGTAAATTTGACTTATGACCGTCAAAGCACATCTTGCTTGTAATTCTCTCCAGGTGACTTCATGAAATCGTTGGATAAGATGTTGTTTTTCTGGTGTAAAATCCGCAAAATTGAAGTAACGGGGTGCTTTAGCTCCGTCATCCCATGCATAAAGAATTAATAACGCCAATGCCGCGCTTAAGGTTCTCTGAATCAGAAAGACTGCCTTATTGTGGGTGGCATATTCCCCTGCTGTAGGCCTCTTGCAATGGCCCCAAGTTGTACCAATTCCTCTAGGGTTCCACATTTGAGATAATGATTGCTTGACTCGGTTCATGTAGCTCTGTTTTGAGCGCGGTTGATATTGATGGATATTCAACAAAAAGTTGAAATGAAGTAGCAAGATCGCTTGGTACCAACCCACGTATGGTCCAATACATCTCATAAAAGAAACATCATCTCGATGAAATATAGAATAAATGACCAAAGATTCTGTGGAGAGTCCAAATAACTGTCGGCATTTTGATTTGGGTACATGGCACAAAGCTACCGATCCCATTGCATGGCTAACCGCAAGCAAAGCCAATGAATATCCAATAACCATTCTTGAAATATCAAAAAACTATTCTGGGCAGAAATAGAAGAAATGGCAAGAAAAAAATGCCCCGTTGGCCCCAGGGTGACGAACTTATGATCGCAAGAAGTAAAGGTTTTCATGTGGGTATCTATCGTTCCCTAATTACTAGTTCTGCCAGGTACTACAGGTGTTTTTGATTCCTCTTTTAACAAAATACACCTTAACTTGGCAGTACCTTGGTTTCTTTCTTTGACCTTTCGGAAATGGATCCGTTTCTAAATGTCGTCATAGAGTCTTATAGACTTGAGTTACTATTGAATTCCGTATGATGGAAATACTTTCATCCATTCTCGTATTTTACTCTTTTCTCTCAATTTCCACAGAATAACTGATTAGAATAGAACTGATTGGAATTCTCCGTACCAATATTGCGCATTATTTGATGTAGGTCACTTTTTATCGGAGTTTCTTCTCGGCACTCAGCGTCTATGGCAAGACTCTAGAAATGCCAAGGTTAAGGGATTCTATCTTAGGAGTTATTAGTCGATAAATCAATATATTAATAAAATAAGTATAATTACAATCAATCGCCGGTAACTAACAAGCCAACTTGGCACTCTTAACAATAGGCAATACAATCAGTATAGACAACTGCATCTACTAAAACGCCGTTCTTATCAACTGTACATAAGAGCCAAGGCTATATTTTGCAGATCGCCGAAGAATCTGAAAGAATACTCGAATCTAGTACACCAAAACAATAGTTAATGTCATTTTCATGATAGGTAGGATATCACTCATACTTGGATGCTGTGATAATGCAAATAACCTTGATTAGTATTATCAGCTGATATTTCCGCCTACGATTCCGGCAGAATGACTTTGTTTTTACTATCTGGAATTTCATATAAAATGAATGGACTTCTTGGACTCTTCGATGAATTTCAATTGTTCAAAATCATTCCCATAATTCGAACTTTTCCACCCAGTACCAACTGAATCATCAAGAGTGTGGCCTTGCCTCCTCCTTTACATATCTTCATAATGGTCAAGCTTTTCCTACTTCTTGTCGCCTTACCAGCCATAGCCAGTGCGACATGTCACAGCATGAGAGCTGGCAACACGCAAAGGGCGCTCCAGAACGCTTGTTCCGCGACTTCCGGGACCTCCCAAGAGCAAATGAATGAAGACATCGACTGTGCTCTCAATATTCTCGACAATCATGGATGTCATCTCAGACAAACACTTGGTGGCAACCAGTCCAGCGAAGTTCTTGGTAGTATGCTGAGGTCTTACTGTCAGGGTAATACTGTATCTACCCAAAACATCTCAGTAGCATCATTCTCGTCGCAGGAGCCTTGTTTGATGTCAGCTCTTTCTAATAACGCTACTTCAACTCAATTGTCAAAATGTTGGGGCTCGCATTAAAAGTAAGCTTAGTTAATTACCGTTTACCATTTCGTGGCCCATCGTTAATTGCGTTTATAATGCAACCAGTCAAGGGAATTGTGTACCTCTTCGCAAATGACAATAACGAAGCTGATAACCTATCAATTTTCATACGACGCTATACCGCTGCTCTGCACTCACCTCAGACTGCGCATTTAGTTTTCGAAGGACTAGCTCAACGACGTCTTTCACGGCTGGAATTATATGTAAATTAGTAAATATTCACTCAGACTACTTATTAATAATTAATTTTTCTTCGTCAACTTAACTAAATCTTGTGTGGGAATGAGAGAGATGTGAGTGATATAAAATTTCTATAGTATCAGCCTATAATCTGTGTAAGGCCAGCAGGCACTTCTACTTGGCCCTCCCATCTGTTAACATATTTTCTATCAAATTAAAAACCATTTTCACTTCTATCATCACTCAGAATACAAGCGGTAGGGATAGATTCCGCTTAGGGCAAGAAAACCACCTGACTCAGGTGCTCCTATTATACCTTGCCGTTACACTCTAAGTAAAATTACCATAAAATCAATACTGCATAGTTTTCTGGAGTGTATTAATGTCAATTAAGTAGTATTAATAACCCCCCAAAAAACAACCCCAAATGCCTTCGACAGTGCAGCGATATTCTCTCGGGACAAAGAGATCAAATAGCAAAATCTTTTGCACATTCGTGTGGCAGCAGGAAAAGCATTCCCCCTTCTACATAAGGCTCTTTTCAGGTGCATATGAGTATTTACGTGTCAAAGAATTGTGTTTTTTGACAGCCAGAGACTAAGTGCGTATTCCTAAGGGCAGCTTAACTAGGTCATATGCTACCGTTTATTTGCCTATCTCCTAAAGTAGAAATTCTTTAACTATGAAAGGAGTCTTTGTGGCATTCCAGTATCAGAACTCAATCATACCTATCAGACCTCTACCTCGCTAAGAAAGTTGACCACGCAACTAATATCACGCCAGCTACTGGATATACTTTCTCAAATTATGAAGAGCAATGAAGTCAAATTCAATAGAAAATATTAAAACTACATGCATGCACTGAAAATCAAGGTCATAAGACAAACCCCAACACTCTGCCATGATTAGCACCCATCACATTAGTTGCTTGACTTTCTCTACGACCGGCACGATCATCTCCAATGCCTTCGGTGCTATTTCAAGACCCTGTATTATTTCGTCATCTCGCTTTGGCAGGTTTTGCCAGAGGCTCGACCGTTTGGTACTTTGTGTCGCTGCTGGTAATGCCACTGCATCTTTAGAAAAGCCACCCGCGCCTTGTTTCGGGGCTTCAGCTGCGAAGACTGCTGCATCTAGGCGTTTGGATATTCTGTTGGTGTCGGGTACTTTCGAGGCGACAGCATGCATTGGCTCGCTGTGGTGGTTCGTCGAGGTTTTTCGAGGCGGCTTCTAATAATATGTTAGGTTGGAGTCTTTTTCAGGTTGCTTTTTTGGGAAGGTAATACAGTATCAGCGTTTAGATCTTGTGTAGTGGCGATCGGAGTGGCGATCGGAGCTGCCATAGCAGCAACGAGGCAAAGTGTTAAAACAAGCACGGACTTCATTGTAATTATTTGGCTGATTTTAATGGGATCGAGCAAAAGTGACGTTTAGATTCGAAGTTTACGGCCTGTGAGTAATATCCTCCACGGCTATATATACACGCTCATGGACGTCAACCCCTGAGATACGTTTAGCAATCAGATCATAATGGTGGTCGCGTTCACATTCCGTGGCTTAATTCTACTGGGATCCTGGTTTTGAGTAAAAATTATTCTATTTGGGCACGATACAATTGTTTCGTGGTTCGTGATAGAGTCTATGCAAGGGGTATTCCAGTTCGAGCCCGTGTGGAATGTTTCGCAAGTACGAACATACACCTGAGTCTGAACAAACAGCACGCCAATAAACCTTCCTGCTTTGCGTAAATGCAGGAAACATTTCTAAAGATTCACAGGAACATCGAGTGTAAAGTTAAATTCGTGGCTTAGTTACTCACAAACCAATTACCTGCAACAATACCCCCTTTCAGCCCGATCTTACTCTCATACCCCTCCAAATCAAACCACATCCTCGCCGCATTCCCAACTTTCTTCCCACCTTTGGGTGCATGCTCGCTTACAACTAGCGATTCAGGTTGCTCGTACAAAAAGAAACAGTAACGATGAGGGGAACTTGGCGGAGGTGGTGCGGGACCAATGTAGTTTGTGATAAATGGCTCAGAGGTTGTCAAGTTGCCGGTTTCTGGATCGTGCTTAAAACCTGGCTGAACCCAGTGAAGAATAGGGCCGAGACCGCGCCATGAAGGGAATGGGGCGTCGATGTCAATGGCGACGAGAATGTACTTTTTGTTGGAGTCGACCAAAGAAGGGGGAAGCTTTAGTGTGGGCGGGCTCTGGGCATCTAGAAATACTCTTATTAGCTGTTATCCTGTCCTCTTTTCATATTTTATGTACCGGCTTTTGGAATCTTCGCGCCAAAGGGCACATTCTTGTGGGATCCAATTGACAACTCCAGAACCTTAGAGCTGTCGCTCTTGATCTGGCCCAGATAGCTGTCGATGTTTTTGTAGGACGGCATTTTCGGTCTTCGCGAGTGGATCCGAGGTGTTGCCACAGCAAAAAGACAAGAGGAGAAGGAGGTGGAAAAAAGTCAAAACCGCCTGGCTAAATGTTGACAACTTTATATGTCGCCAACCACCTTCGGAGCGTTTTCAAATGTTGAAAATCCGCTAAGCATCAATTTGATGCTAAAGTTGCGTGTTTGTTGCGTGGTTGCAGATCATCTGGGGTAATAATCCCCCGAGCCGCCGGACTTTGCGGCGTTAACGCCTATATCCGGAGCCCTTGGCGGCCGTGAGCCTTGCTATTGGCCTGCGTAATCCCTTGAACAGTCCACCATTGATCTATATCTATATTCTATATAAAAATATAAGACACTGTGTAAAGTAGGACAATATAAAGTCGGATTTATTGCTGATATCGTCGACTACATGCGTTTGTAGTCATACTAGTCCTAGCACGTTGCAGAGGTGGGTACGTCCGTGATTTGTATGTATATTGATACAGCCCGCAAACCGAGTCAATTGACGCGACAAATTCTATTAAACTACTCCGTACATCTCAAAAAGAAAATTAATTAAGACAAGTGGAGCTTGAACACTAGCAATTTCCAACATAATAACATTAAATTTAGGATAAGCTTAGCTTACAGATCGCCCAACCATATATTGACCGCAGGTCTTGTCCTATTGGTCTGTTAAATCACTCAAGCAGTATGAGGTAGTCCAGATAGAAGTAATAGAAGTAATCCAGTGCCATTCATAATCTAAACAGAAATACTTATTTGTATGCACACTCAACCACTGGCAAATCTCTTCGGGAAGAAGAAGAGATTCTTCAAATCACAAAGCCTCACCATATGCTGCTCAACAACTGCTTCACTTCATGAAATGGCACTAATATCCTCAACAACCGATAGAATACAAAACTATTATATGGCGGTTTTCTCGCCATCCTTTTTCTCTATACTCTCGGTAGGAGTCGCCTCCAGAATGCCGCCACCGGTACTGTGACCTTGCACAACAGTCTCCTTGATAGGACCAACATAAAATTTCTTACCCCGGACATACCAGTACACAAGTGCACACAGCATGATGAACGCCATGAAAACAATTGCATAATTCATGTTTTCTCCAGTCACAGGTTCAGCGGTTGGGAAGAAGAAAATGATCGAAACGAAAGTTGTCCAGATGACAGCCCACCAGTTGACCAAGACAGAAAATTTGCCCATGTGCCAAGGACCAGGCTCAAATCTGCCGAAAAACAGCTTGCAGACCACGGGGATGATGTATGACCAATCGAGGGCAATAGCGGTGATGTTGAAGACGCCCAGGATGGCGGCGTAGTTACCGAGGGCGATGAGGTTGATGGCAATGCACCAGAAGACGGAGAACCAAACTGCATACAGGGGAGTACCTGTGAGTTTACTTACTTTACACCAGACGTTGGACAAGGGAAGCAATCGGTCGCGGGAGAAAGCAAACACAGTACGTGCAAGGGACTGAGTGGCGGTGAAACAGATGAACTGCAAGAGGATGAAAGCGCAGACGGTGTAGACCAGGCCACCAGATTTGCCGAGACTGTTGTAGAATATTTGAGCAACAGGTTGCTCCATAGGAGAGTTGATAAGACTGTTCGGGTCGCCCATAACAAAGCACAGAACGATGTTGAACAGCCAACCGAGAACATAAACTGCAGCCATGGCCAGGAAGATCGCCCAAGGAGCCTTTATCTCGGGGTCTTGAATCCTGCATTCAAAGTCAGTATGGATTCTCCAACGTCGTCTTCGGGGAACGAAAGAAGGAACCTACTCTTCGGCAATATGAGCCGTCGCATCGTAGTCGGTCATCGTCCAGGATACAGACAAGAAACCAAACAAGAACGAGAATCCACTTGGCGACCACCCAGATGTGGGTTCGACATTAGTGAAGACATATGAGGCATCATGCCTCAGGCTTTTGTCAGTCTTGGCGAGAAGGGCAATGCAACACGTGACCAAGACAGCCAAGTGGAAGATCACATAAGATCGAGTCATCTTTTCCATCCAGCCTGTGGGGAGTGAGTTGAGAATGCCGCATAGGACTGTCAAAGCAGCCATGACACCAACTGTCATGCCGGTGGTTGGCGTCCAGTTGAAATCACGACCCATAGAAACCGCAGCCAACAGCATCTGGGCTGAACCGTACTCCGAGGATGCGATTCCAGCGACCTGGCCCAAAAGGTTGATCCAGCCAGTCATCCAACTGATAGATGGCACCCATCGTGGCGGGGCAAGCCGCGAAACAGTGAAATAGAGACCACCACTTGTCGGGTATGCAGACACCAGCTCTGCAACCGATGCTGCAATACACATGCAGCCAATTCCAGAGATGAGCCAGCACCAGATCACCGAGGCAGAGCCACCAGCCACCAGCGGATAGGAAAATGTTGTTGAAATTGTCGCGAACAGACCCGAGATACTGAATGCAAATGAGAAGGTAGAAAGATAGCCAAACTCACGTTTGAACACCTAGAACGCCTTCAGTTAACAATGAATAAACCTCATTCCTTCAAGAGAATGTTGGATCATACCGGCTGGTAGCCAAATTGCTCGGCCAGGACGCGATCCGCAGCAGAAAGCTCGTCTAGCTGGACAATACGATGGTCGGGCAGTTCGACTTGACTGCGCACATTTTGGCGGGCAGCCTTCTCAACTGATGTGGTTTCCGTGGTGGTAGACATTGTAGAGATAGGGTTGCTAAAGCGGTTCACCGCCACTTGAAGTATCGAACTATCCTCTTGCGCTGCGACAACAGGTTAATGAGCGTCTCCTGGTCCATCAGATGTCTCGCTGGACACTTGATTATAGCGACGGGAGGTGATAATAAGAGGAAAAAAGAAAGGAGGAAAGGCAACGGCACAGGAAAGGAAAAAAGAGCCCAAAAAAGCTAAAATCATGAGTTGCAGGGGTGGATCAGCTGGTCGCGCGACAAGAGTAATCTCCTCGCCCAAGGTAACGCTTTTTCTCGAAACATGCGCTCTAGCGCTGAGGTTGCTCGGTTTTGCGCTGCGTGATAGGCTTAACGCTGGCGACGACAACCATAGTGTCGCACCCGTATCTCGCGTGTCAGCGCCCCGTTCCCCTTCCTATCCAGGACTAGCGTAATATATTTGGATCTAGCGCGTCGCTAGGGCTCGGGTGCAAGCCATTCATCTCATGGGCCTCGGTGTAGTAGCCAATCATAGTCCGTGAATTCCCTCCACAGTCGAAATTCCACAGCAATCAAGCTCCATGCCGCCGCATGATGACGCAGGGGCGTCTACCTTCCAATCTTTGGCCAATAATAATGCACTTCTTCGCATATGTTTATTGTGATTGGCCCTCCACTAGGTTGGTCGGCCTAGCGAAGTAGGAAGTGATGTCCCGCACTCCACACTGAAAATTTTACTGGCCACAAGCAACATCAGAAGCCCTACGAGCTGTTCCATGATGTGCGTTACATGCATGTCATAGACCTCAACACGACGACAGATTCTATTGCTATCTGTCGCAACATCTTTCACTATATAGACTCGTCACAAACCGACATATATTTGCCGTCAGCCAGAGGCGTTTACTCTCATGAATTGGATTGTGGATCCTTTATACAATGAGCTCCAATGCTGTTTCATGATTCGTTCGATATCGAGAGGGTCTGTGAGGCGAAACTATAGAGACAAAACTATAGACATTCTCGGCGCTCACAGGTCCGACGTCTGTGCCCAACATCCAGAAAAATTATCGTTCTGTACTAAGCCCGTCTTCGGTCAGATCCGGAGTTGAGCGTCCGGTGGCAAAGGACCGTATTGTACGCAACTGGCAGAAGGTCAAGATTAGATATGACCGCCCTAAGATATATCAATGAGATAATTCATAATACCAATATTGAAGATATGACTTACAACTCGTCATTGATGACTATTGATTATGGGGTTGCGAGAACTATCATCACTCAAACGAAACAACCATGCAAAGCTACAACATTGATAAATCTTATGAAATCTAGTTTCATATATGAGGTCCTGATGAAGGGGAAAGTACTCGAATAGGACTTGGCTTGCCAGGATCTACCTACAAAGTTTAATATTGACCGTATGCTGTGGATGATAATGTGTATATTATTTCAACATACATGAATTAACGCACACATCCATGTACTATACAAACTTACATCTAACATATAGTTCTAAATACCGAATAGTACATGTAACATCAGCAATTATTAACTATAATGAGTTTGAGGCATCAATTGATGGCCGAATTTATAATACGTATCTATAACGAGTTCCTTAGCTATCATCTTCATTTCCAATGTCGCCTCGTGTGATCGACTCCCTTAAGAGTCGTGGTCGGTTGAAGAGACTCTCTTTATGAAAACTGAAAAAAGGAGTTTACATCCTCTAGTGAACCTGCAGTTTTAAAACATCAGCATTCCATACCATCTTCAATTCAAAAATGATAAGCAATGGCTTAGTGGCATGTCCCCCATGAGGTTTCATTATAAATACCAGCTCCACCCATTTGCAGCTACCTTCAATGTTAGCTTGAAGGTAACTGATAAAGATAAAATTGACTTGGTTCAATGTTTCTTTGTCGGTAAATAATCAATTATAAGTAACTACAAGTGTAGCTCTGTACCAAGTCGAATCTATTCAATCTTCAGTCAACCCCTTCAATTGCAACCTCAAATTTGGCAGGACTATAACCACTTTAAATTTAGAGGCAATCATCTGGACTCAATCCAAGGACTTTAATTATTGAAAAGTTATGTCGGTGGAGTCTGATTGATACTCAGTAAAAGGAATTTACCAGGGATCAGCCCGCAGAATCGGGGAAAATATTCCCGTCCCGTCCCACTTCGACTCCGGCTGGATGGGGATTCCCCTTTTGGGACACCATTTCCCAGCTACATAGGAGTAAGTTCAGAAGCTGAAATTTAATAAAATAGAAACACAGCCACTGCTTGATGTTTAGCTTCTAGTAAATGGTTATATCAATCAAGGAAATGTAATGAATGGTATTAGGGTATTATGATACATATTAAATAGCGGTAGCCAAATCTGCACGATTTTATAACTCATGAAGTGTCATCCGAACTGTGCTTGGTTCACTCCGTGAAAACTCCTCCCTGAGCTGTCACTTCAAAAGCATTCATGGTGTGATCATAGACCTTCTTTCTCATCTCATCCTTGTTGAATTTCTCGTAGGCCTTGAGCTTAATATTCGATTCTCCTTCCCAGCTGAGAGCATAGACTCCGCTACCCGGCGTGCCATCGGTACCGGTTGCAAGACCACCAATACCCTCATCCTTCTTGAAGTCGGCGCCTCCCTTCGGCGCATAGCGGGGTGAGGCGAGACTGAGCATTCGTGCACCGCTTTCTTCGGTCGGGACAGTAAGCATTTTGCCGAACAGGGGGACAAAGATAAATCGCCAGATAAATCTGAACCAGGATGGCAGCTCAGGGTTCTGAAAGCCTGGTCCAAGCACGAGACCAGGGAAGATATGCACCAGTCCAATCTTGCCGGCATTTTGTTGTTCCAAGGCCTCCATAAACAAGGTGTGCATGTAAACCATGTGTGACCGGGCTTGGTTATAGTTGTAACGCTTGAGATCACGCAGGGAGAGGTCGTCTGGGAAGAGCTTCTCCTCCATTCCAGCAGCATACACAGAGACAACTCGTGGGGGAAGATTCGATTTGAGAAGCAATGGAAGTAGTCGGAGGATGACCCTCATGCGAGAGTAGTACAACAGCGACATTGTAACGTCAATTCCCTCCTTTGTGTCTGCACAAGGCCTGTCAGATGCGCCATCCCGTAAAATTATCTCTCAATAATACATACCCTTGCGTGGCAGAAAGATCGCGCCTCCCTGGGACAGCATCAAGTAATCAATGCGTGCATCTTGGCCTTCCTTCTCCTCTAACTCGATGATTTCCGCGCAGACCTTATCCACACCCTGGATCAAAGAGAGGTCGTCGGCTTGCACAAACCTGAACTGGCCCTGGGGGCAAATCTTACGACATGCGGACAAGATTTCTTCGGCTGCCTGAGGTTTCCTGCCCACCACGTATGCGCGAACGCCTTTACCTCCACTCTTGGCCTCTGCGTTGGCCAGCGCACGAAGAGTATAGCTTCCAATACCGCCAGTACCGCCGAAGAACACAGCGACGAGGGGCTGACTCTGCACCAGCGCAGCGTTCGCGCTATGTACCACGTCTAACTTGACCATTGTGAGGGAGGATGTCTAGGTGCGTTTGGGATGTATGTTTGCGAGGAGAAGATGGAGTGACTAACGGAGCGCGAGAGAAAGTCGAGCTCCTGCAGCTTATAAGCTCCGGAGAAACGGTGAGCCAATGCGCCCCCAGGCCCTTTTCCCTTGCAGCCATAGCGGCTGTTGTGATATGTATGGATATGGATATGGACATTCCAGTAATTTATTATTATCCCACAGTGGGCTTGATCAAGCTTATGTCCGATGCAGGCTTATTAGTCCCAAAGAGGGCTAGCGCATACTAGGAAGGAGCGGCTATTGGCTCTCCGGAGCAGATTTCCCGCCGTACAGCGGAAAAAGTGCCGCATCCTAGCGGATTTGCCCTCCGAACTTGCTCAATAGTGGCAGACTTTTCTTTTCCCTGCAATAACAATTACTGCACTGCATGGTCGCCGATCAATAATTAATCAGTTGCCAATGGGCGTGGCCGTCTTACTTTGCCGGACCGGTCAGTCAGACTGATCGACTATTAATGCATGCAGCATCCTCGGCGTTTAGACTCGTGCTAGCGTCGTCGAACTAGTCATCATCCACCATCAACCATCAAATAATGCGCTCCACAGTCCTCTCCATCTATATCACCGTATCACCTCTATCTGCAAGCCCAAGCGCTCCCACTGCTAGCTGTACATAGCTTCCTCAACATGGCCCCGCGCCGGTTCCACAAGAAAAGCCGCCACGGCTGCTCTCAATGCAAGCAGAATCGCACCAAGGTGGGCAGTAAGAAGCACTCCTCAATGATGATGGTGGTGATGATGATATTAGTGTGATGAGATCCCGCCCAAATGCGGACGATGCCAGAGGATCGGATCGAACTGTTCATTGGCCCAGCAATCCTCGGGCTTGATCTTCATCCCCGCCAATCTTGCAGATAACCACCACAGTCCAGACGAGGACAGCACAGCCAACACGCTTTCGGAAAGCGGCCCTCCCCTGGATAGAGACAGGAGCCGCGATGATATCCCTAAAAATGAGAATACGCGCAACCCAATAGCTTCCTCTCATGGTGCGCGGAATTACGACGTCGACACCGACGACCATACAAACAATAATAACAATCATATTATTAATAATACCCCGGCGATCTGGCTCAGTGATAGCAGCAGCTCGGGGAATAATTACCCGAACAATGATACTCCGAACAGCGCCCTGAGCCAACCAGCAGACCCCGCCGACATCATCACGGATCTCGAGCAAGAACGTCTCCGGCTAATCGCTCATTATACGTTGCATACTGCACAGGCCATCACCGACTTCTCCATCGAAGACGGAGACTTGTCGGTCTGGCGGGACTGGGTTTTAGAACTCGCCTTCAAGCACGACTTCTTATTGCACGGCCTGCTGAGTTTGAGTGCGCTGCATTTGGCCTTGCTGTCTGCACAAAGCGATGCTCCCTCCCGGCAGAGGGACCATTATACGGTGCTAGCGATCCAGCATCATGATCGCGGCGTAGCGTTATTTCGACCCCATATCTACTCAAACCTTGCAACCCTTGACCAGGATGCCGGTTTCGCCTTTTCATGTCTTGTCGCCTTGTATTGCTTTGGTATCCAGCGTCCTTCCGCGGTCCCAGGCAGTTCCCTTTCTACTTCTTCCAATGTCCCCGACAAGCCGATTGCCAAGATTCATCAAGCGCTAACACTCATTCGAAGCTCGTCACGTGTAGCAAAACGGGACTTTGAGGCACTCAAGCGAGGTCGTTGGTCTGCTGCGGTGATTCCTTTCCCTGAAGTTACAGCACAGCTAAGCCTTCCGGACGAGATGGAGCACGTAATCGCGAAACTGATGACACACACATCAAAGACAATCTCCATATCAACTCAGCAGGAAATGTATAGCTCGGTCATCCAGAATCTTCGAATCAATCTCGCAATTGCTGTGAGATACAAACGTGCCCTGAATAGAGTTTCCTATTTTACTGTGATGAGTCCGCTTGAGTATTGGAACATGGTTTGTATTGGTGAACCGTTGGCGTTAGCTATCCTCGCCAATTTTGGTGTCATTTTGCATTGGATGAAGGATTCTATTTGGATAGAAGGATGGGGGAAAGAAACGGTAGATGCGGTGCACCAAGCTCTGCCTTTAGAATGGCACGAGTGTATCGCCTGGGCGGTAAGAGAAGTAGAACGATAATATACACCGTACGCAGACGCACATACTGTTCTAATGATATGAATTGAGAAAATAAAAACAGATCGAATAATAATAGACTAATAATAACACTATTCGCAAAAAACAAAAACCCAAAAATCACTATTAAACAGACATTGTATATGTCAACAAAGATAGACGCAAGTTACAAAATCGGTTAACTACCAAGCTCTAGCTTTGCCCTTCCCCTTGTTAAGAGCTCCGTATGAGGAGCTGATCAAGGCCGGGAATTCTTCCTCCTGCTGTACAGCAGCTTGTTCGCGGCTCTGCTCCTCAGCGAGACTCAATTGAATAGCAAACTCAAGATCGTCCATCTCCTTTTGGCTGCTTCTTTCCGCCGCCGGAGGCGAGAAGTCTGGAGACTTGAATTCGTGTTTATCGACTTTCGCACCCTTAGCATATTTGATTGGTATTGAATTGCTTGGAGCTGGATGATAGTCAGACGAGCTTGAAGTCTCATCGAGTAAACTTAACCGAATTGCCTCGGCGATATCCGGGGCCAGCTCTTCCTCAACGGTCTCTAGTACTGGCGAAGAGGACGAAGAAAAGTCACGAGATGGAAACGAACTGTCCTGTGGGGCAATGGTGTCACTAGACACACTACTAGCGACGGTACTGCTTTCACTCTCTCTCCGTTTGACCACATCGCTATTCCAACTCTCCTCACTCAGCATCTGAGCATAAGCCATAAGCTCTTCTTCAGTTGCACCCGGTCCAAGTATGTCGGTTCCGAATCTATTACTGAGACGTTCTCTCTGTTTGCGGTCCTCGACAACCTGGAGTTTCATTTCTTGCTGCTCATCTTCGATAAAATCCTTCAACGCACCACGACCAGTGCTTGTAAATCGTTGCCCATCGCCAGAAGCAAGGCTACCTCGATGAGATCGTCGCAAACGACGCTTGTTGCTCTTGTACTCATCAGCTGCTGATGAGCTATACGACCAATACCGTACATGTGTGCCGAGCGACATAACCCCCCGTAACACAGTTGGGTCAGGGTCAAGACAA
Source organism: Talaromyces proteolyticus (assembly GCF_021365285.1). Lineage (NCBI taxonomy): Eukaryota > Fungi > Ascomycota > Eurotiomycetes > Eurotiales > Trichocomaceae > Talaromyces > Talaromyces proteolyticus. The sequence goes on along the minus strand of NW_025764282.1, from coordinate 2,238,808 downwards.
ATAGCACCCGCTGCGAAGAAGTTGTTCCCAGTTCCCAGTATGGATGCCTCGGCCTGGATTAGACGACGACGAGCACGAGACGAAAAACGAGAGTGAAGTGTACGGATCGGTTTGATGGTAGATGCCAGGGGATCCCAAGCCTGGACCAGTCCGTCGTTTCCACCGTGCACAAGGTAAAGTGATGTCAAAGCTAGACATGAGATCTGCGGAGACTCGGTACGTATTATCCGCACAGGCGCAACAGAGTTGGTCTCATCTGAAGTGCGGCTAGTTGGGGCTCGCATATTCCATACATACACGGAACCCGAAGTTGTTCCCACCGCCAGAAGACGGGCTCGCTGTCCAGGGACCTCGGTACCAGTGCCCGGCGAATTCATATGCGGTAACGGGGACGAAAGAGGTGACGACGTGGTAGAAGCTCCTGCTCCTGACATGCCAAGTAGAGGATCTTCAGCAGTCGTAAGTTGAGCTAGCATAGACATGTCCATCGCAGTCGATGTCAGCTGGAGAGACTTGCAATTGTCGAATACAAAATCTGTAGTCTTCCACATTGTGTTCGCTAGTGTTAAGATATCGCCATCCATATGGTTCGAGTCTCTAGATCGTGACACGCTAGGCACTTCGGCCAACTGAGGTGAGCTTGGTCCGCCGAACAAAGAGATCACTGGTTTCGGTGTTGAAAATCTTGACAGATGTTCTGCGACAGTTTCGTGCTGATATGGTAACCTTTGACGAACATATCTGTGGATCGAAGCACTCTGTTCGTTATCAAGACCACAATTCACAACAACGATAGATTCTCCAACGCCGAGCATGTCATCGCTTGCAAAATCAACTTGAAGCTGTCGTCGCATATCCCAACCCTCGCAGACTTTCCGAAAGTGTTTAGGCTTGAAGGAAAGAAACTTTTCAATCTCCTTCGTTTCGGCAGCAATTTGATCTTTGCTCAAACCGACCGAGTCACCAGAGGAACGTGGACTATAGCTGCCATCTACCAACTCTCGGTTGTACGGATCAGGTCGAGCAACACGGCGAGTTGCCTCGATCATTTCCCAGCGAATACTGCGACCGCTTTTCCAAGCAAGTCTTTCGATTTCTTCTGCAGAGTGCCGTGGAGCAGCCTCAGGAACAGCAGGAATCTCCGTCAAATAGTAAACCTCACCAAGCGCATTCAAAACTGTCGCCCAGATACGACGTTTCGAATGGCGTTTCGTAGAGTAATTCTCATCTACGGCGATAGAGATTATTGGCACACCGGGGCTGAGGACCCATCTGGCCGTTACTTGGCCACGATCAAACCTGTAATCATGCACAGGGCTCGTTCCAAGAGCGTAGGCAGTCAATATGCCGGATGATGTACCGCACAAGATACCCACCATTCCATTAGTCATTTTTAACACGTTCGGTGACTTTGCAATCCATACGGAGCTGACCGCGGTCGTAATCATATTTAAAGCAGGAATACCCAAGTCAGGCTCTGAATCAAGTTCGGAGAAACTGAGGAAGCGACCGCGTTGTTCGCCTGATGAAATGAAGTAGCTCCGCCCTTGAGGGCATCCTTCTCCATAAGCCATGCCGTATAGTTGGCTGACGTCCATCGAGTTGGGGAGTCCGATCATGTCACCGGGTCCCAGTCCATATTCGATTTCGCCTTCATATAGATCGGCAAAATGCTGGAAAAGCGGGGAAGAAAAGCCCCAAGAGCCAGTCTTGCCAGCCGACGGGTCGCTCGTTGAAGCGGCACCCTGTTCAGCCGCTCCGTGAATGAAAAGCGGAGGTTTCTTGGTAGCTATCGGTGTGAAGATGGCATCAACATGACTGACAGGATACAGCAGCTTGGACGTGTAAGTGATCACGGGAGAACCGGTCTGGATACCACCAGCACGAGGATGATGTTTCCCAGGAGATGAGGGAGCAGTTGGTTTCCCTCTACCCAAAGAACGCAGCAGACGTGTTCGAAGGATATACTCGCTACGCCATGATGCCAGTGCCGTTAGCCTAGTGAAGGACCTCTTGTCAGAAACCAGTTCATCGGATGCACAGTCTTCTTCGATGCTACGCGGGCCAGGGAAAAATCGCGCGAAAGCCACCCGCCATGCGTGGGGCGTGGTCACAAGCGTATGGAATCGACGCGACACAAGCGAGATGGCTGTGAGAGAGTTTGGCGGTAAATGCGACAGAATGTGCGTCAAAACCTCTATCATGCCATTATTAGCATGTCATAATCAAAGAAGAACTCGTGCTGCCTACCATTTGGGAGATCGGCCAAAGACGGGCGCGGCTTTATTCGGAACACGTAAACTTTAGATTTCGCATCTGCCGAGCTAGGCTGAAAAACTCGTGAAGGACTGCTGAAATCACTGACGGAACGGATGGGAGAGGTCGGCGCTGAAACAACGCTGTCGACACTGTTCAGTCGCCGTAATAACGAGTCGCCGCTTCCGACGCCCCCGGGCGAGGGTGAGACTTCGTCATCGACACGGTCGACAACGGCGCGGTCTTCGACACCTCCACTAGAGAGAGTGTCGAAGACCGATTCATCACGACGAGGGTCATGGCCATACTGGGAAGAAATGGGAGGATTGGCGGGGTTGAGGTCTGTAGAGGAACTTTGAGAGACGGCAGTAGGCTCGGGTTGCATAAACGTTTTGGCGGGAAGACAAGGGGAACAAGTGCGACTGACCAGAAAACAGCTGGATCAGTCGAGGAAAGAAAATGCGTGCAGTGTAAGCGAGAGAGCTTTGTTGTCGACGAGCAACAGCGGTGTTTGCTGGAGATTGAGGGGGTGGAGGGGTGAAGAGAAAGAGAAGAGAAGTTTACTTCAGACGCGACGCTGAGTCAGGAATGAGGCCGGCCGGCTTACTAACGCGGATGGTAGTGTAGTTGGCACGTTCCCTTCTGCCGCAGTGTGGTAGTATGCATCGATTTTACTGATATTTGAATGGTACAATGTTATTGAATGAGAAGTTCGTATTCTGGTTCAAGTATCGATATTGCCTCTTGAGATTTCAATGTTAAATCTGTTTGGTTCACTTTATTCTCTCAGGGCGAACTTCAGTGTTATCAATTGACGTAGATGAGATATATATAGTCCAGGGCGCATATTTATTACTAGTAACTCTCATCGAGTTCACTGATGACAAAGACCAAAATTAAAAACAATGCAATTCTAGCAAATAAATACTATGGTAGTCACATGCACTATGGATTAGAGAAAAAAAACATCAAAGCTTTGATTTGTTCACCGGGATATTGCAGAGCTCTGGTTGACGCCTGAGGCATCTATATCAATCAATCAATGCTAATAATTTCTGCTGCGCTGCGGCAACGTCGAAACACGCGACGGCCACCTCTCAATCAGCCACTCTCCGAGCAATCTATAGCTCCATGTTGCTCGCTGAGTTAATTGAATATAATATACGCTAAAAGTGAATGGTGCTGGTAGTTCTGGAATCAGCGTGTCGGGGCCCCACGGCGCTCTCCAGGCAGCATCCGCTTTTTGGCACCGATCTTCAGAACCTGAATCTCACAGCGTTCACTTGTCTCAGCGAATATACTTGGTAGCAAGTAATCATAATGCCACCATTGGGAGGTAACTTCTTGTCTTTCTTCGACATATAGAATGAATTAATGCTGACCGGTAATAGACGCTGACACGATTCGCATCCTCGTTTCAACCGACAACCATGTCGGGTATAACGAGCGCGACCCCGTTCGTGGCGATGACAGCTGGAAGAGCTTCCACGAAATCATGTGTTTAGCCAAAGAACGTGATGTCGATATGGTCTTGCTCGCCGGCGATCTTTTCCACGAGAACAAGCCATCCCGCAAATCTATGTATCAGGTGATGCGATCATTGAGAATGAATTGTCTCGGTGACAGACCTTGCGAGTTGGAGTTCCTCAGTGACGCGAGCGAAAATTTCCAGGGCGCTTTTAACCATGTCAATTATGAGGATCTGGATATCAACGTGGCGATGCCGGTTTTCTCGATACATGGAAATCATGATGACCCGTCTGGAGAAGGACATCTTGCGGCATTGGACATACTGCAAATCTCTGGATTAATCAACTATTATGGGCGAACTCCAGAATCGGATAACATCCAGGTCAAGCCTGTCTTGTTACAGAAAGGGGGAACTAAATTGGCACTGTATGGGCTAAGCAACGTTCGTGACGAGCGTCTGTTTCGGACATTCCGTGATGGCAAGGTCAGGTTTTTCCAACCTTCAGTTCAAAAAGACGACTGGTTTAATTTGATTTGTGTACATCAAAATCACCACGCACATACAGAGACAGGATATTTGCCAGAACACTTCCTCCCCGATTTCTTGGATCTAGTTATCTGGGGCCACGAACATGAGTGTCTGATCCATCCAAAACTGAACCCAGAAACGAAATTCCACGTTATGCAGCCTGGGTCGTCTGTTGCGACGTCACTGGTTCCAGGAGAAGCAGTTCAGAAACAGGTATCCATTCTAAGTATCACAGGTAGGGAATTCAAGAGCGAGCCGATACCCTTAAAGACGGTTCGTCCATTCGTTATGAAGGAGATTGTGCTATCGGATGACAAAGAGGCAAAGAAGTTGGCGCGGAAGGAAAACAATCGAACAGAGATCACTCGTCTCCTGATGACATATGTCGAGGACTTGATTGAACAGGCTAAATCGGAGTGGCTAGAGTCGCATCAGGACGACCTCGATGGTGACGAAGAGCCCGAAATCCCTCTTCCGCTGATTCGTCTCCGGGTTGAGACATCGACACCTGACGGGGGTAGTTTTGACTGCGAGAACCCGCAGCGGTTTTCCAATCGCTTCGTGGGCAAAGTGGCCAATGTGAACGATGTTGTGCAGTTTCACCGAAAGAAAAAAGCAACTACAACGGGTCGGAAAGTTGACGATACCGCAGCCGGGGCTGCTATGTCACGTCTCTCGACACTCGACACTGTCAAGGTTGAGCAATTAGTACGGGAACTGCTTACAGCGCAATCATTGACTATCCTTCCTCAGAACTCTTTCGGCGATGCTGTCTCTCAATTTGTGGACAAGGACGACAAACACGCCATGGAAATGTTTGTGAACGAGTCACTAGCCAACCAAGTCAAGTACTTGATGAGCTTGGAACGAGATGCAGACCTTGATGACGAAGACGAAGCGCATCAGTCTCTACGGAATGCAATGGATAAGTACCGCGGCCAAGTGGAGGACCTATTTTCTAAAGGGGCTGTCAAGCGGACTCGAGGCAAGAAACGGTTTAAGCCTAAGCCCGACGGTTGGGACTCCGAGTTTGACGGTCCTTGGGAAGACCAACCCGGTGCTTTGATACATTCCGACAACGAGGGCGGTGACCCCAACGAAGAAGAGGCTGCAGAGGATGGAACCGAGAGGACGACGGCGTCTGCTCGCGGCCGAGGGAGGGGACGTGGTGGTCGTGCCACTCCCTCAACTGCTACGCGCAAGGCTACTACTACAGCTGCCGCTACTACGAAAAAGACTACACAGGCAAGGGGAGGCCGACGTAAACAGGCAATCTCGGATGACGACGAAGAGGAGGATGTCGTCATGGTCGACGATTCAGTAGAAGAACCCGAAGCTATCTTATCTGACGAGGAGGCTTCCCAAGCATTGTTTGTTCAACAAAAGCCTCCTCGGAGTCGTCAACAAGCTGCTAGTACTGCGACCACCTCGAGGAGAGGGGCGCGAACAGCAGCATCTCCGGCGCCGTCGTCGGTCACGGCAGCGGCGTCGTCCACGCGACGAAGTGGCCGAGCAGCGGCAAAACCAACACAGCAGACAACCATCAACTTTGCATCTCAAACGAGTTCGACGGGCACAGGCCGACGCAATGCAGCGCGTTCAGCGAGAGGCGGGTTTGCTGAGCTGAGTGATATTGAGGACGATGACGACGACGATGCCTTTGAGCCGGTTTCTTCCAGCACGCGTAGGCGGCGGTGAATTGATTGTCGAGGAATGGAAGTAGGGCGAATATAATAATAATAAGAAGAATAGCAGTGCTAGTACGTAGTAGGAATGAATGGAGTTCTTCACAAGAACAATCAAATCGCCGCGGCTGTTTGGCCTGTTTGCAGGCAGCGGGGCTAGCCCCAAAGAGGAAGTCATATGACTCGGGTGGCTTTCTGGGCGTTATTTCGTCCATGTACTTGCAGGTACCATGTCGCATCTGCCGTTACCATTGTCATTGCCCTTGTCGTTGTTGACGATATCCCTTGTTCATGCCTGCCAGGTCTACTTCTTTTCTTCTGCGCCATGCTAGGGAGTCCTCACATGGACGGCCCGCCTCTTCTTCAGTATGACGATCTGCGTTTCTTCGCCGTGGTCAGGCCGCCCGCGACGAATCAGCAGCGCAATGCGGACTCGGGGGCCCCAGCATCTCGCCTACGACGACACTACTGGGCGCTAGGCTCTCCATCAGCCGCTAGAGGACGACAGCATGGGCTCGGCAGCTAACGAAGGCAAACTCGCCTGATGAAAGGAGGTCACAGTGGGGGCGCGTGGAGCCGCAGAGAGCCGCGTTACAGGCCATTACAGGCCGTCCAAGAAGGTCCAAGACGATTCCAAGCAGTCAAGACAGCCTCCCAAGACCTTCCAAGGTCGCCCGCTGGCACCGCTTCAGCTAGTGCCGCCAGCGCTCGCCGCTGATTTGCGTTGCCCCCTAACTGCCCCAGGGTCCAAGAGGTGTCGCATAGACTATGAGGCACTGTCTGTCTCAGATGGTGCTCACTGGTGACTGCTCTGTGCCAGTGGGCGCTGTCTCACTGGTGACAGTGCAGCTGTTGCCGAAGTTTCCTCCGTTGGCCTTTGTCCTGTATAGTTAACTTCCCCCCTCGCGTTCGTTCTTTCTCTTCCTCTTCCTCTTCGTCTTCATCCACCACCTTTGCTCGGTGTGCTCCTGCCTTTTCTATTCTTTCAGTCCTTCGTTCACTCGTTTCTAAACCGACTCGTTTACCACTTGCGCTCGCAGCGCTGCCACTCATTCGACCGATTTCATCGCATCCCTAATATTGTCGCTTTTTTGTGTCATTCGCAATTATATCGATCACAATGCCTCTAGTGAGTCCCCCACTACCAGCCGCAATCAATCGCATCCAAGCTGATGTTTGTGTTATTGCAGTCTTACGCAAAACTCCTCGCCGCTGCTTGCGGTTTGGCTTCCACCGCCTCCGCCCTCCACCCGCTGGTCGTCGAAGGCAAGGACTTTGTCAACAGTGTCACCAAGGACCGTTTCCAGATCATTGGTGTTGAGTAGGTCTTCTAAAATTTGCCCTTGTTAGCATGCCGACCACTGATGACTTGAAAGCTACCAACCTGGTGGCTCTGCGGCCTTCAAGAAAACCGCCGACCCTCTCAGCGACAAGGATACCTGCTTGCGTGATGCTGCTGTTTTGCAGCGCCTGGGTGTATGTTCATTCTATTTGGATTTTGCGTTGACCTCAAATTGACGGAACGACTATAGGTAAACGCTATCCGTGTCTACAACTTGGCCCCCTCCGCCGACCATGATGCGTGCGCTTCCATTTTCAACGCTGCCGGTATCTACATGTTCTTGGATGTCAACTCTCCTTTGACCAATGGCGCTCTTGACCAGACTGCCCCATGGACTACCTACAACCACTTTTATATGCAGCAAGTCTTTGGTGTTATCGAGGCCTTCAAGAACTATCCCAACACTGCCGCCTTCTTCTCCGCCAACGAGGTTATCAGCGAGTCCAGCACAGAGAACGCTGGTATCTACATCCGAGTATGCTCCTTGCCATACCCTTCTGAATGTCAGTTGATCTAACAATTTGTGATGTACAGGCTGTTCAGCGTGACATGCATCAGTACATCGAGAAACACGCCAACCGTTCTATTCCTGTTGGTTACTCTGCTGCCGATGTCCGTCCCCTGTTGGTTGACACTGCCTACTATTTGTCTTGCAACCTCGAAAACTCCACTGAATCCCGCTCTGACTTCTTTGGTCTTAACTCATACTCGTGGTGCGGTGATGCCACTTACACATCCAGTGGTTACAACGTCCTCACCCAGGACTTTAAGGATATTTCTATGCCTGTCTTCTTCTCTGAGACCGGCTGCAACAATGTCAAGCCTCGTGTCTTCTCCGAGATCGAGGCTATCTATGGTCCTGATATGTCCTCGTCTCTCTCCGGTGCCTTGGTGTATGAGTACAGCCAGGAAGCCAACGACTATGGCCTCGTCGTGATTAACAGCAATGGATCCGTTTCCCTGCGCGTTGATTACGATAACTTGCAGAAGCAATACAACAAGCTTGACTTGAAAGCCATTACCCAGTCCAACTCTAGTCAGACCTCGATGAACGCTCCCACTTGCAACCCTGACGAGATCACCTCCAACATCACCAAGAGCTTTGACATCCCTAAGCAAGTCGATGGTATTGACAAGCTGATTGCCAATGGATATACTACCGATGTCCATGTTGGTCAGCTAGTTGACGTTACCTCTACTACACCTTCTCAGCAAGTGTACGATACTAACGGCAACATCATCAGCGGAATCAAGCTGAACGTGCTGTCCGACGATGCTACCAATACCCCTTCTAATACGACTACTTCGGGCTCCACATCCTCAAGTGGCACAACTACAAGCGGTAGCAGCGCTGCGGCCACCTCAAGCGGAGCGGCTAGCTCTTTAACTGCTGGTTCTATGACCGGAATTGGAGGTCTTCTTGCTTTTGCATTGATGGCATTGTAAAATATAATCTTATTTATGCCACTGTGTTATCGCTCGTTTGATTCGCTTGAGCTCACTTTGATACCTTTTTTGGAGGACGGTTTCCTGTATATTTTTTCTTCATTGGCAGTGCCGCCACGTCGGAGGATTAGAGTGGGAGACGATTAGTTGTGGGAGTAATTACTTCGTTTATGTGTACTTAATATGAGTTTTACCGTGAACATGGATCGCTTTTAGCTTTCTCTGAGCTGTAACTGACAACGTAGCTTTGCTATGCACTATCGTACGTCTTATTTTTTTTATGTAGACGAGATTTGATTACAAGAGTCAACTGGTGAAGTAATAACAAAATTTATCTCGGAAACTTCCCGGCTAAGGAATGTCCTTCTGACGCTCGAATTGTTTATACCATATATTATCCCCAAATCACTGAAAATTAGCGGTGAATAGGGGTTTTGTGGAATAAAATGACCACAAATACATTATTTTGATGACGTTGTGGGTTGGGCGTATTGATAGAACATCACCGTGCGCTTCTTACATGTCAGATGCGGTCAGAATGCGACTTCTAGGGATGATATATCAGGGAATACTTACATGGGCATTGACAAAGATTGCTATTACTTATAATATTAATTGCTCCTTCTCGGTAGGGGAAGAAGTGGCGGCTGTCATCTTCTGCACGCTGAGCTTTACAGTATGATCCCCTGGCAGGGCCGTGAGAATAAGAATATGACATGCTGCTTCACCTGCGGGTAGAAGGGGGAAGGGGGGGAAGATGTGATAAAAATGTTACCATCCTATCCACCACAAATCTAGAACGTCCATGTTCTTTCGATTGGCCATCCAGATTTTGCACATATCAAATACTAGCGCAATTGTGAATTTGATGAAGTTGTTGCCGTTCTGTATGTGTTCTTATATATAGAAAATGACGAGCCTCAAGCATTTGTAATGTGGGATACGTGTCGCTATGTGCAATAGGTCATGATTAATGTAGAAGCTTTGTTGAATATTGTCTATGCTAACAGGTTCGCATCCTTCTTCCTTGGATGTAGGAGAGAAGAAGGTTCCTGTTCGCTAAGTTCTCATTGACGTAAGCTTCAAGGGGAGTAAGAAGACGTAGACTACACTGCACCCTGCCATTTGATATAGCCAGAAGGGGACAGGTGAATTTACTCCCTGGAAAAGGAACCTCAAAGTCAGCATTGTCGGAGAGATAGTCAACCTTCGTCTAGCAGGATTTTTCAGACTGACAGCCGTCATTTTCGGGACTGATAAAAACCCCTGCAAGTTCCCAGAAGCCATCAATCTGTGGATGGACAGTGTTGCGATCAACAGAGTGCTAAAGGATACGGCAGAGATCCGAGATAGTCCAACCACCGCCTAACACGTCGCCACAGACATCGAACCACGGATTTGAAAACCTTCCGACCAAGCAGAAAAACGTCGAAAAAGGGTCGCATACACTCCAAACCCGGAAAAGAGCTAACATCTCCTCACCCAGTACCCTGCCACCAGCAAAGGCTCCGTCTGGTGGTGGAGGCAGAGCCCCCGCGGCACATCAATTTCGAGGAGCTGAGAATCCCCGTGTGATCTATGGCTTGAAAGTGTTTATTTTCATTTTCTTCTCCCTGAATATCACCTAGACCAATTCCTCAACAGTTCTCTTTAGAACTCGGTGCGAAACTTTGGGCGGTCTTCCTTCCAACCGCGCACAACGAATTGCGCATTTCAACGCAGTCTGCATACATCTATGTATGCTGAGTTGATGCATATTATTGCTGTCTGCCGACCAGAGCCAATCTTTGTGTGTTTTAGAGCTTTGATAGAGAGCTTTCTCGTAGATTAGTACCAGTCGTCAGGTATCGTTTCAGGAGCCCCTAACCAGCTACACCGATGCTTCTCTTGATGACGGCCCATGAGATAGATCTCCGGTTGAATGAGCATCAAGGGTACTCATACTCTAGCGGTTCAGCGTATCACGCGAACATAATTTGATATTGTGCAACCATACTGAAAGGTATTAAGAGGGAATTTTCTTGTAGCCCTCTTCCGCATTTCCTGCTCCCATCAAGTGACTAATTGCTTAGCCCAATCTTCTATCTGTTTGAAAACGGTCGAGTTAGATAAAAAGGTCATTTTATATTCTTTCTTCGACCGAGACGGAATAGAAATTGGTGGTATAGTGATAGACGGGATGGAGACCAACTCTTGGACTAAGAGGTCGTAGATATGCTATCGTATTTTATGATAGCAATATCGTACAAGAGGTCTTGAACTAATATAATGGAAGACTCGGAGCGTCCATGATTGATACGAGGTCTGGTGAAGAGATTGAACTTTGAGAAGGAAAGAGAAAAAACATCATGCTTAAAAAAGAGAAAATAGGATGGAAGAATGAAGGACATTAAAAACCTGAACGATCTGTGCTTGCCTATATGCCGATGCAATCATGTTTACCAACACAAAGAGAGGAACAAAAATATAGGGTACAAGAATGTAATGCATGGTAGGTGTTGTCTGTGTGAGACGTAGGTGGTTCATGGCCGAGGAGATAGGGATAAGTGGGAAACGGCAGATCAACTGTTTTGTTCTCGGTCTTCAAACAAATCATGACACTTGTCAGGTTAAGGAAAGGCATAGGATATGAAAGATCCTCGGAGGAAAGCTTCTCAAGCGGCCGTGTAGGCGCCTCCACTGCATGTATTCAATATTCAAAAATTTGCTTAACAAACATGTATGGCTCAAAAGGGGAAAGTATTTGACTGATTAAATATGTTCAGAATCCGAGATTTCATCACAGGGAAATGTCAAACTGATCATCCCTTTATATAATCCTATACATCAATAACGTGATATGTTCATTAATGTTTGACAATGGAATATCGTTACACCGATGCTTTTGCATCCTTCTCTCCACTACTCATTGTCCGCTTCGTTTGCCTCTTGTCCCACCAAGCTTGCAAAGCTGCTTCCGCCTCATTTTGAATACGGACCACCAAATCCGGGTCCTCTGACCTCGTCCCCTTCGTCTTAAACTCCTCAAAAGCGGCATCCACATCGGGGTGCCATCTAGGCCCCTGTTGCTGGGAGACAAATTCCAACTCATTATTACCGCCCGTTTCAACCCGTTTTTGAAACCGATTAATACTTTTCAGCATATCCTGCATGTCTTGGAAAATTTGATCTGATGGCATTCGTTTCATACCAACCCAATCCAGTCCCTCTAGGCGAAATTGCGGGTCTACTTCAATAGTAGCGCGGATCACTCCCTTTGTACGAAACTTATTACCCGACACCAGATATGCACGGTCGGATGCATTTGCCCGGCCCTGGAGGATGCGCGAGACACGGGTGGCAACAATTTCGGCAAGGGACGAGTAGATCAATTCAGCGAGAAAGACCAGCTGCATGAACCCGCGCATATTAACCATGCAGGCAACAGAGCAAATGGCGGATAACGTGCCTGTGAGAGTCCAGAACCAGTGAAGTGTGTTGCTTGTCCATGTCCGTTTGAATCTCCAAGTAGTCCGTGCCCAAGCTTCCATCGTGTCTTGGCGGCCCTTGAAAACAACTGTGCCGCCTGCTGCTCGTTGGTAGATGGCATAACGGGTCGTGTCGTCTTCCTTGATGGGAGTATCTTGCGGTGTGACCAAAGATGTTGTTGAAATTGCAAGGCCAGCTAGCCAGTGCATTCCGTAGAAAAAAAACAAAGTGATTGCCCAAATATCGATATACAGGATCCCCAACACGATCCCGGCAGCGATGATTAGCCCACTCCATAAAGAAATGAAGTCGAGAGCCCGACGACCAAGCCACTTGGTCGCTTTTGGTAGACCAGCTGGCGTCTCAAGTTCATCCATGCAAACAAGCATGAAATCATTGACTGGCACGGAAGAAGACTTGTAAGCAATCACATCGTTTAGCCACATTTTACTAAAATCTAAAGGAAACTCCTTGAACACCATATTCGAGACGACAGGCAAGCTCTCCGTGTCCTGAGTGCACAACGTGATGGCGGGATGAATGGACTGAAATGTTGCGGTCAAATGTTCGACCAGCACCTTGACGGGGATCAGGGTCGCCCCCATCATCATCGTGTGCGGCCAGATGAAGACTTTGCGGTCATACTGAGTATACAGCCTGGCGGCACTCGCACTGGCGCGCGGGTTGTGGAGGACTGCAGCGACGCCAAGCGGATCGAAGGTGACGCTCCTGTCGTCCTTCAAGGTCGCTGTTGCCTGCGCGCTGGGATTGTCAGTCAGGGGGAGCTCGGCCCGGACCGCAACCACATTCAGCGCTACCCCCACCAGCCACAATCCGATGTTGGTTGGGAGGGACATTTTTCTAAATGGGTGTTGGCGATGGTGGCATGATGGTTGAATGCAGAGTTTTGGTGTTTGTTTGTTTGTTAGATTGCTTTCTTGTTTTTTCTGTGAGAGTGTGAGTAAGAGCTAATCGGAGTCCACACAGACACTAAGCTGGCGTGCGGCTGGGAAGTTCGGCCTATCAGGTTAATCTTAATGCTGGTTTTAATAGACCACGTCGAACCCAGCAGCAGTCTGCGGTGGGATTTAAGTTGACAACCATCGTTGATGAGGTTCGCATTGGGTCATTGCGCAAGAGAACCGTGAGTATGGATTCCAAATGCAGTGCCGAAATTGACATGACGTTTGAAGAGCCGAAGATCCAGTACGGGGGAGTAACAGAGTAATGAGGTGTAAGTGTACTTGCTTCCGCAATCGCTTCAATTTTCCGATAAAGCTGGAATCGCTGCTCATGGTGGGTTTGCTCCAATAACAGTGTCTCTAGTAGGCGAACCAAACGGCATAGAATGGAAACACTCATTTGATGGAAGTTTTCGTTTTAATTAGCCCTCAAAGCGATAGACCAGAATATCAAACAAGGCCTCAGTCTTGAAATGAAATGCAAATGCAACCAGCTCTAAAAGCCGGATTGCTTCCAACCGGGCTACGTGGGGCAGAAAGAGATAATTACCCCATCGCCTCCGGCTCTTTGAATCAATTGCGCGCGCGGTGTCTGGCTGTGGTTGGACAGCAGGGGCAATTCCGTGCTCACGTGAGATGTTTATCAGCGAGCCTCTTTGCTGCTTCGCATAGAGCCTGTTATAGTCGAGTATGTGAGATTGGGTATACCCGAAAGCCTTCCGGGAACAGCCTCGGTTTTCTGCGAGTGCTGCAGCATCGACATCTTCTAGCGGCACTGATCTCGGTTTGATCTAGGTGGAGTCTAAGCTTGTTAGAGACACTGCAGAGATACCATAGAGCGCGAGAATAGACGTTGATAGAACATGTCCAACGACGAGGATCGACAGCTCATTGCATGGAGATCGAGGCCGCGGGGTCGAGGCCTACCCGCAGCCCGCAGCCTAGGCTTCCGTTCGCCCATCTCGGGTCAGGCAGGCATATTAAGGTTCGACTTTCATTGTTGCGAGAATAAGCAGGCAGCATGTCGAGCAATCCACCCATCGGATAAAAGGTCAGAGATTGACCAGCGCCAAGCCGGCTTGCCAGTCGCGCGCAGTTCGGCGAGATAATTAATAATAAAGCATAGCATGCATCATTAATGGGTCGTATCGTACATAGCAAGGAGGAGCAAGGAGGAGCAAGGAGGAGGGGCAAGTAATGATACAGTGCGAGCGTCGGCCGAGAGCGTGATTGGCAAATCGGGGCAAGGGCGAAGGACCCGCTCAGAGGGGCGCTCCTTCCCCGCACTCGGCTGGCCACGGCAAATCAGGAAGGTGCGAGGCAGGACACGCAGCTGCAGACTGGCACTATTATTAATATTTATCTTCATTATTCAGGCCAATGGGCCGCGCTAAGAGCTGCAGCCGCGAGCGTGATTGGCCGCGATATAGTGGTGAATTATGGTAAATTATGCTCCTATGACGAACCCCCCGTCCGCCGCTGGTCTGTGTCCACTGAACACGGTGCGCAACCCCGCGCGCCAGAGAAAGCTCTCTCGTTCTTCATCACTATTATTAATATATTAATAACGACCTGCCGGCCTCGTCCTACTCTCTCTTCCACACACCTGTACACCTCCAGCTCACTGCATCATGGCCCTGTCCCAGACCATCACTCTCCCGAACGGGATCAAATACGAGCAGCCTCTCGGCTTGTATGCTGCCCCTCCTGCATATATACCACTGCGCTCTTGCTGACGCTGTCCAATAGGTTCATCAACAACGAGTTCGTCAAGGGCGTCGAAGGCAAGACCTTTGAGACCATCAACCCCCACGACGAGAAGCCCATTGTCGCCGTGCACGAGGCCACTGAGAAGGATGTCGACATCGCCGTCAAGGCTGCCCGTGCCGCGCTCGAGGGCGAATACAAGAACGTTGCTCCTTCCGTGCGAGGGCGCTACCTAACCAAGCTGGCCGATTTGCTCGAGGAGAACATCGAGACCCTGTCGGGCATTGAGTCCCTCGATAACGGAAAGTCCCTGTTCTGGTCCAAGGTCGACATCACCAACGCCGCTGGCTGCATTCGCTACTATGGCGGCTGGGCAGACAAGATCACCGGCCAGACAATCGACACTGACGCGAAGAACTTCACCTACACCCGCCATGAGCCCGTTGGTGTCTGCGGTCAGATTATCCCATGGAATTTCCCAATGCTGATGTGGGCGTGGAAGATTGGCCCCGCTTTGGCGACCGGAAACACCATTGTCCTCAAGTCGGCTGAACAGACTCCCTTGTCCGCGCTTTTTGCTGCTAGCCTTGTCAAGAAGGCCGGCTTCCCCCCAGGTGTTGTCAATATCATCTCTGGGTTCGGCAAGACCGCTGGCGCTGCCATCTCGTCGCATATGGACATCGACAAAGTCGCCTTCACTGGCTCCACACTGGTTGGACGCCAGATTCTCCAGGCCGCTGCCAAGAGCAACTTGAAGAAGGTTACCCTCGAGCTCGGTGGCAAATCGCCCAATATTGTCTTCCCAGATGCTGATATCGAGAATGCGATCTCATGGGTTAACTTTGGTATCTACTATAACCACGGCCAATGCTGCTGTGCGGGCTCGCGTGTCCTCGTCCACGAAGACATCTACGATAAATTCATCGAGGCATTCAAGAAGCGTGCCGAGAGCAATAAGGTGGGAGACCCGTTCGACAAGGAGACCTTCCAGGGTCCCCAAATTTCCCAACTCCAATTCGACCGCATCATGGGATACATTGACGAGGGCAAGAAGGCCGGTGCTAAGGTAGTCACTGGCGGCGAGCGTCATGGCTCTCAGGGTTACTACATTAAGCCTACCATCTTCGCTGACGTTACCAACGACATGAAGATCGTCCAAGAAGAGATCTTCGGACCAGTCTGCACTGTCCAGAAATTCAAGACTGAGGAAGAAGCCATCAAGCTTTCCAACACCTCTAGCTACGGTCTCGCCTCCGCCGTGCACACCACCAACCTCAACACTGCTCTCCGTGTCTCGGCCGCCCTGCGCGCTGGCACTGTGTGGGTCAACACCTACAACACGCTGCACTACCAGGTTCCATTTGGTGGTTACAAGGAGTCCGGTATTGGCCGAGAATTGGGCTCATACGCGTTGGAAAACTACACCCAGATCAAGAGTGTCCGTGTCTATCTTGGTGACGCTTTGTTTGGCTAGCCGATTGTTAAGACTCGTTCTATTCTAAAGAAAATTTGTTCTAAGTGTAATTATTAAACGATATTCCCATATTGGCAACGTGAATATGATGAAATTGCCACGACTAGTGACCAGATTTAATAATAGTCGCAAAAGTAATTCACATCAAAAGTATCAGATGCATCTAGGTATACATCATTTTGATTGGTAGTGCACTATACCCGACGACTGCCCCTCAAGTTCCGATACCTTGACCCCCACAGAAAATACTAGATCATCAATGTAAGTAATAATCCAAGTATGCATTCGACGCCATCAAATTCGTTAACCCGGATCTAATCATTGGTGGATACGTTCGGGATTATTTAACCCGAGCAATTTCGGCATAATAATGCCCGAGATGTTAAATAGCACCGACCCAATAAGAAGTACCAGAAATACGTACGTATATTTGATTAGCGAACTATGATATATCGAAGAGCTCTATTATTAGTGCGTGAATCACCTCTCCCAGCCCTATTAGGAATATGTCAGCTCACCGCCCTGGTATGAGATACAAGGGAGATACCTATATAACAACTATATGCGACGCTAGATTGCTCAGCCTGGCTCAGTGATCGCTCAATGAGCAGTACACACTAGCTCTGGGGGCGATCGTGGTCCAGTCTCATCCCAAAATGTGAGGGATTATGGCTTTTTATTTCATCACAGCCTCCACCTTTTAAATCCACTTCAATTCATTACCCTCAGCTTGGCCCTTGCGTTACGTAAGATCAAATGCTATCATAAATGGTGATCGATCAATTCCTGCTCCTTGTGTCTCTCTCATTAACTACATCGTCTAAAAATTTGACATTCGCTTTTCTACATTCATGAGAAAGCATGACATCAATCAGAGGATTTTTTCACTAGAAAACCGTGATTGTCGAGTTCCGCTACAGTACGTCAGTCTATAATCAAGTTGACTGCGAATAAGGCAGACACTTCTTATAAGGGTCTGAATCGATGAAGAAACACAATCAACATCTAGCTCCGCAAAACCACAAGAAAATAGTACTGATCGATTTCGACTGACGGGGTCTACCTGATGAATATGAGCTATTAAATTCGCATTACAAGCTTTTTTCCATGTGATACTAACTGGCTTGGAATTCTAGACCTTCATTAAACCAGATTAACGTCTATTATTCTTAATTAGAGACACATTTCACCTATCTCGAGATTCTAAATCTCATCCTCTATCTGTAATAAAGTATCACTAATTTTCAATAATATTTGATCGCCGAACTGAGCGGGGAGCGAGCAAGTTGACAAGATGTGTCCAACGTCATCATTCCTTAGAGCAGGCATCATTACATACAATTGATCAGTCAGGATGACTATACATATCATAGAGAACGAATTTAACCCCTTAATGACGGAATGGCACGGTCATTAATAACACCAGACAGTGGTTTGCTTATTCCTAGCCACAATTCAGCCAATAATTGATTAAAAATCCCATGATGTCAAACAGGATAAAGTACTCATTAATTTTATAAAGACTATCAAGCCAATGACCTATTACGACTTTTATATTTAACTTAGTTCAAACAGAGCCACATCAAAGGTGTGCTCTGGGCCAACAATTCGTGTTTTTATGCTTTTTGTGGATTCAAATTACATACCATTACAGTCACTCAACTTCTTACAATGGCTTACTTATCTTTGGAGCTTTTATTCATTAATTGCCAGCTCGGACTTGCATTATTATAGTTCTTTAAAAATGCGCATATTTACCTCATTGGAAACACCATGAACTCTAAAAAGTTGAAACGCATAGAGAGTATATCTAACCCCTTTCATTTTGGGGAAGGAAATGCTACGGAACAGACCGATACTTAAGTAACACCGACTCGGATGGCTTGCTCCAAAATGTGAGGTATTTACAACCAGACGTGTAGTATACAATAATGTGAAATATCTTTGAATCTTTGTTGTATTACTGAATGGCTAAAAAATATATCATATCAGAAGCCTCTGATAGGAAAGGAAAGATGATCTGTAGCACTAAAATATCAGACCATGGTAAAGAAAGGTTAGTTGTTTATGTGAAAAAACTGTCTGTGTAGTCAGACGCATTAGTTGACATCAATATTGGGTTTATTAGCCTCGAGATTTCAAGCCCCCATTTTAAGACCAGACGAATGTGAAGCTGAAAGTGGACATAGACTGGGAGAGTATTTAATGATTGTACAGAAATGAGGTTCACGAAAAATTGAATTTTTCAAACTTTAAAGGCAAATAGGAAATGTAGACCTTCAACACTATATTACTGGTATAACAAATATTTTACAGTCCTCCAGGTGTATATGTAGGATTCTTGTTTGTTCTGTATCGAAATATTTAGTTATGTTTTAACTAGCTCTAATATATATGTCCTTCCATAGGAGGCCGGACAATGTGATCTCTTCTATGAAGATATATCCACAGTATTGAGCACAAAACCATTTCTTATGTCAATGCATAAAATCCTTTTACGAGGTTAAAATATTCTTTCTTATTTTATGCGTTCCATAATTCTATACTTATGCGTCGTATCCGGGGGAAAACAACAAAAGTAGGGGAATGCATTATCCCTCGATTCACGATGCACATGTCTGAATGTCGTGAGAATAACAAGATTACTAAAAATTATGAAGAATTTAATGTCTAATTACAATCTTTCCTCCAGCATCGTGCGAATCAAGTATCTCATGCGCCTTCTGAATATCCTTCCACTCAAAACAATATGTCGGTTTTGCATCCCATGCCCCCTTCTCCAGCTTCCGCACTATCTCCTGTAACGGTATTGCAGACAAAGGGAAATCTTCGGATCCCAATACTTTACTATGAAACAAACAAAATTGAACACCGGACTTCATCTGTACCATAGGATTGAAATCTGGTACCGGCGCCAGACCACCCAACCACCCAGCTTGTAGCATTCGACCACCGGTACGAGTGAGATTGATCGATTCCAATAAGACGCTATTGCCGATCAAGTTCAGGACTTTATCGAATGTGTGCTCTGCGGGGAATTGTGATGCTAATTGTGTCTGTTCAATTTTTGATTCTTCTACACCCATTTTCTTCAGCACCTCAAATCGTTCCTTGCGCCTTGTGGTCGCCGTGACACTGGCTCCTGCATTGACGGCGAGATTCACGGCGGCCTGACCGATTGTAGAAGTTGCTCCTCTTATAAGTAGCCTTTCTTTTGGCTTCACGTCAAGTATTGTGAATATACAGGAATATGCGGTTGAATAAACCTCTGGCAGTGCGGCGAGGTCTTCCCACGGTAGTGATGTCTCAATAGGACTGACATTCGAGACCGGCACGGTCACATATTGGCCGTATCCACCTGGACGGTTGCGACCCATGCCTCCCATGACTGCGACTACTTTGTTTCCTATAGGTAGTTCATTTCCTGGACATGATTCGACAACGCCGACGCATTCAAGTCCGGTGATGGGGTTCCATTCATCCCATTCACCTTTTCGCATGTGCATTTCGGCATGATTGAGTCCGAATGCTTTGACCTGGATGAGGACTTCTCCTTGAGCGGGTGTAGGCTTGGGGACTTGTTGATACTCGAAGACCTCCGGGCCGCCAAATTTGGATATGACGATAGCTTCCATAGTAGACATGTCGGCGCTCAAGTAACAGGTTTTGATGTATCAAAGGTTAAGTTGAATAAAATAAGTGTCGGATATAAAAGCATATGAATAGATGTTGCAGCGAACAGGCGAATTGTGAATGATCTGGTAAGTCTCCATGGCGTCCGGGTGCCATCGACTCTATTTATACTTGAGAGTGCTTTCTCTTCGTTGGGGGGAGTATGACAAACGTCATCGACTCAACAATTAGTAATCCATATGCTAATTACTACCATACTTCAGTTTTTTTTTCTTTGACAAGTTTGTTTCGTTTAGCATGTATGCATTTCCCTTTATTTTGCTGTTATAGTCGAGAAAATCATATGCGTGGACGAATCAGAAAGCCCTGCAGTGGCGGACAAACAGACTAAACCGAAATGGCAAATTCCCATCCCAGTACATGCATATACGCTAAATCGCTTCCAGTTTAGTTCTCAACGCCACCATGGGACGACAACCTTGGCTATCATTGATTTCTGCGATCCTGCAAGTCAAAGGACGGAAAGTTCGAAATGTAGCAGACTCAAAACCTCAGCAATGATCCTAGCGTCGGCTAAATTGGACTTGCCTACCTAGATTAGTCTACCAGTTGGTCAAGATCAAATGGCAGAAGAGAGAAACACACCCACTTCTCGTCGAAACTTTGTATTTGTGCCCGTCACGAACCCGGGAGAGCGAGCAGACGCACAAACTCGTCATTTAATTCGCAGTCACCCACAGCTCGAACATAATCGTCTATATCCGCGTACTTCTCCACGTAGAAAGAATATCATTGAGTTGGATGTCACACCATTGCTCGAGAACAGCCAGACCTTGGTTTCGCCACGTGGTGCGCATACACCGAGCTCCGATGTAAGAGCTTCTACCCAGCTCTTACGACAAGACGATGAGGATGGCCGAAATCAGCTAATACCGAGTCTCGTTACCGCACTGAGTGCTCATCGATTTGATCCGTTTGTTTCGTTTGATATTGGACTGAGCTATAGATCGCATCAGCTCTGGGATCACGGTTTGTGTCCTTTGCCTTCCTATAAGATTGATTCAACTCCACCAAACGTCTCTGAAAATTCTGGGGTGGAGCTGACAGTAATACAGCCTATGACGGAACATGCCCCAAATTTCGTGCACTCAATACCATCGGTTTCCTTAGCATTGCTCGAGAAACCATTGCAATTTCCCAAATGCTAGCTTCATCAGCCTGGCATCTCGTACACTATCTCCGATCCGACAACGATCGAGGGGAGGACGTGAGATATTCCTTGATTACAACGCAGTCTCTTCAACAAAAACTTGATAATCCGCTCACATGTACGACCGATGAAGTTGTTATTACTGTTTTGGCTATGGCGGCGTACGCTGTATGTTATTGAAATGACCTAGCATAATATGAAAATATTTTACCACTGCTTGTATAGTGCTGACTGAAAATTCTACAGAACTTAATTGGAAATATCAGTTTATTCAAAGTCCATGCTGATGGGCTGTCTGAGATAATACGCTTGCGTGGCGGCGAGGATAGTCTGACGTTACCATCTCTTCGATTGGCCCTATTTTGGTAAGTATTGAAACTCGAAATTAGAAATTTAAAATTCAAAACTGGTCGCATTCTAACATCTCCTAGGATAGATGTAAACGGGTGTTTCCGAGCTGACTCTTCTCCTCGCTTTCCTCCACCCTACCCGCAACTAGCAGCACAAAGCAATCTACCAACCCTCACCATGCCTTTGGAACAAAGAGAACTTTCCTCAGAGCATATATTTACTTCGATAACAGAGAGCCGAGTAGTGACCTTTATTCTATGCAAACTGCACGAGATCACCACTATTGCTCATCATCATGACACTCACCGTGCCCATTTCGCAATCTTCAGCCTCTCTCCCATGATGCATGCCTTTTTCTCTCTGCCCCGTGCAGCTGTACATGACGAGTTACACTTGCGACAACGAGAAAGCGTGCGTCTCGCGGGAATATTATTCCTGCTTAACCTGCGATATCGGTTTGACGACGAGCTGGAATCGGGTTTGATCTACGGACTGAAACTTCAAGACATGTTTCAGAAGTCTGGTATTATATCTGAATGGATCAAGGAAAGTCATAGCTCAGACGCAAGAATATTGCTTCTATGGATATCTACGGTTGCTGCTTGTTCGCCATGTATCTCAGAAACATTGCGGACCTCCTTTGTGAATTGTCTTTCACGAGTCATTGCACTCATGGGTATATCAACCTTTGAAGCTTTCGAGACGTTGATCAAGGAATTTTTATGGTGCGAGGAAGCTTTTGGTTCTGAGTTGCGTCATTTGAATAGATACTCACTATTTGACTCATAAACAAGTAAAAATTATCAACTATTTATACTCTGCTTCGCTCAAATAGATCCTGAATACTGTTACACTCTACAAAAGCATATTAGCCCATAGGCCTTTGAAGAAGCTCAAGAGTCGGACTTGGAGCGAGAGTTTGGTCGATTCGGTTGTACTGAAAGGTATGACTGTCCCCAATTTTCTTTACGCCGTGGCCCATAAATATCAAGCCTTTGTTGTGAAGTCCTTATTCCAGCGTTGAATGACTCACTAACGCACTGTTTTTTTTATTTCTCTAGCCGCGTACAAGGAGACCGACGGACTTCGTATTTACGTCTACTCAGTGATCAGTGATCCATGGGTGATTAGTCATGTATAAAGCGTAAAAGTGGCGACGGATTTGATCACGGCCATCGTTAGTCGCATCTATTTGTTTCATATAGCCAACATACATGTATGTGTGTCGATACTTTTCACTTGGTCTAGAATTACTCTGAATAAGTATTAGCACCCACGTAAAATGGGACATCAATTTTTTGAAATATAAATTGATTTATTTACGATATATCCAATGACTCAATATTAGCTCCGAATTGGTGTCGCCTGAAACAAGATTAGACTATCCTATAATCCGTGGTCCCATGTATTCTTAGATTCCGCCTTTGGGTTCCTTTAGATACCATCATTAATTTAATGTTGATGTATGCGATATATGAAACTCTCACTTGTATCATGCAAATTATCTTATATATATTCTATGTTTCATCTTCATCCTCTAAATACCCAGTCTAGTCTAGAGCCCACCCGAACTATAAGGCTGGAGAGTAAAAGAGAACGTCCTTTCCTCGCAGGGAACACGATACTTGTCCAAAGTCCGAGGTCCACAAGCACCTGTTCCAACACCACAACTCTCCACATCTAGTCTCACTCTGACAACCTTTTCTGGAACGAGGTCGCACGCATGCAATGCTTTCTCAATTGCCTCGGCACTATATCTAGTCGCAACCCATTGGAACAGCGTGGTGGTATCTTTATCGCTACCCACCTTCTGCCTTTGGACCTGTAATCCCCTTCCCCGTCCATCTCTGACCCTCAACCAGCGCGTCTCCATGCGGTTTCCGCCTTCTTGGGGTACTTCGTAGGGCGTATGAAGCTGAGCCGTGTTTGCGCTGTAAATACCCACCTTCTGAGCACGCTTTTTGTCGGCATATGCCTCTCCAGGGCCTAGACCAAACCAGCTCGCATTGTCCAACTCATCCGCAAGACGGAGATTGAGCCCAATTCGCGGCAGGTCTTTGGGTATACGTCCCTCAGGTTTCAGGTGCACCTTAATGTTTATAGCTCCATCGCCAGTGACTTGATAGGTAGTTGTAGCGTGGAATCCCCAGGCTAAAATGGGAGGTGTGAGGTATGTCTCCGTGACTATTTTGATAGTCGTTTCATTGATTTGCTCCACATTCATATAGCGTAACTGAGACTCAACCGTATCGAGACCGTAACGTCGCCATTCTAGCAGATCCCATGGAACGTCATTGTCTGTTGGAGGCCGCCAAAACCCGATGTTTAGTGAGGTGCCTTTAGAGTCTGGGGAGAGGAGCTCTTGGCCCTGGGTCTTCCAGCTTGTCAGGCTGCCAGTTGTACGAGAGAATGACAGGTTGAATGCTGCTCCGGTTACGACATGGCGAGTCGGTTCTACATAACATATAAGGGCAAATTTAGGTGTGGATAATGTTCCTCCCGCCAGGAATGATGAGCCTTCATCGAGGCGGGCTTGAAAACTGGCTACTTCAAAGTTGGCCTCTGCCCATACGGAAGCGCCAACCGTAAATATGACTGTCAGCCAAATTTCACCTGATTTAGCACGCGGGATGTTGTATGGCAGTGCCAGCTGTCCTGTCTGCCCGGCTTTGATTCTAGGCAAATCGAAGGTTCCCGCCGCGACCACCTTAGAACTATTCCCATATTAGATAAAACTGGAAGAAAAAGGTTGGCACTTACTCTTCGTCCATAACCTCGACTTTATAGGTCGCGCGGATTTCATCAAGGCTGACAAAGTCATGTCGGTTTTGGATATGGATTGTGCCATCACTGACCCAACCATGTACAGGTGCGTAAGCCTTGCGCAGCTCAACGAGCCCAGGTGTCGGAGTATGATCGCTAAAGCAGAGCCCATCGAGAACAAAACTTCCATCATTTGGAAAGTCACCAAAGTCCCCACCATAGCCGTAATATCCCTTCTCTTCGTCCCAGAGACCATGGTTCGCCCATTCCCAAATCCAGCCTCCCTGTAATCTACGATGTTGTCGGAAAGCCTCCATATATTCTTCTAACCCACCAGGTGCATTTCCCATTGCATGGGCGTACTCGCAGAGTACAATCGGCTTTTTGAAACTATCCCCTTCCTCGTTTGCAAGACGGATGATTCTCTCTACGGATGGATACATAAAAGAGAACATATCGGCGGATAGCGCCTTAGCATCACCTTCGTAGTGCACTGGCCTGCTGGGGTCCTCGCCTTTGATGTAGTCGTACATCGCCTTATGGTTCTGCCCATAGAAGGCCTCGTTACCCAACGACCAAATCACCACGCAGCTGTGGTTCTTGTCTCTCTGGACTAATTGTATAGCGCGGTCGAGGTACGCATCTTTCCATTCTGGATTGTTCGAGGTGAATTGCGCAGCAGCTTCAAAAGTAAGCTTTTTGCGCTGTTCATAATCCATTGACTCAGGGATGTCGAGCGGGCGGGCCACTGCGTCGTAGAATCCATGGCATTCCAGATCGGCCTCGTCCATAACCCACAGTCCGAGCTCATCGCATAGCTCAAATAGCTTTGGATGGGAAGGATAGTGACAGCATCGGACGGAGTTGACGTTATGACGCTTCATGAGCAAGAGATCGTCTCGGAGGAACGATAGTGGAACTGCACGTCCGAAGAGAGGATGGTGGTCGTGACGGTTTACGCCACGGAAGAGAACTGGGACGCCATTCACGGCAATGTTTCCGTTGATAATCTCGACCTGCCGAAACCCAACTCTGTGGGATATTTTCTGCAGTTCTGTTACATCGTCTGTGGTGGTTATGGAGATCTCAATGTTGTAGAGATCGGGTGTCTCCGCAGTCCACTTTTTGGGATCAGACACTTTTAGAGCAAAATCTAAGGTTCCTTGTTTGTCTTTAAAGATGCCACTTTGGGATTCGATGCGCTTTTCGCGGTCCGAAGTGTCAAAGAGCGTGACTGTAACGGTGCTCGGTACGGTGACAGTCAAATCAACGGACACCTTGAGTTCTGCATCAATATAACTTTTGTCTAGCTCTGTCCTAACACGGAAATCTTCGATGCGTGCAATGGATGGGAATGCAATGAGGGTCACATCTCGGAAGATGCCTATATCGATCAGCAGGTAATGCGAGGATAGGCTAGGATGGGTAAATACCAGATAGCCACCATTGGTCCTGGTCCTCGATGTAGGACCCATCCGACCACTGGTAGACACGAAGAAGGACTTCATTACTTTCGCCGCGCCTCGCTAATTTTGAAATATCAAACTCTGCTGGGTTCCGGCTACCTTGCGCATATCCCACTTCTATGCCATTGACCCAGATATGGTAAGCACTATCTACTCCATCGAAGCGCAGTCGCAGTTGACAAGATTTGTCCCATTCTGGGGGAACGAAGAATGTTCTCCGATATGTACCAGTTGGATTTTCGCTTGGTACATGTGGAGGGCAGCAAGGAAAAGGGAAAATAACATTTGTATAGTGCGGGCGGCCATAACCCTGCAACTGCCAATGCCCCGGCACAGCAATGGGCTTCCAAATTGTTGCTTCCTTTGCAGTGACATCTGAATTAGAATCCGTTTTCGGCTGTGGAGCAAGTAGAGGCGAGGCTGCATAATTAAAGTCCCAATTACCGTTGAGGGAGATGAAAGTGTTGGGGAGGAAATAAGCCCGCGGTTTTAGGCGGTTGCGCTCGAGAACTCTAGGGTTTTCCCAGTCGTTAATGGTCTGTTTTTCCGTCATCTTGGTTCTATATGCTCAAGATGGGTGCAAACGATAACTTTTGAATTATATAAAGCCCAAGAAACAGCCGCTTCTTATGCTTTCCATTGCTCTATTGCCTTCAAATGACGATCTCATGGCACTACGTATTCCAGTATGAAATGGCCCACTGGTGATATTACTTATGACCCCCGCTTTCCGGGGAGTTTCGGTCCGAAATTGGGATTGCCATATAGCACAGGTGACAGGCTTCGATTTCGACCCAGACCGCTCGGGGAGCCCGGTCCGACTAGAGAAGGCTGACACAGACGTCAACTAGTGGGGTACACATGTAGTGTTATATATATTAACTAGATCAATTGATCACCTCTTAGATGGTAAATGAGATATAGATAACATTAAGCAATGTAGATACGTTCATCTAATTATAGGATTATAGGGGGCAGTTTCTTTAGGTTAGGCACTGTTTGGGCTTTTATTATATGGACTTATAGGACGCGCGGGGCGAGCGAGGACGGATTGAGGATTTGTGGCAGAACCAAAGTTTTGGATGAGGCAGGTTTATGTAGCAACAGCCGCTGATGTAGATCTTAGCTCGGTGTTAAATCTCGACCACAAGGTGAAGTACTGACGAGGGTCTAGAAACGAGGAATTGGGGGCTTTATTGGGTATTATAAAGGGTTCTGAGGGCAACGCGTAAATCAATCAATCAATAAGTCGTTTTTGAGTCAGAGATTAGCGGTATCACAGGATTGAACTTTAAGCATTCAGTTTTGTCCGGTGATAGCCACCTTGGAAATATCACTAAAGCAACTGCACATCACCCATTTCCCAGTACCGCCAGTAATACTAAACTATCAAGTTAGACGCCGACAGCCTTTTCATCAGCTTCAACATGCATAGTGCGAAGCACAGTTCCGGCATCACGCTTGACGAGACTGCGTTTTACAGGGTTCGGAGCCTCAAAGACCTCGTCCAGTTCCTCCAAAGTGCGATCCTTGGTTTCGGGAAAGTAAAAATACATAAATACAATCTCGATAAGGTCCCAGAAAACAAAAACCAGATAGAAGTAGTATTTGATGTTTTCGAATGCTGGACCAGAGCTGTACTGGATGATCACACTGCTGATAGCGGAGGCCAGGTTTCCCACAGCGGTACCCTTCGCACGCGTTGTTGTTGTTAAGCACTCCGCAATGTACATAGACTGCAAAGGCGTCCATCCAAAAGAGAAGATAATTCCAAACAAGTAAATAAAGGCAATGGTTGTGTTAGCGGCGGAGGTATTAGAAGGGTCTTCAGTTGCTATCTTTGATGTCCCGGTAATGATTGCAAATGAAACCGAGCAGAAAAGCAGCGAGTAAATAAGAAGAGGACGACGACCTATAGTATCTGTCATTCGTGCACCAAGGATGGCGCCGAGGAATGAAAGAGGCGAATAGATTCCATTGAGAAGAAGTTTTCGACTCTCGGACGTAATACCTGCATTCTCTAGCATGACTGGGAGATAATAGCTGGTAACGCTGTTTCCTGAGAGCTGGCCGAAGCATGCCATACCAATAGCACAGATTAAACGATGGCGTGCTGAGTGTCCCGTATATAGCTCACGGTAGTCCCACCAAGCCTTATCCGACCCATCAGTGATAATGCTACGCTGCATCTCTTTGACTTGCAAAAGCACTATGGGATGATTTGCATCACCTTCCCCATGATACTTGGCAAGGACTGCAGTAGCATCTTCGGTTCGATCATGGGCCATTAGCCATCGAGGGGATTCAGGAATAAACCAAACTCCAATTGCGACAAAGACGGAAGAGATAAGCTGACACCAGATAGGGATGCGGAATGAATATGAGCTGTCAAGTTTGGCACATCCATAGACGACCCAGGCAGCCAAAATGGAGCCAATATACCTATCGATAATTAGTTACTGGACGGACAACTGTGAATGACTTACCTACCATGTGGTGTTGTACAACCCGGTGAGTGTTCCTCTCCAGGCTGGATGAGCCATCTCACTAACGTAGCATGGGGCACTGACGCAGCAAAAGCTCACACCAAAGCCAAGAATGAAACGTCCGGCAAGAAACATGCCCTTATTAATAGATGGAGCCTGTATACATGTCCCAATAATGATAATCGTGGCTCCGGTAAACATACCCATCCGACGGCCAAAATAGTCATTTATAGGCCCGGTGAGCAAGACAGCAGGAATAGAGCCGATATTGTACATGGCGAATACAAGACCGGTGGAAGATCCAGCAGACTGCCTGTTATTTGGGTCAGAACTATTTTCTAAAAATTTGCGCCAAAGGAAGTGAGACTTACATATGAAAGAAGCTTTGGTATGTGGTCATGGCATTAAGACCGCCCATCAGAGAGCCATCATAGCCATTCAGACAGCCGCACAGGTAGGCAACAAGAAGACAGACATAGAGACGATACATGGACCGAGTGAAAGGATTATATTTGGAGTTGACTGCATCATGTGCCACTCTAACCTCAATTTCCTCAACAGTTTCATGCTGTTCAGCACCCAGCTGCACATTTTTCACTTCAGTAGTCATGATAGACAGAGTGCCTTGAATCAAATTTTCGAAAGTCCGTCCGCAATTTCTTGTGTATAGGTCTTGTAATCATGCACCTCTACCACGTCTACTTATATCCCTTCCCATGACCTTAGAAGATAAATTGTCTAGAGCACCAGAAAAAGCCAGGCCCAATCAAAGAGGACCATAAAGAGCGAAGCGCTTAAGCCTTGGCCGTAATTAAGCTAAAGCCATGCATTACCCCACGGAGAAAAGAAATTTAAGCACGCGCTAAAAGAAAGGTAACAATATCGGGGATGTCGGATTCAACAAAGACCGCCATTTCGAGATGCTCTACATTTGTGGGGTGCGCTACATGAAGCCTTCCTCTCTTTCGCTCGATGGCTCGGACGAATATAGAGCATCTATGTTTTACCGTAGCCCTTTTGTTCTGAACAATGTCTCCTGAATCGATTTGCTTGTGCTGCTGATATCCCTAAACATCTCGATTACAGCTTCGGAGACCGGTCCGACAATAGGGCTTTTATTTCCACACAATATTTTTGAACCTGGATCGTAAATTATCATGTGATGTTTCTTCTGTGCGCTCATTTTATTACTGGCTGCATCTGTGTTGCCTGTATAACCCCGCCGGAGACAGTAGGCACAGTTAGTTGGCTGTCGTCTAAGCGAGACCAGAAATAAAAACGCCACCAGGTATTCGCTATGCAAGAATGCTTTGACCTGGTGGATAAATTTTAAGCAGTAACAATTTTCCGCTCAAATGCCGATGTGCTAAATTGAAAGGGGTAACTAATAACCTCGGTTCCGACATCCGCGAAAGTAACCTTAATTCTCTTCTTCAAGTCTAAAGTCCTGAGTGAAACGGATTTCCCAAGACAACATTGAAACGACCTCGAAAATGTACAGGCCAAATACCTTCCCAGTTTGGTAGAGGCTATGATATCTTATACGATGCAGAACTTAAGGCCCTTAGAGCATTTTTCGCTCTAGTTGAGACGCATGAATGGTTTTAATCTACAGAATGATCATATTACCATTTGAGGAGGAGCATTGGGTATGCATCTCCGTTTTTATATCATAAAGGAGGTAAATCTAACTATCTAAAATTGTTCGAAGAGATGAATTCACGTCTTCAATTAATTTGATACTTCGCATAACACTGGGAGACAGCCCCTGCATCGGAATTTGTATCCACTGCGTGAGATGTTTGCTGATATTTGGTCCGATTTCCACAACCCCAAATGGGAGACATCTTCGAAGGGAATCCTCTCGAGAGATTGCTAAGACGATAAGCATGACGGAAGCCATCCTAATACCAAGTCAGCAGGCAGACGAGATAGAGATGAGAAGGGAACGTACGAAAGTGAACAGATCCACGTGTCCACCATGACTGTCTGAGGAAAACCACTCAAATTCTCTGCATGTAAGCAACATGCATCTAAACAGGTCGTACATCCGTCAGAGACGATGGGTGGGATGGAGTCCCCTCGTGCTGTTAATGATAGAGCCCACGTCAGATATGGTCGGTAAATGACGCTTTTACATGTTAGGTAGCGTTGGCGGAGAAAACCTCCCTCTGCTGAGGGAATAATTTCTTTATTCATGGAGAACTGAAAAGGAAGTGGCAAGAGAACCTTCCAGTTCTCCAATTGATTATCAAGTTCCACCACCACCGATGGGAATTGGTTGATGTCGGATGCTACACCTCCTTTCCTGGCGTACAGGAGTTCGTGAACTCGGTTGAGTAGTCGACGCATAGAAATACAGGCAAGAAAATATAGCGACGAGTTCTCTTCGTCAACTGAGGATGCATGAGTATGGTATTCACCCGGCAATGGAATAGAGGACTCGATCTCAGCGATTCCTGTCTGAGGAAGAGCCGAGAGCTCTGCGAGGTAGTCACTGCTGCCTATTAGACCCGAACACACTCAGTTGGAACCGATATAGAGTGACCTTTCCAAAATATAGCATGACCAAAAGATTCGGCGCAGACATTCTATCGAGTCCGTAGAAACTTCTGAGGTATGGTAAGACAGAAGGAGACGGCACTTGCTCGCAGTGGCGCTAATAAATGACCACGCTTGTATGGGCCGCTGAAGGAAGGCAAAGAATAGGCTGATATTTGTTAACGTTTATTTCTTATCGAATTTCGAGGCCACACACGCGGTGAAGAACAAACATTGTACTGCTTCTGTGGTACATTCTGCCTGTGCTAGGTGAATTCTTTTAAATGCATAATCGAAGTAAAGTGCACTAATCAGCTGCCATCGATCTCGCTGCTCCGAATATGTAGACTTTTCGATCGTATCCACCGTCGCGGAATGAACAAGCTCACTTGCACAGCCTAGTGCCATCACTAATATAGATAAACAGGAGCTGATGTCTTCATCAAGATTATTGGAGAGTATCTGCTGCTGGACCATTATGGCAGTAGCTCTTGACAGGGTTGGGTACCAAAAATTGATATTCCGCTCGAAACTCTGTAAAATACACTCTACCTCTGACTTACTCGCATACGGTACTATTCCAGCTGTTCGATGCTTGAGCGGTGGCCGTAGGCTCTCCAGATGGAAGACTGATCCGCTGTAGTTTTGACGTAAGGCATGAAAGTCCTGAAGATGTGGCCAAGTGAGGATTGATTCTGTGGTGGAAGAGTGAAATTGAGAGAGGATTGCGTTGGAGATATGGTCTGCTGGGCTGTCCAATTGATGATTGGATTCATTGGTCGCTGGAGAGATGAAAGCTAGGGGAGATGTAACCCCTTGTATGTCGACGGGAATTTTGGATCCTATTATTGATTGCTATATGATGATAAGCCGTTACTGAGAACTATTTGACTTATTTCCGGAAGCACTTACCAGCTGCAAAGACAATTTCTGAAGCATACTCTCCGAGCGCAAAGCAACGTCTAAAATTACATCCGATTTGTTCTTGCTGACCAACGTTGTGTCAACAATTAAGACCTTACCCCGAGCGGCTAGAGATCATTGATTTTGGTAGAATAACTCACGGCATGGCCTCAACACCGTAACCACATTCCTCACCGGCAGATGCACAGGTAGAACATGGTTGCCTGCCATCACATCTGATAAAAGACAGTCAAAATGAGCCGTGCCATGACCCTTGATGGTTGGTGTATATTCTCTACATACCGAACTTTCCGAAGGCGACAAGCATCACACTGCCAAAATAGCTGTCAGTCCTATATGCCGCCAATGGTGAAGCCTGAAATGAATTACGGCATGAGATGTTCTCTTGCGCTTCCGCGACTCGGGTTCTCCACCGATGTCCATTATGATTTCCAACGAACGGAAACAAATTGAAGAACTACTACAGCCTGTCTGCTGGCCATGCATGCCGATTTGTGATACTGAAGTTTTACTCCATCCAAGGAGCTAATATAGTGGCGGCCCAATAGCATACCCCACCGGCCACTACGATTGGCAATGTGATGCGGGGAAATTTTGAATACGACGACTTCATGCAGACGCTCGGCTACTCGGCTCCGATAACCCCGGCCGGTGATTGCCACTTTTATCGGCGTATCAACATTTCTTCATGCCACACCATTGAACTGGAAGCTTTTTACAAACATACTCTTTGTTTGGTCAGGTTGTATGTATTAATTTCGCGAAGAGGGGGGACGATAAAGTTTAATTACATATTTCAAGTTTTTCAACAATGTCCGAAGGAAAGAATATGAGATGCGGAGGAATGAAATTTAAGGCGAGCAAACATTGGTAAAAAGTACAGGGTAATTTGAAGAAACGAGGAACTGATTTACTTGAATCAATATCTAAATGCGCAACGGACAACTGTTGCATCAGTTGATACCTCACCCTCCTCCAGCTCACTGCGAGGACAAGTACATTTAATCGGGTTATTTTGAGGATCAAGTTTAGGGAGCTCTGATCACAATGGCAGGAAGATATGTTAGGCCCTCTATCCGCTATCCACCAATGCCTAGCACACCGCTGCTCCCAGGCGATGCCCTAGAAAATTCTCCCGATGCTTTCTGGCAATGGCGTTGACGTCTCTGCGCGTTCCAGCGTGTTGAATAACAAACTTTATCCCATACTATCAGACATGTGGGAAATGCTTTGCCCGAGCAAGGTAAAATGTTTTAGGCACAACTTTAACTTATACTGTACCTGGTATTTTTAGTTTGGCTTTGTAATGAAAAACTGTCAGGCTCTACCAATACCAACCGTCATAGCTATAAAAGATACGCCCATCTCCCCAACCTCCTTACTGCTACAAACCGTGAAAAGTTGAAATCGTCCTCAGGTGACAATTATCCTAAAATACTCGCACTTTTTCTGTTTTTTTTTCTCCGGCGGCCGCTCAGCAAGGTCTTGCTATCCAGCCATTTCGTCTGAGCAACTCGCTGATGTCAATAACGTCAAACTAAGCTGGGATATTGCTAACACCAATGCGGGTTCTTATATTGTGCAGAGAAGACTAGAGAGATCGACCGATTTCTCAACAATTGCTAATGTTTCTGGCAATACCTATGACGATTATAACCTGGCAATAACACAATACGTCTATCGGGTCACCTCTGCTCAGAATACATCGAATGAAGTCTACATAACTACATTCTCGCCGAAGGAAGCCGAATACGCAATTTATGATAATACCCAGGTATCTTCATATCTTGGTAAGTCCAATATCAAGGCGCATGGGTTGTATTATCGATACAACTACATCGAGAACGGCACTGGAACATTCTACATCCAAGAACAGTCTTCCAGGGACGGGTACAACTTCAATGAAGACCGGGTAGTTATCACGTCTCAAACAATTTGCGCCTCTATTGAAGGTAGCCTCTGTCATTTGGAGCGCGCTACATTTAACCAGAACCCGGACACGGGAGAGGTTGTTATGTGGGCGCATCTGGAAAATGCTATCAACTATGATCTTGCTCAGGTCGCGTGCGCGAGTGGCCGGCCCAATAGTAACTGGAGCTTCCACGGCGCCTATAGACCTCTCGGATATGACTCGCGCGACATGACTGTCTTTGTCGACAATGATCCTGCCATGTCGGCCTATCTTATTTCAGCCGTTGGCGTCAATACGAACATGACCGTCATTCAGTTAACATCCAATTGGACGGCTGTAGACAAACTTGTCAATACGGTCTATGTTAATCAGTACCGCGAAGCACCTGCCATGGTTAAAGTCGATGAAACTTACTATTTGTTCACGTCTCGTGCCGCAGGCTGGTATCCATCTCAGCCTCTTTACATTACCTCGAAATCAATCCCATCAGCGTGGAGCGAAGCTCGTGAGCCAGCTGATGCCGCAACGTATGGCTCACAGTCTGGGGTTATCAACAAAGTCGGTAACTCCTACGCCATGCTGTCGGATCGATGGGGGGCAAGCTGGTCCCCGGTGGATGGTGAGAATCGGCAATACATGCTTCCGATTTCTTTTGCCCCAAACGACGAAGGCTCTGCATACTACAAGTTTTACCAGAAGACAGGATACCTACTACCAGGCTTTGCTAATAGTAATAAAGTGGGGGTTTTTGGGATACAGAGTGGAAAAATCCTCTCGGTTGGAAAAAGTGTGACCCCAAATCCACCTGGCGGTACCAATATAACTTACGTAAATGACGGCATTTATGATGATCCATCTGCTTATTTTGTTCCATCTGGTTATCCATTCACCTTGACAGTTGACTTAGGTGATAGTCTTAAAATTACTCAGGTGGATCTGACCACTAGAATGGTCCAGGGAAGCGAGACCTATTATCAATTAACAGTCATGGGCTCAGTCGATGGTACCAGCTATGAGGATATTGGGGACGCCTCAAATAATACTCAAGTCGGCTATATTCCTAATTTTGTCGCTAGTGAGAGGTCATATCGCTACGTTCAAGTTAATGTCTCCCATATTATCAACACCCATAACGGGCATGAGGCTGAATATTTCGGAGGTGTCATTGAGTATACTGTTTACGGTTATTAACTGGAAATTAACCTAGAAAGGATATCAGTTTAAATAAAATGAGTTAGTAACTATAGCCCAAATAACTCTGACCCTAAGCATATGAATAACTAATAGCCACTATCGCTACATCCAGGTTATCCTACTAGACTATATCGACCACAACCTCATCGCAATTTGGAATTTTATGCGAAAGTTTTGCGCTCTCATCAACTACACATCGACGACCAACAACATAATTGACAAAGAAATCCTTGTTGACGCTCTAGGCTCTGTCACGTACCGTCTCATCCACCTAGAGTACGACACTTCGTTTCTTGATGAAGCAGTTCGGCTTGGCTTCTTAGCTTTTTGCTCTTGCATCTTTCTACAGTGGAATGATGAGGATGGTGGAATATCTAAACCGAAATGTCGTCGTTTATCTAACTTCTATGAAGACTCTATTCACAGTCTTATAATTAAGAATTCATTAGAAAGCGATTTGATGCATTCAAGAATCTTGTATGGCTTATAATGGTTGGAGTAATCTTAGTATTTAGCGGGAAGCAAGCCGAGGAAAATATTTGGCTCTAGCCTTCCTTAAACGAGATCGCTAATCTCTGTGAAGTAAGATCTTAGAACGGGATGAAAGATATCATGAAGTCATTTCTAGGGATCGACATGGTACACGACGTCCTAGGGAACCTTTTTATTTGAGTCAACGAAATCGGTGTTGAAAATTTAAATTTCAAACATATACGTCTGGAAACCGATTCCTTGCTATCACAAGGAGCATTCAAGTCTATATCTTTAGCTGTAAGCGTCAAAGTTTACCACTTGTACACGCCATCCTCGTGCACGAATTTACCAACTGCATCATCTCTTTCTCCTTCGAGTACGCCCAAAATAACCCTCCCTGAAACCAGAGGATTCCCGGCCAAACCCCCGGCATTCCGCTGCTCCTCAGACTTTCCCCTCAGATTCGACCGTACAAGACCTGGGCAAACAGAGAATATTTTGAATCCTTTCTCTCTACCGAGACTTTTCTGCGCTTGCACAGTCATCATATTCAACGCGGCCTTGGACATTCGGTACGCGTCAAAAGGGTGCGGGTAATTTGGATTCTTAGGGTTGTCTGCCTGAGCAAAAGCACCTAACCCGCTAGAAACTTGAATCACATACGCTCCATCGCGATATATCGATTTCTCGAGCAAGGGCTGAAAGGCTTGAAGCATCAGCATTGGCCCAAGTACATTGGTGTCGAACAAGTTCCGTAACCCTTCTCTGGTATAAGGTTTGGTTCCTCCAGAGGTAGTGGCCGCATTGTTTATCAGAACGTCAAGGTAGCCGAACTCAGACTCCACCAATTTAACTGCTGAGGCAATTGATTCCTCATTGGTGACATCAAGCTGGACTAGTGACAAAGTGCCTTTAATGGGTAGGGATGATGAGGTTTTGATTTCATCGAGAGCTTCCTGCCCATTAGTGATGCTACGACTGGCTAGGATGACGTGGTAGTCTGGGGATTTTGCAGCGATAGTATGGGCTGTGGCATAGCCTACCCCGGAGTTTGCACCTTTCGATTAATTGAACGTCAGCTACACCAATCCCCAAAAGTCTAGCAGTTGATTTCAATTTCAACGCGCTAGTAAATCCAATAAATATATATATCGGGGGTAGCAACACTCACCAGTGATCAAGAAAGTTCTCTTCAAATTGGCCATTTTTGATAAGTCACTTTGACAAAGTGACTGGTGATTTAATAAATCAGTTCGACAACTTCTTAAGCAGGTGGAACATTAGATGGAAACCATTGACGGACATTTGTAGCCGTGCCATTGTAGGACTGCTTTATATAGTTCTGGTTGTGCTCATTGATTACACCGATCCGTCGGAAATACAATCTTAACACCGAAAATCAAGAATCATAAGATAGACTAAATTCCATGTCATGTCACTGAGAAGCGTCGTAACAATGATGGCGATGGATCAACATCAACTTGTCAAATGTGTATATCGTTATCCAATGACATACAGCATAAGCCCTAACAAGGCTAGCGTATTAGCATTAGTGTGACGCTATTCTGTACTTGGGAAATAATTTCTCATTGGATGCGGTGTTGAAAACCAACCAGAAGCACGTAACTAGATGAGTCAGCACCTGGAGCAGTTTTATCATGCTTCAGTGTTCGGTTGTAAACGATTCTGATCTATTATTTTTGAACGGATTTAGCATTTTACAGAATACAACGTCCGATAGACAAGCGTTGCTTTTCAAGTTCCAAGTTTGAATCCCACTCACTAAATTTTCAGTAGAAGTTGACCTTGCGAAGGAAGTCCACACCCCTTGACGGAATTACTAGATTTTTAATGTACCGTGTAATATCGAATGGCCGGTGCAATATTGTGCAAAATATCAATTGATTTCACAGATCATATTGTCCTTCTATCGGTACATATTATGACTACATATTTTGTCCAAAATTAACACCAGACTGCTCTATGTAGCATGGACAGCATTTCTTGGGAAATATAATATGAATTAGGTTCTGATTGGATTATGAAGGTTGCTAGTACATGTAAACCCGCACCTATAGCATGTCACAAGCTAAGCTGTTTCGTTATATTCGTCTTTGATCATTCTGAGCTGTTCTGTTCGAACGGATGTAACATTGGACAGTAGATTACCCGATGGAGAAGTGTCTCTTTTCAAATTAGTCCTTGTTGACATCCATTTCAATATGAATCCAAGTGGGACCGTGGAGCGATTGTTTATCTTCAATACGAATTAAAAATAATCACTAGCCATCTGACTTTAAACACACCAAGAGTTTAAGGACTAATTGTTACAAAGATTGTCCACTTCTATCAGGGTAGTTTGATATTTCTATATCAATTGATTCCTATGGTGCATGTATTCATCAATGATATGTACATGTAACAAAATTATAGACAGACAAATTTTATATGTAGCATCTAAAAACCCCGATGATGACTTGAGGCTGTATGATCAAGTCATTTTTAGTTATGGATTTATAACTCTATCAACTGCTTTGCATAATCGGTACACCTGTCTATGGGGCCTATGAATAGGAAAAAATCCTTTTGGGACAATTTAGGTGACATAGTAGCTACGCAATTACTGGCTGGAGGAAAAAAACGAATTTTTTGCTTAAGTCAACTTTTGAACGTATCAATCCAAGTATAATCACTACTATATTCATCTGTGAGGAACATAAAGTCCTTTCTCGGCTCTAAGAGTATATAGATGCTCTCGAGGGCGACATTTCCTTATATCCTGTTTGCCGCTGATAAGTCTAGACCTAGTTCCATTGAGCAAGAGATCTTGTTGTTCCATTGTATCATCTGCGAAGCACAAAATTGTCTGTTAATAGTAAAGTAAATGCGCTTCCGGTTAGTTTCATTACAACTGTAAATATGACAAATCTCGGGTAAAACTTGCCTGTCGAAGATAATCAAGACAGTGCGGCCAATGAGCATTATCATGCTGGTCCATTCCAATATCCCTTCCCTCTTTGGCTTGCTGTAAAGCTCGCCTTAACGATACTAGGCAGTGTAGTTGATGAAACCTGGAGTTCGTTAACGGAGCGTTTATTGATAATCTCGAGGGCTGGAGAAAAACAGTCGTAATTACTTACATGCTAATAGATTCAACAGTTCGTTGCTGATCCAAATCATCTATTCTAATCAAAGATGAATTTCCCGTCTCAGACCACAAATAATCAAATTTGTGATCGAGTGTCATATATTTTTCCGTCGCCCCATAGCTGTAGAAAATCGTGTCGTCTCTGTCTTTATTCCCCGGGTATGAATATTGACCCCATAAAAACAAAGTAACACAGGCAATCGATAATATGATGTTCACCAGTGATTGTGAAATAAAAGCTAGCACCACTAGCTTCTTAGGAATTGCACGTGAGAAAATCGGGTATCGATATTGTTGAGACGGATATGTTCCACTATTCAAAAGAGTATCGTTTTCCGTATCGTGCAAAGGACTACCGGTTGCATAATCCTGATCAAACCCAGAGTCTCTTGAGGTTTGCATTGTGAGTACTTTGACTTTCCAAGTGAATATGTCAACGTAGTGACTAGGGGGAGATATAATAGGCTGAGCTGCTCAAATGAAAGCGTCTTCCTTAGTAATATTGGCGGGTGAATAGCCGTATCGAATGGGGCCAAATTCTACCACCTCCAGTAACAATAAGCTTTCGACGTACGCTATCGGATTCTAAACTAACAATATGTCTCCGATGGATCCGGTCAACTCCACATATACGCTGTGCCATTTGCTAGCGTATACCGATCCAATGAAATGGTCAGTATGGAGTAGCTCCAACAAATTATGGTGTAATAAATGTGGACGTGGACGAAGATGGGTTAAAGCAAATACAATGGCAAATTCACCTTGAAATAACATGGTTAATAACACTGAATTACGCTTTGACAAAATTACCCAATGCCCCGCGACACAAGACAGCTAAGGGTACATAAAGTGGCCTGTTCCCCTGCATATAGATCTCTTATGCATATTCCTGTGGACTTCTCCATCTCAAATAATCCTCAGCCAAACTAAGCAAGAGACAATAGGAAATATCTCAATCATGCAGTTGTCTATGCTCCTCGCTGGTGTAGGCTTGGTCGCCTCAGTGTTAGCCAGCCCAGTCCCTCAAGGTAATATTAGAAATAATAAAAGTATTTCTCATCGGTATAGATATTAACTATGTAATAGGAAAGCGTGGAGATGAAGCAGTTGGGTACATTACTGGTTACGAAAAAGAGAAGGCGAAGCAGTAGGGTACATCACTGGCTACGAAAAGCGTGAGGATGAGGCAGTAGGTTATATAACCGGGTACGAGAAGAGAGACGATGAGGCTGTGGGGTATATCACTGGCTATGAAAAACGGGAAGATGAGGCTGTGGGTTACATTACTGGTTATGAGAAAAGAGAGCAAATGTAAAAGGAAAGCCCTGGGTGCTTAGGATTTCGACTGACTGGCGATCAACTTGGGGTCATGAAGGGTTGCTTTTCTGATATGCGACATTACTGTGCGGCACGTATCTGAATCCTTCAAACCATTTCACAGGCACTTGAGTCCAAGGAGCTGGAGTCTATACACATCCAACTTTCACCATATTTACGCCTTACATAGCAATTATTCATCAAAGATGACGCAAATGGGACTAAATGATATAGGTCTATTTTCTAGAATCAAATATGGAAGGTAGTATTATCTATCATGGAATGAGCAGCCAACCGGAACTTAAGTAGCGAGAAGTCGAGAAGTCGTGAATCTAGTCCACTATTCTTCGAAATCGTTGGTAAAATAACCCGCATTCAAATAGGAATCGGTCAAATCCCAGTCCTTCAAATAGTTGGTGCGGGCCCCGAAGGATTTAACTGTTGGTCGAAAAACCACTTCACCAAAAAGTGGTCCTCGTCATTAGTTGAGAGTAATTAATTTGGTACATATTTGGCTGACAATTCTTGAACACCATGCGAAACTAATGACTAGCTAACGATCTAGTGCTTACTGGCAATTGCTTATCGTTGCTAGTTGCATATATCGAGCCAATTATATTTTATAAACTGGGTTGGCCTCTCCTTGGGCGGACCACGAGCACATGCCTCCTCCGAAGTCCGTATCATTAAAATTTATGTTAAGCTAAAAGAATCCGCTGGGCGGATTTTCAATTCTTTATTCCGTGCCTAGTGCTGTAGTGTAAATAATTGTTTGCGTCCTGCTTCCTTAGTTGATCCTGTTTGAGCAAGAAAGAATGGTGCCTATTGGGGGCCAAGTCAAATACGGTTACCTACTTTGATTTCAACCTGATCTCAATCTGTAACAAGCCCGATTCCGATTTGCATGAGGGATTGCGGGAAATGATGAAACCATCATCAGCAGAAGACAGTGTCCCATTTCTTCAGCATGACAACGATGACATACAGAGAAAACACATTCACGGGCAAACACGGACAAAACTGTTTCGAACTTCATGCTGGCTATTCGGCATTACCAGCATTATCATCGTCACCAATATTATCTCAATAATTGTGAGCCTAGAACTATGGACTAGAAAACTCGACCAAACATGCGCCATCCATACATCAGAACATAAAAGTATGTTCACAAAAATCTTGAAACTGGTTAAGCCAAATTACTAGAGTAGAGAAGCTAGATTGACCGTGGTTCAATATAATGGTGGAAGTCGCAGTATTTACTGACAAACTTCTGAAGCACAAATCTTTCGTGACGTGAGGATTAGCTATGAATCCATACTTCTCAATGGATCATTCTCCAAGGAAACGATATATCGCCAGAAGCCCAGCCCTGAGGTAGATGAAGCATGGCTACGGTTAGGAATCGAATGTATTCTTTTCTCGGGAATGAATGTTTTGTTCTTTTTGAGAGGCTGACATTGAGAATAGACGATCCCCTTATAGTGCCTGATGAAGATGCAAAGGCGGCAGGTATCGAGCAGAACCGATTTCATATCACAGAACGCTACGGTGGGCCTGGTTATCCTGCATTTGTGGCCGGATTGCACCAGTTGCACTGCCTTGTAAGTATTTTACTAAGGTCTGACTAAATTAAAGACCTTGACTAATTGGTGACGACTGAAGAACCTCATTCGGAAAAGCCTATATTTCAACATTGACTACTATAGGACTCTTCATAAGGTGGAATTCTTAGATCGAAAAGAAATTCTGGAGTTACATATTGGTGAGTTATCATGTTTTCTTTAGCAAAGTCGAGTTTTGGGCTGTTTTGAAGCTAAGTTAGTTGCAGGGCATTGCGTCGATGTTCTTCGTCAAAGGCTGATGTGCACTGCTGATACAGAGTTGCACCCCTATATCTGGGCCGGAGACCCTCCACATGTAACACCCGATTTCAACCGTATGTATAAATGTCGAAATTTTGATGATATCCGGGAGTACGCAAAGCAAAACCAGGCGACCTGGGGACCTCAGGGACCGGACGTTGTACCAGAAGTAGGAGCACTCGTATTAGACGAGATCCCCTAAAAACAATTTGACGTTTGTAATTTCTCACTACATTGTATAAATAAATGTGTATAAGGTTCATCAATCGATACTATCCGGCGTCGAAAAGTAAATTATTGATTCTTAGGTGGGACCGAACTACCTAGACTTTGATGGAACATACGAAAAGAATAACATAGACCCTTACGAAGCAGAAGACTCTCTACCAGAAGACCATCACACGGAGTTCAATACTTTCCCTGGGCTCACCATTTTTAGCATCACCCAAATCTGGGCTTGCATGCCATGGAGCACCGGCATGTTCGGTATTCTCACCCAGAGCGGCACTATCAAATAGTTTGATAAATAAAACCTCATCCGTCCTCTGTTCAGAAACGTAGTACCATTTCAAAGGTATAAAATCATTGTTTCCACAGCTGTCGCACACGAACTTGTCCAGTCCTAAAATTGCATATTCTTTCAAAAAATCCCCACCCAGGTCTGGATGCCCTGGCACTTTATTCAGATACGGCCAATATATGAGAGAGTCGTTTTGATTGAACTTGGTTCTCGGGCATAAGGCTAAGGGGTCTCGCTGGACCTTTTTTAGAGGGCGCCAGATGCTATACGCCGCATATCGAGGTCCCAGTTTTTCCACAGAGTTGTACTTCTCGAAAATCAAATTTTCCGACTCTTTGCTTTCAGCTGAAAATGGTTGGCCGTCACATATACCGTCTTCAGCCTCTAGAATCCCGCTTTCAAGAGCACATTGGTATATATCTTGCCTTTGATGACGCAATGACTGTCGTGCCCCAAGTGGTGTATAGTCTTGATGAGGTACACGTATTGGCTGTCCTGTGGATACGTGTATATGACGGTCATAGTCTTCGTTGTTTGATTCTGAATCAACTTTCCCACCTTTCTTCTGATCAGGCTGGCTTTCATGTGGTTTCACATTGAGCCCCGTCGGTAGCTTATATACCTCAGGGACTTCGCCTCCCCGCACAATACTGTGGGTTATATATATTTCTTTAGCCCCCAATTCTTTTATTATAAGATCTTTCATCTCAGGATAGTACTTTTCAACGATAGTCTGCTCGCTTGGATAAACAACTTCGCCGTCATCGAAGTCGGGCGAAGTATTCTCAAACAA
Organism: Talaromyces proteolyticus; assembly: GCF_021365285.1. Lineage (NCBI taxonomy): Eukaryota > Fungi > Ascomycota > Eurotiomycetes > Eurotiales > Trichocomaceae > Talaromyces > Talaromyces proteolyticus. Next base: position 2,195,875 of record NW_025764282.1, on the reverse strand, counting down.
CGAAGACTCGTGTTTGACAACTCCAAATCCATGGCTCTTAAGTAAGGCCTGGGGCGTATATTCCGGACGCGATATATCTGGTCTAATATCGAGAACTGGAAAACTATGTGGCTCGAGCTTTTTGAATCGCGGAGGTTGGTGGTAGTTTCGGTGCCATGGATTGTCATTTTTGGCATCTTCGTCTATGACCGGAATCGTAAATTTTCCTAGAAGATTCTGCTGGTTATCAGTTTCCAACGCCATTTCGAATTTTATTTCCCCTTATTTGATATCCTTATATAAAATGCAATACATGGATTAAATGAAGGAGATAGAGGGTAAGGTCAACATTCTTTGTGTACAATGCGAAGTTTTGCTGTGTGACACCTGCTTATTCATATGGATCCCATAATAGCTGGACGCGGTAATTATAGTACTCAGTAATGCATTGATTGCCAACGTGCCATGCGAACCTTGTTTGCTGCTTAACGAGTTTTGTTGGGAGTAAGGAAAAGCGAGCCGTTCGATCTGCGGCTGAATTGCCCCTTATTAATGAGATAACTTTTTCGTTACTGTTTCTTCGTCTTGAATCTGCGGTTTGATGCAATCCGACTTAGCGGTTTACCACTTATTTCAAGGAAGCATCACTTCCGTCCATCCAGATTCAGTATGTCATTCGCCCGGTAGATCTGGCTGGTCACACAAATTATGTTATAACTATTGGGTGACATACAAATGGGCCTCTACAGCCTTTCCAGCGGCCATTCGGATTTAGGGCATAGTTATAGCTATGCTCATTGGACATGGATTATTGATACTGCTTACATGGTGTGTCACAATGCATAGTTTGTTCGGCCCCGACCAGTAGTGCGTACAGGACCCAGGCTATGGTAAGCACTAAAAAGAGAAGGAAAAGGTTATTTTCTCGGCCTTGCTTTTAGATAGACCGTTTTGAAAGGTCGATATAAATGTATCGTTTGCAATAGAGCTGACTTGAAAATTCTTTTGATGGTACGTCAACGTCAACATCCGAAACATCCGATTGCTCAACAAGCCTCAAGATTTCAGTTCTCCCGATTCTTCATCATAGTTATATCTTTTCGAGAATGTTCTCTTCGCTTACATCCACTTTACTTTCGTAACCTCTACTAAAATTTCCAGGAAATATCCCCACTGGTAGCTAAATCATGTCTACAGGCAGATTTGGAGAATTGGCACTCATCGTTCACCATTTTTACTGGATGAAAATACCCTCCGTTATATTTAAAGAAAATGGCACGAGGATTAGTCGTCTTTTTTCCATCCTAGGACTGGCCGACGAAAAGACATTTCCATGTTGACGTGGGGTAAGGTTAAACCTCGTATCGTCAACAAGAAATTTGATTGCCGTTATCGCCAACGTGTGTCGAGTGAAAAAAAAGCCGTAAGGAAAGTTTATTGAGACATGATAGTGGGGGAAAAGGTCTCGAAAGAAAGGATGGATTCGGAAAGTGTCTTTGAGTGGTAATATCTCGTATTTCAGCCGCCTTCCAGTCAATTAACCGCATTAGGAACCCGCCTTGTGCGGGGCTTCTCACCAAATCTCAACTGTGCTTTTTGCATAACAGCAGTCGACTTCCAATTTTACCTTCAAACCACGCGAAAAATACCGTTCGAGACAATAGAAAGTTCAGTACTATTGGTTCTAGCTAGTCATGGCTGCACGAACCGCTCTCTTTGTAATCGATATTCAAAACGAGCTAGCAGTGAATGACGATACTAGAATTCCACATGCAGAGAGAATTAGAAATTCAGGAGAGAAAATTCTTCAAGCGGCTCGGACGGTCATAGACTCATATCGGGAAAAGGCAGCAACGTCACCATTCATCATCGTTTTTGTCCAGCACGAGGATAGTTGTCTGGTAGTAGGGAGCAAGCCATGGGAACTCGTGTTCAAGCCTCGCCCCAACGTCGAGCAGGAAATTCTCATATCGAAAAAGACCTGTAAGTAAACAAACACAAAGGAACAGCGTGGCAATATTTCTATTAATTACTGATATCTGTAGCCGATACCTTTGAATCCAATCCAGATCTGGCTCTACGGCTACGAACATTAAATATTGAAAAAATAGTCGCTTTCGGCCTCCAGAGCGAGTACTGTGTTGAGGCGACGTGCAAGGGCGCTTTGGAAGCCGGTTTCAATGTCACATTGCTTACTGGGGCGCATTCAACCTATGACACTAGCGAAAAAACAGCGTTAGACATCGAGAATGAGGTAGAGGAACGCCTACTCTCTCTCGGAGCCCAGATTGCCAGCTGGGAAAAGCTGTCTTTTGCATAAAGGTATTGGTTCTCTAGGATGTATCGTGAATTGCAATGGGCCTGCATTAAAATTATGCCGAAATTTTGAGAGATCCCAAAAAGATAGTTTTGGCTTAATCTCAGAGATATGACTTGCCGGTGAGCTTTTCAGATGACTGAAGGCACACTGCCTGAAGACAATCGTTAATGACTAGCCAATGGTTCATTTTGTCAAATAAGCCAACCCAACTATTGCAGCATACACCCCAAACGTTCGTATTGGCCTATACAAAGTTCGTCTCCCGAATTTGCGCTTAAGCTGTAGTTCACACTCGGGTTGATTTTACGTTGATTCTCGATTTGTCATCCTTCGTCGTACATACGTTTGTAGTCGGGTTCCTCTCAACATTCAATCTATGAGTGGCTCACTCTTACAGATCCGCAAATCTGTATTGGAAAGGTAGCTTCAGATCATTTTGTATTGTTACGAAGAGAAGATATTTAGGTAATATCTAACTGTCCCTACGCATCCCAAAGGCGACGTGCTCTACATTCTTCTCATTCAACCAGTACCTCCGATTCGTCTACTACTGAGCACATAAATGTGATACTCCTCCCGCAGCTGAATGATTCGCTCTTCTCCCAGGAGTTATCTCGGAATCATACTGAGCCTTACCCTCTGGGACTGCAAGAAGCCCCAATCTCCCGAAACGTCTCACTCATGTAGAGATTTATAGAGTAAAGCACGCACTTACCGAAATCTCGAGATCATCACCTGGAGACCCTGTTCCCACATTTTGCGCAAATCCGGACTTGAGAGAACTATGCAGACAATTCTCGTGCCGTAAAGTGGAGCGTAGAAATTTCGGCACGGTTTAGGCGCTTCAACTGGGTCAATAACTTCTTCAGCGGAGGTTCGAGGAGGTATGAAAACATGGAGAGCGCTGACTCTTTCCATATAATGCCCAGAATTCTTAGCAAAGGACTAGGAGATGCAGAGGGCTGCTGGTGCTGGAGACTCAGCGAACTGATAACCCTAATAGCCCTAAACCTATGAAATCTTAGTGACCCAAAGTCTCAGAGATAAGGTTACTCGCAAAACACAAAGTCCAACGTTTCAGTTACTCAGAACATTAATTGATTGCAGCACGTGTGATGGATCTCTATCTTAATCAGAATAACTCGATGTGTTACATATTTACACACCATAAGTTCCATACACTCAATCAGTAATACCACATGCAGTCCTTGACGACGACGTAAGATTGTATGTGATCGGGCCAATTATGTATATACTGTCCGAGAATTCTTCTCTCTACTAATCATCCTACCTACCGGGTAATAGTAGTTCCCATGACGGACTAATGATTTACCTTAATATCAAGTTTTCTTTAAGCTCATTCGCTTGTCATAAGTATAACATGTGAAACTCGAAGATAGAAATTCAGGCTACTTGTGTAGCTAAGGCTTCAAATGCTTTAACATACAGTGGTTAGACACAACTAGAAATTTATTCAACAAGAATTTAAACTTCTAAATCTGCGCAGTAGATACCTAGTACATACGTACTGTAGATGAACTATGAGTTTAAACGGACTACGTAACCAATTCTAAAAGGCGGTATATAATCTCAAAGCTGAAACACGACTTAAAAAGAGAGATGTGGGAAATTGAAAACACCCTGGTTCATACTCTGATCACCAGCGACTCTCCTCATATCTCCTATCTTCGTACACAATCTCTTCTTCTCGGCGGTCGTCTTCCCATTCCCGTCGCTCAAAGTCCTCTTCGCGTTGAAATTCTCGTTCGCGCGCAAATTCAATTTCGCGCTGCTGCTCGAGTTGTTGTTCTTCGTTATACAATTGCTGGCGGTCTCGTGCTTCTTCGTACCGCTCACGTTCTCGTTCCTCTTCGTACATGTGCTCGCGGTCACGTTCCTCTCTGCGCTGAAATTCACGTTCTTCTTCACGGCGGCGTTCTACCTCTTCTTCACGACGCTCCTCATCGCGCTCCTTTTCTTTGTCTGAAGATTTTTACTCATTAGTAAATTTATAAAGCGCAGAGAAATGAAAACCAGGGGAATACATACGCCCATCATACTCGTGCATTGCCCATGCGCCTAAAGCGGCACCCACAAGGCCTCCACCGACACCATAGGCCACATTGTGGTTCTTCTTTTGGTCAGGTTGAGGAGGAGCACCACCGTAGCCTTGCGGGCCAGGTGAAGGGCCACCATATCCCTGTGGTGGTGGAGGACCTCCGTACCCACGCTGTGGTGGTTGATTTCCATAGCCATGTGGCGGAGGAGGGCCACCGTATCCTCCGGGAGGTGGTGGTGGGCTTCCATAACCATGGGGTTGAGGAGAACCGCCATAGCCTTGCGGTCCAGGGCTCCCGTATCCCGGTGGTGGGTGGCCCCCTGGCCCTTGGGGAGAGCCGTATCCGTAACCTCCCGGTCCTGGCGGAGGCCCTCCCACGCCCCTTGAACCCGGACCAGGACTATAACCTGGTGAACGAGAATCGTGGCCGCCAGCAGGAGGACGTTCAGGGTGGTGCCACTGCTTTTGTCCAGTGCGCTGGTCAATGAAGATGTACTGGTTTTCCTGCGGAACCCATTCTGCGACCCAGCCGGGAGGGAGGGGCGGATGACCGTGGTCCTGATGCGAATACTGGTATGACATGCTGTGTCTTCTTTGCCGATTGCTGTCGCTTCGTCTTCCTCTTGATATATTTAAATGGAGGCCAGTATTCTGTCAAATGCTGGACACCGAGGCAGAACAAAAAAAAAGAATAGGAGAAGAGATGAATGGGATGACGAACGGTCAGAGCGGGGTACGCGTCTGATGTTTAATTAGATGAACCCCCGAGCAGCAAATGGTGTCTGATCCCCCGCACTAGTCACATTGCTCATGGGCCATTTTATTAACCAAGTGACCGGCGCTCGCTTTGGTGACAATTGGTGTCAATTAGTGCATGCATGACTGTCATAAGCGCCGAGTTCAGGTGGTTCGTTGCAACACACCACCATTCCTAGCCGCTGTCATTCGGTCACAGTCCTAATCCTCGACCAGTGACGAGAGGCCCCAAGAGAATAGGAAATAACGTGAGGCTATGTCGATGAGCAATGTTTCATATTTGATGATTCCTTGGTCAATAAGAGACAGCGATGGTTTCGGATCTATGGAAGACACTATGTCTGTCCCTGAAAAGGCGACTTGCATTAGGTGTTCGTCCTAGGGAGTTTGCTTCCCCATTGTGTATGCAGGAGTATATACAAAAGGTGTGCGGCACGGCGAGACCGGAGCTCCGTTCCCGGCTTGGCGTTGCCGAGGCCGCACAGCTCTACTCTGACATCTTTTTGAACTCGCATGGATAAAAAAGTCGGTAAATATCGATGATGGTTACCTACATTTGCAGGATGACGAAGCTATCTTAGATAATGATATACTAGTTCCGGAAGAGAACCTAGGAAATAAAATCATGTCTGAATTCGAGGAATGCGCAAATCTATGCAAGTTACTCGTGAAAAAGGCATCAGAATGTCTCTTATATCTTCTAATATGTCTATTCTAGTGAGTAATCAACAACCTTAATGTAAGTCCTCTTAAGCGCTGGAAAGCCTTTTGGGTCGTGCCATCCCACTGTCTCCGTTGAGAATTATGCCCACTATATTCAGCCCCCCCACAATGTTATCCAAGATGCGAGCTTGTTACTGTTCCTTGTACTTGTGAATTTGTTCCGAATCATTGTGAACTTCGCGGTGTAGAGTAAATCCAGTGGCAGCCCCAGTGTCGATATCCTCTCGTAGAACCATACTGGGAATGTAATAATCGCCGTAATTTTGACGACGATACGGAATTGGCTTCGCGGTTTGGATATTACGCACCCGCTCTCTGAGCTGTTCAGCCATGGTGTCGAACATGCTGTTGCCCATTTTGTCAACCTGATAGAGTACGAAAGGTGGTAACACCTCGAGACCAGGGTAGAAGAGAATGCCGTGTTGAATGGGGAACAATAGGTCTTCTATGGGACCATTGACGCCACGAGATGAATAATGGTCTGCCCAACCGCCCACGGTGACGATCAACATGGCGCGTTTCCCGGACAAAATACCCTCGCCATATCTATCCCCCCAGCGCTTGTCGTTGTGCTCTCCAACCCCATAGGCGAATCCACATGAAAATACTCGGTCCACCCATCCTTTCAGAATAGCAGGCATCGTGAACCACCAGAGAGGAAACTGTAGAATCACAGTATCTGCCCACAACAGCTTCTCCTGTTCAGCCAGCACGTCCTCCGTAAGACCATGCGAACTGTACCCCGTTTTGGATGCGGATGCCACTCTGAGTGGGAGCTCCTTCGACAGCAATGGGAAATCGTCTCGATCTATGTTGCATTTCCAATTCATTGCATACAGATCGGACACGCGAACCTCATGGCCTTGAGCTTCAAGTTCTTGCACCGCGACCTGGCAAAGCGCTGAACTCAGCGATTGGGGCTCTGGGTGGGCGAAGACGAGAAAGACTTTCATTCTGTGAATATTTCTGTGGAACGCTCACTTGTGTCCTTGGTCTATGCCGCAAGAATTGAGAGTACTGAGAGCAGACTGGCCTCATATATATACACACATTCTTACATGTTTTGTCAGCAACTCAAACGTCTAAGTATCTACTTATACGGAGATAGGGCTATGTAGACGGAGGTCCGCTCGGGCCGAGAGGCACAATTGATATGATACAAGTTTCTCTCCGTGTGGGAGATCCTCGTATCCTCCCACTCGGAGATCCAGATATATGAGGATTGGGGATTCTCCGAACCTACCCAATCTAGCACTGGTGAGTGGTTTCGATTTATAATTTGCGCTTCTAGCGTGATTTTGAGCTCGTAATCCCGTTGAACCATTTGTAAGCAAGCGAACATTGAATGAGACAACCAAGTGTTACCCAATCATTGTTCAAACAATCAAACTGCTCGCGAGAAATGCCCCAAAAACATATCCTAACAGTTAACAAGTGGAGCTGGTGTGGATAACATTTGAAAAAGAGCCTATTTTCGCTTGCTAATACGAGTTTAATTTTAAGGTTGTTTTGTATAATTTTTAAATAAATAGAGCTTAAGATATTATAAAGAAGTAAGCCAAGAATCATACAACTATAGAGCATCTAATTGAAGAATCATCTCTCTGATACCTACATGTAATAATGAATTTAGCCTTAAATATTCAATATTCAATGTGATGTTGAATATTAAATGTGATGAATGGGGGAATATTTAAAGAAGAGACCGGAGTTCTGCCCGAGCTCCCCGGCTTGGCGGCGGTATTTATCTGCGCGCGCCTTCTGTTCTTCGTCTTCCTCTTCTATCAATTGATCATCGCAACGCAAATGCAGTCGATCGAGGCCAGACATGCTGAGACTGCAATTCTCGCTATCCCGTGCTGGCAGAGCCTCGACTCCGTATCGGACCGTTCGTCATGCAGCGACTAAATCTCCGCCAAGGCAGCCTGCTGAGATAGACCTCGACACAACATCACCACAAGACCCCGAACCACCGATTCCTCCTCCTCCACCCCCGCTCGTAAAGATCGAAAACGGGTCCTTTTATCGTTCGTATCCATCAGACTTGGCACCCGGTCCCAAAGACGCACCTCTTCTGAGCAATGTTGATTTCATATTGCCTGCTCGACTCGCGGTGGAATTGCCCAAACCCGTCAAGGACACGGTCAGGGCAAGGATGAAATATAAAAGAGAGGTCCGTCTCGAAAATACGGTCCGCAAATTGCAGGGGCCGTTTCATTGGGCTTTCATAGGCCCTGGAAGCTCTACGCTTTTTGACATCATCCGCGGCCAGCATATTGCTGTGCCACCGAACTCGCGTTCATACCCCTACTTGTCCTCAGACAAATTCACCCCATCGGACCCGAAGCTAAGGCATTCGTTTAATGCTATTCAATTTGTCGGCTTTGGCGGTGAGGGGTCACAGGCCACCGGAGGAACCAGGGGGGCGTATCTCAGTGCACGATACGAGAGTCTACGTGAAGACACCGACTGGACGGTCCGCCAATATCTGAAGGGCCAAACGGAATTAAATCCTTTGGAAGGGCAAGAATGGGGGAAGATTCACGATGAGATTCATTTCCAGGAGATTGTGAACAGTTTCAAACTACAAGAGCTTTTGGATATGCCTGTGTCTAACCTGAGCAATGGCCAAACAAGGCGTACTCGTATAGCTAAAGCTCTATTAGCGAAGCCAGAACTCATTCTCCTAGACGAACCCTTAAGTAAGTCTCAAAATACCCCGTAAACCCTTGAAATTGCAAAATAACTCTGGATTAGTGGGTCTTGACCCTGTGACTAGTGATAGCATATCTTCGCTCCTTTGTAGTTTCGCACAGAAATCTACACCTCGAGTCATTATATCCCTTCGCCCACAGGACCCTTTACCCGAATGGATTACCCACGTCGCAGTTCTCAATGGAGATCATGTTGCTTATCAAGGGGACAAAGCCAGCTTCATCAAGTGTGCTCATCGACTCACTGCCTCGCCTCATGTGGGCGTCAAGGGTTCACAGTTATTACGGCCTCTTTTCCAGGAAGGGGGCCTCTTTCAAGGCTGCTATGTTCCTCCTCTTGACCTGAAAAGGACGGCAAGATGGAGCTCGATGGAAAAAAAAAGAGCGAAGTCAATCACGCCTATTTCCATGAATGGCGAGCCTATCATACAGATGGAAGGCGTTCGCGTACAGTATGGGGGAAAAGTTGTACTTGGAAATTGGAAGCAAGATGTAGCTGGTGAAGATCACGGCAAGCCAGGACTACATTGGAAAGTCCGCCGTGGCCAGCGCTGGGCGATCCTAGGAGCGAATGGATCCGGCAAAACAACATTATTGTCCGTAATAACTTCAGACCACCCACAGGCATATGCACTGCCTGTCCGCTTATTTGGTCGTTCTCGTCTTCCGGAAGTGGGAAAACCAGGTATCTCAATTTTTGACCTGCAATCTCGGATCGGCCATTCTTCGCCTGAAGTCCACGCCTTCTTCCCGCGGCAGCTTACGGTCCGGGCAGCGATTGAATCCGCATGGGCAGACACCTTTCTCTCAAAGCCGACTTTGAGTTATGAGATTGATACGCTTATTGATCGAGTGCTTGAACACTTCAAGCCAGAACTAGACAACAGTCCCGGTCCAGAGCTTCCTATCAAAGCCGAAACCGACCTTTCCTTTATTCCCCTGCACTTTCAAAAAAAGGTATTGGCTGAGAACTTTCTAAGTCAACGTTATCGCTACCCATTGCCGCCATCGTCCGTTCATGAATACGCCGACACAATAACCTTCGGCCAACTCAATATGGCCCAACAGCGTTTAGTATTGTTCATACGGGCTATCATCAAAAAACAAGATTTAATAATTCTAGACGAAGCTTTCTCTGGCATGTCGCCATCGATGCGCGAGAAATGTTTTGCTCTCCTAGAACCTGACCCCGACGCCAACGAGACATTAAGCAATACAAAATTCCAGATTCCCCATCTCGGTCCTGACCAGTCCCTCATTGTGGTCAGTCACCTCCGCAGTGAAATCCCAGACTCTGTTCGTTTCTGGATGCGTCTCCCTTCAGACGTTGGCGACAACGAAACGCTGCCATTCGCCATGGGCCTTCTTCCGGATGGTATTAATCTAGCATCCGACGAAACAGTTTGGCGAAATATCTGGTCTGTGGATACACTGCCTTATAAAAAGATCGACTCTGCCAGTGACGGCGAGGGGATCCCAAACGACGCCGAAAAATACCACTACCTTGTTCCGGTGAACCCCGAGAAGCAAGAAAAATAATTGCATTTACATCATGATCAGCGTTGCATTTTCTTCTCTATGTATATACTTATACTGTATATTCCTCAGGCGTCTGTATTTTGATGTTCTAGAGTTTATTTAGAAGGGTCTAGAGTTTACCCGTATCTGCTGATCCTCGGATGCTCAACATAATGAAACGACGATACCTTGACGTTTTCTATAAATATCCAGTGATTTTATCCTTCAACTCTGGCGACCAAAGGTGGAAAATCAGATCAACCGATCCCAAAAACCTCCATCGACAATCATTTGAAAGAGTCATCAAATCATTATCGCCTATATGGCCTAACTACACACCAGGAACTGTGAAATCAGTAAGATTCGGCCAATTACCTAGTTTTCCCGGATCCCCTCCGATTCGCACAAACGTGCTGACCGACGGGGTCGGCCCGTCAACGATGAACAGGTGAAACCAACCAGGAGGAGAAGTCCACGGGTCCGGCGGAGCAGTGATGGTACACTGGCTACCTTGACAGGTGAATGCTGGGAAGAAAGTGCGATGCCCGAAACTGTTACCATGTGTGCTTGAGACGAGACCTATAAGGGATACCTTCAGGTTGGCAACGTTGCCGGCGGTAACTGTGATACTATACGTTCCTCCATATGCCCAGTCGGTTTCGGTGATGGTGAATGCCGGTCGTGAGGCGCCAGATAGGAGATACGGCGGAATGAATACCTCTACTCGGTATTCTTGAGGATTAACACCATCCTCAGGGTCGGAACCAGAGACCAACACACGCCCATCAGGAAGAAGAATTGCCTCGGAGTGGTATAGACGAGCTACGGTGGTATTTGCCATCACCGTCATACGCTGGTTCACTGGCTTGCTTGGGTCGTAAAGAACAGCATTTAGGTTAGGGCTGGTAGCAAGGCCAAATCCGGCCACACCCTGGTGGGCCCCGTTCATTATAAGGAATGTACCGTCTGGGAGCGGCGCTATGCAAGTCATGACCCGCTTCGAAGGCTATTCGATTGTCAGTTATCATATATTTATGCTCAATACAGGTGGCCTACCATGCGTTCAATAGTCCAGGTTTGTCCCGGAACATCGGGTTGGATGGACAAACAATTATCGATGGCATCCCCACCGTAAGGCGTTGAACCACCGCATATCAGAACCCTCACAGGGTCTGTGTATGGAGCGTATTGAGGGAAGAACACCATTGTGCCTTCGAGAGGATAAGTGCGCCCACCGAGATCATTGTTGACGGCGCCGGGCATGTTTGGCAGTGACCGGATCGTCTGGAATGAGGCCTCATCCAATAAACGAGCCTCATTGTAGTAGGCTGCTAGAATTGTCTTCGAAGGCATCACCGCCATGAATGGATACAAGTTGTTGGGATCTGTACGTTGCAGCCAATCCATATAGAGCGTGGGTCCGACAGTAGGCAGAATTTCTAGGGTAGGCACAGGCGGCCCATTGGACCCTGTCTCACCACCAACAATCAAGATCGAGCCGTTAGCCATAATCATACCAGAAGGATACCAGCGGCCATCCTGGAGTGAAAGCTCCGCCTGGTTTTCCTGCCAGTCATTGACACTGGGCTTGCCCGGGGAACCATCTGGCCAGTAAAGCCGGATACCTTCAGTAGACACTCCCGACCATCCACCAACAGTAAGCTGTCTTCCAGCTTTGTCTGGAAGCACGAGGCCAGCGGAGCAGAAAATGTCGGTCTTGACGTGCATCGGTCGCCATGAGTTGTTGAAATCGTTCGCGTAGAATAGATCTAGTTCATACGCTCCAGTGGTATTTGGCGGCCCAGTTCCCCATTTCTCCAAGAAAGTGACCTTGCCATTAATATTGACTGTGGTCATCAAGGGCACTACAACGCCTCCAATAAGGAATTCATAGAGACCAGCATTATTCCCTGAAGCATAGGTCCACTCGTACAATGGGGTATCTCCTTCCCAAATGTAATAATTAAGTAGATTTCCGGCACCACAGTAGTGAATTGGATCGCCCGTGCAAATCATATTGCATTGAGAATCATCGACGATTTGAACACCAGCCCCGATATCGAAAGTATCACCGCAGACTACACTGTGTTAACCTGACGTAACAATTCACTGTATAGAGTCAGAACCTACAGCACTGTTGACCATACTCCATGCCGGCTGCTTGGAATCCATATTCTTGGCAACGGGAGAGACATGCGGAGGCCGAGTTGTTGTTTGCGTAGGTGAGCATGTAGGGGAAGGTCCTTGTGTTATTGACGTTGTCCCTACGGAGTATCAGCTTGAGTCGCAACTTATACTAAATCCAGAAATGGAATAATGTGGGGACATACTGGAGACAGCCTTTATACACCCAAGACCCGGGTAAGTTGGTTTTCTGTGGTGTTGGGACCGGTAGTACCGTAATTGTAGCATTAGAATAGACGCTGAGTAGACTCGGCCCGCCGCAAATTTCACCGGTATTCCCGGCGCAGGTCATGGCACACTGGGAGTCTGAGCTTGCTAATGAAGCATTGTTATGGATATAGTTATCACAGAAACACTGATCAGAATACTCCATGCCTGCCACGCTATATCCCAATGATATACACTGGCTCACGCAGGATGCAATAGTCATGTTGGGGTTGTCGTTTTCTTGGGTGAGCATGGAACGAACGCCGCCGATGTTATCTAGATAGCAGCCTTTATAGGACCACCCCGATGGAAGCCCAGAAGCAGCGGCCGTGGTAGTGGCACTGGTGGTTGTTGAGAGAGTAGTAGTGCCTATGCTAGTAGTTGTTGTAGTACTGACAACCGCCGTCGTGCTCGTGGATGACGTGGTACTAGAAGATACAGTTGTGCTCGTCGTAGTCACGGGCACAGTTGTGGATTGAGATGAGGTGACGGTAGATGATATGCCACTGGAAGTAACTGAACTTGACGAGGTTGTTATGATACTCGAGCCAAGCTCGTACACATCGAGTCTATTACTGCCACCGCAAAATTCACTGCCGTTTCCAGCACATGCGTATGAACAGTCAGTGACGAGCTGTTTAGTGCTACCTACTGCCAGAGTATTACCGCAATAACATTCCTGATAGTACTCCACGCCGAAATAAGTCGCGCCATTGCAGAAGGTAGCACAGGCTTCCACTGTCATATTGCCACTATATGTGTAAGCACCAGAAAGACTGCGAGAGGCAGCAGTATCGTTATAACATCCCAGGTATTGATAACCTGGGATGTTAGTTCCTCCTGGATTCACATAGTTATTGTTTGTATAGACCGATAATCTGTTAGGCCCACCGCAGGCTTCAGTACTGTCCCCTCCACAGGACATGCTGCAATCTGAGTCTGCAGTGTGTGTAGATGAGCTGCCTATACTGTTGCCACAAAAACACTGGGTTGAATATTCAGTTCCGAAGTATGGATAGCCACTACAGAAGCTGGAGCACTCCGCAAGAGTCATTTTATTGTCACTGGTAGTGGCAGCTTGGAACGTTCTAGAGTTGACATCGTCGGTATAGCAACCATTGTAGCTATAAGGAACTGGGCTAGAGCCGCTGAGTGTCGAACAAGAGCCGGTAAGCGCTGTGCTTTTAAAGCTATCCGAGGATGTTCCAACAGAAACGCCGAATTTGGATGTAGTAATTTGGCTGGGTGTGAGAGAATAGCTCCCGCTGTACAGGATGTAGGCGCCAATTGTGGCCGTCTTTGTCATTGTCAAGTTGGAAGTGGATAGACCTGGGACTACGCAGCAGGATCTGGGTGTTTTAACCTCTACTGCCAAGGTCGGCGCGCTTAAAGAAGTTGTATTCCGGACCTACAACATGGAGATTAGTCTTCATGTTTGTTTTTAATCTATCAGACTTCCTTACTGCGGCGGTGACTGTCATTTGATAATTACCGTTACTATCAGTTGCCTTCGCTATGCAACTTTGCGGACTCTGAAATAATATACCGTCCTGAACTGGATAACCAATACCATTGTTATCATACGTCACTGTATTGCCATTCGAAGTCACCTGGACTGTAAATGATGAGATAGAAGTTGCGATGGGAAATGTTGTGGAAAAGCTATAGAACTGTATATCCAGATCGTTAGACATGTGTCTCCATGGGGGATAGAGGACCTACAGCAAAAGAATCATCGAAACCATTGGTTGTTCCCGCATACTGCGTCGTAATATGGCAAGATCCGCATGTAGATTTTCCATTACGGTCAACATATACAAGTTGAACGCTCGAAATACTACTTTCCGTTACATTGGTTGTGCGAACACGTATCTGACCTGTAAATTGAAGCTCGGTACCACCGGACTGGATGGTTAATTGCAAGTTGTTCGGTTTGACCTCATAGGGAGCAATTGGGTCAGTGAGAACCACTCCAGTCGGAACGACCTCTATCATTCGCTGCAGCATCACCTGGCAGCGGGATTGAAAGTACGTTGGGTCAGCCATGAGACCAATCGTGACATTTTTGTCTGCCGTGAAAACAGCCACATCTGAGTCGTAGGTGTTTTGAATTGATAGGGGAGAAGCTAGTGCATCTGAGCTATTTCCAGCAAGATATTCCGATGCAATCTTTTCATCAAATGCTGTCGTCGAATCAAAGTGTTCATAATCATTTGAGACAGTTCCTGGCTTCAGAGCCTCGGGAAAATTACTGGCATGAACGCCTCCAATGGTGTGACCGCAAGCCGTGAGCGCGATCATTTCTGACACATTGAAGCCCATCCGTAAAAACTGCTGAGTAAACGTATACTGCGAATTCTGCGGCAACGGTACTCCAATCGGGCCAGCTGCAGTGGCATCTATGCGGCCAGTGCGAATAGGTATAACTGGACCGCCACAAACCCGGACAGACGCGTACACGCCAAGCGCAATGAGGTCTGCCAGTGAAGAGCGAGATGAAAGAAATGGGGAGAGAGAGTTAAGAGTTGTATTGAACGCAGTACCAATGTTTTCACCACCATTCCCTGCTAACTCGTACTGCAGGGAAGCATCCAGTCCACCGACTCCGGTGTTGACATTACCCGGCGCCATGTCGTGGAAAGCTGTTCGAAGCCATTCTGCGGAAGCAATTCTAGAAGGGCCTTGTTGGGAGAAGGAACAGGGCGTGATGTCAGCTGGGAAAGCTCTCGCCTGATAGCCCGTATTCAGGAACATTATATCTTCCAACTCGTCTATAGAGGAGGGCCATGTTGGTAGTCCTGCAACAGACTGCAGTATCGAACTGGCTAGCGCCAGAAACAGAAACCAAGAATCCATCATCAGTTAGAAAATGGATGACCCCTGTTGGCCGGTGACCGTCCTTCGCAAAATAAGTTCCCCTGGTTACACTTAACTGCCCAGGAGGAATTAAATTAAATTATTACTATTGCTTTTGCTGCAAGAACTTCGTTGCCTCATACTTGCCTTATAAAATGCAGTAGGCTTCTGGAAGCTAAATCCGTCAGATGACACATCAGACAAATACTGCTTACCCCGAAGACAACAGCAAATCCAATTGGCATTTTTCAATTACCGCGTGGGTGCTGATTGGCTCGAAATGTTCCCCATTTCGACAGAGACGCGACTCATACGATGCGCATAGCTCCCCATCTCCGGTGCAAATTTTCCTAGAAGTCCCAGCTTATAGGTAAAGTCTCAGCCTCTCTGTTTACTAAGGCATGCCTGCATATGAGCTGAGCTCTGAGCTAAAGACCGAAAGGATGGGATAAGACCTAGCGAATGGCGAGGCTGAAAATGACAATCTTGCAGCCACAGTATGTTTGCCTTAATTATTTTTGAAAGTTCTAGGCCTTTGGGCAGCTTTGTTAGCGGGAAATCAAAAGAGGCAACTGAGTAATATCCACTCCTAGTTCAAGAAACTACATTTAATACTAAAATTTCAGTAGATGTTTATGTAGCAACGTTAATTGCCGTGTTAGGAATTATGTTGATTTTACTAATATAGATTGTCCATTTTCCTGTTCAATCCATAATAGACCCTCTGGAGAGGCTTCAAATAAACCTGTTTAGACTAATGTACTTAAGAGCCAATCGCTGATATCAATAATAGCTCTGGGCCACGCGTTATAAACATATCTAGTGATAATCCGACTGGTTATCCTACATACGAATATGTCGGCCTACATAAGGGCCAAATTAATTACCGCTACCCTTGAGGTTGACCCTTTTTGGTGTGGCCATTTTATGGCCGATAGAATAATACATGATATTGACCAAAATAACAGTGATCTGAAAAACCGGACGTATGCAGGTCCGATACGGTATAGGTCATATCAAGTGCCTAGGGGGCCAGGACCCATAAATACGATCCAACGTATCTAATTTTCAAGTCGGGACCGGACCCGCACCAGGTCTAGATTTCTCTCTCAAATTTTAGTATCACAGGCCTCAAAGCAGCATTGCGAACATTCTTGGCTATGTTTATTGTCTCATAGCACGGTGTAGTGTCTGTCTTTTAAGCCTCGTCAGTATTTGCAATATGTAGCAGTCAGCTGCTCTTTTCGCCGGCCCATATGGCCAAGCCTGGTAATTAAAAACCAACAGCCTACAGGTAGGATGATATTCTATACATCCCTGTCATTATTGTGACTTCTTTGATACGCTCCTCGGCTCTTTTTCCTACGCCTTGAGAGACAATATCCTGCACTATACTATATTTGTTCTCCTCTCCCAAGTAACTACTTAATCGGGAGGACCCCGACACGTGTCTGATTATTGCCATGCTCTTCGGACTAATTAGCTACTACTGCTGCAAGGATCAGAACGATGCGTGAGAAGCGGGTCCGTAGCACCATCGCCGATCAGCTTTGCTAGCGCATCTGGCCGCCTTATTATGTCGCCGTTTTTATTATGGACTGGCTGAACTTTATCCGGTGTAGATGTATATAGGTAAATACTGAGGCACGTACTCCGGGGTATATCGGTCGGTGTATGCCTTGTGCAGAAGAATCTGAGTTTACATCATATATTACACGTAATAATAATTATGCTATTTATACATGTCCATAAACAAAATGGCGTCATGCAATGTAACAAGGCGGTTGTCGGGGATGCAAGCCTCCCTTGGCGAGGACGGGAATTTTACAGATAAGGTAATGGGGCTTGTGGCGTGCGTAAAATCTAATACATCACATATAGAATACGATACCTTACGTTTATTATCTCGATGTCGTATTTAATATTAATTAGATATATTAGATACATATTTCGAAGAGATACAATGTAATTACAATGTAACTTCTGTTGGGAAGTATTAATTTTGATGACGCTCAACGCTTTATCTCAGTATAAACTTTAGATATATTCCGACATGTATCTTCGTGTGGATCGTTCAAAAATATGATGCGGTAAGAAAGATTCAAAATATTATCTTAGCTTAGGGGCAGGCGCCTTGCTGCCACATCTTCACCGATTTCACCGTCATTCCGTGAGAGACCCCGGTCCCATTTGACCAAGTGGGATACCACTGATTAATACCTAGACCGTGAAAATACCATGTCAGGAATATAACGATCTGGATGTAACAATACAATCTGATCGGTCGAACTCACCTGAGTAGAAATCTGCCGCGCCATTGCCGGCATCTGTCCAAGGTTTATTCCCAATGCCGTCCACGAACCATCCATTCGTGCCCCCAACCGCGACATCAAGTATCAAGTAGAAGGGTTGGTCAAAAGGGGTGTTAGGTTTGCCGGTACGCGACCATGGATCCGCTACCAGAGAATTGTTGGCTGTGTGCCCGGTAAATCGGCCGCGTTGAAACATATTTGTGTTTTTGGGAAAGGCCCAGTACATGACCTGCTGAAGGGGACTGTCAACCCACGTATACAAGTAGTCCTCTGACCACTCAAGGCCAAAAGTGTGAAACCCTTTGGAGAAGTCTGTTCGACGGAGGGCTTTTCCGCGCGTGGTGAGCCAATATGCGTCAAAATCAACGCTCGGGCCTAGAAAAGCGGAAACTTAGTTTACACCCTGATATATTTCGGAGAAATCTGAAATATTCAGACTAACCCCAGTGAATACTACTCGACATGGTGTCCCGGCCGCCATTAGGGTAGGAGACATCATTGCCTCTACTTTCAGAAATATCAATCTCGCCGCTGGCGGGCCACGCCCCGTAAACGTTGTCCTGGGGCATCATCCCTATAAGTTGAGTAAGCCATTTTGACTCCAGAGTAAAGTTAGTATAGTATTTTAAGCTTACAAATTGCCGGCCATAGCCAGTCTCCAGCTGGAAGCCGGGCGACGACCTCGACACGGCCGTATGTGATGGATTTGCTGCCATTCGTATTCAAACGTGCGGAGCGGACCGGGTTAATTATTGTCCTCAACGTGCTGTTCGAGTGCACTGAGCATGCCTCATTGGTTGTACCTGTGCAACTACCATCGCCGCCAGCTTTTGTAAGATTCAGTGTGTAACCATTGATGATCTCGGCCGCGGTGATAGACGTCGTGTTGGTAGTAAGGGTAGGAACAAGGTGAAGGCCTTCGTCGTCCACAAAGGCATTGTGGTCATCGGTAGTTGTCCAGTCAAATTCACCCGTGCCAAAGCCACCGACCTAAGAGAAACAGTAAGCTATCGTGGCGAATAATACTATGGAGCCAAGGGATATACCTGAACTTCACGAGTCCACACGCTCGTATCGAGGGTCGAAAAGGTATCGTCTAAAATGAGACAATACTGTATCTAGTTAGCCGGGAAAGCGGGGTTATAAATGAGATTAACTGACACTGTGCTTGGGTACTTCAGCTGTGGCATGGTAGTTGATATAACCGCTGACGGCTAATCCAGCAACAAGAAATCCATAGATGATATAGTTATTCATGCGGGTTCTTTTCAGTCGTTTATCGTCGAGCCAGGGCCGTTCATATTCGCCAGTTAATAGATAACTCTTAAACCTTCGTTTTAATGGAGCACGAGCATAGGTTGAATCTCGACTGTAGACCACCGAATCTTGAATACTGACTTGATGTGCGGAGCTGGCGGAACTGGGCACGACACTGGGCACGGCACTGGGTGCCTTGCTATCTGAGAATGGGTTGTTCAAGTCCATTGTAGATTTTCCTACCAGTTTTCTGTTGAATACATGTAAGCGACGAAGTTCATATGGTGTGATATATCATGGTTTTATAGAAATTGGCGTTAGCTCCGTGTCATTGGCATTCTTATTAGATAGGGCTGTAGTAAATTTTCCAAGGGCTAGACAATTGCACCGCCTTGTAACAGCTTGAAAAGTAAAAACACGAGATATGCCGATAAATAAACATAATATGCAAGGAATATTGTTGAATCACCTAGCTACAAGATTGCTAGTCTAATCTGCTACTTGTTTAGCGCATTACAGTACCGGATGCACGGTTTCAATGCAGCCTTCGCGAAAGTTCTTGCGCAGAGGTGGCTGTGATATCGCACGTATCGGATCAGCTATATGCAGGTCTCATGTTTGCTTCCAGCATTTGGAGTTGAACACCGGTTCATTGGCGGGTTTACTTGCCAAAAGCACCTACACCATCCTCTCCACTTCGTCGGATGATTATAGCTCTCAATACGTGGCTGGGAGGCGCCGACCACGAAGCTACATACTATGGCACAAGATCCGCCTTCCTCAGTCATTATTCATCTACTCGACCAGGATTATGATAAAAGAAGAATGCTCACATGGTAATTTCAGGCGACTGGACCTGACAGGGGATACACTGTGGAGGCCATGCAGTCCCCAGTGTATCATTGATGACAGGGTAAGATATTAATAGCCATGTGAAAATATCTCTTTATATTAGCCGTATTTCACACTAACGCACCTAAGGGTGTCAATAATATGTATATGAAACAAATAATAAGTCAACTGCATCCGCACTGACATTCTCCGATTCCAATGATTATCCCTTCTTCCTTCTTGCTTGAGTCTTCTACTACAAATTCACGATGGCCTTCGTGATTCAGCCTATAACGAGTCATGGTTAATATAAGAATCAGCACATCAATCACCAAGGCGCGTATTAAAATTTCGGCAACTTCATGCCGGATACGCCAGCGAGAGCGCCAGGCCCAATAATACGATTATTCGCTAATAATTCTTGGCTGTTTTCCAGCGCTTATCGAAGGCAGCTAATCTAGCATATCAGGCCAAAACCCGTAGCGCTTCGATGCGTGGCATACAGAGCATTATTAGTGTGCTTACTTACACCAGGGCCCAGAAACATGCCCAATCAGGTTATCCCGTTCCAGCTTTCATGCAGTAGTGCGGATACCTTCTATTGCTTTGCATTAGCGATCCGAGCATTTCAGTTTTCTCATCTTTGCTATGTATTACATTGTCTTCTAGCCTTGGAGCTACTGCATGTACTAGTCTATAGACAGTTACCGTTTAAGCAGGCAGACATTTAGTCATAGGACACTCCGTAAATTGATTTAGGCAGTCCCGATGGCTTCGCATTCTCAGACATGCTGCTCGCTAATATCTAGCGGCAGACAGTAAACCTATACAATTCCTAGTCTTATCTGCCAAGCATTAAGGCAAATTTAGTTGAGCCATTTTTGAGTATAACAGCAAGGCGTGCCTTCTCACCGAATGTCTGAGAACTATCTAAGGTCGATATGAGGGTGGCATTAACCCCCAAACTCTGAACTATTAAGTCCTTCTGGTGAAGTTAGTTATATAGAGAGAAGTTCTTAATGTTACACGTAATAATGAAAACCACTTGATTTGACTGCTATTTTAAATACATTCTTTTTCAAGGTTGAATTTACATAGTATCCTGTATTCGTAATACGTTAATCGTGATATCATACGATGGTTTTCAACCATTTTAAACCTCTAATATTTTATTTCATCAATAATATCCAATATCTATCGGGATATATGTCTTATTTCATGTTTCAATAATCAATGAATCATTGACTATAGGGTGTATATACGATGATAGATTATCAGAGTTCCAAGTTTTGTTAAGTTTACAGGGTTTAGCCCAGTGTTTGGGATGGTTTCAGCCTTCGTATTCAACCTGCATACTGCAGTGACGTGTAATGTTTTGTAGATAAGAAATTACGATACAAATCATCCATGTCACGGAAGCAACGGATAATCTAACACACATGGCGTGGGGCTGCCGCATGTTTTGACTCAAGAGCCTGTCTTGGTCGCCAAGTTTATCCCGGAGTCTTTATACGCCAGTGGTGTGAGGCTGTGGCGTATCGGGTTTTCATTCGTTGGCATCAATCAGGCTGAATCGACAAAAGCATCTAGATCTGTCTTTTTTTGTAGAAACTCTACAAGACATCAAAGGCCCTACGGTTTCCGTATATCTTAGATCAAGCTGAACTCATGAACTCTTGAACCGTTCCTTCCACCACTCTCACAGGCAAGTCGACAATCATGCCTTCCCTCATCCC
The DNA here is from genome assembly GCF_021365285.1 of Talaromyces proteolyticus. NCBI lineage: Eukaryota > Fungi > Ascomycota > Eurotiomycetes > Eurotiales > Trichocomaceae > Talaromyces > Talaromyces proteolyticus. The sequence goes on along the minus strand of NW_025764282.1, from coordinate 2,174,423 downwards.
AAACCGATGGTCCTTCGGGGGCAAGAAAACATCAAAGGGAGGCACGCCGGAGGAGGCCACATCTCAGAGGGATTCGGTGCCGTCCACGCCTGTGCCGTCCACGCCGGTGTCAGGCGTGTCGAGTCGTAGACATAGCCATCCTGACAAGCGATATACAACCAGTGGCATTGACGACGCTTCTAAATACCGAGCAGTATGTGAAACCGTCTTCAATTGCGAGGATATGACCAATAAAAACTTCTAGATGATAAAATATTTTCATAGCCGATTGACTGCGTGCCAATGGCTACCTCCACAGAATAGCTCTTCTGGAGTCTTTCTACGTCGGTCTAGGGGCGTGTACATGTCAGAGCCAGACGATGTTAATCCCATGCTACTTGCAGCAATCCAGAAAATCAACGCTACAGTTGCTTTCACTATGATGACCGAGACGACAAATATTATTACATCGCTACTTACGCCCGGGCAAACAGAATTAATTCTTCCTGACGGCTTTCAGGTTCAAGTAATTGACTCCTACGCTGATATCGCGGGACCGCACTCGTATCTGCTTAAGAAGCATCAGTATTCTGCATTGATTCGAGAAGAGCGTCTCCTTCTCGTTTGGAATGACGATTTAAATGCCATATTAAGCCATGCAGCAGATGTAGAAGGAAAGCTACTATCCATGGTAAGTGAACCAGAGGCCAAATCTGTGCAAATATGTCATTATCCTAATATAATCACATCAGATTTGGGGAAGTCCCGCACCGATGTTTAGCAACCCAGTCACAACTGTGACAACTCCTCGGGAATCGGTCGTAACCTCCCCTGCAGCTTCCACATATCATCTGACTCTCGACGCTGGAAGAGAGCCGCAGCAAATCGACCAAGGTCGTAGCACTCCTACGGATAGTTCTCCAGCTAGGCTCGGTGACGAGGAAGCTAAACATCCTAAGGAGTCACTACAGCGACCATTAGCAGTAACCAGCGCAATTTTCGTTGGAATGGCCGTAATGCTTCTCGTTATCCTGATTCTGGGATTTGGCATCTCCAATTTACTTTTGGAATACTCGATTGATGGCGGTGCAATGCGGTTTGCACTTACGGCAACTCTCCCAATATTTTTGTTGTTCAGTGTCTTCTTCATGATCGTCCTCTTCACCGATATATTCCAAGCTGTTGGACCGATCAAGACGCTCAAGACCAACTCACGCTTTTATTCCCCGGTTGCCCCTGACCTGAAAACGGCGTATTCCTTAGGATTCGAACCACCCCGCATAACAATTCAAATGCCAATCTATACCGAGAGTCTTGAAGGTGTCATTAAGCCGACCATCAGTAGTTTGAAGACAGCAATCTCTCACTATGAATCACATGGAGGTTAGCAGTCTGTTTAAATCAGTTGTAATTGTTGTTAATCTGACATATTTTAGGTACGGCGAATATCTTTATCAATGACGATGGCTATGCCTTGCTTTCCGAAGAAGAGAAGCAAGAGAGAATCAACTTCTACCATGACAACAATATTGGTTGGGTGGCTAGACCTAAAAATAATGAGGATGGCTACGTCCGAAAGGGGAAGTTCAAGAAGGCCTCCAACATGAATTTTGCCCTGAATGTCTCCAATAAAATCGAGGCAGAACTCATCCAGCGTATGACTCCGACATTGGAAAAGTCCGATATGGTTGATCCTATGCAGGAAGAGATTGTCTATAGACAGGCTTTCGATCATATCATTCAGTCCGATCCTCGTATTCGAGGAGCTGGCGGTGATATCCGTGTGGGGGAAATTATCCTGATTGTTGATTCGGACACTCGAGTCGTGAGTCCAGATAGCCAGCGCAACTGATATTCCTATGAGATTTACTAATTGCGATCACCAGCCGGCCGACTGCCTTCTATATGGTGCCGCCGAGATGTTCCTAAGCCCCGAAGTTGCCATTATCCAGCATTCCACCGGCGTTATGCAAGTTTCGAATGATTATTTTGAGAATGGTATCACTTATTTCACCAATCTCATCTATTCGGCGATTCGATTTGCGGTAGGCAGTGGCGAGACTGCCCCTTTTGTTGGTCACAACGCCTTTCTTCGATGGCAAGGTAAGCTTCATCTGAATGAGAAATGAAAAATGCTGATAGCGTTGCAGCGGTTCAGTCCGTCGGCCGTCCTGATGACGGATATGTAGCCTTTTGGTCCGAAAGTCATGTATCGGAGGACTTCGACATTGCTCTGCGTCTTCAGATCCAGGGAAACATCATTCGTTTAGCTAGCTATCATAACGACGAATTCAAGGAAGGCGTCTCACTCACTATTTACGATGAACTATCCCGCTGGGAAAAGTAAGTATCTTACCGTCCTATGAATTTTCATCCAATGGAAACACTGACATCTGCAAGATACGCATATGGCTGCAACGAACTCGTCTTCAATCCTATCCATACATGGGTTTACCGTGGTCCGCTGACCAAGTTATTCATGACCTTTCTATGGTCCAACCTGCAACTTTCCTCCAAAATCACCATTCTTGGATACATTTCCTCTTACTACGCTTTGGCATCTGGTTTTCCCTTGACTGTGCTTAACTACTTCCTCGTCGGCTGGTTCGAGGGTTACCTAGATAAGTTTTACATGGAGTCATGGAAAGGTACGGTAAAACGGTCCAGAAAGAATGAAACAAAAATGAAATACTAATTAGTTCAATAGTGTTTCTTAGTTTGCTCGTTGTCTTTTCGGGAGCTGGAAATATCTCGTTGGCAATCATCCGCTACCGTCTGGGAGAGAAGTCACTGATGGCATCCCTCCTGGAGAATTTCATGTGGATGCCCATGTTTGCTATCTTTTTCGGTGGACTTTCTTTCCATCTGAGCCTGGCGATTCTAGCCCATATGTTCCGGATAAACATGTCCTGGGGAACTACGGCAAAGGAGAAGGACGATTCAAACTTCTTCAAAGAGATGCCCAAGATCTTCAAGAATTTCAAATGGATGTACGCGGTCGTACTTCCGTTTTTCCCGGCCATGATCTACTTGGGTTGTTTTGCTCCGCGAGGTTGGACAATTACTGAAGTCGCTGCAGTTGTCCCCATGTCCGTCACCTTGGGATCTCACGTTTTGCTGCCCTTGCTTCTAAACCCATCACTCATGGTTTTCAATTACTAGGTTTCATTTTGTTTCTATTACGAAGGATACGAAGCTCTGATGATTATTTCCAATTGCCATAATACTTTTATATAGAAGGGCACGTGATTTCGGAAGGGAGATGTATTGTATTTAATTCATATGGCAGTGTTTGAGCATTGTGGATAGCGAGACGGGCATTTTTTCGGGCATCTATGTAGGTTTGATGGTTTACCGCAATTCATTAGGTTTCATCTATAAAACTCGTGTTATGCTATTATTCATGCTTCCCCAAAATCGATTTCATGAGCTAAATATCCACTCGGAAGATCTATGGACAATATTGAGCGTCATTGGCTAGAAACTTAATTATAAACATATGTAATATAGGATTATATTAAGAAATAAGATAAAGGCTGGTTTCTCCTAAAGAAGTATGCCTCAGCTATCCAGTTCAAATATAGTCATCCTAGAATATCCACCGCCTAATTCAGGGTTCCTGAGTATATTCCTGTTCCAAACTGTGATCCTGCGTTTTAGATAATGCTGCCTGACATCAATTGATACCGCCGGCCGCCCATGTTATTAGCACTTTTATTTCTTATTATATTATACACATATATTATATATTGAAACTATTTATTATTTCTTTATTTAAATTATTCATTATTTACTGGATAAATTCAGCCGGCAATCAACGTTGCGCATTGAAATGCCCTATGCTATGTATATAAAAACCCGAAAAATAATCATTCCCTAGCGTCTGAATCACCCGGTTCCCCAACATCTCCATACTGATCAGTTCCATTCTCCAAGCCCCTTTGAATCAAGTCTTTAAAATCCACACCGACTTCGATCAACATAGAAGCCTGTTCATCCACAATGTTCAAACACTTCTGCCACACGCTAGTGTCACGCTGTACACTACTGAGCTGCCGCACAAGGGCTGCATTGAATTCATCTAGATGCTCCTTTGCCCATTTGATGCAGGCACTAGACATGATCGGCGGGAAGCATTGTTGGTATATGCTGATCGTGTTCTTGATCATAGTAAAATAAACAAATGAAATTTGAAAAATGTATATTTGCAGATCACCCTCGAAGATACATTGTCGAGCTCGCTTCTGAATCACCTCGGAGCGTGCACCAAGATAGGCGCTACGTGCGCGATCTTCGTAGCCAAGACGGGTCAGCAAGCCGACGTTTGTCTTGGTCGACACAGGGAAAGAATGCTTATCGATCAGTATTCGAGAGAGAATGCCGGCAAGCTTGGCGGCGCGTTCATCTACTTTTTGGTTAATGACATCTTGGGCGACGCTGTTTCCCCTCAGCCCTCGCGCCAGTTTCCGTAGTCTCTCGACGCTAGAAACAGCTTCCTCAAAGTGATGTAGTGCGATGTCGATGTCGAGCTCATCAACTTGACCTTCAACCCATCGCAAGTTATGTTGTTTGCCATCCACATCGATACGAATTTCAGGTTTGTCTTTTTCGTCGACTCCATCAACCATGCCGGACTGTCTGGGCCCTTCTAGTTGGGTCAGGGAGCGAAGTGCATCCCCAGGTTTGTTTGCAGAGTCAATTTCCGAACGTAGAGCCTTGCGTAGCTCTTCCACAGTCTTCCTGAAGGTTGATAGTAGCTCATTCTTAGCCGAGTTAGTGCGCTGATCATATCGGTAGGTATATGATTTGGAGCCAACTCGGATGTTGATGGCATGAGCCACTCCTCTGTCTTCAGCCTCGGCGCGTGCTGCTCCAGACCCCAGATTAGCGCCGAGATCTATCATGTCGATGTCCTGTAGCTGCCAGCATACTTCAGCCACTAGCTTTGTCGGTGCTGGGCCACGCTGGTGGGTTGGGCTATTCGGATCAATCCGTTTTCGTTTCTTGGCAGCTACAAGGAGATGATCATTGAGCAAAACAATATGTACTGGTCGCCGAGGCTTCCACGTAGCAGAGTCAAGTTCAACCCAATGGCCACTTTCTAATACAATATGCCGGCCGGGGATAGCTGGAAGGAACTTTTGAGACCCTTCCACCGTTTTCCATAGGGTTTGCAATTGCATGGTCCACATGTTCTCCAAGTTCGCAACGGAGCTTCGGTTACTTCGCTTCGAGGTACGATCATCCGGCGGTGACAAGGGGTTCGATCCGCTACTACTGTGAGTCTGGCCTAAGGCTGTCGTAAGCTCAGACATCAGAGTACGCAAAGTTCGCATTTCGCCTTTGAGTTTCTCGGCTTCTTCGCTGATCTTAATAAACTGTGTTCGATTCTGATATACATTTTGCTGTAAGTCGGTCGACGTTCGGTTCTTAACCTTGCGTAAACGTTGCTGGTAGTCCTGGATATCTTCCTCAGATGCGTTGGCAAGAAGCCCGGCGACATCTACGAATCGCGAGTCAGCAGTATCCCAGACTGGGCAGAGCATCTTGCTTACACTTATCAACTGGCAATGATGGATCTCTTAGTGCCTTCAGATTGACCTCCAGCGGTTGACCAGGCCCTCCTTGTGGAGCCGATGAAGCTGTCGGCACAGCTCCCAAACCTCCATACCCTTGTAGATCGGATGGAAGACTAGGCACTGGGGGAGCATCCAAGGTCCCATCGGGCAGCTGATTGAATCGCGCCGAGTAGCGTCGCTTAACGAGGTCAGATGTCGCACCGCTCTGCTGGGGAAGAGGCGGCCTGGGGGCCTCGGAGGATGAGGATGGGGGTTTGGGTGGACCTGGGGCGGATATGGGTTTCGGCGCGCTGATCTGAGGGCGACGACGCGACTTGTTCTTGTTGCGCAGGGTCAGGCCGCTGACCTCCAAGACCTTGTCCAGCTGAGAGGCCATAATGGGACTCAGGGCAGGCCAGAATGATAATCAATGGGGAAGGTTGAGGACGATAACTGACTGGAGACTGAAACGTCACCTGCGGCAGGGGCCACTGCGCTTGGTCACTGGGCCCGCCGCGGAATAATAATGATCCACCGACTCGAAATTAATTTTAGCCGCGTCAAGGCAAACTCCGCGGCGAGCTTCAGGTCAACAACCATCATCCCCGGCCCTCGCATCATTGATAGCCTGGCCATTGGCTGCGTTTCTATATCCTACCCGCTGTATCGACTGTTTGCTGCTTCTATAATTCTTCCTACCGCCAACATGAAGACATCAACGTTGGTAGCTGTGTCAACAGGCACGGTATTGACCGGCTTTCTGGGTACGCTGACCATCTCAACCTAACTGACTATGACGTACAGCAATGGGGCTAATGACAATTGGCAAATAGCATATGCGGTTTGGTTCGATTACAAAAGGCAATCTGACCCCGAATTCCGAAAGTCCCTGAAAAGAAATAACCGACGGATGGCCCGCGTCGAAAAGGAGGAAGCAGAGGCACAGGGCGCTGCTCAACGGGAAGAGATCAAGAAGGCCGTCTCTCGAGCCAAGGATGAAGGTTTCCCTACCGACCTAGAGGAGAAGGAAACGTACTTTATGAGCCAGGTAGCCAAAGGAGAGGGCCTCTGTGCTGACGGTATGCTGTCATTAGTAATGTATTTGGTAACTGTTGCTGACTTGTTTACAGGCTCGGATAATGTCGAAGCTGCCCTCGCTTTTTACAAGGCTCTTAAAGTCTACCCCCAGCCGAAGGATTTGATCTCGATATACGACAAGACCGTGCCCAAGGAAGTGCTAGAGATACTTGCTGAGATGGTTGCCATGGACAGTGGACTGAAGTTGGGTTCTTTCACCGGCGAAACTGGTAGCTCTGATGGCCACGGCGTCGAGTAAATTGTGCCATCTTCGTTCAATTGACTGTTCGTCGTAACCGGGGCCCTCATCAACTATTTCGCCCATCCCGCATCTTTCGCCCCGGTACACAGCCTAGTAACCATCCTTTCTGCTACAATATTCGCTCTCCGCTTTCGTACTGTATACTTATCGGATTCTCGTGGACCAGGAGGTGCGAGGATTCTTCATTCTGGAGTGGCATGGAATCATATCTTGCGTCGAGTCCGGAACTGGTTTTGTTATATTACGAGGCAACTTGATGCTGGTACTCTTTGCCCGCTACGGAATTCTTTTTTTAGACGACAGGATTCTAATTGTATTTTACTCTACAAATTTATGAGGTCAATCAATTTTTAATTAGCTCATGTTCTTACTTCATATAGAATCGACCTGAATTTTAGACTTGAATACCTTAGCACTCACCCTTCTTTCAATGTTCACAGCAGTTGAATTGCAAAATTTCCCCAGAAACAAACATATAAACTGCCAAGTAGACTCCCACTATAAATTTCTCTGCACGTTAGCCATTAATGTTTCCCAAATGAAGAAAGATCCATCCTTCTGCCTTCTCGTCCGAAGACTCAAATGGGCGATATCAGACGGCCGCTATCTTTTCTTCAAGACTATCATCCCCGTTTCCATACACCACGTAGCCACCATTGAGTAAACGTCCCCTGTCTTTCACACATACAACAGCTGTCCATCCAAATGCCAAGGTACTGACAGCAAGATACGGTAATGTCCACCACCTCCAGGCCACCATCTCTTGATAAGCACCAGTCAAATCAACGCCCGTAAGTGGTAGCAGTAAAAGAGCTCGATACCATGTTTCGGGTGTCCAACTGTCAATCGGGTATGCAGCGCCATTTATGGATTCAGCGATACGAGTGTTGATCCTATTTTCAGATGTCATGTATGTCACAGCGAAGACGTAGATGAATGCCGATAGGACGAATAGAACTAATAACCCCAATAGCAGAGTCATTATCAAAAGGATTGGTTGGTTTTTCTATAAAACGAGTGAGATTTTTCCTCCTTATTGTAAATTGCACATGGTCGGTAAGAGCATACCCTATTTCCTTGCAAGAAAAATGTGATCACTAGAAATGTAATACTTAGGACCAATCCATATCCGGCAGCTCCATTTGTAGTGTGTCCTTGGTTCAAAGACAGCTTCTCAGGCAAGACATGAATTTTAAACCCCGGGGAATCGCTGTTGAGGGCTTGGTATGTCATAACCTGGGTCTTTTGAATATGCAAGAAGGTTACCATCTGAGACACCAAGGAGAGTTGGATAGTTGAGAAGATAAGAAGGAGGGCATAGGGAATTAAGAGACTTCTTTTGGTGCTCATCCTGTTGTAGGTTAACCTTCTGAAGGCAGTTCAGCTTCTCGCCGAATCCCTCTTATCCAGTAACCAATCTTGGTAATATCAATGATATAGTCTCATCCGCTGGATGCAGTGTGTGTAGAATGAAATGTGATGTGAGGTTGGTTTCCAACCTCGAGGAAGTTGCCAATGCCGACCTAAGGTAATAAATATCTGCAGCAACACAAAGAGTAGCATGAAGGTTCATGGTATCCTTGTTGTTGTCACACCTGTAAGATTTAATGTAATTAGTGCGCTTTTCACTTTAGGAGACATAGAGAAACATATCCAATAAAGAAGATTATACACTAAATTTTACAAGTGTCACAGGCCCACACCATTTGGATAATGGATATCGACATGGTCAATTTATTCTTGTAATCCGAAATAGCTCAATTTCAAATGTCGTGACGAGTGTCAAAATACTACACACATAAATTGTTTCACATATTCGTTTCATTCAATCTTGATATCTAAAAGAATAAATCAGTCCCAATTTCTCTTGACTTCCCTTTTTGTACTACGTATTTCGCTATTACCTATGCACAGTACATTGACTGAACACCACTGACACTAAAGGTTTTTGGATAAAGTGGCATCAAGGAAGAGAAATCAATTCATCAACTGATGCCAACCTTCACCCATCAGCAGTAGGATATTTAAAACCGAGCCGAAGTTTCAGAAAAAATCGTGGTCCTTTCTTTGCTCCAAACCTATCCAACAAGGACAACAGGAGAACAATGATTCTTTGTACAACCATGCCATGTTCTTACAAGCACAACCCTCAATCAAAAATAACGCAACAAAGACCAGAAGCTCTTCAAACTGGCTTCATGTATTTAGTCCAATAACTAGACGCCAAAAACTTGTGTCGTCAGACATAAATACTACAAGGGTACGAACAGGTCATGCAGCCCTTGGGTGACATCTGAGCGACAATAATAAAACTTTTCAGAGAAATACCTGAGGTGCATTCATAAGTTTGAAACCTCAATTATGTCATTTTGGACTGGAGCATATGTTCGATACAGCATTAAATAAATTGGTGTCACATACATACTCATTAAACTGAAAATGCCTGGGATCGTGTGCGAATGTATCAATTAATATTGATCAAACTGGGTAGAGTTATACAAATGATTTTCTACTGAATTAGAGCAATTGAAAACATATATAGCTTTCCTGGTTAGCGGCTGTTTCCTGAAGTTGTACCAATGTTATAAACGATTGTTAGTTTACCCGCCCAAGTTTGCATATTTTGAGCGCGTCTAGTACAAGTATTCGATTGTAAGGACAGAATGGTTCTAATTTGCCATATTTTTAGCTTCATTTTCATCCAGGCCTTGTGCTACGTTCGCTCTTGGATCTCGGTGTATCCATAGTATCTCATTTCCTACAGAGAAGCGAGACAGCGAGTAAGATGAGAGACTCTGTGAGTATAGTAGTGTGTCAAAAAGAGAGCGATAACGTACACATCCGAGTCAGAATCTATGTAGAAAATGGAATAGTGATAAAAACCTTGACGTATTTCAAGTGCTACCAACTGACATCTTGCGACCGTCCCAATATTGTACAATCAGGTGCAGTTCTAGATACCCAAAGATCAATTCATCAACGAACTGAATTCAACTTAGTACTACGTATACTTAAAACATGAAAATTTGACATGCGAAAGGATGTTAATGGAGGCCGCAGCGACTAAAGCGCAATCCGTAATTGTGTCACCCTAGGACTTTGGCTTTTGGGGGGGAGGAGCACTGTCATCATCTTCGATTTAACCCCAGCCCTAGCACTAATACAGACAGCTGAATATAGACGTGGAGGATCATCCTAGTAATTTTCAATAAGGTGCCAGTCTAATATTGATCATTGGCCGGAAAATGTATAGCATTTTGTCTTGTTCAAATAGAAGCTCGCCGAAGAAGGCAATAATTTTCAAACCAACTACTATACATAGCTCATCTAGAGGCAGTAAGATTCAATCGTCAATAGGCACCTTGCAGGTACAAAGTTTCCAAGCTTCCCTGGTAATAAATAAAAGTTAACTGATGTCTATGGCGAGACTCTCGTCATCGTACGGTCATCCGCATTTCGTGGATACTTGAATTCCGAATGGAGCATCAAATAATGCGTATTCAGTACTGAAACGCCACATCTAAAGCACCGGAACAAAACTTCCACATATCGCAAGAAGCATCCGGTTTTTGCGTACCGAAATGTCATTATGATGGACTGCTTAGGACTATGAAAAACCGACAATATTTATTGAGCCACATTGTAGCAGCATATGCGCTCTTTTTTATCTCCCGTACAAGACCTAAAATCGAAAATACTGCTTGGCCTCTGCTCTTCATTTGAAGATAGCCCATGTGGTAAACTGCATGGCTTGAATGAGCTCTTCATTTCTTAACATCCTCAGTAAAAGACGCCAACCCAGAATGCCCGGCACCGAAGAAGCGCAAAGACTGATCAAAGAATTCTCGGACAAAAATGTCGACAACTGTTGCCGCACGTCGACTTTTTCTCTTGAAGTAGAGGAGGTGAGATAATTTCTATCCTACTTTCAAGAACAGCCACAGCCCGTTGAATGTTTAATTGTTGACATGTTTCCAGTCAGTCCGAGGCCATATACACCAAGAATTAGTTGGTTGGCTGTTCTATCGGAAATTGGCAGCGGACTGCTGGCGTGCAAACGTTTCACTGCACGGATTTGGACTGTAAGTTCTTACAGACCGCGATATATACATCATGCTGATACTGCTACAGTCTCTTCGAGAAGTCCGCGGTCGAGTGTCTCGCCGACGCAAGCTGGCTTGAACGATATCTCATCCAACGCGGCGGACGATGCAAGCCCACCAATATCGAAGCACCGACCTGCGAATTTCCAGATAACCCCGTCGAACCCATTATCCCGTTGCACAAAGCAGTAGAGACGGAGCGTAAACTACTGGACGATCTGGAGCGCCTGATGCGGCTCGCAGAAAAGGCCGGTTGTTACTCGCTTTGTACAGCGCTCGACAGACGGTTTCTGCAGAAGCAGACTCAGCATGTCAAGGATCTGGCGGATCTATTGCAGCAGACGGTCCGGGTCTCAAAGCACCCGGGTCATGGAATTTTCCATCTTGATCGTGAGCTCCGCAATGCTAATGGCAATCTGCCTTGGGGTGGGCTCAATGATCCGGATTCTGTCACTCTTGAGGTTAGATCGCTGTGTTCGCAACTGGAGAACAGTCAAATTTCCGGTCGTCATTAATTGAGCGAAATCAAATAGATTGGGTATCCGATATATATGTACTACAATGTGTAACTATCGATGGCAGTGCATATACCATTGATCAATGTATCCGTAGTGCCCAAAATAACGCCAGAAGAATGCACGTAAGGCGTAATTGGTCGTGAAAGAAACCCCCAACTCCAAGATATGAGATCAAAGAAACCAAACGAGTCAAGCCGCCTATAGAGTTTGTAGGCATTTCCCAAGATCAAACTTCCAATATCTGGTAAGCCTATGAGATGGTTGTGACCTGAAGATTGAGTATAGGCCGAATATAGTTCACGGTCCAATCCATTTCAACAGAATTGAGACCAAGTGCTGTCGGTGAACCGGCTTGGAAACATAGTCGTTCATGCCTTTGGCAAGGTATGTCTCAGCATCTCCCTTCAAGGCATTTCCAGTCATGGCAATGATGGGTACATCACGACTCATTGCCCGGATGGCCGCTGTGGCTTCCATCCCGTCCATGACGGGCATGTTGATATCCATTAAGATTGCATTATACGAAAGCGGTTTTTGTTTGACCTTCCGCACTGCTTCGGCACCATCCCAGGCCGTGTCTACCTTTTCAAACCCGATCATATTGAGCATTTTCAACATGATGGTCTGGTTCATGATGTTATCTTCAACTAGGAGAATTTGCTTCCGAGGTGCTATTTCCTGGATACTAGCATTCAGGATCGGCCCTCTAACAGGTTCTCGTACGCGGGATCCAGACGGTGTGTTGTCGATCTTGCCCATTCTCACTGATGACCAGAAAACGCTACCCTGACCCGTAGGGTTTGAACAGTATCCTACATGACCGTCCATAAGTTCGGCTAAGCTCTTGCAGATGGATAATCCTAATCCAGTGCCTTGATACCTTTTGCGACTGCTATCGGCAAATCGAGAAAATGGGGTGAAAAGCGAACTCGCCGCATCTTCCAAGACGCCGATTCCAGTGTCAGTGACTGTTGTTGTAATTTCGTACGCAAATGGGTCGTCTGGGTGTTCTTGGAATGTGACTTCAGCTTGAACGGAACCGTGGTCCGTGAATTTGACAGCATTCCCGACAAGGTTCTGGACTATCTGCCGGTATCGAAGCGGATCTCCCTTGACATGTTGTGGCAAATTTTCCGGAAATTGGACTTGAAGCTCTACATCGGGTTTCAAGGATGATTGACAATTCCGGTAGACTGCGTTTACAACATCTCTGATGTCAACCACGCCCGGTGTAATAGAGAAAGTACCAGATGACAATTTAGAATAGTCGAGTACATCGTTGATGATCCGCAACAAGATTGACCCTGTATCTTCAATAATCGATATATATTCTTGTTGCTTTTCAGTGACCTTGGTTTCGCTCAATATTTGAATAGCCATAAGCATTCCGTGCATCGGGGTACGAATTTCGTGACTCATATTCGCCAGGAAATCCGACTTGAGTTTTGAAGACTCTTCAAAGGCAGCAATCAGCCGACTCTCAGCTGCCTTTCTCTCAGTTAGGTCTCTGGTAACTTTGGCGAAGCCGATATGTCGACCGGCTGTGTAGACAGGGGTGATCATAACATTGGCCCAAAAACGAGTTCCATCTTTGCGGAAACGCCAGCCTTCATCTTCTACTTTTCCTTCCCTTAAACAAACCTCTAGCTCTTTTCCGGGCTTATCCACCGCACGGTCATCTGCACCATAAAAAGTCGAGAAATGTCGGCCGATGATCTCGTCGGAGCTGTATCCTTTCAGGATGGCAGCACCCGAATTCCAGGTGGCAACATAACCAGACGTATCCAGCATGAAAATAGCATAGTCCTTCACTGTATCGACGAGAATCCGATACGTCTCATTTCTGTAAACCATCTCCTCCTTGCTTTTTCGTACAAGGTGATCTTTTCTTACGTCGTGAGCGGCAATCAAGACATTACGAAGCTTTCCAGCTTTGAAGACGGGGGTAATTCGTATATTGTAAATAGACACAGCAGTATCTGTGGCAACTTCGACATCGTCAAGGGTCTGGGGTGCACCAGTGGACACTGCATTTGTGATGGCTAGATGTAGCGTGGTTGTGTCTGGCGCAGGAACCTTGTGAGCGGGGAAATCAAAGACACTGCGTCCTAGACATTCCTCACGGGATAGACCAGAGAATATCACATATCCTTCTGACAGTTGGATAATGCGGAGACTAGCATCCAGCACCAATGTAGGAATTGGGAGCAGGGCAAAGATCTGGCCGAGGTCGGCATCGCTCGCTGGCGGGGCTCGTTGCTCGAGGGGGTCGAGGGGTTGTAAATGCTGCTCAAAGAGCTTGCGCGTCTGCGGTGGTCTGATGTCGTCGGCGATCTCGTCGATACTCAACAGAGATGCGGAGGGCGTCTTCAACAGCGACGCCGGCTGCTCAGTCTCCAGTGAGAGCGGGGCTGTCATGCTGGATAGCAGAGCATCGTTGCGGTCGTTATCTACTGTCATTGCTAGGCGATTGCAACAACTATAGCAAGCGCCGAGTGCGTCTTATCAGGATGAAGCGCTGAGATGAAGCGCCGGAGAAGAGGCGAAAATAGAAATGCTGCGCGAGCCACCCATGCTCTAACTGACGCTAATTACCTATTCCAAGGGTCGATCTGTCAGGAAGAGAGCGTAAATCAAGTTTTTACTTGGCGGCGGGGCTAGCTCCGGGATGACGTTGTTATTGGCGGGGAAATTTCTGCTTCTTGCTTGTTGCTGTTATGATTGGCCGGAAGCTACGGCAGACCAATGACAGTTGGCACCCCACACGATGTCTTTCTCTTTGAGGAAATACTTTGGCATCCAGGGGCAAGAATAGCGGATGATCTATATAGGTCTAAAACATGCTGTATATAGTGCTGTCTACTTCAGGTATCCAGTGTACTACAGTCGCATGCACTCTATGATATAGTTGATTCTTATATACCTACGGTCAGCTTGCGCATTACCCGTAGCAGCTGATGACGTCACAGTGTTGTCCCAATCTATGCGATTCGATGCTGAGAGGGTCCAGTATGCTTTCTGAATATCCATTATGAGAAGAGTCTTGTTCGAAATTTTCTTTACAATCCGTGTGAATGATCAGAGAAAGTATGAATTTAAAAAAAATCTCAAATCGACATCGTCAATTAGGTTGAATTCCAAGTAGACGACCGTGGGTGGTACCGGCCATTCAGGCTCAAAGCTGATCGAAGGTTTATATTTATTTTCACACGAAGAGATTCAATGCTCCTGGATATTAGATTCATATATTTGTACTTTCAATGTTGTCCATATTAAAGATGACGAATTATTTTCTTCTTAGCAACTCGGTATATAAATACAGAAAACATGAATCGGTACCCCGCTAAGCCGGCAACACCATTTTGTTTAGCCTCATTGACACGGTTTATATTTCCCACTCGCAACCAACATCGCTATGAAGTTACCCTTTCATGTAGTCCGGTTCTTGAAGCTTGAGGGCGGTGAGGCTGAATAATTTATCACTTAGTTGCGGCTCTTTTCGTGGGAATACTGTGGTTGCCTACGCCGGTTCGTATTCAAGCATGACTCAACTACCGCTAGTACTTATTTAAAGAACCACATGCCATTCACCCGTTGATGTTTTATTCCACTAACAGTATCTAAGACAAGCTGTTGCACCAGATTGACAAAAATATCCGCCGGCCAACAGAATATACGTACCTACTCGTACGTCAATCGATATTTCTCCGTAATAATGGCGACAAACAAGGCGGGCTCTCCCACATACAGCTACACCGTGGCACCTCATCTTGTAGCCGAGTTCGATGTCCCCATCGCTGATTTCGCCGCTGCCCACCGCCAATACAACTACTTCATCGTCGGCGGTTTCGTCTTTACAAACCGCAAGCAAAAGCAGCACCCTCCAGCTTCAGCCTCGTCTGTCGCCAAAAAGCAGCCTCAACAACCATTGATGCTCATTATGCAACGCTCTCTCAGTGACTCCTTTGGTGGATACTGGGATTTCCCAGGTGGCTCCCTCGAGCCTACAGACCAAACCATCCTAGACGGGGTTGCCCGTGAAGTGTTCGAGGAAACAGGTTTCCATGTGAGCAAGATCCGGGACCTGGTTCGTCTTGATCACTGGGTCATGGAGAGCAAATCTCGCGGAATCATGAGTAATGCGAAATATACTTTTCTCATCGATGTGCACGAAGCAGCGGATACGGAGGACTGGGAAGAGAAAGTTCGCCTGGACCCCGCCGAACATATGAAGTGGGCGTGGGTGACGAGAGAAGAAATTGAAGAGAGTGCCAAGATGCGACGTGAGCGGAGATCAGAGGACGTTCCGTATCTATTTGTCGGCGTACAGGGAGATACTACCGCGGAGGCCTGGAAGATCTATTCCAAGGTGATTAAGGGTTCGGAGACAACGATTTAATATACAGTCCTGAACTATTTTCTGCCGTGGTGTGATCTATCGTCTTGATGGAACTTGTAATTGATTCAAATGGCTTATATATATATAAAATAAGAATAAAGATTAAAACTTGGACAGTCTAAAGAAACCGCTGTCTAGTGAACCGTCGACCCATGATTCATACATAATTCAGATCTCATTTCTCCAGCTTATCTTCAGCCGGCAGTACTCCATCAGCTTGCAATTTAAGTGCCACTTCGTCAACCTGTTTCCAAACACGAAGGAGGTTTCCACCCGCTACTTTTGCAGCATCCTCATCGCTGACTCCACGGTTGAGGAGCTCGGCAATTAGATCTGGGTACTTGGACACGTCCTCGAGTCCTATAGGCGTTGATTCAATCCCGTCAAAGTCACTGCCTAGGCCGACATGATCGTAGCCGATGAGTTCACCGATGTGAATAATGTGACTAGCGATGTGCGAGAGGGTCGCATTGGGTGGGTAAAAGTCAGGCAGGCCGTCTTCACGATCAGATGCTGTGCAGCTGGTAAAGGCTGGGTAGAAATTAACCATCACGAGAGAATTCCTCTTCTTAACCAGTTTCAGCACTGAATCAGTCGGGTTGCGCGGATGCGGACAGAGAGCATAGGCGGAGCTGTGGCTGAATATCACCGGAGCTTGGCTGCCAATCCACTCATCCTTGCCGGCTCCAAGGACATCGCGCATAGTCTGTTCGCTGACATGTGCAAGATCGACAATCATACCAAGACGGTTCATTTCAGAGACCAGAATCTTTCCCTGCTCGCTGATACCATTCCACAGCGGATCTGCCTTTCTCACTCTGCCGTCAGGTTGCTCGGTCAAGGCCGCGTCTGCATATCTATTATGGCAATTGTGGGTCAGAGTAGCGTATCTAACACCAAGTTTGTAGAATGATCGGAGATGCGAAAAGGAGTTTCCGATCGAGTGAAGGCCCTCTATGCCGAATGGAGAGATGACTTTTCCACTCTGGAATTCCTGCAAAGCAGTTGTGGCATTGGGTGGCGGAGACAGAATTCCGCTGAATTCTTGTTGGATCCTTGACATTACATCGACTTGTTCATAAGTTGTTCGCACGCTTTTGGCGTAGGCTTCATCGGCAAAATTGGACCAATCTTTGGGACAAGGTACGAATACACTCCAGAATGTGCCTCCAACCTGGCCACTCGTTAGACGAGGTGCGTCCACATGGCCCGTCAGGTTGCCGAACGTAAACCGCTCGATGAAGTCCGAGCTATATATCTTGTTTCCGTATTTCGCTCGAATCAGTATGGGAAGGTCATTGTGCCCGTCTATTAGCAGTCAGCTTAGACAACTTCAACCGACAACCCCAGTGAAGGCGTACCGATAAGCGGAGTATCGACGAGAATTTTATGAACACGATCCTTGACAGATTTCAGGGGCTCAACTGTATGACAGTGCCGAAATGACGTTGTGCTCCACAAGCCCAGTGCAATCAATGTAAGCAGCCCAGCCAGTGTGACCGACCACGGTTTGGTGACTAATCGGCGAGGGTTGACATTCCTGTGCTGCGTAATGGTATGTGGAAGTCCCCCATGGCCCTCGAGGAGAGCCACCTTTTCTTCAGACATATCGGGTTAACACAAAAACCGAGGTCGGCCGAATGGACAGCGCAAGTTGGAGAAGAGATGAAGCTGCTTATCTCGGGTGGAGGGAGATGGCACTTGCCTGCCCTGGCTAGCGGGCAGTCGATTAGTCAATCGCACGTAATTACCCATGCGGCACTGCGACGACGTGACTCGACGACATGGCATTCCCAGCATTGCATCGCCGCTTGGTTATAGTTCTTGAGGTTGCTTGATTATCGCAGGCCATCAGCCCTATGGTGGCAACAATCTGCCGAAGACCCTTGCTCTAATCGAGAGCCGCGATTTCTGCCCCGCTCAGATCCGCCTGAATTTTGCGTCGCGACATCTCTTTGAACCCTGCCAGCCTGCAAGACCCGCCAGCAGCCAACTCTTGATGCCGAACCAAGTAATTTGAAGATGACAGATACCTCAGTGGAGCCAGGTGAATTGGTGTCTTCATATACTGTGAATGCGCTACTAACGAATTGTAACGACAGGTTTTCTGGCTGTGTGGCATACATTCCGCATTCCTATCATCGCCAGTCTCGCTACGCTGTTTCTTTTGGGGCGATTCTTCACCCAGCAGAAACGATTGAAAACACCATCTTCATCGTCGCTTCCTCCTTCTCCCCGGCTCGAGAAGCCTGTCAGCGAGAAAGAGAGCATTGCTATCCCCTCACTTGATTTCAAACCAACCTCGCAGGAAAAACAGAAACCATCCGGACCAAAGAGGATTCTGGGAAACCGCCAGTTCAAAGGAATTGATAAACAGCAGCAAAATGATCAATTGGCAAAGCCTTCGTTCATCAAGCCAATCATCTTCTTTGCGACGTTGACCATTTCTACCCAGAAACGGGCACAGTGGCTCGTAGAAGAGCTGCGTGCTGCTGCCCAAGCAAAATCGAAAGGATCTGACAAAGACTACGGTCTCCTCCCTCCGGAACTCCATGACCTTTCCGAGGTCGATTTTGACGATTATTTCGTCTCCGCCCCGAAATCACCTCCAAACTCCCTCCATACTCGATACGTCTACTGCTTCTTGATCCCGACATACAATATCGATACTATCATCGACACATTCCTCAGTCACCTTGACGAGATTCACAATGACTTCCGTATCGACACCGCGCCGTTATCGGGTCTAGCAGGATATTCCGTGTTTGGGTTTGGAGACAAGGAAGATTGGCCCACGGAAGAGGAGGGGTTTTGCTCACAAGCCAAAGATCTAGATCGTTGGATGGCTAAACTGACTGGGAAGAAACGTGCTTTCCCTCTAGGTCTGGGTGACACGAAGAGCGATGCCGAAGCTTCCTTGAAAGAATGGGCCACCGGTTTGACCGAGGTTTTGGGTGAAATTGCCGAAACTGGCGGGTTGGGTGAGGGAGTTCCAGGAAGTGGCAATTCTCTTGAAAGTGACGAGGAAGAATCCGAGGATGAGGAAGACGAACAAAGGCCGAAAAAATCAAAAAAACCACAAGCGGTCGTTGATCTTGAAGACATCAACTTTGGTGGTAGTAATAAAAAGGCACGAGCTAGCCCTCTCCCAGTCGATTTCACAACGCAATCTAGCCAGTCTTCAAACAATCAATCGACATTGAAAGAGATGGTCCCTTCAACATCGCCTACATACGCAGCCCTTACCAAACAAGGCTACACAATTGTTGGGTCTCATTCTGGTGTTAAGATTTGCCGATGGACCAAGTCTGCACTTCGAGGCCGAGGCTCATGCTATAAATTCTCATTCTACGGTATAAAATCCCATCTCTGTATGGAGACAACACCATCATTATCCTGCAGCAATAAGTGTGTCTTTTGCTGGCGCCACGGCACCAACCCGGTCGGTACCACATGGCGATGGAAGGTTGACCCTCCTGAAATGATCTTCAAGGGGGTAAAAGAAGGACATTACAAAAAGATCAAAATGTTGAAAGGCGTACCAGGTGTTCGCGCGGAACGGTTCGCCGAAGCTATGCGGATCCGGCACTGTGCTTTGAGTTTGGTTGGAGAGCCCATTTTCTACCCTCACATTAACGAGTTTGTTGGCATGTTGCATGACGAGCAAATTTCTAGTTTCTTGGTCTGTAACGCACAGCACCCTGATCAACTCGCTACCCTAAATCGGGTGACGCAATTGTATGTATCGATCGATGCTAGCAACCGTGAAAGCCTACGCAAGATTGATCGCCCGTTGCATCGCGATTTCTGGGAGCGCTTTCAACGCTGCTTAGATATTCTTCGCGAGAAACGCAACGAACAACGAACTGTCTTCCGCTTGACTCTCGTTAAAGGCTTCAATGTCGAAGACGAGGTCAAAGGTTATGCTGACCTAGTTGAGAAGGGCCTGCCGTGCTTTGTAGAGGTCAAAGGTGTGACGTACTGCGGCACAAGCTCAAGTGCCGGTGCTGGCCTTACCATGAAAAATGTTCCATTCTATGAAGAGGTGGTTGCCTTTGTGACATCTCTAAACGACGAGCTCCAGAAACGAGGCTTGAAATACGGTATAGGGGCAGAACATGCGCATAGTTGCTGCATTCTGCTTGCATCTGAACGATTCAATGTTGACGGAAAATGGCATACGAGAATTGATTACGACCGATTCTTTGAGTTGCTACATAAAGAGAAAACCGAGGGAATCTCGTTCCGACCAGAAGATTACATGCGAGAAACAGAGGAGTGGGCTCTTTGGGGAAATGGAGGATTTGATCCAACCGACCAGCGTGTTCGCAAGAAGGGTAAAAATAGAGATCGAGTGGTGACTGAGGAGTGAATATGATGCGTTTGATATTACAAAACCTGTCTTCATTCCCATACGTTGGTCATCGAACACCATGAAATGCTGCAACGTGTCCGTGAACGCCTTAGGGCATTGAATGGGATCGTCAGCAAGCCATATCTGACCCAACAGAAACATGTCGGGGCAAACCACTTTGAGTGACTTCCAAAGCCCCACGTTTCAAAAAATTTGATTATATTGGATATTTCACACTACCTAGCAGCTGTGCATTCAATTGTCAAAAGCTCGTTTCTATTTCCAGAGCAATACAGTGCGGTTCTTCGCCCACATCACTTCCTTTCATGTCACATTGACTCGTAGACATCTCTCAGCCTTGGCAAACATTATTACAGTTTCTCTCGGCCAACCTATTGCCTTTTAAAAGTCATTCAGACCAGATGACCAAGATGACCACTTTTCGATAGCTCCCAACTAGGTAATCATCCGTTCGGCATGGAGGCTTTATTACCAATTCGATTGCGGATCTCTACGCCTTTTTCATGACCACATGTAATACTGGTATTTCTTGACTGCATTGTGTTACTCTGCAATATAGGGCGCTCGTCGTCAGCAACGACCCGAAGTTTATCAAATTTAATTGGGGGGCGTATTGGTAGCAAATACTAGACCAACATGAGAATCAAGAAGTTAATAGTAACGGAGGAATACTACACTGTACAGGTCAATACGAATGAGTCTATGGGACATGGTTATCTACTCTACTCTCACTTTGCCCCATTGTCATTCAGCCCTTGCAAGTTGCAACTCCCCGACATACCGAGGCCCACCCACCATAGCCGGGGAAAATCCCATAACCTCAGAAATGCACTTTATACTCATTAGGGTAATTTGCCGACAGTAGATACTTGCCCGATCGCTTGAAGTTAGCTAGTGAATTATTAATTACATTGATTATTTAATACACACCCCCGCACTCGGACATAGGGACGAAACGATGAGAGATTTTGTTTGAGAGTCTAATCCAATTAATAATAAACATCGACTTCTTGTTTCTCCTATTTTTTTTTTGCAAGCTTACGGCAATCATGGCCGAACAAGACGTCTCCTTCAAAGTCGAGGATCTCTTTTCCGTCAAGGGGAAAGTCGTCGTTGTGACCGGCGGTGGCTCCGGCCTCGGCAAAGCCATTGCTGAGGGCTTTGCCATCAATGGCGCGAAGGTGTATATTTCTGGTCGAAGAAAAGAAGTATTAGATGTTGCTGCCAAACAAATTGGCGGAGATATTCATATGCGGGTTGACTCAAAACATAAATAATGTATTCAAAAACTGACGGTCAAGTAGAATTCAGGGAGATGTGCAGACAAAAGAGGGATGTCAAAAGATTGTGGGGGCCATTAAGGAGCGTGAAGATCATGTCAGTTTTCTAGAAATCCTACAAACCCGTGACACTAAATGCGATATCGTAGATTGACACTCTCATCAACTGCGCTGGCGTCAGCAGTCCATGGCGAGTAAAAGCCACGGCCCATAATGACCGTAAGAGATTCAAATCCATTTTGATATCAGCAATATCAATATGGAACTGATATGTCACAGCGGACCAAGTTGAGAATCTTCTCATAAATGGATTAATTGAGTTCGTAACTAGCAGCCAAAAATTAATCGGCATATGTTGACACATACACAGGGAAGACTTTGACAGAAGCAACCAAAGTACGTGTCGATTCCACCAATTATTTCTGAATGAAGTTAATAAATTTAGTCAATGTGAGCGGAGTCTACTTTTTAACGGTCAACTTCATTCCCCTTCTACGCAAAGCCGCAGATCCAAATGTCTGTGTGATTGCATCAGTAGCTGGAATATCAAACCAGAGGTATGTGCCTAGATGATTCTGCAACTACAACTGATCATATGTAGAACTATGGGCTCATTGTCATACGGCGTGTCTAAAGCTGCGAGTATGTAACGGGTTGTTATCCATTGACAAAGATATATACTGACTTGACATAGCTGTCCACCTTGCCAAACTTCTTGCCGGCCGCTTGCATCCGTATGTGGTATTAAAAAAATAACAATGTATAAGGTGACACTAAATATATTGGAAGGATGAAAATTCGAGTTAATACTATTTGCCCCGGCATTTTTCCGTCTGAAATGACAGGGGTCGCCTCTGGAAAACACGAATACAAAATTACCCACCCAGCAGAAAAGGCAGCTCTGAGATCTACTGCTGGTCGCCCGGGAAGACCTGAAGAGATTGTTGGACCAGTCTTGTTGTTGTCAAGTGCCGGTGGAGGATACATGAATTGTGCCCTACTTACGGTTGATGGCGGGAGATTGATGGGCGTTTCTATTAACGATGGAATTAGAATGCCTGAAGACACCTATACGTCAGTATGGAGCCTATTAAAGCAAATTAAATAAGGCTAACAATTACAGTGACGAGATCTAGGGATAGAAAATACACGTGTGGGAGTGCTTCAAATGTTGAATTTGTTTTGGTCGATGCCTAGCATTAGGCGAAGAATGTTGAATTATCAAATATGCAACCATGATATTGAAGAGACGCTATCACTACAGATACTCTTATCAAGGGCCTAGAAAAGAATTTCAATAGTCATCTTTTACTTGGCCTTAGATAGTAAATATCTGACTCTCTAAGGCTGAAAACCACCAAGTACATGTAGTTCTATCACCGTCTTTACTATACGGTATAGTGTGAAATATTGATTAGGTTTTCGTTTGATATGTTTGTTGATGCAGATTGCTTGTACTGTTGTTAGGGCGCTCCGCCTTCTCATAGTAGAAACTATGATTGACTCTGCAAAGCCGAAACCCCCCAAAAGAAAAGAGAGTGAATCGTTCGGATATCCCTTATAGGTCAGATGCAATCCGGTCCACCGGTCAGTAACCAATATAGGACAATCCTAGATCGCCTTATTGAGAACATCACTCTTCATGGCCCGGAGTTGTGGCTCCAACGTCCCACATAGCAACTTGTTCAACGTTCTCACGTTAATGAGATATGCGGTTATGACAATGAAGAAGCTGAAAGCACTACCAAGTGCTATAAAATACATGTCAACATATCATCTCAAACTTTTTATCCAAAGAGGAAACCGGGAAACAAATTTGCCAAATCCGAAGGTAGCATAATAATGTAGTAGGATGTAGAATACATAGCTCGCCCAGACGTTATGGAGATTACCGATAGCGTTCATCATGGCTACGCCAGCAGCACGTCAAGATGACTGCTACAACCGACCGGAAGGTAGGATGGTTGATAAGTTCTTGAGGAGCGCGGAACTTTGGGTATCTCGGAATCGTGATGACTGAAAAAAGCTATCATCATCATCTTCAACATTATCATGCCATACCATCATAGAAACTGGCAATTGTTGACCGCCGTTTCTGTCGCCCTGGATACAAACAAAGGCCGCAAACGGGCCCACAAAAAGGATAGGCCTAGATGACTGGAGCTATTATTCTCTCGTAACCGGTCTGGCATATCAACAATTTGATGTAACCAGGAAATTCGGCAATTATGCTGCATCCTTTATGGCACTCGTGTCGCTTATTGGCCAGATCTGTGCCTGAGGCTCCGCAGTGCAGCCAAACAGAGCAAACAACGAAAACTCTGCAGTAACAGGCGCTAATACCATCTCGGCCTAGTGTCATTGCTCGCGACGGTTATAAAAGAGCGACTTCCTCCTCACCTTTTGATCTTTTTCTTTTTTCTTTTCTTAAGCGACTCTACTTCAAAGAATCATTTCATTAGTAGACGTCCTCTGCTGTTTTTCTAAAATCAGCCACATAACCCACCCTTGCTGATGACCTCTTATGTCCTCGATGCCCTAAAGTGAAATTTTGAGCTGCTTCACTCGCTGCTTGTTTACTCCCGCCTCGATCGTGCTGTGCCCTCGCAAGAGGATACGCAGATCCAGGGAGTGGTGATGATCTTTACCTTGTTTCTGGCGTCTGACTTCGGTCGGCCGGGCTTGGTGGGTGTTGAGGAGGTCTGAAAGGCTTTTAACTCTTTCTGTTTAGTCATGTCTAGCTCTATATTCGAATATGAAAATTTTTTCCGTGACAATTCTTCTACCTATCTAGTAATGTAAAATGCAATGGCATTCTTTGAGCATGCCTCACGAACAGGCTCAATATATTGCAGACATAGTATATTTATTTTAGGGTATCTTATGAAATTTTCTAGATCATTATTACGCCTCGCTGCTTGTCGCTGCGTTGTCCATCTTCTCTACTTTGTCTCCTTCGCCAGCACCTGCTGTCTTCTTCTGGCCTCTGCCTCCGCGTGAACGCGTGCCTCGCGACCGTTTCTCTTTAGAACTTGCTTGTTGGAGCGTTGTCGCCCCAGCTGGTGGTTGTGCTGTATCACTGGCTTTCGCCGCCTTTGCCTGAGATGGCGGATTCTTCCGTTCCAATACCACGACTTGGCTTTGGGCTACTGTCACCGGACTAGCTGCGATGGCTTTCTGCAGACCGTCGGGCTCAGCAAAATCAACATACCCAAAGCCCTTCTTTCGATCAATTTCCACCTTGGTCACGCGACCAAAAACACTGAACGCAGTATCGAGGAGCTCTTCTGTCACACCTTGGGATGGATTCGCGTGCTTGACAAATGCTTGGGTAGCGGTCGGTGATACAGGAGGAGGTTGTTTGGCCTTGGGTTGCTTTGCTGGTTTTTGTGCACCTTCCTTCGTAGCAGTCGGGCTATCGGTACGGGGAGCTGGCGTGACTCCTTCTGCAGCTAGGTTTACATTTGCTTTGGACGCGATCACCTTGGGCGTGTTATCCTTGTACGTATTCTCTTTAGCGGTCTTCGCATTCTGTTTAGATCCCTTGGGTCCGGTAGGAACTGTTGGAGTTGGTGACCCGGATTCTTGAGCTGTATCTTTCTTGGTAGTGTCATCCGCAGCCGCTGCAGCACCCTTCCCACGTCGCCTGCCACCAGAAGGCGCAAGCCCCAAATCCCTCTGTAAAATCTTTGCTGCAGCACTAACGTCGCCCCGTTCCCGCTTACGGTCGGTCGCAGCAGGGCGGGTAGGAGATTGTGGTGTAGAATCTTTGCTAGCAGATTGCTTCGATTTCGCAGCAGCAGCAGCTTGCTTGTTAGCAGCCTTCGCCGCTTCCTTTGTAGCCTTTTCAACCTTCACCGGTGTAGAAGCACCTTTCTTCTCTGGTGAAGAAGGCGTAGCTAGCGACGTGGACTCTTTGTCGGGTCGTTTCAACAGTTTCTTGGCCTCTGCCTTCTCTGCTTTGGCCTCTTTCTCTTTGCTGCGTTTGGAAGCTTTGCTTGATGCAGCTTCCTTAGCTTTGTTTGCCTTCTTATCCTTGATGTATTGGACTAATGGCGTAATATTCACTTCCTCGTCTTCCTTTTTCTCGCCGTCAGCCTCGCCTGTCGCGAGTTTGGCAACGGGATTTGTCAAGCTCTCGAGGAAAGAAACGAAGTCAGGGTCCTGGTCTATGGTCCCTTGTCGTCCATCTTTTCGTATTCGACTCCCGGGAAGGCGAGCGTAAGGGGCAAACTCAACGGATGGCGGCCCCACGAGTACAGGGTCGTTTGAGCTGTTTCGTGCATCGTGAAAGGACGTGTTTTTGACTTTTTCGAATAAAGAAGGAATCATTGCCTCTGATAGAACATGTAGATAGGCTCTTGCTGGTCTAGATGGCTTGGCGGGGCTATTTTGCAGTCAATATAATTAGATGCATCCACGAAATTATTGATATAGTGACGTCAAGCATACTCCTTTGAAATTTTGCCCGGCTTGAACTGGAACCAGTCGACCTGACCAGATCCTAGTTTCCAATCATCCCCCAGACCTGTCTCAAACTCACTCCGGGTAAGCCCTGGTGGAAGTCGACGAACGATGAGTTTCAATCTTGGTGCAGGAGGCTTCGGGGCGCTCTTTGCAGGTGTGGGGGTTCCTTTCTGTGTAGCGGAAACGGGAATTTGAAGAACACCGGCAGGCTTGCCTCCAGAGGAAGCTTGTGACATATTTGATCTTGATATGCCGCACGGAGTGGTTGTGTTATCGAAAAGACGACTGAGGTAGTCAGTGAATCCAAGAAGCGGTGCGGGGAATGGCAGTTATGCAGTCACGCCAGGCAGCCGGTGACGGTACAGATACTCGACATAAAAAACTTGCAACACCGAAAATGTGAGTTATACTCAGCGCCTTTGTGAGTTGTAATCAGGTCGTCGGGCCCAGTCATCCATTCATCAGAAACCTCCAGGGCAAGGCCTGAACCAACTACGGGGCGCGGGTAAGACCAAAGACGCTGCAACGCCATCACGGCGAAGCGGACAAACTCCCCGCACACTGCGTTTCCTCACCAGACCTCACTGGCCACTGTCCCAGACAGACAAGAAACGTCTGTAAGGCATATTGGGACCTCGTACCGTCTTTGATTTGTTAGTTGTACTTGTTGACTCTTTTTTCTTTCCTTTTTTCAGCCTCCTCGCCAGTGCAAGGCTGACCGAAACGCCGTCCCCCTTCATTTAGTCATCTTACAAATCGTCGTCTACATCACAGCATGACGGAACACCAGGTTCCATCGCCTGGACCAGCTAAGCTCAGGCATAATGCTGGCCCAGACGAATGGCTCGAAGCATCCAAGAACTGCAAGTACCTATCAGAGCACCACATGAAACAATTGTGTGATATTGTCAAGGAGTTTATGATGGAGGGTATGTTTTGATCGACCAGGTTCACAGCTCGCAAGACTCATTCACTTGTTCCAGAATCAAATATTCAACCTGTATCCTCGCCAGTCACGATATGCGGAGATATCCATGGGCAGTTTTACGACCTGCTTGAACTATTTCGTGTGGCGGGCGGAATGCCCAACGAGACGAACGTCGAAGCCCCGATCACCGCTCCATCAGTCATCACATCCGCAGATATCGAACCCCCGTCAACAATAACAGACCCGAAACTGCGAAAAAAGGTGAGAAATGCAGATGATCTAGAGGAGACGGACGATAATGCGTCGGCATCTGGACGGGGCCGATCTGGCAGTGTAGTGTCAAAAGATGGCGTTTCTGCTTCGCCTCCCGGGAATTTTGTCTTTCTCGGAGACTATGTAGATCGAGGATATTTCAGTTTAGAGACATTGACTTTATTACTATGTCTAAAGGCTAAGTGAGTTGGCTCCATCTTCGGAGTGCGAGTCTCGACTGACCAGTTTAGATATCCCGACCGCATCACACTAGTGCGAGGTAATCACGAGTCAAGGCAAATCACCCAAGTCTATGGTTTCTACGAGGAATGTTTCCAGAAATATGGGAATGCTTCTGTCTGGAAAGCGTGTTGTCAGGTCTTCGACTTCATGACGCTAGGCGCCATTATTGATGGAAAAGTGTTGTGTGTGCATGGCGGACTGAGCCCGGAAATCAGAACACTTGACCAAGTGCGCGTAGTCGCGCGGGCTCAAGAGATTCCTCATGAAGGAGCATTCTGTGACCTGGTCTGGTCTGACCCAGAAGACGTTGAGACATGGGCTGTCAGCCCGCGAGGAGCTGGTTCGTACCTGATCCCTTAAAGCAAATCCTTGGATATTTCTTCTAACGAGCATACGCAGGATGGCTTTTCGGAGACAAAGTCGCCGAAGAATTCTGCCATGTCAACGACCTCAACCTGATCGCGCGAGCTCACCAGCTTGTCAACGAAGGTTACAAATACCATTTCGATAAGCAAAATGTGGCTACCGTGTGGAGCGCACCAAACTACTGCTATCGATGTGGTAATCTGGCATCGGTGTGCGAGGTGCGCGAGGACCTGAAACCAACATTCAAACTGTTCAGCGCTGTCGGCGATGACCAGCGACATCTTCCTGCGTCAAGACCCGGGCGTAGTGAATACTTTTTGTAGAATATGTCTCCATCTATGTTGTCACGCGATCACGATTTTCTTGCGTTGTAACAGTTGAAATGAACCGGTGGATGAGCTGCATGGCGCATGGCGTTATTTCCCAATGTCATTGATGATATCACCTAAGATCAGAATATATACCAATTTACAAGTTTATGCGGAAGCTATCTATAATATCGCATTCTCGTATCAGCGTCATTGGCTTAAATTTATAATCGTATATCACAATGTCTTGGCGTGGCTCCAAAGAGTCATCCGACAAGACTGCGCCTCTCACGTGGGGTCGAGGTTTGCCCTTCCAAATGACTGTCCAGAATCTCTCTATTTGGTCTTCCATTTCTCGAATTTTTCCTTTGACTGTTTTTTGTTCTCCCTGAAACTATCAAGCCTGCTCAGTTTGTTCCTATAACATTTCGCTGTGCGATAGACGACCCCGCGTTATATCATCCAGTGTCAACATTTTCAAATGGCGAGTTCTTGACAGGGCAACCTAATTACATTTCAAGACAAGTATCAGAAACATATAAACCAAGAAAAATGTTTCGCGTACATGAAAGCGATATATCTCACCACTCAAAATGAATTTGAAAAATGGCATACATTCATCGCACAATATTCCACTGGAGGCCGCTATTTCAAAGCATACAGTCCCGGTAGATTCGTCTCCAACCACTTCTCTGCTGTCAGCTTGTGCAGGACTTGACAAAGGGGGTGGAGTATGTCTCCTTAATGATACTATCAACGGAAAATATAAGCCCAGTACGACATTTGCAATCTACTCTACCGCTGTTTTGCCGCAGTCCTGGCTGGATATACTTCTTTGTTCGGTAGACCGAGACAGAACTTATATCGAAAGGCTAAACGAGCTGGCGAAATGTATTTCGGCGAATTTACCGATATACACTTCCTGGGATGGCTTGGGAACAGCCGATTGCAGCGAGGGGGCTTCCTCACGCCAACTGCATTCGCTGCCTACTTCGCTATCTACCCTTCCACACCGGGGACAAACATCCCAAGTGGACATTCTGACACAGAGCAGACCACGCTTTCTGCTGAATGCCTGTTTGTATAAGAATCATTGCATCATCGGACATCATAGTGTTATCCAGACACTATTGATCGTATTGCGAAGACCGTGGTGTGTGCTCGAAATATGTGTTGGTAGTACTGAGGATGATTACAGTACAACAAATGTTCTCATGCAGATCCTGTCATTCGCCAGACTTGCCCAACAAAGAGACAAATCCGGCTATGAGACAGCAGTATTCTTGCTAGAACACGAGCTTGAGAAACGACATGACTCATTTGATCTTCTATCAATGCCTGTTATTGGAAGTCTGGAACGCGAAGAAGGAACTCCAATCAGTCTCAGCGCCGAAGAAGTGTCGTACAAACGGTTAATCAGTTCTTACGAACGGTGCAATCGTTCGGTCTTTCTCACTAGCTTGAAGTCCTTCAATTCCTTCTGGATATGTCTTATTTGCGTTTTCGCAGTGGAAATCGGGGTGACTTTCTCCAGTATTATTGACATACTAGCTGGAGGAAAGCAAAAACTGCCAAAACAAAGAGTTGTCCTGCCAGCAGAACAGAAAAGGCGCAAATCGGAAAGATCTGTTGGTCTCGTATATTCACCGGCAAGATACGACGACACTTGTGGAAGTAACGATATAGCAGAAGATATGGTTCAATTATACGAACTTGTTTTGCTCAGAATACGTGATTGTGTGTGAATCATACATATATGTTGCATTCATAGATACATGTGTATCCGTTGATTCTTTATTTTTGCAAGCTTTACTCAAAACCAATCGCTTGATTAACCTAGATATGATAACCTTTTACTATACTCGTCAACACCATCGCCTTTCATTGAAGCTCCGAGATCTGGATGACATCCTAATAAATAAAGCCCGGTATTACACCCGTGTATCATGCACTACCAGCACCGTTTCACCCAAGAACTCCACCCTCCACCAACGGTCTCACTTAAATCCACAGTTTGACGGAGAAGCAACGTCGTAAGTTGCACTGACATGACCGTAATGCACGGCTTGTCCGTCAGTCAACTGATCCAGAGCCTCCTGGCTAAGCACAAACCGATTAACTGCTACATCAATGGCAGTTACATAGATGGTCTGGCTGTTGTAGGTGATACTATAGCATGCACCACAGTTGGGGCTGTTATATTCAGCAATGGTTGGTGCACCGCCCACAAGAGGAAAGCTAGGTAAAGCACCAATAGTGTTGTATCCTTTTATTATAAGCCCGTTGGAGCCGTCGGAACAAGCCAATTTGCTGGTCGACAAGTCACCATTGTCATATGTATTGTCATAAGCGACGTCAATCGCCGTAGCGGCTGCAGCCTGTGGTGTAGTCGGAGCAGCCAAGGCAGTAGCAACCATTATGGTAAGAAAATTAAGGATCAGCTTCATGTTGATGGGTTGATCTCCAAATAGTAGACAACCAGGAGTGAGAATTTAAATTGATCACTTGTACAGATTTTAATAGATCAGTGTTCAAGAATTGCTTTTTGCAGATGTATAAATCTTGGTTTCCATCTCTCTTTTATTTACTAGAATCAAAGGACTTTTGGCAGACATTTCAATTCCTTTTATAATTTCTTGTCTGACCAAGTCATATGAAGGAAACACTGCTCACGTGTCAATTGCCAAGTCCCACGACCAAATGCAGGAAAGCCAAGCCTGCTGTAAATCATTTCATTCAAGGAATCGCAGATATCTGGATCCACCTCCATTACTGTAAATTGCGAATTTATGAGACACTCTATGCACATCACATGGATATTGTCTTGGAACTCTGGCATCGTCGGTGAGCGGCATGAAAGGTCCACCTCTCTTTATTTTCGCTTGGCCAGGTTGAGATGAGATGTGCTACATTTATTTCTCGCCACATATAATCTTGGTGCATTGTATTGCTCTGGAACGTTTGCCTGTAAACATTCTCCACCGCATAATCGTTCATCACCACCAAGCTTTCTCAAATTGAGCTACAATATTTATGGAACTTCTAGAATCTGATACCTTTTTACACATCGTTTGCTTAATTCGTTCCTAACATGGAGACGATAATTTTAAGATGTATTTGACCTGTTACTAGTGTATGGTCCCTACATACTCATTACAAACGATATTTGCCGGTCTGGTTGGGCTGATAGAAGTTACAGTATCAATGCCTACCATTCCCAGTCGCTGAAAAAATGCGAATAGAGACTTCCGTGAAACATATCCACGGTATGTTGATTGCCACCACGCAGCAAAGGATCCTATATCGTGTTCAGTCAGCGACCTTTCTCTTTACTATTCGTGCGATGCTTTTACCTTCAATCGGACCAGACGCACTGAAGCCCAGAGCTTCAATAATCCATGGCGCAATCAGGAAGAGAACCCCGAGGGCGATGAGAGTACAAAAGATAGTTATAGCAACAGGGTGATCTCTTGCAAATTGGAAAAAATCTTCCACGATTTGGCTTGTAAAGTTAATGATTTCTTGCAAAACAGCGCCCATGTCGCTCTGCCCGTTCTCGATAATTTGTCGCAATTTGTCTAGAATAGCTTTTGCAATCCCCTCTGTCCATCCTTCTGTGTCGACAGTACCTTGAATTCTAGATTGTAGAGCAGAACCCCGCTTTTCAGTTGTCATAATTATGTGAATCACCTCTTCGGCGACATCTTCTGGTCTGCGATATGATGTGGATAATCCACAGGATTTGCGTTTGAGCTCTGCTTCAGCTCCGCTCTCAGCAGGCGGGCCGCGAATACACTCAAGAACGGTGAAAAGCAGATCCATTATGTTTCAGCTATAGAAAAGAGACGCAGTTAAGGGAGTAGTAGGTTCTGAGCTTGAAGGATAGTTAACAAGAGTTAGAGTCGTAATTGTGGATGAAAACAAAACAGTTTTGTGGTCAAATAGCATGAATTTGGATAAATGTCGCACTTTTAACCACTATATCAAAAAGGGCGCAACCCTTACTTAGTAAGGATTTCTAGTGGATATCTAATCGCATATTTTTTCTGACAATAAACTGTTGAGTAAGGAGTTGAGGGGTGGAAAAACTTGGCACATAAAGGCGTTAGCACTATATAATCTCACTATGCCGACAATTGGTATAATGTAATTGATCAGTAGTGTCTGCCCTTAAACATTTCATCTATACATTCACGCAAGTTCAAGAAATACTAGTCTAGTTCTCTTTAAAAAATAAATTGCTTCGTTGATTTTATAAAGATAATCGCCCGAGTGCTATGTTTTCACTTATCAAGAAAGATGCACCGTTTGGTAAAACATTATATAAGCAGGATCACTGTGACGAGTAAATTACAACTTAAGTCGACTCTAATTCGGCTGGGTGAAAGACATACTTCATCATCCACGTCGATCATTCCCCGCATTGATTGCTTTCTTGGTGTCCTTTTACTGGCCCTGTTTTAACCTTGTCTAAGACAGATGCAGATGGCTTTTCTCTGTGATTCTGTTCTTTCAAGAAGTTGAGTCAATGTGATATTATCAAGTGATTTATTTCGACCTGGCATATTCAAAGACTCTCATTTAGGTTCTTTGTTTTCCAGTTGGCGGTGTAAGGGTAAGGTGAGACACTATCTTTTATTTTTATAAGAATGTGACACAAAGCTCGAATGATAGAAATAAGATTAGATTTGTTTCTATTATGTATTACTTCAACAATGGAGCGTATGTTTTAATTGGTTATTAAATTTTGAGTCATTTATCCCATTCTCTTAATGTAACATCGAGTTGTAGACATGGACGCATACCAGGATACTTATGCAAGGAGAGTGTTATGGATAGTTAGGGTTAGGCTGCGGCGTCTGCACCATTAATTCACTTAAACCACCCGGAGGCAGCAGCGCTCTTGGCTTATGCCACCTCATGCATCCAATCTGTTTCACTGGTAACTTGGTGAATTCAGAATACGAGACGATCGATGTTGAATTATGATGAAGAAGTCGATCGTGCCTCTCTTCTCATAGCTGTGAGGCCATGCATGAGATTAGGCCCCCCATATTTCCCGAGATCCAACTCCATCCTATCGACGGCCTTCCATCCAAATTTTTTATAAAGCTTTTGAGCAACCGGTGTAGATTCTAAATAGATAGCCGCTCCATTAGCATCGGCATGCCGCACACCCCAGTCGAGAAGCAGAGATCCACAGCCTTGCCCTTGGTAGCTAGGGTCTGTTGAAAGAGAGCCTAGAACTATTCGTACTGATATCAGCATTTAAAAATTCCCTAGATTGCCTGCACATGTAGATCATGATCACTTACGATATTCGGTTTCTTCATTCCAGTAAGTCTTCCTCAACATATTTAATGCTGCTCGAAATTCCGTTACAAGAGGCACATTTGACCCGGCAGGTAAAGGTGGCTCTATGTATTTCCTGCCATCAAGCTCCTCGGCCACTGTCAGCGCAGCAGTGGATCCTGCGCCTACAGATATACCACCCTCTTGTTTGTCTTCGTCATCCCTCTGCTTGTAATCAGGATTCTCAGGGCGGAATTTCGCCGGAATTTTCCATCTGGCATATGCTGCGATCTTCTCGCCGTCGGCACCGCTATCGTCGTTGTCTATTATAACAGTTATTGTTGATTTGCCCTCCATAATGGCCCGACGCTCACGCTCGGCTAGCCATGGCAATGATACATTTTCGTCGTCCATGGGATACATTGTTTTGTTCAAAGGGTTGTCTTTGAAGGCGCAATGTTTGGCGACGGCAAGCTGGACGGCATAGGATGGGTCTGAAATTAGTTTAAGCGTAAACCTCTTTTGGTCTCGATCTCCTGTATTCCCGACCATTTTCTCTATCCTGACAATTTTCTATTCTTGTAGTCTCTTCTGCTTTCTGGGTTGAACCAGGCACTTAATAAATGAACGCAAGACCGAATAATGTGTAAAGTCATGAAGAGGATCGGAATTCGACAGACTAGTTTAGGCACCGCAGGCAGCCGCAAATTAGAGACGTTTTGTAAGCCATCGCAATCCAAAGTGAAATACGACCCGCTCAAATCGGGTATGGCGTTACAAGTCGCCATAGTACCTGATCCTGAGGCCATTAAAGTAATGCTATTATGTACCAATGCCGGAGATAGAATGTCGAAAGTTACCAACAGTGGCATTAATAAGCTGAGGATAGCAGACGATCTCACAACGTCCCTTCGTCACCCGGAGAAGAGTTTGTGTTGGAGTAATCCTAATCGCGATCTGGTCCGAAAATTCTAGATATTTTGCTCCACGAGGATCGTTCCACAGGTTCCGAACTGGCTGAGAATGCAGGCTATTCGATTTCAGTCTTATATTATCCGTCACTAGATTGCCAGATGAGTCTCTCGGAGACCCTCACCTCATTAATTGATAGTGTCTCCACTGTCTTAGCAGCTCTATCCTTTCTACCCCAACTATAGCATTAATAAAATTCATAATATATCCTTTAGCTTCTTCAGATATATATATGGTCATTCATGGTATTGTGTGTTTTTATATTATTGTTAGTAACTCATTGATAATTATTGTTTCGTCCCTCAGTTCCCACTCTCACTTAACTGGATATTTAATTGTCATCGAGTGATCTGTAATTGTGGGCGCGATGGTGAACTGCGGGTTAGAGTTGTTAAAAAGCAGCCTCAACGGCTTGCTCCCATTTAAATCAACTAGTTTGCTATATCTGACCGCAGAGAAATCCCCGAATTGCACAGTGCCAAAGTCTGCTGTTTCAGACTCAAATGGAAGCTCCATGCCCCAGACCACCCGAGACATAGTTAACGAACGATGCGGGTTGTTGACGAAAACTTTGCTAGTGTTCTCGCCGAGGCTGAGATTTTCAACGGTAAAGTTGCCTGCATATGCGTCTACGGTTATGCGAATCTCATCACTAGCACTAGCATAGGGATGAAGTGTCCCATTCTCGTAATACAAAGAAAACATGTAAGACCCATTTTCAGTGCAAGAACTTGACCCTATGGTATACACCGGCCCCGAAATACAGTCAGAACACATCCTTAGTTCAACTCGCACACAGTACATATTGCTAGCTTTGCCACCTGGAGGCACCGCCGGGGTAGGTACTGTGAATGTACCGCTTATATGGGAATAGTTTCCTTCAGTCATCATAGCCCCTACTATGTGGGCGCCAATTACGACATCCCCAAGCGGCGCATGCGGACTGGAAAGATCGATGGAAACTGGCATGTACGGATAGGTTTGGCGCGGCCTGGACGGGATACTGATAGTAGACTTAGAGAGAGCTAGGCCAAAGAGAATTGATGCTGAAGCTAGCCCTGATGGTTTCATTTTGAGGGTAAATTACTGGCTGAGTGAAAAAGAAAAAGCTCTATGCTGTGTGAAACTCGATGGTCATGTTTTGTCGGAGTCGGAACAGCTTTGCAGATCCTTCTAAGAAAAAGAGGACACAAAGAATATAAAATCCTCGAAGACTGATATAGTATCCATTAACATGAATTTATTTTTAGCTTAGAAGAGCTTTGACTTCTAACGTCATGACAGGATCTCAACAAAGAAAAGTCTGTAGACTCGCCGCATGACGAACATTTCGAGCTAATTATACTTCTGGCAAAGGGAAATTGCCCACAAACAAGGTCCAATTGGAAAAATTTTCAATAATATATGTTTCTTTTCCTTCTCTTCTAGGCTGCTGTCGGAGGAAATATTTTGATGAAATAAATTCAAACACTTTAAATCATAAACTTGTAAAACTTTTAGCTTTTACTGGACAATCTATCAAGGAGGGAGATTATCCATTTTCTGTACACATACTCCATTCTTATTATAACAAGAGAATGAATATTGTGCAGGAATATAAATATTAGGCTGTGAATGCCAATCATCTTAGAAATGTAGGATTTCTGGTTCATTTGGTGTTTATGGCATAAATTAGCTCGACAAGGATCAATTGATACCGAGAACAATATTTTCGATCACAGACAGACTCGCAAACTCCTTCGCATGTTGTCCCCTCGTGTGGTATCTTTATCTTATCACGTGACCGTCAGCCTGTTCCAATGTGCGATATCGGCATTGCAACGATATACAAATTGACAATATTTTACAGTCAACTTATATCTTTAAAATATCAAGGCTTGTATTATATATAAACCTCTAAAAGCCAGTATCTTCTACTTTCAAAGCAAAAGGACAGTATAACCTTCCTTATGATTAGTTCACAGCCAAAAGCCAAGTCGCGACGTGCAACCCGAGCTTGCGACTTTTGTCATAAGAGAGGTCGTCGTTGCAAAAGGGAGAATGAAAGTTCCTTGCAATGTGCTACTTGCATCGATTACGGAGTAGCATGCACCTGGAGTCGAGTGCCAGCGAAGAGAGGAACCAAACCTCGATATAAAAGCCGAGTAGCAGCACCATGGACTTTAAGCGAGTCCATACATGGTCCGATGACATTGATCGAAATACTGATTGATAATTTTTTTGAATCCGTATACCCAGTGTCCGTTTTCCTTCATTCTGGGTGAAATTCAGGAACGTTATAGCTGATAATATATAAAAAAGGGCCATTACTATACACGAGCAGACGTTCAGAGAACGCTGGAATAACCGTAGAATGCCGGATAGCCGTGGTTCATACTCTAGACTTATGGCAATGTGCGCTGTGAGTGCGCTTCGGATCAAAAATGGGTCTGTCCTGAACGAAAGACATGTACCGAGTAACCTGGATCCAAAATTATACTTTGACGAAGCGCTTCAGGCTCTTCCGGACGACGTGAACGACTTCGAAGAATTTGAAAGTCTACAAGCCATTGGACTAGCTTGCTTGACAGCCCTTCACTACAGTGATGAGCCACTTCTCCATCAAGTTCTTGGACTGTATCACGCTGTAGTGGCTGAGCAAGGTTTTTGTGACGAGAAAAGGTGGCCCCGCGATCTAACTGGAATTGAGAGAGAAGAACGAAGGCGTCTGTTCTGGCACATGTATCGCCTTGAGGTTCACACTTCTCTAGTTATTGGACATGTTATTAGATGTCCAGAGTTGCAATCATCTGTTGCCTATCCCACAATACAAGACAATGACCTCACCAAGTCTGACGACGGTCAATTCGAATGGCTCAGTGGGTGGAATTTTGTCACAGACTTGTATAGAGGTATCGAACATGTTATTTCCCAATTCAAATACCGACGTGCATCGACTAAACTGGATGATCGGTATTTATCAACTTCTTTTATTCTAGACTATGACCCTCAGAAGAAGATACTGGATCCCCTCGCTGCAGCACGCCGTGGGCTGCCCGACCGGTTCATGAAAGCCATGCCAGTCTCATCGAATGTCCGGAGAAATCGATGTGGCTATCAAACGGCGAACATCGCATGTACGTACCAGGTCAGTACGCATACTATCTACCATACAGACATTCAACTAAATATAAAACATTGAAGCTTTTGAGGATGGTTACTTTTAGTGCCTATCACACAACAACTCTCGACGAAGCCTGTCAGACAGTGCTTGAATTAATCGACGAAATATCAAATATACCCATTGAATATCTGCGTGCAATGGGGTTGGCTATGGTAAGCCAGATTGCTATTGACGACAATTAAATTGAATATTATTTGTTCTGACGTGGATATTCTTGCAGTTACAAGAGCTCTCGGGTTTCGGACATATCCTGAACAGCTTTATTACTCAGGGACTGTCTAGGTCTGATTATCATCATTTGAGGACTGTCATGTAAGTTGCGATATGTCATAATAACCCGTTTTTTTACCACCCTCTAAGTAACACATCTAGGCTTTGCATGTCGGAGCTGCTTGAGAGCCTTTCATCATGTATGACATCTGCAATGGAAGCCAGTCAACGTCTTCGTGCATACGTGGAAGATATCGATCGGTTTCTTACCATGCCGCAGATTGCAAAAAATGGAAATACCACCACCTCCATTGGTAATGATGGATCTCAAGGAAATACGAATTCTTTGGATTTAATATCACAGCAATTAATGGTTCCTTTGGATGTACTTCAGCGGATCCCTTGGCCCGCGGCTTGGGAAGATTTTGTAGGGCTTTTCTAAATGCACATTTTTTTTCTTTCTTTTTACCACAACTAGAGTTCAGATGTGACTGCACTACTCTGTAGAAGTTTCATTCTGATTCTCACCTACCAGCCATGATCTCTTTTGTCTCCTAGTTCGCCAGAGATAATACTCTCCCGCAGTCATGACTGGATACTTGTTCGGATTCTCTTCACTGACACACGTTGGCACAGGACTCAAGAGGGTCTTCCGGTTGATACCCCAGAAGAAGGGTACGGAATATCTCTCCCGGCCACTCTCATTAATAACCCGATGAACTGTGCTCACAAAGAAGTCATTCGTCTGTCGCATAAAGCAATCAGCGATATTCACCACCAAACAACCCGGAATAGGCTTGACTTTGATCCAATGACCCGATTTACTAAGGACCTCCAGACCTTCTGCGTCTGAGGTGATGATGGTAAAGAACTCGACGTCAGTATGAGCGCCAATGCCATTCTGCTCATCTCGACGTGCTTCTTGCTGTGGGTAATGGAGAATTCGTAAACCGGCTTCTGGCTGCTTCACGTGCTCGTCATAAAAGTCTTCTGGGACATGTAGGGCCAATGCAAACATGCGTGTTAGTCGACGTGCAAACCGAATCATTTCAGTCTGATAAGCACTGAGCTTTTCTTCAAATTCGGGCATGTCCTTTGGCCAAAGATTTATTTGTGGCGTCAACGGGTCTGGATGATCGGGATCTTTAGCCGGGTTATAGTTCCAGTTGAACGCTTCGTACAGGTCTATATTCAGCATCATTAGTGTTGATCCCAACAAAAAGAATGGATGAGAGGGGTCTGACCTCTATATTTCCAGCCATTAGGGTTGTATCGCTGCATTCCATGATATCCGCAATACTCGTCCGGTATGAGTTCCGAGCTCACTTCCATTTTCTTTTCCTCTGGAAGAGCAAAAAACCCCTTAGCTTGCTCCATCACATCTGAGACCAGCTCCATGTTTATATTCTACACATCTTAGCTTATTGTCATTGATACCTAACAAAGGGAAAGGCAAGGGGTAACACCTACATGACTCGTTATACAGAAGAACCCAATACTATGAGCTGCTTGTCGAATATCTTCAGCCAAGGCTTGACGATCGGCCAGCTTATCGCTATACATGCGCGACACGTCAATGATAGGAATTGACTCTTCTGTGGATGCCGCATTGGAGACATAGGTGAAATTTTTACCGTTTGTCAGGCGAATCGTCTTTGACGTGTTGGCATTGGTGGAGATAACGGTGGTAGACATCATTGATAAGAAATTGTGCCAAAATTGCTCGCACTTTCCTCTCACTGAGGCACTCTCAGTCAACAATGGCACACGTTAGGTTTATATATAATATCCTGTCTAGGACAATTCAGTACTAGTTCCGACTCTGAACATCTTGAGTTTATCAGTTTATGCGCTTGTTAAGTGAGCCAACTAGTTAAAACCTTGGCGACACAAAGATAAGGGTAAACTATATATAGGATCTCTGATTGGCTCGTAGCGGATAAACTGGTGAACCAAATCGCTTATCTCCTATTACCACATTTGATAAGTTGATTGCCCTATCTGGCCGTTCAATTATCGCGGGAAGATGTACTGCGCAGGTACGAACGACAAGTATAAAGCACAGGAAATTTACTGATATTTGTTTTCCCCCCCTCTCCCCCCCATATGTATATGGATATTGAACAACCCGGGATCCTCTTGGAAAACAAGCAACTGGAACCGCAGTGCTAATATGGCCGCCATACGGAATTTGTTCAAATACCTCGAAGTGAAGAATGACGGTGACGATCATGCCGAAGATCGAGAGGGATATGACTCGCTGAAAAACCTCAACCCTGACACTCGTCCTCTAGAGCCGGCTAGGCGAACATTTGGTCCTTGGGAATTCGTCACCTTGTGGGTGATCACGGGCTCCTTCAACATTGGAGGCTGGACAACTGGCTCATCGTTAATCGCTTATGGATTAAATGTCTGGCAGGCCATGTTGACAGTCATCATAGGAAACGTTATTGTCGGTTTCCTCTGCGTGATGACTGGTGCGCCGGGAGCAAAATGGCACATCGGCTTTCCGATCATTCAAAGAGCTCCATGGGGAGTCAACGGGTTTGCCTTTGTTGTGATTCAGCGAGTCTTTTTGGCATGTATCTGGTTCTCGACTCAGGTTTACTGGGGTGGGCAATGTGTCAAGGTTGTCTTAACGGCGATATGGCCCTCATTTGCCAATGTTAATACTTCTCTGGCTGGTGGGACAATGACGACTGGAGATTTCACCTCATTTATTATTTTCACTGTCTTATACTACCCATTTATTTGGATCAAGCCAGAAAAGTATAAGATTCCCTTTCTCATTTCCTGTACCGCGGTGATACCGACTATCATCGTAACTTGGATCTGGTTCATGGCAAAAGCTCATGGAGTCGGTACTCTGGTCACAAATGTTAGTACAGTGTCCGGAGTTAGTCAAGCAACTGGAAGTCACCTGGGTTGGATGATGGTACTCGGTATCTGCACCATGATCAACTCTATGAGCGTACATGTCTATGTTCAGTCTGACTATACTCGCTACGCACGAAAACCAAAGGATCAGATCCTTGCACAACTGGTTATGGTACCCATGGGAACAATCGTTGTTGCTCTGATCGGAATTATTTGCACATCCTGTGCAGCTCAACTATTTCCGGAGCAGGAAGGAACCTTACTCTGGGCGCCGTACGATCTATACAGTGCCCTTCAAGCCCATTACGGAAATTCGTCTCGTTCACGCGCTGCTGTGGCTTTTGGCGGCCTCTCTTTCATGATTGCTCAGTTTGGTATGGTGGTCGCCAATAATGGGGTTGCAGCCGGACTCGATCTATCTGGGCTTTTCCCACGTTACTTCACAATCCGGCGGGGGATGATCTTGCTGTCAATGATCTCATTTATTGTGCAGCCATGGTCTCTGCTAAATGGTGCCAGCAAATTCCTGACTGTTCTTGGTGGTTACGGCGTCTTCATTGGACCCATGACTGGTGTGATGTTTAGCGACTACTTCTTGGTTCGCAGACAAATTCTCAAACTGAGTGATCTTTACGAGTACAGTTCCAAGAGTATCTACTGGTACCAGAAGGGATATAATTGGCGTGCTTTTGTCGCCTGGATGATGGGAGTCTGGATAACATTACCGGGATTCGCACGGATGGTACAGCAAGGCTCCGCTGATCCGTGGGCAGGATGGTCAAACCTATATGACCTGTCTTATATTCTAGGCTGTTTGCTGAGTGTTGTGACATACTATGTCCTTCATAGAGTCTCACCTATTACTGGTCTCGGCGTACAGGATGATGAGGATTATTTCGGTACTTTTACGACTGTTCTTGAGGGTGTCGGTGGTGTAGGCAGCGCGTCAGAAATAATAGAAGAGAAAACCAAATATTCTGTCTGATGTTAGTTATCTAATCAAGTATACTTCTTCCCTAGCAATTGGATAGTCAACTTAATACGAATATATGCTAAAAATAAAGATCTATTCAATTTTGAATTTTAGTACTCATGCATTAACTTCTGGCAACCAGAAAACTGTACCCCTAGCTATCTAAGGTGGCAATAATTATTAATTAGATGCCGACAATTCATTACCCACAAGAGGTCCCGGAAATGATGACAGGACATGGAAATGTGATTGATATTCATATTAAATAATTAATAGAGGTTGCTGTGCTGTATCAGATTACTAAGCAAACCCTCAAGAAGTAAGTTACTGGAGATATCGCAAGTCTGAAATCTTTTGTAACAATAATGGAAAAAAAACTTTGTTTACCCTCCATAATTTGACATTTCTCACCCATAAGTGGGAAAGATGGACTCACTTATTGCATGAATTGAGGACAGACAAGAGAGACTCAAAATTCCGATTGCTAAGGCGTATTAAGAACAAGTACTCCACCCTCGTAATTAGCCTTCTCGTATCCAAGCTAAGACCTGTCTCGCTCGGCACAGCACTCTAATAACAACCGTTGAAATACTACGGTGGTTCCAAAGGCATGAAGTCCTTCTCGGCTCCGAGATTTGGTCTTCTTCGAAAAACGCTGATGGCTTTAAGTATTCACTGCAAGCTTTTCCTGAGTTATCCTCGTCTCTAACACATAAGTCAAAGGCATGCAAGATCCTCGGATGAAAGTCGTTATCGCCGGCCCAGACGGTGCTGGAAAGTCTTGTCTTCTATCCTTTCTAAAGAAAACAATGGAGGATCGCTTTAATAGTGTAATGTCTGTCATGGTTGAAGCTCCACTGATGCTCAGGATGGAGACACGTTCAAAAGAGTCCAAATATGCTAAGGTCTTTGAATTTTGGGAAGACTCTAAAATTACGAAAGTTTTCTGCCGCTATTAGGTGTCATGTATGGTTATGTTGATATCGCCCTGATTTGCTATGCACTAGACGAGATGATCTGGGGCAACCCTGACGGGGCATGGGAAGTGCTAAATATGAGGCTGTGGGATGCAATAGGTGGTATGGAAGTATCCGATAGGAGATTGAAATCACGAAAGAACCCCACGGTATTTCTGGTCGGATGTCGAGGTGATTTATTGGATGACAACTCTGCGCTTGTGGGTCAATTGAAGATTGCCCAATGGCGTCAAAATATTACAAGTTTTATCGCCGAGAATGGTTTACACGGATACTTTGAATGCTCTGCAGTTACAGGAGCAGGCATAAATGAGATACTAGATGCAATGGTGGAAGCGAATCTTCACCCGCCAAAAAAACGAGTTAAACTACCGCAAGACCAACACATGATTAACAGGAAGTGCATACAGAAATGTATTATTTCGTGATTCTACTCTATGACTGTTAGTTTTCTTCGGAGTGAGAGTGCGAACCTGACCAGTAAGCTTGCCAACCACTTTGTAGCTGAATCCAAACGTTGAGCCAGTAGA
The DNA here is from genome assembly GCF_021365285.1 of Talaromyces proteolyticus. Lineage (NCBI taxonomy): Eukaryota > Fungi > Ascomycota > Eurotiomycetes > Eurotiales > Trichocomaceae > Talaromyces > Talaromyces proteolyticus. The sequence goes on along the minus strand of NW_025764282.1, from coordinate 2,131,314 downwards.
GGATCTTCGAAATTGGAAAAGTATTATTGGATTTTTTCAACCTCAACCCCTATGTTGCGGACCCACTTCATTTCATCACTCTCGTGTGATGAATCAACTAATGAATTACCCTAGGATATGCTACATCAGTATATAAAGCAATCTCAGGAGCATTGATTTTCAATTCAAGCAATCTATAAACTCATGCTCATGGAAGCATGTATCCACCATCAATAAGAACGTCGCTCCCCGTCGTATAGGTAGAAGTGTCGCTGGCAAGGGAGAGTTATAGACCCTTAATTCTTTCGTATGTCCCTGGCGTCCAAGACTTGTCATACGGTAAGCCTCGCTAACCGACAGAGGGCTTGCTCCCATCTTAGTGTCGAAGAAACCGGGTGAGACAATGTTGACGCGGGGAAACTCCCTCCATTCACGAGCTAGAGACTTTCCAAAATGTAGGATAAAAGCCTTGGTTCCATTGTAGACGGGTTGGTCTGTTGGCACATTGACAATATGCGCAATCATACTTGATATGATCATCAAGTTTCCACTGTCTTGACGCTGGAAGACGACTCCGTCGACTAGTCGATCATCTTAGTACTTCAAGGACCGATATAGATCGGAGTCGCGCTTACCATTAGCAGAGACTTTTTCGCGATATTGATCTAGTTGTTGTTCCAATATCGGCTTCGAAATAGCCATTCCTGCCACTTATCAGTTTATCTCGTTTAGTTATGAAATTGGAGTTTCTAAGCTCACCTGCTTTGGCAACAAAAAAGTCGATTCGCCCGAAGTCTCGAACGACGGCTGCAATCGTATTCTTCATTTGTCCAGGATCGGAGACTTTAAATTCAGTTAGCTCGAGGCGCAGGTCAGCATTTGATAGTAAACTTACTATCAACTTTGTAGGCGGCCGCCTTAACGCCATGAGTCTGCGCGAGCGCATCAGTTTTCTTCACACCTGCATCATTTCTTTCAACCTGTTGTATACAATCTAACATGAAAATATCAGTAAAAGGGATGGGCTATCAATTGATCCTGATGAATATTGCATATAGCAATGAAAGAGATGTTGTCATAATATTCAAATATTTCCTAAAGGATGCTGTGCCTTTGTTATGCAAGTCATCAAGTTTGTTCTTGATATTCATATATAACCATCTGAATGTATATAACATCTACAAACTTCTGAAGTTCTTAGTCCCCGCAACAAGCCGAGAATATCCGCTCAGTAAGATTAGCGCGGGTCAAATCACCACCCGCCACGAACGCTATCTCAGATTTAGAATCTAGAAAATTTAATTTAATTAAAATCATAATATAGATATATATAGTATAATTATATAGTAAAAGCTTCAGAAGAAATAGTGGCATTAGAAATAAATAATATGGTATTTTAATTTTCTCAATATATAAGGGGTAGTGGAAATATATATTTCTTCAATTTTTGAAGATTTTCCGGGGGTAGCCCTTTGCCAAGGTGACGATTTGATGCTGTGCCATCTTAGTGGATTTTTTGCTAACAAGATGATGAACAATAAATGTGATTAATTATTGATACTACTTCTCATCGAATGCCCCATTCTCCTCTCAATCCCTCAAAATAGCGTTGCTAGTGGCCATGCAGCTGTTACAGTCCCCAACGATTGGTTCGTTGGAAAGTATAGCATAGTTAAAGAAGCCAATCATATCGATCGGGGTAGCCCACAGGGGAACTATATCTCATGGCTCGTAATTATTGATTATAAATTGATTAGAAATTCAATTCTATGCTACTTTTTCATAGTACATGTCAATTTTGGATATTCCTTATGCTTAGGGTAGTAGCGGGAAGTTCTGTATTTTTCGGAGCTGGAAACTGAAGCAAACCGGAAAATATCCCAAAACCACATCTTATTTGTCAGCCCTTTATAATAGTCTGGCAAAGATCTTTATGATATATAAGTGTTGTCAAACATCTTTTTGACTTGATCAGACTCTTTTCATTATACATTGAACGTGATCTCCCAGCTCAGTACAAAGTTAACCAGATCAGTTGCCCACAATGTCTGTTCAAAAAGCAATTGTGGTCGTTTCCCCTCAAAAGGAAGGTCTGGTTTCCGATCGCCCGATTCCTGCTCTTCGTGATGACTACATTCTAGTCAAAACAGTCAGCGTAGCCTTGAACCCAACTGACTGGAAACACATTGCATATGTCTCCCCAGTTGGTTCTCTTATCGGCTGTGACTATGCTGGTATAGTCGAGGAGGTCGGAAAGGATGTCAAGAAACCTTTCAAAAAGGGAGATCGAATTTGCGGTTTCGCGCATGGAGGAAATGCTAGCCAGCTTGAAGATGGTGCTTTTGCAGAATATGTGGTAGTCAAGGGAGACGTTCAAAGTCACATTCCCGAAAATCTTAGCTTCCAAGAGGCAGCTACTCTAGGAGTCGGGATTACCACGGTTGGCCAAGCGCTGTATCAGAGTTTGAAGCTGGCTTTACCCACACAACCTATCAGCAAGGAGAAGTCCGTTCATCTGTTGATTTACGGAGGCTCAACTGCAACAGGCTCTCTTGCCATCCAATTTGCAAAACTGTCAGGATACACGGTTTTGACAACCTGCTCTCCCCGGAATTTTGATCTTGTTAAAAGTCTTGGAGCGGATGCCGTTTTCGATTACAATGATCCGAACGCAGCTGCTGAGATTCGCAAGTACACCGATGATAAGCTAACTCTCGCGTTTGACACCATTACTACCAGTGACTCTGCGAAATTTTGTGGCGAAGCGTTGTCCTCTTCCCTGGTTGGAGACTGTACTCTTCTTGCTAACGTAAATGTCGAGCGAGAGAACGTGAGAAGTCGTTGGACGCTAGGCTATACTGCTTTAGGTGAAAGCTTTGATTTCGGTCCCGTAAAAATTGAGGCAAAACCTGAAGACAAGGAATACGCAGCCATATTCTGGGAGCTTGCTACAAAGCTATTAGGGGAGGGTAAGATCAAGGTGCACCCTCCCAAGGTCAATCCGGGAGGTCTGAAAGGGGTCTTGGATGGACTACAATTGTTGCGTGATAATAAAGTTAGTGGAGAGAAGCTCGTCTACAATGTAGATGAAACAGACTAGATTTTGTTTGAATTCTAGCGTTTGGAAAGTGAAACTAACTTCAATTTCATCTGCCAAAGAAACACAAAAGATAATCCTTCTCGTGGACCACCACTATTAGGAAAGCTACAAAAACAGCGCCACTTATATGATTAGATACAAATTAATTCCTTTTATTCTACTCACGAACTAAGCTTTATAGCCTATAGATGCTATAAAATGTACATTTAGACACTTGAATCGAACTCTGGATTCACCCATGACGGCTGAGGTGCCTTATCGCGCATCATTCCTCCAAACACCTGAAGAGATCCAAATACCAGCGTGCCACCGACTAGAGTCACCAAAGCCTGGGCTGTGAAGCACCAGGTCCATCCAGAAGATGCTTGCCAATTTGCAATAAAAAACTGACATCGATTGGTTAGCATCATAACTTAAACTGGATACTGGTTTCCTACCGGATCAATAAATGCACTCAGGTTGAGGAATACGGCATAAAAGGTAACTACACTCATAGACTGTAAAGGATAACTGTCTACGATGTAACTGCTTACAACAGTATTGCCTATTTGGATACCGGCGGCGACTAAAGGACATCCGTTAATATCAACATGGATAATACGGTAAAAGGGAATTTCTTACACATGAAAAGTCCGATCTGGCCCACTATCCAGTGATAGCCCTTGTCGACGCTAACTCCCCAAACGATCATACCGACTGCAAAAATAGTTAAAAATTGTCATTAATAAATAGTCTCGAGTCACCTCAAGCTAAAGCTTACCAGCAGTTAGAAGCATCGCCGGATATGCCAGCCACAGCCTCATCTCTGCAACGCGTATATTTCCATTTTTCTTTGCGAGTTTTTCCACTATATAGTCACTGAGTCTTCCAGAGCAGAATATTTCTGAGGTTAATGTGCCCAGAAATAGGCCGAGAAATAGCAAGCCCTGGATTAAAGGCGAGTAGTTTGGGTATGCGGCTGGTACCATTGTGATCACCGACAATACCCACCAATACCAGAGGAAACAGTATCCTATGATTGATATAACGACGGCTGGGCTCTTAAATGTCAGGATAAAGCGGGTGATCGAGTCCCATGGCTTAGGATGGCGGATTCCAGGGAGAGGGCGGTAATTAATAAACATAAGCTTCTTAGTTCGTGCAGGATTAGGTGGTTCCTTTGTTTTTTCTGTATTTTTTGGTTCTAAAAACCCAGAAGCTTTTTCCGGGTCATTGGGTGAAACAATCACACCCTTTGGCATGGTTTGGAGCATGAGGTTGCGCGGATACAAGGTCTCTGGCATGAAGAATAGTTCTAAAACCAAGAGTGCTGCAAATAGAATAGCATTGAACCAGTTAATCCACGCAGCACTGACAAGATTGAGAAATCCTCCAACTAAGTGTAGTGTATTAGCATTAAACATAATCCGGAATGAAATGATACTCACATGTGGGGCCAAGGAGAAGACCTGAGTCAATCGCCAAAACCCATAGGCCCAGCTTTTGCCCGCGCTCATAGTCAAAGAACAGGTCATTTACTGGATAAATTTATTAGATAAATGATATTTTTGATCGAGCGACAGTGTTAGGCCTACCAACAGCCATCCCTACAGTTGATGCAGGACTAACACCGAACCCTTGGAAGAATCTCCCAGCCATATAACCGCCATATGTATCTGCGACAGCGACTCCAATCGTCGACACCAATGCAACAATTGTTCCAATAATGAATATAAGACGACGCCCGTAGATATCGCTCAAGGATGACCAAAAGAGCGGACCAACGGCAAGACCGAGGGCGGGAATAGCAACAGTCCAGTTCACCTGTGAATAACTGATATTGAACTGGTCTTGAATTTCAGCGAATGATGGAACGGTTGTCGTCGTTATATAAGTGAAAAGAAAATATCTTTGATGTAGGCAAAGTTAGCACAAAAATTTCCTCATTGGGTTGCGGAGGCGGAAGGAGGCTTTTAGGGTTAGGGCTGGGGCTTTTTTACTTTAGCATCACAATACTCAGAATCAGATGCTTCTGGAAATTGCTCCAATTCAACGGGTCTAGAGGATCGGAAGTTGGCTGAGGATGTGTCTTGGTGGTCTTATTGTCGACTGAGGTGTCGCAGACCACCCCATGATCGATGGGGTTGAGATCAGACTGCGATGGTGCATCTAACGCGGCAATACTGTCCGGCGTTTCAGGGGCTTTTGCTTTTTCATCCATTGTTATAAGTCAAGTCGACGCAAAATGAGCGTTCATTTAATAGTCACACAAAGATAATTATAATTGAGTGTATATGTCCTCTATAAATTGGGAAACGGTAGGGTAATGGCAGTAGTTGAACGTTCCGCCGAATAAAAAGCTTGGTCCAAACTCCAGACTTGTATTTGGGTTATACGGAAACGTAGCACATATAAGGGCATACATCTAGCTTACAATGCTTCTTAGCGTGGGTGATACATGTCAGGGAGAAACGCCGGATCACCCTAGTGTCGCATTGGACGATGCTTATCTATACTCTTCAAATAGACCAGTGACGATGCGCAGAGTGTACTGCAAATCTTGTGAGTAATCAGCCGCTGTTATTCTCCAGGAGGCCGAGCGTTGAGGCACGATAAGTTGTGCCTGGCTGTGATAACAAACAAGAAAACACCCCACAAGGCGTAAGTGACCGGAACTAGCAGCATTCTCCAATCAAACAAGCTGATAAGCACAGAAAGATAAGGAAACGTGAATGTTAACGCGACAAAGTTGTTTCTCTGAATAAGCCAATTGACGTGATATTAGCGATTGAAGAAAATAGTCACTAATTCTGGGCCTTCCAAAATATGCTGTGACATAGCTATGGGGGGAAAATATTGAAGCAAGACCTCAATTTTCGATTTGAACAAATAGTTTATGGCATTGAAGATAATTTAATTTAACGTAGACTTAAGTGGTTGATATGTCCACGCATATAGGAATTCACTTAGGGCTATCTGTCATGCGATTTGCTCTCCACGAGTATGCCTATATATTGATCATCTTTTCATGTTTTTATGTGTCTTCGATTTTCGCCAGCCATAGATCGCAATAAGCCGACGGGTTCCGATGCATGCTGACCGAGGAGAATACAAGCCCTTAACCGCGAAGGTGGAGAACTTGGCACAGGGACCAATCTGACGTGCTCTTGCATATTCTAAAGGATTGTCATGCTCAATGAATGGGCTATCTCAATTCCGAAAGTCGGTCAATGAGATCTGGACCCAGTCATACTCTTTTCATTAGAATAGAATATGTCTCCATTACGGCAGTATATGCGGTAGGAAATTTTTAAAACATAAAATATACCAAACATTGCACCCCGCACTACGTTATTTTAATATCTTCCTTTATATATAGCTACCTCATTGCTATCTAATTATTCTCATATCGTGAGCATCATTGAAAAAATACCTCATGACTATCTCTACTGAAAGAGAGCCTGAAACAGGCCCAACCGAGTATACTTCACTTCTACCAAAGCCTGTGGACGAAGATGTTTCGAATCACACTGGCGAAACCAACAACAACAGTAACGAAGACAGCAACAAAAGTCTTATGCTTGCCGAATTTTGGCTCCTTCTGAAAAGATGTATTCCAGTGATTCTTGCTTATACGCTGCAAAACAGCCTCCAGACGATTTCGGTCCTTATTGTCGGACGCTCCTCCCCAGAAAATCTGGCGGCGGCTGCTTTTGCGTTTATGTTCGCAACTTGCAGTGCATGGCTGATTGCACTGGGAGGTACTACCGCGCTTGATACTTTGGCATCGTCGTCATTTACTGGAAGCTCGAACAAACATGACCTTGGGATACTACTACAACGTGGGTTCATTGTTCTCGGGCTGTTTTATGTCCCAGTCGCCATCCTTTGGGCTTTCACAGAGCAAGTTTTTCTCTTCCTAGGACAGGACCCGGATTTGTCAAGGGACAGCTCCAGATTTCTTATGTGTTTGATCCCTGGTGGTCTAGGATATATCTATTTTGAATCCATGAAGAAGTATCTCCAAGCTCAAGGTATGTTATTCACTAATGAATGAGGACCATACAATGCTAATATCGATTATAGGAATCATGCGTCCCGGAACATATGTCCTCCTCATCACTTCGCCGTTCAATGCCTTCCTCAATTATCTGTTTTGCTACAAATTCGAAATTGGCCTACTCGGTGCACCAATTGCTACCGGTATTTCATATTGGTTATCTTTCCTCTTACTGGTGCTCTACGCTCGGTTCATTGCGGGTTCAGAATATTGGGGCGGTTGGTCCTGGAAAGCATTTGAGAATATTGGTACTTTTGCACGCTTAGCATTCCTAGGCGTCATCCATGTGGGCACGGAATGGCTAGCCTTTGAGATTGTCGCCCTCGCTGCAGGCCGACTGGGAACAATCCCCCTCGCAGCACAGAGTGTCATCATGACTGCAGACCAGATTTTGAACACAATTCCATTCGGTGTCGGAGTTGCAGCTTCGTCCCGCGTTGGTAATCTACTTGGTGCTAGAGACGCCCGGGGTGCAGCACGTGCAGCCAACATGGCTGCTTGGCTTAGTATATTCCTAGGTGTGACTGTATTGGCTGCTCTTATGGCTGCACGGAATAATTTTGCCCGAATTTTCAACGATGACGAGCGGGTCGTCCGTCTGACGGCTGAGGTGCTGCCGTACGTCGCCTTGTTCCAGATTGCCGATGGGCTGAATGGTAGCTGCGGTGGAAGTCTTCGCGGAATGGGCCGGCAGCATATCGGTGCAGCCGTCAATCTGGTTAGCTACTATTGTGGCGCGCTGCCATTGGGGGTGTGGTTGGCCTTTCATGGATGGGGTTTAGGTGGGTTATGGGCGGGACAGTGCATTGCGCTGTACCTGGTTGGTGCTTTGGAATGGCTCATTGTTATCATGAGCGACTGGAAGAAAGAAGTTGAAAAGGCTTTTTCGCGTATGGAAGTTCATGAAAGGCTGGAGGCGGGGGGGCTATAGATCGCCCTGGTTGACCGATGACATGTATGAAGTTGACACGAGAGTGACGTTGATTCATAGATGAATAGAGGTGAGATATCAGCGATAAGCAAACAAATTCTTTTACAAATAAAAATTTATCAATATTAATACCCACTTTCTGTTATATCTTGTTTATGAAAAGTCCAGAATTGCGGCCAAGATTCTCCTCCAAGATTCCCTTTTCGTCATAGAGCCTTTCGTGGGGATGAGGAATGAATATCATCATAGAAAACTGTAAAAGGTCGACTTTATTTCTCAACTCTAGATAAGAAAACAAACTGTCATTGGCCTTCGGTATTTATACATCCTAGTCTCATTGTCTGGCGTGCAGGATGTGGTCCTTTCCCAGATAGGAAATCTGCGGGAGTGGGGATGGCAGGACAGCTAAAGCAAAGCTAAACTGAATCAGGAATGTTTTTAGAGTTTAGCGGGGAGCCATTCATATCGAAATCACCCTGCAGTACTCACATATGCGGTTATCTTTTCTATACATTATTTGGATATGATTGTCACAATGTCATGCATGAGAGACAGTGGTCCGATAGAGCAGACAGTCGGTGAACAAATCCACACGGAAGTTTCGCCGCTCAAAATACATGGTTCCAATGGATGACGCATTCACCATATAATACCTCCCGATCTTGGTTTTCTGGCGAATTTTTTTCTCATATTGCTGTTGTACTCCAATTGTAGCTTACCTTCCTTTTTCATTCGAAGACAGGACTGTACACTGTACACTATGCACGTATCTATTGTCAACACTCTGGCACTCGCCAGCCTCGCTTATGCTCATGGAAACCACCAGCAATTGCCCATGTCTGGACCGCATAAGCAATTGTGGTACAACACTCTTCCAGGTGACGGCGGAACACAGGTATGCGTTCTTCATTGGCTGGTTCTTGCTTGAAAAGTGCGTGTACTAACAAAAGCAATTTATGCACAGGCTGATTCGGTTTTCTCTGGAATTTCGACGTTCGGGCGACTTCCATATTTTCCTTGTCTAGCGAGCGATGAGGAGACGTACGACATTGCTTTCTTGGGTTCGTTGTTGAATTTTCTTGGAATTTTAATCTGATAGTTGGGAGATCTGCGATTTATAACTATGAATCTCACAAGGTCCTCAACACGTCCTGCTGGATCAAAGCTAATGTGTGCATACGATCTATAGGAGCCCCATTCGATACCGGAACATCCTACAGACCAGGCGCCAGATTTGGCCCTAGCGGCATCAGACAGGGTTCTCGTCGGCTGAATCTTTAGTACGTTCTCTCCCTTTAATTTGGCCGCCGCAGCTCATAGCTAACCTACCAAACAGCGGTGGTTACAACGTCCCATTAGATGCCAATCCATTCTCGGGTGATATCAAGGTTCTCGACTGCGGTGATATTCCTGTTACCTCGTACGTCCACATACGCCCGAATTTTTGGTTATTGGAGAAATTGTGCTAATTAGACTTCTTTGCGCAGGTATGACAATGATTATGCTATTCAGCAAATCGAAGACGGCCACAACAGCGTCATGATGCGTAAACCCTTTACCGATGCCGAAAAACCGGGTCTTTCTCGCGCAGGGAAAACATTGCCAAGAGTCATCACACTGGGAGGAGATCATACCATTACGTTGCCTTTATTAAGAAGCATTAATCGAGCATATGGGCCAGTATCGGTGATTCATTTTGACAGCCATTTGTAAATGCTTACCCTTGCTAGAAATTTGTTCTGTAAAATGCTAATGGGAGATACAGGGACACATGGAAACCCAAGGTTTTTGGTGGCGCACCCTCCAAGACTGCCAGCATCAACCATGGAACATATTTCTACCATGCTGCCATGGAGGGCCTTCTGAGGAACGATTCGAATATCCACGCTGGTATCCGCACTACTCTCTCAGGGCCGTCGGATTATGACAATGACGGATATGTTGGATTTGAGATTGTCGAAGCTAGGGAGGTTGATACCATAGGTATTTTTCTACTTATCAAAAGGCCTTATATCTGAACGCTAACTTGAAATTTGAAAGGTACCGGCGGAATAATAAAAAGAATCCGTGATCGGGTCGGAACCGTCAACCCAGTTTATCTGTCCATTGACATTGACACTCTGGATCCAGCTTGTAAATTTCCCCCTTTATTCCTCCTTGAAAAGAAAATAAGCTAATCTGTGGTAACCCTTTTCGATAGTCGCCCCCGCAACTGGTACTCCCGAAACAGGAGGCTGGTCTACGCGCGAACTTCGCACAATCCTGCGTGGTCTCGACGGACTCAACTTCATCGGTGCTGATATTGTTGAGGTTGCGCCCGCGTACGACACCAATGCGGAACATACAACTATGTACGTTTACTTCATTCCTTGACGGGTATACTCTGAGTAGAATAAAACTAATTCGGCTTGGTGAATCAGGGCTGCGGCAGATGTTTTGTACGAAGTTCTTACGATGATGGTTAAAAAGGGCCCGTTAACGATCGATGCGTCTAAGTGAGAACAATGTGCACATAAATTGGGACTTATGAGATTTTGATGGTCAATAAGGCTGGTGTACATGTATCTGGCGGCGGTGCTAGCTTTTGATTACTTGACGGTATTGCACATATAGTTTGAAGTATATGTGGATAGGATTAGCTAAATACTAAATGGTATATTAGAGTTTGGTGTACTAGATTTCACTTTAATTATTCACTTTCATAATGCTGAAATTTCAATATCCTAATTTGAAGTCCATGAACTGACCCCGATATCCTTAAGAATGCCCACTGAATCATACTTCGTCTCCATGATATCTAACGTACGAAACTTCAGGAGCGGAAATCAGAGTCATTAAACGCAGACTCAAAACTCACAGCCGTTAGTAAAATCATAGATAGGGGGTTTTCTGAAAAATCCGAATTCCGGCATCGATTTGAAGGAGGATATACCTACATTGACAACATTGACGTAGTACATCTATCCCATTTAGGAAACTCTTGGGAGTGGGGCCAACGGGTTATCCTTATCTCGAGACTCCAGACTATATAGGGTAATGACGTATACGTACATGGAGTTTTGACCGATAAGAAACTAGACAACAGGACCTCGAACTTTTCCATTTTTGGCATTTCCAAGGAGTGGGGACAGGAAATATAATTTCTCCTGGTACTACACTTTCCTTGATGGTAGAAGCTATTGATGAGATACACGGAATCGGGTTATGCTTATCAGTTGAGGCATTTTCGACTTGGAACATTCAAGTAATGCTATTATCAAAATTCAGCCCAATAACTCCGAGACAAAAGACTAGAAACTATGAGGAAATGAGTTTGTCCATGAGAAAATCGATTGGTGGAGAACTTGGTCACAATAATACACGTATACAAAAAAATACAATCAGTGTGATAGATCAATACAAAATCTTGCGTTCCCACACCGGCAACTCTTCGTCATATTTATTCCATTTAATCTTATTTTTCTCGTCCAAATGAGCACCCTGGTCCGAAATCGGAATCACCGCACTCGTTTGCCTGATTTCCTCTTGGCTAACACCGCCCTCGTCCTTCGGGACCCAAAGCATGGGTGTCTTTGCTGTGATACACGGCTCATAATAAGCTTCCTCTAATTCAATCTCTGAGTATTCGATTCGGATAATATCTCGACGCACTTTTCGGCGTAAGTCAGCATAGTCTTTGTACAGGTTCGGGTGAAACCATTTCCAAATCTTGCCGTGACGGGTAATGGCATGTCTATATTGCTCTTCGGCTTCGGCGTTGGCTTGAATCTCTTCTTCTTCGGTGTCGAGAGAGCGAGGGAGAAAGTTCATTAGTGGCGAAAGGGCTTCATTTAGGGAAATGTGGGCGAGTATGGTAAGGACGGTATAGAAGGCAATAATTATCAAGGGGCCAATCGCCCCTTTGATGGAGAAAAGACCTATCATGCAAATCTCGGCGAGGTAGATACCTGTTAACAGGTGTTGTAGGGCGCGTGGGTATACAAGACCCTTGGTGTCAATGTTGATATTATAGACAAATAGCAGGTTGTATCGGTAAGCTTGATAGACAAGAAACAGGCCAAGGAAGGCAAACACCAACACGAGAGGCGCAATGCATGAGTATGTCAGAGCGATAACCCCCATGTTAGTGAACACCGGGAAAACGTTGCCCCAACTGAGGCCGGCGAGTTCTGTCCAGCGTTTGAATAGTCGTCGCGGAGTGCTTGCGAAGAACATGGACATGACCTTAAAGATAAGTGCACTCATGATCTGGACCACAGCAATAGAGCTCATCGAGAGTCCTTGGAGAAGGAAATAGGATATGTAGAAGTTGGATGCCTTGGGTAGATTTTGCGCCAAAAGATCTTTAGCTGACAATGGATTTTTGATGATTTGACCGACAGCGGCTGATGCGGCTGATGTGATTGTCGTGACCAAAAACACTTGAACTACTTGAAAGCAAAAATGTGCCGATTGAGTGAAGAGCTCGACTCGTGATAAGGAAGGCAATCCTGCCTTTCTTGCACAGACTATACTTCTTAGCGTGCACGTCCGACCTTGATGGTGGGTGTTTAGTACTTACATCTGCAAATAGGGGGCACCAACGACATCAGCAAAACCAATGCCGCGGAGGGAAGTAATCCAGATATAATGCCTTTGATAAACTCAGGGAGGTCTACCAGCCACTTCAAGAAAGGAACCGTGTTAGCCAAATATGTGATATTTGAAATACTTCCCACGATAGCTGCGGGGATCGACCAGAATATAATCATAGCGGCAATACCGCCTTGCACCAAAAATTTACGGACAATTCGTTGCCACCAGCTGAGATTCAAGGCCGACCAGATGACTTCCTTAGGGGCAATTCCAGTATACCGCGGCGTCATATGCATCGGTTGATGATGGGATAGAGTCTGGAAGGCAACCTGGGCTTCGGACTGTGTGTTGAATTCGATGAAGATCGCAGAAAGATATTTAGCATCACCGTCACGGTGTTTTCGTTGCAGTGCGTCGACTTCTTGAATAGCCACAGCGAGACGCATACGATAATATTGAATACTATCGACTTTTCGGCCAAAAAAATTGACACGATGCATCGGCCGTTTGACCTTTCGGGACCACAAGGGATCAGACATTTCGCAATCCTCACATTCATTTGTGGTCCCCGCCTTATTCTTCATTTCTTTCAGTCGCGCGAAATTTGCGGCACGAACAAGCTTTGTCTCAGCATGTTCTAATCTCAACGCCAGGGTATCACGCTCGTCAACCTTTTTGTTCAATTCCTTGCAGTCGGAAGTAATCCAGATGCGACGGATGCCGTCACCAAATACTTGTCGTAATTTCTTCTCGTTTTTATATGCATTAGGCACAGACATGAAAAGCACTGTCTTGGAGGATATACGATCGACATAAGCAGGAGAGTTGAGATAAGTTTGTCGTAGGTTGGCATAGAACAGGCTCTCGCGGGTGACGACGAAGAATACATATGCTAGATACTAGTTAGCTGTGGAAAAGGTACGCCTACACTGGCACTTACTGAAAAAGACTATACCCATAACGACATGGGCATAGTATTTAATGGGATTGACAACATTGCTAAAACTCAACCGGTCCAATTGAGCGTTACCAGCGCCTCCGGTAGCATGTATAGGCAGCAAGACAGGCCAAAGAATGACCATTCCGATAAAGCATGTGGTGCAAAGCATGCGCAAAAACCGAAGGAATAGGTATCCATCAAGAGATGAATGGTGGAGGACGTGTGAGTCCGCGATTTGGAAAAAAGTTCCAAACCAATTGACGAATCCACCAGGCAATTCGGGGGTGCGCTCACTAAAGGCAAAAGATTAAAATAAAGCCCTAACTTGGTAGGGTCTTGGTATCTTACTGGTGATGAAGATTAGGCAAATGAGACCGCGGCGAGTACCACCGTTGTTGAGTCCGACGACATATAATGAACAGGCCAAACCAGAAGATAGCGATGATCAGGGCCGGGGCGAGTGTCGACACCAAGGCGGAGCCAGATGTCGAGCCACTGCCAGTTAGGTGCTCGACAACGTCTCCGGAGGTAGAAGATGCATTGCCTCGAGATGATCCGATATTAGGATCATTGTTGGGGTCCTATCCGCAGTGAGTTTCGCTTCAAACAACACCGGGCAAATCAGCACTGGAGCATACAGTGATATCATCACGCTTAGCCAAAATAGCGAATACCGCGTCAGCCATGATGGACAGACGGGTGCAACTATTTGGTCAGGGTCATTGGCAAATCATGGTCATTCCGAATGAGAGAGTAATGATCCGGGGTTTGGACGCTTTAAAGCCCTCTCTCCCCTCCTCTCACGATAGGGGAGAAGGCGTAGTCAAAAATGGATCTGTCAATAATTCTGGATCCAAGCGTGGGCTCTGGAGCGCCATGTTGAAATCCACTGGAAATGCCAGTGCGCGATTGGCCTAGGGATGTGGCTGGTAGCCAAACCCCTCCGTGGTACTGGCGACTCTACTGCTGGGCTGGCCAGTAAGATGGCGCTAGAGATCAGGAACGAAATCTTTCGTTCACAAGAAGAAGAATCCGCCAGGCTAGCAGCTTAGCGTAGAATGATGGCCCTTGGATTGGACAGTTTTGTCAATAATATTAAATGTAATAAATGCATTCCCGGGCCGCACACGCTATGACACGCACAGTCGCACGCTATGGTGCGATCGTCCTGATCGCCGATCTGTTCTCACCAGTAGTCTTACTGATTCGAGTCGTTACATTATTGAGCACAAGAGGCATGTACGATGTTCCACGCCATAGCGTGGAATGGCGAAGTGAATAAATTAATTTCAAATCAGATATCATGCGAGGGAATCCCAAACCAGTCGTCGCTGGGCTGTTCTGCATTAGCTCTGCTGCAGCTGTATGCTTCACTGACCAGTCATGAAGAATTCGAGTTCGCTTGCGAACCCTTCAGTAGCTACTACCATGCAGGCTTGCTTACTTTGCAGTGACAGGACCAAAATCGAGGCATTGTGGGCACGAACCGGCACTACAAGCACCAGCCGGGCGGACGAACAGGGCTTAATAGATCATAATAATCCAAAGCCATAAGAGTCTATCACTAGAGAGCACCAATAATGCGTCTGACTGGCTGTGTCGCAGCCGTGCTTGGTGATTGACAAGGCTAAGAAGCACTGGCCCAGCCATGACAAGCCGACTATCGACGCGCTAGGAGTAGCTGCAGCATCCTTATTCGTCGCCAAAGCGCGTCAACTCTGGTCTCACATTTCTTTTTGTGTGTCCGGGCAATTTTCGGCATTTTCTCTGCTGATCAATGAGCTACTTAATACGAGCTGTCAAAACCAGAGCGCTGGATGTGTCAAAACTCTGCAGAGTGTTGAATGAGCATTTAAGTCCTGAGTGATCGTCTTTTCTGTCAATCAGTGACTTCATCCTCGCACCGAGTGACTGATAGAGTGTACGCCTCGCCATCAATACAAGTCTAATCATGGCGTGAGCGTGCTGGTTACTGTGTAGATCTGGGTGACGATATGTGCTGCTTGTGTAACCGCAAGACAATACTAGTAGCATATTCATCGATTCTGTTCGAGGCTCGAGGCCAGACGTACCGGCATGACGCGGCGCGAAGAGTCAAAGATCCAAATGCACGCATAGTCGAACGCGACTGTACGAGCTGTAACCCCGTGGCCCGAGAAAATGGTCAAGTCGTATATATATCTTGTTCCGTCGACGTCGCATGCTCAGCTATGCAAGGAGGTTACACGCCACGAACTGCACGTTGATACTTACACAGCGCATGATCACTCACAAACACACGAAGAACGTGAGGTAGATCTCTTCGTTCACTCTTCCTTGCGTTGGAAGTATACGTAATGATATGCTGCATATCGTCAAGAGTGTGTCTCTCGACCAAGATTTTCTTGTAAACCTGTCTATTTCGCTCTATTTCGGTCTCGGGGCTGGTTACGGTGAGAACATCAATGTAAGCATTCTAGCAGGTCTTGAAGGTTTTGGCTTTCGGTTGTCAAGGCTGCACGTCGATAACGGTATCCAATGATGGAAAAGCGCTCTCAGATAAGCAATATGGTATCTTTCCTAAATTTGCTCATCCAAGTCTTCTTGTTAATACACGTCAAGTAAAGTTACTTACACTCACTCTGTACACACGGCCTTTACCCATATACAGCTGTCATCAAGGTCAAAGACAGCATACATCAATTGACGTATACAACCCAGAATACCAACCATCCTAGAACAGCAGACTCACTGTCTCAGTTAGATGCAACCGAACACATAATAATAATCTGACATATCAAGAAATTGATATCTGGTTCTAGCAACACAAGTGGAAACGCTAAATTTGTATAAAATAGAATCTTATGATAAAAACTTTGATTCCCTTACATCGATTGATCAATGATGTATATATTCCTTCGTTGCGATGCCTTTCGTATTGTATCTCTTTTGCTTGCTTCATCATTCGCATCAAGTGTCAATTGTCATTGCCATGAAATAAAATTCATACCTAAGTAAAAGGGGAATGTCAAATCCAAGTACCAATCAATCAATCCGTCAGTCAGTCGTTGACATCAGCATTGCCAGAGATCAAAATGTAGTCGTAGTCGAGAATAAATATGAAGCGAAGCGAAGTGTATCTTATCCACATAAAAAGTCGGAGTAAAACAAAATAAAAAGAAAATTAAAAAAAAATTTTCAATATGAAATCAGCAACAAGAACAGTACAAGATGTCCGTCTCTCAAAGCAGAGAGACGACGATGACGATGATGACCAACGGCAACGACGACGCCCATTGCAAATGCTCGCTCACATATCGGTAGGTTTTACAGTGTTTGCAATCAGAAATATCATGCAAAACAAGAAGAAATAAGGATATATAGAAACATTTTGAGGCAAGGAAGAGGGGGGAAGGGATTATCTGGAAAACACTTTCACGACGCCATCGCCGCCGCCACCGACTACCCATCGGCCATCACGACTCCATACTACCGAACATACACCTTCGCCGCGCATCAGGCGGTGACTTGTGATCTCTTGCGTACAGCTGCGCTTTTCCAATGACCAGAACCGCAAGCTGGCGTCATGTCCAGCTGAGACGAGTTCTCGTCCATCAGGCGATAGTGATAGCGAGGAAATTGCGGATGGGTGGGCGAGCATGGTGTAAGTACATTGACCTAGAATCGACATTAGATGACATTGGCCATTGGAACAAAATATAATTATAACTTACCACTATTGGCATCAAAAAAGCGAATGTACCTGTCTTCGTAGCCGCTGATTATGACACCTTCGACTCCACCACTTGTACCTGTTGCCCCATGGATGACAGCCTCTTCTTCTGTCAACGCCCGGTTGGGGTCAAGGCTTGCCGTGCCGTCAAATCCAATCGTTGTCGTGACCACAGAGTTAACACCTGTTGACGGAGTACCATCATATGTCTCCAAGCTCGCCATTCCAACCACCTCTTCACCAGTACGAGTATCGTATACCAGAATCGATGCGTCCGTGTAAGACACAACAAAATTCAAGCCAGCGGGAGACAAAGGACTGATGCATGTTACTGATGGGGATTCCGGGCGGACAATGTTATGAACCATCGTATAATGGAAAGGAGTTGCAGTAGCTGTGCTTGGCTGCGGCGATGACGGGAAATTGGATCCCGACGAGATGGAGTTTGCACGTCGACCATTACCTCGGCGCGCACCAGGTTGGGGTGACGTGACTTGGGGCGGTGCGCTCACAGCCCAGATGATTATCCGGCCGTCAGCACCACCAGATGCGAGTAGAATGCGCTCAGCTCCTCCATAGTTGCTGCAGCGCTCGCCAAAGACTGACCCTGCCGTGCCAGGCAAGATACACAAGCCCCATACAGTGTCTGTATGGCCATCTAATGTCGCCTTAGGATCGACCCTGCCGCGTTCCCAAACGCGAATACTGGCGTCTTGTCCACCTGAGAAGACCCAGCCATCACCTAACACTCGTCCACCGCTCGAGAAATTGGGAGAAGGAGGACACGCCGCGAGTGAGGTCACCGCGCCGACATGGCCTCGATGCGTGAAATAGCTTGTCACATCCAAATCACTTCCCGCACCAGGTCCGAAATTGCCGTAAGATGCAGGTAGAATCCAACGTTTGATCGTTCCGTCATCACTGCTAGTACATATCTCCGGTTCAGATGGGCTGCCACCACCGGTGAAAATCACTGATCGCACAACATCGAGATGGCCGCGAAGAGCAAATCGCACTTTGAATGTAGTGTCCGTGTTCTGTTGTGTTGCTGCAGCATCTCGGAAGTCCACGCTACCATCGCTCTTTCGTCTGCTTGCTCCAGAGCTCTTCCGTCGATGCGAACCGCGAGGCGGCGATTTCGGGGGTAGCAGATTGGCTTTAGGAAAGACATCAGTATCTGGTCGATGATGAGCCACCTGCTCTGGTTCTGGATCTTGGGCTGTGGCAGGTTCCTCGAAATTCCAGCCATCCGGGTCTGTCAAGGATGCATCCTGAGGTTGTTGCTGCCGATTATCAAGCGCCTTTTTTACGCGCGCAAAATTGAACATATCTGCTTCCTCACTGCATTCATCATTGCCGGCAGCTGCCATTCTTGCATTGCGGTTTTCGACTGCGGTTATTGGCGTTTGTGATGGAAGCAAGCTGCGCATTGGACCTCGGCCGGGAGCGGAATTGGCGTCAGCATACTGGTGGTTTTGCAGTGCAGCCTCTCGTACCATCGCGCTGTTTTGCTGTTGTTGTTGCTGTTTCTGCTGCTGCTGCTGTTGTTGATGATATGCCTCTTCAAGGCTTTGTTGGGGAAGCTGGTCCCCATACAAGCCAGGCTGCAAGTCTTGATTTGTGAGTTCCGGAGGCGGATGGGACGCTGGGATGACGTGGTAGGAGACCTCTTGTGCGCATTTGCTCAAATACACACGAGATTTTTCACGTTCTGTGTCCTGGCGTACGTCGGGATGGGCCGAGTCATCTGGCTCGAGTTCGATTTCTAAGCCAGTATCGCGCTTGCCGGGAGCTGTACAGTTACCACAAATTAGCATTCAACCAGGCCTTCTGAAGACGTAAATGAACAAGTAAATAAAAGGGGTGCCCACATTTTGGTAAGCTTTTCAAGCTCTCCTTGGCGATCTCTTTTGGGTCGCGAACGTGGTCGATTTTCTCACCGTTGCGTAAACTGCGAACTGTCTCTCGCTCCTTTTTCAAGGCAAACTCGAGCATCTTGACATGCTTACCCAGCGACTCATGCAGTCGCTTACTAGTCCGCACATCGCCTTCCAAGCGCCCAATGCGAGACTTCATCTCTGCACGCTCGATCTCCCAGGCGTTGCGGTCTCGTTCGTGACGGTGCCATTCGGTTTGGAGAAAGCGCATTACCCCTGCATCACAGAAAAAAGACCCGGTTAGATGGGGTAACTTCTCTAGAAGTACCGTAGTCGCAGACTCACCTTGTAGCGTATATTCGGTGCCCTGAGGTTGAGGATGGCCGGGGACCCCCTCACCCGGCGCACCACCAAGTCCTCCTCCATTGCCAGCCATGGCAGATGGCGACTGCCAGGCCATGAAGGCAGGTGTGTCAAAAAATGGGCCAGCAGCAGAGGGCTTTCCTGGCGGTCGCAGCTGGGCGCGCAAGGGAATGGTTTGGCTGGAGGCCGACCGATCGTGCAATTATTATTTTGATTCGTCTCGTCGTCAAACCTTCGGATGGGTATGCAAACCAAACCCCTGGCCGGGTGACCAGCAGCGCAGGGCGATGAATCTCCTGCGATCAATGAATGGTGAGAGTGTAGGGGAGTAGGTAATTACCGGCGGCATCCAGAGTCGATGCCTGCAGGTCTGGCGATGAGGTCGAGCGAGCGAGCGAGGGCGAGGAGTGAGTTGATCTGCCAGTGTCCGTGTCAGTCAACGTCGAAGCTGTCCTCGCGTTTCTGCCGGGCCGCTCAGCTTAGTTGCTCGTCCGCGCGCCCTAATTGGCTGGCTCCCCGTATCCGTCCTAGCGTGGTCTCGACAGCTTCGACAGTCTAGAGCCCGCTGTTGTTTTGCTGCATCGATTCGATATCAACATATGAACATATGGACATGCTGCTCTATCCCTTGGTCACTTCTCGCTAAGTGCCGCTGGGCGACCCCAAGTTGTCTTGGGAGCACGTGCCTCCAGTATCCCCCCCCGCATCGGATCAACTTGTGTTAAATGGTTTACGGCTTGCTGGTTACACACGACTGTTTTGCCTTTTGTGTTTTGTGTTTTTTTTGTGCTAGGGGGCGGGGTCATGGCTGTGGTACAATACAATACATGTAGATACCGATGCTTTGTCTCTGCTGCATTGCGTTTGCATGAGGCTGCGCATTCATTCGCCGTGCTCGGACCAGAATATTGGCATCTATCGTGAATATCATTCGTTGCTATTTGTAATATACATGTCCACGTCTACATGCTGTATTCCTCACCACGGCCGTCGACTGCTATACGACGAGTATGCCTCAGCGGCCTCGGAACGGAACTGAGAAGTATCATCATCCTCAAAGGGTGGAAACTCATGCCCTTCAAGGCGCTTGTACTGCGTGTAGTTGGCTTCGTTCTCGTCTTCCTTGTCTTCTTCTTCGCCGTCCAGCTCAATCTCATCCGGATCGAGCTCTCGGTCCTTGCCATAGAGAACTTCACACACCCCGCCCACTGGAATATCCATCACCGCATCTGTACCTTCAGCCCATAGTTCCTTCCATGATAATCCACCGCCTCTTTCGCTTACGGTACCTCCGCCTGCGCTGCCAGTGCTACCAGAGGCATAATGTCCATGCATCCGCCGATTATGAACAGCAGACATTGTTTGGCTAGTCGCCGATCCTGGCTTCATTTTCTCGCTGCCGCCCGGTCGTCGCCGCCCTTTACTGTCTATCACGGCAACGGTGGCGACTTCGTCGACGATATTTTCAACAGACGTCATCGGCAATGTAAGATATCCCGTGTTGTAGCTAGCCAGCGCGACATATATGTAGACTAGACCCATGACCAGCCAAGCAGGGATAGCAAGGGACCACCAACGATTAGGATAGTAGTAGATTCCGAGTTGGTGAAGAAAGGGAGATGGCAGGTAAGACCAGAGAAGATATATCACTACGCTTTGTTAGTCGTTTTTTATATGTGTAAGTAATGAGACATACAGAAAGCGAATGACGACGTCAAATACAGGGCAAATCCATAGTACTCGTATGTTGGCACTTTGGGACTTGCACGCGGCACAGTCGTCGCGATTCTCGCGGATTTGGCTACTGCAGCTTCAGTATCATTCGGTGTCTCTCCGTCAGAAGTATCGGGCGTTGTTGGTCTCGACGTTGTCGTCGAGAATGGTGGTCGCAATAACGATGTCAATGAGGGCGACGGAGGGAGTGGTGTGGGAGGTCTATTGTAGAATGGTGGTGCGAATGCGTGTGGTCCAGAGAGAGAGGTTGATGATTGCATGAAAGGGCGCTGCATGCCCACTGCATTACTATTATTATTAAATCCATTATTATCCTCGTTCTCCTCGCCATCTTCTTCGTCGTCATCATCATCATCATCGTCGTCGTCGTCCTCGTCGTCGTCCTCGTCGTTATCGTCGTCATCGTCACCAAGCTCCTCTCCCTCAGAATCAAGCGATTCACCTTCTATCCCGACGAGAGAGTCATGTTCAGCAAAATAGTGTGCTTGAAAATCTGTTTCATTGGAGGCGCGACCCTCGATTTCAATTGTTGGCGATATGACGTGATTATCCTCTGGATCCTGCGAGTCTGCTGACGTTCTGGTGGTGGTTACGCCTCCGAGCAAACGTGTGCTAGGAGATAGGGGGCCCGTGTATATTGTTGAATGGGTAGTTCCAGCACGGCTGCGCCGTGGAAGATCCTTCATATGCAGCGCATCGTCTTCATTGTCGGCGATCGTGGCCGTTGGTCCACCGACATGGTTATCATCTTCTAATGGGGGAAAGGGAGTGACGCTTTCGATTCCGGAGGATACAGAAAAATCATCGCTTCTGTGAGCCATTGCTTGCTGCTGTGTTATGATGTGGGCATTTTGTTGTTTCGATCATTGAATGACAGAAAATTGGCGTCTTAAAATTATGTTGAAATGATTAAGTATGCACATGTGTTCATGCAATATTGTGTCCAAATGTTATCGATATGAAGGGAATAGTATATTGCCCACCCTCACCGCCCAGTTCGTAGTATATGAGCGAATCAATGCCTCTCCTTAATCAATAAACTTATGACTGCCTTGCCAAAAAAAATTGAATTCTTTTTTCTGGCCTACTTCTTTTATTTGAACTTAGAGCACCCATTTTGTCATTGACGATAAATATATGTACATCAATAATGTACTCCATCTGTAATTATATGTAGCTAAAAATATGCTTTGGAGCCTGTGCCATTGACTGTTCTGAACACCAATGGATTAATTGAATCAATATTACAATTTGAAACTTAAAAATATTCATTGTATATTGAAGTGGGCCAAGTTTTCTAGGCATAAATTTGCTCCAATTCAGTATGATAGAATATAACTCACTATCATAGATGAATCACGATAGAATCATTCTTCTCCGAAGAGTCTCTTCTCCCCATGACCGCCGCATTCACCAGATGCATCCCATGCGAATGCTTTGGTCGAACAAACAACTGCGTCAAGATCTGCCACGCCCAAATAATGATAAACTTGATAAGAGCAACCCACGAGTGATTCCTTACAGTAATATCCTCGTAGGCAGCTTGAAAAGAATTGAGAGGTATGACTTCATGGCCTCGTCCACCATGTATATGCCCAAAAACAACCAACTTCGGCTTCACCCTCCATATCTCTTGCAATAACGATTTGCATCCTTTTCCGCCCTCGTCAAGATGTGCAGCGGGTGGACCGTGTGAAAGTAGAATATCAATGTCGTCAGGTATCCTGTGATTCCAGATACTCTTTATTGGGTCGTATTGAAATGCGAAATTGCCATACTTCGGTGTTTGTGGACTTCCGTACACTCTCAGCTTTCTATGGCCATCGTCACTTCTAATAGTATAAGAGCTGTCTTCTAGGTATATGACACTTCCCCACTGAAGATCCTGGCGGGTTTTGCCTGGTTTGCCGATTTCTCGGTAAGGATGAGTGTTGACGAAGGACTGATCGAGAATAAGGTCATGGTTCCCAGCAATCACAATTTTATGCTTGTGAGGCTGCAAATCGAGCCATTTAATTTGAGCTTGAATTTCGTCGAAGGTTCCATATTGACTGAGGTCACCTGCGTGGAGGAGGACATCACCATCGGGCAGCGATGGTTTGGAATTGTGGGTGTCTGAGATGCAGCAAATGGTGAATTTATCATTCCCTTCATCTTGATGTAAGGTTGATATGTGTGAATTCCATGAGTAAAGTCGTTTGGCAACATCTTGTACAATACTAAGTCTCTGTGGAATCTGAGCTCCCATGAATGGCCCGCTGATACTTCTGCTCCCCATGTTGATTGGTTGTCCAGATTACAGACTCCGAACCGAGTCAGACATCTCGGATTTGTTCAACGACTGTTTTTGAGATGCATTAAACCCTTCTAATGTTTAGAAACACTGGTGTCATATCTGAGGTTGCTGTCGACGGATATAGAATGTTTTCTAGTGTCGACTGTGAACTGACATGTCTTGACAAAGAAATCGCAGTTGACCACTTCCGCAGCCCTAAATCCAGCATCAGTACACGTGATTCGATGATACATTGTTCTAGGAACTAGACACGAGATATGATTAGATGAAGAAATCGTGATTATATGAAGCGAGGATGTTGACGTAAAAGGCGAACACTATAGTCAGTTTTTTCTAGAAACGAGGTTGTGTCTTTGGCAACAAGAACTGGTTTTCAATACGCTATAATACATAAATCATCTCTCATATAATAATAGGGTATAATACGGCAAATGCAAGATATTAGACGACCCTTTAAAGTCCAGTCTCAAAACACCAATTCTTCAACCTCCATTCCACAGTCCACGCACGTCTTCACGCTCATCCCTGTCTCTGGATTCTCTACCAACCGACCCCACTGATGTACATGTCGCTTCTTACCCCCTAGATCGTCACCAAAATTACCACCAGCAGGTCCCTGTCGATTTCGACGATAGGCTTCGACTCGGGTTCGTTTTTTGAGATCGGTCAGTTTTTGCTTAAACTTTTCCTCTCTTCGACGTTTCTTGTCTACCTCTCTTCGCTCGAATTCCGCATCGAGGGCTTCCGGTGAGCCCCATTTCTTCGGTGAGAACGCATATTCTTCCACTTGGAAGCGAAGATAGAGCATCATATCGTTCCACGTAGACTTGTGCGGGTTGGGCTTTTTAAGATGGGGAAGAAGCTCCTCATCTCGGAGTTCCGCTGACGAGAAAACAAATTAACTTATGGCTACAAGCCATCTCGAGTAGCACTTGGATAACTCACGGTCCGTCAATAGATAATCCTCCTTGGCCTCGGTCTTTGTTAACATGCTGTACTTTTCCGGAAACTTCTCCTTGCAAGCACTACAAACGCAGCACTTGAAAGCTTCTTCCCACTTGAAATCAATCTCCAAAGTACCGCACTCTCTACACCTCTTCTGAGTCGCCTCGTCATCAAACAGGCTTATCCCAGGCTCATAAGGACCTGTCTTGTTCCGTTTCAGATCCTCAATAAGTAATTTCCTCTCCCATTCCTTTTGCGTCATGTGTTCCGGCTTTTTCTCTTTCCCATCGTCCACGTGGAGCGCTTTGTTGTACGGGTCATCTTCCTGGGTTAAAAAGCCACCTTTTGTATCCGTCATTTTGCTGAATTCATATTCAACATATTTGGAGAAGGCGCGGGCAGGTTTGATGCTTTCTAGGGGTCGGTTGTTTGCGGCATCTCGCACCGTTGCGGGACCTTGAGAGGAGGTCATGGTATTGAACGATCGTTTCACGCCGGATATTTTGGGTTGTGATAACGATGCGGTGGTGGTTTTAGCTGCTGATTCAGACTCGCGCTGTTCGCGAAGAGCTTTTGCCTTCATGCGGTTGACTTCCTGTTCGCGAGCGGGGATTTGTAAGTGAACGAATGCTTTCAAGGCGAACTTGGATGCTCATACTATTCGGCGCAATTGTTCAGGTGTGAGAGGACCACGGGGAAGTTGGCCAGGCTGAACCTCCTCCGGAGGAGGCGGGGTTGAAGGCCTGTCGGTAACCATTCTGTGTGCTGATGATGAAGCGAAGAAAAAGACGTGACCCAGTTGAATCAAGGTACGGCAACAGATCTATTTCTATTGCACATGGCGGGCGAGATCGTTATCGCCCGCCACCTGTGGGTGCTGAGGCCTAGAAATCAACCAATCAACGGAACGGCCGCTAGATTGAGGACCCATTGGTCTAATATCTTAATTGCAGATATCTCATTGGCTTGAATTTGACGACATATTTGATGAGATCAGTTGCATTAAAGTGTTTTCTAACTATGTACTACAAACTCTGACTACGGAGGAGAATATCATGACCGCGCAGCATCTGCCTGCCACGCTCGCTTGAAGACCCCCGCAAGTCGGAGTGCTTCGACCGTATCCTTGGTCCTCAACTCCAAAAACCCTTCCAAGTCTTTCCAGAACTCTTCGGTCTGTAGAACCTGCTGCCCTCGTAATCCCTGAGCTGGAACCGACGCGAACGGCTCCGTCTCTACAACCTTTGCTGCTGCGCCAATTGGCGACTCCGTAGTTTCCGACTTGACAGAGGCCCCTCCCATAATCATAACGCCAAACTCGACTGTTTTGCCACCAGCGAGCACATCGGGTTCGGAATCTGACAAAATCTCGGCTAACGTCTTTTCTGAACTTCCGCCAATCGGCTTCTTCTTGTATAGAATCTTTATTTTGTCGGCTGGGGGTGGTTTCCCATCGCCAGCGACGACGCGGCCACGCACAGCTTCGCGTAGGTCGTGAATCGTTGTCGTTGTGAGGGGGGCATTATCGACGGAGAATTCGAGGACTGGATTTCGCGCAGATTTTAATTGCACATTGATTGATTTCGCAGAGCCTGGAGCAGCGGCTATCTTAATCTTCTTGGCCATTGGAGGATGCGGGGGTTGAAGACGGGGTAGTGTATACTATAGAAGAGCATTAGAGGGGCGGTTGTCACCAAAAAAAGACGACCAAAGAGCGGAGACTGCGCTCAATGGAATAAGGACAAAGAGGGCTACTCACAGGCACAGGTAGTCTTATGTCCTCTGGAGGGACGGCATAGTCGTAGGATAGCCTAATTGGCTTGGAGTCGACATCCTGAAGGAAGCTCTTGGTAAACGAAAGTTCTGTCATGATGGCGCGCTTTGTAGGACAGTCCTCTGAACAATTATCGAAGAAATAGAGACCGAACGAAGCAGAATTAGAGGGTTATCACTGCCGCTCGGGGTGTTCAGGCTGTTGGCTTGTGGGGAGCTGTTTCCTCTTCACCGCCTGTTGTGGGGCCATTCTGCCAAATTTCACCGCTTCACTCAGGAAAAAAAAATATCGGCACCAGCGAGGCCGATATCTGCGTTCAACACCAACACACCAATAACAAATCGGGCGAGCCAACTCGTCAGAAATTGCAAATATGGGTGTCGGTCGCCGTATGAAAAAGCAGGGGCCTCCTCCTCCATTGGACGAGGCTACTATCTCAATGATCAAGAAGCGAAAAGCCGCTGAGGCCGACGCTAAAGCAGAGGGCGGAAAAAAGCGTCGGAAAGCAGAAGTCGAGCCGGCCCAAGGAAACAAAAAGCTCAAGACCAAGGTCAATGGTGCGGCTGTAAATGGCAAGGAGAAGAAACTCAATGGCGCTTCCGTGCCTGCGAAGGTTTCGAAAGCTGAAAAGAAAAAGAAGACTGTGCAAAAGCCAATAGTACCCGAACCTGAATCAGAAGATGAGGATGACGATGGCTGGGGAAGCGGTAGTGCGCCTGACTTGGACGACTTGATGGCCGACGAATTTGGTGATCTGGATGGAGTCAGCGATGGATCTGAGAATAGTATGTTGGAGAAGGATGATGATGATGAAGACGATAATGTGGAGAAATTCGACGAGGGATCTGTATTTGACTCCGACGAGGAAGACCACCCTCGCGAAAAAATGTTTTCAGACGATGACGAGTCTGATGCGGAGGAAAAGCTTACAGCAGCAAACATCGAGGGCCTTTCACGAAAGCTTGACGAACAGCGCGAATTAGAGGAGGAAGAAGCAAGGCAGGAAATGCAGGACTCGGCGATGCAAACTAACATTGCTGGCGAGCGTCCTGATATATTTGGTGATGTCGACTCGGCCGCCAAGGCAGGAGTTGCTCCCAGCATGCAACTTCTCCGGACAAGAATCACGGATACCCTTCGAGTGCTTGGTGACATGAAATCCCTCGGCCAGCCCGATAAGTCCCGAGCAGACTACATGCAGCTTCTCCTAGACGACTTTTGCACATATTACGGATATAACTCACATTTGGCTGAGAAGCTGATGTCGCTGTTCACCCCCATGGAAGCATTCGCCTTTTTCGAAGCAAATGAGGCACCCCGTCCTGTAGTCATCCGTACCAACACCCTGCGCACCAATCGACGTACTCTTGCTCAAGCCTTGATAAATAGAGGTGTTGTCTTGGAACCAGTTGGGAAGTGGTCAAAGGTTGGCTTGCAGGTCTTCGAGTCGGCAGTTCCTCTCGGTGCTACACCTGAATACCTCGCTGGCCATTACATTCTACAAGCCGCATCATCCTTCTTGCCCGTCATGGCTCTCGCTCCCCAGCCTGGTGAACGCATTCTCGATATGGCTTCGGCTCCAGGTGGTAAAACCACATACATCTCCGCTCTCATGCGCAATACCGGTGTTGTCCTAGCCAATGATGCTAGTAAGCCTCGTGCTAAGGGTCTGATTGGTAACATTCATCGTCTCGGGTGCCAGAACGTGATTGTGTGCAATTACGATGCTCGGGAAGCTTTCCCTAAAATTCTTGGAGGATTCGATCGCATTCTTCTTGACGCTCCCTGCACCGGAACAGGAGTTATTTCCAAAGACCCTAGCGTCAAAACGAACAAAACTGAGCGCGATTTCCTCGCTATCCCGCACATGCAGAAACAGCTTCTTCTCGCAGCCATCGACTCGACAGATCATCACTCCAAGACTGGAGGCTACATTGTATATTCCACATGCAGTGTTACCGTCGAAGAGAACGAGCAAGTTGTGCAATACGTTCTGCGTAAACGCCCGAATGTTAAACTCGTGGACACTGGTCTAGGTAGCTTTGGGTCTGAAGGATTCATAAGCTACATGGGCAAGAAATTCGACGAGAAGATGCGTCTAACCAGGCGTTACTTCCCTCACCGAGAGAACGTGGATGGCTTTTTCGTTTGCAAGTTGAAGAAGACTGGTCCTAGCCCTGCTGGAAAGACTGATAATGCAGTGGCGAATGGGGCTGCTACGAATGGCTCAAAGGCGGACTCGACAAATGCTGGCGAGAGTGAGGAAGAAGTTATTGACAAGACGCCTATAACAGACGAAGATGGCCTTCTTGGCGAGGAAGATAATTTCGGCCCTTTCAACGAAGATGAAGACGCTGAGCTTATCGCTCGCGGTGAGCGCAATCGCCTGAGGAGAAAGGGTCTCAACCCTAAGGCGGTGCTTGGAAAACAAACAAAAAAAGCTGACAAAAGGGATGATCAAGCTCCTTCTGCTTCTGCAAAAGAGGATGGCTCTGCCGAAGAAGCGAAATCTACAGTAAAGAACTCGAAGAAGAGCAAGAAAGAAAAGGAGAAAAATAAAACAGATTCCCAACCAACACAGTCCAATTCGGAACCTTCTACGTCAAGTCCAGGATCAAAGAAAGCCAAGAAGGGCAAGAAAGGGCCGAAATAGACGAGGACAGCTATTGAGGTTATAGACAATTAGCAACGTTAATTTAACCCGTCTTGATCACTTCGTCTTCTATGTTTTTGTGGCATTGAACTGGGCGTTTTGTTTTGTGAAAAGTTATTTTATTGTATATTTTGTGGCTAGATACTTTATATGCAAAGCATGCATCAATTGATAAATTGACATCATTTATCTTAAACCCGTATCACATGAACAAATGGAACTGATGTATTTACACTATAGTTGATTAATTGAACATGAACTCAGGAGAGAAATTTAAAGCATAGCCTTGGGGAATCCCTTAACGGCCTGTCTGACGCCCAAATCTGCCAAGATCTCCTCTGTGCCACCGAGGATGGCATCGAATTTGTAGCCCCGGTTAAAGTTCTCAATGATCTTACCCATACCTGATTGAGTCAATCCTCGACCACCAAAGATGTTGGTTGCAGCACTGGCAATTTCACCGGCGGATTGGGTGGAGTAAGATTTGATGAGAGCAATCGGGCCAGCAAGGTGCTTGGCTTGTTCGGCGTAAGTCATTTGACACATCTGGTAGGTGATTGCTTCGAGCCAGGCTTGGTTTGCTTCAACGTGGGAGATCATCTTGGCCAGTCTTGTGTATTGCTTGTTAGCATTTATAAGAAACCAAAGACTAGGGGAAGGTAGCTTACTTTTGGCGAATGGCGGGTTGTTCAATGAGGGGTTTCTTGAAGACAATGCGCTGGTTGCACCATTTCAGGCACTCCTCAACAATGAGACGAGAAAAGCGGATGACGCCAGCGGCCATCATGAAACGCTCGTGGTTGAAATTGCTCATGATAACTGCAAAGCCCTTATCTTCCTCGCCTAGTAGATTTTCGATGGGTACTTTGACATTTTCGAACTGGACGAAGGCCGTGGCCGCGGTGGTGGAGTAAGATGTCTTGATCTGTGTCGTGTCTACACCTTCGCCACGAGGGATGAGAAGAACTGAGAATCCCTTCTTGGTGCGACATCCGGTAACAAAGTAGTCGGCGAACATGCCGTTTGTGATCCATTTCTTGGTTCCGTTAACGATATAGTATTTTCCGTCGGGTGTCTTCTCGGCAGTCGTACGGAGTCCCGCGACGTCAGAACCCGCAAAAGCTTCTGTAATGGCAAGGCACATCTTTTTCTTGCCTGAAAGAACTTCTTCCATCAATTGATCCTTCAATGGTTTGTTCCTGAGCCACTGTTTCACCGCTGTCAAACTGATAGCCATGCCGGCCATGTTTCCGTCTTGGTAGCCTGAAGATTTCCAAGTTAGATTGTGTCAAATATGTAGCAAAACGACAAGATCATACCTCGTGCGCCGGCGCGAACCATCTCCTGGGAGGCAATCAAGTCATGAAAAGCGTCAAACTCCTTGCCATCAACTACGCCGCCCAGCAATTTCCTGTTGTGCAAGTGCTCTCCCGGGCCCAATCGCATGGCCAAGATGTTGGTCTCGGCCATGCGGTCAATCAGCTCTTGACTGATATAAGTGCCATCCTTTTCCTTAGCCTGGGCCTCCGGGGTAATATATTGGTCGGTAAATTCGCGGAATGCTTTCTGCAGGCGGCGATGGCTGTCTTTGAAATACGGGCTGCTAAACTCGGGTCGTAGCCAGAGAGGCTCTGCATACGGTACGGGGCTCAGGTCGCCTGGTTTCTGCTCGATGACTTCTGGCTTCTCGCCTTCCAAGGTGCCAATGCACAGGTCCTTGTATTTGGTTAGGACTTCTTGGCGATGTAGCTGGTAGAAATCGACAGTGGCGTCCTTGCCGGCTACTTGGGCGAGAACAACGCTGCCACCGGGGTGAGCGTCTACAAAGTCCGACACATCGTAGACCTTGTGGTCGATGATCACCCAGAGGTCTTCTGTAGTGTTGTGCTTGGCCACCTCAGCACGTGTCAACGAGGAATGCGGCATGGTGAAAAGTGGAGTAAATGACAATGCGCTTTTGCTGGAGAATGTGTAGGTGATACCAGACCAAGCATACAAGAATAGGAGACAGGTGACAGGAGACAGAGACACTAGTTAAGAGAAAGAGAAAACACTGTGCTGTGTCTTCAGATGGGACGCAGCAACATTGAAGACTGGGCCGAATAACGCTGACACAACCGGCAGCCGAGGCTCATCGTAAATGGAAATACCCGGCGTCCCATTGGCCCGTGCGTGTCAGTCCCACATGCTGCGTCTGGGGCTGCAGATCGTTTGGATAGTAAGTTTACGTAACTTTGGTCAATTGACAGTAATACGTAATTACGCCACATCTTAGTCATCATCAATAAAATGGGGTAAATCAGCCAATAAACTAATGATATACATATATATTAAGCATGTGGTTGAAAAATTTGCAAACTCTATACGTCAATTTATATTTCATCGGCTTAATTTACAGTAAATTTACATTACACCTTATTTTTTTCACTTACACCCACCCTACAGATCGTCATTCTTTACTACTCAATACTACTACTGCTACTACTCTTTCTGCGATATAATGCACCGGCCGACCTTTTTTATATACTAGGGCAGCGTATTACGGCACTGACTTGTCTTTGGAAGTGAGCGGTAGCGTTATGATATTCCGCGATACTCATCCCATGTGGTCTCGGCCTGGTTTCCAAGTATTCATCATGGCAGTATCTGGCATTGGAGGGAGACACCAGAGGAATGATTGCTATGACATGTGTCATTTTTCCACTGGATTTATGCCATGACTACTCTACCCCGGGATCATCACACTGTACATGTTTCATTCCATGGAAGTCCTCACGACTGTCCCTATCCGACACAGAGAAGCCCACCGAATTAACCGACATGCTTGATCCCATAAACACGCTGAGCAACCAGTCAGCAGAGAACCAGCTTGACAACATCATTGACTCCTACGACCAACGACCTGATAGGACTATCCCCGATCCAGACTCACCCTCTGGTGAAGAGCCGACTCTCTTGGTCGAAGATATTCTCAAACAAGATGAGGCGCGTAGCTTTTATTTTGACTTTGAAGAGTCCGACCAAGACGATGCCAAAAGTGCCTCGAGCCAATATTCTCGATCCATTCATGATCGCTTAAGGTCCAGCTCAAAAGTAACTGAGCAAGCTCAATTGAATGGCCTCCCAGCCGTGCCGCCACTTCCAAGTAATTTTGCACCACCAAACTTCTCGATCAGACCACTGGCACTGCAACACCTCAATTACAGGGTCTCTGACGTTACTTCTTTCAGCTCTTCTTTCACCTTCAAGCAATGTAAAGCATGCAAACATATAAAAGAGGCAAACGAGGTAGTACGGTTTCATTGCTCTGACGAATACTGCCATAACTGCGCCAGTAACCTCCTTTTGAAATCTACTCTTCGGACAGTATTCACCCCGCCGCACTGCTGTGGCCAGGAGATATCGCTGCCTTTATTCCAGCCCTGCATTGACAAAGAAACAGAGTTATATCTAAGAGGAAAGTATATGGAGTATCATGGCAAAAATAGGACAGAGAGTGCATGTGCCGTTAAGGGAAATGAAGAATTGGAGCCCTCTCAAGTTATAAGAAGGAACCAGAATATTACCGAGCAGGAAAGATGGCAGCAATGCCATATCTGTCATCGACTAATTGAGTGTAAATATTGCCGCAGCTATAGCTGCAGTCGCACCTTGTAAGTTGACGCTCGGAGCTCTCCTACGATGTTCCACTGACTGGAGACATTGGTAGGCGGTTTTATACCCTGGGTAAGACTAGTATAGACTGCTTCGGAGATGATCAGGAAAGCACACCGGGAAACAATGACGAATGTCAACACGGCGGAGCATGGTATAGAGTACATACCAGCCATATATGCGATGTGTGCTCTACTCAGTCAAAATTAGGGCTCTGTCAGTGTCATCGTTGCGGGAGTGCGATGTGCACCGAGTGTCGACGGCGGAAGATAGGCATCTTGAAGTGCATTATCATGCCATGTTTGCCCAGCTGGGCGAGGCTCTAGTCATTATTAATAGTGTTAATATTTAGAGTTATTGCATCGAATTTTCACAGACTCAACATATAGAATGCACTGATCATAATGACAAAACCACAACCACGAACTCGGAATTGTAATATTTTCATGTTTCAGTTTTACTTCACTGGGGAAACAACTCTTTCTTCCCTCAAGGACCAAGAAAAAGAACCTCAGCAAAATGGAAGCCGAAAAGGGAGCTCTTGCCCACCCACCTTCATATACTGAAGTCACTAACACTTCGATTTTCGAGCAGTGGAAGGAAACTGAAAGCAAGCTAGTTGCCCTCCTGGTATTCGATAGAAAAAGCCGGCGAATGTTATAGGATTCAAAATAATCACAGTTTTGCTAACCTCTTCCCAGATTCTTCGCACGAAAATAGCATCTCTTTTGCTAATGGCTATGGCCGAAACTATGGCCAGAAGCAATTTGAAGGCGTTCCATACTGGTTGGATCTTCCAATGAAAAAGCAAGACGAAAAGTGCCAATTTTCCCGCTCTACGGCCTCTCAATTAGAAGGCAAGAGCTCCAGCAGCTCAAAAGAAAAGACCCTCTGTGCTGGCTGCAATACTGCCAAGAATGACTTTGAAATAGTCCGGGTTCGCTGCGGACATTCTATTGTCGCAAATGCGTAACGCAGCTAGTCAATCGGTCCTTGTTCGACGAAACCAAATTTCCAACCAAGTGTTGTAGATTGGCTTTGCAGACTCAAGACATCGAATCCTTGGTTAATGAGCTTACTGCGCACACCTATCGGTTGACATGTATTGAACACAACGACAAAAATCCCACCTACTGTTCAAAAGGTACATGCTCCAGATATGTGCTTTCAGAGTACATCAAGGGTAAAACCGCCCTATGTCAAGAGTGTGATATGGAGACATGCATCCTTTGCAAGTCTGCAGCACATGCTGAGAAAGAATGCCCTGGAAATGGAGACTTTCGGGAAATCCTAGCCTTGGCAAAAGAGAAAGGGTGGAAGCAGTGTTTTAATTGTCGCCGATTAGTAGAACGAATTGGTTGCTGGGATGACATTAAGTAAGCATATTTCTAGATTTTCTTTTGGGAAAGGACTGACAATGATCATACGTATAGGTGCCCCTGTGGTGCAAGATTTTGCTATGGATGCGAATTGGATTGGTACAGATGCAAATGCGAAAGACAGCGCTACTCGAACCAAGTTGTTCCCATCAAGCCGC
Source organism: Talaromyces proteolyticus (assembly GCF_021365285.1). Classification (NCBI taxonomy): domain Eukaryota; kingdom Fungi; phylum Ascomycota; class Eurotiomycetes; order Eurotiales; family Trichocomaceae; genus Talaromyces; species Talaromyces proteolyticus. Next base: position 2,097,205 of record NW_025764282.1, on the reverse strand, counting down.
GCAGGAGACCGTGTCTACTTGGTAGAGGTGAGTCTAAGCCGCCTTGCATAAGGGGAAAATAAACTTATTCGTACATAAAATAGCTTTGTTGAAATTGTTTGGCTTCAGCCAGTTGTCCAAGAAGTCAGCATAAAAGGACCGAGTTACTCTTCCGTCTAAAGTGGAGGTTGAAATATTCAGTTGATTTTCGATTTATTGTTTAATACCGGTTCTTGGGCACTTAGGAGATGTCACCTCTTTGCAAGTTCAGAATTTATATTGAGTCTTTCTAGAGTATTTGTTTGCTTAATCCGTTGTATGAAATTGATACCTAGAATCAATGGACTAAACAACGTGTGGCTAAGTAGAATATGACCCTAACTTCAATTTTGTTTGAAACAATCAACTCTTCCCTCACATTTTTATAATTAAATCTTGCACACATATTGCGAAAGAATAGATACGTGTTCGAGTGACCTGCAGCCCCGACCCGTATGCAGTCATCGGATCATAATGACGTCCAAAATCATGTAATAAAGAATGAATCGTCAGATTGTAGATAGCCATACCAGGACAACATCAAGTTTTGCAATATGGACCGAGCATCAGCCATTCTTGTGCGGAATATCTTGCTTGATGAGATTCAAGAGCTTCGAACAACACTCGAAAATGGAGTAATCGATTTTAGAATAGCTCTGGAGACTTTTAGAGAAGAAATTGAAGATCTCGCCAGCGGTAATATTGAAATTTATGATACTGATGAAGACAATTTCCTCGATATCGATACCAATATCTCCAATTCACAGAAGAACTCAAACAGTGACCTAGCCCTTGTTGCGTTTGACTGTGTGGCATGTCAAGAGACCTGCACTATGTTCGACATACTTCGACTACCATGCTCCCATCAATACTGCGAAGACTGCGTTTTAAAAATGATCAGGTTGAGCTTAGACCAGAATACCGTGTTCCCACCTCAATGTTGCGGTATGGAATTGTCGATAACCCTAATCAAAGAGCCTAAACACGAAGATCTGGCGAGAAGGTTTCGGGAGAAACTTATCGAAACAAATGATGAGAACCGAACATATTGCGCTATTAGAGCATGCTCACAATATATTCTACCTACCAACATCCGTGGAAATTCCGGCAATTGCTCTACGTGTAAAGGGAGGACGTGCATAAAATGCAAAAGGCCTTTTCATCTAGGAAAATGTGTGGATGCCGAAGACAAGCTTATTGAACTGGCTATGTCGCATAGATGGAAAGCGTGTTGTAGATGTGGTGTGGTGATCGAGAGAATCGACGGTTGTCTGCATATGAGGTTAGTCAAATCTTGAGAAGATTCGTTGCCTAAAAAGTTTCTATACTGACACTCCCGCTTTGAGATGCCACTGCGGACAACATTTCTGTTATAATTGTGGTATGCCATGGTTACCGGCACATCAGTGCAAATGATTATTTCTTCTGAGAGGAGTGCCTGAAATAAAAATTATGTGTGTTGGTTTGGGGAGATTTTTAGAAAATCGGCCAATGAACGTTGTTATACAAGAAACAACTTTCAACACCACAACTAATTTATAATTCGAGGGCGAATATTAATATTCACTCTAGGCGAACAACTCAGCCTGAGCGTCGAAGAACCAGGAGCGGTCAGAGGAAGTTGCGAAGTCTACCCAGTCGAAAAGCCTGTCGTCAATAGTAGACTGATCGAGAGGGAAAGCCGGAACTTGGTCCATATTCTCCCATGCGACGTTCCCAGTGGTAAATGACAAACCCTCCTCAGTAGGAGAGGACTGAATATTCGCAAAAATCGACTTTCCCGAGTTAGAGAAAGATTGAATCTGTGAAGCCAGTTCCGATAATATCAGCATTCCCTGCTTGGCGATTCGTGAATTTTGGCTCTGATGTTTCAGCACTGCATACGCTGCACCGAACTTCTTACAGACGTCAAATTGTAACCTGTAATTGATTGCCCTCGCCCATTCAGCATTCCGCATGGCCCATTTTGCCGCTTTTTGTGACTCTGCTGCCCTAAAGCATAGCCCGATTTGGGAAAGTGCTTCAACCATAGACATTGGTATCATGAAAAGCCCCTCGGTATGAGGATTGTTTTGGCACATTTCGTACAATCTCATAGAGGAATCAAGAATATTACACAGCTCTGTGATTAATCGTTCAAAATAGGTTATCACTAGAACAGAAGGTTCTTCCTCCTGCACGTTATCACTATTGGTATTTTGTTCCCAGGGATTCGTGAATCCACGATATAAACCAGCAACAGCAGCGTACAGCGATAGGTGCAGATCTTCACGTTTCACGGCCAGCACCGGGAAGGCGACGTCCCAGCTTGTATCGGCCATAGTAAGAGAGAGTGCTCTAGGAAGTTTGCAGAGAATTTCCTTTTCGAAACGTGCATGATTCTGAGCCACCACAACAGGATCATACTGATCCATCTTCCAAGACTTTGAACCCATAGTCTTCGAGATGAACCGTGCAACATGGATATGATAGAGTCGATCTGTAAAATGGGTAAGGACTTCTGGTGTTGTTGTGATGGCTTGGATGCTGTCATGCGGAAGAGAAATATCGCAGTGATCCTCTGGAATGAGTGGCCAGCGGCCAAGGAATGTACACATAAATCTATTCATTGGGTTTTAGCGCCGAATGAGAAAGAAGAGAGAGGGCAGGAAAAAATACCGATCCCAAACGTAAAGGCTCCAAAAAAGTCGTCTCCGCAACTCTCGGTCTAGCTCACTCATATCTAGCGTGAGTGTATCCTCCAAATGGAGACCGATCTCGTGGGCCTCCTTCACGGTATCTGCCAGAACAAACCAGCTATGTTTGATTTTACCTTTGTTTTTGAGATAGCATACTCGAAAGAACATATGCTGAACAACAAGGAAAGAGTGTTTCTGTGGCCGCTTGGATTCCAAATCTGCAGCTAGACAGCATAGATTGTTTTCGAGCTTGCCCGGCGATTGCGAGTATTCGGCTAGCAAATTATTCTGTGAGGTAATATCTCTGTCCGTTACTGCAAGAATATGCGTGCTCAAAATACAAATGCGAATCATAAGAAGCGCAAAGTCTAGCTTATTAATGTCGCTGTCGTTATTATCGGGCTTCGACCACCATTCATCGTAATCCCGCCAAAATATAGGCTCATAAACCACCTCATACACTCGATTTATTTCCTTGAAAAATGTACGAGTAAGAAGGTCCATAACTGTCTTATGAGGCAGAGATTGTTGGATAATGTGCCGATTCAGAAGACATGTAGATCCACCTCTACCAACTCTCGCTTTTGGTGGTGGAAAGGACGCAATCTTTTCAATTTCTCGGAGGGCGCCAGATCCATGTGTCGTATATCCAAGATCTGAACTTTCCTCGAAATCTGATGCATTTGATTCACTGCCTTCGGAGCCGTGACTGGCAGGCTTTTTATTAGATGTTTGATTTATAGGTTGCTTGGGTTGTTCTTGGTAGATACAGCGGCCTGCTACACCGCGACTGATACAATGCCGACATGGAGATTTGCGGTCGCACTAAATGCATAAATAACTAAATATTGATTCATAGAATGTACCAAGGTAGTTGTAGACAATCTAACTCACCTTTTGCTTTCTTCTATTGCATTCGAGACAGGACTTGGTGGGGCGGTTTCTGGTCCTTTTGATTTTCATTATGTAGGAGTCCGTAATACTGCGAGTGCAATAAATGAGATCACAATATATATCTGTATGTGCATTGACAATACTAGCCCTTTTCAGTTGATGTTCAAAACATCGTGGTTGCTAAGTTCGGATAATCACTGTTGGCTGGATAATCACTAGGCCAAAAATAGTGAAACACTCTCCGCTGATTGGCCAACAACCAGTGTATAGTCATCGGTTGAGCCATACGCCATGTAAAAGCACGAACTGGTTCATTAATAAGATTTTTGTCCGGTTTAACAATTTTTAGGGGCATTCACCAGACACCTATTTACGAATGAATCACTAGGGGTAAGCAGCTTAGTTTTTCCATAGTATCGAGGATATTTTATCCGCATTTGGATCGCAAAGTAAGAATGTATTGGCTGACGAGCTCCCTCGCCACTACATTGGATCGTGGTAGCCGCATTCTTCAAGTAGGAGTAATATTTTGGTTGCGGCAATTAGATGAGAAATTAGCCTTATAAGCTTCATTTAATAGGCAATTATAGAAGCCACTATAATCCTAAATTCATTTAACTAGCTATAGAAAACAATATTGTTCCTTTTTCATATCTAGCACACCTTACACACTATACGAAACCTCTTAATGTAGCTATACGTTTAAGTATATTTGTAGACTAACTGGCTTCCTTTACATCTTTCCTATCTGAAATAACAGTTTTAGGGAAGTCTTTGATCTTTATTTTTTGATCAAATAGGATGTCCAACTCATAATATGTCCGTCCTCTTAGTTCTGGAAGACTCGTCCATGACCAAACCAAGGACAAAAGAGAGAGCCCTCCAAAGAAGAAGCCGACTTTCCCTCGCATATTGGCCTCATCCGGGTTAATCATATATGGGAAGACGACAGTCATCAAAATTGTTGCCAGAGCTTCTACAGCTAACGAGATTGCAATGGTCTTTGCCCGGACACGAACGGCGGAGACTTCGCAAAGGATCACATAGCCGATTGGCCCGATCGACAGTGAGTAGATGAAGTACCAGATCATCATTAGGACACTCTCAGCCCAGGCAATTCCCGGCCGATTCAAGTAATTAGGTGCACAGTCTAGGGCCCCGATGAGAAACTGAACGGTTGTCAATGCGGCCAGCCCGACATTGTAAAGGGTCCGTCGTCCGACGTAAGAGAGAAAGAACCACGACAATACGGTTGCGAAGAATCCAAGTGCAATGAAGCCGACACCCATGTTGAAAGCTTGATCGGTTGGCAATCCAGCAACTTCAAAGAAGTAGGTTGAGTAGGATGCAAGATATATACCCGAGAATACCTGGATACTCATTACAGCAATCGAGATAATTGTTCGACGGAGGTTAGTGCCTCGGAAACAATCTAGGTAGCTGGAGTTAATTTGCATTTCTCGCTCCGCGCGGTCAGTTTCGATAATAGCGACAAGAGCCGCCCTGATATCGACCGTAGAAGACGACAGGCGACCCAGAGCATGTTCAGCCTCCTTGAGACGTCCTTGTCGCTGCAGCCACCAAGGACTTGAATCGTTTAGTATCAAGCTATCGAATCAATGGGGAAAGTATATCGTACCTTTCTGGGGCGAATGGATAGCCAACGATGATAATGATAGGCCATAGCCATTGGATCGAGAAGGGAATGCTGTAGGCCCAGTGTGTAGTGAGTTTCTGTGTTCCATCCACCGTACCGTTGGCAATCAACTGCCCCGCAGCAAAGCAGAGATTGATCGAGGCTGTAATAGGACCACGCAGCGCGAGGGGAGCAACTTCAGATGCGTAGGCTGGCGCAATCACCACAAAGCACCCTAGGACAAGACCGGCCAGGATCTCGCCAACCAAGAGGACCGGAAGAGAACGAGCAAAGAACTGAATGAAGACACATCCTATAATGAGGAGGTTACAAGCTGCAAATGCCTTTTTAAGTCCAATCCACTCCATAAAACTGCCTGCAAAGAACGCCCCGACGACTTGCCCGATGGGAGCCCCCATATTAAGGCCTGTCTGCCATGGTGCTGCGATGATGTAGCCGTCTTCGTATACATTGCCGAAGTCCTGTTGAAACTTCGGAGTTGCTATCAATTGACCTATAAGCTGGGGGTCAAAAGCCACCCTACAACCAATTCGGTAAGCAACTCTTCGATCTAACTCTTCGAGCGGAATTACGGAGGAAAATAGACGCACATGATGATGCCGAGTGAGAAATAGGCGGCCCATCCAATGGCTTTAACGTGAAGGCGAAGACCTTGCCATGCGGAAAGAGAATGTTGTTCATCGGTGGCACGAAAAGCTTGTTCACCAGTCTCTATAGGGATTTCCTCCTTGGTATTCGCGAGCTCCAAGTCAACAATTGCGTCAGTCATCTTAGGACTTGCTTCCTTTTCAATAAGCTTTGGTGTTCTGCGGGGCCTGTTGGGACTGTTTTTAATTCATTCAGAAAGCGCCAAGCTGGAATGTTTATATGCACATTCCTGGCCCCGTCATCTCAAAGGAGATGCGGGGAAAGGCACAAGGAAAATGCCAACTCGACCTACATGTATTTTAGATAAGATATATAGTAGTCTAGCACTACAATTAAGGTGTTAGTCTAGATGAATTGTAATCTTGTTTAGTGTAGTTAGGCTAATCTCCTTACCTGACCAAGATACGTTTACTCCGCCAGCCAAATGTTTAAGTAGATTTCAGACTAGCTATGTATGGATAATCAACCAACCGTGTGTAACCAAGCCTTCTCCGAATCAGGTACCTTGCTCAGCGTCTCATGCGGACTCCTGTGCCCTAGATTTCTAAGATAACAAATGATATCCTTCGACTTCGCTATCTTGCTCCCCTCAGATTATCCTGGGGCTTGAAGCACAACTCTCTGGATAATCTAGTGAAAGGGTGGCTTGCTTGTTCTTAGAGTAGTGATAGCACTGATATACTAGGTCGTCACTTGAAATATCATCAAACTATAATGAAATCGTAGATAGATCATTCCAGACCATTAGTAGAATTAGAATCGTAAGACTTTAGCTGTAAAAGGGTATTATCTGCTACATATGGCAAGACTCTAAGTTTGTGTAACGGCATAAAGTCAAAAAGATGATGGATCTAAATGGGATTCTTGATTTCTGTATGCCGATCATCTCCCTAACAGGAAAAGGATGGCATACTCGTTACGTGAGGAAGAACAGGTCAATTATATCCTGCGCCTTGGGTAGCACTGCAGCGATATTTAGAATTTTCTATACCGTTATTGGATACCTAGCCAGAATGTCACCAGAAAAGTTGACTTTTGAACCGTAGTGCCTGCAACTGTGGAGGCAATATACTCACCCGCTCCATAGAGTACCCGAGCCTCTTCGCACCGGAAATTGAGGTATGATGGAATTGATGAGAGTTGAGTAGGGAATCTAATGAGGAGCTTTCTGGATGGATTGATATCTCCAAAAGAACATCTGCAATCCAGTTCCAGACCTCATTGCCCCCATTCCAAGCCTGAAACAGTGCATGGGCCTTGTGTGCCCAAGTCACAGTAGTTCCGCTCTGTACGACCACCACTGCGTTCGGACAGGGTTTCAGTACCTTCTCAACCAGCTCATAATTATGGGGCAGCAGATCCATCGTCTGGCGGTCGTAGCCCTCGGATTCCCATTCTCCAATGAGACTGACCACGATGACGGTTTGGTCAGATGCAGACGCCACAGCTACCGCATCTGAAATCGCTTGTTGGGGCACCAGTCTCCTACAACCAACGAACCAAAAGCCTCCAGGACCAAAAACAACAGCTCCTCGTCGTTCGAAGTTGGAGGTAAAAGAGCTTTCGAAACGGAATTCCACTTTATATCGTTATCCTTCTTTCATGTTCATGGCGCCTCGTTCCTCTCTCGTACCCGAGCCGAAAAAGAATGTGCCAGGTGTTTGCTTGGTAGCATTATCAACAATGAGCTGCTAGTCAGTGTATAACTTGCCAGTGCCGCAAACCGAGACACCAAAGTCGTATCATCCATCCTCCCCTGGGGGAAAATATCCTTTCATGCCAACATAGAAGTCGTAGGTCCGGAACCTTGAGTCCACGTAATCCATGAGGAAGCCTTCAGACTGGGTTAGGTGAAGCTCCTCGGTAAGTTCACGTTGTTCTGCCTCAGTGGGCTCATAGTAAACGCGAAAGAAAAACCGAGGTCCGCCATCTCTGCCATCGGCTTTTCGCAGTGTTCCCCTAGTAAAGGAAGCGCCTTATGGGAGTATGCGCCTTGTGAGAACCGCACGTCTTTGCATTTACTCGAATTCCATCTATAGGGGTCACCATATAGGCCGTATCCATAGATGCAGATCTTCCACCACAGCATTGTGCATAATTTGAATTTGGACCGATCACAGCAATAGAGCGATCCTTCCGCAGGGGAGGGTATTGTGGTAATTTTTCAGCAAAACTATCGAGTCTGCAGCAGCTTTCCGCACCAGGACCCGGTCCTCCAACCGATCGAAGTGCTTTTCTTCTGCCTTCTCAGGGATCCCAAAATCGGCGACTAGACTGATGGTTTCCAAAATTGTCCGCACTCGTGGGTCCAGGACATGTTCTGGGACTACGTTGAGAGACCGCATGAGCAAGGGGGGCGCCGCCACCGAGGGGCCCAGGCATTTCCAAATCCTGGCCAGCCTGTATTGCCGCAGACACACTGTATGTACAAAACCAATCGCTAACAACTAGGCCTTTCCAGCCCTACTTACCTCGCAGAATATCTTGAAGGTAGCTGTCCTCATCGGCATGTACACCATTGACTATGTTGTAAGAAGTCATAATGGCAGCAGGCTGCGCCTTCCCAAGCACAATCTGCAATGGCAGCAATTATATCTCTCGAAGTGCTCGCTGTGTGCCGGATGATGGCACACAGAGTGTTTGGGGGTCGGGATCACTCCGTCTCCTTCGCGCGCCCAAGCAGTAAGCCGCTGCCAGCTCTTCCGAGAGTACGCTGTCTTCGGAGAAGGACTCGAATCCTCGGCGCCTAAGAGGGAATCGTGGACTTTGAAATGGGAACTGGCTTATCGCTGTTTCACACGGTAGTAAAATGTCGAGATCCTCGTGGAAGACGTCATGCGCTCGAAATATTCTTGCAAGCCCCGCAGGTCCAAGGCTTGCATTGTACATTGCCAGTGGCAATGCTTGGAGCAAAAGTAGTTGAAATGGAGGACGAAGGGGACTGGATATTAAGCAGCTCGACCGACAGAGAAATACCACGCTACCCAGTTGAAGCTAAAAGCATTCGCAACATTACAGCCACACAGGGTTGTCAAAACGATGGTGTTGTTCAGGTATCACTCTGCTTCACGAAAATTTCTTGGAACGCCACACTTGGGCAGTGCTATCATGTCCCGGAATCGATACCTATTTATCAAGGAAAAACTGCTGCTGAACCACAGCAGTTGCTCTTCGACCTCGGATATGATTTTATTGCCAAAATTTTGGGCCCTGACTTTAGCCAGAGATCCACTTAACCGTGATCAATTGATATTTTACTTGACCGGGAGGTCCAAATGTAGAATTCAATTCAACTTCAAACGTTAGAGGTTCACTCGCTTACAATCTGATTCCTGGAGGAATATCTGGCGAAGATGCTCCCTACGGTGTCCATAGTGGTTGAATCAACCCCGAATATCAATATATGTATATGAAAGTATCTATTCACAAATATACGTGTGGTGACTTGAGCTAGCAATCTATACCCTAATTCTGTGCCCGTAAACATTGTTAATATCACCATCCTCCAGTAGACAACTTCTTGATTCACGTTCGGGGAAAGTATTTTTGTTGGACAGATAGACTGGTGTAGCGAAAGCAAATTTATAGAAAACTAGGAAGATCGACTCCAGTATCTTTTGCGTATCGTTGCAGCTCTTCCATGGTTTCCTGCCATACTTTCATTTGCAATGTCCCTTCTTTGTCCCCCCGAATAACTGCACCGAACCTGAAGGAAAGATTAATACTTGCTCAAAAACTGTATTTTAACAGTACTTACGGAGTAATCTTATTTTCACTCAGAAACTTTCCATGCGTTGTAGAGCTCTGCACCAAAGCGGCATCCAACAGCAACCGAGCGCCCTCATCAGGTGTTCGTCCGACTATTCTATCAAAAGTCTGCAGGGCTTTATTAAAGTCGCGATGCAAGCCGGTATCAACACTTCCGGGATTTAATAAATTGATAACAACTTCACTGGAATTGATACGCTCGGATAGCCCTAACGCCCAGAATACATTGAGTAGTTTGCTGTTGGCGTAACTACCCCAAGTCTCAAATCGCTCGGGCTTGTCTATTTCGTCGAAAATACTTGACTTGGATAAACCTTCTTTGAAGGAGGTCCACATATGGACCTCGGAGGATGTGAACGTCAGTCTGGCAGGGCGAGTGCTGATTTTCCCACTCTTCTCCAAGACTGGTAGCAGAAGGAGGGATATTAAAGCTGTCGACAAATGATTCACCTGAAGCATGGACTCGTGTCCAGTTGACGGTGTAGTGGTGAACGTGGGTGAGAAGACGCCAGCATTGAGTATCGCCACATCAAGGCGATTGAGAGTTTGAACTTTTGCGCCAAATACAATGACTGAAGACGGTGTGTTCAAATCGAGCTCCCAGATATCGATGTTACATATTCTGGAAAAAGGAAGAGATTGATCTCGCAGGATTTGGGTTTTGACTTCTTCTCCCTTTGAGACACTACGAACAGCGAGAATGAGACGACTAGCTTTGAGATGGGCACATTTGATAGCAGCTTCCCGACCGATTCCGGAATTTGCTCCTGTAATGAGGATTGTTTGTCCGGAGAGGTCGAGATCTGGTGGGAGTTGTTTTGGGTGGATGAAGATTTGGCGGAAGAGGTAGCCTAAAAACGTCATTTCGATTAAAATATTGTCAGAAGGTAAGTTGCCCGATGAAATGAATTAAGATGATAGTAACTTACTGTAGAATAAAAAATGAAATGCTCTTATATACAACTCTTTCGGCCCTAAGAAAGGCATCGGCTTTAGAAGCTTCTTGTAGCCGGAAACATTCAACTATGGCCGAATACAACAGTTCCACTAGTATCTAACTCCTAACTCGTCTTCTATGATAAGCATTAAATAATGAACTGATTTTCAACCATAATTTATAATATTCTGCTTGGTTAATTGTCCACTTTACCTAGACAGTACTGCTCATTATATGCTTCTCCAAATTGTGAGCTTATCTTATCGGCTTCCCCGCAGTGGGGCGGACTGATCCAAAAATTTTCTATTTTCTCACATCCTCACTTCAAGCAACACACCACCTACTCGCCGCGCCACGAGCACCATGTCAACAGTAAATTCCTCAACAAAGCCTTCGGACTCGAAGCAAAATGGCGCCAATTCCGCACCATTCTCCGCCACCGCGGCTGTCCTCTTGCCTTCCGCCCCGGTCCCTGATGATGCGCAGAAAGTTCGCGGGGTTGACTTCAACGACTATGCTGACCGCGACATCACCGTTGCAGAACTCGTGTCAAACATGGCGACTATGGGATTCCAAGCTAGTGCAATTGGTGAAGCAGTACGCATAATTAACGACATGCGCGCATTTCGAGACCCGGAGACGGGAGAAGGCACAACGATATTTCTCGGCTATACAAGTAATCTGATATCCTCGGGTTTAAGAGAGACATTGCGGTTTCTAGTGCAGCATAAACATATATCGGCAATTGTTACGACGGCGGGAGGGGTAGAAGAAGATTTGATCAAGTGTCTTGCGCCAACTTATTTGGGTTCATTCAGCACACCTGGCGCCGGGCTTAGAGCACAGGGTCTGAATCGGATCGGCAATTTGGTGGTCCCGAATAGCAATTACTGCTCGTTTGAGGACTGGTTAATTCCTATTCTGGATAAAATGGTGGATGAGCAGGAGGACTCGAAAATTAAAGCGCGCGGGACTGGGGACTCGGAGGACGAATTACACTGGACGCCATCAAAGGTTATCAATAGATTGGGCAAGGAAATTAATAATGAAGAGTCGGTCTGCTATTGGGCATGGAAGAACGACATTCCGATTTTCTGCCCGGCCTTGACGGATGGGTCTTTGGGTGATATGCTTTATTTCCATACATTCAAGTCATCGCCGAAGCGGTTACGTGTTGATATTGTTGATGACGTGAGACGGATCAATACGATGTCCGTACGAGCCAAACGAGCGGGGATGATTATTCTAGGTGGAGGCGTGGTGAAACATCATATTGCAAATGCCTGTTTGATGAGGAACGGCGCCGAGAGCGCAGTCTACATCAATACAGCGCAGGAATTTGATGGAAGTGATGCTGGAGCGAGACCAGATGAGGCGGTTAGTTGGGGAAAGATTAAAGCTGGCGCAGATAATGTCAAGGTATACGCAGAAGCTACTGTGGCATTTCCCTTGATTGTTGCGAGTACATTTGCGCGGGCAAAGAATTGATGGATGGCGAATGATGGAGTTGATGCAATACTACCTCCCAGAGGTACACTATCCACGGAGTAGTCCCTAACCTCAGATCGACTTTGAAAGGCATGTAAAGATCGAAGGGACGCCGGACAGCCGGACAGCCGTCAGTTTCTTTGGACCCTATATTCCCTGAAGCCAAGTGGCGATGATTCGGCGATGGCCCCGACCGGAAGATTTACAAGAAGCTAATTTATTAGACGAACTGATTTGATGTATATGCTATATGGTGGCACACCGACATTATTTAATAGATTCACAACACACAGCCCGTGGCGAATTCAGTCTTTGCCTCGAGGATCGATGCCATACACATCTCCTCGGCGCTGTACATCAGGCCAATCAACCTTGTCAAAATCTTAATCTATTTTTAGTCTTAAAATAATATCTACTTCCGAGTAAATATAATTCGACGCTACCCCACTGCTGGTTGAGAAACCGGGAACAGCAGACCCCTGTCTTGTTACAGGCATATTCGAAGTGTCCAGTCACCTTCTCTTTAATTGCACATTTTTCTTCACTGCCAGAAGGCTACTACTCGAGTTGATATATTAGAGAGGGTATAATATGTACCATTAATGAGCCTGGAAACGAAACAGAATAAAGGGGAAAAGAGTCGAAAACTTCAGGTTCAGCCGCTTTTACACTACGAGTGTCTGCGGTTGACTGCTCAATCCAGATTCAACTTGCACGCAGATTCTTGAAGTTAGGCTTGGATCCTTTTGCTTTCAGCTGGCTGTCAGCATTATACAGTATCCACCCCTGCAGCTTTCTCTTTTCAACCGGCATGTGTTGTGTCAACACACCTTCGTGATGCGCCACGACCTCACGAGATTGGATTGCTCCATGGAGAGTAGAATGCGAGCCTCATTACTGACCTTACAGCTACTCCATGCTGTTGGACCTCCATGCTTTAATTTCAAACCTCGATATCTATATTTTCAATCGTTCCCTGTTTTAAAACTCGAGACAATATGTGGCCTCGAATAATCATCCAAGTATTCCAACGAATTCGAAATTTCATCATCACAAGTAGACTTCGCGACACAGAGGCCAAGAAGAGATTTGCCGAGCAAAAGGCAAATGTATCTCTCATTTATCTACAAGGAAGTGACTGGAGCTAGCTACGACAGCAATTTCATCCTGTACTCCGCTACATAAGAACAGAGCAAGTGCCAGAAAATGGGTTCAAGAGCGCGCAGATTGTCTTTGGAAGTATTGAATATATCGACCCTCCCACATGCTTGCTCGGGTGGACTTCCACGACTGCTAGAGCTCCTGTACGATTTAAGAACCTGGAATTAATGGCTGTGCTCCGGATGATCCCTTCTGGTCAGCTTTTTGGAATGAATTTCACCCCTTTACTTTCTTCGTCTTGACAGCCTCCTTTATATGCCAATACCGAGGTTGTTCGAGAGACCAATATTCGACTCGGCAAAGGGTTCTTTAAAGTTGGTGGAACACTCACTTTGCCTGCACGACGAGGCGGGTTTCCCTGCGTTGTGCTCAATGGTGGCTCAGGGCCGATTGACCGAGACTCGACAGTCAGTTCCCTGAAATCTTGAAAGATATCGCACTTAGGCTGTCCAATAGGGATATTGCGGTTTTCCGCTTTGACAAAGCTATTTTTACTTCTAATTCATGGTATCAGTTCTTCCAGGGGAAGAATGCTAAGTTTACACTTATGGAAGAGTCCATTCACGTACTGGATGCAATACGCCGCGTGAGCATTTAGAACTCAGTTTCGACAAGGTCTTCCTCCTTGGTCATAATCTTGGGGGGGGCTGTTCGCTGGACAACTTGCAGCTACCCAGAAGTCAGCAGCTAGTTGTATACTGATGGCTACGCACACCGAGTCCGTATACCGAAGCGCAATCCGTCAGCTTAGATATTTGGCGTCCCATGCTTTCTCGTGTGTATGAATTAGAAAGGCAAGCAGATATCGCAGATAGCCCGTCATTCAGTGTGTCAACACCCTCAAGCCAACTAATTTACCTTTTAAAATTGGACCAAAATACTAGCTCCATGCCGTGCGTTTAATCTGCTATATATAACCAAAAAACGTCGAAAACCCGATATTGGTCTTGCACAGGACCCGGGATTACCAGGTCAACTTGGACGATTATGAGACCCTTCATGCCAGACTTGAAAACAAGATCCATGCTAAATTCCACGTATATGATGGCTTGAACCATGTTTTTGTGGAAGGTGAAGGTTTATCGAGTGGTACCGAATATAGGGGGGGCGTTGAGGGTATTCGACATATTGAACAATGGGTCAAGCAAGCGGCATAATGTAAGGATGCAAGGATGTTAAGATGTGTCTTATTGTAGATTCATCACTATTTCTTTTGACGACAAAATTAAATGAGTTGAGAGAGGCAGCAATCAGAGATTTGACTGGTTGCTGATGGTGTGACTAGCCTGGTGCCTGCGAGGCAGACTGGCCGTTGACTCATCCTGGACCAGGGTGATGATCCTGGCTAGCACGGCCCTGTCAGCACGCCACCCGTGGCAACACGTGACCGCGTCTCGCAGTCGAGCCAGTGAGGAGCCGTTGTTTTCGGAGCTCTTGCGCATGATAATGCTTTAATGGAATAAACCCCGTCGCCACCGCGACTGATTGACTGTCGATGAATGGGGTGAGTCAGGGCGGTGTGCGTGTTGGGCCGGCCCAAGTGGGGTATTACTGGAGCCCGGCGCCGGTGTTCCCGCCGCCCAGGGCCAATCAGGCTGCCGGGCCACGACAACAGCAGCCAGAGCCTCAACGGGCCAGGCCAATCGTCGCACCGGCTGTAGCAGGCGCCAGCCAGCCCAGACAGCGCTGCCTGTCGTTGGAGTCGGAGCGGGAGGGACGAGTGACATGTCTGCCGCCAGTTTGCTCGACGAGGAACGGTGCAACAGTGTGTAAACCATGCAATTATGTCCATGTATGTAACTACGTTTCGCATCGCCTCACTTTGACGGGTACACTTTGACTGGGTCCGCAAGGCCAATTTTTAAAGAACGTCCAACAATCAATCAATCAATCATAATCGGGACAGCGCCTAAACTTTGTTCCCCCGCCCCGCCCCGTGCGATTGCTTATCGACGCTGGGTCGCCCCAACATGGCGCCGTCCTCGGCCCCCCACTGGCCGACTGCGCTCCACTCACTTATCTGTTCTCCGAGGACGTCCTCTTTCCCCCTCACTCTTTTCTTTGATTCTTTATCTACCGCTCCTTCTGTTCTGCCCTGCACATTTTCCTGTTCCTTCCTCTCGCGGCTTTCGTTCCTTCCTCGTGAGAACCCGCCATAGACCTTGCCGTTGCCTTCTCGGTAGAGAGCCGTGTTCGCATGCGCTGGCTGCTGCTGTGTGCCATTTAGTTGCTAGCGGAAGCAATCGCTCGACTTGTTGAAGCCTGTGATCGATTGTTTTCTCGTTTGAATACCCAACCATGGACAGTGTTGTCGCCCTCCCTGCACCTGATACTCCCGCCGTCGCCCAAGAACTTACTGAAACCAACGGCCCAGACGGACCGTCCAGCAGCGAGAACGCGCTTGCTGCAGACATGGACACCACCGACGACACTGCGCAGTCGACTGACCCTTCACAACCAGAGACGCCAGCACCAACTACCTTAGAGCCTGAGACTTCCCTCCAAAACAACGGGGAAGAAGCCGTGGCTGCCACCGATGCTCCTACCGATGCTCCTACCGCGGCAGAAGAAGCAGAAGAATCAACCTCCGCACAGAATCAAGACGCTCCGTCTGATCCAGCCCCAGAGGCCACGGAGCAGCCTCCGCCACCGCCTCCCGAGGAGGACCCTGCCACCTGGGCAGACATCGAGGAAGACACATCCGCTCCTGATGAAGAGGAGCTGAAGGAAATCGAGGCTGGACGGGGTGATTACAGTGCTCTCGAGTGTAAGACAATCACGTCACAGCGAATGGGAAGCGAGGCTAACCGATGCAGATGATTACTGGGAGAAATCCTTTTACAGTGATGTTGACGATCCAGAATACCATGCAGCTGAAAAGGCTCGCTTGGCGTGGAAGATCAAGGGTGTACGAGGCACCAAAGAGAATCCCAACAGGGCCAAGGTCATATGTTCACCCCCTGCGTTCGTCGGAGGCTACTGGTGGACAATCAAGTTTTTCCCCCGAGGGAATGGCGTGAATCATTTGAGTATCTACATAGAATGTTCGAAGGAAATCCCCAAACCGGATAACAAGATGCCCGAAACCGAGTTTACAGTCCGCACTGGCGCTGCGGACGAGTACATCCACAACAACCAACCACAAATGGACATCCAAATCCCAGCTCTAGCCAATACAAACGAGTGGTTTGAAAATTACAAAAAGTGCTATGCCTACACAGGCGCCAATTGTGGGGCGTCGGAATCCTCCGATGAGAACAAGGAAGTCTGGCGAGTCTCAGCACAGATCGGTGTCATTTTGTACAACCCCAAAGAGCCCCGGACGGGCTGGATGCAGTCCTCCTGTCACCAATTCAACCCTCATAATGTGGACTGGGGCTGGACCAGCTTTCATGGCCCCTGGGATGAGATCCATATTCGCCAGAAAGGCCAACGTCAGGCTCTGCTACGTGACGACACGTTAGCATTTGACGCTTACATTCGCGTCTTCGATGACCCGACAAAGTCCCTCTGGTGGCATGTCAGCGACTCGGAACCAGTTTGGGACAGTCTCTCCTTGACTGGCTATCGATCCATGGGTGACACCGTCATCAACCACAGCGCTGAGGTTGCTGGCCTCGCGGCGTGGATTCACCTCGCCCCGTTTAGGAAGATCATCCAAAGCATTGACGTTCATGAGCATCGACGTAACTCCAATGTTAAGCCTCGCCCATTCTGTGAGGCCCTGCAAGAATTCTTGTGGCGTTTGGGTAGCCGGAGTGATTCGGTACAATGCGTCGACACCGACAAAGTAACATCAACTCTGCGCAACTTGCAGGAGTTTTCTAGCGATGTTATAGAATTTTGGGAGCGAGTGCGCCGCACACTTGAATTGGAGCTCGAAGGTACCAGTGCCGCTGAAGAGCTGGCCCGCATTTTCGACAGCCCACCTGTCTCTGCGAGTGATCCGTCTGGATCTAACGTGACCCGTACTCTTACACCATCGCTCATTTCCAGCATCCGAATCCCAGTCGATAAGGAGAAGACCGTTGAAGGGGCCATCACGCGGTACTTTGAAGATCAGTCTGGAAAATGGTGTCGGTGGTCGTTGCCTCCAGTGCTGCATGTCGACTTCAACCGCCAACGTTTCGATCACTCTTCTCGTCAGTGGAAGCTTTTGTATAACAGGGTTAATCTAGATGAGACACTCGATCTTTCCCAATACACTGCCACCAACCAGTCCGGCGAATACGATCTCTATGGGTTTATCATTCATCGTGGCCGCCGTACATCTGGAAAGTTCTTTAGCATCTTGCGTCCTGGAGGTCCAAGTTCTAAATGGCTTGCTTTTGACGATGGCAGCCATAACCGTGTTGAATGCCTCACCCGAAAGGCAGCTTTAGAAGCACACGTTGGTCTTGAGGACAGCAAATTGAAGGATGCCAATGATAAGACAGGGCACGATTTCGTTGTTGCGGCTTTGTATGTCCGTCATGATGTTGTCGATCAATACCTTCCCGGCCCTCTTGAAAAATGGGAGGTTGAACAGCCTCTACGCACCTATTTCGAAACTGGGTCTTACCCAACTCCAGATGAGTCGCCCGCGACCGAGCCCAAGCTAGAGCCTACCGTTCAGGTTGAGGTTTACGGTTTACCTAGTCTGAATGAGAATCTAGGAAGCATTTTCGACACATATGATTTGATGGCCGAGGCCAAGCGTGCCAACAATGCCATGTACTTGACTTTACCCAAAAGCACTTCCCTGGTTGATCTTCGCAAGAAGATTGCTTTCTCAAAGTCAAATGCATCTGAGCAGATCAACAACGATCAGGTACGCCTGTGGAAGATAGGACACACGAACAGAATGGCCTTCGCCACTCTCCTCTTCGACCGCCAGGAAGATCTCACCCAGCCACTGTCCCTACAAGAATCGGGTGTGATCCGTTTCTGGACTCATATACTTTCCGAGGAAGAAGCCAAATCTTTCGGCATACCAGATCCAACACCCGTTATAAAGGTTGTTGAAGACAAGCCTGAAGGCACCGTCGAGGTCCGTGATGCCCCTGACTCAGATGAGGATCGGGCAGTTGCCGAAGGCTCTGGAACCACTGGGAACAACAACACACAGTCTCAGCCAGATGTAAATACTGCTACGCCTGCACCTCAAGTAGCTGAAGCTCTACCTAACGCTGAGGAGAATCCCATAGTGGATGTGGCTATGACGGAAGACGCCGCGAACGAAGCTGCTATCGCTGCTGCGGTAGCCAGTGACCTTGATCAGATGGATGTAGAAGCTACTACAAGCGCTGGGCAAGCATCAGAAGAGATCGAAAACCAGCAGGCACAAGACACGGTCATGGAAGACTCGCCTCCACCGGAGTCTCAAGACTCTGGCTCTCAATCCACCACTGATACATCCGGTGAAGCTTCATCTGAGACCACCACACCTGCAGTTGTACTGCCTTCTCCCCATTTGTACTACTTTATCCAAATATTCGACATTGAGAAGCAAGTCCTCAAGCCCGCTGGTGTATATATTTCGCCCCTTGGTGTTAATATCAAGTCCGAAATCCGTAGTCACCTTGGCTGGGAGGACAGCAAGGATTTCCTGATGTGGTCTCGCTTCGACGGTACATCCATCACAGCTCTATCGCCCGGTGAAACCTTTTCGCACTCGCTCGGCGATGGACATTGCTTCATTGTCGGCGAGAGGGTCAGCAAGGACCAGTAAGATATCCCTAGAAAGCCTATATTAGATGATAAATTTCTAACTGTATTACAGACGCTCGAAACTTGGTGCCGCAGGTCTCTTTACGAACCCGGACCGCCTCATTCAGTATATCTGGGCGTCTTCCCGCAGCCACCCAACCCGAGCCTTCACCGGCACCAAGACGATTGATGCAACCTTTAACGGTGATTACTACAGCGGAGAATTTAACAAGGGCTACTATCACGGTAAAGGTACGCACATTGCCGACAATGGGACGACATACACAGGCGACTTCACCTTTGGCCAGCGTAATGGACAGGGCAAGATGGAGTATCCCTCCGGAGACACATACGATGGCGACTGGCTAGAAGACCAACGCCACGGGCAGGGAACATTTATCGAACGCAAAACCGGAAACAAATACGTTGGTGGATACAAAGACGGCAAGCGCCACGGTAAGGGAATCAGCTATTGGGAAGTGGCCGACGAAGAAATGGATCTCTGCCAGATTTGTTACAGCGAGGAGCAAGACGCCCTCTTCTACGACTGCGGACATGTCTGTGCTTGTGTGACTTGCGCACGCGAAGTTGAAATCTGCCCGATTTGCCGAAAGAGTGTTATCAGGGTTGTCAAGATATACAAGATGTAGACAGGCTTGTTTGGGTGAATTTTCGGAAAATAGACTACTATGGCGTGCATATATTTTGTTTTCATCTTTCTTTTGAATACCCAAATTGCGTGGACAGGACTGCTCGTGCCAGCAGCAAGTACAGAACAGAACAGCAGGAGTTAGGATTATTGTCAGATTAGACCGAATTCAATCGTTTGATTTTCACAATATTCGATTAGTGTTTCCAGTGCTGTTTGCAAAGAGCAGACTACGATTGTGATTCAATGATGAATGTGATACATGTGATACGTTTCTGCCTGAAGAGTAAGGCATTAAATTTAGCTTAGCGTCGACCCGCATCATCTTGTTCACATTTTTCCCCGGGTGAACAGGGGACGCTCTAGAAATGGCCGGGCGCTGAGTGGCCGGAAGCCACAAAAGACAAACTAGCGAATAATTAATATTTCTTAATAGGCGTATCAATAAATCATAAATAGAGCGATAGATCGAACTCTATCGTCTAGACAAAGAGAGCGCAGGAGGGGAGGCCAACATTCTCCCTGAAACCTGAAATTGAATCAATGGCGCCTATCCCAATGCAGGCTAGTTGCAGTCTGAGGTGTTTCGCATGCTGCGTTGCCTCCGACGCCACCGTAGGCTTGTTCTCTTACAGTACGTATCCGTATCTTACAGTGTACTTTGGACGCGGGGGATTGGTTATTCTTAGGCTCGCACGCGGTGGGAGCCTAAAGCCCTGCACGGGCCTCCTTGAAATGGCAGGCCAATCAGCGGTAGGCCAGATCGTTCTTGGTGCGTCAAGTGGAGACTCAAAATGACCAAGAGGGGCTAGCGGCAATCCAGCCTGGCCAATTCTCGATGCAGGCTGCAGCCAATGGGCGGGAGCTCATGGGGCCTCTCCCCCACTGACGGAGCCAGCCAATGCGACCCACCGGCTGGTGATGGGACGGGCCCCACTTGGCCAATCCAACCTTCGCGAATTCGATTTCGACAATGATTTGATGGGGGCGTTTGGCTGGCTTTGACTGGGGCTGAAAGACTGCCGCTGACGACTGGGCTGTCGAGCCCTTTTTTTCTCTCGCTTCCACGTTCCCGTGACCGCAACTTTGTCTCCCTACTTACTAAACCCGTGCAGATGCAGCTGGGGTTAGCGAATGGCGATGTTGATGCTGATGCTGATGCTGATATTTATTAGTATGCGCTGGGCCCTTGTAACTTATGTTATCCCAAATTAGTCGTAGCCAACTACCGAGTAGTTATGTGCCTTCTAAATTAGACGTTCAGTGCTTAACCGTAGCGTTAGGCTTAGCCCAAGCTGGAGACTAATTAGCATGATCCATCATCCCAGGCTAAATCCTCCACCGCGCCAAGCCTGCCTCGTTGATCAACCGATGTCCCTTTCTCCCCAGTCCTTTTCCCTTCGCATTTTCCTGCTTCCTGAATAACGTCCTACCGGCAACCCTGTCATCACGCTGTGAGAGTGGCACTTTATCCTCCGCTGTGTTTTTCCCTTCTTCTTCTCACATTTGCTGTCATTACTACTCGTGTATTGGTATCGGTTTGCCGACTGCAAAGCCTGCCCTCGGTTACTGTGTCTTGGACTGCACCAGCCGACCTTGGTCTCTGAACTTGTCCTGTCGACAGCCGG
Organism: Talaromyces proteolyticus; assembly: GCF_021365285.1. NCBI lineage: Eukaryota > Fungi > Ascomycota > Eurotiomycetes > Eurotiales > Trichocomaceae > Talaromyces > Talaromyces proteolyticus. The sequence continues at coordinate 2,075,991 of NW_025764282.1, read as the reverse complement.
CTCTCGACACTCACCGACTCACTCTCCTTACTCTGCATTGATCTGGAGGCTTTCTTTGTTCCTATCGATTATTGTTTTTTATCTCCGAACTACGGGGGGTCGCACAGTGATCTGGTTGTTTTCAGTCCAAATCTTATTAGCACGACCACTTTTCCGGTTTATTTTCCGAAATCTACCGTGAGTGCGCCTTCAAGCACCTGATAAGCACGTTGCATCCACACCCTTCGATCGCCAGCTCGCAGCACGAAGTCCGTGACAACAGCTCATCTGCAAACCGGTCTGGGCGTTTCGCTGTCTCGCTTTGCCGCCGGCGCCTGCACCCGCTACACGCTAAACCTCAACGGAACTCTGTTCCTCGCTGACTCAGCGTGCGATCGCGCCTTTCCCCTTCAGGCACTCTGCGCTCGCTCCACCTGTCACTGATTTTTCAATGTCACGTGGGACATCCATCCCGTGACTTCGTGAACTCGCTGCTTCCAAGCCAATAGATTGCCGCGATTCCACTTCTCCCCAAGTCTGTAATTTATTTCCAACATCCCAATCACCCCCCAAAACAGAAGCCTTGGTGAATCTTGCGTTTCGCCCAACACCAATTCCAGCCCGCTTCTGCGGGCCCTTGTCTCCCCTTTTCTTTAGGGCCACGCGTGCTGATTCCTTAGCATGCGACGGGCTTGATGTCGTCGCGGTTCCCCCCTTCGTCCGGGTTTCTGCCCCGAGGCGATCGCTCTCCTCAGCGCTTCTCTGATAGACGAGCTGTCTCTCCTCCCCTTTCTGGGGCGCGCGATGATCCAAACCTCACACCGCTTGGCCGGGAACCTCCTCGAGGTCCCAAAGCATTGATAGACTCCACGCGCGGAGGATATAATGGTGGTGGCGGTGGTCGTGGACGAGGCAGCGGCTATCCTCCACCACGCGGCGGCGACTTTCGCGACCGAGATCGAGACCGAGATCGTGGTGGTCGAGATTTTCGAGACGGGCCACCGTTTCGCCGAGATGATCGCGACCGCGATTGGGGTCGAAGAGATCGTATAGACCGGGATTTTGATACTCGGGATGGACGCGGAGCTTTTAGACGGTCTCGCTCGCCTCCTCCGCCAAGAGATGGTCGTGATTTTCGAGATTTACGTGATGGCGGGCCTCGCGATGGTGATATAGTAAGAATGCGCCGCAATTCAAGGGATAGTCTTGTTTCGACATCATCGAATCCTAACGATGGTCCGGCCGTTGGTATTGGCCCGACTTCGCATCGAGGTGGCCTTGGACGTGGTCGTGGACGAGGCGATTGGGATGGCGGCAGCGGAAGAGGCCGAGGCCGTGGTCATTATCCGGACGATAGAGATTCTTTTCGACGCCGGAGCCGATCGCGTGATGGCTGGTGGGATCGTGATCGCGACCGCGATAGAGATTTCAGAGATAGAGACCATCCCCGAGACGTTCGTGACAGAGATCGGGATTTTGACCGACGAGGAGATCGCTTTGATCGACGAGATGATGATAGACGGGCTGAGCGAGATGACCGTGACCGTCCGCCGGAAGCTTGGAAAAAGGACTCAGGCCCTATACCACCTCGTGCAGATTCGCGAATCCCTAGCGGTCCCAGAAGCTCATCAATACCTCCTCTGGCTTTATCTAGTGTTCCAAGGAGTGAAACAAAGGCTCTGGATCAACCACCCACGGATCCATTTCGCAAGGTTTCCACTGCTCCCGCAAGAGATTTCCGGCGTGATTCTGATAGATCCGATTTACTGCCATCTCGTACTGATGCTCTTTGGGAGCCCGTTCCTCCCAAAGGATCACCGCCTCCCTCTGCACCTCAAGTTCCTGCCTTTGGGTCTGTCACGCTACCCTCCAGTATTCTGTCGACCGAAAAACCTCCAGCTTCCACCCAAACGACACAATCAACAGCTCAAAAGGCTGACCGCCCAGCACTTTCTGCTTCCGCAAAGGAGTCGCCAAAAGAAGCGCCGACAGAACCCAAGGCACTTCGCAATGACAACCAGGCGCAGCAACCAGAGTCTCGCCCTCGTAGGGACAGTTTGTCAGAATCGTGGAAACAGGATTCTACACGTGCCGGTGCAAAAGCGCCTCCAACTGGCCTTGCTGTTTCTCCTCACAAACCAGGAATCGACATATCACCTCCGACCGCTCCAGCTGCTTTGTTGAAACGGGATAGTGCGTCGGAAACGAGACCACCCAATGAGCCATTCACTAGTGTCTCATCACCACAAGGACCAGCTTCAGTGTCCCCAATCCTCTCGCGATCGCAACTCTCACCTGCTGGTCGTGGAGGCTCTCCCCAGACTTCACCTCGAATGCCATTTTCTAGTGTCCCAACCGGGCCTCGCGCTGGCGTGCGGCCGTCGGTTCGTGGTGGTCACGCAAAGAGCAAACAATGGCTCCGTCCCGGGTATAATCGCGGGCCTCCTAGTGCGAATGGTCCTCCGGGCATGCGGCGAGAGCCATACGAAGACCGAGACCAGCCCGACCATCAGCTTGTAGACGACAAATCCGAAGACCCTGAGCGTGAATTCGAAGGTCATGCTGATAGAGCACTTCCGGATAAAACTGAAACACCTACTGCTGATGAAATGATGTCTCTCAATGCTATTCCTCCTGCGACTTCAGCCGAACCAGAAGATCTGAGAGAAAAAGCCAAGCTTCAAGAAGAAAAAGACAAATCCAGCGACAAACACAAACGTGAAGTAGAATCCGGGGAGAAAGCTACAGAAGTTCCGGCTCTATTACCTGATTTATCACGTTCGAGCGAGGAAGAAGAAGAGGACGAGAACGAGGTTTTCACTGAGGAATATGTCCAAGAACGAAAAGCATTGTTTGAGAAGAGTATGAAGGCATTGGAGCTCGAAATGCCCCCTCAGGTCTTGGACGACCCGACAATTGTTGATTTGCTTGTGAAAATTCAGTTACTGCGCATGATCGCAGATGGCACCGTCCCGGAGGAACCCGAACCGTCAGCTCTTGAAACGAACATCGATCAGTCCAAGAAAATCCTCACTGCTAAAGAGACTTTCAAAGAAGCCATGGAGATAGACGAGAAAGAAGCTCAGCCTGCACCTCCTGTCGAAGACGCCATCGCAGTTGAGTCCGTTGATAAAAGAGCAATTACTGTTGATTCTTTACCTTTTCTCAATTCTGGTCCTCCTACTCCAATCTCGGAACTCGATGTCTGTCAGGAGAATGCCCAAACCCATGAGCGGATCAAAGAAGCGATCCGTAACACAGTTGCTAAACAGCGAAAGGAAGCGGCTCAAAAGAACAAACAGTTGCGAGATGAGTATGCGATTGTCTACCGACCCTGGCGCATGGTTGTCCGGGAGTTGGATCACAAAAAGGACAGCGAAAGAAAAGCTAGCACTCCCAGCGCTGCTACGCCACCGGTAACACCGCTTCCCCCGCCGATTCCCGAAGGTCGAGAGGGTAGAAGGTACAAAGGCAATAGTGAACTGGATTTCCAAAATGCTCTGAGAGCGTCTGCAATCTCTGCGCAAGAAGAGTCCGAACGTCGTCGTCGTATGGAAGCAACAGCACGACCTGACCTTGACCGAGAAGCCGTGGTTCCAGACATGCTTAGGAGTTACGAGGTCCAGTCCGGTATCTTCAAGGACACCAACAACTGCGTTAAGGTGTCTGATGCCTTGACCATCTATGAATTCTACCCGCCCGAAGACGACTTTACGCCTGAAGAGCATAAAATATTCACTGATGCGTTTATGGCATACCCGAAAAAGTGGGGAAAGATTGCAGACGAACTGCCTGGACGAACCTTTTCTGAGTGCATTATGCATTACTATTTGACTAAGGAGGAAATTAAATACAAAGCCAAGCTTAACAAGAGATGGAGATCGCAACGCCGTACCCGTAAATCGACCACACGACCTAAGTCCAATGCCTTGATGTCCGACTTGAAAGCCGATGGTGAGGATGAGGAAGCTGTGCAGATGACAGAAACTGGCCGACCACGCCGTGCTGCTGCTCCCACGTTCGGTGGTGATGCAGGGACCGCAGAAGTTGAGACTACACGTCGCGGTGGTGCTAAAGATAGTGACCAAGGTGAGAAGCCTGCCAGCAAACGCGGTAGAGGAGGTGGCACCGGCACACGGGGAGGGAGACGAGGACGAGGCGGTGCGCAGACTCAAACACAGCAGCAGCCACCAGTTCCTATACCTTTGGCCCCGACCAATCAGCCTACTCAAACTGTGCAGCAGCCAATTCCCGCTTCGACCAGTTTTGTTCCACAGCAGCCCCTGGCCCCGGCCACTGCAGTTACTTCTGGTGTACCGCTCATGGCAAAGCAAGAACCCGGAATGATGGAGCATCCGTCAGCCGAGACGATTATGCGTGTTAAAGAACAAAAGCGAGAAGCAACCGAAGAATTTATTCCCAAGCCAAGGTCCTCCCGAACGCGTGGCAAGGATCCGATCTACGTGTTCGAGGCTACCAGCAGCGACCATGATGCTCTTGGTAGTAAACCCGCAGCTGAAATAGGCGGATATGGTTCCATGCAACCAACTAGCTACTGGTCGGTTCCAGAAGTGCGCGACTTTCCCGTGTTATTGGCTCATTTCGGTATGGATTACGATGGTATAGCGGGTTTTATGAAGACAAAAACTCCTGTTATGGTAAGCTATCGCGTTTTCTTTCTCCACATTGCTGTTCCTGCTGTTACTTGTGGTTGTGCACGGCCCTTGCTGCCAGCTTGTGTGACGTGGTCAACACCATGAGGTCATTAGCGTCGTGTTATTTGATAATATTCTTCCTTCCCCTCACTAACATTTTTCTACAGGTTCGAAATTACTATCAGCGCAAACTCGATTCAGGCAATCATGAGTTCGAAGAAATTGTAAAGGTTGCTGAGGCCAAGAAGATGCGAGGAGAGCCCACTGGCCCGTTGCCAACACCTAACCCGGCACCTAAGAGACGCTACGAAGCTACACCGTCTGCAGTCACCCACCGACCACTAGCGCCGCACACTGATGTCGAGCACCCAGAGGATGGCCGCCTAGGGCAGGGTCAAAAGAAAGTTTCAAATGCCATGTCGCCGCCGCCCATGCAGATGCGTCAAGCGCCTGATCTTGCCCCCGACCGGAATCTGGGCAGGTATCCTCCACTAGCCCAAGCAACTACAGCACCTCTAGCTGCAATGCCGGACGATCACTCGCGTGCCATGCGCCAACCTGGTGGCCCGCCTGCACCTCGTCCATTTTCCGGGCCTCGTATGGGATACTTCACCGAAGAACGTCGTGAGCCGCGGGCCTCCTCAGTGGCAGGGTCACGTGGACAGGACTTACAACCATCTCCACGAGTCACTGCAGTACAGGGTCCCCCGCATCCTGATCTGGCTCGCCTCGAACCCCTGCCTCCTCAGCCCTTGCTGGCTCGTGCAGACCTGCATGGTCCGGGACAATACCAACCATCGACAGCACCACCAATGTACATGCAACAAGCCCAACCTGGCGGTCCGGGCCAACCTCCTGTCATGACAAGTTCGCATTCTCGACATCCCAGTATGAATGCAGCACCTGGCTCTCCTTCCCAGACCATGAGACATACATCAAATGTGTCGCCGATTCGACGATCTTCGTTTGGTCAAGTTCAACCTCCTGGACACTATTCATACGGTACTCCTATTCATCCACCAAGTACACTTTCCCCAGTCAAGGAGCCTCCTCGGCCAAGTGTAACGCCTGCTCCACAAGAGCCACCTCGTCAAGTTCCTGCTAAGCGTTCAAACATCATGAGCATATTGAATGACGAGCCGGATGACCCTCCTCCACGCAAGCGATTTGCAAGTGAGATGGCTTCACCTCGTATGAGCTATGGAAAACTAGAGTCTAGTGATGCACCAATTTCTCACCTTCGCCATGAAGAAAAACCTTCGTACTTCACCCCTACACAGGCTTCTCATGGGCCACCTCCGTCGCATCAAGGAGGGCGACCAGGGTATTCCGAGTATTCACCCTACCCTCCTCCATCTTTGGGCGGCTCTGCTGCTAGTGGACCATCAAGTCATGATTGGATGGCAAGATTTGATCCGCGGAGTCAATCTCAACAGCCTGCAGAGTCCGTCCGTGCCACGCCGGCTCCGGCGCCTACTCCAGCTCCTGGCTCTCAGTATGGCAGCGGATACCAGCCATCGTCTAATAGCCAGCCTCCTACTCCGTCACAGAGCAATCCAACGAGCTCTTCCCATCGTGGATATCAAGGCTATCCGCCATCACATGGTCAAGGCGTCCCTACACCACCGCTACTAACACCGACTCCACGTGAAGCGCCTCCATCGAACAATTCTGTCTACCGTCATCAAAACGCATCCCCTCCAACCCGTCATAGCGTGTTGCCGTACGGTTCTCGCCAGGTTCCATCTCCAGCCCCGTCTCCAGCTCCTACGTTAAGCATTCCACCGCCTCGTCAAAACTCCGGGCCAGGTGCTTCCTACAGCCCATCAATGACACACCCACAAGCGGCGCAGCCTTCGCATCCTTTGGGCCCTCAGCATCGACATTCTCATAGTGGCCATCAAGCGTATCAGCAGCATGTACAAGCTATGGTTAGCGGACAGCAGCAGCCGCAGCAACAATCACAACAATCTGGTCGACCATCACTAGGCCTATCGGGTGGCCCACCCAACACAGCACCATATGCAGCCTCCCAACCTGGCGGCGGTCCTCCCCAACCTGCTCATCCTACACCTCGTCCGGGTGCTCTTAGTAACTCCCCTGCGCAAGCTCTTGGTATTGGCAGACCCTATACGCCTCCATCGGCTGTGCACGCACCTCCCCCTGCACCGACCATAGGCGGAATGCTCTACCCGTCGAGTTCTTCTTCTACGAGCCACATGCAGCACCACACATCATACTCTCGCCATCCAGAGCCTAATGGACCCGCTCCACCTGGTCACCATCGCGTATATAGTCAAGGCGGCTCACGTCAATAATATTATAATGTTATTAGATCGGCGGAGAGTTTATAAAATTGGACATTCTCCTTCTCTTTTGTGTTAGTTATGCGATTGTATACCTCACGTCTTTAATGACATGTGCAGAGTAGTTTGGTTGTACAAATATAACTTTCTAATATATTAATCTCGAATTGATGCCGTATACGATGCAGCAATTATTATAGACTAGATATGCTATTCCAGATATCACTATCAATTGAGCAACATCCGCGGTGCATCCTCGAATATCCGAATCGCTTCCTCCAGCTTCTTCTCATACTCCTCGTACGCCTCCTCGTCCTTCTCATCCTTTTCCTCATCAACAGCCTCCGAAGCCGGAGACAAAGCAACTTCCACCTCATCCGCCGTTCCCCCCCTCTTCATATTCACACTCAATATATCCTTATACAGCCCTATGACCGGCAATCCTCCAGCCTTTTGACCAGATCGACCGAGTAAATATCGCGCATCAACCAACCGATACTGCGCCGCCCATACATGTCCTTCATCCATCTCCATCGCCATCTCCCATTCATCGCCCATCCCCAGGGAAATAGATCCACCGATGGGTACGCTACTGACCGCACCGATAAGCGCCGAATTCACCCCTGCTTCGACTTTCGTCGACGTCGATTTTCGGACTACCGTGCGAGTGCCCTCGAGAATGTACAGGCCTGTCAGGAGCCAGATCTTCGGTCGTCGTGCCCATTTCATATTCATCACGTATTGACTGCGGGCGGAGGATAGCCACAGTTTGAGGCTGGATTGGGCTTGGGGGTTGGTAAGGACGTGGGTGTGCAGGAATTTCTCGGGACTGTATTAAATATGCATGTGAGCTCTAGTTTAATCAGTGAAATGATGACTGGTCATACTCCTTCAAGGTCATCCTCCTCCCGGACTTTGCCATAACAATTCTCTCATGATCCTTCTGCCAAGCTAGTCGCAAATCGATAATCTCGAATCCACTCACCCCGACGTCTGGCGTCAGTCTCGTGCGACCGTAGAATATGCAGTTTTTGAGGGTACTCGACCAGACATTGTCCTCTAGATCCTGGTCTCTATAGCAAAATGTAAAATTAATGTCATATTTCGTCCTACTTGCAGTGTTTAAACGAGGCAGAAATACTTGAGTAAGGCATGCGAATAATGCCGAGCAATGAGGGGCTCCCAGTATTTCTCCAATACCAAGCTTCCTAGCGTCAAAGCATCGGGGCTTGCGCCAACGCCGTAGAGGTAAAAGGAAGACTCGTCGGAGGACATTTCCCCTACTTGTCAAATTGTCAAGTGGGATTTGGGATGTTGTTTTCAGTGTGGAATTCAAGAAGTAGAGAAACAAGATATTTGATTATGGTTGTACCAAAGATGAGGTTAAACGGATCGGCCCGATTCACTCTAGATGCTTTTTTGTCAACTTTATCTAATGGTGGGTGCATGTGCCCAGCCGATTGGGATACCCCGCATTTGCTTGTTTTCACACCGAGCAATAGAATTGTAAATAGCGGCCTAGTACTAACCCCATACCGCATCCAGTTCCTCGCCCAATGAACATTCAAAATGTGCAGTGGTAAACTGCTGTCGGAAGGAAAAAGCTTCCCTTACTAATCTAGAACAGACCAATCAGGCCTAGCGGCTTGTATGTCTTATATTCAAAAACAATTAGTTTACTAGGTTCTGCAGATCACCTGCATGATCTATGAGCTAAGTTACATATGCATTTGCTATTGTTTCATTTATTTAGTATTCTAGCTTTCTAATATCATAATCTATATTTGTATTGTTTGCATCCTGCTCCTGGCAGCTATTTTTCACGTCACCCTGACAGCTGGAACTCCCTCGTGACCATGACACCACTCGTCGACTTCAGAATCTCCTCTTGGCTTTCCCGGGATGCAGGTGTTCCATGTTTGCCCGTGTGCTCCAAGGTATAATCGGTGTTTGTCTCGATGAGATTTTCCAGTGGCACTGAGGAATTATGGCCATTGAAGGAGTGCGGATGACTTTCAGCACGGCGGTGGTATTTTCGTGAGTACGACGACGACCCCGCAGGGTAAGTGGAAGTTCGGGAACTAAAGACGAATAGACGCAAGGCCGGGAGACAGGAGGCAATAATGGCAGATATATTCTCCAGCATGGACCACAGGGTGAAGCGAATGGGGTCAACATTGTCGGTGGTGGCGTTAGCCTCGACAAGACGCAGAATGCCGAAGACAATAGGGATAATTGGGAAGAGAAAGACCAGGATCAGGATGTTTCTTTGGCGTGGTTTGATTTGGAGTTTGCGGAGGAGAGGGAAGGGGATTAACATGACTTCAGCATTTCTTCAGGTCAGCCAATTGGGTCAGTCGGTCAATTCTCGACTGCTGACTCACTGAGCACATCGCCCGCTATATCCGAGCCGACAGAGAAGTGAAAGACAAGATTCGAGTAGAAAATGTCTTTTGTTGACCCGCAACGTCCTATATAAGGTAGTTTGTGAGCACACGGTCACTTGATGTTGCCAGCCATGAACAACGGACTCGGACTCAGACTCACCGATGGTGAAGAAATCTCGGATTGGAAAGCAGGCAAACATCTGCAGTACGACGGAGGTGCTATATGTGGCAGCAGTGACAGCGACCATAATCCACCAGAAGATTCGCATAGGTGACTGAACAGAGTCGAACAATCGCCAGAAGAAAAAGAGGAGCGAGAATTTGACGCACCACAAGGTGGTCCAGAGCAGGAGGTCACTGGCAAAGATCAGTCGCAGAAACATATTTGCTCTATCTGTAAATCCCTCTGTCGGTTCAACGCCCGCCGATACGTACGCCAGCTCGTACATGGCCGGAATGGCAGTCTGGTAGACGATCGCAGTCGCGATGTGTATCAGCATGGCCAAGAAGATCCAGTAGTCGTTGATGAAGAAACGTTTGGCATTGCGGTATTGGATATAGGTTCGGATGGCGACTAGGACCAAAGCGAGGGCGACTCCAACCCAATTGAGTGCCTGTGATTGAAGTTAATCAGATTATGCATGTCCAATATGGGTGTGGTCGATTTCCGTCTCGGTCAAAGTGACCTTACATATGTACATGTAGTGGCGACCTTGCAGAGAAATATCACATACCGAAAGGCCTTGACTCGAGATGATTGGAAGTTTTCCTGCCGCACTATCTCGTGTGCTCAACGCCGCTGAAAGGCCGTCCATTGTGGACGGTAAAATGCGGACAAAAAGCTTCACATTATTTCGCATAGATGCGTTGGAGGTAGAAAGTCAGGCATTATTAATTACAGTGTTGGTGCGGAAAACTGATGCAGAAACCGTCTAGCCCTCTGGACTTCGAGAAATTCTCGTACTGGTTTTTGCTCAAGCCTCAAAGCCTCAAATTCCTTAGGCTCAAATTCCTTAGTCCGAAGCATCGGCATGGATCGCATAGCTCGCATAGCAAGCTTCTACCTAAACTCTAACTTGCATTAGTTAGCTCATGGGTTGAAAGTCGACTGGCCAGTAGGAACAACCTAACAGGCTGACCCCTCACTAGTAACCTAGTTTGCCTTTGAAGTCCAATCATCTCGAATGCAACTGTTGGTGGCGGCTTTGTGGGCGCGCCGTCAAAGGCAGATGAATTGAGCAATTTAAAACTCCGTAGACTCTGTGAAACAGTGGCGTAAAAGAGAAGGTACTATGAAGTGCTAACAGCCTGCGATTGGATTCCTGGGTTGAAGAGGAGTGAGATGGTGCGGACGAAGTACTAGTGACGAAGCGAGAGACAAGCGAGAAGCATCCGTCCTGTGTGTTGTTGTTTGGTTCTATACCCTAGCTGGTAAACTCGAGTACAAAAACCTAGAATCGACCCTGTAGCTCGGGCTGTATTTCAGGATCCTTCTCCAATAATAATAACCACGAATCTACCCTTGCATTTCCGTTTCACCTTGCCCCGAGGCGCTAGAGTATGTATCACCACAGCCATTGGACAAATGGGAACCAACCTAACGGAGAAGAAGAAAGATGATGGCGCAGTATCTTACCCGGTTGACGGTTGTCCTCTTGAGCTTGAGCTCATTCAGCATTGCCAGCAGCCAGTCCCTCCCATTTGGCACGCAACCCATTCCGTTTCCGGCCTTGGCGACGGACTTTCCTCCTGCTCCGCTGGTAGATGCTGTCTCCATTGAAGCTATTCGCAACACCCTCGCATTGTATCCATTTGCCATCGATGGCAAGAACTTCGCTGCCCTCGACAACATCTTCATGCAGAATGCCGTCGCCAACTACTCGGCGCCGCTCAATGTCCTGACGCCGCTGTCCCAGATCCAGTCGGTGCTGAGCTCCAGTCTCGCCTGCGTCACCACCCAGCATATGTTCGGCACCCAGGTCATCGAAATTATATCTCCCACCGTCGCTGTATCTGTGACATACTACCGTGCCGCTCACTTTGGCACGAACAACCAGACCGGTCAAGTTGCCTATGCCTATGGACAGTACCAAGATACATGGCAGAGGCAGGCCGACTGGACCTGGAAGATTACCTACCGCAATCTTGTCTACATGGTAGGTTAGGTTATGTGCCACCGAGATTCATCGCTAATCTCATACCATCGCAGGGTCCCATTATCGGCAATGAGCTGGTCTTCACTTCCTGCTAAGGAAGGAGTGGTATTTCCAACCCAGCTGGATTGGACTCCCCTATAATCTCGTTCTTGAGGACGAGAAAGAGGAGACATTTGGTGAGTCTAAGACGAGGGGCTAATGCTTCTGTAGAGAATACGCTCTTCCCGATAATATTAATTAGATGATCTATCAGCCTAGCTACAACACATGTATAAGTGATAATAAGCCGTGTTTCAATAGGATACTAATATTCTGGATAATCTGTGCCAATCTCAAGAATGTCTCGATTTGAAACCAACGTAGATTCGTTACCAATGTTATGTGTTGTCCGCTCTGTGTTTAATAACGGCAAGTATAACTGGAGGGCAAAAAGCCGTGTGATTCGGCCGGATAGACCGGATATTCTACCTTAGGGCGCGGGAAGCGCAGCAAAAAGAAAAAAAATAGGTGAGCAAAAACATACAACAGCTGGGATTCGCTGGTGGTCACCCACCCAACTACTAACCAGCCGGCGTGTGGCTTAAGTACGGCTGAGCGGACGGGAAGCCCTGTTTTCCACACCCTATGGTCGTATGTGGTATATCAAGCTTTACTAAGGATATATATAGATTAGATGGTTAAGTGATATTTAGTGAGAAAGTGCTTAGTCCCCAACATGTGTGACAGGTTGAGAATCACCTAATCACGCGACCCCTATAACTAAGTCACTTAGGCGATCTACAGTATAACATGATTACATTTTCTTAATGACCTGAAACGTTCGGTCTCTTAACATTTGCACACAGCCTCCCAATCGCAGGTGGTGACGACAATTAGAAATGTTGACCAGTTTTCTATACTGCCTGTATACCTCAAGCTTATGCTTTCATTATTACTCCTATGTCTCAAAGGGAGAGAAGTATTCATCCATCGACTGTATATATATCTGACTAACCATAAAACGTGTCAGCCTCAGCCTTACGATTTCCACCTTTCATTTAAAACTCTATATCCGGTTCAGGCACCCTAATGCTTGCAAAGGTTTGGTTTTGTGGTTTTAATACACCAGCTTTCTGGATATTGATGTGGACAGACCGTTTATGCCACATCTGTAGATGACAAGCAATGGCTTTTGTTTGGTTTTGTGATATCTGTCAATGCTAACTTTCTGGTTGAACTCAAAATACTAGGCTGAACTAGGCATCAGTCCTGCCCATTCTTTACCACAACATCGAGTTCGGGCCATCAGATTAAACAACACGGTGGGATGGATATGGATGTTACAGACAGAACTTGACGTAGCCAGAAAGATACTAGACAAAAAGTACAAAAAGATATTCGGAGATGGCAATGACAAAAATATCTACATCCCTGGCCGAATCGGCACACCTTATGTTGTGATTGCTGCTTTGCCTATTATGGTTGCAACCTGAATTATGATAAAATTTCAGAACATCAAAGTCGAATGGTTGGTAGGTATTACTCGATAACGGGATCGATAACCAGTTAAGTGATGTAGTGGGGAATAATTTGATCAGCTGTACGAAAGGATGACGATGGATGGAAGGAAAAACTAGTGGTACGGGAGCCCGGAAATTGTGAAAAGGGGCCATAGGTCTTCCACGAAACAATATCTTCCGCAAATAACGTCGTCAAGGATGCGCGCAAGAGAAAGTTCGGATAGAGAAGCATAAGATACAGTGCTGTGAGATGGAAGCAGCCGGCTTGATGAAACAATGCCTTTTCTCGTCTCGTTATCTTAGGAATATCTGACCGGGGCTAACTATTTGTCGATTAAATAAATCATTAATGATGGCTTGGCTATCACTGTCTGACTGAATCTGGGCAGGCGGTTTGGGTGAAGATAATGGCAGACCACTCTAACGAATTAAAATATCAAAAACCGAAAAAAGAAAAAAAGGGAAAATATTACATAGGACAGCTCTGTTTATGTATCACTATATTAATCTGCCACATCCAGGGCATTCAAGACGACGAACAATCTGCCTCTTGGCTAAATCAATGGGAGTTTTGAAGATAAAGGAGAAATAAGCCATAATTCTGACACAGCTGCCATTGGCAGAATTATTTTCGTTTCCTTTCCAGCCATTGTTACTCTATTACATTAAAATAAGTCTAATTAGACGCATCAGACAATCTAAATAACCCGCTAATCTTATAAAAACATCGTAAAAGCTCCTAAATAGAGCAACTCTGATGTGCCACTATCAATCAATTGAAATTTTAGACGATATTCCAAAAGCGGATGTATCAAATCAGTTGCATTCGGCGTCATGCATGTATTCATGGCTGTGTTCATAGAAATGAGAAAGCGGTATAAATAAATGGGGCTACCAGTGGGACACATAGGAGAGTCAGATTTTGACGATATTGTTAAAGGCTTTGACCCACAATAAATCACATCATCAGTAGTGCTGCTGCTCATTCCACCGCTAATAGATTCAATATAGCTGATCTGTTTTGGCTATTCACGTCTCAGGTACTGCTTTCCGTCAACCCATGAGGAAAATGGCTCAATGAGTAACTCGCCGCAAAGTTTTACTTTCTTGAAAAAAGGTGAGGGTTCTCCGTGGTTTTCCCTCTCTATCGTATAAACCATCCGATCATAATCACTTCCAAAAATCGTCAAGAGAGCCGTTGCTTCCTGTTCCAAGTACCCAATAGGGAGCAGATACATGAGCATACAGGTGTATGTCCATTCAGTTAAACCTAGATCATTTTCTCCCTTGGGTTCCGATATAGACTCGCCTCTAAGCTCCCGAATCCAGTTCTCTAATCGAAATCTCTCTTCGTTAGTGGCTGAACAGTATGGTAATAGCAAATTACCCCTCAAATCAGGACCAGATGAGAGATCATCGACGGTATACTTGAGTGTGTGATAGATAAGACCAAGCTGTAGCAGATCTTCAATCATTACTGAAAGCCGGCGTCATTTTCCAGTTTCTGCATTTTGTCCAGTGAGAAGACACAGGAATCGGGTTTAGACCCATAATTAAACTTTTAGAGCAAGACAACTAATACCGCGTTGTAATCCGACAGCAAAGGCACATTTCTCGTGTCTAAGAAGCCATGAGCGAAGGGTGAGACATTTCGGGATTTATAGCACATCTCCCACAGCTATCATGGGTATGAAACTCCTCTTCAAGAGTAATACTGCACTGTTCTGAGATGCGCTTCCACGACGTATCCGTGTGTTTCGGTGGCCGTTCACTTTTCATGTCAAAAACGTGTTGCTTTGTATATCCCTTTTTCATAAGCTTCCTCAATTCCTGTGTCTCCACCGTGGTGTATTTTTTTGGCTTCCACAAATTCCGTTTCAAATACTTTATGGCAAAGGGTCATACTCGACTGTGACACGCATATCCAAGGCCAAGAACATCTACTGGGGGTGTAAAGTCTTCTCTCATTCGAGCAGGAAGGGGATAAATGGTTACAAAGGTGCATGAGATAGTTGACAGAAGATTCTGCCAGTGTGAACCAGATCGGAGATACTCAACACGCTGGCGAATAACGCTGCTAATGCAACGTCACTCACACACTTCGGAAGACTTTCAATGCCATTGTGCCGAACTTGAACCTTTGGTGCCTGCGTATGGTAGTGGGATGTTGAGCTTGTTATCTAATTGTAACAATGCTGGGGGCGAAACGGAATTGGATAATGCTATCTAGATAGCGCGCCTTATCAAAGATTGCCCGGATGGTCTAGTGGTATGATTCGCCCTTTGGGATGAGGTTTTCGGGTCTCTGGATTGGGTGAGGCCCCGCGTTCGAATCGCGGTTCGGGCCTAGTTCTTTTTCTGTAATATAATATTTTTTCTTCAAGTTCAACCTATTATGTTGGTTGCGATTGATTATCTTCGCATTTCTGCTGGTCGACCGCTAAATAAGTAGAGTCGCCGGTCTCCTTGGCTTTTCTTATGCGGATGGAAAAGTTACTATTGCATCTATCCTGCTCGCTATAGTTGCCTCCCAAAGACCATCTTTATTATTATATAGTATCAAACCGAGAAGGATGTTTAATTCCCCAATATCTGCTTCCTTGATTTTTAAGGAGGGATAGGGGAAAGAAAGACAGCAGATCGGAGGTGCGTCTTGAGGTTTTATCACCGTAGACTCAGTCGAATGAGAGTGGGAGTGAGTGTCTACCTCGGTGTGTTTATTCACCCTTCTCACTCTGCCCTCAATCATTCTTACTCTAAATAATATTCTAAAAGCCAAGATATTGCTTATATACGTGTTATTTACTGACCTAATGACAAATGCTCGCTAAGGCAGCAATAATACATGCATAGTTAGTAAGCCAGTTAGAATCCGTAAAAAACACCAAAGAGCAGGAAAATTACTGTTGTAAGAGTAATGGCGTTAAGCCAAATAGTGATATAGACGGTTTAGTATGAAGACGGTTTTATGAGATTTTATTGCGGTGAATACTTCCATAAACCTTTGTTTATTATGTATATGCTGGTCAAAGGGCTACAGTTTAGATACTATGTCAACACTTAAGACGCCAATTTGAGAAAACCGTGCTGATTTGAATCACATAAAGTTGATGGGTTTGATTTCCTTATGTAGTCAATACTGAATTGACAAATAAAAGTGTTCAAGTTAGTTCTCTAAGCATCGAGAAACCGAAAATTGGCCCTTAAGGCTCCTGACTAGTAGGAATAGCGGAACGACTGGTCCTCCTTGTCGGTCACATCGATGCCTTCGGATCCCGTGACGGTACCGCCACCTACCTGTTCGCAGTCCCGCCGAGCATTGTCCCTAGCACACACATACCAGTAGCCGGCGATGGCCAAAAACAGCAAGCACCAGACAACGATGTCTAGGATGACGCCGGCTAGGTATCGGGGCGCCTTCGTCCATGCCTGCGGGCCCGCGATGCATCCAACACAGTAACCGATGAAGAAAAAGGTATTCACCATCGCTCGCTTAGTGTTGCCCTTGACGTTGGACGCGCTCAGACTGAGAATAACAGTCATGATGTCGGAGATCAAGCTCGCCTGCTCGGTTGGAGGTGGTGAGGTTAGTAGAAGAAGAAGAAGAGGAGGAGGAGGGGGAAGAGGGATTTGGCCGGAAGACGACTCGTATCACTTACCAGCCACGAAGCGACAATAACCCCCCAGCCGGCAGCTAGAGGCAGCTTCAACAGAAGGATGTTACCAACCAATGGTGGAATAATGAGAACCATCACCACCGCACACCGGTTCTTGGGGAAGAGGAAGCAGCCCAGAACGCTGATCCAAATGAACAGAATCTGTAGGGCTCCAGATGGAGAGCCGTATAAGAGAGTGTCGAATTTATTATATCCAATGTTCTTGATGACAAGCGAGGCGAACTATTTTGTCAAGATTTAGTCTTCGTCCATACCACATCATATTCACAAGGAAAGGAGCTCGAGCATACGGTTAGGGGAGAAGAATTCAGCGTCACGAGCAGTCCGAACGCAAAGACAAACCATGACTTGATATCAATCAGGCCCTCTTTGAATTGGTTTACAGAAAAATTGCTGCGATCTCCCCCCTCTCGATCTGCAGCCATACGGGCGACGAGAATCTCCTTCTCGCGGGGCGACAAGAACCAGGCGTCACTGACTCCATTGGGGATGATGAAGAAGAAAACTGCGCCGCAAAAGGTAGTCATCGCACCGCAGATGAGAAACAGAACCCTCCAGGGCTGCAGACTGAGGCTGCCGTTCTTGCCGATGCCGTACATGAGCAGTGAGCCAACGACTTGGGCTAATCCATTCATAGTGACCCAGATCCTGTTTTTGATTTATATTCAGATTAGAAGAAGAATGGTGAAAAGGGAGGAAAAAAAAAGCAAAAATGAAGAAAAAGGAAGATCAGACTAACCCGACACGCATAGGATGTTCGCTCTTGCGATACCAGATGCTGGTTATCGTGACAAAGGCAGGAGAGACAGCACCCTCGGCGAAGCCCAGTATGAATCGAACGGTGGCAAATCCCGCAAAATTGTGTGGTGCAGCAAGACACATGCATATGCCTCCCCAGACGACGCTAAAGGTGTCAATAGGAGAGGTTATTGTAATGGGGTATGGAGAGAGATGACTGACACGGTAGCCCCAACGAATTTCGCCAGCGGAAGCCGACTCATCAGATAGATAAAAGGGTACTCGGAGACCAGTTGGCCTGGTGGAGATGATGTATCCATTCAGCACACACCGCGCAGATTGGGATTTAGAGGTTTTGACTCACCGAAATAAAAGATGGACGAGGTCCACGAGTATTGCTTTCCTTCCAGCTTCAGATCTGGGATGAGGCCGAAGATCGATGCATAACTGAGACTCTGCTTGTCGAGATCTGTGACACATACGTTAGCCCATTACCAGCGTGGAGTTTCCAACATCACCAAACATACATTGGAGGAAGAAGACACAGCACATCTATTGCATGTCAGTCCAAGGGACTTCTCTCTTGGGATATCAGTATGACTTATTACCATGGGCAATATCACTAAATCCAGCTTGCGGACAACCCTCCTCTCCTCTTCTGGAGTGTATGAGCAGGTTTCCGCATAGCTTCCATCGGCCACCTGGGGGTCCGACAGGGCTTGGTCCTTCTTGTCGAAGACTTTTGAGGCATCCATATCGCGATCTGATGAGGGAGGGGGATAGAAGATCATCGTTCAGGAGCTGTCGGACAAAGATATTATATATAACCCACTAACATGATAGGCAAAAGAGGCTGGCACTCATCCATGATGTTAAGCTTACCAGACACTTGCCCAGCGTATTCATCTTTCGTTTCACGATAACGATAACGGAAAGAGGGCCGTGGTCGGGTACTTGTACCCTACTGTCGGCACGCGTGCCGACGATACCGTCACGGCGAAAAGGCCGAGTCGCGTCTGATGTCGATCTATCTTATAAATAAACAAATACAGACAAGTTCCGTTGTAGGAGTTCTTGCAATCACCATGGCGCTAGAAGATGCCCTCAAACCTTGGAAGCGGACTCCTGCCCGTCCGTACATCTTTCGTCACGCCAACGTGGTCAACCCTGTGGATGGCTCGATTCGGGAGAATGCGACGGTTGTTCTACGCAATGGCGTGGTTGAATCAGTGACGGACGACCACAGTGATCCAGCCGCAGGTACAATTGACATCGACGCCCGTGGGCGCTATCTGTGTCCTGGACTCATCGACGCGCACGTCCATCTCACGTCGACTCCCGGTGGCAAGCGACTGGCGGAGAGCATCCAGATGGCCCCTGACCGGTCGAAGATGCGCCAGCCATTCGTCTGCCAGCAGATGCTACGGCGAGGCTTCACTACAGCGCGGGACTGTGGAGGCGCGACCCTAGCATTAAAGGAAGCCATTGCTGACGGGGTATTCCCAGGTCCTCGCTTGTTTATCGCCGGACATGCGTTGAGCCAGACTGGCGGGCATGCGGATTTCCGCTCGGCAGACGATACGCATGAATGCTGTGGCGGGCACATTACGGGAATGGGGCGCCTGTGTGACGGCGTGGCCGAGTGCATGAAATTTGCTCGCGAGGAGCTTCGGATGGGTGCCGATTTCATCAAGATCATGACTGGGGGAGGGGTGGCCAGCCCAACCGACGCGTTGGAGAACCTGCAGTTCACTACGGAGGAGATCCAGGCCATCACCACCGTGGCGGCTAACAGTCGGACATATGTCACGGCGCATGCATACACACCGCAGTCCATTCGCCATGCCATCAACAACGGCGTGATGGGCATCGAGCACGGCAATCTTCTAGATGAACCCACAGCCGCTCTCATGGCAGAAAAGGGGGTGTTTCTTACCCCAACCCTGATCACATACTCGGAGATGTCCTCACCTGAATGGGAAGGGTTTTTGCCTCCGGAATCCGTACAGAAAAACCAGCAAGTCCTTCAGGCAGGGCTCAAGTCACTGCAAATTGCCGTGGCCGCCGGCGTCACGATCTGCTTTGGGACCGATCTTCTTGGCCCTATGGGAGTCGCGCAGAGTAAGGAGTTTGCCTTGCGGGCCAAGGTTCTCACGCCACTGCAGGTGCTCCAGAGCGCGACGATCAATCCGGCACGCCTGTGCAAACAGGAGGCTTTCCTCGGTCAGATACAGCCGGGGTTCGCAGCGGACTTATTGGTATTGACACAAAACCCGCTGCAGGATATCACCATCCTTGACGACCCAAACCGACATCTGTTGGCTGTGATCAAGGAGGGTTATGTACACGCGAGCAGGTGGTCAAAGTTACCGGAAGATATTGCGGCTCCTGAGAGGAATATCGAGTGAATGAATACCTTTCATTGGGGGGGAATAAGCCCTTCCCACCATATATAGATATATTCTTCATCTGGTAGTTATTTTACATACACTCATAGTTCTAGAGGTTATAAATAAAAAATACACAATCAAAAGTCATTCCAATTACTGAAATTCAACACGTCCAGTCCTGTTAGGCCCAATATGAATGGATCTCCATAGGCCGATATTGGGGGTGCATCCGTCCAGCCCATCATCGTAGGGAGTGCAGGAGGAGCTTCCGAGTAAAGGTCATGAGATATTGACGACACAGCATCCATGTACTCGACGGTCGGTTGTAGGAAGCTACTATCATGCACCTCCGCTGTTCCCGCCGCAGATTCCACGGGGACATACTGTGATGGCGTTTCATCATTACCATTTTCGGCATCGCCATCGCCATCGCCATCGCCATCGCCATCGCCGTCGCCGTCGTCGTCGTCATCGCCCTGTTGTTCTTCATCTGGGCCTGCTTGTCCGGTTGCTGCGAGCCATTGGAGCCACGAGTCGTATCCAGAGGCTGTTTCTGGAGACAAGAGATCCGGCGGTCGACGGAGTCGATGCTGCATTTCCATCACCGCTTCGTCGGCAATATTCTGAAAGCGCTCGACGAACTGTACCCCAACCCTGGCGGTGCGGTTTCCAGCCGCGATGAATCGCAGCGACGCCAGTCCAAAATCTACCCGGCGATCGTATTCCGAGTCTCGCTCAAGAATCCCGGCAAGCAAGATGACGATCGTTGCCGTACTGCAGCCGTGGAAATCAGTGAAGGAGAATAGCGCTAGCCGTTCCTTAGCCCACAGCACCTCAAAGAGCTGGAGGACCTCTTTCGCAGCTCGCACGCAGAGTCCGGCATGTTCAATGGTGGCCGAGTCGGTCGGTTCTTTGAACGAGGAGTCGACGAGGATCCGCTTCAGTCGGCCACGAACAATTCGGAGTAATGGGATGCGGCACATGATGATCCAGGCGATATGATAGTTTTGGTGAAGGTGGGCTACAGCACGGGAACCCTTCTTCTCTTGGCCCTGGGAGAGCAGGTTCTCCAGGGAGAGAGTGGGTGGTAACTGTTCTTGCCAATGGTGAAGCTCAATTTTGAAGGTCTCAAGAGAGCGTAAGGCTGTCTGATTTTGAGAGATAAAGGCTAGATTTCTAGGAAAGCAGTCAGAAAGAGCGTTGAAATCCCAAACCGGGGCGTTGGAAATACATCTTTTGTACTAGCCGGCTCAGTATCCGCGTGAGAGTCGCATTCGCAATCTGATGATGAATATTGTTATTGATCTGCACTTCATCCAGAGTAGAAAGTGCTGTGGGAAGGGGGGCGTCCATTTCATCTTCTCTAATGAACTCAGGTCGGCCGATTTTGACACTGACGAGCCTATGTGTGTATGTTAAAAATCGTGAGAATAAAAACCCGAAAACTAAACGATAGTGACAAGAGTTAGATCGTACCGTTCCATCGAGTACAGGGACCACCACAGTCGATTGCTGATCTCGACAGATCCAGGATCTGCGCAAGATTTCATCTTGCTGCGACGGTGCATGCCTAGAGAGATGGCTATGCGCAGAGCCAGTCCCATGTAGAAATAAGATTGGTTTCGTGCATCGGATGGCAAGAAATAGATGCCCATCAGAAAGAAAACTTGAACAGAGGTAATAGATGGGCACTGGATGAGATCTGGAATGAGAGGGCGGATACTGTCAATAAACGCCACACCAGGTTCATAGCTGAGATCGGGCCGGGGGTTTGGTGAGGGTTTCGACGCGAGATGTGCAAACTGGCTACCCAACGCAAAGACCACGAGACTGATCACCACACATGAGCAGTTGAGTGGCTGGTCCCCATGGCCGGCGTAAATGCTATCCAGATCCCGCCGAAACGCTGTTTGGTGGAAGTAAAAAAAGCTGTCGGAGCCAAACTCGATACACGTGGAGACAAGGAAATCCGCCACTTGCTTAGGAGGAAAGGCCTTGACGGCATTCCGCAAAAGGCGCTGATCAATATGCAGTTCGTGTCTAGATCCCAAAGAAAATGAGTTCCCTTCGTTCAAGCGGGTTAAGTCTTTCTGCCCTGGGCTGAGGAACATGGCTTCCCGAATTCGCGGGATAAAGTCTCCTTGGGCGTTGGACCAGTCAAGATCTGACGTCTCACATCAGGCGGGGGAGATGCAACAATGGGGGAAAACAGCCACATACCCAGGGAGACCATGTCTTCTGGTGATACATCAGATGTAGAATGAACAGCTGTAAGGTCCATTGTCTTGTGCGGCGTCCCTGTGGGCATAGGTAGCACCGGTCTTCCGACCGGTTCGGACCTGGAACGGCCTTCAGCAACCTACTCATATCCATTGCGTGAGTCAGATTCTCGACTTACCCCACCGCATCCAGATGCTGAACTGACTCAGTTAACATCAGCGAGCAGCGTTGCCTGCTGCTTGCACACCGAGTACACGCGACAGAGGTGTTGGAATCAGGGACAACGCAGCGACTCTTGCGGCGCCGGCATCGCTCACATCTATCTCGCACCAGTCAGCCTGCCCGACCAAGAATGGAACACGGAAGGGCTCCCATACGCCTGCTCGGTTCGCTTGCGCTTCTCCTTGGCCACCCGCGGTCTGTGTCGACGTCGACTGTTGTGTTCCATGCAGAGATGGCGTTGGAAGATGCAAAACGTCAAACGGACAACTTATGTTATACAACGACGACCATTTGGCAGCTTACAAGCTAACTGGTGGGTGTACATATATATGTACTGCAGTCATAGTAATAAGTAATAACCAAGTAGTGAGGTAACTGGTTAGTCCCTTGGTGTAGTCAAGAGTAAGCCTATTTCGGTTAGCGTCAGATTAACACCGTTTTAGGGTTATTGTGTGAATGGAGATTCTTCCATAGTGGCACAGCGAATTTTGGTATTTCCACATATTGAAAATTATCATATTGTGGTTTTCAAATGTTATGTGACAGTGTTAATTTATATGAGGTAGGGCGCTACATAGTGTTCACTTGGCAGGGTCGTTTATATGGCGGGGTTGATCTTTATAAAAGATTACATATATAACATGGAAAGATATCAATTTATTATGCTTCAATGTTTATGTATTTCCCTATCTTCACTACGTAATGGAGATGAGAACATACCTGTTATGTATATAAACTATTTTGGGTTAACAGTGTCCCATAGTCTGTATTCTTAAAAGGAGAAATATAAATCTGATAAAATAGTGGATGTATAATTATACTATATTGGGACGTGTACTTAGTAATTTTGATGGCAGTTTCCATCTCAACGATGACCTCCTCAGGAAGCTTGCGATTGCAATTCCATTTGTGATAGCCATTTTGCGCCATACCCCTTATTGCACCGTGCTATCAAAGGGCTAGATTATCTATGATGGTAACTTCATTATTATTATATCATAATTTTTATGCTTCAAAATTACATCGGCAAAAAACTCTAGAAAAAAACAAGGCTTGTTAGGAAGCTGACCAAGCTGGCTCGATTCCTGCCCGATGAGGCTAGAACCCCCACTAATGCACTATTATCTCGATCGATTCTTCTTTTAGCTTCACTTCGATCCCCTCCTCAACCGCATACTCACCCCCTGATGATGTATTCTGATAGACATCAATATGGATATCCAAGAAAGGGTCATGTCCCATATCCAATCTCTCTTCGCGGAAGAGTATCGCGGTGATCTTCGCAAAGCCCAAGATGAAATTGAGCGGTATCAATCAACGGAGTTATCCAACTCCGATGACGACCCTGAGAAAACAGCTTGCTTTCTCCGATCGAGTATCTTGGTCTCGGTGCTGATAGGTAGATTCGACGATGCTTATAATTCTTTGGCACGACTGAAGGCGATCGTTGATGATACTAGTGTTAGCAGTAGGCTTACTGCAAAC
Source organism: Talaromyces proteolyticus (assembly GCF_021365285.1). Classification (NCBI taxonomy): domain Eukaryota; kingdom Fungi; phylum Ascomycota; class Eurotiomycetes; order Eurotiales; family Trichocomaceae; genus Talaromyces; species Talaromyces proteolyticus. The sequence goes on along the minus strand of NW_025764282.1, from coordinate 2,052,277 downwards.
TGGGGGTTGAGGTATTCGTCACTTAAAGCCTACGTCGAATACAACAGACGCTACCCCCCATGTATACCATATCAACAGGAACTAATGATGCCGGCGAATATGCCGATGATAGGGGATAATATTCTAAGCCATACTGATATTATCACGGAGTTGATAGAGAACGTGAACAAGTATCATCGCTCCGATGACACTAGAAGTACTACTAGCAGGGATATAGCTGTTTGCGTCGCCATGCAGATCCTGACGTATGCTCCACTTCAGCGCAGGACACTGACAGTAATGTACCACCCTCAATCTCCAAATGGTGGCTGGGCTACTCAAGATGGGAAATCGCCAGATCAAGCAATTTCAGAAGGAGCTCCACACTTGGTAAAGCTTGTACAGAATAATAACACGAAAAGGACAGCCGGCACATTGGAGACGACGGACGTGTACTTTCAGAGACTTTTAGTTGAATTTCATTTTGCTATTGACTCTCCCAAAACGGAAGATACCTTACAGGAGTTATATGATTTATATGAGGTGCTGAATGATAAGGCAGGATTGGCGAACTGCAGATTGATGCAAGCAGATGGCTTGTTGTCGCCTCCTTTTGCAAGTCCCGTTACTCAGAACTTGATTCCCATTCACACCTCAGATGCAGCTGGAGACAATAGCTTCTGGGATCCTATCGAGAACAAGATTCTCGCACTGAAGGAAAGCGACCAAGCTAGTAGGTGCTATGAGGAGAGTCTTCAACTTTTCCGGGAATCAAATTGCCACCGCGGGCAAGCTGCTGTTTTGCTTCGTCAGGGCAGCATATTGCATGCCCGAGCTTGCTCGTTATCGCCAAAAAGTCTTGACAGAGGGAAATATCTGGAACAAGCAACGAAGAAATACGATGAAGCACTCGCCCTTTTCGATCTGGACGAGGCTAACATACAGACTGTAAAAACCAACCAAATCCTTCTCGATATTACCAAAGCCAACGTTCCTAGCAGAGATTTGAAAAATCGTGCAGGCGAAATTGGGAAATGGGGACGGGACCACAAGAACGAGCAATTATCGTTGCATCTGTGTATATTGATGCTGCGATTTGCTCGCCGGGAATGGCATCGATATACGAGTTTTGATGCAGCAATTCTAGGCTACGAATGCGCACATGCGTGCGCTACGGAGCTTGGTAATATTGTCGCTGCATTTGTGTCCATGTCTGGGAGGGCAGAAGCATATCATGAAACAAATTATAGGCCCGCAGCGATTGTCATGGTAGAACAGTGTATCAACATGTTTCACCCTGTCTTGAACTACTACGACGATCTGATCAATTCGACCAACGATAAACCATTGGGTAAAGTTGATCGACGACATATAATTATCAAGAAAATGGATTTCGTGTGGTCATTTGCCACATATGCTGGTCGGGTATATTCACGAATCGATTCACTTGATCGCTTCAATAGCTGGGAAGATTGGTTTCTATCCTACGTGGAGAAGGATGAAAACTATAAAACTCATAGACGGGAATATCTGGACTATCAGGACAAGCCCAATGAGCGCTCAGTGAAGGAAATCTTGGGCGCGACTTTGGAAGAAATCATGGACGAAGCGAATCTCGACAGATCTGTTTCAAGAAAATATCGAATCGCCGAAATCATGTACAAACGATTGATACGGGAAGGAAATTGGAGAGAAGCTGAGGCTATCATGCATCGGTTTATAGAGGATTTGACAACGTTTAAAAAGATTTATACGCGCGACATGTATCAAATGCTTGCTTGTCATTTGATAGGTGATACTGGGAAAGCCAGAGAAACATTGGACTCGATGACCGATGATGAAATGTTTAAGAACAAGCTCGGAGAGCTCAATTTATCTGAAATCCGTGGTCACGCCCGTTTTGCGTCGTTCTCAATCAATGCAATCCACGCCTGTGTCATCGCCGAGGACTGGGAACGCGGGGCCAGAATTTTGTCTAAACTCCTGGATCTTGATCCGAATTTCATTCATGAATCATCCAATACCGAAACAGTGGTTTATTTACCATTTAGACTGGCTATTGCTGGATGCATATATTTGAACAATTCGCAACCAGAATTGGCTTTCAAGGCCTTTCTCAAAGTACGACATATATTGGAGATGACTCGAAGCCAGACAGTCGACATAGACGCTAAAGTCGGCGTCCTGGCACATAACAGAACCATGGAAGCATACTTGATTCTGGCAGATATTTGTCTCCGGTGCTTGGCCGCTGGTCTGCCGGTGGGTATCTTGAATAGCTATGAGCATGGCCACCCCTCCGGAACGGCGTGGGAAGAGCATGCATTGTTGTTTATGGAGGAAGCAAGGGCAAGGTCACTTTTAGACTCACTCGTGACATCTCCTCAGAAGGAATCTGGATCTAATAAATTAGGACAACAAATCTCCGAGATGGTCTACAAACGCAGGGCTCTGACCCACCTTCAGTTTCTATCAGAACGTACCGAGGAACAAGAAAAGGAACTCGCAAATCTAGCTGCAGAAATTGAAAATCTAGACATTGGGGGCGTTTCTTCGTCAACAAGTGATTTGATCAATACTGTCACCTCACCCATTGCTCCTCATAGCCTGTTCGCCCATCTGAATGATGATGTGATTGTTATCGAGGGAGCATTCTATCGTACTGGATGCCTTCTTCTGGGAGTAACCAACAAGGGCATTGAATCATTCCAGAAAGGGACGACGCGGTTAATTGAGCTCCAGAGACTGGTGATGAACTTAATGCAAACCATGAGAACAATGGATGGCACGCATAGCGAGGATGAGCAGGAGCGAAAATCCCAAGTAGAAGCGCTATCCAGCCAGATTTCAGAGATTCTTCTGGCACCATTTACCGAAATTATTAGAAGAAAACGGCATGTCATCTTTTCCGTGTCGGAGCCACTGACTGCATTCCCTTTTTCTGCATTGATGTTCGATGGGAGGCCGCTGGTAATGCATGCGGCTGTATCACAGATCCCAAGTCTGACGGTTCTGTACCATCTATCGAAACGGCCCTCAGGCTCGTCTACTCCAACGGTGTCAGTGTTCACAAAATCACTTTCTGAGGGTGATGTTTCAGCCGAATCACGACTTACACGTCAACACTCTCTGCCAATGGCGGGAATTGAAGCAGTAAACATTTCAAATATGTTTTCTACATGGGTATGCCTTTAGATATCCCCTTAGTTGTTGTCATTATCTAACTCAATTATTCACAGCCTATTGAAGCATCAACACTTACTCGAGGCCAATTCCGAGACCATATCGAAGAACACACCTCTGTGCTCCACATTGGCACTCATGGAGTGGTGGATCTAGAAAATCCACTGCTTTCATCCATCTCCATCGGTGAAGACTTTCGAGTCATCGACATGTCTCAAATTCAGACCAAGGCCAATCTTCTTGTCTTCGCCGCATGTCTGAGTGGTCTCGGCCGAGCTGTCGGGAATGATGTTTTGGGGTTCACACACGTTGTTCTTGGCACGGGGTGTCAGGCGTACATTGGAACACTGTTTGAAGTCAGCGACTTTGCTTCTATGGTACTTATGACCCTGTTCTATCGGAATCTTAAAAGCAATCCAAGCCTATCCCTGGCCGAAGGACTACGGAACGCGCAGGTTGAGTTTTTACAGTTCGATAATGAAAAGGCAACCGAGTTCATTGATAGTCTTCTCGATTTGTGGAATCTGCCGACAGAGAAAACTGAGACTGATGATGAGATAAAAAGCCCCACTGACATAGTCCCAGAAGGGAAGTATTTGTTGACTCTGCAGAAAATGTTGTTGCCGCAGCTGGATTGGACAAGCCCATTCTTTTGGGCTCCTTATGTGTTGATAGGCTATGGAGACTTTAGCTTCTTTCGTGGGCCTGAGATAGCGTCCCTGAACCTTGTAGATCATTTGATTGGACAAGCAGTGGATGAGGTCGCCTGAAATGTTCCAATGTTGTGTATATATGTACATAAAGTCAATCGAAATTACTTTCGATCCCATTCTCTCTCGCTAGCTCTCTCCCGCTTGTTCTCCCGCTCCCTATCTCTACCCGTCTTCCTACTCTTGCCCCCGCGGTGCACGTATTCTTTCTCCTTTTCTCGTGGGTCGATCACCATCAATGAGTCAGCATCATCTCTATGCTCTTTCTTCCAATTCAAATCCTTTCCCAGTAAATCCTTGCCAAACTGTAGACGATGAGTCATCCAATCCGTAGAATCCTCGTTTTGCTGATCACGGGAACCTTCATTGCCACCTTCCGGGGTTTCAGACCATTTCTGACACGACTGACAATTTGCAATGAAGTGCAGGTCGCAGAGCTGAGCTTCTTCATCTTCCACTTCATCGGATGTTACTTTTGTGTTTTCACGTGAGTCTTCGTTGCTAGATTCTTTGGTTTTTGTGTTTCGCTTGTATTGCGAATCGGAGCCTTCAAGTTTCGCCTTGAACGCGTTGAATAACTTTAAGGCCTCGGAATCGGTGCCTTTCCCATTGGCCGCAGCACTGCCTGGTGGCGGTCTCTTCCGTCCTCGAATAGAGGTCTCTGGGATCATGGCTTCAAGGGCGGATTTTTTCCTGCTGCTGTCTTCCTGTGTTGTGACATTCCGTCGCATGGATGCTTTCAATGATGCAATTTCCGCCTCTGTACGCTCCAAAATCGAGGGTCGGGTAGCTGGTGGTGGTGTTTCGGACGGTGATCTTTCGGGTTCTTCGGGATCCTTGGGAGGAACTTGCATATATGGATCCGGACTTCTTGGACGCGTCCTTCGATTACTAGCTGGCTTTTTCGGTGGCGGGGATGGCGAATGTCGTCGCTTCTTGGACTGATTTTCAGTTGAAGAAGCTGTCTTTGGCTGTATATCAAGAGATCCATCACCAGCTGAGACCAGATTTGTGTTGAACTTTGGCTTTTTAGCCTTCAATGTTGCCAAATCCTCCCCATCGTCCTCCGCCTCGTCAGCCCCAAAACTGAGTAATGTCTTTCCACCTTTTGCCTTCTTTTTCTTCTTGGCCGTTACTTTTTCATCCTTTGACTCCATCGCCTTTGCAATCTTGTCCCTCTTTTTCAATTTCCCCGCAAACTGACCCATCTCTCCCACTTCACATCCTATAACCTTGACTGCATAAACCGGTCTCTCCGTTCCCTCCACCAATTCCGCCTCCGCAATCTTGACCATGTTATAAATACTATCACCCTCGATCCGTCCAAACATCGTACACTGTCCGTTCATCTGCCTTTCCGTATTCCCAAGTGTAATAAAGAACTGACTTCCATAAGTCCCATCCTCGCCCTTAGCCATTCCCACCAAACCCCGGCGATTGAATCGCAATCGGCTGTGAATCTCATCGCCAAAGACGACTTTTTCGTTCGGGTCTCGCGCTTCCGGGTCGTACTCGAATTCTGCGTCCTCGTAAATCGACGAACCCCCAGACCCCGTTCCGGTCGGATCGCCGCCCTGGATGACAAAGCCCGGGACTATGCGATGGAAAACCGTACCGGTGTAGTAGCCATCGAGACAGTGTTGGATGAAATTCTTGCAGGCTAGAGGTGTTTGTTTGGCGAAGAGGGCGATGTGGAGAGGGCCGACGGTTGTGTTAAGGGTGACAGACGCGGTGGGGGGTGGTTCGGTGTTGTATTGAGAGGACATTTTGGTTTTTTTATTCACTAGACTTGAGGATGCTGATCTGCATGTGCTCGCAGGAGCTGAGTTGGGACTCTTATGCGCGTAGAATGAGGCGCATCAAGCAGCAGACTTCGCGTGGGCGGTTTTGGGCCGCGTAGTGAGGCGAGTAGTAGCCGACTCTGGGACGGTGGTATAGATCGATATAATTATTAAAACATGGTAAGCCACACTAAAGATACCGAATAAGAAATAAGTATGGCTACATGTATGCTGGACGTTGCGAGTGGCTCGGTGAGGGAAGTCGCAGAGCTACGGGAGAGCTTTTGCATTCCGGCTCCGGGCCAATCAGGTTGGCCAGATAAAGCTAATCTAATCTCACAGCAAGCCAGTGCTCTACATAAGATATAAATACATAACTCTATGCTAGTAAGAAGAAAGAGGTGGTCTATAGATTAGGTAGCTAGGGCTAAGCCCAAATAGTCGTATAACTCGTAATCTTACAATGACCTCAGCGCAGTGACTACGCTGAATATGGTCGTTAAACTTGACTGATAAAAATAATAGATGTACAAATAACTCAGCGCCGATGAATGCATTGCTGCAAAGATAGCCGAGTGTTGCTGTAGCAAACAAGATGCATATTGGTATATAGCTGTTGAAAATAAACATGATATAATTAAAAGAAAACAAAACAAAACAGACTCCGGGTGATGTTCAGAGCAACTTGTCCGCTACTCTAAGAGTTTCCGAGGTCATTCTGCAATGCGGAAGGGTAGGAGTACCGGTTTCTGTATCCATTTGTTTTCTGTGAAGCTGATCGCCTCGGCATTTGTCCGCTGGAAGCCTGACGAGGACGTAGCGTGCCGTTGGAAGCCGGAGACGGGGTGTGGATTCCATTTGCAAGATTTCCATTCGGGATATACGTATCGTCAAAGGAACCAGAGACGGTTGTCGTTCTTCGGCTAGATCCATTAGTGGTCTTTTTGATGGCCAGAGGATCTCGGATTCCGTCTGGCGGAGGCGTAACGTTGATATCGCTGATGGTCATCGCTTCTGACGTCTTCCGTACCCCGCCAGTCCCATTTGAAATCGGCTCCGTGGAGTGATATTCTGGATCAATAGAAGCATCGGTTGCTACTGTCATTCTTCGGTTGGTCGACGCCGTTTTGTTCAGATCTTCTCGGGATCTCGATCGGCGGAGCGACCTTGTTCTTCCCATTGGCGACCCCTCAGAAGCCGCTGAGATCCCTAACGTTGGACTATCTCGCAAACGAGGAGATGCACGCATACCCTGATTTCCCAGGGCGGCGGCCGCCAGCTGGGATGTAAATCCATTTTCAAGCATCACTTTAACATTAATTGTGCTCTCGGTTGAAGTGCCAACTCGCCCGTTATAGCCGGACGGCCCGCCGTAGTAGGTGTCCTGTCGCGGCCACCCCCGCTGAAACGGCGAACTCATTCCCCAAACGTCTTGTGGCGGCCGGATCAACGGCCCATAGGGTTGTCCGGTTTCTGGATAGCCGTAATATTCGGGGATGCGTATAGGTTGATCATTCATATTGCCGCCACTACCGTATCCGTAGCCATTACCAGACCCAGTCGGTTGATTAGGTCGAGCCGGTTGTGTACCTGTTGGATCATTGTATACACCATCAGGCGAAACCTATATCATGTCAGTATTGTTTAGATCATACAGAAGAGCTCTCTTACATTTGATGAATACGTGCTACCTGGCATGTTCACATAATCATCCAGGTTACTCGCTAGTTTCGCAAAATTGAAGCCCTTCTGTGCGTCGACAGGCGTGAATCGCTGTCCAACCTGACCGTGGAAGTTGACGGCACGTTTGCGCAATGGCTGGTAGGCAGATTTGTTGATCCACCAACTCGGATAGCTGCCGTACCACGCGTCGATCAACGGGTCGATCTCGAGTTTGAAAGAAATTTGGCTGTCTGCTCTAGGCTTCTCCACAAGCATGACAAAGGTAAACTCCCTTGGCAAGCCAGACCTCTGAAGGGCATTTTCGCTGAGGGACCACAGTATCTCGCCATCCTCCACATCGAATTCAGGACCATCAGGGCTTTTGAAGGTTCGTGATGAGCCTTGGATTTTCATCATTTCGTAGACTTTGTAAGAGCCAGCCCTACTCCCTGTTGGACTCAACGAAGCGGCGACTGGGGCGTCGGAAATCCCTAGCGACCCAGCCAGGCTAAAGGTCCACTGCAGGGTCTCCGGTGACACAGCACCATAGATGAGATGAGGCGCATGCATGAGGAATTTTGGATTTTCTTGTGGGTATGGGTACCGATCCTCGCCCACCGTGGCGTTCTGAATGGTGGCCCTAATGGTCGCGGCCTTGAATCTATGGTTATCGCAGTCTGACGGATGAAAAACAAAATTGACGCCCAGAAAATCGACATGTGAAACCTCGTGGTCTGAGGTATTCTCGCTGCCGAAATACCCATGCTGCAGTCTCTCCAGATGGGCGGTGATGTAGGCTCCTCCCGGTAGGCGACGCTCGTAGATGCATTTGCGGTTAGCCAGGAGCCGCGAATCTGTCATATTACGGTCCGTCTTTCTCCTTGTGATCGGCTTGAGCCCTCCAGTAGGGGCGGCCGACGGTATGCCTCCAGTACCTGCAGTCGGCGGGTTTGAGGCTGGAGCGATGTTGGTATCGATGAGTTGGTTGACATTTTGCTTCAACATCCTCGCAGGAGTCCCGCCGCGACGGGCAGACTTCCACGTCTGTTTATAAATAAGTCAGACGGGGCGCTCGTGCTTTCAAGGTGACACTGATACGTTCTCTCAGGTGCGCGATGTCGATCTCTTGGCGCGACTCCTCGTGACCGAGTCACTGCTGCCTGAGCTTCACGTTGGAGAAGGATTGGCGACCGCGCACCTTTTATTGCGGCTTCGCGGTCGTTCGGGAGGGCGTGCCAGAAGGGGCCGTTTTTTGTTGAGTGGCATTGTCGAGAGCGCTGATGAAGTGAGAACAGCGACAAGAATAGGAGATGGCGCACTGCGCGTTGCGGCTGAGGCAGGCTGGATAGCAGCTGCTAAGTTTAGGGTCCGTCCTCGCCAATCACCACGTCACATGCGCTTCATAGACCTTCTGTTCATTTCATCCTTTCATCCATCCATCCATGCCGTGGGGGCGATGAAGAATACGAATGCAATATTATTGTTATTCGTTTCTGTTGTTGTTGGTTATCGTTTCTAATCCAAGGTAGTCCGCTTCAGCCTTGCTGTGAACCCCTGTTCATGCCGACAGTAAGTAATTCCAGGTACGAGAGAGGTAATAATGATAACAATTATAATAACAAACAGGTTTATACCCCAATAGTTGCCGAGACAAATCCAAACAATTCATTCATCAAATATGATAATGCGTTTCAATATAATTGCATTTTGAGATGGGAATATCAACCCTGACTCCTCATCAGTCGTTTACATGTACCAGTTGTTACTATTGACGACATGGACGGGGCGAAATGGCCGCTGATTCAGCCCTAACCAGTGTCTGCACCACCCACAAGCATATAGAGCGATCCGGCGTGTGCCTCAGGTGTACATGCTCGTTTCAAGGCTTACTAATATCCTACCGTCCAAAACTCTCGGGTTCACACCCACTGTCTATGCATCAATTGACATGTATACATGGTTCAATATTGGAGGCGATGCATTATGTAATACGAGACCTCGAATACGATCCACAATTGGTAATTGTTGTTGATCTAACCTTAATGCGATTTGATCGCGGAACCTTGCGCGAATATTTTCGCGAATTCTCGCAAGTTGCTTCCGAAAACATGGAAGCCTTGGTTTTTGTCCGAAATAGCTCAACGTCGGTACTTCTGCCGATACGTCCATGGCCTTGTCGATCGCCAGAGCAAACTGCGTTACTGCGCACTGCCAGCCTGGTTGACGTAGAGACTCTCCACTCACAAGTAAGCTCCATCGCTCATTCGTCGTTTCCCTCGTGTTCATAGACTTCTTCCTTTTACGGACACTCGTATTTACCCTGGTTTGCGCCGATGGCTTTGTATAAGAACCAACTCCTTTGGCGTGATAATTGGAAGTAGAGCTTCAAACCTATCACCATTTCACTTAAATCTCGCTGCACTCCATCATGCGGGCTTTCATATCTCTCTTATTAAATACTGCGACCTATCTGAACTGGGCAAATGCTGCATCCAATTCAACTAGGCATTGCAAACCATTACCTTCATCTCCAGACTGGCCTTCCCTGGATCAATGGCATGCTCTGAACCAGTCTGTCTCTGGCCGTCTACACGCCCCGGTTCCTGCTGGTAGTGTCTGCCATCCAGGCCAGCCGGGGTTTAGCAACACCTCCTGCACCACAGTCCAAACACAATGGTCCAATTCTACATGGCACGCAGGTGATCCATGGTCAGTAGACTATAATGACGACACCTGTTTACCAGACCCTTCCGCCCCCTGCTCCAGCGCAGGCTATCCCGCGTATGTTGTCGAAGCGGTAGGTGCGAGCGACGTTCAGGCTGCTGTTAAGTTTGCGAAACGCACTGGAGTCCGCCTTGTCGTGAAGGGAACTGGCCATGATTTCCCCGGTCGCTCGTCAGGTCCAGGTTCGCTCTCCATCTGGACGCACCGCATACGCGGGATTGATGTCACACTGAACGATACACGCGCCACGGCCTATGGAGGTGCTGCATCCTTGAAAATCGCTGCTGGTTCCCAGTGGAAGGAGATATACGATGTGGCTGCAGCCCACAATCTGACTGCTGTTGGTGGTGGGGATGTCAATGTCGGTATCGGCGGCTGGATTCTCGGTGGTGGTCACAGCCCTGTCTCCAGTTGGTATGGATTAGGCGCAGACCAGATTCTAGAATTGGAGGTAGTCACTGCAGATGGCGAGTACAGAGTCGTGAACGAGAAGTCATATCCTGATCTTTTCTGGGCATTGAGAGGAGGTGGCCCCTCGACATTTGCTGTTTTGATATCAGTTACTGTCAAAGCATACAGTCCGCTGTCAATGACCGTGTACACGTACGAGTATAACACGACAGCAAACTCAAACACGTTCTGGTCATTAACTGCCTATTTTCACCAACAGCTTCCTCATTTGTCCGATTCTGGTGCAATGGGCTATTATTTTATCTGGCCAAGCGTCCCAGTCCCCCAAGTAGGCGCTATTGGTCAGATCAACGGCATCTGGTTCTTTCCGGAGAAAACACCAGAGCAAGTCAAGGAGATTATCGCGCCCATTGAAAAGGTTATTCTATCATCCCCGTCGTGGGCCAATGATTCTATAGTTGGAGCGGGTATCCCTGAGAAGTGGGACAATTTTATGGATATGTATGCAAAAAATACACCTCAAACTGTTGGTACAGATGGTCGCCTGGCTTCTTGGTTGCTGGATAGAGATGCGCTCTCAAAACCACTAACCATACTTAAAAATCAACTATACAAATCCTCTCCTTCCGGATACCCCATCCTAGGCCACATGGTTGCTGGAAAGGGCGTCAGGGATGCCATAATCCCCGGAGGTAACAATTCTGTTTCGCCTCACTGGCGAAACGCAATTGTACACGAAGGTATACCTTATTTCCAGCCTCAAAAGAATTCTTTATCAAGGTTCTCATTGCAACTTCATAATCTTACTGACTTGATAATACAGTCATTGTCCGTTCATGGCCTGAGCTGAATATCACCGCTAAGAACATCGAAACAAATTCCCTTCGCAACGAAGCTAATCCCGCTCTGAAAGCTCTTGCCCCCAACTCTGGTGCGTACGTCAACGAAGCCGACCCTACAATTCCAGACTGGCAGAGAGTTTTCTGGGGTGACCATTATCCGCGATTGTTTAAATTGAAGAAGAAATGGGATCCCGAGGGTGTTTTCTGGTGCAAGCCATGCGTTGGGCACGAGTTGTGGGATGTGTTCGGCCCGGACACGGAGGAAGAAGTAGAATGGGGTATCGGTCAAGTTGGAGGAAAGATTTGCAGAAAGTAATCCCTGTCATTCTTAACTTGAATATTACAAACGTATCGAAGGAGTTCTAGGGGGTTATCGAGATTGCAATATTTGCGTGTACATGTACAATTAGAAATGAGTGGGAATTCCGATTTGATCTCTCTTTTGCTCTTACATCAATTTTGATACCATCACTTCATCTGTCATATTTCTGAAATGTAAAGCCTAGTTCACCCATGTAAAATTTGAGGCTCAGTCATAGCTCATGTGTTCGTACGCAGAGTGACAACATTGAATAGTTCTCGAATCGGAGTTAGGGTTCAGGGTTAGGGCACGGCAAGGTGCATAGAGACGGTGCTACATTAGTATAATCCCAACAATACTTCTATCAATTTTCCTGAAATACATTGATGTACTATTATTACATAGGTATGTTTTCAAGGCTGCATCAAATTGGCTATCTATAACTATCTAGTCTCAAGCTTGATGCATTTGTAGCGCGACATTTGTCACTTTCGACCACCCGTCGCCCAAAGAAGCTTCAAATATAATACATGTAGTATATAAGAATAGAAGAATGAGTATATCAGCAGCTAGCACCGCTAGGGATATGCTCGCATTTAGTGCTGGTTTTACCTCCAGATACACTGACATCAGTCCAGGTCCAGTCGGAGCAACTGCCACTACCGCACAAAATATAAATGTTTGACGCGTCGCTTGCAACACTTCCTGACACACCATCCAATTTCAAATCCGTGATAGGTACTCCAGTGGTAGGTTTGCCAGTTGGGCTTCCGTTTTTGTAATCTTGTTCAATCACTATGCCGTAGTCGGTGATGTTGGATAGAGTGATGTCTTGATATGTAACACCCTTGACGGTTCCCGTCGCACCAGAAATAGTCTTGATGCGGACACCTATTTTAAAAGTGGTATCTAAGTAATGACATCTTTTAACATGACAAAGGGTGGAAACGAACCATTGGCAGAGTTAACGATCTTTGAGCTTGAAATGGTCACGTCGGAGACAGTGTTGTCATCCCTTCCTCCAACAGATCCAATAGACAGACCATGCCCACCAGAGCAATATCCACCGGTGAATGTGATATTCTATAATTCACATTAGTGCCTATCAACAATTTTCATAACTACCCTATGCTCACCGTTCCAGAGTTGACAGCGAGGCAATCATCCTGATTATAGACTGTTGCCCCGGAAATAAGTATTCCAGTACTTTCGCCAACGTCAAAAGCATCTGTGTTATGCCCTCCTTTGCTGTCGCCATCAGAGTTATCAATTGTGATGCTGTCCAAAGTCAAATCAGTCGAGCCGTCAATGCTGAAAACTTGTACAGGCGAGTTTTTCAGACTCAAGCCTTTGATGGTCGATGATGTCAAGCCGTGCGCGTAGAAGAACTTGGGCTTTGTTTTGCCACCGTTTGAGCCCTTACCATCCCACCAGCGAGAGCCGTCGCCATTAATGAGATGACCCTCAGCTCCACTGACGGTGATATCGGTTCCAGAAACTGAGATTAGTGGACCGTGCCACTCGTCGTAGCCAAATGTAGTGGTGCCCTCAAAAATAACCTAAGAAATAGAATTCGTCATTCTAAACATCCTTCTCAAAAGCCGTGGATATAGTTAAACCAACCTCAGTCCCATCCCTAAGACCAGTTAAGTCTAAAGTCGTTCCAGATGGCACAGCCACATCGGACAGGACAATAGTGGCACAGGATTTCTTGGAGGCACTCGCAGAGGCCGCTCCATCCGATCCAGAAAAGGTGCAGGAAGAACCGGAAGTGCGAGCTACAGATGTAATTTTTGCACTAGTAGCAGTAGAAGATTTGGTGTAAGAAGATGCAGTGGATGCAGCAGAAGAAGCTGCATGATGCACAGCAGAATCGGCAGTGGAAACTGCTTGCACTGGTAGGGAGCAAGGAGCAGGCGCAGCCTGCACTATAGCACAAAAACCGAGAAAAAGTGTGAAAAGAGAGGCATTCTTCGACCTGGAAGACATGTTGCAAAATGGTGGACAATGGGGCCTTTGTCAAAGAAACAATAAAAGAATGAAGTTTGCATGGCAATTAGAGGCCGTTCAAGGGTTTGGGCGATGTTTATATCATACTTTAGTATCCTGACCCAAGCACTATAGTATTCTCTACTACGATAGAAGATTATGGCTTTGAAACTTCATCTAATTTTTTATGTGGAAATGTCTCACTAGAAGGTCTGTATAGGCGTTAGTCCAGACTAGATTGGCACGGAATAATACTTTAATTCATACTCATTGGCGCAGATTTATGAAAGATCGACCCGTTAATATAGCCGTTTATTATATATCCAGCACTGGACCTTTTGCTAAATTGTCATCCGAAGTTTTCGCACGAGTTAGATGTAGGATAGCAATGGAGTACCTGTTTCACATCCAAAAGCCAACGAATATCTACTCAAAATTGCTTGTATGAATACGAGCTACATTGAGTGGTGGAAAAACCAGTGGCGCGCACGGTGGCTTCATGTCCTTTGTCAATTTCCGACGTGCCGAGCCCCTAGGCTAGAGATCCGCTGCGGCAGATAGATTAAACATCGATCCTTGAATTTACTCATGATTGCACCATGTGTTCACCGTTTACTTTTAATATGTTGGCGCTGGAGCTAAGATTTCCTTATTTTATGTGAGCCAATGGAAACTGTTATAGTGGGATGGTGTTCATGTGGCACTAGATTAGGGCTTGCGATGGCGTTCCGCTCGTCGTCAGCCGGATCCGCTAATTACCTTCTTCATTATTATGACGGACTATACATACAAACAAATCCATTTTATTACTATATAATTTGTTTTAATTAAATTAACTCTCTTTTGTTAATAATTTTTTTCTTCTTTCTTTACTGTATAATTCTTATTATATATATTAAATACTCATTTTGGGTAGTTATCGTGGCCTCTCAATAAAGTACGGCTTCACGGAATAAATGATGATCACAAGAACTAGATGGTAACAAATTAGAAAATATATTGTATTCCCGTGAATAGCCTGTATATTCCCATTATAATCCTAGGAATCATCAATCGAACGCCTTCAATCTTTACTTTATACACATATCCAAGTCACGTTAAAACATAAATCCTTCACATTATCTACAGCTCATGATCTGATCCTTTACGCATAGATTTTAAACTCCAATTGACTATCTCTCAGAACATAGGATATCTTTTAACGGCCGCCGAACCGCTTCCGCAGGCAAGATTCCAAGCAATTTCTCTCAACGACTTGTCTCAGGGGTAGTCCCGGGATATCCGAGATCAAGTGATACGCCATACTGGACTTCCCAGCCATCTGCCTTTCTCAATAGCCCCGCAGGCGAGATACCGGAAGCGACATCATTTAGAGCAGGGGCTCTAAATACCAGCGCTGTCACGATAGGGTTCAATGAGAGCCAATGCCCCAGGCTCCAGAATCCGTAGAAGGTGGGTACTATTAGGATCATGCTGAGAAACATTATTCCCATACTTATATCAGGCCTATTGTGGTTGGTCTCAGAAGTATACAACACCACAACGTAAAGTAGAGCGGATTCTGCATGTGATAATCGTACACTTGCTGTAACCTGCAATTCAGCTATCCGGAATGGACTAATACTACCACGACTATCATATCACGGATAAGCTCAGATATACGAATCGCTAGTTAGCAGTCCTAAATATTGTCGAAGACATCCATGCCTTGACAGCGCCGTACTGGGCATAAGTAGGAACGGCTTGTTTGAATGAAATGAACAGAAGATCAACATGGGAGAGTCCATCGTTTACTGAAAGCTTCTCACGCGCTTAGACCAGACCGTTGATGGTACAAGGAAGGTACGTACCTACCCAGGTTGCTATACCGCCTTCGCCGGACAGATATTTGCCTAGGTACTTTATTGGCTTTGGCGTGCTCTAGAACATTAGTAACGCTAGGCAGAGCGCTTGTATATGTATGTATAAGCGGCTAGCAGTCAGCTGTGTCTTTTTCCACCATCACCCTACTTGATGACATTTATCTCCAAGTCAGTGTCAGTATGAGAATAATTTTTCTATCTTTTCCATCTACAGATTCTTACACGATAAAGCTGTCTCCAGCAGTTGCCATCCATTCTACGGTTGGGATGGAGATGGAGGCCCCTTAATTTCTCCAATCCAAACTTCGTTCGGATACTTGAATACCACAATACTAAAGAAGAGACAATCCCAGACTATATCGCTTCCTGCTATTATCTTACTCGAATAGGAGAAGTCATCAAGGAGCGATATCAAGTCGTAGGTAAATTGGGGTTTGGATCTACCTCACCTGCGTGGCTTGCCTGGAACATGAAGTGAGATCCCTCTTGAGTTATAACTACAGTGGTCGTCGATATGCTGTTCTCGAGATCTTCATGCATGCCTGGTCTATGGGTCGGTCCGCAAGTAGCTAACGAGCTCAAGATATACAGACGTATAGAGCAGTCCCCAAAAGGCCATCCCGGTCGTAACGCCATCAGAATGTTACTTGATACGTTTTACATCGATGGGCCGGAAGATAAACACCGATGCCTTGTGCATCCCCCATTATGGGAGAGTGTTTTGACTTTTTTATGCCGCGACCCAGTAGAGAAGCTGCCTCCATCGGTCATAGCAGTCGTTCTTCTGCGCCTTTTTTTTTTGGCATTAGATTATCTACATACGGAGTGCCACATCATACACACTGGTTTGTGACCTGCTTGGCCTGAGTTGCTCTTCCCTACTTCTATAATATACTTACTTCTCTTTCTATTACATACAAAAACTCATAATATTATACTCGGCATCAACGATCATTCGTTCTTTAGCGACGTCGAGGAGAAGGAGCTTCAATGCCCTGTTTCGAGGAAGGAAGTGGACTTGGACAGGAGAACCATCTACATGTCCCGGGATCTCAGAATACCTACGAATTTGGAGACCCCAGTCCTATGCGATTTTGGTTCGGCTGTTCTCGGCAACCAATTCCACGTGGAATTCGTTCAACCTAATATCTATCGAGCACCGGAAGTGATTCTAGGAGTTCCATGGACGTATAGTATTGACATATGGAACATAGGATGCATGGTATCATAAAATGCCGCGTTATTATGGTGCGAATATTGCTGAAAACTAGCTTATAGATTTGGGACATCTACGAAGGCGGTTCCTTGTTCACCGGTCAAGACCCTGAATTTCAGAAGTACTGAAGTCGAGCCCATCTCGTGAAATGATAAATCTTCTTGGTCTCCCGCCGCCTAGTCTTCTTGCCCAACGGGTGCTAACAGACAAATTCTTCTTAGGAGAAGGCAAGTCAAGCTTCTTGTTGTCCTACTATCGGATGAATTTAACAATATACGATGCTCTAGGTGATTTCTGCACTAAGAACTTATTTAAGGATTTGGTTCCGCTTTAGGAGCGGGAGACTACTCTTGAGGGTGAAGAGGATAGAAAGCCTTTTTTACGCCTAATGCGAAAAATGTTGCAGTGGAAGCACAGAAGCGTAGCTCTCTGCTAAGGAGCTAGCGGATGACGGATGGATACACAAGCATTTGTGAATAAAATTCTACGGAGGCTTTGCCTGTAGAAGCTGAACCTCCTGAAAGCACCACCCACCTTGCCGGCTTGCGATGTGAATAGATAGTATGTTGTATGTCTAAACAGATTCAACCCTGGATGCTAACTCGATGGAGCCGTGGAAAAGGAGCTAGACTGGAATGTATGCCAATCTAATCAATCCCGGCCGATGAAATAAGGGCCCGAGGAAATATTCTCCGGTGCTCCAGACACGCGCCATAGGTGAGGGTTGAAGATGCCAGACGGCTCTCAATCCCGAGCCCTATACTTGAATTTTTTCGTCATGTCAACCATGACACCTCCACAATGTATTGTTATTATGTTTCTAATACTATTGTTACTACAGGATGCTACTCTTATCGGCCACCTCCGCTGTCGCTGTTCCCCGCCCGAACAACCAGCAAATCACCAGCTCCAACAGGGCCCAGACTGCTCAAGCCTCAACCCCACCTCGGTCTTTGAGGCTATCTAGTATTGCCAGAAAAGGAAACAAGAGCGGGGTTACAGCAGCACGGCGAATAATATCATCACCTGTAGAGCTGGATGCAGCGGCCCGGCCATGAGGTTGTCGGCGCTAGCTTCGCTCATTATATTTGTCAGAGAAATATGCAGCCAAACATCCAAAGTAACCCTTACTAAGGAAGGGTTGCACTCTTTCTGGTATGGTGGTTGACAGTTTGGCGCTATTTAACTGGTTAGAAGGAAAAAGCAAGTTAAAATTTTGAATGTTCCGCAGACGTGCAGTCTCAAGGAGGGTCGACCGCATTGATGAATCATTGATTCTTATCAACAACAATCAACAGAACGGGGTGGGGATGGCACCTTGGTCCGATCCATTTAAACCACAGACTCCCCTCATTGTTCCCCCCCAGCCTGCAGAGTGACAAGAACTCAAAAGACCCTTGACCTAAGAACCATACACAAGGCGTCCCTGACGAAACAAAAATGTACACTAAAAACAACATGCTCCTGGCGCTGGCCGCTACGATCCAGCTCTCGTCGGCCGAGACAATCCTGGGTGCATATGTTTTCCATCGCCATGGCGATCGCACCGCAAAGAGCACTCCTCCTTCGTCTCTGACCGACCTGGGGTATGTTGAAGTGAATGGTCACGGATCGTACTACAACTCCCGCTACATTGCAAACTCCTCGGCAGCCCGCATCCTAGGCATCGAGAGCGACGTTGTTAAGCTCTCTCAACTTGCTGTCTCGTCGCCATCCGACAATGTCCTGCAGAACTCGGCCGCTGGCTGGCTTCAAGGTCTTTATCCCCCGGCCGGCTACGCCTCAAACCAGACTCTTCGCAACGGCAGTAAAGTGGAATCTCCTTTGAATGGGTTCCAATTGATCCCCATCTCAATCACTTCAACGAACGGCGGAAGCGAAAACTCACAATGGTTACAAGGCGCCACAAACTGCCAGAATGCAGAGTCGAGCAGCAATGACTTTTTCAATTCAGATCTCTTTAATTCCTACCAGTCTTCGTCCCTCGACTTATACCGCAGCGTTTCTCCGGCTGTGAATGGGACATTTAACGAAAGTCAATTGACCTTTAAGAATGCGTACACAATTTGGGATTTACTCAATGTCGCCTTGATCCACAATTCAACAGACTCTAATCCCGCTCTGGCTGATGTCAGCACTGACACGATGCACCAGCTATTCCTGCTCGCCAACATCCACGAGTACAACCTTGCATACAACTCCACGGATGCCGTTCGTGCCATCTCTGGTGCTGTTCTGGCCGGCCAGGTCCTGACGGCCCTCAACTCTACCATTACCGGTAACGGAAAATCCAAACTCAACGTCCAATTCGGAGCATACGGCACATTCTTGTCATACTTCGGCCTTGCTGGCCTGCCTCCTACAAACGCAATCTTCACTGGCATCCCTGATTATGCCTCCAGCATGGCCTGGGAACTAGTCACCAACGCAACTGTTTCGGCCAATGGCGACTTCCCGTCAACCTCGGATATCAGTGTGCGCTTCTTGTTTAACAATGGCACATCCTCCTCTTCCGCCGATCTCACTCCCTACGCCTTGTTCGGTGGATCCTCTATCGAAATTCCATGGGATGATTTCGTGTCCCAAACGCAGAAATTTGCCGTGACAGATCAGCAACAGTGGTGCAGCCTCTGCGGTAATACTGATGGTGCTTGTGCCAGCAACACTACCTCGTCTGGATCTGGATCCTCGACCCCTGCAGCAGCATCAAGTTCGAATGGGTCGGGAATTTCGACGGCCGTTGCAGGCGTCATTGGTGCTATGGTTACACTAGGTGTCATCCTAGGTCTGGAGGCTCTTATCTTGCTGCTCGGTGGATTGAGACTTGTTAAGAAGGGTGCTTCTGCTGCTGCCCTTTCTACAAATGGTGCAGCCGAGAAGTGAAATTAGAGAAGTGGTTGATAGTAGGGAACGAAGGCTTGGATTGATTTTTATTTTAACTAGGTTTTTCAACTGCCGGTTCATCCACCCCATGACTTCAATGTGACTACGAAAACTGAAATTGAGGGCTGGAAGTCATATATTGAACACACAGACATCAATGTTGTTCATGGCTGACTTACACTTTCTTTAGTCTAGGAATTAATTAAAGCTAATGAATATCAAATGATCAGAGACATCTCCATGATAAGTGTCACATGCTCATTCAGTAGTGGACTATCTCCATAACTCCCATTTTCCAGTTCAGAATCAAAAAGAGCAAATATTTCACGATTCCATCGCAACTCCCTTATCGCCCATCAATTCACAGCCATTCCGCACTACGCCAACGAGACCACCGGTCTGCACGACCTCGCTGCCACCGCCAGAGAGCCGCCATTCGATCTCAGCCAATCCTTCTAACCAGCTTATCCGTGTCTGGGCTGGAACCTCCAAGGTTTGTAGTTGCTCACTCAGTGCACTGAGGATATCGGCCAGGGCGAGACCCTTGTTTGATTTCAGTGTGTTGATTGTGTTGAGACACGACGTTACGTCACTCGTGGATAAGAGGGTGGTCATAATTTGGCGAATATCAGAAGGATGAGGAGCGGCGATGCAGTTGTAGATTGTTTCTTCAGTGACGAGTTCATGTTCTGGTGGAGGTTGGTCTTTGGGGGCGTTGCGCATAGGAAGAGGTAGGCCTTTAATTATGTTAGTGAGATTCTGTCTACTCACTTAGTGAAGTAGTATGAAAAATGAGGAACTCACTACTAGTATGGCAAGCTTGTAAAACATTCAACGCCCGTCGCATATCGCCTTTACTTAGCCTGACCAGACTCTCAACTGCATCAGGCTGTATCCGGACACTTTCTGCCTCGATGACTTTATCTACCAGGGCTCGAATATCGCCTTCCTTCAACGGACTGAACCGGAATCGTGTACACCGCGACAAGAGAGCTGGTGAAAGTTTGTGTGTGTAGTTTGCGATAATACAAAAACGTGTGTTCGCTGTGTACTTCTCCATAATCCGACGGAGTGCCATTTGTGCAGTAGCTGTCATAGCGTCGGCTTCGTCTAGAATAATCAATTTGAATGCGCCGAGTGAATTGGCGCCGTTTGTCGTAGAGCTGGGCGCGACAGAGAAGATTTGTTTTGTGCTTGCAAATGTCTTGATTTGTTCTCGAACAACGTCAATACCTCGATCATCAGAAGCATTCAATTCCAGGACCATCTGACGCATGTTTTTGCTTCCATAAATTCGTCGAGCTAGGGCGAGGATTGTTGTTGTTTTTCCTGTTCCGGGGGGCCGTACAGTAGAAGATGTGGGAGTCGCTAAGATAGTTCAGTATGCTAGACAAATGATACTATATTATATCTGACAAACATACATGTGAGTCAACAAACCTGTTGATTGTGGCTAGGATATCTTGGTGCCCTTGAACATCATCCAACGAGCTTGGCCGATACTTTTCGACCCTGGCCGAACCAAGTTAGCCACAGAAAACATTTTTGAACTTTGGCAGGAAATACTACACACCATGGCAAATTGTCCTCAGCGCCAATGGGCAGATCAGCAACAAGCTTTTTACCCTTGGAATTCGTGTTGTTGGAACTGAATTGCATTGCGGCGCCTTTGGCAGAGGAATCGATGTCCATCTCATCCTCGAAGTCCGACATCTTGACGGTTGATTTTGAACAGCGAGGAGTGTTCGATTAGAATATAGACTTCTAGATGTAGAGAATGTCAACGGGCATTAGTATCGTAGAGCGACAATCACATCCGTTCTTGCCAGACGCGTCGCGCGTTAAGAGGTTCGGCACCGGAAAATCATTGAGAGCAGCAGCCGCCAAGCCAAGGCCCCCCCCAAGGCAGCGCCGCAGCGGAGATACATGCGAGAGAGATCGACCATCTTCGTCATAACACGAGCACAAGAACGTTGCGCATACTTCCACCAACTCTTTGCGCAGGTTGCGGCTAGCTCAGTCTTTTCCATCCTGTCACTATGCCGGTGAGCCTTCCTCGGGTGTATGCGAATTGCACTGTCCATGCGATATTAACAGATGGCTCCAGGCCTACCACTCCATCTACCTCGATGAGGCCGACCTCCCCGTGATCGGTATGCAAGCCCACGCTGGAAAAACACAGACTATACAATACTACTCCCATGCACAATGATTTCATCAGCTCAACAACTTCTTTCCAGGCAATTTCCCCCTCCTCCCCCTTCGCACCCGCACTCGCGGCCCCGCATACGTCCTCCCCGTGATTCCTCCCTCAGAGTCAGATATCGACATCGACCCGAACAGCGAGTCATACGACTGCATAGACGAGATTCTGTCGCTCTTCCGCGCCAATGTGCTGTTCCGGAACTTTGAAATCAAGGGCCCCGCCGACCGTATGCTGATTTATGGCATCTTGTTCTTGAGCGAGTGTCTGGGGAAGGTTAAGCCGAACATGACGGCTCGGGATGCTGAGAAGGTCAGTTTCTCTGATATTATTTTATTTCGGGCATTGCGTTTAATTAATGAGGCTGTTTAGGCTTTGATCAATACCGCGCTCGAACAATTCGCTATCCCAGGCGATGCATCATTCCCTTTGAACCATGCTTTTGAGCGCCCACGTGATAGACAAGATGCGGAACAGCTTCGACAGTACGGCTTTCAACATTCCTGTTTATTGATAACTGCACTCAATGGGGCTAACACGATTCTAGATATCTCTCCCAAGTACGACAAGAGCTTGCCATTCGTCTGCTCACTAAATTATACCCCGGTGGCGAAGGCCCTTCCAAAGTGGGTGATACTTTCATTACTATTATTATTCATCATTCTGACTAACTTGAACAGTTCTGGCTCAGTTTTTCAAAGAGAAAGTTCATGGGCAAAAGTCTATAGATGATGATGTTGTTTATGTCTCGCTTTGTTTCTTGACGAATAGCAGCGTGATTGTGAATATTACTTTGTTTATCGCTACTACTGAACTCTTGTAGAACTAGGTTCTGGGCGTCAAAATGTATTCAACGGTATGCAAGTAATGGTGAATTTTTTTGATGATCTATGACAGGTGTGTTTAAACATCGATATACAGTTTCATGTTGGCGTTGAGATTTCGGTACTTGGGGCCGTGTCAACTTCTTCCAGCTTCCGCTTTTTCCGACGAGCTTGAGCTCCGCTAGAAATATGCTCTGTTGCAGGTATTACTCGAAGACCGTGGAAGATGTATCCCTCCGCACCGCCACGGTCAGACATCAGTGGATGCGTTCGGCCAGGGAGAACCTGCCATTGACGGACGCGCGAAGTCTGAAGCATTGGAGCTATAAGAAGGGTCGGGTCGAGAGGGAATTCCAAGGCGAGCGTCGACTCAATCGAAGGGAGATCGACAGTCTCTGAAGACGTGGTGAGCTGGGCCCTTTTCTTCTCAAGATCCTTCTTTTTAAGGATAAATGCTGAACGACGAGGGGTCGAGTATTGGTCCATCAATCTGGTGAGCGGTTCCACGGCGGCCGAGTAAACGACTGTCGAAGCTCCGCCGCGAAGCAGAGGTACGGCGTATTGTAGCACAGATTCAGGCTCCATGAGGCTGGCAACTACCAGACCGTTAAACCCACCGGCACGTACTTCATCAACAACACTCCGTATACGAGCCCATCGAGTGTGTTTGCGATAATATGTCCCGCGCTGTCTAGGTTTCCAGGTTTTCAGAATCTCCGCGTCGATAGACTCGGGACGCCGGTGGTATAAATTGTCAGCTTCGGGATCGATGACCTGTAACCACGATACTGTCTTCAAGTGCTTATAGAGAGGATGCGATTCGTCAGGATCCTCTACATCATAGCCAAAGTATTTGAGAATTGAGAGGTTTGGTTGTGAGTGGGCATGAATAACAGTGATGCTGTTGTCACCTGCGGCCATGTATTGTTGTCTGACTGAGGATCGGCTGTTCTCGTCATTCGCAATATTCATTTCTTCTGTTTCGTTGTTTTGTGTGTCATTGGCCGTGATTCCATTGTTCTCGCTCACATCCATTACATCGTCAGCACTTTCTATGGGTTCCTTTTTGGTTGACTCCCCGTCATGTTCGTCTTCATAGATATCGTCGGCCTCTTCATCTGGATCTTGTGGGTATAGAATCCCCATTCTTTCAGCCATTGCAGCTACAACGAGACCCCCTGTATCATCCACCACGAGATATCTCCCACTCGACTCCATGCCCTCTAATTGTAGATTCCCCGCGTGGTGCACATTTCCCCAGCATCCGAGCAAGCCGATCATTTCATCTCGTATTTCCATTATTTTATGAGGCTCCTTTCCCTGCAGAATATATTCCGTCAAGATCTTCACATCCAACGGCAAAACGGTGAATCGCTTGAGGTATTTCCTCCGTTTCCGCACTTTATACTTTGCCAGCGAGAACGCTGTCTTCTTGTCGATAGCTGAATGTGATTCTAGGAGCTTGTCAATGATTTCTTGGCCCGCGCCTGTAGAGTTCCGTTTGAGTTCTTCGATCTCGTCGAGCGTTAACGCCTGTGATGAGTTATCGTCGACAATATCTCGGTTCGTGCGCGTGGGCATGTCGTCGGAATTCTCTCCGTCCAGCTCCTCCCCCACGCCGTCGACATCTCCAGATCCTTCGCTAATGAGTGCCTCCGCATGAAGCTCGGCTGCGGGGACAATGCGCAGGCTGTAGCCATCTTCTTCTGGCTCTTCCAAAAGCTCGAATGTCAAGTGGAATGGGCGCCCAATAATATGGTTCGAATAGAAGCTGCCGTATTTTCCAAGCGATATTTTCCTAGACACAGCTATCAGCAACGGGCACCCCAGTAAAGAGAATGAAATCACACGTACATATTCGGCGCAACCTTCAGCACCTTGTGCAGGCCCGATGACAGATGCAATGCCACATATGCATTGGGGCGGACCACCGAATGCATTGTGAATAATTAATTCTTTTTAGGCCCTCGTATATTCCATATTCCAAAATCGTAGCAATTCACCGCAGCAGGACAGACCGGAAGCTCAGAAAAGTCGCATTCGCGGACCTGCCTGCCCGCAATAATTATTTCGCTGTAGTACGCGGGATTACATTGTTCCGCGCCGGATAACGGGTTACCGTACCGTACGGAAATTTGCCTTATCAGGCTGGCACGAGTTCTGTATTGGCGTCCCAGTCCGTAACACGATTGCCTAACACTCAACGAATTTATAGTATAACCAAGTTGCCCCCGCAGAATGACATCGTCACTAGCGAATGACCGTTCGCCATCCAGCTTGTTGCGCTACATATGTTTTGACGCCGTCCTGGAAATTGTCAGCCTGTTTGAATGCAGCGCCTTTTTGCCTTTTGATTCTTGCAGTGACTATTATTCCTTTATTCCATCGACCGAGATGTGTCTTGGTTGACGAAGGGACGGACATCGCCAAGCCCGCAGCTGCTCTCACGTCAACCCCAGGCCAATTGCGCCCTGGATGGCTGCCTGCCTGATCCTGGACCTGTGCATTACGACCGCTGCATATACCCGTAGCCGTCTACAGAAATGCTAGCGACACATATCTGATCCCAGTCATCACTGCTTTGTCCGCTAAAATCGACAAACCCTGTTGCAGATCGCGTGCGTTTAGACTGCTCTGCATGCTCTCGACGACACCGACCATCTTCCTTGTTCAAACATTCGCATATCGTGCTCATGGTGCTCCGAAAACCGCCACCTCCTGGCATCAAGGTTCCGCCGCGAGGAACAAACGCTGCCGACCACAGGTCTCCTGCTTCACGGAGCTCGACCTCCCCACGTTCCACCGGCCAAAGAAGCCGCAAGGATAGCTGGGAATTGGACACAGATTCGATATACTCCCCGGACCTGCATACATCACCCGCCTTTGATCTCATGCCTCTCGAAGAGGCACAGAAGTCACCAATGTCGCCTCATAGTCCTTGGGAGGATGAGCTTGTGGAACGGCCAAACGGGACCGCTCCTCTGTCCGGGAGTATGCCACTAGGAATGGTCAGTCAGAGCTATGGAAGTCAACATGGGGAACGGAGCTCCTCGATGTCGAATGTTCCACAAATATCCCTAGACACGACACGAAGAGAGCCCGCTGCGGATATTCAGCCACAATCTACAGGGAATGGACCAGCATCTGGAGCTCATTGGGAAGCAGTCTCACCCCAGCGGTTTCGAGCAAATAATCCATTTGCTCGTGCACGTAATCCTAGCCCAAATCCATGGGAGAATAGAAATCAACCTGGCCAAGGACAAGCCCCTTCAGATCAGGCGTCTACTGCGTCAGGAATTCATCTGGACTCTTCCGAAAGGAACAGCCAAAGTAAGCCTCTCTCCTCTATATGCCTCTAATTGTATATTAATGATCTTCTAGCATCGGGCATTATCCCCATGACAGCACGCTTGTCAATATTTGATCAGCCTGAGGATCCATGGACCCAACAACCCAGTCAGTCGAGCTTACAAGAGCAAACTCCTCTTCATGGCGTCGCACCAGCTGTACAACATGACTACACCAACGCATCCGAAAATATTTGGCAGTTACCACCTTCTGAACAATCCGCTGCCACTAATTCTCACTGGGCAATTCAATCAGACCAAACTATTGATTCGCACAATGAGTGGCAGGAAATCAAACCCAATCCTACTTCTTCAAAAGTTGAAATACCCATCAACAACCCGCATGTCTCAGAGACGGATAACCAACGAAGTCTGTCTCCGCATTTGATCGACCTTGATGATACGCCGACGGAAGCTAGAGCAAATGCATGGTCGAGCGAGTCGCAACCGACTGTACCTTCGAAAGACGAGAAATCTTCAACATCGTCTCCATCCCAAGCGCCACCAGCAAAGATGCCAGCCGCACTGCCTCCGATGTCTGAAACTGAGTTGAAGAGATTCCAGGAGAAGCAATTAGAAACTTATGCGATTCGCCACGTTAATTGGACCGACGACACGGGAAAATTGCGGGAGTCGCCTGTGTTGGTTCAGAACAAGAATGGCCCATGCCCTCTGCTTGCTCTTGTCAATGGACTTATTATGCGCTCTGTCGGGAGTAAAGATGCTCAACAGCCTGTTGTCAAGGCATTACAGACTAGAGAGAATATCTCTCTTGGACTCCTTATTCAAGCGCTTTTTGATGAGTTAACGACATATCCAGTAGACATCCTTCCTGATATCGAAGCACTGAGTCGGTTTCTTACCATGCTACATACTGGCATGAATGTCAATCCGCGACTAATTATAGAATCCCCAACATCAGTTGGGACATTTCATGAAACTAGTGATCTTCGTTTTTATGATGCGTTTAAAGTGCCATTGTTACATGGATGGATTGCCGATCCAAAAAGCAACACCCATGCGGCAATGGCTAAGGTTGCTGAGTATTATGAAGACATACAATTACTACAGTTTCGCAAAGAAGAGCTAGAAGACCGCGTAATACGCAGTGGATCCACTTTGACCCCCGATGAAGAACGCCTTATCGCAGAAATTGATATAATCCAGTCTTTTGTTAATGTTGAGAATGCCACACAGCTGAGCCGATTTGGTCTTGGCCATCTCAGTAAGACACTTGCATCAGGCTCAATATCGATCCTTTTTCGAAACGACCATTTTTCAACCTTATATAAACATCCTCAATCCGGGCAACTCTTCACCCTCGTCACCGACGCCGGATATGCAGATCACCCGGAGATCGTATGGGAATCACTTGTCGACGTTTCAGGCTCAAATGCCGAGTTCTTCGCCGGCGATTTCAGACCAGTCGGCCATGGCCCATCTGGTTCCCACTCTACTGAAACTAATCACCTCGTCAGTCAAAGAGAATCAAGTCGAACTAGCGCTCAGGCTGCTGGGCAAGGCGGTGATACATCTACCACTGAACAAGAAGACGCTGATTACGCATATGCTCTTTCCCTTCAATTTCAAGAAGAAGCCCGGCAACAAGAGCAGCAACGACAAGAACAACGCAGCCATACACGCGCAGGCTCGATACCAAATAACCCGCGTTCTTCTTCATCCACAGTAAACACAAACAATACATCAGCCCGTGGTACCACTTCTGGACATCGATATACCCAATCCTCGTCGGCTGCAAATCGCCTTCGCAATAACTCAACCGCCTCATTTCCTTCCCAAAACACCGATAGTCTCAACACCAACAATATACCCGTCGACGGACCATCTGATCATGACAACGACGACGATGCCCCACCTCCATCGTACGATCAAGTCGCGCGCAACAAGACTCTTGCTCAACGACAGCAACAGCAACAACGACAACGACAACGACCATCAACGGGCCACCCTTCCATTGATACTGAGTATTCCCGAAATAACTACCCTGGCGCTGCTGCTGTGGGTCGGAGACAAGAACCATGGCCGCCAATTACTACATATGACAGAGGATCAAGAGATAGAAACGGGAAGGACTGCATTGTCATGTAGACCGTCCTGAATAGGATTATATATATATTAGCTTCCATCATGATTTACGACCCATAGTTCTCTCCTTTTTTTTGTTTGTCTGTTTTCGCCTCTTGGAGTTATCTTCCATCTTGGTTCTCTTTCCATAGCGAAGTCTCAATTTCCGTGACACGAAACTTGGATGACTATACATAATATTAAGCTCATGGCTCGTATATCTACAATACAAATTTCCACCTTATCAGTGGTATTAATTATATCAATTGATATATAATGATTTAGAAATTATCATGAATTCACTCTCATATAAAATAAATTCATTCGATGCAACTAGCCTGTGAATTCTTAATATCACTCCAGATTACCAGATATGTGCACAATTGACCATGCCAGGTGAGAATGTCCAATTGTGTGGGTCTATACTCATATAGTAGTTGACATATCGGACAAATAGGTGCATTGATGCTCGACATATCATACTATTAATAGATGTCTAGGTTTTAATTTCATTCCTTTTATTTTTTTATCTTGATATTTTTATATTAAGTTTTTTTTTTAGATAGATACCTTGTCGCTTACGAGTAATGGGATGAACGCTCACATGGAAAGCAGTCAAGTAAACCAATGTTTGGCCTCCTTTCTTATAATACATGACTTGACATCTTCAAATTACCATTCACATTATCCTCTACTGTACTTTGTTATTTTAGTCGACTTATATTGTGGGCTGAGGTCCAAACTTACTACCATTTATTTCGGTAAATGGAAGTGCATCTACGTCCAACATTCAAACACGCGTCTTAAACCCCAGCCAACCAAAATCCTGGTCAAGCCATTTTACAGACCGTGCCGTTGATATTGACAGTAAAATAGAAACAATTAATAAAGGATAATAATAAAAGAACTCCAATGTGTAGAAGGGTAAATGTGGTGCCATTTCTCGTTATTGGTAAAGGTAGCATTAAAAACGCAGAATGCAAGATACGAGCATAGGTATATAATGATCAGGCTCAAATTTTTCAGCCGTTTTTTCAGGGTGTCTATTTCTCAAGCCTTTCTCCTCCGTTTGGGACTATGTGTACTTGAAGACTCTGGGATTGCTCCCGTTGCTGGAACGCCGAGACCCTGTGCATTTTCGTCAACGGTGTTTGCAGGGCTTGTGGCTTCGCTGTCGGTAAGTGTTTCAACAATGCGGCCGGGTTCGTGGGTATCGTTATTAGAGAGATTAGTTGTGTTGGTATCAAGGAAGTTGTTGTTGAAGGCATTGTCTTTGTGGTAGTCTTCATAGTTGTCGAAGTAACTTGTCGGTGCAGCGCCACCAGCTCGGCCGGTATCGCCGAATAACTCGGAATCAGCACCTCCACCATCGCCGAGGTTGTCGAAATTGAAAAGATCTTTCACATCTGCTGTCGCGCCAGGGTTCTGCTCGGATGCTGCTGCATTCGACATGTCGCTAAATTGGATGTTGTCTTTGCTATCGTTTAGGTCATTTAAGTCGGTGAAGTAGTCCTGGCTATTGAATATCTGGTCAAGATCAAGAGACGGTGGCGGTACGTGACCATCTGCAAGACCTGGGATTTGACCAGTGGGACTAAGCGGTTGTAATAAATTCGTCAAGTTCTGAACCGAGCGGTCTTGCTCTGCCTGCATCTTCATCAAATTGTCGATTTCGTTCCGAGTGTTGTTCAACTGAGCAGAATAGTTTTGTAACATGGGAGGGGGACTGGGGCTGATGAGGGCATTATTCGACGAAGCGGAGGTTGGGTCGTTGACATTTGTTTGATGTGCGATCTGTCGTAGCGCATCTGCACGTTGTTTTGGTGTAAGAGCCGAGTTTCCGCCAGACGTTTCGAGAGAGGATACTATGTTGGGGAAATCAGAGAAGTCCGTCGGAATCCCATTAACAGCGTTGCTGTTCTGAATCATGGACATGATATCTCTTTGTGGTTTCCGTTGGTCGAAAGAAGATCCTGTTGGTACCGGGGGTTGGGGACTGTTGCCATCAGGCACTTCTTCAATAATACCTGTTGATGCCCGCTGTTGTCGGGAGCTCGCTCGCCCACCATGACCGTCGTAGGTAGAAGCAGCTGGAGACAAGGTGGTTGCGCGATCAACTGTACCAGAACCGACCTGTGGCGGAGCCTTCAAAAGTAACGGCTTCTTCTTGAATGCTCCAGGTCCCAGGGGTGTATCATCGCCTAGTGAGCTCAAAACAAAGTCATCGCCGACATCCACAACATTACCTTGGTCCTGTGGAAACGAATTGGCGATGTTCTGTTGGCTCTCGTGGCCCTGAAGGCTGCGATTGTACACCGTAGCTAAGAAGGTAAGGATTGCATTGATCGAGTTTTCATGGCGATTGTGTTGTTCTTGAAAGTTGGCAGCCTGGCCGTATAGTTGTTCATGTTCTCGGCGAAGCTTAGATATTGTACTGGAGATAATCTGTTGTTGCTGTCGTATCGTCTGAAGTTCACGGTAGACGCCACTCAATTGATCCTTAGGAAGAAAGTCCTCCCGAGTGCTTATCGCTAGCTGAGCACGATTCCGCGACCGTTCTTCCCGGTTGCTTTCATCAACATACTCTTCCACATCATTCTCATCGCCATCATCAGTCCTAGCTTTGGCCCCTTTACTGCTACCCTTACTGGTTTGTCCAGACACGTTCTTAGGTTTTTGAATTAGCCACAGAAGATCGGGGTAGCCACGTTTGAAGTATGGATTAGCATATTCGCTGGGACTCTTGTTCTTCCGTTCACTGGCGCGCATAGAATTATCTGATAGACCAACTTTCTTGTGGAACCCGTACATGTTCAGTTGGCGTACGAAGGATGCATAATTATTGTGCTTAAACAATTCCGGAATCAGGGTACGAGCGAATTCATCTTCATCTAACACAATAAACGAGTCGCCGTCATCTGACCATCGGATTAACTCTGTGTTCTTCGATTCATCCAGAAAACTAAGTAGCGGTTAGCAAAGCTTTGATGATACGGGGACTAATGCTCTCAACTCACCTTCTCAACTTCTGGACAAAAGGCGGAATTTGTTTTCTTTTGGCCTGTGCTTCTCGCTTCGCAACCAATGCTCGTTGCTCGAGCTCCGCTACACTTTCTCCCCAACCATCACCTGTATTTTGATCGGTCAAGGGTGGCGTAGTCTGCTCGTACGTGCGGTTTCTATTAATGAGTTGATTCATAGGTCGTCTGGCAATTTGATTGGATTGCGTTACCCCGGCGCTTGCGATGTCTTGGTTTGCGGTAAAAGGCATGGCGTTGTACCCTGCCGAGTCAACAGGGTAGGCGGGAGTCACAGCTGGCGCGTCTTGGCCCCACTGAAGAAACTGGTCATCTGAAAGCTGGGTGTTTGGATCGGTGTAGTTTGGAATCGTTCCCATCGGGGCATGTATCGCAGGTGATGTCCCTGGGGCCGGGCGTTTTCGAGAAGAAACGCTCTGCGAGGCCATCTTGTGCAGTCCCGTGACTCCCGTCTGCGGTGGTCTGCGCTGGCTTCTCGTGAAGTAATATTAAGAGGACCCAGAGGCCACTCTCGACAAAAATATAACCACCAAGCCTTTTTCCGATGCCGATGTGAAGCGATGAGAGTTCCAACTTTTCGTGAAACTCGCACTGAGAGAATCAGTAAACAAAAATTGGCACCAAAAGCGACGACGGCGAAAGGGTTGTTGTCACAAATAACACAGCTCGTGACTTGTCGGACAGACTATGAGCAATTTCTGATTCTCGCTGGAGGGATATCGAACGAGAACTCTTCCGATAATGACAATCAACGACCGAGTGGGGAGTCGACGAATGCTGGCGGTTGTTTCGGTATACTCGCAGATCTCAGTAATTCGGCAGGTAAGTCTTGCGCGAAGTCTAGGGCACTGTGGGGTTACACAGGAGGCGATGGTTGACACCGCAATGCTGGAATGGTAGGAGAGCGATACAAGGCTGGAGGTCGAGGCTGGCGGGATGACGAATTATTTGGCGAAAGGTTAAATCTTCAATGGTCGCAGCCGAGCGCTGATCGGGTAGAGGAGATACGAGGGCTGCAGAGGATCGGTTGGCGAGAAGTGATGTTGCTGGCGATAGGTCTATCAACAGGCAATCGCGAAGGTCGGCGTCGTTTCTCTGAGTCGCGAAAGCAATTTGGGACGAAGAAGCAGTGGTGATAGCAACAATCGACTGATTAATCGATATCATGATTATTCTGCCAAGCCGCAGCGATCTGGCCCGGACCTTATCCGGGCCCCTGCGCCGCTGAGTCATCGATGTGGTCACGTGGCCGGGCTGCCTGTCTTTTATTGTTGCTATTATTACACTGTTGCTAAGTACTACTACACTATATACGACAGATGGTCATCCTTTCTCTCCAATCAGCCGCTTAAACCCGTCCACTACTGCAGTCCACTCACCAGGGTGCTGCGCTGCGAATTCGTCCACCACGCTCAGCGCGGCCAGGTCATCTGCCATGTGCTGTTCTTTGGTAGTACCATCAAGTATCGATGTTTTTCCAAGACTCAGTACGAGAGCATACAGTGCCGGGGCGAGGCCAATTCCAGCAGTGCTCGACAGTTTCTCCACCGGGTCGCTTTCAAGAAGAAATGGATTGGCCGTCAAAGTCCAGAAAGATTGGTAGATGATATCGTGGTCGCGAGCGAATGCGCGTAGCTCCACGTCGAATCCTGTATCTTGGTAGAATCGGTTCTGCACTACGGCGGGCTTCACTGTGACCTCTGGTGATTTATACAGCGCCTCCAATACGGAAATGGAGCAATTTGAGATGCCCAGATTTCGAATCTGGCCGTTCAGGACGTAGCTCTCCGCGGTCTTCCAGGCTTGAATTGTTTGTTCAATGGTAGGTAAAGGCGAATGAAAAACGAGTGTGTCAATGTAGTCACTGTCGCTGCTACTAGATGTTTTGAAATTGTGAAGCGACGATTTTATTGAGGTGTGAACTTGGTCGCTAATGTTCATGTTTGCAGAATAAGGCATATTCTTGGGATCCTGCCCTTGCACTGAGGTAAATTTGCTTTGTATCTGGTAGAAATCAGCTCGCCGAAGTCACACAAGCCATTTATTTCATCATATGTTTCAAGAATAATGCCTAGTTTCTGTCATGTCGTTACTTACGTAAAGCTCTTCTCGTTTCGCAATGCCTTCCTCTAGTGCTCGCCTTACTCCGTCGCCGACAAGATCCTCACGATAATGTTTGGGCTGCGCGGCAGTGTCCACGGCTCTAAACCCCGCTTTCAAAGCTGTGTACACAAGCTCTGCTGTGCGGTCCTTTTTCCAAGCTGTTCCATAGATCAAGGTCGGCATTGTTGTAACCGGCGCATCTCGCGCCAGACCTGGTGGTCGAAGGGGGAGTAAGCCAGAGGACATTTTGGCGAAACGGCTCACTTTTGCCATATGAACGTGGCTTCTATTCGGTCTTGAACAAAAATGTTTATCGAAGATATGACTGGAGCTGTCCCATGTAAAAGACCTCCATTAGTGCAGGATATACCCCACACTAGTTGCGTCACCAGTAGTCAATCCAGCCTTAACGCTATCAATAAGCTCGCTGCACTCGTACTCTAGTTTTGAGCAGTAGACCTTGGGACTTCACAAAGGGGGACTCTGAAAGGAAGACTTGTCTACTCTCGTTTCTGAACAAGCGTCCTCTCATATTCAACTATTCATCCAATGGAATGGTCTCATCTATGAGAGTTGAATGATTCAACCAATCAGAGGGGCGATTTCCGCCCCCGTCGGTAACCAATCAACATAAATTCCTCAGTATGCCGACATCGAACTCTGCGATAACCCTCTTATTTCACCGCAACAGCGTGCCCGACTATGCGATGAATATGATCTGGTCTTCCTGCTGCTGACAGCGACGTATCAGACACAAGTGAAGTAGTCTGCATAACCTCCCAAAATTAGGTATGGCGGGAACCCCGAAAAGCACCGGCTGTAGTACATGCCGACGACGAAAGAAAAAAGTAAGTCTACTGGAACGCGTCCATCCCTGTAATTATTAATCTTCATACTCAACAATGATTAAATGAACAATACTAATTGACGCTCGCCAGTGTGGAGAGGAGCGCCCCAGCTGTAAAGCATGTATATCCAACGGCTGGGTATGTCCGGGCTACGCCAAAAGATGGAAGTTTGTGGATGGAAATGCACAAGTATCGACGAATTACCAAGTTAAGACTCATGTCCACGAGAGAGAGATCTTCAATGATACCACGAACATACGTCACGGGGATCAAACGCGCCATGAGGTGAAGCCTCATAAGAAATCCCAGCTTATGTATGACATCAGTTGGCAGAAATATTCTCGACGATTGACTTCAGAATCTGACGGGCTTGCATCCATGCTTGTATTTATCTTGAATGACTCGTTAGGTCAGAAGTTTTGCCAGATTGGCTCACATGCGAATTTTCTCGACTATATACCCAGCCGCCTGGGGATAAACATTGCTCTGGATTCTGTGGTATCTAGTTTGTGTAGCCTATACATTGATACTCTCACCAGAAAAAGGACTTTTAAAAGTCTTCAGTTATATGGGCGGGGTATATCATCTTTGCAAGCCTGTCTAAAAGACCCCAAGCAACGTTTGGAGTCAGAAACACTGTGTGCATCACTATTACTACAAGTATGCGAGGTAATAACCTCGCTCTACACTGCTAACATAAAGCTAAAGAATGGCTAACTTGCGGCTAGCTCTTGAGAAACCCAGGAAATAGCCGATGGTTCTATCTCTCCAAAGGCTCGAGACTTCTCTTTGAGAGTGCGGGACCCGAAAGATGTGCTAGTGGTTTTGATCGTGCAATGATTGAATCGCAGCGGGTGTGGTTTGTAAGCTTCAGAATTTCCAATTTCAGCTGCTTTCTTAGGGCATTGTTCTGAACTAACATGATATTGAAATACAGATGATACAAGATGTTGGCAGACACCAGCATTGCTTTTTGACACAACCCCAGTGGCAAGAAGTTTTCAAAGTGCCAATTACCACCCCAGTAGATGTTCGAAACCCGATTCTCTCTTTACGGACTAGAGTCTGTGAAGTGCTCAACGACGTCCCTGATATACTGTCAGAAGTTGCTTGCATAGCACTTACAGATGAAAATCAGATTTTTTATACGAAAGCCCATCAGGAAGACCTTATATGCCGCTTGATAATACAAAAAGAAAGTATTCAAAGGTGGTATACAACAGAGCTGCAGCCATTGCTTTGCGGTGGTGGCGATTCTCGTTACTCAGCGGTCGTTCTTGCCGTGATCGATTTTATTTCCAGCTCGGCTCTTCTTGCAGTGATCGATGCATTGTCTACCATGACGTCCAAGTCTGAGGAGTACGGGCTGAATGGCCTCCTCCCCGAATACCAGCCCGCGATCATTGACTGCGAGACCGCAGTGCGAGCATCACTCAACTATATCATTGGCGTTTCTTCGCTCGTCGCAGAGCCGTTGCAAATCGCAACCCAGCAGACCAGCTTGTTGACCAGCCACTCCTAATTGTATCAGGATAGACAAATGTACAATATTGCTCGTTATCCGTGTTATTTCTTGAATAATCTTGCCTCGTTCTGGTTTTCTAGATAAATATTCGGCCCCACTGAATTTCCCTTTTGAGGGTGTATCTTGCGCGCTGACCAATCACATCCGCTCATTGGAGGTCATTCTTTCCTTCTTCTCAGTCTCATTCTGCGCCTGTTCCACTCCTGCATTGATCATGTCGGACAGTTTAGGGTATGCCAACATGCATCGCTGTATAAATACGCCAGAGGTCCCAGCAGACTGGTCTGGTAGATTCCTCAGTAAATATAATTTATCTCACTTCGGTACAGAAAACTATATATCCGCGTGAGAGTTCTGCTCAAGAATCGTGTATTGTATCTAAAAGCACACAGGACACAGATGTATCCCGTCAAAAAGGTATTTCATTTTTTATTTCCATCTCAATAGGAGAAAGAGATATGCTAAGACTTCGTAAGGCTATCATCATCGGTGCTGGTCCAGCCGGCCTAGCCGCTGCTCTGCGACTGCAGAAATCTCATAACATCAGCAGTGTCATTTACGAGCTTCGTCCGACACCGACCACAATTGGGGGCTCTATCGGCATTCCATCTAATGGGTTGCGGCTGCTAGATCGTCTTGGCGTGTACAAACCCCTTACTCAGATCGCAAATACAGACGAGCGATTTATTCTTCATTCAACAACGAATGATGCTATCCTCGCAGAGTCCAACTTCTCCGGCGAGGCTATGGAGCGAATCGGGTATGGCTATATGCGTGTCAAACGTACTGATTTAATCTCTTGTCTCCTGGATGCAGTGCAAAGGGAAGGAACCCCCATTCATTACGGGAAGCGTATCGTGTCAATTGATGAGCAGGATGAGAGAGTGACGGCAAAGTTTGAAGATGGCACGCAGGATACAGCGGACATTCTGCTTGGCTGTGATGGTATTCATTCGAGTGTCCGGACTATGCGCGTGGACTCTACTCTAAAGCCAGAGTATTCGGGTGTTTCGGCCATGTTTTCTTTGCTCAGACGATCCGAACTTCCTGCTGATTCACCGCCCGTGACGTGTTTCAATTCGACATTTACCACAGATGGACTGCTTGCTATAATATCTTGCACTGCTTCAAATGATGAAATCTTCTGGTTCTTCTCGGGTGAGGTACCTGTCCCAGAGTCTGGAGAAAACGGGTGGGAGGAACACCGCCATAAGGAGGTACAGGAATTTAAGACCTCGATCCTCAACGTGCTCGGTCAGGTTCAAGGTCGATGGGGGAACTTTGTGCGAGAAGTCATTCATAGAACAGAATCAATTTCTTTCACCCCTATCTACCGACTTCCGCTGGGCGGAACGTGGTCTCGTGGTCGGTGTTTATTGATTGGAGACGCTGCTCATGCCATGCAGCCTCACGCAGGGCAGGGAACTTCCATGGCATTGGAGGATATATTTGTGCTTTCGCATGTCTTGAAGCACTATCCGGATGGTTCCGTGCATGATATTTTCTCAAAATACGATGAAGTTCGGCGGCCTCGCGTGACCAGAATCTATACGGCATCCGAGCAGAACGGACAGCTGTGGAAGAAGACGGGCTCTTGGGGCCTTTGGTTTAGGGAGAATATGGTCTGGGCGATGTTCTCCCTGGCAAGTGTTTTCGGTCGCAAGAGGGGCGTCATACCATTGGATGACCTGATCTATGACCCAGAGGAGGAGCCAATCTCCTAGGATTTCAGCTTATGGTGTGCTAAGAATCTGATTTGTATATGTATGGGATAATACCTGATATAGAACAAGCCCATCACTCTTTCGATGGATACCTTTGTAACGTTTTCCTATTTCGTTTATCATTTTAAAACAACGGGTACAATGCAAATGATCAATATCTTCCCCATCCTGAAATCGAAAGAATCAGGCGCCAATTGCTGCCTGGAAGTAGGACAGTTAGTGTGGGGTTTTGTGAAGCCATCTCTGTGCCTGCCCGCCCAGGGTGAACTCCTCCGCTTCACCCTAGCCAGGAGATCAACCAGGTCACCACACAAGGCTCTACCTGAGAGTGAGGCTCGAATCAAGGTACAGTCCCACGTACCGGGTGCAAATTTCACTGCTAGACCGCCCGAGGCCGCCAACATAGGTTGAACCTGGGCTCAGCCTCGCGGGGCAACGGGCTTGTGCTGAGTGCGAGGTGCATACCGACTGGTTGGCTGCATGGATCGGAAACCGGTGCGAGTAGCCCAATAACCCGGGCACTGCAAGACAGGACATAGTTGAGAACTTTATTGTGTTGGACGATGAAGATAATAAATCTGCGTCGCGGCTGCAGCTGTGCTACGGGGTTGGATCCCTCATCCCTCGTCAAGCTGCAGCCTGAATCAATCTCGCTTGGATATCTCCTCGTTATATCCCCCTCAGGGTAGATTTCATTCTCTGGTTTTCTATAAGAAATAGTATCTAATGTTCAGCTCCATCAGTTCATAATGGACCCTATATCTGCTGTTGGCGTTCTTTCTGGGGCTTTGCAGATTGCACAAATCATCGGCCAGACGATTGCTGCTTTGGCTTCCCTTCGTGGGAAGATTAAAATAGCTGATATTACTATCAGATCGTTGATCACAGAGCTGTCAACTGTGAAGTCTGCGATATGTCACCTAGAGGAAATGAGCAAATACAATGGCGACAGTTTTGCATCAAACACGGAATATTGTGGCGGGTTGGAGGTTGCCCTTGAAGGCTGCAAGGCTGTGATGGAGGTTCTGTGGGTAGAAGTACATAAATTGACATTTTCCACCACTGGTGACTCGAAAGTTGGCTTTGCAGATCGTTTCAAAGTGATGTGGAATGACGGGTTGATGACTGATCTGCGCGACCACCTGCAGTCTCAAGTACATGCACTAGATTTCTTGCTACAAGTTTGTCAGTGGTAAGTGTCCAAATGGGTAGATAACAATTGATTATGCTAAACTTTCTTATAATGCACAGCTACTCTACAAAACAGCAATTGGAAATTCTGCAAAGAATTGAAAACCGTCAAATCCTCGAGAAGGTGGCCAGTGAGACTACGAGCCTTCGAAGCCGCTTAAGCAGAACAAACAGCTTGAGAAGTGTTCCATTGCATTCTGGTTCTTCTACCAAGCCGCCATTATTCATCGCGGCTATTAATGACACGACACTAATCGATGAATTCTCGCCTTCCTCCACAGTTGGCGGAGATATGTCAAACTTCCGCAAAGCCGAGCCTGATATAGCTGCCCTTACAAATCAGAGTTCTACTCTGGTCTCTGGAAATACTTGGACAAATAAAGAGCTAGTGTTCAGACCTGCTTTACGACCTATCATCACTGCTTCGCCCGAATTCCAAGAGCAGATCCACAGCGCCCCCCTTGAAGCTCGGCCGAGTCGTCGTTATGGGGGTGGTCGACCATGGCACTCAGCAGATAATTCCCCAGAGTCTCCAAACGACAATTCACACTCAACTTATAGCCCTAGAAAAAAGGGCAGTATATTCTCTTTGTTTCGAAAAAAGCAAAGCGGCAATATCACAACAAACCTTGCCAATCCGTCCTCCCGAAGCTTGGTGCGAAGCCCAGCGACAGGATTGTCCTCTCGAAGGATGAAGTGGACTCATGAATTTGACTCAAAAGTCAGCATTGATCTAGCAACAGCTAGTGATACCGGCTTTATTCCAGAAATCGTACGAGCCGCCCAACTAGGGTCTCGCTTTGAGGTAGAAAGACTTATTGCAAGCAACCACGACATCGAAGCTCGACATTTTCCTTCAGGGAAAAATGCACTATTAGTGGCTGCGCATTGTGGAAGAGAAGATATTGTTGAGCTATTACTCCAAAACAACGCTAATCTAGATGTATGCGATTCATCGGGGTCAAACATGCTCCATCTCGCTGCATCGCGAGGTCATCTCCCCGTTATGGACCTGCTATTTATGCAATGGCAGAGGCCTGACATCGAAGGAAAAACCGTAAATCATTGCACACCTCTCTATATGGCTGCCAGTAACGGACATCTGGAGGCAGCCAGGTTTCTGCTTTTGCAAAATGCTAAAGTCAATGCCCGGGCAGGTGATCAGACAACGGCCTTGCATATCGCGGCTAAACAGGGCGATATGGAGATGGTAGGATTATTAGTATCCTATGCAGCAGATGTTGACGCTAGAGATAGCCACATGATGACCGCCTTGCATTATGCAAGTCAGGGTGGCTTCGTAAACATCATCGATTTACTTGTCTCACACAATGCCAGCATTGATATCTGTGAAATCGAGCAAAAAACTCCTCTTATGTGTGCTGCATTGAACGGTCAATTATCAGCTGTGCGCGCCCTTCTCAAGAATAAAGCCAATATTCGATGCCTTGATGGACAAGGCATGAATGCCCTGCATCTAGCCGTCAGCAAAGGCCATGAAGAAGTTGTCGATATTCTGGGCCAGAAACGGGGGACATTGTTGTCAACCACCTGTCAAGGCAAGACCGCACTGCATATTGCTGCTGAAGACTCGCAGTTTGCTGTGGTAGAATACCTGCTACGCAGAAACCTCCCTTTGGAATCCCTTTGCCGCAATGGTCTCACTGCACTTCATTACGCTTCCTTGGCCGGCAGAGCGGATGTGTTTCAACTACTTATAACGTCCGGGGCGGACGTGGAGGCAACAACGCCTAATAAGGACAGACCGATACACCTAGCCGCAGCAAAAGGTTTCACTCATCTGATAAGTATTCTTCGCGATAGAGGTGCATTCTTGGAAGCAAAAAACTCACAAGGGGACCGCCCAATAAGCGTAGCCTGTCGACACGGTCGTGAAGATACTGCAAACACACTGCTGGATCTCGGCGCACAGTTACTTCTACAAGACAACCCCCTGAACCGTGACTCGCCGCTATGTATAGCCGCGATGAAAGGCCATAAAGAAACTGTGGAGCTATTACTCAAGCGAGGAGCACCTCTTATGGCACAAAACCGATTGGGATGGTCACCCATTCGTTACGCAGCACATTTCGGCCACCTAGAGACATTGCGCGTCCTTATTTCCGCTGGTGATACAAGTCAAGAGGAAATGAAGAATTTCTTCCTTAACTACGTGGGACCGTCGGCTGTGAAGGTCGAGTTTTGTCAAAATGCGAATATCTCAGACGAGCGAAAGACACAAGTGATGGATATTCTGTGTAGAGCCCAGCATAAACTTTTGACACATACCCCATCCAGTTCTTATATCTCATCCCCTTCCTCTTCTTCTACTAACTCGGATCCACCAATGGGGATGGAAGATAAAACTGCCTGGACATTGAAGAATCACCCTACATTTGTGAAGTTTTCCCCATCGAATTTTCGTGTGCCACCATCGCGGTCGTTAGGGGAAATTGAAGGGAAATCGGTATCCATGAGCTCTAGTCTAAGAGAAAAGAATGATGCAGACAGTGTTGCAACCAGCGACGAGGAGGGAAATGACGAAAAGAATCAAGTCGGAAACGACTCTCCAGACACCCCTCAGGAGAATGTATCGTGGCATTTACCGCACTACTCGTCCGCCTCTTACCCTCTCCATGCTGGATCTCAGATGTGTGGTGCGTCCGTGAATTATGCAGAGCTGGGGAGTGTGCAAATCCATGAGTTACCTGCTACTGCTGAACTGAGAGTTGAGTTGCCTGTAATTGAATTTTACGCATGAGCCGCAACTGAAGACTAGAGGCGGGGGACGATCAATTAGGCTGCTTGCGAAATAATGCATTGACCTTAAAGAAGTCCATCTTATACTATATGCAACCATTCCTTTCCCAATGTATATTAACATCAACATTGCCCTAATTCCATACCCATAAATCAAAAGCATAAGACTCACGAACTCAAGCATTCAAGTGTAACCAATAAATTCCGGGTATCTAAAACTCTAAAAAAAAAATCCTTGTCTTAATATATAACCTCTAACCCTGCCGGAAATTGTTCCAAAAAAGTAGGATACCCCATCCCATCCATAATTGGGATTTCTGACCCCCAGTCTGGGATTGGGTAGAAACTGTCTTCGTGACTCGACAAACTGTCTGCACCTGGTGACTGCAGCTCCGGACTGGAGAAAGTGGTTGAACGTCCAAGTCCCGGTTCGGCAGACGTCGTCTCGTCGCTTGACTCTGACGGATGGCGGTCGTATACTTGCTTCCGAGCCATAGGGTATGTCCCCAGTGGGTTCAAGATGTATTCTAAGGAAAACTGGGATGTATTTGGAGTGTTGGTGGTGGTATTGTCGACCCCGTCCATCGCAACGCTGCTGTTGCTAATACTAGAGTCTATCGATGAAGTGACTCTTCTTCGTCCTTGGCCGGCGCGCTCGTGAGCGAAAAGGATGTTGAAGCGTCGAAGTGCCTGGTTGGCAGATTCGTAGTACCGGTCTGCTTTGATGTATCTCTGAAGATATTTGAGGATTTTCACGTTGCTTTGGAGGATTTCGAGGTAATCGTTATGGGAGAGTAGGGGGAGTATAGGTTCGGGTTCGGACCATGAACTGAGACCCGTGACCAGCACGCTACTGCATATCTGTGTATGCACTGCATACGGAATATCTATGATGCTTTGCTTGTGGCAATTCCATAAGTCCTTTAGAAGGGAGCCGATATAAGCCGCTTTACTGATGCATGTGCGATGGCAGAGATTTATGAACTCTGCCGGCGCGTTTTCACGAATCCATCTTGTGGCACCATTGGGAAAGACCAACTTCGGCACCCCAATGCGATACAGATCATTGAAAGTTTGCGAAATGAGAATATGAAGGCCGAAAAATAGATTCAGGCGACCGGATGCCTTGTAAATGTAGATGTTTTCGGGTGACATTTTGAGGCTCTCCGTAATAGAACTCTCAATATCCCTTAATTCAGCATCGAGCTGGTGGAATTGCGTGTTAGGGGTTGCCTGCCATGGGATATCTCCATCCAAGTGTTTGACATATCGTAGTATCTTAGAGCGAATGACCATCGCCCTGACATAATATCCCCGCATGTCGACATTTTCTGCAGCTCTATTGGCTAGAGCAGGGTCGACAAAAGGCAACAGCTTGCCTCGGGGTAGCATTTCCGTGATGCACGGTGTGTTTCGTACAAAAAGGTCTTCGGTACAGGGCAACTGGACCTGCACATCGTCGGAGGACATAAAGCGAAGCTGGTCAATACCACATTCGATAGATGCATCCAATAGATAGCAAGCCCATAAAAGACGCCGTCTGCTTTCATTAAGCGCCCACGACGACTGGCCCCTTTGACACAGAACATCGTAGTCATTCTCGATGTTGAGTTGCAGAAGTTGTACTCGTCTAGCGATGAAGCCGGAAATCAGAAATCCTTT
Source organism: Talaromyces proteolyticus (assembly GCF_021365285.1). Classification (NCBI taxonomy): domain Eukaryota; kingdom Fungi; phylum Ascomycota; class Eurotiomycetes; order Eurotiales; family Trichocomaceae; genus Talaromyces; species Talaromyces proteolyticus. Next base: position 2,009,424 of record NW_025764282.1, on the reverse strand, counting down.
TGTGTAATCGCCACTTCGTAAATAATGCTCGTGGAGGAGGATCTCAGTCATGAGGCATTCGACAGATGGGTTACCAAAATTCGAAAAGACGCACTGCATGGCCGCCTCCGCCCAGCCCTTGCCGGCATCGAAGAAGCGGATGCTAGCGCTTACGTCTTCCTCGTTCGTACCGTGGAGTTTTGCGTAATAGAATGGAGCAGCTAAAGCACACATGATGTAGATAAGGCCCGACACTTCGGAGTAGACTTTCCGATGGTCTTTAAAACGCTCCATAAAGCTCGGGATGTGCAAGAAGCCCATGCAGCGCACGGTGTGGATTTGGGCAAAGTAGATGTCGATCAGCTCGCGAATCTGATCGATGGGAGGCAGATTCCTCGTCGCCAGCCATGTCGGCATAGAGCGCGAGAATTTCTGCGGGGTGGTCGACTCCTCTCGGAAGTCGGAGTCTGGCTCGTAGAAACTGCACTCGATGCCCTTCTTGGTGCATCTGGTGCATACAGGACCGCCAGAGCATTTGGCCTTGGTCCGCTTGCACTCAAAGCAGGATCGCAGGACGCGTCGGCGCTTGAGTCCAGCCTGGGTGATGGAGTCGCTGGGACAGATGCCTGCATCGCTGGCAGCACCGACATCCGCGGCGGCTTCCGTCGCATAGACGCAGTGCTCGCCAAATGCACGGCATTTGTTGCAGCACCCAGGAGTGCGATCGCACTTGATCTGGTGGTTTTGCAGAAGTGGTCAGCAAACCGAGGCGGCACCGTGGCTGATTAATTGCCAGCGAAGAAACTACTCACCTTCCGTCGGCGACAGATCAGGCAACTAGAGGGTTGTTGTGTTGACTCGACCATGACATCTCTTGTTCGCAGCGCGACTTCGAGGGCGCAACAAATACCACGGGCAGACAGGCGGTCCGATGCAGCAGAGAACACAGTCACAATCCATGATGGAGGAAAAGGGGCGTTGTCAGCGACGCTGCGGGGGCGCTCGGATCACGCGAGCGTACCAGAAAATGATGTTATCGCCAAAGTGCGGCTGGCTCTGGATCTTAGTGTTCTTGGGACAGAAACCCGACTGCCGCCCCCGTCGGATGTCGCTCCCTCTTTGCACTACTTCGCTAAATTGCATTCCACTACAACCAGGCATGAGGCCATTCTTGGCTTATTTGAGCTACAATGGCGCCATTCGCGGAGTCGCTGACACTGGCAACTGGAGTCGCATTAAAGGCAGCCAGTAGGATAATGGATGATGCATAATGCTCGTTTTTTAATAGCTCCTCCCTATTCGATCCCCCATATACGTACTTTCTAACCTGATCCTTGCCTGGGCAGTTCCCAGCGCTGCAAGGGGCTCGCAGTTTCGTGTATTCGACAACACCGCCTCCACCAACATCTTGATCGGTTATGGGAGCACCAACATCAACTGGATCCCCGCGTATGTGTGCAATCCGCTGGCTGAAGGGGAAAACCTGCCCTCGGCTACAGAGCGGCAAAGTATGGTGTTAAAAAGGAGCATTTATCCCCGCTATCCTTTGGTACTCGACTGCGAGGACCTCTACTTCAGTAGGGAGATTAGTAGATAGTATTACTCACCATAAGGGAAACTTAGTGGTGTGCACATTGTGTATACCCGGACCTGGGCCGGGTATACACTCTGGCTTGATTCATTTCTATTGAATACATCTTACTTTTTAATTTGATTAAGTAACTAAATACGATCGTCTGCTCAAAAGAAATCTCATATAACGACTGGAAAACCTTTCCCCATACTCGATTTATAACATTGATTCCAGGCTGGTGAATTCATTATTCGAAATTTACTCAATATACTGCCTTGATATTTATCAATTGACAAACACGCACTTAGACTTCAACATCCTCAAAAGTCTTTGTGTCCACTTCCGTCTGTTCAGCCGCATAACCAGCCTTGTTCAACGTCAATACAGTTGGAACAGCCACCACCAAGCTTCCAATGGTAAGACCCCAGTTCATCGCAAATTGAGTCATAGCACTGACCCCATTAGCATTCACTCGCCAGGCCATTGCTCCACCAGCAGGCTTAAGAGCCGAGTAAGCACCGACAATAACTGCATTGACTACCGGGTCGTGCGACTGTGCCCCGATGATCCAGTAGCAGTAAGCCTGCCAGAATGCATCATAGGCGCCATAGAAGAAGTACAGAAACATGGGACCGAGAAATACGCTTCCGGCTTTGTAGTCAATGTCCTGCTTGAGACCGTTTCGCAGGCGCTTGTCATCCCAGACCTGGAATTTGTATCCTCCACCCCAGATAACCATCCCCGTGACAAGAAGTATAGCCCAGCCAATTTTTGCTCGGGTTCGCCGATTTATCTGGTTGATGTCTAGGATGTAGCCCATCAAGAGTCCGCCGACCATCTGCGCAATCCAGTACAGCGCACTATTGAGCGACCGGGTTCGCAGGTTGAATGTCATCCCGTTGACATCGTTTTGCTGATATGAATAGAACACGTTGGCATTGAAGAACATAGGGTATAGGCACATAACCTTCCAATCAAACACGATTTTGATGCTCTCGAAGATTGTAATCTTCAAATTAGCCCAGTTAAGTTTCTTCGATTCTTCCGAAATACGACCACCGCTATATTTGCGAGATAGGAACTCGGTGGATGAAACAAATACAGACAAGACCCAACCGAATAGCATGACCACAATGTATGCGATATACGTGGAGTCAGTGACTGTGCCGGATTTGGAATGATAATTGAGTCCAAAACTAGCAAGCGAACCGATAGCTCCTCCAAGATTAAATATCACCCAGAACAAAGCGATTGCTCTTCCTCGGGTGCTATCGTTGGTATATGTGACCATGATTGTGCCTTGCGCAACCCAAAAAAATGCTGCGCCGAGACCCAGCAATGCGCCTGCAGCAATCACAAATGGGCCATTCGCAGTTCGATTGAAGTTGAGCAAAGACCCTGCGTATAGGGCATATGTCCACCCACCAAGGAGAAGTGACAGGCGAGGGCCGAGATATTTGTAGAAAGCACCGACAAAAACTAACGCGGCACCAGCAGTACAGGCGTGCGTCGCAACATTGGAGTTGGCAGCAACAGTACTGTCAACCTGGCCGGATCCCCCCATTCCAGTGAGAGCGTTGTACATCCCGGGATTGCAGAATGATATCAACGAGATCAGGAAAACCTGGAACCACGGGTCATGATATATTTTGAGGAGGATACTTCTGGATGGGGTAACATCGCTATTTTGGATAGACGAGGTTACGTCCGTTCCAGATTTAGTAGCTGACATTGTGGAATACGATGTGATTTTGATTAAGAGAAGGCTGCTTCTTGAGACGTCTGAGTAGGCGAAAGGGGATGAGAGCCTATATATACCCTGGCGCAGAAACACTATCTCGAAAGCGCGAATGGACCGCGATCCGAAGATGGGTCTCAAAAAAACATTTGGGGGGACCACATGAACGATATGACAAACAAACTGGATTCGAGTAGTAATCGGGGGAGACCTCTTCCTAGAATAAAAAGTTGGCTTTCTAATTTGCGAAACTTTTCATCCGGAAATCGGGCGCGGATGTCGCCTCCCGACATCCGCATACCTCGCCTACGAGCACTCCTAAACACGCCTTGATTGCGTGCGCCATACGCAGCTGTCTGCATAAATAAAAGTCGATTGCCTGTGATATACGTTCAAGGAATTATTTTTCAGGCGCTAATAATTAGCGTCATGACGCCATCAGAGCATATCGAGACTTTGGGCCAGCTCCAGACCGAAGCTCGAAACTCGGTAGCGCACAAAATCGACTTTCTCGACACTCTAGGACTTTGCACTGCTTTCAATCAGGAGGAAGAGCAAGTAGCGGGCTCGGTTGCGTGCTGTCTGCCTATAATTGCATCACTAATCGATGATCTGGTAGTCCGGCTCAAAGTCGGAGGCAGACTCATATATGTCGGTGCAGGGAATAGTGGCCGAGTAGGCTTTATGGACAGCAGCGAGCTGCCGGTCACTTTCTCTGCGGATCCCAGTCAGTTTCTGGCTGTTGTTGCCGGTGGGACTGAAGCTATTATCCAGGCTCGAGAAGGTGCCGAGGATTCTGAGACTGACGGGGTTGCCAAACTTGAGGCGCTACAACTGACGTCCAAAGACACAGTCATAGGCATCTCTGCGTCAGGAAGAACACCATTTGTTCTTGGTGCACTCAAGGTGGCTCTAAGAAGAGATGCACTTACCGCTGGAATTACCAACGCACAGCCGTCCAGTATTGATGACCTTGGAGTCAAATATACCATATGTGCCTTGGTAGGACCCGAGTTCCTTGCTGGCAGCACTCGCCTAAAAGCAGGTGGTGCTGCCAAGCAAATTCTCAACATGATCAGCACATGCACTATGGTAAAACTTGGAAAGACTTATAAGGGTCTCATGATTGATGTCCGAGTGAAAAATGACAAGCTCAAGGCTCGAGCAAGAAGAATTGTGCGCCAGGTTTGCGAAGGAACCCCAATACACGTTCTGGACGACACAAATGGAACACAATCAACAAGAGTTCTCAAAAATTCAGAGACAAGTGAAGCCGACCCTGCTCTCGATCAACTTATAGAGCAGTGCGGGGGGAGCGTCAAACTAGCCTGTGCTGTAGCTACTTCTGGTCTGAATCCAGATCTCGCTAGGCATCAGTTGCAATTAGCAAATGATAAGTTTCACATATTTGTTGAGAGACTGAGAAATCAGGCCTCTCCACAAGGTTTATACACCCCTAAAAATTCCGAATACTTTCTTTGTGTCGATGGTGGCGGAACAAAATGCACGGTATCCATTGCCACACGGTCCAAAGTCGTGGGAAAAGGGACAGCAGGCGCTTGTAATTTTAACTGTGTCACTTTAGAGGACATTCTTACTCAAATAAAATTAGCTACATACCAATCCTGGTCGTGTGTGTCCAAAACATACGGCCTAGGTATGGCCGACATCCCCAGGTTTACACGGGTCTGGGTAGGACTTGCTGGACTGTACCATGCTGCCGACCAGGTTGAAACATTAATACAACGTCTAGAAGAGCTTTTTGGAGTTTCTTTCCACCATGGTACCTTACGCCTCACAAGCGACGATATGCTGCTTAGTTCAGGAATCGTCACAGATAACTCGGTTGAAACTGGTGTCTCGGTAATTGCAGGAACTGGATCTGTGGCTACCGCGTTCAAAAGGGATTCTAGAGGCGAAATTATCCAGTTAGGTCGGACAGGAGGATGGGGGTATCTCTTGGGTGACCACGGCAGTGCATTTGATATTGGAAAAAGAGCACTGCAAACTGTGTTGGCTGGTATAGAGCAGAGCCAATTTGACGATGCGCGGAAGACCAGTGAACTTGAATCTCGAATTCTAGCTAGACTCAACTGTACCAAGAGAGAAGTTCTCTCAAATGTCTTTGGAGCCGGGTCACAACCGAAACGTCAAATTAGTGACCTTGCGAATGTTGTTACTGCCTTGGGATTTAGAAAAGATAATCCTGACTCCCAGGCTCTCGCCATCCTGAAATCGGCAGCCGGGTCCCTGATTGACCTTATCAAGCCGTTGTGTAAGGCTGGATTATGTGATCCCAGTAGAAGCGCGCTTATCTTGTCAGGGGCTTTGATGGGACTTTCATCCTATCAGGACCTGATCCTAAAGAATTGGAGCGAGCAGCAACTAGAGCCGTTCAAAAAGGTCGTGGTAGTGGACGATGTGTCAAGCTATGCGGCGCAAATTCTAGCAAAGCAATCTGTAGCTGTGCAGGAGTGAGATTAAGTTCAAGAAACGATGATTGAAATGATGATTCATGATAAAATTCCTCGTGATGTCTCAAACATCGACATGGTTGATTCTTAGAACAGTTAATAGCATGAACCACCCATCGATGGCTACTTAAAAGTGTTTCGATTGATGTATATTTTTGGCGGTCAAGGATTTTGACATTAGTGTTGATATGATGGAAAGTAAGATGCATGTTGATGACTCTTGATGTGGCTCGCTATGGCAGGTATATTTGTATACTCGCGGAAGTTCCATCTCACTCATCTCTTCGTTTATAGACATAGGCTTACATGCAACCTCCAAAAGGAGATAGAAAAATCAATAAAATCGAACGGCATCAATTGGTGAGTTGAATATATTTGATGCCATTGGGTCTGCCCCAGGTGTAAATGTGGGACCACTGCGGCTTCCTCATTTTCTGCTCAGGAAACAAGGCTCACTCTCCTCATGCATCTCTCAGAGCCATCATCAACAACATCTGAACCTGATGTTAACGATCCACCATTGACATCAGTCGCCATTGGTTCTGTTTCCTGTATACATATTTCGAATGAGAGTTGCAAAGGCATGCAGACAGTGCAGGGCTGGAAAGCGCAAATGCATTCCAGCCAAGGCAGACAACCAACCCTGTACCCAATGTCTACAGCGAAAACAGTCATGCTCGCTAACTGTCAGTTTGCAAAAGAATCAACCGAAAACCATTGCGCCTGGTCCTCAGTCTCTTTTGAATCAGCCCGCATTAGTCTGTAACGTTGATAATGCAACGCGTGACCAGCTTGTGGACTTGTACCTACAATTGATTCATGATAAGCCGCATACAATGTTTCACCCGCCTACATTGCTTGCCCAGGTTCGCGAGGAAACTCTGCCGAAAGCTATTCTTTTCGGTATTATGGGGCTGGCAGCCAGGTATAAGTTCATCGTACAGAAAATTTGTAGTTTCTGAAAAGCCAAATCTAACGCCTTTTGGAAGATTTTCTGATGACCCTGGCACTCGACAACAAACGGAAGAATTCTTCCAACTTGCTAAAGAGTTCTTCAAGATAGACTCACTTAATGTGAATCTTGAAAATATTCAAGCTAGTGTTCTTGTGGGCAATATTTGTGGAGCCGAAGGGCAGCCACAACTTGAGTCTTTGTTTTTTGGTAAGCTTTTTTCCCTTCGGAGGACACTATTTGATGATAACGTCTTCTATTTAGGAATTGCATTCAGACTGGCTCAAATACTTCGTCTACCTACTCCAAGTCCTCAAGATGGGCCAATTAAGAGGGAAATTAAACTTCGAGTATGGTGGTCGCTCTACATGATCGACCAATGGTCCTCTGCTGGGTTGGGGGTTCCTCGACAACTCACCGATGGCGACCGCTATCCATTACCTATGATGGAACTCGAATTCTGGCAGCCAAACCTAGAGGCTCTAGCCAGAGAGGATACTTCGGATGAGAAATTTGGTCTCTGGGGCTATATGATTATATTGGCAAAAATATTCGGTCGCATTCAGAATCTGCACCAAAGTCTCGCCAATGCTGTATTGAATGATGCAGATGCAGAGAAAATCACTAATAGCCTTTCTAGTGATTTAGAAAGCTTTATTGATATTCTGCCATCAGATTGCCACTTTTCCGTAACAAATCTCAAGAGCCATGCAGCTTTAGGCCTTGGACGAGCATTTGTTGCCCTTCACCTAGGGTATCACCACTACGCCACCCTGCTTTACTTTCCATACTTAGATGTCCAACTAAGAGGAGTGGCAAATAAATCACTCTACGCAAGTCGCTGCAAACACCATGCTGCAGCGTTCAGCGATTTACTCAAACTATCTCACGAGATAAAGGGATGCGGGGCAGTATATTTCATAGTTGCACATATGACGGTAGTTTCTTCTGCAGCATTGCTCCATACCCTATTGTTTGGTGAACATGAAGAATTGACGCAAACGAGATCGAGGTTGTATGAAAACTTTGCAACTCTGATGAAGCTCAAAGAGTACTGGCCAGCTGTTGAGATGATGGTAAGTCTTCTAAGGATTGCACTACTGGTAAAGGGAATCTACTAAGAGGCTATTGTTCAGATCGAGAGACTTTTCACCTTCCAGAAAGCCTGTATGAGATCTATGGAGAAGATATACACCGTTGATAAATGGATTGTGAAATTTTTACTCCAGCACTCTTTTCCTATCGAAGAGTCTTCTTCCACTATCGATCCCCAACTTTCCGAGAGAGGGAAAGTTGCCAATGACACGTTATCCGTACTTCGGCAATCATCCATGTTTACAACACACGCGGCTATTTAAATCAATTCATGTTTCTGCTTTATCAAGAATGCTTCTCTTCTGGGTCTTCGTATTTCGAAGGAGATTTTCCCACATGAGCAACGTTGGCACTCTCGCCATCAAACAACTCTGCAATCTCCTCGAGTGTCGGTCCCTTTGTTTCAACAAAGAAGAACCAGATGGCTAGACACTCAACGACAAGAATGGAAATATAGACAAAATAGTATCGCCATTGTAAATGTTGGAGGCCAATCGGATTCACATACTGGTTGAACACCGAGGAGGCGGCAGTGAGCGCGAAACTGACGGCTAATCCTTTTGCTCGAATGTTGAATGGAAGGATTTCGGCACAATAAGCAACTGTCAGACCTGGCCACGCAAACCCAGCAACACCATAGAAGATAAATATCATTGCAATGACAGCACTGCCTGCAGAAGAGTTCCCGGTTTGTGCATAAACGGCAGAACAGCTGTGATATTGTCAGATTACTTTTCACATTTTGATCTGTCCAAGAAAATTACCCAGTCCAAATACTAAAACTGACCAACATGCCGACGCCTGCGATCATGAAAAGTGTTCGTCGACCCCAGAGATCCACCAAGAAAGATGAAAAGCCAATTGCGACAAGGAAAGACCAAATTTGCAGGCCTCCGTTAATCATTGACTGGTCATAGGATGCCGTTATTCCAACCGAGTTAAGAATGTCGTGAAGGTAATAGGATACGAGTCCATTTCCTGAGCATTGGGAAAAGAATGATACCATGGCGATTATAAATAGTCGCTTGCGGTTACCTTTCGTCTGTAATAATACTTGCCATCCATTCGACGAGTTTTCTTTTTCCAATCGAATGGTATCCTGGATTTCACGGAATTCCCATTCGCAGAAACGATCGTTGACGTCGCCATTTCCATGATACTATGAAGGTCAGACTGCTTACTGGGTCTGTTTGAAAATGAAGGTAGTACCTTGAGAAGGATTTTGTAAGCTTCGTCACCGCGGTCCTTAGAGCAAAGCCAACGAGGACTTTCAGGTAGCAGCCAGATCCCCAAAAGTTGTAATGTTGGCATTGCTGCTTGCATTCCAACGGGAATCCGCCATGCGGCATCTGAAGTATACTTGAGCGTTCCAAAGACTGTCCATGCCGCAATAATTGACCCCAAATACCACAGAGTGTTATACATAGTCGTCAATGTGCCGCGGTGTGATGGGTGTGCAAGCTCAGTGATTAGTAGGGGCGCAGAACCTTGTGATATATTGGATCTAAGCTCAACATGTTAGCGATAGGAAATATAATGCGTGAAACTACACTAACCCGAGACCAACTAGAAATCTACCTGCAATAAACATGCCGGAGTTGACTGAAGGAACAACCTGGATGATGGTTCCGACAAATATTATTATCAGGCCAATCGTGACACCAGCCCTACGCCCAATGATGTCTGCAGCATAAGATGCTGGAATTCCGTCAGCTACGCATCAAATCTCGTGGATACTCTCGAAAACATACCGAAAAACAGAGCGCAGATACCACCTATGTTTTGAATCGCCGTGAATAGGCCCAGTCTAGAACCTGAAGGATTGTCAAAGTCTTCGAGAGTAAGCCTGGGCTCTTTTGACAGTAGCTGAGCACTTACAATCCTGCCAGGGGGTCATAGTCTGCAAGCCATTGAGAAGAGATCCATCATAACCATTGACGGTTGAGCCTGTATATGAATCAGAAACAAACTAGGTGCAAAGCACAACTTCAAAAACATACCCAGAAAGAGGATAGGCATCATAGCATAAAGCTTACGCAGCCCAGGGTGCTTGTACCAAGTGACGTTCGAAACAGGCATAGTCGAATGAGGGGCCTGGGATGAGTGTTCATCGTGGTCTGCGTTGACCTCGATGTCTTCTTTCACTGTGGCCATGGCTAAGATAGGATGGACGAGAAAGGTTTTACCTAATGAATTGCACCTCTCTAATCGTTGTGCGGGAAAGAGTCGTTCGTCTTAGGGATCGTGGGAAACACCATTCTTTTTATACATGATGGCATACGAGACAAGAGCAGGGAACGAAACTCCATACAGTGAGCATCACTTGTGCTCTCGGTTAATTCTCCCGGCTCTAGAATGGTGAAATCTGGGGAAATCCCATGTACTCAATAGGGTTGGGCTTTGTCCTTGCCGGGGTATCTGCCAATAGTATCGCGTCAAAGCCGGAGCCAGCGAATGCACCCCGGAGTATCCCCCGACCTCCACCATGCCGATGTTGACCTTGGCCGAGTCAGGATGTGTTTCTAATGTATGTGAGAGGGGGATCAGCAAGGCCATTACGGGATAAGATCCAATAGCATTTCACCAATGCCGGTTTCTGTTCATAAAATTTGCCCATGAAATTATCCGGCATACATACAGGTCAAATCGGAGACCGTGTTAGAGAAATGAACAGGGAAAGCATGACCTCTAAAATATAAATAAGTCCATAGTTGCGGTCCCTTGCTCTCCTAATCGATTAAATCGTTTTATCTTTCATAATTTTTATCATCCGTGTCACCATGTCTCCTTCCATATACCCCCACTTTCGCAAGACGGAAACAAGCAAAGAGCTCGTCGTGAATGGCAAACCCTTTCTAATCCTAGGAGGTGAACTTCAAAACTCATCTCTTACCTCGTCCGAGTATATGAACACAGTCTGGCAGAAATTGGTGGACACTCACTACAATACTATCCTTGGATGTGTTACCTGGGAAGATATCGAGCCAGTGGAAGGTCAATTTGATTTTAAAGAGCTTGACAAGGTTATCCTCGGTGCGCGAAATTATGGATTGCATCTAATACTCTTGTGGTTTGGGTCGTTCAAAAATGGCAAGTATTATTCAAGCGCAACAGAAAAAAAAAATACCCTACTTGTTACCAGGCTGACGAGAGTTGTCTATAAGGAATCTCGACCTACACTCCAGCATGGATAAAGACTGATATCAAACGCTTTCCGCGAGCTAAGCTACGTAAAGCAGGCGGTGTTCTTGAGACAGGTGATGTTGTTTCGATATTCTACGATGAGGCACTCAAGGCTGATGCCAAAGCCTTTGCTGCGCTGATGAGGCATCTCAAAGAATTCGACGGTGAGCATTCGACCGTTATTATGGTTCAAGTTGAGAATGAGACTGGTCTGTTGGGAGACTCTCGAGATGGTTCGACTGCGGCAGAGAAGCGATTCGCAGAACCAGTGCCACAAAACTTGCTTACCTTCCTTTCCAAAGACTGGAACAATCTTCATGAGGACCTTCAGAAGAACCTGAAGGTTTTCCAAACCCAACAGAACGCAACGGGTGCCTGGGAACAGGTTTTTGGAAAGGGCCCTCACACCGACGAACTCTTCATGGCATACCACTACTCCCTGTACCTCAACCGCGTTGCAGAGGCTGGCAAGAAAGAATACCCAATTCCACTTTACACCAACGTATGGCAGAACTATGTTGGAGATGACGGCGACAACGCATTTCCAGTAATCGCGGGAGGTGGAGGCAAACCGGGAGACTACCCATCAGGTGGAGGCACGAGCAATGTTCTTGACATCTGGCAGCAATTCGCACCTTCGCTAGACTTAATTGCACCTGATGTTTATTTGAACGAATACAGAAGCTCGTGCCTCAAGTACCGCCATCGTAACCAGCCACTTTTCATCCCTGAACAACGTCGCGACGAGTACGGGGCACGACGAATTTGGGCGGCATATGGCTCGTATCAAGCAATCGGGGTGTCACCCTTTGGCATTGATACCCTGGAGCCAGAAACTAGCGCTTTCACGAAACATTATGCCCTGCTCGACTCCGTGTCTCAAATCATACTCGAGGCGCAACGAACATCACACGTTTCATCAGTCGGATTCTTCTTCGACGACCTACCCGAGAACGGGCCAGACAACTTCAAACCCTTCGTCATAAACCATTGGTCTCACTATGAAATAACCATCGAGCCATGCTTTGTTTTTGGTCGACGCAGCCCTGGCTGCGGCATCGTGATTCACCGTGGTGGCGGCAAATTCCTCCTGATCGGGTGGGGATTTCAGGTCCGCGCACGCAGCCTGTCGCCTAAGAGCACCTTCACGGGCATTCTCCGCTTCGAAGAGAAATTCGTGGTTAACAAGGAGACTGGCGAGCTAGGGACGGCAAGAATCTTGAACGGCGATGAGACGAGGAGCGGTAAATTTGCAATGATGCCAAGTGAGGATCCGGATTATGGCGGGTTTCCGATTTGTGTCACTATTCCGGCGAGGACGATGATAGCAGAGGTGGAGTTTTATGAAATTGCTGATGATGAATATTAGCCAACATTGGGAGTAGCGAAAGAGTTACCCAGTGTATATCATTGTTGATATTCAGCTGTCGGCTTCATCCAATAAAACTCCCCTCTTATCCCAACCAATAAACCCAACTTTATGCATAGCATTGAAATATAGACATTGAGATTACTTAACCCGGTCTCTTCTCAACCATGCGGCCACGCTGACTGTGATTGAATGGACCTTAGCTTGTCTAACATAAGCCTGACTGCTTTCTGGTGGGGAAAGCGGAACAAGTTGATCGAGAAGTCATCCATAATCACATGAGTATTTTACGAGAACCTTAGTCCTTTTCTTCCATTCTACAGATCATATTTTCCGACTCTCATTTCAAGATTACTTCCGCGTATTATTGGCCAAGCCCGGACTACGACGACTTCGGGCTGAGCCCGTGGGGCGAAGCAGGAAAGAGTACTATTATTAAGTGGCAAATAGCAACACTAACATTCAAGATCCTCCGCCACTGGATTACTGCATGTAATTTACATCAATTGTTGGCGATTGATCGGTGGCAAGTATTTGACTGGATACCAAAGGAAGTAAGTACATGTAGTAATTATTCAGATTTACCAGGATGGCACAGACAAGCCAGTGGCCACTCTTCTGAAACAGAGGCGACGAGAGGTTGTGATTGGGTTGATTCATATATACTATGCCCAGGGTGAGTTTGAACTTGATGTGGCTGTGCTATTTTCTATCATTTGGTTGGTTGTGTAGGAAGTAATCAAGTCCACTGTCTCGAGTATGGAACCTGGCTGGGGATGTTTCAACTTATTTTGAGTCGCCCCCGCAGACCTAATGAATGCATCAGACACCATCCCAGCAGGGGAAGATGCATGTTCATATGACTTGGTCAGACGTCGAATGGGAAAAATATGGTCATGAGGCATAAATGCTAATGCCAAGTTCTCCCGTTGATTGCAATTCCAGCCAGATCCGACTCACCAGTAGGTGTACCGCCTAGGTAGGACTCAAGTTGTGTCGACGATGGGTAGAAGATGTTGTGCCCTGCGTTTACAAATGTCAGATCGGTGTTTGTAGCGGTAAATTATCATTATATTTGGATCATGCTAGGCAGTAAACCGTAAGAATAATGACGAGAATACCTGTTTTCTGAGGCAGCTAGTACAGATCAGGAATAGGGCGGTTTGTCTCAAAGACAATGCTCAGTGTCAAATATTATTGTCGTTGAAGAATGCAATCTTGAGCAATAACGTTGAATACTTACGGGGTTATTGATCTTATGCACCAAGCCAAATACTTGAGAATAGATCATGCGAGATTGGAATGATCCAACATGCCGGGTGACATCAGGTCGCAGCTGGAATCGGTGATGAGTAAACAAACCTCCCTTAAGAGATATCAGACACCAAAGACGCACTACTGCGACGTACCCGTATTGTTTCGAGCTCTGGAGGCTAAGAATAATGCTACGATCAGAGAGGCGCCATTCTAGAATGAAGCTAGACAGGCTACCCCTTAATTATTCTAGTTAACACAGTTTTGGCCCACAGGGATCAACTGTCGCAACATTTGAGATACCAGATAATTAGACGTCCATGACTCCATGCTAAAGCCTAAAGGTGCTCCGTAAACTATTAATGCTAGCTTAATTAGCCATTCGTTCCTAGCGTTGACTCGGTGCTACAAATGGAGTCGCAATGGACCGAATAATAATACGAGGGTGGCCAAGCTCACATTTGAAGCACTACTGTCGGCAGTGATGGAAGATACATGCCGCAACAAAGAACGACGGGGACCATCCTCGGTCGTTTCGACATTAGCAGGAAGCATCCTGCGGAGGCGCCGTAGACGTATGGTCAATAACTGTGACAGTGTGATCGAGGGACTGGCGACTATGTAAAATAATAATCGGACTCTTCCCCTGGGACAGGCAACTGGTCAGCCTGTCAGCCAGCCGTGTGGATCATTCCTGGTTTGGTTGGGAGAGGTTGCACTTCAAAAAGCACTTCCAAGGCCACACCCACAACGTACAAGCTCAGGAGACTCGACCGAGACTGACACAGAGTTATCATGGATGAACGATCGTCGCGGAAAGGAAGCAGGCTACGGTCCGCAGGCTGCACGGGGCGGCCCATGTTTCCGGAGAATTGGAATACGTACTTGGGCAGATCCAATGATCCAATGATGCGGTCTGGGTCTGATGAGGACGGAGCGCGTCGTCAACTAGTGAGTGGTGGGAGACTAGGAGTATTAGTGGAAGGGGGCGCTAGTCAGGGTTAGCGAACCATTGCCCAGATTGCAGATTGCAGACACATTTCATTTCACGAGAAGGTGATGCCATATGCCATAGTTCATATTCCATATGGCTATTATCCCCACAGACGCAATCTGATGGTAGAGGAATAAGTGGAATGCCAGGCCACCTGAAGGGTTGACCTTGCGTGGCTGTCGCGGCTGCAGATGCCGGGCAGCCTGCGAGCGAGCATGATTCGCAATAATAATCATCGGTGCGGATCGGGCCAGTGAACAGCGGGAGCAGACAGGCGCAACCATTATCAACAGGAGCATCGGTGATACTGTGTACGAGTAGTGAGAGAAACAGAAGGGGAAGCACAGGAAGAGGATTGAATGTATTAATATGTAGTAAGAGTAATGGTATATGGGCCGGAGCAAGAATGCACCACGGCAGCTGCAGCAGTCCCCCACTTCCTTCCTCCCCAGCGCCCATCACCGCCTTTCAGCAGCCTGAGGCTTCCAAGCACACTGCCTGCCTGCCCAGGCGCCTTTCTCTCTCTCCTCTCTTCTTCCCCCCTCCTCGTACCTCATCTCCCTCTCCTTCTCCCTCCTCTCCCTCTTCTCGCCCTCCACTCCCCCCTTTTCAAACCGGCCCATTCCTTTTTATCCCCTCCGGCCCATTCTCCTCCTCTCGTGTGCTGCTACGACTGCTTGCTTCCGCCTGGGCTTTTGTTGTGGTCGCCATCGACAGTGCTTGTCACCCGCCCAGATCGCTCCGGACAACGGGAGAGAAAAACACAAAATATTAATCAACTACAGCCACCCGGCCACGTAGAAGTGCTGTTGCTCGCTGCCACCTCTTCGACAGAGTTGCCTCTCGAGACTCGTCGCTGGCTTATTTTTATTTTGGCTTCCTGGACGTCGCACGCCCGCTGCATCGCCGGTTTTTCTCGGAAGCAGTTAGCGGGATTTTTTCCATCCAGATTCTTCTTGCGCTGCACCACGCTCCCGCCTCACCCACTCTCCAATTTCAATCATCAGCCACTCTCCCTCTTGCTCGCCGGCTGTCTGCCCACGCTACCCTGTCAACTCGATAGTGGATTGATCCCCGTGATTTACTCATTTACTTGTGGTGATTCGCGCCTATGATCTGCTAGCTTCCGCTTTATATTTTTGTTTTATTTTTCTTCCTTTTCCCCTGCATCCGCTCGCGTTTTGTCCGGTTGTCTGGCCTTTTGTCAACATTATGTATCACGACAACCCATCATCGCGATCCCCAGGATCGCAACGCCATCAGCAACCGCTGCACCGCCAGCCGTCGCGTCAGTTCGATGCCTACGGACCCATGCCATCGAATCCGTACGACGATCCTCTCGCCAGGTACGACACTGGACGAATCGAGCGGCTCAATCCGCTCCATGGCGGTACCAATTATGGCTACGAGATTTCGGGCTCGCAGACGTGGAATCCCAACGGCTTCAGCGGTGCGCACACTCTTGGTGGAATTGGATCTGCTACCGGGAGGATGAAGCCTGCCGGCCGGGGCCGGACCGGAATACCCACCGTACGTATCTCGGCGAGGAATTATCATTCATAAATCGCTATCAATTGTATGTACACTGACATCTACAGACATGGTTAGATCAGCAACCAGGGGCACCCAGTCCTTTAGCCGGACTAGCTCCTGGTCCTCTCTCAGGAACCCCGATGCAGTCGGCTGCCAGCCAAGATGGTGACGATGAATTAATCCCGACCGCTATTGTGATTAAGAACATTCCCTTTGCCGTCAAGAAAGAGCAGCTGGTGCAGTTGATGACCGAGATGAATCTGCCACTCCCCTATGCCTTCAACTACCACTTTGATAACGGCGTTTTCCGCGGTCTTGCTTTTGCCAACTTCACTTCCGCCGAAGAGACCGCGACGGTAATTGACATGCTGAATCATTTTGAGTTGCAAGGACGCAAACTGCGTGTTGAGTATAAGAAAATGCTGCCACTGCAGGAACGAGAGCGCATTGAGAGAGAAAAGCGTGAGCGTCGGGGGCAATTGGAAGAGCAGCACAGACCAATGGCTTCCTCGCAACTGCAAACACAGAGCTCTATGTCGTCTCTTGCCTCTCACATTCCTGCCACCTCGCCATCACCGGTTTCGCAACGTGGTCCGAAGCTTGGTATGTTTAGTCATATCTTATATACGTGAATAGCTAGCTGACTACTTGCAGAGGTGGATCTTAATGACAGCCAGACCTTGCAATTCTACTCACAAATGCTCCTTTTCAAGGAAGACGTTGCTCGGGAAGCCCTGATCTTCCCCTCAAACCTAACACCTGTTCAACGACGCACCGTACACACCCTTGCCCATAACATGGGCCTAGGTCATGCATCCCGCGGAACAGGCGATCAACGTCAAGTGCACGTTTTCCGCGCCGCACCTGGTTCCAATGTCAGTCCGCCTTTGCCTTCTATACCTGCTACAGTGCAATCGACAGATGCATCCCGTCGCGGTCTCAACCGTGCTGCCACGATTGACTTCGGTGAATCACGAAGTGAAGGACCTGGTCCGTTCAGCACTATGCGCGGACAAAGCTCGACTTTTCTAGGAGTTCTAGAATCTCCAGGCGGGTTCGGGAATTCGCAAAACTTGCGTGCCGCCAAGTCCTTTGCTGACCTGCGCTCTTACACCCCATCACCTGTACCCTCATCTGCAAGTTTCCCTGCAACTCTCCAAACCAACGGAACACGTCTTCAGCAGGCATATGATGCCGCAACCACAAGCGGAACCTCAAACACTCCTACACTAACGCCAACCCCATCCGGCGCTTCTCTTGGTATGCAGCGCGAAGACGGACTCCTCGTCAACAGTCTCGGCAATCTCTCTTTAGGAACTGGCCTCGGCGGTCCTTCTGGAAGCCCCAGACGGTTACGAGGAATGTTCTCGTGGGAACAAGATAACCAAGGCGCGGGTGCTATTGGAAGCAACCGCTCTATTGGTGTAGGATTTGACAACCAGTCTCAGGAACGCCTTCCTTTACGACAACCCCGAGGACCGGCACCCGAACGTGGCGGCGGGTTTCGACGCCAAAACGGCCACCAATCCCGTGGTAGCGACGAGCTTCGTACCGGCTCCGGTGTTGAGATAATCGTTGAATAGATTGATGATGATGATTATGTCAAAACATTTCTTTGCCCTAAATTTTTGTGTCGGCCTATGAAAACGATATGAACAACAAAGAACAACCCCGCAAACGAAATGATCACGAAAGTTTGTTGTAATTTCGCCCCTCTCCGACCTAGGATCTGGCGGGCTTAACGATTCGATGATGGACGACGAGATGACTCGAGAGAAAGAAACCAAAAAGAAATTATTTTTAAGAGATCCGGCGAAAACTTTTATCATTATGTGAGCCCTAAAATCTGATGATCTGTTTTTGTTAGATATATTCCCTTGGGGCAGCCCAACATGAAATACGATTGGATGAAAAAGAAACACGAATTTGACTGGTATCGACACGTCGATATCAAAGAAAATTACGCATGAGCATCTACCTGAGCATCAATCCGGTTATTATTGCGATCCGTTTAATCTATTTGTTTATTTATCCATTTATTCATTTTCTTAATTGCGTGGAAAAGAAGTTTTGGGACTCGTTACTGCCTTTACGAATGAAAAATCACAAAAAAAGAAGGATATGATGATGAAGATGATATACCGCATTTCTCTTTGGCGGGTTACTGTTGCTTGCATACAGAGAGTTTTGCGCTTTTATCATTTCTGTACATGGATTACTTCCCCCCTTCTTCCTGCATTTGTCTGATGTTGCCTTATGGTTCTTTCTGTAGGGAAGAAATCTGTTCATTTTCTCATCTCCGCCATAATCATGTCTATTTTATCTCATTTTCTCTTTGCTTCTAGTTCATCAATATCGGGGTATATGGGAGGGTTTGTTGTATTTTTTATAATATCATTTATATCAATAACTACTACGTATTACGATGTCATTGAATTAATTAGGTTTCATTCAATGTAGACGAATTAATCAATTCGATGATATTGGTAGCAGCCTATAATTGAGTGCTGTTTTTCTACGGAATTGATGTAACCAGGTTTGAATGGAGAGGTGCAACAAGAGTTACGTTTTATTTTTTCCTTGCATACCAGCATACTCCAGACAGTAGCGCAGCATACTAATTCCCTAGTTTAATATTCCCTACTTGTACATTAAACAACGCGTGAAAAAAGAGAAATCAAACAGAACGCGTCACCAACACCGAGGTAACCCGAATTCGTTCCTTCACTAACCCATCACATAGCAAGTAACATGTTGGTTGGATGACGATGGATGGACGGAGAAATGAGTGTCTTGAAATCAAGTCATTATCACACTCTAGATAGCCTAGAGTAGCCTCTCCACTGTTAACTCACTTTAATTCAAGGACTGCAGATAAACAGAAAGAGAAATAACCCCCATTACACCGCCTTAGAAGTTCAACTTCAAAGAAAAGGGCAGAAAACCGCGAGAAGCAAAAGCAAAAAGAAACCATAAACCGGACCGAGGGTAATCAGAGAAGGAAATTGGATCAAGCTTAGTCGTATAGCCGTGTTTGTAAGGTGCTTTACACCTCAGGCTTGTTCTTCTTCTTCTGCTCGACCTTGAGAAGCAGTGCACGGTTGATACGAGGCAGCACACCACCGAAAGCAATGGTAGCTCTGATTAGAGTGTCGAGTTCTTCGTCACCACGGATGGCGAGTTGCAAGTGGCGTGGCGTGATACGCTTGACCTTGAGATCCTTGGCAGCGTTTCCAGCCAACTCGAGGACTTCGGCAGTCAGGTATTCCAGCACGGCTGTGACGTATACGGTGGCTGTGACGTGTATGTTAGATTACAAATAAGAATGCATAGACAAGGCTTTCATACCTTTCGCACCAACGCGCATCTTGTTCTGTGTGTTGTTCTTCAAGAAACGCTTCACACGACCGCATGGGAACTATACACCAGTTAGACCAAGTCGTTAAATAGCGAGGATTATGCCAGCAGGATGAATGATGACATGGATTTGGATAGTCTTTCCATCACGCGCGACTAGAGAAAAAATTTTCCCTGCACTCGCCGGTAAAGCAGCTTGCGCAAAAGCAAATGCTTTACCACTCCCGCCGTTGACGCGTAACAGACACACCCAAACCCATCGCCATCGACGGCATGTCGCATCGCGCTTTCGAGCCCGAACAAGCGCCGGGCTCGATGATAAGAAAGGGAAATCAGCGACTGACCTGCAAGCCAGCCTTTGCGCTGTGAGACTTCTGAGTCTTCCCCGCAGCGTCCTTGCCTGGGGCACCCTTGCCACCGATAGATTTTCCCTTTCCGCCAGCCATTTTTGATTTATTATATTTGAAGCGAGTTGGCGGGAGAGTTGATGATGCAGCAGTCGACAGTCGTGGATTGGTTTGGTGGATGAGTGGGCTAGTTGAAGCGGAAGACCGGTAGCGCGTGTTTTTTGTTGTTGTTGGAGACTGGGAAATGTCAGTTGCAGCCGCTGCCCGGGAGGCTGGGAGATACGCCTGCCCAGCCTAGCCCGCTAAGCCCCATGCGGACGCCCTTTCGATGCCTAAGATGGAACTCCATACGCTCGATGCTCACGCCGGTGTCCACAGCCAGAGCCAGCAGTCAGGGCGGACTGTCTGGCAGGACAGTTTGCACAGGATTTGCCTGCTGTGCACATCCTGTTGCTGTGTGCGCGTGTGCACAGTTCATTTCGCCGCCTGCTGGTCCGTAAGGCCAGCCGAGTCGACCTGTCCACCATCACCAGGTGTTAAGGGTTAAAGATTGCCTTGGAAATGCAAAGTAAGAGCAGTCACCGAATACGGCCTCCATCTGGAATAGCGTATCCCATCCTAGGGCGTCTCAGGCTCCAGGTGGTGAAGTCTAGCATTCTCAACGCAGCCATCACAGGCCTTGGCGGGCTGTCTGGAGGAGAGAGCATCAACAGCATCAACCCGTGGGCTCGATCATGTGACTAGCTAGCTCGATCGACTACAGTGTTTACGCATTCTCCTTCACGCTGCAAACAATTATGGATATTCTCCTAAACGAATTTATGCTACCTATCTTCTAAGGTCTACAAAGGAAAGAGAAAAAGAATAAGAAAAGAGAGCGACCAGACGGGGTGGACCCAGTAAGAAGCGATCGGTCACGTGACCTATTCAATCTGCTTTGGGTTTTGGGAGTTCACAATGTTGTTACAGAGCAGTTCATGCTAATTGTATATAATAATCGTAATCACAATATTCTGGAATATGGACTCCTGGCAAGATGGAAGAGTTACTGGGGCTACTAGGGTTATTAGGGTTAGAGCACCGAACCTACTAGAACAGAAGAGGTGGGGTCACGTGGCCGGTTGCCCGACCGGCGAAGTGTCCTTATTATCCTGAATGAAAATTGCGCCTCCTTATCAGCGGCCTTTCTTCTCCCTGTCTCGCACGCCTCTCGTGATCCCGGTTCTTGTTTGGAGTTGTGCAGTTCATATCCGCCATCATGGTTTCTCCTCAAATGTGAGAGTTTTTGTTTTTCCTGTTCTCATATTACACGTTCGGTTGCTCACAGCATGCTCGCAGAACCAACTTGGTCATCATCCTTGGGATGATGCAGGTCTCCAAAAGGGTTCCCTTTGACAACCCCGATGTCCTCCTCGGCGTGCGCGTTTTGTATGCCGTGTCCAACTTGATCATCCTGAGCATATATCTCTACTTGCAAAACGTGATCAACCGAAAGAAGGGTGCGACCACTTTCACTACTTCCGTTATCATAAACAAGCTAACACGACCTCCTCTAGACATGACTACGCTCAAATACGTCGAACCGGCGCCAATGGGCTCCGGTGATGAGCCTCGTCCCGTCACCACCACGGTCATGGAGTACGACAAGGCACAGCTGCGCCAGCTCATGAAGTCGCAGCTGATGGGCGTCGGCATGATGGGCGTGATGCACCTGTACTTCAAGTACACCAACCCTCTCCTAATCCAGTCTATTCTCCCCGTTAAGAGCGCCTTCGAATCGAACTTGGTCAAAATCCACCTTTTCGGAAAGCCGGCCACGGGCGATCTGCAGCGCCCCTTCAAGGCCGCTGCTGGGTTCATGAACATGGGCCAGGGTGAGATCAAGAGCGACAAGGCATCGATTGAGAATGCTGAGAAGAACTACCGTGGCGGCGTCAAGGAGGAATAAAAGAACGTCATATCGTGGCAAGGAAAGGGCTCATCATCGTATATGCATAAATGGTTTAATTTCGACGGGTGCCAGCTTTCTGCGCCTGCTCTGTATTCATACCTAGTGGTTTTCTCATCCATGGGACCGGCATCATCAATATACTAGTGTCATAGAATCGCGATTCGTATATTAATAATTGTACCTAGGAATTCGTTGGCTGGTGTGAGTGTTAACTGGTGTGAGTCAGATTGGTGGCGATGCTCAGTCAGCAACTTGAGCGGCTGATGTAAAAAGAGTCCCCGGTGACTGCTCCTGGCGAGTGCTGCTTTTATAGGTCAGGAAAGGACGATAGCATATATCAATTGGTGTAGTGGTATGATATGCTGATCTAGATCTGTACAGAGGGCCAGTAAGTAAACTCGGATGGAGCGGCTGACTGACTGCACCATCTTGCATACAGCATACAACATATGTTAGTAGCTTATATCCTATATACCACCGTCACGCCACACACCACCACGCCTAACATTATCGCATCATACACTATTATAGGGTTAATCGTAGAATAAGTCAACACAGCATCCTCGGGACCGCGATAATGGCACGCCGGCTATGACATACACGATTATCGTGCCTCCGCCTGGAGGGAATACAGACATGGCCACGGCGCGCGCTGATTGGCTGTGGTGCAGTCGAGCATCGCCAGGCTTCCTGTTTTGCCCGGTGTATGAAACCGGACAAGGGAGAGAGCGGATACGGTAGTTCGGAAGGCGATGTGAGGCCTGCTCGATGCAGTAACAGGAGAAATTAAGAGCAGCGACAGGAACAGCCCACGGTGTGCGTATTTCAGCAAGCGTCCCCCCGGCCCATGCGTTGCGTCAACATTATTATTAACATCAGTCTGCAGTCATTCACCGAGTCTACCTCTTTCGTCCAAGCTACCCCGCCACCACCCGCCCATAAAATTTGCCCTCCTCCATCTTCCTCGCTGCCCATTCACACAAAACTCCCATTGCTTCCAGTGAGTGCTATACTTTCTGTTTCAGCCTGTGTCTCCCTTCTCCCTCCGTGTTATTTTCGTCGCGTTGCTGCCAGTGCTGCTGTGCCTGCGAGACCGTGCTGCTAACAGCTACCCCGCGCCCAGGACACAACACCGCAAATATGGTTACCAAGGTAGGCTGATCCAGCTGCAGCTCAATCAATTAAAAAGACAAAAAGCTCATGCATAGTTCTAGGTTGGCATCAACGGTTTCGGCCGTATCGGACGTATTGTAAGCTGTCTCTGCGATCTGCCAGACTGATCATAGCTAACAGGACTGCACAGGTCTTCCGTAACGCGTATGCTGAGCCATCCCGTTCTACCTAACATAGCGAGCGCTGTATCTAACTGGTTCTGCAGTCTTGAGCACGGCGAAGCTGACGTCGTTGCTGTCAACGATCCCTTCATTGAGACTCACTATGCTGTATGTTGGGCCCTTTCTGGCGTTGCTGGCGGGCGGATAAGACATCCGCTGCGGCGACTCGATTGACACAACACCCCCACTAACACTATGGACAGGCCTACATGCTCAAATATGACACCCAGCACGGTATCTTCAAGGGTACCATCGAGCACTCCGGCAACGAGCTCATCGTAAATGGCAAGAAGATCAAGTTCTACCAGGAGCGTGACCCCGCCTCCATTCCCTGGGCGGAGAGTGGTGCCGAGTACATCGTCGAGTCCACTGGTGTCTTCACCACCATTGACAAGGCCTCTGCCCACTTGAAGGGTGGCGCCAAGAAGGTCATCATCTCGGCTCCTTCTGCTGATGCTCCTGTAAGTTTGATAACATATATTTCCACGGACATTTTCTGACTGATTACACTAGATGTTCGTCATGGGTGTCAACAACGAGACCTACACCAGCGAACACAAGGTCATCTCCAACGCTTCTTGCACCACAAACGGTCTGGCTCCTCTCGCCAAGATCATCAACGACAACTGGGGTCTCGTTGAGGGTCTCATGACCACTGTCCACTCCTACACTGCCACCCAGAAGACCGTCGACGGCCCCTCCTCCAAGGACTGGCGCGGTGGTCGTGCTGCTGCCCAGAACATCATCCCCAGCAGCACTGGTGCCGCCAAGGCTGTCGGCAAGGTCATTCCTGCCCTCAACGGCAAGCTGACCGGTCTGTCGCTGCGTGTGCCCACCTCCAACGTCTCCGTTGTCGACTTGACTTGCCGCACCGAGAAGCCCGTCAGCTACGACGAGATCAAGGCCACCTTCAAGAAGTACTCCGAGGGCGAGCTCAAGGGTAGGCACAATCCAGACCTTTCTTGTCATTGTTCGATTATGAATACCGCTGACATGCAATAGGCATCCTTGGCTACACCGAGGACGACGTTGTCTCCTCCGACATCAACGGCAACACCGCCAGCTCTGTCTTTGACGCCAAGGCTGGTATCTCCCTCAACCCCAACTTCGTCAAGGTATTTTGATTCATTGGTCCCCACTGCATTTCGCTGAACAGTCTACTAACTGGACCATTTAGCTTATCAGCTGGTACGACAACGAATGGGGCTACTCCCGCCGTGTCGTTGACCTTATCGGTGAGTTTTCGCGCCAAACCTCGATGGAAAACAATAACTAACACTGTGCAGTCTACGTCTCCAAAGTTGATAGTCGCGCATAGGATGAGGCGCAGACTTTGCACAAAAGTCTGCTCTAAATTCCGAACATTAGGGTTTCAATTGGAACGCGTAAAAACATCTGAAGATTGACAACTGACGACTGATTCCTGCGAATCTGGGCTGTGAGAGCCTCTTTTCTGTACTAGAACAGATCTATTTAAAGACGCAATGAATGAAAATAATTTAATAATGTTTATTGTCCTGGCAACATTAATCCAAATGTATTAGTTTAAGTTACAGCACATTACATACATGACTAAGCGGTATCTACGAGTCGCGGCGCTGATAGGCTGATGTGCTACTATGGGAGAGTTGTTCCAGGGACCACACAGCCGATTCTTCACATGAAACAGGTTGTCCAAGGCCTTCTTGAGTAGAAGCTTCTGATCTGATTCTTGTGACGAGTCTTTTGTCCCCGGTTACGCACTGCTGTGCTGCGGGTTGAGCAGTTCCCTTTGACGGTATCACGTGGTCTATAGGCTAGTGCTCCAAACTAACCTAGGCCGTTCCCTGCCCTATAAACCACCGCTATCATCTGCATGCATGCCAGCGCAAACAGGGTAATTATTGTCCACCAACAACTTAAAACTCAGTGTGTTGGCCTATTTACTATTTGCTTGGATTTCAAGTCCTATATTCACCTGTCTGCGTGGAGTCTATACCCCCAAGCCGCCAGGTTTTTACATCCGATCCTTGCTGTGTTTGTGACCGGTGCAAACATATATGCCATTGAATCTTCAAGAGTTGCCAAAAAGAAAACATTGCTCTTGTGTTTGTCGGTGCTGTGACCTTCCTGACTTGAAAGGCTGTCAATCAAAGCCGAAATAGCTATCTCGAATTACAGACGGCCACAGCGGCCATGACGGCGTAATTATTTGTGACTGGCTGAAAACGCGCCTCTCGTCTTCCTATTTGCACAAAAATGGAGGACGAGGATACTGTCATGGGTGAGCCAGGCCTCCAGGCAATCATCCATGCCGACGCAAACGCTTCAAGCGTGGGAAATTACGTACCGACTGCAACAAAACCAGGTGTCTCTGCTACAACGGCGCCTGTCCACTCA
The DNA here is from genome assembly GCF_021365285.1 of Talaromyces proteolyticus. NCBI lineage: Eukaryota > Fungi > Ascomycota > Eurotiomycetes > Eurotiales > Trichocomaceae > Talaromyces > Talaromyces proteolyticus. The sequence goes on along the minus strand of NW_025764282.1, from coordinate 1,983,912 downwards.
TCACCGGTGATAGATGTATCTCTACTATCGGATCCGCCACATTCAGCAGAATATAATTCAGCGCCTCTTCTAACTAGTGGTTACCCATCAGAATTCCCTGGCTTGACTAAGTCGATTGAGGATGAGGCGTCTAATATGGCAAAATCCAGTGAAGAATCCGACAGCATCATGGAGGAGAATTCAGATTGGTCTGCAGACGATGCTGCGTCTTCTTCGGGATTGACTGTTGCATCACTGGCCACCGGCCTTTGTTACGATATTCGGATGCGTTACCATTGCGAAGTGCGACCCACGGCGGATGTGCATCCTGAAGATCCTCGACGCATCTACTACATCTATAAAGAGATCTGTAGGGCAGGTCTGGTTGAAGACCCCGAGATTGCGGCTTCTTCCAAACCACTTGCCCCTCATCCCTTGCAGCGTATTGATGTTCGAGATGCGACGGAAGAGGAAGTTCAATTGGTTCACACAGATGAGCATTTCAAGTTTGTAGAAAGCACTCGCAGTAAGTTTTTATATCAATTTTTGATACAGAGTTTAGCGGTGGTGAACTGAAAGTGTGTTAGACCTGCCTGATGAGACCCTGATTCTACTTGAAGAATCCCGTGATTCTATATATTTCAATCGACTTACTTTTGCTTCTGCACTTCTTTCGGCGGGTGGAGCTATCGAGACTTGTCTCGCGGTGGCTACGCGAAAGGTCAAGAATGCTATTGCTGTCATCAGGCCGCCAGGACATCACGCTGAGCATGACAAGACTATGGGATTTTGCCTGTTCAACAATGTTTCGATCGCAGCCAAGGTGTGCCAGCGACAGCTTGGCGAGATGTGTCGGAAAATTATGATTATTGACTGGTATGTTGATGTTACTCTTTTTATTTGTATTGTTATTCTAATGACATTTAGGGACGTTCATCACGGTGAGAGTTGAATTTGTTCACCCTGATGCATCTTATCTAATATACTCTAGGAAACGGGATCCAAAAAGCCTTTTACGACGATCCTAATGTCCTCTATATATCCATCCATGTATATGCCGATGGTAAATTCTACCCTGGAGGTAAAGAAGGCAACTGGGATTATGTTGGGGAGGGTGCTGGTATTGGAAAGTATGCTTCGTCTACTCGTCATCTAAAAAGATCGTATGTTGACTTGATAAGAAACTTGAATATACCCTGGCCATCTCAAGGCATGGGCGATGGCGATTACATGTTTGCATTCCAGCAGCTCATCATGCCAATCGCAACAGAGTTTGATCCTGATTTAGTTATTGGTATGTCTTTGTTATTTAAATACTTTTTAAATAGGTCAATCCTACTAACACTCAACCAGTGGCTTCAGGATTTGATGCAGCAGCTGGTGACGAGCTTGGCGGGTGTTTTGTTACTCCAGCCTGCTATGCGCACATGACACACATGCTAATGACCTTGGCTAATGGGAAAGTTGCTGTTTGTCTCGAGGTGGGCTCCCTAAAATCTTCGTTTGTTTTTCGTACAACCTTTTCTAATATCAAACTGACATGTCATTAAGGGTGGTTATAATTTCCGGTCCATTTCCAAATCTGCGCTAGCTGTAACAAAAACTCTCATGGGAGAGCCTCCTGCCAGACTTACAGCTACCACTGCCTCAAACCCCGCAGTACAGATCGTTAGAAGGGTCATGGCTGCTCAGTCAAAATACTGGCGGTGCATGTACCCCAAAGCACCCGCACAAGAGGGTCTTTTTACAGATAGATTTCATGGTAAGCATGGAATTTTCAGGATTTTAGTGATAGTTACAATAAATCTGACTCAAGAGTTTAGACGTTATACGCCAGTACCAGGCCAAGCAGCTATATGACAGCTACAAACTCACTAGCCTATGGATTTATCGAGCGACTATCTCAAAGTCTTTTGAAAATCAAGTTTTGGCTAGGTAAGTTACACGACTTTACATTTTTATCTTATTTAATTTGCTTTTATGACGGCTTACCGTTTCCTCTTCAGTCCAAATTATGACAAAGCCGTTCCCTTGATTGTGATATTCCACGACCCGTGAGTTTTGGCTGGAAATTCTAAGTGAACCCTGCTGAATATCGACAGACCTGAGATGATGGGAATTCACCATCCTATAACAAATAAGCTCGAGCCTCATAACTGTTGGATGGTATGAATCTTGATTATTTCTAATTTATTCGTGCTAACTCTACCAGGCGGATGTCGTCAAAGAATACATTGGGTGGGCTATTCAAAATAACTACGCCATTGTCGACGTGAACATCCCTAAACACCTTACGGTAGATACAGTAAGTCCACGATTTGGCAGATTGGTGCGCAATGCTGATTGTCGATTAGCAGGGCATTGGCAGGTACGAAGAAGAGGATGGAGACCGTCCTACGCAGACCGAGGAACTTGCTGGATACCTGTGGGATAATTACCTTGAGTATGTATGAACTACCCAGAAAAGTGCAGTGACTGACTAGTCTGAACTAGACCAAACGAAGCAACACACATATTTTTCATTGGGATCGGCGATGCTTTCTATGGAGTTGCTAACCTTCTCATTAATCGAGGTACGCCTTGTTATACCCTTTAAGGTACACTCACAGTTAATTTCTACTTCAGACAGCATCTACCAGCGCATTAACAGCGTCATTTCATTTGTGGCCGAAAATCCAGTTCGCGCCGTGGCATCACCGACCCAAACGTGGCTATCTAGGTGGTACAAGGATGTAAGTTGGCTATTTCTTGATCAATTTCCAATACCAAGATACAGCCATTCATTCGTTCCCTGCCTCTTACTCACGTGTTCTGTGGCAGAATTCCCTAGTCTTCGTCTCCCACGTCCATGGACTCTGGCACAACACAGAAAACCGGCGCAAGCCTTCAAAACGCTACGGTCGTCTATTGCAATCCCCCAAAACGGGACTCAACGAAATGCTGATGCACCACAAAACCGAAGTTTGTGGCTGGATCGAGACGCGAGTCAACACTCGTGGCAGCAGTGAGGAAGGAGATGAAGACGCAGTCGAGGCAGAATCAAAAGAAGCAGTCTAGCCATGTCATAGAATGAATGTCCTGGGCGTTATACATAATGCGTTGGTTTCGTTAATAGTTCGTCTCAGCCAACAGAGCGATGGTGCTTTACTGATCCTTAGTCTGCGTTATTGAATGAGTGTTGCACAAGAATGATTGGTGTTTACCGTTTAGTAACCATCGTAGAAGTTATCTCTTCGTATCACGTCGTACGCAGTAGTAATATAAATACATCGTAGTAAGAATTATTATTAGTGGCTACTCACCGCCACCCGCCCGCTTGTAAATAGGTTTGCACCTGTTTAAGGTCTTATATTCTTCGTAGCAAATTGGGTATAGTATTGGTTTTGCGTTCAGCCTGAATATTGGAAGAAGATCGTCATATCTTAAGCAACATAATCTCACAAACCACTCTTAGATACGCTCTCATGATCGCACGTTTTCATCAGTTATCTCATCGATTACATTCTCCAGACTTGGAAAGGTTCTTTTCTTCACGTTCGCAACAAACACCGACTTTATATCACACAAAACATCATGCACATAGCGACGGGTTCTGAAGTTTTTGTCAGCATCATATAGTTGCTCCATCTTTGCGGCAAGATATGGCCAGTCAAGTTTCTCATCCCCAACATCATTTATCTCGAACAGATATTTAGCAGCCCGAAATCGCCAATAGTCATCTGAAACCGGAAGCTGAATGACCCGTATCACTTTCAAGATGTCATGACAGCTCAACACATCCAAAATGAGCCGTATAACATCATTTGGTAGATATGCAAATCTTGAATGTGATAGTGGGATTGGTTTTCGTTTTGATCGTGGAGTATAGTATTTTTTCCTGTACCTGCTTCTCTCTATTCTTTCCGTGATGGTGTGAAATCTGCAGGGATCAAAATTCATTGCTTATTTTGGAAGTTGTTAGCTCAACCGGCAATTTTCCCATTGCATCGATTATCTTACAGTTCGTATGTGGCAATGAAGAGCGAACCCCAGCAGCGTCTTTTCGAAGCGTTAAATTTCTAACATTCTTCAAGGTAATGGCCACGAATAGCTCTAGATTTATCTCTAGCGTAGAGCCCAGGACCCATTGCGCCAGATTCCAGCATCTCATATGTACAATGACTGGGAGCCCTAAGCAATCAAACGATTTCGCATCATAAAAGGGAGTAAGGCCTGCAGTGCCTTGAGGCGGAATTCCAATAAACGCCTTGTTGTAATCCGTAGGCGCAGGAAACTCGCCTATAGAATGAAGATCGCTGGTATGCTGGCCGATGCCTGAAAGCCAGTATTTGCTCTGAAGTGGATTGTACATGACTTAATAATCAATATTAGTAGAGAAATTGAATCAAGAATTACGATGTAAATTCAACGCCGAGAGAAAGACTCACTCAAACGATAAAATCCCTTCCACCGAAAATATTCATTGTCAAAATACGTTTTCTCGACTTCGTCTGCGTTTAGGAAGTGATATCCAGGGCCGTTGCGGTATTTTACCCATTTCTTATTCGCCGAAAAGATACTCCGGGCATGATTATGACCTGGATTGAAGTTGCCGACGCCGTAACCACATATAATGCAAGTGACCATGGTTATTGATTGATTCTTTGGATGAAGAGAAGAAATTGTGCCTAAATCAATCCTCTTTCTTTCTTGTTTATTTATACGCAACATTCTGATGTCATTGTGACCTTTTCCAAAGGTTATTATTATGAGCGCTTGTATCATGGTTACACCTTGAGATGAGGCTAAGATGTACTTGCACAGAAACTCAATTCTGTCTTCTGGACCTGGCAGCAAGAAGGCGGTGCAGCGCATGGCATGCAGGCACGTGCTGCAGGCTCACAGAGGCTTATAAGCGTGCCAACCCTGGAATTGGGCAATGGCCCAATTACCTCAGTATTACTTTTTGGCATTTAGAGGTTGGCAGTGTCAAGGAGCCTTACAATTAAGATTTTCATATATATATATCTAATACTAAAGATATTAAAAATAGATTCAAAATGTTCAAAATGTTCAAAATATTAATCAATAATATCAAAACATTATACTAAAATCAATATTACTTAATTTTTGATATTTTACTTCTAATGATAAATATTAGTGTAAATTCGCATATAAATATGTCTAGATAGATGAGTTCTTTACAACTCAGGCTTATATCTGAATCCAATCGAATTTGCCACTAAACTCAATTTATTCTAATGCGTAAAAAGTCCGACATGTTTATGGGTTAGACTTCCTCTTTATACTTAGTGTTCGTGATAGTTAACAAATCCCTCTCACTCCCTAACTTATAGTCTGCCGTGGCCGATAAAGTGATATCAAAAGATCGAGATTATCGGCTCTCTCAGGATTCAATCAGCAACCCCTTTTCGATCTTTCAAGTGTTGAGGTCTTTTCTCCCCGACGGCCTCGGTAGTTGCAATGGTTGTATGGGCACTGTTCTGCAGGTCCCGGTCAAAGCGGTGCAGTACGGCCTTGCAAACATAGATTATATTGTCGATTCCCTTGGAGAGTATCTGGGAACGAATGGGGTGGTGTCAGACGTGGATGTACAATAATAATATTGCGCAATATTTATCTCAACAACATACCCTGCAAACAAAACTAACCATAAAACTATAGCCCTAACCATATAAACGTAACCCTATAGTGATGAGAAACAGGATGTTACAATCAGCACATTGACGAGTATGCGGTATCATTTGACTAGAATCATCCACCAACGGCTGATGGAAATAAAAAACAATCATACATAGGTAAGTGGTGATTCATACACCCGCCCGCAGGAACCGCCGATTTACCAACTAGCACTGTACCAGTCGCGGGCCTCATTCGCCCTTGTTGATCCCACCAGAAAGCCACGCGCTTAGTGAGCACACAGTGGGGTGGGCACTGATCAGCCCTGGGACGGGCGGGACAGGCAGCCAGACGCGCGGAAACGGTGGCTGTCGCTGTTGTATCATTTTCGCCATCCATGATGACTACGATTGATCGATTGAATGCCGTGTCCTTCCTTCTGCCACCTCACCGCTCACGAACGCCCCTCGCCTATCCTGCTCCTCTTTTTCTTTCCTCTGTTTGTTTTTCAATTTTCACACCTTGTTTTTTCCTCTTTTCCCTTTCCACGTCCTTACCCCCCCCTCGGACTATCTTTTGTGCACGGACGCAACCCTTGCGTCGGCGAATGTCTCCAAGGTCCTCAACACATCTGTCTCGTGCACTGTGGAATGCCTCGTTGATCCGACACTGTCGCTCTGCATTACCGTTTGAACCGCGCCTATTCAACTGCTTAGGCATCCATACGCGTTCGGCGAATTTTCAACGTCGTGACTCTAGTCATCCCACCGTTGTGCTGCCTCGCTGCTATTCCACTTTCTCTCCCGCCACCACGACCACCACATCCCCGCCAGTCTCGTCGACAATGGCTTCGGGAGTGACTCGCGTTGCCGACCGGCTGGAGAAGCCAGAATTGGATGATCGCTCATACCGAGTAATTAGGCTGCCGAACAGGTTGGAGGCGTTGCTGGTGCATGACCCGGACACCGACAAAGCCAGTGCCTCGGCAAATGTGAACGTGGGAAATTTCTCCGACGACGATAGCATGCCTGGCATGGCGCACGCCGTAGAGGTGAGCGGCGAAAGACTGATAAAATGGCGAGTTAGGAGTGAGAGATGCTAATTTTATATCCACAGCATTTATTATTCATGGGCACTGAAAAGGTGGGCATCGGTTATGGCGATGAGTTGAAATGGAGAATACTGACACCATTTGCTATCTAGTACCCTAAAGAGAATGCTTACAACCAGTACCTAGCAGCACACTCTGGCTCTTCAAACGCTTATACCGGCGCAATTGAGACGAATTATTTCTTTGAGGTAGCGGCCACCGGGGAGAGCTCCGATGGTGCATCGACACCATTGTCAGATGGCTCTGCCGCCAATGGATCGGCGAGTAACGCCTCTTCCAATTCGAATTCGGTGCCGCCTCTTTACGGCGCATTGGATAGATTCGCGCAGTTCTTCATTGCTCCTTTGTTTTTAGAGTCGACGCTAGATCGTGAGTTGAGGGCAGTCGACTCGGAGAACAAGAAGAACTTGCAAAGTGACATATGGCGGCTGATGCAGTTGAATAAGTCGCTGTCAAATCCTAAACATCCATACCACCATTTCTCAACGGGTAATTTGCAGACCTTACGCGATGATCCGCAGGCTCGCGGTGTTGAAATACGCAGCGAGTTCATCAATTTCCATAAAAAGCATTATTCTGCAAATCGCACAAAGCTTGTCGTGTTAGGGCGGGAATCGCTTGATCAGCTGGAAAGCTGGGTTGTGGAGTTGTTTTCAGAGGTTCAGAACAAAGATTTACCCCAAAACCGATGGGACGATGTACAGCCCTTCTCTGCAGACCAACTCTGCACGCAAGTGTTTGCGAAACCTGTCATGGACTCGCGGTCATTGGATATATACTTTCCGTTCTTGGACGAGGATGGTCTATACGAGACTCATCCAAGCCGATACATCAGTCATCTGATTGGTCATGAAGGGCCTGGTAGTATTCTGGCTCACATTAAAGCAAAAGGCTGGGCGAATGGGCTTTCGGCTGGTGCAATGCCTCTCTGTCCAGGTGCTTCTTTTTTCACGATTTCCGTACGCCTTACAGAAGATGGGTTGGTTCATCATCGAGAAGTGGTTAAGACGATATTCCAGTACATTGCATTGATTAAAGAACGAACACCAGAACAGTGGATTTTTGATGAGATGAAGAATTTGGCTGAAGTGGATTTCCGATTCAAGCAAAAGTCGCCTGCTTCGCGATTCACAAGTCGGCTGAGCAGCGTCATGCAAAAACCACTCCCGCGAGAATGGCTTCTTAGCGGCAACAATTTGTTGAGGAAGTTTGATGCTGAGTTGATCACCAAAGCGCTGTCTTATCTACGAGCAGACAACTTCAGACTTATGATTGTATCGCAAAATTTCCCCGGCGACTGGGATACTAAGGAGAAGTGGTATGGGACGGAATACAAGGTTGAGAAGATTCCTGAGGATTTCATGGGTGAGATTAGGAATGCTTTGGCGTCTTCGTCCTCGGATAGGATACAGGATTTACACATGCCTCATAAGAACGAGTTTATTCCAACTCGTTTATCAGTTGAAAAGAAGGAGGTTTCTCAACCAACAAAAGCGCCGAAACTCATCCGTCTTGATGATCAGGTGCGAGTGTGGTATAAAAAGGATGATCGATTCTGGGTGCCTAAGGCTACAGTGCATATTACTCTTCGGAATTCGCTGGTTTGGGCGACGCCGGCGAACCACGTCAAGGCTAAAATTTACTGTGAGCTGGTGAGGGATGCATTGGTTGAATACTCCTACGACGCTGAACTCGCTGGGCTGGATTATAATCTTTCTGCAAGTATTTTTGGGTTGGATATTTCTGTTGGCGGTTACAACGATAAGATGTCGGTATTGCTTGAGAAAGTTATATTGACTATGCGCGACCTCGTTATCAAAGAAGATCGCTTCAAGATTATTAAGGAGCGATTGACGAGAGCTTACCGAAACGCAGAATACCAGCAACCATACTATCAAGTTGGAGATATGACTCGCTATTTGACGGCCGAGAAGACATGGATCAACGAGCAGTATGCAGCTGAATTAGAGCACATTGAAGCGGGCGACGTCGCCACTTTCTTCCCCCAACTTTTGCAACAGAACCATATTGAGGTCCTGGCGCACGGCAATCTGTACAAGGAAGATGCACTGAAAATGACCAATATTGTCGAGAACATTGTTCGCAGCCGTTCCTTGCCACAATCTCAATGGCATGTGCGGAGAAATATCATCTTCCCTCCTGGAAGCAATTACATTTATGAGCGCCAGCTCAAAGACCCACAGAATGTCAATAACTGCATTGAGTACTATCTTTTCGTTGGCTCGATCATCGACAACGCGCTTCGTGCCAAGCTCCTTCTCTTCGCCCAGATGACCGAGGAACCGGCATTTGACCAACTGCGAAGCAAGGAACAGTTGGGATATGTTGTTTGGAGCGGCGCCCGGTACTCTGCCACCACAATCGGCTACCGGGTTATCATCCAGAGTGAGCGCACGGCAGAATACCTAGAAAGCCGCATTGACGCATTCCTTGGAGAATTCGCGCAGACGCTAGAGAAAATGACGGACGAGGAGTTTGAAGGACATAAGCGCAGTATTATTAACAAGAGACTCGAGAAGCTCAAGAACCTTGGATCAGAGACCGCGCGCTTCTGGACACATATCGGGTCTGAGTACTTCAATTTCGTGCAGCATGAAGTTGATGCTGCAAGTGTTAGGAGCTTAACCAAGGACGACCTTGCTGCATTCTTCAATCAATACATCAACCCAACCTCCGAAACTCGTGCCAAGGTCTCGATCCATCTGAACGCGCAGTCTGCTGATGTCGACAACAGTCGAGTCCCCGTCGATACCTCGGAAACGGCCGAAGGGGCCGATGCGCTGCATTCCCAGAAAACCAATGGAGTGAAAGTACATAAAGGAGAGCCGATTTACATCACGAACGTGCCGCAGTTCAAAGCTCGTCTACCCGTCAGCGCTGGCCCCAGTCCGGTTGTTGATCTCAGCGAGTTCGAGGATTTTGACCCGAAGCTGTGATGCCATGCTTTCAGCTATTTTGAGCTAATCACCGGTTGACTGTATATCTAGATGTAGATTTAGAAGACAATAAGAGTAGCTAATTGTTATTATTCTTATCACTATCACCAATCTATCTGTATGTCTAAATATGTTCTATATGTCTATATATATGCAGTAATTTATAGCTAGTATTGATGTGTATCGGTCGGGCCAATGTTTTCGCGGAGCTTGATTAAGCTCCACCCACTGCCGCGGAATTCAAGCATCATCTAGCAATTAACAACAATCAATCAGCACAGCACCACTCGTTGGACATATAAACCGCCTAGTCGGACATTTTTCTATTTTTCTACTGCTTGGGGTCTACGACACAACAAAGTCAACATGTCGACCGTCACGGTGACTGCAATGCAGAGCTCAAAACCGTAAGTTCATCTCCAACACCCCAAGCAAACAGCTTGTCGCAGACCATTCTGCCCTCAAGTCAGACCAGAGCACTCCAAACTAACGATGATAATTCTGCTTCCAGCCCTATTATCCCCAAGTCCTTCAATGCCAAACAGCCGCAAACAATCCGGCTCTACCCTCTCTCCAACTACACCTTTGGTACCAAGGAAAACCAACCAGAAGAAGACCCCTCGGTGCTTGCGCGCCTGAAGCGTCTCGAAGAGCATTATGACCAACACGGAATGCGCCGGACCTGCGAAGGCGTACTGGTCTGTCACGAACATAATCACCCACATGTGTTGATGCTGCAGATTGCGAATGCATTTTTCAAACTGTACCCCTCCTCATCTTTCTCCTTTCATTTTGTTTCGACACAGCTACTCACGGGTCCTACAGACCAGGCGATTATCTGCACCACGAAGACGACGAAATCAACGGCTTCAAATCCCGTTTGAACGAACGCCTGGCACCCGTCGGCTCTCAATTCAGCGGCGAAGGCGTGAACGAGGACTGGGAGGTCGGCGATACGCTGGCGCAATGGTGGCGTCCGAATTTCGAGACTTTTATGTACCCATTCCTCCCAGGCCATGTCTCGCGTCCGAAGGAGTGTAAGAAGTTATATTTCATCCAACTTCCGAAAAAGAGTACCTCCCCATCCCCACTAACCCCTCGATTAGGCGATAGCTAATAACTTGTATAGAGGTTCTCAGCGTTCCGAAGAATATGAAACTCCTCGCCGTCCCGCTTTTCGAACTCTACGACAACACAGCCCGCTACGGCCCCCAACTGTCGGCGATCCCGCATTTACTGTCTCGCTACAATTTCGAATTTGTCGATGAGAATGACAACGTTGTCGCCGTCACACCGGGCACGTCGTCTACGGGCATTGAAGAGATCAAGACAAAGGTGCTTGCTGGGGGTGATGCAGAAACAGGCGAGGACACGGGGATGGAAGATGTTAATACGGGGGACGGCGGTGCAGGGAATGCAGCGGGTAACAAGGACGAGGGGGAGAATGAGCAGATTTGATAATCCCATCAACATCTTCTTCCATATCGCGCTGGCTCAATGCTTGGAGTTGCGTTCGATCGCGAAATTAGTCATTCCGTTCATGTTAATCATGCCGTTGGGACTGGGGCTTATCAGCAAAAGGCGTTAGGAAGGTAATAAAGTTAATCCATTTATCTGCAAATGAGAACTCACACTAAATGATATCGGATAAGTATGGCTACATGTATCCTAGTCTATGTCGACTACGAACCTGCATATTCAATGTCATTAATAGTTCAATATCTACGTGGACTCGCTCCCATGTAAACCCTAGTACCTACATGCTAGTACGTACAAGGATACATTTAACGAATGCGAGCTGTGGATAAATATCGGCGAATCAAATGTATGACAGAATGATAAGCATATTTAAAACATCATTGACCAGTGACCGCTGTAGAGTTAGGTTGATATGCAGGTCTGATCGACGTGACAGGGGTTACGTGTAACACATCATGTTTTGAGTAGCGGTACGAGGTGGCGTGATTGGTCCTCAAGTATTACTACAATGCATTATACCTTCATTTCATTCAGGCACCCTATACGGCTGCTTGTTTTGGTCTAGATAGTAAATTAGTTAGGGTATTCGAGTAAAAAGGTAAAAGTCTTGAACCACCCCCAAAGGCATCAATGTCCGATTCAAATCTGACCTACAGGTACCAATATGTTTGACCACCCCGGCATCCTGACTTTTGTTACTAGATATGAATATGAGTGAATGAATATGTCTACATTGTAGCAGAGTGCATAGCATATATCTATCGTCTCGAAGTATTATTAATAGTAACGATCAGCAAATCAGCCCCTAAGGCTCACTAATCAGCAAGCGTCAGCAGACCCGTTTCCGGTCATACTACACGGCAAATCCAATGAAACAGGCCACTCTCTACCCCCCCTTGCCGGTATAGTTAATTACTAGGATAAATAAGCTGCTTCAGCAGATAAAGCACGATTTAGTCATTGCGCTACATCCAATCAGCGGCTGTGCCTAACTGTGCAATTCACTGCAATACGATGTTGATGTTACACTACGAATCTTGATCACGATGGAGCGTGGTATGAAGGGATGGTTTGTGCGTCAATCAGACTCCAATCAGAGAATGTACAATGTATATACTCCGTACTTACGCGATACTAGGCTCAGCACCCCTCAGACTTCCCGTGTCAATCTCGCTCGCTCTTGAGAATGATGACTAGAGCATACCATCAGGATTAGCAATGCTACCGTGAGGACCGGTCAAAATGGACTACGGGCCATTGCCCATGTGGCATGGGCATGAAGCAAAATCTTTTAATGGACTGGCCTGCCCATGCTAGCAGTCGACTATATATCTTGACGAAAGTCTAGGATTCTGATCTGCTAGTCTGGAGGCTGAGACTAGAAGAGTTCGAGAGTCAGGACTCAAGGGCATCGTTATCAAGAATCATGTTCACCTCAACTCGTGCCCTGGCCGTGGCAGTCCTTGGCCTGTCTGCTTCAGCCCTTACGGTGCCGGTTCGCCGTGGTAGGTTTATCAAACGCGTCTCTGCCCGAACATTAGCTAATGTATTCAGATGTCACGTCGGGCCTGTGGTCCGAGTTAAATCTCTATGAACAGTACTCGGCCGCTGCCTACTGTCCAGACAACTTCAACGCTACTGCCGGAACAACCGTGCGTTGCTCGACTGGAAACTGTCCTCTGGTCGAGCAGGCCAGCGCGACAGTCGTTTACTCATTTGATGAGTGAGTATACCGTTGCTCTTTCGGTGTAAGAGTGCTGATTTCTCGAAGTGCTGGTGATGGCGACACAACCGGCCTTCTCATCAAGGACGACAGCAGAAAACTGTTCATCCTGTCTTTCCGCGGCAGTAAGACCATTTCTAACTGGCTCACGAACCTCGACTTCACCCTTACGGATGCGTCCTCCCTGTGCGATGGTTGCGAGGCTCATAAGGGCTTCCTAGAGGCCTGGCAATCCGTTTCCGAAAAGATCGAAAGCGAGCTATCTGCGGCTATCGCCGAGAACAAGGATTATGGTATTGTCGTTACTGGACACAGCTTGGGAGCTGCGTTGGCGACTCTGGCGGCCGTAGAATTGCGCAACCAGGGAGACAAGGTTGATTTGGTGTGTCCATGATCCGACATTGTCTCCTGTCGAATATTTTGGAATACTGACAACACGACAGTACACGTACGGATGCCCTCGCGTAGGAAACCATGCATTCGCCAGCTTCGTCACGACGCAAGAGGGCGGAACGAACTACCGAGTCACGCACACCGACGACCCAGTGCCCAAGGTACCCCCCAAGAGCTTTGGTTTCAGCCAGCCCGGCCCCGAGTACTGGGTCACGGCGGCGAGCAACTCGTCCGTCTCAACGTCCCAAATCACAGTCGTCCAGGGCATCGACTCTGATCTAGGCAACGACGGGACCGCCGTGGGGTTGGACATTGCTGCTCACTTGTGGTATTTTAACAAGATCTCGGCGTGTGGTTGATATATGTATATATATATATATATATATGTCAACTGGTAAAAATGTATAAATGTATATAGATAGATAGAAATGTACATATGTACTGCTGCTTTCGTCAATTGATGTAGGAGATTCGAGTCGCTCAGCAATCAGCATAACAGGCCACCCATAGACATACGTACACGGGCACCTAATTCTCCGAGATGCAGAGCAAAGTAGCTGGATTATTGTCCGGGTTGTGTGTTGTAGAGGGAGAGAGGGTGTGGTGGGAGTTACGTATGCCAGCCTGGGCTCGGAACGCCGGGACCCACCAACACGCAATCCCAGTCCCAATCCGGAATCCCCGCGCATTCCTCTGTCTCCTTCGCTCTGTCCGTCTTTGTATGTGTCTAGACATACTATCGGCCGCCATGAGCACTCCGATTCTTCTTTATTCTCCTCCCCCATATTCCACTTCCACTTCCACTCCCACTCCCACTCCACTCCATCCCATCCTCCGCTGCCTTCTCTCGTGTGTTAGCATTTAGGAGAGATCTTCAGATCTTCTCGTGTTGGCCCGCCCGGCTCAATCTCCATTGCTCCAATGAGCCCAAGCCCGCTCGTTAGCGTCACCACTACGGGAGATGGTTCTTCGGCATATGTCTAGAGTCAGTCCGGCTTCGGGTCGCCGCAGGCTAAGACCGCTGATGCTGGCATTGATGGTCGTCTGTGGCATCTACTGGCTTGCAACCTCCTCCAAGTCATCCTCTCCGTCGTCCATATCCTCGACCAGTATCCGCGCCTCCGCGAACGAGAGACTTTCCGCGCCGAACTCGAGATCGGCCCATGATGGCCAGAAGCTCGGCATCCAGGTGCCTGTGTCAGCTCCACGGCCCTCCTCACGGGCAACCACTTTGAGGAAGGATCTGGTCGTGGCTAGCATGAAGGGGGACAATACCTCCTGGCTATATGATAGTCTTCCCGATTGGAATAAAAATGTGTATGTCGTTGATGACGAAGATGCCGAATTGACTGTGGTGAAGAATAAGGGCCGAGAGTCCATGGTATACCTCAGGTGTGTATTTTCTCTCCGTTGAAATGACTGAGTTACACCAGAGATTGACTGGATCAGCTACATTATCGATAACTACGACCATCTACCAGAGTACATGCTCTTTATTCACTCCCAACGGTATCAATGGCACAATGACGACCCATACTATGACGGTGTCCCGATGATCAATCGGTTCCAGACTCCTTACCTCGAACTGGCCGGATATGTCAACCTACGCTGTGCCTGGGTGCTCGGATGTCCCGAGGAAATCCACCCGCTGACAGATAGCGACCTGGATGTAGTCCATGCCGGCCCATATTACATGAACGGCTTCAAAGAGCTTTTCCCGGGGGTCAAAGTTCCAGACGCCGTCGGGGTATCATGCTGCGCCCAGTTTGGCGTTGCCAAATGGAAGATCCTCGAGCGACCGAAGAAAGATTACCAGCGCTACAAGAAATGGCTTTTGGAGACGGAATTGGATGATGCAACGAGTGGGAGGATTATGGAGTACTCGTGGCATAGTGAGTGTCGCTTTCTCTATTTTACAATTAGCACAAATATTAATACGGTTTCAGTGATATTCGGAATGGATCCGATTCATTGCCCAGACGCTCGGGCATGTTACTGCAACGTCTGGGGGTTGTGCAACCTCGACTGCTCACAAGAGGAATGCGAGGATCGATATATGCTTCCCCCGTTTTCGAATTTGCCAGAAGGATGGCCATATATAGGCTGGGACGGAGAACCGCAGGATCCGACTGAAAGAGACGTTCCTCAGTCGGTTTTTTATGACTGATTTGTCGATTCGACCTGCCGTAGAGCAGCAATTGACTGCCATGAGTTGGCATTCAACAAAATTGGGAGTAGACATCATCCCATCATTTGGATTATTTGGTGTTTGTTATAGACTATTGATTGCATTTGAGGCGTTGGGCTTGTGTTATTGTTCACTTAGCGTTGAAACACGAGTGCGTTAGATTAGGGATTGGCATCTTCGCTGGATAGAATTATAATCGACAGGGATTGGATTACAAATATAATATAATATAATAGTTAGTTAAACCTACCTGCGAATAACCATATAGAATTTCTTCTTAGTGTAACTAATAAATACTGATGTATGATATTGAAACATGCCGCAGCAACCTCGGCTCTGGTCTCGGCATGTTTGCTTAGTCCGGTGACGTTGTCGACAACGCCTGCTCATTGTTCGTTATCATTCATATATATGTACTAGTACTAGTTCACATCTTCTCGCATGATTCGATACCAGCCAGAGGATCCTTTCGAGTCTCGACGATGCGCCTGCATAGCGTCGCCTAGCTAGATTTCGCAATTGATGTTCCACTGTCTGCCCTCTCGGTCTGGCTATTAACCCACCACCGTTATATTCCACCTGCACTCGACAAGACTATCTTCACTTCCTACGACCATCATAATCACGACTAATCCATACTCACCATGCTCATCATCGGCCTCACTGGCTCCATCGCCACCGGCAAATCCACCGTCTCTTCCCTCCTCTCTTCCCCGCCATACAACATCCCCATTATCGACGCCGATGTTCTCGCACGCAAAGTCGTCGAGCCCGGCACCGCAGGCTACAAAGCTATAGTCAACTATTTCGGCCCTAGCACCCCGGATCTCCTCTTACCTGCAGACCCGCAGACAGGACAGCGCGCGCTGAACCGGCCCGCGCTGGGGAGGCGTGTGTTTGGCGATAGCGAAGAACGAAAGCGCGACAGAACGATACTCAACAAGGTCGTGCACCCAGCCGTGCGCTGGGAGGTTTATAAGTCGCTTTTGTATTACTATTTAAGAGGCCAGTGGGCGGTGGTGTTGGATGTGCCGTTGCTGTTTGAGTCTGGCATGGATGTTATCTGTGGCACGGTGGTGGTGGTTGCTGTCAATGATCCGGCAGTGCAGATGTCAAGGTTACGCGCGCGCGATCCGCATCTGACGGCTGAGGATGCAGAGAATCGCGTAAGGAGTCAGGGCGACGTGCGTGAGAAGGTCAAGAAGGCGCTTTACAGGAACAGAGCGTCGGAGGATACCGACAAGGGCTCGAGAGGTGTCGTTGTCTGGAATGATGGCGACAAGGCGGACCTGGCCAAGGAGGTCGACAAGGCGATTCTTACTATCAGAAATTACAGTCCTAGGTGGTGGTCGTGGTTGTTATTGATGGCGCCGCCCGTCGGCGTGGCTGCGGCAGTGTGGAATATGGCGGTGAATTTTGGCTTACAGAGGAGCTGGGATCAAAAGGCTAAAAAGGACAGGGCCAAGTTATAAATATTAATCATCATGGGATAAGAAGACCTCATGTCGTTATTGAATGTAAATAGGTTGATCGATACTAGCGGAGTGTGCATAGATGATAATAATACATCCTGTATCAATTGTCCTGCTTCAGTTATACTTGTACTCCGGCGCAACTCATAGATGGATGTTACGTTGATACCGCGACTTCTGTGTTTTCATGTGTAGAATACCAATTTATCAGATCCAGGTATCAGGGCACCGTACGACGGTCACTGCAAGTGGTCTTGGCCGAAGTCTTCAGCATCACTAGTGCCAACTTTCGCCCTGTGTATATGTAGCGCTCAGCATTATGTATATCCTCCAATGGCATTGAATAATGGTGAATGCACTTCTCCTGTCAATATGGCTGGCAGGCACGATGCATCGCACTTGAGATTGCAGACTGGTACGGCCAGTAATCGCGAACGTAAGGAACGACAGGACACGATACAACACACCTGGAGAGTCAGCAAATTTTGCACGGTGCCTCGCAAGTTACCTTGTCAGATGAATTAACAAGCAACAGGGCTGGATGCCACGACATTGTTGGCATGAAAGTAGGGCTGGCATGGATACGATTGATGATTGATACTCTAAACGGGGCGAGGTTCGGTCTGAAAAATACGCTGGACCACTCGCTCGCCGACCAACCAGAGCAGAAGACCACCATGCCCCTACCAATCTAGCAATTTCCTCTGATATACCGCCCCAGCCACATAGCCAGAACAGCCAAGGTAGTGGCAGCGACATCGGGGGCTTCATCAAGCAGTTGAAGAACAGATGAAGTCGCGGACCAGACGAGAAAGAGTGGAGCCAGCAAAAGAAGAAGAAGAATAAGAAGAAGGGGCAACCCGGAAGTGGTAAGGCCAGCACCCGCCGCCCTCCAGCCAGTTCAACCACTGTCCATATCATGTCTTTTTGTCTCGGTTTTGGTCATGTATGATATTAGGCATTCGAAAGCGTTGGTAGCTGTCTTGTTTGTCTCCATGCTGACATGCTCGCAGCAAGTCTTGCCATGTTGAACGCCGCGAAACACTCTCACTACCGAGCCGTTGATCGATAGCCTGCATGTATGTCATGCAATCTGATATCCCGCTTTACATGGATGTGAAGAGTATGGATTTGTTGTCTAGTAATTGATCAATACCGTTGACTCGCCAATGATCTTGTGAATGCCATCTATAAGAATTATTGCTACATACGTCCGATCTGTCCTATGGGTACATATCCCGTCGCAACCATGAACCCTGCGTCAATTATCTCGAACGCCTCTCCAGCGTCGATGGCAAATGGACATGGAGACAGTGGAAACTCAAGAATCAATAGAAGCACTGCAACTTCTCTCACATTCAAACATTACACTTACCCTGCTATCCCCGCTCCTCAACAAGACCAAATACCAGCGTCAAAACGTCGACGTATTGCCGATCCTTCGGACAGATTTGTCTACCAGAATGGTATTAATGGTCTAGAGAAAAGCAACTCCTGCATTCAATTGCAACATCAGAATCAGATTCCCAGTGGCTCTGCTCTTGGAAGCGCTTTCTCGTTCTCGTCGCAGAGTGCAGCAACAGACAGAACGTACCGCGATGATTTTGAGTCCGAAGCATCAAATTACAATACTCCAAACACATCAACCTCAGTATTCTCATCCATCTCCCAGAAAAAGTCTACATCACCCTCTGCTTTGTTAATTGCGGGCTTGGAATCTACCACCACTGCCACCCCGAAGCAGTCTGCTATCAATCAAGAACTAGAGGCCGAGACCGAGCCTCCTAATTACGAACAATTCAAACCCCGATCCTCGATTCCCTCTGGGCTCCCAGGACCAGTGTACGCGCAACAATGTATCACCGCTGCAATTTCATCGCGTCTCGATCCTTTCGCACTACATATAGGGGAACAAAAAGCTTTAGAGAACCATCTATGCCATCTCCATGTCACGGCATACCTTAATATCCGCAATGGGATTTTGCGACTCTGGACTCGCAATCCAATGATTAGCGTCACACGCGAAGAAGCACTCGGGTGCGCCAAGGATTTTAAATGGATGGGCCTCGCGGATTTTGCCTACGAATGGCTTGTGCGCAAGGGATATATCAACTTTGGCTGTGTCGAAGTGCCACAAGCTATTGTTCCACCCAAAAAAGGTCGTCGAAAGTATGACGGACCTGTAATTGTTATCATTGGTGCTGGTGTAGCTGGTCTTGCGTGCGCTAGACAGTTGGACGGGCTGTATCAACAGTATCGCGACAAGATCGGCTCGTTAAAAGTTATTGTGCTAGAAGGACGACGTCGCATCGGTGGACGTATATATTCACATCCTTTGAAAAGCCATAAGAACACTTTATTGCCGAATGGACTGCGTCCGACGGCTGAAATGGGCGCTCATATAATTGTCGGATTCGATAAGGGAAACCCATTAGATCCCATAATTCGCTCGCAACTAGCACTGCGATGTCATTTGCTTCGTGACATCTCCACAATATACGATATCGACGGATCAGCAGTCGATGAGATACAAGACGCAATGGACGAACGACTATACAATGATGTGCTGGACCGGTCTGGCAATTATCGACACAAAGCCGCTATCAAACCTACTGCAGAAGGCGACCGCGACACAATATTACATGGCCGCGACATCACCGTAAGTGACGGTGTTACGGTCCAGCAATATGAAGAAGCCCGCGCAGCCGGGACACACAATCTTCTGCTTCCAGCCGCGAGATTTCGTCGCGGTATCGGACATAATGCATCTCGCATCCTTCCCCCTCCGTCTTCGCAAATTTCGGATCTAGCTCCTGATGAGGAACTACCGGCAGCTATGGAATGCCAGAGCATGGGGTGGAGGCTCCTAGATGGAATATCTCCTCGAGATGATCTCAATCTTGATGCTATCGCTAAGACTTCCTCGAAACAAACCCTAGGAGCAGTAATGGACGAAGGTGTCAAACAATACCAACGCATGCTACCGCTGACACCCAAGGACATGAGACTCTTGAATTGGCATTATGCGAATTTAGAATATGCAAATGCAACTAATCTTAATAGACTAAGTCTATCTGGTTGGGATCAGGACATGGGCAATGAGTTTGAGGGAGAACATAGTCAGATTATCGGAGGATACCAACAAGTGCCTCGAGGGCTATGGTCGTTGCCCACGAAACTCGACGTCAGGACCAACGAAACCGTCACAAAAATAACCTACGACTCAACTGGCACAGCAAAAAATCATAAAACAATAGTCCATACTGAGAATGGTCCCATAACAGCCGACCATGTCGTCTACACAGGCTCTTTGGGCACGCTCAAACACCATGACGTGGAATTTTCACCTCCATTACCGGACTGGAAGACCGGGGCAATTGACCGACTCGGCTTCGGTGTTCTCAATAAGGTCGTGCTAGTCTTTGACCAAGTATTCTGGGATAGCAATCGAGATATGTTCGGTCTTCTCCGCGACACCGATGTTCCAGGCAGTATGTCGCAGCCTGACTACGCGCGAAATCGCGGCAGATTTTATCTGTTCTGGAACTGCGTTAAGACCGCCGGCATACCGCTGCTGATTGCATTGATGGCCGGCGACGCAGCGCATCAAGCAGAGAGCTTGTCCGATACGGAAATCGTCGCCGAGGTTACAGCGGAACTCCGCAATATTTTCAAATCTACACCCGTGCCTGATCCGTTAGAGACAATCGTCACACGTTGGAAGTCGGATAGATTCACTCGTGGCACATATTCATTTGTGGCTGCTGATGCCCTACCCGGTGATTACGATCTCGTTGCCAAGGATGTAGGAAACTTGCACTTTGCCGGCGAAGCGACGTGTGGTACGCATCCAGCCACAGTACACGGGGCGTTTTTGTCAGGATTGAGGGTAGCAGCGGATATCATAGAGAAGGTTTTGGGACCCATTGTTGTGCAGAAACCTCTGGTCCCTGTGAAAGAAGGCGAGATTATTCAGCCGGTTTATGGAAACGGATTGGGCAGTGGGACAAAGAGTACTATAAACAACCATACGTACAAGAAATCCACAACGCCAACATCAAAACCAAAAGCAAAACCAACCCCCAAGCCAGCAACCATTGCATCAACAACTACAGCATCAACTGCGCCACCCCCTGAACCCATCCCTCGCGAACAACAACTCCACGCCAATGCCCTGGAAACTTACTTAACCAAAACTCTCGGCCCAATTCCCGTGAAGCCCCCCAAAATCGCACTCAACCCCTTCCTCACATTCCAAAAAGACTACTGGATCCGGGCCAAACAAGCGTGCGAGACACAGAAGCGAGAATCCACAAAGGATCCGCAAGCCAAAGCTGCGAGAGATGAGATACGGGCGGTACTAGGGCAAATGTGGCGCGAAGCAGATGAAGAGACAAAAAGACCGTACCATGACCAGATGACGATAAACAGACAAACAAATACAGAGGTGTTGGAGGCGTGGAAGGGGCAGATGGATGTGTATACAGCGCGTCGAGAAGAGGAGAGGAGGAAATGGGAGGAGCAGAATCCGTTTGAAAAATGGGTGGAAGAAAACGTTTCGTAGGAAACCTTCAATCCATTTCTAGAGAAGGATTGCATGTTTTTCATCATTATAAGCCTAATTGATTGGTGGGTTTGAAAATGTTAGTTATTGCTAAAACTGTTAATTCTGCTTATTATTTTCAATACCAATATCAATTGATATTTTTGGCGATTCGCTCTATCACTATCAACGTGATCCACCTACTTAACCTAACTGCAGAAAGTAGCTTTACCTGTCGCTGGCTTTCGCCATAACTGCTCGGCCACCTGGCCATTCTAGGTGAGCCCTTCAGCAGCTTTTATTTAACGTGGCAATGACCTGAAAATTGCGAATGGACAAGCATGTTCGAAAATAATTGGATATTGGTCTCACTGACAACACGTCTCAGCGAAAACCCCAATGTTGTGAAAGCCCTTGTCATTGCTTAACGAATTTTTGCCAGCTGAATCTACCTCACTGTAACGATCTTCTGATTACCCAATGATCTTTACTCGACAAGGATATCCATTCATCAGGTGAGTTCCAGCTTTTTCTGTTTGGTATGCTCTCTCCCCATGTACTGTTCTGAAGTCAGCCCCCTGAGTACTCACCATTCGCACCAATTTGGTCATAAACCTTTCATGTTTGGCTCTTGCAGCATCCCATTCATCATAGACCGGTTCAATCTCAAAATTCCGAGCTGTCATTACTAGAACGGTGCGCATTTCATTGTAGACGAGGTTCTGGCCAATGCAATTTCGTGGGCCTTGTTCGGACGGGCGATATGCTGCCGGATCGGGATACAGTTCATGACCTGGCTCAACAAGCCATCGCTCTGGAAGAAAGCCAGTCGCATGCCTGAGTCACCATGGGGTTATTAATGATACATATGTAAGTTTAATTATATTAAAATAGATAATTTAATAAAAATTTTTACTTCTTTATTCAGTAGATAAGTATACAATGGGATGAACTTTTGAACAGCTCGAGAGAGTGTGTGTATTGGGTAGATATGGCGTATATATATACACCAGCCATCGCCTACAAAATAGTAAACCTATACTACACTGCCATCAACCTCACTACCCTTATAACTAGCCCTAAAGTTCTTCATAATCCAGATTTTCGGCACCATTCTAAACTCCACCCATAATCCCCTCGTCAAATACTTTCTGATTATCTCATCCCTCAACGTTTCAAACAAAATAACCCCCCTTTCTCCCATTATTTCTCGGATGATGTCTGTCTCGATATGGCCTTCGGCAATGTCGCCGGATCGTAAGATACGGAAACCGGAGAAACCGGCGATTGTTTCGATGGGTT
Source organism: Talaromyces proteolyticus (assembly GCF_021365285.1). NCBI lineage: Eukaryota > Fungi > Ascomycota > Eurotiomycetes > Eurotiales > Trichocomaceae > Talaromyces > Talaromyces proteolyticus. The sequence continues at coordinate 1,961,146 of NW_025764282.1, read as the reverse complement.
TCCACGTATCCTCATCTCCCGATGAAGAGGGGGGTCTCTTGATTTCGGAAATGTCCTCGATGAGAGCGTAGTCAATGCCTCTCCAGAATTCAGGTGTGGATTTGACGGTTTCGTTTTCGGTCTTGTCATATACCCATAATGTTTGCGGGAACGTTGAGTGGTCGAGTTGTAGGAATCTGGTAACGCCCGTTTGACAGGCGAGATTACCCATGTGTAGAACAATGCGGGGCTGAGTGGCATGGCCGTGTAGATGCACTTTTTTCAAGGCGTGCGCTCCGGGGTAGTTCGCTGACGAGACGGGTAGGTAGATGATTGTCGAAATGAGGAATGATGCAAGTGTGGAGAGTGCTAGGACTAGTGACAAGGCACGGTAGATGATTGATTTTGTTCGTCGTGTCCAGATATATCCCGCCCCCTGAGCGCCTGCCGCGGTTAATGGTGGGATGATGTAAATAATAAAGCGCCATTCCTTGTGCGGAAGCACGCTGTATATTCCGACGAAGGCTAGTGATGGAAGTAGTAATGCAATTGACGCTCGTCTCGTCGCATCTGACCAGAGCGAAACTGGGATACCGACTATCCAAATCAATGGGTTCATCAAGAGACGCGGGATAGCATCGACAAAGTAGAAATACCAGGGGCTAGTCCCCCAAGCCGAAGCTTCACCGGATATAACATTGAATTTAAAGGCAGAAAATTCCGGCCAGAGGGGAAAGCTTTGCCAGAAATAAGAATCAATGACGACTGTCGTGCTTAACCCGACAAGCAAGCCGACAATGCCAGCAGGGATTATGTCGTTGAAGATTCGGACACGATTGGTTAGGAGGAGGAAAATAGTGGTTGTTGCTAGGAAGACGGCGAGTTCGGAGCGGAATATAATCCCAGCGATGGTGATGAGAGATAAAGACATTTTATATCTCTGGTATGTTTTGCTAATTGTAGTACCACCGGGCCTAGGGAGGAGAAGTCGCAAAGCGATCGTCGCTAGCCAGGTCAGTCAACTGTCTGCATATCAGATATTGTAAATGTCAGAGAAGATAGATTCATACTTATCCCAAAGGCAAACATGTTCGACAATGTACGGGACGCATAATAAGCCACATGGAATTGACTTGCTTGGAAGAGCAAAAACCAATACGCCGTCGCCCTGCCAAATGCCCCGTGTAGACCTCGAGCATACAACAGGAGTGCGAATGCATTGAAAAAGCCAAGAACCGCGCGTGCTAGATCGAGTCAATGAATAAAACACCATCGGCACGACTGTAGAATAACGTACCTAGCAACTGCCTGTTGACGTCGCTATCTAGCCATATAACCGGCCTCGATGCCGTAGCGAGCGCAAGGGCTCCGACGAACGATCGCGGAACAGAGCCCGGGAAACTGAAATGATCATATTGATCTGCAAATTTCTTGGCTATCGCATCGTGGCCAAGAGTAGGCGAAGGAATGCCATATGTCAATATATCATGAGTGGCTTGCAAGTGAAATGACTCTTCTACTTTGGTGTACGGCGCCGCTAGCAAATGCAAGAGGATGACAGCGGGGATGGTGGAATAAACAACGACGTCTGTAGCCGTTAGCTAAAATATATTGTGCAAAATATCATATAGGAGAAGCATCGATACCTAATGCTTTCGACATTTTCCAACCATAGTTGCTGTTGTCTTCATCAACACTATGATTGATAGAGCTGTGACCTGTCAGCTTCCGTATCGATAAAGAGGCAGCTGCCCCACACCGCAGCTGCAGCCTGGCAAACAGAACAAACATCAGCCGCCATCTGGCGATTTGGTGCAACTAGCCAGCACCGTTACTACCCTTCTCGAGTTGCGTTGTATTGAGTCACGATCAGATCTTTGATACCGCCCAAAATGTCATTGTTTGGGTTTGGCCGGTTGATTTATGGTATATTCTTATTACTCTAATATGTGCGAATTAGCCTTGCTAACTATTGTCTTTTCAAGTTTCTATCCTGTTAATCAACGCCGTGTGTGTCTTGTCCGAGGACAGATTTCTAGCAAGAAGTACGTTGACCACCAAATTTTGCCTGGATATATAGTACGTCTCTGAAGAAAACGGCTAACACCCCGGCACAGTCGGATGGGGTCGCGCACAACCAGAGCCCGGTTTCGGTGCGAGCTATGACAACGCGAGCCTCAAGGCGAAGACTATCAATCTGATCACGAGTGTCCGTACCGTCATGCGAAGTACGTTTCTCCCACCTTTTGCTCAAAATATAGATTCAGTATTTGCAAGGCCTTGCGTTATGGTTGAGGAAGCATGATGCTGACTTGGTAATGACAGTACCCCTCATTGTCATCAACGCGGTTATAATTATATACGAATTGATTCTGGGATAATGACCGGCATGAGATACCCAAAAATGAGGGATGATACGGTGTTATGTTATGTACTTACTAGGCTACTTTAGGCAACTTGCAATATCTTAGATTGGTTGTTATCATGCTCCAATATTTAATGGCTACGTCCTACAAGGAGTTACAAATATTTGTGCTTAAAAAAATAACTGTGTTTGTTCGCACTGTCTATCACATCACGAGATTAGACTCGTAGCGTACAGAAATCAAAGCATGCTTATGCCTGTAAACAATACAATACCCAGGATAGAAAGCAAAATCATAACCATTCGTAGCTGCCTAACCGATAAACGCCTTGATGGTAAACCAATGTTTCCGAATAAAAGGGTATAGAAGCAAAGGTAATAAAACATCATTGCGTGCATGAAATTGCGAGAACATCAAGGCGTATTCTCGTCTAAAAGGCACCAATGTTACTTTTTGAAAGAACATACTCCATCAAAATGAAGTTCGTCTGACTATGTACGAGAATGGAAGAACGGTGGATGGGCTTGGGATCAAAGCTAACTCATCAGGCTCATTGATTTCTTTCTCAGCCCAAACCCTTTCCATTTGTGATTGGCTTTGTCTCTGTCGTTTTTCCCCTTGGATGCATCCAGTGACGGACGTCCCGGTGAGGATTCAGGAATGGCTGGTGTTGTTGTTGGTACATCCTCTTCAATGACATGCTCTTGGAGTTTGTTGCTCTCAGGAGGTATTCCATTCTCAGAAAGAAGATCTGACCGTGAAAACTCAGCCGATGTTGCCCGTTTGCCCTCTTTTGATGTGAACCGATGACTCAGGCTCTTGCTACTGCGTCGGAATCGGTTCAAACCACCAGCAAGCGTCTTATGCCCATTTTCCCCGTTCTCTGCGTGCGCCTTTTTATCTTGTTCGGCTTTGCTTATTTTACTTGCTTCAAGTGCCGCTTTGAGTTCTGCCTCTTCACGTTTCAAATCATCTCTGCGTTTCGCTTCTAGCTCTTTTCTCCTTTGTTTCTCGGCTTTTTCCTTGTCCTTTTCGGCGGCTTTTCGCTCTTTTTCTTCTCGAGCTCGTTCCTTGCGAGACTGGACATCGCTCTTCTTCGGACTTAACTCTCGCAGAGGGTCTGCTGGAATGGGTGGGGGAGCTGGAGGACTGGTCGAAAAAGCATGTTCTGGATGAGTCGACATTTGCGGTGCCGTTGGTATGGCCCTCAAGGGACTGAAACGGTGAACATCATCATCAGGAGGTCCTTGGTACGTTTGGATGTGGTTCAACGGAGATGAGAGTGGAACACCGTTGCCTTCTTTGACATCCGCAGTGCCATTGACTGGGTTCAGGCCCTCCTGTTCCTGTTCTCGCTGAACAGCTTCTAGGGTGGTCTCCTGGTAGAAGAGCACATAGGCGCAGGCTAATCCAGGTCGATCGCCAAAGAAGTTGCGCACATAGTTTTTGTCAACTGGTTCTACCATTTCATCATCGAACAACAGCCAACCACGGTCCTCAGTCTTGATAATGGCCACATAGTGACCATGATAAGGACCACCACCTATATGGACGACTACTGCATATAACTCGTAGAGGCGATCTGGATCTTCGGCGTCATCGGTCGTATTGAACAGGCGTAGGTGGTAGGGATAAACCACCCGGTGGAAGAGCTTTTGCAATCTCTGTAAATCCTCGGTATACTTGAAGCGTTTCAAGTGCAACGCGAGAATTTTGGGCAATCGTTTGATTTTCATCCTCTTTTCAGCCTCCTGCAGACCTCCGCAGTTGTCGCAATGAAATTTATTTCGCTCACAAAGCATTTCTTCTGCTGAAAATTTCCTTAAACAAGACGTAACAGATGAATGTTGTTCCAAGTCTACTGACAAATCTAGGAAAACTTCGTCACGTTGAGAGACCTTCTCGCATGTTAAGCATTGAGTTTCCGAAGTTAGTGTGCCCTCGAAGAGTTCGTGTACCCAGCGGCTTGTATTTGGCGTCTTTGACCCGGTTGAGCCATCTACTCTTGTGTGTGTGGACTGTGTAGAGGTCTCCGTAATGGCGACGGTCTGGTCGGAATCAGCGGTTTCGTTCGGTAGAGAATTGTCAGTCAGATCAGCTATCTGTTTCGACGATTCGGCTTCGACATTTGTCACCACTTCGTTGAGTAAGAGGTTGAGAAACTCGTGGGCATCCTGATGCATGGCTGATCGAAACATCTCGTTTTCCCGCCGGAGCACCTCTAGGAAATGCTGGGGCCGGACAACACCCATCTTAGACTGGGTAGCAACCACTGATTCAAAAATATCCTTCAAAGATGTAAAGAGTGATTCCGACATTCCATAGCTGGCAGAGTTATCTTTTGCATCAAGAAGCGGAAGCGTCTGTATTGCAACCTTTTTCTTATATTCTGGCGAATCCTTGTCTTCGGGCTTCTGGGGTTGAGGGGGAGGCACACCGGCATTACGCGAGGAAGACGGCCCTGCTGTATTTTTCGCCTTTGCGGCGGCGGCCTCGGCTTCCAAAAACGCCTCTACACTTTGATATTTCAGGTTCTTTGCGAGCGCAGTCTCCAACGATTCGATCGGAGTTCGCTTCGGGTAGTTGATCACAGCTTCTCGAAAGGGAACAGAATAATAAAGACATTGTAAAATAGAGTTGCAATAACTGTGTGTAATCGTTAGTCGAAGTATCTAAATGTCTTCGGAAATAATTCGTACCATGTGTTGCCATACTGTCATGTACGAGTCAGCCTTGTGAACCAAAATCGAGTCTCGGTGGACACTCACATTCTCCATGCCAAAAAATTTGTCACTACCATCATTTCGTACGGGACCGGAGTCCAAAAGCATCTTCTCTAGAGGGGTCATCGGCAAAGCATGGGGGTCCTTTTTGGGGGGGTTCAAGCCAGACGTAGGCGAGTACGGGCCCTGTGAAGGTCAGCAGCAACACTCGGTTTGTGAGAAGCATCGAACATACCGTATTTCCCCTTAGATTCTTGAAGAAAGACCCCATGGTAACAACTACGCATCAACTATGATAAAATCAAAGTCATCTGGTAGCCGCTCCAGGATGAGGTCGACACTGCCACCGGTCGGCTCCTGAATGCGCCGCCGCCGGAACGATGGAACCACTGGCACGCCAGTGATACTGAGGAGAAGACGAAAGCGACTTATAAATAGCTGCAGACCGGCGTAGCAAAATTCAACAACGGATGGTTATTTGGTGGACAATGGTTGCTGGTTGCGCCGGTAGGGATGTGTGATCGGCAGGCGCCGATGGGAGCCAGCGATGGATCGGTTCGCGACGCACAGGAAAAGAGGGCAGTCTGGGAAGACGCAGAGGATACAGAGGATGCAGAGGATGCACTAAGCAGCAAGGCACGAAGAGGTTGGCAAGGGGAGGGACAGACAGACAGAGAGAGCGAAGGAGAGCAGGCAGTAGTAGTAGGAAGTACAGTGGGATGGGCCTGGATTATCTGGGGCAATAATGGGGGGACGGGCGGCGGAGGTAAGCAAACTCGAGTAATTTACTGGCCAACAGCGACTCATGGAAAAGGGCCGTGTCCTCTGTCGCGCTAGGCCACATCTACTTGATTCTACCTTTACAATAGTAATACTAGTACATAATAGCAAATATATATCATATTAGTACGAATGCTAACGCTCATCAGTACGAAGCGAGATCAAGAGCGATAGTACAATAGTGCTCCCGGTGGTTTCGCCCGGGCCACCAAAGGTTCTCCGCACCAGGCAACGCGTAACAGCTTCCGGAAGAGTCCGACATCAGAGCAGAAATGGAGTATTTTTCCCCCGTACAGTGCGGCCAGTGCGTGGACTGTGCAGTATGATAGTATAGTATATATGCCGGCTGAATTGAGTAATAATATGCAGTGGCACGAAGGGGAAAGGCAGATGCAGCAGCGCGGCGTTTAGAAGCGGGAGCAGTGACGACAGAAGCCGCCGATCGTTCTGGACGAGGGAGTTGCATTATATATATTAATTAATATTAGTATAATACCAATATACATCAATAACTATACATCGGTATATTATTAATCTGTAATAGTATCAATATTACTAATGCGAATCGCAGTGTAACTACTCCCACACAGAATGAGCAGTTGCTAATAGGGAGCAATTAGTCCAGCCTTGGTAGTAGTTAAGGCTACCTACTTCGCTACTTAGTGCTTACTTGGCTGTACTACCACTGTTGACTTTTACAGAGCATATAATGATATTGTAGCATAGTGCAGATTCCACAGAGTATACCACTATACGAACTACTCCAGATGCATTAATGTATTAATGCAATACAGCAACAGTACTAATTATCCGGATCGCGCCATGCCCGATCAGGATGCCACGCGAGACACATGTGGCATCTGGCGGGCGCCGGTCGCTGTCATTCGCCTGTTGTGACCCACTGATGGAGTCTGAAAGAGCGGCTGCCTGCCAATCAGAGCTGGCTGCACCTTGTCTGGTGAACTCTGTTCTTTTTGCCGGGCGAGTGCTGTGGCCAATCGTATACAGTGCAGCCAGCCATCGAGATTCAATATTAATTAAAGGCGGCCATGGTTGGGCCAATCGTGGACAAGGTTAGGGGGCCCACCGTCTCTCGGCACTGCGAACCGGCTGGCCAGCGCCATGCAGTGGCCTCCCCCAGAGCAGCGCGACTGGTACGGTAGTCCCTGTATTGAGGGCATGTCATGTTGTATTACCATTATCAGCGTTGTGAAGGGTGCATGAATCCGTACGGATCTGATTAGTACATCGGATAAATAAGGCATCATGCCAAGACCAAGCAAGGTATCGCAATCAAAGCCCTAAACCCTAACTCATGTCCTACCTCAGTCTAGCGTCTAAGGAACCCAAGCATCAAGAGCGAAGAAAAAGGTTGCCCCGGGAGTCATCAATCAAGGGGTAAAAGGTGACGACATCGAATATTAATCCAGGCGACTGCAAGACACCACTTGTCGCGGTGGTACCTTCTGCTCGTTTAATTCGTCTTTCCGGCTGTCTCTTCTCCCATTTTCCCCGTTTATGAAGGGCGCGACTCCCGCAGTCGGCCTGGTCTGCTTCGCCCGAAGAGCATTTGCTGCCCGGCCTCGGTGGGGGGAAACACCTGCAGCCGGAGGAGTGGTGGGGTCAAGAAATTTTGGGCGCAGAGCCATACAGAAACAGCAACAGCAACAGCAACAGGCACAACAACATTCCTATCGTCGCTTCCTCTCCTCCAGTCCCAGAGCCTTTCTTCCAGACGACACCATGGGGAAAGACAAGTCCGCCTTCAACTTGAAGACCCCCAAGGGCACTAGGGATTGGGCCGGCGCCGACACCCTCCTCCGCGACCGCATCTTCAACACCATCGCCGATGTCTTTCGACGCCACGGCGGGACCGCCCTGGACACTCCTGTGTTCGAGCTGAGGGATATTCTCGCAGGGAAATACGGCGAAGATTCCAAACTCATCTATGATTTGCAGGATCAGGGTGGAGAACTCTGCTCGCTGCGATACGATCTTACCGTCCCCTTTGCACGATGGCTCGCCATGAACCCGGAGGTGAGGAGCATCAAGCGATATCACATTGCCAAAGTGTACCGTCGCGACCAGCCGGCTGTTGCCAAGGGCCGTATGCGCGAGTTTTATCAGTGCGACTTCGACATTGCCGGCGCCCAAGCCGATCCCATGGTGCCCGACGCAGAGGTTTTGAAAATTATCAACGAAGTGTTCAGTGGACTTGGCTGGGACGGACGATATACCATCAAGATAAACCACAGAAAGGTCCTCGACGGTCTGTTTGAAGTGTGTGGGGTTCCTCAAGATAAAATCAGACCGATTTCTAGCGCCGTGGACAAGTTGGATAAACTGCCCTGGGCTGAGGTTCGCAAGGAAATGGTTGAATCCAAGGGCCTCGACCCAGAAGCCGCAGATAAAATTGAAACATATGTTAGCAAGAAGGGGAGGAAAGATTTGCTCCAGGATCTCCTGAAAGATGAGGCATTGATGGCGAATGCGTCTGCCAAACAAGGAATTGAAGAAATGGGGCTGCTTATGGACTATTTAGAGGCATTTGGAGTGCTAGAGAGCATTTCCTTTGACTTGAGCTTAGCTCGCGGTCTTGATTATTATACCGGTGTCATCTACGAGGTAGTCACCGAAGGCTCAGCCCCAACAGTATCGACCTCTGCGCCCGAGGCACAGACTCTACAGAAATCAGGGAAGAAGGCCAAGGCCGCGACGGGCGACGATGATGACCGATCAAACGACCCAACCATCGGTGTGGGTAGTATTGCCGCGGGTGGACGATATGATAATCTCGTCGGCATGTTTTCACCAAAGGCACAAATACCCTGCGTGGGAATTTCGTTTGGTGTCGACCGTATCTTCTCAATCACAAAGGCGCGCATGGAGCGAGAGAATAATGGGAATGTAAGAAGCAGCGAGGTCGATGTTTTCGTTATGGCCTTCGGCGGCAAAGGGTTCAGCGGCATGCTCAAAGAGCGCATGGAGATCAGCAAGAGTCTATGGAATGCCAATATCAAAGTATGTCTTTCATTTATCTCTGTATCGGGCGAATGGAAAGGAACAACGCTAACAATTCTTAGGCTGAATTCTCATACAAACTCAAACCTAAACCACAACAACAATTCAACGCCGCTGAATCCTCTGGCATCCCATTTGCAGTCATTCTCGGCGAAGACGAACTAGCTGCTGGTCAGGTCAAAATCAAGGAAATGGGCCTGGACAAGGACCACCCGGAGAAAGAGGGTGTGTCGGTTGATATCAAGAACTTGGTTGATGAAGTCAAGACACGTCTGGCAAGGAAAGCCTCTGCTAATACGACCCCTGAGGCTGCTGCCGCCGGTGTTGCGAATTTGACCGTGAATGATGAGAATCAATGATCCATGGTTGACGATCAATATTAAAACTATCGGTGGATAGATTATATTCACAAAGTAAAAGCATGCATTACTTCGCATTACATTACCAAGGCCGGCAATAGATTCAATGATACCTTATTCAATTTCATTTTTTGCTTGTTTGCGGCACTAAAATACATAATTATACACTCGTCTACCTAAAGGGATGATAATCAATGAGTACATGTACATATCGACCTCGTCGATGATTGTCCGGTAATAATGTAATATAAGGCATTATTCTGCCTGCTTCATAATGAACCCCTTCACCCAGGGCAACCTCTCAATTGCATCCAACCCCAGACTCCGCGCCCACGTCACTGGTCCGTTCCCGGGAACGTTATACAGTTTATGCAGGACATCGCACATGCCACCAATCTTGGTATTCGTAAGGTATCGCTCGGCCATATATTTCTCTAGACTTAGGTGATCGCCGATATCCATGCCGTGGTTGACCGCGTACTCAATCGTGTTGGCTAATGATGCCACATCCCCCATGCCCAGGTTCAGTCCTTGCCCTGCTAATGGGTGGATGACGTGTGCTGCGTCCCCGATGAGAGCTACGCGCGGGGATATGTAGGATGAGGCATGGCGGAAGCGGAGAGGGAAGGATGCGATACTCTTATTTTGGACGGCTGTTACAAGAGGTGGGAGAGATGACGGGAGCGGAGTGTGTTGGAGTCGCCAGTTGAGCTCATCCTCGTGTTGTGTTAGAAGGCTTCCAGAAGACGTAGGTTTGCTGTCAGGCGAAGTAGCAGTTGGGTCCAGGCCGAGCATGTATGTCAAGTCGGTCATTGAGAGACGGAAAGCAGCGTTGATCATGGCTATAAATGCTTCTTGCGGTAGTGATTTGAGATATGCTGCGTTCTCGATCTTGGTAGACCAGACCAGAGACGCGTGATTATTGGGAAGCGGCAGAATGGCAATGGGCCCACCGAGAGAGGGGAGGAATCTCTGGTATGCTGTTCGACTGCCTGCGGGAAAAAAAGGGGAGGAAGAGGAGTATGTAGAATCGCCCGCGAGTGATAGAGTAGCGACAACGCCATGGCGCCCGTAATCCCATCCATTAGCCGTGATATCTGCAAACGAGCGAACAGGGCTATTGATACCATCAGCGCCGACGAGTAGTCGCGCCGCGATTGGTTTCTGTGGCGTAGAAATAGCAGTAGAATTTGAGAGCGACAGAACCGGCCAGGCCGACAAGTCCGGGCCATCTTGAGCACCAGGAGGGCCATTTTCTATGGACGAGACGGTGGTGTTGGAGAATATTGATAGATGGCTATTGTCGTGATCCAGCTCTGCGATTCTGGACAGCAATCCCCGCACAAGATTCGCATTTTCTGTCATCGTGGCAACTGAGCGGACGTCCTCAAAGGGCGATGTGTCAATTGACCAGTCAAAGGAGATTTTCGATCCAGTTTGTCCGTCCCAGACTTGCATTTCATGGTACTGTTGGACACGAGTATTGTCGACATGTTTCCATGCTCCGATATTCTGCAAAAAAGAGACAGATGTCGGCGTCAGGCTGCTGCATCGGTTGGAGTATTCATCTGGGCTCAATGCCCAGCTACGCGATTTGGCGAGGTCCTGACTTTCGACAAGAGCTATTCTGAGTTTTGAGGTGATCGGTGAAGCTCCTATTCGTACATTGGTTAGCCTTAGTCTTCCTTCTGGTCAGTACATGTAAGACATACGAAGAGCTGCTACTAGAGCAAGGCCAGCGGGACCCCCTCCAACGCAAACGACATCATAAATGTCGGGGGTTTCTCCAATGGCGCTGGAGAAGCCCCGTCGCCCTCTTGGTTGCAAGCCACGTCGACACGACGGGCAGACATAAGGGCGCCAGAGGGATCGCGCGACGTGCCGCATTGGGTGGTTCAAAGGCAATTGGTACTCGATTTGTTGGGCTTTGGATTGTTGATTGGATGATGTCGGCACGTCGGGAAGAGAGGATATACTGCCGATGCAAACCACGCAAACATTTCCGCCTAAGGCTGCAATTACTCTATTCAGACCACGAGATCACATTCACACACCGCACAGCTGCGCAATCACTTTCAAGGATTCGAGTGGATTTCTAAGGGATGCAAGACTCGTCCGTGGCATTAGACAACATACTTAGTGTAGCATGTAGTATGCAGTATGCATCCATGCTTCTATATTTATCTACGGCTGATAGACGTTCATTCTAGAACATTAGCCCTGCAGGACACAGCCACACTTGCCATCTCATCAAATTCAAACCCATCACTCATTAAGCTGCAGTTTTTGAGCTTATCATCTCTATCCTAGTGATCCAATACTAATAGCGTAGCAACAGAGAGTCTTTCCTCCTGCATTGCATCATTACAGCACGGTGACGAAAGTTTCAATATTGTGCCACAGCAAATTGGGTGTAGAAGCCCTCCCCATATCAACATTAATTACTTTTGAACTTTTTCCATTGTCTACGGACAGGGCCCAAAGAAGGAGGACCAACAGGTCCAAGAAGACTAAATTTCAATATGATATAAATTGGTGTAGTCGCAGACACAAAGCAGAAAATCTTAATGTTGCAGAACAGCACCATCGACATCGGAACCTACACTGACAAAGAATCGTCTTGTCTGCGCTCCGTAAGTGCAAATACTATATACCAAGGGGCCTCTTCTTTTATCAACCAGTAGCGTTCTACTGCACTTGACTCATCGGCCATCCTGGGTACAGGGCTATCCAAGTCACGTGCTCCAAGCAGACATACTGCTTCGATTCAGAGCATTAATAGGCGGGAGCTAAAAGTGTTAGTAACTAAGGGGGAAATAATTCAATTCCAATGTTATGATTCAAGTAGATCATGTGATTGATTGCGCTTGGATTGCGTGTTAGATCAATTGATATATATAACCAGTCTACGAGTTGGCGATCAGCACTAACCTTCAAGTGTATGAGAAAATGTTGATTTCAGAGAATGGCATTTGAGCAATAAAATACCAGTGCCTATTCTAGGATTGTTTTGAACATTTAAACCTATATTTGTATCATTGGCTGTATCCAGTCGGTGACCTCATAGTTAACTGCTATTCATTCGTTACTCAGCTCGTCACAGAACATCATTCAACATACAGCATCATGCCTAGGCTAAAATGGGGTTCAAAATACAATGCATAAACGCCAAGCTACGCAAAAGACGTTATAGCTTGTGGGAGACGGTTCTCAGCCGCGAAACCCAACAAAGTCCTTAACGAGGACGCTGTTGTTCCAGACGACTTTCTCCATCTGCTAATGACCTTACTATCAACGTTTGGTTAAAACGGTACAATACAACATGGCGAAGTAGCGTCAATCTTTACTGCTATGAGAAATCGCGCTGACGAGCTAGTAATGCTACAAAAAAATAATTCGTCTCCAGATGAAGCTACGGATTACGTTAACGTGAACTTTCATTTTACAAAACTAGATTCCGAGAATGAAACGAGATTTCCGGTAAGTGTTGACTTAGCCTTCATTTACAGGATAAATATGCTAATGTAACTTCCCAGGTCATGATGATATCTTGGTAGGTCCGCAACATGGGCGAATCTTCTACGCGTGTATGGATGGTCTGGAGCTGGTAACCAGACATTCCTCGCTGTACATCGAGAACTTTGTGACAGCACCTATAATCCTTTCTCAAAGATGCATCCGAGTGAGCCAATTTGAAGGGTCTCCCGATAATTTTTGAACCGCAATTTTAATTCTCAAGGATGAAAAAGCTTCGATCCACACAAAGCCCTGTATTTAAAAACCATTGGACCCTACATCAACATGTAGGTGGTAATCACACCAAAATTCTACATGGATCTCTCGAGGCCCCCAAATTTGACGACAATCCACCACATGATCAAAGCATATTCAATGTTGACATGCAATGCACGGAAAAGGAGTACAATAAGTCACCGAACGGCCTGCAAGGACACAGCCACCAGCCAGCCAGCATTAGTCTCAGCCCCCGCCTTCGGTATATCATGCATGCATAGGTGTATCTGCAGGCATATTGCCACGCATGCCCTAGTATTTTACTAGTCAATAATGCATCAATTAACCTCAATACTCCATTTGTACCACCATATCAGCATTTCCAGCTGACCCTTAGCAAAACTTTATTCCAGGCGCAAAACGACAAACCATAGTCTTAATCTTCAGGACTGAAATTTAAGGAGACACACCGAGTAAGGGAAAAAAGGACAGGGATTCGCCACATACATGCGGTGTAACAAACCATGGTGACAATTCTAGCTGATTTCTAGCCGATTTGGTCTCCGAATGTGAATCGTTTCTATTCTTATACACTTTCTCACATTCTTCAGGCTATAAGAATTATACTTCAATTTTATATACTAGAATTTGCATTATCATGTATAATATTGGTGGTTGGTGTAGTATACCTGTTTTGCTTTGATGCGCATGACTGGACAGCGAGGCTGTACAATCATGTTCCCGGTGGACGATATTTGAATTGACGTGAAAGAAAGAAGAAGAGGAACCTTTGAAGAGGGGGAAGATAATTATATCCTCCACATGCATATACATGCATGACTAGCTTTGCATTTGCCTCCTGAGTTTCAATTTCTCCCATGTCAGGATAAACCCTAGAGAGGCACTTCTCCTATTCAGACCATTCTCTTATAACGGCATCAATTCCCATTTCAAATCATTGCCAATTGGCTTAACCTCATTCCTAACCAGGAGTCAAGCAAAATCCGATAAATCGGCCAAAATAAACACCACAACCAGCAGCAGCAACAACACGCCGTCAATAATGGCAGCTTCATCACAAAAAAAGGACACCAACAGTACGCCGCTATTTCGCTCCAACTTCGCCAGCGCTCCTTCAAGTACACAGTCAGCTATTCCACCGTCGCTGTCAAAGACGTCGTCATCATTGCTTTCGGCGACAGATCACAAGACCTCTTCTTCTTCCACGTCCTCATTTTCGACCATTCAATACGATCACGAGACGTATTTGGAGTTACTGGCTGGGAAGAGCAGCTCCGTAGAAAAGACGGCCAGTCAGATTTATAGAGAGGTACGGAGATGCTGTTTATATAGAACCTTTCGGGATTGATGTCGTATGACTATATAGAGCTAGAGGGTAAGCGCTCACTTGGAGATGTCTTAGGAACGAGCACGACAGCTCAGCCTCAGAGCTCAGGATCCTGCTGTACTGTCAGGACCCATGGACCTCGACGACTTTGCGACTCACCACCATACAGGTGGATATTACGGAGAAAATGAGACTAGAAAATGACATGTTTAGGCGATGGTCCACAGAGATATCTGGGTTTCGACTCCGCCGGCGAATTAGATGTCAATATTAACGACCTGACGACGATGATAAACAATCATATTAATTTACTTGCACTGATGCATTATGTATCGAGTATTTGTAGCAATAGTCCAGGCTAAGAATGAGAATCGCTCCTTGCAAAGTCGGCCGGCGACCGGCCTCTTGCGATCATATAAGACTGTGCATATTAAGATATTCATGACACGATATCACTTCGGCCTCGAGGTTCATCGTCACCCAGTTCGCCATCCATTTCAGATATAAATCGTTCCCAAGTGTTGATCACACCTTGATAAAACTCAATATGATTCTCAGCAAGCGCTCCCATTGTATCTCGGAATTCGACCGCTTTGATACGATCGAAATCAGCGACCTCGCGGACTACTTCTTCATCAAACATTTCAGATGTAGTCTTTGCAGAGTCAACCTCGCGCGTCAACTCATCAATGCGAAGTTCGAGTTTTCGGACGCGCTCACGTCGAGATTGCTCATGATCAACGCCCCGCATATCCTCCATTTTGGATCGAATGAACGATGCCGGAGACGAGGTGAGAGGATTGGACGCATAATATGACGATGGGTTGTTGACTAGGGAGTCTCGGTCGGAAACCGCTTTGTTGCGGTATTCCACGAGTGCTTCGAAATCGAGTTGTTTTTGCTCCCGCGTTTTCAGCAATTGTTTTACCGAAAGAATATACGCCTCCATATCCCGCAGCGAGCCGAGGTAGTTCTGGTCCGTATGATCTTTAAGTTCTTTCACTCCCCGTGATGTCTCATCCACAGAAGCCGCAAAGACTTGGAGTGGCATCTCCACATCTGGCTCCAAAGGAACCAGCTTTCGAAACTGAGTAGCTAAATCGGCATAGTCAGACTCAAGATCTGTCTCACGACGGGCGACTCGGGCAACGATCTTCTCTACATGATTGAGATCTTCGTCTAATTTGTCTGCTTTTTCTCGCACTTCGATGAACCTGCGATCGGGTTTGTGCACTTTTGTGAATGCATTGACAAATGTGTCTGTGAAGTTGTCAAAAATACCACTTGACGTCTCGGTTCCCCCAGTGGAACCACGTCCGCCATGTAAACGCATATGAGCATTCCAATCCGGGGACTCGAGGAAAATCGCCAGCAAAGGCGCTCTCCGGAGCACGGGGTGCAGTGTTATGCGCTTGATAAACCTATGAAGCGACCACGAGCGACGCTGCGTAAAGTCAGGGCCGAACCGATCTCCGGTCACATAACTCTCGACCTTGTGTTTGTCCGGTAACGGAGGAACGGCACACGCAGGATATTCTCGGTAGAGTGTCTTATAGAGGAAAAAGAAATCGCGAAAGCGGCGGCGAACAGTGAAATCTGATTTTTGAAATGTCCTGAAATCTGTCTGTGTGGAGTGAAGAAGGTCAGAATCAGCACGCCAAGTCGTCAAGCTGGCGGTTTTAATACAACTCGTTTTATGTCACACACGTACATGAGTAGTCACAAGGTATGAAATATATGCATCTTTAGTGCCATCGTTCTCTTTCAGCGGCGAGTCGACCGAGCACTCCAAGACACCATCTCCGATGCCAGCCAGGTCAACGGGATCGGCCAATGGTCCTGCTTGGGGTTCTTCTTCGGCTGTGCTCATCCTGCGCTTCCCGTTGACATCGCGAGATGGATAACCGGGCTCTTCGGAATCAGTGCCCGGAGTCGTTGGCCGTGAACCCTCGCTGTGCGTATCATTCCTCCAGGAAACGTTATCGAAATCATCGTGAACATCCATGGCAGTCGGCGGTGAGTAGACCTTCCCGGCACCTCGGCGCGCGGGGTAAAGGGGGGGACGGACACGTAAGAGCGAAAAGGAGAAAGAGCAAGCAAGGGAGAAGACGCCTTCTAGGATGATTGCGAGGTCTATGAGTGGGTATTACTGCTATCGTGATCGTTAGGGCTGGAGGACGCGAGGATGGAGAGACAGGGCTCGGCAGGCAGGAAGGCAGCACATTATCATGTCATGGGCTGCACGCCGGGCGCTGATTGGCGTAGGATCGCCTTTGGCTGTGCGTCGAGACTCGAGCGTCATCGCTAGCCCTCTAGTCCTATATAGGACTAGTCTGTTCCCCGCTGATTGATAGTTCTATGCAATCACAATTACAGTTAGCTGTATAGTTATAACTTATCTAGTATCTACACTCTGCTCTCCACCACTGTGTAGACTGTAGACGACTGTAGAGAACCAAAGGACTACGGAGCGAGGCGTCGGAAAATATATACCCCTTTATATTCAGCTACAAAATCAAGCTACATAAATACACCATTGCCCCGCCAGAACGCCGCATGTTCCCAAACCATAATATCAACGACAGAAGATGCTAGCAATATACAAATGCATGCGTGCGTGCAGTACTGTTTAAAGATCTGTAATGCAAAAGCGCCGAGAGCTCTATGCTTCGGGCTCGTTTTTGTGGCTCTTCTCTGTAAGTCCGGTGCCGTCGCGATACGGCCCGTCGTCCTCTTCACTAAGAAGCTCCTCGTCGCTCTCTTCAGCGAAAGCATTGTATAGTTCACCGCCTCGGCGTTTTCTTCCCTGTCTGCCAGTCAATGGAGCTTCGGCGTCATCATCTTCGTCGTCGATCATTTCGAATTCATAGTCGTCGTGCGGGTTGTTTCTCAGACGCTTGCGTCGCTGTACCTGAAAGTAGATGCCCAATGCGAGGCAAAAGATGAGGATTAGAGCTATCGAGGCATAGATCCAAATTTGGGTATGAGGCTGAGCTCCGAATGTAGGCAAGAAAGACGGTAGGAACCCCTGGGATGCAGTTTGGCTGGGCGATGTCTCGTCGGTTACCGTCGATGGTTTCGCTTCTTCCTCTTCTTCCTGTTCCACCGGGGTAGGGGCCATTGCTGTAGTAGTTGGTTTGGCTACGGTGTCACTGGGCTTTTCGTTCACGGGGCGATCGGGGTGGTCGGTCGCAACAGATGTTGGCTGAGTCTTGGTATGAGGTTTGATACTGACTGTAGCATAGACGGCATCTTCAATATTATGGTCATCGTCATTTTCCTCTGGGAGAGGATGGGGCAACTGTGATGCCGGGTCAATGGAAACACCCCAAAGAGTTAGGCGCCAGTCGGTGAACACTCCATGATATTCATTGACGTTGGTATCTTTCACAACTATGCTCCACACGCCTTCTCCGGTCTCTCCCCTGGAAATAAATCGTCAGTAATCATTTGGCGGATACGCTTACAACTACTAGGGTACGTACCAATGCGCAACGGACATGAAAGTCCAATCGACGTAACCAGCTTCCGCGCGGTCATATTTTCTTGGAACACTGAGATGACTGACAATACCCTGAGGGCCACGGAGCTCAACACTCAAATCGCCTCTCAGAGTATGGTTAACATTCATAGTCACAGTGACATGTTCCACACGCTCAAAGTTTGCCTGTTTGAGCATATCCGCAGTTATATCGAAATAGCTGGCCAGGCCTTGATCTCCTTCTGGAATATCTTTTTGAACACGCAACCAGGGCGAAGTGTACCAAGACTGTGGTTTCACAAGCTCCCAGTCTTTGGCCTTCTGTACGAGGGCATAAGTATCCACCACACCGTAGCCATATTGATGACTGTATTCTCTGCCAATCGGGGTTAGCTGAACCTCATCATGTTCAGCATGAATGGGGACCGCGGTTTCAACCATGAGATACTGAACGTCACGCCAGGTTAGGTCAGGTCGCACGCTTAGTGCCAGTGCTATAGCACCAGCGGCGAGTGGGCCAGCGGCTGAAGTACCACCATGCTTGTCGGTGCATGTTTCGGTGCCGACGTCAGTCGTATAGATAGAGTTGCCTCCACCACTGCTGTAAGCAACCACAAGCTGTGCCGAGCAAGCCTCGGAGTAGGAAGGGTGGTGTCCTAATTGATCGAGAGCGCCGACGGTAACGCTGTAGATGCTGTTCGTGTAGCCGTCAAAATTGCAGTTGTCATCGGCTACACCACCATTTCCGGCAGCAAAGACAAAGATCGATCCTTTACCATCACGTCCATGCAGAATACCATTCACCATTGCTCGCTTCACTAGTAGACCAGGAGCATCCATGGTTTGTCCATCATCCCGGGGACCCCATGAACACGAATATATGTCATTGTGTTGGAACCCATAGTTGATGGCTGTTGCTTCGTCAGCATCGTTAATTTCCTTCGAGAGAATGCGAATCCCCGAAACTTTGCTATCGTAAGCCATACCGACACCACAGACATTATTCCGAACTGCAGCGACTTCGCCTGCACATCGAGTGCCGTGTCTGTCATCGGAGAGTCTTGGCTTCGGCTCCCTTACGTTGTCATTGAAATCCCATGACCCATTGAGAAAGAAATTGTCTTTCAAGTCAATGCTGTCCATATCTAGGCCATCGTCGACGATGGCTGTGACGACTCCCTTGCCCGTAATGCCCTCGAGCCACACTCCGGTCACATTCAAATCATTTCCTACCTGAACAGGGTTGAACAAGTGCCATTGTTTGTCAAAGTGCGGATCTCGGATCTCCAAATCGGAAGCAATGCGCTTCTGCCTGATTATTGCATCCTGGTCCACTTGACGTGGCGTGAGTTGCTCGTCGGGTTTGGGTAGGCTAGAAAGATCCACGGGCCCCCTCTTGTGCAGGCGGTGCTTCAACACAAGTTTTTGAGACCATAGAACCCCGTCGAGACCATCTTCTCTTTTTTGCAAAAGGCTAGCGTCACTGCTTCCCCGTCGCCTGAGTTTCTGCTGAACTCGCAATTCTTCCAAGAGCAATTCCACTGCGGGTGCTTGATCTCTATCTATTGAGAATTTGTGATGACCCTGTAGGCTTCCGATCTGGCCCTCGTGGTGACATCCTAGAGCCTGAGCCACGTTTTCGGGGGCCACTGAATCATCGAGGTGAAGTGCGAAGAAGTCATGGGTATCGTGGGTGCGAGTAACGAGTTGCGCGATCGACGCAGGAAGAAGAAGCGAAAAGGCCGCAGCCTTCAAAACACGCATTTTCAGGGTGTTGTGGATGAGAAGCACCGCTTCAGGTGCTTCACGGCTAGCAAAGGACACAGGTGTCCCCTAGGGCCATTTAACAATGAATTGCAGATCCCGCCACGGCAGCCTTGGAAATGGAGGGGAATACCGAGATAGGAATCAAAATAGAGGGAGAATAAAAGAATAAGAATAAAAACAAGCACGATGAGTAGAGAATCTTGCAGTCGGGAGGTGTAGTAACGAGAGGAAGGATAAGGAGACACTTTGGCCATTGTCGATGAATGGCGGAAGAGGCCGGGGCTAACCAATCAGATCGACGACCACCAGCAGCGGCAGGCAGCGTAGGATCGCCACTTTGGAGTCGGGGTTCGAATTTGGCTGAATATTAATTATTAATTAATCATGTTAAATTGTCAATATACCCTATTTAGTGACGACTTTCTGCTCGATCATTCTCCTAACCAATCAATATGATCGCCTTATGTTTGCAGCCATACCCAAGATAGACTTTGCAGGCTATATATAGGCCGCTCTCAATTTATGCCCGCTACTCTGTACATTTGTATGCGGAACCTTGAGGTGGAACAAGAGTGTTGAGTACTGGCTACCATTGGCTCGTGGTCCGCATGGGTCTAGGTCTGAGACTCTGGAGTCTGGATCTCTCACGGTCTTGACTCTCGAGATAAGCTAAATCTTATCGATGACCAGTGGGTTTTTTTCTCTTTGTCCTTTTTGGTCAACACTACACGTATGTATAACTATCTAATATCAATAATTTCACAGGAAACAAGATGCATCCACGATCAACCGCTCGGCTCGGCTTGCTGCGGCGCATTGGCCAATCAGGTGCGGAAGTGACGATGGGCAACTGCCACCAGCTGTCACCAGCCACCAGCCACCAGCTTTAAACCACCAGCCTTGTGCTTTTCCGCCCTCTTCGTTTCTCTTCATCACCAATCAATCAGTCAATCAAGCTTGTACATATTCTCCCCTCCCCTTTATTTTTTTCTCTACCATTTCATCCATTTCCTTCCGCCTCGATATCTACGACCTTTCCTAGCTGCCGTCCGTCTATCAGAGCTCCGCAGTCAGTTTTACCCGTTTTGGGCCTTTATTTACTTCCAGCTCCACCCAACCTTCGCCTGACCGGTTTGAGAGAACGGTCTCCAGCAACCTTTCTCTTTCCCACCGTATCTCGTCCAGATCGAGCTTCCCAGGGTCAAACTTTTGGTGGCACCCGAAGAATATGTCTTGGATACATCCCCATTGATCCATCTTCCCTACGAGCCATCGGCAAGGTGGCATATCTAATAAGTGTCGTTAGCTTATTTTGCATTTATATTGATATTGGTCTTACTGAACGACTTTTTTCATTCTTCGAATCGCATTCCCCCAACAAACGACCCAATGGCCGCCACACACTCCAGAAGAGCGTCTCTCCCACCTAATGGCAGCTATGATGCGCCGCAAACAAGGTCTGTCGGTAACGGGCCGAGTCGCTCTCTCTCATCTCGAGCGAGACAAGTCGACACTCAGGCAGAGGGACCAATGATGGAAGATGCAGGGCCCATTCCGCCTTTCGCTCCGCCTGCTCCTCCTGCACCAGAAGCCCCAAGAGCGCCTTCGTTCCCATATCGCAAAGGTGGAGTTCCCCATTATGCGAACCCGCAATATCGAAATATCACTCGATCCTTTTCCGCTAGGTCAAGAGACCGAGCCCCAGAAGCTACATTTACACCTGGAGCTGTCGAATATGATGATGCCTATGGCGTGCCTAATGAGCAGATTCAAACGCAATGGCACGATAGCCAACGTGCATCCCAGCCGAATCCGTTCCCTATTAATGCACCACGGCAACTAGTCGACCTGACACCCGTTGACAGAACCGTTGATTTGCGAAAGCCTACAGAGCCTGCTCGACCGGCGTTAGGTAGCCAAGCATCCCCCCTCAGTCGCTCCAGCACTGTCCGATCTGTGCAGGGAGAAGCACGCGGCTTGCCGGTAGATCGATCGCCTCTGCAGAAATTGGAAACAAGACTTGTGGGGATGAGTAAAGAAGAAAAGAGAGCCCGAATGGTAGAGGCGGAACAGAAATTGCGTGAACAAATTGCTCGCCGACAAAGCCAGTCTACAGGTTCCACAACACGGGCTGGCTCTCTCAAGACAGAGAATCGAAATACAGAAATCTCGGAAGAGCTCGAAGAGAACAGGACAAATATGACTAGAAATATTGGACAGGTAAACGAGGAATTGCCTCGTAGAAGTGCTACTGTGGATTCACGATCTAATAGGTATAACCAAGGTTATCAATATGCAAGAAGGCAGTCAGCTATTGATCGTGAGTCAGCACCAGAGCAAGTTCAATATGCCGCAGTTCAGTCCGCGCGTAAGCCACAATACTCGTCTGTTCAGGATGGTCAGAGGCGGCGGGATTCCGCTCAACTGCCCCAACAGAATCAACGGCATTCTCGCTCTCTAAGTGTCGGGGGCCCGGGAAATGGAGAACCATCCCTCTCAGAGGATCTACCCAAACAAGGGCCATCGACTTCGAATATCAACAATATTGCATCAAAGAACCCCGGGGTGTCACGCTCAGGCAGCACCAAGGCCTACAAATTACTGGGACTCGAAAACAATCAGCAGCCACGAAAGTCTTATGCGGGCCAGCAGGCGGAAGCAACCACTATCAATACCCGCCGCCTGGCTGTGACTGAAGAAGACCTTCTGGACCACGAAACTGGCATTGCTCCCACTCACTTCGCCGGCACAGCTCTCAACAGGACAGTTGAGAATGACCAGCATGAGCTGAATGAGGATATTGAGAGCACGCCGACCTTGAAAAAATCAAAGCGACACACCGTTTCATTCGACGTTCCACCGCCGACCCCGCCTCCATTGTACGAATGGCAGCAGGCGCCTGTGGCAAGATTGCGCCTTACAGATCGAGACTTTGAACGTGTTGATCTGGATAGAGGCAAGGCATGGTGGGAAGAGGGAAATAGCTCAAAACGACGAAGAAGCCGTGCACTCCCTAGCGACTATCGAAAATCTACACCTAAAGCGAACGAGCGCAATCGATTTGATCCACTTTTGTTTTTGAAATGTGGCCCATTGTTGCGCTATCTTGGCATCAAAAGAACCACCATCGATGGTCCTGAAGGGCCCATCGAACAGGAAGTATGGCGAGGTAGTATTATGATCGTGACAACAGACTCATTGTCATCTCTTGAAACGCCACCGACATTACGTATATTTTCTCAGCCCATGGATCTGTTACCGCCACCCCCTCGACAAATTGGTGACGAACACGGCGGAAATCTTGCTCCCGAATACGTTGACCCAACAGCAGGGTTGACTAAATGCGGTCGTGATGGTCGCACATTGTATGTCAAACCCGTTGATCATTTGGAGGAGGAGCTGGACCTTTCGCAAGTGGAGAGTGAAGACGGACTATTTGAGAGCTCCGCTAGTCCTATCGACTATGGCTCTAATGGAGTCGGAAAACCAGTTCCAAGCAATAGGCTCCATTCAGATGACGGAGAAAAAAGTGGACTCTATGAGGAAATCAAAGGATTTCGCCTATATTCTGATCCTGCCAGGGATGTGACGTTCTGGCGATTCAACGTTGAAGTTGAGTTGAGTGAAAAGCAAGAACGCATTGCATATCGCATTAACGAGGGTCCAGCGATCGGATTTTGGGTACCAGCTAAAGCTCAGCCGATGAACATCATGTTCCATTCGTGTAACGGATTTAGCTTGTCTGTCGACCGGGACAAATTTAGTGGCCCTGATCCTCTTTGGCGAGATGTGCTTAACGAGCATCAAACTCGCCCTTTCCATATCATGATCGGGGGTGGAGACCAAATCTATTGTGACAAAGTCATCGAGGAAGCTGACCTTTTCGAAGAGTGGACGCGCATCAAGAATCCCCATCACAAACACAATGCCCCATTCAGTGCTGCATTGAAAGCTGAGCTAGAGACATTTTACTTGAACCACTACGCATCATGGTTCTCTCATGGTCTCTTTAGTCTTGCAAACGGTCAAATTCCGATGGTTAATATATGGGATGACCATGATATCATTGATGGCTTCGGTTCGTACTCAGATCACTTTATGAGATCTCCTGTTTTCTCTGGTCTAGGCAATATTGCGTTCAAGTATTACATGCTATTCCAACATCAGAGTGTGCCTGAAGAAACCGAGGCAGATGAACCTAGCTGGATTCTTGGCCCCAATCCTGGC
Source organism: Talaromyces proteolyticus (assembly GCF_021365285.1). Taxonomy (NCBI): domain Eukaryota; kingdom Fungi; phylum Ascomycota; class Eurotiomycetes; order Eurotiales; family Trichocomaceae; genus Talaromyces; species Talaromyces proteolyticus. The sequence continues at coordinate 1,937,363 of NW_025764282.1, read as the reverse complement.
CCATACATTAAGGAGAGAAGTCGAAGTGTCTTCATGTCCTTTGGAAAAGGGGTCTCATTCTTAGGCCTTGACTGCCGTACTGAACGCATGGTAAGGAAAGCGATTTCACCTAGTTCTAATGTGATGCTAACACGATCATAGCGTGATGAAATTGTAAGCGAACAGACATACGACCATATTTGGGATCGATGTCATCGCGAGATTGTGAAAGGCGAGACTAACCACTTAATTGTGCTGTTGGGTGTGCCTATTGCTTATCCTCGACTGGTTAGTGATTGACCTTTTCTTGTTAAGTTTGAATGAAAAATAGTTGGCTAACGAAAACATATCCAGGTTTGGCTTGAAAATATCCTCACTAGCCGAGTCCTCGATCCAGTCAAGGCTCTGAGTAGGGCAGGAATGTTTTCTGGCCTAGTTAACAAATTTGATGGTAGTGTGGAGATACTTGACGATCTCGACGACCATTGGACTGCTAAAAACCACAAGAATGAACGAACGTGGTTGATCGAGGATCTACAAGACCTCGCTGCTGAGAAGTCGATTAGAGTTACGATTTTAAGGTATGGTAGTTTTGTCTAAATACTTCATAGTAGATGCTGACCGTCGAAAGTGGCGATGTACATTTGGCTGCGATCGGCCAGTTTTATTCAAACTCAAAGCTCGATCTGCCTAAAGATAAGGACTATCGTTATATGCCAAATATCATTTCCTCTGCTATCGTAAACGCGCCGCCGCCCGAAATTATGGCCGATGTCCTTAACAGGCGAAACAAGATACACCACATGGACACGAATACCGATGAAGAGATGATTCCAATTTTCACGCACGATGTGGACGGCAAGAATAGAAACAACAAAAGATTGCTTCCACGCCGTAATTGGTGTTCCATTCGACAGTATGAACCCGGTAAGCTACATATTCATTAAACAGTTAGGGTATTTTGTTTTTCTAAGTAATAGTTTCAGGAACAACCCCCCGCCAACACCACCTGAATCACCAGAGCTACCTGCAGAGCAGTTACAGCCTGGGAAATTGAAGCGTACCCTGTCACTGGGGGCCAGAGGCGACAGTCAAAACAGCAGAGGAGGATTGTTTCGACGCCTTTCCCTCCGAGGTCCTCCGCCTACAAAGGAATTCAATCTGGAAGGTGGACAGCAGCGTCGCTTCAGCACAGACGCAACTAATCGACTACCTCCCGAAGAAAGCGATGGTCATCTGCCCTCTAACGAACCAAGACCCGGAGTATTTCATCGACGGCCAACCAATCTCTCTACAAAGGCTTCTAAGAAGGCCAACCTCGAGGGGGCTGACGGTGCGGGGGATTTCATTAATTTGGAAGGAGGGTTGGATATCACATTAAATCTTGAAGTCAACCCCAAGGACCCTGCAGGCATCACCACACCTTACAAATTACTGGTTCCAGCCCTTTGGTATGATGGCGGATATGACCCGGAACCCCGCCGAATCGTCAAAGGATGGAAAAAGTGGCTAGGTAGGGGAAGGCAAAAGCAGCAGCAACAGCAGCATCTGGACCATCCACATGCAGATAATGATAATGGCGCCTACGATGATGACGATTACTCGGAAAGTGACAACAGTAATGATGTGACCCCGCCAGCTTATCCTCCTCAGTTAGCGCCAGGGCCGCCGGAATTTACCAGACAAGGCGATAACGAGCCAGATTCCCCTCCGAAGAGGAAGAAGTGGTTGGGTATCGTCTAGCTTGGGTTTCACCTTGAATATTTTTTTTACTCAATACCCCTTTAATTTTGTAGACATTTTTGGTCAGGTCCTTCTTCATCCAAAGCTTCCTGTGTGGGTGTGGATCATATGTAGCGACGATACTCTCGGTTGTTGGTGTACCAGTGAATTGCCAGGGTAGAACGAAGTTCAATATCACTTTTAGACATTCTTGCCACTATCCCTAAACTTCAATGGAGCGATTCTTCTCTAGGATACTCACTTAATGAACTAGAAGCTCTTCAAACGGAGAATCAATACCATTTCTTCATCTTTCTTGCGACTGATTCATGTGACAAAGTTCCGATATGGTACGATTCGGAAAGATGTTATTTCGGATAGCGGCATGGTCGGCGGGGCAGGCAGCTGCCGATTAGATTAGTAACTGAGTGAGCAGCAAACACTTATCAATCTGCGTCTTGCGGGAGAATGATGATGCCACCGGTGGAGCAGGCTGCAGGAGCGTTCTCGAATTCCTGTGGTTTGTTAATCGGGGGGTCGAGACAGCCGCCGGTTGGTAAGCAGCCCCGGCAGCACGTGACACGGCTCGTTGAAAACCAGGCGCGGCCGATGGACAGGGCTCGAACGATGATTAATCCGTGTTACTGATCTCTGTGGCTAGTCTTTGGGAATTTGCTTGTTCTCTGCTTGCAGAAGTTGTTTATATAGATGCAATTGACCGCTCTCTCTGTCCAGACTCTCTCCCAGGTTTTCCTTTCGCCGTCGATCCAGTCCCTTCTCACAGCGGTGCTACCCCTCAACGCGTGACCCCTCAGTCTTAACAGAAATACCGCCCACCGTGTTCTCCTCAGCTTTTCGACGTCTTTCCTCTTTCTCAATTCGGTCTATCGGACTGCCTGCTGCATTTGCCTCTTCCTTGCAGCAAAATTCCACCTCGTCATCGGCCTCTGCGACGCCCCTGCGCGTCGCTTCGCAAAAAAAAATGGTGCACTCCAAAGTAGTCAGTATGTACAGCCTCACCAGCCCCAGAGAAAGAACAAGAAGACAGTCTAGATGCTAATGACGCAGTCATCGGCTCCGGCCCCGCCGCACACACGGCAGCGATTTATCTCTCTCGCGCTGAATTAAAACCCGTCTTGTACGAGGGTATGCTCGCCAACGGCACTGCTGCCGGTGGCCAGCTGACCACCACCACCGATGTCGAGAACTTCCCCGGGTTTCCCGCTGGAATCAACGGATCCGAGCTCATGGATGGAATGCGCAAGCAATCCGAGCGTTTCGGTACTGAGATCATCACGGAAACCATCTCGCGCGTCGACCTTTCCAAGCGTCCATTTAGATTATGGAAAGAATGGTCAGATGGTCCCGACGAGGAACCAGCTCATACCGCTGACGCTGTCATAATTGCCACGGGTGCCAATGCTCGTCGATTAGATCTTCCCGGTGAGGAGAAATATTGGCAAAATGGTATCTCCGCGTGCGCTGTTTGCGACGGTGCGGTCCCGATCTTCAGAAACAAGCCGTTGTATGTCATTGGTGGCGGTGACTCGGCGGCAGAGGAGGCTATGTTTTTGACAAAATACGGAAGCCATGTCGTTGTGCTCGTGCGCAAGGATAAGCTGCGTGCCAGCAAGGCTATGGCGAATCGTCTCCTGGCCAATTCAAAGGTCACCGTGCGTTTCAACACTGTTGCCACCCAGGTTCTTGGTGAAGAAGGACCGAGAGGCCTCATGACCCATCTTAGGCTCAAGAACGTGGTCTCGGGCGAGGAAGAGACGGTCGATGCTAACGGCCTGTTCTATGCCGTCGGACATGACCCCGCAACGGCTCTTGTCAAGAGTCAGGTCGACCTGGATACCGAGGGCTATATCGTCACACAGCCTGGCACTAGCTACACTTCTATTCCTGGTGTTTTCGCCGCCGGTGATGTTCAAGACAAGCGATACCGACAAGCCATCACTAGCGCTGGTATGTTCACACCTTCCGTCTTTATGTTTGTATGATTCCTTTCTAATATGACACTAGGTTCTGGCTGTATCGCCGCCCTTGAAGCCGAAAAGTTCCTCGCGGAAGAAGAATCCACTGAAGACGTTCCTGCTGCAGCTCCAGAAGCTGGACAGTCGAAGATTGAGCCTGCAGCTGCCGAGCAAAACGCCCAACAAGCTAAAGAGACGAAGGCTGCGAACCCGGCTGTGGCAGAATATAGACAAAACCCGCTTCTTTAAATGCCACCCTATTTCTTTCTGTTTTGAATAAGCGTTTATTTTACCTACCGCATACATGATGTGCGTTGTTATTCTCTATTCTTGTGATTATCTTTGTGTTTTATTTCATGTCATGATAGAAGAACCGTGATAGACAAATAGACTTATGTGATTAGATTATTTTCTACTCATATCAAGTTGAGAAAGTCCAATTTGTGCAGAAAATTAGTTCATGGGTATCAACATGTACAGCCCGCCGTTCAATCCACACGCCGAAGCAATTCACGTAACGGTTCTTTTCATCCTTTCACTAATCCGTCTCGAATTTAGCGATTCTTGCCTCCAAACCCTTCACCCATGGCCCAACGACATCAATATTCTTCTTCATCGCCCCCTCGCTTTCTTTGACCTTCTCCTCAACAACCAGTAACCCTTCACGCCATTGCTCGATTTCCTTGCTCATCTCTGCTTGGTCTTTCTCCAGTGCATCGAGAGTTTCACTTGCTTGTGCTGCGCCAGCATGGATTGCTCGGAGTGACCGGAGACGCTCGAGAACGCTAGGTAAGACAGGATGTAGAGATTGAATAGTGGGCAGAGTAGCGTAGAGAGCCTGGATTTTAGCGGCCTGTTCGTCACGCTGCGTTGTTGTCTCGGCGTTGACTTCTGTGCCATTTGACGAGCCAGACGCGAAATTATCTGCTGGGCTAGCTTGAATTCTATCAGCACTGGCGGCTGATTTAGCTGCCGCTTCGCTTGCACGCCGACGAGCATTCGCGAGGCTATCGGCGTCAGCAGTCAACTTTTTGATACGTGTCGATAGGGCTTCCAATTGAGAGTTTGTAGATGCGATCGTCGTTGTCGTTGTTGATCCGCTTGTACTCACAGCAGACGTGGGAGTCGGTCCACCGAGGGTACTTGTCAAGACAGTCAGCTGTGAGGTGAGATGGTCGAGAGCAGGTAGAATTGGGTGGAGCGACGGTTCAGCGTTGTTTTCCGCAATAAAAGGGTTTGACCCAGAAGAGACACCCAGTGCGCTTTCAAGGAGTGCAAGTCGGGAATCGAAAGAAGCTGCATGTGCAAGAAGTCCCGAAGGAGTTGCTGGAGGGGGGCCAGCGCTGAGCTTGGCTGCCGATTCGTTGTTGTCCTTGCTTTTCGTGCTGGCTTTCTTTTCTACTGCTGTCGCCATGTCCAATTTATGCAAGAGGGCAGCGTCTGGAGAATGTGTGCTGTTTCGTGCCGATGCGAAATGAATGGTGTCCAAAGCCTTGCTCAGTTCCAGTATTCCATCATTGCTATCCTCGATATCTGTATTGTTGTTATTTTCTATCTCTCGCCCTTCCTGCTTCTTCTCCTCTATCTCAGCTTTCAACTCCTCAGTTTCTCTTCGCAGTCGCGCCAGCTTTCGTTCGAATGATTCTTCTTCATCGCTATCTCCAGAGTCGCCAAAGTCCTCGGTACCGTCCTCGTGTTGTCGTCGGCGTCGTCGCGAAGTGCGATTCTTGTATGCTTTTCTTTTTGTGGAAATTGTGTCAGAGAAATCAACATCGCGTGCATTGACACCGCTGGCGCGCAAAAAATGTAATCGTGCTTCGTCTGTGTTTAGTCCATTGCGGTCGATGTCTGGGTTAGATTCGGAGTCGGAGTCAGAGTTTGTGCGGATCGTTGTAGTCTGCTGTCAGTGGTAAGTATTTATCGTTTGAGGATGACTCTGATTGCTTACTGGGACTGTTGATGCTCCATCGGTCAGGTCTGGTGTTTCGTAAACATCAGGCGCGAGATCCTAGGGTAATCGGTCAGAGCGCTCCAGTATAAGTATAGACGATCAGAAAACTCACTAAGTCAGGGAGATTGGCATATTTCTTATTCAGAGACATCTTTCCCTCTCAATCGTCAGGCGATGCCGAGCTGTAGTCGGACCTTGACTTTGTTGACGGAGGCAAATTACGCTTCCCGTTTAGCCTTGGACGGCAGCCAGCCAATACTAGTTGCATATGTAATAGTGTCAAGTTACTATTGCCCAACAAGTTGATAAAAATGAAGTAGAAATAATTTAGTATTATTATATCTTCAACATACTGGTCTCCTTTTTGAAGAAATCTAGGTTGGTTGTTATGCTTTTCTCTATCTCCTTATTCTGCTGGCTTATTGCCAAGTACAGATTAGTGCTTCTGAATGCTTACTACCTAGTAGTTTAATTCAGCTGCTGGCACCTTTAGCTATTTTATCTTAATTAGCAATAATATACAAGATCATGAACCACACGTCAGCTATGCTAAAGAGGCATACCATTGGTGATCGCTTAGAAACCAACATTCTTTTGTTTACCAATAAATGTCAACACCTAAAGACGTGTGCACTTCCGCCAATTGTACTGCCTATTGACACCAACAACAATCATTTATACGGCGTTTTATTGTGCATGTCCATCGATTTCTGTATGAATATTCCAATTTGATTTCGTTCAAAAACTGATTGTCAGGATTCATAAACCACAGATTACTTTGCAGCATTTCAAGGTGAGAATTGTCGCGGAATCATGGTAAGGCTTTGGTCTCCTGGAGTCTCTGGAAGTGTTTACGAACCAAAGTTACGACTGACTAAAATTTGAAACGTTCCAGGGAACTAATGCCGGGTCGGAAGCTTGTTCTGACTTGAAAGCTTTATATGGAGAAATCATACTTGAATCAGGACGAAACATCTTCTTGCCACTTATTCCGTCGTTTCATAGCCGAATACCACTCATGCACAGCACCGTCATCCCAGCCCTTCGTCTCCTTCATCGCTTGTCCCACAGCCTTACTCACGGCTTGAGACATGCTGACTTTTCCACAAACGTACAAAGTGGCCTCCCCATCAATAAGATGAATCACGTCGTCACCCAGGTCTGAAATTTTGTCTTGCACGTATTTCCTGGGCTCCCCGTGATATCTTGACTATGCATTGACAGTCCGTAATCTACTGCCAAGTTTCTGTTTCATCAGTTTGGTAGTTGATATAAGAGAAATGGTTTCGGGGTCGTAATCAGACAGGCCTGCAGCGAGCACCTCCTGGCCGAATCGACTAACAATCTCTCTGCGCAGTCAGTTTGCCAATAATTCCGAAGTTCCTGATTGAGACCCCCCAAAAAAGTCGAATCTCCAACGATATCTAATCCATTCGGGAACCCAGGTTCGACGACTTGTGTTTTTTTTTAGGGTTAGGGTTACCTACAATGAATTATATATTGGCTTGGCCAAGGGAATCACGACACAAGTCATTCAACCAATCCTCAGTATCCAGCCCAAACCCAACATTTGGCATCCGATAATTCGTCATAATGTCTCCCCAATCAATGTTGGTTTTGGCAGGCAGTTGGGACGTTGATAAAGGAGAATGCTGGGCCAGGCATTCTTTGATGACCATCTCGGCACGTGCGGCGAGGCTCTTGCAGAGTCTACATATCGCCTCGATATTTGCAAAGTACGGCGAGAGTGCGTTTGCAGGGACCAAAAGTCGTTCTAGTTGGCCATGAGCCGAAATTGCTGTGATGATGGACCCTTTAGCAGCTGCCAATCTGATCTCGCGAGCAAATTGAATAGCAGCGCCCATTAGAGCCGTAATACCGCTTTGATGGCATTGTCGAATTGTACCTTGCACAATCATGGCCTCAAAAGTGGTGAGGATATTGGATGCTGCATCGGAGCAGAGTTTCGCTGCATCGCCTGCACTGCTGGTTCGGTAGACGGTCAACACAACCAGGTTGTAGACGAGACGGAGTTGACAAGACCACAGATCATGACTTGGGGGTATACGTAATGCCACTTGCGCCAAGTGATACTCGATAGAAGAAGTGTTAACATCAGTCTGTTTGCCTCTGGGTGCTCGGAGACTGATAACGTCCAGTGCGACGAGAGATATGTCAGATAGAACGGAGCAGAAATCGCGATCCACAATATTATCTTCCGAGTCGTCCATGTTTTTGAAATCCTCGTCTTCCAATGGCCCTACATCGAAATCCTCTGTACGAATCATACAGGGTCTGCCGTACTCCAAGGCTAACATCACTTCACTATACAAAAGCATCCACCAGATCTTTTTGTATTTCCTGTAATAGCGTGTCCTCTGAGGTGGTACATATCTAAGGGATGCAGTTCGATGCAAGGCCATACCAAAAGCAATTCGAGTCGCATTGCCAACCCAATAATACGCGTTGCTGGCCACCGTATCAGAACCTTCCGTATACCAAGCCAGCAGTAGCGCGGCCTGGATAAGATCAACGCGGTCACTTTCATGTCTCAGATCAAAAAGTGTCTTGGCCCGTCTGTAAAGAGTGGCTGTTGTCATCGCACGGGAGGCGGCGACTTGTGGATGATCAGTTATGCGAGCTGCTGCTAGAAGAACAGCCTGAAATATTAACAAGGATGGCGGGTCGCTGGGCTCAGTGTACTTTCGACGAAACTCGGCTTCGTCAATGACCGGAAATCCCGGGTGTATGTCCTTGAAATAAGTCTCCACGAGTGCGTCTCGCACTGGGTGGACTGGAAAGCTACTCAGATCATTTATAGACTCAACCGTGAGGTAGTGATGGCCTATCATTTCAGGTTGTGGCTTCCATGGCAGTTCATCACGAATTGCAGGAAATGGATAGCAAAGGAAACTGTTTCCAGGTGGCTCATTATCCCGGACCAGATGGTGCAAATTCGCAGTATCCGTGCCGATGTATACGTTTCGAAACGTGCCATTCTCCTCAAATCCGTTCCAATTGGAGGAAATGATACCAGCCTCGAAAAAGCGCGAAAGTGTCCCGGAGCTAGATGTCGAAGGGAGGCTTAGAGGCGAAGCCTGGTCATCTAGATCAGTGTGAAGGGTTGAGTCCAGGGTAACCCGAGGTTTTCTGGCTTGGGCAGCTCTGCGCCGACGAGCCATGGTTGGTTGGAGCTGATGTGGATGGGGCCTTGGGTTGTATTAACAGCCCTATCTATCTCAGTCAGACTCATTACTACTAACCTGCATTCAACCCCAGCTCGTTTGCACGAGGTGCAGGGATCATCGGCAGTAGCGTCGCATCGGACTTTGCGCTTCCTGCACATCCAACAAGATGTGTTTAACCTACGTCTATAAGCGCCAGTATTCCGATCATCTTGTGCTCCACCTTTCTCAGAGCCCCGAGCCTCCATTTGTTCTAGTTGATATGTCGACAAGCGAAATGGTTGTTGCGATGTGAAATGTTAGTTGTCGGCAGGCTCGGGATCTCGGGTTAATGCGTCATCGTCGGCTCCGAAACACAAAATGCAGACGTAGGAAGCAACCAAAATTGTGTGCAGAGTCGCGTATCCCAGTAGACGTGATAAAATGGAATGAATGCTAACGTTTAGCCGATATTGGCCATGGCAAGCACTACAATGCTTGGTAATCCAGAAAATTAGTAAGAAGGAAGAACTACCGCTATTTTAGGGCTTCGGCACTTTACTGCTCGGTACCGAGCCTGGACCGTGACATCACCTGCAAGTCCAGCCTCAAGGTATGCCTTTCTATAGATATTCGTCTGATGATGGCTCAGAATGGGGGTTGCTATGCCCGAAAACTACTTGCGACCACCAGTGCCATACAACTTGCACCCGCCTGAGCAGCGAAGACATTGGAGACACATACATAGGACATAGTGGTAGCATTGCTGTGACCTTCAGCTAACGAGTGTTTCTGTACTTGATTCTGATAATGCCGGACCCCAACAGCCCTGCAGAGAGCTTGATCAATGATGCACCTAAATGGAAACTCATCTCTACCCGAGCTCGTCTAAACCTTTGGAATTCAATTCCGGCAAGATGGAGATTGCCTTCGACGTTAAAAATACCAGATACTAACCTTCAATGCGTCGCCCTACACAGTGGAATTCTTACGCCAAAGCAGATAGAAGTGACCGAGCTGACGACAACGGAACTCATTCTCCGGGTTCACGCTGCGAGTTTGACGGCTGTGGAGATAACGGAAGCATTTTGTGCGCGGGCAGCTATTGCTCACCAGCTTGTCAATTGTCTCACCGAATTTTTCCCAGAGGAGGCGATCGAAGCCGCCAAGGCATTAGACGCCGAGTTCAGCAGGACTCGCATCCTTGTAGGTCCTTTGCATGGAATCCCAATCGCGATAAAGGACACCTGGACTATCAAAGGCAAGAGAGCAACGAACGGCTGCGCTGCTTGGTATGACCGACCACCAGCAGAAGAGGATGCTCCACTTATTCAAGTTATGAGAGATTCTGGAGCTATAATATTTGGTCGAACGACAATGCCACAGACCGGCATGGCTCTTGAGACAGTGAGTCCACTTTGGGGGCGCACTCTAAATCCATACAACATAAATTTTGGCTCTGGTGGTTCCTATGGTGGAGATGGTGCTCTGGTGGCTATGTATGGAGCCCCTTGCGCGCCATTGTCTTCGGATGTGGGGGCAGTATTCGCAATCCAGCTGCTTTCAATGGACTCTATGGTATACGTCCGACCTCAGATAGAACTCCTCGGACCGGAATGGCTTCTCAAACTTCCGGCCAGATCTCTATCAAAGCATCAGCCGGGTCGTGCTGTCGCAGCATGAGTGACATCAAGCTTCTCACGAAACTCATCCTGACGCATCCGACGGTCCCGTACGAGCACTCGTGTATTCCTGGGTTTTGGAATGAAGTGCCATCAAAATCGAAGCTTGCAGTAGGTGTTATGTGGACAGATGATGTCGTGACTCCACATCCACCGGTGACCCGTGCCTTGAAGGAGGTGGCTAGCAGGCTACAAGCTGCTGGGCACGATATTATAGATTTCAAACCACCAATAGATCTATGGGAGGCTGCTATTACCACATGGACTCTTTACTTTCAAAACGGCGTAGACGAGACTAAGGCTGCTCTTTCATCAACTGGAGAGCCTCTAATTGCTCAATTCCAGTATAATCTCGACGCATTCAACGTGCGTAAGCATACAGTTGCAGAAATTCTCGAGTCCCACAAAAAGCAGGATGCATACAAGGCCAGTTTTATAAAAAAGTGGAATACAACAGCCAACGAAACTACGACTGGACAGCCAATTGACTGTATCATTGCACCATCTGCACCACTAGCAGGATCTCCCCATGATTTCTGTCTCTGGTGGGGTTATATGACCATTTGGAATCTTTTGGATTATCCCTCTACTATCATGCCGTTGAAAGACTTCAAGATCGACCCTGTCAATGACGCAAGAGTTGCCGGCTACCAACCGCGCGATAACCCATTTGACAAGCCCAACTGGGAAATATGTAAGTTTTATTAGATATTCTGCCGTCATATAGCGCTGACAGTATTACATAGATACTCCTGGCCTATGGAAAAATCAGCCAATGACTTTCCAAATCGTTGGAAGAAACTGCAGAGACGAAGAGCTTATAGCAGCGTCGGAAGTAATTGACAGTGTTGTCAACAAGGGTCACACCCCTACATATTCCCATGGAGGTCTATAATATGATTTTCCATTATGTTCAGCCAATATCGATCGAATATACACATACAAAGATAATCAATCGATACATGTACATAGACTACTTGGCCATGTTAAAGTCCTGGTTATGAGCGGCTTAGAAATAGAACTGCGGCCGAAGTCATCCTAGTAGCTCCCTGTTCAATACGAAAATTTGTCTTTGTCCATCAGCTATACCAAATTGGTTACTTGGATTCTTAACTAGTAAACATATCTATTAAAAAAAATACTAATTTGGACCCATCCTGCTTAGATTCAGATAAGCGGTTTCGCCTTGTCGACTTTCAACCGCGGTAGCATACCCAAGTCGCCTAGTTCAGAGTATATCTCGAACAAAGATTCAATAGTATTCACAAAGCCGGTCCAGCCTAACTGTCGAGCTTTGTTCATGCACATACTAGGTACCTTTCTGAACGCCTGGTCACCAAAAGCAAAATTCGCCTCGACATCATCGAACGGGTTGTCGGTGAGTTGGCCGTCAGATTTCTTCTGCAACTCTAACCACGCCGCTTTGTTTTCGGGCTTTGAGGCCCAGTCCACAAGTTTAAAGGTGGTACGATGTACTAATGGAGGACCGTATCTAGGAACGCGGTCAAAAACTAGAGTTAACAAAAGCATTTGAGAAGGAAATTTACCCAATCGGCGTGTCAACGCCAGCTTTTCCTATTGATTCCTCAAACTTTGTTATGTCTTCCTCTGGTGGAACAATACCCTTTTCGACGCCGAACCAGCGGGTGAGCTCTTCGTAAAATCGGTCCCAAGTCACGGGGGCGGTGTCTTGAGCGTTGAAAGCCTGATTCTTGGTTTTTTCTTCCAGTACAGCCCATTCAGACAAGTAACCAGTTAATGAAGCTGTCGAGTGGTATCCTTCATATTGCCACGTTTCCCAGTCGCTGGGAAAGAATATAGGCTCTCCTTTTTGAGCTTGCACGGCTGAGTATATTGCAACAGGTAAGAGCGCGTTCATTTGCGCATTGGTCACAGCACCTAGAACCCAAGCTGGTCGGATGACGTTCCAGGAAGTATTGTTTGTTTTACAGTATTCGAATAGTGAGTTTTCCTGGGGATAGTAGAAATTTGGTTCCAGGTGAGATAAATAAGGATCAGACTCAATAGCAGGGGTACGGAGACGACCGATTTGCACGCCGTAGTGTTTCGCGCCGGTCTGGAGCAGGAAACGTCTGGGTGTGATATTGGCAAGTGTTATAGCCTGTAAAAAGTTGTCAAGCAGAGAGCTATTGACTTTGACAAGTTCCTCGGCATTTGACCATACAGGGGCACCTGGAGATGGCGTAGGCTGGAGATAGGAATAAAAGAAGATGTAGTCAGCTTTAACATTGGATGATTTCAGGGTTTGTGCAATTTTGGAGGGATCATCAAGAAAGTCCACAGCTACATGCTGCACGCGCGATCGCTGAGACTCCGGAATTAGGGCTAGCATCTCCGTGGGAGGAGGTCGGCGGGACAAGGCATAGATAGTCGGCCATCTTTCGGGACTCTCAAGCAATACTCGCAGAGTATGGAAGCCCGATATGCCATTGGCTCCAGTAACGACTGCTGTCAATCCGGTGATGCGTGGGTCGAAAGTTGGCAGGTTACGGTATATACCATTGTGGTGAACTGGAAAGCGTTCGGAGCCCATTTTGAAGCCAGCTTAAGCACAAGACACGATTGAATCGTAATATTGAGCCCTGGACAGATCTATCAAGGGGTTATTTATAGACACCCATCCATGGTGAGGGATTTGCGAGTCTTGTTGGGGGTTTAGTCATTGTCGGAATCTAGCAACGTCGGTACCGAGAAATCCTGCAATGATCGTAGTCACTTTTTCCTTCCTTGGATATAGCTCTTGGCGGACCAGTTTGGTTGAGGAGGCTAGACTCTAGTAATGCCCAACTTCGCCATTAGAGGAATCACTGCGTAATTCCGGAATGTTTGATTAGCTATCATTTATGGTACCACAAATGACAATTCATTCCCTGAATGGAGAGTTGCTCTTGAGCACCACAGTTGACTAATCTAATTCCGCTTCATGATCATATGCTTCATTCTTTTCTCTGTCTTGTCAACACTTCCACCCTCCCTCCTATTATTTTCGAGGGGCATTTGAGGGCTTGTGCCCTATAAAGAGATGGAAGTATGAATAGAGCCGCAGATCATCTTGTTTTAGTTCCTCCTGCACCCGACTAATTAGGGCATCGGTGTCTTCCTTTGACCAGCCCAATGTTTTAGTGAATAGACGTAGGGTGTATCCCTCCAGCGCGTGCTGCATTAGGAACACATAGGACCGCCCGATGCATTTCAATTTTGGGTCATCACTCCAGTCATCAAAGGGGACCTAGTCGCAGGTGCTCGAAAGTTAGCTTCTCAAGCTATACACATAGATTATCTTCAAATATGCTTGCTCACCTTGAATATCTGTTCCTCGACTTGTACAAAGCCAGCCGAGTGTATCAGCTCCTTCTGCTCGGCTACCACGTTGATTCTCTTGCCAAAACTAGCCGCCGCCTGATGCATTAGTGCCTCCCATTCCCTAAGCGCCACTAGCCGGGTCTCATTCTGTGGGTTGTCGGTCAAGAAGCGCAAGTCGTTCTCCCACACTTCTAACCACCCGCCCGGGAGAAGATGCCGGAACGCATTGGCGTAGAACCCGTTATAGTCGGCAATCAACCCGCCCAGGGACTGCGCATGGATCAAATGAAATGCCTGTTTTGCAGTGAACGGCCACTCGCCTTCAATGTCGTGGTTCTCGAAATACCGGTGATTCGCAGACATTTGGGTCACGTCTATGCCCGTCAAGCGCGGGGCAGGATGATGTTGCTCCAGCACCATAAGCGTCCAGGAGCCGCTGCGGGTAGCAAATTCGAGAAATTTGTGTGTTTTCTGGACTGGCTCTATAGGGGCAATAAAGGTTTTGCCGTCTAGGAGATCATGCCAGATGCCGTTGATCGCGCCGTGTGCTACGACGGCCGTTTTGTCGTCTGGGAAGGGGAATTCGGACCTGAAGCCGTAGTAGCGGCGGCCATTTTCGTATGTATGGTTATTGCGTGCAGCCAGCCAGTTTGTGTCCATTTTTGTGTCTCAGGTATCTATGATTTCGCTTCCTTCGTGAGTGGAGATCGGGGTTCAGGAGATGAAAGAGGCTTTTTAATATTTATATTAATTTAGATTTTATAATTATTAAACTTTTAATATATTAGAATAAATTATGTTTAATATTAAATTTGATTAGATTAAGATATAAATCTAAGTTATAAAGAATTTATTTATTTAGATATATTTATATATAAATTTATATTAATATTTATTATCAGAGATAAGGTATTGAAAATTAAGTAGTATTGATTTTTGGCATAGCGTTTCGGCGCTATTGATCGTAATTTTGGGTGTTTCTTAAGTTTCTAATCCTTTCCCAATGTGCTTAGTGCCGAATATTCCGACCTCAACGCTGCAGTGATCATGAATTAATATTAATTAATGATATTAGAATCGTATATAAACCATGTGGCTGGGGAAGAACGAGCCATAGCGTCATGGTAGAACTACTAAGGAGAAGAGTTCAGGCAAGGTCACTGCGGAGAATAGTGATGGCACATGCAGGGAGTTAATATTAAATAATAAATCGTACCTCGGAGAATCGAAAGCTGAAGCCAAGCAGTGAACAGCGAGGGGTAAACACTAGGCCGGTTCCCCGCAAAAGCCGAATCAGGTACGATGTTATTAGCTCCTCCTTTCATATATATAGAAAGCCCCTCGCCGCCTTATTCTCGAGCTGACGTGCCATCTATTCACCTGAATCATCCTGAATTCGTTTATTATTATCATTATCATCATTATTATTGCCAACCATCCCAGACGTCACCATGGCTGCCCCTCCAGAGACGACCATCCAAAACCTGAATGGCCAGTTCATCCTGGTATGCGCATGCACCCCAGTCGCCAACAACCATCGTAGCTAGCTAACATCGCATCAGAACAAGACCCTCTCCAATGACACCGACCCCATTCTTGCTCTGGTATTTCCCACACTGTCCAAAGCCAATCCAATCTCTACGCTCTTGTCTGACTGCTTCATAGCAAGGCATTAGCTGGGTAACCCGCACAGCCATCGCCTACGCAACCGTCACTCTCGACATCAGCGAATTCGTCGAGCCAAACGCCGACGACCCCGCGCACGCGCCCGTCACCAAAGTTGACATTCTGCAAACCGCCACAGGCGGCATCCAGTCCCAAGAGAAACGCACCGCCGACTGGCGGCCCCGCGACCATGAGGACCGCATTTTTGGTGCGGTTAGCGGTCAAACCCGTCTGATTCGTGGATCGAAGGCGGCCGATGGGAAGGTGCGTCCGGACATCGAGGTGCAGACCGAGCCCAAGGAGGAGAAGATTGCCAAGTTTTTGCGAGGAGAGACTCTCGTCGATGGTGAGGCTGCGGAGGGCTTCGACGTTGAAGTGGTTCAGGATAAGGAAGGAGTGTCGTACGGGGAAGGCGAGGGGCTGTGGTTGCAGAGCTGGGTGAGGAGTGAGAGTGCTAAATGGACTGCTGAGCAGGTTAGTTTTTCCCATTCATCCCCTTTTCGGTTGTTGTATTGCGGGCGAATATTAATCGGTGCTGCAGATCTGGGGCTTTGAAACCATCGACGGCCTGCGCTACTATACTCGCCGCGTTGCTGTTGCGAGCGAGGACGGCAATTACCTGCTTGCAAGACTAGTCTATGATTACCAGGGCCCAGTCCCCGCTCCTGAAGCCTAGACTGGCGTATTACTAGGATGAATGTGTAGAACGCAGGTGGGATGGATGACTTAGATTACTTTGCTATTAGTAGACAGAAACTGACTATTGTTTACAACCAAGATTCGTGGAGGTATAATTACTAATTCAGCCATATAAAAATATTCGTCGTCGATATCACTAGAACAATTTTGAACCCAAGCGTAGAACAATAAAATATTCCGTATAAATCAGTCTTGGATATGTGCCTACTTATGAGTAGGCATCACAACACTAGCCCGGCTATGTGTTGCATCTTCGCTACGCCAGAGACTTGTCACCGTCTTTTGTTGCGTATAGAACTGCAACCCTGGCTTTCCATAAAACGTGCTGGCACCACCACCGGCAACGCTCTTCTTGTTGCCCGTGAATGAGAACATCGGCAGAGGCACAGGGATTGGCACGTTGATGCCAAGCTGGCCAGCCTCGATGTCCTTTTGGAAGCGAGACGCTGTAGGTCCAGAGGTTGTAAAGATTGCTTCTCCATTTCCGTACTCGTTCTTGTTTATCAGGTTGATAGCGTCGTCTAAGGTCTCAACGTTCAGACAGACCAGAACGGGCCCGAATATTTCCTGCTTGTAGCAAGTCATTTCTGGGGTGACGTTCGTGATGATAGTAGGAGCAATCTGATAAAGTTATAAGCATTTCGGCCCGTCAAAGTTTGATCAAACTTACCCAGTTCCCGTTAGGATATTTGGCAGGCTTGTAGCCTCGTCCGTCGAGAAGGATAGTGGCCCCCTCTTTCTCAGCAGACGCAATCAGGTCCTCGATGCGCTTCTTGCTTTCAGGGCTAATGACAGGGCCCAGATCGGCCCCCTCTTCGAATCCACCATTCACCTGGAGCTGCTTGGCACGCTCTGCGAGCTCAGGCAGCCAGTCCTTGGTCTCTCCCACCATGACCAATGTGCTCAGAGCCATGCACCGTTGGCCAGCAGCACCAAAGGCCGCACCAGAAATCGCGTTCAAAGCGTGATTCTTGTTGCAGTCAGGCATCACGGTGGCGTGGTTCTTGGCTCCCAGGTTCGCTTGCACTCGCTTGCCGTTTGCACTGCCACGAGTGTAAATGTATTCACCGGCACGGTTGCCACCAACGAAGCTAATGGCCTTGATGGCAGGCTCGTCAAGAATGAAATCAACAGTCTTGGCAGATCCGTGAATGATGTTGATAACACCAGGAGGGAAGCCAGCTTCGCGGGCCAGCTCTGCCAAAATCATAGCAGCTCCTGGGTCTCGCTCGGATGGCTTGACAACGATGCAGTTACCAGTGATTGTGGCAACTGGAATGCACCATAGAGGAATCATGGCTGGAAAGTCTACATCATAAGTTAATCACCGACACACGTGACTTGTGACAAGGAAGGTGAAGGTGAAAGATGAAGGAGACTTACTGAAAGGGCAAATAGCTGCCACAACGCCCAATGGCTCTCGGTAGCTGCGAGTCTCCATATCCTTGGCGACTTCGAGCACATCGCCGGTGATCTGCGAGGTGATGCCGCAAGCAGTTTCCGCGACTTGGAGACCACGAAGAACGTCGCCCTTGGCATCGGGAAAGGTCTTTCCCTGTTCCAAGGTAATGGAGGCCGCAAGACGGTCCCAATGTTGGCGAATGAGACCTACAAACTTGAACATGATTTGTTGCCTGGTCATGATGCTGGTAGCGCGCCATGCGGGAAAGGCCTTCTCGGCCGAGGCGACAGCAGCCTTGAGTTCCTCATCTGTGCTTTGAGGAACGCGAGTCACTAGATTGTTTGTTGCGGGATCATGCAGGTCAATCCATGTTGTAGCCTTGGACGTGACAAACTCGTTGTCAATGAAGTTGGTAGTATCGACGGGCGAGGAGATGCGCTCATGGGATGTGGGATACTCTGTGGCGGTGGAAGCAGCCGACGTGGTAGCAGCTTGTAGATGACGAGCAGTGGCATGCAGGCGTCGTGAAGCGATCAGTGGCGTGGCAGATGCTTTCATTGGTGCAGCTGTTGTCCGCGTTGAAGAGGAAGCTAAAGAAGTGATAAGCCTGGAGCTGGGGATAGTGCGGGGAGACGCTGTGTGGAGAACAGGGAGACTGCGAGCGAGAGAGCGACGAGCGGCCATGATGGGAGCGAGTGAGGAGAGGGGAGTTGACGATATTTGACACACACACGGTGCAGCAGATGGAGGATGGAAAGGACAAAATAATAAGATAGCTGTCGATGGCACAACTAACTTGATGGTAGCTTCATAGGGAAGAAGAGGAATCAACGGCAGGCGTTATCGAGGCTGATCTGCTTAACAGCGGAGTCGGAGAGCTGTCCGGGTAGCAACGCGGGCCGCTGATTGGCTGTCATCGCCGAGGTATGGCGGGCCAGCCGATAATACCCCAGAGTGGCCGAGGCTCTCCAACACTACACTTTGCACCTTACAACGTACTCTTCACAACTTGTAACTAGCACTACATTCGCCGGCTATTGGAATCGCGCCAGATTGACTGCGGCTTGGGCTTTGCTGTAGTTGAAATGCCGTCTTTTCACCTTTTGGGTCAGTCACTGGTTCTGTATGGGAGCATCTCCTGAGTCGCCATGCCTACTACACATCGCCGACGATAAGCGACTCTTAACCGATCAGTACACTCGGTTAGCGACTCTAAATGGAAATAACATCCCCCGAAGCCGGAGTCTTCTGTCCAGACGATACATCCCGTCAAACCTTTCCTTACTACGCAATCGGGGATGTTGCTTACGCAGGGTTGGCATAGACTTCGCAAATAATACAAGACATACAGCTGTCGAACGTGCTTGAAGTTTGGGTAAATCTGCAGTAATTATATCAAGAGACATTAAGATTTACCTGCTATGTCTTGCCATAATTTAAGCAAATACATGTACTTCGACAACTTGAACGTGATTAACAGCCAAAAAAGGACAGTGGATATTGAAAAGCTAGAGATATTCATACATGAAAATAACTAACGGAACAGAAGAACGCCCCCAACAGCCAGGTCTGGGAAACCCCAAGACAAATCAAAATCTGAAATGTTCGAGTTGTTCTTCTCCTCCACCGCTATAGATAATGTGGGAAAGAAAAGAACCGACTTTTACAGCATTTTCCGGCATCTGATAAAATGAAAAAAGGAGACCCGGGGAGGTCAAGAGTATGAGCAACTCGTGATTGTATAAATAATAGCTCACTGAATAAACACATCATCCCTTCCTCCTCAACTCAACAGCATTCCTACTCAGCAGACGAACGGGTGGCGCGCTTGGTGGCACCCTTGGCAGCATCTGTAGCAGAGCTAACACCTTCAGCGGCCTTATCCTTGGCAGCGCTAGCTGCAGCCTTGCCCTTTTCGGCAACCTTAGCTGGGGCAGGGCTGCTCGCGCCAATAGCTCCTACAATGAAGAGGATAGCAGCGAGCAGAATAGCTCCCAGGCTACCGGCAACCTCAGGAACAGTCTTGACAGCCTCGACAGGATCCTGTTTAGCGAGAGTGATGAACTGGTCAACCTTTTCCTTGACAAAAGTGACTGGGTCCTCCTTGAAGGAGACGCTGGTCTTAGCCTTCTCATCAACTTTGGGCTTAGCGGCTTCCTCTTCAGCAGTCTCGATAGGCTTCTTAACATCGAAGGTCTGCTTGCGGAATTCGGCAGCATCTTCAACAGAGTGACCGATGTAGATGTTGTCAAACAGGATGTCATTTTGCATAGTCCAGAGCTCGAAACCAATCTGCCAGGAATACGTTAGCAAGAAGTAATCAATTGTGGAAGCCCATAAGACTTACAGCTCCCATAGGCTCGAAGTTGGCTGGGGTTTTGTCCTCGAAAAACTCAGGGTTCTTGATCTTACGAGGAGCCCATGGTCCCTTGTAGGCAGGGTTATCAATCAAGGGGGCCGTCCACTTGCCCTTGTAGTCAGGGTTCTTCTTCAATGGGGCGGACCAAGGACCACAGCCAGAGACGTCGTTACACTTAGGGTTAGGGACGGTAGGAGGGATCCAGTCACCATCTTCCTCATCATCCCAGTCCTCAGGCTTCTCAGCCTCAGGGTCGGCGACGGTCAGAGGCTCTTCTTCCAACCAGTCTTCGGGCTTAGTGGCCTCCTCATCGACAATTTCGAATGGAGCTTCCTCGTCCCAATCCTCGGGCTTCTTGGCCTCAGGGTCAGCGATCTTAGCTTCATCAACCCAGTCATCAGGCTTCTTGTCCTTAGGGTCATCGATTTCCTTAGGAGGGTTAACCGGGGGAGAGAAATCCTCCAAGAGGTTACCACTCTTGACGCTCTCGCCATTGACCAAGATCTCGAAGGTCTGGTCAGGCTTGACAATTAGAGTGTACACGGAGGTAGTCTTGTCGGTGCGGGGGGATGGGGGGCTAGTCAAGTGCTTCTCGGTGTATTCGCCCGTCTTTGGATTCTTGTGGTTGAAGATGAAGTGGACCTTTGACGGTGTTAAAACGAGCTTCAGTTGAGAAAAATGGGGTTCCTTACCTTGTTGGTGCTGCCGCACTTGTCCGGACCAAACATGATCACGTAAGGGGTGGCATTGGAAAACTCCTCGGCGTGGAGCTTCTTGTTCTCTTGGAGCAGCTTCAGGTAGGCACCACCGCAAACGAGGGAATCTGAAAATATAGTTAGCTTTGAAACGGGATGGTAACTGAAGAAGCATACTTTGCGGCTTAACCTCATACTGAACGACAAGAGTCTTGCCCTTGTTATCAATCTTCTTGGGGAACTTGGCTGAGATGGCGTGGTGGGCAGCGGCATTCTTCAGCACGAGACCCTTGTCGCCCTCAATGCCCTTGAAGACGGTAGGCTCCTCAACCGACCACTCTCCAACGTAGGCCCAATCCTCGGTGGCTTCAGAGTCAGTCTTCTTGGCATGAGATGGGGTCCATCGCTGGTCCCAGTCATCAGTGAACTGCTCCAAGAAGGGAGCTTTGATGGTTGAAGGCTAAATGGGAGAACGATATTAGCGCAGACTGAATTGGAGGTAACCAATTCAACATACAGTGAATGTAGGACGCTCAACACCAGCGGTGGTGGCATCAGGAGCAGGAACTTCCTCGTCGGCGTGGACGTAGCCCATGAGGCCAGCCGACGACACGAGGGCCGAAGCCAAAGCAGCGTTGAAACGCATGATGACGAGTAAAGGATGGGGAAAGGGAACAAGACCAGCAACGTCTCTTTCCTGAAGAGATAAAATTCAAAAGCGGGACACCTGGCGGAGAAGGCTACAGCACGACAGCAGCAACAGCACAGCACAGGGAAGAAGGAAGAGGCCGGCGGAGGGAGATGGCAGTCGGGGCTATATAAGTTGAAGCTCTCGCGGAATGGTCAAAGGTGGCCTCTTCTCACTGGCCAGCCTGTGGGGAGCTTCCATGTACCGTTGCGGCCTAGCGCCGGTTAGGTCAGCAACCGCTGTTCTTTGAGATCACGTGTCGCTCCTATTATTATTCTTATTCTTAATATTACTAGTCTTTTTGATGTCTATGAATAGAATTAATAGTCTTTTCTGGTCCTCTTATTTCGTTTATCAGTCTGGTATACTCACATCTGTTGTATGCACCTTGCCTATATACAATTAGTGCGTGCCAATAAGCTTTCCATGGCTTTCTTTGCCGGTGGAGCAATACTAGTAGCTAACTAATGAACTAACTATTAGTTATACTGCTAGGTAATTACTGCTGAACAACGCACTTTTGTAGGCAGATGCCCATTGATCGCCTATGTAATGATATCCTATGATTTAGAGTGTTAGTGAGAGGCAATATCAATATCCTTATTGATATCGATAATGAAATTGATGCAAGTAAGGTAAAGAGTGTCCCGGCCAATTAACGCCGCCGGTGTCTTCTCGCCGACAATTGACCAATGGCAGCAGCGATGGCGACAACGAGCCCCTCAGCAACCTAAAAACTGCCTGTAATAATTTGTATGTGACAACGCCCCTCCAGCGTTTATTAATCTATGCTTGTCTCTGTCAAAGTCGACTCTTGTCTACTGCCGTATTCACCAAGTCTCGACTCCTTTTCATCGACAGGGTTATTCGCTGCGAATTGACTGAAGAAAGCCCGCGGTGACGTCGTCGTCCAACGGTAGCCGCTTTCCATCACCATGGCTACAACACAGAACACAGACGTATCGGCAGATACGAACGGAAACAGTGAAAATTATGACCATCTGGTCCAGTCGGCTGATCCAGAGCATCCAGCAAACTTGATTCCCGAAATGTGCCGCAAGTTTTATAATTGGGGATGGGTTACCGGCACCGGGGGCGGGGTGAGCTTGTCCCAAGAATCGTGCTCTTACTAGCAAGTCTAATATTATTTCTAACGCGTCGCCTTTAGACATCCATTCGCCGGGGAGAACACATCTTTATTGCACCGTCGGGTGTCCAAAAAGAACTAATCCAATCTCATAACTTGTTTGTTTTACAATATCCTACGCCGAAATACCCACCATCTGCGCGGAAATACATTCGCAAACCGCTGGACTTGAAACCGTCCGCCTGCACGCCGCTGTTTCTTGCTGCCTTCGATCGTGGAGCTGGCTGCTGCATTCATACCCACTCTCAATGGGCAGTCCTGGTGACGCTGCTAGTTGAGCGCGAGTTAGGCAAGGAGGGGTACTTTGAAATTAGCAATATCGAGCAGATAAAAGGCATCCCCAGAGGAAAAGGCAAAGGCTATCTGGACTATCACGACACTCTGAAGATTCCAATTATCGAGAATACCCCTTACGAGGAGGATCTCACCGAAGGCTTGGAGAAAGCTATGGATGCTAACCCCGATGCTTACGCAGTGCTGGTGCGACGCCACGGAATGTAAGTCGAGATAACGAAAAATATCTGGATGGTTGAAACTTACCAATTCTTAGCTATGTCTGGGGAGAAACTCCTGCAAAGGCGAAGACACAATGTGAAAGCTTGGACTATCTTTTTCAACTAGCCGTTGAGATGCACAAACTCGGGCTGCCTTGGGATATCAACCGGAAGTGATGTTTCAGTTGTCATGACACCAGCAGTTGCTCACGACAGAGATTCGTAAATAGTATATATTGGTGACTTACTGAGTAGCTCAATAAACTAGACCGGTTGTTTTGACCGCTGCGATTTTTATGGGTACCCATGTAATAGCATTTCGCTCGTTTACTCGAGCAAAAAGGTGGCAGAAAAGAGAGCGCAGATTGGAAAACTAATAAATTGCAAATGCTAGATTGTAATGGAAACAGTCCAGCCCCAACGGCGCATCGCGAATGTATCATGGACGGCTGCCTGCCATGACAGGCCCAGGCGGAAGCTACTAGCCCGCTCCTCCATACTAAATAATACGACCGCGCAACCCCGACCTCCGTCATCTTACAGCTCGCCCCTCACAGGCTCACATTCGACCAAATCTGCTCCACACCGCCCTCACTTTGAATTCTGCTCTTCAAAGATCGGAAGTCTTGGACATAGACAAGGCGTTTATCGATCGCCTTCAATCGCCTTCATGGATTTGGACGGAGCCGAATCTCCGTGGGGCGGTAAGACACCTTCCAGTGGGCTGTAGACAGCCAGTGATACTAATGATGCTGTGTACACAGATGAGCCCTCGCGCTCGACCTCGTCCACTCGCAATGGTGAACTATCATGATCTGAAAGAATAATTCAATCTCTAATCGTATTCACTCCTAGGTTCCCCAGAAGCCACCGCCCCTAGCCACAAGGCGCAAGACTCTCTAGCTCCAACACAATCGCCTGCTCGACGTGGGCCCAGAACGCCGCGCAAAGTCAGCGCCCAAGTCACCAAGCTTGAGGCCGTCGATGACACCACAGATCCTTTAGGTCCTCTTGGGGAGAGCTCTTTCGTGGAGGAAGCACCGGCGCCTCCGTTGAAGGAGCCGATCGGTGTGCGGAACGCGCGGCCATCTTCGTCGTTATCGCATGCTTCGAGCGGTGCAGGCTTAAATGACGCTGCCAACCCAGATGACGAGCAATCACGTCAAAAAAACCCCCCTCCAGTCCAACCGCCTAGCGTCGAAGCCCCGAAGAGACAGACACAACCCAGTATAAGCGTAGAACAAGCCGCCAAACCAACATTCACAATCACAGTTGGCGACCCGCATAAAGTTGGTGATTTGACAAGCAGCCATATTGTGTATCAAGTCCGAACGAAGGTAGGCAGGTCTCTTTGATCTAGAAAATCAGTGATTAATGATTATGGGTCTAGACTACCTCCAAAGCATATCGCCAGTCTGAGTTTGAAGTTAGCCGTCGATACAAGGATTTTCTCTGGATCTACAATCAACTACATACTAACAACCCAGGGGTTGTTGTTCCTCCCCCACCGGAGAAACAAGCTGTCGGTCGTTTCGATACCAACTTCGTGGAATCGCGAAGAGCAGCGTTGGAACGTATGGTCAATAAGATATCAGCACATCCTATCCTTCAACATGACGCCGATTTGAAGATCTTCCTAGAAAGCGAGAGTTTCGGACTCGATGTCAAGAACAAGGAGAATCGTGAGCCTGACCTAGGCCAAAGTAAAGGCATGTTTAGTTCTTTCGGTATATCTGTTGGCGGAGGCGGAAAATTCATAGAGCACGATGATGTAAGGTATCTTCCCTCTTAGCTTCCCTTTGCTAATGCTAATCCTTGGAAAGTGGTTCCATGATCGGAAGATATATCTCGACGCTTTAGAAAACCAACTTAAAGCGCTGATGAAATCCATCGATACCGTGGTAGCTCAAAGAAAAGGTCTTGCGGAGGCAGCTGGTGATTTTTCCTCCTCTCTTCATGCACTGGCTGCTGTTGAATTGTCACCAGCTCTCTCAAGTCCTTTGGAGGGATTGTCAGAGCTTCAGCTTCGGATACGTGAACTCTACGAACGACAAGCACAGCAGGATATCTTGACTCTAGGAATCACTATCGATGAATATATCCGACTAATTGGCAGTATCAAGACCTCTTTTTCACAGCGGCAAAAGTCTTTCCACAGTTGGCATGCTGCAGAAGCGGAGTTGCAAAAGAGACGAAACACTCAAGAAAAGCTTCTTCGCCAAGGAAAATCTCAGCAAGATCGCCTCAATCAAATTAATGCGGATGTTGCTGATGCAGAGCGGAAAGTCCATCAAACGCGATTACTATTCGAGGACATGGGCCGGCTAATGAGGAATGAATTGGAGAGATTCGAGAGGGAAAAGGTGGAAGACTTCAAGTCTGGAGTGGAGACCTTCCTAGAAGGAGCAGTAGAGGCTCAAAAAGAGGTATACCATCTTTTATCTATCTACATGGCCCGCTACTGTATTCTAACTGTGTGACAGTTGATCGAATTGTGGGAAAGTTTTCTATTACAGCTCGATGCTGGGGAAGAAGGCAACCCCTACTACGCTCCACCTCCCCCGCTAGCACAGCAAAGTAGCGAACACACAAGCTCTTCTGAAAACCCACCGAGGAGTCCTGAAGAAGAGAGAGCAGCAGCCGTTGCCGCAGCCGTTGCCGCAGAGGAGGAACAGTAATTGACATACATGTAATCATATTCAATACCTCGAGCCGAGCAAGTGTCTACGTTCATCTCTACATGGAACCTTTCTGCTATTCTATCAATGAATAGGACTTGAATATATCGTCATATCTTTCTTGTTAAATTTCGACTCGCCGGGATACCGTAAATCATATCGTGTAAACCCCGACCACCTAGATAGGCAGCCCTAAAACCGACTCCGATGCTGGCATTCCTTTGTTCCCGCCAAAGTCGTCAAAAGTACCAGTTATTCTACCGGGACTCTATGATTCTCCTAGGAGAGTCTGTCATATTCGCTCCAAAAGAAATTGTATTCATCATTGGTATCTCCCGACCATTATCTGCAGATTGAATCTATATTGATATTCAATAAAGCACAAAAAAACAACATCGATTCATTAGGTTCAATAGATTGGCATTCATCGGTACCTGAACTACTCTTACACCCATTCATATTATATCTCCTCCTATCAACATTGAGGAACCCATCAACTCAGTCCGTCTAATCCTGAATCATTTCCATATGACTCACACGTTAGTACGTTTAGCTGATCCCAAGCCAGAGGACCACTTCTGCAATCACAGCAAATAGCTTCGCTATACAGAAGAAAAGGGGACGAAAAATGGAATTTAACGAACTCTTGCGTCTCGTCTCCGGACTTGCCTTTTTAGTCCTTCTCATCTTATTCATTCTCGCAACGCTATACTGTACACCGCGTGGCCGCAAGATTCGAGGGTTGGATCCACATTCAGAAAATACTTTCTATTTGGATTGTGGAAAGAGATGTCTTCGCTCGGTAGAAGAAGAAAAGGGTGATGAAGAGGTGGTGCATGTGGAAAGAAGGATAGGAAAACGGTGATGAATAGGTAAGACAAATAATGACGGGTGCTTTTTCGTTTTCATACCAGTGGTTTGGATTTGCGAATAAGTCAAGCTCTGAAGAGGCTGATTTGTTGAGTAGCTCAGAGTCGTTATCACACTGCAAGAAGTGAATTGTGAGGTTGATGTCTCATGACATGTATGAAGATGCTAATGTACAATGTTTAAACATATGAAAAGAAAAGGTAATAAAGTTTCCTTGACTGGATATTCCGCTGGGAGTCTTGCGCCGCCAAGACAGTCGACCCTTAATATTTATCCTTAGAACCCATACCAAGTGCAGAATCAACATCGAGTAAATCGCCTATTTCTTCTTCCCCTGCGACGCCTGATCCTGGCCAAACGAGCTAATCAAATCCAGCAAATTATCTTCCTCCTCTTGTAACTCCGCCTCGGCCTGCGCTCTCGCCTTTGCAGCAGCGTCTTTCTCAGCTTGTGTTTGGCTCTTGTCCCCCTTCGCTACAGCAGCAGACTCGTCTTCAACATTGCCGGAATTAGCGTCATAGCTTCTTCCAAACCTCGCCCGAAACGCAGCTAGTCGACCAGCCTCGTCTTCTTCCATGTTCACCAATTTCTTGCTGGTCGGATTCCACAGTAATGAGTTCCGCGTGTCGCGCGTCGAGCGGTATACAGGGATCGGCGAGGTAGTGCGGTGCAGGTATGTGCTACCGTCTGACAGTGTTATGAGCTGAGTGAATGTATAAGGGCGTTTGGGGCGGCGGAGGAGAGTTGCGTGCCGGCATTGGTTGCAGATATATGTTGTCGTCGAGGGAATTGGACTTGGTCGGCTTAGAGTGGATGACAGCGATGAGCCCGTCCGGCGAAAGGATATGCTGAGCGACATAGCTATGTCCAAATCCTCAAGAGATGCTCTAAAAATAAAATAAAAAGCGTGCGCTATTCAATTGCGCTGCGGTCTTGTGATGTGATGCGGAGGGAGAATAACGATCTCGCGGAGGGAAGAAAGTTTAAGCTTTTTGACTTATGTAATCCAGAAAATAGTTGACTTTCTTGCATTCGCAACAACAAGACTTGCTAGACACCACGACTCTCCCAATCGATGGGAATGAATATGCCGATCCTGCATATATTTTGGCTATGAAAATTGAAAGCCGCAGAAGGTAACCATTTTCTCTATTTCGCTCAATGGCGAGCTGAAAAGTTGCTGTTGGACATCTTGCGGATATGAGGCTCCTCACAAGACTCGCATCAACAGCGAAGTGGTCTGGATCACAAGGGGGCAATCCCATTTATTATAGACACTGCAGTAAGTTGCAATATATACACTCCCCGGAGGATTTAATCCGCGTAAGCTGACTTGATGTTCTATGCGTAGATATTCCGTCGTCATCTCACTGCTGCCCACTACCATTATCCCACTCAACTCAACGACCGAAAAGATTGTTCTCCTCGACACATAAATCCAATAATAAATCCTCGCAGCAAACACTCCCGCCAGAACCTTCGTTATCCCGGCAAGTCCGTCTCTTAATGCGCCGCGTCCCTCATCCCGTTGCCATAATCACTACTCCACCTTCCGCATCCTCCACTAATCGCACCTCGCAATCTCATACCACTCCTCGTGGAATGACAGTATCGTCTTTCAACACGGTAACCCTGAACCCAAAACCCGTTATATCCTTCAACGTGCACCAGCCATCTGAAACACTGCTTGCCCTGCAATCTTCACACCGGTTTGTAGTGCATTTACTGGCTCCAACGCCGGAAGCCGCGAAACTAGCCCGTGATTTTTCAAAGGGAAACGAGAATCTAGATCTGGGCCAGTTTGAGTTCGAAGCTGATGATGATAATAATGGGACATTACCGCGTTTAAAAAGAAAACGTCGGCGACATACCCAATTGCAACAGGATAAGGGCGATGATGATCAAGATTTCAGTTTCATTCTCGAATGCAAGTATATACCCGAAAAGACGATCGAAATATACGATCATGTGATTGTTTTGGGCACGGTGGAACGATTGATATCTGTTTCTCCTAATATATCCCTATCGCAAGAGACTGCGAGCGGCACGAGCAGGTTTGGTGTGACGTATGCTGATACCCGTTTCTGGAAAATGGGTGAGGAGGTTTGAGGAGTCAGAACTCGTTGTACATATATGCAAAGAAATCTATAGATAGAGTAATGAAATGCCTAATAAATAGAGCTAAGTATCCACTTCCAATACATGTACGTGTAGCTATATTTGATACTGCAAATGATGGGTGGTAGGCAATTACTTGGTAAATATCATAGTAGAAACGATATGATCATCAGCAGAATCTTTTGGGTCAACTCCGACTGCCCACCAATCTATCTAGCCAAACAGGTATCTCGTCTATTTCACATGTAGGCCATTTCCCATCCAACTAGCCACATTCCCTTTACTATATAAGGCGGCAGGTTTCAAGGTACACTATACTAATAATGAATGGGTGAATAGCCCCAGATGATACCTCTATGCAATCGACCAGGTAGATCAATGAAGGGAGAGAGAGAACGGCTAAGCGCAGAGGACAACCGAGAATGAGCATAGCACACATATACTTCACAACATAACACTACACTACAAAGAAGACTTTACAGCCCCTCGGCACGAGTAGACCTGGGACTGCCGCTGCCACTGCCACTTCCGCTACCACCACTGCTACCACCACTGCCACGGCTGCCAGCTCGCGTGAAATGACTGCCAATCGCACCGTACGTAGGACTAGCGTAGCCTTTGCCATCGGATCCAGAGCTGCGTCGTTCCAGAGGATCAGGAAGATAGCGGCTCACATCAAAATCGTAGTCGGCATACAGGCTGCTTCGTGCTGAGCGATTTGAGGATGAGCGATCACGGTACGAAAAGTCCCGTCCACCAAAGTAATTTGCCACGCTGATACGAGGAGAAGCCTGATATCCTGAAGGGTGCTGCATAGTCGCCTGCATCGGACTGGCGGTTTGAGATGCCGTACCGGTAACAAGAGAGGATGCACTTTGGTGAGGGCTGGACCTCAGAGCCGAAAAGCCTGCACCTAGGATTGACCGACTGTTGGCAGGGGTAATGGTCAAGTTATTGATAGAAGTGTTGGTTTCTGGTTCTTCATTCTGATCGTGGGTACCGGGCAGGGTTCCTTCGGGGGTTAGTGGACCAGTTTCTATCAACATTTGCTGTTGCTGTTGCTGGATGGCTTGTTCAATCGCGGATGCTTGCTGCCACAACTGATTTGTCCGCAACTGATAGTCCTGAATAGCACGGCTGATGCTAGCGAGCTGCTCATTGAAGTTTGCTTCAACCTTGGCTTGATCCTGCTCTCTAGCAAATTGCTCGGCTGCCCGGCGTTCCCGCTCGTTAAGACCTTGGGCGTTCGCGGAGATAATCCGTTCATATTGCTCATTCAGACGAGTTTTGCGGCCTTGAAGACGCTCGCGTTTTTGGACGGCCGCGTTGTAGTCCGACTCAACAGAAGCGAGATCACGAGCAGCAGAAGTACGTGCTTCGAGCAATTCTTCCTTCGCGGTGTTGAGCAACTCCAATTCACGTTCGAATTCGGTCTTTTGCGATGTCCACTCTGTGAGTTCCTCCTCCGGGATCTTGTCCATACTATCAAGTTGGGTCTCAAGCACAGCTGTTGCTTCCTCTGTCTGACGAATATTCCGCTCGAGCTGCAAAGATCGCTGTTTTTGTCGGTTTTCATCATTGCCGCTGCTTAGCCTGTGGTTAAAATTATCCAGTTCCTTCCGAATGCGAGAAATAAGAATTTTGTGATCGTTCTTGGCTTTCTTCAAACGCGCTCGTTTTTCATTGAGTTTCGATTCGGCATTAACGATAGAATTTCTCAACGTCGTCGTCGGCGATGATGGTCGATGAAACGGACGAGGCGGGGTTGGTATGCTAGAGACAGTATTTTGATCGGCATCGGGAGCGGCAGGAGTCTTGACACTCATGGAGCAGATTTCTTCATCAGTGTCACTGCGTACAAAACAACAAGTATAGGCGCAGTTTGGAGCCAAGCCGGAGATTTCTCCTCTCCACTGTACTGCACTAGCGCCCTTTGGCCCATCGCAAGTCCTGTGAATATTTGCAGTGGCCCATAGTGCACCGTTGACACAAACATAGAATGGTTCCATCTCACTATTATCCAGGGGCCCATCTTCACAAGCTGCAGTAGCCGTGGCATCATCTGGAGCTGCAAAATCTCCTGCTGCAAATCTAATTGTCGAACTATCCACACCGGTAACCCAAATCAGTCCATCATCCAGCGTTATCCCTTGGAGGTCATCTTCAGTCATCGGGAGACCGCGAGTGGTCTTAGAAACGGCCCTAGAATGATCATATTCTCTCATAACGGTGACTTTGGTGCTTGCAAGTGCAGCCCAAAAAGGTTGTCGACTTCGTACCTGGTTAGCCTGTCTTCTTCGCTTCTTGGCGCTATGCAAACGATCTCTGTTCTCCTTCAATGCCGAGGGACCAATAAGCGGACCATCGCCACCGAGTATTGATGTTACACTTGCCGTCGACTCAAAAGCCGAATCTATTTGGGTCTGCGAACCAGCAGAAGCCTCCGCGTCAACCCGCTTCCCAGAACGGGGAGGTTGGGGTGAGCGATTTCGGGCCATCGAGCGTCTTGCCATGGCGGTCCCTGCCTGAGCCAGAATATGAATTGCGAGGAGACTTCGGAGCCAGCTTGGAGATGACTGCGGCTCTGCTCGTCGAAATTCTTGTGGGAGAAGGTGGGACCATCGCGAAAGGATGTCCGGACTAACTAGTTTTGCAGAGACAAGGTGACCGGTGACAAAATCTTGGACACCTTTGCTTCGAACAATATGCAATAGAAGAACGGTGCCGACACAAAGAGCATTAACGCCTCCATTCTTTCCGGAGCCGCCACCGCCGAGAGTGATGGCTACTTGCACGTGAGCCAAGTCCAACGCGAAATTTTGAGCCCAAGTCCACATGAATAGGCCCCACATCAACAGGCAGAAACCATCCATGGCAATCATCGTCCCGAAAGAAGGGGTACCGGCGGGCCCTTGGAAGATATCAAAGTTGGACGTAAAGGACGAGCCGGAGCCACCGCCTGGTGGCATGAAAGTTAAAG
Organism: Talaromyces proteolyticus; assembly: GCF_021365285.1. NCBI lineage: Eukaryota > Fungi > Ascomycota > Eurotiomycetes > Eurotiales > Trichocomaceae > Talaromyces > Talaromyces proteolyticus. The sequence continues at coordinate 1,905,770 of NW_025764282.1, read as the reverse complement.
AGGCGAACAAGAACTGAACTAAGGTAAGGACGATGGGCGGCAGCTGTAGCAAGAAAATCAAAATGGCGATCGTGTCGTACATGGGGCATGACTTGAGGATTGTAGATGCCAAGGAGAAAGGGTTCACAGACGCGCTCTGACGCTTGATGGAGGAAGCAGACATTTTTGATTGACCGCCGTCAGGAGAAACTGCACCGTTGGAATGACCATATGCCATCTCGCCGTTCGCTTTGTATCCTGAGCCGTTGGTATATGAGTTGTCAGCGTGATCACGCTTGGGTCCATCGACGGCACCATTTGCCTTGGAGGTTGTCACTGCAGGCGAATCGCCGGTAGGGCGGAGATCGGTTTGCGAGGCGGAATGGGAGGAGGCGCCGCTGCTTGCATTCCCGTTCAGGTTCCCATTCGACTTTTGCTTATTCAGACGCCTGCCATTCACCGGGTTGCCGTTTTCATTCCGGTTGGTGTTGTGATGACCTCTCCGAGCCGCAGCCGCTGAGCGTGGCATGGACAAGGGAAGACGCAAAGAGCCCAGTTCCGAGTCCGCTTGGCAGGAAGAAGCCAAGGACTAGGGACCAGGCGTTTTCGAGAGAAGTCGGAAGGCGAAAACAATGGTGACGGCGAGGAAACGTAGGGGCGGAAGAGATGGAAAGAAGGGCGGTTGCTCGATGGACGGGAAGGCGGATCTACCGAAGCCAGACAGTCAGCAACGGAAGGGATCAATCGGATCCAAGTGGGCGAAGGACTGACCAAGAAAGAGAGAGTAAATGGTAAATGGTAAATGGTAAATGAAGGAAAGAGATGGTAGGAAGGCGGGCGGGGGGGATGAGGACCGCGATGGTGGGAGCAGGGAGGAAGAGAGGAGCAGTAAGAAGAATAATTGGTGGTGGTGGTGGCTAGAGTGGTAGTGGTGGTGATGAGAGAAGAGGATTTTTGGGCTGCGGCTGGTCTTGGCTCGCTCTGGCCTGGCTCTTGCTGCAGCCGCGGATCACGATGGGCTGGGGCTGACTGGGCAGGTGAAAAAGGGCGAAAAAGGACATGGCAAATACCTGGCCGCGCGCGCTAGCCCCCAATGCGGTAACTTCTGTCGATCGTCACGTCCGGACCCATCGAACGCTGTCTAATTCCGAGGTTAAATTACTTAAATTACCGCGTTGTAAATTGCGTATGAGTCTGCCGATTATCAAGCCAAAACATTAGCATCATTAGTTAGCTTAGGCATTGTTATTATTTACAACGTAAGTAATTAGCACGCGCTGACACTCTGGCGGCGCTGACGCAGTTAAAGTGTGCCTATTTTTGGTGCCGATAATTAGGTTTCATGAATAATCATCGGAAATACTAACATTAATATTGAATAATACCTAACGATCGAGCCAAAGCCTAATCAAGATTGGCCTACCAGCGCCTCGTTTCATGTTTTCTGGGTTTAGCGCCCATGGTGCTGACAGGAATTATCAGAATCAAGTATATTTTTATTGTTATTATTTATTCTTATTCTTCTTTCGCAGTGACGAAGCATCCATCACTGGAACATGTAGCATCATAAACTTGAATCAATTGTTCGCACATTTAGCAGATGGTTGTTGGTGCCAGCTGGACATGGTCATGAGTAGTCGACCCTTCTAGAAGCAGCCAAACTCACGTAAAACCACACTAGACTAGCGTTGCCATTCGTTTCGTTTCTTGACATCCGACTACACAGTCACACACACTTTTAACATTAACAGGTCTTATCCCGTTGTCCGAAACACGATTCTTCTACAGGTTAATAAAGGTAGAATATGCGATAATAATCCCAGCTAAAAGCTGGTCGATAAACTCCAATGGAGCATAGAACTTCGTGTTGTCATTTCCTTTTACCCGGGTCGCCCGGAACCCGCGCATAATCATAGCCGGTATATAGCCTGAAGCATTAATAGGAATTAAATGCCAAATCTGATATCAAATTAACGTAGCCGGATAAGCAAGAGTAAGGTACATTTATCAGCACACCAAAGCCTGGGCACATTATACCAATTGGCAAGGAAGAGCTGATTCAAATGCCGGTCAATATGAACACTAATAAGAATCGCGGTGAATGAACACAATTAATTACATGTTTGTAATTTATGGGTCAAAAGAATCCGAGTGACAATTCTAAGGTCTGCAAATGCATCCAATTGTTCACCTGAAAACAACAAGTTCAAATGTTGCGTCCAGCATTTTCAAAAATACATTCCGTATGCAAATTACGCTCCGTATTCCAAGTCGAGAATTTCAGCGAACTGTGGAGCATCTGGCGAAGACGGGAAAATCATGGATCTGCAAACCCAGATTATTCTACTACGTACTCATTCCTCACAGGGTAATACTACGACTTAGACTTGGCATGAATGGTACACTAAATCATTGTCTTTAGAAATGACGGTTCGCCACACACTAGCCATGGTACTGGGTGTTTGAAGGTGTGCATACATAAAGGTCAGACTAAATCATAAATAATCGTCCGCTGAAATATCTCTGACTCAATATTTGAAGTGGGGTGAGAAAAAATAAATGGAAAAATATATAATCAGCCAATTACTTTAGACCAAACCCGGTCGAATGATCTGCAGAAGTGACCTACTTGCACCGTTCTTCACACGATATAGAGGGGTAACCGGACTAGCCTGTCTGTCATTGGCAACACGACATTTTCTACGAGACTAATTATTTAGTTATATTTGCAGATCGGATGACTCGGTTCAAATTGCACGAATAAGATAAGGGTCGGTTCGCACTAGGTAAAAGTATATCGAGTTAGGTATTGGGGTTTTCGAATGGTCAGCTAATATCACGCATCATTCGACTTATTTCGCCATTTCATCCCCGTATCTCTCCACCAGGCCGAGCCGTCACTCGCGATGCAGTAAGCTTCAGCCTGCATGAAGGGTATGGATAATTATTCTTTCATATTTCGTTTGACTAGTAACAAGTAATAGCTGGGATATCATTCGCGGACATCCTCAAGTATATAGAACTGTGCAGAAAATCACCATGGCTGTATTGGTAGATACATGTACATGTAAGCATATTGAGTATCGGACTGACAGATTGTCTGCGGCGGTCTCGTGCTCCGCGCAAGAATAGTCCCATTTAACTGATATAAAACCTATGAATGACCATTGACAAACTTCAATATTGTTAATCTTTAGAACATATTACTTGATAATCTTTATACTTCAGCCAGTCAATTTATTAAATTGATTTTGACCAATTGATGTTTCAAATTTCGAATTGTGGCTAGAAAACGAGTCTATATGTGACTATATGAGTTGTGAATGATACACCAATGCCAGGCGCCTTTACACAAAACTTGTGTTATAGACAAGGTGAATTCAATACTCTCAAAAATTATGTATCTTCTAGGACTTTACCGCAGACCCGAGCATTTCAACCGCATCTTCCCGATCCCAGCTATCCAATTCCAATGCGCGCACCTTGTTCTCAATATCTGCTATCCGTTGTTGCCATTTTCGTTTCGATTGTTCCTGTAGCTCCCAGGTTCTCTTGAACTGGTCTAGGATGAACACAGGAGGACTGGGAGCCCTACGCAATAGTTTATAATCGTATATAACATTGTGCTCAATGCATCTTGCCGCCGGGCGTTGTTTTGCTTCAGACAAAATCAAAACCTCCTGTTGAAAGCTTGACTGTGAAAGTGTTACGGCAGGGTCTTGCGTGAGCCTATGATAGACAGTGATCTTGTCTGGCCATGTCATGGGCTAGAAGAGAAGGAAAGGCCAGATTAGAATAGGGTGACACAAATTCGAAAAGTGGAGAAGGGGAAGACGAACAAACTTATAGTCCAGTTTGATACTTTGCAAAATAAGGCCAATCCCTCGATTTCCTACTGTGTTCAGCCACTCTGTCTTATGGGCAGGGTCAATATGTATGGCATAGTTGCGCATCAAGTTAACTCGGGCGGTTTCGGCGTATCGAAGGTAGGTGACATTGTTGACATGCCCTAACATCCAGATCAGGTCGAGAATTGACGATATTCAAAATTAACATTTGACATACCCTGAATTAATCTCATGTCAGCATCAAACGCGTACCGGTAACGATTCTAGCATAAAGGGTTCCGTACCATGACGTCCTTTACCAGGCGGCGAACACGCAAGTAAGCATCAAATTATCGAAGGAAAGGTAATTACCATCCAGCCTCACCATTTCTCCCCACACAACATTATGACGATAAACCGCCCTTCTCGTTTCATCCGTTAAAAACCCTTCACTGCCAGCAATCAACTCACGCCAATCGTTTGCAATGCGGCGCAAGATCAACCCGGCCTCGTCAACCTGGGCCGGCTGCAATCCAAACATTAAACATTTTCCAATCCTCCGTTTTATTATGGTCAGCCATCTTGGATCAACTGTATGTGGTTTTGAGAGTGTTATAGTCGAAGAGGTGGATTTCTGTTGGCGAGGAGGGGCTGTTGTGAATGAAGCTGCATTGAGCCGGGAGGAGAGCGTCGTTGTCGCCGGCTGACTCGTGACGCGGCATGCGTGCCATTGTCTTTGAAGTAGGCGGGGGGTGGCCATTGTTGCATTTCTTACCATTGGGGCCAGAATTGTAGTTGTAACTGCAGGGGTCGTTGCAGATTACTATTATTATTATGATGTTTACAGCCGACCGACTTCGGATCGAATGCCGAGGACGCAGGAAGCTCCTTCCCCACCGCCAATACCGTCGTCATCCCGCTCGACCTTGGTGCCAACATCGATGATCACACAAAACAAACACTACCACTCAGTTTCCAACAATCTTAACATTTGCATCTAATTTCTTTCTCTCCAAGTGGCATTCTCGAGCTAAACCAACGACAAGTTCAATCCACCAGTACCCGCCAGACAACCATGACAAACCCCGAGCTGCGAAGACAAGTGATCAGAATCTACAAAGGTGCCTACCCAGTCATCGTCGCAGGATCTGGTCGATGCCCGCTGACTTCAAGCAGAGCTGCTATTTATGGGTCGTGATTACCCATTGGGATATGACTATTTCAAGACCAGACTGCATCGTGCATTCTCAGCCAAAGCAAATTTAAGCGATGATAAAGAGATCGAGGAAGGAATAAAAAGGGCCGAATTTGTTAAAAAAGGTGCGTTTGACAGCTGAGCGCGATATTTTGATACAAATAAATGGAATACTGAGTTATATTTAACCATTGGCAGAAATCGAGGCGCTGTAAGTAGACTCATCGGACGAACATAACAACTCGTGTCAAGTCATTAATGCATCTCCCTTATTTGCAATTGCGTTTGCAACCCTGTGGTGGCGCGTGCAGGCCAGGCTGACTAGAGTGCTGCAGGTACTATCTGAAGAGATATCGCACGCTAAAACAAAGGTACCAAGTCCAATAACACCACCGATTCGCCGTATCGCCACGATCATAAGTCAAGAAACAACCAACCAAGCCTGAATCAAATAGGGTATCGTCGATAATTACATAGCCCATAACCTCATTTCCCGCTGTGGTACATAAAACAAAAGACAAAAACTGCTTACGCCGCGAAACCACCAAAATTGCTCACACACTCCGTCGCTTGTTATCCTTTTTGTCCCCACCAAGCGCCGACTTCAAGGCACTCGCCATTGGCAAGTCCATTTTTCTGCAGCAAATCCACTGTCATAGCCGCCCACCACCTGTCCCATTCGTCTTGACTCTTTCCACTGGCTTCCTTCAAAATAGGCTCCATACCTTCGATCATTTGAATGATCGTGAGCAGAGCCATTTGACGAAGTGAGAGTTGGTCTGCAGTCAATTTCCGCTGCTTTTTAGTCTGTTCCCATCGCACCTCGGCGCCAAGGGGGATAGCAATGCGACGACTTCCCACTCTCTGGAACGCATCAGCCTCTGCAGTAAACGAGAGTCCGATCGTGGCACAAGGCATGGCTGAGAGCTTGTGCTTTTCAAAGGCTTTCTCTACCCATGAATTATAGTCCAGTAAATACTTGTTCTGTGCGGCGGCGAACGGCGTGGCTGATGAGATGGTATACGTCGCTGTAGTGTAGGCCTGGTCCTGATCCTTCTCAGCCAGCTTCGGAGGCGGGGTCGGATTCGGCAGAAGCGCACGAAACACATAGTCGGAATCCCAAACCTCCAGAACACCTCCGTGCTTCAAGACACGTAATGGCTCGCTAAGCAGGTCGATCTGTTGCGCAGTGGCTGACTGGCACAGACTGGCATCTTTGATGAATACGAAATCGAAGTGCTCGGATGGAAATGGAAGGGACGGTTTGCGGAGATCGTGCCGCACGAATTGCCAGTTGACGCCCTTTTTGCGCAGGTTCGGCGCGAGTGAAATGATATCCAGGCCGATAAAAGTTGTATCCTTCTGCCCGCGACGAGCTAAATAGTCATGGCATGCGCTCGACCAGAGACCCGATCCACAGGCTAACTCCAAGACCCTTTTCGGGCTCTTCCCCTCGAGCTGTGGCGCACAGGACGGAGCACCAAAGACTCGCATCAGGGTCATGGTTCGCAACGATTGTCGGTGGATTTCTGGCAGGTCACATGGCAGAGGATATGGATTTTCGGGGTCGCGAAAATAGGACCGATTGTTAATCTTGGTGAAAGGATTGGCGACATAGTCAGATGAGGAGGAAACTGACGAAGAGGAGGCCTCGGCACTGCCGCTAGCGCCTCTGTCACTGGAAATGTGAGTAGTCGTCGTCGTCGAGGATGTCAACGCAAAGCGTGGATCTAAGGAATATGGCCCTAGGGGCGTCAGGGACGGGTGGATGTACGACGAAGCCATCGGTGGTGGAGGGAAATTCATGGGCAGGAGACGGATGCGCGCGGTTCTAGCCCGCAGTATATATGCTTGTAGATGAGGCTACTATCGCCGGCGCGGGGACTCTGCAGCTGTGGCCGGTAAGAAATTAAAAATGTAACACTGCACGTGTATTTTTTGTCCGCTACCCATTGATTCGACCGATGTGGACGGCGACTTGGCGGCACGTAATAATCCGTTTTTTTTTTTTTGCAGGGGTGGGAGCGTTGGCAAGGAAGTATACTGTCTTGCATCCCGACTAAAAAACGGCGACTAGCTGGCTACTTATTTATCTACCAAACTGTCTGTCATCTTTGTCATCTACGGCCAAAAGCGCCCCGAGTTTTATCACACTGCGGCCCCAGAGTAGTCAACCATTCTCGAATGCTGACTGTTGGAGGCTGGATGCTGAGATACTTGGGAGGCCTCGTCCAGTGCGCATAGCCATACGGAATGCCCCTCCGCCAACTATTATTATTATTATTATTATTATTCGTATTATTGCATGGCCCCTTTTCCACGATCAAAGTTCAAACGCCAAAAAGTCTGTCGGTCACTAGCACCTCAGTGGTGCATTTCTAAGTAGGCGGGGCCGAACACGCGATAATGCAACTAACTGCCGATGTTCAGGTGCTGTTAAGACCAGGGTCCCTCTGCTAAGGTCTACGAAGCTGCCGCCAAGTCGGGAGGAGTTGGCGGTTGCGAGATGGATCAATCTGGACCGTGCTGTGCTATGCTCATCTGTACTATGAAAGATGATTCAATAATCATGCATGGTCGAATCAACCATCCCATCGAGCAGCGAATCAAAATGGTTTCCGAAAACAGCGTCGACCGTTAACCTCTTTATTGGGGAGACTAGTTTGGTCGAATTATTAGGCCTTTTCGGTAGAGAACTTACTTCCATCTACCATCATGGAAAGATTGGCTGAAGATCTTTTTCCAGCCTCGCTTTTCAATGTTCTAATTAATGAATCCTCGCGGCCACGGGGATTCAACTACAGAGAATGGCAGGAATCACCTCGATCTTGTGCCAGCTAAGTTATGACTGATACCCGCGTTGGCGGTGTGCGGCCTTTTTCCGTTGCCAGCCTTTTCAGATAGCGAGTGACTTGTATCCAACATACAAATTGTGTGACGTCGCTGTGAGGTGGGTTTATTATGGATCCGTTGGTCCTTGGTAAAAATGGCGCAGGTTTTGGTCTAGATGCTTGGTTAGTGTCAGCTTGCTTGGGCCACTTTGTAAGGTGGTTTGATTTCATTCCTTCGGTATGTTTCAAGTCAAGTCTAAGTTCACAGCTAACCACCTATAAGGAACGCTGGCAACATTAATATTATTGTATCTAAAACAACATCCTTGTTAGCTGGTATCAATCAAAGAGTCTGGCTGTGTCAAGAAACATACCAGAACATTAATGAGCCCCGATAAGATTAATCTCGCACTGACTCTGTCAAGCACGTGCTTATCCAGCCACAAATCCTCCTGCCCGATGGGGCATAAATAAACGGTTTACTCCGTCGTAGTGATTATTGTGAGGCGATGCGAGCCGTACAAAAAATGGGTTATGGTATTGATAATATGCAGAACAACAGGCCATCAACAAACCTGGAGTGTATTCAACTATCTTCAGATGTGGCAAAAATGCGCACGTCTTGAATATCGTGCTGAGAAATTTCTCTCAATGCCCCATCCAGTGGCCTCTGGGTCTTGTACAGGCTGAATGCCCAAGTACCGTTCATAATCACCCGGGTCAACTTCATGTTATTCCACGGCCCCCAAGCCTGCTCGGCTGTGATATACCTATTCCCGTATCTCGAAACCTCGTCTGAATGAGATCACAGCGACCTTTTGATTTGCTGCTATCGGGGCATGAATGATAAATGAGGCGCCCAAATAAGCCATTTCAGTGAGCCAGCACGCGCCACCAAAATGTGCAATCAGCATTTGTTTGACCTTTCGTGTTTGACATTCGCCCATAATGTGTCTGATCTTCCCCCACCCGCTGCCGCATATTTCAGTGGTCACCCTGGCAGGCCGCCTGCGCCTGGTCAACCGCCATGCATAGGATAGAGCTGTTGTAGTGACAATATGGGTTCAAGTAGGTCTTCCATGTACTTTATGCTTCCAGCATGTTTAACGATCTCAACTGCATGATGCAAGTTCGCACTCGCATGAAATGACTGGTTTTGAGTCACATTAGAATCTTTTTCCACAGCAAGAAGTGCCTGTATAGTGGACTAGACCCCTGTGAGCCCCTGCTGTAGTCAAAGGATGTAGTTCAAGAGGAGATTGCTGCAAATCTACTAGGTAGGTTTGAAGTTCTCCAATTCGCTCCTGATGATTCGGATGTTTGATCCAAGGCCTGTCGGCGAACTGATGCTGCTGGTCGGCGTCGATAAAATCACTATACATAGAAGAGAGCAACACAAAAGTCACCAAGTCGCCAGTTACTACAAAAGTAGATGAAGAAAGCTCACCAAAGCTACGGAAGAAACCTTTTGCCTTTAGCACTGAAGCTCTCACAAACCCCTGATATAGAACTATGTTGTCTCTCTAGACCATAATCTTCCACATCCTCACCAGCTTCTTCAAAGGATAGATGAAGTACGACAAACTGGTTGTGCTGGTCCTCGACGTTCTATTTCTAGCTGTGTACGATTGACAGTGCATGTACAGATCAATATCAGATGAGACGGGGGCTCTTTTTTGAACTTCCAAATCAACCCTGATGGTGCTGGCTGGTTATGTGACGCCCTGTGAGAATATCGAACGATTAGTTAATAGGGTAAGGTAATTGTACTGCAGTTTTGCTATCTGAATATTTTAAACACATGAATTTGTGAAAAGCATCCTGTGATAGCTAAGACAATAATAAAGTCAAGATTCGATTCGATATGCAATCACTGGCGATAAGCCAAAAAAAGATTTCTTCTCCATAAACGAATAGTTTAAGCTCATCCGACATAACTTATCAGTAAATAGAAAAAATAAAATGAAATATTTTAAATAATAATTTAATGATTGCAATCGGGAGGCCGCTACTGTCGAGTACAAATTTGCGCAATTGGGCAATCAATTGGGCGAGGCAGCCAGCACAAGGGGAGCAAGCACCAAATCAATTGAAAACGGCATCGTAATAGGCCATAACTCTCCCGGATATGGATGTTTCGAGTTAACACTATTTCTGATTTTACTTTACTCTCTCGACAGAAGACAGACTTTGTTCCTGGAACCCTTCAAGGTAGTAACTGAGCCATAGCTACCGGTAAAAGTTCCATCTTGAAACACCGATCCATCATTGATCAGCAATGTGTAATAGGGTCACCAGTGGACATTGTTTCTCAATATCGCCCAAATCTAATATCATAGACTGGTGATCATCTAGCTATTCTTCTCTTGCGCACTTTCCAACCTCTGTATGCGCGTAGTTCCGACTGTACAGACCAAGAGGCTGTTCTATCCTTCGCGCTGGGCCGTCCACTCTAGGCCAAGCTGAGAATGGTATGTACTTCAAGGACACTGTTGCAAGGAACACGTCCGTATCCGTACAAACATGAGCCTGCAGCCTCGAGCCTTGAGCCTTTGGTTCTTGGCGTCGCTGCCTGACCAACCAGCGCGCGGCCTAGCGCCCTTGTCAATCACGTGATGCGCCCCCAGTCGGCCGCTTTCGATGCAATCTGCGGTGCCAACCACCAAACGCCCAGCTGATTGATTGACACTGATTGAAGAGCCCCCTCCTCCCTGTTACCAGCATATCTCTGTCGGATTGCTGTGATTATTATCTGTCTTTCTGGTGTGGCCTATTCCTTTGGATTCTTTTACTGCCCTGCTTACTCTGCGTCCAGCCCCTCCAACTGCGAAGCCCAGCCTTTTGGCTCGCCTATCTGCTGCCGTGTTGGCCGTCACGATTGCGACAAGACAAGCTACCTACGACATCGGCCCGTAACACAGTACAAGTGAAGCCATAGTTGACCACAAGAAGCCACGCTGGAGACCGTATGAGATAAGGCAAAACTCTCGGAATCGCCCGCTTGACCCGTTGTGCGAAGGGAGGTTCCTCCTCAGACCCCCATGTTGAAGAGAAGGAGAGAACGAGCCCGATTTCCTATTCCTATCGCCGCCGCCGACTTTCTTTCAAGTCCCCGTATACTACCTGGGGTGAGGAATCGAGTTTTCCTCCCGGAGATCCCCCCTCAAGGGCACCCTTTTCGGACTCGTCTGCCACGTTAAATGGCAGATGGTCTCTATAGGTCCCAACAGCCTGGTGCCGGGCAGTTTCTCTTTCAAACTCAATCGTTCCAGAACTCCCACATACAGCCCGCTCTTCTTCGGAACCACACGAACTCACCCAGCAGCCTAAAACATCTCTCCGATAGTCTCGCTCCATCTCGATCGCCCTCCCACACTCCCGGCACGGCCCCGACCTCTTACAACATGTACAGCCAAGGACACCAGGGCCAGCATGCCGCCATGATGAATGGTACTCAGGCCCATCGAGGGTTTGCAATGCAAATGCCGAAATTCCAGCACCAAGCTCACCATCCACATCATGTACAACAACACCATGCGCATCACAACCAATCCTCCCATCAGCTCAGCCACCAACCCAACTACACGGCTAGCGCATTGGCAAGCACCACTCCCCACTTCACCCCTAGTCATATGCAGAACGGAACTCCAATCAATGTAGAAGACGATATTGACGAGTCTATGAATGAGCATTGGCAACAACAATTGCAACTCGCCGCCGAAGCTAGACAAGCTACCTCCCCTCACTACTACGCGAGAACTATTGCTCAGCAGACAAAAGGCATCCAGCTGGCTTCCGGTGATACTCCAGACGTTACTGGCGACAGTCGACCTAGTGCAACAGCTTCGAAGGACAATAAAAACAAACGACAAGGTTGGACGTCTCTAGATTTCACAAGCCAAGGACTACGTGCCATATCGACTGCACTATTCAACTATCAGTTTCTCAATAAGCTATATCTTAGTAACAATAAGCTCAAAACTTTGCCATCTGCTATCGGCCAGCTTCGGAGTCTTACTCACTTAGATGTGTCAGCCAACGACCTTACCGAACTTCCCCTGGAAATCGGCATGCTTACCAATCTGCGTACACTCTATGCTTTTGATAACCACATTCAAATACTTCCATTCGAGTTGGGTTATCTATACCGTTTAGAAATGCTTGGCATATATGGCAATCCGTTGAATGAGACTCTGTCGGCTCAAATCAAGACTCACGGCACGAAGGCCTTAATCAAGTATTTATTGGAAAAAATGCCTGGTAAGTCAATATAGTTCTCTTCGGATTTTCAAGGTTATTTATACACGTTGCTGACATTTCCGCAGTGCATCTGCCACCTTCTGACCGGGATTGGGTTGTTTTAGACGAGACATCAAAATCATCACATACCCAGACAGACAAGATTACAGTGCTCTCCTACAATACGCTGTGCGACCAGTCAGCATCGCCATCACACTATGGCTATGTGCCATCGCGTGCCTTGGCTTGGGAATTCCGGAGGGACTTGATTCTAAATGAGATCCGAAGCCACGATGCAGACATTGCCTGTCTCCAGGAAATAGACCAAGGAAACTATAACGATTATTTCAGAGAGCAGCTTGCATACAATGACTACAAAGGCGTTTACTGGCCACGTGGTCGCGCAATGGGTATGCACGAAGACGAAGCCAAGACCGTTGACGGATGTGCAACATTTTTCAAGGCCAGCAAATATATTCTGCTAGATAAGCAAATGATCAATTTTGGGCAAACAGCTGTGCGACGGCCGGATGCCAAGGGTCAAGATGATATTTACAATCGTCTTTGGCAAAAGGATCACATCGCCGTCGTTGTATTCTTGGAAAATCGCATGACTGGCACCCGGGTGATTGTCGTTAATGCTCACCTCTACTGGGACCCTTCTTTCAAGGATGTGAAGCTGATTCAGACTGCCATCATGATGGAGGAGATCACAAAGCTCGCTGAAGGCTATGCTAAATACCCACCTTGCACAGACAAGACGGCTTTCCGATTCTCAGAAGCTGAAGGTGGTGCTCAAGACAGTACTACTCCTATCGAGCCAGCGCCGTCTGTAGAATATTCCTCCGGTGATCAGATCCCGCTTCTGATTTGCGGAGACTTCAACTCAGCTCCGGGAGAAGCGGCCTACAATCTGATTGCAAATGGCGGTTTGACCGAAGCACATCCAGACCTTGAACAGAGATTGTACGGTAATCTCAGTCGGGTAGGCATGACGCATCCATTCAAGCTCAAATCCGCATACAGTGCCATCGGGGAGTTAGGTTTTACAAATTATACACCTGATTTCCGTTCAATTCTGGACTACATCTGGTTCTCATCTACTGCACTTCATGTGACCGGCTTATTAGGCGAGGTCGACAAAGACTATCTTCGGAGAGTGCCTGGCTTTCCTAACTATCATTTTCCTAGTGATCATCTTGCATTGCTGGCCGAGTTTTCAGTCAAGGGGAAAAAGGGCAAGGTTGTGGAAGCGGATTTTGGTCCGCAACGAGACAAGAAGAATTGAGTTTTTGATGGATTCGGTTGCATGTTACATATAACGAGGAACTCTGGTGTTGCTTTTACTCTTTTTCTAAATGCGGTTTTCTCTTCGCTATCTCGGAATCTTTTTTCTCCCATCCTCCTTGCGGGCTGCTGATGTCATCTCTGCTGTGTGATTTTCGCTTCACTTCCTCGCTCTGTGTTATGAACTTCTCTTATTGTCCCTGCAGCCTGTAATTGTCTTTGGCTCTTCTATTTCAACTCTTTGGAAAGTATAAGTTTTCAGACGGCGTGGCATACTCTCTTTCATACCTAACCCTTTACCCCCACTCTTCATTGCATCCGTGTTTTGTTATTGTTTTCGGTTTTTGTAATGTTGGGGTGTGATGCACACTGTGTATTTGGATTCTGTCCGGCTGTCTTTTGTACTATTCATCATTTCTGATGGCTAAAGAAAGTTGGTGAAACGTGGTGTTCGGTGAGGTTATTCAGGACTTTTACTAAGTAGGGCAAGAGATCTTCCTCTTCTTCTGTTACATTTTATTCGTGCCAATATGCCTGGGTTTGTGTTTTGTTCTTTCTGTTTGCAATTGTGGCGCAATAGGGCTGTCAAATTGGCTGTCGACTTGTCGAATAGAGAGATGCAGTCTTCTTTATTTCCAGACTTGAAAATGCCATGTTCTATTTTGCAGATTCAGAATGGCCCCGTGACCCAATAATTTACAGATACGTAGTATTATTGTTGTTATTTCTTGTCGTCTTGACGCCAAAGCACGTGCTTAAGCGGAACGTTTGTTAGATGCTTCGAGTTAGCTTCGGAGCCAGCTCTCGCCCTTAGTAATCCGCCTGACATGAGCCTCGGCATGTAGAGAACAGTTCCCGTAGTCAGCCTGGTCTGAAGGATAGTAAGATGCTCGCTTTCTCTGGGATTGAGAATATGCCAATCGACAACGTTGCAATGGCGAGTGACAACAAAGCGAACAGCGTGGAAGAGGGTTCCCTGGTTTTGCCTGACGGGACGAAGCTCTATACAAAAACGTGGAAGGTTGGTACCGGATTCATCCATGAAGCTTATCATCGACCTTGCTCATGGAAAATCGGGCTGAATGTGATTTGCTGATGAATCTTAGACTAAAGAGAAACCACGAGCTATCATTGCCTTCTACCATGGATTCAGTGATCACAGTAAGCATGCGTTGATCGTCCAGTTATCAAAACGCCAACATTGACAGTTAAATAGGCAACTCTTGGTTCCAATTCTTTCCCACTTTAGCGTCTTCTGGGTTTGAGGTACACGCGCTTGATCAGCGGTAAGTCTACCATCCATCAGGATACACATCACACGTTCTGATTATTGAAAACAGGGGATGGGGCCAATCTTCTGCCTCTGACCGTAAATTGCGTGGTGACTTTGGGACCACAGATGTGGTCATGGCCGACTTGCACTTCTTTCTACAATCAGTTGTGCCTTTTACCCAAGAAGGCTCCATCCCTCTGTTCCTCATGGGTCACAGTATGGGTGGTATGAATGTACTCTACTATTCGCTAAACCCGGAATCACCATATTACACGGCGCAATCCTCAACGCCTGCTACCCCAACCAGCCAGGTCAAGCTTTCTGGTGTCGTTTCGATCGCCCCGCTAGTTGCTGTCCATCCAACCACGCAACCGCCCAAGATCGTAGAGTTGCTGGGCCGAGTCGCAGTCAAGGTCCTGCCGAAAGTGACCATGGTCCAAGCAATAGACGCAAAATGGGTTTCTCGAGATCCAGTCGTTGTCGAGAGTATCCGCAAAGATGCCGTTTTGTCTCATAAAACCGGTACGCTGGAGGCACTCAACGCCATGTTGGGTCGAGGTGCATGGTTAGATGCTCTGCATAAGAATCCGCATAGTATCGCTGCTGAAGACAATATTCCCCCGATTTGGGTTGGCCATGGAACAGCAGACAAGATAACTTGGTTCGACGCGACGAAACGATTGATGGACAATTTGAAGATCAAGGACAAAACCTTCAAGGTTTATGAGGATGCTTACCACAAGCTAACAAATGATACTGAAGAGGTTGTGGAGGAGGTGACTGGACATATAGTAACGTGGATTGAGGAGAAGCTCCCACAGGGTGCTGTGGAAGGATCTACGGGGGAGGCACAGTAATTTGTCTATATTGACATCAATCAGTATGTACATGTTATTAATTTGAAATGGAATCGGCCCATCATCGAGGCTGAAATAGTTTATATACATATGATATACACGGCTCTATATTTTGTAGTAATCTACTCTATATCGTACACGTCTATCGTACACTTCAAGGACATCTATCTACTTATCTCCAGAATTACTCCTGTCTTCAACCCTCCTCCATATCCCGATAAACCCACCTCCGACGATTCTCAACCCAACTTTTGGCCGGCAGATCAAAACATTATTACTCTCGTCAATTCTTTCATCACGGGTGTCTGTGGGAAGAACAGGTTCAGAGGATTCTTCTTCCTTCTCACCATGATCCATCTCTGCCCCTTCACGGCTGGCTTCTGTCTTTGATCCCCAAGAAGACGGATCTGCTCGACTCTTTTTAACAGCCATCCGGACATCCCACATTCGACCACTAGTTAGCCCTACCCCCAATTCAACGACTTTCTCCAGTACAAATGGGAGCCGCTCTTTTCCAATCAGTTGCACACAATCTCCGATTTGCGTGATACTCGGCATGAAAACTACTAGATTGCCACCTCTTCGCAGCACCGGCGCCACATGTGGTATTCGCTGGTGAGCCGAGGGCATGTCTAGAATGGCATATGATAAGAAAGGTTCGACATCGGCTGGCCGGGTGCTTTTGAAAGAAGACAATAATCCTGCGCTGTCGTCTCTCTTTTTCCTGCGACGCTGGACCTGATCTGCAATCCACTCTTCCACTGGACCAACATGGAAATCAATGTTACCGGCGTATATACCTCGACGGAAACCCCTCACAATTTTCTCAGCGTGCGCCGAATATTTTGCCGACACATCGACTGTGTGGATAACCGCTTGTCGATGCCGAGTACGCCATTCGTCCCACTGTTTCTGGGCTTCTTCGACAAGGCTATCCTTTTTCTCTTTCCTGAGCTCCTTTTCTTCTTCATCCGCGTATGGGTGAATGGGCTGGTTGTTGAGGATTCGGACCTGGGATTTTGCTGGAATAGGTGGTGGGTTCGTATTGGCAGCCTGTATCGCACGCGCCAAATGAAGAGTCAAAGAAGCATGGCCGGTGCCAGCTTCAAGAATTTCAAGGGGTTGGGCGCTCGAAGTATTGTCGCCGTCAGCAGTGGTAGGATGGGAAACATGAATGTCCAGGAGTGAAACGATCAGACTCGCATCTGCACCGTATATCTATTAGCACGAGAGCAAGTCAATCCGATGTTCTTTCACATATGTAGATATGGAGTCAAAACGAATTGCATCATACCGGCGTGACAAGTCTTGGGGTGAATGCAACATAGTCTTCAAGGGTTGGAAGACTCAGTCGAAATTCCTTTCCTGCAATTCTTCCAATCAGCCTCTATCTTGGCGTCTACCTATGAATCGAAATGGTTTTGTGTACCCTTATGCGCCTTAATAGGATCCCAGACGGCTTTGCCTATAATATCGTCATGGAACAGAAGGCCGCGCGAGACCTCAGTTCGATCGCCACGTTTCAGCGGCTTGGTCAGGTAGGGTGATCGGCCGTGGATGATAGCTCTGTCGCCCTCTGTAATAGTCCAGATTACATCAGCTCATTTACTCAAAATCGTCAATCTCCACAGGCAAGGAGTTTATCACATACCTCGAAACACGGTAAAGTCAGTGTCAATAGATCGGCCGAAGGAAGATGGATTGATGGTGCTTGGCGAAGACGAGCCTATCCCGAGGATGTGACGAAGGGATTGGAGAAAACGAGCCATTCCATAGCAGGAAAAATAGCAGTCTGGTTGTACCTGGACCCCCAGATGAAATAATAAACTTGGTCACGTGACAGAGGAAAAAAAATAAGCATCCGCAAAGATTGCTTGATATGAAAAACTGTTGCACATAGCAAAAAGTTTACAGAAATAGTTGCACCCAGAGAGAATTGAACTCCCGACCCCATCATTAATCTAGCAAGTTACTAGTGATAGTATCATTCCGACCCCATCATGAACTAGTATATTACTAGTGATGTATCATACCACTAGACCATGGGTGCATGGAACGACTTCGGCCAATTTGCGAACTTTATATGAATCCCTGTACTTTAGACCAGTATCTTTCGGCCGGATCTTGGTTTTTCAGTTATCTAGACTCACCGGCCGTCCGGGTTGGCTTATGGGGGAGCCCCGCCTGCCCCTCTTTTTCTATGATAATTGTATTATTAACTTATATAATATTCGTATGCGCTGGGGAAATTAACGACAGTCGGCCGATGCTCCGATCTTTTCTTCTTTTCCTCTTTTCTTGCTCAATTGAGTCTGTTCTCTCGTTCACTCTCAAGATACCTGCCGCCAGCCTCTCTTTACCGCCGCCAAAATGGGGTCCGTCGAGCTGCCGTACATCAGGACCAACCCGAAGATCATCTTTTTCACAGACTTCGATGGAACGATTACGCTGAAAGATAGTGAGCAAGCCCTCTTTATCGGTAATTGGGATGAAACTAACGAGCGGAATTCCTTCTAGGCAACGACTATTTGGTAAGCTCTCATGGGCAACCTGGAATGCCACCCCTCTAACTACGGATTCAACCCTAGACCGACAATTTGGGTTACGGGTACGACAAACGCAGACAAGGGAACGAGGATGTTCTCACAGGGAAGGCCACTTTCAGGTCCGTTCGCATAGCTTGATTCATCTAAACCAAACTGACATACAATCTGCGATTCCCAGGGATGCCTTCCGCGACATGTTAGACAGCGTCAAACCCGGTTTTGCCGAATGTATCCAAGTCCTGAAAGAAAACATGAAATTGGATCCTTATTTCACCGAATTTTACAACTGGGCCAAGGAAAACAATGTTCCTATTGTTGTAGTATCCTCTGGCATGGTTCCAATTATCAGCGGGTTGTTTGAGGTATTGCTGGGTCATAAGCCGGATCCTCAACATCTGTCCATTGTCGCCAATGACGTCGAAAGCCGTGATGGAAAGGATATCAATACTCCTGGAGGCTGGCAGATCAAATACCATGACGACAGGTTTGAGAAGCTCTTGAAAATTTTGGCTTTGAGGGTTTTCTTACGATAGTAAATAGTCACTTTGGTCATGACAAGTCCCTCGCGATCAAGCCATACGCCGCCCTGCCTGCCGAGAAACGCCCGACTCTCTTGTATGCCGGTGATGGTGTGTCAGACTTATCGGCTGCTTCGGAAACTGATTTGCTCTTTGCGAAGAAGGGTCACGGTGGGCATTCCTTTCTTCCTATTACAAAGGTGTTCACTTGGATACTTACGGGTATTTCAGATCTTGTTACATACTGTGAACGCCAGGGGATGCCATTTACCGTGTTTGAGGATTGGTCCACCATCCTAGCCACGACGAAAGATATCTACAGCGGCAAAGTCTCCGCGAAAAAAGTTGCCGAGGAGGCACTTCAAAAAGCGCACCAAGGGTAAGTGTATAGATTAGAATAGAGGGCAGTCCTATGAGGCACTAGAGATCCGAAAAGATGAGACTATGTGACGTTCTTATACTTTGATAGACCAGGTTTAATATACAAAATACTGTGTAAATGATAGCATGGACATACCTTTTATATCATTAGCAACTTAGTCTTCTACTATTAGATATAGTGATTTGACGCTACCACCGACTTAGACTAAGCGCTACTAGGTGTAGAGATTCCGATACAACAAGACGACCATGCTTAATTACACAAGATATATGGAGATTTGAAATAAGCCTGATATAAATTTATGATTAAATTTTATTACACTATGATATACTAAGGAAGCGGCACAGTAACGAGTGTCCGTATTTGTCAAGGTTCTTCCCTTACGTAATCCGGACTAGGGGGATTTGGCTTTCCCCAGATTCGGCATCAGATAAATATCTGGGAACTACCAAGACTTCATCCTGCACACATCTGGGATGCCCCTGACACAAGAAATTATCCCCTACACTTCGGAGCGTGTCGCAATATGCTCACATGTCCTTTCTCGCTTTTAATTCATAACAACAGGCAGCCGATTTCCGCATCTCGACGGACGGCAGACGGCCAAATATGACTCGCCGCTTAGTAGGTTTCTCAGCAGATAAGAGACACTTCCGGTTGGATAGCTGACATAGGTCCTACTGTGATCTAGATTCGTACCGGCGCTCAGCTTAGCGTTCTCGGTTTTATTGTTTTCCTTCTGGTGCTTTTCCTCGATAACCAGTTCCGTGTCCTCCCAAACTCGATACATGGTCGTCTTCCTACCCATCATCCTGGATTTGTGGTCACAGACGTCACAATCACCAAATGTTCGTCGGTAAATGTTTTTTCAAGCTGCACCCTCGATCCGTCGGTATGGTATCGGATCGATAAGGATCTATACCTGGGCAACACCTGGGCGTCCAGCGCCTACGTCCACTTCCAAAGAAAGAAAGAAGAAGACCTCCTTGAAACAGACAAGGTTGTGGTTGACCTCCGCATTAGCAGGACTAACCCAGGACTTTCTAAGGACAAGAAAACTAGCAATGAGGAGTGGGAGTCCAGACCAGGCGGAATTTGGTTGAAGCGCAGCGCCGAACCCCACGTCAGTGACTCGAAGAAGACGCTCACATCTCTAGATGTGCTATTTGGAATAGATGCCGTCGATCCTCGTCCTCAATGGGAGGTGAAAGACTTGCCGATTTTATTAGACGGTATGACAGAATCTACCGAGGCGCGCATTACCGTCCGCCGTGGAGTTCCGCCAACCATAAAAAAACCGGTTCCAAAAATAAACGACAATGATCGTTTTAAGATCATGCAAGCGGCGGATTTGCATTTGAGCACTGGCACTGGAGTCTGCCGTGATCCTGTCCCGGAGGAGAGGGTACCTGGAGAGAAATGTGAAGCGGATCCTCGAACCTTGGAATTTTTTGAGAAGCTTTTAGATGAAGAGAAGCCTGATCTTGTTGTCTTTTCGGGTGATGAGGTGAATGGCGACACGGCGAAGGACGCGCAAAGTGCCGTTTTCAAATTTGTGAAACCACTTGTGGACCGGAAGATTCCTTATGCGGCTATTTTCGGTAATCATGATGACGAGGGAGACCTCAACCGTGAGCAGCTTATGAATCTCCTCGAAGACCTCCCGTATTCTTTGTCATCTGCTGGACCGGAGGATGTGGAGGGGGTGGGAAATTACATTGTGGAAGTATTGGGTCGATCAAACACGCAACATTCGGCATTAACTCTATATCTTTTGGATACACATTCATACTCGCCCGATGAGCGACAGTTCAAAGGGTATAATTGGCTGAAACCGAGTCAGATTCGGTGGTTCAAGAGTACAGCTCAGAGTCTCAAAAGACAACACGATAAATACACGCACATGCATATGAATATGGCATTCATTCATATCCCGCTGCCGGAATACCGTGGCGAGGACAGGCCATGGAAAGGTCATTGGCTTGAAGCACCGACTGCACCGGCGTTTAACTCGGGTTTTATGGACGCACTCATTGAGGAGAACGTCCTTTTCGTCAGTTGCGGGCAGTAAGTTCTTGAAAAGTCTTTATTGGAAGACATACCTAAAGGATATATACTGATTATACGTTTCTAGTGACCATGTGAATGACTATTGCATGCTCAACAGAGACTCCGGCGACAAACCGAACTTGTGGATGTGCTACGGAGGTGCTTCTGGATTCGGAGGCTATGGGGGCTACGATGATTATATCCGCCGTATGCGATTTTACGAATTTGACATGGGTCCTGGACGAATTGTCACTTATAAGCGCCTTGAGTATGGTGATACCGAGTCCCGCCTTGATGAGATGATGATTGTCGATGCAGGTCAGGTACGAGCGTAATCAGAAAGGGCTTTTTTATATATCAGATATCGAGTGTTTGTTCAGCAGGCCATCAACGTTTACAAAGTTTTTTTTTTTTCCCCTTCACTATTTTTGTTTCCTATTTATTACTTTTTATATTTATATATTGTATAGTTAGGGCTAGTGCTCGCGAGGAGCATCTGATTTAAAATGGAGCATATAAGTAGGGCGTCGGCACAAGACTGATCATACCAAGATGAAAGAAAAACCAAATTGATATCAATTGATATTTTAGAGAAACCTATTACTATGACTACCACCATTTCTCACACAACACCCTTTGCGAATCCAGAAGCGTATTCAAATACCCAACAAACTCGTCTGTCATCGGCGGTGGTCCACACACGTAAGAAACAGTCCTGTCAGGCTGTCTGCTTGCCGCCTCGTACAGATCCTGTTTATTAATACGACGATTTCGCACCCGTATATGATCATTGTTGTAACTGGTATTGTTAGAATTGAGTTTTGACGGACCCCGGAGGAATCCTTCAGCCTCGGCGGCTGCAGATGCAGGGACGTTGGTTAGATAGAGATCGAGGTTGAGTTTCAGATTAGATGATGGTTGCTTGGTCTTGTGGCTACTAACTCGTTGCACTATTTGACGCAGGCGTGATAGGAATAGAATTTCGTCGAGAGATTCGTAGGTGATATCTTTGGACGACATGGTGGTAGCTTGAGGGACGCGGGTTGTGTAAAGGAAATGAATGCTCAATGGCTCATGACGGGGTTGGTCATGTAGAGGTGGAATAGAAGGAGCCGTCGTAGTTTCATGTGGCTCGGTGATATGCGAGAGGATCGATATCAAGGGGCTGTGCAAGAATGAGTCGAGTGTACCCATGTACCGATGATTGAGATGGTGTGACCTACTTAATGCCTACCCCGCCAGCGACAAACAGGACTTCCCTGATGTCCCTTTCACGTATCACTGAAGCGGCAGGTGGCCACACAAAGCTCCCACCAACCCTCACATTCACCTCCCTACCCAATATCTCCCCTTTTGGTCTCCACAGCCATGCGGCAGGCGGGTTGGACGGGGAGTTTTGCACGGCGAGCTCCACGTAGGGATATCTCCCTCTGGAAACCATCGTAGGAACGCCGATTTCGCCATGCTGATCTGCTAATTGGTCTGTTCCGTCTTGGACTACGGTTGGATCAGGGGTAGGCAGTTGTTGGGCGTCGGCAGGGGTTGAGGTTATGGTGAAGCCGCCTGCTTGTTGGATGCCGGGCACGTGCACATCGAGCCATTGTCCTGGGAGGAAGGAGAAGGGCTCTTGAGGTTGAGAGTCGGTCTATATACACAATTAGTGTTTATTGTCTTACAGTACATCACTTGATGTATGCAGGCAATATGCCATTCGGCGTCAGACATACAGCTTCGTCATCGGACGACGATTCCGCCGGCAACGCCAGCCGGAGGAGACGGATAGTAGGGTTGGCTTGCTCGACATGCACCAAGCGCACAGGGTATAGCTTGTTTTGCCGGGGCTCGGCGGCTGTGCGTGTCTCGTGGGGGATTGAGTCTTTTCTCGGGGCCATGGCAGTGCTTAGAGAGAGGTAGCGTCTTGCCTGTTGCCGGAGGTTACAACGAGCAGTTCTTGCCGGGGGAGGTAAGATATTGGCTAAGAGTCGCATTTATCGCCTGCTGGCTGGTGGATGGCATGTCAACCGAGGCACCAACGAGAACAGGAATAAGATGTGAATACACCACGAAGCTGCCCGGAACTGTTTACCAGCATCTGTATCGATGACATCATGTCACGTGAATGGTTCAGGTGAGAAGTAAAGGCAAGGTCTAATTGCTTATATTCACTATTGATGATGTTTAATTGAATGGCATAGAACTGAGCTCCATACTGAATCCACATGGTGATACATGAAAACATTAATATTCATAGCAAATTTTAGTGTTCGGATACATGGCTAACAGCAACCAAGTAGTCGCATAATTCAGACAAACAAGAGTGCGACCAAGCGCCCGCACTAGCACACACCGTCTCACAGTCACCTCCAACCACCACCAACCACCATCCAGTGGCATCAACCACCGCCAACTAGCACCAAGCACTGCGGGAGATGTGACCGGCCTGCAGCGGACGCCAATCACAACGCCGGGATGCGCTCTTTCGTCACATACTAGTTGCTGCTAAGTGCTACTAAGCAGTCCCCGCAGCTAGTGCTGCCCAGCCTCTGCGCGCTGACTGGTGTGCCCTCGCTCATTCACCTGCAGTCAACCGACACCACGGCGCTTATGGCTGCCTCTGTATTCGCGCAGAGCTCGCTGCAACCCCTCTCGCCGTCTGCGCCGCTTCAGCCATCGCCTTCTTATCCGGCCCGATGCCCTCCTCAACTTCGTCGAGAGCAGACCTGCCTGTTCTCGACACTCTCAGCAACAGAAGGACTCTCGTGATGAATTGATCGCCAGCTGGACTGGCTGAACGATATACCATCCTCGTCCGACTCCCTCGACCCAGCTGCTCACACCGCCATCATGGTCTACATCCCAAGGAAATACCGCCATTACAATGCGGTGCTCTACCTGATGTTCGCCGAGTGCCCTATCATCTTGCCAGTGCTGATCCTGACCGGCATTGCTTCTCACGATACATACACGACAAGGCTGTGGCAGGACGGAGCAAACAATGGCTTCAACAGCGCTCCAAATCAGATAGTCTATGCTTTGACGAACGGCAACTCCTATGCAGTGCCCATGGTGTGGAGTTCGTTGTATGTATACTCTCGGCAGGAGTGTTTGCAAAAAGGCAAATCACTGACACTTCTAGTTTGTATAATTACGACCTCGTCATTGGCGTACTCAGTACCTTTTTCATCCTCACCAAGGTCCCTGTCCATGTCCTGCGCTTCTTCCACCCACCTGTCTCTGCCTTTGTCCACGGCGCCCTCTGCGTTCTCTACGCTGCTGCAGCTAGTTTCCAGGCTGGCCACGACACCACCGACTCTCGTCACCCTCAGAATGGCCCGCCATGGTACATCACTAAGTCCTGTAGCGTTGCCTATTCCCCAGGTAATGTGGGATACTGCAAACAAGCAAAGGCCCTCTTCGCCATGACTGTTATTGCAACAGCTATCTACTTCGCACAGACTGTACTAGCCTTAATATCTTGCTTCACCACCAAGGAAGAACGAGAAGCTTACCACCAACGCAAGGAAGAGAAACAAGAAGAACGAGACGCCGAAGACCGGGCACTTCGCGAGTACGAGGAGATTCTCAAGTCTCCAGCCTTTGGTCCTGGCATGCCCATCACCCCCGGTCTGACACCCATGCAAAGTGCATACTTCCCTGGACAGCACCCGCAGTACCAGTATGGTATGTCACCATACACTCCGCATTTCGGCGGCTTTGTCAACTCTGCACCGAGCCCTGCAGCAGTGGCATTCACCGGCTATTATCAACCACAGCCATCATCAATCTCTACTTCGCCCTCCAGTGACTTGCCGCTCCGAGACCCGCATTTTGACGTCAAGACGCCGTCGTTTGGGGGTCGACAAATAACGGTAACGGAGGTCGAACAACCCTATTTCCCGCCACCGCCGAAGAAGGCTACCAAGTAATCAATCATCTCATCCTGTTATACAGTTTTGATGTCAAAACTGAACCATCCATTCTCATTCCTTTCTTTTACACCAAGATACCAACCATCCTTTTTAAAATCCAGCATACGCTTCAATCAGCTGGGATGACGGAGTTTGACAATGGAGTTTTTGTTTGTCTTATATATCAATAATTCGGTCTCTACTTAGCGAATCTATACATGTAGGCTAGGTTTACAACTACATGACTCATTTGATGAATCAATACATGTATTAATTAAATATTTGTATTGCTTTTGGTATGCTATGCTATGCTTGCATTGTAGGCAAATGGATGGTTAGGGCCATCTGGGAAGAATTGCTCCAGAAGACAATTGAGTTTCTGTGCAAGTACATCTTAGCCTCATCTCAAGGTGATAACCATGATACAAGCGCTCATAATAATAACCTTTGGAAAAGGTCACAATGACATCAAAATGTTGCGTATAAATAAACAAGAAAGAAAGAGGATTGATTCAGGCACAACTTCTTCTCTTCGTCCAAAGAATCAATCAATAACCATGGTCACTTGCATTATATGTCTAGCCCATAAACAGCATGATCACCTGACCGCTGCCTGGGTGCCTAGGCAGGGACCGACTGGGCCATTACAGTATATCTAGTCTACATGTGTACTATAGAGCTAATTAAATTCACTTATTTAATCCACGGAGGTGAAGGGGCTTGGTGATTGGGTTATGATGCAGAGGTTCAGGCCTTGTCTCAGGAGGCCCAGGAGGCAAACTATATATAATTCAACCGATCCCTGGGCGATAAACTAGCTCGCAACAAATATTTCAAAGTAAACAGACGGTAGGCATCACAATGCTTATGACCCGACTTAAAACACCCCCCAAAAAAAGAACAGGGAAAAACGCTAGGAGAAAAGCTATCGCTCTACAGTTTGCAAAGGAACATATCCCTCTTCTTCTCTGGCCTGCTTGGACTGTCTGCCAAAGATAGTTCTCGTAAGTACAGTACGCAGACGACGGCTGCCGCGATACACCGTAGTCTCCTTCCAAGATGACAAGTTGTGCGATTGCGGCGTTTTGATTAGACCCATTTCCGCCTCCCTTTCTAGCCGTTCTGCATTCATCCATTTTGGGCGTTGCCAGAATTTGAGTAACAGACTGCTTCCTACAACAGATACACTGGACATGGCCATTGCTGCACCGGCGGCCATCGGTGGCAGCGCAATGCCGCCAAACGGAAGGAAAATACCCGCCGCGAAGGGCAGTCCGATGATGTTGTAGACGCAGGCCCACATCAAGTTCAGTTTGATCCGAGTGAAGATGGTACGTGCGAGAGATAGGCTTGCAGGGACCGCGAGGAGATCGTCAGAGCGCATGATGACAATATCGGCAGCTTCCATGGCAACGTCTGTCCCGGAAGCGAGCGCAATGCCGACGATAGCAGTTGCGAGCGCGGGCGAGTCGTTTATGCCATCGCCAACCATGGCCACGCGGTCGCCGTCAGATTGATAGGATTCGACGATTTCTCTCTTCTCGGTAGGAGAGACGCCCGCTCGGATAGAGGCGCTGGGGATGCCAACGGCGTTGGCAACAGCTAAAGCCGCAGGATAGGTATCACCTGTGACGAGAGAGATATTCATTCCCATCTTCTGAAGCGCTGCGATGGCAGCTACTGCAGTCGACTTGAGCGCGTCTTGGAGAGATATTGTACCAGTGTAATGTCCGTCTATCGCAATGTGGATCTGGGTTAAGCCAGCAGAGTTGCTGGGTTTGGAGATTGTCGAAGGGGAATCAGTGGGTGTAGCAAGCTCCGCCGATTCAGGAACAGCAATCTCGTTGGCACGAAGGAATACTGTATTTCCTACCAGGACCCGATACCGAGTTCGCTCGACAGCCGATGCTGGTTCCACGGTGGCAGATATACCTTTGCCGACTGTTACATCGAAGGAGCCTATGGTACCATCCAAAGGGTCGTCGCTCTCGATACCAGTCTCCTTTTTGGCCGCTGCAACGATTGCTCGTGCTACGGGATGTTCACTGTTTGTTTCAGCGAGGCCGACAATCTGCCACCAAAGCTTGCGACGCCAGTCATTAGAGGTCCATGTAGGCTCGAGTTTAGTCCCAGCAACGCCCATTTTGCCTTCTGTCAACGTACCAGTCTTGTCCAGGACGATGTGATTGATTTTAGTGGCAGCTTCCAACGCAGCTCCACCTTTGACGAGAATTCCGTGCTCCGCACCCACTCCAGTGCCGACCATGACGGCAGTAGGAGTGCTTAAACCAAGAGCACACGGGCATGCGAATACAATGACTGAAATGCACAGTTTGAGGCAGACCATCACTTTCCCACCGTTGCTTGGTGCAAGGAATATTTGAGGAGGATGCGGCAGGACGTGACTCAAAACCATCCAACTAGTGAAAGTAAGGAGGCCGAGGAAAATGATAATGGGAACAAAGTAGCCAGCAACAATATCGGCCATACGCTGAATCGGGGCACGACTCGTTTGAGCATCCTGAACCAGTTTGATAATCTGACTGAGTTGAGTGTCGTTGCCGGCACGGGTAACCTTGAAATCTAGAGAGCCAGCTCCATTGACCGTACCAGCAATCACGGCACTTCCCTTTTTCTTGCTGATAGGGCGAGCTTCTCCCGTTATCATGCTCTCATCGACGTAGCTTACGCCTCGAATGACGAATCCGTCGGCAGAGACTTTGTCACCAGGCCGCAGAAGGATGATGTCGCCAACTTGGAGGAGCTCAGTTGGAACCACTCTATGGCCAGTGTTTGATGTTTGGGATGTCTGATCACTGCTCTTCTCGTTCCATTCTTCGGCTGCTTTCTCAGCTGCAATAGGATCCTCATAGATCGTAGCCATGGAAGGCGCCAAAGACATCAACCGAGAAAGAGCTTTTGACGTTTGGCCCTTGGCTCGATTCTCCAACCATCGACCGAGGGTGATGAAAGTGAGCAACATTGTGCTAGTATCGAAAACAGTGCTTGGACGTTCATGTTCGCTGCCGAATATGGCGACAAGCATTGTGAAAATGCTGAAAAAGAAAGCCGCCGATGTACCCAACATGACAAGGACATCCATAGTCGGGGAGCCATGTTTCAGGGACTTATAGCTAGACTTGTAAAAACGCTTGCCAACACCAAACTGCACAGGAACAGTCAGACATAAAGCAGCAACATCGCCCAGGTAAAGGCCTGGGAAAATGAGAATTTTGCCAAAGTCAAGGAACTTCAAGCACATGGGGAAGATCATTGTTATGAGAGTGACTGGCACTGCAAATGATGCTGAGAATAAGAAAGCTCTCTTCCATTCTTGGATCTCCTTCGTTTTGGCAAGAGATTCTAGTTGGGCATTATTGTCATCTTGTTCGGACAGTAACGCATTATACCCCGCCTCTTCAATTGCTTCTACCACTGATCGAATTCCAATAACAGCTGGATTGTGAGTGACGATGGCACGAGATGCACTGAAGTCTATTGATACCGACTTTACGCCAGATTTCTCACGCAGACGTTCTTCTAAAGAAGTTGCAGAAGCTGGTGTCTGCAAGCCATATAATGTGAGGCGAGTACTTTTCGATGTCTTCGACACGACGCCTGTTTGTGGCGAGGAAGATATAACTCGTGCATCAAAGCCAGCATCTTCGATTATGGAGACGATTTTTTCCGAAGGTAGAACATGGGGATCATGTACCACCACCGCTCGCTCTGCAAGCAAGCTGATGTCAAACTGCGCCAGCCCTTCAACGTCTTTGAAAGCACTTGTAACGCTGGATGTACAGGCACCACATGTCATTCCTTCTATAGCCACAGTCGTAGAAAGATTTTGAAGCTGGCTTGTCGTAGCTTGCTCTTCGGTGGACTGACTTGCTTTTGTGTCCAGCACAGTTGCGCCAAAACCGCGGTCTTCAATCATTTCCGCGATTTGCGCAGATGTGATAATCGAGGAGTCATGCTCAATAACGGCACGCTCGGACAGTAATGACACATTGACGGCCTGAATACCAGGGACATTCGTCAGTCCTCCCTCGACAGCAGAAGTGCAGGCGCCACAAGTCATTCCTTCGATGGCAATCGTCGTTATCGAGGCCAACCCAGTGCTATTATTTGCATCCTGCGGACTATCTGTGGATAGGATTTCGGCATCAAATCCTTTGTCTTCAATAAGGTCGGCAAGTTTGGGGGGAGGTAATGTCGTAGGGTCGTGATGAACCACAGCTCGACCCATCACTAAGCTGACGGAAACCTCCCCCGCGCCTGCAACACCGCTGAAAGCGCTTTCCACGGCCGATGTGCAAGCACCACAGGTCATTCCATCCACCTTGAGCGTTGTTGTGGCCATATGGACGGGGTTACGATTGCCGAAGGGCTTGCCATCGTCGACACTCGAGAGCGGCATGGCCATCTCGTCGCTGTAGCCTGCGATGCTCTGAAGGGAGGGACAAAAGCGATGCGAAAGGCCAGGTTGTTAGATTTCCGGGTGATCGTGTGGTGTCTACCGGGCTAGTCGAGGCATAACATCATTTAGCGTGGCGACTAAGGATAGTGATAAGTATGATATATGTTGGCTTTGGGGTCGGGTGGCTTGCTAGGCGCAATAGTGATGCTACCTGCGGATCACGTATTGTTGACTATCCAAATCTTACGGTGTTTGCCAGTAGAACAGCGAGTCTAGGGAAACAAGATTGACACAAGGGCCCTCAGAGGAAAAAGAGGCCAGTCGCTCTTTGACTCTTTGGGCCAGGTTGGCGGAATGAGGGCTGAAATGGCGTCTTTAATAATCATCCTCAGGAATGGGCACACAGCGGAGATCTGCGTGCTTCCCGCCCTTCCGGCTGCTACGTCCAACCACGAGCCGGCGACATTATTACAGTAATATGTGCCGCTATTCCTTCGTGCGTCTTACTATTTTAAGTTAGAAGTAATTATAAATTAGTTAACTAAGTAGGTAGTAGATTGTTGGGAAGGCGTCATCCGTGTGACTTCAAACAGTGAACACCCCTCAGGCGTAAAACCACTGCACCAAAAATGTACAAATACTACTTTTATTATGATAAGCTAAGTTGAATACCATGTACCGGTACTTCTGGGGAAGGGGCAGGGAGGACCGAGACAGACTACAAACACACGCAAAACAAGTCTTATTTTAATATTATCCCAAATCATCTCTTCTCCAAACCATCATTATTGTCGCCATTATTCAGTACTGTACCTGCGACTGTCGAGCCGCAGAACTGTATCATAATAGCCAACCGTTTCATCAGCAGCGTCTATTGGCGTTGCTATTTCTCGTCTCGAATTATTTCAAACTGCAAATGTTCCAGACTGTCTGATGTTTCTTTATCGTTAATACTGCTAATCGCTATTTACCATTATCAATCTGAACGCCGTCTCTCTGTCCCTTTCGTAACTAGTTAACTAGCGGTGACGAGTGTGCGTTATCGCGCTATCAGTGCTCCCATTATGACTATCAGCCAGTAGCTGCGGGGAGCCGTGGCGTCTGCCAACCCGCAAACACACCATCGGACAACAGCTCAACAGCTCCACGAGTACCCTACCAACAAGCACCCGACCAGGCCTTTAATTCTTTCATCATAGAATTACTACTGTGAAACTGACTTACCTCGTCCCCCGTCTGAGTCGTGTCGCACCTCCCCCCAAAGCTTCCTTAGCAGGGCCAACAGAACATCCATATCATGGAGCTGGCGCAGTCACGGGCCCTGGAGGCCCTGCAGCCATTCATACACCTCACGATTTCCTCTACCGCCTCGTCACCTCGCTTTATCGCCAATATAATCACTAATGCCACCTCGAGCCCCAATACATTTGTGTTCGCCGAGCTTCTACAGACCCCAGCCGTTCAGTCCCTACGCTCTCCAGAGACACCAGAGGAATATAGAGGGTATTTGAAATTGCTCGAAATATTCGCCTGGGGTACATGGCAGGAATATCAATGTGAGTGGCCTTCCATCACCCCCACAATTCTATGGATGGCTAACCTTACAATTAATTCTAGCGACACCCGGTCTTCCATCTCTCAGCAAGGAACAAGAATCCAAACTTCGCTTACTATCTCTTCTCACCCTGTCGAGTACCGTCCGGCCTCTCACGTACCAGGCATTGATGGACGCGCTTTCAATCCCCAACTCTGCAGAGCTCGAGTCCCTGGTCACCACGGCAATCTACTCATCCCTCATCAAAGCCCGTCTCTCGCCGGCATCATCGCCCCCGACAGTCAATGTCACTGCCGTTGCGCCGCTCCGTGATGTCCCACCCCAGGCGGTATCGGCGATGATATCCATTTTGACTGAATGGGAGGGCCGCTGTGGAGATGTTATCAATGGCATCGAGGCCGAAATCGCGAAGATTCAAGACCAGGCGGTCAAGAATCGGAGAAGGGAGCGGGAATGCGCACAGCTTCTTGAGCAGGCTATTGCTGACAAGAGTGGGAATCCGGGTGCTAGGAAAAATGCCCGGAGTAAAGCTGCTGGGCTGAGGTCAGTTGGTGGTGCTGCTTCAACTGGTGGCAGCAGCAATAATAACAAGCGCGAGTACAGCGGTGATGACATCGACGAGGATGATGGCTATTTTGATAATGGCAGTGACGGTGGCGTGGATACACTGGGGTCACGCATGGATATTGACGAAGGATCTGGTGCTAATCAAGGAAGAGGTACAGGGGTAACTGCAACAAGGCAGGCAAAAAGATTGCTGGGTGTGGGACGAAAGAGTTGAGATGGTTGACTACGATTGCTTGTTGTGCATTTTGGCGGGAAATGATTGCATTCCATTGTCATAAGAGTCAACACTCTTGGCGAATCTGGATAGAGCTTCTCTTGCATGCATTACGTGAATATCAACTATACGACCGGTCTGTAAAAAATAAGGTTCAGATGGAAGTTGCATTATTTGATGCTAGATAAACCAGACCCAGCATATCGATTAGACAATTGCGTCCATAAAATAACTACTTACATGGTTTTTGTTGAATGCGACAAACGAGACTAGTAGGCAGGCTCCAGGCGAAGGTGAAAATTACGAGTAATCAGAAAATTAAATACCCAAACGCCGTGCTCAGTAATGAACAGAGGGATGACCGCGGAAACATGACTAACAAAGAGGTATATCCTTAAACGCCAAACGTAGAGAAATGGAACAGGTCTGAGCCTTTCAAAGAACGGTACCCGGTACCAGGATGAATAGTATGCTTAGAGCGGCTGCGATGAGGAGGGCGTATCCCAACGTTGCCAAGGCGCGTTTGTTGAGAAGAGTGCGCACATATGGCTCTTGTATCCTTTGCCAGTTATTAAACGTGTATTCACTGAACCCTAGAAGGGCCATGACCGGGTCAATTTTGTATTGGTATGTCGTGATGAAATAAGATGCCACTACAAATGGAAGTATAACCTAGTCGTACTGTTAGCTAACTAGTTCTCGTATCCTGTGAACAAAGTCTTACCCAGCACCGAGTGGATCTTGGCTTATCAGTCAAGACCACGAAGAAGGAAGCCCAAAAAGCACCCCAGAAGCAGGTCAAACCAAACGCTAACCGGGCGATAATGCTGAGAGGAACAAGGTTGCCTAGTGCCTTCGCCTGCAAGAAGCCAGGGAAGGCATCTCTCTCCATTGCCTGAAAGACATAATCTTTGGCTTGATCAAATACTTCTGGATCATCACGACCATCTCGTTCCACCATTTCTATAATTGATGCAACCATCTCCTGAGGAAGGATGATTTCACGCTCAGAATCGGGAATTAGGTAAGTATATAGAATTTTTTCTGCACTTCGCCGAATATCTGTTCGCGCAACGGTGTGTCCCGGGGAGTTTGAGGAGTCGTTACGAGTTTCAGGTGTTGAATTCATGAAGCTTGGACGGGGAGGGCGTTCTTCAGAGGGAAGTCGTTCCGAGTAAATACTGGTAGGCGGTGAGGGCTGAGCTGGATTTTCAGAGCGTAAAAAAGCAGAAAGTCTGGAATCCGCATCTTTCTCGGATGAAGCACCGCGAAAGCCAGATGGGCCTCCTTCCGCCGGAATATCTGGGATATTTTCTAGAACCGTGGATGAAGGTCTGCTGCCACCTTCTGGAGTCGCCACAAGTACTGATCGCCGCAACTCTCGAACATAATGTCGGCAGAGGGACATGTGCTGTGAAACATCGAGCCTATACTCGTTAGAAGAAGAAAACAAGAATTGTCCCAAAAGCATACCAGAAGTCCAAGTAATCAACAGACCGCTGCTGGTCTCGCATGTAAATATAGAAGGAGAAGAGATCGACAGGAGCGAGCGTATAGCGACTCAACACCTCAAAAAGCGTCGGCAAGCGCTTACGCTTTTCGAGATCGAGACTCATCGTCGAAGCCATGGCGACTAGACTGCAAGACGCACAGGCTATTCAAAGGCAGGTGGTGAAGCAATTAGGTAGCTGTAGTATGCAAGCTACGGTATGTGAGTTGCCTCTTAACCATAACAATTGGAGTTTTTTTGACGGTGTAAAGAAGCCGATCGCCAATCGAAGTGAAAGAGTGTGAAAAAGTCGGCTGGTCGAGTAGGTGGAATTCAGAAGCGGTTTGTTGTTAGAACCCCCTGAACTTAAAGGTCGGGGGGTGCCGAATGGTGTGACGTGCCGACGATTGGGAGAGATGTCAGGATCTCAGCGAACTGGCAATAGATTGAACGCGCTGCGTCTGCCAGAGAGGGGGAAGTCGGGAAAAGAGCGACGATGCAAGCGTGAGAGGGAGTCTCTGACTGGTGTTGCAAGCCAACTCGTAGCAGGCACGAGGAAGGCCGCCAAGGGGTTCCGCCAAAACAATTTTCCGAAATTGCGAAGGCGCGTGCCTCCAGCCGCCCCAGCCACACAGGCCCCTTTGTTTCACTCTCTGGAGTTCACAGTTACTACTAGCATTGAAGTACAAAGGACTCAGTATGCTGGTGAGTTTCGGTGCATATTGAGATTGCACACGATACCAGGTATAAATAGTAAGGATTTAAGAATACAAGCTGCTCAAAACTGGGTGTGATCCACGCAACTAAACGACCGCCTAACAACCGCCCGTCTCCCAGAACTCCTTGGGTATGTAATATCAATCAACTTTATATCAGTCATAAATCATGCCATGCTAGGTTGTCTAATGGTTCTCGGCAAGATGCTGCAAGAATGTCAGCGGCTAACTGTCCTAGTAGAACTGACCGGGTACAATGCAACTTACCGACCACTCGGGAATGTTCTTGATCTGCTGCCACATGAATCTCTCCAGTTTGTTGGCGCTCTTTGCATACGGCGTGGTCTCGTTGTTATATTTTCGGCAGTTGTCAAAAATCAACATCGCATCCTTGATAAAATCTTGAGGGGTTGGGTATAGGTCTTTGTCGTGTTTCTCCTCCATTGTAGACAAATCCATGGGCTCCTTGATAACTTCGTAGTAGTCAGGAACCTCGTCTCGATTGACGGGTTGCACAAACGGCCATGCAGCCGAATGGTTTTGCATATCGTTGAGAAGGTGGAGTAATTGATTGAAATTCGGACCGTGGCGAGGTTGACGTGCTAGTTCGTCCATATCCGGGGACCATCCGGACTCTTTAATTGCAGGGATACTTAGAGGATCAATCTTCGTTACGCCGTTTTTCCATTCTTTGGGTGGGGCATGAATAATATGTGACCTGCTAAACGCGCGAATTTTGGCGTGTACTGCCTCCTTCTGCTTTAGAATCATTCGACTTGATTCTAGGTATCGAATTTTGGGCAGCATTGTGCATTGCATGATGGTTCCCCCTTCATAATCTTTGATATACCCCATCCAGATTGACTTGTCGAGGCTGATTTCCTTTGTGAACCCTTGTTTCTTGAAATACCCGATAGCATAGTTGTCAGCATAGGTCAAAAAATGCATAACATCGGACGTTGCTTTCACGTAATCCTGTGATGTGTCAGTGAGAGTGAAGACGCCATTATTCGCAAATTTCAGTACCTTTAAATGGGACATCAGATGTGCGCCATAACCCTTAACTTGCTGGTCCGACGAAATTGCACAAAACACGATTTCCGCAAACTTGCGACCTTTGAAAGGACGATAGGTGATGCCCCTACTTCAAGTCAGCAAACGCAAGTTCTATCCAAGTTATCATGGAGAGCAGCAAACCCAACGACTTCTAAGGGGTGTTTGACAATGGCAATGGAAAGATGTGTCCTGTCGTAGACCAATCGCGCAATGTAATCCTTGGGCATTTTTGGCAACTGCTTCTGAAAGATGCATTTTAAACCCGTTAAAATAATAAAACTCTCCCTATCGCCATCATTGTTGACCACTCGGAATTCAATCTCTCCTCGTCTCTCTTCGAGAACGGCGCCCTGTCAACTCGTAAGCCTCGTCCTGGGGCAAAAGACACTTGTATATGGGCTGACCTTCTCTGGGAATGGTACGATTCTGAGCGGCAGCTTTTCGGACTCCTCCTGTAAAACGCATCAGCGAGTCAATAAAGACAATAAGAGCAGTCCATACCTTGGTTTCCATGCCTGGCGACTCTGTCCGAGCTTTCTTGCTCCTGTGCCTAGAATCCGGGGTATCGGCTTCTTCCGAAGCCTTGCGCTTCATCATATCTGATCAGTCGTTAGCTGTCAGGACGTGGAAACAAGCGGGGTGGGGCCAATAGGATGGTCCATGTTCAGGCTCACCTTCGCTGGCTGACGACATGATAGCACAGGATCCTTAGATGCGTATAGATACAGACCGAGTGTGTCGATGTCTGTCCGCGTCGTCTCCCGCTGACTGTCGTCCGCGTCCCGAAACAGTCTAGCTCCAGATGCCGGCCGGAGATTAGGCGTCGGAGGGACGATTATCCGGATGCCACGCGCCAAGAGGACAGCTTGGTTTGATGATACTGTGAAAGTCATCCTTGGTAGTTGAACACCAATTATTGCGTATCACTCAGTTTGTTCTTGTCCTTCTGCTATACATCCTCAATAAGACGCTTTTAGTCTAGTTGTTTGCCTCCAGCCGCGAAACAATTCGATTCCAGCAACCCCCAATGTCTCTCAACGATCTCTGGGAGGCATCTAAAGCTCCTTACTATCCCATCGTCTCCAAAGAAAATCAGTTCATTGTCGGCTTTAACTTGCTTCTAGCCGGTAACTCTCTCTTTATCACTTTATATCTCCTATATAACTAAATCCTTTTTCAGCCGTTTTTTTGACTGGTCTCTTCGGGTTGAGTAAGTTCACACCCAACTCATCCTGTAGTATAATGCGCGCTAATCACTTCCAGATCGATCATTCCTCAACATCACTTTCTTAGGGCTGCCAGCATCGTTGGCATTCGGGTATGCTATACTCAGAATATCTCTCATTTCTCAATTGTCTGCTGACCCGCCGAAGTTTCGGAGCTGTGTTTATGATTTGCGCCGTTGGTGTTTACGTTTAGCTTTTCTTGATACCCCCGACACATCGCGCTTCACACAATGTACGATAATCGCGAAGTGAAGACATTGTTTTACTAGTTTATCTGAAATTCATCTCAAAGTTCTTCAGTCACTGGACTTGATCTTCTCAAAAACTGCCTTGTCTGCCAGTACCCAATCATGGATCCTATTTTTTCTGCCGTTTCAAATAACGCCAACCACCTCTATACCCTTTTACGTTGTATCGGGTTTGCCTCAAAAGCTTTCATCCAAATAACACCCGATGGAATACGATTTTCCGTGGAAGAAAATAGGGTAATGCAGGGGTTAGCATTTCTGGACAAGGCCCTCTTCACGACCTATACTTTCAATCCATCTACTGAACAGGAGTGCAATGGCGGGGGTGAGGGCAATGATCTAGAGGAACAAGATCACATCGTATATCCTCAGTTTCTAATCTCACTCTCCGCTCTATTGGAAACACTCCAGATCTTTGGCATCGGCGATGCAAACTTACCTTCCTCTTCATTTTCAAATCAGGCCAGCAGCGTTGCTGGCGCTTTTACCAGTCCTGCAGTGCTGCTTGGCCGGTCTTGCACATTGCGATACAACAATATTGGGAGCCCTCTTAGTATCACACTCTCAGAATCCGGCATTACGACGACATGTGAGCTTACAACCTATGAACCTGACGACCCTTCATTCGGATCTGCTGCGGGCGAGCTTGATATTCCACTTCAGCGCGATGCTATCATCATGAAAATAATCATGCGCTCGGCATGGCTTCATAATGCCATAACAGAATTAGATGGCACAAATCCCACTGTTCTCTCGATCTCGGCCTCTTCCAAAAAGGAGCCTTTCTTTGCACTTTCCGGTTCAGGTGGACCATTCAGTGAATCGACCGTCGAGTTTTCAATGGACAAAAATAATACTGACAGTGATTTCAATCACAAATCACTAGCTGGTGATGGGGGTCCATTATCATCTAAACGCACAAAGCTCGCTCCGACAGTCACAGAGACCTTTCAGGTTAATCCTCCTTCTTCTATGGGCTCCCGCGTCAAGGAAAATTATCGCTTCGCACTCATACGTAAGGCAGCAAGAGCGATGGCTGCTGCCACAAAGGTGAGTATTCGTGGTGATATTCAAGGTGTGCTGAGCATGCAGTTCATGGTTGAACTGGGAGATAGTGGCGGTACAGCTGGTGGCAGCCTTTCTAGTGAAGGATCTGCTGGGAATGTTAGTTTTGTTGATTTCAGATTTGTGCCACTTATTGGTGATGATGAAGAAGGAGATGAGGACAATGAGATGGAATCGTTTGAGTGACTTTGTTTCTATTAGAAAAGCAGTGCTATGGTTCAAATATACATTGTCACAAGCCCAGGTAAATGCAATGTTACGTATTCCAGATAACTTCGAATAACCCCGAACTCCTACCAAGACCACCCGCTGTTTCCATCTGATCTAACACCGGATCGAATGCATTTGGAGAGTAATATTAAAGTCTCAATCAAATCACATAACCTGTAAATGTTAGTTAGAATTATTGAAAGTTCTATATGACTACAGTACCTCTGCAATTGATTGTCTCTCAATGATAGATTTTTGTCTCTCATTTCGTGACACACGATAGTAGTAATCGGTAAAGTCACCGCACTGCATGTGGTGTAGAAACTCTTCGTCGTGGGTGATGACTATCAATTGGAAATTGGACTGCTGTTGACGAGTTCTAATGATGTCATGAAGGGACTCAGCCAAGGAACGGATATTGTCTCTGTCCAAATTTGTTGTCGGTTCGTCAAGCGCAATAAGTCCACAATTGACGCCAAAGCACTCAGCCAAAGCAAGGCGGATAATGATACTTGCCAGGACCCTTTGACCAGCACTGCAGCGTCCACGCATGTCCATCTCAGCGCCTTGCTTGACCATACAGACGCGGTAGTTATACGAACGATTACCTTTCGCGTTTTCATTGTCAGACCTAATACGAATTGTGTCGACATCGGTGCCTCGGTAGGTTCGTTGCCAGAGCTCCTCAACTATGCGATTGATTTCCTCCATTTTGAGACCGTGATATTGCATAATTGCCTTGTCTAGCGCACCTCCGTAACGACCAAGATCGTCAATAGCCGCTTTTGTAGTTTCGACTCTGATATGCGTTTCTTTATACTTGACAGCTGCATCCTTATAATCGGTGTTCCAGTCTGCTAGTAGTTGCATGAGCTGATCATCTTTTGACTTCATCTCGCCCATTTTGCTGGCTTGCTGAGCAGCCAGAGCATTGTGTTTCCGTGTCCATTTTTCAGACTCTTCCTTGAAACGGCCGCGATCAATCTCTGCGTTTTGCTCTTCAAGTTGATGAATGTCTTCTTCAACTTGCTCTAACGTCCTACAAGCTTGGCGATATGACAAATTATCAGAATACTGCCGTTTGGTATTCTCGCTATCTGTAAGCTGGGTTGAAATTTTATTGATCTCTCGCGTGATCTCGCTTTGTTTCACCTCCAAGGATTCAATCTCCTGCTGAATGACTTCGAGATCTTTTTTGCTTCTGGCTAACTGTTCGGGGCCCCCGCGGTCATTGTAAGACTTGATATCGTCATTTGAAATGTCGAGCTGGTGTAAACTGTCTGACAGCTGAGACAGATCTTGCTGAAGCTCTCGCTCCTTTGCCTCGACACGTTGGCTGATGTCATCATGTTTGGCCTGGGCTTTGGCTATCTCGGGAATTAGTTGTTCGATGTCACGGTCTGCATTTTCGATTGATTCTCTTTGTTTAGTGCTCATCAATTTGTACTCTTTAATTCGAGCTAGAAGGCTGGATTTCTTTTCCAGCTGATGGCTAGCATTGTCGAGGCTACTTTTCACATCTCTGAGCTCCAATTCTGACTTGTTAAGATCATTTCGGCATTGTTCCTTCTCGCTTGTGAGTTTTTGAATAGTTAGTTTGACAGCCCTGGACTTATCTCCGATAGCAGAAATCTCGTTTTGGATATCTTCCAAGGTTCGCGAGGATTCAGGGTCTTGTTGATTGGACATAAGTTCTGCCAACTGAGAACGCAGAGATTTTATTTCGCCTGCAATACGAACAATCGTTGTCACTGTTTTCGCGAGAGATTCAACTTCCCGCTTCTTCTCTATAAAGCTGTCCACGATTTTATCGTGTTCTTCAATCTTGGACAGGAACTCCTCTTTTTGCGATTCAAATTGTTCTTCCTCCTTCTCGAGCTCTGGAATGATGTTCTCTGTTAGACGAAACCAGGTATCATAATCAGAGCTCACCATTCGAGCGGCTTCGAACTCGGTTTCTGCTTGTTTTAAATCCTCATCTGAAGACGAGAAGTTTTTCTTGATGAGACCTTCCAGTCTGCTCTTAAAGCTCCGCATTTCAGTGTCGTTTTTGAATGACCGCATGCAGGTTCGACACATTTTTTTCTTATCAAGAGCTTCTAGGCACATGTTGAAATACTCGTGCATCCCTGCAAACTGCTCAGCATCTTTCCTTGTTTGATCTAGCAGGTTCTGGCGCGTTTGCAAGACATCCGGGTATTCTGTTGGGTCATCGCCGATTGCCTCGTGGATCTTGTTTACACACTCGTCACGTTCCTTCTGCTTTTTTTGGAGATCTACCCTTGCATTCTTAAGTTTAAAGTCGATTTGATCTAGTTGCCGCCCAATACCATCACGGTCACGCTCAGCAATTGTCACTGCTTTAGACTCATTTTCCATGACTTTCGAATACTCATTCTCTAAAGTCTCGGGTGTCCACTGCGGCGTTACGAGTTTTGATAAGCGCTCTCCATGGGCACCCGACATGGTCTCTAATTGGCGTTCACGATCTTTGAGCTCCGTCTTTATATGATCCAAGCGAGCTAGGTCACCAGCCCTTTTGGTCCCTGCAATGAGTTCTGTATTTAGCCGAGTGCTTGCATCTTCAAAGGACTTTAACTCATGGTTAGCGTTTTGGATATCTCTATCCCATGTGGCTGCCTGAAGGGTTTCTTTGAATTTGTCGAGACGAGATTGTGCCCCCTCTTTTTTAGACTCGAGCACTGCGACTGTTCCTTCGTCAACATCAATCTCATCTAGGCGACTTTGGACTGACGCCACTTCTTTGTCGTTATCTGAAATTTGCTTTCTGGCGAAGTTCTTTACCTCTTGAAGCGTTGACTTTCGTTGGGCGATCTGATTGAGAGTGTTCTGGGTCTCGCGAATTTCTAGTTGGCCTTCTTTCCTAGTCCGTTCCAGTGTTTGGTTGTGTTCCTTTATCATCTTCCGCATGCGGGTCATAAACTCATCGATTTGTGCCTCGTCAAGTGTGTCATCGAAGCCACGGATATTGTTCCTCCTTGAAATTTCTCGAACCATGCTTTCTCGCCGTCCGATTTGACGTTCGAATTGGGCCTTGTCATTCTCGTGCTTTCCATGCTCGGCCTGCTTTAATCCTAACTGATGGCGTGAATTTTCGATTTGTTCTTTGATGTCCATGTACTTTTCTTTGAGATTTTCTTCTTGTTCCTGGTATTGTATTTGCCGGGACTGAAATTGCTCCAAAGTGGATTGTAACCATTCATCAGACTCGTCAAGCTCAACGAGATGTTGCTTCAAATTATCGATGCTAGACTGTACGCTTTTTGCTTCAATACGTTTGCCTTCCAAAGCACCGAGAACCTGCGCGTAGCCCTCAGATTCTTTCCAAGCTTTATCGGCCAATTCAGCCGCGTTCCGCATCTCCTGGGAAAGCTTGTGGGTCTCCTCGCGTAAAGCCTCAATTTCCTCCTGAAGTTTAACAGATCTTTTCTCTGCGCGGTCCGCTTTATCTTTGTCTTCCTTGGCATGTTGTTCCATGATTTTGAACTTAGCGAGCTCCTCGTTCTGTTTTTTCCTTAGAACCTTTATATTATCAATAGCTTTTGTGTATTTCATAGCTTCGAATATTTCATCAAACTTCTTCTTGAGCACCGACGGTTCACTCATGGGCCAGAGGCTTTCGTCTTGATGGCAGAATATAACGGAGTCGAGAATGGCTCTCGAAACACCGAGATATTGAGGCATAATCTGATCGAGCTCAGCGACACGAGATGATATAGCTGTCCGTTCTCCATCCTTCACCATCAAAATTTGGCCTTCCAAGGTCTTTTGCTGTCGGGTTGTCTTCTTCACGGTAAGTTGTAGACTTCGAGTTGCCACCATCTTCGCCCCGGAGGTCGCTTTGAAAGCCAGTTTGACCTGAGCTAGGACTTCCTTCTCGCCGCACAACTAGGTACTTTTCAGCATGTCATACCTCATGGTTGTTTAAAAACGCACCTTCGGGTCGTGGATGAAGGCTCCACCCTTGCTGTTGGGGGGTAAATCACCGGTCGTGGCATATTTGAGACATTCAATAATTGTCTTGAAACAGTAAATATCCATTCAATTCATCATCGGCAAAGGACACACACAGTTTTTCCAGATCCATTGTATCCTACAATCAACGTCAAAGGGGTATGGAATTGAATCGTCTCACTTCGGGTATTGTCAAAGGATCGCACACTGTAGGGAATGTTAGGAATCGATATACTGGGGAGGTATTGATGGATGAGTGATGATTTTAGGTATCAGCGTACCCAAGAATGGAAAGTTTGTCAATTTTCGCTGTTTCTGAATGTCAGTTAGGATGCTGTGACACCGGGCCGGCGAGACATACACCTAGAGCCGTCAGCTGATACAGATCTCCTTTGCAAACGCAAAGTCACTCACATTCTGAAACAAATCCACTAGAGATAAAACAATATCAATAAGGAACTGTAGATGGGCGCCTCATCCTCCCTATAGACGAGGGTGGTGGTGTGATTTGTTTGGGTGGAAAGGAAAAGAGCTTTGATTGACAGCCGGAGCTTCTTTCCTAAAGGAGGCGATGCTGCCTGCGCGGCAGCAGTCAAGACGCGGGGTCGGCGCGAGAACACGTGCCCTGGGCCATTAAACCCTCTTGGGCAATAGCGCGGCTCTTCCCGAACAACCTCTCGCTCCTTGAGCCCTAACTCCCTTACGGTTATTGTCTACCGCTCACTCTACCTTTGTTGGACCTCCCATGCAAGAGACTGCATAGAGATCTGCCTCCGTGCGACCGGAGGTACTCTCCATCGAGCCTTCTCAGGCTGATTTCCCAGATCCCTTTCCACGTGTCTGTCAATTCCAATTCATGCCTTCCTTTCATCGCATCGTCGTCTGCACTTGGCATTTGGCTCTCGCCGCTGCATCCTTGGCCATATTGTGATTTTGGTTCGCCCCTTAATGCTTCGAAGTGAAGTATAATTATTGGAATTTAAACATTTTGAAACTTTTCAGAGGACCGTGCGTGAGTCGATACCAACTGTATTCCTCCCCTTTGCTCAAAGCTAAATCTTGTCTTGCTCTAGAACATGGCCGGTCTATACTCCTTCAACGACAATATGGCGCAACCGGGCAACAGTATGCCGACCAACTTTGACCTCGACTTTGGAGACCTCGACCTAGTCATGGACGATGGAGATGAGCAAGGGCAAGATTTCATGGATTCGGCTAGTGGTCGGAGAATGAGCATCGATGATGATGGTACGGACCTACAAGAAACTCAGCCTAGCAATGCCGCGTCGCAGAAGAGCGCTTCGAGCGCTGTCACCGACTTCACGAGAAGGCGGAATTGGACACAGCGCATTCTGGCGGAGATGAAGGATATGCTGGTTGTGTTGAGTGCAGATGGCAGAGTCCTCTACACTTCGCCTGCTACTATGTCAATTACAGACGTGGATCCCAGGCATCTTGGAGGTCAGTTCCTTTCAGATTTCATCCACGACGATGACAGAACTTCTTTTATTCGTGAATTCAACGAATCTATTGCCACCGGCCACCGGCTCAGATATCATTTTCGCTTTAAGAGGCCTGATGGGGAATATACTATATTGGAAGCTTCAGGACATCCACATATGGCCAACGAGAAGACAACATTAGGGACAGGGAAAGAAGGAATAGCCTGCAATGGCTTTTTTCTCATCTGTCGGCCGTATCCCACCGAGAGCACCGCACTTTTGGATTCTTTCCTCGAACACAAAGTTGAGAATATACGATTAACTAGAAGAATTGCCGACTTGAAAAAGGAAGAGGAGGAGGAGCTACGGTTGCAACAGCAGTGGATACGTCGCTCTGATAATTCAGTAACAATCAGCCCAGAAGATGAGAATGACGGCTTCCAGAACTTACCCACGACAATGTCAGAACAAGGCAAGATGCTGCCGCCTTCACGACCCAGTGTGTCAACTTCTGGACAGGAAGGCTATGGCCTTGTCTCATCGTTGGATGGAAATATCGATACGGTTTCTCGGAGCGATGCTTCTTCGGTGGTGGATGGCATTGAAATGCTCACCGGTCTACGATACGCCGAGGGCGAAAGATCCAGGGGGCTCAGTACTGGTGCCCGCGATGGAGGGC
Organism: Talaromyces proteolyticus; assembly: GCF_021365285.1. NCBI lineage: Eukaryota > Fungi > Ascomycota > Eurotiomycetes > Eurotiales > Trichocomaceae > Talaromyces > Talaromyces proteolyticus. The sequence goes on along the minus strand of NW_025764282.1, from coordinate 1,862,017 downwards.
TGGTCCAAGGACCGATAGGTCATAATCAACTGTCGACTAGCTCCGAAGAAAACGACAAGAAGAAGAAAATCAAGACAATCGAGGAATACGTGTGTACTGACTGTGGCACACTGGCTTCTCCTGAATGGAGAAAAGGTCCCAGTGGACCCAAGACTCTATGCAATGCTTGTGGACGTAAGTTTATCAAGTGCATCGTATGCTGGGTTTAGCATTTTAATTAACATCTTTCGCAGTACGCTGGGCCAAAAAAGAGAGGAAGCGACAGGGATCAACTCAAATATCCAGCTAATACAATGATACCTCAACATGGCGACGCTATTCTACGCCACCCAGCGTAACACCTTGAGCAATTTCTCTCTTGCCACGCATCATTTATATATTCGAGATACCCTACAGTTCTTCTTTTCTTTCACTCTTGGGAAACAATCCGTAAACTATCAAGGAATTACAATCCAACAAAAAGATGGGATGTCAGTAAATGACCATTTAAGGGAATAGGAATATACATATCAGCTAACATACAAAGCAAATGGTGAATGTAAAGCTTTGATCGATTATTTGGATATACATGTCTACATGGGCATGACGAATTTTGATTTACGAATTTATGTTTATAATGTTTCTATTGGACTTTCAACATGTATAATAATTGTTGCTCTATGGTTTTTTGTCTTTGACGCCGTTTTCATTATCTATTGAAATTGATACACAGTTGGGTACCAAATGAAACGACGTGTATCGACGTATTTACTAGAACGAGTGATGAGAATTTTGTTTCGATAGTCATGGTATTCATTATATAGTTGAGAGCAGAATGAATTGCTCAACTAAAGTAAGATGAAATAAAATGAGAAGAAACGAAATTGGTCTTATTCAGCCGTGCTAGTTTCAGCATTGGGCAGCTTCTGTTCATTCTGTTCGTTTGTTTCCATCAGGTCTTCTTCTATTTCAGCTCTTGTGGGAGCAGCACTATTATCCTTGGCAGATATATCGTCGAGCACAATATCACCATCTGCATCTCCATTACTCTCGTTTGTTTCGTCGGCTGGGGTCTCATTTGAAGGGTTCAAAGAGGATGAAGCGTCCATTTCAGTGTTATTATCCTCTTGGGCTGGAGTCGAGTTTGAAATTGTCATCTCAACGCCCTTCCCATCTTGCAGTCCTAAGTCTTCGACTCCAACTACTGATGGACCTCGCGCATGAGGAACTTCATCAGGCTGTGGCGATAACCGCTCACCACTTTCTTCACCCTCGGCCAATGCGTTGACTGAAGAATGTGATGCTTGAGAGTTGGCTACTAAGCCAGCTTCTTGTTCTTGTCTGATAAGCTCGCCTTGGGTCACAGCAGCATTTGCTCGAAGTGGAACAGCCCCTTGAATTGCATAAGTCAGCAAGCTTCTAGTGTATAAATGATGAACAGGTAGGATTGCAGTCTCTTACCTTCTACCACCATATCAGCATGGGCAACCTCAAGATGCGGGTTAGTAAGCCAAGGAATCGGCGTCAAAAGCGCTCCACCTAGTGATTCGTCACTGCCCAGAGAATCATCTGCAAGCATAAAACTGGAAGTTATGCCGTTCGAAATGCCATTACTCAGTTCCCCCTCGCCAGGCACATCCGTCCGCGGGAGAGGGAAAATATCCGCGCTACTCGAGACCGACACTACTCGATCGACTGCTCTAAGATATGCGGGTAGAGTGCGGTATTGACGGGTTGGACGTAGAATTAATTCCGCCAATCGCTGGATTGTGTGTGGCGGGTTTGAAACAAAGTATGTTCGTAAGGTGCTTTTGATCGACGTGAGGAGAGAGAGTAATGGAGGAGGTAGGCAATCTGCATCGGTCTGAGAAGGTTGATTTGACGACTGTTGCTCTGAGACTTCTTGGGTTTCTGAAAACAGAGGTTGGTCTGCAGGCGGAGGGGCGTTTTCCTTGTTGCTGCTCTGTAGAGAATCTTGGACGGGGTACGATGACGGGAACGACGATGATTGCGAGGCGAAGGAGGATGCTAATTCTGGAGGCACCTTTGGGATGGGGAATTCATTGCGAACAATCTGTTTTGAGCATTTGTAAGCCCAGGTACTCTTCTTCAAAAACTGGAGGTGTTCGGAGAATCTACCTCGTCGAGTCGTTCAAGTAACGGCTCGAGTTGACTGGGCCATCGATCGCTACATCTATCATTAGAATGACCAGTCGCCAAAGGGCCGGGCTGGAAACCTACTAATCCATGGTTCCATCTTGAGCAACTATCTCTAGAAGCCCCTCATCTAGCGGGACGGTCAGCAAGGTGTCGACCAGAGCGCGACAGTCGCACGACTTGGGCTGCGACAATGCGCCTAGGGATAGGAAAGAAAGCGCAGGCACATACCTAGAGACATATTGTCAGATACCACGCCTGGCCTGGTCAGTAGACAAAAGCAGGCGAGGTGCAAGCTGGAGGGGTGTGCAGGAAGAGCGACTGTTGCATTGCACGCGCCGCAATTGCGATTGCGATAGAAATGATCTGCCGCTTAGAGGGCGGTCCCCGATGCTCTGATTGGCCCGACCTCCGTTATCAGACTTATCGATCCCCGCAGGCCACAGCAGCAGCTGCAGAGCTTCGAGGGTCGCTGGGTGCACAAATTTTTGGAGAAAAAGGAAAATTGGATTATCCTAAATAGAGATATAGAGGAGAATACGGTTAAACCTGCTGCTCCACAACTGAATAACTGCCCAGGATTGCACTTACTCAAGGGCCGCCTGTGATTGGCCATCACGTGATGGCAATTTTCTGGAAGGCGGCGTGAACTTTTCGAGATCCACTGCGAGTCTATGACTGACCTCCATTGACCAGGACAAGAGAAGAACTCGTCGACTCTCTCGCCGGCTTTCCCCACGAACTTGTTCTGTACGACAACGCCATGGCGTGGAACTCTCCCAAAGTCGGGATCCTGGGTGGCGGGCAGTTGGGCCGCATGCTCACAGAATCAGCCAATCGACTGAACATCGAAGTGCATATTTTAGACGCCGAAAATGCACCGGCCAAGCAAATAAGCGCTCATGAGAACCACACCGTCGGTCACTTCAACGATCAAGAAGCTGTGCAGGAGCTCGCAAAGACATGTGATGTGGTCACTGCAGAAATTGAACATGTCAACACTCATGCGCTGGAGGCAGTGGCCTCGCAAGTCAAGATTGAGCCCTCTTGGCAGGCAATCCGCATTATCCAGAACAAATACGACCAGAAAAGACATTTGTCAAAATTCAATATCCCAATGGCTGATTATGCCGAACTTGTGGAGAATACGCCGGAGGAGCTCGCCAAGATTGGAGAACAGTTGGGCTTTCCATTGATGTTGAAATCTAAAACCTTAGCTTATGATGGACGAGGTATGACTCAAAGTTGAGAATCTCATGGTTATTGTCTAATCTATAATGCAAGGGAATTATCCTGTCAGGTCAAAGGACGAAATTTTGGCAGCCCTCGAAGCGCTGAAGGAACGTCCATTATATGCAGAGAAATGGGCCAACTTTAAGATGGTCAGTGTTTATCATTTACTACTAAAACGCAGACTAATGGCAGTAACAGGAACTGGCTGTTATGGTTGTGAAAACAAAAGACACCGTTCTCTCCTATCCTACCGTAGAGACAGTCCAAGAAGACTCAATATGCAAGCTTGTCTATGCACCGGCCCGCAATGTGTCAGACACTATCAACAAAAAGGCCCAAGAGCTAGCTCGCAATGCCGTTGCTGCCTTTGAGGGAAAGGGTGTTTTTGGCGTTGAGATGTTCCTGCTTGAAGACGACTCGATTCTACTCTGTGAAATTGCAAGCCGAGTCCACAACTCCGGACACTACACTATTGAAGGCTGCGGCCTCTCTCAATTTGATACCCATCTCCGCGCAATTCTCGACCTCCCAATCCCTGCTCGCAGCGTGGAGCTCCGCCAGCCCTCCATTATGCTCAATATTATCGGTGGCGCCACGCCGGATTCTCATTTGCAGGTGGCAGAGCGTGCCCTTTCGATCCCCAACGCCAGTATACACCTATACAGCAAAGGAGCCGCCCGGCCTGGACGCAAGATGGGGCACATTACTGTAACTGGCGCGACGATGTACGATGCAGAGACCACCATCCAGCCCCTGATCGACACGGTCGACGAGATTCGGGCGCAGCGCAAAGATATCAAAACTCCCGCAGCGAAGCCCAGCACATCTCAACCCACACCTACAGTGGGAGTTATTATGGGCTCAGACAGTGATCTCAAGACGCTGGTGCCGGGCCTCAAGCTTCTTAGAGACTACTTTGGTATCGACCCCGAAGTTGATATCACATCAGCACACCGCACCCCCAACTACATGGCGGAATATGCCTCGAAAGCAGCGTCACGGGGTATCAAAGTTATCATTGCAGCTGCTGGAGGTGCAGCTCACTTGCCTGGTATGGCAGCAGCTCATACAGCTCTGCCTGTTATCGGTGTTCCAGTGAAGGGCAGTGCTTTGGACGGAGTGGACAGTTTATACAGCATTGTGCAAATGCCACGAGGTAGTTTCTTTCCAAGCCATCCTATTTATAAAGTCTCCATGCTAATGACGAGATCATACAGGGGTACCCGTGGCCACTGTTGGCATTAACAATAGCATCAATGCTGCATTGCTCGCTGCCCGCATCCTAGGTTCGTACGAACCGGCAGTTCAACGAAAAGTTGAGCAATATGCGGACAACGCCAAGGTTGAAAACCTAGAAATCAAGGGCGTTAAGATCAAGGAAATTGGGTGGCAGGCATATTTCGAGCAGATGTAGACGATTGAATTGTATTCAGATGTTACGGAAAATGAGATAGACCGAGAACGATGAGATGCATGTACTTTTGATCTATAAAATAATACGCCTTCTAAAAGTATACTAGGCTGGTTACATATGTAGGTACATGTGCGTGTATCCCTCAATTGACAACCCAATTAACCGACCTGAGAATAATCAATTTGCGACAGTCGAATTAATAATTCTGAGTGTCGCTCGCCAAAAAACTCCGATCGGAGCAACCCGTGACGACCAAAGCGGGGAAAGGCGAGAAACAAAAGCGAAGGTTTTAAATGCCCCGAGGATCGGTGATTTTTAAATTTAATAGTCAAGGCGCATGGTCGAATCTAATTGACCGCTTTTGACTCGAGGTGTGTGGTATTGCACGAATTAGTTCGGGACTAAGTAGTTTAGTTCTTCCACCTTCTCCTCGCTTGTCGAGTTGTCGAGTAATTGGGGGAACGGGTCGCATGCGCTCGGTGGGTGGAATGGCCGGTCCGAGCCAGGAACGATGGACGAAGGACGAAGTCGGATGTTGTGTTATTATTGCTTGTCGAGGTATGTGCTGCCATGTAGATTGGCGAGGAGACATCCAGAGCAAGGTTGTCTGCGATGTGCTGCGTCCGACGAACGGATGGGGCGAATAGCCATACGATAATACCCTGGGGTCTGCAGTCTACTCCCACTCCAGACGAAGCATATCATCGCTAATCATCATTGATGTATGGAGACCGACGCTAGCCTGATTGATGTCTGTTGTCAGAGCAGCTCAGGCCGCGGCAGAGAGTTTGCGTCGCTTGTCCGACAGTCTGGTTGGGACAGTGATTCGTGGCTGAGGGCCCTCTTCTTTAATATGCAATTCAATTCTAGTCAGTATTCACTCAATGAGCCGGATTGTTTACACGACTTCATAGTCAACTAGTCCTTGAATAACGACTGAACCAGAAATACTGAAATAACAAGCCCCCACTGCTAAACAGACTAATGTCTAGTACTGATCAAAAATACAAACGGCCCGCGTCCGTAGCAATTGGTACGTACATAGTTACAGAATCCAGATTAATAATTTAGGATTGATAAGGCTCCGATGGTGATTATTAAGGCGTAAGAACTAAGTCTTCAGCCAAGCTAGACTGCTCCAGAGTACGCAGCAGAATTAAGACTAAAGACTAAGTATGACCAACATCATGGCGATCCCACGCCTCTGATCCATAGCTCTCTCTGGCTGACGGATTCCTTCTGGAACCAACCAAGACCTGGGTGCATTACGTATATTGCAGCAGGCTTGCTGCGGCAAAAGAAATATTAGTATACTAGCCATACTAATAATAATAACCATAATACAATAATACAATAATAACCATCACCGGACCACCGTCAACAGGAGCATGTCAATACAGACCTAGGCTAGGAGGACTAGCTCCAGCTAGAGGCTAGCTGTAGATCCACGATTCTTCAGGGTTGGTCAGCAAGCAGGAATACACATTTCATATTGTACAGAAATGGAACAGTATACTCCTCCGACTGACCAGGACATCGTTTCCAACGGCTATTTAATAGTACATACGTATTGCTTATTTACTCTCTTGCTATTGATATACGAGATATATTATCTGCTCTTCCGAGGCGCCTGTTATTAAGCAGACTAGTAGTCGGGCTAACCGCATGCAGACCGGGATGCAGAGAGAATAACAGGATTACTTACACTGTTACGGAGTTCATAATCATACGTACGGGGAGTTAGAATTATCACGGGATGCGGCGAGTGATCTGGATGCTACCTTCACCTTGAGAACAATGCGACATTTCACTCGGTGGTAGTATCTACATATATGCCTCAGCCTATCCGCAGCCGCGGAAATAGCATCAATTGATCATTTGGGCAAATGTATATACCCAAATAACCACCCTCCAGGAATAATGAAGCCGGATCGTCGGCCTACGCAGCCATCACTAATATTTATTCTAGCTGACAAAACACCCATTGGGCCAATGCATCGCAGACAGGCACCGATCCATGGGTGATGGCCAGTAAATAGACAGCATTCCACTAATTTAACCCGCTGCCCGTTGTTTCAGACAGCCGACGATCTACACGGCAGTGATCGCGAGCCATGTCTGCATGTGCAGCAAGAATTAAGCAGCAGCATCGTGTTCTTGGTTATAGCACGAATTGCACACAGCCAATCATCTCCTAACTCCTAGCCAGGACGGTGGATTGTCGGAAGCAAGGGCGCCACTCTGAAGCCCTCTAGATTAATATTAATATCGGACGTGCTGTAGATAGCCTATCATTTTGGGATACAATAATGGTAATACTGACACTAGTACTACTAATTCTACATTCATTTCGATTCAATTCCACAGGTGATGATCGAATAATAATATCGGCCATCTTCACACGTACTGAATAGTGGATAGTGAATACTGATAGTCCGGTGGGGTCACAGGTGGCGATTCGGGTGGATATGGCTGTGCAGTATGACAAGCTGTACATGTACATTCTGAGCACCCAGGCTGACTGGGCTGTTCAGCTGTGCCAGCATCCAAGAACAGGTGAGACGGCGAACAAAGACTCATATTGGCGACGACGGCCTGAAACGAGACCGGTTGCTGAGACAAAGCACAGTCATTACGAAGGTTTCTCAAGTCGGACACTGTGCCACGACAAATCGAGCAAGCGTTGGTATGTATTAAAGAATATTCATGAATCATGAACGTAATTAATAATAATTTCTTTGCCAGCTTGCGAGTAATCAATACCAACATACCGTATCTCCGTTTCACGCTTTCTGCCGGGAGATCGGCCAAGGCCTGGCTGACGCTGCATGCTCCATCTCACACGGCCGCGCCTGCCCGCCGGTAATGTAATCTGCTTGTAACCCCTGACACTCGATGTGGGCAAGGGAATAGAAGTAATATAGAGGCAACACAAGGAAGCGCCAAAGCAATACGTGGAGACGACGAAGAGAAGAACAGAGGAAAGCAGAGGATGCCGGAGCAAGCCCGGGTCCCGTGTCAGCGTGCTAGCCCGGCCAGGCCTAGCGCGTCCAACTCAGATGAGCCGGACTCATGATGTGTTGGTAACGTGGTAACAGCAGTACTAGCGGTCACCGTAGCTTCCGTTGCGCTCAGCCAATGGCCGGCCCAAAGAGCCTCCCGCGCCGCGCCTTCCGAGGAATTAATCGGCGCGGGCTAACCGCATCAGCTCAAGCAGTGGCCGCCGGGGAGTGGACCATACGATACGGTACGGTACGCGTACCCACCGGGCCGCACGCCATCCCAAGATGCTCTAGGCCCTAGGCTCTAGCACCCGGCCCCGGCTGTACCCTGCCCTGCCAGTGCCACTGCCAGCGCCTGCCTGCCCTGGCGCTCTCGGTTCCTGCTCCCTCGACCAACGACGTAACGCATCTCTCTCTCTCTCTTTCTCTCTCGCACCCTGGCCGCAATTCTCCCCAGCTCCTCCTCTGCTACTTCTCTCCTGTCTCGCCTCGTCCGTGTGCCTTTGTCCCTGCACCTGCCATGCGTGCATTGTCTGCTCGACTGATTGTTGTCCCTGCAGTCTGCTGATCCCGTCTTCTATATGGAGCTGCCGTTCGCCGCTCGCCTCCACAGCTGAACCACCAGCTCCCTCCCTCTCTCCCTGTGTGCTCAACACCCGCAACCAGACCACCGCCTGGGAATATCGCCTGTGGAATAGGAGAGTAATACCTCTTGTTCGCTCCCCTCGATATGGCTCTCCACGTGCCCGAGGCCGGCCTGTCGCTCTGGCGTGGGGATCTGCCCGGCAACGCCTCTCCAGACCCTCACTCGAAGCCGAACCAGATAATGCGTCTCAATCTCGCCCAAAATACACTGGACGAACTGGTCGACGCCCTCAGAAAGGACCAGAAAGCTCGCCTACGATTAGGCAAACACCAAACCCTCTACTACGGCTCCAAGTCTCAGCATTTCCACTCCTCCATCGAGCACCAGCGGTCCGAACTCTATCGAACCAACGCCTCCGACCGAGGGAATCTATACTTTTCTGGCCTTCTCAGTCATAGTCTGGAGGTGCAAAAAGCAAAAGAAGCGACCTCCGCTACAGACGAAGCCCTGGCCAATCTGGAGCAAAGCTTAAGTGCCTTTGAAAGAGGCAAGGAGTCCAAGAAAACACAGCTGGTAAACCTCAAACCCGATGGCAGGCGGTCTCACGGCAGAGCCCTTCTAAGCAAGACCGATCTCGAGAAGGAACGCTTCTTCAACAACCGTTCAATCCCCAACAGTCCCTCATTTGGGGCAGCTCGTTCCCCGGCTTCTATCCCTGCCGTCACTCCCACCTCAGCCCCACCCTCACACAACAAACGGAAAGTTCGCATCGATGCTTTGAAAGTACCGTTTATGCACCTGCTAGCCGTCACTCCAGTGTCTGTTAAATACCTTGCTCAGACAACTCGCTCGTCACAAGAGGACTGTCTTGAGCTGGCGCGGAAATACGGAGTGGAGAATCGAATTGACCCCTCCAAATTCAACCTCAAAGACAGATACTACAAAGAACTAGATATTTGGAATTTCCCCTATCCTAACGAGGCCGACCGATCATCAGCAATTGAAAGTGCCATTTCGGCCTTTGATCGACAACGCATTTCCCCTTCAGACAAGCTCTGGCAAATGCTGAATTCGAAAGAAGAGAAAGCAAGAGGCGTTTGCAAATCAAGACTGAAGCTACAAACTGGTCCACAACCACCGCAAATTAAAGTCCACGCATCTGAAGAAGCTGGGAAGGAAGCGTTGAAAGAAGGTTACAATACTGGCAACGAAACTGATCGCACGAATGGGCGATTGACGCCGACAACTCCAGCTCCTACAAAAACAATGCAGTCAAAGAAGAAGAGTGCCCCTGCCAAGTCTAAGAATACTACCCTAGCAGGGCGGGTAACCAAAAAGACCGACAAGAAGGCTCCTGCAAAATCTGAGGGGAAATTCAAATCCGCCGAGTTTGTCCACGATTCAGATGAAGACATCGATATGGCGGAAGCTGCGCCTTTAGCTTCCCCCCCCACTCCTCCTGCTAAGAAGCCTACAACTTCGACAGAAACGACTAAAGTGGCGGAAAGTAGCAAAACAACAGAAGCTAGCAAAACGACAGAAGGCAGCAAAGCAACGGCTAAAGCGAAGCCAGACGCCAAGATTGCAGCTGCCAAAGCAAGTACCACGACACGCTCTCCAGTCGTCAAACCCCAAGTCACAATGGAGCCACGTCCACGGAGTATCAAAACAGTTCCTGTTACCTCCAACAACACCTCCTCAAAGACACTGTCTGGACCTCGCTCGACAAAGCCTACATCACCTGTGAAACCCTCTCCACTGGCATCTTCACCCCCGACCAATGCATCCGACTTTGGCAACTCTACACATAATTCGGGTCAGACGAGTTCATCTAGTTCTTCGCCGTTAATGGCACAGATATCAAAGCAACCAAAGACAAAGCCAGCACCGATTGCGAAGCCGAAAGATAGCGTGCGGTCCAATGGAACAGCTAAGCCTTCGTCCGACAGAGCAAACACTCTGAAACGAAAGACTTTACCTGAGCAGACACCAGCCGGCCGTATGAACGGACACAGCGACGATATCAAACGTCGGCGACCAATGTCTCCAGCTGGTACCAGCTCTGGCAGTGCATCACCGCCACTTAACCGGGACCAACTTCGGCAACAACTGCGGCAAAAATCAATGGATTTCAAAAAGCTATACTCCAAGTACCGCAGCCTGCACGATTCTGTTGCGAACCAAATGGACCCTACGCCGTCTGATTTGAGCCGCTTGAAGCAAATGCATGCTCGGGTACAGCGAACAAAGAAGGAAATCTGGGACGAAGACCGGAGATTACGGGGATACCAAGGGTGACTGGATTACATCTTCATTATTGGCATACTATTGTTATCTAAAAAGACCTTAAGAAATAGTCTTGGTTCGGCGCAGGGGGTTTCTTGACATGTTTACTACGGTGATTTCTGCCTTGTACATAGGAAGCCTAGGACACATCCGTAGTAAGACAGATATTATGAAATAAGAATTTCCCGCCGTGCTCAATGATAATCAGTTGTTTACCTTGTGATGCTTGTACATATATAATACTCCTCCACAATAGCCCAAAAAACAAATACCCCAGACAATATATTAACTAACTTTAGTTGTTATTTATTATTATTAATTAGTGGAGTCTGCGGGCCGGTTGACTTGGCCGTTTCGCGCGGGCACGTGGCAGGTAGCTGCTGACTCAGCCTTGCTGTGTAAGTTACTTTACCGTACCAGGAATCGCTCCCAATACGGCGGCAGTTATTTATCTTCTTGGCAGAGTCGACGTCATGGAAAGGCCGTCTAACTATTAACATTAAACTCGACTGATTCGTCTGTGCCAATGATCATCGCCCTTGCTCAACGCGCCGCTTCGCTTGCTTGATACCTGCAATTGCACTGTCAAGGACTGCTTTCTGCCTGGGTTGCATAGTCAATTGGCGCCAGCAAGGAAACGGCGTGGGAAGTGGAAAAGATAGGAAACATGGCGCCGCAAAAGGGCCCAGAGTCGGGAAGAAGAAATCCCACGGTCTTGGTGAGTGCATTGAAATTTGTCAAATATGACGCCGTATTCTGTCAGACAGTGTGCTGATGCTACTTTAATAGGTCACCGACTCTCGTGACCAACAATCCCAACGGCAACCTCGACGACCTCTCCAGCCCGCAACTCGCCTGATCACTGTCGACAATGTCCTCCAGTACGCCTCCGATATTCCCTCAATGCAACAACGCCGCACGCCCCAGCAACGCCCGCAAATGAGACCCCGGTCGCGTCTTTCAGCATCGGCTGGTATCAGTGGAGCGTCTGGAGCGAATGTCGGCGGCGGGACAGCTGGCACAGCAGGAAGGCTGGCTGCTCAAGCGCGTCTGCCACCGCGCTCGACCAAGGTGACTGAAAAGCTAGTCCTCTTACCAGAAACACACTCCGAAGATGCGGAAGAAGTGGACGACGAGGAGCTGCAAGCCGCGGACGAGGAACTCGTTCAAAGATTAGCCCAGGAACGGAATCTCGACCCGGAGACGCTCCGGCAGCGACTCGAGTTGGCCGCACAACAGCAGAGGCTTCGCGGGGATTTTGGCGTCGATAATGACCTTGCGCCATTACTGGCTGAAGAAGAGGCGTTGCGTCGGCGGTTGGTGTCGCCAGAGAAAGCGAAGAGCTATGCAGAGAGACTGCCCAAGGCGCGACGGGCAGAGAAATTGCCTCGCGTGACGGCGTACTGTACGGCGCAGGGCTTCAAAATGGGCGCGACGGCGGCGTTTGTCAAAGAGTGGCATGGCGCGAGGACCAAATTGTATGATGATTGTCTTTATACCGCTTACCATCTCCCGTTACTTTCAGGTCGAGGAGGGTATAGACTACGGAGTAGTCCGGTGTTGAAGGATGTTGGAGGGAAGATCGTGCTGGATGAGGAGATTGAGCGTAACGAACGGAGAGATTATCATGACGAATACGACGTGGAAGAGCACGAGCACTCTGTTGGCGGCCGACGGGATAACCAAAGTGGTGATGTTGTTGACGACGAGCAGAACCAAAGTCGACATGTCGATAGCAGCGATGGTGATAGCGAGGATCGGCCGTCTAGTGGAGAGCATGATGAGGTACTGAAAACAGACAATAATGATAAACAGCCAACAAGAACCGTCGTTCGCCGCATCTCTCCAAACGCATTCAACTACGCCGAGATGTTCGTTTTCAGTTACGGGGTTGTGGTGTTTTGGAATTTCACAGAACGTCAAGAAAAGGATATGCTTGCCGACCTCACCTTCTCGTCCTCGAGCACCACGGGCGGCGGCCCCTCGGTTCCTCTCGCAACGCTGGCACTACCAGAAGAAGACTTTGAGACTGAAGAGTTTCATTTTGAGTATTCAACCGAGATTTCGCGGCCGCGCGTGTACAATGACATGATCACGTTGCGCTCTGGGGATCATATGATCAAACTCGCCATTTCACACGGAATTGCACAGAGCACGAAACTCTGTTTCTTCGAAGAGGCCATGTCCAAGGAAATGACCGAGGCCAAGGATATCCCCCGCCGGCTGGCTATGACGGGAAAGCTGGGCATGAAGCGTGACGAAGTGTTTCGCATATTAGGGCGGCTCTTTAAAAGCAGAGTTGAGGTTAATCTCTGTACGCCTATTTTTTTCTTTTCACCCATTATTAGAACTACAGACTAACTCATTCATAAAGCATCTAACATGCTCGATGTCCCAACCTTCTTCTGGGAATCCGAACCAACCCTTTACCCGCTATACATCGCTGTGCGCGAGTATCTCGAGATCAAGCCGCGCATTCAGGTCCTGAACGAACGATGTCGCGTGTTTCTCGATTTGACCGAGATATTATCCGACTCAATAGCCGACAACAACGAATCCCGTACGCCCCCGCCCCCCCCCTCCTCTTTCCTTCTCTATATAGGCTTGTAGCTAACGCGTGATAGATCAAACATGGATCATCATCATCCTAATCGTCATCTCCATCCTGATCACCACGGGCGAAGTCATCCTGCGCTTCGGCCTACTATCTAGCAACCACGCGGCTGCGAACCCGATGGGCCCGTCATTTGCGTCAAAGGTGGTGATGAATTTGTTCGGTCGGGCGGGTTCTGTTGCTAAGACGGCGGAGTGTGTGTGTCCGGCTGGATTGGGGGGTGGCAATTCGAGTGGGTTGATGATTTGAGAATATGCTACTGGGGTTGACATCAATTGTCTGGCATGGCGTTAGGGTATGGTGTATATGCAAGGGTTGGGTGTATCATACTAGCGTATTTTAATATACAGTTACTGTCTTGAGAACATTAAATTTGACATATTCAAACACTATATATATGCTACATCGTTCAATTCTACCATCAAACATACATCAGTTGAGATATATAATAGTGCATCAATTCAAATTGATATAGATAGGAATATATTAGGTGAAGTTATATATAAGTCAGTTACGAAACGCCACCAAGGAAATGAATAAACCCAGCGACCAGTCTATCCAGTCCAAACTATCATACTAACAAAAGAAATCATAATCAAGATGGTCACACCATACTCCCACTCCTCCCAGTGCAAATGCTTGCTTGTATGTTCCATTTTCTGTTATTTTCGAACATGGTATCTTGGAAATCAAATGCAACGCGGAAAAAATACAAATCTGGAAACGACGATGAGGGGAATCTCTGCAACGGATAATACGGATATCACGGATAACACGATCATAAAAGAGGCATGTAAAGTGCAAACAATTTTCGATTCGGTTGATCTCGAACCGTGGTTGGTAACTGGTTAAACAGCCGTAGACCAGGCGTCACCGATTCTCGGCTTCATTTCGTAGTTCTCGGGTTCGGTGCTGCCTGGTCGTCGAATGGTCGAGTTGGGAAAGTACATGTGCTGAGGCATTCCACTTGGATACACTGTACCGTTCGGCTCAGGATAGTTGTAGTCGTGCGCAGACCCCGGAGAGGGAATGCTACCATGGGATGGGGACGCCCAGCCCATACTCGACATGTGGGGACTACCCGTGACACTGCCAGGTCGATGGTCGTTGTTCGCTGGAGGCTCGAGTGGCTGCGGCGGTCCGTAACCAGTCGGATGAGACGTCATCGAAGGACGTGGGTGGCTGCTATAACTCGACAAAGAAGGCGACGTCGCAGCAGGAGAAGCGCGAGGGCTGCCCTGTGGGAAGTCGCTCCGTACGTGCGGTGGGATCGATCCATTGGGCATGTAGTACTCATTACCAGGACGGAGCACATTCAGTGGCGGAAGCTCGCTACCCAGCCCCATTGACATCTGCTGCCCTGGAGAAGGCGTGGATTGGCCAGATCCGGTCTCTGAGTACATATTATCGGAACGAGTCCCGCGTTCCTTGTTCTGCCGCAGGCTAGCCTCAGTCTGAGCAGCAGCTTCTTCAATAGTCCCAGTGTGATGGTTCTGGTGGCGAGTGAGCGTGGTGCGGCGGGTAAAGGTTTTCTGGCAGTTGGCGTAAGGGCATTTGTACGGGCGCTTGCCAGAATGAATTCGACGATGCCGAGCTAGAGAAGAGGAATCACTGAATGGCTAAAACAGATCAGTTTCTGATTCTTTCCATTGGAATGGCTAATTTACCTTCCCACAGCGCTCGCACATGTGCGGTTTTTCTCCCGTATGAACACGCGAATGGACTGTCAACGCGGACCGCTGAATGAACTGTTTCCCACAACCGGGCCACTCGCATGCGTGTGGTCGAACGCCGGTATGAATACGTTCTGCCGTAGTTGATTAGTAATGTGTAGTTGTTTTATTACCTCAGATAGTACGTACCATGACGGGCAAGATCACTGCGGCGAGCAAAGCCTTTTTGACACGTCGAGCAGTGAAAAATTCTAGGAGCTGGTTCTGCTCCTGACCGAGTTTGTTGTACCGGTGGCGGAGCAGGAGCCATTTGTTGTGGGTTTGGGGCAAAGCCGCCGTGCATGTATGCGTTTGGCATCAGAGGCACACCGTTTCCTGGATGAGGCATTCCTTGAGGCGCCACATGGGCCATTTGATGCATAGGTTGGCCAGGCGGATAACCGAGGACGGTGTGGTCACCGGGTTGGGAAGTTGTGTGGTCACTCATTTCCTGAGCGTGGAACTGGACAGCTTGAGCGAGCTGTGCTTGTAAATGGGGATCGGCAGCAAGGGCGGCAGAGGCTTTTCTATTCAGTATGGTCGTGATCTCCATGACCTGCCTCAGCAGGCAGGTATGAAGTCGAGATCAAGGTCGGCTCGCAAGACGTCGAGAGGCAGACCTCAGCACTTTCGGCAGAGCCCGGATTGTCCAGGCGAATTGTTCGAGCAAAGCGAGCCAAGTGAAGCGACAATCTGTTCAGGATGAGGATTTGGTGGAGCTGGCCAGGTCGTTACGGCGGAATGTAGCGCGTGCGCGTCTCGAACACGTTTATGGCAGTCGATCAGCGGTGTCGATAACTAGAACATGAAAGAGTTAGAATGTGCGGCTTCAATGGAGAAGCAGTCTGGCTCACGTCGTCTTTTTACCCTGTCTCGAAGAGTCGAGCAGATTTTGATAGTAGATCTGAAACAAGATAGGTCAGTAAAATGCAAATCGGCCGGCGGACGACCCAGACCAAACAGCCAAAGAATGCGATAAAAGTAAGAATTTGGGTAGGAGACCGGGCGACGAGATCAAAGAAATCGGGGCAAGCAGCCACGTACCAGGCGGGAAAGGGGCTGTAAACACGCCAGGCTGGTCGAGTTGGGCAGTAAATAGAATGGCTCGAAATCGATGGGATGAACAGACAATGGGACAGATGAAGGACGAGAGTTGCTGCTGTGTTGTGTTGTTGTTGAACGATGCTGGGCGGAGGCGGTCGAGGACAAAAAAGTAAGGCGCGGTAATAATACGGTACGGTACGGTACGACAGGGCACGGCTAGTTCGTACCGACAGGCGATGACGATGACGATGACGCTGATTCTTGTTCTTCTTTTCTTGTCGCGTCAACATCAGAATATTGACATTGATATTGACATTGACATTGATATTGATGTTGATATTACTCTTAGCGGGCGAGATGGTGGGAGAGGATAGAGTGCTGGTCAGGGGCGGTGGCCACAGGAGGGACTGGGCGAGTGATATAATAATAACAGACAGGCAGGCAAAGTGGAAACAAAGGAGGCGGTGTTTTGCGTCGAAGCAAATGCTCTTTTCTTTTCTTCTTCCTAATGAGGCCCCTGTCCATCACAACCACAGTCGAGCAGGCCGGTGGCCACCGCGACTACTTAGTACGCTTGCTTAGCACGTACTTCCCTGGTACTGGCTAGTGCGACCCCGAGCTGTGGATACGATCTGCTGGAACACGAGACTCTTTCGCATCCAGATGCATGAACCTATTCGCTGGTATTCTTGCCATAGCCGTGTCTAGGCGTCTTACTGGCTCTGTCATCCCGGCGAGCGAACGACTAGCGAGGTTTCTTCGGAAGATAGGGGGCAATAATAGGACGAAACGAAGGAGGGTCCTGTAGGTGTCAGGGGCTGAGACCAGCGGCGGAAGGGAGAATAGGATGGCCATGCGACTATTGTAGTATGGTCTACGGCCTCGCGCCCCATCGCCTGAATTTAACTTTGGCTTGGGCGTTGGTTCGAGAAGGCCTCTAGAAGGATTACTATCTTGTCGCCTTGTGCTAGGCTGCAAGCGTAGGTAGGCCGTTGGGTCTGAAACACCCTGTTCTCATGCATGCACGGCCAGCCCTGAAACGAGCTGGACACTGCATTCCCTCCGGGATAATCAATTGGTGCTTACTACTAATAAATAGTATTCTTCCCTTGTAGAAGTTCTCCAGCTACCTCCTTTAATTGCACCCTGGAACGATGCCATAAGGTCTGTGTCAGAGCTGATACCACCGTTAATTCGGACGCAGATTCCACAACGTGGTCAAAACACAAACATGAATAGAACATGAATCATACTAACTTTAATAATAATTTTAGTAAATAATAAAAAATGTAATAATACCAACAATAATTATGGATGCAACCCTCGTCCGCGCTAGCCCCAACCATCCGGATGCATGGACTGTATATGGATCACGATTGAGGACGGCCTTCTAGAAGACGCGAAGAAGGAGTGGAGCTGCTTACTCTTTTTTGGCCCCTTTCATCATTCATGTTATCATTCACTATTCGTACAGTAATTAGAATCACTTAGTGACTGGTGAGGCCGTTCGTGCTTCCACGACTGAAGGAGGTATTCGTCATACTAGCATAGTTATTGCTTCGTGGATCCTATCGACAGGGAGTCTAGCATGGATCTTTAATCATACAGCTCAACACTATTTACACTCTATATCTAATATTAATACTTAATGGTCACCCCTTTGCACCGCCCAGAAGTAGTTCCCCCAGTCCTCCCCTCCCTGCACCATCTTCCATCCGCATCCGGGCACATATACCACGCCGCCGACTTTCCACTTCATGCCCTCAAGCGCCTCGCTGCCTGCCCGGCTCGCCCGTCCGTCCGCCGCCCTCATAAGCCCTTCCTCCGCCCACCCCCGGAGCTCGTCTGCGTTGACAAATTTGCTCCATTCGTGCGTTCCCCATGGCACTACGCCGATCGGCCACGGCGCCTCGGCCACCATCTTGTTCACCACAAACGACGGTATCGTGCGCGCGATAGTCGAGCCAATGAGCCACCCACCAGGCCGGAGCAGTCGGAGGCAGTGCGTCAAAAAGCTGGACGGCGAGGATGTGACCGGGTCGACATGCTCGATGACTTCAAAGAGGGTAATGACGTCGAACTCGCGGTTTGGAGGAGACGCGTGTTCCGTATCTGAAATTGTACTGTTGCCAAGCGTCTCTACCGTAGTGTTCTCATATCGAAATGCGCCATTTTGTAGATGCGCAAAGACCTCCGGGTCCCTGCGTGCATGGTCGCGTGCAATCTTGATCAGACTTGGCGATGGGTCCACCGCCGTAATCGATGCAGCTTTTGTTCGCGGATGGACGTCCGTGTTATGTGGTGTTGGAAGGGTACGAGCCAGAGACTCGGCGAATATGCCACCGCCGCAGCCCACATCTAGATATCGCAATCCCTTATTTTTCGTCGCAGGGGTTGATTCTGCCAGACATGAGGCGATGAAGTCGTGCCGTGTAGGATTCATTAAATGTAAAACGCGCGACGGTCCCATTGGGTCCCACCAGCTGCTGGCGAGCCCGGAGAAATGTGCAAGCTCATCTGCAGATACGGATGATGAATGATGTCGCAGTGTTTGGAAGACGTGAGAGCATTTCGTCGAATTGTGGAGGAGGGTACGCGCAGTAGCAGTGACTGGCCGGAGCAGTGAGGGATTAGCAGCCATCGACAAGGCTGACGTTGGATGTCTCGTGGGAATCTTCTTTCGAATTGGCAAGAATTGGTTGAGGAACCTTGACCTTCTGGCCAGTGCTAGTCACGAAGTGTGATTCCATTCATGATTCCAGCAGCGAGAATATTGTGGCGGTGGTTGAGCTTCCAAGCTGTAACGGGCTTTACTCAAAATTACGCGGGTTAACTTTCTTCCGGCCCCAAGACGTTCTTGCTCTTGACCATGGAGGGGCCTTGCTTGACCTGCCAATTCTCCGATTTACAACGCTCTAGGCTGAAATAATCTTTCTTGCGGAACATGCAAAATACTAAATCATTCTTCGACTGTACGCTGGGCTTAGTTCAGACGTTGAGGTGACCACGTATTGACGGAAAACCACTACGCGCTGCATTGATATTGACACCGCGCAAGCCATCGGCGACGTCAATTCAACGTTATTATATGTTCTATTACCAGTATGGAAGATGAGCGGCAATAGCAAGATACCATATCAATCGGCATCCCATGCCGCCGGTGGACTTTTGCCGATCCACGCATCTAGGCCGATTTCATTCCTCAATCCAACTCGGCAGCGCCTTGCGCCCCTGCGCAAGACAAGAAAAGACCAAGAAGGCCATGTAGACAGCCAACAGCAAGTGGCTGATGACAGTCAACCCCATGTGGAATATCTTTGGCGGTCGCGTGACAATCGGAAAGGCCGTCATGCAGTGCATATTCGATATACACCAGCTCATCTTCAACAACGGCATATCCTTCCTGAAAGCACGGCACATTTACGCCCCATCCTGCAAAACATTCTTCGTATGATGACGCATTTTCCTTACTGGGACGTGTCCTATCTGGTAGCAACTATTTTCACCTTTGGCTCTGTAATTTGGGTGATCAATTCGTTCTTCGTCTGGCTACCGCTGCAAGACCCCTCTACGGAATTTCCCAATGAATCCTTTACTGCCGGTGGCGTGACCGCCTTTATTGGAGCCTCCGTTTTTGAAATAGGAAGTGTATTACTTCTATTAGAGGCAATCAACGCTAATCAGACCAGGTGCTTCGGTTGGGCCGTTGAAACTGTCATCAAGAGACACGAGTCGCACGAGGATCTGATAAGCACCACCGAGGTCAAGCCCGAGGAATGCACTCATCACCACTCTGAGAGACACTCCTTGTTTCGGGATGGATTGAAAGAATCTACCCCTGACTTTAAGCGATCCTTTCAATGGCTACCTTCCCTAGCCGATTTGCGGTCACACTATCTTCACGAACTGGGATTTTTGGCATCGCTTATCCAGATGATTGGTGCCACCGTATTCTGGATTTCTGGTTTTACAGGTCTACCTGGGATATTGAATTATATGAGTCAAGGTTTAACTGATGGTATATTCTGGGTCCCGCAGATTGCAGGAGGAACTTGTTTCATTTTAAGCGGGTAAGTGTTTTCTGTCATGAATTTACTTGATACCAGTATTTTTTAACTCTTAATAAACCCTATCAGCCTTTTATTCACAGTTGAAACACAGCCAAGGTGGTATATCCCTGCTCCCAAAGTTCTGGGGTGGCACATAGGATTTTGGAATTTCATCGGCGGGATTGGATTCACGGTAAGCAAATTGTCTAGATTATGCCGAATATTATGCCGAATATTATGTCCATTCTATTATAGCAAGGAAACATAAACAGTGGTCTGTTTCTAACTTATATAGCTCTGCGGCGCCCTAGGCTTAGCATCGAGTTCGTCATCTGGAGTGGCATACCAGTCCTCGCTGGCCACTTTCTGGGGCTCATGGTGTTTTCTTCTCGGCTCTGCCTTGCAGTGGTATGAAAGTTTACAGAAATATCCGGTTGAGACGAAAAAAGAGTCCATCTGATTTTATTGCGATCGGACTAAAATGGGCAGGTAGTAGTATAGCATCGGTATCTTAAAACGCCAAAACCAAGTCCTCATACTCACAAGGCTATCGAAACCGGAAGTGTTGTTTACGGAGTTGGATTAATTCTGATTACCCTGCTGTATATTTAGTATTATACCATCACGCCGATCTAAAATCCATGGCTGGCAACCGGATTTTACCGCATCCCTGCTTTTCTGTGATACAGGGGTACTCCATTATGTGAGCTAATATATCGCTTCACCGAGCCCCCAATTAGGAAGGAATGTGCTTTTTAGTATTATATTTGACTATGGGTTTAATATCACGCTACCTATGTTCTACGAGCAAATGAAACCTCTTCACTGGGCAGCTCGTGTTGGTTATTATGATATTGTGAGAAGGCTCTTAGAAAGGGGAGCGCGGATAGATATTCTTGATAGAGATGGGAGAACTCCGTTACAGCTTGCAGTAATGAACAGGCATGTGATAACCGCGGGTCTGTTAAGGAGAAAATGAATAGGCTAAATAAATCGTGATTTTATAAACGTAGGCAATATTAGTATATCCTCAAGTACATCAATAGCAGGAGATGGGGGCTCTTGAATAATAATAGAGCGATTTACTACCATAAAATACTAAATAGCAATTCGTATTTCTATCCACTAAATTCAATAATTAATTCATCAACACAAAGCAATTTCTAATTACATATCCTTATTTCCTTCCTGCAAAAATGATCGTTACACAGCCTCCACCGTGTGTGCCCTCGACGGAAGACTTCTCCTTGAGCCATCTTTCAAGTTATCCACCCAAAAACTCTTTTCACTGAATCTCGTCAAAGTTCTTGCAAAACTGAAAAACCCTTGTCTCAATCCAAGCTCTCTCTCAACCCTTTCACTACCTTCCTCCTCAGAGAACCAGCCCGTTCTACGCTTGACGACCTTCCATGCTTCTGCCCCCAGGACAAAGAGAATCACTGCGCCAAATGACAGTCCCCACTCCCAGGAGATGCCCCGGTGTTTGAAAACACTAGTGTTCAGGCCCGGAATATACACGGCTGGAAAGACAGAGACAGCCCCGATGATGACTGCCCAGAAAAGGAACTGGTTCTCCCAGATATCCCAAAAAAATGAGGATCGGACGCCATCGCGTTCTGCGCGAAGCGGGTCTAGATTGAACATACTGTTTCGGAGATGTTTGAACTCCCATGCAGCAATCAGAATCAACCAGGTGAGTTCTGCGAAAACAGCAGCTCGAGCACGGAAGACGACACGGCATGCATCAGACTCGTGTCTATTACAATCAATTCCAAGATCCGAAGTGCCATTACCGACCCCGTATATAATAATGACGAATGTGAGGAGGGTTAAAGTACCCATTAGCACGCCATAAACAATCATGTCAACAATAATTTGCCATGTGAATACACCTTTCTTCGTATCGTGTGGTGGGCGCCGCATTATAGAAGAGGAAGCCTTTTCACGTCCGAGACCAAATGCAGGAAACGACGACGTCAACATGTTGATCCAGAGAATCTGCAGCGGAGAAAGAGGAAATACTGAAACACCTTCTCTGTCTTGAAACCCAAGACCCACTATAAGCAGAACAACCTCGGCGACGTTAGATGCCAGCAAATGCAAGACGAATTTCTGGATATTATCAAACATCCGTCGACCCTCTTCGATAGCATTGACAATACTTGCAAAATTATCATCTGTAAGGACAATATCCGACGCTGATTTTGCAACATCGGATCCGCCCATACCCATTGCAATGCCTACATCGGCAGCTTGGAGCGATGGGGCATCGTTGACTCCATCACCTGTCATGGCACAAAACCGATCTCGACGGTGTAATGCTGTAATCATGCGTGTTTTGGTGTCTGGGGCACACCGTGCTATGACTAGGGGTAACGTGGGCATATTATCGATCTGCTCATCGGTCATGCCGTCGAATTCAGCTGCGGTCTTGACTAGAGATGCCGCCTCGTCGGCAGTGAGATATCCAGTATCTCTAGGAATGATTCCAACTTCTTTGGCAATCGCTGTTGCAGTTGAAGGATGGTCTCCTGTTAACATGTGAACTCGGATTCCTGCATTTGTGCATTCTATATTCATTAGCAAGAAGTCTTAGCAAGGCGAAATCAAGAACCCACCTTTTACAGCATCTTTGGTTTCGAGCCTTGGTGGATCATACAGTCCAGCAAGACCAAGTAAAGCCAGATCTCTCTCAACTTCATTACGAGGTAATTCGTCACTTTGCTGCCAACCCTCCGGGGCCGACTTCTGAGCAATAGCAAGCACTCGCAAGCCTTGGTCCGCAAGAAACCCCATCTGCTCAAGAACTCTAGATTTTGCTTTTTCTGTCATTGTCTCGCTGTGTTGACCAACACCGATAGAAGTACAAAGATCAACAAGCTGTTCAACAGCACCTTTCACAAAAACCACTGGCTTGTCCTTGCCTCGTTTGTATATGACAGACATACGTTTTATCGAGCTGTCAAACGGATACTCGGCACTTTGCTTCCAGCCATGTTCCACCTCGAGACTTTTCTTTCCATACCCGAAACGAGTTGCGAAAACTTGCAACGCAATTTCTGTTGGGTCTCCCATAGTCTGCCACGTACCGGAATCGGAGTCCTGTCGAACAGTAGCAAGATTGCATAGGGAAGAAGACAACAAGAACGATTCTAGTTCTGGGTTGACTTCCGGCAAAGAAGTGCCCTCGGTTTGCATGTCCGGATCCTCACAATTCTCTTTGTTTTGTTTCTCACGAGGTATATCAAACTTTAGCCCTGCTGCACTTCTCGCCTGGTCCATTTCCTGTCTCTTCTTCTCTTGAAGCTCCTCAGCTTCCGATTTGGAAGCAGGCGCAGAGTTCCAGGTGACAACACCACGGGTAGGATTGGTAGCGTCATCAGATTTGCTAACACTGTATATACCTACCCCAGGAATCCAAGCCCTCCTAGCGACCATTTGCCCTTGTGTAAGGGTTCCAGTCTTGTCACTGCAGATATTAGAAACTCCACCGAGAGCTTCGAGCGCAGAGAGCTGGCGAACGACCACACGTCGTTTCCTCATTTGCGTCATGCCAACGACCATAGTGATCGTCAAGACCGCAATAAGAGACTCTGGTATAATTGCAATTCCTATAGATCATTCAGTCAGCTAATGAAAATCGACTATCAAAAGGAAAGCCTACTCACCCGTTGAAATCGCATAAATAGCAACTTCGTTAGTAACATGAAACCTATTCACCCCAAAGACGATTATAGCTAGCAAAATCGCAAACCCGAACAATGTATACGCCAGCTTGCTCAGCTTGATTTGCAGTGGGGTACCAGTAGTTAGACCGAGGAATTTCCCTAGCACATCCCAGATCCTAAGAGAGCCACCTTTGACAGGCTGAAATGCGCCGTGTTTGATAGACATAGACCTATTCTCCTTGCGCTGCTTACGACCTTGCATGGACAATGCAATTTTTCCTATTTCAGTGTACATTCCAGTGTACACAACGATACCTTTTCCTCTCCCTTTCGTTACGGTGGAGGAAGAGTATGCCATGTTGAGTCGATCCCCAACGCCTGTGGTAACCTCACTATCATCCCCATCTGGCTGAAAGTTCACATCCTTTGCTACCGGAATAGCTTCTCCAGTGAGAATCTTCTCGTCACATTCTAGGTTCATTGCCTCGACCAGCCTGATATCGGCAGGCACAGTATCCCCGGTTTTTATCAACACGATATCGCCCGGAACAACCTCAACGGAGGGGATGGTGTCTGCTTGGCCGTTGCGTAGAACAGTGGCTGATGGGGAAGACAGGCTTCGCAGAGCATCCATTTTTTGCTCGGCTTGGAACTCTTGATAGAATCCGATTAAGACGTTGGCGACGATGACGGCGGTGATGACACCACCTTCAATGTAATCCGAGACCCCGTACGCAAGCGCCATAGCAAGGACAAGGACCTTGACAGTTATCAGCAAATATGAAGAAAGAAAGGGAGAAAAAGAAAGACATACAAGTATCATTGCATTCGATGCTTGCTTCACCAGAATAGAGTACCATGTCACCCCGCCCTCGCCAGAGAGCTTATTAGGGCCATAAGTACCTTGGGCCTCGAGGACATTGATGTTCGATAAGCCTGTTTCAGTGTTTGTATTGAGCTTGGTGGTGAGATCGTTTTGAGAAAGAAGGAATGGGTGTATCGGGAACGATTGTGTTGTGTTAGAAGACGTCTTTTTCTTTTTGAACAGCATTTTCTCGTTGTCCTGCTGAAAAGGTCTTAAAATTTAGAGAACTGAGTAGTAATGAACGATTTT
The DNA here is from genome assembly GCF_021365285.1 of Talaromyces proteolyticus. NCBI lineage: Eukaryota > Fungi > Ascomycota > Eurotiomycetes > Eurotiales > Trichocomaceae > Talaromyces > Talaromyces proteolyticus. Next base: position 1,837,159 of record NW_025764282.1, on the reverse strand, counting down.
ATAGTTAATTTACCATAGAGTAGGTGAACGTCCTCTGTCTTGGCTAGATTCAAGAATTAGGGTTACTAATCTAGCCCTAATTTCATCAACAGTCTATTCAATCCTCATTCATTTACACCTTCAAGCCCCAAACCAGGGGAATCCCCGCCCTTTATATACACACCCCAATCTAAGAAACACAAACGACAATCGAAAGTATGTCGCCAGTGTAGCCAATCATGACGTCGTCATAAATCTCCGCTCGGCCATCACCGTCACGCCAAGGACGACTGCACCAACACCTTCCTATCCTTGGCATCGTACCAAGCAGTTATTAATTACAAGAGGAGATATGCTGGATCTAGCCCTTATCTATCCACCACTAACATCAATCTCTACTCCTTAGTATCGCCTCCAAGGCGTAGAGGAGGACTGGGCGGAATTGTCTTGGCAAATGCTCGGCGGTCTTTCCGCATGCGTGAAATCGTTACCTGATTCGTTCCGCTGGTGGGCCAAGATTGGCTTTGCACGGTACCGAATGAGAAGAGAGCATTGCAGGTGGCAAAGTCTTTTCTGGGGAGGGGTTCCGTTTTGGGAAGTCTCCGATGTCTGGGCGAGGTCGGAGATATCTCGCTTGGAGAAATACATCGAATCAGAATCTCGATAGCATATGGTTGGACACGTAATGGGTAAACAAGTACGAGAAGCCAAGAGGAATAGCATACAGATTTATGCTAAGAGTAAGACAGTGGCGAGGTGGTGATAAGATCAACGATCGACATGGAATAAACCTTCGTCGAGAGATTGTTAATCTAGGTATTATTTCTCAGATTACGAGTGTAATTGTTGGTTAAGAAGCAATCGCGGAAAAACAAAGCATGTCATATCATTGGTATCTCAATAAAGCCCAAGCCGATCGGTAACTCCAGTCAATGCGTTGAGAATGCCAAAGCAGCTCACCTCTTCTTCCCCTTCCCCTTCTTTTTCGACGAATTCTCAGGTATACTAATTGTCCCTTCAACTATATCATCGCCCTGGTCCTTCAGCTTCTCCGAGCCGCTAATATAAAAACTCAAGTCGCGATTCTGTTCCGTCAAATCCGCATTCTCAGTCTTCAGCTTGGTGACTTCTTCGGTTAGTAGTTCGACACGTTTGACCAGGTTCTCGTTCATGGCTTTTTCTTCGCGCCATTCTTTCTCGAGTTTACGTGCCATAGTTTCAAATTTCTCGGCTCGACGACCGGCGCGGTCTTTTTCCTTCTCTAAGCCGGGCACGCTGTCTTTGGCGATAGCATCATAACGTAGCTGTAGATCTTTGAGTTTTTCGTTGGCTTGTTCAGCGGATTCGAGAGCAGCGGATGCTGCGGCACTCGCTTTTGATGCCTTGTCTGCCGCACGTTCGACAATATCCTCGAAATAGGCGCGTTGGCTTTCGAGTTGGCTCGTTAGAAGATGGGTGTATTCTACGCTCATATTCTCTAGTTTCTCTCGGGGAACAGCGTCGGTCCAGTCGGGAGGATCTAGCGCCGAGTTATCTGCTGCAGGAAGCTCGACCAGTTTGCCGTCGGTCTTGCTTTGGATTATACGATGAACATATGCATCGCTCACATAATCCCACACTCGTTGCGACGAAAGATCCATGGCGAATGCGTGGGAGGTTTCTTTATAATGAGCAAATGCATGCGCTTCATCGTATCGGCCGCACCCAATACTACCGCATATCAAGCACATCCATAGGTTGAGCTCGGAGTGGCACACGCCACATTCAGCTGGTGGTCCATCCATAGCAACTTGGCTGCGGAGAGCGAAATCGTCCAAGGTATATCGGCACACAGGGCATCCGCTCCCTTTCCACTTTTGAAGACACGTGCAGTGGAAAACATGTTGACAGATTATAGTCAAAAGACCCGTTGTTTCGTCCATTCGTTCTAGGCAGACCGGGCAAGTGGGCAATTCTACGAGAGAAGGCGTAGGTGGAGCAATAGGTCTTGTAGAGAGCGATGCGGAAGATAGGCCTGGGGATGCGTTTGCTGCAGCACCCAGCGATCTCGAGGGGTTTGTAGAAAACGATTGTCTCGAAACATCGGATATCCGGGTTGTCGGGGTTGGTCTGGCGACCTCAATCTCAACAGACTTGACAAAGACAACATGACAAGTCTCGGGCTGATTTGGTCAGAATCAATTTAGATTTCTAAAGTAGCGCCAAAAGAAGAAAAGAAAGAAAAAGGGGAAAGAAATTACCTCCATGCTGTTAAAAACCTTCCCATTCCAATCCTTTTGCCATTCTCGTGCCTTTTTCCCATTTCGAAATTTCATCAACACCATATACCGATTCGCTCTAGCAGTCTTGATCATCCGGAAATGACTGACTTCATCTCTCGTCGCCTCCCCAACAAAACCAAGGAAATCCGAGGGTGACATGTATGATGGAACAGCCAGGATACACAGCGTCGTACAGTCCGCATCGGGCAACGAAACATACGACGAGTTGCTGCTGTACTGTATATCTTCGCTGCCATTGTGATCTCTTGGTTGGCGGGCGGCAGACGATCCCTTGAGATACAATGGATGGTCATCGAGGGCGAGCGATGGGGTCTCTTTTGCATCTCGGTACAAATGAACTATACCAAACACGCTATCAGGCAACGTCTGATCAAGTGGAATGTATTTCCCCTTCGTGTGCAGACCGCCTAGAATGTCCGTTCCGATGCCTGTTGCGATCTCATCGCCGCTTCTCGCAGTGCTCTCATCGGGTCGCTTTGCATAGGTCGCCGTGTTGCCGTGGGTTGGGGTTATCATATCGATACTTTGGATGGATATTTGATCAAGTCTCAAATCTGGTTCGGTCGTCAAGTCGCTGGAGAGATAAGCCGATGACGATGGTGGGACCAGACATTGATCCTGGTCGTAAGAACTCAACGCAGTCGTCCTAGGTGAACTGAAATTCCACCCACCCCGCAGTGTTGACGCAGGTGTGGTTTTGCTGTCTCTGCTGCGACGTTGGAAGGGAAGAAGAGATTCGCGCGCGGATTCGTAAGAGAGGGAGCTGGCGGCCAATTGGGGAGTGCCGGAATCGAAAGAAGAGGTTTTCTCAGGTTGTGCAAGGATCTCGAGAGCGATGTGGTAGAAATAAGAGGGCATCCCGACGCATATTCACCGACTCACGTCCTGGAGGTTTGGAGGATGGGTCAAGTGGGCATTGTTGTGTCAACGTTTGCTAGTGACTTTGGGTTATCGGTGGGTCATGTGAGTGGCGAATCTTCGTAAATGAAGAGGCAAACAGTCAAAGACAAATAAAATTGATATTCGCGAGATTTCATATAACAAGATACTTAAATATCATCATTATTATAAGCAGTATACAAACTTGTCCAGCTTATTCAACAAGCCTTGAACCTCTTGCAGCGCTTAGTACTGTTACTCCGCAGACCCACACCCCGCAAGCGGCGCCATAATTCATATCGGATGACTCACAAATCGTATTGTTGGACTTTATCTACGGATTCTACAAAGTTACTTGAACGTAAATGATAGATCGACAGCCCTCAGGGCAATGTCTTCGAATGTATTCGTGTCATGAAGTAATCCTAGCTAATCGTAGTTGATATCAAAATGTTACGCAGAGACCATGAAACCACCAAACGCCGATGAGGCTATGCACCCCATATTATTCAAGCAACCACTCAGTTTCCACCACGTAGACGGAGCACCAAGTGGAGAGTGGACTCCTTCTGGATGTTGTAGTCGGACAGTGTTCGACCATCTTCGAGCTGCTTGCCAGCGAAGATGAGACGCTGTTGGTCGGGTGGGATACCCTCCTTGTCTTGGATTTTCGATTTAACGTTGTCGATTGTGTCTGATGATTCCACCTCCAACGTGATGGTCTTACCAGTCAGAGTCTTGACGAAAATTTGCATACCACCACGCAGACGGAGCACTAAGTGAAGTGTGGATTCCTTCTGAATGTTGTAGTCGGACAGTGTTCGACCATCTTCGAGTTGTTTACCGGCAAAGATCAGGCGCTGCTGGTCAGGTGGAATGCCCTCCTTGTCTTGGATTTTTGATTTTACGTTGTCGATGGTGTCTGAAGACTCAACTTCTAATGTGATGGTCTTCCCCGTCAAGGTCTTGACGAAGATCTGCATACCACCACGCAGACGGAGGACAAGATGAAGGGTGGATTCTTTTTGAATGTTGTAGTCGCTCAAGGTACGGCCATCTTCGAGTTGTTTACCAGCGAAGATCAGGCGCTGCTGGTCAGGTGGAATGCCCTCCTTGTCCTGGATCTTGGACTTGACGTTGTCGATAGTGTCGGACGACTCGACCTCCAGGGTAATGGTCTTGCCGGTGAGGGTCTTTACGAAAATCTGCATACCTCCACGAAGGCGGAGAACAAGATGAAGGGTAGACTCTTTCTGTAATCATAATCAGCCTCAGCACGAGATACAGTTGGGTGGCAAACATGAGCCTGCCGGACATACCTGGATGTTGTAGTCAGAAAGGGTGCGGCCATCTTCAAGCTGTTTACCAGCGAAGATCAGGCGCTGCTGGTCAGGAGGAATGCCCTCCTTGTCCTGAATCTTGGACTTGACGTTGTCGATAGTGTCGGACGACTCGACCTCAAGGGTAATGGTCTTACCAGTGAGGGTCTTTACGAAAATCTGCATAGTGAAGAGATGGCAGTGATTGTAGGAGACAAGTAGAGAAGGGGAAGCAGTGAGGATGGACGCAGGATGCGAAGGCGATGTGGGTGATAGAGATAAGAATGGGAGAGGAAAGAGAGAGGGAGAGGAAGGCAGGAGGGCGGCGGGGGCAGGCTACTTATAAGCAGCGAAAGTGGGAGCGGCAGAGGCTAAACGGCCGGGTGGAGGCGAGAGGCGCAGTGAGACCAAGAACGGCGAGACATATAATACATTTTTTACATTTTTTCGACACGTACATTATTATTGGTGCTATTGCTGCGGTTACATTACTAATAACAAGAGCATATACCACTCTGCACTCGATATTTTATCTGTTTCTGATGTTGCTGTCAAGAATATGTCAGGGCCAGAACATGCTGGAACTGTCGAACAGCCACGCCAGGGACCCGCTGGGTGAGTCAGCTCAGGTGACCGCGACCCAGTGACGCCATCGCTCCGAGGTTTCTCCGCTTGATTTGTCCTATCTTCATACCACAATTGCAGTACTATCCTCGTTGTCAACCTGTCATTCTTGTTTGTATAGTCGTTATTCGTGCTATAGGTTGTAGCCCCTGTCGATCCCGCAGCACACAGTACAACCTGACGGTTGAGTACCGCTTATCGCCTCGACGCCTATCGATCTGTACCGTTGCGATGACGCCATGATGGACTTCTTATCGCCGCACCAAGCGCTTAGGCCACAATCCTAATTAGTACGTATGAGTCTTCGGCCAACCCAGCTCGATGATGCTAACACCGGCAATAGACTGCAGTATTTACTAGTGGATGACTCTGAATGACGGCTAATTACCTTCACCTCCATTTCTCTGACCGGACGATATTTACTACACGAGGCAATCAACAATCAATAATCAACAATCAATAATAATGGCAATGTGCAATACGACATGGTGGATGCAACCATTAATACTAGCGATAAGGCGGCTATAAAAAACTCTTCAAACGATAATATCTCGGCCATGGCTGCAAACTTTCATGAAGCGATCTAGAGGCTGCTTAGACCTCCTGCATAGCCCGGCCGTGTTGCCGATTCAGCCGATCGCCCTATTTGCGCCATTATTACACTTACTACGGAGTACGTGCGACCATCCGTATGTTACAGTCATGGATAAGTAAACTCTTTTTGCTCATGCCGCTTAATCCGCTCGAATGCATTCGCACTACGTGTAGGTACTTCCGTGTACTTCTACATGTAATCTTCTACCTGTAACTCAAGTCTGGAGATAGCGGCTTGCTCTTATCGGGCTTATCGTGCCCCCACGAAGGAACAGCATTATTAGCAACGATAGCATTCTCATCCATGTTATTTTTTGAGTAATTCATTACAAAAGCGGGACGAAAATATTTACAGCAACATCATGCCATCAAGTGAGATTGGGGTATTGAATAGAAATTTCACTACCAGAGGCCGTTCAACGGGTTGGGAGCGTTTTGGTGCCAACACCACGGAACCAAGGACACTGGCAACCGAAAGACTTTGTATAGTAAAATTCACGTAAACGGCTGTTATATCCCATTACTTTATCTCCAGGATACATTAGTACTTCAGTTAAACTTTACTCAAAGCGGCGTGAGCATGACTGAACCATTACCGTCTAATCAAGGGACGTGGCAGGTAAATGGTTTCTGGTTGTTTTGTCGCGCACATCTTGATTCGGTCAAAAAACTCGGAGAGGTTGTAAACACCTGGTAAGGGATTGTAGACTGAAATTACACAAAATTGGAAAAAGTTGATTTTGATGTAGCTTGTGTATCATCAAGCACCCTCCTATATTGTATGGGGTAAGTAGACAACATCGTTACTCTCAACTCAGTAGAGTTAATTTAATCGAATTTAGAGTTTATTGAAACCACTGGGGTAGATTGCCGTAATTGCCAATCCAACACAAGACGTGAAATCGCTCAAACCGCTCAAATGCACAAAAGCAAAAGCTATCCCCTGGCCCATCCCATCTTTCCGCCCATCAGAAATCAGAATTTGGACACCAAGGCATAATACAAAAAACAAATACAAGGAGCTAAGCTTCCATGATCTCGTGACTATCGACCGTACACAGTCATAACATTCGTGATCCTCGTCACTGCTAGCAATTAGGACAATGCGCATGCATTCGCCTCGTAGAAAAAGCAGCAGGGGTGTAAAGTCGGATCAAGGCAGTAGTGCCAAAGCCAAAACAAGATAAAAGTGATGTCATAAATGAGGGTGAATCGTCCACAAGCCAGGAGTGGCATGTTGACCTGCAGCTGATCAAAACATCTCGTCATTCCTTTCGTCTTCACGTCAACGCCATATCTCTAGAGGCCGTAACAAAGAAAATATAAATAAAAAATAGCACAAAGGTGAAAAAACGAGTACATAAACACGTCAGCGCTTGCTCTTTTGTTTGTTCATAAGTCGTTTCAATTCGCACGAATAGCTAGTCGAGAGAGGAACTTGTTCGACAGGCAGTCAAAGTCATGCCGGTTGAACTTTGAGCTAGACCGGGTACGGAGGTAGGTATCTATAATTTCACGGTCAGTCGACTGGAGAAAATGTACATCAAGACTTCCTGCAAACCATACCGTGGCGCGTGACATGATGTCGAACCTCGGTCATGGTTTGACACACATCAGGGTTCGAGTTCAGCAGATGGTGGTGTTTGCCTGTTTCCCAGTCTGCGAATGAAGGGAGTTTCTGCGAAATGGCCTGGAAAAGACCGACAATCACACCAACAGGAGTAGATTCCATGTCATAACAGAATTTCTCCACAGCGGCGGCGTCCTGTCAGGCAGTCAGCAACGCAAGGCATTTTCAAGATTGATACTTTATTTCACTTACCGGAACGCGGTAGTAGCAATCGAATTGCATTTCCTCCCAGACAGCTAGTAAAATGGACGCGAGGAGGAAAATGGTTGGCCAATTCTTCAACTTTTCACCACTGTACACGCTCGAGTAAAGAGCAGAGAGCTCCTCCAAAACGTCCTTTTGCAGTTCACGCCACATAGCAGCCATGGCGCATTTGATCTGGAAGTTGATCATAACTGGAGCCATTATTTTCCCCCGGAATTTCGAGCTCTCGCCTTCAATCTTACCGAGGAAGCCCTCTTCCTCACCAATGCCTTCCACCATGGTAACATGAAGAGTGAGATTGTAGGCGAGAATAAGCTTCAGAGCCTTGCGGATAACCGGTAGCTTGGTTCGGAAGTAGTACCGGAATGCAGTCTTCAACAACTCAGTAAGGAAGGGAGTGCCATCGAAGTAGTCATCAACAAACTTCTCGAAGCTTCCATTACCATCGATATGACGATCGAGGTAGTCGGATAACATCGCTGGTGAGATACCTTCAATGCCAGCAGACAGTTTCATGGTCGACACCTCAAATTGGCTCAAATCGCGCTCGACATCTTCTACCCAGTCCATGTTGAAGCATTCTTCATCCCGGACATAAACCTCACGGGCATTGATGGGCATGATTTGACCATAGCCATGAGTGACAAAGAGTGTTCGTTCGTGTTCAGAGAACCCTTTGATATTTCCGACAGAGAAACCCATTGTGATGTGACGCTCATAATCTGCCTTCCAGTCCTTCATAAAATACCCAATCTCCTTGATATCAATTCGAGTACAAGGCACCTGCCACAATCGAGCATGGGAAGGTTGGCAGCCAGCACAAGGTTCGCCCTTGTCGCACTATGGGATCCGTTAGTCTGGAAAGGACATAGACCAATACATTGCTAATCGGCACCACCTACAGTCTTCTTAAGAAATTTGCACCGTAAACAAGCGCGCAACTTTCGGATTTCACTAGCCTGCTTCCTTTGGTCTGGTTTGAGAGGACCCTTTCGCTTTCCAATACGCTTCTCGACATTCTCTGGTTTTCCGGCCTGTGATTGTTTTCGTACCTTGGTTTCGGCAGTTTTCGCAGCAATCGGACTTTTGCGAGAGTTTTTCCTAGCAGGAGGAGAAGTAGAAGAGGAGGGGGACGACTGTGAACCCAGTGAGTGTGTGGGGGAGGAAGATTTCTTGGAGGGAACTGGAATTGGCCGCACAATGGCAATTGGGCTAACAGCAGTTGGCGAAACAGATCCATGCGAGGCGTGATCAAGGGAGATTCTTCGGCCAGCCGATGGGTTGTACACAGACTCGAGGTTAGAGTCGGAGCCTGGGGAATTGATTGGGTGCTGAACATCCACCCAGCTACCACTCCATGAAGCTCGATTAGGCTCGAAATCCGAATACGACGACTCAGACAAGGTTCGGTCGTGTAGCGTCTGGGTCGGGTTGATGAAGATGCCCTGTTCTGGGAAGTGATCGATCTGGCGGTGATCGACTGTCGCCCACCCATTGTCACTGCTTGAACTCGTCAAGGATCGCACCTCGAGATAGGTGTCTGTGGGAGAACTGCTCTCTGGGACAGCTGGCGGAGCTCCGTACGATGTCATCTCAGGCAGGCCATTGGGAAAGGTCATGAGCTCCTGGAAATCAGGGTAGGTGAATGGCATGACGTCGACAGGGGCCGACATGGCGAGGTATTGACCATCGAGTAGGCCTCTTGTGTCCAAAGGTGCTTGTGAGACTGGGAGCAAGTCGACAGGCGATGTGTGCAACGAAACGCCGAAGCTGGATGCAAACTGAGGAGCAGTTGTCTCGACCTGGGAATACTGAAGATGGCCGTGGAGGGGTTGTTGGAAGGCCGGCCAGTCGGAGATCAGGTTCGCATCTGCTGGCAAAGTCTGGTCAAAGGTGTGACTGCTAGTTTGGAGAGGCGAAATGTCTCGCGCGCCATCTGATCGATGAGTATGGGCGTGGACGTGGGCATTCGCGTTCTGGTCGACGGGCAACTGCCACCCTTGGGCCTGGAGGTACTGTCTCGGGTCATAATCGAGGTCTACCAGGCCATCATTGGTGATGTTGAGGTTGGACATCGTCAATGCCAGTACAAGACAGGCGATGGATGGCTGGTTTGGAGAAGCACGGAGGGAGACAGAGTTGAGGTGTAGCCCTGACGCATCAGGCCATGAGCCTTTCTGGCAGCAAAAGGTAAGCAGCGAGATCTGGGGGGACGAGAAGAGGAAAAGGCACAGAAGCGGTGGGGTGCGTGTCTGGTTGAGCGCGAAGAGGCGGTGTGAGGCCGCTGATGGTTGGAGGAAATGCGAGGAGGGGATCCACGACGGGAGTGGAGGGCTTCCGCCTCGCAGGATACTAGCGATAAGTTGGCACGATTGTGTTATCGCTATCAATTGATCAGGCTGGGAGCTTAAACTGCATCTGGCAAGCCCGGGTGATCCGCTGGCGGTCTGTCCTGCTACTACTGCCACGGCCTGTATACATATCTGTAGGATGCTATTAGTGGGCTCGCTGGGGTTGGTTCTCGGCCCGCTCCCCGCCTGGCCCATTCGACCAACAGAGTCCCCCCGTCTCATTATTGAGGCCGCAGAGTCAGCACCCAGCAGTATGATCTATGATCTATCACGACTGCCGCAATGCGTGCCATTACGGCCAGCATCCCGCTCATGTACGTCGATGTGCGTCGATGTACGTCTACGCAAACCCTTGCCACACGTCGTGGTCTGCCATTGATGACAAAGGGCCTGCCTACCCTGGATAGAGGCTGCAGCGTTCTGCCGCGGTGGCTGGTGTCAACCCGTCAAGACATAAAACACCTACCGACTCGTGAGTCGTGAGCCGTAAGGCATGGTGAATAACAAAGAATCCGGCGTCGGCGGCCCATCAAGAGGCGGGAAGCAAAGCTTTCCATCTTGGGACTTGCACATAATTCGACACGGATCCGCTGCCCAGCCCTCTCCAAAACCGTTCCCGACAAGCATATTATTCAATCAGACAAACTACTCAAAGTAAGCTTGACGGAACTACGCATCAGCCCGTCTGCGCTCAACATTTTTTGGTCCTAAGCCAATCCTTCTCGAGTGTCGGATGGTTTTGTGGAAGTATCCCAATATAGCGAAATGGCGACATATTATCCTGCTGTTTCCTAGTCGGGTTAGATCATTGCAACGAACCGTACTAGTCATTTGGCGTGGCATTTGGGGTCACGGGAACAGACAATGGGACCCCGCCGGGGATGACCCAGCCTCGCAGCCAAACTAGCCATGCACCGTAATGGCACTGGATTGGCGCACTCATATTATTATTGTCACTATTGCCTCCACATGCTGCAAGTTGGCGAGACCATGCTCTCGGTGTTTGTAATGGTTGGATATCACCGGCGCCGCGACCTCGTAAACCAGCCCTGTCATGTAGCCGACAACCAATTGGCATCATCCACTACTGCCATATTGCTATGACCCTACTCGCCTCGACGCATGTAACATCTCGGTTGCGCACCACACACCTGCACAGTGGCACACAAAGTGTTACGACATCCGTAAGAATTGCAGATGCTTTGTGCGTTATGCTTCTTGGAGACCCTAGGTCATCTTCACGCATCATGCCATCACTTAATTAATTTCTGACTTAGCCTGTCCTGGTACCGTTGATCGACGCTGGGGACTTTTCGGGTCTATAAATATGTCATTGTGTGCAAACACGGTGCCGTGCTTGATGGATCATCGCACGGGTTCTCCCAGATTGCTTCTGAACTGGCAGTCTTGCTTGGACCAAGAAAACTAGGTCCTGGTGCATTGTTTCATACAACCACTATTACAATGATCTTCTCGTTCGATAATGAGGATCCATACTGTCTGTCATTTTGAATGTCTTTGATCTTGAATATTGTGCGGACTTGCGGAGTGGCCGTTGCGCCTAAGCCAGGATACATGGCCCGTGTGCAAATGACAGCTGTCCAATGAGTAAGTAGCCACTCATGTCATGCTATGCTCACCTACAATATTCCTGATATTGTTCTTGTTCTCGTATTCGTGGTAATTTTAAAGACCACATCATATTCTTGAACATCGCTTTTCTAAGCAGAAAGGTTACATGAATTGCGGTACCTGCACCTGTCAATCTCAAGAACACTTTCGAGATCTCCGGTGTGTACAGACTGTGAGAGTGCTTGCTTGCATGGTGGTGTACCCTGCCACTTCTTCGCATTCTCAACTGTGTGACGCAGGTTTGGATCACAGATGTGGCTGATCCATCGGCATCACAATCATCGTAGCTGGCATGGCCTTGTATATTATTGTTTGCCCCGAAAGGATCGTCGGTTCAACATTTGGACAAGGCGATAAATAGTATTTTTGCGCTACAGCGGATTGTTGCAATTTCCGTAAGCTCTTGCAGGAGTGAAAGATTGTTATTGAACGTGAGAGATAATCAATAGACAAGCCAGTGATGTAGAGAGATTTAGAACAGAAAGAGCGCTTCCTGTACGCGACGCACGGAAGGAGCATGGAGTTGCCGGAGGAAGGAGCGAACAATGGGCTGCCACTGCCTGCCCACCCGCGAACCACAAAAATCTCGCACCCCAGCCAGACAATACTAAATATATTAAATCAAACGCTGCCCTCTGACAAGAATCACCGCCAAGTACGCTTCAATTTTACATTTGCTCGCCGCAAGTTGCCTTCTGTCTATGCCAGTTGTGGCAGCGTCGGGGAAAGCTCGCCGCAGAGTCCGTTTCCCTGTAAGCAGCAGACCGCAATCCACTAGCGTTCGCAACCGCCAACAAGCTCCTGCCTCGGTGCATAACTACAGCATGACCTTTACAGCCCAAGACGTTCGCATACCATCGATCTTCAAAGAGCTGCCGGCCCTTCGCGATCTATTGGTTACACAGACCAGCACGGTTCAGGACGAGACCGTGGAGAAATGTCTTCCGTTTCTACGAGGCACTGATGGCAGCCTAAGAGACAATGTAAACGTACATGGATTGGCTCATCTGCTAAGAGATCGCCATATCGAGTATCTTTATGATTCTCTTGAAGATTACCCGGAAACATTTGTCAGTCTCGACGCGAGTCGACCTTGGATGTCGTATTGGGCTCTGGCGGCCTTGGCTCTTCTAGGAGAAGATGTAAGCAAATATCGTGAACGGTAAGAAGAAAAATAGAACCCTACAACTTGAAAACCTTCACCCGCTCTTCCTTTGGGAATGATCGTCTTCTCTCATTTTGTGTTCTTACGGATGATGCTGACGTAGGGTCAAATCGGCCCGATCAGGGTAATATCTACACTTACTCCGATGCAGAACGAAAAAGGCGGGTTTGGAGGAGGCCATGGCCAAATGTCGCACTTGGCATCCACCTTTCCAGCTGTCCTTTGTTTAGCATTGGTCGGGGGTCATGATGCATATAAGCTAGTTGACCGCAAAGCAATGTAAGAGAGGCTCCCCTACATGTCAATGTGGATTTGCGCTTATATTTGCTAGGTGGGTTTGGCTCGGGAGACTGAAGCAGCCTGACGGTGGTTTTCAGCTTGTCATTGGTGGCGAAGAAGATGTCCGGTAAGTCAAAATTTCCATTCTGATAAAAAGATAATACAATCGGCCTTTGAACTGACACCAATGGAGGGGCGCATACTGCGCAATGGTGATCATATCTCTTCTCAATCTGCCATTGGATCTGCCTCCAGAAGCCGAAGCGCGCCAGCATGGATTGCGCACATTTGTTAGTGGTCTCCCTGAGTACTTGTCTCGATGTGAGTCGCTATTTTTTGGTGGGCAATCGTCCATTCTAACGAAAGTAACTTCAGGCCAGACATTTGAAGGCGGGTTATCTGGGAAACCAAGCGCCGCAGAGGCTCACGGGGCATACGCATTCTGCGTTTTAGCCTGCTTGTGTATTCTTGGTAAACCGGAAGACATGATTATGAAGTAAGATCATCACACCGATCTTGCTTATTTAGCCATATTATAATTTACTAAACAACAACGCGTTCACTTCTAGGTACATGGATGTGCCCCTTCTACTGTCCTGGCTCTCAGCTAGGCAGTATGCCCCAGAAGGTGGATATTCTGGCCGTACTAACAAATTGGTGGACGGCTGCTACAGTCATTGGGTTGGAGACTGTTGGCCATTGATTCAGTCGGCTTTGAGGGGCACACCCCGTGAGACAGACTCTGTTCCTCCGCCAGATACCTGCTTGTACAGTCGCGAAGGACTTGCTAGGTATATCTTAAATTGCTGCCAGAATAAATTAGGTGGTCTTCGCGACAAACCAGGAAAGTATGTTACTCTTTCCCCTCATTACAACTTCATAGGACTAAAGCGATGAATAGACAACCGGACTCATACCACACCTGTTATACTTTGACTGGACTAAGTGGTCTTCAGCACCACCACTACCACAATGGGGCGGATTCTTCGGTTACAGGGATGTTTGCTTCTGCGTTTTCTTGGCGTTCTATTTCCATAAAAGTAAGTTCTACAGCGGGGCCGGATCAGGACATCTTTGACGATGTCGACCGTCTCGCATCTTTCCATCCCCTGTTCACCATTCCTCATAAAAGTGCGGATGCGATACACCGATGGTGCGAAGACAGGCCGATCTGAAGTACCAATAATGGCCATGTAGGCTGCAGTGGGAAACCTGAGAAGGTAAAATGGCGTCTCAAACTATCTAATTGAACATGGTAGCATGGTTCGTACAACAAGTCATCTATGCCGAACGAATAGCGGTACCAAGGTGGATGCCCATGGATTATCGAAACATCCTCGCTCTGTACTAGAGTCAGTGTAGGAACTGGCACGTACCGGGGAATTTCAATCCATTTTGATGCATATCCGTTGCACAAGCGATATGAGTTGCTACCAACCTACGAGAGCTTAATTGGCTCATGATGTATTACCGTTATGTAGCGTATGATTGGGTGGGGTCCGCAGTACATACATGGATCAATTGATATTCTTCCATAGCCTAGGTATCACGATCATCTAAGCAATTGTTGCAATCGGAAGACGTGGGCCAATGATTTCAAGCGTTGAAGAGCAGAACACGGGTAACCATCGTACCAGGCTAACAGCGTGCTATTGTAAGGAATGTCGGCCTCCACCGCCAGTAGAATCATATGCAGTACTGTGCACAACAACGGTCCAGAGGCGCCACTAACCAAGATAGTATGCATATTCTTAGGAGAGCAGGGGGCGCGTGTATTGGTCTTTCATATGGGTTGTCAGCGAAGACTATTCCTGAAGAATCAAACGGTCAGCACCAATTTGCCCCTGACGATAAGGATGCGACGATCGGTTGAAACAATACCTTGTCAGGCTATGTAATTATAGCCTTTTGATGGTTGATACACACTGCACGGTGACTGCAGTGATGAATACACGAAGCGTACAGGCATGGAGTTAATTACACAGCACAGACAGCTAGGTGAGGGGTAATTTTGGCAAGCCGTACGGCCGCAGTACATGGATGGTATTGTTACTAATAACATTGGCTGTTGATGTCATATCGGCGATACACCTCTGATCAATCAACACCGGTTTTGCCAGTAACAGTCGCCCCTTCGATAACAACAGCAGCATCAAAGCAACGCTCAGTGCAGCACGCACTCACGGCGACGAAAACCACCGTTCGAAATCCGAGAAGCCGATAATCCTAATCTGGAACGAGTTCTCCACCTCTGCAGCGGCCACCGAATTGACAACTCATCAATGCATCTGATGCTCCCTGTCACTAAGCCCAAACGCGATAATTGTGCGTTAACTGGATGCACCGAGCCACTCTATTCTCTGCACTCACAGGCTCGGTTTGCCACGCTCAATACCCCTCCCAGGATGCTTCGGTCTTTTGTTTTGTTTTGTGCTGGTGTCCTCTCGAAGCGATTTGTCGTTACGCCAAGCCGCCGCCAACGCCCATCTTGAGGCAGGCTTTACCCGGACCTCGCAGCTAGTCATGCAACCTAGTAATATTGCTTGCTTCTGCTAGTCTGCTAGTCTTCTAAGCGCCTGTTAGCGATTCTTACTCACAGTCACCCCTCTCTGGCGGTGGGCCATCGATATCTTTGCACCAATTGTCTCCGGTGCCGTCCAGATGGGGCCTCGATTTCTTATCCATCCGACTCCCACAGGTTGTGCTTTTGATGGGAAATTTCGACTGGAACTCCTTTGTAGTTACTTCTCCCCTAAGCCGCCAGTGGCTTTATGGGATATACAAGCGACTCACTAATGAACTCACCACGGGACTGAAAGTTCTGAACACTCTGGACAATGCACTAGCCTTGCAAGTCACTGCACTACTGCTAGCTAGTTTTGTGTCCTAATTTACTACCCCGGAAATATAGAGACAAAAGCAACCAAGAGACGACTAGACCGCGTCAAAAAACCTCAAAAGTCGGGAAGATACTAGTACGCTGGCTCTCCATTTCTCCTCTTCGTCTTTGATACACACCACATTTTGGCCGGAGCCACAAGAACAAGCTGCCATTGTAATTGATGCTGCCGGCCAACAACCGAGCCTGGCAAATGCATGGGTGGAGATTTCCTCAACCTTCGATTTGACCTCCTCGGCGGCAATTTTTCTCCTCTGACGCGCTGCGGGGTCCATTGTGGATTGTATCCTGTAGACGGTAATTACTATTCATCACCGGTGTTACCACAAGCCTTCTCTTTTCCAAGCCCGTCGAATTGGCAGGTGTTGTGATATGACTATGCATCATCATTCATATTCTTTCAGTAGGCTGATGTTGTTATTTTCCGAGCTGTCGTAGGCTAGCCATAGATAGTAATTAGTGGTGTCTGTAGTGTCGTTTGCCCACTCGCTAGTTGGCGCTTTCTTTATTGCTTCGAGCTTGTGTATCCCGTACAGGATACAAGCCTGGACCTAGACAGATTTAATAACTAAATGTCTAATCCTGCTAACCAGAAAGAACGCCGACCGACAGACCGGCTCGCCGCGCGTTCAGACGTTTTTCTATTCCCTTTAGTATGAGCAAGCAGAACAGGCTGTCTTTGACGCCTGGATCGGCAACGAGCCTCGTTCGTCATAGGTTCGTTTCAAAGCACTGGATCCTAGGGTTTCATCACCGGCAGACAGTCGTGCCAGCACATCAAAACGTAAGATACAGACAGAAAGGTAAACACACAGGAGTCTGCGTGCGCGCGCCTTTTCCGATGGATCGCTCTCGCTCTCTCTCATTTCTTAGAAAGGTAACAATGACACCGAGAGAAGCGGAGTCTGCCACTTCCTAGTTATTATTACGACTACTACTACGCCCTTTTTTCTAAAAAAAAAGTCATAGGAAAAAGGCATTTATTAATTTTCTTTCAGCCCCATAATAACCCGGGCCCGTTTCGAGTCACATTGGGGAAATAGCTGCACAAGAAAGTCTTATTGTGCTGTCGCCTTCCCAGGGCTGGTGCATCTCTCTCTCTTTTTTCTCACTCCCCTCCACCACCGTCTCACCCCTCCTTCTGATCCTTTGCTGCAATTCCTAAAATTCTCTTTGCTTGTCATCTTTCGCTTCACTTTTAAAAAGAAAACCCAACTCGTCCCCTGTCAGGTTCAATTGGCAGCTGCCGCCACTTACTGTGTCCCATCCCACACTAAGCCTATAATACAACAACTACATCAGACTTTGCCTTTACAACGCATCACCGGGCCAATTGGGCATCAACAAGATCTCAACTGCATATTCAAACGGCATCTTAAATGCTATTTCGATAATTGTAGTGCGGCATTGGGAGAAAAAGGAACCCTGGCAGATACCCAAAACCTCTCGCCTCGTCGCGCCTCATCCGAAACATCGAAATCGATATCCAATCCCATTGGACCGTCCACTTCGACCAATATGTATTACATTCTCTACCTTGCAAGTACGTCCGCCAATAAGACTGCTTTTGTTCCTCTTTCTTTTCCTTTTAAGCAAATTGATTGCGTGGCCATCTTTTAGAGTCATCATTTAGACCAGATTTCGCTGTCTCCTATGGCGTTTTGCTTGGCTTTTCCCACTTAAATTAGGAATGCTTCTGTGCATGTTAGACTTAGTCTAGTCGTGTGGCTTCTTTCTGTTTCCTTCCACTGTGTATAATCTTGCAAGGATGTCATTGCTGATCCTTGACCCCATCGTTGTTCATTCTGCGAATCAAAACGTCTCGGGAACTTTTAGTTGACTGACGATACAACACGTCTAGGCCTCTGCAAGCGCAGACGTTGGTCTGAGCCTCGCTATGATGCATTCCGAAGCTCCACGGGTTACAACTGTGTGGTTCGCGTCAACAACCGCGAGTACAAGGCGGATTCGATCTGTGAATCCGAGGTTATGGCTCGAGAGAACGCCGCGATGCGCGCGTACCTGATTTGTCGCAATTTTTCCGTCAACGATGGAATGTACCCGGCTGGCCATGACCACGGTGGAGTTATGCAGGGCGTTCCGGTTGCTATTGGCACTGGTCGCAGGTCCCTTCGTTACGCTGATGAGAGCGATGCGACCTCCAGTGGAGGCAGCCGAAGTGGAGGCAGCAGCCCTGAGAGCCACGAAGGAGGTCGATTGGCCCACGGGCGCCGTCAGGGGGTCCCGACACGAGCATTGGCTTACCAATACTAGACGAATCGTCAGCTTCGTCTCTGCTGATATGAGATGTGATCCATGCAAATGGGCGCGACGATTGTGCCTGCAAAGAAAGACACCAAACGAAAAGGAAAAGGAACACTCACGCCATACTAAGATTTAAAACGAAGCCCCACTGGCATAACGATGCTACGACTATAATGACGGCAATGACGGCAATGATGATGCATACTTCTCTAGACTTGACACCTTATGATTCGGTGAAGAGCGGGACAATTATGTTTTATGTTTGACTTGTTTTGTTTTTCTAATTTTCTGCAATGACATGACATGACATGATATGACGATAATGACGACTTATGACTACTAATGATGTTGATGACGCCAAAACCGTTGTTTTGCTTTTCTCATAGAATGTGTTCCCTAGTTCGGGATCATCTCTTTCTCTTTCCCCTCTTTACTTTTCTCCTATATGGACTGCGCATTTTGGACCCATTGAATTTCATGTCTGATAGTAATTCAAATCGAGTACATGTTTCCTCCCCTTTCTCCCATCAATGATTCAATGTCTTGATATTGCAACCAATTGATGCGGATGAAGTATGTATCAATTATGGGCGGTAGCTGCTTGATTTAGTTATGATTTGGAAGTACATCCCCATGATATTGGGGCTATTTTTTTTTTCGTATGAGCATTAATATAATGATTTATCATGCGTGACGCTGGCAGATATTAAAGCCTAGTTAGCCAATGAGAACGCGTGTCGCCGTATACTTGCTCAGGGTGCAGTGTTTGCCATGTTTGCAGGCTGTATGACGTAGGGCCTTCCTCAAGCACGTTCCTGGCCTAGCAACTTCCAGCATGATCTGATTCCCTGTATAAGAAGCGGGAACGCTCGCATATCTCCTCTCGCAGGTCAGGGCAAGGTCTTGCTTGTCCTGGATCATGGAGGCTAAAATCGGCCTGGGTCGACTATGCCAGTCAACACTACTGAGAAACACCTGCCCAAAACAACGTCATTGTCTACCCAGGTTCGATCTGAATATAGCAAGCTCGCTAGTAACGAGGGCGGCCGCCTGGAATCATGATGGACGCAGCACGCATTCTACCACCAGGTTGACAAAGAAGGACACCAGAATCGTCTCGGATCAGGGAACGACCGGTGTCCGTCAATTTACAACGAGAAACCAGACGGATGACTTGCGTCACGAGAGTGATGACAACAAGCCTCGCAAAAATGTTCAATCTGACTTGGAAAAAGCTGTTGAATATGTGAAAGACAGACAGAATGACTCGCCTTGGCAGCGGGAAGGCTCTCAGACGCCTCCTGTGAGACGTCTGAGGTCTGCCTCTGCTATGACCAAGGGTCAGTCCAAATAATTATCTATGCCAATCATCAACTCTGAAAGTCTAATTGCAATCATTAGGCAAGTTATTAACCACGCCCTCGCGACTTCTCAAGTTGATTCTTCCTGTGACAACAAGCGATTATAATGGAGATAGGAAAGGTAGGCTGCTTTTCTTTTCTCTAGTTTTGCTATGAAGCTCCAAGTCTAACTTTCTACTGAGACAGACGTTGAACCCTTGGCGCTTCTTTTACACCCCCAACAACCCCTCTCGTATCTAGAACGCTTGATACAAGCCGAAGTACCACCAATAGAGAGTAAGAACGGCAAATTACGGGCACCAAATGTGTCATTTTTCGCCGTGGAAATCCAAGATGAGACTATCAAGCTGAAGCGGAGAGGCACCGAAAATGGAGAAATTGAGGACCAAATCGAAGAAGGAGAAAAGGACGAGCCTGAAGACGCAGGGCAAAAATCCGCGGCTCAACAATCAGCATCACATCTAAGAGGCGGACCAGGAGAAGGGGGTGTGGAGATGTACGGAGACTTGGGCGGTGCTGAGCCAGAGGCTGTCAAGAAGGATCCTCCCGTACGGTGGTCATCGTCAACTGAGATCGGCGACTTCATCCGAGACGCAGCTCGAGTTAAAGAATTCCTAGTCGATATCCAAGGTTCTCCCCTAGGGAAGATACCCGTAGGAGTTCCATCCTTCAATGACCGAACTTACTACCTTCGCATGCGATTACGGAAAATTTCCAAAAGACTGAAAGACCTCGCTGTCATCAAGCAAGAATGCGACCTATTAGCGCACCGAGGTGCTCAACGCGTTGCCCTTGGGGGATTGGGGATTATGGTATCGTGGTGGTACATAGTGTACAAATTGACATTCGAAACCGAGTACGGATGGGACACGATGGAGCCGATTACTTATCTGGTCAGTTTATCCACGCTGATGGGTGGGTACGCGTGGTTCCTCTACCACAATCGTGAAATCTCGTATCGGTCTGCGCTCGATTTCACCGTCAATCGCCGCCAGCAGAAGCTCTATCAGGCAAAAGGTATTGACCTTCAACTGTGGGAGTCGCTCATCCAAGAAGCAAACTCTCTTCGAATGGAGATCAAGACGGTGGCTGAGCAGTACGACGTAGACTGGGATGAGACGGCGGATGAGCAGGATGAACGGGTTACGGAGGCATTGAAACATGAGCGCAGACAGAGGGAGAAAAAGGCCAAGAGGCGCAAGGAAGATGAGGATAAGGAGACCCCTGACTATTGAAGATTAAGCATCGAAATGCTTTCTTTACAGTGTGGGATTTAAGAACATTGTGTATATATAGACTGATCGTTGAATCGGGTCAAGTCATAATCTTTCATTCAACGGCAAAATATAATCGAAACCCCCATCGAGGATAGCTACGCATTGTAACTCAACTATGGTAGCAGATATGTCTGTGAGTGTATGTCTTGATTGAGAGTGTCCATGTGTGATATTCGCATCTTTTGCTTTGCTGGGCTCGCCCAACCCTGTACAACCAACCCACCTACACAAACCTGAACAAGGAAAAGATAAAGAAAGCGAAAAGACATGATAGGGGGGAATGTAACATCAATAGATAGGTGGAGAGGTGGTATAAAATAAAGTCTATCAATGGGAGGAGATAGTTAGGTTTCTCTTCAGCTTTAGCTTTTGCTGTGTGTTGTTGTAGTTGTTTGTTTATTTTTTCTCAGACTTGGGGCTTTTAGCTTCAGGCTCTTCGTCGTTGGGGGCAGGCTCCTCGCCAAAAAATCGTCTGAGAAGGGCGGCTACTTCCTTGTAGTCTTCCCTCACCCCCTTAATAATAGACTGGATATCTTCATCGGCCTTTTCCCTTTCGGCGCCCTCGCCCTTCTCGAGAATTTCTTCTTTGCAATGTTGGAGCTTTTCGCAGGAATCTCTGACCTTTATTAAACCAAGGGTGGCAGACGAGCCTTTCAGGAAATGTCCCAATTGGGAGAGATCACCATAGTCCTTTTTAGAACTATGAAAGAAAAATTAGAATTCACTTTGTTTCTCTCAAATGTAAGTCCCATAAAGGCACGTGCCAAGTTGTGCCCATGTGACCTGGGCTCACGTGTTCAGGGTAGCCCTGGGCGATATAGTGATATAGCTTCCCGCAGTGGAGTGATAAGGGAGTGCTTACAATGCCTTTTCCATCTTTTCAAATGTTGATTCCGCTTGTTCGAAGAATCCATAAACAATCCCCTTACTGAAATCTCGCTCCTCTTCGTCATCATCCATTTCGAGGATCTGTTCAAATGTGTTATGATCAATGATGTCGCTGTAATGGGCAAGATCCGGTGGACCGTCATCTTGCTTCTTCTTAAAAGTGACATTAGCCGGATGTTTCTATTAACATTAGTTAGAAATAAATATCTCTTACCAGGTCCTCCTTTTTCGCAGCCCGAGTGGGGGGCATTGTGTATATAAAGAGTAGCGAAGAGATTCGCTTTAGATCTCAAGGCTTGTCGATGGCTAACTCAATGCAGAACTAAATCGTTGTTACGGTTGTCCAGAAATAAGACGAGCTTTTTCGGAGGAATAAGGGCTATACCTGTGGCGTGTGTCGTGCCCTTTTCGTGGCGATGCAGCTATCGGCGCAGTTGCGTATTATTTTTTTAGTGATAACCGGCGAGAATAGGTGAGCGTAAGTATGGGATATCCTCGATTCGAATTCGCGACGCTGTCGTAGCAAGTTCGTTCTATGCTCAGAGTCAAAGGTATGACTGTTTTAAATATTAGTCAGGTCCTCAAAACGAGTAAAAGTGAAACGTCGGAGTAATGGCTATGGGTACAATGGCTATGTGACTTGACTGTTGAAGGGCATTTTTTTTATGATGCGGCGAGCATGTCGATGAATTCTCGGACATGTGTAGAGAATTACCATGCGCAAGGTGCGAGGGTCAATTTGGTTGTTCTCGAGGTCGGATCAATTGCGCGGCCAGGTGGAGGAGGGGTCAGGGTAGGAAAGAAGCTTCGACACGCACTTTTTGAGTCTGCTCAGTAAATTTCCTTGTTGCAGGGTAGATCAATCCGTATAGCTAGCTTCTTCTGTTCGGGGCTGCAGCCACAGAACACAGCTTGGTGGTGGCAGCGGTGGGAGGTCGGTCCAACGAGGGGTAGTGGCAGATAGACCGTTGTGTGAGCACGACAGCAGCGCCGATGTGGAACGGATAATAATACCTATAATAGTTCAATAAGCAAAAGCCCCAAAGCTTAGATACGTGCAAGACTTGCCGAGAGACTCAATCGGTCGCTTATTGTTTGCCAACTTACCCACCTTGATACGAGCAAGGAGCTTCCAACACCAAAGCCAAAGCGGGATTCTCGAGACAGGACCTTTTTCGGAGCGGCAGGAATGGCGCAAAATTTGACGGAGATTTGGCGCAGGTTAAGAGAGGCCAGAGCTTTCGAAACTCAGTGTGGGGGGGCTAGTAGTGATTGTCCAGGTCGTCATCCAGAGGCGGCGGGAGAGAGGAGGGGCTGAATGAGAAAAACGAAGGTTGGGTTGATCACGCTTGGAGGACTGGCGGCTACTGGTGGGACACACACTTTCGGTCCATGCCGTTGTTACTCTACATCATGGTTATCTATTATTATCCATGTGCATTTCCTGTTCATACTTGTTCAGGATTTTTATTTTCTTACTCCCTACGCGAGGCGAGTCTCCCTATTTTTGCGCAATCGGCAGCAAACGTCACTATACTATCAACCGCCTCCAAGCTGCCGCTGGATGTCATTGTTCTTGGCATACCAAAAGGGATACAATTTCAGGCAGAGCAGCCAAGGATGGTCTGATCACTTGGTTGAGATCGAGATCTATGTCTTAGCCCCTCTTTCAAAGCGTCGTCAGCGACCTTGGTCCGGACAGTATTAAGGTGATGACATCGTTGGTTGGAAATGTGAAATAAATGCAATATAAGAAAGTTAACGAACGAGAGATATCGATGCTCCTCACTCTCAGCAGGCCGATTTGATAGACTGATAGAAACAGGCGGTCAATGACACTACCTTCTCGGACGTTCGGTGACATGCTGCCTGGAATATCTCTTACCCATTGACGGTGCTGGTGCTGGTCACTTTGCGGATTATTCGTATATATGATGATCATCATCAGACCCCACTGATTTGGTATAATATTAATATGTAAGAGATACGCAAGCAACGTCTATGATTTGAGGGGTGGAGATCTGTGGGTACTCATCCTGCGATAAAGGGTCAAGAGCAGGATGATGACATGTCGACATGTTCCGGTGCATTAGCACGTGTTGGATATAGAGATCAACCAACAAAGTTCAAAATTGAAAGCTCAAGGGCATCCGCAGTTGGCGGTCCTCAAACATCGGCTACAGAGAATACGATATGCGGCTCAGGCGGAATTAGATGTAGCACACATTCAAAAAAGGCATCAGATCCATCACTCCATGTCAAAAAGCACGTACTATGTACCCCCTGAAGGCGGCTCAGTAAGTGGGCGGTATCGGGAGCATGCAAGAGGCTATCGACTATGAGGTAAGCCATGCTCCGCTGGGGGTTTGTGCATCACTGCATTAGTGACATCGTCAGTGTGTTGATGACCGGCAGGCAGTCCAGAGCGAGGCCGGATAGGAGCCGAGGGCCAGTCAGGAGTTGAGTTGCTGGCTGTGGGGGGAGGTCGCTGAGACGGAGATGTCGAGGCTAGGCCGGTCGCTGGTGGGTTGGAGCACAAGAGTCGGCGGGATTCTTACTTGCTACCAGAGTTAGCAGCCAACGCTAGACTGACAGTCATGGAAGAGGAACCTGGCAAAGGAAGTTATGATGGGGGTAGAAGACACGAAGAAAAGGGCGACGCAGAGAGGAGGTCCGACGGTGGGGGCCACTAATGTATACAACGACCAATGGTGGCGCCGCACGTGAGACGAGTGACGTCGTGGCTCAAGCCATCCCGTCAGGCCGCACCAAGCCCATGCCAGGCCCAATGACGTCGTTGCATCGCACAGCGGGAGTATGGCCAGCCTCGTCTTTGCACATGCACACAGCCGTTATTTTACCTTGAATTTACCTTTATGTAGGAGGCATGCCAGCAGTAGTCCAGTATAAAGCCATTTGTTCAATGCCATGGCTTTGTCCTGCTTTGAGACCCCGTGAGACGCGATCTTGCGGGAGCGTGAGGCACTTCGAATGTTTTGTGGGATCTGAGATGCGAACCGTGGGATTGGATTGGCTTGGATTGGCTTGGCTGGCATTGGGATTATGGATGAGGCCTCAGGAGTAAGGCATCTATCTGCCTTCTGCTATGAGGTCAGCGCTGGATCTGAGAGGGTCGTGCCTTCCTCGACGGCCGCCAAAGCCAAGACAGGCTCAGGAAGGAGCGACCCAGCACGGCACTTATCTCAGCGCAAAAGGGGGCCCCTTTCTCGGTCTCGTTCGTTCTCTCTCTCCCTCTCTCTCTCTCTCTCTTCGACATCCAACTTGAACAGCAGAATTCAACTTGGCCGCCAAACTGGAATTCATGCTCCTTCGATGGATCGCCGCCGTGGTGGGCACGACCCAGGCGATGGTCCTAGTCCAACGACGTCTAGCAGAGCCTAGTTAAATTGTTTTTGTCGCCAGCGCAACATTACATCAACGCGCGTTGGCCAGAACGCACCATTCTCCATCCCTGCCTGCCAGTGGCCTGCACTTGCAGACACCACCACCACCACCGCGCGCCGTCTTGCGTTTTCTCGCCTCTGCAACCCTGCCAACAGCCCCCTCCGCTGCTATTCGAGCCTTTTGTGGTCCAATGTCTCTCGTATGATTTGTTTGCCCGCCGTGGAAACTCCCCAGACCTTGTCTTTGCCAGCAATGGCATCGCGCCGGCCGGCATATGTTCCCAGCCCACTGTTCTACTAACTAGTACTACGAGTCATGGCTAGTATGCCATGCCAACGCCCCTCGTTAGTGCGCAATCATCCCTAGCGGAAAGTGAGCATGTGTATTTCTGTATGTGTAGGCCGAGTCCGCCGTGGAATGGTTGGCCGCGGTACCCTGGCCAGAAATCTGTTTACTCTCTATCGATGATACGACAACCATCAGCTTACCGTACTTTCCTTATTCACACAGACTTGTCACTGGAATCGCTATTACTAGTCTATGGGGAACTGAGGAAGGAAAAGTTGTACTCGGCAAATCATGGAGAGCTGCGAGAAACTCGAAATAATTACCGGGTCCACTTTGCTCAGGCTGTCCGGCCTCGCTACAATCCCCGGAGTATATGTTCATCTCTGCCCAAAAAGGGCCATGGATGCTCGCTGCACTGCATAAGCAGACGGATATGGGACACTTCCGTGCGGTGATGACAACAGGTCAATGCTTGATCTTGCAGTTGACGTGACCGCCGCTCAGCCATCTGTAGCGTGACCAGATCCAAGACGTACCGATTTTGTGAGGCGCTTAACTCGCTAGGTTAGTATTCCACTCAAGCCTGTCGGCTTATTGCCGAAGCTTACATTCCCACAAAGCCATTATTTGACTGCTACTGCCCACCTTCTATATCCTAGATTATACATTGTCCGAAAATTGCCGGAGAGAAAGTGCCCTCTATCATGCAGACTAATTTGGATTATTCCTAACCAAGCGTTGACCAACTAACCTAAGCCGCAGTTGAGACTGTACTCTGTACTATTTTCTGATTACTAATTTAAACAAAACATGGATGTGTATCATCAGAACTCTATATGCAAACAACAGTAAACGTGAAGCTACTCCTTTCTTCTAATAATAGCGCTATATATAGATCATAGAACCAATGCTAATCCTGCGACTGCCGCATCGCATGAACCGTCAATACCAGTTAACATATGTCAACTACCGTGGGATTGGTAGATAGTATCATATCCACCAATCCAGTGTCGATTCAAATCTCCTTCGCAGGTCATTCACACATCAATTGACCCAGCCGTTTCAGATCAAGATAGCCCAGCCAAACAAACTTTAGAATAAATATTATGGGACACTGCATTGGCAAGACATTCGTGTTCACGTGGTTGATTACAATAGATATTGGCTTTATGACCATGTAAGCGTATAAGATCATTAGGACCCAGAGTCAAATGTCGCCGCCGACAACCTTGACCATCAATCTTGAACCCCTTTCTGTCAATAGGTATTTATGATGGCATCGTTCTTCGCGATGGTCGTTTTAACCAACAGACTGCAGTGCATCTATCAACCATTTAAATGCGTCGTTTTATTGAAGGGGTCTGTTTGGTCAGGTTCTGAGCGCTAGAAAAAAGAGGTTGGCCGAAGAATCCGAGAATGAAATGCCAAATTGTCGTGAATTATACATGTATATTTCTCGATCAATATTGAATTTATGCTATACACATTGAATTGGTGGAAGTCACATTCGCAACAACAACCAAGTTGACCGTATCACCGTTACATTGATGTTATTACAAACATGCAGCAAAGACGCGTCTCAAGTATACATGTAATACTACAGTCCGGAATGCAATTATACCTTATCTAATTTTTTACCCGGGAATAATCGATTGATAGGTTGTTATATATATTGCACAAGCACCTGTCTACCTCACCCCTGCCAGATATTACAAGTCTCTTCGGAACATAATCAAGAGACAGAGACGGCTCTCAAAGATTTTTCACAGTAATACAGTTTTTTAACCAGTCACCTTGAAGATAGACTCGGCCAGTCTCTTGACGTTGCCAGAGGTGATACCGGCGACGGAAATACGGCCGTCCTTGGTGGCGTAGACGGAGTGCTCTTTGGCCAGGACGTCCATTTGCTCGGGCTTCAAACCAGTGTAGGCGAACATACCAATCTACCCAGCCAGTCAGCTACCGCGATTGAAATTCCCTGCTCGAGAAAGTTACGTACCTGGTTGGTGATGTGTGACCAATCATGCTTGCTACCCAAATCCTCGAGGTTCTTCTTCAGAAGAGCACGCATCTCGATGATACGGTCTGCCATGCCCTTGACCTCACCCAGCCATTGCTTGTTCAGCTCGGCGTCGTTGAGAATAGTGGAGGCGATGCGAGCGCCGTGAACTGGAGGGTTCGAGTATAATGGGCGGATAAGAATCTTGATCTGAGAGTCGACACGCTTCTTCTCCTCGGCAGAAGCGCAGACGAGAGAGAATGCACCCACGCGCTCTCCATAGAGACCCTAAACATAAAATGTTAGGCTCTTGTCATATTCAGCATATTCATGTAACGAACCATGTTCTTGGCAAAGCTCTGGCACAGGGCAATATTGTGGCCCTGCTCGACAAAGT
This sequence comes from Talaromyces proteolyticus, assembly GCF_021365285.1. Taxonomy (NCBI): domain Eukaryota; kingdom Fungi; phylum Ascomycota; class Eurotiomycetes; order Eurotiales; family Trichocomaceae; genus Talaromyces; species Talaromyces proteolyticus. Next base: position 1,809,442 of record NW_025764282.1, on the reverse strand, counting down.
ATCTAGGGGCGAAAGCATCCTTGTCGGCGTCACCAGAAGCGAAGCCCTGGTATGCCATGTCGAAGAAAGCAAAGTGGCCCTTCTCCTTAACGACATCGCTGATCTGGCGCCACTGCTCCTGGGTTGGGTCAACGCCAGTCGGGTTATGGGCGCAGGCGTGCAGCAGGATAATGCTGTTGCTGGGGGCGGCCTTCAAGTCTTCAACAAGCCCATCAAAGTCCAAGCCAATAGTATCCTTGTTGTAATAACGGTATTTCTCAACCTCCAGACCCGAATCCTTGAAGACAGCATTGTGATTTGCCCAGGTGGGAGTCGGCAAGTAGATCTTCTTAGCGTGAGGGTAAAAGCGTTCCAGGAAGGCACCACCAATTCGGAGAGCACCGGTGCCAGAGACGGACTGTGTGATAGCGAGACGCTCCTCCTTCAGAGCCGGGGAGTTTGCGCCGTAGGCAAGCTCAGCGGCCTTTTTGGTGAAGGACGGGATGCCGGTGATGCCGGCATATTCCTTGTCAAGGCGAGAAGCGACGACTTTGTCTTCGGCGGTCCGAACGGAGGGAAGAACGTATGGCTTGCCCTTGTCATCACCTGAAAATAGATATATACTTGAGCCAGTTGTCCGAACACAGCACGGTTTTCAATGGAATTAGAGCGTACGGTAAGCGCCAACACCCAGGTTGATCTTCTCCGAGAAAGAGTCGGCCTTGAAAGCTTCGGTGATACCCAGAATCGCATCCTGCAGTCACCAAAAGTTATCGTGAGTCGTTGTCATTCCTACGGACGAGTAGTTGAGCTTACCGGAGGGCCTTGAGGGACATTGGCCCAGGTTGAGCCAGCGCGCACTCCAGTCAACAAAAACCGCATCGCTGACTCACGCGAGACAGCCTGGCGGCTGGTGACTCTGAGGGTGGAAAGCATGGCAGCGAAGTGTGTATAGCCAATGAGAAAGAAAAGGCAATTAGATGGATACGGTCAAAACACAAGAGATGCAAAGAAGAAACACAATCGTCGGTGCAAAAGGACGAAAGGAAGCGGTTGGAATAAAGCTACAGGAAGGGCAAGAGTCAAGAGTTAAGAGTCAAGTCACGATGGAGCTCTGCAACGGCTAATTTCGATTGGCCGGCTTTTACCCGGCCCCGGCTTCGGCCCCTTCAGGCAATCATGTGTTTGCTCGTGACGCACAGATTTTGCTGGCTTTTTTACATTTTACTTGAAAATTATTGTATATTTCTATCATAAAATCATTGTTATGTAGGAGAGTATCTGAAACTTTAGGAAAACAAATATGCTCAGACGCTAAACAGCAGCAGGTATCGAATATTGACGATCTGTGCGCGTGAGCCATTTTCTAGTCCGCCAAGGCTTGGTTGCATCAGATCACTGACTTGGCCTGTATCTGCGGGATTTGCGATTGATTTGTTCAAATGTATAGGTATCAGGGAGTCTACGAGAGTACGTCCTTGCCCTGCTAACCCTAGCCATCGCAATGGTGCTTGTCGATGCGTGTTCAAAGTCAACATTTTAGCCTCGGCTATTTAAATGAATCAAATATTATTTGTCATGTCATGTTCACGTATTCACCAATCTTGTCTCTATGAAGCATGCGCTCAAAGTGTATTGTATGTACATCTAGATCCATACTAAGCATCGTAAGAAAACTGCCAGTCTGATTTGCATATAGATTGATTAGATTGAACCGTTCAAGCAAGACGAACACCAGCCTGGCGGTTCTTCTTAGCCGTAGCACCCATTGCGCTGTTCATGCCGGTATGCTGGCTGCTCTCCAGAGCACCCATAGCCTCGCGTTTCTTCTCTTCCTCAATCTTTTTAAGGTGTTTCTCAGTCTTCATCTTTCCGCTGCCCTTGCCGTGGAATTGATGACTGAGATGTTTGAACGCCTCCTTCTGGTTCATCAGGCGACCATGCTCATCCACATATTTGAGTTGTACATCCGGCTTGTATTCTCGGTTAAAGACATCTGCCATGTGTCGTGACTCTTGCTGGTCGCGTTGCTTGTTTTCATACTGTGCGTATTCCTCACGTTCTCGGGCAGACATGCGTTCCAATTTACCAGTGGTACGATCACGTTCACGCTGGAGTCTGGCCCGTTTCTCTGCTTCGGACTCGCGGCGGTATTTCTCTTGAAGAAACTTTTGACGATCACGATGTAGAGAATTAAGGTCGGCAGCCTCCGATTCCTGGACAAGACCACGTTGCCGTAGCATAGAAAGTGTGGCTCCTAGACCCTCATCTAAGGTTGACTCCTCCTCCAGTCCGGTGGCACTCATCTTTGTCTTCTGGGTGTCCTCTGTGCTGCCTACATCAGCACCCTCTTCAGTATGCACAGCATTTTCAACCCCTTCCATATCGACATCCTCAGGATTTATATCTGGAGATTCTTCTTTGGCTTCGTCATCTTCAGCAGGAGCAGCTGGTCGTCTTTCTGGACGCTCGGAGAGTACCGGTCGTTGTAAATTTGATACAAACTCGGAAGTCTCATCGATAACTAGGCCGGGCCCCTCTTCGGCACCATCGCCATTATCAGTTTCCATTGGCGTTTGTGAATCTTCTTCCTTCAACTGGCGTGCGAGATCTTCCGGACGAAGCTTCTTGCGCTTTTTGAATGCTGCGCGCCTCTGCATAGCAAGTGAGGCTTGCAGATCTTCATCGTCAACAAAAGACGTGTCGTGAGTCTTCTTCAGCTTAGTATTATTGATTCCTCCTCCGGCATTTTGTGCTTCTGTTTGCATTTGGTCTTCATTTGAGCCAGTGGTAGCATCGGGCAAAGGAAAAATATCGTCCTCGTCGAGTGCTTTCTGTCTGGTCTTGGTTTTCTTCTTTTTTGGTTTTTTCACTTTAACCTCACTAATGTCCATATAGTCTGATGTCGGCGTATCGGCGACTATGTCGAGATTTATAGCCTGCTTCTTCAACATATCGGAGACGTGCTGTCGCTTAGCCTCACGTTCTTCGACCGTAGACCCTTTAGCGTCAAGAGTGAAATGTTTCCGTTTCTTCCCATCAATCTCCTCATCATATTGTGCCAAGATATTTCCCGTGCCGTCAGCTTCAACAGGATCATAGGCCGTTCGCTTCTTCTTGAGCTCCAATCTCTCCTTCAGTTTGTCTTTGTCAACTAAATCCAGATTTTCCAGCTCATCTCCCTCCTCTTCGTACTCATCGATGGTAGCATCTTTGAGAGTCAGGACATGATCCTCGGTTCCATCAAAATCACCAAGCTCGTGGGCGACTTTGACGCCAGCGAGATCTGTAGCAGTATACTCGACAGCCCGTTCTCTCTCTGCAAGTTCCTCGGCGAGCTTGCGGGCTCTCTCCTTTTCGATCTTTTTGGATAACTTCTTGTGTTGAGACAACCAGGCCATTGTATCAAGGTCACCCACATCGGTTTCTCCAAGGCCTTTTCCTTGCAGCACTGCATCTCGGCGCGCTAGGTCTCGTGCTCTCTTAATCGCGGCGTTCTTTTCTTCTCGTTTGCGCTTCGTCTCGGCGTCATCTTGTAGTTTCTGCCAGTTCTGAAAGCCTTGGGCTTCGCGAGACTCTAGGGTGCTTCCCGGTTCATCGTCAGACGAGGACTCTTTCGACTCTTTGAAGACTGGCCCAGGCTCTGCGCCAGGAACAGGAAGAGGCTTGAGACCAAGGGCCACCCGAATCTTGTTGTTCTGCTCGATAGAAATAGCGTCCGCCATGGTGATAGCTGGAACGTACGCTGCTGGGTCCTGGCTGTTGAGTAAGTTATGAGGGAAGTCACAATCTGCCAGAGCCCCAGTAAATATGGCCACGCCAAAAGAGGCCTAGCGCGCGGCGGTGGCCCACTCAGCGCGCGAGTATTTAACTCAAAGATTTTTCGGGTTTCTCCTCTTCTCTTTTCCTTTTACCACAACAAAAAGATCTGTGTCCGGCAGTCCTGGCCAGTTTCTTTTCCTTTCGAGGGGATGCAAGCTGTGTGCGGTTGATTACCGGGCAGTTCGACGACAAAGGAGCCATCGTTTTTTCTTCATTCTAGGAAATGGTGTCAATTTCCTGTCGACAGATCTGAGATTGATGTGCAGCTGCCAGGTCCTTTCTGATCTTGAGCTCCCTTGCCTTGCTTGGTGAGCTCGGTTGGAAAGCTGGCTTGCTGTCGGCGTCATATTCCCACTCCCTTTACCGATTTGGCCGTCGGCTGATGAGACTAGGGAATAACCATGACTGGCCAACATTTCATTACCTTCGTACCTACGAGGTTTTGTATTTCCGTTTTCGAGCGGCAGGCTCACGATGTTTACATGGGTGTCGCCTTGCTGATTACCTGGGTCTCTTATATTGAGCTAGTAAAATTATATCAATTGGACGGAGGTTGTCCATCATCATGCCCGTTAGAAAATACGTGCCGTTAGAAAATACATGGTTGCCAATAATGAATCTATACATCTATACCCAGCACCATCATAACGATTTGCTATATCACAACAGTTTGAGATGACCTGTGACCTGATCAACTATACTCTTCGGTCCTAGAATACCTAGAACTGTCCTGCTCCCACTGGCAATCTGTGTTCGGCCTGCGTCATGGATCACGCGAGCGCAGAGACCCAAGCTGATAGCTTGCGCTTGTAATAGAAGCATGTCTTCCTCTGTTTTAACCTGCAGAGCAACCTTCGCTTGTCCACCGCGTTCCCAGCGCTTCAGTATTGGCGAGTCGGCGGATTTAGCGACGTAGTATTTATAGCAGGCGAGAGTGGCATGCGAGCATTGAGCAGCGATTTTTCCTGTTGAGCGCAGGTGAATGTTAGTCAATTTTTAAATAAAAAAGGTCCGTGTGCATCATTTTCGACAAAAATTTTTAATTTCAATAAACCGAGTGAAAAGAGGAGGAAGAGGGAGAAATACCTTTACCCATGCCCAAATCCGTCCGGACTACCAGCACAAGCTTCACTTCATCGCGATTCCCTTCAAACGTCGCTAACTCTCCAGCGTCGTACTCATCCTCATCGTCCTCGAAATCTGATTCATCGTCGTCATCTTTGACTCCCTGTTTCGATCGTCGTTGCTGTGCCGGTGCGGAAGAGAAGAGACCGAGAGAGCTACCTTGTCCGATGAAATAGCCAGTAACGCCGGCAAGAATGGCAGTCGCCAGGATGTAAGATGCTGTGCTAGGTGAAATGCGATCGGTAGCTAGTCCGGGGGTAGCCATGATTTCGAGCTTCGAGCTGAAAGGTGCGAGGTAAATCGGGGATACTTTTTGGGTGTAGTCTTGAAGGCCTGTTTTGAGCCGCCGCGGTGGAGGCTTGCTGCGTCATTGGTCCTATCTGTTTCATGTGCCCAGCAGCTTCATCATGTCTAGAATGATTGTCTTTCTTAATGGATAGAGGAGACGAGGAATTTCTTTTTTATTAATTCGTGACTTTGAAGGCATTTTCGTTTACATTTCTTTTAAATAAGGATACTATGAGTTAGAAAGCAATGTTGCAGCTCATACGATTTCCAGTCTTCCATTCAAACTCTAGTCATTCAGAGAACCAAAACTCTTTAACATATCATTATATACATTCCGGAGTAGCACTCGTTTCTTGAGCAGAATTATAAATTGTAAACAAATCTTATAGACTGCCGACACTTAGTTGGCGCCATTACGACCAGCAATTTGTCCCGGGTTGCGCATCCGACGGCCCCTAGTAGAGTTAGCTAAAAAGACTCCCACATAAAAATTTCAGGTAGGCTTACATGATCGTTCTGCTGAGGAAACTGATGCCGATCATCATGAGCCAGCTAGGAACAACCGAGAACCCGTACATGATGTAGCCAACAGGCACATTCAAACCATACACAGCGAGGGTTCCGTCAAACGGATGAAGGACGCCTTCATAAGCGGGCTCGGCCTGATATGTCTTCTCGGAATGGATCTTGTAGATGGTCTCGGGGGTGACGGTGGTATGGTTCAAGTAGACAATGTGCAATGGAACTGGCGGGCGTTTCTCGCCTGGGTGCACCTGGGGAAGCTGGTAATGCCATACGGTAGGAGGCGCACCAGCCCAGATCGAACACAGGATAGGCTCCTTCTCGCAATCAAGGTAGGCGAGGTTGGGTGCGGTTGGGTCAGCAGCAAACAGCGCGGTGGATTCCTATATCATTCGCGGTGAGTCTCGAGTGAGCGTGAATTGAGTTACGATGGATACACACGTTGAAAGCCTTCTCCGCTTGTCCACATCGGCCAAGGCAGGTCTTGTTACCGCCGGTCAGGAAGACCAGCCATTCCTGGGGCTGGGCGGAGGGCTCCAGCACAGATTGCCAGTTGCTAGTGGTCAAAGGGGTGACAATTTTCTCGGCGACCTTGCCTGCTGCTTTCTGAGCAACGTTCTCAATAGGGTCCGAGACAGGTGTACTTGGAACAAAAGACTTGACTTTGTCGAACCAGCCTTTGACCTGGTCGCCCAGGGGAATCTGTTGCTGAGCTGCAGCAAGGGCGGGAAGCACCACGATCAACGAAAGAAAACGCATTCTGACGACGACACGGCGGAAACAGCGGGTAAGATGAAGGAAGTATTAATACACGGGGAGAAAGAGGCTGTTCCTGATGGAGCTTGACGGTGCAGGTGTCCAGGCAGAGAGAGCGCGCAAAGAGGAGCACTGGTAGAGTCGGTGCTAAGAAGGAAGTGGCTAGCTGGCAGCTTCGCGACGCTCGTGGGCGCTACGCCGAAAGGGAGCTAGCCGGAGACACTGTGAATACTGTACAGTGCTAAGGCTGAGCCACTCTGAGTTACATCAAGATCTCGATGTGTTTATTTATTCTCGGAAGTGTCGACATTATAACATTATAAGCTGTCGAGCGTGAGAGTCCATCTGCAAGTTTTTCCCAAGGCTCCCATTAATAAATGGTTAAAGGGTCTAATTTGCATTGCATCCGAGCAACAATGTACGACCAATGGCTCTAATTAAGATGAGAGAGCCTCTTTGTATAATGACATCGATCATACCAGTTCACAACAACTAGTAAAATTTCCGAACGTAAACGATGTCAATGGACACGGCCTCGTCGGCGACATGTGACGGTATACATCATCGATTGCACATGCCATGGCGACTAACTAAACAGCCCACAGTGCCAATCGACAGTCCACACAGAGTAGATACCCCGGGATTGTGCGGAGGGTGCTTGTTAACAGCTCAACAGTCTAACAGGCCCAGGGAATTAGTTTATTCTCGCAGTTAGCTGCTTATAAACCACAGCATCCAGACTGGCCATGCAGACGCTGCAGCCGATGTCGGGGTGTGACGAATATCAGGTGCGGCCGAGCAGCTCATTGTAGAAGATGGAATTCAGCAACCTGCGCGACTGCGTAGGCACCGTGAGGCATTTGCGATCCTCTGCTAGCTAGTCTGGGCGAATTGAATATCATTGAGTCATGCTGTTCAGGAAGATCGCCAAAGACAGCAGCGGCAGTACAGCGGAACCCAGCGGTGTCGGTAGGAAAAAAAAGATCCCCACTTCGATTGCCGCGAGCCTGTGAGCGTCGCCGGGGCTCCCCAGTTTTGCCTCTCTGCAGGTGCCGCGTTGAGTCATTCAAAAGAAAAATAATTAGATATTCGTACTAGTATTTCATCCTCGTTTCCCCTCTTCACTCGCTGGATAAATACTCGCTCATCTGTTCTGCATCCCCCATTGTCTCACCTTCCTTCCCTCGCCACAGGACTATACTATACTATCTAGAATCTTACACTGCCGGTGACCTCATTGTTCAATTTCTGCACCCCGCCTTCGAAATGTGCCCTGGTGCAGACAACACGCCGAACGGGCAGGCCAATGGCCATCCCAATGGAAACAGTATATATGCCGCGCTGGTAATGCAAATCTTCGAATCGTACTGACCCTGGTTCTCCAGACTTCCACCCCCACGACGGTTATACCGCCATTGAAACCCGCCAAAACCCTCACCCTTCCACCCGCAATCCCTACGGCCACAACGTCGGAGTCACCGATTTCTTGAGCAATGTTTCTCGCTTCAAGATCATTGAGAGCACCCTGCGAGAGGGCGAGCAGTTTGCCAATGCCTTCTTTGATACTGAGAAGAAAATCGAGATTGCCAAGGCCTTGGACGACTTTGGTGTTGACTATGTGAGTCATCGTTCGGCTGAGACAAAGTGGCTCCTGTCTAATTGATATGCTTTAGATTGAATTGACCAGCCCTTGTGCCTCGGAGCAGTCGAGACTGGACTGTGAGGCGATTTGCAAGCTCGGTCTTAAGGCCAAGGTAAAGAGATCTGCTCTATATCTATCCACGCCGTCCAACTAATGGCCGTTTGATAGATTCTTACACACATCCGATGCCACATGGATGATGCCAGAATAGCCGGTATGCTACCCAGACTTCCGCCTCCATCTCCAAAGTCATTCTGTTCTTTATCCATCTTTGCAACTTGAGTCGTAAGGAGGCAGCATGCGAGATTGCCACTTTTGCTGCATTCGAGTAGATGTCTTTATATCAATACTAACTTGAGAAAATAGTTGAGACTGGAGTTGACGGTGTCGACGTTGTCATTGGTACAAGTTCTTAGTGAGTAATCGCTATATGGGCCCTGGAAACTTCCTGTCTAACCTTTGTACAGTCTCCGCGAACACTCTCACGGAAAAGACATGACCTATATCACCAACACTGCCATTGAAGTTATCAACTTTGTCAAGTCCAAGGGAATTGAGGTTCGATTCTCAAGTGAAGATTCGTTCCGCTCTGGTATGTTAGAACTTAGCTTCCATAATGAGTACACGTAAGGATTTGACTAATGACAACTTCTTTAGACCTCGTCGATCTTTTGTCCATCTACTCTGCTGTTGACCAAGTTGGTGTTCACCGAGTTGGTATTGCTGATACTGTCGGAGTAAGTGATCTAATGATCCATAAAGATGGAATAAGCTTCATCATGTTTTATTTGAAGCTATTTTGCTAATACTAATGTTATCCAGTGTGCCTCCCCTCGTCAAGTCTATGAGCTTGTGCGAGTGCTTCGTGGTGTCGTCCACTGCGATATTGAAACCCACTTCCACAACGATACTGGTTGCGCGATTGCAAACGCTTACTGTGCATTGGAAGCCGGTGCCACTCACATTGATACTTCTGTTCTTGGTACGGATATCTAGCCCTAATTTCGATTATCTACTAACTTTTACAGGCATTGGCGAACGCAACGGTATCACGCCTCTCGGCGGTTTGATGGCCAGAATGATGGTCCAAGCCCCAGACTATGTCAAGTCCAAGTACAAGCTGGAGAAGTTGAAGGACCTCGAGGATCTTGTCGCAGGCGCAGTTGAAGTCAACATTCCCTTCAACAATTACATCACCGGCTTCTGTGCTTTCACCCACAAGGCTGGTATCCATGCCAAGGCTATTCTCAACAACCCCAGCACCTATGAAATCATCAACCCCGCTGACTTCGGCATGACCCGCTACGTGCACTTTGCTTCGCGATTGACTGGCTGGAACGCCATCAAATCCCGTGCCCAACAACTGAAGATTGAAATGACCGATGAGCAGTACAAGCAATGTACTGCCAAGATCAAGGCCCTTGCTGACATTCGGCCAATCGCCATCGACGATGCCGACAGCATCATCCGTGCCTTCCACAACAACATCAAGCTCGGAACCGATAAGCCTCTACTTGACCTGACCGAGGACGAGAAGGCCCAACTCGCACAGAAGGAGAAGGAACTTGCTGAAGAAGCACAGGCCAACGGCACAGTCTCTGCGTAGAGCCATATCCTCAGGATCTGGAAAATACATGTAATCGAATGTCCACGAAACCGTTTCCTTGTGTCTACGTTTCCATGTTTTGGTGTTTCACGGTCTTGTATCACTGGTTGCGGCCGTGATTTCTGCTCAGTCCTTTTGTTTTCTGTTTCCACAACCAAAAAGTGCTACTTGGTGTTCGGGGATGGGTGACCATACTGCTTGTACATACACATATACAGTCACGTTTGCAATCGAATCAAGATCTGTAACCATTGAATGTTCCCTCAATGCATGGGTCGCCACACCACCACAAGAACAGCGTTCTGGCTATTCAGGGACTGATCTGCGCACGTGAGTAGAACGATAACATGAGTTACATGGCCGCTCCAATCGAGTGTCTCGTGTAGTTGACCAGACTTGATAAGTTGACATTGTGGTTGAGTTCCCGCACTCGCAACTTCCTCGCAACGCTAAAGGCGGGCAAGTACATGCCGAGGTGAGGTGCCTTCCCGGAGAGCAGCCGCCACCCGAGCCCCAAAAACATTTGGCTCTTGGTTCTTGATTCTTTTGCCTCCTCCACGACGGGCAGTAGTAACAGTGATTAATTCCAACACCTTTCCACGAAGCACTCTTATACCTTTCTGTTACCCCTCCTTATTCTTCCCTCATATTCCCCCAATCTTCGCCGTGCTCGCGGACTTCTAACCCCGTGTTAGTTCCGCGCAGCTCTTCTCGAACTTCGAGCCATGGCGTCATCATTGGTGCCAGCATCGGTGCAGGGCAAATTAGCAGCAGCTCTCCCACGAAACTTGCACAATGCCGCCTTTGCTGTTCTCAACTTTGACTTGTAAGTCGAGAGATTTTTTGGCTTCGTGCAATGCCGTCTTTTCCGTGCAGAGACTGATGACTCGGGAATGCAGAATCAGAAATATAGTTTTCCTTCTCTTCATTCTTCGATACACCCGCAAGACATTCGATTCCCTGCGAGGGTATGGCGTTGTTGGCAGCCTCAAAAATGTCTTTGCAGTCGTCCGCCTATGGTGCTTTTCTCTCTTCCTTCGAGCTCCTGGCGTTCGCAGCCAGGTAGACAAACAGATCACAACCGCCCTCACGAAGCTTGAGGATAAGATGCTTCAGAAGGGCCCTGGGGTCACTAGGTATCTTGCCCTTCCAAAGGAAGGATGGACAGAAGAAAAGATCCGCACGGAACTGCAAAGTTTGGCGGGCATGGATCACGCAAAATGGGAAGATGGGCGCGTTAGCGGTGCTGTCTATCACGGAGGCGAGGACTTGTTGAAGCTTCAAACAGAGGCTATCGGTACATTCAGTGTATCCAATCCTCTTCATCCAGATGTTTTTCCTGGAGTGCGAAAAATGGAGGCTGAAATCGTGGCGATGGTTCGTATCCTCAAGACTCTTCAATCCGAACCAGTACTAACTAGTTATCCCTCAGGTTCTTGCCCTCTTCCATTCACCAACAGATGGAGCTGGTGTGACTACTAGCGGTGGTACTGAATCTATTTTAATGGCGTGCTTGGCTGCTCGCCAAAAGGGCTATAGCGAGCGAGGAATTACCGAGCCCGAAATGTAAGTTTCCACCTCGACTGTCAAGGATAGTCCTAACTTGCGCAGGGTTGTCCCGGAGACTGTTCATGCGGCTTTCTTCAAAGCCGGGGGCTATTTCGGCATCAAGGTTCATCGCGTGCCTTGTCCTGCTCCCGACTATAAAGTTCACATTCCCTCTGTTCGCAGGTTAATCAACCGCAACACTGTGCTCATCGTTGGATCTGCACCAAATTTCCCTCATGGCATCGTCGACGATATCCCAGCTCTTTCACGCCTTGCTGTTTCTTACAAGCTTCCGCTCCATGTTGACTGCTGCCTTGGCTCCTTTATTATTGCATTCCTCAAAAAAGCAGGTTTCCCATCGCCTTACGAAGACGAGGGTGGTTTCGATTTTCGCCAACCAGGCGTAACTAGTATCAGCGTGGATACCCATAAGTACGGGTTTGCGCCCAAAGGAAACTCAGTCCTTCTGTATCGGAACCGTACATATCGAAACCATCAATACTTTATTTTCCCAGACTGGGTTGGAGGCGTTTATGCATCTCCATCTATTGCAGGATCTCGCCCAGGTGCCTTGATAGCTGGTTGCTGGGCAAGCTTAATGACGATTGGAGAGTCAGGCTATATCGCCAGTTGTCACCAAATTGTGGGTGCTGCCAAGAAATTTGAAAATGCCATTCGTGAAGACCCAATATTGTCATCCAATCTTGAAGTCATAGGCTATCCTGATGTCAGTGTGGTTGCATTTGCAAGCAAAAACGAGGGCATCGATACATATGATATTGCTGATGGCATGGCAGAGAAGGGATGGCACCTCAATGCGCTACAAGACCCTCCTGCCATCCACGTTGCATTTACGAGGCCTACAGCTATTTCTGTCGACAAGCTGCAGACCGAGTTGACTGAGATTGTGAAGCAAGAGTTGGAGAAAGCTGAGGAAAGAAAGAAACAGGGCAAATCTTACGCCAGGAAACGAGGCGATACTGCTGCGTTGTACGGTGTGGCAGGCAGCTTACCGGATAAGAGCATCGTTAGCCGTCTGGCCGAAGGCTTTCTCGATGCATTATATAAATCATGAGGCAGCCTGAAACTATAGCTGCATTTGTACAGAACCTTGTTGGTATTACAATAATCATGCGTGGCGTAAAGGTTCAGACTGCAAAGGTTTGGGATACAAGGTCTAGTCTGGCGGGGAGAATATGTTGAATTCGTTGTCATTATTATGCTATTCATACAATACAAGGAAAGGCTTGACACTTGACGATGATCAGTGCTTTTAAATATGCAATGAATGTAGTAGTACAATCGCCCCAGAATGATGAATGTTTGCACCAGTGCTCAGTCATCAAACGGCGGAGAATCCAATTAATAAAACATTCGTCGACTGACAAGTGTCATAGCGAAATAACACACAAGCTCTTTGCCGCTCAAGAAGAGATTGCGCCGGGATAGAACCGAAATATTAGAATATGCAAAACCACCAAGTTTCCCACTATCATTCATACCGCCTCCCTTCCCATTCTTGCTCCGATGTTCTTTCGACGTAATACCCGAGATCTGGTTTCCGCTGCATATGAACTTCTGTCTTTGTTAGAGGCCGGTCAACCTCTTGCACGGACACTAATTCCTTGACTTTCATGATTTGACCGGCTACATCGCGGGACACGGGGTAGAAAACTGTTGCCATTCGCTTCTTAAGGCCGAGGGCATGCAGAACCATATTCGTTCGCTCGGGCAGGCCAATGGCCGACCGCATAAGAGTAATTCGGAAGTAGCTCATTATGTATAGCGTGTGGTTGTGATTGTCTGGCAGAGAATGAGATATAGCTCGAGACGAATTACGGCCGAGGAGAAATGAGAGCGCGGCCTTGCTGGCTTCGAGCGAATGTTGCTCTAATCGGTGTCGACGGGAAGAGGGTCGGTTTCGCTAGGATTTGCAAAATATCGTTATACGGGTGTAGAGTTTGGTTGTATCGGCTGGGCAGGTGTTATTATTTTGAGACCATCATGGAGAAATTCGCAGATGCTTGTCTCCAATGAAATCCGCGGATGCAAAGCCGGGAGATCACGTGGCCAATCGGGGGCATCTTGACAGGGCATCTGATTGGGTGGACGAAGTGCTCCATCGCCAACGTGGAGCATGGAGCACGTCTCGTCATGATTGATTGTGCTTCACCCGGCCTGTGAACTATGTGCACGCCTGAGGTCAGGCAGTGAAGACAGGCTAGGAGCTTGTTCTTGAATATATACCTATAAAGTTGGATGCATACGTGTGTGCACTGGGATCTATTTCCACATCCCAAATCGCCGTCGGCTAGTTTCTAGGATCTGAACGGTAATTGCGCTTGTCCAAAACAACACGGCGATTCCCATTGAATGATACTTACTATATTATTCCCAGATGACCACCACTGAAGGACCGGAAAAAGCGGCTGCGATTCCGCGCCTCGCCGAGCTGTTACGCCACCCTGAAGACTTGGACAAGATTGCCGGACTGAAGCTAGAATACCAGCGCAAGAAGGCAGCAATCGACGCACAACTCCGAGAGGGCCTTCGAGATCAGCTCGAAACTGTCCAACAAAGCTTGGCGATTCTCACTGAGGGCCAGCGCCAAGTATCAAAAACGCGAGATGAGCTCCAAGGCATCGATAAACTATGCGCCGAGTCACAGGCAACCGTCGAGGACTTCTCACACATTGATGAACTCGCAAGGATTCAACGGAATTTTGAAGCCGTGGTTATGATGAAAAGAGGACTGGAGAGCTTTGGTGCCGATTTAGCAAGGGCTGAGAGTCTCCTGCAAGAGGATGATGATCACATTGAAAGCCAGCCTAATTTACTCAAAGCCCACATATTAATATCCCAGCTCAGGGATTTTCGGGATGAGGCTTTGGATCAGATTCGGAGAGCCAACGATGAAAGCAACGAAACAACGCTGGAGGATTATTTTCAGGGCCTTGATTCGGTTATCGATTGGTTTGACGACCATGTGGGAACCGCCTGCATGAATCTCATTCCACTTGTACAATCCGATAACAACAGCATGGTTGTCAGACTGGCGATCGTTATTGCAAAGGAAGAGAAGAATGATGAGCAAGTGCGGGCTTTGCAGGAGGCTCAAAAGGACCACGCAGAGCTGGCAAACCGATTCAAGTCGATGAACATAGGTCCAAAGACGGTCAGGGGCTACAAAGAAAACTTCTTACAAGCTATCGAGCTCTATGCGCAGACCCAATTTGATGCTACCAAGGAAGAATTCCTTGGCGATCCCGACACCTTAGAAAAGAGCTTGAAATGGTTTTTCAACGATCTCTTCACCGTTCAGCAGGGCATGCAGCAACTCATGCCCAAGAAATGGAAGATATACGCCACGTATACAAAATCTTATCATAAATTAATGCACGACTTCCTAATTAACCTTATTGACGATTCCGAATTGCCACCAGACAACCTATTAGCAATCCTGCATTGGACCCCTAAGTATTACAAGAAAATGTCCAAGCTGGGTTGGAAGTCAGCTGACTTGATACCTAACATTCTCGATGATCGCGAGCTCGAACTCATCCGCCAGTGGCAGAGTGTTATTGTTGATGCAGTGGACGAATGGATGGACCGCATATTCGCTACTGAGAGAAAGGCACTCGTCGAGCGCTCGCCAGATGCATTAGAAGCCAATCCAGAGGGCCACTTCCGCACAAAGACTTTGGGAGACATGTGGCGTATGCTGAACGAACAAATCGGAGCTGCGTCTGCGTCTGACCGTGCGGATGTAATTGAAGGCATTATTGATTCCATGTTCCGAGCGCTTAAAGGTCGTCAGACAGCATGGCAAACAGTTGTCGATGAGGAATGTGCCAAATACAATAACACGAGCCCGGAACAAGCCGAAGGTCTACAGCCATTGCAGGACTGGCTGATCGCTGTCGCGAACGATCAAATCGCGTGCATTGATGACAACGAGGAAACAGGTCAATTTGGATACCTAACTCGCTTCAAGCGTGATATTGAGGCCCTTGTAACACCCAACTACATGGAGGAAAGAGCTATGGCTGAACTGGACGCCCTCCGTGACGGGTACGTCGATCTTAGTACACACTGTCTGACTCAATTTGCAAGTCTCATCTTCACGGTGGATTTCCGCACTACTCTCCCCGAATTCTTCACTCCGAAGTGGTATGGAGAGTTTGCAATCAAGCGAATCACATCAACTTTTGAAGATTACATATCAGATTATGCCTCTGTTTTACACCCCTCCCTCACTGAGATCTTGGTCGAGGAACTGTCCGACGAGCTCCTGATCCGTTATCTATCTGCAATCCGCAACCGCGGTGTCAAATTCCGTCGACAAGACCCATTCACGGAGAAATTTAAAGACGACATCTTGACCGTCTTCGCTTTCTTCCAACGCTTCCCAGACTCCTTTCAAACGACGATCAAACACAAATGGCGACTGATCGACTGGCTTGTTCGGTTGCTAGAGGCTGACAAGGGCGCTGGCGTGGTGGTCGTGTATGAGTCGTTCAGAACCGAGTACTGGGATTTGCAGATGTCGTGGGTGGAGGCTGTCCTTCGCTCGCGCGACGACTTTGAGCGGTCCATGATCAATTCTATCAAGGCCAAGGCTGCAGAGTTGAATATTGAACGCGGCTTGGAGACCATTATGAGCAAGGTCAAGTAGTGTAGTGAATTGGGGTTATGAGTTTGATGATCATGTAAATTAGATACCAGCGGCATCGCAGGGCGTATGGAGTTGATCGATTTAATATAACCATTTGTATGTTTTCATGGCCATACTACTACCTACATAAAAGCGATGATAGTAATCGTCAAATGATTTGTTCACCTAAGGTTTAATCATGTTAAACAGTGAGCTTCTAGCTCTATTAACACGAGCCGTGAGCCAGCGAGTCATGCCCATTGATTTCACATCACCAGATTCTGCTCTATGTCGGGTCCCAACTCCTAAATACGCTGCGACCTAGCTCTACTGGTGTTTGTCCTACCTGACCATAGGCACATTGCCGGCTATAAGTCAGCGCCTTGTATCCCTAAAAGAGTTAAACTAATTATCTTCTATCATCATCTTCATGTATCCCCATGAACGCCACCATTAATTATGGTTCTGAACTTGAATAATATAATAAAGAGGTTCTCGCTTCTAGATTCTATAATTACTATTTCATTCAATACTCTACATAATGAAATTAGACGAACTATAGTTCAAGAATTTCCATATAATTCAATTAACTATATAAGATTTCTATTAAGCAAAGGTATAAGATTTGAACTTATATAAATATGTTATAAGATCTATCATATTCTCTTATCGGATCTCCTATAATAGAGACTGGTGTTTATGGGAATACGAATTTTATTCGCAGGAAATTTGAGAGAGGGTGAGGGGGGTTCTCGCTCAGATACTAATGAATCATGTAGAGCCAGACTTGAAGCCTCCTTCACCCCCAAAACGCTTTCTTCGACCAACTTAGCCCTATGTGGAAGAATTATGCTAAGTCTATGCCAATGAGGTATAGACCAGAATTTATAAGTTAACAGCGTATCGTCTGTACGTGCTCATTACATTGTTTTAACTGGTGGTTTTTATTAACTAAATTTAGACTAGCCTTGAGGAAGGACTATAGCTTCTTCGTGTGTACTCGTTTTTGATAACCTGAGTCCTAAGTGTTCATCCGCTTCTAATTGCTTTTCATAAGCTCAATACGAGGATGCAACAAGTGTATCTATTGGGTATATATGCGTTTATTTCACACCCAATGATATTTAAGCACGTTTCTCTTTTGTGTAACACACCTGGCAGAGGTCAATTATCTCAATTATCTCAGCCCACCAAGTCATAAATAATGTGGTTCATACAACATGAATTCTTATTTTCTTCGTTGATGGTGGGACTTGGCAAATTTATTTCTACAAAGAGCAGTCTGATTACCTTTCTGGTAATTTATACAAAAATGGAAGAATTATTCGGCAAGTAAGCATATTGTTCATTGTGTAAGAATAAAACACTAAGGCTTGGCAGACACATCCGTTCGCCGATATTCACATTTCAAGTTGGTCACGAAAAAGAAGCTGTCATGGTGCATGCTGGCCCATTAGCCGATCTATCCCCTGCTTTATATGCCCTTATGAATGTTGAAATGAAGGAAGCGAAGTTAAGAAGAGTCAACTGGCCGGACGTGAGCAAGGACACATTCACCCGACTTTGTGAATTTGCTTACCTGCATGACTATACACCGCCTACATTTCAACAAGCAACCGATTTCGATGCTTCTACGAAAAGCCCTCAGCCTGTACCTGAGTCTGAACCTGAGCCTGAACCTGAGCCTGAGCCTGAGCCTGAACCTGCATATGAACCCGAACCTGGACCGAATCACGAGCATTGGGATAGATGGGAGGGCTGGACTGCTCACCAACGCAGGAAAAAGAAAAAAGTGGCTGCCAAGAAAGGAATTCCACCTCTAATGGGGGATATTTATGCTGAGCCAGAGCTTTTTGTGTCTGAATTGCCTTTTAGAGAGCGAACTATCTGCGATGGAAACCTTCACAGCGTGTTTTCGGCATTAGATTATACCCTAGCCAGAAATGCTTATCAATTCACCCCGACAAGCAACAGAGGACCAACACAAGACTTCACGCCCGTCTTTTTAGGCCATGCTGAGCTCTATGTCATAGCCGACAAGTACGGGATCGAGTCCCTTCGCAACTTAGTTCTCTATAAACTTCATCAAACCTTGAAAGATTTCACAATCTATGAGACAAATATGGTCAGCATTATCGATTTTATTAGATTTACATACCAGAACACGCGTTCAGGAACCGGAGAGATAGACCCACTGAGAAACTTAGCAACGCGGTATGTTGCATCAATTTTGGGTCAGGTTGGTGATAGAGAGGACTTCGGGCAGTTATTAGCCGCAGGCGGCGACTTTGTGGTGGACTTCTGGCGCATTATCCGGAAGGCAAGTTGAAATAAGTGCAACAATCTTGAGACTTGGATTTGAAGCCGAAATACAAGGAAGGATCTTGGTTGATATTTGATCAAAATATATACAATATGAGTTTATAACCCCCTTTGTGCTCTCCCGGAAGCCATGACTAATCAGCCCTAATGTTTATTCTCCCCTCGTTGCGTGTTCAGGACTGCCCGGATTGCGGTTTCAGGCTGTTTCCAGATTGAGGAGTGGATATGAGAAGCTTGTAATCCGGAGAATAGCGATTAACTTGCGACCGCGCTCTTTTGCTGGCAAGCAATTGTCCCCTGGGATCTTTCCGGTCTCACGGAATGCTTCCGGCCCGATATCTTTCCTTTTACGGCAGTATTCTATAGCATGAACGCAGTAAATATACAAGTTCCTTAGAATATCACCTGTCTAGCACATTTTACTAGAAGGGTAGCGCTGTTGTTACCTAGGTCCTAGTATTTTGAAGAATGTCGGCCAGAAGATGGATCCCCCGTGAAGGTCTTTACATCGACCCCATCGTCACCGGCCTGCGGAGAACAATACTTCATCCTCTCTGCACATTAATACTCCTGTGCATTGTACAAGGAAAAAAATTCGGCACCGGTACCGCCTCGCCGTATCAGAAGCTCGTCCAATTCATCGCAGCTGCCAGTACTATCCTTTGGCTCAACGATTATTTGAGTGCCAAAAGTCGGAATAATTGGACGGTAGACACTACGTGGAACTGGAAGAGAGAGCTGGTAGTGGTGACTGGTGGTAGCGGTGGCATTGGCGCCGGCGTGGCTCAGCGTCTCGCTGCAATGGGAGCACGCGTGGTTGTTTTCGATATCATACCGTTGACGTATAAGCCTGGTATGTCAAATCGTCCTCGCAAACAAATTCTGCTTACTGGGAAACGTTAAAAAGGTGATCATATCCGGTACTACAAGTGTGATCTGAGCGATGAGAAGGAAATCGCGGCGCTCTGTGAGACGGTCAGATCCGAAATTGGTCATCCAACTGTCCTCGGTCAGTATGAAACCCCTGGTTCTCAATGTCGATCTGGCTAACAATTGCTAGTTAACAATGCTGGCCTGTCACGCGGCCGGACTGTGATCGAGGGTACTTACAGCGACAATAGCATCACTCTGAAGACCAACCTGCTTGCACCATTCTTCCTTACTAAAGAATTCCTACCGGCTATGATCCGGCAAAACCATGGACACATTTTCAATGTTGCCTCAATGAGCGCCTATATACCTCCCCCGGGACTTGGTGATTACGCGGCGTCGAAGGCGGGGTTGATCGCGTTCCACGAGGTACTGTATTGTCTTCTTGACTGAGATTTTCAGCGAGCTTTGCACCTTACTAAGCCAGATCTTCAGTGTCTTGCCCAAGAGCTCAGGCTTCAAAACGCCCCAAAGGTTCGCACCTCGCTTGCCGTGTTGAGCTTTACGAAAACGCCACTGTTCAAGGGAGAAACGAACCAGCCCCGATTCCTGATGCCCCTTTTACATGTCGAAACAGTAGTGGACGCTATTGTGGATACGCTTGACAGTGGCTTTAGCAGGACAATATTCCTTCCGGGGATATTTGGTTATTTTGCTGGTTTGGTGAGTTCATTCTCTTCCCCTTGATTGATTTAAGATAATCATTGACGGGCTATGTGACATGTGCAGCGAGGGGCCCCAGATTGGGTTCAGAACTTGGTTCGGAGCGGCACTAAATCCCTGAAAGTAGATTTCAAAGGTCGTCAGGAAATTGACCCAAAGACTGGAAGGCTTGTTTAATTTACTCATATGTGTACGCGGTCTAGAGGAGTACGAAGTGATGGCAGTTGCAAGGTGTATATAAGCTATATACGTGATTGACTTGTCTTGGATTGTGAGACTAACACTCTAGTATTTATTTCCAAGTAGCATGTACCTACGCCCTGTCGTCATTACATAACGCTAATCGAGGAAATAACTTCATCGCATTCCCAAAGTTAATTTTATCCCTTAGTTCCTGATCCATCTCATACCCTTCCAACTCCTCCAGGAAAGCCGGGTAGGCTGTTATCGGCGCATATGGGAAATCACTCCCATACAGAATATGATCCGACGGCACCAACGCCCGTAGCATGTCTAAAACCTGCGGGGAGGAGCTTAAAGCTAGGTCAAAATGGAAGCTGCGGAATGCCTCAAGTACTTCAGCATGCGTTGTCCCCATGCGGTGCGAGACGACAAAATTCGGCGCCAATTTCATGGGGGTTGCGACGCGCGAGATGATATAGGGGAGTCCTCCGCCCGCATGCGACAGGATTACCTTGCAGTCCCGGTACTTGCGGCGTGTTCCGTTGACGATCATGTCCATTGCTGTGCGGGTTGTCTCATGGGGATAGTCGATGGCCGGCTGCGGGAGCTTCGGGTTGATAGGATTAGTATCGACTGGGTGCGTGGGATGGACGAAGACGACGGCCCGTCGTCTGTTAAGTTCCGCCCAGATGGGCTCGACATCGGGATGGCCGAGATATGTGTTGGAGTGGCCATACCGAGTGAAGAGCGTGACCCCATCAGCACCGAGTGTGTCCAACCCGTAGGCAATCTCGGCCAGGGCATCTTCTGTATCGAGGATGTTGGGCAGAGAGACAAAGAACGCGAAGGACTGAGGGTCTTCATCGCGAAGTTTGGCAGAGTACTCATTCAACTGCCTTGCAAGCTTAGCGCGTGCATGGCGGTCTGGGAGAATACATGCCCCGGGGGCTGTGACCGAGACGACCGCAGTATGGACTCCAACGCGCTTCATCAGGAGCTTAGACGCCAACGAGCTCCATTTGGGGGTCGGCCAGCCACTGGGATCGCCCCCTTGTTCTTCGATTGCTGATTGTATGTTAGTTGATATCCAGAAGTTGTTCGCTTTCTTACCCTTGGCATAGAATGACGGCACGATGTGGTGGTGCGTATCAATCTTATTGATTGGAGGCGTATGACTCCATCCTATCGCCTTCTCGGCGAGCCAGTCCAAAGTGTGGTCGCTCATTGCGCTGAATATGCGTAGCTTGCAGAAATAGAGAAGGCTAAAAAGTGCTACGGAGATGGAGATAACGCCCAGCATGATGATGATTATTTTCACGATGTTGCCAACCCGCCACCATCAGCTTAAATATGGGCAGCCGGGATCATTCCGATGGCGGATTTCACGTGCCATGGTGTGATCCCAAAAGTTTCCGCGAGACTAGTACTCTTTCATTTCACTCTTTATTTTATATAAAGAGGTGTCTATATGAATCTACTCATACTGTAGAACCTCCGCTATGCTGCGGCACAGTGGCAGCACGCACCACAGAGAACAACTGATTCCGATCATGAGGTGTCATACTTGGTTAGAAGGATTAGTAGCTAGGAGAGGATAAATTTGAAAAATGGAACAAAGGTGTCCTATATCTCAGTGTCTCCGGTGTGAGGTGAGGTTATCCAAGGCACTCTTTGAAAATGTGCTTCCCACATTGAAGGAGCCACTCTTTACTGCAAACCCTAAACATGGAGAGCCAGGAAATTACAGCTTCGGCTATATTAACCCGACCGAGTTCCAGGGCTTAATTGGCTAGACTCCAGTGACATTCCCTTATAGCTATCCGGCATACTGGCAGTTTGATTTCACTAGCTTCCGAGTGGGAGTGACCCCAGACGTTGAACTTCCTATAATGGCATCACCGGCGCGTGCTAGTCCTTATGCTTGTGTGACTGAAACAGTTTCTAATCCTAATTTAGATACTGGAACGACTCTCCTCTACCTCCCACCAGATGTAGTTACTGGCTACTATACAGAAGTTGTTGGGGCTTTCTTCGATATTGACGAAGCTGCCTGGTTGTTCCTATGCACATCACCCTCGCCAGATTTTGTATTTGGTATCAGTGCTTATCGTAGTGTTGTCCCTGGTGACTACATCCTTTTATGAAGTGCTAGATGACAGCATTTGCCATGGAGGAATTCAAGTCAATCCAGAGCCAGATTCCTCATTTTCGGGAACATCTTTCTGAAAGCACGATTTGTCATTTTTGACCACGCTGGCCCTCCGTAGGGTTTGCAAATAAACTATGAGGGGAGAAATGATAGGTAAATACCTGCGCTGCTACAGGATGCTTTAAATGTTTGCTACTCGCCCTTTCTGATCACTTGTTGCTTCAATCTTTTAGAGAATATTCTGTCAAGCGTATGGAAGTCTTATACCTAAGAAAAGTCCGCCTTCATATGACTCATGAGGTAGATGTCAAATACTCCTATTCTAGCCTTCACTGAAATCCTACTTGTTAGATTCATCGGACGATGAGACCAGAGCCTATAATCATTTGAATAGTATATAGACATAATGGGTTTTATTATAGCGTAATAGTTGATTTAATCCAGCGATCATGTTATAATTTACAATACCCTGTTTTGCAATGTCAATTAATACGTTTCTTCTCGCCAGAGCTAAGTGAGACGTTGAGCCCAATTGGAATTCATCCTCTAGCAATAACCAAGCAAGCTGCAAACAGTGCCACTATCCAGATTATCTTCCACTTCCTCAACAACCTTCCCAATCACCAGTTCTGCCTCCTCCACGCATTTATCTGTGTCTGTAGAGGTGACTTTGGAGCAGATTGATTCCACCTCCCCGTGGACCACGGCGTCGACCTTCTGAATGATTTCGCCCGATATGCCATTGGTTTCAATAACACTCAGTGTTGCGTCGAGAGCGAGTTCGCACACATCGCACTGGATAGGGTTTGATGCTGCATCTGAAATGAAGGTAAATGAGCTGGAGTAACTAAAAAAGCATATCACTGCACAAAAATTGAAACGTAAACGCACTGGCAAAAATCGGCACAAGGCCTGCGAGAGCAAAAGCTAGTGTGATTTTCATCTTGGAAGACACAGAAATCACAAGGGAATGGCTAATATCCTTCTCTTGACTTTTGATTCTTGGGATTGGTGATCAAAAGGAAAGGTTTCCGGAGGTGATGGGTATATATGTAATATGTCCTAGGCTGATTTGGTTCTGAATCTATACTATATGTAACCTAGCCGGCGGTTGTCCGAAACCATGGATGGCTCTTATCAGCAGACCCATTCAAGTACTGGTAGTCTACGTCCTTACCTACCGCATGAGGAAGGTCAAAAGCAAACATCTAATAGGGCGAACTTCTAGGCGTCCAGGACTTCATCTCCCTATAGCCTTCCAGTTCCTCACTGGCTCGGGACCCAGGCCTGGATTGGATACAGTAGGTATCTGATAGCGTTTAATTGCCTCATTGCTTGTCTTGCTGAAGCTAGCGCTTGCATTGATTCAGTTGGAGGTTGCAATAGGTTTTTGTAAACAGCTTATTTTCAAAAAGTATGGAGTAGCTGAAAAAACTTAATGTGCAGTTCCTTGTTCCTACAGTAGTTTCTTTTAGATCTATCTGCTCCTCCAATAACGCAACGAATTTCATTCATGCTAACGCCGGGTCCCAGGACAGTTGGCACGCCATCTGATTCTAGGATTTGAATAACGTCCACGGTCAATCATTGCTGTTTTGGCTCTAGGCGGCAGCTAAATTATGTACGTATCCATTATCTCAACCCAGACCATTCTGGGAAGGGCTTAACACAATAAATTGCTCACCACCTGGCCTAATTTAGCCGTTGGCTGCCCTTCGCAGAAGGATCTAACAGATTTTAAAAAATTTTTCTTACTGACAAGCAACGCATTACAGCTTTATTTACTTTTTACTACACACATTATAATTAATACAAAAATCTATTCAATATTATAATATATTAGTTAGGCTGTCATTTGGTTCGGTTCTGGTCCTGAGTTTCTGGACCAAACCCAAAAGTTGGTCGGTTCGGTCTTGGTCCTCAATATTGAAACCAGAACCGAAGACCGAACGGTTCTGACTCTCTAAACCGAAACCGAACCACGCTAATAAAGAATCACTAATTATAGTTAAGATTGATGCGAGTCTAGCCTGGTTTTCATTTAGATAACCAAACTATATAAAAGAATTTTTAACTAGAGAATAGATATAGAAATATATATATATTTTCTTTATTAAATAAGCTGTATAATATAATTCAAAAAATATATATAAAAAATAGAAAAGATATTATTGTTATTTGAATAATTGTAACTCGGATAGACCCAGGGAGCATGATTAAGCCTAATCCAGCAGGACCGGGGGATTTCATGGATATCCCGAGGGTCGCGACAGCGCTGAATCTACCTCCATGCACCAAGTGTAGGACCGACATATTCACATACAGAACTTGCGGCTGCATCCCAAAAATGCATATGTATTTTGTCTTCTCCGAAATTTCCCAGGAGTCCGCAACCTGCTTCACAACTGTTCCGGCTCGAGGCCGGAAGGGATCCGGCTAGCAGTTTACTCGCACAACAGACAGCCGAGATGACAAGGAATCTTCTGCACTGACAGCTGGAAGCTCCCGAATGGCTAATGAACACTTGTACTGTAAGTGGACAGTTACAGCAGATATGATAAGAGGACATTTCTTCGTTGCCGTCTCTAGATTACATCCCTTCACTGCATTACCAACCGCGTTGTTGCGTCTCACACCTCCAATAAGATGGATACTTCGAGTGTTATAAGTATCCACGACCTAAGCGGCAGTTGGGTGATGGTAAGTCTACCATACATACCATCTAGGCAATATCCCACTAATCCATGGCCCCGGAAACAGGACAAGGACCGATCATCCAACCTCGATGGAGTATTCAAATTGGCAAGAAGTCCGATACCATGCTACAAGAATAAGCTAAGGAAATATTTAGCAAGGAATCGCCTGGATAACAAGGAAGGCGATTGCGGCAGCAACGACGACCCTGAAGATCACTCAGGGCTCCGACACGGATGGCTCTACATCGGCACGAACAGAATGGATGAGGTTAGAGCCTGCCTTGACTGGGGGTTTGAAGGGCATTCCGGAGAATCGTCCGTTGACGTGGGCCGAATTCGAGCACAACGACACCCTCTTCGGACCTGTCATTATCCGTAGTCACTATATCGCCGGGGTGAAAATTTCGGATAGACGATTCCGACCGGTTGTTGAGCTTCAGACCAAGGCTGCTGGGTCGAATGTTGAATCTTTTTGACTGAGATGGCCGTCATGAACCTGGAAGTTGAAGCTGTAGAGGAGACCGTAGAAAAAGCCTTCATTCACGACTTTGTCCGTAGCGTCAACTCTGGATGGGCGGCTGAGCAGGTACGCATACTGAGGACCTCTTGTTGTATCCAATACTCACTCGACGGGATTAGATCTGGGCAGTGGAAATAATTGGCGAAGAGCAATTCTTGACACGAAGGATTGTAGTTGTGAAAGGCACTGCTACCGAGCTTGCTCGCGTTTTCTACAGACGTGTATGATGGCGAAGGTTGATAAAGCATGACTTTTCAACAGGGTGAGCAAGTCTTAGTGCCTGCACAAAGTACTACGCTATAATGTAATATCGTGTAAAGCTTCTATAAATTTAACGATGTACCCTATAGACAATAGATACCATAGCCACCTACCCCGATTTTAGCTTCTTAGGCTTAAGCGGTCTCTGAAAAGAATGAACTTCTGCTATTTATAATGCAAATCAAGAACCTTCGAGCTCTAATTGATGGTTATTTTCCCTCTTTTAATGGCCAGCTGATATACTATGCTGTTATCGCCTCATGCTAGCACCAAGTATATAAGTACTATTGTTGCCAAACCTATTATCTTGGAGCTCGTATGACGATTTCAATATAGAAACCAGATTTTGAGCAAATTGGTAAGATTTTTATTTGAAACCAAAGGTTCATTTGTGGGAAGAATGGCTCAGTACCTTTAAACATCATCATTCAATTCAGTGGAATGAAATTGATGTGCGATGGAAATCCGATTGTACAACTGAGACCAGCGATACTGGAATATTTGCTCTACGGGATGCCGAATCCCCATCACTAGTTATAATTTGGATTATGAACAATATTGATGTCTCTTATTTATTCCAAGATTGATCACAGACCAAACAGTCCGTGGACCGTAAATTTGTTCTGAATCTCCTGTCGTGCTCCCCACTTCTATGACCGTATTCCATCGAGATCGACAGATTCTGTGTTCAAGAATGGATTTGCTAACCAGAAAGTAACCCACTACATAATATACACCGGGCTTCGAAGCAACCGATAAAAGACCAACGAATCAATGTAGGGAACAGGTTGCTGCTTATCTACTTGCTCAGCAAGCTAGATAGCACCTTGGCCAAGTAGTCTCTGAGATTCTGGAGAGACATGCTCCCCCTATCACTAGACTGTGCGATTCCCAAAATTCCAGAGCACAAAAGAGCCAAGAGCAATATCTGCGATGACGAACGAGTCGATGGCTTCACCCCTTTCTTTATACAGTTAGTATACCATGCCCGCCTAATGGTACGGAGTCGGGGAGCAAACCTTGATGTTCCAGTCGGACCATGTGGGAAAAAAGCTCCTCCACCAGTAGTGGCCTTGAGTCCAGGGATAGGACATGGAGTTCCACTTTTTGTCATTAAGATACCACTGTATCGAATACTATTAATGAAAGGTAGCAGATGACATTTCCCAAGCCAACTTACTGATACACAGCCAGCGTTCCAAACGCGTTTATTCAATGCGTCCTGCACCCAGTAAACGTAGTCATGCTCAGCCTTAGCCCTAAGTTCTACTGAAGCAGCATTTCCATCTAAGACTGGCTTCAAAACACGAAGAGCGTAGTTGATGGAGCTAGATTTAATCGTTAGACTCTCATTCTGACCGAAGAGAAGGAGCGGCGACATACTTCTCTGCAGCCATTATAGCGGACGTATGTCCAGTTGCAGCGTTGGGACCCAGGAGCATGAAGAAGTTCGGAAATCCACTCAGCACAGAGCAATTGTAGGCGGCTGGGCCATCATATTTAGCCCAGTGCTGTGAGATGCTCTCGCAGTTGCGGCCGACAACATCCATGTATGGGATAAATTTGTTGGTCTGGAAGCCTGTGGCGAGGACAATAACGTCCGCCGGGATGAAGCCTTTGTCTGTCTCGATGCCTTCTGCGGTGATCCTTTCGGTTTTCGCATCTGTCAGAAGGACTTTATCGCTATGGAGAGACTCAAGGTAACCGGGGTCGAAGATTCGTCTCTGAGGGTGAAATTAGCATTCGGTCTTGACTTGATGTCCAAAGCAAAGTGGAAACGGGGGACAAGAATAGAGACATACCTTGCATCCCACATCGAAGTCTGGAATAAGAATGTCGTGATATTTCTCTGGACCTGCTTCTCGCATGTACTTTTCTACTTGCCTTCGTCTTTTCTCCCTAAGTTTCGCTGCCCCCTTGGTCATTGGAAACAATCGAAAATCATTTTCAGCAATCATGAAAATGTGAAACCTATGCAATCTCATGGCTAGTGGGATATAGCGAAAGATCCATTGCAAAACCCAACTGTAGGAAAAGTTCGGGGCTGGGAATATCCAGTGCTTTGTTCGGACAATCTGCGTGACGGACTTCACCTTCTCATTGTTTACCAGCGCTGGCACAATTTGCGCAGCCGTACCTAGACAATGTCAGGTTATCTCCCTCCATTTGGGAAGGGAGGACATACATCCATTGCCAATAACAACAACGTTCTTCCCCTCCAAGTCTACGCTGTGATCCCACCGCGCTGAATGGAAGATATTCCCGTGGAAATCCAAAGTACCAGGGATTTCACATGGACGCGGTTCGACGAGTTGTCCTGTGGCTGCGAAGAGAATTTGACATTCATGGGTGTATTCTCTCCCGGTTGTCAGATCACGCAGGTAAAGAAACCACCGGTTTGCATCTTCGCGCCAAACACTACGGACAACTTCTGTGCCGAAGGTCATCTTAGGACGAAGATTGTAGGTATCCAACACATTATCGACATACTCGAGGATTTCCTGGTTTGATGGCATGAGCTTCGTCCAGTTTGGGTTTAGAGCAAATGAGAAGCTGTAGAGAGCGCTCGGCACATCGCAGCCGCACCCTACAGGAGCATAAGTTAAGTGCTTGGAGTGATAGCGGGGGGCTCATCACTGACCAGGGTAGGTGTTGATGTACCATGTGCCACCGCTCGTGGGATGTCGTTCAAAGAAGCGAATGTCTTCGAGATCATACCATCTCTTCAGCGTCGCACCCAGGGCAACGGCTGATAGTCCGGCACCAACACAGGCTATCTGGCTGTAGGAGGGAACTTCGGATTTGGAATACATATCGAACAGTGGTGTATACTGAATTACAAATACATTGCTTTCAAGCATTCTGATTTGGGATTCACATTTGGCTTAAGTATAAACTAAGGAGCCGAATCAAATCATGTCGGAACCCTTCCGAGCGCTAGATCCGTCCGAAGCGAGGTATAACATGTGCAAGGGGCCCCTCGTACTTTTGGAAAGGAGAAATTATAAGACAATATGGAGAATTCATATACATCGGGTCTGTTCCGGGTTTGAGGACTTGTTGGGTAAACGAGATGACATAACCGCTATTTTGAAACCCAGGTCTTGCGATTACCGGTGAAGTCCGTCCTCCATTTATTAAGTTATGATGCCACCAGCTCTCCAAAGAGTCAGGAAAACAATAGTACCTTTCCAAAGAACAAACGACCATGGATTCTTACTCGTATCTGCAGGCCGCCTGGACCGATGTTGTCACAACGCACAATCCAGGCACAATCGAAGTAATGGGAGTCATCTTGGCTCAGGTCATCGGATTTATTATCCCAGCAACGATCTATATGATGATAGATATCCTATTTCCGAAGTTCTCGCAGCGCCATAAAATCCAGGGTGCCCGTCGACAACCAACTCGCCAGCAAATCCTACACTGCGTTAAAGTCAGCTTATTTAACCATGCCTGGATAGTGGCGCTCCATGCTGCGGCGGTTTATTTCACCAATATGAGTATGAATCTCCATCCGATCGTGCCTCCTCTGAAGATCTTCGTTATTGATTTCGCCTTCGGTCTGCTGGCCCGAGAAGTATTATTCTACTACGTCCACCGCGCTCTACACCATCCCAGCATTTATGCCTATATTCATAAGATGCACCACAAATATACCGCACCGGTAGCATTCGCAGCCGAGTACGCCCATCCAGTTGAGCATCTTCTAGCGAATGTCTTGCCGATTACGTTGCCTTTATACCTTAAAGGCGCCCATATCCTCTGCATCATGGTGTTTACTGTCTTCGAGCTTTGGGAAGCGGCGGCAGATCATAGCGGGTATGACTTTTTAAAACTTCCGCCTGCTGAGCTGCACGATTTGCATCATGAGAAATTTCGTGTTAACTATGGGACGATTGGGCTGATGGACTGGATTCATGGCACTGATGTGGTGGGGTGGGATCGACATAAGGCGAAGCATCATTGAAGTGAACAAGGCTGGGTGGTTGAGTAAGAGTGCTTACACGATGTCCCTTCTCCCTGCTGAAGCCGACTGGGAGAATCTGGCATGAGAACGGTATTCAACGGGTTGGGATCTGAGAAATCTCAATTTATTTATATATAGATATAAATATTGATGATGTGGTAGTCAAGAATATCATTTATATGCATGAAAATGAGGTTCACGATTTGTACTAGACAACTGCATTACTTGGGAGATAGCTCGATTAAAACCAGTAGTCTCAGCCAAAACTATCAGGAAAATCAAGCCTTGTTAAGAACCCCAAATCATCCACACCAGACCCCATGTTAGCCGCGAAGTCCTCCCAATTGAAAAACGGGGTTTGCGTCAAGTCTCTATCCAGGTAATCCATTTGATCATGAGCTTGAGACATGTCATTTGGGGGTCGCGAAGTATCGACGTCCCGGCCTGTCTGTTGCACCGCTTGGCGATAAGCAGCCTGGAGAAATTGAAGGGTGTTACTAGCGGAGCGGCTAAATGTGGCCATGGATTCCAAAACAGCCGTCGCTTCTCTCCAGGCTTCTCGCGCTTTGTCCATGGTCAATGGATCAAGCATTGATGGGGCGGAGAAGGACATGAGTAGGACTACCGCGGCAGTTGACACATCTAAGCAGGAGATAATCAGTATTCAGCATAGAGAACATTGGTGCTAATGGACGACATACAGAATCCATTATACCACCACGCATCAGCGGCGTTGGTTTGATAAGTCTCATGGATTAGGTGGATAAGGTCGATGGCTGCCATCACGCATGCGGTGGCGCATTTACTACACATATACGAATATAGTGCACTCTGAGTTTCAAGGTTTTGGAATGTTGAGTTCTGTTGAAGGTCTCGTCCGTTTACAGTCTCTCGCTCCCTTACTCTTTCCGAGTAGAGCTGAGTGAAGATAGGACGGTAGAGGAGAAGATGGAGATGGATGTATCTGTATTACCAAGTAAGAAGGAGCTTATGAAACAATAGTGGGATGAACACACCTGGCACGTAGAACATTCCGCTGTTGAGCAATCGCCAGGATTGGCTCTCCATCTGCATAAACCACAGACTGTTCCGAGGTCCACTTAAGGAAAGAAGGCACATTGATCTCGAACAATTTCAGTTGCCTCTCGATTTCAAGGATAGTGTCCAGGCCCCCAAGGCTTTTAGTTGACGGATGCGATTGATCCCGGCGTGACTGGCCACGCCAAGCATAATATACATCTGCTAGGACTCTGTCCAGGATACCGTAAAGCTTAATAGCCTGGGTATAAAACGCCATCAGTGAAGACTTTTCATTTCCGTTCTGAGGGCAGGATATTTCCGAGTCGCTCGGTGGGGGGAGAGTGGCCAGATGCGTCGTCATACTTGGCCTGCCATATGTCATGCTTAGGGTACTGTGAGCTATGGATCAGCACAAGATAAATGGGATCAATCTATATTTCCAGGACTAACGTATCCATAATCACGCAGCCATGCCAAGTTCGCTGTCGAATATTAGATTCCAAAGGCGTCAATGTAGTCAGAATATCTGATTCGTGAAGTCCTAGCCCTAACGCAACCCTGCAGGCCACCCCAACGGAATGCCAGCATCGGCTGGGATACGGAGAGCTTTGAAGAAACACCGCCGTGATCAGTAGCGTTTGAACAACACCAAGCGTATTTATGTCGAGAAAATCGAGTCCAATAAAGCGCTTCGCACGGAGGAAGAAGGAATTCGAGACAAGCTCGACTTCTTCGGGCGCAATATCTGCAAACTGACAGCCTAGAGCAAAAATAACATTCAGTGCAGAATGAAAGACAATTGATCTAGGCCCGAATTCCACGCTTGATCCCAGTCCGATTCTCAAGTCTGTGAGAGGGATTTTGGGCTCATCTTCCGCACGCCAAAGATTCTGATAGGCCGCTTCAAAGGCTGGACGGTGGAAGAATGGATAAAGAGTATAGATGTGGTTGAAAAAGCAGTTTAAGAGGCTATCTGCCAATGCCCGTGGCGGCAGAGAAAAATCATCAAATCGATAGTCGGTGACTGTATCCTGAAGTTTACTGAACACGGGTTCGGGACGCGAACCACCTACTGGCCGCGAAGACATGGACTGCCAGGCAAAGCGCATGAGCGAAGCAGCAGATGAATTACCGTAGAATTGGGACCGAGCAGATTGGCGTCTGCTTTCAGCGCCTGGCGCTGTGATCTGGCCCATGCCCGTTATGTGTCCTTCGCCGTCATCGAATAACAGTGATTCATAGGGTTCTGCATCGTCCTGGCTTTTGTCTTGTTGGCTATGTGTGGTTGGCGGTCTGTGACTCGGTGCTACACCAACCTCGAAGCTTAGAGGCGTTGGATTCTGCTCAACAGCTTCTAGACGTGGATGGAGAACAGCTGGAGGAGATCGGGCTCCCTCCGCTGGCACTCCATCTTGCCTATTGGGTTCGCTAGGCAGCTCGTGTTGAGGGTTTGACGAGGTCTGGATGGAGACTCCAGCTCTTGAGCATGCATCTTCCAGTTCTCTGATCCGCTGACAGAGACTATGGAAATATCTATTTTGCGTTAAGATGCATCGAACGCGTCAATCCATGCATGTTCATAAAACTTACTCGCCCCTGCTCGCGGACCGGGCATTTTCCGCGTTGTAGACACACTGATCGATCCGGTACGATCGTCTCACACATGGTCCACAGATGGGCTTGATTCCGTCGCAGCGGGTCTTCTTCTCCCTGCACGAGTCGCAGGCCAATGCGACCTTGCGGCGTGCTGTAGTTCGTCGCTTCGGGTCCCCGGTGGCTTTCAGGGGCATGGCGTGAGGACAGACGAGATCCGGGCTCTGAAAGACTCTCGAAGGTTACCTATATAGGCTTATGACATATTAAATTAATATCTGCCGTGTTCTGCGGAGATGAGCTTCAACTGGCGATGCTTGGTAGGGATAGTTCTCGGTCCGGGATGGTTCCGGTTCTTTGCCCCTTGTACATAGGAATTTGGGCGGAGGAACGGGAGGGTTCCGGCTGGTCTCGCATGCTTTGTTCGGCTTTTCAATTGACCCATGTCAGTGAAGATGGTAAATAATTCTGTTGTATATCATTCTGTTGTATATCAGTCTTCGACCATAGCGCAGCTAAGAGCACAATGTTGAGGAATAGCCGGGATGAGCGCTCTACCTATCCCCAGTCGTGATGATTACAGACTATATTTTATGAAAGATTTAGGCATGATGCGTAGCATATCACCCCTCACAAGACTACGCTTTCTATTTACTCTCGCGTTCTTTATCCTGCCACGGGCGGCGTTCCGCATTGTAGGGGCCATGATACGTGCATGGCAAAAAAAGCTTCCTCTGGGGCCCTCCATCTGGAATGGATTTGCAGGCGCTCTGATGGCTAACACTCCCCCACAACAACTGCAGGCCATTTTGCCATCCACTATGGAGACATATGATGCATGGGTGTTGTCTCATGGGGCCAGCTATGCGGAGGATATTCTGACTGCTGACAATTCAACTCGTCTCCTGTGGCTTGGTCCAAAGAAAGCAAATAAGGTCGTCCTTTTTTTCCACGGTATGTCAAACCAGTCTCTTGTGGGAACGTTGCTGACCTCCAGTAGGTGGTGGATATGTAATGCCACTTTCTGACGGACATATGAACTGGATGTCGTATGTTAGGAAGAAGGCTAACAGCGCTGGGATTGAGCTCAGTGTATGTATTCTCAAATACGGTTCGTCGGAATTTCCCTCAAATAGAGATACATATTAACCGTTCAGACCTGATTCCTGCCAATCCGTATCCCAGGCAGATGATGCAGAGCATCTTTGCACTTAAACATCTCCTGGCTTTTGGGTATAAACCATCGGATGTATGTTGATGGCAGCACGATCTCCTTCAATTCAAGAATTGGCTTAACTCCTTATAGATTGTCTTCGGAGGCGATTCTGCAGGGGGTCATTTGTCTCTATGCCTCCTCGCTCATCTACATCGTCTCCGCCCTTCTCAGCTCACAACAGATAGCGTAATCGACCTATCGGATCCAATAAAAGGATGCTTCCTTGTATCTCCACTGGCATCCTTCAACTTCAATACCCCCTCCTATCAGAGATGGTTCAGTGCCGATGTTCTAAGCAGGAAGGTTGTGGAAGAATGGGGAGTCTATCTTGTGGAAAACTCCCCCTGGCAGGACGAGATTTCATCCGGGAATGGCTGGGGAATGGCTTTGGATGTTTCAGAGAGCTGGTGGGTGGGCCTTGATGCTGTCGATGGTATTCTGTTGACCGGGGGCTACGAGGAAGTTTTCAGTGACCACATACAACAGCTGGGCGAGATGCTGAAGAGAAATAGTAAAGGAGAAGTGACGGTACACATGGCCAATGAAGCCCACGATGGACCCTTGATGGACTTTTCAGCAGGTAGGCCTCCAAGTGCAACGACGAAGGCAATTACAGACTTTGTTATAGCTTCTCTCAAGGACTGAGCTATCATCCTTTTTAAACCGATTGGTGTAATCACAATGGCTGACTAGACCAACTATAATAAACAATCACTTGCCTAAATTTTTGAATACCGATCTTTCAATAGTATAGAATCCACTGTTACAATTCCAAAAGACAATGAATGTTGTAATGATCGAGGCAAGCAAGTCTTATATTGATAAATTCTGCTCTTAGTATACTTTGCCAGCTTTGTTACTGAGTATTTGATTTAAGGTCCAGTTAATTCATGTTCAAATTTTCTGACAGATTTATTTACTGAAAAAAGTAATTTCCATCACTGTAGATGCTAATGATAGCTGCGCCAACGACACTGGGTAATCTAGCAAGGGAATGATGTTCAACAACAGGCATTGTTGACAAACGATATCATTGCAACCTGACACAAGGTTAGTTGGCGCAATTTAATCTGTATTAAAACCCAAGGAAAACGCGTGTACTGACAAAGGAAACCTATTTTTTGGACGTGGGCTGTTCCAAGGGGGAGTTGATGCTGGATGCAGATAGTCCATCATCCGTGAACCAAGAACGGGAGCCTGCTGGAGTAGGTCGATAAAATCATTCTGTAACAGTAATTTATCCATACAATATGCTGCGTAATGCGCCAGCCAGTCAGCCAGATCATTATCAGGATGAATACTTGCAAAAAAAATACGCAAGACATCAATGATTGCAAGCTGGGCGTCTAGTCTCTCAGGCTTCCCGATATCAGCAAGGCGAGATGTGAGTTTCGAAAATACAAGATCCTTGAGCTGTTTGATTCCATAAATATCGCAAAAAATGTATAGCTGAACGTGAGCTAAGAGCGGATGATCATCACGAGTCAATTCAAGATCGGTGTCGGAAATCACGCTGTCCTTTTCAGCGCTTTCTTTAGTCGAAACTTCAGAGTTTTCTATGAAGCCGGCCTCGTAAACCGGGTCAGGATAATCCCCTCTGTATGCCCACTCAATAAACCGGGTAACAGTGCCTTCCGTCGTCTCTTTAAATTTATAAACACCATTCTCTCCTTCCTCGCACGGATGCTCAAATGCTGCTAAGATTGCTTTTGACTTTGACCCCAGAAGGGCTTTGTGTATCTTAAATGATTGCGTGGAATTTGCTGTACTAAGAGAGACCGTTTCTGAACTGAGGAATCTAAATAGTTATTGATGCCCTTGCCGTATAGGTATGCCACATAGTCAAAATAGCTTAGACCTGACGTCTCTGAAGACATTGCCAAATAGATGATGGGCAAAGACAATATATCAGTCTGTGTGAAGTCCACAAAAGAAGTTTATTTCTTGGTTCTCCTCTGCAAGCCTACTTTTTTGTTTGTTGCCCATTGCCCTTTATCGGAGTAGGATGGAGGATATTGCCAATAAATAGTCATCCGCTTTATTTCAGAAATATCCTGTTTTTTATGAAATCAGGACTTACGCCAAAATGCAGCCTATTAGACTGGAAAGGCATAGTGTCTTTATTAGGCATTGATGAGTTGGCATGCCGACGCAAGGTGCATTTGGACGTAGCAAATATTGCGATTTTTTCATTTTAATTTACCCCCACAAAAGGCCGATTATTCTCACAGGCGAGAGTGCATCTTAATCTAAATATAATTTCTATTATTTTGCTGGTATTCAACGAGAATGTAAACTATGAGAAAGAAAGAGTGCGATTGAGGCTTGTGAGGATCAGGGATCCACATGGTCAGATCAATATGACTATCCCTATACATATGATTCGGCACAGCATGCATAAGGTATTTGATAGGTCTTAGAGGCATGATTGCATGAAGAGTTTATGCGTAAACAGCAAAGCATTGTGTCACACCATATTCTAGTAAATACAACCCGCAACACTTATTAACATGCACATCTGCATTTGAGTTTTTCGTCTTATAAAGGACTCTAAGAAGACGGAGAACAAAATCAATAGACCATAATAGCTTCATGCACTCTACTATCAAGGCCGTTAGGAGTAAACTTATTATTGGCATATATTCAATCCCATCAGACACCATCACTTCTTCCCTATTTCGATATCAACAGACTCTTCTCAGCGACGATACTGTACTTCTGGCCCAGCCTTGCAGCTAATGGATCACCATCCTCATCCAACATCTTGGCACCCATCTCACAAATACAAAGCTTTTCAATATGGAAATTCCGCGCCCAGACGAAGGGGTACTTTGGACCAGACATGTCGTTATCGACTTGCAGAGAGTTTATCTCCTGGACCATTTTAGACGGATGAGCTCTTCCTTCTTCGGCGGACAGAGAGCCGGTCTCGTTGTTTTCACTGCTACTACTAGCTTCCTCAAGCATGTCGGGCGCGTCATCATCGTCGTCAAAATCGTGCTTCTTTTCTTCCGCACAGGTTTCATCGGTGTAATAATCGTTGTGGTGGGTAATAATTGCCCTGGCATCGAACGTTAAGGGGCCCGCTCTACGTCTATCTCGCCCTCCATTAGGATGGGAATCCCCGCCTCGAGCATATATCGTATTAACCACCGTGGCATGTAAAAGTAGTGGTCTCAGTTTAGGTGTTTCGTTCGGCGTATATTCATTTTCCACCCCTGGTTGTTGGATAGGTTGGTTAATCCCCGATTCTTTCTTGTTAGAGGACCTGGAGTTCTTCCTTCTCAGGTAATCAGGTTGAATGAAACCCGCATCAATAAACCGCTGACGTAGCTTAACTCCAAAGGGGTATAGACGAGATGTCGGGTCTACGGGTTTTGCGTAAAGCACGGTTGCTGCTTTTGCTCTTGGTAAAGCATGTAGAGATTCTAAAGAAACGGAAATCGGTGCCAGATCACCAGTACTCTGGATGACTTCGCCAGAGGACTTCTGTTGCTCCCCTCGAGCAGGAGAATTAATGATCTCCGATTCTGTCTCCCTAAGGACCTCCTCGAGGCTAATCGAATGCAAAAAGCTCACAGCCTCGTTCACACGTTCTGGCGTTGGAAGGCTCATCACGCCCAACGTCAAATGCAGGGTTCCCAGTGGTCTGATTGCAGAGTCCGGGAAGAGCGGTGGGCGTGGTTTCATGGAATGACTGGCCAAGGTCTTTCGTCTAAGTGGAATATTATTTTTGAAATCGGCGAATGATCTCTCCAATAGAGGCAAAGAATGCTCGGTGACGAGAGGGAAGCAGAGAAAGTGTGTCAAAGGAGGTCGTTTCTCCTTTGTCTGCAAACGCTTTCCGCCTCCTTGGGAATTGGAATTTCTAGACATAGTGGCGTATCTAGCTCGGGGTGATGATGTTATTGATATGAATGTAGGCCTGGTCGAGTATGCAATGATGGTTGTTGGCCCAAAAGACACGGTCACCTTCATTTGATGCTGGTGTCCTTCGCCATACAGCAAACCTTCTTTGCATATATCAGCCCGATAAAAACTCTACAAAGCATCAACAGACGCAACAGATCAGAAAACAAATATCATGCAATGCAAAACGACGTCGGACGATCACCATGCTAAGCCGAGGCTGTGATTGGGCGGGCTGTCTAACCTTACTTGGCTTGCGGGCGACTAATGGCATCATAGCTTGACCTCTCCGCACCTAGCTTGCTGCTCCCACCGTCCACTCTCAAACCACAAGCCCTCTAGAATTAAACATCTAAGAGCTCCATATTTTGATTCCTTCAATATCATTCATTTTTTTCCAGCAAGCGCCATCAATCCACAATGCTCGCCCGCACCTCACGAGCTTTACTTCCATCCATCCGTCGCAGCGTTGCTCCAGCCAGCATAATCCGGCCTGCTGCCACTCTCCAACAAGAACCCCAATGGGCTCAATCACAAAACATTCAGCAGCAGAGCGTGCGACGTAGCCTCCTCCACACAACGCCTACCCTACGCAAAGGACTGTTGCCGGAATCGTCAGACCCGAAAGCTCCAAACCCGGAATCGAGCAACGCTGCTGTTGCGGCCGGTGCTACCCATGTGGCTGAAGCAACGCCATTATCGGACAGGGATTATCATGAGGTCTCGGAGCATTATCTAAATGTGTTGCTGGCGGAAGTGGAGAGGGTTCAGGAGGAGGGTTCGGATATGGAAGCTGAGTATAGTGTATGTCACACCGGTGGCGGA
Organism: Talaromyces proteolyticus; assembly: GCF_021365285.1. NCBI lineage: Eukaryota > Fungi > Ascomycota > Eurotiomycetes > Eurotiales > Trichocomaceae > Talaromyces > Talaromyces proteolyticus. Next base: position 1,771,243 of record NW_025764282.1, on the reverse strand, counting down.
TATTATTATTTTTAATTGTTTTCCTCAACTTTGTGATATACTGATGTATTGATCTGGTATAGGCTGGTGTCCTCAACGTCATAGTACCTAGCGTCGGTACATACGTCCTTAACAAGCAGCCCCCCAACCATCAAATTTGGCTCAGTTCACCTATCTCCGGGCCCAAGCGCTATGACTGGGTTGTGCAGGGTGATCAGATGCACGAGAAGCAGGATACTCGGGATTTTATCAAAGGTCAATGGATCTATTTGCGGGATGGCTCTAATTTGACCAATCTTCTGAATGATGAATTGACTCTTGAGCTACCGGAGGATATCTACTCGGAGCAATAACTATGTACAACATCAACAAGGTCAACTAGTATGCAGAGAAAGTGAATATTTTGGTGATTCATTCTCGCAGTGAGAATCACAACGAAGCCTTCATGCAAAATATGTACAGAAGATAAAGTAATTCGTAAGTTCGTATACATTGGATGCAAGTCATTGATATCATCAATCGAGACTTAGAGTTGGCTATAGCCAACTCGTAACTTCGCCAATAGTAACAGCAGCATTAAAATACCGGGCCCCGAAATTCTCTTAAAGAACAATGCGACAGCCGTGGTAGGCCCGAAACCGACGGCCTGCCTATATATGGTGGCCCGGATAGCTGTTGTACATCAGTTGCCATGCGTGGCTTGTCCAACTGCACGTTGTTCCAAACTGCATGCACACACTGTGATTGCGAACGGCAGCTCGTAAACCAGTTTCCAGCTTCCAGGCTCAGTAGTCCCCATTGATCACAGCTCGTAGCTCCCAAAAGGGTTTCTAGGATGCACCATCACAGAGTCGTTCACGCTTTGACCTCAACCTGAGCAGAAACGTCCTCGTTCTTTTCTTCCTTAACCAAATCATTCTAAACACCAAGAACATTAGCACACCCACGCCATAACATGTTCATACAAGAAAAACTCACCAGATCGAATATGACCCGAATCATCAAACTGCAACTCGGACAAACAGCAATTTCCTCGCCATCTCGCAGCGAATCGATAGGAATCTCAAAGCGGTCGCCGCAGGGGCACGGGTAGTGGTAGATTTGAAGGTTGGGATCATAGGTCATATCTTCAATTTCAATTTCGTCGTAAATAGATAGTTGTTCGTCGTCGGCCATTGTTGCGACTGAAGGCGGGGTCGATAGAAACGTAAGAACGGCGGGAGTTTAACCGGCCGGAGTTGTGGAAATGATAAAAATGGGGATTTCTTTGATATATTGCAATTAAACAACACTGAATTTCTTGAAATTCTTCTTCTTGTCGGAATAAGGACTTGGGTCGAGTAGTGGAATTGTTGCCACTAGAAACAAATCTTCGGCCAAACTTTTTTACCGCCGCGGAGAGCATGTATATAGCACGTGACCGGCCGTGCATCCAATGACTTAACAGCGTGGTAAAGTAAAATCCGTGTGAAAATGCACCAAATGCTGGAGTGCTATATGAGTTAGGTTCTTGCACAAAAGTAGCGCTATATCTCTAATCGCTTCATTTCCGTCTTGACCGTCTCCACTTCCTTCACCAAAGCACCATATCGGCGGGCTATATCAGCCATAGGGCCTGGCATTGTTTTGTTATCCTTGCCAACGCGTTTGTTTAACACGTCGCTCTTGTTGTGATCAGTTCCAACCTCCCCATACTCCTCCAGTGTCTGAATAGCTATACTCTGTTTCTCCTCAAGTCGCAAGCGCGTTCTTCTCAAATGTTCGCGGTAATCCTCAAGAGCCGCTGTCGTTTTTGGCGTGTAGATGGTTGTGAGAGCCTCAAGCTTTATCACCCTTTTTTGATTGTAAGCAAAGAACATAATTAGACAATTGATACAGTGGATCGTATGTATGTAACGTACTCAGCTTTACCACTCATTCCCTCGGCAACAGTTGCCAAATGGTCTGCCTGCGCTTTCATCGCTCTACATAATACACCATGCTTTGTTTGTTCCAGGAGGACAATCATGCGCTCGATCACTGCTGCTCTAGCCGCTAGCACACTCGCAGCTGTCACAGCCATTTGTCTTCTCGAAGCTGGTAATTTTGATATTTGAAGCTCTCGCAGTCTGTGCATTCTTTCTGTAATCTGCAAGGAAAGTCGTGGCTGGATGCTCTCCCTAGCAGCGAATTTTCCTGTCCGAGTACTGCGAGGTTGAGACCGATTCGCCAACGGCCGTCCGGAGAGTGCGCTGGTTGTTGCGGTGGGCTTCAATAAGTTCGCGATGGAACGTAGATCGTCGATGTCTGACGTGATCGTTCGCGATATATACGGTGCATACATATGGATGTTGCTGTAGAAGCTCTCAACGTTGCGCTTAAGGAGGGCGGTTGCATCGTCTCCAAGTATATTATCTTTGTCGGCTTCAATGTTTGTCGTGGAGTCATCGAGAAACAACGATATTACCATGTGGTTTTCTTGTAGCTACATAATCAACTCGTCAGTTTCAGGTACAATATTGACCCTAAAGAAACAGCACATTGGCACGCACATCCTTTGGCAAAGCATTCCGAGAATCCAATATCGCCCGCTTCGTCGCGTTTCTGATTATTTCCTTCTTCGCGGCACTAACTTGCAGCCCTCTCAGCTCCTAAATAGACATCCATTGATCAACAATTCCAATGCACGACTCGCGGGGCACTTCGGGTTAGTCAAACCTCAGCAACTGCTTTGCGAGCAGGATCGATTTGGTCTGCACGGGTGGTGCCATTAGGATTGAGAATGTCCTTGGTCAAATGCTGATAAAGTCTTTTGAACTGTGGATTGTTATCCAGGACGGAGGGATCACATAGTGGGATCATACTGTGTCGACTCCAAGGTTGAAGAGGCATCGAAGGGGCAGTGAGTATAAACAACGGATAAAGCTAATTAAAGAACGGCACTAGTCAATCCCCACCATCTGAGGTCTATTCGCTTCTTCAAGCTTAAGTTATCCAGTGTACTGCTAGTTAATAATAATGATCATAATTACTAACAAATATGAAAACCGCGACTACAGCTTTTTGGTTTAAAGATGTTTTCTGATTTTTAGAATCGTATTCGTACAGATCGCAGTGCGGAGTAACATGTCCCCAGCACACACACCTTTGCTAGAGAGTCCAGCCAACAACCTGGCATCCTCTTAGAATGGTAGGGATGAAGCAATAGCCTGGCTATCCAGTAAAGAAGGGAGCAAAGCGCTTGCAAAGCAGAGAGATGAAAAATGTGGAGGCCCAGGCAAAGAAATCCAAGCTAGCAGTATTCTCATCAAGTCATGGCGTTAAGTAGCAGTTTTGAAAACGCCCAGGGGAAAAACAAGGGGAACAAGATGGAATACAATTATGTACAGGGTTAGATAATGCAGCCATAATAAAGGCACGAAAATCAGGGCATCCTCACACGACATGAGGAGCGCCAGAACATTAAAAGGTTGTATAAAAGGTTAAGAATAAGCGAAGCGGCATTTACTCCTCTTCACTTTCCTCCGAATCATCGTCGGATTCATCGGTGCTGTCGGGCTCAGCAGAATGCATTGGCTCTGCAAACTCAGTCGAAGCGCCTCCTTGGAACCGAGACAGGCTGCCCTCCAGCATATTGATCTGAGCCTCTTGTTCGAATTTGCTCATAGGCTTGTTCTTCTTGGGCTTTGATTGAACACTCGCCGAAACCGGTGCAGAAACGTCTTCGTAGTCATCAACAACCGCCTGTGGTGCATTTTTCTTCACAAATTTCAACAGCATCACAAGAACCTCATTGGGCAGTTCGTCGATATCAAGCTCAATTTCAGTTTCCTGCGTTCCTTTCAAAGATGGAACATTATTCTGGATGATCCGCAGAGCCTCTTGCATTTTTTTATCCGGTAATAAGCTTATTCCATTGGAGATGACTTGCTTCTCATGGTATGTCACGTTCCGTTTATCCGACTTGCTGCCCTTGGCTTTCTTGTCGCTCTTAGAACCCTTCTTAGATTCCTTCTTACCCGACTTGGGCTTCCCGGCCTTTTTTGATGCTGGGGGTGTCTTCTTTTTCCTGGTTATTGCCTCAACTTGCTTAGACATTTCGGCAATCTGTCTTTGCAAAGCTTGAAGCTTCTCTTGGTCGGCGTCCTCTTCACTCTCTTCCTCCTCGCTATCTTCATCAGACGAGGCGCTCTGGGTGTGGTTGTCTGGATCGTGTTCTTCAAGCCAATGACTTTTATTGGCCCATTTAGCATTGAATATTTCTTCAAGATTCTGTCCGGCTACGTAGATCGGATCGCCGGGAATATTGAACTTGAAGCAGTTCTTCAACATCAGCCGCACGTCGGCTTCCATTTCTTTGGCGTTTTCATACTGGCCAGCCTTCAACTTAGTTTGTACAGTCGAGAGGTCCATTGGCTTCTTGATCACGCTGTGATAAGTCGGAATATTCAATGCAACAGGGTCCACTGGATAGTAGAATGGGTTTGCGATAGTCCAGTATTTGGGCTTGTGCAACTCATCTAACAGCTCTTGACAGAATTTTAGTTCCCATTGAAATTTCTTTTTCTTGGGCTTAGTAGAGTAGGGTAAATCGCGTTTAGGCGGTTGGATAGCACGTTTTGGACGCCCGTCCGCGTTCGTAGAGTCGCGACGGATGATCGGCAATCCCTCCGGGTTCAATGCAAATGTTGGAGAAGCGGCGTTGTTCTGCTTCGGGGCAGCTTGAGTACTGAGGCGAGGTTCACGACGCGGGTGTTCTTTGGGGGGAGGCAGCTTCTTTGGTTTTTTCTCTTCGACCTCATCAGGTTTGGGAAGCTTTTCAAGCTGCTTCTGAAACGTATGCTTCAACTTTACGCCTTCAAGGGACACCACATGATCTGGACCATTGAATTTTACCGCATTGTGGGTCATCAATTCCACATCCGAGACGATTTCTGAAACGGAGGTGTATTCATTCTTCTTTAGCTTCTCGTCGATTTTTGATAGATCCATTGGCTCAGTGACGACTGTGAAGTAGTTTGGTATGTTCAACTTGATAGGGTCAACGGGCTCTCGATAAAAGCGCGAGTCATTCGATCTCTTAAGGTTAGTGAGAGCCTTTATCAGGAATTTGTGTTGAAGAGGTGTTATTCCCACAGCATCTGATGGCGTCGGTTGGACTGCCTCTGGCGGAGCAGACGCATCTGTCGCTTTGGTATCGAGCTCGGCCGGGGCACCTCCATTCACTTTCGCGCGCTTCGCGGCAGGCTCTTCTTCAGGGTCTACCTCGCGTTCGCGCGATACTTTTGCTGGTGACAGGGGAGCGTCGGTCATGGGTTGGTCGACAAAATCCACTTGTGGTGGTGTTGACTCGTTAGCAGAAGCGGCATGGTGGGGAAGAGTAGTTTCAGCATCGGACTGGCTTTGTTGCGCAATTTCCTTGGGAGAATTTGAGATATTGGCGGCAGGTTCAGATACTGTGTTCTCAACATTTCCTCCAAGATCTTTTGGAGGCGATAGCGCTATTTCTTGAGGCTTGATTTCAAGCTTTGCTTCTATGGAGCTCGCAGTGTTCGAATCAGGCGCGGGAATTCCTTCTGTTCCATTGGCGATAGGTGGTGTTTCTCCATTCGTAGACGGGACGACATCGTTGTTTGTACTGAATGCAGCTTTGTTTAGCGCAGCTGATACACTCTTTTCTTCAGAACGGGTATCGCCGTTTAGCAGAGAATCAGGAGACCTTGGCAATGGTCAGCACAGTTTAATTGAACCGTGACTCCCTAACAAGCGCGCAAGACAACGTCCGAGCAGGGAAAGAATGAGAGATAAATGACATACCTGTTGAGCGATGAAGCAGGTGTAACGTCGTTGAGTTGCGGAGGCGCTTGAGGCTTCTCTTCTTTGAGAGCAGTGGCCCCTTCAGGCGGAGGAGTTGCCATGTTGGAACTCAGGCTGGGCCCGCCGCGGACCACGATGCAAGAGTGTGCAAATCAGTGAGTGACAAATAGCGCAGGACGATGCGATGACAGCGAGGTAGACAGCGCAGCGCAACGTTGGGCGCGTAGTCAGAGGTCGGCGAACGGTTGGCACAAGAGGATCGATTCCTCAATGACTACGCGACAAGAGTGAAGTAAGGCGCAAGCACAGAAGAGTCAATTGGTATGCGATTGCGACAGGCAGGAGGCGGGTCACTTTTATATTGCCAAGAGCGAACAAGTCACGTGGGAGGCAAGGGCGGAGGCAAACGGGAGCGGAAAGAGTGGCGGGCCTCGGGGCGGGGAGAGCGAGAAATGGATGGATGGATGGTCAGGTGACCCTGGGCGTTCAGCTCTTGGGGGGAGGTCAGGTGACGTGGCGACAGAGGTGAGCAGAAGAGCGAGAGAGAGGGAGAGGGGAGGAGTGAAGGACGGCGACGAGCTGGGCGGAAGAACAGCGGCTAATAAGGCACCGCGGCAGGAGCGTGTCGCGCCGGGACGCGTTTCGAAATAACTTTCGCAGAAGGAGCCTAGGGCCTGGGAGCGCAGGAAGGCAGGCAGAGGCAGGAGGAAGGACCTGGTGGGGAAAGGGGCAGGCAACACAAGGGCGCAGGCAGGTGACCTGTGACAGGCTGACAGGCTGACTCCGAGGACGAAGAGAACAACTGGGAGAATCGGAGGGGTGGCAGAATGCTTAAGTACGAACCCGTATCAGGCTCGCCCGCCGGCTGCCACTAGCCCCGTTGCGTCCACTAGCCCCGATTAACCCGGCCCAGCCCCGCCACCGCCGGCTGATTGGCTGTCGCCCGCTGCAGTGCTTTGCGCGCGCAGCCTGATTGGCTTCTCCCTGCCGAAAGCGGATACCGAGCGCCGGAAGCCAACCAACCTTGGGCTTCTCAGAATTGCAGCATTTCAGCGCCGCACACAATAATCCGCCAGCTCCGGGACACAAAACCACTTTTTTTCGCTGGTCGTGTGCGCCATGAATGGTCGGCTCAGCCACCATCTGCGTTTTCGTGTCTTGTTTGCTTGCTGCAAATTTTTTAATTTTGGAGAATTTGAAGACTTTTCATCTTCATTTTGCCTCCTTTCTCCTCTCTACCTGCCTGTGCCGGTGGAGCCCATCTCTCTACAAGACATATCATGTAATTATTCATAATTCGTTGATATGTTTCTTTTTTTGCAATCAATCAGGGTAAAGCCCTGGGCCCTCTCTCCTTGCAGCTTCTAGTCTAGGCTGTAATGAGTGTGTGTGACTTAGTGCTGATACAGCCTGTGTCGCCATCTCACCGGCCAGCCAGTGGGTCGGGTCTGGCGTGAGCTCTCTGCCAATCACGTGTGTCAGACCATACGTCCACCAAACGACCAGGTTGCTGGTAACGAATCGTTACGCGTAGACTGCGAGCATAGGCAACTACATTGTATTTATTCATGAATAGTGATAACTTGGTGTTTGAGGAATGACATAAGAGGTGGCTCGGTTGGATGACCTATTATCAAGAGAACACGGTGCCTGCTGTCATGTTGAGATTCTACATCACTCCATCCACTTACAGCCGTTGGGACCAGATCGTCATAATATTCTTTTGGCTAGTTAAATATGCACGTTGCTATTGTGAAACTAACCTACATAGTACAGGCAGACGGAATCCGATTTACGATTATGATGATGGAGATGTCACGTGAGTACATTCTCAGGCAACGCTTGTTGAATATCGACGAGCTACTTGATACCTGATAGGTCAATTGGTGTTGTCAATTGGATCGCGTGTGTCTAGGCTGATTATTTAATGTATTTGATTCAATGTTGAGTCGACTAAGTCGAAGTTTGTGATTCGAAGCACTGCATGAAGAGATATATATTTTAACAGCATTGAATACTAACAACCCGATATCAGACAAAGAGTTAAAAATAGCCATGACTATCCAAACCACCCATTACCGTCAAAAAAACATATCCGTGTGACAAGTCCTTCCTCCCATTCATCCAAGGCTGCCGCTTTGTGTCATGAAAACGTGCAAATTGTCTGATCATGCTCGTTGCCAGCGATTTGATTAAAAGGAGCCCTTCCCGGAACAGGACTAGCGTAACTCGATTGCTTCAGATGCCGAGTACTCCAGACTAGGCCAAAACGGGATAAGCGGCTATACACATCTAAGAACTTTTTTTCCTCACGTTATCGCCGAACAACTCTCAGACAGTGAATCCCATTCCAAGCTCTTGCTCGCTGCTCGAATCATTGTACTTTCCCAGACTCTTCACTTTCCTTCGGTCAAGGAGAGCTTTGTTGGCACGGGAATTCGAGTAGCAATAATGGGCAAGAAATCTTCTCGCCCACCGGCGTCAAAAACTTCCTCCGCAGCCGCGCCTGCTGCGGACGCTGCCACCATGACTGCCAGCAAATCGTCTATTCTCCGGTCTGCTTTTTCGCCATCCGAATACCAATTAGCCCTTTTCGCCTCGGTCATCCATGGACTCGACTCGCAACATCTTCGTGTTCATGACATCCACACTGGCACCCTGCAGTGCGAACATGCAGTAGCTCCTCGGGAATCTATTACATCTTTGGATTGGGGTTACTTCAATGGCCAGCGGGAACAGAATGGCCCGAAGAAAAAACGAAAGAGAAACTCAAATGTCCACGGTGCTGTTGGTGATGCTGTGATTGCATTTGGCACAAGTTCGTCCGACATTCGCATTTTTTCTCCAGAGGAGGGCAAAGTGCTTGGTTCCTTGAGCGGCGTGCATAGTGGAGGAATTCGAGACTTCAAGTTTACGGCTGGAAATTCGACGGGAGAGGGGTGGAGTATTGGGGAGGATAATAGACTTGTTCAGTGGGATCTTCGTACCTGCCAAAGCATTAGGTACGTTAACAATTCGCTCCTTGGAACGATACATTTCTGACTTGTCATCCAGAACGATCAATATACCGACGTCGTCTACCATTTCAGCACTTGCGAGACCAACCCTCTCCGACACATCGATCATTTGCGCAACTCAGACCCCCACTATCCTGGATGTCGAAAAGTTAGACACACAACCAATGACGTTCCCTGCAATGGCCAACCCAATCCACACACTCCTTTCATCGACTAAAAACTCCAAGGATGGTAATTTCCTCGCCGCCGATAGTGCGCGCTACATCACTGTTTTTGATCCAAAGACGAAGGGAATAGCTCACAGTCTAGTCGCGGAGAAGGAGGTGTCGTCTTTATCTCTATACTCTGCTGCCTCCTCATTAAAGGAAGATGGTGATGTACTATCTAAACAGGTTCTCGCTGTGTTGATAAATGATGGAACTATCGAATTTTTCAACAGACCCTTTCTACAGTCTGGTAGCCAGGGTGGTACGAAACCTGCAAGCCTGAAGGCGAGGGCGAAACAAATGACCCGCAAAGCCGACGCGGTGGTGAAAATTGTTCATCCCGAATCCAGAAAAGGGTTGTCTGTTGTGCAGGCTGATTTCCAAGGGTCAGAGCTGTTCATCGCGTGGGCTGAGGGGGGGGTTAACGTTGTGTTTGAGCGTGTGAAATGGAAAGCCCAAGATACAGAGGAGCTTGCCTTTTCGGGGGTTAACGAAATAGCGGCCCGTAAATCTCCTTCGGTCCTCCGCTCTGCCGCTGTGCAGGAAACACGAAATGCAAGTAAATCGCACGTTAACGAGAACGGTGCTGCTATCGAATCCGGCGCATTCACAGATGAAGTCGAAATGAATGGCACATATGAGAGTGATGCTGAATCGATATTAGAAGAGGATATCTCGGAGGACGATGAGATAGAAAACCGGCCGACAAGGAAAAGCGACGCATTGGCTAATGGTTTTAAGGATAACGAGGATGTCGAAATGCAAGAGGCTGCCGACTCTGGGGTTGAAGAAAACGACGAAGCTGGCGGAGAACCCACCTTTGGAGAATTAGTGCAACGGAGCTCCGCTATTGATGTCGAGGCTGAGTTACATGATAATTCTGGTGGCAGGGCTTTGATCCCTGGAGCGTCAGACAAGACAGTCTATCAAATACCGTCGGGTGTATCTCTATCAACCGTTCTTTCGCAGGCGCTCAAAACAAACGACATTGATATGTTAGAGTCTTGTTTCCATGCTAGAGATTTGAACATCGTTCGCGCGACCATCCAGCGACTGGACTCGACCCTCGCGGGCATTTTACTCCAGAAGGTCGCCGAACGCATGGCAGCCCGGCCCGGTCGATATGGACATCTTCTTGTCTGGGTACAATTCACGTGCATCACTCACGGAGGAGCCATCGCCGGAAACACCGACATCCTACGAAGGATGACATCTTTATACAAGGTTATGGACCAACGCTCTCGTACCCTCCCTTCGTTACTTCTCCTCAAAGGTAAATTGGACATGTTGGACGCTCAGGTCAAGTTGAGACAATCCATGAGTGAAGACCGAACACACAGGGAGGGTGACGATGAGGAAATACTGGAAAGAGTCACTCACTACGCCGGCACTGCTACTGATACCAGCGAAGCTGAGCGACGCCGCAAACGCAAGGCCGCATCCAACACGCCACGCCTCAAAGCGACCGACACGGAAGAAGCTGATGACCTCGATGACATTCCTAACGGATTTGGACTCGGCGTCGAATCCGACGAGGAAGAAGAAGGCAGCGACGAAGATGCGGACGAAGACGGAGATTTAATCGACATTGAAGCCGAAGAGTCAGACGCCGAGGAGTCTCTTGAAGAAAATGAAGATGAGGATGACGACGACGACGAGGATGATGATGATGATGACTCTGACGCAGGTAGCGATATGGGTGACTTCATCGCTGATTCTGAAGAGGATGTATCCGACGTCGAAGCTGTTCCTGCACCGCCTCCGAAAAAGGCCAAATTGAGCGGCAAGGGTAAGAAGGGTGGTCGCTCATAAGCATGTGTCATCTTCTCTTCGTTGTTTTATTTCATAAACTTTCCTTCCATGTCATCGGCCAAAAATGATTAAAAGAGATATCATTGTGTATGTATGCACATAGTCTTGTTTTTCTCGTTTCATAACCCTACCCTCCCAAGATGAGCTCAGCTACACGGTGAACCTTTAACACAGATGCCAAACAAGCACAATTGCCTGTCTTCCCTTCCCGGATTCCATTCCCTCTTACTTTAAAAAGCTTCTTTATTTACTGCTCCGAATTTCTAAAATTGTCTTCGCTGGTTTTGTACTCTTTGGTTTGTTTTGGGAATTCCAGAGGCGTCGGGCCATTCATTGCATATGTATATATGATGCGAGCATATTATCAACATTTGAAAAGATTAGAGATTAGCTGCACCGCACTATCATTCTGGTCAACTTCATTTAAGGTAATTAGGGGTTATAGACTGGAATCATGGCTAGAAGATATTATTTGTAGGTAAGTTAGTAGTCCGGTACTGGGGCTTTCGATATTTGATTGCTTTGAATATGTAATCTTATCATAGATCTAGTGATTTCTTCGGTGACTTCGATAAAGCTTGGACAAGCCATAAAAATAATGTGCATTTTAAGACCCTTTGACATTGGTCACGCCTAATATACTAATAGCGCTGTAGACTTGTGATAGTACCAACCCATAAGAATAGAAGCGAAACCTTTTGGCTACACACCCAACAAATCGAGACAAGGCTATCGGATAACTTCATTCCCTGGATTCTCAATGCCATCAAGTGACTCTAGAATTGTACTGTGCAATACACCGGTAGACCCAGTAAAATGCTTGTGCGGCTTTCTCCAGATTCGATAGAACCTGATGTTGTCACTTGAAGCTACGGCAATACACTCATCTTCGGGGTGAGTTGGGGCATTATACCTATCGAAGGGTGGATTCTTGAAGTTTGGAATGCTTATTGCGGATAGTGCCCTCTCCGATACAGAATTCTCAGGGTAGACCTGACCTTCAGCATCTATATTCCAGGGTATGGCCGCAATTTGCTCACAACTGGGCCATGCAAATACAGCGACACGGAATGGATGCTCGGGCTCAGGGAATCCGAGGATTACTGCGATTTCCCGTCGAGTGGTGCTCCACACAAGCCCTGTCACTTGCGCCCACATATAGATTTTGGCTAAGCAGCTGCCGGATGGTGTATGGTAGAAATGGACAGTGCGGTCACTCATGCCACCTCCAGTAGCTAGAAGAGTTGGCTGCCACGGCGCAAAGGCGATGGCTTTGACGGCAGAGTAATGAACGAATTGATGCACCTGGCTGTCATAAGGTATGAAAGCCGTAGTTGGAATCTGTGAGTCTGAGTGCCCGTCTGACGATATAGAAGAGGGTTCTCGAGACTCTGAAGCTCTCACGGTTCTTTGAAGGCTGCCTGATAATGTAACTGAACGGCGCCGAGCCCCATCGGTTTCTGGATTACTCACGCGCTGATCTTGGCCGATGCTAAGCAAAGCTCTCAGTGGTTCCAAGACTTCAGAAAAAGATGATAAATCAGATAAGAGGCTGGATGACGCTGAGGAACCAGAAATCGAAGACCCAGTTTCCAGTTGGGATAGTCTTCTAAGAATACGAAGAAATCGAGCATGGATCGACGAATGTAAGCCAGTTTGGGAGTCTTGGCTAGGAAGGAGTTGGCTCGCGATCAAAGGTGGTCGCGGTAAGCTTAAGGAGTGTTTTTCGCCAAGGATACGTTTCAGATCGAAGAGTAGACATACATCGTCATCACCACTTGTAGCGAGATATTTTCCATCTGGGGACCAAGATATGCCACAGATACACCCATGATGCGCCTCAATCCTGGCCAGAAGCGTAACCTTCGAAAGGGAGCTAGAATCGGAGGATTCGACACAGTAATACCAAACAGTACCAATCTGGTCACCAACAGCCAAGTCTTCAACAAAAGCTTCAACCCCCGAGAAGATTGTAGAAAGACGTCGAGTTGTTGTTTGTTTGAACGCCACGCAACTTATTGGGACGGGATACTGCCATATACGCCGTGGTTGGGGCCTGTGGGTACTCCACAGGTATAGATAGCCACATCGTGTTGCAACTGCTAAAATACTTCGTTGACCCGCTGATGATGAGAATGCCAAACCTGTGACGTAGTCTTCATTAGGATGCCCTACGGCATACGCTGCCATCCTTCCGCAAGTTGATGTTGACCATAAATAGACAACATCCATCATAGCATATGCTAATAGTCCAGAAGTGCGACAGTAGGCTAGCACCGAGCAGTAAAAGTCGTCTTTTATATAGGGTGTGGGCAGAAAACAAAAGGGCACAGCACGATATGGTTTTTTTGGTTGACATCGATGGGCATTATAACCTACTTTTTATTAGCAGCGTCGCTTTGTTATATGGCATGAAATGAATTACACGGTAGAAGCTCGCCTCGTTTCCACATGCAGTCTTTCCATGCTAGAGGGCAGAACCTTTCATATTGCGGAGAAGAAGGACATATGCTAATGTTCGTTGGCGTGATGGGCTTGCAAATGATAAGTTGTCGATGTGTCAGGTCAACGTCAAAGGCTTTAGCGAGTCTTGATTGATTCATTTCCATTTCTTCTTCTGAAGAAAGGTAATTTTCGTATGAATATCGGGCAATATGAATTGGAGTAGTTGACTTTTGTCCAGGGAAGCCTTTTTGACAATCAGTCGATCCCAGCCATGGACCTCCTATTGCAATCGAAGGCCCACCGACATTCCAAATGCCCCCTATGCTCACTTGACGAGGCGTGACTTGTCGTCTTTGAAGAGGATATAAACTCGGTACTGCCTGATCATCTACAAGGTGTGGAGACATGTGCGGAGCCTGCGAGAAGTTTGGCTGATAAGGTGGTAGTATCCCCCAGGATCCACGGCGACCAAAAGGATCATCGCTATACTCTTGGTGACGGACGAGCTTTTCATTGGCCTTTAAATCTTTCGGAAGTTTTCGTATATGATGCTGAGTAATAGAGGCGTTGGGGTCTGATCGCCATGGTATGAATCGGTCTCTATTTCGAGACTTAGAGTGAGAGCGGCGTGCTGGGAGGTATGCTGCGGCTGATCGACGTTTCACCCCCTGTATCCTTTCACGCGCGGGAGTCAGAAGTAATTGGACATTGACACCAATAGGTGTTTGCTTGGATGCAGATGTTGACTTTGTAGCTGCCTGGTTCTGTAGGGTAACGAAGGACTGGAGGTTTTCACCCAAGGGAAAAGTCGAGGAACGATGCTTACTATCTCGCTTTATGTGCGATGAACAAGGAGCGGTTGTTATGGTGTTATCAAGCAGTAATGTTGTAGCTTGTGAGTATTTAGAGAAATGAAAGACTCTGCTTGTCGAAGGACAAGACTTCTTCGAAGGGGAATAAGGAGCGATTTCCATTGCTGCTTTTGCAGCCACAAGTCGAATTGACCATGAGTAGGAGAAGGACCCCGTCAAGAAAAAATGGAGGGGAGTTTGAGAATATCTGGAGAGTTGCTCGGCAAAGCTCCTGGTGCGTCAGTTCACCATGAGGGCAGGTGAGAGCGACATGCCGAATTGGGAAGGAGCGCAGCCCGCACGTGATTGCCTGGTGCGCTCTTTCCCCGTTGCAGTGTGGGGCGCAGACGATTCTATCAACACTGGACACTCCCAGTAAACCAGATGATATTAATGTTCTTCTTTTCTTTCCTCCTTCAAGGCGTAGGGTATTAGTGAGAGCTATTTACAAGCTCCGCAATGGCTAGTGTATGTCCCTCGCAGATTCACACCTCTTCGAAGACTGCACTAATCCGCGTTGGACTGCCAGCATGGTGTTCCGCGCCAGAGCTCAAGGCCGGTTGAGAACATAGAACAGAAACGCCAGCAGATCCAAGAGTACCGTGACCTAGACCATTCAGTTCGCAAAAAGGTGAGAGCTCTGCTTCGAGGCCTGTGACCCGAATGAAACGCTCACGCTCACGCTCAAATGAAGATTGTAGAACGCTGTTACACACCGGAAACATTACAAGAGATATCCGAACTTTTGAAGAGGAATCCCGAGTATTATTCTGTATGGAATTATCGGCGAGTCATCCGCCAAGCAGAGTTCTCCCAGGATACAGCCTCGGACCAGTCGGTTGCGGCTATCATCAAGTCTGACCTCGAGTTTCTCTTTCCACTTTTACGATCCTTTCCAAAGTGCTATTGGATTTGGAACTATCGACTATGGATATTGGATGAAGCCAAGCGCCTTCTACCCAAATCTGTCGCGTATGAGTTCTGGCAGAAAGAGCTCGCGCTCGTTGGTAAAATGCTTAGTATGGATAGTCGAAACTTTCACGGTTGGGGCTATAGGCGCTTTGTGGTTGCAGCACTGGAAGATTTCACTGCCCATGACAGTAATGCGGAAACTATGACACAGAGTGAAGTCGACTATACGAAAAAGATGATTGGGGCCAATCTTTCGAATTTTTCGGCATGGCACAATCGAACGAAGGTAATATACAAGCTCCTTGACGAGCAGAAGGCTTCGGATCAGGAGCGGAAGAAAGTTTTAGACGAAGGTAACTTTCTCACTCTCCGTTTCGAAGAGTCTTGGCGATCAATATTAATTGTCATGCGTAGAATTAAACTTTGCACACAAAGCTCTTATCGATCCCTATGATCAATCATTATGGTTCTATCATCAGAGCTTGATGTGCGTGTTTGACCCCTCACTGGCCGCGCGTACCATGGCACCGAACCTGACGAGCGCCGAGCGTCTGGAATACGTTCAGGCGGAGAAAGAGGAGATAAAGGACATGCTTGAGGAGTGCACGGACTGTAAATGGATCTACCAAGCTTTGATCCAATGCAATTTGATTGCAGCCAAGATTGAAGGCGCCTTTTCTGAGGTGGATCGGGCTGAGGTCATAGGATGGCTTGGAGTTTTGGTGCAGCTCGATCCACTGAGAAAAGGACATTGGGCGGACATTGAAAAGACGCTCAGGGAATAATATTAAAATATGATTAAACAGGAGAAGTCTATTAATACCCATGGTATTGGCCTCCAGATACATGGTCAACAATCTATCTATGGTCAACACCGTCGAATATTAACTGCTCACACGACAGCGCAATGCCAAGCAGCTCCAAATAGGGGTGCATAGTGCATACTTTGAACAAGCCCCTGGATCTCAACGGCGTCAGCAGCCAGCTCCACCGCGGCGCAATGCACACAAACATTATTGACGCCAGCCATGCGGCTGCATGCAGTGTGTTAGCTATTCCTAGCATATAAACGATAATAAGGATGGCATATATTATTTTGTATTTACCGGCATTTGATAAATATTAATAGACGTAGAGTAAGGCTGGAGCTGAAACTGGAGCTGGAGCTGGAACGCGGTCTTCGGGGCTGCTCAACCAGGAACGAACGGGGCCCGTGACCGAGCCCGCCGCCTCCACAATCTTCATTCACAACACCTCTGCTCTGATTCATCGCCCATCGCGAGTCATCTAGAAACGAAACGAAACGCATCCTCAACCCTGTCGCCACCTGTGCAACGTTGAGTCATCGTCCTTGACTCGCCCCTTTTCCTCCCACCGCTGTGTGCCTACCCCGTTCGACTTCGGTTAACCCCCTACCTGCCTGCCTGCCTACAGCACTATTTGGATTGAATGGCCTTTTGAACGCTCAACCCGCCTTGGATACGGCCGCTGTGTAACTCACCTGCTTACCTGCCAAGCAAGGAGAGCGATCGTCAACATCTCAGCTTGAATCAGCATGGCTTCAAGCCCCGAGCCCAAGGATTTCGGCGAGGTACGTTGGCCACCATGGCTTCTTCCCGCTCCTCTGCTGACCGTGTGATTGTGATGCAGGACTCCTTTGAAGATGCCAGCGAGGACAATACTACTCACGTCTCCCCTTCACTCCCTCAAAGCTCCTCGACGCGGTCCTTGACTGATCGCCGGCTATCAAATGGATCTGTCACCACCCCCCGCGCCGAGCACGCGCCGCCTCTTCCATCTGCACAGCCAGATGTCACCTCCAGCGACGACTCCGACGATAGCAGCTCTGCGCCACATTCGGAGACGGAGGACACCCCGAAGAGAAAGAAATACCAGAAATCACCGCTGCTGACTGCTCATCGCCTGTCAACGACTTCGCTGGACGACGTCAACTTGATGGGTAACAAGGATGATGAGCAGCCAGCGGAGGCCAGTCCAGAGCCGGAGCCACCTGCAGGCTCTCCAAAATCGGTCTCGCCCGATTCTGCAACAACAAAGCAAAGCGTCTCATCTGCAATCATGTCCAATCTACCTTCTGTATCATGGCCTACCGCCGCAAAGCCCTCAGTACCCCCGCAGCCCGCTCCCCCTGCTCCGCCTGCCCTACCCGGCCGCAAGCTCACAAGTCCCTTCTCGTGGCTGTCTAGAGCAAGTACCGGGAAGGACATCAAGTCTCCTCCCGCTAGCTCGATAGATAGCCGACGAAACACCGCCGCATCAGTCTCAACGCTCAACACCGTCGACGATGGAGATAGTCTGAGCTCGAAGAAGCCGCGCAACAGCCTCAAAGATCAATTCAAGTTGCTACGCTTGCGAGAAGAAGGCACAGACACAGACCAGGTCAGTGTTACTTCCGGTCAGGCTTCGGTCAGCCAGGTGGTGGGCAGTCCCATTCAAGAGGAAAATGATACATTGTCCGCTCCTTCACCCGCTGTCACTTCAGCTGGCCCATTTCCATCAGTCAACCCCAATCTGGCTCCTGGAACAGTTTCGGGGATATCGGCGTCTGCAACAGATGCTGCGGCTCCTGTGGATTGGGAACTATGGGAGAAGATTGTGAATCTTGGATCTGATGCGTTGACTGGTGCTAACTCCGATGAACTCAATGCGGCTATCAAGCGAGGCATTCCCCAGACTATTAGAGGCGTGATCTGGCAAGTTTTAGCTGATAGTCATAATCCCGGACTCGAGGAGGTGTATAGAGACCTTGTCGTGCGAGGCACTGACAAGGAAAGGCATACTAGTGTGAATGGCAACCAACCCGGCATTAACTCAGAGAAGGAGTCGCTGGCTTCATCACGCTCCTCCATTCGTTCAGATAATTCTGGTTCCGCATCTCACTCCAGTCACGTAACACCTTCGCCTAGTCCATCTCAAGAGAAGGATGCTGAGAAGGTTGTGAAAGAACAACTAGCAGCAGAAGCCGCCCGCAAGAAAAAGGCAAAAGAAGATGCAGATGCGATACGGAAGCTGGAAAAGACGATACGACGAGACCTTGGCTCTCGAACAAGCTACTCTAAATATTTCGTCTCGCAGGGAAACCAAGAAGCCCTTTTCGGCCTATGCAAGGCTTATGCCCTCTATGATGAGGCCGTTGGTTATGCACAAGGCATTAATTTCATTGCCATGCCTTTGCTTTTTAATGTAAGCGCTGCCGATTACCATGTTTGAAAACACTTGCTGATGAAGTTGTTTAGATGGAGGAAGTCGATGCGTTCGGCCTGCTCGTCAAACTTATGAATAAATATGGCTTACGAGAAATGTTTATTCAAGATATGCCTGGTTTGCATCTTCACTTGTTCCAGTTTGAGCGACTCTTGGAGGACCTCGAGCCAGCTTTGTATTGTCATCTCCGTCGCCGAGGGTTGAGCCCTCAATTATATGCCACCCAATGGTTTTTAACACTGTTTGCATACCGATTTCCCCTGCAACTTGTCCTTCGTATCTACGATCTCATCCTCGAAGAGGGACTCGAAAGTACCATTCTCCGTTTTGGCGTTGCTATCATGCGCCGCAATGCCGAAACACTCCTTAGCATGAAGGACATGTCTACCCTGTCCCAATTTGTCAAGGAAAAGCTTTTCGATGTGTACATTGATCAGCAACCATCAGCTAGTTCGATACTAGAATCCGGGTTCTTTGGAAGCTCCGGTGGCAGCGAAAAGGAGGTCTACCGGGCGGATCTGATGGTACAGGATGCCTTTGAGATTCCACTCACTCCCGAAACAATCCGTGCATATACCACAGAGTGGGAAGAGAAAAATAGAGCGGAAAAAGAGAGAGAACAAGAGCTCGAAGGATTGAGGCATACTGTTGCAACACAAGCTACACGAATACGGTCACTAGAAGAACATGCTGAAAAGTCAGACCAAGAACACGTTCAGCTGGCGTCGGAACTGGTACGAGTGAAAGTCGAGAACGAGGAACTTTCAGATGCCAATGAGAGTCTGCAAGTCCAGGTTCAAGAGTTGAAGATCGTCGTTGACAAGCAACCGGCTGAGGTTGAAGAAAAGCTGAGGACTGAGATGGAACGAATTATGAAACGGAACATGGAGGTTCAAAACGAGAACCGGAACATTGAGGAACAAATGGTAGAAATGGAGAAAGATCTTGTTGACACCAAGATGAAATGGGCAGAGGTGAGTTACACTTCCAAATTAGACAATGGCTTGGTCTAACGAATATTATTACAGCTATCGGAGAATCATGAAGGTCTCAAACAAAAGTGGGCGGACCTGCGCAAAGCACTGGATGGCTAGATGCGTTTGTCTCGATCCTCTCTCACCCCCATTTACTCTACCAAATTTTCTTTATTAAGAAAGCTGGTTTCTCTTCTCCTGTACATCTTATTCTTGTGTGTGTGGTTTACCTAGTCGTCAGGAAACTCGATCGGGGATAACTGCACTTATACCTTATACCCACGGTTTCTAAAAGGAACTACCCATGATTCGCGGCCTACTGTCCTACTTAGTTCAGTCTCATACTATATTAAACTCAAGCTGTATCTTTACGCTGAATGGTGATGTATGTGTCTTTGTGTGTGCCTGTGTTTTCCCCCCAAGATTGAGGATATGCTATACCATTGACCTCAACCCTACCATGTATACTGTGGAATAGAATTAGCGAAGCATTAGTCAAGGTGCTATAACGTTGAAATGAAAATAGAAGTGCTTACGTTGGAAGGAGTCCTTAATATTGGGAATAGTCTAATTTTGTCTCTAACACAACTATCAATGATCCCTGCCTATCGACTACCTTCCAGTCAATGGCATGTCTAGACCTTTAGTCACTTCAACGTTCAAGTATGATGGTATCTAACTGAGTCATACCACGCGTGAATGCGATACTCCTGTTAGTAATAGGAATAGCGATTTTCATTGAGCATGTCTGACCATACAGGTGACTAGTTCAACTAGCACCTTAGGTTGCGTTGGCCCAAATAGAAGCACGCGCCGGCGCCTGGCCTTCATGGTACGCGGAAATGATGGCGGCATCAGTATCGCTACACACAATTCATCCTCTTGGAATAGATATAACTATCGCCATTCTTTCTGATGGGAAGCGCCAGGTCGAGGCACCCCGATGAGTCCCCGCCTATTGGGAAAGTTGTCTGTCGACTGCCCTGGAATGAACAAGCACAAGCTCTTACTTCGTGCCAAAAACCCTTGTTATATACCCACAGGCTCCGGTCTTGAAGCAAAAATGATCTTGTACTTGATAATCTCCACAATCTCAAGCTCATCCCCACCTTCCCTTTCGCCAACTTGAGCTTCATCTACCATGGAGCCTGTCTTTGATTGTTGTTGTTGTTGTTGCTGTCGGCGTCGTATGATGGCGAGCGGTTTCGCTAATTTCTTCACTTCGCCCGTCATACGCTGGTATTTGCCGACAAATAGGTATGCACGCTTCATCCACTTGGTATTGTCAGTGTCCCCTTCGACGTAGTCTGGGAACATGAGTCTGCCGAGTTCAGTTTCGACGATTTTCCCAGTAGGAGTAAGAGCATCCACGGTGTCGGTATGTTGAGGCCCCGAAGAATTGCCCTGTTCTGTGACATCGGATGGAGGCACATTGATGGTTCCCTGCAGTTCGAGAATGGCGAGGCCGGAGGGGGTGTGTAGGATGGTCGGGAGGGGATTCGAGGCATCGTGCGACAGCTCCGTGGACGAGCGCGTCTGGGATGGTGGAAATAGGGGTACGGAAGGCATGACAGCGAAAGAAAAATCCTCGAGTCAGGAGGAAAGCGTGTGAGTGTCGACGCGTTCTTGAGGCTCGGAAATTGGAAGAGTGGGACGCTGCCAAGACAATCTTAATCTTATCTTATCAGAGATGAAGACGCCAATTTTCCAGGCTCGCCAGACATTCAATGACCATTGAAAATTGTGATAGGCTAACAATACCGTCAATTGAGCATTTAGCCCTCTAGGCACCTGTCATTAAAAACAAATATAACAATAAAATAAGGTACCGAGGTACAACCCCGCATATTTACAGGTACCGCATTAGGAATGGCGCAAGGCATATATTGACTCAGGGAACCTGTAATAATATTATTACTTGTGGACCATGGATCGAGTCCCACAAAGAAAAAAGTTGGACTCAACGTTGTATTTTAAACTGTTCCAGGGGTATTCCTCTCGGTGTCTATTCTGGGTAGGAAGATGGTTCGGAGTGAGGTGCCGCTTCATCTTGTAGTAGCCAGGGGGGTGGAATAAAAGCGGAAAAGGGGAAGAAAATTCAAAGGAAGACAATGGAACCCTTGAGACAATGACAGGGACTATGCTGTCATTTGAAAGCCTCCTGGATCTGCTATTAACGCTCTAGCACGTATTGAGGAGACTACTGAGTGGCCATTTGAATCAATTTTTGAGGGATGTGACTATGATAGATGAACAAATCAGGATCGGAAACAACCGCCATGACCGACAAGAGCATGTCTCTTTCTGATATTCTTGATTGTCTATTCGCTAACTCATTTGGATAAGGCAAGAATATGGACATTAGATCATGCAGTAGGATTGCCCTACGTTAATGACGTGTTCCCAAGCAGGACTAAAATCAGTCATTCATTAATCAATAAAAAGGCGTCACGAACACTGTTCATTCCTTATTGGCTTCATGATCAAGCACTGTTAACGTATATTCTGTTCACAATCGGCCTTCTCATAGCAAACCCCCTATCTTATTATTTCATTGTCTGCATCAAAAGATAAAGCTTCTGCATTAGACATCTGCTAAGCTCTATCTCAGAGAAGTTTGTATGGATATACCTGGAGAAAATATACAAGTCCAACCCCTGAAGGATGCGGAATACGTTGATTCCCACGACTTAAATGAAGAATTTGGCGACGAGACAAATGATTACCGCACGGTAAGTACGGGTGGATACAGATCAAGGGGTCGATAACTAATTGACAATTTGAGTAAAGGCTGTTGAACCCTCCAAGGGTGGCGGAAATAAATGTTCCCCAAGTGCTCGCATGTGTTCTTTAACCTGGGTCTCAGACGAGGTAAAAGAGAGAGATGCTTTTCGACGATTGCGACTGTATTACTTGCCTCCCTCTAGAGGTCATCCAGCGAAGATGTATCCGCCATATCTTCCCACAAATATGGGTGAATGGGTCGTACATCGCGTGACTATACTTGAAGCCAAAGCCGTCCGCATGAAAAAGCAAATAGCAGCGAGGCTGTCTCAGAGAGAATCTCTTTGCAAGGAAAAGGTTCAGCCCGTTCTTCAAGGAAAGAAGCTGGGCGATTTTCGATCAACTGTTCTAGCACAATTCACAATCTGGCGGCCCGACGAAATAGAAAACCCGTCCAGAGCCCAGGCACCATGGCCAGATTCAACTGAATGTAGCCATGAGGGTGGTGAGCGGGCGAAATCTGGTTTCGGTGCATTTCCTCCACTTCCTAGAGTACCAGGAAACCCGACTGTGAATTGGAAGCAGAGAAATACAATAACCCCATATGACTTTGACAAAGTTGGTCAGCCTATGTTTGTAAATGATACGCCATTGGACGTGGACGAGCATATGGAAAAATTGATCGGCAATTCTCTTTGTGCTGAGCTGAATGCATACGGAGCCTTCTAACTAAGCATTCTCCGCTTTTTAGGCGGTCGAATCTGAGACTACAGATAGTGATTGGATTTTGTGGTGAAAGTGAACATTATAATTTTTCTCCATTAGGGATGTCGGATAGGGTTTGAGTTGGTTGGAACCAGATGGAGAGCAAGAGAGATGCTGTAATTTCTCTTTTTGGACCCATTAATAGTGTGAGGGCATTAGTCTTCTGCCTCGAGGTGACGGAATTGTTGAAGTAATATATAATTCAGAAGTCGAGAATCAAGATAATCGATCGTCGGATTGACGATCGCAAACGTTTTGAAGGCTCTTCAGTCCTCGGACAGTTTCTCCCACAAAATCATCAACGGTCATGCCAGGCTTGGAAAACTTTCCATAGCGAAGATCGCTCAATTCACCCACCGTTCTTTTCATATCAGCGAGAGTAGAAGCTGCATTTTGCCCCGTGGCTGCAATCTCCTGCTCTAAAGTAGAACACGCATTTTCCATCTCCGAGATAAGACTCGAGAAGGAGTGAAACCCAACGGGTTCAGTGCTGGAGGTCGGACCGAACAGCTGCAGATCTAGGCTCATCTCGCGGCGGTCGTCTTCACTAAAGCCATTTACGCCCGATGCCTTGGCGGCTCGCAGTAAATCGGCTCTTTGCTTCCCGCCTTCTTCGACTTGCTCGAGGATGTGCTCGGTGACGCCATCCATATCCTGCGAGCGCAATTCCTGCAGTTCTCGATACAGCACTTTGATCTGCGGATGAGATCGGAGGCGCTTTGGAAACAGCTCTGTAAACTTTTGCAGAGAAATGATGGTTGGGAGGGACGCGGGGGAGAGCAGAAAGTTATTGAGAATAGAATCCTCTGACGGAGCCATGGTGACGAGCCTCTTGTGAGACACAACCAATATTCTTGCACGAAACTTAAGAATAGGCTCCAGTCTTTAGAAGCGAGTAGCGATTGAATAATCACCACCCAGGAGAACGACCGGTGAGTCCGGCACTAGAAAGCCCCGGTAGAAATTGCCTTTACGATTAGATGGGATGAATCGGCTCGGACACGCGCTTGGTCTTGCGCGTCACACATAAGCCGATCCAGCGACGAGCTGGCAACACTGATCGGATTCAGGTTGTAAATATGATGGCACACGTGGCACCGTGGAATAGCAAGCAGGCGTGCTACCGTCAACCAGAGGGGAAGTCTAGAGGAGAGAGTACTGACTGGACTGAGCGCTGATAGCTGATAGGAGCGCCGTAACGCGTTTTTGCCCTCCCTCTCCGCTGCCCGTTTTGTCACTCTCAATCCCCTTCCTCCTCCAACCCCAAGCCCCTACACACGCATAATTTCTCTCCTACAAGCCAATCTGCCCAGACCTTGCGTTCCTCTTCTTCTATCGCTGTATTCTAGCTCTACCAGATTAGTGCCGCCCATACCGCAGGTTTTTCACGGGCACACAATAATTGCCTCAGCTGTGCTGCTCAGACCGTGGGCCAGGCTGGGAATTTTATGCATGAAAAGTTCGGTTTTTGCGTTAAAAAGCATCGCGTCACTTGAAAATTGCTCGGGCAAGAACATTGCCGCTTCTAGGAGACATCTAGCGCGTTTGCATCCTCTGTACTGTGGCTGCCAGCGCTCATCCTGTGCATGTTAAGCGGGGCCCAGTCCTTACAAGCAGCATCCCAAGTGTCTCAAACCAGGTCACCACTCAGTAAGCATCACTTTTTATCCGGACTCTCTCCCTCTCGCTTAGAGACGGCGGCCTGGAAGATTTCTGGGCAAAGAGCGCTTAATACGACATCACCATGGCACCAGCAACCACCAATTACAGCCGGGACGAACGAGTTCTCTGTTTTCACCATGAAGTGCTTTACGAAGCTAAAATCATGGATTTGAAACACACTGTCCCGGATGACAGAAAGAGCCCCTATGAGTATCTGGTCCATTACAAGGGATGGAAAAACACGTAAGTATTTCGCATTTGACTAATTTCAGCCACCAGTGCGTTGGTTTTACCATCCACTCCCTTCCTTCCTCTTGCTTTATATCTAAATGGTACATCCAGCCATGATTGAGAAAGTGTTGCTTGTGTGTTTTCCATATGAAATAAGCAGGATGCCGACACGGCTCCGGGAGGCAACGTTTTTCTACTGGCGGGAAGAAGTTGGGACATGCACTAACATCGATTATTCACAGCTGGGATGATTGGGTTCCCCAAGAGCGCCTTCGCAAATTCACGGAGGAGAACCGTGAGCTTGCTGCCCAAATTCGGCGAGAGATATCGGCTCAGTCGTGGGCAAAAGCCAATCCCAACAGTAAATTAACAAAGCGAAGAGGAGGTTCCGACTCCGGCCGGGGCAGCGAAGAACGACAATCATCTGTCCCCGCCAAAGGGAATAAGCGCGGCCGTGACAATGAAATTGAAAAAGTAAGTATTTGAGTTGCTTTGAGATTAAAAATAAGTCTGACTAAAGGAAAATAGGAGGACCAGTTTCACTCGCGGCCATCGATCCGCATTATGCTCCCTGACAATCTCAAAGCATTGCTCGTCGATGACTGGGAGAACGTGACCAAAAACCAGCAGGTCGTTGCTCTGCCAGCGCCTCACTCCGTCAACTCAATTCTCCAAGCGTACTCAGATGAGGAGAACCCCAAGCGCTCGACTACTGCTGAGACCGATGTTCTCGAAGAGGTTACCATGGGAATCAAAGAGTACTTTGACAAGTCACTTGACAAGATCCTGCTCTATAAATTTGAAAGAGAGCAATATCGAATTCTGCGCCAGAAATGGGAAAGTGGTGCCGATAATTATGCCGACAAAGGACCTCTTGATATCTATGGGGCCCACCACTTAGTTCGTCTATTTGGTATGTGCTGCTATTTTATTTTCAATCATTGTTCATCATTAACATTCACGCACAGCTGTGCTTCCCGAACTCATTGCACAAACAAATATGGATCAGCAATCTATAAACCGACTGCGTGAGGAGCTCTCCAAATTCACGATTTGGTTGAGCCGCAATACTGAACAATTCTTTTCAAACAAATATATCAGCGCTAGTGCTGAGTATATGGAAAAAGCAACAGGAGTGCCCCTTCCAAACCCGGGCACTGCAACTTCGCGACTTGTTTAAAGTGACAAGCTACTATAATAGAATGAAAAGTAAAGTAAAAGTAGCTACAATATTTGTGTTACTGTTGTCCTTTTTTTCTTTCCGCTATAAGGCGTCTTGTGCTTCTTTTTCTCTTTTCTTATGCCTTTTGGAAGATCTTGCTGGCTAGGGGATGGTATCAATTGGAATTTATTCTTCTCAGTAGGTCATTGGTCTACATTCAAAAATATAAAGGTATCACACTCAGGTAGACTGACATCAATGGTCTATTCAATAAACTCAAAAGAATGGGAAATTGGAAATAAAATAAAATATAAGAATGCCGTACATTGATAGCCGTGAATTATGCTCAATTTAAGAATACTGATGCTGTTATTGAAGGACAAGTTTTCTTGCATCCTCAACCGCACATCTCGCAGCACGTTTCAACTCGAGTTTCGAATCCGCTTCGCGCCATTTGCTCCATGTATTCAGCCCCTCACGGGTTTGAATGCTGAGTGTATCGGAGCCTTGCTTGATGATTTGATGTACCTCACGGGGGCCAAGATTCTTCTTGCGTGCAGCCGGGATGATCTTGGGCGCATCATTGCTATCTGTCGCTCCATTTGTAGAGTCCGATTTGTCCGTTTGGAAAAGCAGCGAGTGGAAATGTGTGGATACGGAAATGAGGATATCAATAGCAGCGATATTTGTATCTGAAATGTCGGTATTATTGGTCTCCTTTGAGCCTGGTGTAGTGCAGGCAAATGGGGCTAAATTGTACACATCTCGGAATCGAGCTATGACGGGCCCGGTTTCCACAATTTTGTAGAATAGATCGTCATAAGAGGCTGGGTCAGGTAGGAACGTGTCACCAGCAGAAAGAGAAAATGCGATCAAGTTGACCAGCGAAGTTGTCAGGTTGTTGATGCGAGGGTTAAGCGATATATCGGAGGCATAAGTGGTGAGGAATCGCATTAGGGAGAGCAGGGTACGCCACAGCTCGGACCAGTGGTATGTTAGCCGAGTTCTGTTGGACGATAAAAAGGTAAACAGCCGAATGAGGATGCCGATGGTATGGCTGCATTGTTTTAGTAATGGACTAGGCAAAGAAAAGGAAGATTATCTCACCAGTAGAGGTTGACGTCTAGGCGGCGTCGCAGATTGTGAGTCATAGTATCGATCATGATATCGAATATGACCGTCGCAGGCACACGTTCACCGTTGACAAGAGGAATATGGGGCTGTCGTTGTCGACAAAGACGAACATTGCGCCTGCCTTCTTCACCGCATATTCGTTTGCATAAAACTGGATCTTCTACTAGAATACGAAGGATAGAAAGATTCAATTCTGCATATGTTGCCACTCGCTCAGACCGGTACGCATGTTGGAGCAGATATGATGTCAGTGACAGGAAGCTTGAGAAAGGAGACTCTTCATTCCGCTTTTCAGGCACAGAGGTGACCAAGCTGTAGCCAAAAAGCTTGTTTGCATTGACAAAATCATAAGTAGCTAGGAGGATCGTAGCTTCGGCCGCCGGTCTTGCACCATTAGCATTTCAACTCACCAGACGGAGGAATGTGCACTTACTGCGCTGCAAATGTCTCCTTTATCTCTTCAGGGTTTAAAGTAACGGTCTTGTCTTTGGCACCGCCGGTAAGCGCGCGTAATCCGAAAAAGACGAGCGTATTGCTAAGCGTCCATCCCTCAGGAAGATCATCTTCGATGGCAACATAACCATTCCTAAGACCAGCACAAGACAGGCCTGTACTTTTCACGATTTTTTGAATAGTAGACTCATTAACAAAATCACCGAGTCGTTGCTGATACGGGTTTTGGAATTCGAATTTATTGTAGTTTGCCAAAAGACCAAGGAGCGAAAACGGCTCCAATATTTTTAGATGGTCTTCGGAATCATGTATAAACTGGGAATCATTAGAAGAAATTCCGGGCATAGTGGGAGATCAGCGTACCTTCATTATAGAAGGGAAAAGATCGCGGTGTGTGAAGTACGAGACGAGACCAGTTTTATAGGCTCCACTAACGATTGCGATCGCGGTTCTTACAGCTTGCAATCGGAGATCAACTGAAACGCTCCTATTAGTCGAGCAAAAAGCAAAGAATCCTATCTTTGCTTACAGTATGACCCTGTCCGAATAATTCTGTCAAGGATACCGACAAAATCGGTGAATACTTGATCCCCTTCATTCAGTCCCGCAAGGATCGTGATGATATCAGAACTAGGGTTTGTGTACTTTTTGACCAAGATGCTCCCAAGGAAAGCGGTAAGAGTCTTATAAAGTCTCAGCAATCTATGTTGAATTGAAAGGGGGCAACAGAAGGTATCAGGGTCCTAACCTCAAGCGCATGGGTATCATTAGGAGCTACACCAGCGGCTGCTTCCCGAATGGCTCGAGAGAACACCTGCTGCGTGATTGCCTGCAACGATAATGCATCGTCTGGCGTGAAGGCATCTATAATGCGGCGCAGGTGCACCGGGTCTGGAGGAAGCAAAAAGAACTCCCGCCAGAAACCTTCGGTGGGCTCCGCAAGGTTTGTGGGCTGGGTGGACAATTAGATTGCGGTGAACTTTAAGTATACAAGGGCACATGCCTGGAAAAGAGTCTCATAAAGCTGAACGACCTTGGGCTGGAATGTTTCTGGTCTAGCCTGCTGTGTCAGAGGCGAGGCTTCCATGCTGGAAATTGCGAACACTTGGAATTATGTCGGCGGCTCAGCAACCATGATAGGGCCACGAATCTCCAGGAGCGGAGACTTGAAACGAGAGCGGGCAACCGCCGGATGTAAATTTCTAGGGATCTCGGTTTCTCAGTGCTGTGACCAGTCAGATCACGTCGACGTGGTAAATCTCCCAGGAATGAAAATGATAGAAGTACACACAAGCCGAAAGCCACCCGCCACTAGTAATAGTACTGACTGCAGTGAGTGCCTAGTTAGCAACTAACTTAACCTGACTGACTGCCGCGTCCCTCGTTGCGCGCCACCTTCTCACGCCAGCAACCTTCAGTTCTATCGAGTCCAGCCATACTGATCGATTTCGATATTGATGAATAAAATCGCACCGTGAAAACACCGATCTCCATACGTTAGTCATCATGTATTGTTTTTGCTGCAACCCTTTTTGGCGGTATGATGCGCCTGCAGGCTAGTAAAGTCCCCGATTCGATTACTGCCGTGCTCAATTTTTGCAGCATTTATTTTTATTCGTTTGATGTTTTTTTACCGCGTAGGATAGAATAAATACTTTATTCTATGCCCAAACTCAGCCGTGTTGCTTGCGCTTTCTACGTATGCCATACGTCGTGGTTACAAACACCTCGACGGTGATTGGCCGCCACAGCAGCGCGCATGACTGCGGCCAGATGAAAGCCGACTTGCCGCCGACTTGCCTGTCTCTCTTCCGCGGCTTCGTTTATTAATCCAGAATAACCACCACAACCCCTCAACACCATCCTCTCCCCATGCTCGTTCATGCGCATGTCGCCTCCTCAACTTGAAGCCCGTACCTCTCTCATTCTTCTCTGAATATGTCGGCCTCCGTGGCTCTCCGTCCCTCCATGACATCATCTGCAGCCACTATGTTCAAATATGCCAGGGCATCTGCGACAACGGGATGCAAATGCACCGTCCGCCTTTTCTGTTCATACCGACCGAACTATCAATCATCTAGACGTGACATGCAGACTGCCACCGCCTTCCAACCTCATACTCTCCAGAACAACTTCCCTCCGCCCCGTAACGCCGGCATACCAGACACATCCATTGCTGCCGATGCTCCGTTCAACACCGAAAAGAGTGCGTATAATGCAGCCCCATCCTCAGACCGGCAATCGTCTATTAGTGCCAGAGAAGGCGAGACACAGAGGTCCTCTCCTGTTCAGTCAGCCAGCACAACCTCAACTACAACTACATCTTCAACCAATCCTCGTCGTTCAAGACTTCGTCCCAGAAAGGCAGCAATGACCCTTACCTCAACAGCTGTGGCACAGTTGAAAACATTATTATCTCAACCAGACCCGAAAATGATCAGAGTCGGCGTGAAGAACCGTGGCTGCTCAGGGCTTGCTTATGCTCTTGAATATGTTGAGAAACCTGGAAAATTCGACGAGGTTGTTGAGCAGGAAGGGGTCAAGGTCCTTATTGATAGTAAGGCTTTGTTCAGTATTATTGGAAGTGAGATGGATTGGCAGGAGGACAAACTTAGTCAACGTTTTGTGTTCCGCAATCCAAACATAAGTGAGTACAACTGGCCCAAACACGCTATCAATTGTACGCTAATACAGATATCTCCCAGAGGAACAATGCGGTTGCGGCGAGTCCTTCATGGTCTGATTTTATATTCTGCACATACACTTCGATTTCCTATGATGCATTTGGGC
Organism: Talaromyces proteolyticus; assembly: GCF_021365285.1. Classification (NCBI taxonomy): domain Eukaryota; kingdom Fungi; phylum Ascomycota; class Eurotiomycetes; order Eurotiales; family Trichocomaceae; genus Talaromyces; species Talaromyces proteolyticus. Next base: position 1,741,105 of record NW_025764282.1, on the reverse strand, counting down.
GGCGTTTCCTCCGATTTCAACCTTACAACCCTTTCACGGACGTGTTAATTGTATAAACACTTGAAAAACACAACATCACACACACAAGCATTAGACATGCAAGAGTTTGATTCATGCTTGGTCTTTTATGTTGCTACCAATGCAACTCGATCTAGATATTGTAGTTTCTAACGACCCCCGGAACAGATGAATATTGCTAGGAATATATACCTACTTTCCACCTTGTTAATGTCATAATTTACATATCTTTAGTACATGGACTTCAGTAAACCAAAACTGCCCCCTTTTATAAAGACAAAATTCATCGGTAGTGTTGTAGTTTGATGATTGATGAGAGATGGTCCGCATATCGGCAAGTGCGTCAGCGGCTAAACCAGCGCGGACCTCAGCAGGTCTGCCGGCACTCGCTCTTTCTGAAAGAGACAATATCGGAAAACAACACATCATTATACTTATATCATCAAAACAAAACCGCCAGATCTCCACGAAAATGGAGACTTCGAGGCTCTCACCGCACGCTCTGGAACAACTCGAGACAGAGCCAGAGTTACACCTGACAGTCCGCTTCTCCGCTTCCATCCCCGATGTTCAACTAGAAATCACCAACCCAACCACCACAACGGCAACAGGCCTCAAACAATTAATTAGACAGAAGCTACCACGAGACCTAGCAGATCATAGACTTCGGCTGATCTATTCTGGAAGAGGCTTAGAAGATGCGGTTTCTTTGGCGACCTCCCTGAAGCTGTCGTCGCCACGAGCAGGCACCCCAATATCCACGAGAGCCGATGTCGAGCGAACAAAAGACGAAATCTCCAAGGGAAAAGGGAAAGCGGTGGCGCGCGAGATTTTTGACATACCACGCCTCTATATACATTGTTCTATCGGCGATATTGTTCTGTCCGCGTCAGACCTTGATGCGGAAGCTGCCATGGCATCGACTCTTCAACAAGGAAATAACCTTGTCCCAGAACCCACGGGCGAACAGAAAAGCCAAAAAGAAGAATCGCTGACAACACCCGCTCCAAGAGGGTTTGATCGGTTACTTGCTGCGGGCTTTACACCCAGTGAAATCTCGGCTTTGAGATCACAATTTCTGGCACTACAGTCTGTATCTTATACGCCTGACACAATGCCATCAGGCGCAGAATTACGAGAATTAGAAGATCGGTGGATGGACGAAGGTTCGGGTGCGATGGGCGCAGGCGCCTTGGGTGGAGGAGCTACAACTCTCGGCAGCGGTGATGACGATGGCGGTGGCCTTGGCTCAGGATCGCATGGCGCCTTGGATGACATGCTCTGGGGCGCAATCATGGGCTTCTTCTGGCCTATTGGATGTGCCATGTGGCTACGGCGGGAAGAAGGGGTCTGGAGTTGGAGAAAGGGATTGGCTGTGTTTGTTGGGGTAGTGGTAAACATTGCCTTTGGGGCTGTGAGAGTGATGAATTAACGACTTTGTGGAAATGCTTGAAATTTCGACCTTTGGGTCAAGTATATACATGTATATTTCGCGGTTTTGCATAGCACATTAGATACCCATAATGCATTGAACGTCATATAGGTTGGAGGTTGATGATTTGCTAAGTGAACGCATAATGAAATACTCATTTAATGTCATCTGAATAAACGCCTGCTTGAAAAAAGTATAGTACATTATCAATGAAACTTGCTGTAGATAATAGCGAAAATCAAAAGAACCAGAACCGTGATAATTGCGACTGTAATCACCCGGTTGGTAGCCATCCTAGAAGTAGTTCGTTAGATAAGTTCGCCTTGAAAAGAGGTTGTTATGCACTGGGGATGTAATACCTACGGGCCATGCCCCGCAACGTCTTGATACTTGTATCAACATAGCCCTCGCTTCGATGCAAGTTCTCTCGAGTCCTCTCGATCGTCTCACGCTGCTGGTGCAAGTCGGCTAAAGTACCTCGGCCAATATCCTCGGTCTCCAATGCGAGACGCTGACTTTCTTGTAGACGAGCAGAGCTACGTTCCAAACGCTCCGTTCCTGAGAGTAATTGCTGCCTCTGTTCCATGTGCACATCTCCGGCCTCGGGGTCATCGGTGTAGCGGTCACCGAAGAGCGCTCGGCGATCGTCAGACAGTGACTTGAGTTTGCGTTTTGTCTCATCTAGGTCGCTGGAATAGTTGCGGAATCGCATGTTGACTTTTGAGCGGGTTGCTGAAGGAATATTCTGCTTCTCGACGCGCATTTGGTTGAGCTGAATATACCAAGTCAGTCATCACAGCCAGGTTTTTTGTTCTGAATCCTATTAGGTTGCGAGTTAAGTTTACCAATTCATTTGCTTCATCCAAAACGCTTTCTGTCAGCCTAATGGCAGATTTTCGTTGCTCTCCGCTGGCCTCTGCTATCTGGTCCAGCTTCTGGTTGAGATCGGCCTGGAGGAGTTTGAACTCAGCCTCATAGCTACTAAAAAGCTCCGAGCCGGCATCTGTGTCAAGCGGGTTGGCCATATTGTAAAGTGTATATGTAGTTGTCTGGGCAATGTAGGACGGATTGATCGACGACTAGGTTCTAGATGTCGTGGCCGATACTAATGTGCGATGACCGTTGTATGGAGGCTAGCAGCTGCCTTAAATGGTTGAACTGAGACCTTATCAGAGTGTGGCTGCAAGATATATCTCCTTCGAAGCGTATTAGGCAACAGTAAGGGTTCGGATATTGAAGGATGGTGAGGTCGTCGCTTTGCCCCGTTCCTGGCGCCTGCGATAGGCCCTGCTTATCGCCGTCAATGCCTCACGTGATTTTCGTCATGCCAAGCCTCCGGATTTGGCCTTCTGACCAGTGACACTGTTGTACTTCTTGGTCGATGGTCATATTTAACTCAACCTCAGCTATTCTAACATCATCTGATCATTGGTTTTGCAATGATATCTGCAGACGACCTTCATCAGGGTTGAGACCGTAGCTACGGAGAAAGCAGGTATCAATAAAAGAATTGATGGATAAAACATGCTAACAGGCTCTGGGTCTCTAAGCATTTGAAATAAGTACGGTGGAGTTAATGGCCAACATCGCTAGTATTACAAGCAAACCAACTAACCAGCTGGGAGTCAAACTAGTATCATGAAATACAAATAAAACATATAATCACGTACATGCCCCCATCCACCATTTACTCCCTTTTTATCTCTTTCCCTACAGAAAATTGATTTATCCCGTAATTGATATTATAACGGCTAATATCATGGCAAGAAGTTCCCTTTCCCTTGGTTGACAATGTTTGCACTTCTCTTAGCGTCGATGAAGAGATCCTCGCATTCTGTCACATCGGCAACGTCTATACCTCCTGGGCGCCCATTCACGCGTGCTAGAATGCTGGCTGGAGCAAGGAGTTGCAGGGCATACCGCAAGCTGATTTTGCTGCCATGTTCAGAGATCTTGTCTAGAGCAGGGTCGGTAATGTTCAATCCCTCTGTCTTAGCACGAAGTCGGATGATAGTTTTGATTTCTTCGGGATTATACGGGTGAGTGGGGATGATGAGAAGCCGAGCAAGGAGGTCAGGAGGAATGCCGTGAGCTGCTGTGACGTCTCCTGTGCCTTTGATCACAGTGTTTCCTCTGTTGGATGCAAGGATGACAATTGGCGCTATGGGGGATTCAAGAGCTCGATTCAGATAGGTGAAGCATTCAATATCAAGCATGTGTACTTCGTCGATGAATAAGACGCCAGGAATCAATTCCGCTACTCCTTGACTATTGCGCGAAGTTAGTATAGCCGCTACTAGGTTGGAATTATGGATAGACGTTGCAAGCCACTTACTCAATGTATCTGCTCACAACCTTGTTTATTTCGGCTCTTAGTTTTTCTGTAACTTCTGTTTTCTTCGGTTTAGAGAGCTGACCAAGCATAGACATTAGGTCTTGTCCACCCTGGGGCCGAGCATTGGCCATACTGGTTCAAGTCAGTTGAATGAACGCGAGCCAGTCTAGACAATATCACTAGCGCAAACAATGGCTTTAATGATAAAGAACTTACTCAAGATCATTGAGGGTCACATCCTGCACAATTTCTTTCTTCTTGTGAACTTCACCCTTGGGCACAGGAACGTATTCTTCTGCTTCAAGATCGAATTCGGTGGCATAAGCATCTGATCGTCCAACTCTTTTGCATGCCCCCGTATTTGCTTCAATGTAGATGACATCGCCCACGGTCACGCGCTCTTTTTGGATAGCCTCGTAGATACTGGGATCAAGTCGCAGTTTCTTTGTGCCTTTGTAAGATTTAAGGCCAATGATAAGGTGGCTGATAGTTTTCCCGTATCCGCCTAGAGGATTCTCTGCCTCTTCTGGTGTGAGTTCTGTCACCTCACCTTCGTAAACTTCTTTCGTTTCCCGAACTCGCAGACCTTTATATAGTTAGATATGTGAGACTAGTTAGGGACCCGGTAGTCATACCAATAGCCCTTCGAAAGTTCTCCATGAGAGCCTCTGTCTTTTTGACCTCCGCAGAGTACAATTCGCTTCCAACAATCGGGCAAAAGGGTACTTTGGTACCCAGCTCTTGCGAGACGGCGAGAGCAAGCGCTGTTTTACCGGTACCAGGTCCTCCAGCAAGAAGAACTGCCCGACCAGCCATTTTCTTTGCTTTGATCAAATCCACGACAACGCCGCATGCCTAAAAATAGGAACAAATCAATTTTCTATATTCATAAAACCATGGACATTAGCATACCTCTCTCGCAGATGCCTGACCAACCCAGCCATCAGCAGAGCTCTCAGATGTACCATCTGAACGTAAACCAAGGCCTCTGATATGCGTATGCGCCATCGTCCTGTTCTCGCGCGAACCGCCCTTGACTTCGCTGATCTGCACCATGATGAAAATAAACGCTTCAAGGAAGCCGCAGACTTAAAAAAAAGATCGTATCGATGATAGTGGGCCGATGCAAGTGATCTTGAGAATGAGTCTAATGAAAGAAATGGTAGAAATAAAAGAGAGCAGTGTCGGCGGTGAATAGCTTGGTGAAGTTGAATAAAGTAGCTTTGCAGGGCTGATGGCTATCCGCCAATGGATTGCCCAGAAGCCGAAGGCGGTCAGCCCACGTACCACCCAAATTCTCTTCCGAAACAATTCAAGCAATGCATCTTCGTTTCGAATGTACAAATGGGCTGGACAACTCAGTGCCAGGTCAACTACGAGCGCTTTCCTAGCATCCACTAAATTTGTCATTCATTTACCTCTTTATACAACACTGTCAATACCGGTACCGTAGTTGTGCCATTCAAAACGATGCTCTCAGCAAGCTCCCTGCGAACTGCCTTTCGTGGGCTGTCTCTGGACACCCCAACGTCGATCAAGCGGAGTTTCTCGACAACTTCTTTCCTGCAAAAGCGAAAGACTCTTTCTGAGGAAGTCCCTCCTTACCCATATAAACCCAATTATTTATACAAGCAGGCGGACACTGGTTTATACGGCGGCGTGTCTATCGACTTCGGTAACAAGATTTCGAAGGGCAAGAACAAAGGCAAAACAAGACGCTCCTGGAAACCCAACGTCCGATGGAAGAAACTGCATAGTGATGCACTCGACGAGGACGTGTTCATCAAAGTCACGCGCAAGGCTTTACGTACAATTCGGAAATGCAATGGCCTAGACAATTACCTTTTGTCGGATAAACCAGCCAGAATCAAGGAACTAGGGTTAACTGGCTGGGAATTGAGATGGAAGGTCATGCAGACACCTAAAATCCAAGCAAGATTTAGCGAGCAAAGGAAAAAGCTGGGCTTGGCTGAGCCACCAAAGTCATTTGAGGAGTGGCTGAGAACACGGAAGCAGATACAGTGGCGAGGGAATACCCCTTTGAAGGAAAGGGTTGATATCAAAGACAAGACACCTATCAAGCTGGAACAGTTAGCCAACCTAGAAAGTTTGAAGGAGCAGCCAACACAGGGACCGAAGTTGGCATAAAGGTGCAGGAGAATTAATGAACGTTTTGTATCATATCATATGTTGATTTCTTTAGCACGTTGATAAATTATGTACACATATCCAATATTTCCTTTCTTTGTTACCTCCTCATTTTGATATCCAGTTGTTGTCAGTTTCTCAGTGTATTTCATTTTGAGCTGACAATGAACTGCCCTTTTAAATGAAGGAAAATCGAGACAATAAGTTCAACGTTGCCCAAAAACCAAACATTCAGAGGATCCCTCGAACACCTTGTTCTATATTTAACATTGTAAATCGTTGACACGGTTGCGATAATTAAGATTATTCATTGCAAGTTGGTGGTCTTTCTCTGCCACATCGAGTAATACGGACGCATCTCTTCTTCGCAGCTCCTTTCTTTAGCATCACATCCATTGAAGTGAATAACAAAGTCACCCTCATGGTAGGTACCACCGATAGCGGGATCTGGAGAGTCCTTGCTGTATGAATTAATGATTCTCTGGGGAATAAGTGCCATTTTTGCGAGAATCGTTGCGTGCCACTGAACAATGTGGTCCTGTGGAAAATGTTAGGCTGCTAAATGATTGATCGCAACAGTGCAAGACATACCAATGCATGCTTCTCCGCCTTTGCGAAGTTATATTTTCGATATAATGGATCGTACCACACATCCAAAAAGAAGCGAGACCACTCGCCTTGCTTGATGATGAAACTGCTCGGAACCAAATCCGCACCATCTTGTGTAATGATCAATTCTACATCTTTAGCCGTTAGATGGGAGAAGGTCTTTATGACACTGTCGGGGGGGACAACGGATTGATCCTTCATCATCAATGAATCAAGTTGTTTGGGTTCTAGGACATGCCTCTCAAGGGAGAGACGTGGTTCCATGATTAGGGCATGTGCGCTAAGGAAAAAGAAGTATGTCGAATATGGGTATTCGCTCATTGCATGTCGAACAGCAGGAACTGAAACCCAGCTTCGGGGCTGTTGCTCATTCAATGTGTAAAGATAATCGGATGCATTCGCGAAGAAGTTGGCATAGCCTTTTCATGGCTGATTAGCATCGACCATACTTCATTTGTCCAGTATGAAGGGAATTTACCATGTCGCGAGGCATAGTCCTCCCTGTTATTCTTGATATTCTGAAGATATGCCTCACTTAACGTGTCGGGGTCGAAGAGAGTGACAAGCACGATAGTTGGGGTTCCAGACGGTATCAAGATAGTGGTTGTGATGGGTCCCCCGCTTGTAGCACGGAAATATCGCGAAAGAAAGAATAAAACCGAAATAACCGTAAATGCAATGATCCCAATTGTCCTCAGCTGTCGACGGCGCTGGAGCGAGAAGAGAGAGGTGCGCGGAGCGAATGGGGGAGCCGTCGACGACTTGCGTGGTGGCAGGGCGTACTGCATAGCTGAGCTGGGCCGCTTGCGAGAGGTCGAAGATTTATAGATAGGGAACAAGATCAAGTATTGCGATACATGGTATTGAAATTCCGCCGAGATAAACCTATACAGATTCTTCGCAGCAACTGAAAGACGTTAATTATAGTTCGCGACCATGTCGTTATTATTTATATATAGAGCAGAGGCGCTGATGTTAAGGTTGCCTGGTTATTCCCTATGTACGGTATGCGGACCGGATCATCAATAATCCTTAGCATGCAATTTAACTTACTCCTCCGCGGAGCTTGCAATCATGCTAGGATACATCATTATGGCCAGGTTTGGTGGAATTGTAACACATTATCGTCTTATTATTAATACTCTAGTCACATAATCTTCATCCGAAGAATGTTCTACTCTCGTAACACTCTGTCTGGCGACACTGGATCTTGTAAACGATCCAAGCTTTCGGCGCAACTTTTTTGCGGGTACCAGAAATCAAATCTGTTTGTCTCCAAGAACCTAATAATCCCATAGCTCCTTTACAGCAAAGGAGGCAGAACGGTGAAGCGCTTGCGCTTATATTTGTCACCGAATTCTTGACGATAGCGACGCTCTTTCTTCTTGGCCCAAGCCCACATTTGTAAAGTGCCAACGACAAGGAAGAGGAACACACTCCAGCTCAGTCCAGTCAGAAAGTAGATACCAATCCAAGCAATAATCTCGAACATGTAGTTGGGACAAGTCACGAGGCCAAAGCCAAAGCCTTTCGGGATTCCCCGCTCGGTAGTTCCAGGTCGTCGAAGGCTTCGCAGAATCAGGTGGGCATTCAAGTTGGCTAGCTCCCCAAACACAAAAAGGGCCAGTCCACCATAGTACAAGACCGGGTGAAGGCTGTCTGTTGCCGTGGGAGAGTCGGGGCGAAATACCCAGTAAGCAATGTTGACACCAGCGAGAGCCCAGTAGTGGCCACAGTTTTTGAAAATGTTCCTGGCAGGCATAGTTGCAAGACTAAAGCGATGGATAAAAATCGTCTCGAATTCGCGTTTCAAGAAGTGAACAAATAGAGCGGCACACACAATTTGTTGGAGCTCCGACGGCTCAGGGATTTGTTCGAAGTTGAAGTAGAGATAAGGTCGCAGCAAGTAGAGGAAGATAGGTGGAATAACGAGAGGACCCAGGTATTCAATTACGTATACGAATCGCCAGCCAAGTTGGGGACCTAAAATCTCCGGTTAGTACAGATAGTGGTGAGAGAATACAAGCATTGGACGCTTCGTACCTAGATCTTTGACGTAAACGACGCTCTGCGCACGGAGGCCGCTATCATGAACAGTCTCCGATCCATTTGACAATAGGCTCCCGTCGGAACCCTTTGTGATCCTCAGTCGGTGTACCGATTGCCCTGACTTCTGGGCGACGGTCTTGTAGAGGTCGCTAACAGGCGCGGTTGCCGGCAGTGTGACCTCCTTTGGAAGCCTGCGGATCGGCTTTCCTAGGGAGATGTAAGTTTCAGAGCTAAGATTAAAACATGCTGTCTCGCTAAAGCACCGCTCTAGGCTACATACCTCGGGGATTGACTACAATGTCAATTGTTGACATGTTGATCACGGGTTAGCCACCTGCAACAATTATTCTCGGCAGGGAAGAGAGTAAAATATAATATTAGAAACGATAGGATTGAGCGTGATGAAAGAGAAGAGGGTGAGGAACAGGAGGAGGATGGATATTTTTGAAGGGGGGAAAGGACCCGCAAGTGCTCGACTCTCCAAGGAGCTAACCCAATGCCACTTTAATTGACGATCCTCGGCACATGAATTTGCTTATGCATGAATGCCAGACCAGTAATTGCGGCGTAGGTCTCCTGCGCGAAATTTTGATATGATAGGATGAACATCCTAGGACGTGTGGATTGCACAAAATACTTGAGAATTACATGTCGCCAGGCACAGAGCGCTGAACTACACCCCGTTTAGTACATACTCCAACTCCTAAGAGTCTTACTAGCCAGATGGAGTTGTCAACAAGACGGCCGCATTCGCTAGTCGAGCTCTCCCTTGCTATTACCAATGGACCTATCAATGACAATATACAAGTCTGTGCCATCTGTCAGATCGTATTAAGTGTGTTGTTTCACCGTTTCCTCCTTCAATCTCGCATCTTCGGAGGGATGGCCATTAGTTGGTGATCACATGCATTAGATGCTCTGCAGTACCTTAATAGACAGTTTCCCATAATTGTTGCTTTACCTGCTGCACGATTGCCAAATATGTAGTAAATGTATCCTTGGGTCCTTGGAAGGGCTGTGTGCATAGCATTGAGCGTGGTTACCATCGAACTGGCGATGACGTTAGAATACGTAAACTCTTGAGACGGCCTGAAACTTCAAGTATTCATTCTTAGCTGATAATATCGTTTTATGGGATGTATGATGCAGAGATCCTCGTTTCAGTCAATAATATTAATTACTTAAGCAGCAGGTTTAAGATTAGTGGCTTGCAGCGCGGAGTGAAATCCATCAATTCAAGCCAAGCATGGAAATATATATACCTAGTTGTATATACGAGATATATAACTGCCAGCACTCCTAACACCGTATTTCAGCTACAACTACACCGACGACATCAACTGAAGCAGCAATCTATTTATAGGAGTAGAATATCGAGTCTCGAGGGAGCTTTAGAATGCCTTTCGTAAAGCCACCTACAGTGCTGTTTCAAAGGAAGCTGAAGGTTTCTGGCGAGTGATATCATGTAGCTCTGTAGTAAACCCTAGCGCCACCGTGAACTGCTACAGTACCCCCCGGCTTTTAACCTCTAGGAATAACCACTAATCTGGTAAACTGGCTGCTTGCCATTCAAAAACAATGCGAGGCTTCACGGGTCTTGTATGACGATGGCTGACATGTGAAGTCAATTTCAGCGTCGAAGGCGGCGAGCAAGTAGGGGCTACTGGTCTCCTGGAATGAGAGTGCTAGAACGCAACATATTAGCACGGATAAACAAACAAACACAACACAAAATAAGAATCGAAGAAGACGGCGTCGCTGTTCACGAAGTTTCCACCAGCAAGGCTCCCGTGAGGCAGCGAGGCAGCCAGGCAGCCTAGCCGGAGCAAACCTAGAGCGTCCCCACCTTCTTTCTCTTTCTCAACATGGACCTTCAATATCCACCCGACCAATTCTTTCCTTCTGACTTCGCTTCTCCATCGCCTTTTTTCTTGATCCTAGCCGCTCCGTATCGAGTCCTGCTCTCCTTCACTTTCCCTTTCCCTCTATTTCTTCATCCATCCTAGATCGCGTTGGCAGTAGCCCCGAGCTCCGACCTGCACCGTCAGCTCTGTCCGCTGTTCGCCTTCCCGCAATCGAACCATCTTCCTCTTTTCGTGAAGTGATTATCCGACTCGTGCGCACACAATCTGCAAACGTCGACGTGCCGTCCCCCCTTTTTCCTGCCCTCACCATCCCATTGGACCTCTGACTTCTTTTTTAAATACCCGAAACACCGTCTCCTAGGTTCCGTCTGGCCTTGCCCCTCTGTCCTGAGCGTTGGCCGGAACGCATCCACCCCAGACGTCATTCGTTTACTTCAGCTTGACATTCCTCTCAACGACCTGGTCCACCACAACATCACCAAACCTCTTGACTCAACGGCCGGTCTACGACCTGGGGAACTCGGCTTTTCCCATGGTTGCCGCTGTTCCATTTACTTAAAATGGGGAGAATTAAGAAGGTGGCGGGCTCGAAGCATGAGGCTACAATTGTAAGCACCGAAGTCCATGACACCTTCATTGTTGGAACAGTATGCTAATCATCGATACACTTTCAGTCCCCGTATATGTCCGAGTTCATCAAACTCGCAACTAATGTACCCCTCGCCAAGCTTCCGGCACACCTTGCGACCCTTCCACGCACATGGCCTTTCCCGCGAGGCGACCTTTATCATTGGATTCCCCTCTTAGACCGATTCGATGACATCTTGGCCAACGTTATTGACCGGTACGGACTGAATGCTGGCCCTCAGATAATACCGTTCAACCGACTTGTATTGACCGACACTCTACGCATCGACGGCTCCAACGAAGAGATTGAGATCGACCAAGTGCTGAACTCTCTTGGATATGGACCCGAGGGTGATCGAGAACTCGTGGAGGCCATCCTTGATTTCTCACAGTTACTACAGGAGAAATGTGGGAATCGCAGTCTATACAGTAGCAGTGACCGCTTAAACGACCTATTGAATACAACCTCGAATAGCCTCCTGTTGCTTACACTCCGTCTAGCCCTGGCTCTAGCTCAGCGATACCATGCTCGCCAACGGAATGCCAGCACCACGCACTTCCAACAGACTTTGTTGGCCGCGCACTACAATATTGACTTGGAAAAGGTCCAGAAACTTGCATTACCATTTCCCCGACCAACTGTGCTAAGCAAGTCCTCAACTGGTCCGTCTTCACCTATTGTATCTACTAAAGGAAAAGAAAAGTCCTTAGCAACCAGGCACGATGCCAACGATGCCATTGCTTTACTTCGAGAGAAAACAGGCTGGGAAGAATGGGGTAATGTTAGAGCAGTATACTATCCTTCGGGTATCTCCGACCAGGATAAATCCTTGCCAGAAGTTCGACCATATGAACAACCCCAGTCCCAAGTGCCTACCACTCCTACGCCATTGCGGAGAAGTGCGACTCTTCCAACACCCCGTCTTAGTCGCATGTCCAGCACCGAAGAGTCTCCTTTAGTACATGCTACCACACCTTTGGCCAGGGCTGGAGAGTCATCTCGCAACTCCAGAGTTGTCGAGGTTCCATCTCTGAAGGTTGCCTCAACCAGAATTGAAACCATTATTGAATCGAAATTGGTCGAAGTACCGGCGGAGTCGAAATACGATTTTCTTCATCGAGTGCGGACCGCTCGTTCCCTGGTTGAATCTGATAAAACTCGCGAGGAGGCCTTGTCAATCCGTCTACTTGCGCTTACTAACTTGGCCTACCTTTATCCGGAAACCATTATGCATCAAAAGATATTGCAACAGGATTCAGATCAGCCCAAACGTCTACAGCTGGTTTATCAACTCGCGGAACTGGCTCATCTTGGCGCTAGTGGTGACCTCACAACCCTGCGGACCACACAAACGTTCGCATTGCTCGCATTGGATGCTCTGACGAAACACAAAGGAAGATCTGCCGATGTTTGTGCAGCCCTCAGCGTTAATGTTAACCATGGCATTCTAATGTTCCTGACTCGAAAAGCCATAACAGAGCTTTCTACCGAACAGGAGGATGAAAATGAATCGGATGAGTGGCGGGATGCCTTGTTTTTGCTGCTAAGGACATTGCCAGGCTCCAGCTCAAGGACTCCAGAAACTTTAATTGCAGCTGGGTTGATCCCTATGTTTGTTGATGTCTTGAATCTTCGCACCGAGAAAGCTCGACTTGTATACCCTCGCGTCCTTGAATTCCTGGATACATTTGTACATGCTGTTCGAGATGCTCTTGCAACATTAGCAGCTGCCAAGGGATTCGAAGCTATTTCCGATTTGATAGGATTCGAGACTAGGTCTGCTTTTGACAAAGTAAACGAAGGTGTTGGCATACCACCAGACTTCCGCACCCCATCTGTCGACTATAATATTCCATATTTTCAACAGCAATCTTTGAGATGGCTCTTCAGATTCGTCAATCACATAATGCAACACAATGGAGGAGGTTTTGACCGGCACATACGCAATTTGGTTGATTCACCACCATTGTTGACTGCCCTCCGTTTGATATTTGAGAACGCACCGATCTTTGGTTCTCATGTGTGGAGCGGTGCCATCAATATTCTAAGCAGTTTCATACACAACGAACCTACTAGCTATGCTGTTATTGCCGAAGCTGGTCTCAGCAAGAGTCTCTTGGAAGCAATTGTTCTACAGGATCTTAAAGCTCCGGATGTGCCAGAGCCCTCCGCAGCCGTTGCTGATGTAGAATCGACCGGGGAAACGAGTGCCATGCCTACTGGCGGACTTGCAGCTCGAAATGTGAATTATGTCCTCGCGCGCACCAAGGGACAAAAATTAGCAAATGGAATTTTACCTGCCGCAGAAGCAATGTCGTGTATTCCCCAGGCGTTTGGGGCTGTCTGCCTCAATTCAGCAGGACTAGACCTGTTCAAGGCATCCGGTGCTCTTGACAGTTATTTTGAGATATTCGAGAGCCCTGCCCATGTTAAATGCATGGATGCAAATCTTGTGCGTTCATTAGGAACTACGTTTGACGAACTTGTCAGGCACCACCCGGCCCTCAAAGAGTCAGTTATGTCCGCCGTATTGGTCATGGTTGCCCGAGTTGGATTGCTATGTAAGAAGATGGCTTACAACGGCGCCGGAGCTAAGTTGTGGGCCAAGGATGAACAAGGAAACGTATCAGTGATAGGTGGCAAGCATGCCTTGCCTGTGGAAATTGGAGAGCCTTTTGAGAAAATAGCTGAACGCAATGGGAATTTTTCTTACCCACCATTGCAAGAGGTGACGCTTCCTAATGGTGGCACTCTGACAGTCGGTGAAGTTCCGAGTACAGAACAACCCATGGCTCAGATTTCCTCAACAGATGCTGATGACTGGGGTCTTACTGCTGCAAATTATATCTACCCTGTCATGCGCTTCCTCGGGGCTTTCTTTGAGAACCAAACAAACTGCACGTATTTTATTGAAACCGGCGGTGTTGAGTTCGTGTTGGACTTTGCAACTCTACCTAGCCTCTCATTCGATTTTCAGAGTCGTCAAGCCAATAGTGAACTTGCGCAATTGGTTCATATGATGGCAGAAACCAAGCCACATCTCGTCATTCCTTCTCTGATTAAACGAAATCAAGACTCTCTCGATCGCCTCGCCGATTTTTGGAAAGAACCCACATCGACAGGCTTTTTCACGCCCTTGACTCAGCCGGATCCTGGGAGTTCTAACAGCAGCGATAATAGAGAGTTGATTTGGAGCCGAGGGACATACTATGTGAAGCATCTTGTAGCTGTTCACGTTTTGACTGATATGTTACGTGAGGTCTATAGCCCCCCAATGTATCAAACACGCCCTAGCCATCAAACATTCGCATTTTCACAAGTCAATCTAGCCGATCAATACGCGACTCTTGTCAGAGACTTAGGGAAGCTTCATGCTGCTTGTGTTTGGGATGAAATTCTCGTGCAGAAAAATCTGCCTAAACGCTGGATTGAAGCCACAAAAGTGTCTAGCTACGATATGGGCAGCGACGAAGCCAACCAAGCACTGGGACCTTCCAATGACAATTTTCGGCAGGATGTGGTTCCTGATAATGATGAAGACCGGCCAATCTCTCCCCAGACTGCCACAAATGCTGAGCTTGAGGGTGTTTCGAATTCCAATATTACAGCGCCAGCAACAGCCGATGATGGTTCTCGAGCAGGTGAAGACGAAGGGCCTACCTTCAAGAACACACAGGCCCTACGGTATCTTTTGAGTTCTCTACCAACGACTATTACAGAATTTTTCCACCTTCTCGGCATAGGCATTTTCGCGAAGCGTCGGCCTGACAATTATCACAGACAGAGTGCATTCATGGTAGCGGATGTCATTGCTGAAAATGTGCTTAATCAATTACAGTTGACTGCTCCTAACAGAGCCCTAGATGTCAAAGATCGCTTTTCCTATCTCATTGTCATCCTATCCGCCTTCTCCCAGTTGCTGTTCGAAGCCCCTGTAGAGCGATCTCACCCACTTTTACTTACATCCATTCTTTTGGCATTCAAAAAGCAAAATGGATTAAAAGTGATGAAAACTATCTGCGAACTTTTCCTGCAAGAAATCAAGCTGCTGGCCCCGCAAGCTGGAAATTTAAATGATGCCGACCACTCAGCCCGCCTCGCATCTGCCTATGGAGGAATGAAGATAATCCTTACGTTCTTCTCAGAGGTCACTTCTGCACGGGAATCGAACCAGCTGCAAAATATCCAGACCAATGACCGGGACCGGGACCGTCCCGATCAATTCAACCCTAGTCAATTTTTGGTAGACTTGCGAATGGAAGTTCTACCTATGGTGAGAGACCTATGGTGCTCTGACTTTGTTGATCAGGCTTCAAGTTCTATAGTCAAATGCCTGGTGGATATTCTCCGTGCAACCCTGGATGGAGAACACGAAGCCGGGGCAGCTACTCAAAAGGGCCGCAATCAGTTTATTTCAGATTATTCTAAGCGAACTTTCTCTCTCAACCGAGACAGGCTCACCACGCTCATAGATCGTGGCTTTGATATGGAACTATGTCGCGAGGCACTCTATAGGTGCAATAATACCCTGGCTGCTGCGGAGGACTATTGTCGTGCCCAAACCTGGCTTCGGCCACCTCCTAGATTCTCTCCTGGACCTGATCTTGAAGCGACAACAAGGGTTACGGGGCCTACCGAGAACATGTCGATAGCAGATACTCCTCATTTCAACCATTTGACCGTGTCGGACCGCAATGCCGCTCTAGCAAGGTATTTCGGAGACGGGTCGACTCGCTTCACGGCAGGTGAAGGAAATCTGAATGAGATAGGAGAAAACGAGCCCGGTAGTAATACGGAATTCTTGGCCAGGACGTTAAACCATATCTTCAATGATTCGGATACTCTCACCAACGACCCACTAGAAGAAGCTTCTACAGAAAGTCGCCGCGGTGCACCCAGCGAGACTGTAATTCAGTCAACTGAATCACGCAAGAATGAGGTTACGACTATCGGGGAACTTGATGCTGAACGTGACAAAATCAGAATCAATCTCATAGAACGATGCCTTGATGTCCTCAATGTTCATCACGATGTCACATTTGAGTTGGCTGATCTCATTGCTGCAGCAACGAAGAAACATCGGGACCCGGAAGGATTCCGAAAAGAAGTTGGAGAAACGTTGGTGCAGTCTCTGGTTTCACTACAGATGGAGGATGATTTTCAGCCATCTGGCAAGAAGATTGCGGCGTACGCTAATCTACTGGCTTTGGTTCTTCAAGACAAACAAATATACAACGCGACAGTGGATGAGCTAAAGGAGTGTTTTGTTACTCTTCTTGGATTCATCAAAATATCCCATTCCGATAAGCCAGCTGAAGAGACGTCTCCATGGATTGGGCAAGTATTGCTCGTCATTGAAAAATTGTTATCAGATGATGCTCAACCACCTCAGATACGTTGGTCACCACCTCAGACTCTCGATGACTCTATTGATACTGGAAGGGCTTCTCTTGAGCCACCTCTGCTTGCGTTGGATGAAAAAATGCAGCTTTTTGAGTCGCTACTAGATATCCTTCCTAGGATAGGAAAGGATGGCTCTCTCGCGTTATCAGTGTGCCGAATCATTGTTATTCTCACACGCAGTCGACAGATTGCGGTTCGCATGGGCGAGAAGCGTAACCTTCAGCGTCTCTTCGTCATGATGAAGCAATTATCAAGCTCTACAAATGACAAACTACAAGGTGCTTTCATGCTGGTTTTGAGGCATATCGTCGAAGATGAGGAAACCATCAAGCAAATAATGAGAAGCGAAATTACCTCTAGCTTCGAATCTAGATCTTCTAGGCAAACCGATACAACTGCATATGTCAGACAAATGTACCACTTGGTACTTAGGTCACCTGACTTGTTTGTGGAAGTGACTAACGAGAAGTTGAAACTACAACGATATGAGGTAAATCAGCGACCCCAAAACCTGGCATTGAAAGTTTCCAAACCCGAACCTGTGATACCAAAGGCAGATCCTGCAGAAAAGGCCATAGACAGCGTTGAAAGCAATGAGACAGCAGAAATGAGAGACAAAGGAAAGACCTCAGATATCAAGCCCCCAGTCGTCGAGAATCCTGATGGTGTGATCCATTACTTGCTGTCAGAACTTTTGTCCTATCGTGATGTTGACGACAAAGAAGTTCCACAAGACAATGTTGATATAAATGCAACTGACCGCCCAGAAACGCAAACTGATACTGAAATGTCGGTAGCTGCTGAAGAGCCTTCACCGTCATCTTCGACTGCAGATCTGACTAGCACGCGAGGATCTAAAAAGTCAGAGAAGTCAACATTCAAGGCGGATGATCATCCGATCTACATCTACCGGTGCTTTCTTCTACAATGTTTAACCGAACTTCTGTCATCATACAACCGAACAAAAGTGGAATTTATCAATTATTCCCGTAAAGCTGATCCCCTGGCAATGACACCGTCAAAGCCACGCGGGGGTGTTCTCAACTACTTACTCAACTCACTGGTCCCTATCGGGACACTAGAACACGACGAAACGATCGCATTCAAAAAACGCAGCAATACTTCTTCTTGGGCAATGCGAGTACTTGTAGCATTGTGTACTCGCACCGGTGAATTCGGTGGGAATAACAGGCGACGAAATACCGAAGAGGAAGAGGAAGAGCCCGAGCTCCTCTTTGTTCGGCGCTTTGCTCTCGAGCATGCTTTGAAGGCGTATAGGGACGCCATGTCCTCTATTGAAACGCTTGATCTCAAATACTCCCGCTTGATGTGTCTTGCTGACCTTTTTGACAAAATGCTCAGCGGCTATACATTCGCCAGTGGAGACACTGCTTATCCCTCTTCCACAAGACAGCTTGCGAAAACGATGTTCGAAAAGCACTTCATATCAGCTTTGACGGCATCGATTGCGGATGTTGACCTCAATTTCCCAGCATCCAAAAGAGTCATAAAATATATTCTTCGCCCATTGAATAAGCTTACCCAGACTGCTGTCATTTTGAATGAAACCTCCAGCATTTCAGCCCTAGATGAGACTGACGAAGATGAAATATCTTCCGCAACTTCAGTCTCAGATCTCGATGATGACCGCGAGGAAACACCAGATCTATTCCGACACTCAACCTTAGGAATGTTAGAACCACGGCACGAAGAAGAGACTAGTGAGGAAGAGTCTGAAGAGGACGACGAAATGTACGACGATGAGTATGGCGATGAGATGGACTACGATGAAGATGTTCCCGAAGACGATGGTGAAGTAATTAGCGATGAGGATGAAGATCTTGGAGGCCGGGGTCCCATTGAAGGCCTGTCTGGAGACACTGGCATGGATATCGAAGTCCTCCTTGATGAAGACGATGAAGATGATGAGGATGATGAGGACGACGACGACGACGAAGAGGATTCCGATTTGGACGATGAGGACGACGAGATTATGGCAGGGGAAATTACTGGTGATCATGGCAATGACAGCTTAGCAGGCGATGAGGAAGAGGAATGGGAAAGTGAAGAAATGTCCGAAGATAATGAGGAGGCTGCGGAAATGCTCACCCAACTTGAAAATGAACTTGCCGATATCAGGCAGGTTGACCAGCATGGTGATGGGCAACGATTCGAGGATATTTTTCGTGTAATGCATGAGGCAGCTGGTGGCGTGGACGACTTTCCCGGGAACAGCATGCGGGATGATGTGCAGGATGAGATGATCGACGATGATATGAATGAGGATGAAGGTGTGGACTTATTTCCCGTTTCACTTACTATGCTAAACACTAGGCTAGATGAAGAAGATGAGATCGATGAGCTCGAGGAGGAGCTAGATGACATGGATGAAGACCAAATCTCCTACGAGGAAGGTTTAGATGGTAAGATTCGTCTCTAAACTCGCACCGTTTCCGGGGTTATTAATTGAATTAAATAGATGAGGACCTCGAGCCATGGGGCTGGGAAGGCGAAGAACCGCCCATACCTCGACATCACCATCACCACCATCATCGACACTTTCGTGGAATGCCTGCAGCGTGGACTACTTTACCCGGTGGCATTAGCCGTCATGGTATCATTCCAATTCCCCCTTATCGCTCTCAGCGCGGCCAGGCTGCCTCTCGAAATAATGATGATGGAACAAACCCTCTTCTACTACGTGCTGATCGTAGTCTAGAAATTACTGGTCAAACCCGTGGTACAGCAAATGAGGCTTTCACCGACTGGGTTCATGGCGTGGACTCCACATCTGGAGGTCGGATGTTATCAATGGATAGCCCCGTCAGCTTTGTAAACGCTATTATGCAGGCCATTGAAGGGGGAGGGCAGGGTGGACCGGGATTTGGAGTTGTCTCTCGACCCGATGGTATACATGTCCATGTTGATCGACGAGCCATCATGCCTAGTAACCGGATTCAAGGTATTTTCGAATTGGGTCGACCGCAGCCCACCCCTACTAGGTCTCGTGATGATCCATCTCAAGCTATCGGCTTTGCTCTAGCAACAACTGCTGCTCGCTGGCAGGAGGAGGCTCGTATTCTCTTCAGCAACAATTACGTTGAAAAGACCCAACGAGTTGTCAACTCTCTTCTACGCGCTCTCGTACCTCCAGCTATTGCAGAAGAAAAGAAACGCCAGAAAGAAGAGGAAGAGGCCCGGAAACGCCGCGAAGAAGAGCGAGCCGAGAAAGAGAGACTCGAGCGCGTTGAGAAAGAGAGGGAAGAGCGTGAAAAAGCGCGAAAAGAAGAGGAAGAAGCTGCTCGTCGTGAAGAGGAACTACACCGGCAAACTGAAATTAGAGCTTCAACCGTTCAAGCAGAGGAAGTTGATGAACCAATGGATGATGTTGAGACCGCTGACTCCATTGCTGAAGCAGCTGCCGAGTCTCAGGAAGTAGGTCCTTCCGAGCCAGTACAACATGTCTATACTACAATCCGAGGCCGTCAAGTGGACATCACAGGCATGGAAATTGACCCAGAATACCTAGAGGCTCTACCAGAGGAGCTCAGAGAAGAGGTTATCATGCAGCAACTTGCGGAACAGCGGTCTCAAGCAGTAGCATCTGGCGAAGAACCGACAGAAATCAGCCAAGAATTTCTCGAGGCATTACCCCTTGAGATTCGGGAAGAAATCTTACAACAGGAAGCTGCAGCTCGGCGTCGCCGTGATCGAGAGTCTGCTCGCCGGCAAGCTACGGCAAGCGGTGGCCCAGCCCTTGCAGAAGAGATGGATGCAGCTAGTTTTATGGCTACCCTTGATCCGTCATTGCGGCAGGCTGTTCTTGCTGACCAGCCCGATGAAATTTTGGCTACACTGGGTCCAGAATTTCTTTCCGAAGCTCGTGCTCTTCCTGGCCGACGGCTGGCACAATTCGGGGACGTTGGCCGTGCAGAACAACGGCATCCTGATGAAGCTCACGATCAAGAAACTAGAAAACCGCAACGCCGCCAAATTGTTCAAATACTCGACAAAGCCGGTGTTGCTACTCTACTCCGACTGATGTTTATGCCTCTCCAGGGGAACGCTCGGCATCAATTGCATGATATTCTTCACAACGTTTGTGAGAATCGCCAAAACCGGGTTGAGGTGATCAGCCTTCTCCTTTCTATACTCCAAGATGGAAGTGGCGATGTGGCAGCTATAGAACGGAGCTTTTCTCATCTCTCATTACGAGCCAAGATGCCGGCTACCCAAAAAACTCCACAGTCCGCTAAGCGTACTCTTCCTTCCCAGGCTTCGAGCAGTGCCAACAGCGAAGTTACGCCTCTCATGGTTGTCCAGCAATGTCTTGGTACACTTTTGTTCTTGACACAGTATAATCCTCACATTTCCTGGTTCTTCCTCACCGAGCACGAGTCAGCCTCCATGTTGAAACTGAAAGCATTACGGAGGGGTAAAGGCAAAGAGACAAGGGAAAATAAATTTGCCTTAAATTCCCTATTATCTCTATTGGATCGAAAGATGATCATGGAAAGTCCTAATTGCATGGAACAACTGTCAAATCTCCTCAGCACAATCACCCAGCCTCTTACTATTCTTTTGCGACGTGAAAAAGAGAGGCAAGACGAAGCTAAAGGCAAAGAACCTCAGCATTCTGACGATACAGAAGCTCAAATTGAACCGGCATCCAACCGCGAACAACCTACCGATAATCAGGATACTCCTATGACTGAGGCGGCCGATGCTACGAAGGCTAGCGTAGATGATGAAAAGGCTAAAAAACGCTCGATTGAACCTCCAGTTGTACCACATCATAATCTGCAACTCGTCGTGAGCATTCTCGCTGCAAAGGAGTGCAATGGTAAAACATTCCGAGACACGCTGTCGACGATTAACAATTTATCAGCAATTCCTGGTGCGAAGGATATTATTGGCAAGGAACTCATATCACAAGCACAGACGCTAAGTGAAGCAATTCTCTTAGATCTTGATGAATTGCTTCCTCATATTGAACAAGCCAGCTCTGGAACAGACATGCAGGGCCTTGCACTTTCCAAATTTTCGCCTGCCAGCTCAGACCAGGCCAAGTTGCTCCGTGTTCTCACAGCGCTCGACTACCTGTTCGACCCGAACCGAGTTGACAAGATTAAGGGTGCTGAGCCAGAATCTGCACCCAAAGAGGATGTACTCAAGACCCTCTATGAAAGCTCAAGTTTTGGCCCACTCTGGAACAGACTGAGCGCATGTTTGAATATTATTCGACAAAAGGAGAATATGCTGAATGTCGCCACTACATTGCTTCCATTGATTGAGGCTCTTATGGTTGTGTGTAAAAATACGTCTTTCAAAGAAGCTCCACCTTCGCGGCGTGGTAAAGAATTCTCCGTGACAAGCCCACCCCCCGATACTGGGTCAGGCATGGAAAATCTCTTCTTCAACTTTACCGAGAATCACCGAAAAGTACTTAATGAGCTTGTTCGTCAAAATCCTCGTCTCATGAGCGGAACTTTCTCTCTCTTAGTCAAGAATCCTAAGGTTTTGGAATTTGATAACAAGCGGAATTACTTCACTCGTCGGATTCACTCACGTGGCACGGAGTCTCGACACCCTCATCCTCCTCTACAGCTGTCTGTGCGACGAGATCAGGTTTTCCTCGATTCATTCAAGTCGCTTTACTTCAAATCTGCCGAGGAGGTGAAATATGGCAAATTGAGTGTTCGCTTTCATGGAGAAGAGGGCGTTGATGCTGGGGGCGTGACCAGGGAATGGTTTCAAGTTCTTGCCCGTGGCATGTTCAATCCTAATTATGCACTGTTCATTCCTGTTGCGTCTGATCGAACGACATTCCATCCAAACCGTTTAAGTGGTGTCAATACTGAGCATCTAATGTTCTTCAAGTTCATCGGTCGCATTATTGGCAAGGCTTTGTACGAAGGCCGAGTCCTTGATTGTCATTTCAGCCGAGCTGTGTACAAGAGCATCCTTGGGAAATCCGTTTCAATCAAGGATATGGAAACACTTGACCTTGACTATTACAAATCTTTACTTTGGATGTTGGAGAACGATATTACTGACATCATTACCGAGTCCTTCTCTATCGAGACTGACGACTTCGGTGAGACGCAGGTTATTGACCTAATCCCGAACGGCCGCAACATTCCCGTGACTCAAGATAACAAAGAGGAATATGTGCAGCTAGTTGTCGAGTATAAACTGGTTGGGTCTGTGAAGGAGCAGCTCGAAAACTTCCTGAAAGGTATGAGCGGACTCAAATTTTTGAAAAAGTTATCTGTCACTAATACTATTCTCTAGGATTTCACGACATAATTCCACCTGATTTGATATCCATTTTCAACGAGCAAGAACTTGAGCTACTCATCTCTGGTCTACCGGAAATTGACGTGGACGACTGGAAAAACAACACGGAATACCACAACTATTCTGCTTCGTCCCAGCAAATCCAATGGTTTTGGCGAGCAGTCAGATCTTTTGACAAAGAAGAACGTGCGAAATTACTCCAGTTTGTCACGGGCACCAGTAAGGTCCCACTCAATGGCTTTAAGGAGCTTGAAGGTATGAATGGATTCAGCAAATTCAACATTCATCGCGACTATGGCAACAAAGAACGCCTTCCAAGCTCACATACCTGCTTCAATCGTAAGCTTATTCTCTTGATTTTATATATGCGATTCTTTTTCTAACCGGGCCCACAGAACTCGATCTGCCAGAATATGAGAGTTATGAAGATCTCCGCCAGCGGGTCTACAAAGCAATGACTGCTGGTAGCGAATACTTTGGATTTGCGTGAACAAGGGAAACCATTCTCACTTCTATGCTTTGCGCAACTGGCTTAGGCAATGTGATATCCTGCATGCGATGGCGCTTGAGTATTTTCGTTATATTTTTTTCTCGATTCATTGCGGGTTTGTTAAATTGAGTTTATCGCATACGTGTGGACCAGAGAGAGCGATTGTTCATGTACTTTAGAAGTTTTTTCAGTTTTCATGTTTTGCAAGGGGATTGTAGATACTAGGACGACGCCTGGCTGGTTTCTGGAGGAAAGTTTCATGGGAGCAGATTGAAGTGCAGGTCAATTAGCTGTCTATGATACTAATTATTCGCGAATGAATCCAGGCTCTCCCATTATCATTGCATTCTATGTATTGAATTGACTATTGTTCACAATGAATGCTCTAGACTCTTTACATCCTCTCGAGGAGGAACACTAGGCAACTGCTCTTCGTAGACTCAGCAAAACGTCATAATATGTTGGATAATAGTAGATATATTGGGCTAGAGCTGTGTATGATCATGAAATTACAGGCATTCATCGGTTTTGTGAGTCACTTTTTTCGAAAATTGTAGAATGATTGCGATCTATTTCCGGACATTCTTTATCCGGAGAGGCTAATTAGTAGTCCCCACGCGGCTAGTTTTGGGGAACGAAACTTTTCGACTTTTCTCCTCATCGCGGGGTTGACTGGCTAATTCATCTTCTGTCTGTGGTCTTGCAAAAGTTCTTTTTGCTCCGTAGCCCGATATTCGTCTGATCAAACATTATTTTCGAAGAAACCTGATCGTTAAATTCTCTGTTGGGAATGGCGACTAACAGCATCAAACTTTTGACTGGCAATAGTCACCCGGAGCTTGCAAAGCTCATGGCGGATCGGTACGATAACGCACGCTAGAACGGCTAATTTGATATGAGCTGCAGGACTAACACATATACCAGCCTGGGAATAGAGTTAACTAAGATTCTGGTTCTTCAGTATTCCAACCAAGAAACGAGTGTGACTATCGGTGAAAGTGTACGAGACGAAGATGGTGAGTGAGAGAACGTCTTGTTTCAGCGCAACTCGAAGACTTGAATCCTAATTCATGCACGATCTACAGTTTTCGTTCTACAATCTACGAAACCGAATGACATCAATGATGGGCTTATGGAGCTCTTGATCATGATCAACGCTTGCAAAACTGCCTCGGCAAGGCGAATCACCGCTGTTATCCCGAATTTTTTCTATGCGCGCCAGGATAAGAAAGACAAGAGTCGAGCACCTATTACTGCCCGCCTCATGGCAACCATGCTGCAGACTGCAGGCGCAAACCATATCATCACTATGGACCTTCACGCTAGCCAGATCCAGGGGTTTTTCACTGTTCCTGTGGACAATCTTTATGCGGAGCCGAGTATGTTGAAGTGGATTCGTGAAAATCTAGATGTCGAGAATTGTGTCATCGTCAGCCCTGATGCTGGGGGTGCGAAGAGGTTCGTACATTCTTGCCAAAACTTGTCGTGAACAAAAAGTCCCAGACAATGACTAACGCCGCATTCTTTGGTGATTAGGGCCACTGCAATTGCAGATCGTCTCGACCTTCAATTCGCTCTCATCCACAAGGAACGAGCTCGTCCCAATGAGGTTTCGCGCATGGTGCTCGTCGGAAATGTCAAGGACAAAGTCGCAATCATTGTCGACGACATGGCCGATACATGCGGTACGCTTGTCAAGGCTGCAGATACGATCATACAACATGGCGCGAAGGAGGTCAACGCAATTGTCACTCACGCTATCCTCTCCGGTAATGCCATCGGCAACTTGAACAGTAGCTGTCTTCGTCGTCTTGTAGTCACAAATACCGTACCTCATGCAGAGAAGAAAGAACTTTGCGATAAAATTGAGAGTATTGATATCAGTCCAACATTGGCCGAGGCATGTCGACGAACACATAACGGAGAGTCTGTCAGCTTTTTGTTCTCTCATGCAGTAGAGTAATCGATTTGGATGGATTGTATTCGAGGCTTTTTCTCTCTCGATCCTTGTTTTTCATAATGAATCTTTACGATACCAAAAGTGGACACGCAGTCTCCGTGCTTGAATTTTCTTTTTCTTGTTGTGGGAGTTTCGATTATGCCAATTTGATGTATTAAATATATGTGCAATAGTGATAGAAGTGACAGCTCTTTCTCTCTAGCTTCTGTTTATATTTTGATACTTTTCCATGTACATCTTCATAATTACATGGCAACTTGGATAGTTCAAGTCTACGCTACTATAGCCTGTGAAGAGTCTCGGTTTAAAAACCTAGTTCTAACTTGAGAATGTCCAGGTCCAGAGTTCTATAACATAACTACCATCTTCCATTTCAAACTGACAAAAGCAATAATGACACAAAGGTATGCAGTTCGAAACCGAATATGAAAAGAGCACCGTTATTGAAAATGAATCTTGTTGCAAAAAATTGGAATATCATTGATTTTTCTTTTTTTCCCGTCCCATATCTCTCTGCTCATGTAAAGTAGGGTGATAAATAGACAACAAAAGGAATTGAGAAGAGAGACCAACAAAGGGTAAGGAAAAAGAGAAGAAAAAAAGATATGAATAAAAAAATTTCCCCATTTTCCTTGGAAAAACTCTTTTCATGTCTCAAGTACTCCAGCGTGTCCTTTAAAAAAACTGACACACGGTTTTGTAAGATATGGACCGGTGTGGAATTTTAAGAATTGCGCCTTCGCTCCCTTTCATTATTTTAAACCTTTCTAACCGGGCTATGTCTGCATGTAATCCCAGCAAGGTGAGGCTTCGGGCTTTGTCATTACACATAAAACCCAGAACATTCCCTTCTATCAACCCTACATTTACTTCCTCAAAGAAGAAGCCCGACGCTTGCGAAGCTCGGTTCGCTTGGCCTTCTCCTCCTGAACACGGGAAGCGAGGAGCTTGGCGTAGTCGTTACTGTTAATAAGTTATTAGCTAGAATCAGGATTGAATAAGTTGATCGCAACTTACGCAGCCTCACGAGCACCCTCAGCACGGCGGCGCTTGACAGCAATGCGATGACGCTTGCGCTGGAGACGCTGGGGGGTAACCAGACGCTGGATCTTGGGGGCCTTGGTGTAGTCGGGTTTGCCCTCGCGTGTGACAGTACGGCGAATGACGAACTTGCGCACATCGTCCTTCTTGTCGAGACCGAAGAATCGGCGGATCTTGGTGGCGCGCTTAGGGCCGAGTCTCTTGGGGTTGACAACGTCGGTCAAGCCGGGGATTTCGCCTTCACCCTGCTTGACAATGCTGAGGGCGAGGACAGCCAAGTCTTGACCAGTGATGGCACCGCGAACACTCTTACGCTTGCGCTCACCGGTGCGGCGAGGGCGGTAGCAGCTGTGACCATCGCTGAGGAGAAGCTTGACACGGTTGGGGAGAAGAACTAATGATTGATTTAGTTACGAGAACAAGGTTCACGCATTGTCAAGCACAACATACCACCCTGCTTCATGGGGAAACCTTGCTTGTCGTTTCCACCAGTGATCTTGAAGAGCTATAGTGAGTTTTCGTTAGCGTATGATCAAAACATATCAGGCTTGTGAGTCAGTAGGAATTCAGAGCAAGGACTGCACGAAACACAACTTGGTGTTACAGACAATCCTATCCTTTCTTCCTTGGACAGTGATTGGCGAAAAACACGATTTACGAAAAGCCTTAGCAACCAAAACCACACGCAGCACCTTCTTCCCAGCACTACTCTTCACAAGACTTTTTGTTCATTGCCATTGCAGTTTTATCTTGGATAAGGCACACATTTTAAAAGCTGCATATGCTTATGAGTTTGTTCAAGTCGTAGGAAGCCGAAGGTGATACGATGGTCTGGAATTGCTGTGCGGATCTGAAACGTGTTTTCTCCTTTTTTCGTGCAAGGATATGCCTTAGGGGTGCAATAACGGAATGGGAGACAAACATAGCCCTTGAATTCATCGCCCAAGCCATCTCCAGGAACCTAAAGAAGGACAACAGTCAGCCAGTGTCTTGACAAAATTTAGTTGACCTGCCCAGCAAGCGCCTCTCCAGACCATTCATGCATTTCATTTTCATTTTCTCCTCGTTCTTCTATTGCTTTCTCCTTTTTCTGGCTGAAATAATGTCCTGCAATGCATGGTCCTTCGAAGTGCCAAGCTGAAGCGTACGGTTGTGGAAGAAAGGTGATGCTAACTTCAGTTCCCATGCGCTTCTCCATGAAGGCGCGGAGCTTACGCTCATCGTCAATTTCGATCAGCTTCTGCGACCCATTGGCCGGGTAGGAAATGTTGAGCTTCATCTTGACGAGGATTGCGCGGTCAAGACGGAGGCGCGGGTTGTCGACAGTCGAATGATGAAGTCTTTCAAGATCGGCCACAGTCCTGTGTGGGAAATTTCGCTTAGGGACGCACGCTTGTTGTGGGCGGGCTGACTAACACATCGACGCTAGCCTTGTTGGGACGGCCAGGCTTGGCGTAGGGTTGACCTGCGCATCACGTGCCAGATGTCAGGTGACTATATCATGTGATTTGCTATTTGATGCCTCAGGCAGTTACTCGGATGGCTACTACCTTTATGCCGATCCTAGCGCGTGACACATTGCCTACTACAAGAATGATCAGTGACAATAAAGACCTGTTTTATAATGTTTTCTTTGCTTTTGCTGTCTCGGGACAACAATAATATCAACTCTTACTCCGTAACACGGCTCACTGCCCCATTATGAATTGAGCACAAGACGCATGGCGGCTCATGACGACCACTGGTGCTCGACTACGGCTTTCTGGCGATGAATGATTATTATGAACACAACAATGGTAATAATCTCATTGTGGATTTATCAATCGAGTTTATCGCCGCGCGCATCAGGCCAATGGGACTGCCGGCATCGGGGAGTTGTCGGTTAGGCGTTATTTAGCTTTCTTGTCGTCAGCCTCCACGTAAGCTCGTTGTCCCCTGCCCGCTAGTGGCTTCTCCAGAGCCTCGAAGGTATCTTCGATAGCATCATGGTATTGCCTAGATGGTGAAAAACCTCGTCCCACTGTAATGGCTCTGATGAGGAATAAATGCATGTATGTAGTCAGGCCAGTCGTGACGTAGGAACTTGAAGTGTCATCGGTCACGGGATACCGGTTCTCGATGACAACGGCCACTCAAGCTGCATTGCACAATCTCCCGTGTCCACTGTCAGCCTTCAGGCCCCGCCGTCCTTCCTACTTCGTTTCCTTGACCACGTTAGCCTGCACCATCGGACGTCGGCGGCGATCAGAATATCTCTGCTATTGGGGGCCTTTCAATAGTACTACGTACCGCGGCACTACGACTACGGTCTACCTATTATGCCCTCCGTGGCAGTGGAGCACGCGACTGACGAAGGGTCCACGCGTGCAGAGCCACTCGGGCTATTGCAAAAAAGTGCAGACTCCAGTTTCGAGGCCTTTAGTCGACTTTTGCTGCGTTCCCTTCTCTTCTTATGTCTCATCATGGCCGTCTGCCAAGCCAGCAATGTCGCCAGAATGCTCAGCTAACATTTGACGAAGCCGATCATTAACTGTTATCGATCTGGACCTGGAATATTCATCCCCTTGCGCTCGTTTGTCGCTCTTTTGCTTCTTCTTCCAACCTGCCGCCTTTGGCTCCTTCCACTTTGTTCTCGACACACAACCTAATATCAAACGTCTTGCCACTTTTCTTTCTCCACCTTAACTATATTCGATACTATATTTACACTCGCAAGTTGCCAAAAGCAGCAAAAGAAGACAAGCTACGCAGATAGCCAGAATCCTCAAGAAAGAGAAACGCTGGTGACAAAGGGACTGCCACTCAGGATTACCTACTCTCTATTCGGCTCATTTGTTTGCTTTCTTCGACAATAGCAACCTGCGGACAAAAAACAACCTGGCCAATTCTCGCCAGTTGTCTATCAGCGTGGAGCATCTGGCCGCCAGCTCTTGGAGATGCGTTACCTTACAAGGCTGAATGCACTCAGTGGGCTTGCCTTTGTTAGTCTCCTCATCGCTGTGAGACTGCTTTATGTTTCCGGCAATGGCCTGCCTTTTCCGGGAAAATGGGGTGGTACTACTGCTGTGATTCCCGGGGGAGCCGAGCATAGGCTTGTTGTCTTTGGTGACGCTTGGAGCTATACCGGTTCACGCCTTGAAAATGAAGGTAAATCCTGGCCTGAATGGGTTTGTACAATGGTACGATTATTCTCCAAATAACCATGTTTGGAATGCAAATTTTCTAACCCGACGCAGTGGCCTTGCCGCCTAGAAAGCTATTCTCAGAAGAACCATGCTTGCAAGGGTCCTTTGTGCGGATCTGTCGTAGATGACGCCGAACTCCAGAACCTCCAGTCGGACCTGAATAGCGTGAGGGAACCACTCCCGGACCTTCGTGGTCAGATTGATCAGTGGCTGGCTGCCGAGCAAGCTGCAGTCGGGACCAATCCCGCGGACAGCGACATCCAAGCTCGTATGAATAGTACTGTCTTTGCCGTATCATTTTTGGTATGGGATGTTTGGAAATTCCTCCGGATGCCTTTTGATGATACAAAGGGCTCCACGAGCCGCAGTATTGACGTGCTCTTCGAGCAACTAGATCGCCTTCCCGCACAAAGCGGTTCTAACGACCTCAAGGTGGTTCTCATGCTGTCTATTGACCCTACCTTTCTTCCTGCTTTCGACGTAAGCTCAGGCCAGAAGGACCTAGTATCGGTAGTCACCAATTGGAACCAGGAATTGCAAGAGAAGGCCAAGAACTGGCAAGGCGGATCAATCTTTGTTTTTGATACAAACGAATTTCTCCTCGATCAAATCCGCGGGAGGCAGTTCTACATAGCGGGAATGCTTGATGGAAATGGATTATGGGATCAGAATCCCTGGGACGACGTCGAGCACCCGTGTGTGGAGACCACCGACACTGGCAAATGGATGCCATTTCCGGGAAACAAGGACGAACGATGTGAAAACCCTGAAAGGTTCCTTTTCTGGTAAGCAATAACCACTTACCCTTGATGGGAAACAAAGAAATGACTGACAATGTGTAACATTAGGGATGGCATGCATCTCGGCCCGGCGGCGAATCAGATGATGGGTACAGAAATCTTCCATGGCATTGACTCTTCTTGGAACAACTCTACGTCTACTGAAAGCGACGACGAGCAAGTTCAAGAGACAAACAACACGCCTATAAATAGACGCAGGATCAGGAGGAGCACTTCTCTTTCTCCCGAGAGCTAATCAGTGCGTCCCACAATCACCAATATTAGAAGCAGCCGCTCTCATTCCTTTGATCGAATGGCTTGTTTGGGCTTCTTGTCCGCTCCTCCCGCCAATTACCGTTACCACTTTTGTCGTCTCCAGACACGGCTTCAAGCTCCTGCAAGCAGCAGAAAAACTCAAACATGACGAACGATCATTCTGCCAAGGTGCACCGAAATTGTTGATATGCTCAGCTCATTGGTTTTATCTAGGTTCTGGCTGCATTTCTAGGGAGTAGGCAGTTTTAGGCTTTTTCTGACTGCCTGACGCTGCGTTGCCTTCTCTAGGGCGAAGACACCCCTATTACAGCAAGCGATCTTCATAGGCGCTGCCAACCCACCAATCAATACGCACCGGTGCAGCCCTGGTGGCAGTCGCTGTCAAGGCATGGGGCTACAGAGCCCTACAGGCTAGGCTATGGGTTCTGCGTGTTCGCTGCAAGCTCATGTAAGTAGAAGCAGAGCGATTGGGTCCGGACTGCCTGGGAAGCGGCTGTTCCCTTGTGATATGACTATATACATACATAATATGATGCATATACCATGTAAATTACTTTGTCTGCCAATATTTCTCCCCTCTCTGGTGGCCGTCGAATTGTGTACGCTGTACTGCATTAGACCTTTTTTGAGACGTTTCGAATGACCACCGCAATGCAACTAGGCTGTTTGTTAGAAATAAGACCCCGTCGAATGGTGTCCAGTGCCGGCAGTGTTTTCTTTTTTGGTGCAGGGGACGAGGCTGTTAGTCGTCGTGTATTCTCCGGATTCGGGGATAGCGCAAGAGCCCCCCGTCCCAAGTGGCCTGCAGGTTGCCGCATTCGGGGCGAAATCAAACAAAGAAAGACCTCCCAGTCATTATTTATTATCTGTTATTATTGTTATTTTTGTATTTTTCGTGTTTTTATATTTTCCTTTTTTATTATTGCAGTTCGGCCTGGGCTGTAACAATAGAGAGGAACCAGCCCTTGTTGCGGCCTTTCTGTTATTTCCGGCTCACAACAGCAACAACAACAACAACAACCAAAAGCAGAGACGAGGCGGCGCCTAGCCCTAACTCCTACCCAAAGCTAGTCATTGTTCCCCCCTTCACCGACTAATCATGATCACAATTAAGCTCCCGTCAATTGTTTGCATTGGGGAGCCAATGCTGAGAATGAAACGGCACGGGAGATCAACAGCTCTGTTGATTTGGGTGGGCTCGATTCGATTGGTTTCATCCCCCCTCCTCTCCCAACCAGACAAAGCCAACACGTTTATCCAAGTCTAAAATTGGATGCAGATGCCCTGTCATATGTAATATGCAGCACAGTTTTTCTGGAACAAAGCCCTGCTCCAGAGCACTGGTCCTCCTTTGCCCACCGTCCATCCTGGCCTCGGTCCGGTCATTGTACACACGCTCAGCACCATAAAGTCCTTGTGGAGACATAAGGTCAAGAGGACAACAGGACATTATTAGCGTTCCCAGGAAACCCCGGTTTTAATGAACTCTTTCTTGCTTCTTCATGATTTACCCGGCGTCTATTTCCCGCCACCGCCATTATATACGTCCACATATATATACACTGACCGCCGCATCAATACGCATCGCAAATCTAACCGCGGGACTAGAGGACACGGTGGACTTCCATTATATTCTTTTCTGTATGTACATATCTTGATTGATATCTGAAAGGCCTCCACCATGTCTTTCGATCGTGTCCTCCCTAGGCCCCCGGCTTTGTATGAGACCGCAAGCCGTTGCCACAAACCGTCGACCAGCAGTCTTCTAGAGCATAAGATCATGAATGATAGGAGCAGGGCCATGTCGATTGAGGACATGTCACGCCCTTCACTTAGCATGCGAAAACTAAACGACTCTGAGAGCTGCTCGACAGCATTGTCTCAGATGCAGCTGTCATCTATCAACCGAGAGAAATTGGTAGAAAACAATCATCTCCAACCGAATTTCACAACTTCTCCAAAACAAAACACGCCCGGAGGAACGGTTGAGCTGACACTGGGAGAGCGGTCAGCCTCGGATAGTCCAACGAAATTGGAGTCGGCAAAAGAGGCGGCCTCGCAATTCTGCCTTTGCCAACCAGACCCTAAAATTCCAAGGCCGAGGAATGGTGAGTCGCTGCTCAGAGCCAAAAACCACATATATTCTAGAGGCTGAATTCAAAGTATAGCATTTATTCTGTATAGACAGCATTATCAGGCTGCTGTTGTAGCCCAAAATCCTGGCCTCGCCAACCCGGAGATTTCGAAGATCATAGGAGAACAATGGAGAGCTCTTCCGATAGAAACAAAGGAAGAGTGGAAAGCATTAGCAGAGGTAGTTTTCTCTTGTATGTTACTTGACATCGACTTTTCGCTGACATCCGATGCAACAGGCAGAGAAAGCTCGACATCAGCAGCAGTATCCGGATTACCGATACCAACCTCGGAGATTTGGGCGTGACAACTATGTACGTAATGCTTCCATGTCTGCTGGCAGCTCAATGGGCCCGACGATCTGCAATCGCTGCGGTGGGCGTCTAATGAACCCACCCTCCACCCCTCATACACCCTTGACTGCAACCATTCCATCTATGAGTAGCCGCTCTTCACAACCCGAGTCGACTTCTTCGCACAACAGCTCGATCCGTGGAGGCAGTAGGTCCGACCGCCGCCGCTCCAGCTCCTTGAATCTATATCCCGATTCAGATCGACGAGTGTCGCATTCTTCACATTCTCAGTGGAAAGAATCCGACACTGACTCTGCAGATTCCAAACGCCGTCGTCTGAACAGTAGCACATTTCACAGGACGGGAAGCCCGGACACAGAAGCATACTCACTGTCTTCTCAGAAAACATATGTTTCTCGGCCAGGCGTTGCCTACTTCCGCAGCCATGTGCCCCGTCAACCTGAACGAGACCCGAACTTGACTCTTCCACCGTTGAAAGGAAACGATATTGCAGCACGGAATCAAACTGACACAGTAATGAGCATACCCGTTTTGAATAAGATCAAAGTTCTTACTAAAATATCCCCTCCACTTTCTGAACGCAATGACTCACCACCGAGGGGCGTCGTTGTTGCTGTCGACGGCCAAGACCCCACTCAAGTTAAAATAATGTTGAAACATCTCGGACGGCTTTTGAGCTACGACAACAAGTTCTTAGTCAGAGTCTTCGAAGGACCTGATATCCTTACCCATCAGAGCTCATCTTCAAGTCAAATGGGCGATGCTACGGTGGATTATCTGAACGTTATATCCGCATGGCATCGAATCTCGGATGATATCACTCAATTTGTCGGATGTAAGCAGTCAGACAACGAGTCCAAGGACTCTTCCAGGACTGGGACACCTCAATCTGAGACTAAAACAGAGCGGAGCCCATCTCCCCTAGGGACTAACGCGGATGCAATCCCTGTTGCTCTGGTTCCTAGGTACCAACTTACTACTGCAGATGCGTTCGCCTGTGCCATTCCGATCAATGATCGGTATGCATTTCTAGAACACTGGCAGTGGATGGCTTCTCTCTGGCGGGCATGCGTTGGCCCTGATGTGACCGTTCACATTCGTGAGTGCGAGCGAGATGAGATTGAGAGGCATGGCTCAGGGAATCCCGTAGAGGTCCGTCTTAATGAAGCGCGCACGCTTATTGTCAGGCGTCTTCCAGATCCAAGCAAGGATATCGAGGAGAAGGCTCTTAGACGCGTTGGATTCGAACTTGAGGACTTTATTACGCGGTAGTATATGATTTCATATCGTGCATGTATATGTTAGATGGACAATGCATCGGTTAGCGAATTCAAGCCTAGCATTGATTGTTGATGGTAGAAATACAATACATACAGAACATACAGAACATAAGATGTATGCAAAATAACAAAAAGGACAAACCAAGACAATACAAACAGGCGTTTGAAGGCGGTCAGGAGACTGACCAACCGCAAAACAATGCCTGCTAGCCCCGTCGTTCTGCCGCGATAAGTCTTATCGTCGTCTGTTCTCGGTGGTCGATGGTCAGTCAGCACGCTTCCACTCGCCGTGTCGATGCGAGTGAGACTTGCCTGGCTACCGAGGTATCCCTATCCATTCATTACTTTCCATGCCTCATTAAGGAATATGAAAACCTAGGACTGGCCTCTCTGTCGCTTTGGTGGGGTTTCCGTTTCCTTACGACTAGCAGATAGGGCTGGATTATGGGGTATCAATGATGTCGACTGCAGCTGTCGCAGACGCAGTGCTTCTCTCTAGAGAGGTTGAGATGAAGGTAAGGCTTAACATATTTCCAATGACTGAATAATATGCTTGTATCCAATATCAAGTGTGCTGATTGCCTTCAAACCCAAAAGCAGAACGAGCTTACCCTTCCTCTGTCGAAGCCGTCAGACATTACTCTCTCAATCCCTGCCCATGACCTTTCATTTCCGTCCTACGCATTGCCCCTCTCCGATTCGAACCATTCTTTTACAAGCCAACGTCACATTTCAGCACCAGAAACCCCGAGCGCCACCGTCCCTTACCTTCCAGTTGGCGTTTTGCGGAGGAGCGATAATCGAGTACTCGAAAATCCCAGTTTTCCAGATGCCGAACTTGCGATATTACAAAAACAAGGTTGGGTGAAACTTGCTTGGCATACGTATGAGTCACACACTGGATGGTCCTTTGCCCAGGTATATGTTTTGCCTGATGATGTCGGGCGCAACATCATTTCTCGCACAAGTAGCGCCTGTAGAAAGGCTCTTAAGCTTGTTTTATCACTAGTTGACAGATCTTCTGCGGCTTGGGATGGAGAATTTCGCACAACGTTGTCGCAACATGAAACAAATGCCGCTGAAGATGAGTCGCTATGGTACATTTTTAATACCTTAAACAATCCCAGTCCTACGCAGGAAGACGTCGAAGATGGAGATGGTCGGTTAGCTATGCAAGAATTGATGTTCAGCTCGAGGGCTCACAATACAGATACTCTAGAATCATCTGGAGTTCTGGGGCTCAAGACACCTTTACATCCTTACCAATCTCGTTCGGCGGCAACGATGATCCAGCGAGAAGTGCATCCGAAGCAAATGTTAGACCCACGAGTGCAGGTGTACAAAACACCCTTTGGCCAGGAATACTATTATGACAAAGAAGATGGAATTCTGTTATGTGAAAAACGCCTTTATTCAGAAGCATGTGGAGGCGAGTCTCTCTCTGTTTCCGTATAAGAATCCAATATCTAACGAGATAACAGGAATATTGGCAGAAACCATGGGCTGCGGGAAAACCCTGATATGTCTCGCAGTCATCTTATCTACACGTGGCCATGTTCCTCGCATCCCGACGGAGTATCAAAATACTAGCAATCCAGTGCGTGACACCACTGGTTCACTCATGCAGATGGCCGCTGCTACGGCTGGGCGATTTTCCATCCCCTGGCAGAACCACTTTCAGCGATTGAAAGAGTCGGGTATAAATTATGAACGGTGTGTGCAGACGTGCGTGCTCAATAGGGGGAAATATACAATTTCTCCTCCTCCTTCAAGGTATCAAAGTCGTGGTGGATGGTTGTCACGGCCAGGAGCAGTCAGCCTTTACTTGAATTCGGGGACTCTCATAATTGTTCCCCCTAACTTGGTTGACCATTGGAGAATGGAAATTGATACTCACACCGAAGGTTTGAGAGTGTTGATTTTGAGAAACCGAAATGACAAGACGCCTCCTATGAATGAACTGTTCGATTATGATATTATACTGTTCTCGCGTACTCGATTTGAAAAGGAGGCTGGGGAGCCTGAAACCAATCGTCGTTCTCCATCTGCTTCCTCCGAATCACCACTCAAGAGATTTCACTGGCTTCGAATTATTGTAGATGAAGGCCACAACGTCGCAGGCCATGGGCACAAGTCGAGTACTGTGCACCTCTTAGATCAACTGCACATCGAACGCAGATGGGTGGTTTCTGGAACGCCTTCCAATGGACTGTACGGGGCCGAACTGAGTCTCGCCTCACAGCAAGCACTCGCAACTGATGCTTGGCCTGCCGATGACACAGCATCATCAGTTTTGCTTTCTCGCAAACAGACTGGCACCGCTATTGATGAAGAAATGAAGGATGTGGACAAGTTGCGTCTCATTGTCGTGGAGTTTCTGAAGCATAAGCCTTGGGCAAATTCGCGGTCGGAAGACCCTGCGAATTGGACAAAGTACATCAAACCAATAGGAGAAGACGGTAAACGGAGAAAGTCACCATCTCTTCGTGCGGTTTTGCAAGGTCTTGTTGTGAGACATCGCCTGGATGTCATCAACAATGAGCTTCCGCTCCCAAGGCTGTACAACAGAGTCGTGAGCCTTGAGCCAACATTTTACGACAAAGTATCTCTGAATATCTTCCTATTCTCTCTGACGGTGAATGCAATTACGTCGGAGCGTATCGATCAAGATTACATGTTTCAGAGTCGAAACAGGAAGCATATTAGCTTGTTGATAAACAATCTTCGCCAGGCTGGATTTTGGTGGACAGGTCACAAGCAAAAGGAGTTGGAGACGACTATAGATGTGGCCCTGAAATATTTAGAAAAGAATCGCGAGAAGATGTCAGAAGGTGACACCTTGCTTCTAATGGAGGGTTTGCATATTGCTCATCGCGCACTCTCTTGCGAAAGCTACAGCGCATTTTGTCATCTCGATGAACTTGGTGTTTATGTTGAAGATTTCCCTGAGCATGCTCGTGAACAATGGTCGTTGACATTCAATAACGGTGTCCCGGATTCCAACAAACCGCTGCTTTTAGGGATTTCCCATGCCCGACATGCCCAATTGTTTGTAACATCAAATCTCACAGCGGATGACCCGTCTGAAGGACTAGCTGGGGCGGGCATTGTTGCTCGACGCCAATTATCACAGCGATCTGAAAAGTCTGTCAAAAGTGCAAATGAGTCGGGGGCAGCGGATACACTCACACACAAAAACAAACCAGCAGAGAATCGATCACCTAGAAAGACGTTTCTCAGAGGAATTACCAGAAAACTTTCACCCGAGTTGCCTCTTGCAAAGACAAAAGTTGTTGCAACTACTTCTGCAAAGCTCACATATCTTCTAGATCGGGTCCAGGAACTTCATAAGACGGAAAAAATCATCATTTTCTATGAGAACAACAACACAGCTTTTTGGATTGCCGAGGGTTTGGAAATGTTGGGTATAGAATTTCGAATCTACGCCAATACGCTCAAAACAAGTCAGAAATCTGCGTATCTTTCGTTGTTTGAAGAATCATCCAGTGTGCGAATATTACTCATGGATTTACGACAGGCATCACATGGGCTACACGTCGCAAGCGCGTCCCGGATATTCATAGTTAACCCGATTTGGAGGCCTAATGTTGAGAGCCAGGCTATAAAGCGTGCTCATCGTATTGGGCAAACCAGACCTGTGTTTGTTGAAACGTTGGTTCTTAAAGATACATTGGAAGAGAAAATGTTGCGCAGGAGACAGGAAATGACAAACTCAGAAATGCAGCATGCAGAGAAGGATATGCTTGAAGACTCGACTATGACTTCCATCATTCAACGCGAGCGATTCTATCCCTTGCCAGAGAATGACGAGCACATCAGACCGTCATACTTGCGTGAGCCTTCCGGGTTTTTTGACCGTCATGAGTTGCCGATTCCAGATGATTACAGTCGTGAGACTAAATCGTCTATTGAATACCCAATCACTCCAACCAAACGCAAGTCATCTCGGGATGGAACCGGTATTGCTTGGATTGAGTCAGACATCTCACCCGAGTATACACCTAAGAAGAAAAAGACGGTTCCTAGGTTCCAGATCGTTACCGAGAATGGAATTGTTATGACTCCTCCGAGAGCATCGCCATCTCCAGACAGATCAGATCTTACACCACAGTAAATTCCTGCGTCAAACCCGGTTACTCCTCGTGGCAGTGATATAGAACTGCCTGCCCAAGGTTCTAGTTTGTTCTGAGGATAAATTTAATGAAAACTGTTCATATATGTCATTCAGATGTATTTAATTCTTGATCTCTACAAGACAATGGTGTTATCAATTGATATTTCTACTTTCATTCCACGTTTATGTAGATGTAACAACATTGAATATTTAGAACTGGCACCAGGTTATCCATGAAATGAAAAAGATACTCCGATTTTACTAGACGGTGTGTACTGAACTCTCATGATTAAGTTAAAAAGAGGTAGGGAGAATGAGTATGGACGGAGTCTCGAATCCCATTATCTTATCGCCTGTACTGCCCCACTGTCCCCGCAATGCTATTTAGACTGGCATGAGAGCTTCATTTACTCGCTTCTGCAGCTCTTTCAAGCCTCCATGCCCAATGCGCACGAGTGAGAATATACTACAAATCCTAGCAAAAAAATATTATTCTGTTATATATTTGGACAGTACCTGGTAAACGACTAAAGACATCGGTCACATTGCCATGACAGACCTCGCGGAAACCCCCGAGCGTCCAAAGAAAAGTGCCAAAACAATCGTCATCGGGCTCTCAGGCCCCTCGTCAAGTGGTAAAACAACCCTTGCACGACTTCTACGCACGATATTTGCAGTGGATAACCGCGTGAGGACATTTATTATCCACGAGGATGACTTTTATCATTCGGACGACAAGTAAGAGATGCAGAGAGAAAGATATCCGTTTTTTAGAGAGTAAAGTCCTAACTTATGGATAATTTAATAATAGGATACCAGTTACAACAACCGCGAAGGGAGAGCTAGTTCAGGACTGGGATACCATTGGTGCGATTGATGTCAACTTTCTAGCGTCTGCGCTGGCGTATGTGAGAGAACATGGAACTCTACCGCCTAGACTACAAAGCAAGGAAGATCAGAACGAGGCAACGGATCCTGGTGTTACACAAGCCAAAATAGAGAGCATAAGTCAGAGTGTACAAGCACGGCTGTCAAATTCCCAAGAATACTCGAAAACAGCCGGGTCCGGGACTGGGGAGGAATTACCGCCGCTGACAGTTGCGATTTTGGAAGGTTTCTTGCTCTATGCACCCCCTGCCTCTGAGAACCCTTCACACATTCTACGACCAGTTCAGGAAAATATTGATTTGCCACTTTTTCTCCCGGCACCTTATGACATTGTCAAACAGCGGAGGGAAGCGAGGAGTGGATATGTCACAATCGGCCCAGCGCCGACACCCCTTGAACGTCCTTTGGGCGATAACCACCAACAACATATAGCCCCGTCGGCGGTTGATTTGAATGAGAAGGATGACGCACCACCACAGGATTTTTGGACGGATCCTCCTGGTTATGTTGATGATATCGTTTGGCCGAGATATGTGCAGGACCATGCGTGGTTATTAATTCCAGAGGAGGATGCGAGTAGCAAGGAGTCCCTGGCGGATAGGTACGCCAAGAGTACAACACAGAGCGATGAAGAGTTGTTGAGGCTGGCCGGCAAAGGTGTAAACATGCGCAATGACGCCGGTGTCCTTGTCGCTCCAGGGCAGGGAGAGAAGCCTATGACGGAGATTCTAGATTGGGCTGTTGATGAGGTTTTGCGATATTTACAGATTTAGATGTAGAATTTTTCAAAGGAATGAATGGTGTATATGAATTTTTTTATAATAGACAGGGAATAGCAGCATTGTCGACAGCTTTAGTACCTGTACCGAGTGGAATAATCCTTGGGACTGACAACCAGACCCCGCCCTTTCTTCGCACCACGGTAAATTGTCTCGATAATGTCGATTAATTCTTGTTTATCCTCGCTACAGTAGTTGTCAGTAATTCACCACGCATGTGAGACGAGGCGCAACTTACAGCACCCAGTTCAATTTGTTGTTGTTACCCGTTCCAAAATCACCTATAGATTCGTCAGCAGGCGTCTAGAACATTGGAAATATAGTATACTAACACATCATGTGCTTATTACGGAAGAAAAACTAGATGTACGTCAGTCATACACTTTGAGAAGCAGAGCGACAAGGGACATACCATGATCGTCATTGGATCGTATAGTTCATACCTGAAAGATGATCAGTGATAGCAAGTCAAAAAGAATGCAACACCTACATAGCATTGAAGTCTGGTGTCTGTTCGATATCGCACAAATAAACGACAGCAAAGGTCTTAACTCGGTCCGCGATCTTGGATAAAACATCATCTTGCCGTAGGCTGCGCAGATATTAGCAGGTATGGGAAGAACACGGTATGGGAAAGACAGAAATGAGTAAATGGACTCACCAGTCAGGATGTGCGTCCTTTCCAAACCTGACTACCACCAGACGCTCATCTTCTGAAAGGATGGCTTGATCGACTTGCCACGCATTCTGGAGATGCGGGAGGATCATAGAACCCATGGTGGATGGATTATGGCTGGTAGTTTTTTTTTGATGCGGCTGTATATTCTAGGCTGGAGGCGAGCTTGTGCTTGGTACTGCTAGTAGAGCCGGTCTCGAAAATTGCAGTAACCAGGTCTCTGATCTTTATTTTGGGCGTGAGGAGGTTTCAATGAAGAATATTCTTCTTGTTCTCGTCATAGCAGGCATCCCGCCCGCGCTATGCCTGTTCTGGATACTTGCTTGTATAGGGCGCTGGGCCAATCAGGCTGCAGAGGCGCATGCTGGTTGTTCTTGTTCGCTATGGGCTGAATGAACCTTGACCATGATCTTCTTCGGTTTTTTTGTACAATTGAATGACACTTGTTTCATAGCAAGACTATTTATCTTGCCTCAATCTGGCGGCTCCCTAGTCTTCGCTGCCTCAGGCATCGACGGTTTAAGCTGTTGCCTGGGGATTGAGGCTATTCGGTGCGCCTCTTTGATATTCCAGTCTAGTTTTTACGGCGACTGTTTTAGCGACACCTCAAGGTACAAAACACAATGATTTAACATAAATTAGACCGATCTTCTTGTCGACTAAAAGCAGCCAAGCAAAGTGGATACGATGGTTATCCAAATGCGGTAAGGCTACGAGTCAGTCCGCTGTTGCTTGCGTGGAAGGTAACCTGCTCCTTTCGTTCACCGTCGTTCCTCGTCGACAGACAAAAGCTTGGTGCTGTATACAATCGCGTGCTTCTCGTCAGTGACTTATGTTTATGGTGGTGTTAATGCGTTAGAGACACCACACCCCCCTCTGCCCACCGCTAGCCTGTGGCCAGGAAGACCGCTTTCGCTCCGTCGACGTAGCTGGCGTCTTCGCGCTCCCTGCAACCATGATTGCTCAGCGCACTACATCGTTGTTAGCTATCGTGGCTATTGTCGGCTTTGTTTTATTCATCTTTTCCAGGTCGTCGGGAACCATCTCCGAGTCAGTGCCAAGCGTCAAATTCGGTCCCTCGCGGTATATTCCAACCTCGTTTGACGACTTTCGCCATCCTTTCCGTCCAGCCGCTCACAAACCACCTGAGCAACAACATAGCACCAGCGGGGAGTCGAAGTGGTACAGTGACTGGAAATGGATGAACCCATTCTCGTCGTCCATCACACTCGATGAACATCGTACCGTCCTCCCTCCCTTGCCGGAACGTCCGCCCGTGTACACCTTTTACGAACCAAACAAGAAGGACGATGATGCAGAAAAGAATGCAGATAGTGAGCTGCTGCTTGCCTGGCGACGCGCATGGTATGCAAAAGGCTTTCGGCCTGTAGTACTCAGTCAAGCCGAAGCATTAAACAACCAGTTGTACGAAGATTTTCAACTACGACGGCAACAATTAAATCTTGGCCCAGAGCTAGAGTTGGATTTCGTCAAGTGGCTCGCCTGGGGTAACATGGGCACAGGCTTGTTCGCCGACTGGCGTTGCTTTCCGATGGCCGGCTACGACGATGACATCTTCACCTATCTCAGAGCCGGTGCTCTACCCACCCATATCACACGATTTGAAGATCTAGATAGAGCCTTATTTGCAGGAGAGAAGAACGTCATCAATGATGCGATCAAGGCCGCGACAGAAGCTGCAGACAAAATCCAAGACACCCTTCCCACATCCATCATTAAGCTTATTCCTGCAGAGATGTTTAAGATGGAACATTCTGATGCATTGGCATACTATCATGATAGCACTATCACAAGCTCTTACCCTAAGCTTGCCGAGAAACATGTTTCTTCGACAGTAAATGGCCGATTAGCCCTGGCAGAGCTGATTAATGCACATCTGCATACCACTTTCCTCAATATCTTTCCGTCTGGTATCGCCGTACTCAAACCGCTTCCTGAACACACGTCTGCACTGATAGAGCCTGCAATGCATTTGGCCAAATCGCTTATCAAGTGCCCTCGCTCAGAATCACCGTCTTGTCCTCCTAATCGACCTACGTGCCAGCTGTGTGACCCACAATCCAAACCACTTCCCATTTCACAGCCACAGTCATTCAAGAACACTACCACTGCTTATACTATTGGAACATTACCGCATCCGTACACTCTCATCAGCCTTCAACATACCTCCGGAGATATTGATGTGAAATATATCCGCCGGGAGACCTCACGCAACCCCTGGTTAACTGAAGTGACCAAAGAGCTTCTCGGCCCTGATCATGGGGAATCCTCGCGAGCAGTCGCATTCAAGGAAACTGTTGCCGGAGATGATTTTGTGTGGCGAACCTTTTGGATGACGGTGGAGACATTCCCAGCTCAGCCTGGCCAAGAGCCACCCTCCACCGTGTTGGATGAACTCGAATGGCTTTTCGGTTTTAAGATTCCACGGGACGAGCCTAAAAATACTGAGGATAGCAAAAAGACGCCGGAGAAGGCGCAAGATGGAGAAGATAAAAAGCCTGAAACCAAACCAAACGCGATCCTGGAACAAGAGTACGAGTTGATTAGCAAAGCCCGTGAACTCCTCCGTGACAAGCAAACGAACCGTATCAGCATTCGCAATGTCGCAGAAGCCTGGAATTTGGCTGATGTGGAGGTGTGGCGCTTCGTGCAAGCCTACAGGTTAGTTTCTTGTTATCTGGTTTCCTCGCCAATCTCCCACGTAGAGCGTCTCGTTGATCAAACGTATCTCGCTAACACTTTCCAGGGCACGCAGCGCAGTGGAACGAGAGCAATGGGAGGAAGAAGAGAAGCAGTTTGTTGGAGTTAGGGTGAATTAAGAGACGACACTGTCCTTTTTCCTTTTCTAACATCTGTCTGTTTTTTTGTAAATATTTCGCGATTTATAGACAGAGCATGTGGCACGGCGTTTTATTTTTATATTTTTCTGTGCCTTGTTGACGTTTCTGGTAGTGTACATGTATCGATGCCTTGATTCAGTCTAATATATTCGGGATAATATTCCCTCGCAAACATTTCTTACAGACACCAATATCAAATCAATACATTGATAGGCCAGCTCCGCTCCACAGACCATCGGACAGTGGCGATGGCCGGCTGGAGTGGGGAAATCCCCGATAAGCTCAGTCCTCTCGCGGAGACAATCGACGACCCCTCGTCCTTTGTTGGGAATAGCTGGAGATCATGCTCTGGGTATTACTTTCTTCTCCATGTGGCCAGGATGATTCTTCTCCTTCTCATCTCTCATCCTATTATATAGTTTGTCACGATATATACCCTCTCGTTTGACGGTTACAGCCATCTGGGTGATGGGTGTCCACTTCTTACTTATCGCCACTCATCAAGTTTTATCGATCTGAATCGATTGTTGTACCGTCGCCTGCAGTCATGGCACCAAGTGTTGTAGAGGTGTCGGCTCTAGCTGTACCACCAGAGAAGATCTCGAATTTGATCCAGCTTACCCAAGACTACCACGATACTATTCGATTCTATCTCAACGGAACTAAGGTCGTGTTGGACGATGTCGATCCCGAGTTGACTCTTTTAGAGTATCTCAGAGGAATTGGCTTGACGGGCACAAAGCTCGGTTGCGCGGAAGGGGGCTGTGGTGCTTGTACCGTGGTACGTACTTACACGGTATCCCTGTCAAACATGAAATCATTTGTCTGACTGTGGTGCAGGTTGTCTCGCAAATCAATCCAACTACCAAGAAGCTATACCATGCCTCCGTGAACGCTTGTCTTGCGCCTGTCATTAGTGTTGATGGAAAGCATGTTATAACCGTGGAGGGAATTGGCGATGTTAAAAAACCCCATCCTGCTCAACAGCGAATTGCTGTCGGTAATGGAAGTCAATGTGGTTTCTGTACCCCGGGAATCGTAATGGTAGGCTTCCTTGATGACGCCTTATGAACCTAGCTAAGAACGAATATAGAGTTTATATGCGTTACTTCGCAACAACCCGGAGCCTTCATCTCACGACGTCGAGGAGGCATTTGATGGCAATCTTTGCCGCTGCACTGGATACCGTCCCATCCTAGACGCTGCCCACA
Source organism: Talaromyces proteolyticus (assembly GCF_021365285.1). Lineage (NCBI taxonomy): Eukaryota > Fungi > Ascomycota > Eurotiomycetes > Eurotiales > Trichocomaceae > Talaromyces > Talaromyces proteolyticus. Next base: position 1,696,310 of record NW_025764282.1, on the reverse strand, counting down.
GCTTCTCGGTTGCAAGTGGGTGTAAAAAGGCCGAAGGAAATGGTGGCACGGGGTGTTGTATGGAAAAGAAGAATGGAGCTGGCGGCTGCTGCAAGTCCAATAGGGCATTCGAAACCAACGATGATGTCCAAGGGGTAGAGTTACGATTACCAAAACCAGACTTTATCCCTTATAATCCAGAAACCGAGTTAATATTTCCGCCTGCATTGAGAAAACATGATTTTAGAGCTCTTGCAGTGGGTAACAAGAAGAAAAGATGGTACCGACCAGTAAACCTCCAGCAATTATTGGAGATCAAAAATGCCTATCCATCTGCGAAACTCATCGGTGGAAGTACAGAAACACAAATCGAGATCAAATTCAAAGCGATGCGGTATGACCCGTCGGTTTATGTCGGTGATATCGCTGAGTTAAAACAATACACCCTGAAAGAAGATTATTTGGAGCTAGGTGCAAATGTGTCCTTGACAGACTTGGAGAACATCTGCGACGAGGCAATAGAAAAGTATGGGAAAGCTAGAGGACAGCCATTTGCCGCAATCCAGAAGCAACTGCGTTATTTCGCTGGACGCCAGATTCGAAACGTTGCCTCGCCAGCTGGAAATCTAGCCACTGCTTCTCCCATCTCAGATCTTAACCCCGTTTTTGTGGCTTCAAATACCATACTGGTTGCTAAGTGTCTATCAGGGGAAACCGAGATTCCAATGACACAATTCTTCAAGGGATATCGCAAAACTGCTCTCCCCGCAGATGCTATAATTGCTAGTTTACGTATTCCGGTTGCCCAAAAGGGCGAACATTTCAGAGCTTACAAACAATCGAAGCGGAAAGACGATGACATTGCTATTGTTAATGCTGCTTTAAGAATCTCGCTTTCAGAGACCAATGATGTCCTAAGTGCTAATCTTGTTTACGGTGGCATGGCACCAATGACTGTTTCAGCAACCAATGCGGAACAGTACATCATTGGCAAGAGGCTCACCGATCCACAAAGTTTGGAAGGCGTTATGAATGCACTGGAGAAAGATTTTGACCTGAGTTTTGGCGTTCCAGGAGGCATGGCCACGTATCGGAAAACATTGGCATTGGGTTTCTTTTATCGCTTTTATCATGAGACCCTTTCCACCCTGGATGTGGCAGAAGCGAATAAATATCAAGACATAACTGATGAAATTGAGAGGAATATCTCAACAGGTCAGAAGGATCACCAGGCATCTGATGCCTATATGCAAGAAGTTGTCGGAAAGTCAGGAAACCATCTCTCGGCTTTGAAGCAATGTACTGGAGAGGCGCAATACACAGACGATATACCGGTACAGAAGAACGAACTTTACGGATGTTTGGTTCTTTCTACAAAGGCTCGAGCTAAAGTGTTGAGAGTGGATACTGAAGCAGCTCTTGATATGCCTGGCGTGTACGACTACGTTGATCACCGAGATCTTCCATCTTCCGCGGCGAACTGGTGGGGCGCGCCGAAGAGCGACGAGCAATTCTTTGCAGTTGATGATGTATTTACAGCTGGCCAACCCATCGGAATGGTTCTTGCCACCTCTGCCAAGGCTGCGGAAGAGGCTTCACGAATGGTAAAGGTCGAATATGAAGAATTGCCGGCTATACTCACGATTGAAGAAGCTATAGAAGCAGATTCCTACTTTGACCATTTCCCACACATCAAGAATGGAGATGTCGAGACGGGGTTCAAGGAAGCCGATCACATCTTCACTGGTGTGTCAAGAATGGGTGGTCAGGAACACTTTTACCTGGAAACCCAGGCATGCGTTGTGATCCCGAAGCCGGAAGATGGAGAGATTGAAGTGTTTAGTTGCACTCAGAATCCAACAGAGACGTGAGTTTCCAGATCTCTTACACGCATCGTATTGTTAACTTTTTATCTTGAAGACAAACGTATGTTGCACAAGTGACCGGCGTCCAGGCAAACAAAGTTGTCATCCGAGTAAAGAGACTCGGTGGAGGTTTCGGTGGAAAGGAAACTCGGTCTATTCAACTTGCCGGTATCTGTGCTACGGCTGCCCATAAAACTAGAAGACCAGTTCGGTGTATGCTGAATCGAGATGAGGACATAATAACATCCGGACAGCGTCATCCCTTCCTCTGCCGATGGAAAGTGGGCGTTACTAAGGAAGGAAAAATCCTTGCCTTTGATGCAGACGTGTTTGCAAATGCTGGCCACACTCAAGACTTGTCGAGTGCCGTAGTTCAAAGATCGTTATCCCATATCGATGGAGTATATAGAATCCCAAATATGCATGTACGGGGGTGGCTATGCAAGACGAATACAGTCTCCAATACCGCTTTCCGAGGATTTGGCGGGCCGCAGGGAATGTTCATGTGTGAGTCTATGATGGAAGAAGTCGCTGACCACATCGGCATGTCTTCCGATGAACTACGTACATTAAACATGTACGAACCTGGGGATAAGACACACTTCAACCAGGAGTTGAAGGACTTCTTTGTTCCGCTCATGTACAAACAAGTAAAGGAGGAGAGCTCTTACATGGAGCGAAGAAAGGCGGTGGACGAATATAACAAAACCCACAAGTGGTCGAAACGAGGATTATCTATCATCCCCACTAAGTTTGGTATTTCGTTCACGGCTCTGTTTCTCAACCAGGCGGGCGCCTTGGTGCATGTTTACCATGATGGAAGTGTTTTAGTCGCCCATGGTGGTACTGAAATGGGCCAGGGTCTTCACACAAAAATGAGCATGGTTGCAGCTCAGGCATTGCGAGTTCCTCTTACAGATATCCATATATCTGAGACTGGTACAAATACAGTAGCGAACACCTCTTCTACGGCTGCATCTGCAAGCTCTGACCTTAACGGCTATGCCATTTATAATGCATGCGAGCAGATAAATGAACGCCTCCGACCATATCGCGAAAAGATGCCAAATGCATCGATGAAAGAACTCGCTCATGCCGCCTATTTCGATCGTATTAACCTATCAGCAAATGGTTACTACCGTACGCCAGATATTGGTTATGTCTGGGGTGAGAACAAGGGTCAAATGTTCTACTATTTCACTCAAGGAGTCACTGCTGTAGAGGTGCAAATAGACACATTGACCGGCGACTGGACTCCATTGAGAGCTGATATCAAAATGGATGTCGGGCGAAGCATCAACCCTTCTATTGACTACGGTCAAATAGAAGGCGCCTTCATTCAAGGGCAAGGTCTCTTTACAACAGAGGAAAGTCTCTGGCATCGTGCCTCTGGGCAAATATTCACCAAAGGGCCGGGCGCTTACAAAATCCCTGGTTTCCGAGATATTCCGCAGATATTCAACGTCTCTCTTCTTAAGGACGTCAACTGGGAAAACCTGCGGACAATTCAGCGGTCTCGTGGTGTGGGCGAACCTCCACTATTCATGGGTAGTGCAGTCTTTTTCGCAATTCGAGATGCCCTCAAAGCAGCTAGAGCTGAATGGGGGGTTTCGGATGTCTTGCAGTTGCAAAGCCCTGCAACTCCAGAGCGTATCAGGGTTAGTTGTGCGGACCCTATTGTTGAGAGGGCTAGGGTTTCCCCAAGAGAGGGAGAAAAGAGTTTCTTTGTAGCTATTTGAGAGTGTGTTAAGCGTGGATTCAACGTTTTATTTATGACGGGTATTTTTGCTGGCTGATGAGCTATGTATACTGGATACGAGTTTTGTGACCGAGTTATGAAACGGTTCTAATGTCCTCAATGCATTCATTTTTCATTGTTGAGACTAGAGGTAATACACAGATCAAATCACATTGTTGATTAAGTGTAGTATGTTTTTGTAAGGCTTGTAGGAAGCCAATAATACGTGTATCTAATGAGTGGCACTAGAATGCAAATGTGGTAGTCGAAACAAAAGAAAAACCAAAGCAACCCACCACCGATCTATGACATTATGAATGATGCAGAATTACTCATATTTTCGTAGAGCACATCATATGAAATGAGCGCTGCACGGATGAGATTGCAAATGCTAGACATACGAAAGAAGACTCCATCCAAAGCTATGCTAAAAGGTATAACGAGAATGCAGATGAAAAGAAATGGTAGGAAAGGGATGCTTTTCGGAGAGAGATCATTATGATGTTTAGGCATGTTTCTCATCACCGCCAAATTCCACATAGGAGCTTTTTCGGGTATGCATGTCAGACGAATTTGTTGGGTGGACAGCTGATGAGTAGTCACGTTCCCCGGCAAATCCTATTTTCTGATCTTGATATTCGTATTCTGCTTGCTGGAATGGGTCTTCTTGTCCAAGGGGTGCGCTGCGGTTCGTATCTTGCGAAGCGTAGGTCCCACCATGAGGGGTTTGATTATGTTCGTATTCGAAGCCGTTGGGAGCACTGGCAGCACCGCCGCTCATTGCAATAGGAGGCTCGACGCGATCAAGAGCACCAGGGACAGCCGGTTGCCCGCCCCCTTCGCCGCGAACGCGTCGACGCATACAGCTCAGGCTCAAGGCGCGTAAGATGCCCATTAGGAGGATCAACACCCACAGCAGAACAAGCACACCCGCGATCTTTGCCTCTGTATTTATGGCATCTTTCAATTTGTCGATCACCTTGGAAACCACTTCGGTAATTTCGTTGGACGTAGTGGAGCCTGGGTCAGATAGAAAGCTGTCACCGCTGTTTATGCTAGCAGCAGCTCCAGTGGAGAAAGTGTCGTTAGGGACTCTAGGGAGAGTGACATAGGCGTGGTCGGATGCCCATGTCAGTCCCTTTTCGACATTTAGGACTTTCATCTCCACAACACAGTCGAATATGCCCTTAACGGCATCATATAGCGGTGTTTTTCCGAACGTATCGTTGATCGCCTGGTTAGATAAGTCGAGGAAAGTGTTAAGGGTCTTGTTCAAAGCCGTGGTGCTCGTATTGACCCAGCCAAAGACATTATGGTTAATCTTAGTGTTAGTCGAGTTGATAACTTGATTTGTGCCCAATGCCCATTCTTCAGAGGCGTTGGTCAATGCACTGACGACCTTGTCGGCAAATTGACTGACTTGAGCAGTAAGCTCCGGGACCTCCTTTTCTACAGACTTGAGTAGAATATACTGGCACAGACTCGAGAAAAGCCCGGCGAGACCCAAGCTCAGCATCACAAGTGCCGGAACTGAGAGCGCGTAGGCGAATACCCAGCGCACTAAAATCTGAGAGCGACTGTTGCTGAAGAGTCTAGCAGCCTTCAAGCCTAGTGATGAAGTGTGCGGCCGCGAGATAAGGTAGACAACATCAAGTGAGTCATGAACAGTACGAACCATTTCAGCGCGCTTCTTTGTCGTTCTCCAACGCCAGAGCTCTATAAAAGCCATGGGAACACAGACGAGAGCTGCTATGACGGTGAGAACACCAATGGCAACCTTTCGGGCTAATGCGAGTGTGTCTGCTAACCCAGTGAAGAAGTCGTCAATCCCATCATTCTTGCCACAGAAATCTAGTGACTGCTTTTCAGGAACTGGAAATTCAGAGTTATTGAAGGTGTAGTTTCCAAGGTTATCTTTGACAAGTCCTTTGAGTTGCTCGAATGGCCATTGAATTGCCTCGGTTGTTTTGTTTTTAACATCATCAAAGGTCGGGATTTCGTTCTTTACCTTATTTATGTCGTCGGTAATAGATGAAGGGAGTGTGAGGCTCTTGATTTCATTGATTTCATTCTCCAGACTAATGGTTGGTATACTGGGAATATCGTCACAAAGGCCTTTCGTAATGAAATTATTGCAATCTTTCTTGATGCTGTTGATGGAGTCGTTGAGTTTTGACAGACCCGTTTCGGCAGTTTGCATCGCACTAGAAATGTCGTTTTCGATGCTAGGAAGTGTCTTATTAAGCCAACTTGTAACGTCACTGGCTACAGTCAATGCCATCTCGGCAGCTCCCCTGGCTACCAAGGTAAACAGACATAGGTAAGTCTGCACGAGGAAATTGATATAGAACAGCACCAGCCCCTCGACTCCGGAAATCATGAGGCCGAGTACTTCGACCAGCCCATTGACAGCCTTTGTAATGCCGTCACTTGTCAATTCATTGACTCCTTTAGACATATAATGAGGCAGAGAAGCCATCGTGCTTCCCATAGATTGTACACTGTTGCAGGCAGAAAGAGCCTTCGTCTTGGCGTCTCCCATGTCTCCCTCCAAGCTGGTGATAGCCATCAGAACACGGACGAGTACTAGCATAATCAAGATCGTCCATCTATTGATCCAAACCTGCGACAAGCGCGCTTTAATACCTAGGTAAGGCGTGGCTTTATCCGGGTCTGTGTATGGAGGAGCCTCCTGATCATTGTACGGCGGAAGCATGGGAAATATTGTACGGCCGAGTATTCTCATGGTGTATGGCGAGAAAGTAACAGTGGCGACCAGCGCATGTACTTGTGATTAATGTTCGAGGTGTAAGATGATGATCATGCAAGGTTGTAACGATGATTTTGGAGGGTATAAGGTTTCTATGATGGGATAAGACAAGTGGAGGGGTTGGTAGAATATAATATAAGTTGAAGAAGTAAAAAGAAAGAACCGAGAGGGGAGGGAGGATGGTGAGTCAACGGTTATTGTTCCATGAGTACTATTGTTGAATGCAGTCAAAAGTGGAGATAGAATAAAAGAGTCAATAGGCCTGAATAAAGACGACGTGACAATAGAGGGTGAGACACTGCATTCGTTTCTCAATAATATGAATCATCATTCAATTTCTGACACTTTGTCAGGGTAGGGTATTGCTGGGTATTAAAGATGCGAATGCATCTGGGGCATGTCGTGTCGCCTTAGCACACGGGACACGCCCAGCGGCAGCGAGCCAGTCATTCTTCAGGTTGACCATGTTCTAAAACAAGATACTCAAATGAAGTCAGCGAGTTTGAGGTTACCAAACACCAGGCTTGAATTAAGCGGTGCTGCCTAAATTATCTAGTTTGTTGACTGGAAGTACCTTCCAGTGTGGAGGAACGAGACGTGAAAGCGCCAGGATGCCGCGAGAATAGTAGCATCGATAGCCAATGCCCTGTGCCCGGTCATAGGGACTTGAGAACAAGTGTGAAGAAGTGTGAAGAAGCGGCCAGTCAACTGCGACCTGAGCTTATTTTTGAATTAGCGCAACAAGGGTCCAATGAGGTCTGCTCCAATCAGTCCTCCAAGACTCACAGCAAGACGCACTAGGCGCTGGCTGGCTGCTCGATCGATCGATGATGAAACAGATGCCAGACTCGCAGAGTTAGGCGCTTAGGGAGGAGCTCTTCTTCTGATTGATCAATCATGCATTAGTGATGGGAGGATTAGCAGTGATCGGGTGGTCAATTGTCTGCTTCTAAAATAAGAAGGCGCTGGGCTCACGTGACGCATGTTTCATACCGCTGAAACGCGCGCGTAGAGAAGCCAGCACAGCCAATCACTTGCCCCTGCGCTGCTGCGACGAAACACCCGCAGGCCATTCACGACAACGCTCTCTATTTCTGACCTCTACTCGTATATGTGGAGCAATTACTATAGAAACCATAGCAGGGCAGGCGGTGCGAGTATATTGTATGTAAAAAGGAATCTGTATTAAGCTATGGGATGCAGCAGACCTGGTATAATTGCGGGTTGTTGGTCAGAGTATGCGCTATTCCCGATTGGGAAGCCTGCTATCTAAACCTTTTTCGAAGGTAGAATCAACCTCATCTTTTCGACTTGAACCTCAATATCGCAGTAATCACGGCCCATAACCTAGATTCTACCTCTAGGGTGGCTGGGAGCTAGCTGTGGGACAATTCCAAGATAGCCCCCCAGTCTGCCAGCCTCGAGTGATTCCCGTCTTCATAATCTAATATTCTCCAAAATGGGTAACTGCCAGGACATCATGGCTATCTCGATGATAATTACAATTATTTCTGAGATATGGCAGACTTTATCAGATACTACATGCATATGTCGCAATTGTTCAAAAACACTATCAGAAGTTTAGGTTCCGTGAAGTTGTCCCATCTCAGAGATGGCTACGCATAAGATGCCCCATTTCGCTAGGATACCGGCATATTCGAATTTCTGGCCCACAATGGGGCAATTCATTGAATTCAATTAGGAAAAGTTAGCTAATATACTGCAAATAGAGCTCTTCACATGAGCCATGCTAGGATGAGTCAGGCCTTCGCTTGCTTTTCCAAATAAGGCACCGCCTTTCATCTAGAGAAAGGCATAATCAGACTCACCGCCAGTAAATTGCAAATCTAGTCTCTAATCCGTTGAAGTTAGAACTCTGGTCTGCTTTGTGTTCGTGTCCCTGGCCCTGGATAGACAACCCTAGTTAGATAGTCTTTATGTTCACATTCTTACCATCACTTGTATCCAAAAATATCCTATCCAGACTCATCTGTATCAACAACAGTGCATCCACTTACAGTTTTAGATGAAGGTTCTGTCTAAACATAAAGGTGGGTGTTTGACTCTCACCTGCGATGTGAAAACTGCATTAATAACTTAACGTTTATAATAATAGGAACGATTGAGTGAACATCAAGCCAACTCACCCAGTTTGTCTTTTGTACAATCTACGTTCTATCATATAATATACAAAACTCATCTTTGTGGCCTTTGCTAACGGTCATTAGTTAAGATGATGGGGCATATTCCCAGCAGCGCCATCAGCGCTGCCACTCCAAACAAAGACCAGTTTGATACTGTTGACGATGCTGCCCCAACGCAGGACCATGAGGCAGGGCACACTCTTGGGGAAAAAAATTCCCTTATTTCACCCTCGGGCTCTTCTTCCTCTTCTTTCTTCGGGAACATTCGAAATCTTTTCAACTTTCCTGACTCTAGCACCAGCTGCCTTACATTCGAGTTTCGCAATTGGCACACTGCTGATTTCCAGTGCGATGTGTCAACAGCACCCCCAGACTGCCAGATGGATGAAGAAACCCCTATCAAGGCAGAGCCTTGCCAAGATGGAACTCTGAAAATCCACACCCTCGTGCCAAAGGAGTTTCCAGGCGGCAAAAAGGGGCTCTTCTTGACCACAACAAATTTCCTTCGCGATCCAAAAACATATGGCATTCAATCAATCCACATGGGTGATGGTGCTATAGAATCCTATCTGACGGACGTCGTCGAAATTTTCAAATCCCAGTCCAAGAATTCCAACCGCAACAAAAACAAGGACTCGAAGGGCAAGGCCATCAAATGGAAAAACCCAACCACCGCATTTGGATGTCGCTACGTATGGGCACATGATAATGCCATGCCTCATATGCTCTATTTTCGTGTCCGTCCTACCTGCATGGGCCTTCCTGCATTAGTGGTGGTAAACACAAACAAAGCAGAATACAAACAAGAGCTTGACGGTGACAAGGTAAGCAATCTCACAATTCTTTATTTCTTCTTACTATCTTTACACATATGCTGACTTTTATAAGTTGAAATTTGTCCAGATTGTCCTTCCTCAGATCCATATACATCTGGTATTCACATACTACCAATCTTGTTTCGACCATACAAGCCAAAGCTACGCCAATATCCCTGGGTTTCAACCAGATCCTTCACAGCCTTGGTGGTGGAACATCATTCAACACCACAACAAACAGCATGAAGAACATCTAAAGGGAACTGTGGCAGATTCTGGCAAGTCGAAGATTATGCCTCATCATCCTACAGCTTCTGCTATTAGCTCATCGAAAGACCCTGTCAATAGACCAAAGGTTCCAAAAGTATTCGACAAGGATCTTCTTCCGCAAAGATCTCATCTACTTTCACATCGTCAGGAAGAAAGCTCCAACATGGAACTTGTCTCTGTGTCTACTCTGTCGACCATGGCAAAGAAGAGAAAAAGCAAACGAAAGAATAATAAGAAACATGGACAGGAGACTTCAGATATCTTTGTTACTGAAGCTACTGGTTCCCAGCAAAACACTGAAAAGCTGAATTCTCTCGCGAAAGGAAAGGAGTCTGAAATAAATACCGATCTTCAAGAACCTTCTGACACGATACATTTGGGGACTCATGCATCCCGAAATTTGGTGCCTGGTGGTTACAAGACCAATGAAACCGCCCATGTGCTACGCGAGTCGAATGAACCCGATACTATTGAGACCGGCTCTCCTCAGAAACAAGCCATTCATTCCGTGTCTCAGCCTAGATCATCTCCTACCAATACTCTGCCTAATGAGAGTGCAGAAGAAGCCCATGACGAGAAAGAACCAAAACCTGAGAAGAAAAAATCGAAAAAGAAGGGCGAGCAGGGTAAGCAGGGTAAGCAGGGCAAGCAGGCAATGAAGTCTGAAAATCTCAATCAGGAGAAGGTACATACTGGGGAACCTATGGCAATCACTACGAATCAACATGGTATCATCGAAATCCCAGAAGATGACACTGGCTGGAGTGTTGTTTCCCATGCAAAAAGGCGTCAGGGTTTGTCCAAATCACGGCCAGCCGTCGAGGATCAGGATCACAATCGAGATGTCAGAGAGCACGCCTTGCCAAAAGCGCGAGCCAGTGAAGAGCACTTGCCATCAGGCTCAGCTACCGTCCAAGCACCACCTCCGAATGTTACGAGTGAGGAATTTCCACCTTTGCCGCCGACCTCTAAGAAAACATATATTCCCAATCATGAATTTGTTGATAGTAGGCATGTTCTGAATCCAGCAACGCAGCCTGGGCCATCTGATAGCAAGAAGAAGAAAGGGAAGGGAAAACTTGCAGCTCCCATCCCCGCACTGGCCAATCCAACAGTGAAATCACAGCCTGAGGCACCTGGGCCTAAAGGTCCGGTTGGTGAAACTCCTTTCATTCAGCTAGACAGTACCGGTTTCAAATGCACCTTACCCAGCTGTGATAAGCGTTGTTGCTCCCTCGATTACACCTCAGTCATTTGTCCTCGGTGTGGGCCTCTCTCTGAAATACGCTACTGTAGTCAAGAGCATCTCTTTGCAGATGTCAAGAACCATTGGTCGTGGTGCGGGCAATACGCGTTTGGAATCATAGCTCGCGGCGAACTGCCAGTGATTAGCTCCCCCCCTCTACTACCAAATCTTTACAATTGGGATAACCCAGAGAGACATCGCCAGGCCGTCCACCACGCAGTAGATCGCTCCGGGGATTACTTCGTCTTCAGCGACTGGGAGGACTACATCGGGGCAGGGCAACCAGCAGATGTTCTAAATATCCGCTGTTCCACTCGCGTCGTTCATGTTGTGTCATTTGACAATCCGGTCCTAAAAGACCGCTTCCATCGCATTTTGGGAGTCTGTCTTTTTAGTAAGATCCCTTATTTCCAGAATATTCATATATAAGAGCTTACTAACTACTTACTTCTATAGTGTCCCCTGCGCAAGTCGAATTCCTAGGGTATCTGTTCCGAATGATACGTGACAAACTCCGCGAACAGGGGTTGTGGTCCGCCGCCATGGACCGGGCCGTGCGGTACCAAATGAACATGGAGTTCCAGTGCGATCTGATGGACTGGTACACGGGGTCCCGGCACGCCTGCGAAATCGACTGGTCTGGAGGAAACCGTCGAGGGTGCCGGGACACCCTGTGCCAGCAGGAATTCCAAACCCTGCTCGGCGCCACTCCTCTCCTCCTCGAGGAGAGGATGAAGAATATGGAGGCGAATTTTTGGCTGTTGCGTGCCCACCGCCACACCCACCCAAGCCTCCCAGGGATGATAGAGGCAGCAATCCAGGGACGCACACGGGGTGAAGGTTTCCCGTGTGTGCTCCCTGAGGATGAGCGCCTGTTTACGCGTGGAACGGGCTGGGACTGGCCAATTGGAGATATGGAGATAGAAGAACCTGGATTCTGAGCAGGACAGGGGGGAAGATGAGAGTGAGAGCGAGGCGAAGACGAGAAAGCGATAAAGATGATGTACAAGTAGTAATTGGTCACAATAAGGGAAATTGAAAACTGTTTTTTGAGTCGATTAGCTTGCAGTAAAGTTTATCATGTGGTTGCATATGTAGAGGCTTGTAATGAATGACTAACCCACTACTCACTACTTTGGTTCGATCCTTGTTTCGATCTTCTCTTCATGTTTACGCTCAAGAGCCAAAGAACTGGAACACACACTCTCAACAGGATTTTGTGGATATTTCCAGACAAATGACGCGACGTGGCATGCTGCCGATAATCAGAATTTTCTTTACAAGCTTATATTCAAGCAAAGCTTGACCACGATATCGATTCAATCATAACACGCCGCGTCAAGAAACCACTACCAAAAGGCCTAATTCAACAAACTACCATACTGCAATATGCCTATCAGTTTAAATTGCTATACAGATGGTCAGAGGACACATATTAAGAGTCCCATATGCATGCAAACAAAGTTTAGCTGAATCAAACAGAATTTCACGTTCGGTAGCAGAAGATGCTACAGTGCAGCCAGTTCACATGCTCATACTGAACAAGACAGCTATTGTTAAGCTGACAACAGACGAAATATACGCTACCATACAGAACACGCATACAGGAGGGCGCTGATATGCCATTGAAAAGAAATTTAGTTTACTAGTTAGCATCGAGTTCATTTAGCGGACTACTTAGTTAGTAGCTAACTAGCTGAAAAGTCGTATGAATTGCTAGGTCAAAATAGATCTACAGTTTCACAAGGGGGAGATCAGCAGAATTCACCGACGAGTCGTTCAAGTTCTAAACAGACGATCCCTGTAAATCCTTCAAACCAAAGAACTTCCAGATTGAGAATGTCGCAGATTAATTGCTTCAGCTTCAGAGGTCAAAACCTCGGTCCGTTTTAGTAATTAAATTTAATTCTATCTACTTGTCATATCTAATATATCTGCCTTGAGATGAAGTAACATTGAAACCAATCACGCAAGTCATGGATGACACTTCGACATCAAATGTATATGTCAATCAGTACCAAAATACAATTTATCGGATCATTTTAGATTTAAAACAAGTTATTCCGTCAGCATTAACTTTGATGTCCATTTTTATCGCATCTGGTAGGACTGAATCATGACTGAGGGTTCGTCAGCCTCTACGTATTATTGTTGGTTCGTTAGGGTTTGACGTCTCCAGTAGCAACTGGTTGGCATTGATATCATATTTTCTCACCTGCAAAAAAAAGAAAACAAGAGTCTTTTTTTCATTCGTAGTTGCAAAGTTTTCCATTTTTTCCTGGATTGACGAAATCGGTGCATTACCAATCAGCATGACGTCAAAATAGTTCGACGCTGACAGTTGTGAAACGACAGACCCAGTCATCCGAAATAGACGATCAACATTATTGCAAATTTTGCAATACTATAATTGACATATAGGTGTCAATTCGCCAATACGTAAACATTGCTTAACATATGCTTGTTTACATCCATGAAGATCCCCAACATCAAGAGTAAACACTACACATCATTGGCGGTTATCCACTCAAAACAATAACATTAATAACAGTGCCACATGCATTTGAGTCTTAATAATCTCGCGGACAATAACAATATCGCCGGAGTATTAATAAATCGGGTTGTATTTTTAGCTTCGAGCTGTGTGCCCTAGAAAAGTCTAAACGTGGAGAGCTGAAGGATTCAACCGCCGATGGAAGGACAATAATCATTCTTGAACTTTTCTAGTCTCTTAAAAGCTTAAAGCCTAAGCTTCTGAGTACGCATCCATAGTTCCAGCGTGGTTAGAAATTCCAACGCCTGGGGGCCAAACTATAAACCCGAGGGTTTCTATACGAAGTGGGTTTATAGTTTGCCAAATCTTGTACGCCTGGTTGCGGGGTTTTACGTGAGATCTATCTAAAAATTGGACTAAACTGAGATAGAAATATTAATAGAATGTGGATTCGAGTCAAGGGCATTCATTGGGTATTGTAATATTCTGTAGCGCGTCTGAAATTTGCGCTCAACGCAAAGTATAGAAAAAAATGAAAATGAGATGCACGACGTGCGTCGATAGAATAAGAAAGGTTCGTGAAATTACAAAGATGATATGATGGTGGTTGTTGCAACTACGCAACATGCAATGAGCTACCCCAGAGCGCCGTCGCTAAGACATCATGCAAATCGCTAGTAGTAAAAAAAGAAATCATCAAAGGAATGTACATGAGCTCGTTTCAGTGTTACTTTTTGGTGAAATTGATTGCTGTAATGGATGTAATGGGGATGGAGGCTGGTTCTCAGAGTCCACCGTATTAGATGCTGTACACTCATCTAAAGTCCAGCGCCATTTCCGTCGACGTTTTGATTGCGTTGGTTCTGATACAGCGGAATAGTTGGCAGTGAGACCGTCTCTCAGAGCTGCAGCCCGGATTTGCCGCTCGCTAGGAACAGACTTGCGTCTTTTTCTGTACGGTCGTTCTTTGACGTCGCGCTCATCCTCTCCAGATGAGCTATGGCTGTCAGACTGAGAGCCATTCGAATCCGAACCGCTCTCGCACTCACTCTCTGCCTCTGATTCTGGTTCCGGATCGGCGTTGAGGTCCGAATGCCGGGCGACGAACCGCACCGTGCGAATCTCCTCCTCGAGATGGGAGCGGAATGAAACCTGTTTTCTGGCCGGGAAAAACACTCGACGGTTTTCTGAAGCAGCACCGGCAGAGATCGACACCGAATGTCGTGTCACCGACAGTCTCATTAAAGGAGAATTGCGAAGAATACTGCGCACTCCTAAGGGCTGTTGATAGGGAGCCACCTCTGATGATCGGTAGTAGTTGCAGTTAAAGGAGTATGGGGAAGCATGGCGAATGCCTTTGCTAGAGAGCCTGCAGGGGGACGGCGAGTCGACGGCAGACAAGGGTCGTGTGACTTCATAAGCGTTGTTGAAAGTGTTGCGAACGGTGGGCGAGGCTGTCGCACAAGTTCTGGCAAAGCCTGTGCTGGAATTCCCAAATGTGAGGGGGACGGAAGCAGTCTGCAAAGATAGTTTCGGCCGTCTTGTCGAGCTGGTATTCTGCGTCACCGATGGCGTCGCCGTAGTTGTGAGAGCAATCATTCTTTGCGCGGTTGTCGGTGATACGAGGGACGGCGATGGAGAGGAAGTTGAGGGAGCAGAGGGCGAATCGCAAGCAGGTGGACTGAAATGCGACACCTCCAAGGACATGGGTAATGTGGAGATCATTCCGACGGGGGAAGCCATGCAGATTTATCGAGAAGCGATCGAACACTGGTGGAGCGATGCTAAACTAATCATAGAGCAAAAGTCACAGCGCCGGCGGCGGGCTGGGGCTGGTTGCGTGACGGCGGAGACTGGCGACAATCGTCTGACTCTGGAGTCTGGGGCCAACGGCGCATACAATGACACAATCTAGAGGCGGTTTAAGGGTTGTTGGTCATGCTGTCAGAGGCTGATTCAGAGCACTGACAGTCACAGTGCCAGGACAGATCGAAGAGAATCTGATGGGGATCTCATCTGATTAATAAACGCGCGAGGTGAGATGAGATGAGGGGTTGCGAGGATTAAATCTAACTAGGGTTTTTGCCAGGGTAAAGGACAAGTGCGATGGCGTTAGGTAGAATAATACTTAGGATTGAGCACTAGTATCACGGCAGGCCGCCTAGAAGGGCAAGCACTGGCTGGTGGCGCTTTCTAAATACAGACGAGACTAGGCCCGGGGGGCTAGTGTGTCCGTGCTAAATACGGAGTCGCTATTGCTAAAGATGGACAGAAGCTAAGCCTAGTAAAGCCTAGCGGAAGCATCCACGGGCAGCCCGACTGGCGGACGCTAAGCGCCGGCGTCTACGATGCGTACCCGTAGTCCTCCGTCGTATGCAATGCGACTGCGATGCTACTGCGTCTTACTACATGCAGAATGGCCACCTTGACGTTATATAATAATAACAGTATTATTATTAATACTTCCGTTCTTAATATTACTAAAGCTTGCAGATCCCGCATTTCTCTTGTAGTAGGAGCATTGCTATACCAGGAGAGTGATAAGCTTACTGCTTGTATTAATATAGTAACTATTGGTACTAGGAATATGTGACTATGTAGGCAGATGCATAAACTATTAATATTATCAATGCATAGGCAATAGTTCTGACTACAGTCTGCTCATCCTTGTCTAAAAAAAGACATGCATCCTTCGCACGCTCATTGGCCGGGCATCGGCCTGACGAGGCCTATAGCAACCAATGAGAACCTCAGTCCACAGCCCGCGGCGGCCCACGCGGCCCATTGAGGCCACCTCCTGCTCTGCATGCACTTGATACAGCGATACGCTCAGCAGTGTGATTGTGTGACAGTGATGCCGTGGCAGTCAACATACAGCATCAATCACTATTATTACTGTGGATTTCTTATTGACTTGATCCAGTTTACCCCAGTTGGTTCTTTGTTCCCAAACCCCCCGTTCGCCTCGTTTGCATCACGCCGCCAACCGTTGATTACAATTCTACTGACCCTCTGCATTGATTTCGGCGTGACCAACACAGTCCTCGCTTATTAAAAAAAGAGAAAATGAAGAAAACCCTAACAAAGAGGAAAAATGGGAAGGGACAAAGGAAAACAAACCGTACCCTACTACAGCACGTCAACCAATCACGTGAATCCTCCAGCCACTCGACGATGTGGCGCAGTTCACGACCATGACGATGAGGCTTGACGTCTGCATTCACTACTTTCAAGTCTCGGAGACTCCGTCAAAGATATTCTGTGACGGCTGCTTTGTTTCCATTTCGGAGAATTTTGTCATGCCATATCAGAGCTCGCATTGATCTTTCCATCAAAGCTACCTGCTCGTGTACCGATCAACAACATGTTCGGCGCGCAGTAAACGCAGCGTGGCTTTGTTTCTGGCAGCGGGACACAAGCAAAATTCCCGAAGATTGGTCCCATGATCCTTCTTCATTCCTATCCAGGAATGAATGACGATGTTGCGTCGGGATGACAACCGCATCATCATCCATTTTGTCAGTGATCAATGTGACGGAAAAAAAGCAAAACAAAACATGTATGACTAACGGACGCCTGGGTTAGGATTACGACTGTTTTTATGCCAGCGTTCTAGAAGCAGAGAACCCGGCTCTCAAATCGCTGCCGCTGGCTGTGCAACAGAAACAAATCGTTGTCACTTGCAACTATGAAGCCCGTAGAAGGGGTCTGCGGAAGTTACAACTCATCAAGGAGGCGAAGCAAATATGCCCCGAAGTCGTCATAATCCTTGGCGAGGATTTGACCAAGTTCCGAGACGTGTCCAAAAGCCTCTATACTTTCCTGCGAGCATTTCTGTGGGGTCACAGAGTTGAACGACTAGGCTTTGATGAGGTATAGCACTACGACCGAGAAAGGCGAAGAAAACTAGCTCGCTAACTATGTTCATAAGGTATTCTTGGATGTCACTGACATGATAGACCACAACATGGGGCTCTTGAATCGGAATGACTTGGGGCACTCATTCTTTTGCCTTGACCGACGGGACCCAACACAGGGCTTCGAGTTTGACGCCACTCAGTTTTGCGGGCCAACCTTCCCGATGTTGAGTACACTCTCTACTTTTAACAATGACCTAGACGCGTTGACACTGCGCCTTATTCTCGGGTCTTACTTGGCGGACCATATTAGGACCCATCTCGATCGTAAGCGGGGATACACAGCCACGGTTGGTGTGTCCACTTCGAAACTACTAGCCAAACTTGTTGGTAATGTGAACAAGCCCAATAGCCAAACGACTCTTACTCCACCGTATGTACCAGGTCAAGGGGATGCCGACGTCAGCAACGTCACACGATTTATTGATGATCACGAGATCGGCAAGATTCCAGGTATCGGCTTTAAAACAGCACACAAACTCAGAACGTACCTACTTCAGCGGGAGCTTACTGTTCAGCCGTACAATGAAAGAACCCAAGATGAACAAGTCAAAGTGCGGGACGTTCGACTTTCCCCAGGCATGGGACCTCCTAAGTTATTAGACATCCTCGGTGGCCCTGGAGCCTCCAAGGATGTTGGGGTCCGTACTTGGGAGCTATTGAATGGAGTAGATAACAGTGAAGTTCAAGAAGCGCGAGCTGTCCCGACACAAATAAGCATTGAAGATTCGTTCCAGGGAATCCAGCAATTTGATGAAGTCAAAAGGCAACTACACGTTCTTGCAACAAGCCTGATTAGGCGAATAAGGGCTGACTTAGTCGAAGAAGATGACGATGGTGTGCACCGTTGGCTAGCACATCCCCGAACCATTCGCCTTTCAACTCGTCAGAGATCTCCTATGAATGGCGACGGATCTCGAGAATATAGCTACGCCAACGGGCGCATATCGCGATCGGCTCATGCTCCAAGTTTTATTTTTAGTCTCGGAGAAAATCCCGAGGCTATTGCCGAAAAGCTAGTGGATGAGTGTCTAGTTTCTATGTTCCGTAAGCTGCATCCTGATCGGCCATTCGGAGAGTTGAGCCTGATCAACGTCGCCGTCACGAACATGGTGGAAAGCGCCGGGGATCAAAGGCAGAGTAGCGGCAGAGACATTGGCAAGATGTTCCGGCAACAAGAAGAGGTTCTGAAGGATTGGCGACTTTTGGAAGAGACTCGCTCTGACACCGAATCCCAGGCCCAGCAGAATTCGGCCTCAGAAAACATACCGCTCGATGACGCTTCTTGGGAAGAAAGTGACGAGGAAGAAGAGGCTCTCTCTACGGAAGCATGCGGTATCTGCGGCGGCCATATTCCTGCTTTTGCACTATCTGCACATGCTCTGTACCATGCTGCTCCTGACTGACCTATCATTACATTCTACTGGGCCTGATTCAACTTCTACTCTCAGTCTATATAGTAGTCTAGTCAGTACAGTCTAGACTATCGCAGTGGAGCTGCCGCCTAACTATTTGCTACTTAATTGCTACTTAATTACTACTTAATTACTACTTAATTAGTACTAGTTAGTAATTAAGTAACCGATAACTCCTCCAACTCGTTCCATCTCAATCTAGTTGGCAATTAATTAATACTAATTACTCTGTCCATCCGGATCTCCCGGACCTTGGCTTTCGTGGCCAGCGTATGTACAAAGCCACCAGCCGAGACACCACAGAGCCGCCAAGGCCGCTGCGCCCCAACTAAGGGCCGCTAACTGCACTGACAGCCATAGATCTCACCTGCAACATTGATTCATCTGATTAATCTGACCATCCAGATGATGGCCGGCTCTGACTTTTGAAAGTCGCCATTCCTTTCTCTTTTTCTTTTCATTCTCTTCTTGGCCGCACTCCTAACATCGTTTGCGGAATTCTTCCTGACCGGCTTGCAACCCGTGCTCAGATCGCATCCCATCGCTCATTACGATCGCGCCGAATCCCCGCGTTACAGACACACTACCTATCCATTGGCCTCTATTTTTTATGGTATCATCGCCAGTCCGTTAGCAAGGCTTTGAGCCAACATGAAGCTTGGCTACAGTTGGTTCGCCGCTGTTTTCAGTGCGACCGCAGTCTTTCTCCAAAGTGTCCACGGTACAGTTATTGATTCTGCCTATACATTAAAGTCGCTGCTGACAATTCCCTCGTAGCCAACTCACAAGCTCCACTACCCATTCGGTACACTTCCGATCTGGAAGATGTAGTCATCCATACGCCGTCTCACAGAGTACACTCTCACTCAAAATTTGATGTCACATTCTCCCTTCACAACGGCGTGCAGCGTGTCAAGTTAAAGCTGGAGCCTAACCATGATGTGTTGCCGGAGGATGCTCAGATTGGCTATCTCAACCCCGACGGCAGTATCAGCGATTCCGAACCAATTGATCGCAGGGAGCATCGAGTCTTTAAGGGATCATCATGGACCGAGGTGGAACCAGGACACTGGACACATGCCGGCTGGGCACGCGTCTACGTCAAACAGGATGGTCCCCAGCCCATGTTCGAAGGGGCTTTTAGTATTATGCACGATTATCATAATATAAAACTGCGGTCCAATTACATGCGTACATGGCGACCGTCCGATCATTTGCCAGAGGAAAGAGACGAAGATTATATGGTAGTCTTTCGAAATTCTGACATGGGGGCCGTCGAGCACACTGAATTGAAACGGCGATCCGTCGCTGATGCTTCTTGCCAGTCAGATAAACTGGATTTTAACACGGATCCTAACCACCCCGTGTTTCGGCCACCACAGTCGCCTAATTACGGTGCCATGTCTTTAGACCAGATGTTTGGGTTGTCTCGTCGACAGTCCGATACTGGGGGTGTCGGTGGTAATACTGGAGGGATCAACTTAGCATCAACTATTGGCAACACAGCAGGCTGCCCATCTACTAAGAGGGTGGCGCTGATCGGCGTTGTAACTGACTGCGCGTATACCAAAACTTTCAGTTCAAAAGAAGCTGCGCAATCAGATATCATTCAAATGGTCAACACGGCGTCTACTCTATATGAGAACACCTTTAATATCTCACTCGGTTTGAAAAATTTGATCGTCAACAATAACGACAGCTGCAGCACCACATCAACCGCAACGCCATGGAACACTGACTGTAGCTCGGGAAATAATATCACGACCAGACTGAATGACTTCACAGTGTGGCGTGGTGAGCAGAATGACACAAATGCTTACTGGACCCTAATGAGTGACTGTGCAACGGGAGGTGAAGTGGGTGTCTCGTGGCTTGGACAACTTTGTGTGCATGGAGGAAACAATGCGACTGTGGCAGGAGCAAATGTCGTTGTGAGAACATCTACTGAATGGCAGGTTTTTGCGTATGTGACTTCGACTTTCTTCATCCTTGAGAACACCTCAACTAACTTGTAATAGCCACGAGTCCGGCCACACATTTGGCGCAGTCCATGATTGTGACAGTCAGACATGCGGACAGGGACTTCAAAAGACTTCACAATGCTGTCCCTTGACTTCGACAACCTGCGATGCTAACGGCAAATATATCATGAACCCAACGACAAGTGCGGATCTCGAAAACTTCTCGCAGTGCACAATTGGCAACATCTGCTCGGCGATAGGCCGGAGTAGCGTCCAATCGAACTGTCTGGTGGATAATAAAGGTGTTGTCACCACAACCGGTAGTGAATGTGGCAACGGCATTGTCGAGAGCGGAGAAGATTGCGACTGTGGTGGAACTCAAGGCTGCGGGAACAATAATTGCTGCGATGCCACTACCTGCAAATATAAAAACAACGCCGTTTGCGACGATTCCAACGAATCCTGCTGTACCAACTGCCAGTTTTCGGCCGTCAATACCACCTGCCGCGCTGCTTCTGGCCCTTGCGATATCGCCGAAGTCTGTTCAGGTACCTCAGGAGACTGTCCTGCAGACCAGCATAAATCAGATGGCACGAGCTGCACAAGTGGTAACAACACCGGCCTTGCATGTGCCAGCGGACAATGTACAAGCCGTGATCTTCAATGCCGCACCGTTCTCGGCGCTGTCCTGGGTAGTAACGACACGTACGCCTGTGATAATTCCGCGTGTACTCTTTACTGTGCCTCCTCTGTGCTACCTTCCAACGAATGCGGCAGCATGCAGCAAAACTTCCTCGACGGGACTCCCTGCAACGGGAACGGTCATTGCAGTAACGGGAATTGCGTTGGTTCATCAGTCGGCGGCCAAATCAAGTCCTGGATAGATGACCACAAGTCTCTGGTCATCGGCCTCGCCGCTGGTCTCGGTGGATTACTTTTGCTCGTAATTCTTTCTTGTATTATTTCGTCTTGTCGACGACGCAGGTATCGAAAAGCCAACCCGCCTCCGCCACCAGGTGCTTACCGTGGAGGAGGACGTGGAGGATGGGCAGGACCCATACCTCAAGGACCACCAAGAAGTATGCAACAGGCTCCATCACAACCACAACAAGCAGGGTATGGATATCCTCCACCTGCGTATCCGCCACCAACATATGGTGAACATGTTCCTATAACGCAACCACGATACGCCTAACGACTATTTCTATAATGCTTCCTTCTTGCATTTATCTCCCTGACTTTCTCTGTTTTGGGATTCTTTTTTATTCTCATATTTACGTTGAGGAATTTTCATATCCATATATTTGGTCCGTTTTGTTAGGCTCTAAGTGGAATAGAGTACCATGTAGGCATCTAGGTTAGGTAGTGATATATACAGTTAACGTTACGGCCGTTTGGTGTATTCAGAATCTTCGAGCGATTATATAAGTCTCAATAAAAGACGCCTTTCTAAACCTGGAACAATTGTAAACATCAATTGATGTTAATCGTTCGACACGTACCATCCCTTTCAAACGCCTGGCAACGAAAAGAAGGAAAACTTTAATGTTAGGACCCAGGTCCACACGCGTTAGATTTCCAGATGAACAGTAAGAGTAAGAATAAAGGCATGATCAAGTTCAAGAAAAGGGAAAAAAAGAAGAAGAGAGAAAAAGCACGCATCCCAAAACAATTCCCATGCTCACTGCCAGCAAATGCTCAAAAACCCATCTCTCGTAACACCGCCGACTCCCTCTAAATCAAACTCCTCAATCATAGCCCTTAACTCATCCTCCTCAAGCCCCGTCTCGCCTAATTCTCTAGCCACTCGACGGAGATCTTCCAAATCAATAAAGCCCTTCCCGCCCTCATCAAACAGCTCAAAGGCGCGCAGGATTTCCTCTCGCGGATCTCGTTCTAGGATCTTATGTGAGGTGACAGTTTGAAATGCGGAAAGTGGCATTAGGAGCGATGACGGATGGGGAGGTGGATTGGGTTTGTTCTGATGCTGTGACGATTGCTGTCCCTGCGCTTGCCCCTGCTGCTGCTGGACCTGCGGGCGCGGAACGCCGTATGTTGTGAGAAGAGAGATTAGTTCTTGTTTTGGGAGAGTGAATCCGAGGGCGCGTAGGGCGACTCGCAGCTCGTGGTAGTCTAGATGGCGGTCGCGGTCGAGGTCGAAGAGAGTAAACTAGATCCACGCGGAATCAGAATTCAACATTCGCATACGTATAATACAGTACAATACAAGGACGACCGAAACTCACAGCCTCATTGATTTCTTCTCGCTGCTCTTCAGTCAACCGATTCAATGGATTCGCAGCCCCAGTATCCTGTCCTATCGTGCCACCCTGCGAATGCGCCGGCGGCGCTGGGGGTTGCTGCTGCTGCTGTTGTGCAGCATCTCCCGTATTTGCACCACCGAGTCCCCTAGTTCGCGAAAATGCCGACGCGCTGAACGGCACTGGGTTTGTTCGATCCGGTAGTTTTGCGCCCGCGCCCGCGTATGCTGATCGCGATCCGAATGGCGGGTGTGAAGAAGCCATTATAGACCCGGCCGGCTGTCGATGGAGAAGATTATTCAGGATTGGTGTATGTGCGGAAAGGCAATTGCGAATGGCAAGGCAAGAAGAAAAGGTCGAAGGAGCCTGAGGTGTTGCTGCATCTGCGGGGCGACGTGAGGTTTCGCCCAGGCGCGATGAGTCGAGGAGAGTAAATATGCCTTTGTATAATAATGTAGCAATAAAAGTAGTTATGGTTTTGCAGACGCGGGCAGACGCGCTGAGCCCGCTAGTTTACTGGGTTGGGCTTGCACTTATTATTACGAACACTGTTGAACATCCAGGTTTGCATTGGCTAATTATTGTATTAATGTGCTGGTATTTTATAGTTATTTTATTAAATGGTGGATTCAATAGACCAATTTCTTACCATACTGTGAATAGCTGTAGGACGTGCTTTCCGCGCCTTAATTTCAAGGCTGCCGTACTCGTCCGCCGCATTGTGCTTTGCCTAGACGCGTCCAACGGTTGATTCTTTCCCTCCACGTCCATCCCGACTCGATCAATCCATCAGCCATGGTGTCCTGTCCTATCTGCGCAAAGAGCGTCAGGGAAATCAACATCAACGCCCACATCGACTCCAATTGCCAGAAATTCATCGACGAGCCCTTCTCGAGCCAAGGCGACTCCGCATCTTCCCAGAAGAGCACCCCGGTTGCCAGTTTCTTTCAACCTTCCTCTGCACGCAAAGCTAGCACAGCCCAGCCTCCGGCCCCATCGACCCCATCTCACAGCAATGGTGTCAAAGGAGCGCTATCGACTCCGCTACAAGATGATCTCAAACGGAAACGACCAGAGGCCGGACCCATCGAGACTGAAATAGACGCAGTCCCGAAACGACCAAAGGCAAATGCAATTCAAAGAGCGGCTCCCTTGGCCGAGCGAATGCGGCCGAAGAATCTTGATGAAGTCTGTGGACAGGATTTAGTCGGTCCTAATGGTCTTCTACGGTCGCTGATCGAGCAAGACCGAGTGCCTAGTATGATACTATGGGGTGGTGCGGGGACTGGAAAGACAACCATTGCCAGAGTAGTTGCTGCTATGGTCGGCAGCCGTTTTGTGGAGATCAACAGTACGACAAGCGGCGTTGCCGAGTGCAAGAAGATATTTGCTGAATCACGAAGCGAGCTGAATTTGACTGGTCGAAAAACGATACTCTTTTGCGATGAGATCCATCGTTTCTCCAAGTCCCAACAAGATGTGCTCCTTGGCCCCGTGGAAAGTGGTGTGGTGACTCTGATTGCTGCTACTACCGAAAACCCAAGCTTCAAGGTTCAGAACGCCCTATTGTCCCGATGCAGAACATTCACGCTTGAAAAGCTCACCGAGGATGACATAACTTCCATTTTAAAACGTGCCTTGGCGACTGAGGGCCCGAGCTATTCCCCGTCCGAACTCGTTGATGATGAATTGATTCACTACCTTGCCACATTTTCTGACGGCGACGCCAGAACAGCTCTCAATTTGTTGGAGCTGGCGATGGGTTTATCGACACGGGATGGCATGACGACAGACACTTTAAAGAAATCGCTGACAAAGACGTTGGTTTATGACCGAGCTGGTGATCAGCATTATGACACTATCTCGGCTTTCCACAAATCAATCCGTGGAAGCGACCCCGACGCTGCGCTGTACTATCTCGGACGCATGATTCAATCTGGAGAGGACCCACTGTATATTGCACGTCGCTTGATTGTTGTCGCGTCGGAGGACATTGGTTTAGCCGATAACAGTATGTTAACACTTGCAATCTCGGCTCACAGTGCCGTCGAAAAGGTCGGCCTGCCTGAAGCCCGGATCAATTTAGCACATGCTACTGTGGCCATGTCGCTTGCGAAAAAGAGCACAAAGGCATACCGCGGGCTCAACAACACCTATGCGGCATTAGCGGAACCTGGAATAGCAAGCTTGCCGATTCCATTACACCTACGCAACGCGCCAACACGATTGATGAAGGAGCTTGGCTATGGCAAAGAGTACAAATACAACCCTAACTATAAAGATGGCAAAGTTGCTCAAGAGTACCTGCCGGAACAGCTGCGAGGACAAATCTTCCTTGAAGACGACGACCTTGGCCAGATGGAAGACCCGGATCTTGCTAGGTAGAATGCCTAGCTGGACTGTTATTGTGATATTATTTTCCAGCAAAGGATGTGTTGTGATGGAGCGAAGCGCAGAGAAATAAGCATGTGGGGTCGCGCAATCGTGGCGGCGACTTTGAACTGTGTACATCTGCCATTTCGGAAACCACGCGCGCGCAGGCCCAGATGAGCAGCATGGGAATCTTCATTGGCATGAGGAAGGCAATACTTTTGCTTCTCCCGCCCTAATCGAAGATGGATATAGGACCAGCTAGATTGCGACTCTCTTCAGATATGCAAGTAAACAAACATTCTGCCGGCAGAATTTTGACAGGGTCCACCCCGCCCGCTGCCGAGCCGCTAACGATTGGATGCCCAATCGTTGGACGGCGGAGAACAGCGGAGCGCGGGAGGGGCCGGCATCCCTAGTCCGTTTTTGGCTCCGTCGTCGTCGAGTCGTCGAATCATGCTGGAGATGCCTGAAGGCGGTCAAGCGATTTGGGCAAAACGTTTCTCAGCAAAGTGACGAGGGAGCTACTGTTGGTTGTACTGCCAGAGGGATAAGAAGGCTCGATTATATCTTACCCCGTCTCAGACCTTCCATGTCCTGTTTGTCCATACGAGTGCTGGTTCGGTTGCGCCCTGTCGTCTGACGACCTCTTCGCCAGCCGGCTACCCCTGCACCCGAACCAGTGCATACTAATACACATTCTTGTTTGAGATTCCCTTCCTCGTCTTCTTGTCAATCTGTTATTTTTGGCTGCTGTCGATACCTTCGATTGAAGCCATTGCCACTCTTGCATTAACTCATCAGTCGTGGCCTTGAACCCATCACCAGCTGCCATGGAGGACCACCAAGAATCTGCTCGGCGAAACCGTATATATTGCTCCGCCTCGTCAAGCTTGCCTCCCCGTTCTTCCACTTCCACTTCCACTGCCCCTGCCTCATCGATGTCGGTGATCTATCCTCAATGGCCTGCCTTGATTTCTGTTTCTGGCGGTAATTTCTTACCCTCGCCAAGGCAGTGGAATAATTGGCCGTTCGCGCTCCCTCGCTTTGTCTTTCCACCAGAAAGCCCTTGGTATATGCACCATTTTCAAAACTTTTTTTTGAATGCCAACGCACACTCTTTCGCCGTCCCGCCCATACCAAACCAACCCCCTTCTGTCGAAACTTCGCAGCGCCAATTCAGAAGTATTAGACCTGCCATTGCTGGTGCTTCCCCTCAGCAATACGTGCCGAGTCAATACAGTACATTTGTCTATCCACACGGTTAGTTTTTTTATTTGGTTGTCGTATTCATTGAGTGATTCGTACCATGCTTCTGACACCAAAAACCAGTTCATTGCCAGGCCCCAGGCTCGCCGTTAACATCCAATGTACTCCCCCCTAATATGCCACCATCTACCGTTGAAGGGCACACCTTTATTCCTGAGAAAATTGAAACCGGGCAGAAAAAGCCACGAAAAAAACGGGGACAAAAGCAAGAAGAGGATATGCTTGCAACAAAAAACGCAGGGGGCGCCTGTACGTGGTGTTATTTCAAGAAGAAAAGGTGCGGCTCAAATATTCCCTGCGATTTGTGTGTCGAGAGCAAAACTACTTGCATCCGTAATGCCTCTTCGTTATGTCTGCCATCGACGACCTTGCGGAATTCCCAGCTTCAAATGAAGGTTGAGAATTTCGAAGAACCGCGCATAATCCTAAATCAATTAAGATCAGACATATCACTTCGAAAGCCTTCTGCACATGATCTTATCTATATCGATTGGGCATCAGGGGACTGTACACGTCAATTTGAAAACACGTGGTCCGGGTATTTCGATCAATTTGACTTGGATGAAATTGATGCCGATGTCAAGGCCTCGTTGCTTAAATTGGCTCGTTTATGCGTACCGATTTCACAACTTAACCAAGCTGCATATGCACATCCTCTTTACAAAGATGCTTGTTTAATGTTCAGGTTGTTCGCTACAATCGAGACCTTTACCCGATCTAAAATATCTGTGCAGCCTATGGCTGTGGATATCTCTCGAATTGCTATCTTCTTTAATCTAACTATCTACGCAATGGAAATATGCGAAGTATCGATCCGCTTTGCCGCTCGCCTCAATGAAGAAGTTCGAGCCAAGCGATCCGGTGATGATGCTGTACGGTGCTCTATCACCATCTACAGTCGTGTCGTTGACAAAATCGGGCGTTTTCAGCAACAGCAACAGCCGGACTCTTCAATGTCGGGTTTATTCAGACAGATAGAATCGCGATTGAAATCCATACAAGATGCCATCCAAGAGATTCTTCGACTACCATCCAATGGGCAGAGCGTCGTAATTCCTGACGTAATTGAGATACTGCCGTTCAATATTGCCATCGGGCTTGAGCCCAAATGTCAGAGATGTCAGAGTCGCACCCCCACAGAACTATTCAGGCAAGATACACCTCATTTTCAGTGGGAACATGGCGTGGATGAGCTACTTAGCCGAAATCACAACAAAATGATCCCTGCGGGATCATGTTCACCCGAGAGAACCATTGATCCTCGAGTATTGCTCTCTCAAACGACACCGTGGGGATACACTGCCAATGTACAACCTCCGTCTAGCTCGCCAAGTACAACGAATGACAATAGATTCAACGATATCTTTAGCGACCCTCAGGAAGGCTCTGGCTTTACTTATACCACGTACAATCAACCCGATGATCAGCCATTGCCTGATCCGATAGAACAGAGCAATAGTGGGGATATTAATGATGGCACTGATGCTGCTTACGATATATTTGCTTTCGGCAATCATCTATTGCATGGAACAACTGACGATGACTATGATAATGACTGTGATGAATATTAACCTACACAAAGCAATTGTGCGTTTTGGGGGGTTGTGTTATTATACGGAGTGTCTGAATATAGATGGAGTTTGATGGGACAGATAAGTTTCGGGTATTCAGGAGTTGTATGTAGGATGTGAGCGTTGGGCTCTTATTTAAGAGATACCCATGTTAATACAATGCTGTCACCAAATAATGGATGAACCTAGGTTCCTAATAGACAATTTGAAGTATTTTTTGACTAGGGCGAGCACGCAAGCAGCATTGAATCTTATTGCTGCGGAACCTAAAGCGGGGACAACTCCAAATCTCTCGAACGCTGACAACCTTCGACATCCAACAATCGCCTCTCCTTCTCTCGCGCTTTCCTCTCATGTTTCCTCTTCTGCGGCGGAACTTACCTGTCTTATCTATCAGGCCAGCAATCTGCACGCATCACTATCGCTATCTATTGCGAACATCGGCGCTCACAAGTCTCGCGTCCTCCGCTTGTCTCCGACCAACCTCACCCCGCACTCCCCGCGACTCTGTACGAGCCATGTCTGCAACTGCAGTGCGTCCCGATCCTTTTCGGCCTGCGACAAGGGTCGCAGGGCAACGGCAAGATGTTTGGTGTGTTCAAGAATCCCTTGCGCCTTGTCCAGTTAGGCTTGCGCGCTGATAGTTGGACTTCATAGGACTATTGTGAATGAGGCGGCCGCGGCTTCGCCCGTTCAGCCGATTGTGAACATGGGACAGGGATTTTTGTAGGTTTGATATGACAAGACATATATCATAAATTTACACTCATGCTGACCCCTGGTTGTGTTTCTTCAGTGGCTATAATCCGCCCAAATTTGCATTGGACGCCGCAAAAGAAGCCCTCGACAAGGTGGATTGCAACCAATATTCTCCAACCAAGGTATGATAGCATTCACATCATTTGTAAACACAGGATACACTACTAACTTTTGTTGTTTGGATTAATAGGGTCGACCACGATTGAAGAAAGCCATTGCAGCTGCCTACTCCAAATCATTTGGTCGCGAACTAGATCCCGAGACCGAGGTCTCGATTACTACCGGCGCAAATGAAGGTCAGCTAGTTTGAAGCTCAATTCGGATAGCCCATGGCTTATGACTCATGGCTAATCCAATAAATAGGAATGCTGAGCGCCTTCATGGCCTTTATTGAACAAGGTGATGAAGTCATCATCTTCGAGCCCTTTTTTGACCAGTCAGTCTCCCAACACCTTGTTTGGAGTTTTCTTAACTAACTCGTATCAACAAAAGGTACATCAGCAACATTGAGATGCCTGGCGGTATCATTCGATATGTCCCTCTGCATCCCCCACAGGACGGTGCTACTAGGACATCTTCCGCCTCCGAATGGACCATCGACTTTGAACAATTAGAAAAAACAATCAACCCAAAGACAAAGATGATTGTGAGTCAATCAAACTCTTTTTCAGTGTATTTATACTAACCATTCCCAGGTTCTCAACACACCGTAAGATACGACCTGAAGTGGAGGCTATGACAGAAAACTGACAGACTATAGACATAACCCCGTTGGCAAAGTTTTCTCGCGAGACGAGCTTGAGCGTATTGGTGCTCTCTCCACCAAGCACAACCTGATAATCCTCTCTGATGAAGTTTACGACCGACTATACTATGTCCCATTCACACGCATCGCAACACTCTCTCCGGAGCTATACGAACGCACCCTCACCGTAGGTTCTGCCGGCAAGGCGTTTTATGCTACGGGTTGGCGTGTGGGCTATCTCATCGGACCGCCCCATTTAATCAAGTATGTTGCTGCTGCTCATACCCGAATTTGCTACAGTAGTGTATCCCCTCTACAAGAGGCCTCTGCCGTGGCATTCGAACAAGCCGACAGCCAGGGATTCTGGGACGAATCTCGTAATGAAATGAAGGGCAAAGTCGATCTCTTCTGCAAAGTATTTGACGAACTTAACATCCCCGTGAGTCTTTTTACCCTTAAAGCACCGGCAAGGCAAATACTAAAAGTATCCTCAGTACTCTGATCCAGAAGGTGGCTACTTTGTTCTTGCAAACATGGCCTCCGTCAAACTGCCTGAAGACTATCCTTTCCCTCCACATGTAGCCAGCCGACCCCGCGACTTCAAGCTCTCGTGGTTCCTTATTAAAGAAGTTGGTGTGGCGGCTATCCCTCCCACAGAATTTTATACCGATGCAAATGCGCATATTGCTGAGGACTACTTGAGGTTTGCAGTATGCAAGAATGATGATGTTCTCGAGACGGCTAAGGAGAGATTGAGAGGGTTGAAGAAGTATATCAAACAGTAAGATGCCATTGCGAGGTTCTAAGTGGTTCTAGGATCAGTTGAATTATGCGTTATGTAGTGTGGGTAGATAAAAAAGAATTTCAGTGCTATCAAAGGCTGTCAAATCTTGTTTTGAGAAATCTGTATCATTGGTGGCTCGATATTGATATTCAAATTTTAATTGATAGAATCAAATTTTAACGAATCATCCGTCGTTAGATTGTTTAATCGAAAGAATGTCATATTCCAACTCCGAAAAGCTATAAAATACATCCAACATCCCTTCAGAATTTCATATATTACACATCACGCAGGATTCATCTCGTGTTAAGAGCCAGTTTCAGTCTCGATGTTCGGTTCACGGCCAGTCAAGTCGCCAATCCCAAACTTCTTTTTCATCTTCCGCAGAGCAAAAGTAGCTTCGTCTTTGGCAAATGCTGCGTTACGAGCAGGTTTCCATTGCATCAGTCCCCGCTGTTTGCGGTGCTCACTGCGTTTGTTGGCTTTATTACCAGATTTGTTGGACTGACCTGCACTTGACGAGGTAGTTAGGCTGGCGCTATTTGTGGTGGTGTCTTCCTCTGAACTACCGTCATTATTGCTGTCGGCATCGTCATCATTCTCATCATAGTCATTGGAAGTTTCGTTAGTAGTTCCGTTGATATTGTGCCCATCAGCTCTCTTGTCCACCAGGTCTCGAGGATCCTCGCCAAATGCACCGCTCCAATCCCTACCATCCTTCGCAATCCAACGTTTGCGGTCATTTGTGTCGGATTCTCGAAGTACATCACGGCCTTGCACCAATGACTTCTCGTGTAGGTCACGTACGGTTTCTGGAATTTCGACAGTTACATGCCTGTCTCGAAGACCTTCTGATTGACAAGCTTCCCATGTCTCAAATGTCTCACGGCTGTCGTTATCCGCAACGAATTGTTCGTGTGATTCATCCATGCCAGCGGAGAACCTTCCAGTGAACTGAAGACGTCCAACTTCAGTCAGATCCTCTAGGGCATCCAAGCCTAGTGTCTTGCAATTCTCCTCCGTGACATAATTTTGAGTTAATCGGTCACCGCGTTTTGTCGTCCAAATTGGGATGTCAATTGGAGTCTCTTCATTGTCAACGAGATGTTGGAGCCATAGAACTGCATAGGCTGTATTTCTTCGTTTCCCAGAAACACGAAATTCAAACACAACTGGAGAGCGATAGCGGTATTTTACGGGTAGCCGAGGCTTCGCCGAGGTTTGAGATAAATCGAAATAGTGATCGTCACCATCCTGTTTGCAATAAGATCTTGAAATTTTCCCAGTGCTGCCACCAGTGCGAAGCCAAAGCTTAGCACTTTGAGAGAAATCCTTCAAGGTAATGCGTTCAGATAGAAACTCAAATGTGCCTACATCCCAGCCCAGCATATTAGAAGGGAGTTTCGTTTCTACACTCCTAAACAAGAGAGAGATCCGTATGCGTCCAAATCCAATCCCTCCATCCAGTGGGTACCACCGTGTCACCTGAGAGCTAGTTTTCATCAAATCGACAAGTTTCAAGGACACAACACCTAAGATAGGATCATGCTCGCGATGTCGCTGGTCGCGCACAGTTACTGTGACGATGGCGGATCGCCAGTCGCGTACAAATCTTTCAGTGCCTGCATTGAAAATAGGCCTGCTGCTCACAGCTTTGGCGCGAGTTCGATACACCTGTGAGAACTGTTAAAGCTGAGATACTACATTTTCGAATCGACTTACCAATTGATCATTCAACAAAATTGTACAATAACCTGTGGGAAGATCTTTGCCTTGTTCTTCTGCGTTTTCTCCATAAGGCTTGGCGGGTTCAAATTCCTTGCCCTTTCGACTTCCTTGAGTGCCATGAATGTTCTCCAACTGCAAATTGACTATCTGGTGAATGACAATGCTACAGATGCCACTCGGCCAGAGTGGATCCGGAGGTGTGTGACTGACAGCATCTTCATCCTCGGTACTAATTACACCCTTCTCATCCTGGAGCGTGGGCTCGTGTCGGAGTGTCTCAGGAAGCTCATGATTCTCTCCATCGGTTCGAAGCTCTGGTCTCAATCGAGGCTTGCCGAAATAACCAACTTCCCAGCGTAGTTCTCCAGGCATACTGCTCCCTTCATCCATACCTTCCAATCTGGATACTTGTGGGTACATAATACCCGGGTGTTGAATCATTTTCTGGATAGAAAGTTCTACCTTACCCACTATATCGTCAGCAGAGTTACGGTCAGAATCCCACAACTCAACGCTCAGCTGTTCATCAGCTTTGATCAGCTCAGGGGTAACCAGCAATGCAGCCGTTTCCTCCCATACAGGATTCAGGTCGTCTGTGATAACGCGAGTGCAGTACATCGGCTTGCCGTATTTCGAGAATGAGAGGTTGATGTAAGGATCACTACCGCCACCCTCGCTACCTCTACGATCCTGCTTACTGAGGCCAACAGCTCGGTGAATACGAATCCAGAAAACACCCAATGCTAGGGTGTCTTTCTGAATATCATCACCCTTGAGAATCATACCGAGATCTAACGACATAGACTTGGGGGCCACGTAAAGACTAGCCGCTGCTCCGATGGCATAGTTGACGAAGTTTGAAATCAAAGGTAGATTGAGAATATTTACTCCCCTTTTAACGAGCGGTACACAGCCAGCGCGGACATGGGGAAGACCCATGAAACTGAAAGTCACTGATTTTGCAAATGGAGGTTGCGGCGTCATTTGAAGTCGAAGCCGGACTGTCCCAATCAACTCAATCAGTTCGGTGAATATAGGAAATGGAATTCCAAATAGACCCTTAATCCCTAGATAAAACACTAAATGCATATGCATGTTGCGTGCCTTAGCAGAGGCACTCTCGCCGGATGGTTTTGCGTGGTAGGCAAAAGAAACCTCAAGATTGTAATAGTCTCCACCTTCCTCGTCTGCAGCCGCCTCTTGAGGGTCCTTGTTTTTCTTGTTGTCTTCACGGATATTCTTTTGCAAATCCTGGACATGACCGTCGGGAAGAGATCGAATACTGAGAATTCGAATGGGATTATTCCCTTGGTCAATCTCTGAAACGCGGACATTTTCAATCACACTCGGCACAGAAGCTTGCATGACATCCTCGATCGTGTCGGCAATGCTGGCGAACATGTCAGGGTTAAGTAAGCCCCAAGTCACAGACAAGAGAGCATTAATCCACTCCACCGATTCGGGAAGGAGGTTTGCAGTTGCCTTATATCCAAATTAGTAAGCATCTTTATAAATAAGAGAGCAAGGTGAGTCTGGCATACTGTTTCACCTCGGAGTTGCTCACTGCGCCATTCAAAATCTCGGCCAGTACGAATGACCTCTTTCATCCAAAGATATACCCCTGATGCTAAGCAGAAAGCCAGGGGTATAAGCCCCCATAGAGAACCGCCAAAGGTTTTTCCTAATACAATGACAGTGATGGCAATTCCAGCTGTGAGTCCATTTGCACGCTTTTCGATCTCCTCAAACATAGGCTGGTAAGTGACCGAGGGAGTGGGATGAAACAGAACGTTGGTTTTCTCCCCGTGTATAGGCACATCGGAAGTTGTGCCCTCAGCAATTGGATCTGGGGGGGCAGTGACATCTTGGTTCTGTTTGTATTCCTCAAATTCTTGATATGGGTCGGTTTTAATAGTCTGGTGTAGGCGTCAATGGAGGGTTGTGGCACCCCTTTCAAGGGACTGACTAACCGTTGGCTTATCGAGGTTTGAATTTGGCACAGTTATCTGTAATTCCGTTAGTTCTGTGCAACTTCCATGAATGTCTGTGCGAGAGAGCCAACCTTTGGATCTTTTACAGCATCCATGTACTGTTTCCCAACGTCTTCAATTGTAATTTCTCGTCCACTCGTGGGATCCGTCACTTCACGGGTGTGTTTCGACAATTTAGCCACTTGCTCCTCAGTTGACTGCACGTCTTTCGAGCCAGCCTGCCGTTTACGGTTGATTTCGTCGTCGATCTTTCGGTCCCGCTCTTTTTTGTCCTTGTCGAGATTCTCGACAAATTTCTGAATAGTTGGGATGGGATTGGCGGCACTCCAATGGCCGCCTGGAGCGTGCTGAGTTTCACCCGAAGTCATTGCGAGTTGGTAGGCAGATGGTATCACCAAATGACGCCAAGCAGCTTGGGAATCCTGAGATCAGTAGATTTCCAGTCCGTTAAGGAGGGCCTAACAGGGACAATAGTCCATAGAGTTTGATCAGGAGCAGGTGTATGAAGCTCTGAAGCGTCTCCATACGTGAGCCATTTAAATAAAAGCCAGGATCTGCGAGAATTGGCTGATATCATCGAGTCGAGAGCTCCTGCCTCTAGTAAGAGCTCGCCTACGTCATCGGCCCACGGCCCACCGCAGTGCATCCTTTACTCCATCGTGCAGCCTTTACGCTATGCTCAATACTTGATCTGGAGCTCATACTTAGTAACCCAGTGGGCCCTTGGCGAATATTATCTGATCCCTCTCTGATGCACCCACGACGATTCCGGGGAAGCCTGAAGCCTGTTTAGCGTCATCTCACAGCACCGTGGTCCGCGAAGCTTTTAGATCACGTGATCGTCTTATTGAATAGTTGCTAACATGCCTCGGTCCTTCATGGCCTTTGAAAACTAACGCCAAAATGAAATGTTGGTTATTGAAATTATTAATATCGCTTCAGAGTTGTCGGATAGAGATCTCTATATCAGTGTATCACTATATTCGCCCTTCGCGTTTACTACTATCGTGTTAGGAAAACAGGGTCAGAACGGTATTAGGGTAATGTGATTGGCCAACCGGCACTCGCACTGCACCACCGTTACCGAGCTGGATGAACAACAGTGTTCATCGACGTCAGAACTAATAACAACGATCCCGCAATTATTAATACGAACTCTTCTTTTAGAACCGCAAGTCAGGCTGATCTTTGTGGTTGAGACCTACTTTTACGAGCCATCCCTTTTTACCAAATGTCTTCAGCAGAAGAATCACCCGCTCAGCAGGCAGCGCGCCTGCGACGTGAACGTCGCGAGGCAAAGATCAAGGCTGGCGGAAGCGCTCGACTTGATAAAATTACGAGTCTCAGCGGACGAACACCAGCCAGCGGTATGCACATACCCTGATAACTCCAGGTCAATGTCGAATATAGATATCTTATTAACTTCTTTCTCATCAACAGCTCGCGACGACATCTCCCCTTCCCCAACGCCGCAGCCACTATCTCGCACAGCGTCACCAGCATCGTCGCAGCCAAACCCTTCTCCTCAAGCCTTCCAACCCTCTGTTACGCCAATTCCAGCCACCGGCGATGCTCCCAGCGATGACATACAAGCGCAGCAAGAATATCTAAGGGCTCTCCTCCGCGCAAACCCACCTGAGCAACAAACCCAACAACAGATTGACCAAGACCCTATGATGAAGCTATTAACTTCAATGATGGGTGGTGTACCAGGGGCGGAAAACACGGCTCCAGGTTCCGCGGGAATGGCACCTCCACCTCAAGGCACCATAAATCCAGATGACTTGACATCCGCTCTTGGTCTTCCACCATTCCTTTCTAAATTCTTACTGGGAGGAGGCTCCTCACCTCTGACTCCGGCGGAGCAGCAACGTGAGTGGCTATGGAAACTTCTTCATACTCTCTTTGCTTTGATTTTAGGATTCTATCTGCTCATTCTCGTTGGATCCTCGGTCGCGACGTACGGGAGCAACCCACCACCGCCAGCTGCCGCTCAGAACCCGTTTGTGGTTTTCATGACAGTTGAACTGGTGTTAAATGGGGCAGGAATGCTATTCGGAACATCCCGTCAGGGAAGCCTAGCTACGGGAATGCAGCTTATTCGCAGCCTCATTCAGGACGGCAGCATTGCCGTTTTTATTCTCGGTGTGGGATCTTGGTGGAATGGCGGGTGGCAGACTCTGACAAGCCAGTAGAAGCAAGCGGGAAATTTTTTTTAGTTCCTATCTTTTTGATTAAATAAGTAGGTCACAATGGAAAATTATGATAAGCTCCATATTAGTTTTCAGTTGTGGGAATTTCAAATGTAACCTACGCTTTGTGCATGACACGGTGATATTCAACAAGCCCACCAGACAAGTTTATTGCGACATGGAGGGGCTACGTTTTGTCAAGTAAAGTATTGATTCTGGATTCAGGTCATAGGTACGGCTTGCTTTTTTTCCCCTTAAAAGCATGCTTACAATAGTCAAGTAAACTCGTAGAAATTGAAAAGATGGGCACATTGACTTTTGATCTAAACTAAGCGGTCGTCACCGCTCCGATGCCTAGACTTTTGAATCGCCAGCACTAGTTACAACATTTGTATGCCGATTTTAAGCTTAAATAATTATATTCACACAATACACGAGACCCTTCATTAGAATCATATTTAGCAATGTAAAAGAGGTATTTAATTTTGTTCCCCAGATTAATTTCAATTGATACTGACACTGCATTTTGATGTTGCGTCACAACTCTAGATAGGTTCATGGTCAGGCATATACTTTTTGAAAATATGAACCATGGCTACAAGTGCCTCCTTATTCATAGACACATGGCCCAAGGTAAAGTGATACTGAGGTGGCTAATGGCTCGACGTGAGGACGAGTTCCTTGATGCAGTTGACTCCCCGCACTTAACAATTTACTTCAATTTGTGGCAATTAATGAGGCCATACTCTTCATGTCATCTTCAATTATGTATAGTACAAATGACTGATCACTGATATAGATACTCAATCCAGATAGACATTTTTGCGTGTATCTAGTTACAATATTGTAGCACGTTTTAGGACACAATATGGATGGTTTTATTCCATAAGCCGAAGATTTCCCCACTTATTGCCCCATCCAGATGATCTAGCTGTTTTAGGTCATGCGCTAACATGTTTATGGTAATTACTCTTCTCGACCCATGTCGCATAGGGAGCGTAAAAAGATGAAGCTAGAATCTATTATCAATTTTAGCCGTAGGGGAAATACATAATATGAGGTCATTGCCCTGCTCTATGAGCGAGCTGTCTAGAGATAATGGCCCCCCTCTCAGATCGTCGTCACGAGGCATTTCGTTAACTCACCTAGACCCTATACTACTTTTACGAGTTGCAGATGTCTTGCCCTGAGCAAATTGATGTCCCTCTGCGTGAACAGTACAGTTTTGCAATATAAATTGATAGTAAACCTTCAATATCCGGTTTCTTGCTGGACACATCAATTGCTCGGGGATACAGTTAACTGGCATTCGGAATTTAGCGAGTCGTCTTTCTAGCGGAAATCTACCTTCCACTTATGGGATATCTGAGTATCACCGCCACCACATTCTAGGATAGAGAAATATTTATTATCTGGAGAGTGTCACTCGGGTTTTATTCATACCTAAATTGTCGAGTCTCGAGGGCTGGTGATAAGTGGAAGCAGAACCAATATTCAAACTTGTCAGCTAACCTGTTCTTTGCAGACCATGGTCAAGTACTATGACAGGCTGAATATCACCAGAAAGACTTTTTGGTGCGAGAAGTAACAGAGAAGTAACATCTGCTTTGTCTTCTTATGCGATACTAGGAAGCCTGCCTTTTTGGTACTAGCGTGGTTCTAGTCAACTACACATTTTCAATAATCAATCAAGACAATTACACAACAGGACGGCCAGTTAGTTAATTGGTTCATATAAATGTAACCGGCGTTAGGTTTGATAGTGGGAACTTAATTTAAGACATTGGCCTGTGAACTATCGTTGAATGATGTTCAAGCATCTAGCATAGACTCCACAAGAAAACAAGGATCAACATGCACTGGTATGCAGTGTACGCATTGACTTTACTAGACATTCGAGACTCGAAACTCGAGACTCGAATCTAAAGTGAAACTCAATATCCAATCAACAATACCTAACTATTACAGGCATCGCTGTATTATAATTGCATTGCCTTCTTATGAATGCCAATGCTATCATGATGGTTGCGTGGCCTGCGGGAGATAATTGCATGCGGATCAGCCTCTTGACCCTGTAGCGAGCGCACTTGGCTTCTCCGAGTCCGGTTGTCCTCGCACCGTTCCGTTAACCCATAAGGTTCATCCATCTTCTTGGCTTCGCTTTTCGTTGCGGCGCAGACTGTACCCGCCGCCAGAACACGGAGGGCCGGCTAATCATTTAGTTTTCAGCTCTTTTTTGCGTGGGTTGGAAATTACAACCTGCAGGTCTCGCGCGCTTGGCCGGTACTAGTAGTATTGTAATATTGATGCCCTGTTGGAGCCCATGTAATTAATACCGACTCTATAAATGCGACACAAAATGATTCTAGAAAACGCGAGCCATGTGTATCACGACTCCGGCAACTGCCAAACTGGCTGTCCATATCCGGACAGCTGCGGTGGGTTTCCCCGCAGACGTCACAACGACTCGAGAAGGGATCGAAAGGAGGAAAGAAATGAAAAGACGGTGTCAGATGCGACGAGGATCTTTCGTGGGGATTGGGTAAGGACTTCCATCATGTGGCCGCTGTCCCTGCATTCATCCCGTCCTTACAAACTCGACGCTGAACCCCACCAAAGGCCTCCTGGGCTGGCCGTAGCCCGGCGTATTGATGTCCCCCGCCATAACAGCTCTAATACAAGCGGAGTGTCCGTACAGAAACGAAAGCTCTCACCGCGCCACACGATGCAGCATTGACGCGACCCCTGTCGCAAGGACATGGGTGAGCATGCAGTGTTTTTATACTAGAGAATGTAGTGAGACGTCTCGACCGGATTGAGCAGGCCCTGGACAGCAGCAGCCGCGGATTGCATGCGAGAAGCGAGAATTAATTTAATACTCCTTGAATTTTAATGCGGACGTAATGATCAATACGCCCACTGCAGGCGATCAGCCAATGATCGAGCTCACTTTGGGGATTTGTTGTACTTCCGGTCCAACGGAAGCTGTCAGCACTCCCCGCATGGCCGAGCATGATGGTAAACATCTTTGCAGGCTTGCAGGGTGCCGGACGACTGAACGCAATAGATATGCATCCACTTGCGCCGGGTCGTGGTCGGCATCGTACCGCCGTCGGGCCTCGAGTCAATTTCCGTAATAAAGCAGCAAGGACCGAGTCCATCGCAGAGCAGGTCGTAGCAGTAACACGGAGGAAGTCCAATCCATACCATATAACAGCAGCTGCCCCGCCTCTCCTCGTCCCACCCTCCTTCTCTCTCTGTTTCCATTACTCACGCCGCTCTTGCACCCCCAGTTCAGTCTCTCGTCTCTGCTGGCGACTGTGCCCTCCCTTTCCACATCACATTGTGTAGGATCTTGCACAGCCCACGGCATCATTGC
This sequence comes from Talaromyces proteolyticus, assembly GCF_021365285.1. Lineage (NCBI taxonomy): Eukaryota > Fungi > Ascomycota > Eurotiomycetes > Eurotiales > Trichocomaceae > Talaromyces > Talaromyces proteolyticus. The sequence goes on along the minus strand of NW_025764282.1, from coordinate 1,656,647 downwards.
TATTGCTCTTATTTTTATCGCGACGGCGCTGCCACCATCGATCGTCATCCGATCGTAAATTCGCCCGTGCCTTCTATTGGGTCTTGACCTTTTTAGCTTGGGTGAGTGTTTCTAGTCCTTGAAGCTAACTGATAGCTTCGATGCATCGGCGTGCAACCAGATGATTTTTTCCCATGTGCCCATCCCAACTTGTCACCCCTTCTAACTGACGGCCATGGACAGATATATATTATTTATCCCTAGTTTCACGTCCGGCCGTTGCCCAACATGTCCGAAGGCGCCGTTAAGCCTCCCACAGGGGTAGTAAGTACTGCCAAATTTATGCTTTGCTCATTCCAAGGTATTGACAGCACAGACTGACGAAATAATGCGATCTAGGTCGCGGAGGCTCATGAAGTGGACACATTTCATGTGCCTACTGCATACTTCAAAAAGCACTCCAGTCGCCCCCATCTGGACAGCTTTGACCACTACAAGCAGCTTTACGAGGAGTCGATTCGTGATCCCAATACGTTCTGGTCCCGATTGGCCCGGGAGCTTCTCACTTTCGACCAAGACTTTCACACCACACATTCCGGCTCATTCATCAATGGCGACAACGCCTGGTTCTTAGGAGGGAAACTGAACGCGTCCTTCAACTGTGTCGATCGCCATGCGATCAAAAACCCCGACAAGGTCGCCATCATCTACGAGGCTGACGAGCCGAGTGAAGGTCGCTCCATTACATACGGAGAGCTGCTCAGCGAGGTCTCCCGAGTCGCTTGGGTCCTGAAATCGCAAGGTGTGCGGAAGGGCGACACCGTCGCCATCTATCTTCCAATGATACCAGAGGCTCTCGTCGCCTTTCTAGCTTGCTCTCGCATTGGTGCTGTTCACTCTGTTGTCTTCGCTGGCTTTTCGTCTGACTCTTTGCGCGACCGTGTTCTGGACGCCAATTCAAAATTCGTCATTACCAGTGATGAGGGTAAGCGTGGTGGAAAGATCATCGGCACAAAGAAGATCGTGGACGAGGCATTGAAACAATGCCCTGATGTCAAAAGTGTGCTGGTCTTCAAGCGCACTGGAGCCGATGTGCCCTGGACCAAGGGCCGTGATTTGTGGTGGCACGAGGAGGTTGAAAAATATCCCAATTACCTCGCTCCTGAACCCGTCGATTCCGAGGACCCCCTTTTCCTTCTTTACACGTCCGGATCAACTGGCAAACCAAAAGGTGTCATGCATACAACAGCTGGCTACCTCTTGGGAGCTGCCGCTACCGGCAAATACGTTTTCGATATTCATGACGATGACCGCTACTTTTGTGGTGGAGACGTTGGTTGGATTACTGGTCACACATACGTCGTCTATGCGCCTTTGCTTTTAGGTGTTGCCACCGTCGTGTTCGAAAGTACACCAGCCTATCCCAACTTTTCCCGATACTGGGATGTTATTGAGAAACACAAAGTCACACAGTTCTACGTTGCCCCTACTGCACTGCGTCTGCTCAAACGTGCTGGGGACGAACATATTCATCACAAAATGGAACATCTGCGGGTACTTGGATCCGTGGGTGAGCCCATTGCAGCGGAAGTTTGGAAGTGGTACTTTGAGAGCGTCGGTAAAGAGGAGGCACACATCTGCGATGTAAGGAACCTTGTTGCCCTCTATTAAAACACCCATGTCATCAGCTACAACTTATTAATTGTTAACAGACCTACTGGCAAACCGAAACTGGATCAAACATCATCACCCCCTTAGGTGGTGTCACCCCAACAAAGCCTGGCAGTGCATCTCTTCCATTTTTCGGTATTGAACCAGCTATTATTGATCCTGTCTCCGGTGAGGAGATTGCAGGAAACGATGTCGAGGGTGTTCTTGCTATTAAGCAGCCATGGCCTAGCATGGCCCGTACTGTTTGGGGAGCTCACAAGCGATATATGGACACCTACCTCAATGTCTATAAAGGCTACTACGTAAGTAATTCTTTCATTATCAATTGGCTTTCCGCGGCTAATGCCATTCTCCTAGTTCACCGGTGATGGTGCTGGCCGAGACCACGATGGATATTACTGGATCCGTGGACGTGTCGACGACGTTGTTAATGTTTCTGGACATCGTCTCTCCACTGCTGAAATTGAAGCTGCTTTGCTCGAGCACCGTATGTTTGACCGCCGCCTGTTGATACCAGAAAATAACTAATCAACTTTTGTAGCAATGGTTGCTGAGGCTGCTGTCGTTGGAATCTCGGACGAACTCACCGGCCAGGCCGTGAATGCTTTCGTCTCGCTTAAGAGCGGCAACGAATCTACTGACCAAGTCCGGAAAGACCTCATTATGCAGGTACGAAAGTCCATCGGGCCTTTTGCTGCTCCCAAAGCTGTCTTCGCAGTTGAGGATCTTCCCAAAACCCGTAGCGGAAAGATCATGCGCCGCATTTTGCGCAAGATTTTGAGTGGTGAGGAGGATAGTCTCGGAGACACTTCTACCGTACGTTGAATTTTCCTGCTTGTCCCGGTAACAATTTTGATCTCCCATATGGAGACTGACTTTGCTTCTAGCTTTCGGATCCTAGCGTTGTTGATAAGATCATTGAGACCGTGAAGGCCTCGCGCAAGTAAATGGACTTTAGTTATACGACAATTGCTGTAACGGCGAGAGACATTTCCGGGAGCGAAGAAGAAAATTGGGAAGGAAACCACTAGCGTATATATACGTATGCATACATACATATATATATATATATATAATCCGATCGGGACAAGGGGCCTGACTAGGGAGGAACTGTGTAAATCCTTGCTATATGTTCAGCGTGCAAGTCGATATTTTGTATGTAATGAAAGTTGATGTTCACATTATGGCGCCAATTAAGTTTTGGGTTTTTGAAATCAAGTATAATTGATGCTCATTGTAGCATAGGTGTCTATTGTTCTAACATGTAATTGTCAAAGGGAATTCAAATGAACCTGGCTACTGTGTTTCTATTATCAAGGAGGGCGCCATAAAATGATGCGCAGGCCTGTGATTGGTTGTTTCTAGCTCAGGCTGACAGGCAGAACCAGATGAGTCAGCACAATAGTCATCACATGACCTGCTGCGCTGGCAGGAACTCCGTGGCAAGTGGCTCCTCGGGGTGGACTGCTCCCTGGTTCTGCGCTGCTTGGGCTGCCTGTTACCTACGGCTTCCTTTTAACCTCCTTCGTTTGCACTCATCGCGTTTTCCCAACCCCCTCCTCCTCCCCATCCCTTCTGCACTGCACCCATTGTTCGCCTCAGTTGTCATCTGCGGACTCTGGGCACTGTCTCAGACTAGGGAATTGAGGCAATTCCCTTCTTTCTGATTCTACACGCGGTCTTGCCAAGCTCCACGCTCTTGCCGTCGAAAAAAAAGAAGCGCGTCGCAATCTCCTATCCTTGTGGCAACAGCAGTTTTTCTCCATCCTTACTCGCGTCGTTTATCAACTGTTCCTCCTCACTTTTCTTTCTAATTATTCCTCACTTCTTTTCTATTGTATCTACCAAGCGTAATTTTCGCCTACCATCTACCTCGGTCGCTTCTCAAGTTAAAAACGCCTTTGATCACATTTGACTGAATGTATTGACCCCAACTATTGCAGTCATGTCGTTCGGTGGATTTGGTAGTGGCGGCTTTGGCCAAAACAACCAGCAGCAGCAAAGCTCTGGCTTTGGGACTTCAGGAGGATTCGGATCGTCGAACACTGGAGGTAGGTTTTTCAACGCGTTTATACTATTTATCTTTACTTCGATGTTTTTTCTCGCCCTCGACGGATGTCCATGGTCTTGTTTGTTTTCACATTTTGGACACTCCACGACTTGCCACCTCGATGTTGCAACCAAACACCATCCGATCGAGATGAGAGTCATGGACGGCGATGGCCAGGTCGAAGCGATCGTTTTCGATACTAGCTTCTCGTCTTACACGGTTGTCTGACAACGATACCTATCAATCTTATAGGCTTCGGGAGCAACACAAATCTCTTTGGTGCCAACAACACCACAGGCGGGGGCAGTACATTCGGGAACACATCTGGAGGCTTTGGCTCTGGCTCTGGCGGAGGTATGTGCCTTGGCTCGCTTTCGATCGCCACCTCTCATGTTGTTTCGCGCGGATGAACCTCATCGATTGCTTTACCATCGGCAATTTCTGATATTAGTCTTGACGACGAGGCGGTCATGGAGTTGTTTGGATTTCATTTATAATTGTTTTTTCTGTTCTTGTTATGATTTAAAGAGTATTTTTAGTGAGAGAATATCGCTAACTTCCTAATCTCTAGGGTTTGGCTCTACAAACACTCAATCCAACTCTCTTTTCGGAGCAAATAAACCTGCTGGCTTTGGTGCTACAACGTCTAGCGGTGGTCTATTCGGAAGTAATACAGCAACTTCGGGTGGTTTTGGAAGCGGAGGTGGAGGCTTCGGCTCCTCTGGAACAACTGGTGGATTCGGCAGTACTACAAACACAGGAACCAGTGCTTTTGGGCAGAACAAACCTAGTGCGTTTGGGGCCACGGCAAACACTACTGGTACAGGTACTTTCGGGAGCGGAGGCGGTTTCGGCTCCAACACAGGCACTGGTTTCGGGGCTAGCACTGGGACTGCCTTCAGTGGCCAGATTCCACCATCAGATGGAACAGCTGGCACTCCTTTCAACCCTGTGACTGAGAAAGATCCTACCAGCAATACGAACAACGTCTACCAGAGCATTTCCTACATGCAGCCCTATCAACGTTATTCTTTTGAAGAACTACGCTTAGCAGACTATCAAAGTGGACGCCGATACGCAAACGCAAGCGGACAAGCAGGCGCATTTGGCTCCTCAGCTTTTGGGACAGGCTTTAATACACAGAATACAGGATTCGGGTCTGGCGGTGGTTTTGGAGCTACTACAAGTGCACCGTCTGGTTTCGGTGGGCAAGCCCAAACTCAAACCGCTGGAGGATTTGGATCCAGTACAACACCCTCCACTTCATTATTTGGAGCAGCAAAGCCGGCGAATTCTCTATTCGGAAGTACTGCCAACAACACAACTCAATCTACTCTTTTCGGCGGAAACACAGCGACATCGGGCACCTTTGGACAAACTGCTAATACTAGCGGTGGATTTGGAACCGGTGGTTCTCTCTTCGGAAACAATCAACAGACTCAACAACAGCAACAAAATAAGAGCCTATTCGGTGGCAATACCACTGGCACTGGCTTTGGAGGTGGTGGATTTGGATCTACCAGTGCCACGACTGCCAGTAATCCATTCGGTGGCACTTCTACTGCCTCTGGCTTTGGATCCCAACAACAGACTGGCGCTGGCACTGGCGCTGGCACTGGCACCTCAGCTTTCGGCGGCTTTGGCGCTCAAACCCAGAATCAGAATCAGGCTAAGCCAGGTGGGCTCTTTAGCGGTGGACTCGCAACTGGAAATCAACCACAACAAACGTCAACGGGCTTGTTCGGCAATACAAACCCTGGGTCATCACTTTTTGGGCTAAATAACCAACCGCAGCAAGGCACCACATCACTTTTCGGAAACCAAAACCAACAGTCGACTGGCACTGGGCTATTCGGTGGAACTCAGCAGCAGGAACAAAAGCCTGGTGGGTTGTTCGGAAGTCAGAATACCGGTACTGCAACCAATACTGGCTCCACCTTTGGTGGCTTTGGAGGTGCTCAAAACACCCAAACTGGTGGCACCACGAGCTTGTTTGGCAACAACCAGGCACAGCAACAGCAACAACAGAAGCCTGGTGGGCTGTTCGGAGGAAGTGGTGGAGGTTCACTCTTCGGACAGACTAATACAGCTCAGAACACCGGCTCATTATTCGGAGGCCAGTCCCAACAACAGCCATCAACTGGTTTTGGCACAGGAAGTATGTTTTCTTCCAGTCAACAGAATCAACAACAGCCAGCACAGCAACAGCCAGCTCCCGGCAGTTTCCAAGCGTCTCTCCTCGATGGTAATCCTTACGGCAACCAATCTATCTTTTCCGGTCTCCCCGTGCCAAATGCACCCAGTCCGGGCCCTTTGGCAACTCCTCTATCAGCTAGCATGAAGCAAAAGCAACGCACCCCTCTTCCGATTTACAAAATTACGCCAAATGCTGCTAATCGTCTCATCACGCCGCCACGCCGCCAAGGCTACGGGTTTTCTTACTCCACATACGGATCACCATCAAGTGCATCCAGTGTTTCTAGTCTCACAGGAAGCCTTCTCGGCAATGGCAGTGTCCGTGGAGGTAATGTTAATGGCAGTTTGGGACGTAGTTTCGGCAAGAGCTTTTCTACAAGCAACCTTCGGAAGTCTTTTGATCCTGATGCCGACAGTGTCTTGACCCCAGGTGCCCTCACTGGCTCGACTTCTCGCTATTCTAGTGGGAGCCTTAAGCGGTTGACAATTGATCGTAGCTTGAGAAACGATCTATTTCAGCGACCGACTAGTTCTACTCCTCCAATCACCAACGGAGATCAAGGTTCCCAGTCTACTGATAAACACAAAAAGCGTGTCAGTTTTAGTGCCCCGGCAGATGGAGCCGTCGTACGTACTGAAACAGAAATCTCTGAGCCTACCGCAGAAGAGATTGGCTTTCTAAAGTCAATTCGTAAGAGCGAAACACCAAACGGCGCGAGTAGTTCAGCGGCACAAAAAACTTCCACCCGGCCCGAAATGGAGCAAGTACGCGGTAATGAACTTGCTGTTGTTCCCGAACACGCTGGCTTGACTGCAAATGGTGCTTTATCATCTGCACCAACAGTTGACCCTAAGCCAGGCGAATACTGGATGAAACCATCACGCGCTGAACTGAGCAAAATGAGCCGTGAGCAGCTGAAGCATGTTGAAGGTTTCACTGTTGGTCGTCAAGGGTGTGGTCAAGTTACTTTTGACAGGCCTGTTGATCTGAACACAGTCGATCTCGACAGTCTGTTTGGCATAATTGTGCAGATTGGAGTGCGATCAATCACTGTCTATCCTGACGACCGCTCCAAGCCTCCTCTGGGCAAAGGCCTGAATGTACCTTCTACTTTGCGCATCGAAAATTCCTGGCCGCGTGGACGTGATCAGAAGTCGCCGTCTTCCCCGACTACTGGCCCACTACTTGAGAAGCATATTCAGCGTCTTCGCAGAATTACTAATACCGAATTCGTGAGATATGAGAAGGATACCGGGATATGGGTCTTCCGTGTTCCTCATTTCACCACATATGGGCTTGATTATGATGATGACGAAGAAGGTGAGAGTTTCAACCAAAGCACGTTGAGTGCTGGTCCTGACACCCCGACTCCGAAGGCTCGATCTCCAGCAGCTCGTGGCTCCACAGAAAACACCTTTAATTCCGAAATGAACTCGACATTTTCACTCGACGAATCATTTGTTGGGTCTGTGGCAGGGGTTGAGGACGATACTTTTGATTTCAAGAAACGTAAGATGGTACCAGGAGCTTTCGGTGATCAGATGTTTCAAGCCGAGGAGGAGGGTGCGAACTCGGGGGAAGAAGATGGCGAAGGGTCTTTTTTAGAGGATGGCTCCACGGGTTCAGTTGTTGAACGTGATGCTGAAGATGATATTACTGAAAGCATTGGCTCAGTAACTGGGTCTATTGAGGATGAAGATATGGTGATGGCGGGCACCTTTCCGATACCTCATCAAACCGTGGAGCATGAAGATACTACCCGTACCGGTTTTTCAATCAACGATTTCGGCTCGGACTCCTTGCGATTAGGAACCCCATCAAAGCCTCGTCTTGATTTAAGTGGAGATTGGGCTCAGCAATTACAGCGGACCATCAGTCCTCGAAAGCAGGATCGCGAAACTTTACGAGTTAGGCAAGCCGAGGCCTACGTGGACAAAAACCAACAAATTGATGGCATACAACATCCGAAAGAAGCCATGGCCAGCCCATCCAAGGGCTTCACATCGAGTATTGACATGATGCAATCTCTGTTCTCGCAACCCAACAAAAATATCAAATCGCCTGGAAAGAAGCAAAAAGAGCAGTTGAAAGCTTTTGAGGTTTGTTCCCCTTCGACCTATTTTTTTCCGGCACAATGTAATTAGGAACGTGAGCCATATGCTCTCGTTCGCCTCCTAGTTAGCTGATCGAATTGAAATAAAATTGAGACTGAAGCTAAATTTATCTGTTTCCATTTATAGTTGCCACATTCGAAGACACCCAAGACATTCGCTAGCAGTTCTAACGAGTTGTCTGCGAACGATGATGCTTTTCATCACACCCACAAGCCTCGATGGGGACCAAGAGATTCTCTAGTCACGATCAACGAGGATTCCGGCAATTTGCCTTCGGTCTCGAATGGATTCTGGTCTACAGGCGTGTCCTTGGATGGAGTCCGAGTTTTTTCATTTCGGGAAACGCCGAAGGTTTGTTCATATGAATTCCCATTTATCTGCTTTACTAAAATTTGGAATAGTCCATCGATATTCTAGAAGCTCAACGCCGTCAATCTTCTATCCGGTTGATCGATGGTATTCCGTTTGCTCGCAATGACAAATCCGATATTCAGTCATTTATTCAATCGTCGACTGGGTCTTCTTCTCAGGCTAGACATGAGCGGTTTATTTGGCAGCTCACGAGTATCCTTTTCAATGACGATATCGAAGATGATATATCTGCGGGTGTCCCACCACAGCTTCGGAAGAAATTTCTTCACCGTATTAAAAAAGATCGTCTCAGTCGTGTTTGGGAAAATTTAGTTCGAGAGAAATACGGCCAAGACCTAGACAGTATTGAAATCCCTGAAGAACGCGCGTTTGCATTTCTCACTTTTCACCGGATTGAAGATGCCTGCAATGCCCTTGTAGAAAGTGGAAATCTGCATCTGGCGACAATGCTGGCGCAAATTGGCAGGGACAAAACTAGCCGCATTGATATGCAAAAACAGGTTGAGTCTTGGCGTCAGCATAATGTTTACTCTGAGATCAACGAGCCTATCCGTGCGTTGTACGAACTCCTTGCAGGTAACACTCATCGTTCTGTGGGTCGTCCTTCAGGAGCGCCGGAAGACCGAGCTTCTACTTTTACCTTTTCAGAACGGTTTGAGCTGGATTGGATCCAAGCCTTTGGTCTACGACTGTGGTACGGCATTGCAGAGGATGAGCCCATTGAAGCTGCTGTATCACTGTTCTTGCATGATCTAGCTACTGGTGAAGAACCAGCTTATCCGATTCCAGCACACTTCGAAGCCGAGTATGGAAATGTACGCCACAGTTCCTTGAGTTCAAATCAAGAATCCCCTCTCTGGGTTTTGTTGAAAGTTTACGCGGCCGCCGTTGGTGGCCCTGCCGTTGCTGAGTTGAAGATAAATCTGCCGGAAGCTGTGCTGCCTGAGGCGGTATCTGGCAATAAATTAACGTCACGCCTTTCTTTCCAGCTGCACCAGGTGGTTACTTCGCTTGTCGGAATGAATGATCACATTATCCTGAACAAAAGTCGTGCTGATCAATTGACTTGGAGCTACGCATGGGAACTGATTGCTTCTGGTGCAATGGAACCGGCTCTCTTCGTTTTGCTTCACCTTTCCCGCGCAACAGACCGAGAACATGGCCTTAAGGAAACCCTTGGCCAATTCGCGGCCACTTTACCAAGACCTACTATGGCTGATGGTAAAGCAGATGCTGGGTGGACATATCTTGTAGATGATCTCAAAATACCTGAGTCGTGGGTTTGGGTTGCAAAGGCTCTCTTTTCCAGGTACAGCGGCGACTATGCTAATGAGGTGGGCTATCTCATACGAGCCAAGAATTGGAATGAGGCGCACACTACTTTCTGTCGTATAGTGGGACCACGAACCGTCATTGAACGAGATTGGAATATCCTTCGACAGCTACTTAATGGTTTTGGAGACTCACCGGAACGAAAGGTGCGTGGATGGAGCGGTGGTGGCGCTGTGTATGAAGACTTCTTGCGCCTCGTGACTGCCCAAAGCCATCGTGAACAGGGCGTCCTGAAGCGTTTGATTGGGTCTCTAGTCATCATGGGGGATAAAATTAAAAAAACGCCTGGTGCTGAGGTACTGGAAGAACGTGTTGCTTTCATGGAGATGAGTCGGATTGTAGCGGGTTGGTGTGCACGAGAGGATGATGTACGTTCAATCTTGAATCTGACCTTGACTAAAGTACATGGCTAACTGGAGAATTTTAGGGTGTCGATTTATCTGCTGTTCTCAAACTGCCTCTTACTGGGGATGCAAGAGTTATGCATACTGCTGAAATTAGTCGTCGATACTACAGCATGGTGATGGCTAGTGCTAATTAAGCATGGTAGTGTACTTCTCTGGATACCACTCTCCGTTCTCGATTGATTAGCAACGATAGACTGCCAGTGCAAGGACATCCCGAGCATTTCACTACTGAATTTCGTGTACTTTAGCTGAAAATTCTATTTCTGTAATAAACCTCGTTTGATAATCCACATCGAGAAGTAATGACTGCAAAGCATCAACAGATAATTTCAATTCAGGACTTGCATCCATCACTTTATATAGGTAAAATCCAAGCCATCTCGGTATTCAATAATCATGGCCACCAAAATTTCCCGGAAACTTCAGGACACCAGCTCTGCGGAGGGTATTTACATCCTGCCGACTTCACTAATGGTGCTGTGGGCAGAGCGTCAACAGCGATTCAGGACTGCAGAGGCCACGCTAATAGTTTTACGACCGCCACCGACCTTTGTTTTTAAAACAATTCCCGGTGCTTCAAAGAATCATTCCTAGGAATTGTTAATTAAGAGCAAAATAGAAGACATTTTCGGCCGTTGGGAACTTATGTTCGTGGTGTATCCTGAACAAATTGTGGAAATCGTTAGTTGCGGCGTTAGGAATAGCCTCATCGGGTAGCACACAGTGTAGCGTGCAGCTATTTTAGGGGGAAGGGGAGGGGAAGAGTCAGTCATTGAGTAAAGACTGCGCAATTCACACGCAGAATATGGGGTTCCCAAATCCATTGAAATCATTATCATGCTGCTGCAGAAGGATGTTTTGATGTTGATTACTTATTCTGGGCTGATTGACGTTTGGCAATCTTGTGCTTATGACTGGATCGCCCACGTTATATCCTGGTATTTATAGATTGAATGAATTTGAAGTTGGATTATGTTTTCTGTAAGTGTGGTGATCGTCCAATACCAACAGTCCTGCAACAATAACAAAGGTGTTCACCAACAGACCCCTGGGAGTATCTGCAGCCACTGGTGCAGTCGTTAACCAGTGATTCCTTGACTGGAGCTATAAACGTCTAGCACACAAATAGGGGGTTGGCGATTGATCGTAAACGAAACGAAGATCTCACTAGCCTCCCTATTGAATGAGCGCGGCTCCCAATAGTTTTCTTATTCGCATTTATCCAAGCTATCCTCTTCATCCCCTATGGCTGGGCACTGAAGTACCACGCACATCTCGCTGTTCCCCTGGTGATCCAGTTCGTCATTGGGTTTTGTCTTCTCTGCACGTCAAATAGTATAAGAACGTTACTTGCGGATATCTTTCCGGGGCAGGTAGCGACGGCATCAGCGGCTCAGAATCTCTTGAGATGCATACTCGGAGCAGTAGGCGCGGCTGTTGTGGATTTCATGCTGCATGGGATGGGAATAGGCTGGTATCTTACGTTGACGCCTCTTATTTTGGTTGCAGCCTTGAGTCTGTTATGGGCTGAGCTGAAATGGGGAATGTGTTGGAGGCAGAAGAGGTGGAAACTGCAGACTGAAATGAAGGCAGACAGCGAGACGAGGCGAAATCGGAAGCATGCAGTAGTTGAGAATTATATGCTTGAACCAACTATGCCGTAGGCTGAAATGTCTTTCATGGTTTCAGATTTGTTTGTCAGCGGCCGTGGTGAATAGAAACTTGGCACATCTATATTGGTCGGTAACACTGTAACAAAGGAAAAAGTAAAATTGCTATGACGAGACTAAAATGTACATATTCAAAGACAAAACTTGCATCACGTCTACATCCTCGCCGATGTTTTTAATAAGCGGTTCAACTTGTGTACTATACTGGTCTATTGACCTGGTGCAATCAGCTTGCCCTCGTTCCGCGTCTCTGGGGCCCAGCCTCCGGCAAAAGGCTGCTTGCCATGTTCCTGTTCATACTGCTTGATACGAGCCTCCAGCTCAGGCCGGAAGTGTCGAATCAAGCCCTGGATAGGCCATGCAAAGGCCTCACCCAAGGCACAGATGGTGTGTCCCTCAACCTGTTTGGTCAATTCTTGAAGCATGTCGATCTCACGCTCGCGAGCCTGGCCCTTCTCCATACGGGACATAATCTGCTGCGTCCACTTGCTACCCTCACGGCAAGGTGTGCATTGACCACAACTCTCATGGCGGTAGAAGTGCGACAAACGAGAGATAGCTCGAACAACATCAGTTGACTTGTCCATAACGATAACGGCCGCAGTACCGAGACCACTCTGAGAGTCCTTGAGAGCATCGAAGTCCATCAATTGATCATCGCAAATTGACTTGGGTAGAATTGGGGTAGATGAACCACCCGGGATGACAGCAAGGAGATTGTCCCATCCACCACGAACACCGCCGCAGTGGCGCTCAATCAGTTCTCGCAAAGGAATAGACATCTCTTCCTCAACAGTACAAGGATTGTTGACGTGACCAGAGATGCAGAAAAGTTTGGTTCCCTGATTGCGTTCGCGACCAAACCCAGCAAACCAGCTGGGGCCACGGCGCACGATGGTAGGCACAACAGCAACAGTTTCAACATTGGTGACTGTGCTAGGGCAGCCAAAGAGACCAACAGCAGCAGGGAAAGGGGGCTTGAGACGAGGCTTGCCAGCCTTGCCCTCGAGAGATTCAATAAGCGAGGTTTCCTCACCACAGACGTAGGCACCAGCACCACGGTGGAGGTAAACATCGAAGTCGTAGCCAGTTCCGCAAGCATTCTTACCGATCAATCCAGCCTGATAAGCTTCCTGAATACCCCGCTGAAGCACGGTGGCTTCATGGTAGAATTCACCACGAATATAGATATAAGCGGCAGTAGCGTTCATTGCACGGCCAACAACGAGACAACCCTCGATGAGCTTCTGGGGGTCCTTGCGCATAATTTCTCTATCCTTGCAGGTGCCGGGTTCACCTTCATCGGCATTGACGACTAAATAACGTGGTCGCTTGTCCTTATCCCAGTCTTTGAAGTTCATGAATGACTACACAATGAGAATATTAGCTCCTTTCTAATTTCATACCTAGGTTTTAGAGTTCTCACGTATTTAAGTCCAGATGGGAAACCAGCTCCACCGCGGCCACGAAGACCGGACGCCTTGATTTCGGAAATGAGCTATGGCTATGTTAGTTTTGCTGCTTCATCCAGCTAATTGACATCCGAACACACACCCAGTCATGACCTTTGAGGACAATGTCCTTCGTTCTGTGCCAATCACCGTATTTCATTGCAGACTTCAAGTCAGCCCCATGATGGTTGTAGAGATTGGTGAAGATACGGTCCTGGTCTGCAAGGCCGCCATATTGTCGCTTTGGGGCAGAGCCATCTTGCACGGTAGCGAACGATCGGGTCGTCTGGGCGGGAGTGGACAGACGAACAGTGGCGGAAGTGGAAGAGAGGGCGCGAGACGAAATTTGGGATAGAGAGGGGGTTGACGGAACCACCGCTCGCGACAACATCTTGAACTGGGCACTCAATGGAGCCAGAGCACGGTGTGGTGAAGAGATATCGCTGGGTGGAGGAAGTTGGACTTCGCAGTCCAGTCGGGATCCTCGCGTCGGCTCTCTTATTTCACCTAGCTCGTGATTGGCCGATTCGGATCACGTGATATCGGCGCTGAATACGGAAGGATCGGCCTGCATCATCTTGTTCTCCAATATCTTGAATATTATATATTATTCAATGGTCAAGAATCTCCGACCTACAATTGTAAAAATGACATCTGGCTAGCCCCAGATTATAGTTATGTATACGTTTCTTGTTTTCAACTGCCGCAGTACTCTATTCCCTTGGAATATACAAGAGATTTACCATCTTCATCTTCCTCTCCACCTCTACCATATGCTCTAACGGCTCATCCACTATGTTCATGATCATCTCCTGCTCTAACACCAGCCACGCCCAACGGACCCAATTGGGGGAGAGCCACCACTCGTCAACTCCTCGATTGCCTGATGGTGGCGCAACACCCACCATAGTCGATACGCTGGAAAGCGTGTCATGGGAAACATGTTCATCCATTAGCGAGTCAAAAGCAGACAGAATTGTCTCGTCATTTTCATCAGGAAGTGTCCAGGCCACATCATTCCGTGGGGTGGTGTACCTGCGAAGCAGGAAATTGCACCAGTATTGTAGCCGAGGAGACAACTGAGACGAGTTTTGTCGATGAACCGCAACAATGAAACATATAAATAAAGAATAGGCCAATAACACGAGTGGTCCATTGTTTGTGTCGTCCCGATCGCCCCCAGTTTCGTCGTTGATTACGATTGCGCGCCTAGCAAACGAGATGATTGCATCGAGACAGTCTCGACAAGGTTTCTGGATATTTGTGGGGAGAAGGTGAAATAGCCTTTCAAAGTGGAAAACCTCGCCGCTTTTGCTTTTGTCTGGAAGGAGAGAGTTTCTTGTGAGTATCCTCGCCTTGATCTGCTCTGCTGTATTCTGGTCGAAGACCTCGTTCGGCATACGTGAAAGCAGCTGATCAACAAGCCTCTCACGGTCGTTACTGTCATCTCTCTCAAGTCTGCCCCGCGAGCTCAAGATAGTCCAGTTCGCCACAAATGCAGCAGCGCGCGAGAGCTGAATCTGGCTATCTCGATACTTTTTCACGAAGCCTTGTTGCAGGGTTTTAGGCTCTCCCAGCTGACGTCCCGAAACTTCAAGCCTCTGGACATACGATAAGAGCTCAATAATAATTTGATTTAGAGCCGCAATGAGGTTCCTTGAATTTGCATATTGCTCCCAAGGAATTCGAAAGCCGCTTTCAGCTAACTCGATGCATTCTAGCTCTCGGTCATTGGCTACTATGATTGAGAGTGCATTTAGTAGATCAGCCGAGAAGACCGACAACTCCAGAGGCTGAGGAGTACCAGTGTGGTGATATGAAATGGAAAACACGTAATATTTGTCTTCCTGCTCTTTATCTCTATTACCGAAGCCTGGAAAGTGCTGTTTGTGTTCGGTCTTTACCTGGGCAAGAGGACTGCCAGGTGGAGCGCGTAAATTAACGTTGCGGTATTCAAATGGATTGTTGGGAATGCAGAAGCCATAATTCATCATCACTACATCGCAGTCAAGTAAGTAGATGTACTATGGACAATCAGAATGGCAGACTCACATTGCTCATTGTTTCGAGGACCGTAGTTATTTCCTACTTCAACGCCAGGACTGACATCTTCCATCACAGCTAACCCAAGACTATCTTTCCCAGCTTGCCATTCGACTTTGGCAAGAGGTCGATGGTTGGTTGCATCAATCATAGGCAGAAGGACGGAGACCTTGTCTTCCGAAAGCTCCTCCATGGGAATAACGCCTGCTAAGACTTTGGCTGTAAATGCTCTTGAAGAGATGATTGTCGACGCCCATAGATATAATTCCCTGAGGTTAATAGTCAATGAATAATCAGAGAATCAAGTCCTAGCAAATTTTCCAGGGAACAAAAAACATACCAGGAATAGTCAATCCCCCTCTCAAATTTCAATTCTTGTAGTAGACGATAACCTTTCTCATATCTCGCTTTCCAGATCTGCATCCTGTGTTCTCGCGCCGCCGCAAGACTAGTCAAATTCAGCCATGCAAGATCCTCACCCGAATAGAACAACGGTGTCGTCAATTCATCTGGGCGTGGCAATGAGTGTATATATGGATACCAAAAACTATTGTGACCTTTGAGATACTGCCCCATCAAGAAGAACGCCGTCGTTTCTTCCGATCCAATGCTAGTAATGAATTGTTTCGGGAACACAACACCATGGCTCGAGAATGGAGACGTCTTTTCGTCACTACCGTCCCCGCCTTTTGTTGGAATTTCATAATCAATCGCATTGAAATAGGACATTGTCAGCTCCACCGGAATTTTGATGACACATGTTTTTGACGGCATGCTGGATGTTTGGTCGGGCTTGACCTGAATGTGTACCCCGCGTTCATCATCGCGAGCGAATTGCACACGATCATCCAGCCTGCCACCCTGTTGGCTCACCCATTCATGAAGTAAGGTATGAGCTTGGAGAGTGGCTTCAGCGGTCCTGGTAAAAGAGTTAGCATGTTGGTGGTAAGAGGTGGAAAGGTCAATGATGTGAGGCTGGCATGTTTGTGTACGCACCGTTGAGACATTTTATACGGTGCTAAAAGCTAGCAACTGCCTTACAGCCAGCAGTGACAACGAAATAATATTTTGGGTAATGATTAGCCCGAACAATATTTTGAGTTCATACCACGAAGTACATAGGTTTTGAAGTAGGTGGTTGAAGTAAGCATTCTACCTTTACCCGGAAAAAATACTGGTTTTCTGAATCTTCAGTTCCACTTTTAACAGTCAATTGATACCATGAATGGACATATTTACAAATACTCATTGGATATTGCAAGGGTCAACTTAATACGAAACGCCAATTCAGGAATTGGCAGTTTAAAAATTGAAAAAGCGAGGTTTTAAAAACAGATTCATTGTAAATAAACAGCTAATGTACAGTGGTATATGAAGTTATATCGCACACAATGGCCCCAAATCTCCCCCCACAGCAAATTCCCCATTAGACCATCCAGACTCGCCGATTCCTTTGAATGCTCAACTCACCTTAAATGCATCAGACACGAACGGAAATGATGTATACACATTGGCGGTAAAAAAGAACGACAAACGAAGCTAGTTTGATGAAGACGATTTTCGCCCTGGGACTAGTATCTCAACGAGGCCATCTTCGCCATCGCTGCTGTCATTGCCGTCGTTATCGTCAAATGCATCCCTACTGTACGAACGATTGAAACCGCCATACCGACTGGGTTCAAAGAAATTCGAATAGCCGAGTGATTCGTTGATGATAGCTTCCTCCTCTTCGTCCGAGTCTCGCATCCCAGCTGAACGAAAGTCGCCGTATTCATCGTCGTCATCATCTACCTCTAATGGAACTCGCACTTTACGTCGCACTGTCTCGTTGACCTCGCCAGCTGCTTCATCCGAAGAGTTTGTCGAGGGTGATCCTGGTGGTGTGAAACCTGTATGGAAGGTCGGCGAAGGTGGGTTGTTATCGTCTTGTCCCATGGCAGAGAATTCAGCCGAAGGAGCACCAGGAGAGGCGGCAGGATCGTCTTCTAAGCCGGCGATGATGAATGGATTTGATTGCCATTGCTCGTCATTGGCATGCACGTCGGCCGTGCTCGACGAGTCACCGGCGTTCTGAGCAGCCGCATCGGCCTGCTGTTTATGAAGAGCTAATCGAGCAGCTAATTGGCGTCGTGCCCGTGATGGTACTATATTCAGAGGGGCAGGGGGTGGGGCAAGAATTGGGATAGGCTGGCTTGAAGAGCTCGACACCTATAAAAGGCCGTCACCATGTTAGCAATGTATACCAAAAGGCCAGTAAAAAACAAGTGAAGTGAAGACATAATAGAAGAGTAAAAGAATCGTGTCTTAGTTTGCAAGCTTGGTTGCTCCGGCTTGACACTTTGATCAACAAGAGCAGATATGCAGTTACGGACCAGCGGATTGGGCAGACATCAAAAAAGATGCCGGCCTATCTACCTAGTGCAGTAACACGGTCCAACGAAGATGCGACACGAAGAGTGCAGGTTGCCTCCGCACATCTAATGCGATGCACCGGAGTTTAACAAATATTATTCCCCTCAGCAACAACCCTCACAGCATCCATCCTCATCACCGTGTTCCGGACCCGCCCAACTAACATGACTACCCCAGCGAGGAAATGTTTCAAGAACGCAGAAAAATCCAAGTTGAGAGCGACAAGTCCGCCCGTCTTCACAAGTCGTCCATTTCGATATCTGTAAAAAGAGTATCACCCACATTTTCAGATCCGCTTTCTGCGGTGCTTTCTGCTGTGCCTTTGACATCCTCGTCCTCTTGGTCTTCCATCTCTTCATCTTCGTCATCGCTAGAGCTGCCAAAGCCACTTAGAAGAGAATTGCTGCCACCCAAACCAAATGCTCCGCTCGATGCACTTCCATGTGTCATTGAATCGAAATTCTCAAAGCTATATCCATTGCCTCCATTCAACCCGGCATTTGCGAGGGCATTAGAGCCAGTAAACCCTTGCGCTGTACCAACAGCATTCATAACGGCTTGACGATGTCCAGCTATATCAGGGCGAACGCCACCCAAAATGGCATTGTCACGTTCCCGAGTTTCTGACAAAGTTCGCTCTACGTAGTCGACCCAGTCATTATGTAGCACATTGTCAATGACTGTTTGTGAGAGAATCTCAGGCGGGTGTCTTTCTGTAAATTTGACAACTTCCTCAGCTATCAAAGTCAGATGGCCCATATATCCAAGTCTCATATTCTTGGTGGCCTGGGCCTCATCACTGCGTCTTTGCCCTGCCACGATTTTCTCTGTGATGCTACCACTGTCGAATAAGTCTATGGCTAGGGATCGATTGAAGCCTCGATCCATGGGCCCATTGAAGACTTGTTGAACAACATCGTACACGACATTGTGTAGGAAATTGTTCCATGGAAATCGGAAGAAAAATCCCTGAGAGTAAAGTTAGAAAATTCATTGGAATTTCTGGCAATCCGCTACTTACCAGAATAGTGGGCACGACTTTGTGTTCCACGAATTGAATCTTTAAGAAATCTCCGACTACAGGTTGCCCTGGAGCATCATATTGGATCTGAGGAGCAAATTCGTCTTCAGTGTTAGTGACACTGGAGTTGGTGGGGATGTCTTCATTTTCAGCAGGAGTTACAGATGCGGAACTCTCAGGTATTGGACCCGTATTCTGCTGAGTTTCCTGTGCCGTAGATGCAAATAACGGTGCAGGTGTATCCTCAGGATGCGGAGATAGCACTGCTGGATTCTGCCCATCGTTTTCCAATGCTATTGCGCCAACTTTCTGAGTGACGTTAGATTCGTTAGGTGAAGCAGCGTTGACTGATGGTTCAGAAGTTGAACCCTCGGTCTTAGAACTGCTCGGTGAAGGAGTGAGGGTTTCTTCTACGATGCTGTCTTCAATGTGTAGCCCTGGCGTTTCGTTTTGCACATTTTTTTCCTTATTTTCTGTATCCGTGTTTCTTGTGCCAGCATTTGAATCCTCAACTAGAACTCCAGACGACCCAACATCTTCAAATCCGTCATCTTCGCCGGCATTGGAATTTTCGGGAGCCCTAGATTGGGATTCCGTAATGGATTCTTGTCCAAATTCCCCAGCATGTTCGCTATAATCAACACCGGATTCATGGTCCTTGGGTATATCAAATGCGCCTTGGGCGAGCAGTCTTTCGCGCTCATCATCACGTTGTCGGATGTACTCCTCACTACCGACCTCGTTCAATAACCCCATGTTGCTACAATGGAGCAGCTCCGCCATCAATTCGCAAGTTTTGAAACGATCAAAACCCAAAGGCTCAATCTTAGAACCCCAAGAAGACTTGAGTTGTCCACGGTCCACTATCATAGCCTGGCCATCCACAATTGCCGAGTGCTTCGAACTGACAATCAAGGCCATGAAATCTGGAATATGGGTCGAAAATTGGCGAAGAAGAGTTCCCAGGTAGATAGGGTCATATATACTTGGAGGGGATTCTGGGCCACCGGCCGTTTCAGGGTCGTAATCGGAATTATTCTTGCGGATGACTTCAATGACGATGCCGACTCCCACGGTAAGCGAGTTTCCTCCTTGTAACATGTACTGGATAAGCTCCTCCACACACGGAGCTGAAACTAGCTGTCGAGTAAGGCTGTTGGGACCAATACAAGACTGCTCGTTTTGGGTTGCATTCGCAGAAATTGTGATGATGGCTTTGAGAAAATCGCCTGCGGAAGTTTGTACTGAAGTGGTGTGATCAGATGACAGGTATGAAAGAAGGATGGAAATAAGGTCCTCATTCTTAAGCCACTGTAAGGGTAACGTTAGCACATGAAATTGAGCATTAGAAGAGTCGCACTTACATCCACAATGCCCTGACCACCTTCAACCTTCTCTAGACTGATGATCTTCAAGAGTAAATCCATGACCATTGGATTGTCCACATGCTGAAGGATTGCAGGGACAATGCCTTTTAATGACTTGAAAAATTCCAGCATTTCTTCTGTCTTCTTGTCGAACAAGACCTCGTTGACTTTTGTGAAATAGCCCGCCTGGAGTGAGTCCAAAGGTGCCGGTCGCTTCATAAAATCCCAGAAATCTCGCAAATAGGCCTCGTTGAGCATGATTGATTCTAGAATAGACCAAGTTTCTGAGGACAAGATCTCGCATGCAATGTATGCAAACTTTGAACGTTGCTTCTCGGCCTTTTCGAGGTCTTCTGGGTCTAGAACTTCGTTCTTCTCTTTCTCTTCACTCGTCTCATTGCCATGTTCGACGGATGGCGCCGGATCGTTTCCGTCATCTTCTTCTTCCTCCTCTTCATTGATAAGTGGCGGGGCAATCACATACTCCATCAATCGTTTCAAGATATGGTCTTCGCGTAAATATTCGATGAGTTTCGTATTGTGCTGTTTGAGCTCCGAGATGAGCTCGGCCTCATCCAACAACTCCTCCAAGCTGACATCGGGCTTGTCTAGTAGCGTGTCGACTGTGGAAATGTTTGCATACCCCCCGAATCGCCAAAACATCTTGAATTATGTGACAGGTCGGAACGGGAAAGTAAAATCATGGACGTGAGGGTGCAGGGTATCTCGTGCGAGAATTCTTTATTGAATAATTTCCCCCTCTTGTAGTGTCGTGTCGTGTTAACAGATCGTAATGCGGCTATCTATGCGCGCTTTCGGACGGATGCAAAATAATCTAGCGTACGTGTCTTGTGGAGATAGTGGTACAAGATGTTTCAATGATGGTGGAAGTATTACGTCGTATTCTCTTCGTTAATCGTAGCAGGACAGAATGAGGGAAATGAAAGGTAGGATCCGAGCGACCGCGCGCTGCATAGAACAGTCAGTGGTGGTCTCATTCGTGGACAGTTGGAAGTGCCACAAGACAAAAACAGTAGCGATAGGAAAACTGTATTTGCTGACTACTTTTTTGCAATATCAAGGTAAAAAGTGTAAGCGAGGGGGTTCGTACCGTCGGACGTCAAGAGAGCGACGATGAAGGATTAGAGTACACGACTAGGGATGTCGGGAAAGAATCAGACGCAGGCCCGCTCGAGTAGCATTTATCGTCGCCTTTGATGGTGTTGTGTGACGAAGCCAACAGATCTAGATTAGACAACGAGAATGTAAGTATAATATAGGTAGTTCTGAAGGATGATGATGGGTTGAAGATAGGCGTGTGGTGGTCGTATGGGCGGGGGGGAAGTACCGAGTGAGCAGCGGTTGACGAGGAGGGATCACAATTAGGAATATCGGATCACGCAAGACGAGGGCTGCCAGACACCAAACAGAGGCCGATGGATGAATGCGATCGGCGGCGGGGTAAGATAAAAACAAAGAGGAAAGACTTGGATATAACCGACCTCTGGTGGCTGGCAGAGATTATTTGCCTGTTGTGACTTGTGGAGGGAGACAATAATATTCAGCAGCAGTCGCATTCATTAACAACGAAGAACTAGCGGCAGGAGCGACGGTAGCGTGTTAAGCGGGTTCTGGAAGGGCCTGCTGGCTCTTATTATTATTACTATTACAGTTTACTGCCTGTTATTTGGCTTGCATGCATTTTCTATCTATCAAGCATATTATTATATCCAATAATTACCATCAAATGCTCACCCCATATACCATCGATACCGAGCATGAGACTGAGGACAGGCGGCGGCTTGCGCATACGGCGGATACAGTCATTATTCATCAGGCTGATGCCCAATATGGATACTAACTAATAGGCTCGGAGATCCGGTCCCGAGCGACGCAGGGTTATTGTCGTACTGGAGTTGGTCACATGGCGACTCAATGAAACAATCGTAATAATGCCCGGCTCAATAATTGGCGGTAGATCCAGGTTTGCTTTCGTTCACTGAAATGATCATTGAGGCCAATCAGGTGGCCCGAGAGCCTGAGGCCCTAAACAGGCACTAGCCACTAACTGTGCTTAGCCGCAGTCTGACGTCGGTACAGCACGAGGAGCAGAGGACCACAGGTTAGCTGCCTGGTCTTCTGTGCACTGTACACTGCACACGTCCTAGAGACATCCGTCTTAACAGCCTTGGTTCCTTAGCATCACCTAGCCCAGGGAAGCTGCAGCGCTTGGTCAACCTACCAAAGGCTATACGTCAGCTGACTGCACGACTGTACCCCTCCCAGCGACGTGGCGATCCAGCGATAACAACCAGTGTCACTACCGCTAACGAAACATCCCAAACATCCCACGGCTGGAGTCGCCTCGAGGGCGACCTCTTAGTCGGACATTATGAACCGAATATTTGGCTCAAAGAATACGGCTCCCAAGCCAACCCTTGATTCAGCTATCTCAAATGTTGGTCCTTCTTTTCTTCATCATCAAAGCTTCCTCGCCAACCCCGCGCGCATCAGCATAGCTAACGGCTATCTTTCTGACAGGTTGATAATCGGGTGTCAAGCATCGATGTCAAGCTCGCAGCCCTAAACTCAGAGCTGTCCACATACCAATCGCGGCTGGCGAAAATGCGCGATGGACCTGGCAAGAACGCGCTGCGGCAAAAAGCCCTCAAGGTGTTGCAGAGGAGGAAGCAATACGAGGCGCAACGCGATCAACTGTCGCAACAGTCGTGGAATATGGAGCAGGCCAACATGATGCAGGATAACCTCAAGAACGTGATGACGACTGTGGATGCGATGAAAACGACGACAAAGACGCTCAAGAAACAGTACGGCAAGATCGACATTGACAAGATCGAGCGGATGCAGGATGAGATGGCTGATCTGATGGAGATGGGGAATGAAATTAACGAAAGTATCTCGCGTGCCTATGATATCCCCGAAGACGTGGATGAGGCTGAACTGGACGCCGAGTTGGAGGCTCTAGGGGAGGAGACTATGTTTGAGAGTCAACTTGGCGAGGAGGCGATGCCGAGCTTCATGCAGGATGAGGTCGCGCCACCAACGTTTATTGATGAGCCTCCTGAGCAAGGCAAGGTCAAAGAAGCTGCTGGCGGGGTAGGCTAACATAAGTTTTTTTTACAAGAATGCCGTAGTACCTCGTTCATTGATACCTTGATTTTAACTAAACAACAAACGACTTTCGATTCTTCTATCATCAATAGCATTGATTCATCTAGATACATTTCCTCCTGTGTGGACTTTATTTCATATCCTAGAAGCGATGTCTATGCCAGGCCCAGTCCAACCAATACCAACAATGCGATGTTCATAACAGTGATGACCAGCCACACGAGAAATGCCAGCACAGAGACAGGCCAGCTGTTCCGCATCTTGACGACTTCAGACTGGGGAGTCTGTTCAGTCTCATCAGCTTGGGTCCTGGACTGCCCGACGGTCATAAATTTATTGCGGCAAGTAAAATAGACGAGCGGCGCGGTTACGAATGGAAGGATGACACTCAAAACGACTTGAGACGCTGTCAAAGCTGTGTTCAGCCCTTCTCTCCCAATAGCAGCAGCAATGATCACGCTGGGAACAATACTGATTGAACGAGTCAGCAGTCGACGAATCCATGGCCGACATGTCCATTTGATCATGCCCTCACTGATCATCTGTCCCGCGATGGTACAAACAATCCCTGCAGACAGGCCCGAAAGGAGCAAAGCCAGGCCAAATATAGTCCCTGCCGCAGGTGCGATAGACTGTGACAACAGTTGATAGATGCCAAACAGGTCGGCATTGGCGGCTCCGGGTGTTCCGTAAAGCGCTGCTGCAGCCACAATGAGGATAGCACTATTGACAAAGAGGGCGAACGTGAAAAGTGACAGTGTAAGTTCCACAATCGAATACTTCATGCAACTGCGTATGGCCTGAATCGAGGGTCGATATGGTGTGTCCTCGTCACCGGCTGCGGGATCTACATGGGCTTTTCCAGCATCATATTCTCTGAGCCGAGGTTGGACGGTACCACTTCCCAAAAATAAAGAGTGAGGCATAACTGTCGCTCCTAGAATGCCGCAACTTTGGTAGATGCTATTACAACAATGAGCCACCGTTGAATATCCCTTTGTATGATAGTTGTGTATTGCTTGTACTCACCCTGACCCTTGTACGACGGCTGCAGACGGAAGGTAGCCTCGAAAAACCATGCCAACAGATTGCTCCTTGATCAGGGAAAGCTGGATACAAAAGCAGATCACGACCCCAATCACGAGAAACATCACGAAGAACTCAAAAGCCCGAAGGCCCCACATCGCTCCATGAGGTCGGTAGAATATCAGAAGAATTAGCACATCGACCAGGGAAATAACGCACCCAGCCACTAGAGGGACCTTTAACAAGAGATTCAGTGAAATGGCCGAACCAATCACCTAAGAAAGGTTAGTAATGCACTAAGTAGGCTCACACGAGAAATGATCACGAAGTACCTCTGCAATATCAGTAGCGACAATAGCAGACTCGGCTAGTATATAGAGAGCCATGTTCATCCATTTCGGAAGATGTTCTCTGCAGTTTTCGGCAAGACTAAGGCCCGTCACTGTGCCTAGCTTAATACACAGGGACTGTAGAAAAACGGCGAAGAGATTGGACATCAGGACCACGAAGAGAAGAGCATATCTGCTCTCTGCACCAGCTGCAGCATCGGTGGCGTAATTACCAGGGTCTATGTAGGCGACGGCAATCAGGAAGCCTGGTCCAATAAAGGAAGCAAATTTGATGAGGGGGCGAAGGAAGCGAGGAATTGAGAATTCAAACGTCAAGACTTTGGCCTGACGATGCGACTGGTTAACCACAGGGGCAGTCACATTGAATTCGTCCCCCTTCCCGCCCTGGATCGGGGGTGCAGTGTCTTCGCGGGGTGGTGTCATCTCTAGCTGGGTCGGTCTGTCTTGACAGTCTGAGTTTTGGAGCGTATGGTCTCTTTGCTCCCGTCGATTAGTGATGCCATTGAGGTCCTGCCTTGTGGTCTCTTCGGCACTCAGCGACGGCGGGCTTTGGTTCCATCCGGGATTGTCGAGGATGTCGTCTGTTCTAGATGTCTGATTCATGGTATTCCGATATAGCACAGCACACGGCGTAGATAATTAAGTAGAACGAAGCTTGGGCGCGTGCTTACAGGTCTGCAGAGTGGTTATATAGTTGTTGAACGAGATACCACAGGGCCTAGGCGACAATTTGCATGAGTGGCCAGCTTTAAGTTTGCGGGCAAATCCCCCGCCCGAATCCACCCGCAAGTCACGATGAGACATTACCGGGCCGGTATACACCGCCATTGTTGTTTACAGAGACAGTCGTCATCGTGAGGACCTTGGTACCCCTCTTTTCTAATCGGCTGCGTTGCGAATATGCCGGACACTCAGATTCCGGAAGCGTCCAGGAATCTTCAGTGCCGTCGATGGCCAATCGTGAGCGACAAGGCATGTATGATTACAGCGCGCAGGAAACAAGGGAATTTATGGTGTCGGTGCATATCGATATTTAAATCGCCAAAATTTAACACTCGACGAGCTTGTGACATTCTCAGGTCCATTGTGTTGTCAGATACATGTCGTTGTCAGTGACATCCGCAGCACTGTTGAAGAATTTCCGAATCAATAATCTTATTGATGCCGAGATCCATATCTCATGTGACTTCGTGACGCGTCTATCGTCTTATTCCTGGCCAAGGGCAGATTATTAGGTTGGTTAGGCATCTCAGCATTGCATGCTCAGCACCTGATTACTGGATGCAGCAATCTGCAGCTGTCTTGCCTTGGAACAGCAACATGATCTCTCATCACTTGCGAATAGAATAATACGTATCTTAATTGGTCAATTGGTGTCCAACCAAGCCACTGACCAGGATTACAGAGAGTTGCATATCGATGATCCCAATAGCTCAGTCAAGTCTCTGAGCAACAGCAAAAAAAATAATAATGATGATGTTATTATTATTTCTGCTTCGCTGTTTGTTTAATTGTTATGATTGTGGGTAAGCCAAGGGTTATTAATCAATAACAGCAATATTAAATAATCGTGGTATTATAGATGGAGCATGCACTTCACTGTTGATGTTGACTCCTGTCCTGACCTGGACAACCATAATACAGATGCAATAAATGGAGCAGCATTTCTGAAAGACAAGACAATGAAGCATCAGAGCTGCCGAATCACTGGCGCCAGGAGCAGTGGACAAGCGTAGGAATAATAATTAAGATTTAGATGAGGTGGTAGTCTAATAAATAGAAATACTCCGTAGAAGCCGTTGTTATCGGCTTTTTATCGATACGATGTGCAGCCCGGTTGCCCCCAACAACTCCTCCCCACCTCTGTTTACGCGCATGGGGCCGGACGTTTCAACTGGCCACTCGCAGCTGCTGGGCGCCAACCGGAGCTCGTCTACGCTTTATTATTATTATTGCTATGCCTGCCTGCAAAGACCGTGAATAATAATAATAATAATAATAGTGGGCTATAATAACTTTGACGTCTCTAGTCACTGGCCAGCTCCGCTGCGGCCTTTGGTTATCCTTCTTCATTGCTTCCATTCTTGTTTCCTTCTCGCCGGTGATGGTCTTTTCTCTTCCAGCCTCTTTTCTTTCTTGATTGCTTCTTATTTTCGCTTCTCTTCGTTTGATTCCTTTCTCGAGCTCGTGTGAGCTCTTGCTGTGTCTTTTGCTTTTGTGTCGTGATTTGATTCTTCGTCAAGGGACTTGATTGTTTGTGCAGCCACGAGCAACGATCAGAAGTATGAATCCTACCCCCTAGAGAAACATATATCTGACTAGTATCGTGCAGCTTGATCTTTCTAGTGACGCGTCATGGCTCTGTACACCCAATCCCCAGCCATCTTTGACGATGCCAATCGGCCGGCATCTTCGAAACCATCAATGCTACGCGCAATTCTACCATCGAGAGGACATAAGAGATCCCCATCCGCTGGGGATGCTCTCCTGGCACGTTCCAAACCAGTGACAGCAGATCCTTTTTCTGGATTTCTGCCGGCAGACCATCCGCATGCTCAACCATTGGGGGAAAGAGCACATAATCGGGATGCCGCAGGTGGCTCTCGTCCTCAACGCAAAGGGGAATGGTTGCACCAGAAGACGAAGAGCTCGGTTTCCCTCAAGGGTCTGATCGGGGACCGCGAGAAGAAGGACCACCATTCGACCGATGAAGGGAGCTTGGGAAGGACGATGAAAAAGGTCAAGTCTTCAACTAGCTTGTCAGCTCTCTTGAAGAGATCTCAACGTGGGCGAAAGGGGGAAATAGTGAGTGAACCAAAGAATAAAGAGAATCAGCGACCGAAATCTGAGGTTACCACTCCCATTTGGGCTCAATTTGCTACCCAGCCACTCGAGGATACACCAGGCGGCGTATCTGCGCCTGAAAATGGCCGGTCGTTGGAAGAGGAAGTGTTACTATATACGCCAAAACAATACTCACCATCCAAGCAGCGGAACTTCTACGATTACCATCAGCCTACTCTAGCTCAAAAACCACGACCAAAATCAGATTACATTTCGTCTGGTACAACGAAAATGCGGGAAATGTTGGGGCAAATCCAGCGCATGCCATCTGATAAACAAAGTAACCCAGAGAAGTATTCTCAGAACCATGTCTCTTCGGATGTTCGTTCTAGCCAGGATTCAAAAAGAAACTCTAGCCGAGTCATGGCTGCTGTTTCCGCTCTCAATGCTAAGGAAACTGAAAACCGAAAGTCTGTTGATTCCAAGCAAATTGAAAATGAATTTGAAAAGCTTTTGGTGAGCATTGATTTTGCATTTAAAAGAAAGTGTTAAATAACTAACCAATAGCTAGGATGCACGGAACATCCCTCAAAACATGCGTGACAAGATGCGAGCATTGGACACTAGCATCAAAGCCGACTTCATACAGAAAAACCGGACTGAGAGCTCTTGCCCTAATTCAGCTACATCAAGCACTTTCGATAGTGCTGGTCGCCGTGGTAGGAAGGATGCCGGTACAAATTCGTCCCATGGCCGCGATAAGAGCGCTCGTTCTCGGTCGAGGGGTCGATCGCCTTTCAGCATGTCAAGAGGCGACCTGTCTCCGTCTAAGAAACATCAGAAATCGGACAGCACTAGCTCTACCAAACGTCCAAAATCTATCGAACTTGCACGCCCTTACTCATCCATGCTGCCAGGAGCGTCCGCTTCGGTCACGTCTCTGCAAGCTGCGGCCCACACAGACACATCTGCCGACCCAGCCGATTTCATCCATTATCTGAGGGAAGTTCAAAAGCCAGAGCTGGTTGAAGTCGGCAAGCTTCACAAACTTCGATTGCTTCTTAGAAACGAAACCGTCTCTTGGGTTGATTCGTTCATTGCGGACAACGGTATGGATGAGGTTATCCAGCTTCTCTACCGTATCATGGCCGTTGAATGGAGGTATGAATAGTGTGCTCATAGTAAATGAACGTTACTGACTCTTTCTTGCAGAGAGGACCATGAGGACACCTTGCTTCATGAAACTTTACTTTGCCTGAAAGCTCTCTGCACAACCTCGCTAGCACTGCAGAGGCTGACCCTAGTTGCGAAGAATCTTTTCCCAGCGCTGCTGAGCATGCTGTTTGATGACGAAAAGAAGGGACCAAGCGAATTTACTACTCGAGGAATTATCATCAGCCTTCTTTTTACCTACCTCTCGACTGCATCCACACAGGCAATGTCGGAATGCGCATCCGAAATACTCACCTATCTGCGCGATCCTTGCCCAGAGACCCAGCAAGTTGATTTCATTGCTAATATCTATCAGCCTCGACCATACCGTGTGTGGAGTAAGGAAGTAACTAATGTAACCAAGGAAGTGTTTTGGATCTTTCTGCACCATTTGAATGTCATTCCAATTGCCTCTAGGGATGACAGTATCATAGACCAGGAACAGGACTATGTCAAGAGACATTTTCCCGTACCGCGCCCCCCGGTTCCTGCGGCGCCTTATGTTGGTGGGGTGGAATGGGATGCCACCAACTACCTCGCCGCACATCTTGATCTGATGAACGGTCTTATTGCATGTCAACCTACTCGGGAGCAGCGAAACACTCTGCGCGAAGAGTTGCGCGCTTCAGGCTTTGAAAAAGTCATGGGCGGCAGCATGCGAACCTGCAAGGAAAAGTTCTATGGCGCCGTACACGACTGCTTGAAAACGTGGGTCTCCGCTGCTCGCGAGGATGGCTGGGATTATCGCTTTGTTCGTGAAGGCCCTGAGCCTGGTTCTCCTGCCAAGTCTCCGACCAAAAGTCCACAAAAGAAGAGAGTCGAGGAACCTCCAAAAATCGCACTTGCCATAGACTTGGAAAAAAAGGCTCCTGCAAAGGAGGCTGATCTAGATGGATGGATCTAGAGCCCGGTGATATCACTAACGAATTTTCTTTCTTTCTTTGTGTTTTTATTTCTCATTACAATTGGCGTTGGAGGAATGGCGTTACAGGCTTGAAGCTCATCCATATGCATACGCTGCCACAGCCTGACTTGACTGCTTGTGTGGTGGTATTCACGAATGATTTGATTAGGGTTTGATTTGCGTAATTGTCTTCCTGTTTGCAGGACTGAATAACAGCATGACCACATAATGGAGTACAATGATGTTAAGAATGAATTCATGAAGCTTTTCTGTTCTTTTTATTTTTGACTCTTTTCTAAATAGTACGTTTATGAGTATTGGAGTAATCGCCCAGAAGGGTTAAGCTTGGTGCGGAGCTAGACTGCGGAGGTAATTTGACTGACAACGGGATTTGCAGACTGTTCAAAAATACCAGTTGACAGCCAGGACCAGCGCCAATCCCCATCACAATAGAGCAGAGTCGCAATGGCAATCTCTCGGCGGGTTCTTTCAATGACCTTTTTTGCGACGCGACGCAGTTGTCCGCAGGCCTCATACTATCTTCCACTTGCGCAGTCCTCCACTTCCTGCGCCTGTCGCCACCCAGCGTCTTTACAAGTATCAACGTTTTCCAAGGTCAGTTCACATTTATCGAGATCAATAAAGAATCAAAACTATAAAGGTCGGCGAATTAACATGTAGATAGAATAATGTCCTTCACTCGAGACTAGGGCGACCTTCACTTTCCTTACGAGCCTTTTCTTCCACACATTTGACAAACTCATCGTCACCGTTTCGATTAAGTTCCACTGAGAGACATGGCAACACAAGAGATGCACCATCTCCACATGGGAAATATGCTGAAGATCTCCCTGTAGAGGAGGAGGAGGAGTATTACAGCCCGCACCAGCCCAAGAGGCAATGGCCACCGAACATGTCCAAACTTTCGCCAAAGCACCAACTCCGACTAGAGCGCAAATACAGACGTCGAGCAGCACTCAAGTATGCACGGCCAAGATGGGTGAAGGCTACGAAGCTCATTCAATGGGGTGTTATTATCTGTTAGTTCAACCCTTTGATGACTTGGATTAGCGTGGCAGTTTCATTAACGAATTGGCAGTCGTTGTTATATACTCAGTGCTCTTTATGAAATGGGACAAAGAAGGTGAAGAGCATCCTTTTGAGAATGTGAGTGCAGCGCCGGGTTTCTATTCGAATTCGCAGGTACTGACGTGGTGTTTAGTTCCGCAAAGAGTTCTTCGGCATGTTCAACTCCATCATCTCGACTCCTAAACCGCCAGGCAGGAAAACGGATAACCAAGAATCAAAATAATGGCGATACATAATATCAATTGGGAACAAGCACTTGTGGGATTGTGATTGTGATTGTTAGAGCGCCAGCATCTACCATGTAAACCAACACCGTCACTATACTAATAGCCACATACATACCAAGGTCCAGCGCAAGCGCCGGACTTCTTGTGACAGACAAGATGCTCCTAAGCTCCCTTAGATCGTAACGGTGTCGCTCTCTCCATTTACCGAGATGCTTTCACATGCTTCGCGTTCCCGAATCCGCATCGAGAGAGTCACGTGGCGGGACTCTGCGGGACGGAAAAACAATGATACGGATGCCTCGGCTTTTTTTGCAGCGGCGTCCAGCGTTCACGAGGCATCGATGATATAATGCGCCAGCCCGGCTAAGACGAGATCCGACACATACAAGAAGGAATCTCCGAGCACCGTATTCCTCTTTCCTCTTTCTTTTCGCATCGTCTTTGCTCCTATCCTTTGCATCTATCCATCCTGCACCGTTTCGCGTTTTTTATATATCCAGCATGTCTCAAGGTAATTCCAACGTTATGACCCACACTAACTCTGCTCCTCCGCTGACATGTGAACCGCTCCTAGCCGCAGCTCAACAACGCCTTACCCAGGTGTCTTCACACCTCTCTGGCTCGAGATCGAGCAGTATCACCGATAAGCACCCAGATGATATTGTCGTAACTGCCGCGCTCCGAACCCCCATCACCAAGGGTGGCAAGGGTGGATTCAAAGACACTGCTGCTGCCGACTTGCTTGCTGGTGCTTTCAAGGGCCTCATCAGCCGCAGCGGAATCGATCCCAGCCTCGTTGAAGATATTGCCGTCGGCTCCGTTCTTCCTCCAGGAGGTGGTGCCACCGAGTTCCGTGCTGCCGCCCTTGTTGCTGGCTTCCCAGAGACTGCCGCTGTGCGGAGCTTGAACAGACAATGCTCCAGTGGCCTGCAAGCCGTTGTCGACATTG
The DNA here is from genome assembly GCF_021365285.1 of Talaromyces proteolyticus. Taxonomy (NCBI): domain Eukaryota; kingdom Fungi; phylum Ascomycota; class Eurotiomycetes; order Eurotiales; family Trichocomaceae; genus Talaromyces; species Talaromyces proteolyticus. Next base: position 1,624,888 of record NW_025764282.1, on the reverse strand, counting down.
CCAATGCGATTAAGGCAGGTGTGATTGATGTCGGTGTCGGTGCCGGCGTCGAGAGCATGAGTCTTCAATATGGGTATGTCTCTGCCTTGCTTCTCTCTTATTGTCCACATTGCTAACTGATATTCCAAGTCCCGGTGCCGTCACCGAATTCTCCGAGCTTCTAGAAAACCACATGGAGGCTGCAAACTGCAAAGTGCCCATGGGTGTCCTCTCCGAACAGATGGCCAAAGACCGCAACGTTACTCGTGTTGAGCAAGACGCCTTTGCTGCCTCCTCATACCAAAAGGCCCTCGCAGCCCAGAAAGCCGGTCTCTTCGACGAGGAAATCCTCCCTCTTGAGGTCAAGTGGACCGACCCCAAGACTGATGAGGAGAAGACGATCACCGTCAAGGCCGACGACGGTGTCCGACCTGGCATCACTGCCGAGTCGCTTGGCAAGATCAAGCCTGCTTTCGCCAAAGACGGTAGTATTCATGCGGGTAACGCCTCTCAAGTTTCCGACGGAGCCGCCGCTGTTCTTCTCATGAAGCGTTCCACTGCCGAAAAGCTTGGCCAGAAGATCATTGGTAAATATGTCACAGCCAGCGTTGTCGGTGTCAAGCCTCTGCTCATGGGCATTGGACCCTGGAAGGCCATCCCTGTTGCTCTTGAAAAGGCAGGTCTGTCTAAGGATGATGTTGACATCTATGAAATCAACGAGGCCTTCGCATCTCAATGTGTTTGGTGTGTTAAGGAACTCGGTCTCCCTCTGGAGAAGGTCAACCCCAAGGGCGGTGCCATTGCCTTTGGACATCCTCTTGGATGCACTGGTGCCCGTCAAGTCAGCACTCTGTTCACTGAACTCAAGCGCACAAACAAAAAGATTGGTGTGACCAGTATGTGTGTCGGAACTGGTATGGGCATGGCTGCCGTTTGGGTTGCAGAGTAAAGATATCCTCGCTTTCTGTTCACCAAAATTAAGAGCTTTTCGGACGATGTTCCCCATTTATGACCTTGATATCTTCTATATCTCCGTTATTTCGTGATGTGTATAGTATTTTATATTATTTCGAGCCTACGTTAGCTCAGTAGGCATGATATCAACGATACCAATTGATCTCTAAACTCTTTCCATATCTAAAGCCAATATATATAGAACACATTTTGTATATATTGTAAGTGTTTACTTATTTCATACATATGTATTGCGCAGTGGTCCTCTACAGGCCGAGTCTTAGGGTTGGAAAGGAATTCATCTTGAAAAACATGGCGAAGAGGTGTCGTATCAAAACCTGTTTTCGAGACCGAGGCTATTGCTACATTTACGTCAAACTATTCAGATTTTCTTGCATAGTATCAAGCTTTATAGGGTTATCTATTCGGATGTCCGGCTGGCTCCTCCATGATGCCTCCTTTATCAGGCACTTCAAGATAACCCTCGGATGTCTTCCAGAGCCCACGCAATTAATGCGGGGGACACAGAAAACTAGATTGTCGGGTGGTCTGATAATCTAATCAGTAGTTGATTTCGGCGAGCCGACCTGGTGTATTAATGTGGATCTTGGGTTGTGTCGTTGTGGAGTTTGCTATCACAAGTCTCAAGAGCTAAACCGCCGGTGAAGCCCGGTATACCCCGGCACAGCTAATCTTACCCACGGGTCCGCATGGGGTCCATAAGCTAGATATCGATAAAGATGACATGGTGCAACAGCTAGTTAACAATCAGTTCAAGCTCGATCGCTATTATAATCATGGCACGCGCCACGACGCACGAATCACTTTGACACCCATGCATGCAAAGCGAGCCTGGGGTTGTTTGTAAATCGACCGAACCTCCTGGGAAACTAACAAGCAAAAAAGATTAACATGGCCGAAAAATTTGTCTCAGATGATATGGCCGCCCCGGTCAAGGAGGCGTCTGTCATGGACGCTGATGAGCTGCGACTGGCTCAGATGGGTACGGCTACAGCCCCAGTTTAATGACTGTCGTGTGCTAACTACCAGATTGAAGGTCATACCCAAGAGCTCAAGCGTCATTTCAACATCTTGTCTCTGATTGGCCTTGCTTCGACAACAACAATCTCATGGACTGGCCTCGGACTGAGTATTGTCACGGAAATAAATGCTGGTGGACCGAGTGCCATCATATATGGCTTCATTCTTGTCACGATCCTCCAGTCTTTCTTAGGCGCCTCCCTCGCCGAGTTTGTGTCCAGCTACCCAACCGAAGGAGGCATGTACCACTGGATTGCTGCCGTTGCTCCTAGGAGGTCGAGTGCATTCTTGAGTTTCATTACCGGTTGGCTGACAGTCTGCGGCTGTGAGTGAGAAAGGGGGGGATTGAAAGGGGAAAAAAACTGACTATACTGATTATATCGCCAGGGATCTTCACCACAGCCTCAACCAATCTAATTTTTGCCCAAGTTGGTATGTGATTACCAAATTTCTGACCCGTCTCTCAAGATATTTCTGCTAATGAAGGTATAGTCCAAGCGCTGTATGCTCTCTATCACCCGGACCTGGTGATCAAGAACTGGCAGACTTTCATCATATATCAGATTCTCAACCTGATGACAGCTGCGGTGGTTTTGTTTGGCAACAAGATTATTCCAGCATTAAATAGATTCTCCCTATTCTACCTCCAAATCGGCTGGCTCGTCGTTCTCGTCACGGTAGTTGCGTGCGCCCCGACACATCAAACCAATGAATTCGTTTTCAGAAACTGGATCAACAACACTGGCTGGGAGAATAACGTCATCTGTTTCATCACTGGTCTTGTCAATCCCTTGTACAGTCTGGGGGGCCTTGACGGAGTTACCCATATCACTGAAGAGATGCCTAATGTAAGTGATATAAAAGCTTTAGCTCGATGACACCGATTGATTATCATCTAGCCCTCCCGAAATGCGCCCCTCGCCATTGCCATCACCCTGACCATCGCATTTGGAACAGGTGTGACGTATCTCATCACGCTGATGTTCAGTGTTCAAGACTACGCGGCTCTGTCGACTACAAACACCGGTCTGCCCCTTGCCGAGCTCTTTCACCAGGTCACTCAGTCGGCCGGCGGTGCTTTCGGCCTGACATTCATTCTATTCATCGCTCTCGGGCCTTGCGTCATCTCGTCCCAATTGTCGACTTCGCGAGTTCTTTGGGCCTTTGCTCGTGACGGTGCCATGCCATTCTCCGATATTTGGGCCCGTGTCAGCAAGCGTTTTGGCATCCCATTCAACGCACAACTATTAGTCGCCGCCGCGAATGCAGCGTTGGGTTGTATCTACCTCGGCAGTAGCACGGCATTCAATAGCATGCTTGGTGCAGCCGTCACGATCAACAATGTTGCATACTTGATCCCCATAGCTACGAATATGCTTACTGGTAGGGCTAATATGCACAAGGGTGTTTTCCACATGGGCAAATGGGGCTGGCTTGTGAACGGCGTGACTGTGGCTTGGCTTCTCTTTGCTATCATCTTCTTTAGTTTCCCGTACAGCATGCCCGTCACAGTGCAGAATATGAACTACACATGTGTTGTGGTTGGAGGGCTACCCATTCTCATATTGATATGGTGGTTTGTGGGTAGCAAGAAGTATAAGGACAAGATAGCCCGGGCAAAGGAGGATTAAAATGCTTCTAGCTGTAGCAAATGGCCAAATTATGCCTTAAAATGGCTGATGGAAAGTATGATATATATGATATTTTAGCAACATTTTAAAGGTTCACATACATATGTAGAGCTTCAAATGTTATAATAGAATTTCAAAATATAATCATGAATAACATAAATCTGCACATGTGGAGATTAACTCGATAATTGTAGGGTAGTTAATCTATAATAAAAAATATAACCCGTTCTTGAAGCTGAAATTTTGTGAGATCACTTGATTATTTTCAATATATTTTGGTCTCTTTATAAACTTCTTTACAGACATCTAAAGTATTTCGCAGTCTAATTCATAGCTACACATGTGGTAATATAGATAAAAACAATGTCAATTGATATCAAGACTATTTCGAAAGAACCCTATTAAGATATTAGTGCTTAGAGTCCCCCTCAATCTAGAATTTAAATTTGAACTAGACAACTTCCAAGATTAATTTAGAGCCTCTTCCCATTATCCACACCTCCCATGACTTTGTCTGCACCGTATTTTTCAAGTCACTCGGTTCAATCACTTTGATCGATCCTGTGTAGCCAAACTCAGCAAGAGCCGGACTGCCTCGAGCAAATCTATTGGTATTTGAAATTTTTGATAAATAAATTCGACAGTCACTCGCTCGTACCCTGCTTTCTTACCGCTCGCCCTCGACCAGATATCACAAATTTCTTGATAACTCAAGTAGCTTTTAGTATTATACCCCAGCAGCTTGATACCTGGAGCTTCATCTTCAATTAAAGCTCTCACAAATGGCCCTGTCGATTCGTTCGGATCGATGATTTGGCATCTTGGTATCTGCCTTGAAGGGTAGAAAATACTTGTATTTGCCATGTAATGGATCAAGCTTCGGGCTAAGCAATGCATTCGAGTTATACGCGCCCAGATAGATCAATGATGTCTTCTTGGCCAAATCGACGAGTTCATTTTCGATGTACTCGACAATGGCGTCTTTTGACTCTGCATGATCAGAGTGACACTTTCCGCAAGTCACTTTTGTCGTTGCCGGGAGCGCAGAATAGACGAAGCGTTCCAGTGTTGGTACTTGGGCTGCTACATCAGCAGCATTTTTGCCGTGGGTGAGCTCCGTTTCGTAGGCAACTTTGCTGGGGTCAGCAAGTTGTTCTCCTGTTGAATCTGCCTTGCTAGTTATCATTGCAGTCACAAAAGACAAGTAAATACCCCAGAAGTCGGTGTTCAAAAAGATGGCATTTGCATCTTGAAATGCTTTGTATAGCGTGCTGGAGTTAGAAAGATCCGCCTGTACAACTTCGGTACCCTGTGCTGCCAAGGCTTGAGCGGCCGAAGATGAAGGGTTGCGAGTTGTAATACGGACTTTCCAGTTGGGAGTTTGAGGAAGGTGTTTGCTACTGAGCCTCCTTGGTTTCCAGTAGCACCGACAACAACGATTAACTTCTGGTGTGAAGCAGCCATGACTTGTGTAAGATAGCAGCAGGGGAATAAGGTGATAGATGATTCCTTGGAAATAAGCTGGGAAGCTTTCCCATTCTTATATGTTTATATATCAAACGATGAAACTTGGCTTACATGTATCTAGACAATAGATAAGCATATAAATTATCTGACTTACAACCTGCTTTTGAAAGGATATATCATCATCTTTACTCGCAGTTCCAATACGGCTATTCCATAGTTACGACCCGGAATATTCGGGTAGGGCTTTCAGTAACCCTGTAAGCCACATAGTTAACTATCATGTGCAATCTGTAAGCCACGACACAAACCTGTAGCTCGAGACAAAGGTAATGCTTAATACTGCAAATACTTGCCTGATATCCATATTTTACGCAAAATAGCTATGTCCTCATCGAGGTGGATTAATTAGCTTGGAAATACCAAACATCTTAACGCCGAGGCTAATCCTCGCATACTGAAGCTTCAGTCATCGCTACTTTCTCTATGAGCTTTGGCTAACTACCAAGGATACGGTAGCAGGAGATATCGATCAATGGAAAAGACTACTACCAATACTCCCAGACGTACTCAAGATGGGGCCAGAAGAGTGCGGAAGCGTAGTCTCACCAACGCCCGCCGTGAGCAAAATCGACTTAATCAGAGAGCCTATCGTAAGTGCAATAATCTATTGTTGGTTCTCCCTCATACCCTAACCTAGAAACTAGGTCAAAGGCAGAGAGCAGTACAACGTCTTGATGGCTTACGTTCCTCAGGCTCGTCAGCCCAGTCGCCTGAACAGGGCCGACAGCCAATATATCAGTTAGCGGATGACACCGCAATTGCGAGAGATGTTGATGATGCTTCTAAGAACCGTCTAGTGACACCGTATTTATACCCTGAGCTGATATGGGAAGGAAGGGGAACCAATGATTCTTCCTTTGAAGACGATATTATTCCGCAAAATCAATTGTCATCGTCACCAGTTAACTTCGTTTTCACAGCACAAAGCAATTCCCAACTAGCCGATGAAGATGATTATATTCATGCAATCCTCTCTGACTGGCCACCTGCTGCTTGCCATTCTTTTTCGGGCACAAACTCAAGCATTTTTTGTGGTCTAGAAAATCTAGAAAGTCTTGAACCTCATATCAACTCAATTCCTAGCGGATCTTCTACATCGGACGAGACTATCAATCACCAAGAACAAAATGCATTATCCCCAAAAGTAACGAAAATTTCTCTGCTACAGGAAAACCCAAGTATCACATCTCTCCCTGAAGACATACACCCTTTGTCAGTCACCTCGCCGTCACAATCAGGGGCCAGATCAGAACTTCCTCCAGATGACAACCAGGGTAATAGAGATATACAGGATGAGATGTTTACAGTTGAAGGCTTTGATCTTAATAAAGTCATAGCCGCAGGAATTTAAATCATATTTTATGGACCTACCCCTTCTAAGGCTACACCATCTCCATCTCAGTTACCTGACCCATGGAGAGAATGTATTCACTTTTCACGAAGTCATATACTCCTAGCATGTGTTCATAATGCTCGAAGCATGGGGTTCGATGTTCAAGATCCAACAAAATTGCTCCATCGCCTTTCTACCGACCCATAACGCCGGCCGATGACCCAAAGAGACTTGCAGCTGTCGCGAGCCCATCGACCCCGGTATCTTAAGCCTACGCTATCACAAATGTTATGTCCACATCCGGCTTTTATGGATCTCATTCCGTTTCCCGTTTTCCGGGCTCGTGCCATTACCTTGTTGGCCATGCAGCCACATTTGATTAATTTGCAGGAGTTAAAGAATGATCTGGCTATTGAAAATGGACTTTCCTATTGGAGTACTGCGAGCAATGAGGCCAGAACCCCCATGGTTGGAGCTACACAAGGTCAACCATGGGATATGCACAGCTGGGAGGTAGCTCCGTGGTTCTTGTGCAAATGGCGCACGCTATTTGGAGGGGAGGATGGGGAGGTATGGAACCAGAGTCTGTGGTGGCAAAGGGCCAGGGGCCTGGTTACCAATGCATACACCCATTAATTACAACATCTCTGTTAATATAATTTTTATTTATCTATGAAGGTTGCGTTATTTATATTTTCTATTACAAGAAAGAGAATCAAAAAGCTATAGGAATGATGATACGCGTCGGGATGCCTATCATAACTAGCATCGAGCTTGAGTGCAAGCTTCACAAACTTGACGGCGTAATTCACATCAAGTTATATCCATTCATGTAATTTATTTGATCATTTGTATCCCATTGCTTTTCAAAATACGTAAACTCTACGTCCTCGTAGTCTTGCGCAGAGGCTTCGCCGGGTTTGCCGGGTCCTCCGAAATTTACCGATTTCAATGCGAAGTATGGCATAGACTCTCTGTGGATCAATGGTGAAATGTAAAAGAATATCCGATGTTAATATCAATAATTTTCCTAAGATGGGGAAATTATAGATATTTTGTAAGATGATTCAGGTTCGGACCCCGGCCTAGATGATTATACTTGTAACTTTCTTGGAGCCACAGAGACCAAATATCTCTTGTCTAGATACATGACTACTACTACTACTACTCCCACAAAATCACTCCATATTCATATAGATTGGAAATCAAGGGAAAGAAAACTACGTTGTTCCACCATCCTTATAGGTTCAATATTTACATTGCCTTCATCACATTCATTCACATACTGCCAGCAACATGCGACTCATCATCCGAAATCGTTCTGAGGAGGTAGCAAAGTACATTTGCGAATACATAACCAGTAAGTCTCAAGTACCTCTTTAGTTCGATCAAGTCTGATAGGTTGCAGAACGAATTAATATTTTTGCCCCAACGGCAGAACGTCCTTTTGTACTCGGACTGCCCACAGGAAGCAGCCCTTTGCCCATATACCATGCCTTGATAACGGCATATGAACAGGGAAGGGTATCATTTCGCAATGTTGTGACATTCAATATGGACGAGTATGTTGGTCTGGAACGAAACCACGCAGAGTCGTATCACTCCTTCATGTACACGAATTTCTTTAGGCACATTGATATCAACACGAAAAACATCAACATCCTTGACGGCAATGCAGCTAATCTAGCCGAAGAGTGTCTTGCATATGAGGCCAAGATCAAAGCTCTCGGCGGCATTGAGTTGTTCCTCGGAGGCGTGGGAAGTGATGGGCATATAGCATTCAATGAACCTGGCTCGAGCCTGGCCAGTCGTACTCGAGTCAAGTCCTTGGCTTATGAAACGATAGTTGCCAACGCGCGCTTCTTTAACGGCGATCTAAACTTGGTGCCGCGCATGGCCCTCACAGTCGGTGTGCAAACTATTATGGAGGCACGGGAGGTAATTATCATTGCAACGGGAACGGCAAAGTCGCTCGCTATTCAACAAGCAGTTGAGAGCGGCGTGAGTCACATGTGCACCCTGTCCTGTTTACAACTCCATCCATGCAGTACACTGGTGGTGGATGAGGATGCCACTCTAGAACTAAGAGTGAAAACAGTCAAAGTCAGTTTCTCAATTCCTAAAACGGCATTGTTACAAGACTGACTTTGCTTTTAGTACTTCAAGAGCGTGGAACGAACCATTTTACAGAAGGAGCTGGGGGTCTCAGCCCTCAGAACCCCTGACGAGACTCCTAATAATGCGTCAATATCGAAAGAGTTTCAAACAGGCGATCTAACCCCAGATAGCATGTCATCACGTATTGGTGAATTCAAGTTCTTAGCTGCTAGGTCGGCAACTATACCACTTGCGCTCACTTAATCGAGACTTTGTTCATGAGTCGCCCAGTCGTAGTACATCATTTGATGAAGGCTAGAATGGTCAAATATCTGCCATGACTGGTCCATATGAGCACCCATATCCAAATTCTCAAATGAATTATGCTGAAAATCTGCTGACACGGGTGTGTGCACACTGGCAAGGCTACCTTCCAATCGATTTATTAGTTTATCACAGAGGCTGGGTTTCGGCTTATTCATCTGCTTCAACATTTCGAGATGTATTCGTATGTTTGCAACATCTGGGTCACTATTAGTCGGCGATGCATTACCATGATAAGTACAATGGATAACTTACCGTCAGGCTCACCGGCCCCACCCTCAATACCTTGTACAACAATAAGTGCGGCCCAAGTTATCATGATCAAATCCCAATTGGCCCAAATGGAGTCATCATGTAAATGTAGCTTTAGTGTCGCTCGAGCTGAAAGGAGCAATTCATGTTGTTCCGTAGGTGTAGTACTGTTGGACCACAGATCACAGCCCCTCGCAGGGTGGTAGATAGATAAAACAACTAATCGATGTAATACGTATTGACGGAAAACAGCCCTCAACTCCTGCTCCGAGCCTTCCGAATCTTGACTAAACTCTACTAGCCATTCATCGAGTTGTCTAGCCCAATCCCTTATCACTGCGGCGTCGACAGGTGTAAATCTATTATCCAGATTCACAACCGCCGAGGTTTGGCCGGTAAAGCAAGACCAGATTGTCGGTAATCCTCGCCCGGTGAAATGGGTGAGTCCAGTATGCATCATACGAGATAGTCTATAAAGTTGGTCTCGATGTGACGTTTGCAGTCCCGGTAGAGGTGACTCAATCGGTATCACGGGACAAGATAGATGGAGAGAGGCATGTTCAAGGTCAATTATCTGAACTCCACTGAAGAGTTTGCGCCATTCCCGCGATGTCTCGTCAATATGCGCAGGACAATGTTCCAAAATGAGCCGATAGGCTATCGAAATCCAAACCCCTGTCTCGCGAACAATTGCCTCATTCAGGAGTCCAGCGAGCACAATACCAAGTACAGTTTGAAAGGCCCATTCTTCAGTATCCTGTGGTACCGTGCCGACTTCACTCCCGGGAACGCACAGCTGCGCGATTGCATTACAAAGGACAGCGAAGTAATGAGGCGCAATACCCTGCGTCTCCGAGGGTCCACGAGTGCTTGAGCAATACAAAATTGATGCCAGAAGTAGAGGCTGTGGCGCAGAAAATGTTTGCTTCCGGTGCATAAAATGCAGCCCTGGCATTCGTTCATGAAAACTGAAATGATCAGATCGAATTGACCTAGTCAAGCGGGTGTTTATCAACTTACGACAGCCAAAGGTCTTTAATGGTGCTCTTACGCCATATATATTGAGGAACTGAGCTGGGAGCACTTGACTGGAGCACCTCTGCTGCGTCCCATAGAGCACCTAAGCTGCTGAACTCCACCGAGAGCTCCTCGCCGTCATTGGATCCGCCGTCAAGAATTGCAGACTCAGGGAGGATCCCATCCGCTACAGAGATCCCAAGGCTATCCTCAATTACCTTCAATCTACGCAAAACATCCGTTTTAAAATCGACATCTTTGGTATCAGTCACAGCACCTGGTAGCGTTGCAGCATTTGCACGCGGCACAAAGATGCAAGGAAGGCCGGACCGGCGGCATCGACGGCATGCATCGTTACCTTCGATAATACATCTCATTTTCTGCCGTCTGCAATTAACTGCAAAACAAGGTGCCCATCAATATAAATTTCTTGCTCAGTCAATCTTGGGGATAGAAAGGCACTGACTACAAGCCTTCCGAGCCTTTTGCTCCACAGCGTGCTTCGCCGGCCGACCATGACGACTATCGCCATTTTCAACATGATCTCGTTGATGTGCGGACATGTCTGCTAAAAGGATTGAGCTTGCCGATTTTCAGTCAGCATCTCAGACTGTTGATGCTCTGCTGGAGAAGTTCACTTGGGGACAGAAATAACCCAGAAACGCTAATCCTAATACGGACTAATACAAAGGCAATTTCAACATCGTAATTTACGATCTGATTTTAATCCAACTTCATGATTACTGACTAATTACATGTAACAACAATTGACTGTGAACCAATTTCCTTCTCCCCAATTGGAAGTTGGCCAGTAGCCAACTAACTGGCCTCAGTTCGTAACACCATGTACGGAGTTCGTCCGATCTTGCCCGGAAAGCCCGGCTTGGACACGTCAGCCAGTATTGGAGAAGATCCCGTCAAAAAGACACACCAGAACAGCTTCTGATTTACGTACTGGAAGGTACAGAAGTTGCAGATGTTATTTGGGATAATCTGGCTAGTGCGTGCCTCCTCCCATCTTAGATCGGTCACGCTAACCCAACACTGAAAGTCCTGGGGGTGTCTTCGGTCTTGTTCGGCGTTCGTCGGCAATCTTTCACCGAACTTCGAGACGATGTTGTATCCGCGCCAAATCTCACGGCATGCAGTTGCAAATTTGCCAGAACTCGCATCATCTCTAAAGTAAGGGAGAGACCTTCTAGGTGATGACGGCAGGATGGTTGTTGGTAGCCTAATACTTCATTTGGCTTCTCAAAAGGGTGACTTTATCCTTCTCCCCGTCTCCCTTTCTCTTGACTGTTGTCGCCATCATCGGTCATGTTTCGAAGCGTATATGAGCGATCCAGCCTCCTAGCCCAGGCAGAACAAATTTCTCGCGGCTTTGATCTCAGCCCTGATCATGTTCGACGAGTGACTAGGCACTTTGTCCATCAACTGAGTAAGAACGTATTGATAAGGGTTCGTTCCGGTGTGGTGCTGATAACATTGCAGAAGATGGACTCGTTAATCGCCGAGCCTGGCAGCTACCGGCATATGTGGAAAGGGTACCAACAGGAACGGAGAAGGGAAAGTTCTTGGCCGTCGATCTCGGCGGCAGCAATTGTAGAATATGCTTCGTCAAACTGAATGGAGATTCTACATTTACCATGACCCAGTCCAAGCATAAAGTGCCGTCCGATGTCATGGTAAACCAGAGTTATCACCCTCTTTTCGACTTTATTGCAGAAAAGATATCGGATTTCCTCATTGCGCACCCAGACCAGGATTGCAAGAACATCAGGGCTACTGATCATTCGCCGTATAGACTAGGGTTCACTTTCAGTTTTACCTGTGAGCAGACGTCCCTCGAGGGAGGGACTCTAATACACTGGGATAAAGGCTGGGATATACCCGAAGCGATTGGCAGAGATCCCTGTGTCATGTTGCAAGAGGCTATCGATAAGCTAAGATTGCCTGTTCTGGTAACTGTTCTCGCGAATGACAGCGTGGGAGCTTTGTTAACAAGATCTTACACTTCACATCCGAAAGACTCTACTCTAGGCGCAGTCATTTTTGGGACTGGCACTAATGCCGCATACATTGAAAAGTTGTCGAATGTTCAGAGGCTCGCTATCCAAGGGGACCACCGTGGAATAATGGTGATCAATACGGAATGGGGTTGCCTTGGTGACAATAACGTGGATGTCTTACCGCGAACTTCATTCGACGACGAACTTGACAAGGACTCGACTGATCCAGGCGCTCAAATGCTGGAGAAAAGGGTCTCCGGGTTGTATCTTGGAGAGTTGCTACGGCTGACGATTCTGCGATTGCTGGAAGTCGATGCTTTTAACCTGAAATTCAACAAAAATTCTCCGATTTTCCAAAAGGAAGGCATCAATAGCGCCTTTCTCTCAGAACTCGCGATTGCTAAAACCAAAAACACCACAAACGCTTCTAAAATCATCCAAGAAACGTTGATGGCAGAAAACGTTGCTACAGAAAACGTTGCTACAGAAGATGCGCAAGCCATTCAACTGTTGGCCACGCGCATTGTCCGGCGAGCCGGACGGTTAGCAGGCGCATCACTTTCAGCCATTATCATACAAAGCGGTCGACTTGAAGCTTCCCATAAAGAAGGTAAATATCACGATACCGAAGTTAAGGAGTATGAGACACCGGCGGCCTTAGATATGACTATCAATAGCGTAGAACGCTTTACATGGCGTTTGAGACTTGTCTGGCGCCGAATTCTCCAGCTGCTTGGTATGGACTCGCTGGTAGGAACGTCGATACCTTGTATCAGACACCAGCAAATACCAGAGCCAGTCAATGATCGTCTGGAAGAGAATGTGATTGACATCGGCGCTGATGGCTCACTGATTGAATTTTACCCAAACTTCGAGGCAGAAATGCGTGGTGCAATGCGTGAAGTGCCGGAAATTGGTCACCATGGTGAGCGACGAGTGCGCATAGGCCTCACTAAGGACGGGTCCGGGGTGGGTGCTGCACTGATGGCACAAGCAGCAATGGAAAGTGAAGCACTATCAAGTAACCGAGGGGTACGGGTATGAAATGACTGAGTTGGCTTGTTATAATCATGCAGGTCACGTCTTTGACATTACAACTGCCAATTGTATATTACTAACGACGTAGGTATGTATCTTTGTCGTTAGTAGAAAAGGACATTATCTAGTAGACTATTATATATAATATACATTGAATTGGGGGTACAGATTTTAATTTCCAATAATGTGGCAGATGCCTTCAATATCGCTACACGTATCTTTGATATAGATATGTCTGTAATGCTGGTCACTTACACTTTGAATGTTATCATGAAGTTGTTATTGATACTGCGTCTAAATGGCAACGATAATGGTTTATATATAATATACAATCTATTTATATTTTCCTTTCATTAAATACGTCCTCAAATTCTTTATCCGGCTGTTTCGAAAGTTCTCTCTTGACCCATTCACCAATATTTGAAACAGCGTCATGAGGGCTGTTCAAGTACAGCTGGAAGAATCCCTGTAGAGATGAAGGGGTGAATGTATCGTTTGGAATGTGGCTGGCGAATTCAACAGCAAGCTCTTGGATTTCATCCATATTCAGCTGTGAAGAACAGCCTAGATCAGGTGAAAACATGCGTAGAAACATCTCCTCAGTGGACTTCCGGTTGATGTTTCCGAGATAGACCTTTGTGTCTACGCGGCCGGGTCGGACCAATGCACGATCAAGATCTTCTGGCCGATTGGTGGTCATGATGACAATGCGACCTTCCTGCGATCCAACACCGTCTAGGACATTCAAAAGTCCAGACAAGGTGCAGTTTGGTACGTGGTTTCCTTCATGGTCGTTTTTCTGGACGTTTGAGCGGTCCACCCACACCGCATCAATATCCTCTAATAAGACAACACATCTTGGCGGTATCTCTTGAAACATCTGTTCAAGGTCTGTATCGGTAGCGACACTGGGGATCTTGACTTCGTAGAGGTCGAGGCCAAACTCACCCGCGATGGCGAGCGATAGAGATGACTTGCCAGTTCCTGGCGGACCATAAAATAGGTACCCTCTGCGGTAAGGCATACTCCGGCTCTGGTAAAGTCTCTGAGTCCTGGGGTCGAGATAATTTCGAATGTCGGCGAGCAGCTCCTGCTTGAGCTGATTATCAAAGTGCACGGTTTCTAGCAGTCGGATCGGCTTGCGGGCTTTTGGCTTCCATGCTAGCCCGTACCGATCCCGTGCGTAAATAATAACAAAAAATTGGGTCTCCCTATCTGCATACTCACGACAGGCCTCAATGAACTTCTTGACAGGCTCTGCTGACCAACCGAAACAGCTTATTGTAATTTCCTCGCCTCCGATTCCGTCATAACTCGGATCAGACATGGACACACCACAGTTCCCAGCTGCACGCACTACATGAATAGCATTACCTCTATACCAGAGCCATTTCGTGTCCCAATGGGGCGAATAGCGGACTGCGTGGCGAGTTTTCCTGAGAGTAGCAGCCCGGTCAACACCAGCACTTCCAATTTCTGTACGACCCGTGAAGGATCGATAATGCCGTGACCGGTTGGACAGGATCCATTGCACTACGCTCCTGTTAAGAGGATCACCTCCGGGAATTGTAACCGAAGCCACGAAACAACGCCTAATCCAGCCGTATGTCTCAGTACATGTGCGCTGCAAGAATCTCCACGCCGTTGGTACAACGCCGGCAATAGCGACAAGGGATCCGATATGTGTGATATCGAGCTCCGACCAACAGGACCAAACTTCTCTTATCACGCCAATCCCGTGGGACCAGGGATCAAGTAGAGGATAGCTCGCTGCACCGCCAGCATGGATGCGATGAGCCATATTTCTTTGGCTTTGAAAATTTTCTAGTTGCTTACATTCACAGCGAGCACTTTTGAAGATGTTTGGAAGGTGCCGATGCTGGGCTAAAATGGCCAGCCATCAAGAAAACGGTTTCATATGACTGTCAAATCGAAGGGCAAATTAACAAAGGAGCAAAGCGTATTAGACAGATAGAAATTTAAAAAAAAAATGAATGGCAATAATACAAAAACGAAAGACAGAAAGAAAATAAAGCAAGGCAGTCTACAGTGTGTCGAGAACACAAGTAAGCAAGGACGGAAGGGCGGGAAAAGTCTGGTTCCATTAATAATTGTTCCTGCGCCACAAGCAAGCCACATTCTTAAGAGAGCAAAGATCGTGAGGTTTACGATTGTTTCATTATTCTAAAGTCCATTATCAATTTTCTAATCATACGTGCCTAATGGTCCTTTGACTTGCGATTTTTGATTTTATTTCTGCTTTGTCAAAGAAATCGTATTCATTTTTTTTGTTAATCGATTGGTGTGTAGTCCTTAGGCACATCTTGAGATTAGAGTTTTTTTTAATACTTGAGAAGTTTTACGAAAAAGATTATACATCAATTCATATAGTCGAATAGGGGAAAAATGACAATAATTGGGGTAAGTCCAATTAACCCCAAAATATATATATATATATTCGCAAGCTGCTGCATTCAAATAGCCTACTTTTTACAAGGTAAGGTGAAGCTCGCTGTCCCAAGTTAAATCTGCCTCGTACATTTTTAGCACTTATTATTACACACTCTACCTTCATTATCCTCTCGCTCTGGGAAGCATCTATGTAAAATTAGATTGACGGCCGATAAGAAAGTCCAAGGATGGATTTAAGCAAAATAGCTTTTCCATAAGACTCCAGCCAAGTCTTCAAGCTGGTCAGGTGTGAATGCCTGTTGGTAAAATCATAAAAATATCAGCGGCTGTCTTTAGATAAGAAGAAGAGTATTGTAGACTGACCTTTTGATCAATGTGCCAAGTATCCTGTCTGGTCTTTTTGAACTCGCTAATAATACTCTTTACGCTTTGACCAACAACACCGGGGTCGTTGGCAGCCTTCGTGCTCAGCGTAGTCAAGGCGTCGGGCATCCATGTTGGAGGCGGGCTCGCATAAGGGAATGCTTGAAGCAACGCACCAAGACCTAAGACGGCAGAATGACGAGTGATGATGAGTCTCGTATGCTCGGGAGTAGGAGTTCCTGTTCGACTAGATGCAGCTGATGATCTGCCAATGTGATTTTTTGGTTTCTTAGGTAGAGGATTTTTAGCCAACTTTTCTGTAAATCGTTGTTGGAACTTTTTGACGTATGAATCTCGAAGTGCCACGGGAGAGCATCGAATCATGCCTGAAAGCGTGGCTGACGCGCCGACCCGAACCTCATGCTGACTATCTTGAAGCATGTTTGCGATACACTCAAACAATTTGTCGCGATCACCGGGAGACAAAAGGAATAGACGGCGGAAATAGATAATTTGCATATTAATCATCACCCGAAGGCGCTGATGCCACAACGTTGAACGCTGTCCAATGTGGATGAGATTGTCAACAAACGGTGAGTTTTCTTCTGCAGGATAAGGAATATTGGGGAGGTGTCGGAAAACATGATATGCTAGAGATTGAAGCTCCGGGTCCTCTTTGATATCCATCATGTGAAGTAGCTCCTCAGTGAAGACTTCAGAAAAGAATGGCACAAGCTGTGTGCACTCATGAGAAGATAGTGTTGAGTCCAGCCAAAGTAATACAGTCTTGCTGCCAGATGTATAGGAAGAAGGAGTCTGCTGGCCTGGCTGGCGTTCCTGGCGCCATACCTTCAATCTTTCGAATACGCCTCTCATCATTTTTGAAAAGTCTGCAGATGGTTTATATGGATATGTGCCGATGGAAGATGCAGCACTTTGGGCTTTGACAAGACTGTCGACATCGGGATGAGACTCATGGTATCTGGTTCGGTAAATTGATCCTAGAGTATGACCCATAGCCTCTCGGACGCCTTTATATGGATGATCAAGATGGGCGACAAAGTCTTCGACAATAGGCTTCTCTAATTGGAAATGCCAGCCTGCATCTATGATGCACTGATGCAGTAGGCTAATCCTCGAGCTTTCCTTGAACGCAGCATTGGAAGACATGTCTAACCGGAAGTCGGCTAGCCAATCGACCAAAGGCCAAGCACGACGGGGATCTCGACACTGAAGAACCATATGAAGGAATGTCGTCCAGTAGCCAGAATTCTCAGGGGTAAGACCATCTGTGAAAATCTTCCGTACCATGGGGAAAGCATATTCCCATACCAATGTTCTCTTCTCCACATCAATATCTGTCACAGAACTGAGCAATGCACCTAGGATTTCAGCTGTGGCACGATGCTGGTGCTTGTCACTTCCGTCCTCAAACACCAACTCGATTTCTTCTTTAATTTCATCGAAGGTAGCCGTGGTAAGCTCGTCCCTGAACATTAATTCAAAGACGTAAAGCAGCATCATCGCGCATGCCATGCGGAACTTGTCGGCTGACGCATCGCGAGGTTCCTGTTTGAGATACATGAAAAACTTGGAAAACCATTCGCGGTCAAAAAGTTTTCCCATATGGGTGCGCACTTTCCATTCCAGATCGTCATATTCGATGTCTTTTTTGATATTGGACTTGTAGGCAGGCATGGTTTCTGACCAAACGAGCCACCCTGGGAAATCGTGATCCACATAGTACTCGGCCTCAGGTTTAGCAAAGCTAGATAGGTACTCTTCAGTCCAACCCTTGTCGTACCGCTTTGTAGCAACATGGATCCTGGCAGGGAAAGTTTGCTTGCCGAGGATGTAATTTTTGTAACTGTGGCCACAAATAGCGCGGACATCAATCATTGTGAACAAGGCTATCATAGCCTGAGAGTACATTCCTCGAAGCCCTGGATGAGTATCTATTGATCCCAATGTAACGAGATCAACGAGGTTATCGCTTGCGATATAATCGAATCTCAAGCCCATGCTGACAACGATGCTTGCGGCACGGCTTGCAATTTTCCAGTGAGATGTTCGGGCCAATTCCACAAGCTCCTCCGCAAGTTCTGACTTTTTCTTTTCCGTTGCAGCACGCCTCTTGCCGATAGAGGTGCGTTTCATCTCTATTTTATCCTCAACGTCCTCGCCCGGTGTAATTGAGTTAATAATATCCTCATTGAGAACAGCCATCCTCTCCATTGGGCGGCCATAGTCCATGATCTGGTAAACTGCCCCGGAGCAAAGTTTCTGAACCGAAGGCTTATCAACACTACTTGCATCGATGAAGGCTCTAACAATATCAGGTGTATATTTCCAGTGACGTCCCGCAGTCTTCGCCAGGCTGCCATACAGTAACGAGTACAATGCGCCTTTGATCCGCGCATGATCATTTTCCTTGATAGCCTTCTGCAGGGCTGCGAGCAGTGGTGGTATGACCAATAAGCGAGAGCCCCAAACAGCTTTGAGAGCTGACTCCCCAGCATTCTGAGCATTTCGCCGGATATCAGTGTAAATCGAAACGCTTGATTCTGCCAAATCAAGGAACAGCCTTTCATCGAGCTTTGATCTCGGGCGAGGGGCTGCATTGTGGCGTAAACGCTGTAAATGATAAACGTTGGCACGCCGGATAAGAAGAGGTCTTGGGTAGTCTTTGCGAATCCCGCTAACTTTGTATGGGTGAATGTCTGCAGCAAGAAGACGAGTGACCCTATCTAATACATGAGCTGATCTTTCGATTCCAACATCGATAAACCAGGACCTGTAGGCGGTGTACAAGGCTCCGAAGCAGGGTACATCGTCTTCTTGCTTCTCCGTCAGGAAGCGATGCACATCATGGAGTACATGACCGGCCCGTCTTCTGATACTGTGTATTTTGGTGTATAAAGGGTCATCCTCCGAGAAGGTATATCCAGTAGGATAAGCAAATGTCTCCTTTACGGTTGTTTCATCTGTACTATCAAGAGAAGCGTCGCCATCTTCATCATCTTCTTTTTCCGACATATTACCATTGGTCTCGATCATTTCAACGTCGCTCGACTCGGGTGAAACGCCATTTTCATCACTTTTGGATGCTGCTTTGGGATCAAAAAGAACCGAAATGCCAGAAGTTATGAGTCTTAGCAACACGAGTTTCCTAGTTACTTCATCGGACCATTCTTTTCCACTACCATCTCGTTTGACGCTAGATGTTCCGTCAGTCAGGGCAGTTAGCTGTTTCAGAGCACTTTCTGCTTGGTTTTCAAATAGAGTAACTGCAAACTCAATTTCTTCACGTTTCGGTACATGCCAATTTATGGTTAAGTTTTTTGGATCTGGCCGGTACCCCCAATGCTCCAATTTGATACCATCTTTGATGTCCTCTGGCTCGAGGAGACCATAATCCAGAGTATACGTAACAGTAAGGTTGAGAAGGAGATGATGAATGAAATTTGACACGTGGATAGTCGGTATGCCCTTGCATTTCTCTTGCATGTAAATGGCAATATCTAGGAGCTCTTGTTTGTGGTTCAAAACCGCACTTCCCACATGAACAACACACATACTCAGCATGCTCACGTTCCAGACTAAAGCTCGGTCTCTTGGCAGCACCTCTGAGCCAGTTGTCCGCGTAGAGGCAGCACCATTTTCATCGATCTCAGAACGTATTGACTGGACCAAAAGAGGCACAAAACGTTTCAACGCCTTCTCAGGATTCACCTTGCAGACAGCATTACAAATGAAAGCCATTGCATCCCTAGCCTGGTGAATGACATGGTTCGCGACAAAGTCCACGACCTTTTGCAGGGCCATATCATAGAGGTCTGGTGACAGGGCCGATAATAGCGGCATAAGAGTCGCAGGAAGGGTATTGACGACATTTTCTTCGGGAGAGCCACTTCGCACCCGTGAGGCATCAGGCAGGTTTTCTAGGAGGGTAAAGACTCGACCCAGGAATGAGATTAGAAACTCGCCAAAGCCTGCTGTAGACGAACGAAGAATCATTTCTTCGGTCTCGTCGCTCAAATCAGTGTCATAGTTGAGTTGGACACTGGCACCCTCTATTTCCATCCTCTCTACCTCACCAGTAATCCACTGCATTGCTAGCATGCTGCAGTTAACATCATCACGACCCTTTGTCAAGTCTTCGAATGGTATGTTGTAGCAGACGGCCTGAATAAAAGAAAGGGCATGCATAGATTTTTCCAGGTCATTAGCATCGATACCAGGCAAAGCGAGTCCAAGGAGTGTTGTCATGTGGCAACGAAAGCCTTTGGTGCGAACAATGATTCTAGACAGAACTTGAAGGGACCTCAGAGACGAAGTAGTTCTATGGACCTCCACCAAGCCTTGCATAGACGGGTAAATCCTTTGCAATGCACCAGGAAGGATGAGATGCGGTTCAAGGTAAGCCAGGCTCTGCAAAGTAGACAGCGAAAAGTTCATAGCCGTTCCACTCTTTGCGTAAATGCCCATAAAGATGACATCGCGCAAGCATAGAACGAACCGCTTTTTCAGCGGCTCATTCAACCTCCTCTCTGGAGGTATTTCCATTTCACCACTACGCTCGCGATTCCAACGCATCACGAAAAAGTCGGCCAAATAATAAACCAGTTGTGCCAACGTCTTGGTCCAATTTCCGGAATTGGAAGGGTGAAAGAAGGTCTCAACTGCTTGAATAAGACCCTCGAGTTGTGCTAGAACAGAATCTTGCGACTCTAAGCAAGCCGGAGACAATGACATCACAATCCAACGAGCTATGTGATGAGCAACGGGGTGTTTTCGCGAATCTCTGTCAAGCATGATACCCAACCCAGATGAAATGTCGACCAAGGCACTATACGGAGAAGTAGCCTGGCCAACCGGGATTTCTAACAATCTTAGAATTGCAGTGAAGATAAGCGACGATTGCTCTTTCGTAAATATGCCATATTCGGCAAAGGGAATATAGCCTGCGGGTAAGGAGTCCCGAGCCAATCGAGATAAATGATCTAAAAAGTTCATATCGAAAGTCTTCGACCGGTTGACAAGAGACCAGAGATGGAAGTACGTAGGAAGGTATGTCTGCGGCCGCAAATCATCCCTAGATTCGGGTGCAGGAGAAGTAGGCAGGAGTAAGTTCATTAATCCCACGACGACGAAAGCACCTTCCGAAAATGAAGTGGTGTAATGCGGAAGGAATTCTTCCAGCATTGCTGGGACCTCGCACGGGTCGAAGTAGAGCTGAGCAAAGGCACATAGCTTGGTGAGGGTTTTAATATTGCGTTTGAGGTTTGTTGAATGGACTAAGCCGGACTCGGTTGGGAGAACGAAAGTTCTCAATTCCTTGAATAGAGGCTTCCAGTCAAGAGTGAGATCCTTCACAGGCCGTAGATAATGCTTTCGCCTAGTTGATTCGAGGTCAGTGAAAAAAGTCGTCTATATCATGCCAACAGTACAGCCTACTTTGTGAGAAGCATGAACATGCTTGCAAATCTCTCGGCCACGTTCGGATCTATTCCAGGGGCGAGCGATAACTCATAGTACAATCTAACCAATTTCACGCGCTCTTCTCTTGTTGGGTCGAACTTGAGTGATAGCCATCCTCGCAGTTCCCGGGTCCAATGCACAGCACCAGGGCTGAAATCACCGGCCTTCACTGCAACGTATAGACACTTCAGAATTTCATGCAGGTTGTCTTCTCGTTGTTTATCATCCTCGGTCGCATATGGTAGGTACTCAAAGTATGGGTAGGTACGCGGTCTAACTCTGGCCTTTTTGGCGCCGTTTGTTTCGGCAGGTTGCCCACCAGGCGACGTCGCTCTGGATATCTCTGCAGCATTCTGAAAGTTGTCGGAGGTTAAGATAGAAGCGACGCGGTGTGCATTAGGGCCATCCATAGTTGGATATGGCTTTCAGGCGAAGTTCCGTTATGGCAAGGCTTGTGGGGAGATAAAATGCGAAGGGTGACGATCAAAGAGAACTGGGAAGAAGACGGTCAGCGCACGAGAGTCCAACAGCCTTCCTTGATCAAGCTCGCAGACGAACACACCTTTCATCCAACAAACGAGGAAGGGTAATGCGTAGAGATAGTCTACTCCCAACTTGATTAATTCAGCCTTGTTTGCATCGGCTGTGTGCGGAGGTGGCTTTGATGACGGGGCGAGAGTGTGGGTGGCGTCAGGTAATCAACAAGAATTGGAGTTTGGAGGAAGACAGAACAGACACGCCGGCCAAACTAATGGTAGCAGGGTTCAGCAGGAGAAGGATACGGGGGGTGCATCTCACGACACCAGCGTAGAGGTGCAGTAGGGGGAGAAATCGATAGGAATAGCACAAGCAGAGGGCTGATTGTAAGGAGGTGGTGGTGGTGGTGGATGGGGTTGGGTACAGAGCTGGGGGGGAGCTGTGAGGCTGTGACGGAGGGCACTGCCAGTGCGTGCTAGTGCTATGTTAGGGACAGCTTAGTGGCTGCTGGCCTGGGCTGGGGGATGGTCGAGCCCACCGAAGCTGGATGACATAATGCTATGGTCACGGACCACAGTACATGGACGGGACGGAAGTAGGGTCTAGCAACACGGACAGGAGAGGCGCTCTGCGATTGTTTGCCTGTGTCTGTCTCCCTTATATAATTATTGATTATTGCATTTGTGCTCTCGCGTCCTCTACTGCCTAGTCGGCCTGCTGCTCGGTGAGCTTGTCCGGGGCCAAATGCAAATTCCAGTCCGTGCTTGCATTGTCTTGGCACAGAGTCGACAGGCACCACTGTGACGCGCAATCTTAAGAACAGTATCAGACGACATCATTTTTATTATCATTTTTATTAATAGCCCCCTTCGCTTTTCCCGCTAGGCCGGTGGCAGGAAAGATCCATAAAGAACAGCTTGGATCCCAGCGTACATTACCATCGCCTGCACGATCACGCCGAATGCTCGTCGGCTTGGAGACTCAAATGCAACCGAGGCCAAGTACCAGTACCACACCGCGTAGCCAGAGGAGATCCGATTGATGATCTGCACATGAAAGCTGGTAAATGCCATGACGGCCAGTATCCCCTGCGGAATCGCAAGGCGAACCACAATGGACCGTCGAAGTATCGTTTCCTGGGGCACGTGACTCCAGCACACAGAGGAAGACTGCCCTAGGCGTCCCCAGAGCGCCACCATGGACGAGTAGAACATGATCGATAGGATAGGAGCTGCGAGAAGAAATAGTGGCAGGTTAGAAATCGTCCAGTATCTCAGGAAACCGTTGTTCCTAGGACAACATCAGCATACTTCCACTAAGCGGGTGGTTACAGAACTCACCAGTAATGAGCCTGAACCCAGGTGTAGATGCTGGGCAAAAGCCGTCCACACCATGGGCGTACCGTATCTGGATTTGTTTGGCAATATTCTTGAAACGCAATGTATTGAGGTACAACCATTGCGAGTGCAATAATACTGCCCCCGATGACCACATATACTGTCCGACGTATTAGGCCGAACGAAAGTCCTCCAGTCAAAGCTGAAATCGCTCCTTGAACAGCATCGTAAGCAAACAGGCTGCCACTTAGGATCCCATTGCCGCGAATCAGAGTAGCCCCAGCAAATAAAACACCTGCAACGATAAAGTACAAGTCTCGCCGGCTGTAGTTTCTGGTCTGTTCAGCGAAAATAGCCAACGCGTATACGTAGAATCCAGAGAGGTTCAAACATGAAAACACCGGTTCTCCGTATGGGGCCGAGAGAAAAGCACCCGCCGGAGAGATGACATGGAGAGCAGCAGAAACGAAACATAGAGCCCTTTGGCGGGACGTCTCATGGCCAAGAACAGTGTTGCTAAGACTGAAGAGCGCCAGAACAGACAGAAAGTGGCTTATATGTGAGAGCAAAATACCAATGACTGCGATTTCTGGTGGGTGGATAGTGCGACCTGACCGACCGAGAGCTATTGGAGAGGTAGTTAGTTGAAGACCTGTAGACGCGCCTGTGGGAGAATATACCAGAGGTCAAGCTACGTAGCACGCGGCCATAGGGAAATGCCCACTCTTGCTCGAAAAGGTAGTTCCGCTCGGCAATGCGAACGAAATAGATGGAATCCCATCGCACGAACTTCAAGATCCTTGCCAGTGACGCGACAGGCTCATCTGTCTCAGAGACGGTCAGCAGGTTTGTCGAGGCGTCATAGCCTAAGCCGGGGCAATTGACGACGACTACGAAGAGAAACAGCTTCCAAGCTAAGAATAAGCCGGCGAGGCTCCAGATCGGATGCTGGAGGTACGTGGACCCAGTCGCGATTGGCTTGCCCTCAGCACGCTGTGCTGGAGAATTGTCGGGTTTTTGAGCAAGATCCATATCAGAGCCAGTATCGATGGGCTTTATCCAGACGTGTTGTCTTAAGCCGATGGGACGGCGTCAAAGGGAGCTGATGTGGGGAATAACTTTAAAAGCGGCTCGGCGCGGTGGAGACGCGACAATCAATTAATCATATTGTGTAATTCTGGCCTTGCGTTCAACTGCAGCAGCATTGTATTCGACCGACCTTCTCACAGAAAAACAAACAGGAATCATTTCTGTACCTATATCAATTTATAAGAATGGATAGTACCCACAACACCGCAATAGAAAATACTGGCCGGTCGCTCCTTCTGTGTGTCAGCCGGGGTAGCTTCCCTGCTTGAATTGTGCCCTGGTCTCTGTGCCACGTGGTTAGCTGGCATAAGCATTGAAGCCATTATATAATACGACATAGGCCACTATCTGAATATTATATTCATCAAACAAGACAGAATTTGTTAGGTAGGAGACCTTGGAAGTACTCTATCATTCCAACATCGATCTGGTGCTCGTTCACCCTTGTGTCTAATCCAAACTCTTCAACCTTCTCATGCGTCTGCGTTTAGACGCAGGTACTGCTTTACATACTGTTTACATATGTGGAAATGGCAATGTCAGGTCACGAACATTCATGCCTGGTGTTAACTAGTATTGGCATCAAGTCCCAGAGATCAGGCATCAATTGATCTCGTGGAAACTGTTGCCTACATGTTTGACACCTAGATATATAATTGATAATAATATTAATATCAACATTCTGAAGTTATACGCGTGTATAGACTAGATCAAACACGCCATAGTTTCAGGTGAAAATAGGGATAAACATACGAATACGAATACGTCGATTTAACCCGTTTCGTAGTCTTGGAAATTATTCTGCCTGGATATCATCGATTCATTCAAGAGCGAAATAATGAACATGCTGATATAGTTTTGTTTTAGCGGTGGTTATTGGATATCTTGCTGCCTAAGGCCGTGAGTGTACACAGACTACAACAAAAGTGGCTCGTAACCAGTAACTAACTTGGGTTAGTAACTACCAGAGCAGGCTCACACCGCCACGGTGCAGGTAGTAGGTATGTACAGTACAAGGCAGCATGATAATGCTCTCTCATATCGACATTATTATCTTAGCACAAGCGTGGCAAAGTTCCAGTTGACCCTCTCTGTGGCACCTGTGCATAAAAGTTGCATCCGAGACGATCTCGAATTTTCTATCCGACGACCGACCGCCGGCACTAGAGGGTCTGGTCTTTGCCACTACTAGAGAACATGCAACTACATAGCGCAGTACATAGTACAAAGTACGGGATACTAGGCAAGATTTAGCATAATCCATAATCAGTGATTAGTTAGTTGTGGAATATTAACTAACATAAACCACCTTTTGTTGACAAATTGTTCCTAGCGCAACTGGCGGCGCAACTGGCGCGGCGCCTGGATGCGGCCAGTGATCGACACGCCCACACCTCGCTAGTGACTGTCACACACCACCACCGAGTCTTGGCCACTAGTCTGTCTCTTTTCTGGCTGGCATGATTTGCGAGATGAGTGCGATTATCTTGACGGACAAAACGCGGACGATGTCATGTGATTAGCGAGCAGAAGGTCAGCTGTCGGAAACGGAAGCTGCCGGCTCGCTGAGCGTGCCGCATCGGGCTAGTGACGGGTCACATGACGCCCGCGGTATGGGGACTGCGTCTGTATGGGCGGAGGTAACGGAATATCCGCACACCATTGTGTCCCAATTTGCACCTTCAAAGTTAGCCTCCTGCTCTGCAAACGGCTGTCCGACTCGGATACTGAGTCAAGGATTGGGTTTTTCCCAGGCTGCCGGATGACTGACTTAACAGGGGCTAAAGGAGGCCGCCCCTACAGCGCTCCCCTTGTCTTACCGACTCTTACGTACGAGTGCTAACCAGGCTGGCTAATTAGTAGCACCGGTTCGCAATCCAGCCAATGGAGAAAATTCCTGCCCAGCGTTCGGATTTCGGTGACGGTTTCCGTGGTCTTGGCGCCCTCCACACTGAATATTGCTAGAAGAATAGAATCCAGTACTTGCGTGTGTATGCTATGCTATGTCTAGCAGGCCGGCGGCAGACGGAAGGGTGGGTAGGTCAAGCAGTGAAACAGGTGCAGCCTAACTAGCTGGACCGAACTCTGATGCGTGTTAAACTTTCCTCTGCGAATAAGAGCAAAGCGTTATGCGAACAACATCCAACATAAACCTCTCAGGCTCTCAGCCCTCTCAGCCCTCACAAGCCGTGCGGATCCCGCGAGGCTGTTGATTCTTCTTGGGTTTTCCCTAACAGCCCAGCCCAGACTTGCCCCTTGTGAGTAGTAATGAATACGGATACGGAAAATTGGACCCCCGACCAGAATGTTAATGGGTCCCGAAGCTCCGTAACACTCCTCTGCTCGGCCGAATTTAGTGCCTCGATGATCCGGCTGTGGATTCTTGGCGCTGTGAAGAAGATCAGAGTTTGTTACGTGGTTGACGGCCCTGCCTATCCTGAACTAACACTTATATAATAATAATAATGCCTGCTCATGTGCCTGTTTGCTATTTTGAATCCTTTTTTTTATTTTTTTTTAGAGTAGATCCATTCAACAGCCCTAATATCGAACCGTCCATCACCTACTGACAAGGTAAACTCCCCTTACCCCGGATACGCCGTATACAACATTCGTGCTTCTGGGCATACGCAATCTCACTCTCGGGCGCTGTGTAACAGCACTGTCCCGCCATGCTTCCAGCTCCGTGACCCCCCACCCCTTGCATTCTTCAGATCCTACTTAAAACCATGAATATGCCTATAGCAAGAACTACTCTCCCACCGACGAGCAAGACTGACAGATCTTTAATTGAATAGAGACAAACGTTACATTAAAATATATATACATCGCTTCTCCACTCACCCTGTCACTGATACAGATGTATCCTGCTTGACCGGACCGACCAGATCGCTTGTCACATCTTTGGTGGCCCAGGCTGTAAACTGAACATGTTCCTGGGGCCAATTCTGGCCACTTCAACTTCGCTACGTGATCGTGGGTGCCTGTGTATCTTTGCGCCGAGGTTGACTTGATGTTATTTAATCTCGGCTTCACCGCGGACGCAGCCGCAGCCCATCGACACGAATTTTCGCAACCCGAGGCTGTAGAAGAAGCACAAGCGGAGAAGAAATTGGGGTTTCTCATGGCCCTGCCGTCTATGCCAGACTTCTACCCATTCGGGTCTTCTAAGTCTACAGCAGCAGAAAACTCGACTGCGTCACGGAAAAGCCCTGCTCCTCCCCTCTCTGCCAAATCCTCCCACCATAGTATCGTGTATTCGTCGAGCGACGAGGGAGATGCCAATAATGACAGTGTTACAACCCCAACGAGCACTGTACGGCGTCCCGCGGCCGTTCGTAAACGCTCTGCTCGCCCCAAAACAGTCTTCCAGTTTGCGCATCCAGTGGCGACGAGCCATCGCCGACTAACATTGCGCCCAAAGCTTCTTCTTCAACTGCATGAGAGCAGTCAGATGTCGCGACCATTCCCTAAATATGACGTTCTCCCAGCCGCCGTAGCGCCCCGGCTAGCGTGCAAATTTCCCAAGCTGTTCGCCAGCTTGCGGGGGCTGGGTCCCCGCGATCTTGTTATTGTCACGAGCGACATGTATGAGCAGCATGGGCTGGGCGATGACGACCGTAGCATCTCATCAGAGGACTCGTCTGCCGACCAGCGAGAGGTTGTCGCGACGATTTGCGTTTGCCAACCGTTCACCAAAGACGACCCACCACGCTCGTGCAAGGTCGAGATTGTGTCCAGCTTGGGCGTGTCGTGGGAAGGCTCGCCGCTGCCCAACGGATCGTACGAACTGGTGTGTAAAGGAGACCAGCAGCGCCGAAAGGTCCGATGGGTTGCTCGGGACAGGGGAACCCGTCGGGTCTCCAGCATATCTTCTGCCGGCGACAACTACAATAGCAGCGACTTTCAGAAACGCTTCACGTTCAGCGTCCTCGACCCCAACTCGCGCCGCCATCCCGTCCTTGCATCCATGACCCGAAATGGAATCGACGTTTTTGAGCAGTATTCGTATCCTCCAGCCCCGTCTTCCAGCGACGACGCAGGCTCCCCGCCACCGCCAAATTCGGCTACCGGAGAATCACGACGGGAGTTGATCAACCTAGAAGAAGAGCTGCGAGTGCTTATTGTGACCAGCGGTATCTGGATCGCCTTTGTGGAGGGGTGGGCCAAGAATCCCACGTATGGAGGAGACTCGCTGGCCGAGTCGCAGCTGTCGCTGCGATCCAAGTCATCGACCTTTCCAGGCTCCGAACTGGAGTTGTCGAGAGATCGACTGGCGCCAGCACAACGGGACTCCTCGACGCGTAAAAAGGCTGCGAATCGATCCAGTACATTATCAGATATTGGCCCCTTGAACGACGCGAACGCCCCAGCGCGGTCTGGCAAGTCCAAGAAGAGACATAGCATGGCTGCGGAAACCCACGATCAGAAATGGACAACCCTTGACAAAAAGGCTGAGCCTGGCGAGGAAGACAACGGCGAACGACCACATGAGGACGACCCCAAAATGAAGGGTAAGTCGTGGCGCCGATTTAGCTCCATTTTTGGGCGAAGAAAGCGCTAGAGCGTTTCGCCAGTCAGCATCCTGGTTTGTATTTCGATGTTGGCATGGTTTCTCTCTTATACATATTATACCCCGGTGCATCAATTGATGTCCTGCATCTGTATATACACAAAAGCTGGAAATATTGACAATCGATGGGGTGACTTTGTTGTTGTTTGTTAGCGGGTTCGGTGTCTGGCGCTTTCTTGTTTTCCAATTGCTCTGTAAATTTGTCGCTCCTTATGATGCATGAGCGTCTCTTATGTCGCAGCATGAAATATGAACACCTCTCTCTCTCTTCACCTTCGTCTTCATTGTCAGGTAGTGTCGGATGCAGGAGGGAATCCAAGCACCCGTAATATCCTCGTTGATGGCAGGTCAGTTTTGGCCACCGGCAACCATTGGCCGATTGCCGGGCCTTGGCCCCACGTTCAGGGCCTGCTTTGCCGGTGAAGCGATAAGGATCATAAGACTGGCAATCACGCTATACAACACTCAACATTCAACATATAACATTCAGCATTTGTCGGTTGCTCGCATCTTTCTCTGTCAACCCCAATATACCATAACAATTATTGCATTGATCCTACGGCGCTATAATTGACAGTCGAAAAGAAAACAATAGACCGTCATGGCTGCTGGTATGTCTGTTTGTTGTACCCTTTGGACAATCCATTCTGCCTTTTTAACATTTCCGCATCACTCTTCTGCCATCTTCAATTGGTTCTACCCCCGCATAAATTTGCATTCTAGAATAGTTGCAGATATTATTTGTGCTCTGTCATTGCTGTTGATTGCTATTATTGTCCTCCCTTACTGCAGCGTATCAACGCGCTATATCAGACGTCGCCGGACGTCAGGAGACTCAGCACAATGGTTTCTGTCACCACCCACAGCAAGACTCTGTTGCGCACTCCTGTTTTTACATATCCTGCATCCTTTGCCACTCTGAAAAGGGCTAGGCATTGCCATAATCACCGCCCTCACAAAAGCAACACTATCATGTACCCTCATTCTGCAAAACCCAGGAGGAATCCATCCAAAAACGCCCCAAACCCTGTGTCCCTCGACAGCACTCCTTCCTCACATGCACCCTTTACTTTCAGCGCCAGTATAGCAACATCTGACAACGTACAGACAAACTCACCACGGGCTTCCAAAAGAATAAGGAATGGGCCTCGACCTACCCAGACAACTTCCCGGCCCTAGCAACCGGCCAACAGCCTGAAATCCTCTGGATTGGCTGCTCTGATTCACGATGCCCGGAGACAACCATCTTGGGGCTTAATCCCGGTGATGTTTTTGTGCACCGCAACATCGCCAATGTCATTCACTACAGCGACCTCAGCTCAGCGTGCGTGATCGAGTACGCGGTCGCGCACCTGAAAGTCAAGCATATCGTCGTGTGTGGCCACACCGCCTGCGGTGGTGTGAATGCTGCACTTGGTAATGCGAAACTCGGGAATCTGGACGCCTGGTTGCTGCCTCTGCGTCGTCTGCGACAACAAAACCTGGAGGCTTTGCAAGGGCTTGAACCCGCGGAGGCCGTTGTTAAGCTTGCGGAATTGAATGTTCTCGATGGAGTCAGTAAGCTCAAGGAGACCAGTGTTGTGATTGATGCGATTGAGACCCGGGGGCTTACTGTTCAGGGTGTGATTTATGATGTGGCTAGTGGGTTGTTGCGTACCATCGGTGGGAACGAGTCACAGGATTCTCTTAAAGCGCGCTTGACAGCGTTCAAAACGGCTTGACAGCGCTACACATATAAATTAGACGATGGAATGAGATTTGAAAGAAGCGTTTTTCATTGATGGTTCTTTTGCGTGACAAAGGCATTTTAGAGATATCCGGTTGAGCAAAGTAGAAACCGATTTTAGCTATTATATGTATTTGCGCAGCCTGCTGTGCCTGAGCATAACATCGAGGGCGACAAACATTAACCACATCAGGATTTGGTATTAAAGAAGATTCATGAAAATAAACAGAGTTTCGCTTTCGTTATGACAAACAAATATATAATCACTTAAGGTTTTTGTTAGCAGTCAGCCATAGACCGCTGCTCTTCCACTCAAGATAAGCCAATAATCCTGAAGACATCCTAGATTGTGCAACGACAAATGATTCAGACCGGTTATCCTCCACACTCAGGTGGCGTCCAGCCGAGAAAATAGTCAATTTGATCTTTTGTAGTGTGAGGCCGCCAGTGACCGTTATCATGGCAGGAATACCTCTCGAAAACTTCCCATTGTGGGTCATCATCATGACTAGTCGTCATAATAATACAGAGAGATGAAATTGAACAAGCCACATGCTGCAGAGTCATCTAAGATAGTGATGTAACGGACGCAGCAAAAGACGGTTTGAAAATAGCTCCATTGCGCTGTTCTATGTCTCTCTCATTGGAATGTGTGGTGGGAAGAATACCGTCGCTTCTAGTGTTGCGACTATACCGGTGGAAGAGATATTTGAGGAAGAAACTTCATCTTTTTCTGACTGAAAATCAATTGTCAAAGCTGAAAACTCGATGGCTGAAAATATCTCTGTAGGAAAAAGCTCCTCTCCAATTGATGGGCCCTCTGTTGCTAAAATTTCTCCGTCAGACAAACGTATGGAACGGGTATATTGATTGGTGGTTGAAATCCCCAACAGTGATAAATTATTCCGCGAGACGAGGGGAAAACCATCATTGGTACTGAGTGCTTCGCTCGACTTAGTTGCTGTCGATGTAGTTGATTGCTTTATCAGCGAAGAGAAGTCATAGCTAGGCCAATTATCGTGTAAATTGTGGTGAGAACGATCGGCAGATGGACATGAACAAAACTTCATCTGAAGCATAGAATAGCCCTGCATACTGAAATTTCTCGCGAGTTCCGGTATTTCATGTATTGTCCACCAGGTATTAGCAGGGCCGGAGACAACACCAGGTATTCCGAAGCTAACTATGTAGATTGCAACAAAAACCCAATGAAGAGGGGTGAAAAACCACTTGAGAATATCTGTTTTCATTTGTCGGATTTCCTCCTCAGAGAGCCACTTGAATTCGGGGCGACCTCTTTTAGATCGTTTTTTGGGCCCTGTCTCGAGAACAGACGGTGAAATGTTATCTGTATCCTGTTTATCCTCTTCATGTGCTGAAGCAAAATCCTTGGAAAAAGGGTCCGTATCTTTGCTTAGAGTTTCATCTTTACAAAGACGAAACGGCGTAAGGAGCCACTCTCGAGGAGTAAATTTGTACTCGAGGTGGCCATTTGATGTTTGTGCTTTTAGAATGTCGCTGGCGAATTCGAAATTATATCCTGAGGGTCCGTCAAAAACGAAGGTACCTTGAATATCCGGACACGCCATTATCATCGGTGACAGGTTAAGACTTAGCCATTTATCTCGACCTTCTCGAATATGCTTCAGAAAGATAATTTCGGCCCTGTAAATTCTTTCCTTAGCGAAGCTCGGGCAGTTAAAAACCAATTCCCCATTTTCACAAAAGATGTCAGGGTCTTCTTTCGATGAAGACCTGATAAATTCAGAGGCGACACTTAAACAGTCACTTTCCGCGCCCGCATCTTCTTCTGTCTCCAGCCGACTTGCAATGTCCGTAGCTGACGCCCAGGGCATCAAATCCCGGGAGGAGGGAGTCGGACTTGGAAGCAAATCTACCAACGAATCACCTAAATCAGGCTCGCCAGGCGCATTCACCATTGATATGGATGTACTAGTCTCCTGCGAGATATCTCCATCTTTTTTTAAAATAGAGCTTGATTTGTGCGAGAGGCTTGGTCCAGTGATACTTGCCTCCTCGGCCTTTTCCTGCACACGATATTCACTCACACCTGCATTGTCATTGCAGATTGGTTGGATCTTATCGTTTGATGATTCAACTGGAGGAGAACTTGACAGATGGTCGGATGTAGCTTCACCATTATCTTCGTCTCGATGATTCTTAATCGAGGGGAACAACTTCCTTGGTGGAGATGGCGGAAGGTCTCCTGTATCATGGGTAACGGCTGCTAGGATGTTGGCCCTGTCCTAGACAGACGGCTCTTGACTAGGATGACCAATTTCCCAAAGCATTGAGTGACTTAGACCGGTATTTTTGACGCCGCTGAGGAGAGTGAGGCGAGAGTTTGGCTTGGTTTCGACCTGACAAATTAGCAATATGCAAGTTGTTGCGAAATCCTCACTTACTTCTACAATCATGTAGATACAAGCCGCATGTCTGATGTCACCATCCCAGCTCGCACGTACTTGGAGACTGCTGGGATGTGGAGGACCCATTGCTGCCATCACAAAGGAGGACGGGTATCTGCAAGATACAGACCGGCTGAAGCAAGTCCAAGATGGATAGAAAGAGCAATAAGGGGTAGACAAGCAACTGAGGGTGTTGAATAACGAAGAAGAGATAATACTGATCGAGATCTGAGGGCTGGAGAAGCCGACATGGAAGGAGCATCGGATGGGAAGGCGCGTTTGCGCCTTGACGACTACAAAACTGTCATCTCTGCGGTTTCAATAGCCTGAATAACAGCCCAATTGTGCTCACAACAATAGGCAAAGAAGAGACCACAAAATATCTTTCATCTTGCCCATGCTATTGTGTCTGCGGGCACTATTTACGAATAGTTTGCCACGGTTTACTTTAGAAGAATAACAATCAGCTGTTAAATCTATTCTTGTGACGAGGTCATGCCTGTGCCGAGCCTGTAGAAATCGATGACCATGGCAAAAGAATATGAAGGTATAGGCTATGGTCACAATAACACAAATCTTAAGGAAGAAAAAATGTGACATACCAAATGTCCTGCAAGTCTTCATGATCACTGAATTGATTTTCTGAGGAAGCCAATCTAACCTAGCCCTACTTGTACAGAGAAAGTAACGAACAAAGGGGGTGTGTGAGAGGTTTTTTCCATCCGCAACTCCAGAGGTATAACGCTTCATCCATTAATAAATCTAAAGCGAGAATAGTAATATGCATCAGGGTCGTTTCTCCGACGTATCGAATTGTTTCGCCGACAATATAATGTATTCCTAGGAAATAAGGATGCGCAGCACTTTATATGCCCGAGGAACACGAGACAATACTATCGAACTGGCTGGAAATCGGGAATGGTGGAAGATATCTGGCGTCACTGACGCCGTAGGATCTGATCCTTCAAGAGGAATCATTCTTAGCCACCTGAACTGGGATTGTAGGTGCGGCTCTTCGCATGGATAAAAAGGGAGTGTAAATCATACAGTGGTTTGCTGATTCACAGTCTGGCCTGTGACAAGGGGCTGTAAAGTTGCCTGCGGATTTCGTTGAGAATCTGAAAGCTGTGGCATTTGCTGAGAAGGAAGGCCATACGAAAGCTGTTGTGCCCCGGTATAAGCCGGATACCGCTGTGGATTCATATAACCGGCTCCGCTCGGCGATCTCATGGCCAGCATGGGATCTTCAGGGTTGCCGTATGAAGTGCCTGCACCCGTCATAGATTGTGGTTGTCGAATGCTATATTCTGGTAGTCCTGTCTGCCCAGTTGAATAACCAAATCCAATTGGATTTTGGTAGCCAGCCGGCTGGCTCGGATACATTGATTGGGGATACGGCGGGGCGTAACGTGCCTCGGATTCATAAACCGTTCTTGCATCCATATCCACTGAGGTGCGTACACGCTTGGGAGCTGGAGCTGGACCTGGGGTATAATAGCTATGTTGAGGATAGCCGGCAAAAGTGTTCGGAACCATCTGCGGCATAGTAGTGCGCTCAGGGGACCGCGGTAGACTAGGAGCATACTCCTCAGGTCGGGCTCCTCCACGTTTCCTAGAGTTTTGCTCAACGATTGGCTCTGCAGATCTGCAAGGGTTTGGGACTAACATTAAATTCCGAGCCTCTTTCCGAATTCTCAACTTTACTCCTTGATCTGCAAAGGAGCGAGAAAGATGTGTAGATTCTGCCATCCCAGGGAAATTCTTTGGGGGCATAACTTTCAACAGGTCAGCGAAACGCTTTGAAAGGGCGTTTCATAAGATCTCTCACCTGCGAATGGATTGGAAAGAATCGACTTGAGAGCGACGACATTGTCCCTAATCGAAATCTTGTCAGTCTCACCACAGAAATCACGTTGTACCAGGGCTCTTTTATACTTCTGCATCTCAAATAACGTGAATTGAAGTCGATACTCGCCCTCAATTTTGATGGACAAGTCTCCAAACACGAAAAATCCTCCATCTATTAGGAAAAGGGTCCGGGGTTAGTACTGCAAAGCTTGGATTCTTGTACCTGGGCCCAAACAATACTCACCGGCGTTGTCGGTATCTTTCAAGCGATGCAGAGAGGAGACGAGTGTGCCTGCTAAAGCAGTAGAGGGTTGGTTGTAGTGCACAGGATGATCCTCGGTAGCATGGTATAAACTACAACACATAAAGTAATAGGGGCTTTGTAGATAGTGTCTATCACGGTCAGCGCTAGACACCTGAAAGAAAACGCAATAGCTTACTGGGCAAGATATGTGTTCTCCTCGCGAACTTTGAGCTGGATGACAGGCGGGGGGTCAACTGGCTTGCGCTCTGCGCATGTGGTTAATGGTGGTGTGTTTCTTGACTGGCGGACACGACGGACTCACCTTTCTCTTTGCCTCCGGCGACCCGCGCCCTCTCCGGTTGTTGGCGAACAATCAACTCGAAGTCAGAGCTAGTGTTGGAGAGCATTGTCAGATCTGTAGCAGGCTTGATAACGCGAGCAAGGATGGGCTCGAGGGCAAGGATCTTTCTTTCAGTGAAACATGGAAGAAGGCAGTGGACAAACCTCTGGGAATCCGAGCGAGGAACGGAGCTCTCCGCAAACGTCGATGCACTCATCAAGGCGGGCGGTTGGAACCAGGCGACCTAGGCAGAACCCAAGGCTGCGATTTACGCGGATGACGGGGTTCGATGCGTGGAGAGTCAAGTGATGGTAATGGTGATAGCAACGAGGGGAATGGTGGTAATAGTGACGAAGATATAATGCGGTTCGACGATGCTGCAGCGTGAAGCCTACTCGCTTTCCGGGCTGTCCCACGATGCGTACCACGGCTCCGTAGTCATACAGTGGGTATGATCCACGGTCGACGGATACGGAAGCTTGGTCGCTCGCACACTTTTCGTCATCGACCGAGAACACAGGCCCAGACCAGGAGGGAAGTGCGATATGGATGGGGGGTGGGGAGAAGCGAGAGGGCGACAGCGAGCAGTACCACACAGGCGACAATTATAATAATGACCTAGCAGGCTAGTACGAGAAGACAATAGTATACACGCCGCCCCGAGTCCGGCAGGCGCGCCCCCTCCACACCACACAACCCCTCCAAGGTTCAAATTCGGCTCGAGCGCCTCGGTCGACGATGGACGATGGATGGGCGATGGCCGTAGGCTGGTAGCAGCCGGCCGGTGGAGCAGGGCAGATCGAGCACTCGTGCTGACTGGTGCGCGGGCGTTGGGAAGTGTGGCTATCGTGGGCAGGCCCAGTGGCCGCTCGCGTCTAGCAGGCTCTCGCAGGCCTCGCAGGCTCTCCTATCTAGGACTAGCAAGAGGGCTGGGCTGGCTCTCCTCCACGCACATTTAATCCGTCCCAGACTCGCAGCCAACCGCTGGTCTCGCTGCGACTCTGCGGAGACGGAGCCGCCTGCCGGAAATGCACGATGTCTTGCTGCAGACGCCAAACTCGCCCCTGCGGCCCTAGGTATGCAAGGGCAATCTTAAGATCCGCCCAGGTGTGGTGGTGTGTGCGCGTCTAGCATTCCCGTCAGCGTATCGTATCGCAGCGATGTATATACTATTACTCGTAGAGCGAGACAAAGCCGTTGGTTGTAGACAAAGACATCACGCCTCTGTCGGCTGAACAATCACGCTCGAGCCATTGTGGCAAATAATGGAAGAATGGACGAAACGAGCGAGAAAAGAGGAAAAGAGGAAAAGAGGACAAGAGGAAAGAGGGGCCTACTCTCTCCCCAAACGTTGTTATGTCATCCACCACGCCTACCACGATTGCCACTGCGGCTGCAACCGCAACCACAACCACAACCACGACCTTGACTCGCGCGTGCCTCGACGAATGCCCTGGTCCCCCGTGAGCCGATGCGTGATCCTCAATCGGCGCTATCGCTCCTCTCTCGTCACTGAGCCTGGGCTCTGACCTCAGCAGAGTCGCTGGATCGCGATCAATCCGTTTGGCGATGCTCAATCCACTGCACACTCGCACGAAGGAAAACAACACAGTGTATGGAGGGCAGAGGAGAGAGAAAGTCTCTTTCGTTGATATGAATCCAGGTGCGATTGACGGTCGCTGTTATATCGGGGCGTCGAGTGTTCACTCTAGCCTAGCCACCACCATATCCTACGACAACAGCAAGATGCGCGGGATGCCCTCACACGAGCGACGGCAGAACACGAAATTAAATGCAAGCTTGGCCGAACCGAAGCGCAGCAGAATTCCGACAGAGTGAGCAGGCAGATGCCATCGAGAACGAAGGCATAGCGACCAAACTACACCATCGCCCGTGGATGATATGTTGACGTTGTGAGATGGCGGCCCGGTTTTATGCAGTCAACGGGGATGCAATGGGACGGGTCACATCGCGGACATCCGCGATGCAGGTCACGATCATCGATCTAAAAAACGATGCGTCCCCTCACCGAATCCGTGCGCTGTTGGTTCCACAAGCCTATCGTTAGCAAACCGGTCAGGTTGTCCTTGCCATTTCTAGTGCTCTGCGGGGGAAGATCCGATTGCAGCGCCCTTGAGGGTAGGACAGTGGCTTGGATTCGAGAACGAGTGCTACTCCTATTGCAGACGTCACTCGCTCCAGCTACTGTTTTGTCGTTTAGTGTCCGCCAGAGTCTAATGGCATGCGCGGCAAGATTTAGCTAGCAATCAGCCTGCTTAATTCCTGGCAACCACCTGACCATGCTCCCTATGTAGGTGACAATCCTGCCGTCAGTTCTATCTCGCCTGAATCCAGCCCA
The DNA here is from genome assembly GCF_021365285.1 of Talaromyces proteolyticus. Lineage (NCBI taxonomy): Eukaryota > Fungi > Ascomycota > Eurotiomycetes > Eurotiales > Trichocomaceae > Talaromyces > Talaromyces proteolyticus. The sequence goes on along the minus strand of NW_025764282.1, from coordinate 1,587,008 downwards.
TCTGGCAGGTTCGACGTCTTGAAGAGCTGCAGCTAACCGCCCTCGTTGTTTGGAGACCGGATGTTTTCAGTCGTTTCGCAGTACGCACCGACCAGCTGGCGTTCCAAAAGGAGCCCAACTTATGGCGGGCTGAACAACTAGCGCTACGCGGATTTGAAAGCCCAGCGGCCGTCCTATCCACTTTCGCCGACGTGCATGTTTCGGCCACACTAAATATAAACTACGCTGCAATATCATAGCCTAGTGCCTTAGTTGCATTGCTGGCAGTAAGCCACTAAAACCCGCAGACCCGAAGGGCAAACGAACTTGGTCAGTGCCACAGTTCTACCGTCTGACTCGAATTGTGACGGGTTGGAAGTTGAAGATCAATCAAGTTCTGGGCCAAAGGTCACGTCTCTGCTGCGACATATGCAAGTTGCTCGTATAACAGTGGCTTTCAGCCGGTGGAGTCCTTCGGCTCCCTGCTTCGAGAATGGAGCCTGTAAGCTGCCATCATTTTCACACAAAACGAGGGTGGATGATCAAAACGCAACCAAGACTGGAAATGGTCGCTACGATCCTACGAGACATAGGGCAAGCATACGGCTTCCTATCCGCGCTGCCGTCATAGCTTTAACGCCTAGCTATGTGTTGGATCGCTTTTCAAATTTGGCTTGTGAGCACGAGTCACAAGTGGCTGATAACATCTCTAAGCTCCATCCAGCACATCAAGTGGGTCTGAGAAGCGCTGCAGTATTAAAAGTCCCATTATCCGGCGAAGGTCGGACTTTTCCAACGGTTTACGGTCTATTGACGACATCTAGTCAATTAGAACAAGTCGAGGATTGCTGATAGCCTTCTATGAAAGCTCCAACGAACTTGTGATCCATAGCAATTATTGCGAAAACATGAGGCTAACTCAGAGATGCTATGCACGCGCCCTTTAGCTCTTCTCCACAGACAGGTCTAGAAAGTAGCATTTAGAGCGTAACTGGATAAACGCTGAGCAATTCATAACAAATCCACAATGAAAATGTCCCCGAAGAAATAAGAAAAAATAAATATATCGGACATTTCAACCGAAAAGGATCACATGTAAACAATCCAAAATATCGAAAGCTTATTTACGCTATACTGCAATCGATCGAGCCTGCTTTATTATACTATATTCCTAACAGTTGATCAATTAACTAGCCAACCGCGGCCCATGGTACAACAAACCGTATATCACACGTCTTGCATAGCTCCCTCCATTCCGTACCATGGATTTTGCTTCATGGGGCCGACCAGATTTTGCTCGTCCGGCGCCCCCATTCTGTTCTTCACTAAAACCAACTAACTGGGAACTAGTGATCTGTGCCGCTGTCAAACCAGACTATGGAAGGTTGTAATCAAACCGAATTTTAGAATGAATAAACTAATAGGTATAGGGTTTACGGTTCCTGACTTTTTGTCGAAAAAAGGTTTGGGAAAGTTTGGTACGAATCTGGGGAAAAGCCGTGATTTTTGTCGCCTTAAGCTCTCTTCAATTAGTACTAACTCTTATAAGCCAGGAGAGAAGAAGTAGCAATGCTGTCATCCAAAGGAGCGAGTCTCAGTGTTCTGGCCGATTCTATATATAACAAGACAGAGGTAAATGAAACAAAATACGCTCCAAAAGCATACACGCCCCTAGATAATAAAAGAACAATAATACATTGGACTCAGTATAACACCGAGCTCATAATACTGCCCCCCCTCCCCCAAAAAAAGAAAATGACACCCATGTGAATGCATATAAATCACACCGTACAGCGAAAGACTCCATCAGTATCTTATCAAGAAACGAGAAAAAGAAGAAAAAATAACATCGCAAAACTTTCCCCACAGGAACCGATGCAAGGAGACAACGGACTTGCCAACTCCGAAAGTTTAAACTGTCCATGCCCCATCGATAACAATAGACACAATCCCTTGCGCTTTGCAGCCTTGCATCCTCACCAGCTAAGTTGATTGAAAGTTCAATAATGCCAGCATATTAATAAAACGGTTTTGTGGTATTTGTAGCCATTTCCTCACGTGTCGTGAACATTGTTGGGTTAATACGTGGGTGACTAGTCGTTAGTTAGAGAACGGGTTAAGGAAAATAGCCAACTGATTAACATAGTTATGCCAATTGCATGTCCTCATCAACTTCACCTTCGGCATCAACATCACTGTCATCGCCGTTGGTAGCAGGTGAGACGAATGTGTCCTCAGCACTTTTCTTGTCTTCATCGGCAAGGGTCCTTCGGGTGCGTCGAGGAGTAGAATTTCCGGACCTAGAAGCTGCAGAGTCGCCGTTCTCTTTGGCTGCGCCGTTGGAAGGTGAGTCAATACCATTTGGTTGCTTATTCTTTGTTTCTAGTGATGTAAAATCATCTGCCGCCTGGGGATCGGCTATAATAGCGGAGTCATCCCCGGGATCCTCTCCAGCAAATACACCTTCTTGGTCTTCAACATCGCCATTTACAACGCCGCGGGTGGACGGATTTTCGACCTCAAGGCCAAGTTCGGCGGCCAACCCGCTCCTCGCCCGCCGAGCCGAAGAACCCCCGACAGATGCAGGCGTCCCTATACCGTACAGTGACGTTGACGTACGTCGAGGTGTAGATCGCGCACTCCGTGACCCTGAATTGTAGGAAACTCTGTTGTAATTGGTTTTGCTACCCCAAGGTCGACCAGGGCGTCGTTTGAAAACAGGCCCTTGAACAGGAGGATGGATCTGAAATCGACTGGGTGGAATGCCAGCTGCAGGATTTGGTGAATTGGCTGCAGGGTTATGATCGCCATTGACCTTGTGAGGAGAGCTTTCAAGCGATAACCCGGTAGTTGAAGGAGGCCCAGCCGGTGCATACGGAAGCCCATCCGTAACCGGATTTGTGACACCATTAATTTTAGGGGAACGGTCACTTTCAACAGGTACTTCACTACTCTCCTCGTCCTCGTCCTCGCCTTCCTCTTCCTCTTCTGCATCTTCCCGTTGGGCTACCGTGTGCAATTGAGCACGGTCGTAATGAGATTGGTTGTTGCGTCCCATCACGTAGGGCGTCCACACAAGAGCAACAGGGTTGAGCTTCACATACCCTTTACTTTCCCAGTTTTGTATACATTCTTCAAAATATTGATAATTCAACCGCAATGCATAGGTTTTTGTAACTGGATCCCTGACTAGGGCGCGTAGTCCTTCTAGACCAGAAATGATATCGTCTGCTGTCATACCTGTCCGATCAGAAAGCTCGACTATACTGAGCGGCGTGTTCTGATTCCGCAGCTGATAACTCAAAATAAGTCGCCAATAGTTTCGATAAGAAACTAAACCCATATCAGAAAGTGGCTTTTCAGGAGATCCTGTCTTCTTCTCGACTCGCGTCAGGAGATACGAAAAATCAATAAGTAGATTTCCATATCCTTTCCGCTGATGAATCGGAAGAGTCAGGATACATGATACGTTGTTAGACGAGCTTGGTCTTTTTTCCTTGCTGAAATAACCCACGAAGTGACAACCTAGCTCATCGTGCTCTGTCATGACATAAAAGAGAAAAGGCTCAACGTCATAATAGAGCGTCTTTGAGCCCAGGAATAGCTTTGCGAGGAGACAGAGGTTTTGACAGTAGACAGGGTTCTTTCGTCCATCTACCTCGAAAATTGATATTGATCCGTCTCGATAGATTTCATCACCAGGCGGGTGTTTCGCGGGGCATTTCAATTTGTGACGCCACGCAACAAAATCCGAATTCATATACTTGAGACAAAATTCACAAATATAGAGCACCTTGTTGCGGCTGTACTCCTCCGGATATGGAGCTGCGTACCATGTCTCAATCTCGTAGCCACCAAAATTGATCCATTTGATTTTGCTTGGGGGACCTGAAACCTTCTGAGATGCACGATGGTTCACTTCCCCAACAGGGTCAGACTCCTTGACTTTCTTTTGCCAATCCTCTTCGGCTTTTCGTCGAGCAGATTCGAATTTGTCCCGATCAACTTGAGTTGGAAGAGTGCGACTAGTATCGGCATCAGCTTCTGACAGGATACCACCATAAGGCTTAGATTTCAGCTCGTCAACCTCGCGATCATGGAAAGAGTAGAAAGGCGTAGTGTAGGTTGGTATAATGGGAGCAAAGTGGGCCAGAGGTTCTTCCTCCACTGCAGCTTGTTTTGGCGGCTTTCGCCGCCTTGCCTTTAATGGACGCGGGCGTGAATTGAGGATTTTAGCCAGTTTCACAGAGTCGAGATGAAATGCGATAATACATTCGCCGTTGCTATGCTGAATAACGCGGCATAGCTCTTTGTCTTGCCTACGCCCTCTACGCGGCCGACTTCTTGACAAACCATCCGCATCCACAGAACCATCAGCGCTGTCGATTGCACTTTGAGATGGTGTACGTCGTAATCGCTTTCGCACACCAGGGGTATTTTCATCGGCTTCGGTGGATGAATTTTTTCTTTTTCGCAGTGAGCGTGATCCATCCATTGGATCATCATCAACGATCAGATTAGTAAAAATCGAGTGAGACGGAGGTCCCTGGCGTCCATTCGATGCTGCGAGTAGATCGCGTGCAATACTTTGAGCGGCTGCTCTACGCCGTGCTGCTGCTTGCTGTCCGGGGTCAGGCTCGAGTTTGTTCTGAACACAAGACACACAACGCCAATCTTGCGCTTCTGTTGAAGCAGTTAGAAGGGGTCCTTAATACGAAAGTGTTACTGACGCACCTTCGTTATCACTAAACGCATTTTGTTCTCGAGCGCACTGCCTGTGGGCTATCAAAGAAAACTATTAGCGATGACAGTTGAGAAAAGTGGATGCAATAGCAGCTTACAATGATCTCCACACACTGCACAAGTGAGATATTCTTCGAAGTCTTCCGACGGATCGTTATCTTCGTCTTGGCCGCAAAATCTTACTCCACATTAGCAAATATACAGGCAGGAATGAGTTGACCAAGTTCTTACATGCAGTTCCCAGAAGGCCCCTTTTCCCCTTCAAGATCGTCTCTCTCGTTACTCTCGGCATCCCAGCCATCTGCCTCGGCATCCGACTCATCACTGCTTACTCCTGAGGCCGAGTTCTTCTCAGAGCCATTTTCAAATGCAGCGTCCGGATCCGCGTCATCTGCATCGGAATTCGAGTCGGCATTCCCACGCCGGCGCAGTCTAGGTACCTTTATAACCCCGTCCTCTTCGCTAGCATCCGATAGCTCATCCTCGTTCGCCTCCACTGACTCTTCATAGCTTTTACTATCTTCTATAGGTGACTCTTCCGACGCATCGATATCCTCAGCCTGCTCATCTGCATCGGCTTGCTGAACAGCATTTTGTAGTTGTTTGTCCATCTGATACAAGTCGGTATCCTCCTCCCCTTCGGCATCTTGATCACTATCGACTAAAGGAGATTGCGGGTCCATTTTCAGCTCATCTTGGGTGGCCAGCATGGTTGCGGCCATGCTGTGCGTAGGTTTTCGCCAGTCGCCAAATTGAGCGGAACTTCTTCGCCTCTCAGAGTCTTGTGTACTATCGGAATATGGCCGCAATTCCCCAATGGTGAGGTCGTCAGTTGAGTGTGGCGGAGTGCGACATTGGATTGCGACAAATCCGAAACTCGTAATGCGATCGCCAGAGCTCACCTCAAACTGTCGACAGAGTTGGCTTCTGACTGGCGCAAACAATGAAAAGATATTGATTCACAGCTCTGTGGCGCTCTTTCGCGCAAGTGAAAGATGTCAATTCCGGCACGCCAAATCCAGTCGAAAGGGCGATCAAAGGGAAACATACAAGCTGGATGCAATAACACGTCCTCGAACGCGTAAAGTCGAAGACAGACAATATACACGGGTTTGTTCGCGCTTTTCTCCTGCAAGCATACCCCAAATCCGTCTTCTGGCGGTTGACGATGTCGCGGATGGTTGCTGACTGATCATGCCAAGACATTTCGAGTCCCGTCAAGCCGCTATTCCACTTCGGGTCCCTGGGCGGCTTCCGTTGTGACTTGCACCGTGGATCTCTCGCTGCTCGCTCCAAGTGACTTCAGTCGACTACTGCGCCTGACTGAACAGTGCTCTGCGACCTTTTGGATCAATTACCCTGCCTACTGCTCAACCGTCATTATGGGTGTGCCATTCGAGGCTCTGCTTCCCTATGGGATCATCGTCGGCGTAAGCTATACCTTCCCAGCAATTGCGATGCGACCAACTCAAAGAACAACCTAGATGTACGCCGTCACCGGAGTCGGCCTCAGTGTTACGAAGTATTTTGTCAACGATCACAAGAAAGCAAGGTGGAATAGAGATGCTTGGGATAAAGTAGGTCCCATATTTGAGTTGATGTCAACGAAACCTTGAGCTAACAGTTCCTTTAGCAAAGTACGTCTCCACCTGAAACTGAAGCCGATTTACCGATCCAATGAATTTTGAATCTCAATACTGATGGGAGATTACAGTGATGGAAAGAGATCTACGAATAACTGGAAGTTGGAGGGGTCAATCCACGAACCCAGAGGCCCCTGCTGGCTTCGAAGTTAGCAACCCATGGAGAGTAAGAGCACAGATATCAATTGATAATGCAACATGCATTTGGTACTGACTGGGATATTACAGCTTGAGAAGAGGACCTTCTAATCGAGGACAAATACTGGTTAACACGGTGATGTTTGGCGACATGATATTCAATTTTTATATGAGCCGTGATTCCTTTCTTTAAATAGATCATTTTGTACAGTACTGCTGGGAGAAAACAGACTGGCGACCAAATTACAAGTTTTCTCTTGGGTTTTTGACTTTTGCCATCTAATCCCTCTAATTCTTCCATTAAATTAATGATTAGACCATGGCTAAGAGGCGTTGTCACGCTCTCAGCGTGGATTCCCAGGCAATGACCGTCTACTAATACCTAACCGCAATCCTGATTAGAGCTCTTTCAATCATTATTCAACCTCTTTGCGGAACAGGGAATTTCTCAATGCACATCATCAATAGATCATTTCCCATAGGGTATTTTAGCGACTATCAAAGAATTGACATTGCATATATCCACTCTAGTGAAAATATCATAAGGCGGCAAACTGATACCACTTATTTCTAGCATTGATGCATCTCATCTCTTGTGTTCAATGATGGTGCGGCTATTTCAATGTTCCGTACTAGTCTCTCTATATGTGCTGTCAACTGGACTGTAGATTAACTAGTCTTAGCCAACGATAAATCTCGTGGATTGGCATTACGTGTGGACAATCCGCTAAACTCATCAATATCGCCTTTACTTTCTCTGGCTATATTCACTCAAGATTAGTGGCAGCATCGTCGCATAGTAAACCCGAGTCATTTAACCCCGCATCTTCGGCTTGATACGGGTCAGCATCCATCTCACATACAAAGTTCAAGACTTCGGTTGGGAAGAATAATTTGAGAGTAAAATGCTTTTTAGATTCCGGGAGAATCATAACATGGGCATTCCTTTGGGTCGGTAAGATTGATTACCATGAACAAGGGGAACTTACCCCAAATCCAATTCGTAATAGAGTAAGTAGCCCCAATCGCAATTAAAGCTGCCCTTCGGTTGGTTTCAACTTTCCCGGACCATAGCCGACGGCAAACCAACCGATTTCATTCCATACTTGCGAAGTAGTAATAGCAATGCTTCTTATGTTGCACTAGAAATACCGTCTTCTGGAGTTTGTCGATAATAAAATTATTCCTACCTAGTTCTCGTCAGATGGTGGCATTGACTGCAATCTTGCCAAAGGCTTGTCATCAAGCAACTTCTACACTTTATCGCTGCAACCGATCCATACCGTTGATCAGCAATTGCATATCCCACAAACAAAGAATTGTTCAGGCTACAAGACAATCCTTTCCGGTGCGTGCCATGTCTTCTGTAGGAACCTTCGAGCAAAAGCTCAAAGCACTAGAGGAGCTATCTGCATGTGATGTATGTCTCGTCTATTCAAGTGTTCTAATTTCCTGCTTAACAAGTACTAGATCTCAGATGCATTATTGAAATTGCAAAATGTACCTCCGGGTGGGCAGCCAAGAGCCGGCCAACTTGCCGATATCAGTGCGTACAAGGTACTTCGTATCTGAAGAACCAAACTAACCAGAATCCAGGCCCCATTTCTCCTTACATTGGCCGCCAGGCTGGCAAACAAAAAATTATTGCTCCAGCCGTGACCTTCCAATTCATTCCCAAAGGCGACCCTTCTCCAAGCGTAGAGAATCCAGAAGCTAATGGATTCCCGCCTGGAAAGCACTGGGTTGACTGGAATGAACGGGGAACTGTTGCGGTCCTGAATCAGCCGCCCGGCCAGTACTGTGCCGTCCTCGGAGGAATTATGGCCGCAAGAATGTCGTATTTGGGTGTCAAGTGTGTTGTTGTGAATGGAAGAGTAAGAGATCTAGCAGAGCTAAGTGCTTCTGGGTTACACGTAAGTATATCAGTCATGGTGATTTCTACCTGGTCTATGATTGACCACACTTGACTCTAGGTGTGGTCGAAAGCAACAACAACCGTAGGTACCGGAGCAGAAGCGAAAGCGGGTCTACGAAATGTCCCGATTGACTTCAATGGGGTTACCGTTAAGACCGTAAGTGTTGCTCTTTGGATAGTGTCCGCAGTTCCTGTGCATCGAGCTTACTAAACCTTCACAGGGTGATATCGTTTTCTGCGACCCACTAGAGGGAGTTGTCGTCATCCCACAAGAACTTCTTGATGATGTCCTAGAGCTTTGCCCAAAGCTTATAGATCAAGATGAGAAGGTCAAGGCGGACGTTGAAAATGGGTTGTCAGTCTTCGAAGCCATGCAGAAACACCGTAACATATAATCTAGCGTCGAATGTACAGTGGAGTATCAGCTGAAAAGAGCTCCTGTATTGGTATCTTTCACAATAAATAGAAACAGAGCAGAGCTAGCATGAATAATGAAAGTCGTTTAAATACTTGTTATGTATCTGCGTCGCGGGTAGGAGAAATACCCCGTGACGCGAATCACGTGATGAAGTTGACAGCTTCTCTGGAATGGGGCCGCCTATTCACTGCAACCTTTCTAGCACTCTCGTCCAAGACAGCGAGGATTCTTTCTTGGTGGAGGGGCCGACTCAAACGGCACTCATCTTCAAAGGAAGCTCTTACTATTGTTTAAATACGTCGCTCCCTTTCTTATTTGTTTGTTTTCTCGGGACTACGCTTATTCTTCAACCACGAGTTCTCTTCACATTAAACACCTGCTTTTTAGCAGTGGAATCTCTTTTTCAACATGGCTCCGAAGGACACATTTTTCCGCTCGGCGGACATGAGCTTGACTCAGCTCTATATTGCAAATGAAATCGGCCGGGAAGTCGTGAGCGCCTTGGGTGAGGTTGGAGAGGTGCAATTCCGAGATGTACGTATCCCGTACCTGTGATGCATGCAACACAAACAGTTATATAATCATCAACGAAATCTGACTCGAGCGTGTACGGTTTAGCTTAACCCCGACACGAATGCGTTTCAACGAACTTTCACCAAAGAAATTCGCCGCCTTGACAACGTCGAGAGACAGCTACGTACGTTTTCGTAACAAATACCCGGTCATTTGTACACCAGATCAAAATGACTAATTAATGCAACACTGTAGGATATTTCTCGGCGCAAATGGAAAAGGCAAACATTGCCATGCGTTCATCATCCGAATTCGCCAATATTTTGGCCGCGCCATCCGCTGCCGAAATTGACGAGTTAGCGGAACGCAGCGAAAGCTTGGAACAGCGTGTTGTATCGTTGAACGATAGCTACGAGACGTTGAAGAAGAGAGAAGTTGAACTCACAGAATGGCGCTGGGTTCTGAGAGAAACTGGTGCTTTCTTTGACCGCGTATGTAGCTTCTTGTTTGGTTTTACCAGATTATAGATTCTAATACGAGGTTCCTATCTAGGCTCACGGTCATACCGAGGAAATTCGACCATCAGTCGACGGCGAAGGCGATGAGGCTCCACTCTTGCAGGACGTTGAACACCAGATCTCTCGTGGCCAGAATGGTGATACCCAAGGTCAGCAATCTTTCTCTGTGATGAACATTGGCTTTGTCGCTGGCGTCATTCCGAGAGATCGTATTGGCTCTTTCGAACGCATTCTGTGGCGTACATTGCGAGGAAATCTTTACATGAATCAATCCGAAATCCCAGAACCGATTATCGACCCGACAACTAACGAGGAAGTCCACAAGAATGTATTCGTTATCTTCGCCCATGGAAAGGAGATCATCTCAAAGATTCGAAAGATTTCTGAATCTCTCAGCGCCAACCTCTACAATGTTGATGAGAACAGTGAACTAAGGCGGGATCAAATTCACGAAGTCAATACTCGTCTTGGTGACATTGAAAGTGTTTTGAGGAACACAAAAAACACTTTGGACGCTGAATTGACTCAGATCGCCCGTTCCCTCGCTGCTTGGATGATTATTGTTAAGAAAGAAAAAGCCGTTTATCATACGCTGAATAAATTTTCGTACGACCAAGCGAGAAAGACTCTGATTGCCGAAGCATGGTGCCCAACTAATTCCCTCGCATTGATCAAATCGACACTGCAGGACGTCAATGATCGTGCTGGGCTGTCAGTTCCCACTATTGTTAATCAGATCAAAACAAACAAAACGCCTCCCAGCTATGTCAAGACCAACAAGTTTACTGAGGCGTTCCAAACCATCATTAACGCTTACGGTATTACTAAGTATGGCGAAGTCAACCCTGGTCTACCTACAATTATTACCTTCCCATTTCTTTTTGCTGTCATGTTCGGTGACTTTGGCCATGGTCTTCTCATGACGTTGACGGCCGTTGCGATGATCACCTTTGAAAAGAAACTGCTTCAAACAAAGCTAGATGAGCTTACCTACATGGCATTCTACGGTCGATACATTATGTTGCTGATGGGAATTTTCTCGATATATACTGGCCTGATCTACAACGATGTCTTCTCATTGTCGTTCGATATTTTCCCCAGTCAATGGGAATGGCCCCACGACATTGAGAGTGGAAAGGCTGTAGTAGCATCACTTAAGCCCGGCTATCGTTATACATTTGGGTTGGATTGGAACTGGCACGAAGCAGAGAACGCGCTTCTTTTCAGCAACAGCTACAAGATGAAGTTGAGTATTCTCTTGGGATGGGCCCACGTAAGTGAAATTTTCATTTGTCTATCTTACTCTTGAAATAACTAACTGACATTATCAAGATGACATACTCTCTCTGCATGCAATACATCAATGCACGTCATTTTAAATCTAAGGTTGACATTTTCGGAAATTTTATTCCGGGTATGATCTTCTTCCAATCTATTTTTGGGTATCTCGTTATCACGATTGTCTACAAGTGGTCCGTAGATTGGAATGCTCGTGGAGTCTCGCCACCGGGTCTCCTCAACATGCTCATCTTTATGTTTCTTAGTCCTGGAAGTGTAAGTCCCGAAGACCAGCTCTACCCAGGACAGGGCAAAGTACAAGTTATCTTGTTACTTTTGGCGGTGATTCAAGTGCCTATTATGTTATTTCTTAAGCCATTTTGGCTTCGTTCCGAACACAACCGGGCAAGAGCTCTAGGGTATCGAGGACTCGGTGAGCAATCCCATGTCAGCGCATTGGATGATGACGGAGACTTGAACGGACGCCCATATAATGGGCGTGACAGTCTAGCAAGTGATGGCGAGGGTGTTGCGATGATAGCGCAAGATCTTGATGAGGGAGAGCATGAGGAATTTGAGTTCTCAGATGAGATGATTCACCAAGTCATTCATACAATTGGTAAGCATGTCAGATGACTGTCTCATTGTGTCTGTATTAACATTCTTTGTCTTTAGAATTTTGTCTTAACTGTATCTCACATACTGCCTCTTACCTTCGTCTCTGGGCCTTGTCTCTTGCTCACCAACAGCTTTCAATTGTGCTTTGGAATATGACTCTTGGGGGTGCTTTCACTACTGAGGGCACTGTTATGCGTGTCATCATGATTGTCGCCACTTTTTACCTCTGGTTTTTCTGTACTGTGGCCATCCTCTGTGTCATGGAAGGAACGAGTGCCATGTTGCATTCGCTGCGTTTGCACTGGGTTGAAGCTATGAGCAAACATTTTATTGGTGACGGCATTCCCTTCCAGCCTTTCAGCTTCAAGACTCTCCTTGAAGAAGATCCTGTCGACTGAGGGTCTCTTGGCTTTCTCTATTATCTCCCGTTGTTATAATACTGTCTTATAGCTTTAGAAATAAATATATATGTCGCGATCAGTATCTCATCGGAGATGTGTTGATGGTCTAGTTTTCAATGTTTGCATATATAATAGTGTCAATGTTGTTGATATCGCATATCAATTGATGCCGTGGGTGTCTCTTAGTAGAACGACTGGCCTAAACATTTAGCACATTCTACTGCTTCTATATATATACAACAAACATCTTGCTCCATGTTTCAATAATGGTGGCTGCATATACCCTTATCCTTCGTCCAATCGGCTTCCCTGATTAGGCGAATTGATCTCCGAAAGGGGGATAGCCTATGTTCCTTGCAGCAGCCCTACTTCAGCTGAGGGCCGAAATGGTTGGTGGGAACTTCACTCGCTGATCACTTCTAACTAGGCTACATTGATGCATCGGCTGATTAATATTTAACATCTATGTAACCCGATGTCGAGTGCGAGACCTCGTGTCTTCGAGTTGTTCATGGTCATCTATTTCGGATACGATGCCCAACACTGGCCGACCTAGCCGGGATTGCCATGAATGTCGACAGCGTCGAATTAAGGTATGATACGATCATGCAGATTCATCGCAAATTTCAATTTATTAATTTATACCGGATGCCTGGATAGTGTGATCTTGTACGTCCTGGCTGTGGTCAGTGCATACGAAAGGGACTACGATGTTCTGGTTATCGCGACGAAACATCTAGCCTCTTCCAGATAGCGACGGTATCATCATACCAGTCAAATCATAATAAAGGTCCTCGCAGAAAACGAAATACAGCAGGCAACCCGTACCCCTTGCCGAAGGTTTGTCGGTCTCGTTCGGAGACAGTAAACACAGAGGACAGAACGGTTTCTATTCCATGGTGCAAGCCCCTATCAGAACCATGGGAGGACCATGTTATGCCGTTGGCAAAGGACAATTTTGACTTCTCATCCACGTTCTCCGACCTACTTAAACTGGCTGAAGAAGATTCGGCGCTGTACAAGGCAGCTTATGCCTTTGGGTGTGCGTATTTAGAAAATATTTCCCAGTCTCATACAGCTACTTCCTATCGAGTGAAGGCATACGGAACAGCAATTGCTTCCATGAACTTGGCACTTCATGACCCTCGACAATATCAAAATGACAGCATCCTGTTAGGTGTGTTGTTTTTGGGTCTGTACGAGGTTTGTTTCTAGGCTCTCATAGCTTGAGTGACGCTAACATCCATCCTACTACAGCTGCTCCTAAGTACACAGGATAGCGCTAATGCGTTTTCCAAATGGGATATTCATAATCAGGGACTCATAGAACTGATCCGTCAGCGTGGCCGGGATCAATTTCGAAGACAGGATGGACGGAATTTGTTCTTCACCGTATATAACACAATGGTGAGTTAACAAACTGAATACCCACGTCATGTTCTTCTAGAATTTAGTTTGAATAACTGGTTCATAGCACAACCGAGTACTTACCCCTGACCCAAGGTACTTTGATGAAGCAATCATGTGGTTCAACGAAATACATAAATACTGCGAAGCGGCTGAGTACCCTGTTCTTCGAGCATACATTTTCACCTATCATTGCACTCGAATATGCACTGATATCCAGGAACTTTTAAATACCGGCGATCCTGATACGTTGCTACTAAATTCGGAAACCATCTTACAAGACGCAGAGAACGTGGAAAACATTCTATACCCATTGACACACGATAGCCCCGTCGCAAAATTCACCATAGACCCGCCTTTAGCACCGCGTAATTCTTATATAGGCACCTCTGTGCTGCGAAGTAACTATAGATTACGGCTCTCACATCATGTTCTAGAGTTTGTGAAGCAAGCCTCCGAAGCACCGAGCTGTACGTCTCAGCAGCGAGTTCTGTTTTCTGCGATTCAAAATCGCTGTCTGGACGAGATCCGGGTGTTGAGAAAGAAGATATCACGCTTCTTGGATTTAATTTCGCATCACCGCTTGCGTGCTTTTGCGACGATGGGATCGAGTATCTTTCTTCATAAGCCTAATGTTATGCAACGAACGCAAACGAATTCGAAAGGTACCATTGTATCGGCCGAGAGACAATCAAGAATTAATATTCCTTTATGCTAGCACCCTCAATAAACTTTTAAGGATTTTCACCAGAAAATCTCGGTTATTTAGGGATCAACGTCGGTTTATTAAGTTATGTAGTACAATGTCAATATATTCGGGTCATCACATAAATAGTATAAAATAGTATAGACATCCAACCAGAATAAAGCTCCTTGCTCCCGCTCAATTTCGAATTATATGCACTTATATCCTTCTTTTATTTCTTATTTCGAGTGATGTTTGTTGTACACGTCGATAGCCTTTTGTACCTCGTCTTTGGAGCCAAGGAACACGCCGCTGCGGTCGTGAATATGTTCAGGAACAACAGACAAAAGTCGCTCAGCGCGGGAGTTGACAGCCAAGCCACCTGCATTTTCAAAGATCATAGCCATGGGTGCGCACTCGTAGAGGATACGTAGCTTTCCCTTGGGGCTCTTCTTGTCCGCCGGATATGCGAAGATACCTCCATAGAGAAGAGTGCGATAAGCATCAGCAACCATGCTACCAATGTAACGAGCACTGTACGGTTTACCACCCTCCTCTGGGAATTTCAGAGAGTGAAAGTAGTCATTGACCCAGTCATCCCAGTAGACGCTGTTACCCTCGTTGACCGAGTAGATGGCACGTTTCGGCGGGAGCTGCATATTAGGGTGGGTCAAGATAAATTCACCGAGAGAGTTTTCCATGGTGAAGCCGTTGACAGATCCTCCACGCATAGTGATGACAAGCTGAGCAGAGGCACCATACATAGTAAAGCCAGAAGCAACGAGCTCGGTACCGGAGCGTAAGATATCCTTAGCCGAGACGGTTTTGTTTGGACCCAGGACTTCGTCGGGTAGTTGAAAGATACCGAAAATCGTGCCGACAGAAACACCAGCGTCCAAGTTAGACGAGCCATCAATGGGATCGCATACAACTGCGTATCGTGCATTTGGGTGTTCGTCGAAAATAATAGCTTGGTCCTCTTCTTCGGATACCAGAAGACGGACTCTGCCAGATCCTTTCATGGCTGAAATGAACACATCATTTCCGATCACGTCTAGTTTCTTCTGGTCGTCTCCGGTCGTGTTCGAAGACCCGGCTAGGCCTGTGAGGTTGATCAGGGTCGCACGACGGATATAGTAAGCAATCGACTTGAAAGCAAACTGCAGAGAGTGGCACAGCAACCTTCAAGGTGTAACGTTAGTTTCGTTGAGTGTGGTAGTAGGATGTTTGACTTTGGAGAACGAAGGGTATTAGGAGACCTACGTGAAATCACCAGTGGCTTCGGGGTGCTTGGTCTGCTCTTCAGTCAAGAATCTCGTCAAAGTGATAATGTCGGTGTTAATGTTCTCCTGTCCCACGGCGGGGGGATTGATCGCAGCCGCCATTGTGATCTCGGATGTTGTGATAGTAACTGATACGGATCGAATGATGAAAATGAATCTGCGGGAGCAGTTGAGATAAAAGGGTGCGGTTTAATAGGCGGTTAACCTCGGTTCAGCGGAGACGCAAGGGTGGAATGGTGGTAGGAGAGTCGGAATTGGAGAATGCGGAGTAGCTGTAGACGCGAAGGATGAGCTCGGATGCCTGGATTAGATCTGCTAGAGGATGGATATTGTGTCAGGTTGTAAAACTTGGACCATTTTCCAAAAGGCCCTCAAGAGGAATGGGTATTTATAACACAGAGAGAGAGCGAGACGGATATACAGGCAGGTCGTCGTCGGGTGTGGGGAGCAACAACGTCAGTGCGACTCACAATGGAGGTACATCAAAACGAGGTACCTATGGCAGCTATTTTAGCATCACGAGGTACATGGTAGCCAGGTCACGCAGCTCGAAGCAATGGGTTTCGTCACTGTGCCCGCATTCACTGCCGCAGACCCGCCATTCCCCGCGCTAGACCGCATCGAGCGGCCACCTGGACACGCTCCGGCTTATTATCTTACATTATCTTATATTATCTCGTCCTGCGCCGGCCTTCTCCGCGCCTGTGGCCCTTTACTATGGAGCATATCGATACTATCTAATTTCCATCCCTCGGTCGACTTACCCCGAGGCGAAACAAGATGGGATCTTCGGTGCTTCTGGACTGAGTGATATTCTCCCACCAATCAACAAAGTTATAGGGTTTGCCTTAACAGTATCTGCCATCTGGATCTTGATTAGAATACTGATTATTCGGCTTGATGGTCGAGCTTGGATCCCCTTTGCTTGAGATTAGAAATCATACGGTAAATCACGTGAGCGGCCGCAGGGAAGACTGCAAACAATGTAAACAGGTCATGTGATACAACACTGCCCCTTCAGGCTAGGCCCAAATATTAGCCGACTAAAAAAAACGCTACTTAAGAAAAAAAAACAAGAATAGCTCAGTCCTGCCTTCCATCTCTGCGACGTGAAGCTTCCTAGCTGACGAGCCTCGATTTTATTCACAAATCTTCAAAGACTGTCTCGGCATTTTATAGCCGTCGGCTGCTAACTATGTATACAGCCAAATTGCAGCTGCAAAGCTTGGGAACATGGTGAGTTGGATTTTTTTCACGCTCTTTTTCACTACATGATGATTTGTTACAACCGCAAACTAGAGTCTTTGACCTTATGGAATGAAACTCGAATTGACACGTCAGTCTGACTTTACTCTCCTACCACTGTCATCTCCATCAGTCCTGTGTGAGGGAACGCTATGGCTAACATTTTGGCTGTGCAGAGTTTTTGGTTAATGCTCCACCTCTAATGTCCCAGTGCTACAAGTATAATTCTTGTAAAGCGACAGCTGGTGAGACTTTTCTCCCCTATTGTTGTCTTCCTCCCCCCCCTCCAAGATGATGATCATTTTTACAATATACGCTGGAAATTACCGGCCGAGTCCCTCGGGCTTTGACGATATTATTAGGCTTAGACTGATCTTGTTATTATTTATCACTTCCAAACTTGTTGATATGTTTTCATGACAATTGACTAACTCGATCGAAGATAGACAGTTGTCGTCAGACACCGCCAAATATGTGAGTGCCGACCTTTCGATTTGTTCCTTGCCTCGATGATGAAGCGGCACTGGGCTCCGACGGCTGTAAAAGCAGTCCGGTCTTGATGGACACGCCTTTTTGTGGCAGGCCTAGAAAACCTCGCCCACTGAGATGCATCTCTACCTGGAATCAATGTTTCACTTGTGGCACTCGTGATCTCTAACAATACCTCGAAGGCATAAGCATCAGTAGTTAGATTCTGGTTGAATAACCACCACGAACGGTAAGATCTTTTTCCTCTCTCTTTATTGTCATTATTATATGATGATTCCTTAGATGACGAGTCTTATTCGAGTTATCGATGCAGACAACATCCTTAAATTACCATTCATGCTTTACTGAAATTTCACATTCCTTTACATTCCTGCCGGTTTTTCATAGGCTCCGCTGATTGATATCAATAGACGCGCTTAAATAACCTAGCTTCGTTGGTGCCGATAACCTTCGTTGATCGACAGTTCGTAATGTATGTTAGTCCACCGTGACAGTTTCTCTCACTTCCAATGATGACACGACATAACACAAAGACAAGCATATGTCCAAGCTGGTGCAAGCCAGTTAAGACGAGAATTGTCCGGACTGAGAACGACCTGACATTAATGGATCATGAGTCGAGTATTGTGCAAATACACTGACTATCGCGTCACCAGGTGTACTAGTAATGAACCAATACTGTGATTGTGTAGATCTGAGTAAGTTCTCTTCCATATTCGATGCCCTTTGCATGCCTTTTTGTTTCCATGATGATTTACTATTTTTATCACGACGGTCAACATAAAATTATTTACATTGATGACCACTGCCTGTGACAGGGCACTATCTGACACTTTCTTATCCTTTGCAACTTGTGTCACGCTTACAAATGGATTGAAACAGAAGCTAATTGTATTCAAGGTATGCTCATTGCAAGAATAACGAAAATGATATACCAATCTCGCCGCGGCGCAGTAGAGGACTTAGTAATTCGCATAGCAAATTGAGTTGTTTAGCTGTAATCATCGCTCTTATTTAAAACCATTTTGCAACGCTAAATACGTAGTGTCACACACCCTACCTGCTGATGCCGGCATCTGATAGTCACGACTCACTCCATGTAGCTATGCTGAACGTGCTTGGGCCTTTGGGGTTGTACTGCTTGCCAAACGGCCCCAAGGTGTGGATAACGGCTGTCAATAATATGTTCTTGTGAGGATTAGTCGGTTTCAAAGTGTAGGATTTTCATGCTTTACAACATTTCAATAAGATATCTCAACGCCACAATCTCGAATTGAATGATAACTACTCCGTAAACCCGCCAGAAATTAGCTGCACATGTTGGCTGGTTATTTCACGCCGCCCAACGGGTACCTCGCTGACCTCCAGGTGACTGTCCCAGGATATGGGAAACGGCACTGTAGCTTGTCGCATAAATAGATACTCACCCAGTTGCATGCATTGGCTTTGGCGAATTATTGCGCACGCCAGGCCGTGTTGCAGGGTCACGGTGTTTAGTGACTCTCCTCAGCGGCTGATCGCTCATGCTGATTCGGCCTCAGAGACGCTTGGGGAGGCAAAGAAGAGGGGTAGCGCAGTAGCGCATTGTGACGAGACCAGGGCTAGCTGCAGCTCTTGTCTGGCCATAGCTGCTGATTATTCCTGAATCAGATAATCGTCCTCTCTGGCTTGCTGCTGCTCCAATCAGGCTGCTCGTCCCAGCTACAACTCTGGTATGATTCTCGCCCTCCCCAATCGGCAGCGAATAGAACACCCTAGATGAGGCTATTTATATACAACTGGGCCTTCGCGCTTTGTGCTACTAGTCTACTACTACTTTGGTCCTGACGAACTATGTCCGATGCACCTTCTTCCTGCCAATTAAGCTCGATTAGGCGTGGTTAGTGGTGTCCACGCTGGGCAAGACGGGCTAATGACAGACAAAGATTTGCCTGTTGCAAAGAATAGAAACAGCCTCATCTAATCTCGGCCAACTTTTCTCATCCCTTCACCGATTTTCGACCTATACTCTGCCAACAAAGGAAAAATGGTTAGAAGGCCACGGCCTTTGTTCAGAGACTGACTCGCTTGCAACACCCCTGTTAACCCAGTCGTGATGGCGCGCTTGAACCTTTGAACGAAACACGCCTTCTACTGGATCGTGGCGTTTCACCTGGTGTGCCCCCAACATGAATGGGTAGGATGATTTCGTTTATATCCCCTACATCCTTTCGCCGCGTCTCTCGTTTCTTCCTGGTCCGGGGTCGCGCTCGAGAGTACTAGTGGACGCTAGGTACTTTCAGTGTACTAACAGAAGACAGCTGGAGCAACACAAGCAGCCCTAATATTGCTGCTGCCCATTCACCACCCGCCGGTTCGTCTCCTACGAGTCGTCGAAGCAATGCCATTCAACCTCCGGCATTGACCACGAGCCTGGGCAGCGCGCCGTATCAGAGTCTCAGTGCTGGTGCTAGGATTGGGTATACCCCGTCTCCAGCGACTTCTCTCTCGAGTCCATTCTCGCAAGGTCAATCGCCCTACCTACCTTCCCCAGCTAGCGCCCTTCCAGGAGCTTCTCCGATGGCTTCGAGAATACCGTCTTCATCGTATAGTGCGCCTTATAACCCTCAAGAATGGGCCCCTCTGAGTGGAGGTGGTTCACCTCAGATAGCGCATATGGCGCACCCTCAGCGGAGTAATGTAGTTCGAGTTGTGCAGCCTCCGCCGCGCTCTTCAGGTTTGTAAAGCCATATATCTCTGTTGATTTCCGACGAAAACCTGCCATATACTCATCGTGTGTTTATAGACACTCAACTGTCCCCTCCTCCACCTTATACGCCTCGTCACCAAGCAACATCACCATCTGAACCTCCGTCTCTGGCGGCTGTATCTCCACGACCGGGGCGATCTAACGATATCACAGGGCAGCCTCAAGATGGCCATTCGTTGGGATATCGCAACCAAAGTTCCCACTCTCGACCAGTGTCGATGATTTCCTTGAACGATGGTAGCACAAACTGGCAGTCCGCATATCTTAATCACCCTCCACCACCTCCTCCAGGGGGATCTAGATCGTCATCCAGGGCAAACATAGACCATCATCAAGGTGGTGGTTTCGATTCGGGGCTTGGTATATCGCGACCTGGGTCAACTGCGTCACAATACCCTGTCGCTTCTCAGCAGCAGTCTCCATACGGCTACGCTGAGAATCACCAACGATACGATATACCTCAACAGGCTCCTTCATCTAAAAGAGCGGCCTCTACTGGCGCATTGCAAAGCAACAGTTCATCACGAGCGTCGAGTACATCCCATAGTCGGTCTCCGCCGAGAACAAGCTGGGAACCGGGAATGCCATTGCCCCCTCCTCCTCCTGGGCCGCCCCCGTTGAGATCTCAAAGTGCTAGCGGCTCTTCAGATGCATCATCTAGGCGTGTTATTCAACCTTCCCGTCAGCGCGGTCCTCCAGTCCTAGGCACGGCTCTTGACCGAGTTCCACCAACACCCGCCGATTGGGTTGATGAAGCGATTCCGAAGAGGAAATTGAATGACAATCAATCGTTGCACGTGAACACCGAGATATCTTCTCCATCGCTCAGGCAAAATATAGATTCTGGTGAATCTTCTTCTTCGCACAGGCCTGGAAGTGGAGGCCTGTTTCGTAGTCTTGCCGTGAGGGATAGTAGCGCGAAAGGAATTCGCGAGCGTCGCATAGAGAGCAGACACAAAAGGCACAACTTTTCCGAGGATTTGACGTCTATTTCTAACAACAACATCTACAAGGCTTGGGAAGATGGCTCGGACCAAGTAACACCATCAAACCTCGTTCTTGCTGGTGTCGAAAAGTCCGATGCTGCGGCAAGCAATCGTCGCCAAGGGGCTTCAAAGCCTCTTTCCAGTGCTCGGAGTGCACAATCCGACGATTTCCCGTCTAGTAGTCGATCTAGGACTTCTTCTGGGCTATTTTCTGATCGTTCTTCGTTTTCTACGCCCAAGCCAGATTCGATATTTTCCCGTCAGGAAATTACTCCCACCCCTCCTTTTTCACCGGATTTTGAGTCACCATTTCCCAAAGAGCAGCATGACGCATCATCTAAGACTTTACCGACGCCTCCCTTGAGCTCTTCTAAAGAAGCAAAGCCACCTTCACGCCTAGGTGTAAAGATAGAGGACAGGCCAATCTCTCATATACTCCACCTACCAAATGATATAGTCTCTGTTCCCGCCCCTCTTCTGCCACGACGTAATTCAACGCACCAAACCCCATCTCTCGACTCAATTATTCACCAACGTATCGATCCATTAGATGGAGCTTCTCAAAGATACCAGGCTATGCTCGAGAAAGAATTATCAGCAACAAATGAAGCAGAGGCATTGAAAGTATTCACCGACTTCATCCTCTCCGAATCCCGCATTCGACGCCAAATATATTCGCAGACTTTTAGCGACGGCAACGTGGATATCGAAATTGAGGAAGTACGGCGCAAATTGTTTGTGCCGGAACCTCCACAAGCGAAGCCAACTGGGATGAAGTTGGATACTTCCTTCAAACAGACTTCACCCTCTAGAGCAGAAAGCAGTGGCTCTGTAGGTGTATCCTCCAGACCTGAATCAGCATGGTGGAGCAACTACCAACCTTGCCTTTCTCCTATTGCTAGCATAAGCATTGAGAATGATGAAATGAGCTCTAGGGGTCGACCACCTAGCCGCTGGTGGGAGTCCAAGACTGGATCTAGCAGTGAAGGGGCTGAGCGCCGAGCCCAAAGGTCTAAAAGGGAATCAAAATATATGGGAGTTCCGCGTGAATTGCGTGAAGCCATGCAGATGGGATACAACGAGACACTGCGCGAATCGGAGGAAGAACAACAATCCGGAGGAAATCAAAAACCCCTGCAAATGGCCTACGGACCGGATGAGTACCCTCCTGAAAAGGTCGGGTGGCATGAGCCTGATTCTCAACCCTCAACCCAGTCTCAGCCCTTCACACCACGAGGCCTGAATAAAATGGATATTTCACGTTTGGTTACTCTTCCACCACCATATCCAAGGCATCATCCTGCTGTCAACAACAGCCACCCCGACTTGGTCGTCTATCGGACCACTGTTCGTTCTATCAGCGATCTTTCCGAAATCAAGGCAACTAGGCAGCGCCACAAGGCTCAAACAGAAAAGCTACGGCAGGAGCATGACGAGAAAATACAAGAGAATCGACGGCAATTTAGAGCGAACATTCAACAGCAGATACAGCAAGGTGGCATCTCGTATGCCGAGGCTGCGGAAGCGGAAGCCGCTCTAGAAGTTGACGAGAAACGCATGGAGAAAGATTTGTTGCAAAATCAATTTGATACTTATCAAGGCACGGTGATGACGCCAATGCATGCCATCCTTAGTGACCGCGTGAAGAAAGCCACTGAATGTATTGTCGAACTGGGTGGAAAACTCAGTGCAGCCACGCAGCATGAAAATCCAAATCAAACTCAAGAAGAAGGCGACGAAAAGCCTGAACTACTAGAGCAGCTCACTCAATTGAAGTGGCTCTTCGAAGCTCGAGAGCATCTTTATCACGAAATTTACGAATTGCATGGCGAAAGCAATGAAAACTATCGCGCTGTCGTCACGTTGCCGTACAAGCAAAGCAAGAATGAAGAGAAAACGCGAGAGACAGACGCGTTCTTTGTGAAGGACGCTTTCGATCGGCGCGTCCAGTACGAAACAGAGGCTCTGTCTAGACTTGAATCTTTTATGGACGTTATTGAAGAAAACGTCAAGCGCGGTGTTGAGACACATTTATCTGCTTTCTGGGACATCGCCCCGTCTCTGATGACATTAGTGCAGCAAGTGCCTGAGGTTCTTTCGGAGTTCCAAGTTCAAATCCCTGCACCTGAGTACGACGAAAACCCCAGCTATTACCAGTTTCCCATGCAGTATCTCTATTCTCTGCTCTCACATGCAGAGAAATCGACCTATCAATTCATCGAGTCTCAGATCAATCTACTTTGCCTGCTCCATGAGGTGAAATCAGGGTTAATGAGGACGAATTGCAAATTAATGGAGGCACAGCGTGTTCGTCGCGGAGAGCCCGAGGAGTTTATTGGACGTGAGATACAGAAACTGCAGGCGCGCGAAGAGCGTGAATTGACCGTAGATCTGAAAGAGAGGGTCTCCACGGTTGAAGGCCAGTGGACGGAGGCCCTTGGAAGCCAGATACAAGCTCTTCGAGAGCGCGTGAAGGACCATCTTCTGGCCACTGGCGGGTGGGAAGATATAGAGCAGCTGGAGTAGGTCGACCCTGCTTATGAAGTTTTATGGTCTCGGTTTTTTGAATTTGAGATACCCACTGTCGTTATCTTATGAGATGAATAAAGTAATGATTGTCGTTCAGTTCGGTTCATATCTGATGATTAATATGATCCTTTGGAAGTATTAAGCAAGGTGATGACTGTAAAACAAGAGAGGACGTTGTATTCAAGAGACGACGTTGAAATTAGGATCTGTAGATTCGTAAAAGGAAACAGGATGGAAATCCCCAAACAGGACTAGGGCGAGAATGACACTCTCACGTGACCTAACACAGGCATCCTTCTAGAGCTTTCCTTTTGGCCTCTCAGCAATAATCTTTTTCGGTCCTGGCAGGGAAGAAGACATCTTCCCCCAAACCCTGCTGCCATCCGCTACTCCTGGTTCACTTTTGGCTTATGTGTCAACTAACACCTGAGTCCATCAAGCAGAATACGCCGATTTCTTTCTACGACAGTAAGCAAACCCAAAATTTCCTTGTCTTTGCTCCCTTTTCTTCACACACAGGCGGGGGTGCGACGTTGAATATTCTTCTCCCCGTTTACCTCCCCTCCTACTTTGTGACCTGCACTCTTCTTCACAAAGTCACCTATACCCTTGCAACATGATGAGATACATAGCTGGCACCAGTCCTAGAAAGACTTGTACTCTGTTTGCTGCGGACTTTGCTCGCAGAGGGTCGCATTGGTCGGCCTAAAGCTCTGATTTGCATTTTGCTTCTATTTAGCTTTCAAGAAAACCTATGCACTCGCAGTCGGTGACACTCTTCAATTGCTAACCTTTGTTATGATAGGGCCTTCTACTGAAAAATTTTATCCTCGGCCGAATCCCAGAACTTCGCTGCTCTGCTCGGTTCGGTAAATAGACACTGTCTTTAACTGTTCATAATAATTTTATTCTCAATTCAGGCCTCGTATTGAAACACGAGCGGTTACTTTCATTCTACCACAATGGCTCTTCACAACCCAAATAATTGGCATTGGGTGAATAAGGACGTTTCGGCTTGGACCAAGAACTATTTGCAGGAAACCCTCTCCAGGATTTCAGTCGAGAGCGATGGCGTTTCGGCTAAGATCGAGAAGGTGTTGAGTATGGACGGCGACGTAGATGTCAGCCAGCGTAAAGGCAAGGTTATTACTCTCTATGATGTCAAGTTGCAATTAGAATACGAAGGTCGAAGACCCCCAGCTATAATCAAGTAAAAAGTAGCCGCTAACCGGACTTGTAGGCAAGACTAAGGATGATGAAACCGTCACTGGTACGATCAATATTCCCGAAGTCGCCCATGATACCGAAGAAGATGAGTTCGTCGTATGTTTTCTCCCCGGCCTCTCTCAAGGCATGTAAGATGTGTGAGAACTACTACTAAACGTTTTACGACCCAGTTTGATATCGAAGCTTACTCAGACTCTGCTTCAAAGCAACCAGTGAAAGATATTGTCCGGTCTAAGCTTGTTCCACAATTACGGGTAGCGCTGAGCAAACTCAGCAAGACTTTAATTGAGGAGCACGGCAAAGATATCCAACATGCTCCAGGATCAAACCCATCCAGTGGCTTTGCAACACCTACCATGCACACCCAGAAAAGTACCACCCCACCGGTGACTTCAAAGACTTCGACAGCTACGACTGGAAAGCTCTCTGTGAATACTACAACCGTTACTGCTTCCGATGAATTCCGGACTACCGCTGAAGAAATGTACACTACATTCACCGACCCCCAGCGCATTGCTGCCTTCACTCGGGGCCCTCCTCGTCAATTCGATGGCGCTAAAGTTGGAGGCAAATTCTCCATCTTCGATGGCAATGTGACTGGCGAATTCGTCAAACTAGACCCCCCAAGTCCCTCGTGCAAAAATGGCGTTTGGCTCAGTGGCCAGAGGGTCACTATAGTACCCAGGAAATATTCTTTGATCAGAATGATGTTGACCGTGTGACTGTAATGCGAGTCACCTGGACTGGAGTTCCTATCGGGCAGGAAGAGGTTGTCCAACGCAACTGGGAAGGATATTATGTTCGCAGCATCAAGCAGACCTTCGGGTACAGTCCCCCACCATCTTTTGGCAACCCAGTTCCCCGAAATCCTCACCCCTCTCTCCCTTCTCCTTCTCATCATCAGTCATATTTTTGGACATTTGTGCTGATGTTTGTCTTCGTCTTTTTCCTTGCTGTAGGTTTGGCACGATACTCTGAGATCCTACCCAATCTCTTATAGGACACCATCAACCAGTTAAGTTTTAGATGGCGGCGTGATAGAGATGTGACCTAGGCTTTCCCACTATGGACTTATCCTTTGCAACATGAATCAGCAACAAACTCAATACATCAATGGACACAATTGACACACGTCTGCTACGTTAGCTTTTCCTAGTGGTTTTATTCAATCTGCCATGTGCGTACGCTTTATACGAGCAATGATAGAGGCAAACTCTTGCCAAAGAAAATCATAAATTCAGATACAAAATAATTTAACAGGTCCTTAAAGTCGTGCATTTGTAATCTAATAACTTTTCCACCTTATTGACTGTTCTCTAATGCTGAACATCACATTTAGAGGGTCTTCTCAATCAATTCAATACCATACTCCTCTTTCAAAGTCTTAATGAGAGGAGCGCAGATATCCATGCTCATAGGAGCCAGAATACCCTTTTCGCTAATAGTGCCATCAAGAACCATCTTGACAGCAACACCGCAAGGGACACCAACCAACTTGGCCATGGCGGAGTATCCTTTAGTGTCACCGTATTCAACAAGGGTACTAGTGCGTGTCTCGCGCGAGCCATCCTTGTGTTCAATCTCAAACTTGTGCTGCAACATAACCATGTCACGCTCCGTAGGGCCGTACTTCATCTTCTGCTCGAGGGTGGCGCAAAGGGTGTCAAGGATGTTGTTACGTGGGGTGATAGCATCGTCTGAGAAAAGACCAATCCAGCGAAGACCAGTCAGGATACGGTCGCGCTCGTCATTATCTTGGAAGTTAGTCTTGGAAGAAATCGCCCAGAGCAAATCGGCTTCCTTGTCAGAAGTAGCGCCAAGGATCTGTTTGGTGGCTTCACGCCATGGAATTGGCTTCTTGAGGAAATCACGCTCGGTCTCATTGAGGAAACCAATATCAACGAGTGCCTTGATCATTTGAGGGAAGCCCTGGTAGCGGAGTGTACCACGGACAACAGTTTGGGCTTCGGGGATGTTGTAGCGCTCCCGGTAAGGAGTAGAGTCACGGTTTGGGTAAGCAACGAATGCGTATCCGGGGTAGATGAAGTAAGGCTTGGCTTCGCCCATGAGCTGTTCACCACTGACGCTGAATTCTGCGCCATTCTTGTAGTACTTGGCATCGTTACCGAGAGCCAAAAGAACACCACGGCTCGACCAAGAGAATTTGTATCCGAGTGGGTTGTTAGAATCTTCAGGGGATGGCAATCCACCGCAGTAAGAGAGGAAGGAGATAATCTTGCCACCCTCATTATGGACCTCTGAGATAGTTTTGACTGCATAGAGATGATCGATACCCTAGATGATAGAGGATGATGTTAGAAATACACCCCTCCTGGTTGATTTGAGATACCAACCGGATCCAGACCAATCTCGTTCATGACTGTGATACCGGCCTTTTTGGCATCTTCCTCAAGCTCCTTCATTGCGGGAGACACATATGATGTAGTCACAACATTCTTCTTTGTGCGGATGGCGCCTTTGATGACTGTGGCGTGGTACGTATAAGGAATCAAGGAGATGACAAGGTCGACCTTCTCGAGTTCCCTATCAAGAGCAGCGGCGTCGTTCACGTCAAGAGAAATTGCCTTGGTGTGCTTGCCTCCGGCAGCGAGCTTCTGGGCGCCTTCAAGACGTCTGGCGGCTGTTGTGATTGACCAGTTAGTTGATGAGTCCCATGCGTCCAGAGATTCAGAGCAAGCAGCGCAGCTAACTTGCTAGAATAGGAAGTTTAAATTAGCTCCAGTTACTTACCGACAGTCACTTCAACGCCAGCCTGGTCGAGGATATCGACTGTGGGCTTGGTGACTATGATCAACCCAGCCATTAGCAAAGCGTTCTATAGATAGTACTTGGACTGATGGGACTACATACCAAAACCAGAACCCAGAAGAAGGACTTTAGACCCAGCAACCGACTTCACCATGTTGAGGTTCGATTATCGACGATAAAGGGAGAAATTGAAGCTCAATGAGATTGTGCAGTTGGCTTTTCACAGAATTATTGTCCAGGGTTAGTTTTGGCGGGGCAAGTATTCAAGACTCCGAAATCGGTTCTGCGATATGGTCATGTGACACTTGAGGAACTTCGTGGACGAGGGTCAAAAGGACCATATGGCATGATTATATACCTTTGCAGGACACCGAAAAAACGAATAGGACCTATTTGCGCCTTGACTCACACCTGAAAATTATTCTGTTGAGTGTAGTATGTGGAAAATGCAGACGGCGAATAGCGTCTATTTGCGCGCCGTGTCGTGGGGAAAACTAGTGCAGAACCAGCTTGAATTGTATTCTTAATAATTCTTAATATTGTATGAACTCCACACAAGCTATATATACAAGGCAATGATATTACACATTCACAAAAAAAATTAATACGATTCGATCGCTGATGTCTGTTGGAAATGCATATTGGAGTTGTTGGCTCTCTTCCAGTCATCGGACTCGAGTCCAGTCTCGCCAGTCAACGACTTTGTAATTCTCCTTTGCCACTTCCACAGCACAGGCAAGAAGTGCCATAAATCGAACTCGGGCCATAGTACATCAAGGAAACAGATCTGCGTGTTTTCGTGGCACTGCCAGAGCATAAAGTCGCTTAACCTTTCCACACCAGAAGTGCGGATCAAGATATCAACAGGAGGGTTCCCTTTGGTATACATGTGGTCGGAAAGTGTCTGTACATTAATACTCTCTGGTGACGGGAATCCAGATCCGTCGAGGTCTGCAGGTTTCGCCAGCGGCGAACCTTTTCTAGAATTATCCTCTGCCTGACCAGCGAGATGAAGAGTCGTAGATGACGAAAATGAAGACGGTGAATCGTAAACCTTGACGTCAGTTTCACCCCCGGCCGAACCATTTTCATCATCTTGTGAAACAGCAGATATCGAGTCAGAATCATTATTATTATCTTGGATTTTCGTATTAAGAGTTTGTGCTCGAATGTTGGAAGCAATGTGCGACTCTGAGAATGGATTACGAGCTCTGTTGCCTCTTGATTCTCCCAATGGCGTGCTGTAGTCAACCACCGTTTGTCGAATTGCACCTGCTATCTCGTCTCTGGATGTGTAAGGACAGCATATGTTCAGGATACGGTCTCCGTTGCGACTTGTTACCTCGACAGCTCGGTTTACTGCTGCAACAACGTCCGGCCTGAGCATATCTTTGCGGCCGAGAAATCGTACACTGGCTCCATATCGATCCAGAATGTCTCCGTGTTGAGAGAGTTGTGCAAGCTTGACATTGACCATATCCATCAGACCGTTGACCTCAAATTGGGATCGATTGAAATTCTCGATACTGAAAGCGTAGATCGTCACAACTTTCACACCGCTCTTATAGCAAACTTCTAGGATCTGGATAGATTATCATTAGATTCTAATTCGACTGAAAAGGATCCGTATGAGCGGAAGATCAAAGACAAGTACTTACTCTCACCAAAGCTTCAAACCCTAAATGGTGACCTTCAATGGTTTCAATTCCATGACTCCGTGCGAAACGTCGATTCCCGTCCATAACAAACGCAATATGCTGTGGGATCGGCCCTTGCCTTAAAGCACCGATTAATAGCTCTTTCACTCTGTTCACGACGAACTCGACTGGTGGAGAGGCTGCAATCCATTTTCGGAGGTGCGAGAAATGCATAGAAGACGACATTTTGAGGAATGATAGGCAGGCGCCAAAAAGGCCGCGGTTGAGTTGACAAGGTAAAGCGCGCTTGGTTGTATGTGTTGAAGATGAGGATCAAGTCTTTTTTTTATATTCTATTTCTGCGGATAATTATATGTCGGTGCCGCTGGCGAAATGGCACTGTTGCAGCGTGTTTTGATGGGTGATGTGGCGAAATTAATCATGCGTCGAATAATGAATACAGGGGTCTTGAAAAAAAGTAAGAGAACAGTTTTGTACAGAATGCAGCTGGGCACCTAAACTTATGAGCATGAGAACAAGAGGGTTATGAGGCCTAGTACTCGATACTAACCCAATATATAGGACAGCTAACAAAAAGGGGTACACAAGACAGAAGTCAAGGCAGAAAGAAACCGAGGATGTGAAGCCAGGCTGGCGATGCGGAGATGGGATGATGTATCCGCGGCTCCCCACAAAACGTGCTTGGGCCAATAGGGAAGGATCTTCTGGATAGCCTCCTCTTGAGAATTACGCTGTCGCGGCCGTTGGGCGATATCATGGTAAAGGAAATGTAGGAGATAAAAATATACAGCTTTTAAATTCAGTAGAATATTAATTTACCGCCAGATGCAGCTGAAAAAGAACGGGATATGGTTCGGAAACAGAGATATTCTAGGGTATCAACAGACTTAAAACGTAGATACATTAAAACCACGAGACCTTTTTCTTATAGCACAAAAAAATAGCAGGAATATTCCTCAAACAAATTGAAACAGTTTACTGATATTTCTTCGTCTCATCCTCAGGCGGTGTCATGGAGCCAGTGCTTGCCATTTCCCAGCTCATGTCTTCGCTGCGTCTCCGACGTTCCTTGCCACGCTCCCTCATAGCGCTATGGATACGCTTGCTAATTTCATCCATCCCATCTTGGCTGTCTAGCGTACTCAATGCTGTGAGTGACTGTCCAGTTGACCCCGCATGCCCATGACCTGAGGCACTGCGGCTTCGACTGCGACTAGGAGGGCGTGTAGAGAAAAAGCCAATGCTGGCAAGATTGTAGAAGGATTCATTTCGTGGTAGAGGTTCCTGCGTTGTATAGCTATCTCGCTTACGAGCGCTTAGCCTAGACTCGTCATCTTCCTTAGCTTCTTCAGCCTGAGTCAAAGAACCAGAATCCCGAAATGGATCGGCAACGATGCGAGCAGAATCAAAATCAGGGAAAAGCTCCGGTCCAAGAGTATTGATAGCCTCAGTCACTTCATGAGACAATTCTTCTCGCCGCGCTCTGAGCTTCACGAGGGTGTTGGCGGACGAAGGATTCAACGACAAAATAAGAGGTCGTAGGGATTTCACTATATCCATGCCAACCTCGCCAATACGAAGAGCAGCAAAGGTAATGGCTGGGAATAGCACGATACCCAATAAAACCATTGCCCATAAGGGAACCCATTCAGGCACGAAGCCTTGTATACGATTCCGGTAGGTCCAATATGTGAAAATAATCGTGTAAAATGCATAGACGGCTGGCGCAAAGGCTAAAGCAACAAGGAGCTTCCAAGTGGCCATGACATCACGGCCCTGTAGTTTCACTGTGGAGGCAGCCAATGCCTCTTTAGATTTTTTCCTGGATATCGATTTTGTGGCGACAAATACGGGTGCGAAAAGAAGAAGGCCAGGGAGCGTACCGACTGCCAACAGTGTGAGCTTCGACAGTCTGTATATCAACGTGAAAACCACTTGAACAATAGAGAACTTGGCGTATTCGACTTGATGATCACGGAGTCCAAGAAAACGAAGTTGTTTGTTATACTCCATAATCGACTTTTCCAGTTTCTTGATACGAGGGTCATCCTTAAAATGAGTATAGCCTTTGATGAAGCGACGATTTAATTCCACAACCATTGGAAGCGGAAGTTTCTTTCCTTTAGTATTATATAAACGACGAGCAGCTTGAACAGCCTAAAAGTGACGTCAGTTTGACTGCCAAGAAAGTTGACGAGAAATATTGGCCTACCATCAAAGTTTTATAGTCGGGGCCATTCACGGTCACTGCCAAGAGGGCATGGTAGATGGTATCTAGAAGCTCACCGACTGCCTCCCGCCTCTCACCACGTTTATATTTCTCAACAAGTTCAGGAGGGACCTCTATTGGACTACCAAATTCGACAACTGCCCTGGAACGAAACTTATGTGCGTGGAAATAATTCATTCCACATGGCACAATCTTCAGACCTGAATCTGGGTTCTCGGCCAAAGAACCGAGTGCCATGATAGCGACACCAGCTTAGCACAATACAAGTTAGTACGGTGGTGTTTGCATTGTGAAGAACGGTAGGCTTCGAAAATACCTTTTAGTGGAAGTAACTCTGGACGATCATGACTGCCACCCTCCGGGAATATACCAAGACAACCGCCATGGCTTAGCCTTTCGAAGACCGCTTTATACACCCCGGTTTGATCTACATGAGGTGCATATTTGAATTTTGAGCCTTGAAAGTCGTTAGGAATGCCAGAAGCCGACCCAGTGAACTTCCCGTCATCAGTAATATCCTCTCTCCCAGTCAACTGATAAAGAGCGCTCTTCTCTTTGACAGGCTTCTTTAACACAATCTCTTCAGACCCACGAATCTCTGCGATTGTTGCACTGTAGGAGTTACCATTGATTGTTGGAAGATGAATAGTGCCTTCAGGCTCGAATCCGGGCCCGTCAAACTGGGTACCATTTCCACGCAAAAAAGTTGGGTTATTAACAGGATCTGGAAGATAGATTGTCCCTACTCCAGGTTTCATACTATCCATTGCTCGCGCCACGGGTACTGCTCCTATTCCCCTTGCAAGAAGGCCAATGAACTTCCGTTTAAAGGATTTCTCCGCAATAAGCCAAGAAATGCGGCGACGAACTTCTGTGCGGATCACGCGCATAAGAATTAATGAATCGACAAACTATATCGCAAAGCTTTGTCAGGAATATGTCTCAGAGCCGAGTGATAGGTGTTTTGTCAAATAAAGCTCCTACCTGATTGGCATGTGGTGCGGCGACGATAATCAAAGGTCCCCTTCTAGGTACCTTCCAGGAACCTCGCGGGTGAACTTCCCTAAAGAAGAGGTCGATAAGAACAGAAAAGGTCCAGAGAACTAGGTCGTAGAGCCACCCAATCTGGGCTGGAATGTACGTTTGATTCGCCATCCTGAAGATGTCGAGCTGGCTGACGGTCCGCAACCACCTGAAGCGCGAGTCTTCTCGGTTGGCAAATTGGGCTTCCTCGCAGATGCAGCAAACCAACGTATCATAGAGCCACAGGAAAGGTAAGAGGGGTTTAGGAGAGCAACTCCGAGCCTGGAAAGAAGCGCACAAGCGGCTATACGTGACTGTTGGTGAGCTAGTCGCGCAAAGCTGCACGTTGCCAATCCGGGGTAATGACGTAGCGGGATACTTGCGCGCCACGCGAAGCCCGAGTTCTCAAGTATTGTACAGGCTTGCCGTTTCTCATGCCACAGGAATCTCCAAGGATCTCTGGCAAAGTAAGGAAAGGGCTTCTGGGCGAAACCGTATCACAGGAAGGTGAAATTGCAACTTGCAGGGAAAATAGTTGCAGTGGGGTTGCGGAACAGCCGCGCGATGCGACCCTTCTAGGCCTGGCAGAGGGCTCGGCCGCCCGCGATCCCGCGATCCCGTGAGAACCTCCGAACCTCTGGACGTCACAGGTCACCACCATCTTCTGAACCCCACGCCAGTCCAGCAACCATCACTGCCTGCGAGTTACAGCTGTCTCGGCGGTTATTAACATTTCCATGAGCAAGTCCTTGCTAACCTGACGATTCTCACTTCCTCTCCGCTGTGATTCTCTTCGTCAGATCAATACTTCGGATAGCTTCGGCCTGCTTCTTCAGAATGACGGTAATGACCGTGGTCACGGTTGCCGCTGCCATCTAGCAACACCCCTTCAGTCACGACCCCTAAACATGATTCCTCCATCTTGATCGAAGCCACAGTACTATATACGCCTCTTGCCTGTTGCAGACGACGAAGCCGACCCTGCATTTCCAACAGCTTTAGACACACAAAGGAACCTTTACCACTGTACCTGCAATCAGCATTTTAAAAAGGAAAATGTCCTTGAAGTTAGTCCTGCTTCCCGCACGCCCCTCAATTTATTCCTCCAGTAGTACCATTGCTACCTTTCGATTCGCGATCACAACTTCAAATTTCTGTGGTTTGGAAAGCAAGGCTTAAATCAATGCTGACTATTTTTGTGTTGCGAGCAGTTGGGTTATGCTCTCGAGTAAAGAGGGCTTTGTCCGCCTTCCCAGCGAGCACATCATTTATACTTCCCCGCCGCGCACGACGCTGTCGTTGAAGCCTTCGAGCTCTCAATCGGGAAATGAACCTTTTACAATAAGCAGCAGCTCAGGCTGTCTGTACCTTACGAACCAACGGGTCAGTTTTTCCCACTCAGCCGCCTAATCTGTGTAGCTACGGCTGACATTTGATCAAATGTCAGATCGTGTATCTTCCCTCCCAGCAAAGTGAACAATTCCAATCATTTACCACACCTCTCCTCAACATCCACGACAGCCATGTTTCTGCACCCTTCTTTGGTCCAAACGTATGGGCTGCCATAGTGCGCCCAGTTGCAGGCGGGGGAATCCCGCCGTCACTACCGGCTGTGGAATTGAAAATCACGTTCAAGGAAGGAGGAGCCTTTGATTTCCATTCAAACTTCGAGCGTATCAAGGATCGCCTCAGTCAAGCAGTTGAACACGCGCGAGATAACAGCACGGCGGCAACTGCTCGGTCTTCAACAGGGAGAGGCGTTAACTTTGCTCATGTTCACCTCGATGAACTGCCAGCTTATGATGGGGCAAGCAATGTAAATGTTGGCAACGGTCAGCAAAGCTCGGATGCCACAAATTCAAGCACCGACAGAACGCCGAGTACAGATTTCGCCCCTCCTACAGAGCCACCGCCAGGCTATGAGGAGGTACAGCAACAGAGCGTTGCAGCAGAGCTAGAAGACCGGCTCCGCAGGACAAGCTCTTGAGACATAATCACTCCCATTATCTGCTGCGAGTTCGACTTGAAATTATTGATGAACACATAAACGGCCTTGTTCAAACATCCGCTATTATAGAGTGATTCATTATTGTGTTCACACGTTGGATTGCACTTCCTTTAATTAGATATTAATGCATGATAGCACCTCATCAAACTTCCGAATGGTTTATCGTATCAACATCAGGTACCACTAATAGTACACTATTTATTTATTGTAATGTGAGTATCGGGTGCGGGCGGGTACTAGCAGCCAATCACGTGCGGGCTAATTGGCCAGTCATCATCGGGCCTGCTCGACCACACCGCGGCGTCCCGTTTTTCCTGAAGCTTCCCGAACCTCACTTCCGCCCTGCATTCGCTATTCACCTGAGCAATACTCCCTACGCACCGCCCTAACGAACCCAATTGCACTCATCGAGTTGCCTGAGACAATTAGAATGGGTCTCGCCGATCTCTTTTCTGACGTTTTCTCCTCCTTCGGCTTCGCTGAGGCCCAGGCTGAGGCGCCTCCCGTCGAGGAGAACGACAGCAACAGCGCAGGTGCCGAAGAGCAGGAAGGAAAGTCCGCCGAGGAGCCCACCGAAGATAACGAGGAGGCTACTGAGGAGCCTTCCGAGGAAGGCGCAGAGGCCGAGGGTGAAACTGAAGAGGAGGGGGAAGAAGAGGAGGAAGAGGAGGAGGAGGAGGAGGAAGTCGAGGACATCAAGCCAAAGCTCGAAGAAGGTGAGTAAATTTGGGCCCAATTCAATCGAGTGCTGTTTTCGAGACACAACATTCCATCATATATTGCGGTTTGATTTCTCTGGGATCCAATTGCACGGGTCTTGGACTCTCGACAATGACTTCTGGACAGCTACTGATTGAGTGTTTCCACAGACTGTGCCAACTCACAATCATGCGCGCCATACAAGCACCACTTTGACGAGTGCGTTGAGCGTGTTACTCGCCAGCAGGAGGATGAAGATCACAAAGGACCCAAGGAAGACTGCGTCGAAGAGTGTAAGCATAAATTCAATTTCAATTCCGTGGGGCCGCCTTGATCACTATCAAAGCTCTGATTTTCCTCTTCGGATATAATTTGACCTCTCCATACCCGGAATACTGTTTAGGCTGACATGAATTTCTGCTTATAGTTTTCCACCTTCAACACTGCGCGACCCAGTGCGCTGCACCAAAGCTCTGGAAGAACCTGCGGTAAAGGCTCGGCACATTTGCAACCATCCTTTGACGTCGGCATGATACAGCACGGTCTCGGTCAAATACATTCGTCTAGCTCACTCTTCTCTCTACCTTGTTTACTCGTGGGTTAGTATGGCAGACAAAGCAAAGTTCGACCGTGACAACGCGGAAGATATGGTTTGAATACGTCCAGGCTGTTCACATGGTTTTGTTTAACCTTTTGTACCCTTTATATCGCATAACCGGCAGTTAGAACCATCCCTTTTTTGGTTCTTGTCCAAAGAAAAAAGTGGGAATAGAATTGTCATGTTTCACTTTTATGTACAGATAGCAAAGTGACTGTCTCTTATATGGAATATTTATACTCGTTTCCTTTTGTTTAGAACCGTTCTCATTACACAAACATCACATCAATCGATCCCATGACGTAAATTGCTGGCTGATCGTAATTAGACAGACAAATCCTTGATATTCAAACTCCGTAATTGACATCTGGAATATTGAGATAACTCAAAGAATTTACAACCAACTATGAGAATATAATGCAATAGAAGTGTCAATTCTCAAATCTGTCTTCCCTCGGTTTCTGGTCGTTAGCAGTGGGTGAATGGGATTGATTGTTCACATGGCTTTCTAATTGGACGTCCAAGCATCTGTTTTGATCGGCTTCAAGCCGTCTATTGACTATCTTTGGCCCTATAACATTCAACGTGAGCGGAAATACTGCTGCGACACATGCAATGACGGCGCTGAAAATAAGAGCTCTTTTCATGTTGAGCGGTGGGTTCGCGTCTTGCCCTGCTTTAAGCTCGGATTGAATAATCGTGAATATACCGCCGAGAAGCTGACCACCCATCCAGAGGAGTGTACTGCTGATTTCAGGAGAGTATGGGTATGTAATCTCGACGAGAAACTCGAGAACTACAGGCAAAATTGAGAAAGCACTTGCGCCGAGGAGTCCACATACGACGATACTCGGCGCAATACCAAAGGGGCTGGAGGGGGCGAAGTAAAGAGCAATATATGAGATGGCATGGATGGGGATACATATGCGTATAACGAGTAAATATTTCTTGTATCGGTCGTTTATAGGCGAGACGATGGCGGACGCAACGAGACCAACGACGATAAGAACGCCTCCAGCGATACCAGCCTCGGTTTCAGAGAAGCCATAAGGATACAGAATCTGGTTAATTAATGTGGAGACACTGTTGAAGAAACCAACGTATACCGAAAATGGAATGAAAACGAGCCAGAATTCACGAATTTTGATGATTCCTTTGGCCGACTCTGGGAAGGGAGTCTTAGACACTATGCTGGAAGCGCTAGCCGGTGTGGGTGGCCGTGCAGGAATGAAGAAGGAGGGTATGCAGGCAATGGTAGACTGTTGAGTAACAAGTCAGTTCAATGTTGTTAAGCTCCAAGAACAGGGTATAGAACAAGGACGTACGATGACGGAGATCCAAAGCACCATGCCGGGGATCTCGCCCGGCGTTACAGCCCAGAATGAATCAACAAGCTGCCCAACGGCAGCTCCCAGCGGATTGGCCAGAGTTGCTAAAGCAGTGGCACTTGTTCGACCTTGTTCGGTGAACCACAGGTCACTATATCTCGTTGGTGCAGACAAGGCAAACGGCTGGGCTAAGCCGAGCAGCAGTTGTCCAAACATAACCACACTAAATGTTCCATTGTTGGCCTTAGTGCCAGCATATCGAACCCAATTTCCGACCAGGATCAAAACAGAAGCAGTGATGATGACAGGCTTTGGGCCACCCTTGTTTAACATGTACATTACAACTCTAATTAGGTAGATGTTAGCAACGGTTGGCAATGATCGTGCAACTAGAACTTACGGGGTTGCAGCACAGAAGGCAAAGAGGAAAGCCGTGCTTAGCCAGTTAATTGTGCTCTCAGTCACATTGAAGTATTCGGCAGATGTAGATGAAATGGAGGAGAATGTGAGCCACTATTCACGAATTAATATCCACTGATGGTTCTCAGTTTTCTATTCCAAGAATTTGAAAACATACATCCCAACTAATAATAATATTCAACAAGACTAACTGGAGGAGACCGAAAAATCGCCGTTTATATACTCGGTACGTTCCTCTTGTAGCGGCGATTTCCACCTCGTACTGAGGTTCCTCCTTCCGGGTTGGCATCTCCAAATCTTTCTCATGCCCATGAACAGGAGAAAAGCCTGCAGGTTCTATTGGCGTCGTATCTAATTGACCGCTCGACGATCCCTTGAAAATGTTCATTGTATTGCTGCTGCTATATAGGATTGCCCAATCATTTCGAGAGTCTGTCAGCAGAGGTTGCGACAGTAGAGAAGTTGGGCACGAGAACAATGATGCCGTACGATCAAAGTATCTGCATCAGGGTTAATCTGAAGAATCCCGGCGTGAATTCAATCGACGCTATTGAGACAGCTCGAGGGGAAACTGGCGGGGAAAGACGTGAAAGCAGGCGTCTTAGCGTGGGACGTCCATATATAGATACCAACTCTCCTACATAAAGTATACAGCGTATGAAATCATGAGATAAACAGTTACTCCATCGAGACTACGCTACCGAGGATGCACGCGACAAAGCGCTTTCTCGGATATCGAGCGCAAAGTGCAAGACTAATGCGGAAAACGAGAGCGCCGCCGATCGCCGTGATTGGATGATGATACATCTTCCAAGACCGGGTTCCAATTTATTGGCTGCGGGGTACGAGCCCAAGTGACATCGTTTAATGATCGTTTGTAAAGGAGGAGCGGAGACTGCTGGCTGATTCGATGTCGGAGAGCTGATCAGCTAGCTAGTTATGATAACAACGAGACGACGCTGTCTGGATTGAGCCCACAGTTGGGAGCGATTAGCGCAAGTAGTATTACTCACGCACTAGGCGCAAGTAAGACTGCCTGGTAGGGATATGAACAATCTTGTTTAAAGCGATAAGCTCATCTGAAAACAAGACAGGACCGTCAACGGTCAATCACGATTGAATCGTCGCCCCAGCTCAGTCGAGTCATCGGACGGCGTTGTTATCAGTTGAATACAGCTAACACACAAGGTCCGTGCCCAAGAAACATGTCGTCGAAGCGAGGACGAGGGCTATAATAAAACATTAGCAACTAACCATGATTAGTACGTAATACGAAGTAGTAGCAGTATGATCAGATCCCGCTTGAGGCACGAGAGAGTTATCACCTCTACCCTACGCACAGTAATGCCCATACGGACCCGATAAAGTGCCGGCTGACGGATTCCA
Organism: Talaromyces proteolyticus; assembly: GCF_021365285.1. NCBI lineage: Eukaryota > Fungi > Ascomycota > Eurotiomycetes > Eurotiales > Trichocomaceae > Talaromyces > Talaromyces proteolyticus. The sequence continues at coordinate 1,548,125 of NW_025764282.1, read as the reverse complement.
TCTTGGCATCATTAGCTGCACTGGTAAACAAAGCAGTCTTTGTGTGTCTTTTAGGGTTTGCTGGATGGTGCCTAAAGGAGGGGAAGGAGAGCACAACTAAAGGGCTCTTGGATGCGAGTGTATATATAGAAAAGAAGAACAAGCAACAAACATGATTGACAGAAAGTCAAGAAAGGGAGTGGCGCAGGCAGGCGCAGGCCCAGCTGAAGCAGGAAGGAACCAGCCACAGTCAGTACTGGCCCGTTTGGACCTCCCGTAAACTCAACTCGGTAAAGTCGCTGCATCTTGCTTTTTCTTTCTTGCGTGTTCGCCAGAAACTCCGGAAATCGTCCCTGAAGCACCACAGAGCCCGTCCCTATCCTCGCCGCTGGATACAGCAGCCCATCGGCTGACACAACCCTTCGCTGCCTCATCCCGCACGACCAGCTGATTCACAATACCCAACGCTTACTTCGTTCCCTACTGACCCCAGTCGATCCTTTCGTTCCGGAAATCATGTCTTCCGCGTGAATCCAAGTTGAGAGAGAAAAAAGAAGAAAAGCCCCCCCTTTCATTTATAGCCTCCGCGCTTCAGCATAATTTGTGACACAATGAATGTTGCTAGCCTAAGGTCTAGTATGTCCTCTTACGGGGATCCAAGGTACCTCTCAGCCGCATATCCCAGCGGAGCAGTTACTGGGATTCCTTCAAAGGTTCTCGTGGATGGCTACCGTGGTACTTCGGATTTATCGAATGACGACAGGTCTCAATATAGTGGAGTATGTTGTCCTACTTGATTCTCCGTAATACCACCGCTAACTGCGATCAATCTAGTCTGGCATGGTTCCTCAACCCAATACGCCTTCCGTCGACGTTACGGATTCGGTTTTGATGCATCTTTTAACCGAAACTGCGATCGGAGACAGTGCCGGATACGAGATTCTTCCTTTTGAGACAGTCGAAGATTTGAAACGAGAATACGCCATCCTGTCAAGTCGCATTGAAGGCACTAAACGCAAACTTGCCCTGGAGACCAAATTAAGAGACGCCGCGCAGTCGCTTCGCCGACTCCCCGATCCTCAGGCCCATTTGAAAAGCGGATATATGAATGGCGGTCCAAATGGTATAGCAGATGAGTCAGAGAATGACGAGTTCACGGTCAGCGCACAGAAATGTGAGACGTTGGCGCAAGAGCTGTGGACTTTGGAACAAAGAGCACAAAGTGTTCATAAGCGACTGCTCGAACATACTTCCGGAATACTGCAATTGACACACCGAGGTTTAAAGAAAAACATCAATCGGAATGGGGCTAATGGTACCAATGGCATGGCTCAACCAAGCACATCGGAATTTGATGACCGCAGCTTATACAGGTCCTTGGACAATTCAGATGGTCAGAATGGACTGGGAATCAACTCCAGCGCCCTTCGCAGTACTGAACAAAAGTTGGAGCAGCTCAATGGACGTCTACGTGATATGTTACTCCAAAGTCAGGGTGATTATGGCCTGGAACCCTTACCGCAAAAATCCAATGAAGATGAGACGTCTCCGGCCTTTATGCAGGCTCATCTTGCGTATCTGGAAAATCATCTCGACATCCTCCAAAGTGGAAACCTCCCAACAGGCGGAACAGGGCTTGCAGCTGGGGAAATGGAAACCGAACTCAACGCCATCAATGGTCGTCTTCATACCTTGCTAGGACAGGCCGGCTCACATCTTTCGCCAACTTTACCTCCACCTCCAAGTCCGTCCGGGGAGTTTGTCAGTACCCACATGGACTATTTGCGATCAGGCTTCGACGACCTACAAAGTCGTATTGAAGGCTTACAGGATCAAAAGAGCATTTTGACGACGCAGATTCAACAACAGAGAGAGTTGAACTCTAAATCTGATGCCGAAAAGGATGCCCATGTCGCAGATATAACACGTGAGCTCGTCGAAACAAGGAAACAATTTGAGCTATCAGAGCGTGAGGTGCAGGGTGTGAGGGATGAAATGGCTCTAATTATGGAACAGCTCGATGCTGCCAGACAATACCAGACCTTGCGCGATCAATCACGAGAACAAGAAACTACAGCGTTGGAAACCGAAAGAAATGCTCGCCAGCAGGCTGAACAAGAGATTACAAGGCTGCAAGACTCGCTACGTAAAGCGAGCGAAGGTCAAACAAAAGCAGAGACAGAGACGCATCGTCTTCGAGAAGAATTAGACCAACTAGAGGGAGAGTTTGCCCGCGCTCAAACGGAGCTTACCGTGGTCAAAGCCGAGCTTGATGGAGCCTACGGGACTCGGGCTGAGCGGGCTGCTGAAGCTGCTGCCAATCCTGCTCTTCGAAAAGAGCTTGAAGATCTAAATGCCAAGAATATCAGTCTCACGGAAGAATTAGCTTCCCTACGAGCAGGGCAAGACAACGATCAGGGTGGCGATTCTCAAAAACGAGTGGAGATGCTAGAGAAGGAATTGCGGGATACAATTGAAGATTACGAAGTAATGACGAAAGCAAGCGTTGAATTTGAAAAGGAGCGGGAAAAATACGAAAGTCATATCGACAATCTGCGCGACCGTTGCGAACAGTTGGAATCACAGCTCAGTGACGAACGCATTACTTGGATGGGAATCAGCAGCCAAATGACTACAAGAGATGCTGCCACTGAGACGACTTCGACAATGGTATTGAAAAATGAATTCAAGAAGATGATGCGGGATACACGGTCCGAGAACATGAAACTCCTTAGAGTAAGTTTACCTTATTTTCAACCCTTCATAGCGACTGATGCTAACAACTCAAACTTACAGGCGGAACAAGAAGAACGCAAGAAACTCGAAGCGCTGGTTCGAAGTCTCAAAATGGAAAATACAATGGGCAAGTCGAATCTCAGTCAAAGTACTGTTGTCTCACACGCCTGATTGATATAATTGAACAATATCTTAATTATGATGACTGCTATGATCAAATGTCTTCATGTATACCAAAACAACCAATCATTTATTGCATGCTAGATCTGCGGGGAACAGGTATTGCCTTTTTGCATATACATTATACATTACTACTACTATTACCACGACTGCTGCTACTATTATTCGCGTTATTCGGGAGATTGTTTCTACTATCCTTTAATTACTAGGTAGTTTTCAATGTTTCTTATACTAAGAAGCAAGAATTATTTCTCATCATTGACACCGATGTATCAGTTAGTATCACTTCATTCAATCCTTGTACATACTTTGAAACGCCTGTCACTTCCTTTCAGTCTACCTAGATCATGTCTTTATCAATCGATGTAATTAGTATTCTACGATCAATAAACGAGGGTCTCTATTTCAGAAAACTGAAAGGACATCTCGATATTATCACGGGAGGCTTTCTTCTCTATTTCGGACGTGATACCATTCCTGGCTGGTAATAATGAACTGGCAAGATTCCAAGATAAAAATTCAAATCCAAAAAAAGCAGCTAAACATTGTCCTTTTCAGTAGCATCCCCTTCTCAAAGTGACTCCAGCATCTTCATGCATAATAATACTAAGAATTATAATAATAATGGACTTCATCATCGTTACTGCATTGTGTCGGTTATGCTTTGAGTTCAAAAAAAAAAAAGGAAATGTGCGAAGAAAGACCTGCCAAACGGCGTCAGTTGCGGAGAGGGTACCTAGGGCCACAAGCGTTGGATAGACTAGTTGACGTCACATGAGAAGAGACTGGGAACATTAGATGTATGTATGTATGTATGTATGTACTTGTTGTGGTAGCCAGAGAAGGACATAGCGCCATGCTTTTATCGAAAGATTGGTATTTAATCCATCGACCTGCTCGATTAAATTATATATGTATACCATTATAGCCCAATGAAAAACTGCGATGCTTCCATAATGTCTTCGTCACCTGCGGCAAAATCCCAACCCACAATTCGTGGATCTTGACTAGCGCAGATGATTTTGCGTGCATCGAATTGAAGCTTATATACTCTCGAGGCCGGTGGATTGCCAAGGTGGCGGTGGCCTTGATGGGGGTGGGCATGAGCTCCGGGCTGTTGAGCAACTAGTGCATTTAATACGTGTGCCTGCTGAAGAACTGCCAGTGGGTTTGGAACGTGGTTGTTGTTTGGAGGCGCTGGCTGATTGGCTTGAGGTTGTGTTGGGGGCTGAGGTGCTGTTACTGGTGATGCTGGGTTTGCATTGCCATTTCCTTGGTGGTTGTTGGTCACATTGATAGGTTGATTATTGGGATGAGGTTGTTGAGGTGCCATGGGTGGATTGATAGCCTGTTGGTTGTGAACTGCTCGCATCAACACCCGGTTGGGTGCATCACGTCCACTACGGCCTAGAGCCGTTGCAGTTGCATTGATCACCGCATCGGCTTGACGAAGTCGATGACCAGCGAGCCACTTGCCGTCACGGTCTTTCCGCCAGATGATGACGGTTTCGTCATATGAGCCCGAAACAATTCTTGCCCACCTGCTACCACCTCCACCTGGTGGGATTCGGGCACCTAGGGCCATTACATCTCTGGGATTTCTAGAACCAGCATTCCGACCACCAATTGCCCGTCGAGAAATGCGCCGTTGCATATCAGGAACTCTACCAGAGCGCTGTGCATCCCAGTAGTCATTGTCCACTGCCAAGGCTTCAAGTCTGAGAGCCTCTTCAGCTCCAGGAGGGTCACCAAAGCCTGCTTGAACGGTGCGTACCAAGTTGTTATGGCCCTCCAAGCAAGCGACTTCGGCCCCGGAAATATGGTCGAAGATCCGCACCGAGTCATCGTTGCTCCCGCTCACAATACGCTGGCTATCAAATTGAACACATGCAATGCCCTTCGTGTGGCCCATCAAGGTCTTCAAACAAGCTCCGTTATGGATGTTCCAAACCTTGATCAATCGATCGCCTGAGGCGGAAACAATCTCATCATCATTGATCTGAATGGCGTTGACTGCTGCTCCGTGGCCGTCCAATGTCATAAGGAGACTGAATGGCTCCAAAGATTTTATGTGGCGATTTGCTAGCTCGGCTTCTAGAAGCGAAGGTGGAATACTAGCCGTATCGATGATGTAGGAAGGATATTTGACGGCGGGACCTCTGAATATGGTAGGATAGTCCTTATCCATAGGACTGAGTTCACGGCGGTTCCAAATCTTGATGAGTTTGTCCTTAGAACACGTCACGAGGTATCTCTTGTCAAATTTGAGATTCAAGACCGAATCCTGATGCGCATTAATCAATTCGCGAATTTTTTGGCCTGTGGAGAATTTCCAGATGATGACATTTCTATCGCTGCCCCCTGATATAATCAAATCTTCCTCCGGACTTGGATCAAACTGCAGACACAGCACGGAAGTATTATGTCCTTGGAGAGGGGCGTACCATAGACGTCTCGTATCTAGATTCCAAACGCGAACTGTCCTGTCACGGCTGCCACTTACAAGCCACCGGCCTGAAAACTGAATGGCATAGACGCACTCTGTGTGGGCTTCTTCTATGTGAGCAGGATGAGGAAGCTGAAAATTCACAAAGCGACCTTTTAGCCAGTTGTCCTCTAGGTGCCTTCGTTGCTTATAAAGATGTGGCCAGTTAATCCTAGCGGATCCATTCGGTGATCTGATCAGCAGCGATGATGGTTTTGCGCTAGGAGGCGACGGCATAGACGATAATAGTCCGTCAAGCCCAGGTCGTCGTTCGGCTGACGGAGAGGAAAGACTATCCGAGTAAATGTCGCGCATTTCTCTATCACCTTCTGCATCCTGCGGTGACCCTGGAACGTCCGCTTCCACAGATTGATGCTGCTCATTCCATGGCGGATTCGGCTGAGATTCCTGGCTCATAAGACCTCGCGGACCGATACCTGCTTCAGTGACACGTCTCTTGAGTTGCGGTTGAGGGACATCGGAATCGTCGTGTCTAGCCCGTGATTTGCGACTCTGTGAGGTTAAGGGTTCCGAGTGTAATTGCTCATATTGGCGAATGGCATCGATGTCCAGCCTCCATCCCTCTCTGGTATATATCTCTCTCCACAGACGCGAATCGAATATACGATCTCTCCAGGCACGTGAGGCTAAGGACGCGGTCAGCAGCGTGGACGGGTCCAGGTAGGCGAATATTTCCGCGGTAATTTCAGGCGGAAGTTTGAGAACGGGGTCCATATGAAGCCGCGGTGTGAGTCGCTCGACGACCGAGGCAATTGTGCTTGTTCGTAGACTGCGGAGGATGGTGAAGGCAAGTTCTGCGAGTTGTGGAGTCAGTGCTGCCATCCTTCACAGTGATTGGGGGGTGGCACGACGTACCTGCTCTCTCGGCTTCACTGTGGGAGAAAATATAGGGGGGCAATAGCATAGCTTCGCTCTGGGGGGCATTTGCTTCATTTTCAGGCTGGCTGCGAGTGTCGTCTGAATAGCCCTCGTCCAGCTTGAAGGCGGCGGCTAAGGAAGCGGCGGCGAGCCCGGACTTAGCAACAGGCATGCGCGAAAACGCTCCGGGCGAATGCTCGCGATCCATGAGATTCTTGCGAGCGTCGACTGGGCTGCAGGGAGGCAGTGAAGAGGACGACCGACTGCACAAGCCACTCCCAAACAAACAAAGGTCGATGGTTAGTGAGTAGTGAGAGTGTCGCTAGTCGAGGCTAGCCGCTGTTGATGAGCCGCGTCGATCGACTTGTAATACTGAGTAATACCAACTTAATATGAGAGGACTACTACTCTACTCCCAGTAATTAATAGTTGAAATAGCAACTAAGGGCATTATGATTATTGTTTGGAGTTTCCATCATATTATTAATTTATTGTTGTGACACTGATTGGCAGGGGCGCCGTTGGTGCCTCAGGCTCACACAGTCCTCCGCCTCAGGTGTCCATCCAACCATCCTGTCTACAAGCCAGCGCCAATGCCAATGTCACATTACAAGCTAGCTCGAAAATATATAAGTTCAAATGGAAAGTAGACGTATAGTATATTATATTATTCCAATTATCCGCTTAGGCATCCATGGACGTACACAAAAGTTTGAATGTAGTATTGGAATTTTCTCTCCATTTACATCAGTTTATGTCAGAGTAAGAATATAGACTTCTTGGGTTCCGCCCCTAGACAATGACTTCAAAATCCACATGCATATTGTTTCCATGTCTTTGCGCATATTCTCGGTGTGTTGTGGTGATAGTTATGTATGAAGGCTGAAGTGGGGAAATAATGCCGCTGGGATCTTTCTTCTTCTTACATGTACCCTTCGAACCACAACGTCCATGTTCAAAAATTTGCTGGCAATTAACACTGAGAAATGTAGTATGGTAAGGCGATCTTTTCCCCTTTGACTTCGTTGAATCAACCAAGATAGTCGGTAATCATACTCTTGAGGCATTATATTCTCCAGGCATCTCTTCTGTGATGACATTGTGAATAGTTACCCCCGTCTGTGCCATCATGAAGCTCCTCACACTGCCTGTGGAGTTACAGCAAAAGATAATAGACGATGTTTATCCTGGAGACATAGTCGCTCTGTCATCCAGCTGTAAGCAATTCCATATTCTCTGCCATGACCGCCTCAAAGAACACAAAGAGTTATCGCAGCTTATCCTTAAGCGGGAACTGACCATCTTCCCTGCAAATGTCCGGAGCCCTGCCAGTGATGAGGCCTTTATGCTGGGTGCTCCTCGGCTATTAATTGGCGTGGCTCAACATCCTCGCTTAGAGTGGTACCTTGAGGAGCTGGCTTCAAGTAACTCCTTTACGTATATGGAAGAAAACAAAGTTCCCCTGAAATCTGCTTTACATTTGGTTATGCAAAGCGTTCGGCAATCCCCAATCATTGAAGATGGAGAAGTCCAGGATTGGTTCGAAGCAATTGCCAATGGTCGTGGAGGCGCCGCACTAGCTCTGCTTCTTTCCCGGCTGACGCAGCTCCAAGCGATTCATCTAGATATTAGGAACAAGGATTCAATTACTCCATATGTATGGCGGGCTATTAGCAGGTTGGCAGCAAGATCACAAAGAGGATTGCTTGCTCAGGGTCTATCGGCACTAGAAGACGCGCGACTAGAGTTCATATATGGTAATGATCGTGAAGAGAGTGACGACAGCGATCCTGAAGATGGCGATGCCGACAATACTGAGAATGATGAGGAGACTGAGAATGATGAGGAGACTGTTAATATACTAGCAGCTTTGGTGAGATTACCAAGTTTTCGAAATCTGTCGCTCAGGGATTTCGCTGCCCATGACTCAGATATTGACCGGAATGACGCCGATGGTCCAGATTACTTACTTCCATCAGCGAATTCTTATCTGAGGTCGCTTACCATCGACCGTGGAAACATATCGGGGAGCGTTTTAACTCGAATTATCGAGAACTGCACCAGCTTTGAAGAGTTCAAGTACAACGTTTTCCACACAGAATCGGTGTTTGGCCGGCGTTGGCAAAACGTTCCAGAAGTACATCCTTTACCGGATTTCACTATTGAATCTATCTGTGCAATACTGTTGAAATATACCAGGTCGTCTCTGCGACGTCTTCATATTGAGATTATGGAATATGGCGCAATGTGCGGGTGCCGTCATGAACCCTGTTTGAATCCATATAAACCCTATCTGTCGATCAACCCGTCTGCACCACGAACCACAAACTGGAAATGGAATGAATTCACCGCTCTTGAACGTTTGACGCTCGATATTGACCTGTTTAGCAACGCCGAGGAGGGTGGATGGCTCCCATTTGCAGAGACTTTGCCGGCCTCAATCAGAGAAGTCACAATCCTTGCTTATCGCTGTCCTCCGAGCACCGACACGATTGACTTTGAAAACATGTTTCGCGGATTCAAACCACAGGCGTATCCGAACCTCCAGTCTATCAGCGCGTACCACCGCAACGTGAGAAACTTTTATAAGCTTGGTCACAACGGGCCCAGCCACATTCTCTCGATCTACAGACTGGCTCTCGAAAGAGCGGGTATATCTGCCGATGCAATGAGAGAATATAAACTGGATAAGGAATACTTTGTCCAACGACGCACAAGCCGTCAACTTCCTCGGCATAGGGTCGTTATGAATGAGTTCGGAATGGCGGATTACAACTTATATGCGTTGCCAGTAAAGGACCTGGAGGGGACGGTGGTATTCGGGGTATATCATTCGGAAGGCTCAAGCGCTGTAAACTGGAGTGAGATGTACGACGGAATTGCTGTGGACAAATCCTGGAATAGTTGACGCTCTGTGTAGGGGATGTATACGACCTAGACATAACGTGATTTGTGGACTACATGCCAAAGGAGACTTGGCCTTCGCCAGCATCTTGTTTCAGAATATCAATATTTTTCAGGGAAGATCTACAAGATGTGGGCGATTGACAGGTAATCCAGATAGGTGATAGGTCACGTAAATGAGATCATTTCATGCAAAAAATACGACGCACAAGGGGAAATGACTCCTCCAGGAATGATCATCTACACCAGTTGACGGATCTAAGCGTACACGTGATAGCGAGGATTGCTGGCAGTGTAGCACGATTCCGATCGACATTAATATTAATATTAACGAGCTTGCTTGGGCCCTAGGACCCAAACGTGCTCGAACTTCAATAACACGTCAATTGATATACGTAGCGCCATACATAAACCCTAACACTAACCCAACTGGCATACTGTATGGCTATTTCGACTACAACATTGAACATTTGAATGCTGTATGCGATACTAAACCCGTGCAAATCTCTACATGTATATCAATACGTAAGACTGATCAACTGATGCCGGTGCATGGGCCGTCTAAAATCCGAAGTCTTAATGATTAATCGCTGTACTCTACTTCGGAAGCCCATTGCTAATTGCAAATAGAGAGGAATGCAGTATATTGAATCATCGAAGCATGCACCACCCAAATTGAGCTTATATCAAAGGGCAGCGGTCAAGTGTTTCATTCCCACACGAAGCCAGGGAGGTGCATAGGGAATCATATTAGATATCAGACTATTAGTATTAATAGCGTGTTTCACATCGCCGCGTCACAGCACACAAGACGACCGTGATCATGAGATTTAATATTTAATATTAAATGGAACCGAAACACCCGCGCAATTAGCGGATGCTTAGTGTGAGCCTTAGGCGCAAACCGCCAAGATGGCACGCACACTAGGCCGCTGCTACTGCAGCATCACTCACTCCCCCTGCCTGCCCTGTCTGCTGCCCTTCCACCTCGTCAATCTATCTATCTGTTCGACTATCTCGCCTCGATAGCCTCTCTCTTGTCTCCCTGCTTGTATTCTGCTCTGTATTCTACCCTCCTCAACAGCCACCCCCCCTTGTGTCTATCGTGAGCTCCCCCCTCTCCCTTGTCTGCCCTGCCCAACCGCCCCCTCCGTCCTCTCCACAACCGAAGCCCCCCACCATTACCAGGCATTTCAGAGTCTAGACAGAGACTCAGACAGACCCCTGCGCTGAACTAACCTGCCGTACCAGACTAACAAACTAATCTCGCTTCACAGATTTGCTGCCCGTCAGCCCATACTGCTGCCGTCCCTTATCTCTTCTGCTCTCGACGGCTCTCGATATTTCTTCGTTCTTGACTGCTTGATGCTATACTTTTGCTACTAGTGCCGAAAGCTGAACAGAGTTCTGTAGACACGTCTCCCGCGGTCATCGTCAATAGCCTTTCGCCGTGCACGTTCCCTCCACTTACTTCATCAGAGCCATCGTCTTACGGTTATTTCCAAAAGGACAAAGAAAAAAAGGAAATAGGACAAGGAAAATTGTGTGGAGCAGGTTCTCGCTGTGATCGCCGCTTTAGTCCGTCGCGCAATCGGCCTTTGCGACGCAACATTCCACTTTTACCTCACAGTTCTCCCCTCCGGCCCTCAACTCCACGCTTCGGTTTGCGGCTACGCTCCCGATATCGATGGTGCATAACTCCTAGCAAAGAAGACCAGGTACGCTGGCTGGGACAGTTACTTGTGCGATTATTTGTCGAGGAATATCGTGTTCTGGGAACCACGATTTGATTGAACGGTCGCCAACATGGATACGCCGTTAAGCAACGGAACTCCCGTTGGAGGCCCTGTCGCGGAGGACAATATTATCAATAGAAGAGGTGGCGAGTCTATCTATCAGACTTTTGTGCAGTTGAAGCTCCGTCTCGCTGAAGTTCCAGGTTTCGAGGCGAATCTAGCAGATATGGAAGCAGAAGAGCTCGCGTCGGGCGATCTAGTCGCCTCACTGTGGAATTGTTTTCGAGCTGGTTATCCCCTTCTCACCATTTTCAACGCCTCGCAGCCAGACGAGCTTCTTGAAATCGACCCGGAAAAGGTCCCTGAGGCTAAGCGACCCAAAGCCGCCACTTTCAAGTTTTTACAAGCCTCTCTGCAAGACTTGGGCTTCCCTCAACAAGACTGCTTTCTGATTACCGATCTCTACGGTGATAACATAACAGGATTTCTCAAGGTTTGCATTATCCTCGTCGTCGCTAGACCTGTGTCGTACCTTTGCTAATTAAAAGCAGGTCATAAAAATGGTAAATCGCGTCTTAGATATCCTGGAGATTCAGGGCCGGCTCCGACGACCCTCTACCGCAGTGGCGGGTACACAAGGAGGTAAAGGGGGCACCGGAAAACTTACAAAGCGCGAACATATTCTAAAGGAATTACTCGAAACGGAGCGTGATTACGTTCACCATCTACAGAATTTGCAGGCCCTGAAGAAAGAACTCGAGGAGACTGGTGCTCTAACCGGCGATACTAGCCACGAGATCTTTTCCAACCTAAATAATCTGCTGGATTTTGCGCAAAGGTTTCTCATTCGAATGGAGCAGCATTATGCATTATCTGAGGAACGACAAGACTGGGGCCACGTCTTCATTGAATCAGAGGAAGCACTTCGCCAATATGAGCCTTTTATTTCGAACCAGCTTACTTGCGACGATGTTTGTTTGCGTGAATGGGACAAGATCAAATCTGCTCCGCGTTCGCTTGATCTCCAGCAAATGGTTGCGCAGCCCGCAACACTGAACAGCTTCTTCGTCAAGCCATTTCAACGACTTACCAAATATCCTCTTATGCTTTCGGTCCGTTGGGATGCTACAATTTTAAAAAAAGCGTTATATTCAAGTGCTGATTAAAGGATTTAGGAACTTCGCAAGCAAATGGAAAACGAAGAATTGCAGGCTAGTATCACCAACGCGATCGACATGATTCAGTCTGTTCTAGACTGTGCAAACCAGGCCATCGATGCCGAGCATCTCAAGTCTGCAATGCATGATCTCGCCAATCGGGTAGATGATTGGAAGTCACTCAAAGTGGACGCTTTTGGAAATCTTTTACGGTTTGGCACCTTCACCGTATTGAAAGGGGACACCAACAAGGACACTGAACGAGAAGTAAGTATTCTAGCCCTATACGAGTTAATGGGCTTTATCCCATCTCTGTTGCAGTCACTGATCTTAGCTGGCAAAGTATCATATCTACCTGTTCGAACGCATTCTTCTCTGCTGCAAGGATGTTAACCCCAACAAGCCAAAGAATAAGCTCATGGGATCATCAAAGGATAAACCCTCTGGAAACCTCAAGGGCAAGCCACGCCTGCAGCTCAAGGGCCGAATTTATATGGCAAATGTTACAGACATCGTATTACTTCAGAAACCTGGTATGATAGCAAATTATTCCTTTCCTAGTATGGACTGTCTCCTCATAGTGTTTATCCAGGTTCCTACCGAATTCAAATATTTTGGAAAGGTGATCCTGGGGTTGTCGATAATTTCATCATTCGGTACTCCAACGAGGATATAATGAAGAAATGGCACAAGGATATTGATATGCAGCGGGAGGAACAATCTAGCCAGCGCAACACTCGAAACACCGGAACTTCAGACTCGGAATTCATGTACATGCAGAACATGCAGGGAATGATCAATCCGTATCAGCAAGAATATGATGCGGATGAAGATTCCCAGGTCCAGTCAGGATCTTTTTCGGAATTTCCAGTCAGCAGAAATGCTTCGAGTACCAGTCTGCGAGCCAGGTCAGCAACTGGAGGAAGTGCTGGCTCCATCGCTCTTCCTGCTGCACGCCCACCGCCCCGATTCCCCCTCCCGGATTTACCTCCAGCCCTTCATACACAGCTCTCCAATGGTAATCTGTCACCAGGCGAACGCATTCTTGGCACGTCATATTTCTCACCTGTGACGGAAGTGCCTTCAACACGCTCTAGCTCCCAGTCAGCGTATAATTATACTAGGCAGATGACGCCAACAAATACGTGGAATGAGGAGTCCAATCGGTATACAGCCCCGGCTTTATCAAGAGTAGTATCGAGGGATGGGAACAGTAACCCTTACTTCAACCATTCAAGTAGCAATGGTGCCAACGGACGAGTACAGCGCCCATCTCTACCTCCACTCTCTGGCCAGAGCCAAACGTCGCAACAGAGGATGCGTTCAGCTAGCAGCCCTGATATCCACAATCCAGCTCGGTATGTAAACGGGCACACTCACAGCATGCAAACGATCGACAACGTACCGGTCCCTCCTATTCCACCACAACTTGCAGGCATGAGAGCACCGGTCAGTCGAAGCCAGAACAACTCCCCCACCAATGGCAATCTGCCGATTCGGTCTGCCACCACGCGACATGTTCAGTCTGGTGGTTATCAGGATCATCCATACACCTCATCGTTGGCAACCAGCCAGTCATCACTTTCAGATAACTATCTTGTCGACTCTGGCACTCTTGATCCTGATGCACAGATGCCTCAAGGCCCAGTCATGCCGACTCAATTAAAAGCAAAGGTCAACTTTGACGACAACTACGTAACGCTCGTTATCGCCAGCAACATTCTATTTCGATCCCTGACTGACCGGGTTGATGCCAAGCTTGCACGGTTTACGAATCGCTCCATTGGAAACAAGTCCGTTCGTCTACGTTATAAGGACGAAGATGGCGACTTTGTCACTATTGACAGCGATGAGGCCGTTCAACTTGCATTCATGGAGTGGAGAGACCAGCATCAGGAAAGCCTCGCCCAAGGTCAAGTAGGCGAGATCCAGCTGTTCTGCCAGGCAGTTGAGAACTAAATCTGATTTATCCTGGTTTCTGGCAGCGGCATTTCTCCTCCTTGTTTCACATAGCATTCAAAGGTAGTTTTATGGCGTTTCTCAATCGGCGTTTGGTTGCAGTTAGAGTGTATCTTTACAGGTTCGATCTCAATTCAGGGAGGCCGAAACCTGTTTGTCCGTGACATTACTTCTCCGAAAACCGCCCATTTACTGTTGGACATCCTATGGGAAATGGCTACGATCTTGTCAGCCTAGCACAGTCGATGCCTGTTTCCGAGTTTATGACCACTTCTACGACCATATTTGATGTATTTACGTGCTCCTTCTATTGCAATATGCAACCGACTTTTAGTTTGACTCCATTCCATCTAGCAGAATTCCACAATAAGCAAGTCTGTACCAGTATGTAACCGGATGCGAAGTCTCGTTTCAGCCTGGCTTGGATAATGCCCGGCAAAAGGTGATGTTGCATGCGGCTAGGGCGCCTGGCGTTTGCACAGACCAAGGTGTTGCTCAGGAACATGCGTAAGGGCGGTCGTTGGGCATAAAGGGGGCGGGATTTTCTTCTCAAGGTGATATTCGGGGAAAGCCGACCCGGGATCTTAATAACTGATTCGTTTTGGATGTCTTGGAGCCGCCCAGTTGTCGCGAGGCCGCACTGAAACTACCGATACAGACATCGCCTCTTGTGGCTGGGCCAATCGAAGAGCTGTGAGCGCGTGCGCGATTTTATCAAGCTTTGCAGGTTTAATTGTTGATGTAAGAGGCTGGATGATGGGTCGTAGTACGGAGGATTGTCCGTAGTGAAGCAGCTCATTATTGACGTTGGATTGTGACTAGTTAGTAACTTGGGAGTAACACAGAGCTGAGTCGTACGTGGCCCCCAGGGCTGGACTGCTTCCCATTTAAAGGCGCCATGGCCTCTCATACATACATTATTACTATCCATTGATCTAATTACTACATACTAGTATATATTACTCCATTGCCTGTCTGCCTGTTATATATCTTAGATCAGCAGGGCGTCCGTCGATATTAATTTACTACTCTGCCATATTAAAGTGGACTGTCTGTCTTGGCGTCCTGTCTTCCCCTGATAGTCCCAGAAACGTCGCACAGCCAAGCACACCACCGCCAGCATGTCATTCTCCGGCCGTCGTGTGAGCATTCTGCGCCCCTCCGAATCTAATAGGCGCTTTTCGACCACCAAAGATCTTTCCCAGAACGGTATGCATTGTCCCTGGCTCGTTTGCGCCACTGTTCCCCTTGCTTTGGTGGAGAAACTCCATGTTTTTTGGTTTTTTTCTTATCTGCCCCTCGGTGCCAAGTCGACTCAATCCGCGACGAGTCTCGGCTTGTATCTCATTAAATCTTGACGTATTTGGTTAACTTTGATTTCACAACTGACTGGAAATGCTAACAAATTCGGACTGCGACAGAACAACAGTCCCAGACACATCGTGACTTCCGTTCTGCCCACGAGGGCCACAAGCCTCATGCCGGCCTCGATGCTTCTCGAGCTTCCACCGGTGTGATCTGGTGTACAGAGCGCGCCAACGAATACGGTTTCTCAGAGCGCCCGTCAGAATGGGCTAATCTTGGCCAGGGCGCTCCTGAAGCCGACGACGACATCGTGGGAAGCTTCCCTCGCCCAACGTCCATCCCAATCGACTCGGCGTCTCGTGAATACGGTCCCACTGCTGGTATCAAACCTCTGCGCGCAGCGGTCGCGCGGCTGTACAATGAGCAGTACCGACAAGGCAAGGACAGCCAGTACACCTGGGAAAATGTGTGCATTGTCCCTGGTGGTCGCGCTGGATTGATCCGTATCGCCGCTATTCTGGGAAATGGATATCTGTCTTTCCCCATTCCCGATTACACTGCCTACTCTGAGATGCTGTCTCTCTTCAAGAATGTATGCTTTCTTTCTACCTTGGGTGTAGAGGCTGTATGACTAACTCCACGAAACAAACAGTTCTCACCCATACCCATCCCATTGGCGGAGAATGACCACTACCACATCCACCCCGATAAGATCGCAGAAGAGATCGCTCGAGGTACATCAGTTATCTTGACCTCCAACCCGCGCAACCCGACTGGTCACGTTGTTGCAAACCCAGAGCTTGCTCGTATCCAGGACATCTGCCGTGGTCGTGCTACACTCATCTTGGACGAGTTCTATGGAGGATACAACTACACCACCAACTGTGATGGAACGACACTAAGTGGCGCAGAGAATGTCATTGATGTTGATCAGGACGGTATGTGATGTCTTATCGTAGATCTATGTCATAGCAACTAACAAGCCCACCCAAAGATGTCCTGTTGATCGACGGTCTTACCAAGCGATTCCGTTTGCCTGGATGGCGTATTGCTTGGATTGTTGGCCCTAAGGAATTCGTTGACGCACTTGGTTCAGCCGGCTCGTACCTCGATGGCGGTGCAAATGTGCCCTTCCAAGAGGCTGCAGTTCCTATGCTCGAACCGTCGCTCGTGAAGAAAGAAATGATAGCCCTTCAAGAACACTTCCGAACCAAGCGTGATTACGTGGTTGGCCGTCTCCGCGAGATCGGGTTTCCGATGAAGGATGTCCCAGACGCCACCTTCTACATCTGGTTGGATTTGACTTCCATCCACCCTCCGCTGCCTGAGAGTGCCAACATTTCCGATGGGCTGAACTTTTTTAACGCCCTCCTGAAGGAGAAGACTATTGTTGTCCCTGGTATCTTCTTCGACTTGAACCCGGCTAAGCGTCGTGATCTCTTCGACAGCCCTTGCCATCACTTTGTGCGCTTGAGTTACGGTCCCAAGATGGAGCACCTCAAGAAGGGTCTTGATGGTATTGAGCGTGTTATTCGCCGCGCAAGAGGCGAGAATATTGGTCCTACGCTAGAAGACGAAGTTGCCATTGAGGACTAAATGTGAGTTTAGCTACGTATCTAGAGTAAGCGAGTCATGCACATCGGGCAGTATCTAGAATGGGATGGACAATATATTTTAGACCTTGCTATATTTCGAAGCATAATTACTGATGTAGATAAATTTATTATTTATATTAATATTATAATATATGGCAGGCTTGTTCTATTGCTAAGTCATTGTCAACACGTGACTAGGCTCGGCATCTAAAGACTAGAACTAAGCTCGCATCGCCAACCATCGCCAGACTTCTTACTACTACATTCTCAACAGAACTCCGTTCTCTGGGCTAGTGAGCTTCCAGCTCACATGTGCTGAGGACAGGCTGTCTAGCCTCCATAAAATGCACCGATAATATGGCCCTTAATGTCTTTCGTATCCTTAATTCGACTGTCTATACCCTCCTTGGAATCGTCACATTTTGCCTAACGCTACTGACGCCCGGCGACTTTATCTACCAATGTTACCGAAATCGCAGACTCACCAATATATTCATAGTGTCTGGTGTCTATATCGTGACAGTTTTACTAGCCCTGCTCGTCTACGCAAGTCGCATATACACCATTCGAACTGGCCTCGGTGCCATCCCGAAAGCTTGGATACCGGTCGCAAAAGGGGAAGTTGGCAAAAGTGTACAAAGGCTGGTAGAAGACGGTATTCATCAAAGCGCTATTGTTGCGTATCAAGCCCGGCCGAGAAATCTCTTCGACGAACACAACGAGCCCGCGCACGATGAGGACCTCTCCATAAAACCCGATCGGCCGCCATGGGGCCCTGTGTCACACGCCGGCTGGTCTTCGCCGTCATCTCTGGACCTCCCTGGCCTACGATATCAGCGAGTCATAGAAGAGCTTCCACACTTGATCGAGGCCAAGGCCGTTTCACTGGCCCCCTCCGATCCGCTGATTTCGTCAAATCGGTTTGCGGATCCGTCAGGGAGCGGAGACCAGAACATCCCCGACCCTCGCGTCGTGGAGATATTGCAGCGGCCTACAGCAATGGGGTTGCGAGATTATGTCGGACATCTCACGACTTTGGGCTTAATTGACCCTCCGGAACTGGGAGCGGAATTCCTCTCCATCTATGAGCAAGCCCGGTTCTCGCCTAGACCGCTCGTCGAAGACGAGTTCCGAAGTTTGATGGGTCTATTTGCGGAGATTTTAAGAGGTATGAAGGAAGTGGATCCGAAGGTTCTGCAAGAGATACGCGGGGATGGTTCTCAAGGGGACAGCGAGTCGTTTATCGGCCCATCGGATGAGGAGGGGGAGACCGACACGCTCGGAACGGAGGATCTAGGCGAGAGCCTCTACCGCAGGCGTAGCAACAATTCCTCCTCGCCTTGGGGCAGCAGTTTACGTTCTGTGCGAACCGCGCCAATGGTTCAAAGCAACGGTTCTCCAGCGCAATCTCGGTCTACGGATAGACTCAGGAGCGGTCCATCAATGACTTCGCTGCGTCGTGTCGGATCAAATTTGTCGCAGAATTCTGCGGGTAGCGTTATCCGGCTCGTGAAGACTAGAAGCCCTGAGGATCTTCCGTATGCCATTAATATTCCTGCCCGAGGGGATGCAGCTTGGTAGATGCACTGTTCTTTCTCAGTATTTGAAATGTATATAATTAGTATCGGTTATATCCGCCGCTTTAATCTTTTAATGAATGCTGGCTAGTTCATAGGTGTATAAGTATAGAGCTATATACATATGTAACATGAGTGTGCTGTACAAAGTACCTATCCTATTAAATACCTATGTTTTTCTATCGGAATTATTCCGGCAAAGCGGATCAGATAAGCCAGATTAGATGCAACTATATTACTAACATGTGGCGCCCCGCCATATGACAATTTATTCTTAATGGATGGCGACATCAAATTCTCCTATCCTTCTGTCACATCATCATTGTTGTTATTGTTACTGTTATTGTTTCTGCTGCTGTCCAGCAGGCCACAATGCAGAAACTACTGCGCCGCGGCGCCGAGTTTTTGACCCCACGAACCGGCAGTCCGGCCACCGACGGCTTCACAAGCGCATCCTCGCAGACGGCGCTTTTCCCCAAGGTCGATCCGGCGGTAGATGGCGAGGACTGCGATCGTGACTGCGCTAGCTGCACCATCCATTACCCGGCCAAGTTCGATGTCGAATTGAAGGATAAGCTGTACGGCAATGTCAACGGCTGGGCAACCCATGTCCTCGTTGCGACTGGCAAGGCGGATTGGGTTCGTGATGTCGCCGACGAAAAGGGGAGTGTGATGGAGGCGATTGACAAGGGCGGCATTGCGCCAAACAATGGGGTGTGTTCATCTATCTGCTTAAGCATCCTGTTTGTCTGTAATGGAAACTAAGTTCTCAGAAACTCAAACTCTCGGCATCAAACATCCCCGTACCAGACGAATATCACCATGCAAAAGACAACAAGTCGCGGCCTACAACCGTCGCGCTTTTCCCCGCCTTCACCATCATCGATCATGTGACGCCGGCCTTGACCCCGGACCTGATCAAGTACTTTGTCAACCCATCCATCACAACAACGACACCATTACGCTCAATCCCAATATCATCACAGCCCGACCTCACAGGGGACTCGACAGTCCCCACGAAAACGCTGCTTCCCGCACAAGACATCTCATCGCTAACACCGCTTCGATCTCGCCCTTCGCCGCATGCAGCAGTTATCCTTCTCTGCTCGCAAAAGACACGCGATGCGCGCTGTGGACAGTCGGCTCCTCTGCTAAAACGTGAGTTTGAGCGGCATCTACGCAGTCATGGGTTATACAGGGATATGGATGACGAAAGGCCCGGTGGGGTTGGAGTTTATTTCATCAGCCACGTTGGAGGGCACAAGTACTCGGCTAATGTGATTATCTACCGGCGGAGAGATTTCGATTGGTATAAGAAGAAGAATGAGAGTGTGGGTGAGAAGCTTGTCCAGCAGTA
The DNA here is from genome assembly GCF_021365285.1 of Talaromyces proteolyticus. Classification (NCBI taxonomy): domain Eukaryota; kingdom Fungi; phylum Ascomycota; class Eurotiomycetes; order Eurotiales; family Trichocomaceae; genus Talaromyces; species Talaromyces proteolyticus. The sequence goes on along the minus strand of NW_025764282.1, from coordinate 1,528,276 downwards.
TAGTGAAGAGGATGATGGTGCAGTACAGGGTATTTGGCTCGCGCGAGTGCGGCCTGAAGAGTGTGAGAATGTTGTGAGGTTTACAGTTTTGCAGGGAAAACTGGTCAAGCCGGATCAACTGCGTGGTGGGTTTGACAGGGAGAGGGGGCTGACCAGTTGGTGATATAAGTATATAGAGGTATTTTTGATAGCATAGATTGATACATGTATCATTGATCTTGGTCAACTTATTACTGCTTACAAGCTTAGATAATCGTTAAGTAACATACACCAGAATCTGTGACTGTTAGATTTCTTATCTTCATGTACACGTCGACGTCGGTGATGCATCCACACTTGTATTCTCATATAGGCATGCAACTTCGTCAACTGGAACATGTGTATTATAGTGAACTCATTATCAAGATTATTAATAAGAATTAATGGCAAATTATACATATGATATATCATATCTCTCCGTGAAGATAGTGAAAGGCAGAAGAAAAAGAAATGAAAAGATACTGACTCGGATTTGAGTTCCAGACTAAGAAACTGTCCAAACGTTGCTTCTGGATCACATTCAAACTGTAAATCTGCATGAGATATGTCACATCCGGTACATTAATCCATGCCGTTCCATACTGCATGTCGATCATCGCCCATTTTGCTGCATGTAACTCCGCACAGTGCCGTTTCTAGTCTGTCAGTAAATATGGTACAGTGGTAATGATCCTAACTTATAATATAAGTGGCTATTCAAGAAGACGGGAAAATGAGAAGAAAGATACATGTGATATTGAATGGCTCTATTTTGGTAACGACATGTGAATGTATATGCTAGGGTAGCAAATGCTAGCGAATAAATGTTATGATCGGAAACAGATGCAAGTCCTGCCAACCTGCATCCTGTCTATACCATATTCTCTAGGTGGCGATGCAGCAAAGGAATAATGTGTGGTAGACACTCTACCAAGTACATATAGGATCGACGGTCAGTATGATATTCGTACGCTAAGGTTCTAGAATACATGTATGATTGAAATGCCCTTTAGTTTTTTGAGGCCAAAGCGAACACAATAGAATATCCACCCACTGTGAAATCCTGACTATGTCTTCAAATCGGTTGATACAGCATACTAATGTAACCACCCGATTGGTAACTGGAGCCCCCCTCATATTAACTAGTCAAAACCTCTCAAGACGCTCTGGCACCACTTCGTTCTGATGCAGCTGATTTGCGTCAGATACCCTTGATACTGCTTCAGTGCTTTTATCCTTTCATCCTTTTAACACATTTACTAGCTCTCAGCATCCTTTGGTAACATGAGCTCTTCTACCACTACAAGCAGACCCATTTATCAACACAACGACTGGCTGCTGGCATGGTCGGCTGTGCAAGGCTATGACCCGACAGTCAAGAAGACGAGTCTCACAACTTTTGGGACATGAAACTTCAGAAGAGGGGCTTGAGGAATTGGGCATCAATTTTGAGACAGTCGACTAGAACGAGGTCCTTCAACGTGAAGAACCTGATCTTCCTTCTCTCTTCTCCCCAATTGACCCTGAGATGCTTGCTACTTATCATCCAGATCTAAGTGATTCTTGGACGAAAAAGAGGTGGAAACGTTCTTGATCGTTGTGAACCCTCGTGAGGGAACCCTGCTGTAGTCCTACCAATATTGTTGGATATTTGTCTTCCACACTTAACGTTGGCCTTGGTTGTGTGCGTTGGAAAAATGGAGAAAAGGATCCTACTGAGCTTATAACAACTTATAACCTTGACAAATTGACACCGTGTGTATGTCATCTAGAATTTTAGGAGCTATTGATAACGTGTATGCTAACTGATATATGATCATTCTAGGGACGGAGTAACGAGATTTGACTGTGGTGACTGGGAGCCATCATGTGTGCCCTGGTACCGGATAAATAAAGTCTGGCTTGCGAAAGACAAACCGTATATCATGATCGACATGTCGTACGCATACACAAGCGACGATGATGGTCTTTTCGTCACCGAGATTTACGTACTTGTGGCGCTCACGTTACCCGACTTCTCAATGACTTTCTCGCTTACGGCTAATAAAAGTTGCAGAATCTTGCAATCTCGTATGGACTGCGTGAGGTCTTGTGATTTGGGGTCCAGGACCATGTTCCACGACCATGATCGTCTCCTTCGATACGAGGTCTATGATCTAAGAGGATCAACCAAAATCTTACAAATGCCGCAAAAATGGCTAATCCTGAGTGATTGGCGTGGGCTTCAGCTAACAATGATGATAATGATAATAGTCGCAGGTGGGCTTCATACCCCGTAGGCTTTTCGATCGGTGGTCATTGTGCTCGAGAGCACTGCTTACCAAAATTGTGCCGTGTATCGCGTTCTCTGGTCTTCATCTTCCTTGTCATTCTTTAATAGGTAAAAGCTCTCTTTCAGGCTGCGGGGTGGACGATAGATAGAGCAAGAGTTGGAGCGGCATCTAACAAATAACAACACAATTCATGGGAAAAATTGTTAGGATATTATTATTCGAGGTTTTAGGAAAACCAGTATTTACTGCGCACTTACCAAGTCTTTTCTGATCTCTTTAGATAGGACTCGCGCGCCCAGCTCGGGAAGTACTAAGCACTAAGTGAGTGGTCTATCATCCATGAGCTAGGCTGGGCATAAAGCAGGATGGCACTACGATTTTAGCGTCGCACATTTCATTTATGTAGGTGGTACGGAGTACACACCTATGTTAAAGGTCACGATAGCACGGCGATCAGCCTCATGGACTAAGCTGTCAGCAGCGAGTATTTTTGAACTGCGTGGCGCCGGGCTGCAGCTCTCGTGATCCTTCCAACCGATATCGAGATAACAAACAGCCAGCCCCGCCGACCCAACACCAGGGAACGGAGCAATGCACGATGGGATATACGAAGCGGCGCTGTGGAGAGGAGGCATGCCATCGCTGGGCCTGACTCGCAAGTCACACCGACTCGAAGGCTGACGACGCTACCAACCGCGACCCAGCGCGGTTGGTTACTGGCAGAGATAGCAACTCGGCGTTGACTACCTATGTAGCCTAGTGAACATGCCAGCACGCTGGTACCAGTCGCTTGTAGAACTAAGCGCTGGCCTTTCTAGTGACTGCCAAGAATGCGGGGTTGGTTACCAACGGCCAAGAAATCGACGTTGTTGTGGATAGATAGCTGATCGGTATTCCGTGAATCGTACTTTCATCGCGTAGATGAAGAGGACGGCGATAGAGATCAAATCTGCGCATAAGCGACTCGGTGTTGATATCGTGAAGTGGACATGTCGAGCGCGAGTCAAGGGAGTGGCAAGCGGCGTGCTTAGTAGAGCTGTTCTGACAGATGACAAATAAAGGCGAGTCAAGTATCTGGTCGCTGGGAAGAGTGGTGAGTGTGAGTGGTGTTTGGTCTGACATGCATGCATGCGCCGCGAAGGAAAGGAGCAAGGAGGAAGGCCGTTCCGACCGGCCGAATTCTAAATCAGCTGCTTCGTATTGTATTATTATTAATTTATATGGTGATTGTTATTATTCTGTTATTGTTGCTAGATTTATTTTTATTTTTTATTTTTTATTATTTTATTATTTTATTGTTTTTTATGTTTATTTCGTATCCTTTTTTCTTCTTTTTATAGACAGTATGAGGTAGCCGAGTGACCGTATGGTGGTTGATGTTACTGCCTAAGGCACAAGGATCTCCCGCCCAAGAAAACGACAGCGAATCCAGCATCCAGCATCCAGCATCCAGATTATTTGTGAGACAACGACCCACCGCGTCGACTAGGTAGACTCGTCACCCTCGTCGAGCTGGCAGTCGAGACTCAATAGGAGTGCCGATCGCTGGCCGTCACATCAACATCCTCAGATCTGAGTTTGCAAAGCAGAAGAACTAGAAGTAGATAGAGTCAGAAGTCAAACCAGAAACCAGGAAACTGGGAACACAGCTCTCATCCCTAGATTCGGCCAGCTCCCATCGCCGATACGACACCGCATGACTGGTCCCGTAACAGCGGTACAAGCTATGCATGTCATCATGTCTATCGAGGCCTGGTGCATCGGATCACAGAAGGAAGGGTTGCGACCACACCATGAGATGCGGGGAAGACCTGCATGGGATGCATCCATTTGGTGCCGGTATTGTTTTCCTCATCGATAGAGCAATTGTCTTTCTGCTATTTCATATTAATATATTTATATTTTATATTATCATTGACATTGACTTTTGAGGCGCGCGAGGTCACATAGGAGCCAACAAACCATCTCGGCCGCCGCAGCCATTCTCGGAAACTGGTAATCATACTAGCCACCTCTGCCTCTGGCTGGCGCTCATGTGAAGCTCCCAGGAGTTGAGGCCTAGGGATTGTCCAAGAGGACTAGCACCGCTTAACGGGGTCCTTGGCCCTGGCTCGATCAATGGGGCAGCACGCGTCTATCCGCTGTCTATCCTCTAATCAGCAGCCTCTGTCGACACGAATCCTTTGATCGTCGCCGTGACTCGAGCGAACCTTCGGCCTTACCACCTCGTACTGCAGCCCACTGGTCTGAGCTTGCACCAGGGACTGGCGCCTGGCAGCTGCCATTGGCGGCCGCTGCGTTTGAGTTTGAGTTTGTGTTGAGCAGCTGTAACACTCGATAGTGCCGTCAGACTCGTAAGTGGACGGGGTGACACGGTGTCAGAAGCAGGAGTAATACTAAGTCACTAGGCGAGAATTTACCCGGCGGTACCACGCAATACCAGACATACTAAGCATGCCAGCCTGCCAGCGACCAGTGGGCGTGCGGCCAGGAACCAGGGCTAGCCGGTGGGCCGTAATCTTACCTTGGCGCCCCGTACGGTACGGGTATTTACCGTATGCTGTCCCCCCATACGTAGCCCGTATCGGTACTATGTATAGCCTACTTGACGTGGGATGCACTTGCACCTGCGTCTAGCCCTCATCAATTCAATTAATGATGACACTAACAGTGATAGTAATAATAGCAGCAATTACTAGCAGCAATTACTAGCAGCAATTAATAGTAGTAATAATAGTAATAATAATAATCATATTGTTATACAAGACATATACCCACGGTGAGATAGCGCATGTATTAGAGATAGTGGATAGCTGCTGTAATGTGTAATCTATACTGTAATGCCGCCACTGGAACTAAACCGACTAGGCCAGCCGGTTCCCAGCAGCCCAGAGAGCAATCCCCGACAGGCAAAGAGTGACAGGCGAGCACAGAGCGGGCCGCCCTCTGTAACCTTTGGATAGCATGGTTTAATTACTGTGGCCATCGCGAGCCAGCCGGCCAGGAGACTTGGATGAGCGAATGGTTTAAATTAGCCCTCGGCCGCGACGGCGTATATACCCCAGGCATCATCTACCTCTCCTTCCCCAGATATCGCCAGTCAGCGTGCTCAACAATTTAATTACCACTCTGGCGTTATTAGTTCACTATATCATTGTCGACTGTGCTTAGTCGCCGGCCCAACGACCCCGACTGGCTGCATGCGTTTCGCCGTTCGTCTTCCATGCCAAATTTCGTCCGCCACTGCTCCCTTCCTTTTATTTATCGCCCGAGTGCCCACTCCCCAGGACCCCACTCCGCCAGTCTAGCTTGCTCTGTCAGGAATAAAACAGCCCTCCTCCCCATCTCTCTGCAATATACCTGCAGTGTATATTGCGTCCGCCCGTTTTCGATTATATATATACCTGTGTATATATATATATCCATATAGATACATATACAGCGATGGCACCCGGCGGAAGGGACTTCAACTGCTCGTGGGAGCACTGCGGGAAGGTACGTACCCCCATCGCGCCTTCCTAATTCGGCCGACCCTGGACACTGGACTCACTGATCGCAGTCCTTCAATCGCAAATCCGACCTCTGCAGGCACTATCGCATTCACACCAACGAGCGCCCCTACCACTGCACCGTCGCCGACTGCAACAAGAGCTTCATCCAGCGCAGCGCGCTCACCGTGCACTCGCGCACCCACACCGGCGAGAAGCCTCACGTATGCGACCATGAGGGTTGCCACAAGGCCTTTTCTGACGTGAGTCGTCCATGTCTGCACCAATTCATCCCCTTTCTCAATACGCGCACATTGTACAGAGCTGATCCATCTCCTATAGTCCTCGAGTCTAGCTCGTCATCGGCGCATTCACACGGGCAAGCGCCCTTATATATGCCAGGAGCCCACCTGCGAAAGAAGGTTGGTTGACATACACTGAATATGCTGTGCTACGAATCTGCCCGCTCATCAGATCTAGCTTCTGCAGAAAGACAACCCTGACAAAACATCAACACCGTTCCCATCCCCCTGATGCCACTCGTCTCTCGTCCGAAGAGGCCACGCCAGACCACACATCGTACCAGACCCCAGTGGTGACATCAATGCCTGCGAGCCAGTACCTTCTCGCACATCAATCAATGTACCAGCAACCGCCCGCCCCCAACCCCGACTTCTATCAATCGCACCAGACCATCCCCCTCGCTCAGGCCCCGAGTATAGTCCCGCAACCCGTTCCTACCGTCAACCCACCTCCACCGGTGGACCATCAACAGTATGCCCATATCATGCAGCAGCCGCGGTATGATCCGAGCCCTCGAACAAGCTACATACCGGCCGAGTACCATCAGCAGCCTCCACCGCCTTACCCAGGCCACCACCCCATGGTCACCGAGGCTGCCCACCCGATGATGATGGCCTATCACCCTGAATACCAGTACAAACCCCCTGCTCGAATCCTCAATTCACAGGAAGGAACTGACTGGGGGTTTCTCGGCATTAGCTGACTACCTCTGCGCGACTCTTGCTAAGTATCTTATTACGATCGGAGTGCAAGCGCTGCTACTTTGCATACATGACCCTCCTTTGTTTGTATTTCGGCGAATACCGTGCTTTGTGTGTGCTTAGTACGATCGGTTACTTTAACGACATGTGCACAATCTCTATTGTCGATTTGGTGTATTTACTATCTTCTCAGCCGTTGGAGGTTCTACAATTCCTTTAGGAATAGCGGATCCGAGAGTCTCCCGCAGGTTATGCTGTGTGCTGCATGTTTTAGTACTCGTGATTGAGGAGGCAAATTATTGTTCGGATGTTCTTAGTGCTTTTTGGTGGGATCTCCTGGGCTGCGGTACCGTCCAGTCTTTGATAGCATGTGATACCCTGGTTGTTAAAATTACATAAGTTTAAATCTTATTTTATTACGTGAATATTTTAACATTCCCAGTCGCCTCTAATCGGAAAATGTTAAAGTTGCCACCCATATATTTCTTATGTGCTGGCTATCCTCGGCAACCTGGCTGACGGGAGATGCCTCTCTGAGGAGATTGATGAATCAGAAGAGACATCTAAAGTAGATGTCGGCCTCTAACGCGGCTTCTGTACCCGGAATACACTAGTGTATACAAGTAGTTACTGTTAATCAAACAATGCAAGATTGTCCGGACTATCATTACCTTCTCCATCCGTAGTATATTGGTATGGTGTGTCTCGACCGCACCAGCCTTTACTAGACAGACATAATAATCCATCATGATTTTATTATTCCCAGTAGCCGGGAAAACTGAGGGGCGGTAGCAGCCAATAGAGCGCGATGAGTCGGGATTTGCTTGACCCTTAGAGAAGGCAAGCCAGGCGTCGCGAAAGCCTATTAAAACGCCGGTCGTTGGTGTCGCCTTCTCCCCCACTTTCGAGAGGTGCATTTCCACCACTGAGAATGGCAGCCGAAATAGGTTGGGGAGGGGGGATATTTCTCTCAGAGTTCTGTATCCACACCCAAGGGTGGCTTGGCAAAAGCTTGGCTAGTTTAGACAGTCACACAGACCAGGGCTGACCAACAGGCGCCGCCACGCGGGGCTTAGCGTGGGAAGAGATTATGGTCCTTTACGGCGTAGTGTCAGTACGCAAGAGGCGTTTGAGATGATGCATCGAGTCGGTTTGGCTGAGGAATGGCTGACGGGCGACATGTCTATTGGCTGGAGGCTCCTCAACTGTGGTGGTCATCATCCCTGGGTGGTGGATAAAGTTTGTTATTTTTATTTCTTTTTATGTGTTTTTCCTTTTTCTCGCTCCCTATTACGGGTACAACGCAGAATTGTTGTTTTTCTGGGCGTGATGTAGGGGGTGTCCCAGTAGGCTGGCGCCATTTCCGGGGTTCTGGATCGTCCCGTCGTCGTCAGCCAATGCTAGTACGTAGCTTAGATTCATTACTAACTGCCTGGACATGAATGATAATTTCTTCTTCCTAACGTCTGTTAGTCTAGTTTCTGCCATTCTGGATAAGGGGTAAGCATCGGCGATCGCCACACAGCCACACAGCTTCTCCTACTGACATTCATCTGACATGCTCCAAAGTACTCGCCAGTGGGGTGTACAAAAGAAGCGTCATAATCCGAGAAGCGCTCTAACTCAGCGGTCTATCTTTTAGTGTCTCTCTTAGTCCCATTTAGTGTATTTAGCGCAGTTCCAAAGGCGATTCTTCCCAGAGACGGTTTGGAGTCCACCTACCCAAGTGGGCCTCCCGTCTTGTCATGCCCCAATGAGGCAGGTTGCTGAGCCGGCATTCAGCCAATGGGACAGGACTGGTGACATCCCATGACCCAGCGCAGCCAATCACCCTGGACTGGTCACCAATCAGGATAAGCAGACTGTAAACTAGACCCCACAACGGAGTGATTTTTATGGACCGCTCTTCCTATTGGTAACTTAGAGTCATTGATGCGGAGATCACATACTTGTTTAATCCATATTCCATAGGACGGAGTAATCACTAATCAGTATCGTCATTTAAATTTAAATCCACACAGTAACTACTCCGTTCTAAACTCTGGTAGAAACTTGTAAGCAGTATTAGTACTATATCGTGTGAACTTGACCGGGCGCAAATCAAGTAATAGATTGTATAATAATATGCTCGCCTTTAGTCACTAACTACGGAGCAACTAAGCCCGGAGCTTCCATGTGGAGCAACGGCTACTGAGGCAATTGAAACCCTGTCCAATTCACTCGAAGCTTCAAGCCACCCTAGAATGTATCTTCCTCTTGTTCCTGTTTCCTGCCCCATATGTAGTATTGCTATTTAATATTTACTATCTACCATGGTCCAGCATCCACTGACGAATCGGTGGCCACAAAGTGGCGGAATCTACCATTGCTATTTGCTAGAAGCTGCACGCATTCAAGCATATATTCATTAATCTAGACGGATGCCGTACTAGGAAGGTTTAAACGCTGGGATAGCCCAGATGTGGCAGATCCGTGGAAATGCGACCATTATGATCGGCATTAGCTTACTACCCCTCGGTCACTCCTTCTATTAGGAATGCAGACTGAGCAGAGTCTAGACAGTGCTAAACTTTGAAGACACGGCTGATAGTCAGCATGAGCAACTCACCGGGACTACGGTGTCGAGTTGGGGACGTTAGCATGGACTGCTGATCCCAGGTTGTTGATACTGGTTGATCCGATTCCAGCTGCAAATCTACTTTTCTATTGACAATATTTGTATGGACGATCACACATTGTTCGGGATTCAATGCTGGGGCCATCAATATCATCACTCTTATAGCAGAGCAAGCAGCGCATTTACAAATACACCCCGTATCATTGGACCACCGATAGCAGCACATACCATCACGTCTTAGTTTGAAAAATTAGACTGTGTATTAGTCAAAAATGATTCCTCGTGGCGGTGGGGCCGTTGCTTCAATGCTCACCAGGTCGCCGACTTCGATACTATTTACCGCTATCAGCATTTACCATTAGATATCAACGGTCTCGGCATCTTCTGACTCCTTACATCAGCTAAATCTTAATGGTCTAACAGGACTATCATTATTACTCTAATTACAATCGAGGCTGTGTCCGACCCACGATATTGACTTTGCAACTTGCCTATCAATTTGAAATAATCAAACTGCGAATTTTAATTTTCGTCTATTGCTAGTTGCATGTCATCTTCTTCTCTTATTGCACGGGGGTCCCTTCCGTAAAACATCGATTCGTATTTTCACAATTAACTATTATTTCCTTTTTTCTTTAGCATCTTAACCTAGGCGAAACTATATCTGCAACTGACTCAAATTGACCCCGGTGAACATTGCAATTCAGCCTGCGAAAGACGGATACAGACAGGATCGTGAGATATCATACTATTCGTTCTTGATAACCAATCATCGTAGTGCTTAGATGAAACAGCGAGCATGATCCTGCCTCCTTGGTATCTACGCTGTAGTAGCAGTACTTTCATACCCGTCAGCTGCAGTAGAATTAGTTCGGAAAGTGGTTCCGATATAAAACCACTACTATAACTTAGTCTCGTACTCAGTCACTGATGACTGGCTGACAATATTAATACTCCGTACTCCATAGGTATTATTGTTTAGTAACAGTAGTGTACACGCTGTCACATTACTCACCCACCCAATTGGTCTCGGAGTATCAATTTACGTCAACAAGCGCACCTAGCTCGTAATTCAATGCAGTGAATATCGGCGACAAATCCTGTTTTGTTCTATTTGCTTCCCTTTTTTTCTAAGCTATTTTTTAACCATCTGTATTTCTTTTTCTTGCTCCGGTCTCCCCCCGCACTAATACTGCTATCCTCGTATTTCACTACATTACCGTAATTTACGGCACAAAACAAAGGTAACATTACAAGATAAATGACCGGGTCAGCCCACCCCAGCCACAGTCTTAGACTAGCACAGATAGCCAATCAGATCAACAAACAGCCGAGATAACCGTCCTTATACAGAAATTGATTCGCCGGCGCCTTGTTGTGGGGCTCTTGAGTCAGCACTTTGCTCTAAGTGGCTACCTTTAGGAGCCGGTATTAGCGTATTGTTCGTCTGTAACGGGTCTGCAATTAGTGTTTCCTGAACCAGACAGGCAAGCCGAGATATATACTCCGTGATATCACGTATTGTTATTCCCTCATGGCTGTTGAATTCCACTAAATTTAGAGCCAACAGTCGACCACATTATGATAGCAGTAGTATGGAATATCATGAAACAAGCTTTCAGTTTTCGGACCCCCATGTCTATCCTTCTGGTATAGTTATAATCAAAGATGACGCTGTGCATCAGATGAAGATTATAACTCAGCCTTTATACAGTTATTCACTTGACATTATTATATCAATCACTACTAGCCATGTAAGTGAGCCTAGTAATACACGGAATATTGTACTGCCAATACTATATCCAAGGATGATGCCGAACGTTGCCGAGATACGATGCCTTTAGCCCCTTGGCTTAAGAATGCACCAGACCAGACCACAGCCTATAATGTGGAGCCTTTCTCCAGATAACAATAGTGTTAGTATGAACTAGACTAAATTGATTAAATGGGGGTTTAGCGTGCGTCAAAATTGTCTGCTAGACCCTAGTACAAAGGAGGTTCCAGATGACCTGACCTACTAAAGTAGTTTGCCGACCATCACTAGGCATAAATAGGCAGATGAAATTATATAAGCACATAATTGGTCTGTGCTTACTTATCTAGAATGTCGTCACAGTTCAGTTAGAGACGCACGATGATGTACGAGACACACTGCATGCCGGACGGTTAATGCGACTTAACATGTGCTACGGATAACTACGAGCCGTGTTTCCTATAATAAATGCAATATTGAAAGGCGGGGAACGTTGTCCTTGCATGCGTTTGGGCTGCATCAATTAGTGTTTCGGTCACATGTAGGCTGGGGGACTCAAGGAAGCTTGAAATCGAGCCTGATGGATAACTTTACAATTTTGAATATTCTCTGCTCTTTGCGTGCTTTTTAATAGAAAACCTGCGATGCTGATGATAGAAAAGTTGATGCTGGGTTTTTCTGATCATTGATGCATTCGTGGGACTGCTTGAAAGTATTCGATATTACAGAAATATCTATCATTTTAATTATAACGTTTTGAATATGCACAATATTGGTACTAACTATTAGAGCTCGTCTGTTTAATAGTCAATTTGCGATATCATTCATACTAGGTACATTCTGAGGGCTGCCACTGTACCAGTTATCATATATATAATTTCATTTCAATCGATGTGTGCCTGTCTTCTGTTTGATACTTGCGACAGCTGCTAATTAAGCGCGATTCTTTTAATTAACGACGCGCTCTCGTCGTATAGAATTATCAAAAGGTAAATATAGTGTAATGCACTAGACCTAACATAACAAGCATCATACCTCGAGGAAAAGCCGCATGATTTCATGGCAACTACGAACAAACTGTGTATGATTTTGCGATGCATCCGATTAGGTTCTCACATGGGCTACCTCGAATGGCCAATTGCAGCGCATGTTGATGTGGGGTCCCGCAGCAATATTAATTCTACCGCAGGATCGAAGTCAGGGACCCGTAAAGCTTCAGCCTGGATGAACCAATTGGTCATCAATTGACTGCCGTCGATGTCCTTCAGCAGAACTAGAAGATGTGTTGCTAATTGAATATTCCTCCTTGCCAGCTACTTCTCTCCTCGCCATGCCCCCCAAGAACGCCCTACCCCCTGGGAATGAGGCCCGACTGCAAATCAACCCGCCAGACAAACTTGACGATCATACCGTCGTCCTCATCACAGGAGCAAATACGTAAGTCGCAGACATTCGCAACGATTGATCCTGTGAACCACGCCAATTGTTTTACAGAAAAGCAAGCTAACTCATTTATTTCCAGCGGCCTTGGTTATTCGGATTGTTGTCGCTTGATCGACGAATTCGCACAGAACTTCTCCGCCAAGCACAAATTAACCATCATCTTCACCACTCGTCGCCCCCCAGCCAAAGTTACAGAAACCCGTAACGGACTTCTCAAATATGCTTCTCGCCACGGAAATCCAGTCGCCAGCCGGATCACAGTCCTCGCAGAGACACTTGACTTATGCGATCTCTGGTCCGTTCGTGCCTTGTCGCGCCGCCTGAACCGCAATTTCCCCAAACTCGACGCTATAATACTGAACGCCGGCGCAGGAGGATGGCTGGGGCTGAACTGGCCGAAAACTCTATATAATGTGTTCACGGATTTCGTACACGCATTGACCTGGCCAAACTTCAAACTTGGGTCGGTGGGCGTCACTGTCCCGAGACATACAAATCTGCCTGAGGAAACCCCCTTAGGCTTGGTATTTTGCGGCAACGTCTTTGGTCATTATATGCTGGCTCACAACCTCATGCCTCTACTCAGGCGTTCTGGACGACCAAATGGCCCTGGACGGGTTATCTGGACTGGAAGTATCGAGGCAACCATTAATTTCTTCGACGTGGAAGATATCCAGGCATTGAAAAGAGACGTTGCATATGAAAGCTCTAAGACATTGACCGATCTCCTTGCATTAACCTCTGACCTTCCCAGCACTGCACCGTGGGTGAATAGCTATTTAGCTGATGATTCCCAACCATCATCAAAAAGCACGACAGCGACAGAGCTAGTAAATAGCCCAGCACCAATAATTTACGTGTCTCATCCAGGGATATTCGGATCCTCTGTTGTCCCCCTCATCCTCCCCTTATGGTACTGCATGCTCGCCGCTATGTATATAGCTCGCTTCATCGGTTCGCCCTGGCATACCGTATCCACGTACCTTGGCGCGATTGCACCCGTATGGCTGGCGCTCAGTCCACAAGAAGTACTCGACGAAGCTGAAAAGCCGTATCGGGAGAACGGTGGCGGGTATGTCAAATGGGGTTCGTCGACGGACAGACTCGGAAATCCGTTGGTAGCCTGCACTGAGATCGATGGCTGGGGGTTTGGTGGCGTGATAGGCACTGGTGTGCTACCGGAAGATCGCGCACGTCGTCGTAAGAGAGGTATGAAATATACCACTGCGGAGGATAGGGTTAGATTTGAAGAGCTTGGGCGCCGCAGTTGGCAGCAGATGGAAGAGCTGCGTGTTCACTGGGAGAAACTGCTCGATGCTGCTGAGGAGTCTGAATGACCATGTGTACATTAATACAATTACTGTCAATAACTTAATATTTAATCGGGGTATCTGCTATAGAAAATACTACATAACCCGTGCGATACTTGCACTGGGCTATAAATATATAGACCCAATGGTCAAGCTGGTTTACTTTAAGTATATCTTTATTAACTTTAATAATTTTATTGTTTAGAATAAACTGAATATATAAAAAGTTCTTATTTCCTTTGCGAGCTCGAAAACTTTTCACAAATTTTTAATTTTAAAAGTTAATCAGTTGATGTTGGTCTTTCAAAGATTATACGTATAAATTTACTTATATATATATCTAGATACACATAGCTCGCAATCAAATGTTTATAGATTAAGATAGATTATGTACAGAAAATCGGTCCTTTCAGTTATTATCATTAATTGACATGTCTACCGAACACCTATAATCTCTTTTCTGTATCTCCTTTCGTTTTTTTGCATAAGAGAAGAAATCAAGAAAGGACAAAAGGAAAAGTATTTACAGAGCAACAGACAGCAGACCTGTTCCACCTTCATTTATATCTCAAAGAAATCTTTAGGCACCATAAACAGCATTTAAACAAAGGATTAGAAAAACGTGCTTTTGTTCTTTGCAAGCGGCCCACCCACAAGAGATATACTCCATTTTTTTCTTCTCAACATGACAATTAAAATTGGGTTGATCAATGATGGGAAAACGGCCACCAAACATAATACAGAACGTTCGAGTAAATAGATGAAAGGCAAAAGAGCAGAGAGATGTGTATACAAAAATGAAGAAAGGGGAATTATCCCGCGTAAACGGGTATGCAGATCGAGAAAATTGATATAGATATCAAGAGAGCCAAACAGATTAACTCCAACTTAGAGGAGAATGCGATGAACGAAGTATCAGGTCATGACGCTTGTGATAGATGGACGTCGAGAATATTAACAACTCTTTCTCACCACCAGGGTCTAGAAAGGAATGACATCGACGCGAAGAGAAGGACTAAACGGGATTATAAAGAAGTAATGGTGGCACCGGGTATGTGTTGACCTATGCCCTGGCACCGAGATTGAAAAGGGGAATGTAAAATCAAGGTCGTTCATCACATTACATGATAATCGCGGGGACTGGATAAGTGTTAGCATCGTCAGAAAAAGATTAGAAGTAAGGGCTTACCATCAATGTTCTGCTTAATGCTCTTGTGTGGTAGAATGGAACCTCCATTCACATAGACCTCATCTGCAATGGTGACATCGTCACCGAGGACAGTAACATTTTCAAGACGGGCCCATTTACCGACGGAGCTGTTCCATCCTACAATGGTGGATTTGACCCACGCATGGTCCTTGACCCTGCTGTTTTCCAGCAGGACACAGCGCTGGAGACGCACTCCATCGCCAACCACCACATTGGGCCCAATCACCACATTTGGCCCAATACGGCAGTTCTTGCCGACCTTAGCAGTGGGATCAACCATCACATTACCGCCATATACAAATGATTCCGATGACGGTGTTAAAAGCTTGGAATTCTGCTTGGTAAGGGAGGACAGGTAAAGACAAGTACCACTGAGAAAGTCCTTTGGCTGGCCCACATCCATCCAGAAGCCCTCCAGGTCGAATGAGTGCAATTGTCCTTCCCGGACGATAGCGGGGAATGTCTCCTGTTCAATTGAAGTCGGGCGCAGCTCAATGCGCTTGAGGACGCTAGGGTTTAAAATATAAATGCCGGCATTAATGCGATTTCCGACGAACTCGACGGGCTTTTCCACGAAGCGATCGATACGGGTAGGGTGATTGGGTTTGTGAACGACAACACCGTATTTGGAGGGCTCGTCGACCTTGGTGACCACAATAGTACCCTCTTCGCCGTGGGACTTGTGGAATTCAGCCAGCTTCTTGAAGGGGTATTCGCAAATGACATCTGAGTTCAGAACAAAGAATGGCGAGTCGTCCTTGCCGAGAATCTTCTCTGCCAACTTCAAAGGACCGGCCGTGCCCAGGGGCTCGGACTCGACGGAGAATTCGATGTTCACGTTGTATTGCTCTCCGTACTGGACACAGACTGACGCATTAATTTGGTGCATTTTACACAATTGGTTACAAGCACGCATCACGGTACCTTTTTCAACGCGGCAACCATGACATCAGGCCGATAGTTCACGGCCAGAACGATATCGGTGACGCCGGCAGCAGCCAAGCTCTCAACTTGGTGAAGGATCATGGGCCGGTTTGCAAACTCGACCAATGGCTTTGGAAGAGTGAGCGTCTGGACAGGGCGAACATCAATCAGTAGAGTTCAATTAAGTTTTCGGTGTGTTCGTCGCTAGGGGTGGGTGATCTTCGCTGCATGCTGTCCGAACGTGGGCAGCATGTCGGAGGGGAACTTACGAGGGGTCGCAGACGGGTACCAAACCCTCCGACAAGAATAAGAGCTGATAGTTTCGAGATGATTTAGCTGTGGACAGGCCATCTTCATTTGAGGAGAGTGGGCAGTTACCCTTCATGATTATGGAATTGGATTAACGGTGGGCTGGCGGCGTAACACGTGTTGTCGTCGGCGCAGTGACTCGGGGGGAGGACACTGCGGGTCGCAAGGATGGAAGAGAAGGAAAGCGAGCGGTAGAATGGGGTGGACGGCGACTCAATGTCTAGCTGGGGCGGGCGAGCAATAAGTAGAGCGACTCATACAGGCGAGAGCAGAGAAGAGAGGAGAAGAGGGAGGGGGCGAAGAGGACGGCATGAAGAAGTGTCGAAATGGACAACTGGGAGCTTTTCAGGGTGCTTCTGCTACTGGTGGTTGGAGTGGGCGCATTAGGCTGTTTTGGGCGTTGCGGCGTCGCACCAGGCGCTGACTGGCCGAGTCTGCTGCGGGCTCCGGGGCACGCGTGACCAGGCACCCGCTTGCAGCGTCTTATTGATTATTTTTATATTCAGCATTATTATGGAGTACCTATTAGGGGATGCCCCTTGGATTCCGTTCTATTATTATTCTTTGTTCTTATTTGATGATGATAATATTAACGATGACAATCATAACCATATTTCATCCTGAGTATACTCCCAGTCGTACTGAGCTGGAATAAACCAGCCAATGGCGCACGCATGCGTCCATGTGCCCTTGACACAGCCATCCATACTCGGCATATACTAGCATTCTCTCCCACAACCCCGATCCGTCAGGTGACGCCCTGTGGCAAGGCCACTGTGTCACCGAAAACTAATATTATTAACGTTAGTATTACTATTACTACTGTCATTATTATTTATTCAATATTCAATAAGGAGTATCCAATTTGCTAAAATGAAGCCAGATCGGCCGTAGCCAATCGGATCCGCCAGCCGTTGATCCACGAACACAGTAAGCCGCATCAGGCCTAGCCTGCGAACTGAAACAACATGTGTACGCAATAATAATTATTAAGTGCACTTTTAGTAGGGAATCGTGGCGGGCCTCGGTGCACTACCACAACACATGCTGCTAAACGACAACGTGGCAATGGTATTGGTTGACCTAAGCCTACTGTGTGTCTGGCGGCAGTATGCCGCCAACTCTGCTATTGCCAGCTTGTGCCTTCACCCCAACGAAATTGACCATCCAATCCCGCACCTGTTTCACTTTGTATCGCAGCTTGTCCTCCTTCTCTGCGCTGAGAATCCTAGTGGCAGACCATATGCCGCCGGAGTCTGTCACGTCAAGCGGCTGTCTGTGCAATAAATCCACCTTGGTCATGTCTTTTCGCAGGCTCTGTCCGTACACACGGTCTTGAAAGAAGCTCAGTCCCGCGTTGCGAAGTAGAATGATATCTCGGGACCGCAACCCATGTAGTGTGCTAGCAAACGTCTCATTACTTTCGGTAATTTTCCTTTTGTGGGTGTCGTTCACTGGGAGCCAGAAAGTCACGCCAAACCCAGTCTTGGTCTCATCCCCTACCACAAGCTCGAGAATATCAAATTGTTGATTAGAGTACCGCGATGTGACTCGCCGTGGTGGATTGATGCCGAGGATTGCCACAACTAATGTTACACTCAGAGTTTGTGGAACAATGGACAGAAGATATGCAGCGTTTGGTATGTCCTTTAGATGGCATATCTTTCCCAAGAAAGCTAGATGAGTATCAGTCGAGCAGCTGAAGGCTGGATCTACACTGGCATCCTCATAACTGTCATGAAGCGAGAGGGTTGTTTCGTCATGACTCGAATCTGATAGATAGTGCGTGTCTCGGATTGAGATTGAATGTTGATAAAAACGTGACAAAACATCCCCTGGAGCCTTCGACTGTAAGTCAAGCGTGTCTAGAAAAACAGTATCGTGAGTAGAGCTAGCATGAGCCTCCGGCCCTACCAACACTCTCCACCTAACAGCGTCGGAACGGACAGCGCCTCCAGCGGCATGGAAGGGGGCCACAGCAGCGTCCAGAAGCTCCACATGATCCCAGTGTAGCTGCCTTGATGGAGCACCAATCAAGAAGATGGTTTTCCGGGACATGGACGCACGCAGAGCATTGCGCGGATGGTCGATGTCTGGACGTAGGCGAGGTCGAATAGAGGTCAAGAGTTCGAGTATTGGTTGACTGTTTGCACTGCTTGAGATGCGCGGTCACGTGAGCGGGTCTGGCTGCGTGGGCTGCAATCGACCCGATTGGCTGGCGGTACGTGGCAACTCGAGTCAAATGAAGTTCGCCGCAGCGGAAGTGGTCGCAGGCCGTCGTCTTCTGCTTCCCCAACCTTCTTCTATCCATCTCATCTCATCCCGTCTGGGCAGTTCTTGCCATACCTATAATTTTTTTATCTTTCTTATTGTAAATCATCCTCCTTCGAGACCTCGCTCCCTTGAAAATCGCGTTTCCCGTGTGGCTCGCGGCCCGGCGCCGCTCAACGTACAGTCATGGCTCTCAACGCTTCGGTGAACATTCCGGTATGTTTCTAAGTCCTACTAAGCTCTTTGCCATCAGGCTAACACATTCTGCGTGATATTTAGCACTTGCAGACTGCGGCGTCTGAACTGCTGTCGACTATGAACGCCGTTGGTTCCCAGTGGCAGCGTGTCAATAGGAACAACGAAGCACCGCACCAACTTAGAAAGCGGCTAGAAGTGGCACCGGTTTTTGTATGTTCAACTGTAAAATTCTCTCATATTTCGATAAATACTGATGCAAGTTCCAAGAAGGAGCACCCTGCCCTGCCAGATGCCTTGAAATCGGCTACTATTGATAATCTAAGGCCGCACATGATGTTTGGCCTGCTGACTTCTAGGCCTTTGTTTGGCCAGCCGACACTGCGCTCTGCAAGTATGCTACTTCGCGCAAGTAAACCACTTCAATCCTCTCGTCAATTTTCGTCACTCTCCTCTTTTACTTCCCGGCCAGTGCCGAGACCGTCCGGGACACATGGGCTTTCGAAGCTAGACCAACACAGATTTCTATTTGGAGGAGTCACGCACAATTTTCTAGCACAGAAAGAGAGGGCAGCCAACAGTAACCCCGGCAGCGCGAACGCTCAGAACATATTTTACCAGTCTCTACTTCGTGCAAATATGCCTGCCATCATCGTGGAACGATATCGCACCGGTCAATATGCTACCAACCCAACAACCGAGGCCATCTACCTAAAGGCCTTGCAGCGAATTGGCGGTGATGCTGCTGTTCAGGGGAGCAATCAAGGCCTAGATGCAGATCAATTGCAATCAGTCGGACAAGCCGTAGCTGCTCACGCTCACGGCAGTCAGGTTGGTGTGTCAACCAAGCAGTCTGGCACTGGGGCGAAAGAGGCCCCTCTGTATGTGGTGGTCGAAGAATCTCTTGGTAGCTCAGTCTTCCGCTGGGTTAAGTTTTTCTTATACTTTGGATTCTTTGCTTATCTGTCACTTGTGTTAATCACTATTCTTGTCGAAACCACTGGATTAATCAAAAATGTTCGCGGAACTCAGACCAACGAGGCCACACCACAACAACAAAAAGTCCGGTTTAGCGATGTTCACGGATGTGACGAAGCCAAGGACGAACTTCAAGAGCTGGTGGAGTTTTTGTTGAACCCTGAGCGATTCTCTACTCTAGGAGGAAAACTCCCTAAGGGTGTTCTCTTGGTTGGTCCTCCTGGAACTGGAAAGACTTTGCTTGCGCGGGCTGTTGCTGGAGAGGCTGGGGTACCCTTTTTCTACATGTCTGGATCGGAGTTTGATGAGGTATATGTTGGTGTTGGTGCCAAACGTGTTCGAGACCTTTTCAACCAAGCTCGTGCCAAAGCGCCCGCCATCATTTTCATCGATGAATTGGATGCTATAGGTGCGAAGAGGAATGAACGTGATGCGGCGTATGTTAAACAAACTTTGAACCAGCTTCTTACCGAGTTGGATGGATTCTCCCAAAGCAGTGGCGTCATCATCCTTGCGGCCACCAATTATCCTCAACTCCTCGACAAAGCTTTGACTCGCCCTGGTCGATTCGATCGCCGGGTCGTAGTTGATCTCCCTGATGTTAGAGGGCGCATGGAAATCCTCAAGCACCACATGAAGAATGTGCAAGTCAGCACTGATGTGGATGTTGCAGTTGTTGCACGTGGCACTCCGGGCTTCTCGGGTGCTGATCTGGAAAACCTGGTCAATCAAGCTGCGGTTCGTGCAAGCCGCAATAGACAGGAACGTGTTGGTCCTCGAGACTTTGACTGGGCCAAGGATAAAATCATGATGGGTGCAGAGGCTCGGAGTCGTATTATTCAAGAAAAAGACAAATTGCTCACTGCATACCATGAAGCAGGTCATGCGCTTGTTGCCTATTTTTCACCGGCTTCTACGCCTCTTTACAAAATTACCATAGTACCTCGCGGCATGGCGCTTGGTATTACTCATTTCCTTCCTGAGATGGACACGGTTTCGAGGAATTATAGCGAGTATTTGTCGGATATTTCTGTCTCGATGGGTGGCAAGGCTGCAGAGGAGCTGGTCTTCGGTCCCGAAAACGTCACCAGTGGTATCTCATCGGTAGGTTAAAAATGTTTTGCATATGAAATCAATATTGGCCGATTTCTAACTTTCTTTTCCGGCAATAGGATATCCAGCAAGCCACAAACACAGCATTTACGCTAATCACGAGATTCGGCTACTCGAAGAAGCTCGGAAACGTGGATTTGTCAACCAATTACGAAACTCTATCGTCGGAAACCAAGCAGGAAATTGAATCAGAAGTTCGACGGCTTGTTGACGAGGCGAGTCTTCGTGCTACCAACATTCTGACGGAGAAGAGAAATGAGTTGGAGATCCTCACGAAGGCGCTGATGGAATACGAGACACTGAGTAAGGAAGAAATGGAGAAGGTGCTTCGAGGCGAGAAGCTAGACAAAATGCAGTCGCTTCCAGCGGCACCACTGAAGCTACCAGACGCACTTACCACGGCAGCTTTGAAGCCGACACAGGCACAGACACCAGAAACGGGGGTTACGGCGGCGAAGTGAAAATTGCATTGGGTTATTAACTAATATCCATCTTGTTCTATAATCATCGTGCTTCTATGAATGCAATGGGACAAGCTCCTGTATTTTTTCTTGTGTTATTTACCATATTAGCAACTCCACCATGATATAAAATCCACATCATTGATCACGAAATAACTCATTCCCACGAAAATAACTCGGTTTTTGTACAAATATCGGAAATAATTAATATCTGGCTTACTCAGGTCTAGGTCTCGGCATGACACCTCGGCATACTCTGCATGCATGCTGCATGTAGTCGATCGTTGCGCGACTAACTTCTGACTTGCAGGTTGTCACAGTCACCACCCGACGTATCTGAAATATACTGACTGTCGGCAGCAGCAGTGGACACCGATGTAGTAGAGAGAGTAGATATACTAAGGTATAGGAATAGCCAGGGACGGCTCAAGGATCAGTTAGTTTATGTAACGGTCGATCAATTCCAAATCGAACAGGATCAGAGTTGTTCACCGAACGTTCTAGCTTGAGACCCTTGCATCGGTTTGTGGCTTGGATCATGGGTGTAGGTAGCTGATAAACCCACCCAGGAATCCAGAAATAGCAGTACATATATTATGCTAGGGAAAAAAGGAACGGAAGAAAAAGGAATGGGTAGCAGCGAGGCAACAGCCATATCATAATAGTAATAGTACATATGTAATAAAATCGACATGGATTAATGTCGTATCGTGTGGCGCCGAGAGATGCACGAGCCATGAACTTAAACAAGAAAAGAAAGGAACGAGCCTGGTAAAGGCAAAAAAAAGGAAAAGCAAGGGAAGAAATGAAGAAGGAAAGAGGATTTGGCATGGCTCTCGTCATGGTATTATTAATTATTTAATCCCTGGCATATCAACCATGCAAGCCCGACGATCCCTCTAACAGATTTAATATTTCATGCGTAGGGAGAGATCTTCATTCGTCCAACGGCGTCTTAACATGTATCACTAGATTGTGTTTCAAAAGAGATGTCGATAGTATAATTAGCACTGAATTATTGACATCAATGATTCAATATTACCTGCATTATGAGCCGTCGACGCAATTCGATACTTCCATCCACATTTCCAAATTCTAACAGGATTTTGTAATTCCTTTTATTCTGGATTGGTCGAGCCGACCCGCATTGCAAGGATCTGAGGGCCCCATTTCCTGCGTGTATTATTTATTATTATTATCGGCCTTTTCTTACACTGACTGTATGGACTATGGATACTAGAGGCTACAATCAAACCCCCGCCCTGCTCGGGGGACATGTTCGGAAGGCACAGATCGAGCCTATTAATCTTTTGCACCGTCTTTCTCTAATTGAAGATGTGGCTCGCTCTGCCTGGTAGTACATTCGTCTTCATCGCCAGCTCGGTAGGTAGCCTTTCACACCCCCAACTCTCTCTTACCTGTAATCTCTCTTATAAAAAAGAACCCACAGTTCTTAAGCCATCATGCTATAGAGACAATACAGGAAAAAGCAATTTATGTTGGATGCGTCATCTCTTGACTTTTCATTCGTTTTTTTATAAGGACTTTTTTTTCCAATTTCAAAATTATTTTTCTCCCCCCATCACGCGATAGAAAAGCCTCTGTTTCTTTGCTATATATACGGCTTCCTTCCCACAATTAATTGCTCATCGACACTGTCATCGACTTGACAGTAGCCTGTGATAATCAATATCGAAGCTGCAACAGCTGATATCAAAACACCTATCCAGCACTGAGGCAATGTGTGACCATACACTAGTCAACTACCGCTGCGGCCACCGACGATATCTGGTCACAGCATGGTGCTCCGTATATGCGCGAACGGGGAAGACGTGTCCTCTGAATGTCGTGAGCATGTAGCTCTCCCGTTTCCTATCCCTATGCCCTATTTCCTAAGCGGTACCAGCACTAACGCCGCACAGAGAAGATCGAATCGACGAAGACTGCGGTAAGGACGAATTGTTGTTACAGCTGAGCAGCGGTTGTTTTTGCTTTTTCTAGTCTTTGTTCTCTAACTTTTGCTTCCCCTGGGTTCCGAAAACCTTATTTTTATGGGGCCGTGTGCAATTCCGATTCCTTCTCTCTCTCTCTCTCTCTCTCTCTCTCTCTTTGGTTGTTATTATTATTATGTTGGCTGACGGTGTTACAGGTGACTGCAAACAGAGCTGACCCGAGAAGATCGCCCTCGCCCGATTCAACCGTCAACCGACATCGATATAGACTCGACAAGCAATCATGTCAAGCATCAACCGTCGAACACGGCCCGAGTCAACCAGCTGTAATATTAATCTCATCAAATCAACAGTGGGGGTGGCGAGGTAGGGTGGCTGACATGGTTATGAGTCGATGATGGGTCGACGACTCCAAAAAGTCAAAAGATTACGGAGTCTCCGGCCGGATTAATAACGCCAAATAATGTGAGACAGCGGCGTGGCGATGCCCTTGTTAGATTGCTAGGAGCCAGGATTCAAGTGGGTCGTCAGCTCGACATACAATGATACAGTACATTTCTCGTGGCACCTTTACAATCATGTAATATTATTACTCTTATCATTATATCAATTGATTACTTTCATAGTCAGTGTCTTCTGCAGGGTACATGTACTGCAGTACGGAGTATATTATTTTGCTATATTGAATGCAAGTCACCGTTAATTACCGCACAGGAGACTAATCTCCGTCGCTATACTAGTACCTATTACTAGGACTCCACACTGCCGGTAGTTCTCGATTTACATGCGCAAGCGCAAATAGCAAGAAGACTATCGTGGCCTAAACACGCCCATAGGCTAGCCCTTAACTTTTTATTGCTTCTTATTTCCTGTCGTGTTGGTGCAACATATGATACGTGCAGCTACCCGTTTGTTTCATGTGGCTGAGCCCACGCTTTACCGTCGGCGTCTAGTGATCTATCATATTCGTCATGTACTGTTATTGAGCATTAATGATATTATTATCATATTATCATATTATAATATTAAGAGACAAACTCTCTAGTCGTTAAACCACTGCTGGCAGACTTCAACGGTAACACTTGTGTCACTTGTTGGTACGAGGTTACCACGAGCTGTTGGTTCTGTAGAGGGTCGGAGTTACGATTGTGGAGAAGATACCCTGGAGTATATGTACGTATTGGGGTATTGCTCTGAAGCTGATTACGTGTGTAACATGGATAGTATCATTACTACATTCTGTAATGATACTATGCATCGCAATTGCCAGGCAATATTTGAAATTCTATCACACGCAGTTGTAACAATAGTAAGCCTGATCTATGTATTAATATTGCTAATATGTACAGTCATAAGTAATTACCCCAAATATATGCCTCATACGTCATAGGGTACTCGCTACCCATTTCAGGTTCTGTTCTGCAATGAACGGAACAAAAGGTGCGAGAGATCATTCCGAGCTGACGGCTACGTCGTCGCCTGAACTGATGGCCACATCGTCACTCTCTTCGATGGCAACTTCGTCCATCGTGCGTTGAATTTCTTCATGCGCTGAAGGAACTGGCGCTGAATTTGGATGTTCCTCCTCCTCCTCATCCTCCTCGTCCATTCCAATTTCGCCAGCATCAAGCCAGCCTCGCGACATTTCAACTGCTTTACTCCACTGTTTGTACATCAAGGCACTCTCATGCGCTGACAAATAAGGCTTGAACACGGTGCGGTTGGCGCGATTCATGTGTCGTAACTCCTCATACGTTGACCAGATTCCACTCGCAAAGCCCGCGGCAATGGCAGCCCCGAGCGCAGTGGTCTCGTGCATTGACGGCCGCTCAATCGGGATTTGAATGATATCAGCTTGGGACTGATCGACGGTCAATATCAGTTGTATCTTCAAACGAGAGGGTCTAAGTAGACTCACCTGCATGCAGATATCCGAGTTACTCATTCCACCATCGACAGCCAGATCGGATAGTTGGTGCCCACTGTCCTTTGCCATTGCGTCCAAAATCGCCTTAGTTTGGAAACAAGCAGCCTCCAATGTGGCGCGGGCGATATGGCCTCTTTGCGTATGCTGGGTGATACCGACTGTCTGGTGTGTAAGTATATATATCTTCAATATAAGACCCAAGAACTTACAGATCGTTCCCTTTGCATCATCAACCCAATATGGAGCAAAGAGACCACTGAATGCAGTAACAAACACGCAGCCACCGTTATCAGGCACCGTGGCAGCAACTTCACTGACCTTTCGCGAGTCACGGAAGAAACCCATATTGTTCATCAAAAACGAGACACCGCTGCCCGCCACAGCAATACTACCCTCCAGCGCGTAGACTGGTTTTCGGTCCTCTCCGAGTTGATAGGCCACGGTGGCCAATAGACCGTGCTGCGATATGACGGGTTTTTCGCCCACATTATAAAGCAAAAAGCAACCAGTTCCGTAAGTGTTCTTTGCATATCCAGGCTCGAAAGCACAGTGGCCGACCAAGGCGGCCGACTGGTCACCGAGGCAGCTGGTAATCTTTGTCCCGGCCAAGGGACCGCCGTCGAGGCTGCCAAATGCTTTGGCGTCTGCGGATGGCACTATTTTAGGGAGCCTGATTTTATTCTTATCTAAGCCGAAAAATTTCAACAGGGTATCGTCGTATTTCAAGTTGTGCAAGTTCATGAACATAGTTCGCGAGGCATTGGTCACATCGGTCACGTGCACTTTATTCTTGACGCCTCCGTTTAGATTGTACAGAAGCCAGCTGTCGACAGTACCGAATGCGAGGCGACCCTGGTCGTAAGCCCTCTTGACGTCGGGACGATAGCGCAACAGCCACATGAGGGTCACGGACGAGGGATAGGTCGACAGGGGCAGTCCACAGATCTTGTCCAGATCATCAGCACCCTCTTTCGATCTCAATTCTCGCACCATACTTTTAGTACGGGTATCAGGCCAGGCAATGGCATTGTGCAGGGGCTCTCCGGTTTCCCAATCCCAGACGACGGTAGTCTCACGCTGGTTGGTAATGCCGATGGTGGAGATATCGGATTTCGAGTGGCCTAGGGCCAGAAAGGTCTTCATCGTCTCTTCTATACATTTTTCTACGGAAGAGACAAGCTCTTTGGGATCCTGTTCATGCCATCTTTGGGTGATCGAACATCAATTGTCAGTATCCTACTGGTCCGACCATTTGTCGATGGCTAATAGGATTGACGTGCAACGTACCCTGAATGCGCGTGAATCTGGCGGAACTCCGACTGGTACGAGGCCACCGGAAGGCCGGTGCCGTCAAAGACAATAAAGCGCGTGCTGGTGGTGCCCTGATCAATGGCGCCGATGAAGCGGTCCTTCAAATTGTCGGTGCGACGGTTCTCATCCTGGATCAGCGACCGCGCGCCGTCGTCGGTGGTGGTCTTGTTGATTACTGATTCACGGCGTCTGCTTGGAGCCATTTCCCACGGCACGATTTACAAAAGAAAGCTGAATAAGCTGCAGCTGACAGGCGATATAAAAACTAGTATGCAAAGGGGGGGAAGAGGGAGACAAGATTGTGCGATATGTACGAGTGTCAATCACGAATATGACATCGAAATTATGAACAAGATCCTAGACGTCAAGCGGGCTGCCCTGCTTCTGCTTCTTTTCCTCTCTGCCCTGCCTTGTCTGAAGACGCCTACACTGGTTGATGTGGAGGCGCAAAGAGTGAGTGACGTAGGGGACGATGACGCGGGTGGGTCAGGGCACGGCCAATAATGGCAAAGAAGAGGAGGGCAGTCCGCTCCAGGGGGGATGGAGCACAGGATGAGACGAGCGCAGAGAAGAAAAAGAAGAAGTAGAAGAAGAAGAAAAAGAAGAGAGAACAAGAAGGCTAGAGGGAGGATGCGCCTTTAACTGTGTGGTGGAGGCATGGAGGCAGGCACGCAGACACGGCCAAGGCAAGAGCCAGGAGGCAGGAAGCAGTAGGCAAGGTCGGTCTATGCTTCCTCCGCCGCCAGAACTAGGTGCGGCGGTGGAGCCTGCACAGTAAGGCTCTCCATGTTATTCGGCCAAAGCTCCCCCCGCAACGCTTTTTCTTCTTTTTTTCTGATCAGACGACCAGCTGACATTATTAGTAATAGCCAATGCTATTAACTAACGTTACTCTTATTCTTCTTTTGTGAATGCCCTCGCAAAATTTCCAGCAATCAGCGTCTCGGCTTCTGCGCGCTCGGCACGCTAGCGCCGGCTCGGCTGGTATCGATGTATAATATAGCAGATCAGAAGCCGAGGTTGAGTGTAATGGTGTTATAGTAGTATATGGGGATGGTGTATACGGGGATGGTGTTTGATAGCAGTAGAATCAAGTCGAGATGAAACCGCCGATCGCGGGTAAGGAACAGAGGAAACCCCAAAAAAAAGAATCGTGCTTTTCTTTTTCTCCCAATGGTATCCCCCAATGTTGGCCCGGTGGGTATGCGGTGAGGCGGTGCTCACGGAACAGGTTTCGTGTCTGCAAAACCAGTTTCGTCTGCATGTCTCCTGAACTCAACCATGCACGGCTTGAACTTTTAACTATATATTGTGTCATTATATAAGCCAATCGAGATATACCATTGCAATCACTGAGCCAATTGATATTGATATTACTGTTGAATTTATTGAGCAACCAAAAAGTCAGGAACAATCAAAGTCAATGGCCCGTCCCACGATCGAGCTAACACCGTCACGCGACAAGTAAAAAAAAAGAGGAGCTCGCTAGAAGCATGTGCGTACCGTGTAGTCTATCGAGTGGGACAACGATCTTCGCTGTTCGAGGCTAGAAGCATCGCTGGTTATTTTTGTCACCCCGTGGGCGTGTTCCCAGCTACCGGTCTCTTTGGTGGAACTACTAGCCTAGTGCTGCATGGTCTAGACCGTCTATCTGTATAGTGCGATAGCGTGCATGCTATGCATAATATAATACATTCTGGGTGCAAACACATTCTTGTTCATCAATTGATGTAGCAAATATCAAATCTGTCCGGCAGAAAACCCTTTATGTATATTCAAGCTGGACCACGTGGTCTTGCCTGAGCTGATATTGGTAACTTCCAAGGTTGACGCCGGCTTATAGTTTACCATGGATCATGCAGCTAATTTGGTATGCATATGTATATTGTGTACATTAATATTATATACATTATATATATTATACTACATATTTATTCTCATATAGATATGGGCTATGGATATCATGTTGCCCCCATTCGGATATCATGCAGATCCAATAGCTTCTTCACCACCCTCTGCGAATTCGATAGGTCCACAAACGACCACTTGGCGCCTCGCACAAGCTTTAACAGTATCCACAGCGCGATAAACGAGAGGACCTGGACACAAAAATGGATTGGGTCAGCATGCTATAAGTCAAAGGCAACTCGCCGTCTTACAATCAGATATGATGAGAGAAATGGCAGCTTGTGGAACCCATTCCAAAGTGAGGCCGCATTGACCACTATCAAAACAAAAATGCACCCTGTAAGCGCAATATATGCTAGTACCGGTTGCCCGTGGCTACGATACGGATAGTCATGGCGGTCCCACCGCCGGACCTGAGGGACTTTCTTTTCCTCAAGTGCTGCTCGATGTGATGTGATGCTATGGACCGGTTAACAGAGTTCTTGTATATCATGTCTTACTCTTCCCGCCCACTAGCACACTCACCAGTGATAGTACCGAATAAACGCCAGGCACTCGCAGGACCAAACGATCAAAACTCCCACTGAGCCCATCTCGGCGAGGATCTCAATAAACTAGTGCCTCCAAATGAGCCTGTGTTATTTCGCAAAGAAAAGAGAGGACCTTACCATGCCAATCGGAGTACTAGTGGTAGTGCCTCCTCTCAATTGCAGAAAAGGAACCCACCAGAACGCAACTGCAGAGAGGACCATGGCTTTCATCGGAACACCACGGCGATTGGTTTTGCCAAACCATGAAAAAAGCCGTAAGAACCAGGACTGGCCACTGCCTCCATCCAACCGACTGGTGAGACCAAAAAGAGCTCTGGATGCCACATAGAGATTCGTATTGGCGCAAGACAGACTGGTAAATACGAGAAAGAAGTTGAAAATATCTGCCAAGTGAGGGATGCCCGATTGCGCGGCAATTGCAACAAAGGCTGATGCCGTGTTTGTTTGTGAACTGTCGGGTGACGTTGAACATTCAGCGCTCTCGGTACTATTGATCCAGCTTAATCGTGGTAGCTGGCAGTCGTCTCGTGGTATGTCAAAGCTGGCAAGCATTCCCGAGAC
This sequence comes from Talaromyces proteolyticus, assembly GCF_021365285.1. Taxonomy (NCBI): domain Eukaryota; kingdom Fungi; phylum Ascomycota; class Eurotiomycetes; order Eurotiales; family Trichocomaceae; genus Talaromyces; species Talaromyces proteolyticus. The sequence continues at coordinate 1,498,699 of NW_025764282.1, read as the reverse complement.
CGAGTATGCAATTGTAGCCAGAACGGAGATGAAAATCGAGGAGAATTTGACTGAGTTTCCGATTAGCGTATCGTTGGACTGCCGGGACATGTCCGACGTTGTGCGCCTTGTCTCATCTTCAACGGTTCTTCGAGGCCACCGTGCTTCCAAGGCGGAAGCAGCAACAATCTCGACCCCAACGTAGGCAAATGTGGCAATTGACAGACACATCCTATTAGAAGGGATTAGTGATTCGATAGTAAAAGCACTCGTCATTAATGTGGATTTACAAAAAAGCAGTGCCCCAATTTGTGGCAGCATCAGTGTCAAAAGCAGTCGGCGCATTCCAATCTGTCGGAGTGTTTCAGTATTGAGTATACAACAGTCGAACTTGACTTACACTGGACACCAATGTAGCCTCTATGACTTGGTCCGACTTTATTTCATAGTGAGTTACACAGTTCAAAATGACAGTGGCTGTGAAGTGGCTTAGCTCACCTCCCAAGTTGATCGCGATGAGTGCAATGACGATGACTGCAAGGAACAATAATTTGATCGTGCCTGAGACAACTTCGATGAAAGCGTACATCTTAATGGCGGTGAGTAATCGCAATTATCAGATTAGACATGTACGTACCTCAATCCCCAGAGCGTTGAAAAACACCAAACTGAGTGGGATGCACAAATAAATGATGCCTCCATAAATGCCTGTGTTGCCATTGACCCCCGGCCAGAAGCCAAATTCCGCAGCGGAGGTTGCGATCAGAGCGGAAAAGGAGACTGAATATGTAAACCTGATGAAGCCGTAAGCTTTGCGCCGATATTAGATTCAATGCTTAGCATACCAATATGCGATGCCAACAGCAATGCCCAGCTCCACATCAACAAACTCACTAACATAGACTGACAAAGCACCTGGTATGGGCCAAATGCAAAGCATCTCAGTGATGCATTGCATGACAGCCCATGATAGGAGGCCCACTAGGAGGAAGGAAAGGAGAACAGCCAGCGGGCCCCCAAGCTCGAGAATCTGCCCACCACGCCAGTATAGTCCTGTTCCAAGCGTACCATTGATTGTAATCATCTACCACCAATTAGCATATATATTATTCACGAGTGAAAGTTTACAAATTGTAGGACGAACAAATAGATGGATTCCGCGGAGCTTTCTTCTAACTGTCCGATCTTGGCTTGGTACGACGATAATCTCTCTAGGTGGCACGCGAATGAAGCCATCGCGATACTCCGGCTGTACGTGTTCTGGTTCCCCTTCTCCTGATGCCGCGCAGTTTGTGCCACTCTGACTGTCGTCGGCAGTTGTTTGAGATGTTGGTAGCGTCGGATCTTCCCGTCGGGATGTTCCTGGTGGCTCTGATGGCAGTGCCCACTCAGGGAACCATTCAGGGAGCTCAAGTGACGGCAACATACCTCGATGCGTCAATTCACATCACGAAATATCCGCAAAAAAGCGAAAGAAGCAGTAAGTCGGCCGCGAAATGAGAATGCTGGATTTGCCATTCGGCTACCCTAGAGTGAGGGGTGCGTAATTTTCCGGAGATAAAAGCGCGGCTGGGCAAACGCCCGATCCGTGCAAAGAGCCTTCGCACGGGCGATATCGCCTCTCTCGCTAAGCGGGATGGTTTAGAGGCTTGGAACGCATCGCCCTGCCAATCGCAGGCTGTGGCCGAGTCGCCTTGCACTTGCCAGCTGAACTCGGGGTTTAGGGCGTTTGGAGACCAGGCAGAACAGCCGATAGCCACAGATGGGGCGGCACATAATTACTATGTAACCCTCCTGACTTGATCTCGTGCAGTCAGTGACGTGGCAGCAAAATGCAGAGCCTCACGGAAGGCTCACGTTTAAAAAGTGGACTTGATCTTATGCAACTCCGATAAAGAGACTGACATTTAGCTCACCTGCACTATACACTACTTGGAATGTCAAATAATGCCGGATAACGACAACGGACAGCAGACAATCTCACAGAACACCACGCACCGCTACTTGAAAAGAGCGCAACTGCAATCCCTGCTCGAGCGGCTTTTCCCTGGCCAGACCGAATTCAAGATACAGGTGGGTTAGCCTTACAGTCGGTGTATTGGCCGAGACTATTATTGTTGCTGACGGAGAACGCTGAGTGGCAGATGAGAGATGACCAGTGGTGTTTTAGCGCACCCAGGAAGATAGAAGACGTATGCCAGCCTCTAGATCCTGCATAGCACCTGTTTCCGTGACTAACCGCTGCACATCATAGGCTGATATCGAGTAAGATCTGCCGTAGAAGCGACACGAGGAGGGTTGGAAGCAGGAGTGACTGACGAATGATGATAGTGCGGTGCGCGAGCAATAGCAAATCAACAAGGGCGGCCATTGCGAGCCTCAGTGGGCGGCAGCAGGCATGGGCAGGGCAGACTGTGAGCGTGAGCACAAGCACGCGCTGTGCTGGTACGAGGCTTAGAGCGTGGCGCGGCAGGAGCGAGGGGCTCCAGATGCGAGGGCAGGCGCATCGGCGGTTAGCCTTGGGTGTCAACACTGCCCAGCAGCAAAATACAACGGTCTTAACTAGCATTTCTGATAATAATAATAATAAAGAGCTTATCTTTTGCTTTTCTCCCTAGCTTTGATTCGGGTGTTTTCCTCGAAAGTACTCTGTACTTGAGTTCTCCTCGTCCAATCGCGTTACGGAATATGTCCCTAGATAATTGCTTTGTGGACGAGGTGGTCGAGCCCATCCACCTCATCGAGGTTGACCAACAGCAGCCTACGCCTCGCTCTCGCCAATCCCATCTCTCCACCGTACAGGACCTCGCCGCGCATTTTGATCATAACAATGACTACGCATGTCGCTATATGTGAGTCCTTGCTAACTCGAGGGTCGGGGAAAATTTGCGATGCTGATCGAATGTTGTCTAGCTCTATCTGTCAGCGCAATTCTTGGCAGCCGTTGCAGGCTACTAGGTCTATGCTGGATCTAATCGTCGCTAAACATGGCATCAGCTCATCAATTTGGGACGTACCCTCGTGCTTCTATCGTCGCAACCGAGAAGTGGAAGAGGTGTTTTGCGTTCCTTATACCGAGTCACGGGATGGCTCCATCATAGGTAAGGCAGTTTAGTTCCCGGGATTGGGGCATTGAGGTGGAGTACATGCTGAAAAAATGTATCTAGAAGTATCTTACACGGTGAGATACCCGGAGCACAAGACAAACGCGGACCAATGGGTAATTCGCCAGACTGGTATTTACCACCAATTGAACACCAAGACTGGCCAAAGCCTTTACGTGCTATTCAATCCGATGTCTGCATCTAAGGCACATCGTGAGGCGCAAGAGTGGTTGCTCACTCATGCTCAAGAAGCCCAGAAAGAACCTTTCTGGCTTCACAGAATCGTGTTCTCAGCGTACTTTCCAGCGTGGAGGCAGTACATCGCATCACTAGAGAATGAATACTTACCCATTGCAAACGGTGTTAATGTAGCATACGTTGATGAGCCTTTGCGGATTGGATTCGAAAACCTAAGCACGACAATGGGCCTCCAAAGGCGGTTTCTCCAGATATCTACCGTACTAGCACCAGCTGCAGAAGCTCTCGACGAGATTTATATTCTTATAACTTCCATTTCGCTGACAATACCAATCCACCCGAGGGCACAACAATTCAAAAACTACCATCGACAATGTATATCGTACTCACGCATGGCAACACATCTACAACAACGCTCTCAGATGACGGCCCAACTTTTAACAGACACGCTATCGTTCCGCGATCAAGTCATAGCAAAAGAGCAGACCAAAAACATACTGCAACTGAACAAGTCCGCAGTTTTTGTGACGTTCTTGACATTACTTTACCTGCCTTCGTCATTCTTAACCGTGAGTCCTCATCCAATTTCATTAAATATGCCTGTCATTGTCATTGCCATTTTTCCCATCCTAACGAAGCCGGATAGTCCTTCTTTGGCATGAATTTCTTTGCAATGGATCAAGATAACAGTCGCATGATCGCTACGTCGATGATCTGGATATTTATAGTCTCCTCGGTTGTATTGACTACCATCACGTTTCTCATTTACCGCTGGCGGGTACAGCGTGATAGCGATCGACACGGTATGATGCTTCGCAGTCTCGTACCTCGAGTGAACGTTCCCACGGACTGGAATTTGAGGTTTATGACGCGGAGGTTGACGTCAAACCAAACCAGCGCCGATTTCGGCCAGAAAGAGTCGCCAGCTTGATAGATAGAACCGACAACTTCATTCCTGCAATATTCCTCTCTGTGGTTTCATTTGTCTCTCTTAGACCCCGGGAAGGTGTACTTTGTAGATGGTGCTCTGTTTTGCCCCTGCCAATGCGGCGATAAGGACATACTTTTCTCCACTCTCATCAGAGAGCATTTCGATAAACTCGTCGTCATATGAAAGGCCCGGAATCTGTGTCAATTCCGTTACTGAAACGCTGTCATTTTCAGATCGAGGCACTGTCATCTCAAGCAGGAACATCTTATGGCTCGCCGATGGCGTTCCCAAAGCTAAAATCTTCTCATCTCGCCAGCCCATAATCAATCTTAGCACCCTATAGTTCTTTATTTTTTTCTCAATGGCAGCAGAGGGGTCATTTTCAATGATGTTTCTAATATAAAGTTGCTTTTCTCTGGTGACAACAGCGCAGGTTGCTGCTTGTTGACGAAAGGGCGCGAACGTGGTAAAGAGAGCTGCTGCGATGTTGGTGTCAAGCTACTCTTAGGTCAGCAAAAGTTATGAATTAAAGTTGGGAAAGCAAGCTTAGATCTATTCAAATTGAGATAAAGAAGAAAACTTACTAGTGATCTTATATCTAAAGGGTAAAGCTTCCTTGTGGGCAGGTTAAGATATAAAATAGAAATTCTGTGTTCAATGCTTCTGACCGTAAGCTCAGGGCGAACGACCATGTAAATTTCCTCTGTAGTCGAGAAAGAAAAGTGCGTAATATTTGTCGCAGGCCAATCCAATTTCCCTAACGACCACGGATCACTGTTAGACATCCTAGAATCGCCACTGCTGAGTTCACTGGATGAGGTTTCATCAATTGGCGGTTCTTGTCTAAGAATATACGTGAGTACAAAACCGATTACTGCGCAGATTTTGCAATTTGGAGCTTACAGTTTTTTGCCTATCCGGATCAGCTCGGACATGGGAGCGAGAAACAATGAACTCTTATTTTCGCCTTCTTCTTTATCACGCAAAACACATGCAAGTGCTTTACTGTCCGGTGATATAGCAAGTTTGCTAATCTCAGGGTGAAATAAGGAAACTTTATACCAATAATTGAGACTGGGGTCGACTGACCTTCCAGCTTCAAGGTCGAATATATAACACTTCATCCAGCGGCGGTTAGCAGTGATTGTCAATATGAGTTGAAGAATAACTGTGGGGAGTATTTCGTACCTGAAAATTTGCTCCTGTTGTTGATGCTACCAAGTATCTCTGTGTCAAAGCGATTTCTTTCCAGATACAATTCATGTATTCCGATTCAAGTGAATACTCTGCCGCCGGTTTCACCAAGTTTTGATTCTGAAGAGATACTGAGTGCGAGGTGTAGAGTGAGATCTTAATGTCAGTCCAGTACGCAACGTACGTCCCATTAGGGGAAATTTGGCAACCCTTGAAAGGTTCAAGAGGAGATAGATTCCAAACATCAACCTGTCGATCGGCCGAGCGTGCAGATCTATTAGTTAACGATTAGACCAAAATACCTTGTGAAACTACAAAAAAAAAATAACCCAAAAAAAACCAAAAATAAAGAGCTCACCTCGGCCGGATTCTATGCCACAGCTTTGGGCTCGGAGGTACTGGTCGTCTGCCAGGATCTGGATCATCCCTTTCCAATTTGTTATACTTTTTGTAGGTTTCGAGTAACATTGATTCTACTTCCTTAACACCGTGTCTTTTTGTCTGCTTGACTTCAAAGACCGAGCTTTCGAGGTATCTCAACATAAATTTCACAACCGCCCCTTCCTCAGGGTGTCGTTGCTCTGCTCGTTCGATGAGAAAAGAATGCCATTTGCTGATAACTGGATGGACTTTAAGAGGAGTAAAATTCGTGTTACGCAGGAAAAATCGATCATAGCCATCTGCATGAGGATGGTTCACTCTGGCGTCTTGGTAACGAGTCACGCCATCTCCGCCCTCCTCTAAGTATGCAAATACAACGCTGATAACGCATCCGAGAGACCATACATCGCTTTCTCTGTTCATGCTGGGTCTTGATGAGACAGACTCCGGAGCCAAATATGTACCTTCTCCATGTCGGCTTATCGTAAGCGACGAAGATGGTTCGTGCGGCTTTGGACGAGGAATAAACACGCTGTTGAAATCCTTTTCTTTCATACTGTTGTGGTCCCGATGGCGGATCTTGACACGAGCCATTCCGAAGTCGCTTAGTTTCCAAACATAATTTGTTTCATTGTTGCTTTCCTCCCTGAATATTAGGATGTTGCTTGGTTTGAGGTCCATGTGATAACAAACTAGCTCCTCCATGTCGGCAGTTTTCATCTCGTTATGAAGAAAATTGAGAGCCCCTGCAAGTCCCTTGGCTGACTGAATAATTTTTGCCTTTTCCATGGTAGTATTTGGCTTGGTCCGATGGTACTCTGTCATATATGCCTTGAGATCACAAATAGCAAGAGGCATGAACAAGCTATATGTCGTCGGACTGATATCAAGGCTACCATAATTATAGAGAATATTTCTGCACTTATGAGAAGAACTATTAAGAATCTTCTCCATAATCTCGCGTTCTTCTTGGGCTCGGAACTCCGGACTAATGCGATAGTCTTTACGCGCCAATTCCTCATGGTTGAGATTTGCTGTCCTGTCTCGAGGATTGTAAAAATGACCTTTGGCTATCTTGACTTTGTATACCGTACCAAAGGACCCCTGGGAAAGCAGTTGCTCTTCTAAATAAGGCAGACGCTGTGCCTCTAGGTTTTTGATGCTGACCTCCATCCTCTTCCGAATTACCACAGGGCAGAAACATGGTTGCGCAATACAGAATTTATCAACAGTGACATCGTCATGAAACAGCTCGAGAAGTTCTTTCCGGTCGGTCGGTAGATAATGAAATTTCTCCCCTCTGCTGCTCACAACCGGCCATTCATGGACGGCGACAAGCGCTATGGTAAATGTTCTTGCTGCCTGGATGCGGCAGGCCCCAAATATTAGAATGGCCAGGTAATCGTAAAGCTTTCTTTCATCCACCCTTACAACAAGATCATTTTCAGTCAAATTGAACTGGTCCATTGCAGTCTGTCCAGGTAAAAGCAAACTCTGGAAGAAACGCATGAGGATGTCTGGGTGCAGCACGCCCTTGACGGTTCCTTTGGGTGCAAACCGGTATCTTTCTTCATCTCTTCTCTCCAACTGCGAGTACAGTCGCCCGTATATCTCATGACATAGGTTGTCGTAGGTGTCGGCTGCCATCCCGACGCCGACGCCGGTTTCAGGCTTTGTTGCATCGTATAGTAGTTTGGATGGGTGACACGAGGCAGGGTCAGAGATCTGAGAAACGTGGCGCGGGGCGCTACACAGCTGGCGCTAAGTACAATCAGATGCTACTCAAGTGAAAACGCCTCTTTGTATTGCCGATTTTGAACCACACAAATAATTTTGAAAGTAAATGCATGCAACGCAATCTTATAACGATGTACCAGGAAAGATCCGACAAATCAGCATGCGGAAACTACATCGGCGCTATGGAATACGGCGGGAGTAATCAAGATACACACCCATACCGATGCTTCTTGTACAGCTCGGCGGGTTCGTTCTCTCGTGGCTAGACTGAAGATTGAAGAACAAAGAGAATCTACAGTCGTATATTGCGCCGTTTTAAACCTAACTAGCTTTCAACAAGTTGGAAGAGTTCTTAAAAGCTCAACAAAATCTGCTTCTTATTTTACAACAACAAAGGAAATTGTTATAGAATAGTGAACTAGCTCGATCGACAGCAATCGGATAGGTACATTAAGGGTACGAGTGGGACGGAACGATTGCTTTCACAAACAGATAGAGAGGAATAAAAGAACCTGTCATTGTTATGGGCGCAATGACTCCTTGCCGGCTTCATTCTGATTATTTACTCGGCCGAGGCGTTCTTCTCCTCCTCAGCACGGAGCTTGGCCTCCTCAATCTCCTTCTTGCGGAGGAAAAGAAGGGCTTGGATTTTCTCCGAGATCGTGTGCTCCTCAGACACGCTCTGGGAGATACGCTCACGGCCGATCAGAGTGGCGACAATGCTAGCACCGACAATAAAGGTCAGGACGAATCGGTACATACCATACCAATGAGGAGCAAGGCCTCGGCTAGCAGCACGAGCGTCGTTGTAGTACAAAAAGGTGAAAGCTAGGAATTGAGTGATAAGAGCATACTCGACAGGGAGCAACAGTGTTGGCCAGGCCACAGCGGGGGCAATGCAGCCAGTAGCATATCTGCGGAAACCGTGCTTGCCGCCGTATCCAGCCCACTCCAATCCCCAGTGGATAGCACCCAAGAAAGACAAGATCTACCAGCCCGAGTTTAGCCACAGAATTTGCCCATCAACTCGGATTGCGACTTACCACAGCACCGTAGCCCACCTGAATAGGCTCGGTAAGATGCAACAGCAGCGATGCAGTGTCTGCAGAAAGCAAAAATCCAGAGCCGCCGAGTGCTTGGTTGTTGATCTCCCATGCGAGATAGCAGGTGTTAATCGAGGTGGCCAAGTAGGGAATAACACCGGCCAGACCAAAGTACAAGGCCTCCTTGGGGACCTCGTCGAGGGTGAAGGTCTCCTTAATAACTTTCTGTTCGGAAAAGACCTTAGCTTCTGACATGCCTAAAAGCAGATATCCGAGTTGGCCTCAACCTACCACATCATTCTTGACACCAGCCATCATGTCAACATCTTCATCCTCATGGGTGACCTACACCTTTCAGTCAAAAAATGTTCATTTTGAAAAGACCATAGATAGATGATGCTGACTTGAGCCTTGTTGGAAGAGTAGCGGACGAGGGCGGTTGTGACTGGCTTGTGGACAGCTAAAGCGAGTTTCGAGGCTGGGGTCCGCAGCGATGGGCGAGCGATAGACGTCAATTGGGCCCTGAAGACGTTTCCAGAAACTGCAGAGCGGACGGCAGCAGCATTGGGGTTGGCAGCAGCACGGAAGGCCGCGCGAGCAGCTGACATGCGATAGAGCATTGTGGAATGAGGTTTAAAAAAGCTTCGGGTAGGTTAGGAAAGAGGAGGGACAGCCGACGCGGGGGCCAATTGGCCTTCTGAATGAGATCGAGGCGAAATATGGGAGTGGAGATTGTGTTTCGTGAGCTGGACTGGCGCTTCAGCGACTGTGGTGGTCGAGATGGCGGTGTTGGCCGGGCAGTGGTGAGGTTCGTAGGAGCGCAGTCGCTGGCGATGAAAGCATAAAGAGCCGTGCCGAAGTCTCGTGGCTTCCCGTTTCCGACCGCCCGCGGATGCCTCAGGCAGAAACACGCTGCCACTCCTCAGATATTATTTAATGGTCATTCAAGCCATTCAAATGCTGCTACATAGTAAGAGTATAACTAGAGTAAGAGGACAGATTTTGACCGGTACACTCTTCCATATCACAGTTCGCATGGAGGTTGGATGACATGACACTCGGCTTTGCCATATTTTCTGGAGCATACGTTTTTCTTGTTAGTATGCAATAACGCAATATTTAGCCCATAAAACCACAGCCAGCTTGATATTCTGTATCATGTTTGCAGTAGAATAAGATAAATTTTATATATGATATTTGGCAGGTTAACGTGTTATTGGTGCGGCCCAGCAAGCATGCGACCGCCAAGCGACGACGTCACAGGCCCAGCTCTAAGCCTCCTCCCCGCGAACTCAAAGCAATCAGACCATAAACAGGATTGTCTGATCGGTCTCAGGGCAGCCACGGCTACTCTTTCTCCAGCCGAAACTATCTTGACCTGTGTTGTTCAATTCTTAACCTGACCGTTTGATTCTAAACACGGAAACACGTGGGAGCTCTCCAGTGCTGCTGCGTCTCAATCGACCGAGGCAGGTTTGCTCCAATGCTTGCCGACTGGGCCACGTCAAACGGCTTTCAGGGAATAATCATCAACAAAAAAACAAGATAAGATCCAGGTTTTCACGAATTTATGGAATTGGTTTATAAACGATCGGTAGGTATATATCTGCTTGGTGACTGCTAAGCAAACGCTGTGTTTTCCCTGCTTTTATCGAGTAAACTAATGAAGTTATCTTTCTCGTGATAGGATTAGGTTGAGTGTTAAATCATTCGGAAATACCAGCCACCAATTCGATTTTATGCATAGCCGGCTTCCTACATAGTCTACACAAGACTCCGGTCCAGGTAACGGCCTCTATCTGCCCGCCATGTTGGAAGGCGTGGTTGCAAACCTGCTCAACAGGTTCCTGGGCATGTACGTCAAAAACTTCGACGCGAAACAACTCAATATAGGCATTTGGTCAGGTGATGTCAAACTTCATAACCTCGAATTGCGTCGGGAGGCCCTCGACCAACTTCGTCTACCACTCAATGTTGTTGAAGGCCACCTAGGGCAATTGACTCTATCGATCCCATGGTCAAATTTGCGAGGAAAGCCTGTGAAGGTGGATATTGAGGATGTATTCCTTTTAGCCGCACCGCGGGAAGACACCGGATACAATGTAGAGGAAGAAGAAAACAGGGCTCACGCGATCAAGATGGATAAATTGGAAAGTGCTGAACTCCTTCGTGATCGTAACACGGAAGGCATGACGCAAGAAGAACAAAGACGCAATCAAAGCTTTACGGAAAGTTTCATGACTGCTATTGTCGACAATCTCCAGATTTCCATTAAGAATGTCCATGTGCGATACGAGGATTCTATCGCTTCTCCTGGCCACCCTTTCGCTGTTGGTATCACACTCAAGGAATTAAGTGCAGTAAGTACTGATTCAGAATGGCGACCGACTTTTATCCAATCTACATCTGGAACAACCCACAAACTAGCCGTTTTAGGGGCTCTCGCCGTTTATTGGAATACTGATACTGAGTTGTTGGGAACTGGTAGCGGCGCGGATTTTGGTGCAGAAGCTCAAGGGATAGATCATGACGAGCTTATGTCAAGGCTGAAGCAAGGAATTGATCTTGACGAGAAGAACCAGTACATTCTTCGCCCCGTGAGTGGACGTGCCGGCCTTGAGATGGATAAAACCGGAAAGCTCGACCGGCCTAGGATGAAAGCACGACTTTTATTCAACGAATTAGGCTTTGTCTTGGATAGTGACCAATACCGAGATACGCTGATGCTTGTGGATTTGTTTCACTATTTCGTGCGCCACCAAGAATACAAGAAGCTTCAGCCTTCCAAAACACCGAAAGAAGACCCGCGGGCCTGGTTTCAGTTTGCCGGAAATGCAGTGTTATCGAAAATTCATGAAAGGAACCGACGGTGGACATGGGAATATATTAAAGAAAGAAGAGATGACCGATTGTCGTATATTGACTTGTTTAAGAAAAGAAAAAAGAGGAGACACTTTCGCCGGAGCAGTCAGCACAACTACTTAGTTTGGAGAGGAAATATACTTATGAAGATCTTCGGTTCTGGCGATCTTTGGCACGCAACCAATTACGAAAAGAGAATGTGGGAATTAAGAAGCCGCAACGAACGCAAACATGGGGCGAATGGATGTGGGGTACGAAGCAACAGGATGAAGCGGAAACAATGACAGAAGAGCAACGGCAAGAGCTATACAGCGCCATTGATTGGGACGAGAAAAAGGCGTTGGCTGAAAGTGTTGATCTTCCTCGAGAATCGGTCAAGTTACAAGTCAACTCTAGTCTTCGAGCCGGCAGCTTAACATTGAAGCGTGATCCACATGGAGAAGCGTGCGAGGTGATGAAACTTGTTTTTGACAACTTCAGAGCAAAAGCCTTACAGCGACCCGATTCTTTCTTCATTGGCCTGGACCTTGGTGGCTTGAGGGTATACGATGGAACAACAGAAGGTAGTATTTTTCCACAGATTGTGCGCGTCAAAGATGCCAGCGACCACGAAAGTGATGCAGTTTCCATTCGATCACAGCATCTGGGCTCGGAAGAGGAAAGCGATGAATCAGAACAAGAGGACAGTTTGTTCCACCTTCAACTTGAACAGAATCCTCTTGAAAGCGATGCCGACACAGCCGTCAAGGTGAGACTTAAGAGTATCGAGGTGATTTACAATCCAAAATTCGTCGTTGAGGTTGTACACTTCTTCAAGCCACCCGCACGGCACATGGAATCGATTGGAGCACTTCTAGACTCTGCTGGAGCTACTGTTCAAGAGATTAGACAGCAGACCAGAGCTGGATTAGAGTATGCTCTCCAGGAACACAAAAAGGTCAACGCTCAGTTTGACCTTCAAGCACCGCTTATTATAGTCCCCGAAAGTATCACGAAAGCAAGTGCTTTGTGCCTCATTTTAGATGCTGGTCACATCAGCGTCAACAGTGAACTAGTCAACCGAGAAACTATGATGGAACTGCAATCAAAACAGAAGCGACAATATGATGAAGAAGATTACCGGCAACTTGAGGATCTTCTTTATGACAAGTTTCTGATCAAACTTGATTCAACCCAAGTGCTCATAGGTCCCGGTATTGAGGCTACAAGATCACAACTTAGTACTGATGACCCTGCGAAAGATCTACACATTATAGATCGAATCAATGTCGATTTTGTCCTCGAGTTTTGCATTGTTCCTAAGTCTACCGACTTAACGAGGACTCGAGTTTCAGGTCACCTGCCAGAGTTGCATGCTTCAATGTCTGACAAAAAATATAGGAATTTGATGAAACTTATTGATATAGCCATACCACGATTTGAAGAGGCAATTGAACAGCCGTCTGCAAAGCGATTGACTGCTGCTGAAGAAACCCCTGCTGATAATGCTACAACCAGAGCAAGATCGGCTTCATTTCAACCATCAACTGCTAGAGAAATTCCTCTTCTCGACGAAGAATCTGATGTCGAGGAATCGGTCAAAAGTGCAGTCACAAAAAAGAATGAGCAGCCTGTAGCTTTACACCAACGTGATTTTGAATTTAAATTCACCGTTGGAACATTGCGCGGTTCTCTATTCAGATCAGATCCGAAAGAAGAAAGGCCGGATCAACTGCTTGTGGAATTAATCGCTCAAGGCTTTCAATTAGATTATTACCTAAGACCGTTCGACATGGTCGCTGAAGTGACGCTGAAGTCACTCAGTGTGGACGATTATATCGAGGAAAACCCAGCCCCTGAATTCAAGCAGATCATCTCTTCGAAAGGCTTCAATGCCGAGGAAGATAAAGACTTGTTCAATCTCAAATTCGTTCGCGTTAAACCCGAGTCTCCCGAATTCAAATCGACCTACGAGGAAGTTAACATGAACCTTGACATCGCAGTCTCAACTATAAATGTCATTGTTACAAGAAAGACTCTCTTGACACTCCTAGACTTTGTGTTGATTACATTCACCAATCCAGATCAACCAAAAGAAGGACGAAAGGCAGACAGCGCTGTTAAAGATCTAGATTTGGAACGGCAGAAACCACAAGAAGCTGGGAAAATTCGTATCAAGTCGAATCTGAAGAGTATTGCATTAATTCTTAACAATGATGGTGTAAGACTTGCAACCTTGAGTCTAAATACCGCAGACGTTGGTATTTTCTTGGTTGGCAAGGCCATACAAATACAATCACGGATTGGAAGCTTGACATTAATTGATGATGTGAATGTCGGCGCGTCTGCAGATTCATCTCTCCGAAGATTGTTGACCATCGAAGGAGAAGACTTTGCTGATTTTAGATACCAGACTTTTGATCCCGAGTCGTCATCATACCCTGGCTATGACTCGGAAGTTTTCTTAAGATCTGGGTCCATCAAGATTCAATTTTTGGAAGAGCCGTACCGGAAAATTGTCAATTTCTTGGTGAAATTCGGAAAAATGCAGGCTATCTTCAATGCAGCCCGACAAGCAGCAGCTAGCCAAGCAACCCAACTTCAGGAAAATGCTTCGCGTATGAGACTCGATATTGTTGTCCGGACCCCTATAGTCGTCTTTCCCAAACCTTTGGTCGATGAAAGGCCACGAGATCTTATCACTGCAGAACTGGGAGAAATTTATGCTAGCAATACCTTTGTTCCTCTTGATGACCGAAAAGACAGTCCAGCGGTTAATGTGATCACCACTGGAATTCGAAACATCCGTCTTATCTCTGACTTTTACTTCGAAGACGGGTCTCATGAACAACTAGAGATGATACAAAAAGTGAACCTTGATTTTAGCATATGCTATCTTGAACATCAAGAAGACCAACCTCGTCCGGATATAGAAGTCGAAGGTACAATGTCTCCGATCAAACTTCGTACATCGCAAGCACAACTCAAGTTTTTGCTGGAAATCTCCAAAACGGTTCCTAGAGTTTTCACACCCGACGGTGATCAGCAAGAATTAGAGGCAATGAAATCTCTACCTGCGGTCGGTGTAGAGCCTGTGGACCAGACATATGCCATCCAGAGCGCAATGAAACAAACGAACCAAAAACCTGAAATAGGCCAGGACAAAGAGACATGGGTTAAACTCGACATGATTTTCAAAGTCGATAGTGTTGGCCTGGAACTCATTTCGGCCAAGGAGGACAAACCCGTTGGTCAAGTCGACGAGGCCAGTTTATCTAAATTTTCTTTGAATGATACCAGGATTAAACTGCGCATGCTGAGCGATGGGGCTTTAGAGTCGGAGCTATTGATCCATTCATTTTCGATCAGGGACAGTCGCTTACAGGAGACCAATAAGTTCAGGAAAATCATGTCCCTCATCAATACCAATGTTCAGCAACAATTCATGGCCAGTGTTTCGATGTCACCGGGGCCTAATAGACACTTAATTGCCATGCTTACCATTGACAGTCCTCGCATAATTCTTGCTCTCGACTACTTAATTGCCTTGCAGTCATTTGCAAGCGAGGTATTTGCGCAGAGATTGTCATCGAATGTGGAAGAGGATGTTGAAACACCCGAAGCGCCGGAAGAGCCAGAAGCTGCTTTTAGTGCTGCTGCTAGTAGTTATAACGTGCCTCCTACCAGGCAAACTGACGAGAAAAGCGAGATGACAGTTTCATTCAGAGCAGACATTATCGATGCACAAGTCATCATGATTGCTAATCCTACAATTTCAAACACTGAAGCAATCGTTCTCGGAACAAAACAAGTACTTTTCTCGCACCAGAATGTTTCCACGCTTCAGATCAATAAAGTTGGCATGTTTCTTTGCCGGATGGATAAGTTTGAAACTAGCAGACTGCGGATTCTTGACGATTTCACACTGGAGCTGTCTGTAGATAGCCGTCCCCAAGACAAAGGGTCAGCCCTGACAAGCATCGATGTTCATGTGGAGCCCCTTGTCTTGCGCTTGTCACTGCGAGATATTCTTCTCGCCACACAGATCATGAACAAGGTGTCCGAAATGCGAACAGGCCTACCGGAACCCGATACCTCTGACGAACCCAAAAAACTCAAGGAAGTTAAGGGCGAAAGCACAAAATCGTCTAAAAGACGATCTTCCAGTGGACGGTTGTCTGGTCCAGCTGCCGCAGGGTCTCAAGCAGTCGGTAATTTAATTCCAGAACAGAGACTAAACCCGAACCAACCCGCAGTGATTAAAAAGGAGGAACTCGGTGCTCAGATTGATGGCATTAGAGTTATTTTGATTGGCGATTTACACGAACTTCCTTTACTTGACTGGAGCGTTAAGAAGTTTAATGTGGACGTCAGAGACTGGTCTTCTACCTTGAATGCGGACACTACATTTGATACCTTTGTCAACGTTTATAACTTTTCGAAGTCGGCCTGGGAGCCCCTTGTTGAGCCATGGCAACTAGGATTTCATATGGCGAAGGAATTGAACCCAGATGTTTTGTCTATCGAGGCATATTCGCACAAAAACATGGAGTTGACAGTTACTTCTGCTACAATCGCTCTCGCTTCGAAATCATTTCAATTCTTGAAAACGGATGAGGATGTGCTATCTAAACCTAGAGGTGCTGATGCTCCGTATAGGATCCGTAACTATACTGGGTTTGACCTTAGGGTGTGGGCAGACGTTGGAGCAGAAGAGACTGGACCGGCTGCTAAGCTTAGTGACGGAGAAGAATACCCTTGGCGCTTTGAAGATCCAACCACCATGCGTGAGAATCTTACTCCTGAGGGAAATGCGGGCTTAGTGGGCGTCAAGCTCGACGGCAGTGGCTTCGACAGCATTAATCATATACCAGTGATTAGGGAGGGTGAGACGCTGTACAACCTCAAGCCGAAGAAAGACAAAGTGCTACATAAGCTTCTTGTCGATGTCAAGTTAGGCACAGACAATGTTAAATACATTACATTCCGCTCACCTTTGCTGTTGGAAAATAACACGCAGATACCTGTTGAAATGGGTGTCTTCAGCCCCGACGATGGCCATCTACTTAAGATTGAAAAGATTCTGCCGGGTGACTCTCGTCCTGCTCCAGTTGGCTCAGCATTTTTGCATCAACTCGTCGTGCGCCCCGACCAAGGATTTGGCTATGATTGGTCTAATGAACAGCTATATTGGAAGGATCTTCTACGCAGGCCGACAAGGACAATTACGTGTAAGGGCGAGAGTGGGCAGCAGTCTCCTCCATTCTACTTTCAATTAAACGCCTCCTTTGACAAGCGAGATCCTCTGCTCAACAACTACCCGCATATGAAACTCCGCATTTCAGCGCCTGTTGAAATTCAGAACCTGTTGCCTTATGATTTTAAATATCGAATATATGACAAGAATACTCGCAAAGACTGGACCAATTTCTTGCGAAAAGGTGGAGTTAGTCCGGTACATGTCGTGGAGCTTTCTCACCTGCTTCTACTCAGTATCGATATGCAAGACTCGGTTTTCAGGCAAAGTGAGTTTGCCATTATCAATGGCAATGTCCAGGACTTCAGGCGAGAAGATGTACTTGCATTGAAAGACGAGCACGGTGCAGAACTGAGATTGAAACTACACTACTTCAATGTCCCCGACAGTGGCGGTGCTTTTAAAGTTAGTGTTTACAGTCCCTATTTGATTCTCAACAAGACAGGTCTCAGCATGGAGATTCAAAGCAAAGCCTTCATGCAATCTGCACGATCAGCAGCTGGACAAGGAATAAATGCTGGTTCGAATGCTGGCCACACGAAGCCTTATATGTATTCATATCATACAGATGACCAGAAGAACCGGTCTATCTTGCGGATTGGCGATTCTCACTGGAGTAAACCGCAAAGTTTTGACGCTATCGGCAGTACTTTTGAGATTGTCGTTCCCTCAAAATCAACTAGGACTGAATTCCACGCTGGCGTGTCAGTCGCCGAGGGAGAAGGCAAATACAAACTGACGAGGGTTGTCACTATTACACCTCGCTTCATTCTCAACAATAAGCTGAGCGAAGACTTGCAAGTAAGGGAGCCAGGGACCTCAAATGTTTTGACATTGAAGGGGGGGGATCTTGTACCTCTTAACTTCCTTCGCCAGGTTCCAGAAAAGCAATTGTGTTTATGCTTCCCAGGTGTCAACAACCAATGGTCGTCTCCTTTTAACATCGCCGATGTCGGAACAGTTCATGTTAAACTAGCCAAGGCTTCTCAACGTCAAAGACTCATCAAAGTGGAGGTGGTGATGGAAAACGCAACTATATTTATCCACTTTAGCATGGAAACCAAGCATTGGCCATTCTCTATGAGGAACGAGAGTGATATGGAGTTCATCTTCTATCAGTCAAATCCTAATGTTGACGATGAAGAATACGATGATACGAATAGTGGATGGCGTCCGATTCGTTATCGCCTGCCGCCTCGTAGTATCATGCCGTATGCTTGGGATTATCCTGCTGCGAAGAGCAAGTCTCTGGTGTTAAACTGCAATGGAAAAGAACGGCATATTAGATTGGCCGAGATAGGAAACCTGATTCCGATGAGAGTCCCAATGCATCCCAACTCAAGTGGTCAAAAAATAGTTGATCTCAATATCGTCGCCGAGGGTCCCACTCAGACACTTGTTCTTTCTAACTTTAAGCCATCGAAGAGTATGTATAGACAACAGAAAGGGCAAACATCCCAAACTAGCGTTGCAACTGGTTTCGAAGTCAAAGAAGAAAACTCCGATGTTACCTTCAAAGCGCAACTCCGTCTCGGTGGTGTAGGTATATCGTTGATCAACCAGACCATGAAGGAACTGCTCTATTGCACATTCCGTGAAATAGAGATCAAGCTGCGCGAATCTGAAGTGTATCAGACACTAGATACTACCATAAAATGGGTTCAAATCGATAATCAGCTTTACGGAGGTATTTTCCCTATTCTTCTCTATCCTAGTGTTGTGCCAAAGACTGGAAAGGAAATGGAGGCGCATCCCATATTTCACGCTATGATTACGAAGGTTAAAGATGACTCATATGGTGTTCTCTACATCAAGTATGCTACTCTGCTCTTACAACAGATGACTTTGGAACTCGACGAGGATTTTGTCTTTGCCATGCTTGACTTTGCTAAAGTTCCAGGCGCATCGTGGTCGATTGAACAAGAAGGCAAGCTCTGCGATGAGGACTTAGACATCCCTGAGCCAAGATATTATGAGGCAAAGCAAGATGTTTACTTCGAACTGCTGCACTTGCAACCCATGCAGGTAGATATCTCTTTCATGCGGACAGAACGCGTAAATGTCGAAGACAAATTACAGCCATCCAACCCGTTCATGTTCTTTGTCAACGTTATGACGATGTCCATCGGAAACGTCAATGATGCCCCGGTTCGACTGAATGCCCTCATATTGGAAAATGCTAAGGTCTCGGTTCCACTACTCATAACGAATGTCAGGAAACACTATACCCAAGAGTTCCTCCGTCAGATACATATTGTCCTTGGATCTGCGGACTTCCTAGGAAATCCAGTCGGTCTATTCAACACTGTCAGTTCTGGCGTGGCGGATATTTTCTACGAACCGTATCAAGGATTGGTTACAGATCGGCCTCAAGACTTGGGCTATGGTATCGCCAAGGGTGCTGGTAGCTTTTTCAAGAAATCTGTATTCGGCTTTTCGGATAGTATGGCCAAGATCACTGGAAGTATGTCTAAGGGCCTTGCAGCTGCTACTCTTGATAAGGAATTCCAAGACCAAAGACGGATGTCCAAAGCACGCAATCGACCTAAACACGCACTGTATGGCGTAACTTCTGGCGGTAATGCATTCGCTCAGAGCTTGGCGAGTGGCATTGGTGGTCTTGCACGTCATCCGCTGCAGGGTGCAGAGAAGGGAGGCTTCCAAGGCTTTATGAAAGGCGTTGGAGTTGGAGTTCTTGGGGTTGTAACAAAGCCAGCCATTGGAGCGTTTGACCTTGCATCCAGTAAGTTGTAACTGTATTTGGATTAATAAGGCATTTAGCTAACCAAAAACAGATCTCGCCGAGGGAGTGCGAAATACCACAACTGTTTTTGACGCCGAAGGTCTGGACCGCGTTCGCCTTACCCGATTTATTGGCATGGATGGCATTGTACGTCCTTACTCACAACGTGAAGCGCTTGGACAATTCTGGCTCAAGACGACGGATGACGGCAAATTCTTTAAAGAGGATTACATCGCACACCTTGAGCTTCCTGGACGGGACATGATAGTTTTGTTAACCTACGACCGTATTATGCTTGTGCGATCCAATAAGCTTCAGTCTGAATGGGAAATTACGCTTACGGACATCCAAACAATCTCGAAGGAACGAACCGGCATGAGCATTACACTCAAGGGCGGTGCCAATGGACCATTTATTCCAGTTCAAGATGAGAGCGCACGAAATTGGTTGTATAAGCAAATTGCTATAGGTAAATGGATAGCCAATGGTCCCTTCATCTTTTATCGTTCTAATTTTCTGACTTTTTACTAGCGGTGAACGCCTTCAACGAGAAATACAATGCTAAGGGCTGATTCTTAAACCAGTTTTGAGGTTTATTGTTAGATGGGTTAGAGACTCATTCTGCTTTTTTTGCGTTGTTTTACCCACTTAGAATTGGCTATAATATTGTGTAAATAATACGAAGTCTCCTGAGGAAGGATACTAAGCGCGTTCTTATGCTGAGTAGTTTTCCATTTTAATGATTGTATATGGCCAATGATTCTTACATAAGACTTACATAGACTGACTATTTACGCATGCCACAAATCCGGTTGACATTGGTATCTTATAACATTTGAAAGTGACTATTGTCGGTGAAATATCTATACAATAGGTATTAAAGGAGGTGACCCTTTATACACATTTATTTCCTTGATCATTTACCCTCAGCACGTTCTACTAACCGATCCTCCAATCCGATCGGTTCCCAAGTATCCCGTGCTTTACGATTCTGTGCCCAGAGAACGTCGCCTTGCAAGAAAACAACAACACCCCCTTTCCCACTCGCACTAGCAGTAATACGGAACAAAGGTAGACCGTTTTGCGGATGGGCTTCTCGCAAGGGAAGAATAATGAGGCCTTGTTCTGCACACCAGTCTTCGACAATATCCTTGAAAGCGATTTCTGTGGCCGGTTGTTTTGGTTTGGCTACGGCTGCTGGAATAGCCTTGTCTGGTTGAAGACCGCCTGCACCTGGCGCTGGTGGCGCTTGAGTGATCGTTTCAGGCGGTGGAAGTTCTGTTGCAACGCGCTCACCCAGTTGAGAAGCTAGGTCCATCATCTTTAGCCCCTTTGTCCATTCGTCATCGACGGCCACGATTTCATTAAGTTCCGAAGGAACCTGTGAGCGCCACCAGGTGAACCACTCGCCGACTTCTTCGAAGTTGGGCTCGTTCGTCAGCCAAACATATAGAATGTTGTGCCATTTAGGGAAGAATTCAGCGACGAGAAGTAATCCGAAAACCTTAGGCTTGTAAAAATCCTTCCACTTGAGGACATCTTCAAACGCGGCCAGGTCTTGATCCTGTGGGTTGACTTCGAAATTTTCTCGTAGGTACCTTGCTAGTCGGGGGAGTAAGTGATTTTGAAGCGCGACATCGAATTCAGATCCGAGTGCCTCTTTCCAGAGTTCGATGCCGCCAAACAAGCCTTTATGCAGATCCCATGTATCTAAAAGAATCTTGAATTTGCGTTTTACGTCCGATAGCAGACCAGTTGGTTGCTTGGGGTTTGTGTGTCGGTCGTCTAGATATTGTAGCCAGGTGAATAGCCACCATGGAAAACGAGAGTTTTGCTGGGAGGCATTGGGGTGGCGTCGGCTACTACGAGGTTTCCACTCTTTAATAGCCGTACTGAGTTTGGGAACTATCACTTGGTCGAGTATATTTGCGAATACGAATGTTGGGATTACTTCTTTCCATGCAACCATAAGTGAAGTGGCAGGCGAAGGTTCATAAACATCCCATTCGTTCAATAGAACAGAACGTACCCGGGGTAGCCATATTGAGTAGATCAGGGTTTCGTATGGGGTTGTCGATTGCCGATGCTGCTCTTCACTTCCTGCTTGCGACCGATTTCGACTAAGAAGAGGCTGTAAACGTCGCAGTTCAGCAACAAGATATGTAGGATTTTGTAATGGCTCCCATTCTTCGATGGCTCGGCGAAAGAGAGGGTGGATAGCTGCTACCGCTGCGTCCGATAGGCGATACTCGTCAATCACTTCTCGATGCTCCGCTTCGATCAATTCAAGTTTACTTGTAACCTCTTCAAAAAGTCGTGAGACGTCGCCTTCATTTTTGGATACCTCAAGGCCACTGAGAGCTGATACTAACTGGGTTAGTTGGTCTGCCTTTAGTTGCTGGGCATCGATCTCGTGGACAACCTGGCTCTCTTCGAATTCAATGAATTTCTTTCGTTCAGTAAGACCTTTCCACTCATCAACGAAAGCCTCTAGGTCATGTCGTGCACGACGGGCAATCTTCAGCGCTTCCCCTTCTTCTTTATTCACGAATTGCATCGGCGTCATCAATCCTGCAGTAGATGTTAAGACCTTTTGTTCCTTCCCTGTAGCGTCAACCAGCGACATAAGCACACTGGGCACATCTAGCCCCTCCGCTTCTGCTTCCATCTCACGAGCTGTCCTGAATCGTGGTTTTGGTGGGCCAGCCGGCGTACTCGTTCCACTGCGACCGTCCATTTTACGCTGTTGCGCCTTTCTCCTCTGTCGTCGTTTACGCTCTTCATCTGAACTATCCTCCACAACTTCGCCTCGAGCAGCAGCTTGCCGCCTTTCTTCTTCTCTAGCTTGTTTTGATTTTTCCTTGACGGCGCCGAGACCGATACCCTGCGGACGAGCCTGTGCTTCGACTGGGTTGACAATACCCTGACCAGTCGAGCCCAGACCTTGGCCCTCCACATAGCCCATCTTTGCCATCATTCTCGCTGCAAATGAATTTCCTCCCATCGTAGATCCTGATTTATTTCCAGCCCCTCCAGCCCCGCGATTCGGTGTCCCAACGGATGGGTTTGACATGTTGTTCCAGGCACCACGACGAGCCCCGCCTCCCAAACCGCTCATTGTTGGGGGGGATTCTGAGCGCGAAGCAGCACGCTGAAAGCCTCGAAACCCAAGCACGGGCCTTGAAGCTTCTTCTTCGTCTGAAGAACTCATTTCCTCCACCTTGCGCTTTTGACCTGCAAAGGGCGATCGCGGAGGGGACTCGTCATGATCCATAGTCGCAAGTCCGACGGAGGCGACTAGTCTCGGACTTGATGGAATTTCGACGTAGGAGTGAGCTCAAGAAGCCTCCGTGCTGTCGTCAAGCACGCAGATGGAGGTTCTAGGCAGCGTTGTCTGCGGCAAAAACCGCAAGGTTGGCAGTATCAATCTCCAAAATGATAGGCGCAACCTAGACTGTTTACGGAGCTTTGCAACGGAGCCGGCGAAACATTGTTCCCTATCTGCAGCTCGGGACTCCAGATGCCCGAGACCCCGGGAGCTGCCGAGTAGTTATGACGTTTTGTTTGCCTATGTCGGCTAACACTTAATAATCTCGTCACCTCACCTCAAGACCTCCTTGGTTCGTCCAGTCTGTTGAAACCGCGGTTAGTTCAATTGTCCAGAATTGATATTGCTCAACTGACAAACACTTTACATAGAAAATCTCTGATCCATCAAACCATGTCTGCCTCGCTCCTACGCACTTCCACCGCCCGCAACGCTCTACGCGCTGGAGCTTCGACTCGTCGCTCTGCCGGCCTTGCTGGAGCGAGCTTCGTCCGGACCAAGGTTACTCTTCCCGATCTTGCATGTAAGCGACGACTCTCAAATCTAAGGATGAATTAAAGTGGTGTTATTATCGCCCACCAGCAAACCGATCCACCGACCGTAAATGAACGAATACGTATGTTAACCTATTCTTCATGGATGCAGATGACTACGGCGCCCTGGAGCCTTCCATCTCCGGTCAGATCATGGAAATCCATCACAAGGGCCACCATAACGTGTACGTCAATGGCTTCAACACCAACATCGAGAAACTGCAGGAAGCGCAAGCCAAGAACGACATCGCCGCGCAAATCGCGCTGAAGCCTTTGATCAACTTCCACGGCGGTGGCCATATCAACCACTCTCTGTTCTGGGAGAACTTGGCTCCTAAAAGTGCCGGTGGTGGTGAACCTCCTTCCGGCGCCTTGGCTAAGGCCATCGATGAGACTTACGGTAGCTTCAGCGAATTCCAGACCAAGTTCAACAATGCCCTAGCTGGTATCCAGGGCAGCGGTTGGGCTTGGCTTGTTCGGGACAAGGACACTGGCGATGTGTCTATCAAGACCTTTGCCGTATGTTCTATTTCATCTACTTCTAGTTTCTTGGGTGGCGAATAAGACGTACTAATTGATGGCAATTAAAGAACCAAGATCCTGTCGTCGGCCAATACACTCCTCTTCTAGGTGTTGATGCCTGGGAACACGCATACTAGTACGTTTTCTACACCCTCAAAACCAAATTGGGGAAGAAATTATGACACAATTGGACTAACACAACACTTCCAGTCTTCAATACCAGAACCGGAAGGCGGAGTACTTCAAGGCCATCTGGGAAGTCTTGAACTGGAAGGCTGCCGAGAAGCGCTTTGGTGCTTAGGAACTGCCTGGTGCCTATATGCAATGTTGGATGGTATTTTAGAGTCTGTTCATCTAGCATTGAGGACGTACATATCCTACCTGTAAGATCATAATGCAAGATAAAACCAGTCTTTTACAATTTAATAGGTCCCTCGGTAATGGTTTGATGTCGCCATGTTCTAAGTGAAAGCTCCTTGTATTGTAATTAAGAACATTGAAGTATAATGATGTCGGTTTAAAATAAAAAGCTAAGTACAGACATCGCGAAAGCGTCTCATCCATTGATCAATACATCGAAAGCATCGAGCCAAAAAGTATGATCGTAGCAAAGTACAGTGACCAGTATCGAAATAGTAAACGAAAACGAACTGATCTGTGTGGTAAAAGAATAGGTGGTACACGCAGTGGATGTGTAAGGACAATGAGGCGGCCGTCGGTTGAAATCAGACTTTTGAGTTTTCGTAAAAATACACGTCAATGAAGAGTGTCAAAGGGTAGACACATAACAAAGAAACAGCGATTGTTTCTAATACAACATCAAGTCACGGACTCTGGCAAAAGAGAATGCCAGGAATCAAAATAAAAATCAAATACAATACAAAAGCAGGGGTATCATGAAGTAAGAAGGTGGTGGTAGGTAATGTTGTGATAGTTTGCCATATATATTTAGGCTAATCTCCGAGACCGTCTTCGTGCACGCCAGACAGGTTCATCATCGGCTTTGGACGAGTCCTCATTGGCTCCCCAAAGCTCAAAAGTTTGACTACCAGTGCTAACCGTAGACTTGGGTCTTTCTGTGGCGCTGCGAGGAAGTGACAGGTTTCCAACAAGCGAACAGTCGGCATCTTTATTGGTCGAACCCTTCATCCAACCCAACAATAGTGACCCTTTCCGTCGGTGCTCTGAACTGTCGGATGTCTTCGGCCGCGTGGTTGTTGAAGGACGCAAGTCTGCAAGTGGTCGAGGTAGAGGACGAGTATCTATTCGAATAGCTTCTGTGGTTCCTGGTCTGGCACAACCTTCAGACACGAGACCTGGCCCTGAACCGGTCCGTCGGTGTTTGGAAACATTCAACAATGGCGATTTCGTCGGAAGGGGCGAAGGTCCTTGGTTACTGTCAGTCGAGACTGAGGGTGGCTCTTGTTGGCGATTCCGGCTGAAAAACCTAGGGCGAAGAGACAATCGTCTGCGCGGCTGCGGTTCAGGAACAGCTTGTGTATCGTTTGCCCATGCACGGAGACGAAGAGGAGGGTTTCGTGGAAGAGGCTGGCTATCAGCTGAATTTTTATTTTCATGAATGACATCAGGCTGTTCGGCTCCGCTGGTTTCGATAACTAAGTTTCCTTCGCTTAAGCTTGATGGGGACGATCGTATTTCCTGTGCTGACTCTTCTGATTTCGCTGCTTCAAGCCATTCTTGTGGCGATAATGGCGGCGATGAGGCCAGCCGTGTCGGAAACTTACTAGATACGTCAGACCTAAAGGACGAAGTTCGGCCCTCGCGGATTCCTGAAACTATGTCATCAACACCTTCGCCGTTGAACAATAAATCACCACCGTAGCAACTCAATCTGGGGTTGCTCGGACTACCAGGCCCTAAGAGTTGAGTGGCCTTTGAAGAACCTCTGCCAAAATGATTGAATGAATGGAATAGACCAGGAATATCATATCTGCTTCCTGGGGCTAGTTCTTGCTGTGTATCCACGCTCATCGTCGTGTCGATCCCATCTGAAACGCCGCTAATTCCGGTGCTAGGTCGAGTTGCTATTTGGCCAGCTGAACGTGGCCGACTCAAATGCCGTGGCATAGAGGACGGTGTACCTGGCGCCTTGTAATCGACTGCCGCTCTGTCCATCGAAAAGGAAGCATTTGACCCGCTTCCAGCCCCCAAACGAAACGTGCTCATTGTATCGGGGGTTGGAGGAAGTCTACCGCCAAAAAAAGACAGATGTGGTTGACTAGGGCTGTCAAGGTGAAAAGTTTTAGTATCCCGAACGGCAAGAAATGGTTCTACTAAACTGGTGGCAGGGACTTGTGTGCCTCTGGAAACATCCGAAAGAGTGCGTGCTCTATTTCGGCGAAGTGAGCCGTTAACGATACTTTGAGGCTGAGTCCAGTTACTGTCCATACGACCGATATGACTATCTCTTGAACCCCCAAGATTCAACATGTCGGGATGGTCTTCCGCAGTGAAGTCATATCGGTCCAATCGATCAAGCTGGTCCATGGCATTGTTATTCGGTTGGATATCTTGCGGGTTGAAATAGCTGCATTCACTGAGAACGCTCAGTCTTGGAGAAGATGGCTCCATCGTCGAATCCACCGTCGTTGCCATAGTCGATGTACTGACAGACCTCACGGACTTGTTCTCTTCGGTCAGATATAAACTTCGCAAAGCAGCAGTACTCCTGTTCTCCTCACGTAGAAAACTGGGTGCTTTCCGTGGTCGGCGACGTGTGCCTTTTCGTGAAGATGTTCGGTCTGGTATATCGACTACAATGTCGGCTTTGGGGGTGCAAACTTCAGTGGGCTCTGGTGTAGAAAGGCCCAATCCTTCGTTGGCGGGAGGGGTTGCGGTTGATGGACGGGGCTCAGATCGACCCGCCTGCAACTCCTCTACCTTAGCCTCTAGCTGGCAGATCATATCAACAGCCTCACTGATAGCTTGATCTCGTTTATCAAGTTCTGATTGCAGCTGTTCGTTGGCTTCTCGAAGCCTTTCGTTGGTCTCGTCTACCTCTCGAAGCTCGTCTAGTTCATCCTCGAGGCCGTGCAACCGTTCAAGCTCCTGTTCCATGGCACGCATGCGCTCCAGTTTCTTTTCCAAGGCAGCCATCTGTTGCGTACGGTGAAATATTTCAAGTTTCAAGTCGAAGTTCAGCTTATTTATCTTTGACACGTACTAAGATGCCAATTAGCGGGGGCTTTTTTGGAGTCATTGAAACTTTACTAACCTGATCCATCTCACGGACTCCCATATCTCGGGGTTGTCTTATTCCAGCAGACAAAGAGTTGCTGACCCGACGTTGTTTTTCTGAAACGCTGTCCTCATGGGACCGAGAATGCGACTGAGAAGTGGGGGTCGTGTTAATGGCGATGGTGTCCGGCATGTCTGGAGTTGCTCTTCGAGAGCTGCGGCTCGCGCGCTGCTCCTTAATCAAGCCTTGGAGAATCGTTGAGGTAGGGTTGACGAGTGTAACTGCGGTATCTGTAGGCCGTTAGAGGGGTGATAGTTAGGGCGATGGGGATCAACTCACCAGAGTCTCGTCGTGTTGGGGTTTGAGGCCGTGGATTCATAATTGAGAATTGCGATTTTGCAATGTCTACTTCTCAATTAGCATCAATCTAGTACGAAACCATTCGTGTTATTGCTCGCCGTTGTTAATATGTGGGGGATTGTTCCGTGAAATCTTGCGAGGAGTCGAGCGAGCAAGGGCGCGGCCAGCGTCACCTGCATCTTAAAAGGCGTCAACGTCATTACCAAGGTATATTGAAGAAAGGCTTGCTCACGGGAAGATAGTCTTCTGGAGGACGTCCGTCTCGTGGGAGACACTCCACCAGTTCGTCGAAGAAACGGCGACTGCGGCAAAGGAGAAGAAGATGGCCCTGTGGACGCAGGACGTCTTTGGTCGTACACACTCATATTGGCGGACTGTTGTGAGCTTTAAATACGGGTTGGTCTGGTATGGTGCAGGCAAGGGCGGGACTTCCATCCAGGGAAACAGCACAGGTCCACCGTGCGCCAGTCGGAGAATTTGACGTTGATCTCTATTGGTAGTTTAAGGAGTGTGGCAGATGCGAGGGGTTGAAGTCAAGTTCAAAGAGAAATAGGAATGCAGAGAAAGGCAAAGAGGGACATTGATGGTTCAATTGAGAGTGATTATTGATTGAGAGGCGAGCGAGGGAGGGAGGTAGGGGTTGCGCAAAGTCAAACGTTGTGACAGGAACTAGATGGAGAAAACCACCTGGGCGAAAGGTACCAGCCAATGGGGAAGTTGGAGCTGGGAGGAGAAGCAGCAGCAGAAGAAAAGAAGGTTAAGGAAGATGGCGACGTATCACAGATGGCGCAAGTAAGGGGGAACGAGTGTAATGGATGTGTGATGGCAATGGAGAATGAATATTATTCTACGAGGGCTGGGAGAGCTGGGCATTAGTGAGTGGTCCGTGAACAGAGACCGAGGGCAGAGACCCAGTCCAGCCGCCCGAACGGCTGCCCCAAAAGTAGCTGCCTCGCTGCCTCAGGCGTTGCTGAATAGAGCCTGTGATAGGTACAGCCAGCCTAACAAGGTTGTCGGCGCGACCCACAGCGGGCGGCGGCCCAATCGGGGCATTGCCCGCCGCGGTGGCTGGCTCCGCTGCCCCTTGCAGTAGTCCCGAGAGGGAAAGGCTGCTCCTGTTTTTGGGGACTGTCACCAACATCACATCTGATCCTGGACCCATCACACGAGTCAATTTCATTCCACAGCTCTGGTTGGCGGCTGAACGCCAATTACATATCAGCGGGCTTTATCAGTACAGCATCTTTGGCCAACACGAATCACGATCTTGCGCGACGCGGAAATTTTCGTGTCGTACGCGCGCCATTCTCTACATGTATCCAATCAGAAATGTCTTCTGGTGTCGGAAGTCCGAATTCAATGTGAGATCACATCTTATCGATAATACGGGGGTATGTGAGCACATTAGATAATGTTCCGATAACAACCCATAAGATCCACGAAGACTAATAGCCGTTCGTGTCAAAACATTGCTTATCAGTGGATAGAGGTTTCCACTACCCCTCTCCTCTATGAAAATCATAGAGGATGAGGTTGTAGAGACAGTATCTGTTTCTGAACCCAATAATAATGTCCCAAGTATTCTAGGATCCCAGAAATTAAGACAGGTATTGCCTTTGTCATAGTTTGCTGCTGTCCTTGTAATTGCCCTTTGTATGCCGTTACATTGAACGTGTGAAACTAGGGCTGGATTGCTGGATGGTACTGGCTTCACTGCTGCCATGCTCATCGATTTGATTCTCTTTGAGTAGTGTGCCTTGCTTGTATTGATGTCAAACCATCCAGGCCATCTAATAGAAACAGCCACAGAGGTGGCAATCGACAAGGCTGGTGGCTGGCCATATATAAAACAGTCGCCATATTCAAGTCCACACTTCCATTGAGTGGTTCAAATACGTTTGGTGAGAATGGGACCAAGGCCTTTCTGCTTAGCTGGAAGTCTGCGATAGAAAGACAACTGGAAGCGCTTTTTAAATGCCTTGTAGGTACTTAAACACAATCAATTGAAAGATGAAACCGTGACAGAGCCGCATTCTACTGAAGAAAAGAAAGGCGCAATGCTTAGAGCCAGAATGATATGAAAATTCATGTAGGCCGTGAAAAATACATGCATAAAGAGTGGTATCTTCACATTACTTCGGTTTCTTTGCTTCACCTGCCCATATCCTAATTTCCTTTGCGCTATCATGAGCTATCCGGAACACTAGAAGGTCGCCAAGTCAGCAACCAGCACATGGTAGTCGTCGAAGAGCTTACGCTGTCTTTCCGTCTCGTCCAGCCCCCGTAGAAAGTCCACGCCGTCGCCCAAGGCTCCCCGTGGATTGTGTGCATGATTGGCAACCTCAGCAGCTCTTTTACTAAGCGTCTTTGATTGACTGTCAGCGACCGACGACACAAGAAGTAACCGATACCCCCGGAAATAACAGGCAAGAAACTCACATCGCTCAAGACATCGCCCATCTCTTCCTCTTCAAACAACTCGAGAATACGCACCCCGAGACTATAGAAATGAGGAGCTTGGGCACGAAGATCTACTGTTCGCGGATCGGCCTTGAGAGCATTCATGACTCGCTCAGAGAGCGCGGAGGGGATATCGAGCGTCACAAGGCGTGAGGTGCCCAGTCGCGCACTATATAGGCACGGCTAGTAAGCAACTATGTTCAGTCTACCAGTCTATGTCTTTACCCTATAGAAAGCATTTCTCCTAGCCATAATGGCAGGTCGACCTGAGTGCCTGTTTTGATCTATACGCATCGCGTGGTTAGATGGCATATTCAATGGCTATCGGGGTTGATGCATCGCCAACACGGACATTTTCACCGGGATTGCCCTCAAGAAAGCCAAGGCCGGGAACCTCGAGCTCAAAAGTACATGGTAGTTTCTGCTAGATGGATTAGTCTGCTGGGTAAAGATCTATGAGAGTCGCTTATTGCTCTGGCCTGAACGTACTTGACCATCCGTCAATATAGCGTCAATATCATAATAGGACATTCTATCTCCGAGAGAATAAGAGTCCCTTAGCAAGAAGAAAACGTAGAAATCGATCGAACAATACTCTGTTGTATGGGTTGCAAGCCATTACAAAAGGATCGCGATACCGCGCCCGGTCACGTGCCATACGCGTACCAGAAAAGTCAACCGGCGACTTTCGCGACTCTGATTGGCTGTGGCTCCACTAGCTGGAATGGATCTCGCAGGTTGTTATAATACAGATTGAAGATTCAATGCAGTCTGATGCATAAAAAAACGTAAAGCTGCTGAAAAGAGCAATTCTGCCATCATGGGTACATGACTCTGTGACCAGTTGGTGAATGTCACTGTGTTTCACCGAGCTTGCCCGGTCTGGACCGAGGAACGGCCCTCTAGACTCTGCGAGAGTGGAAGAGCCCCAGATACTAGGACGACCCCTCGTTTACACCGAGATCACTAGTCTGTAGCACCTACGTCGGCGGCAGATCGTTCCTGTTTAACATGCCTGCGATCTAGACAGCTCGGTCGAGCCTGCGGTCATCAGCAATAGTCGAATGGCCCTGTGTTTAAAGGCGATTAACCATTAATCATTAATTCTGTTTGGAGAACCCCCACTGAGAGTTCCCTCATCGAGCACAGCCACAGCCATCACTGGCATTGATCCACGCTTGTCTCTGGCTGTTGATTGATCGGTTTTTTAATATTCTGCAAAAACTTGGAATGCTGTGGCACACTAAATTTAGCTGGATGAAACAAGCCCATTCCTGGTTCGCCCGCGGGAGAGTAGTAAGAATCTGGGCAGTAATAATAATATAATAATAATAAATTATCTTGTCATTTCCACTGCTGTGGTCTTGTCTTGTCTTGTCTTGTCTTGCTTGTCTTACATGCACACAAGAGGAACCGCAAACCTAATTAATTAAAGCATACTCTCACTTCTTTCTCATCACATGATAACACCAACTCTCCTGTTATCACCTGTGAACTTGCAAATCACATACACCCTTGATGGCCATTTATTACGTGGCTTCTGCTGCTGATTGTTGTAATGGCGTACAATGCCATCGCCCAAGTTGATGACATTCACGATGCTGCATCCCTCTCTAGCGATTCTGACGCCTCACACCCCGTTGAGGTGCAGAGTGCACACATTGACGCAGACCACGCAGACCACGCAGCCCCTGCAGCCTCCCTCCTCAGCAGCACCCTCAGCCACCTCAAACAATCCCGCAGTTACGACATAGTTGAAGATGATGATTATGAAGAGGAACACGTTGTCGATCCCACGTCGGCGACGACTAATGATCATCCTAGCAAGATCGCGCCGGCAACCGCGCCCGAACAACAAGCTTCGATAGTCCGCTACTCCAATGCTGAGCCCACATCGCCAGAACCGCGCTTGCGCTCCTCGAGTGGCTCCTCTTCATTTGTCCTGCGTCATCCGACTCCCGATCTACAATCGTTGCAGGGTGCTTATGTTGGGAACATCGAGAGGCTCGAGAAGAGCGCAGAGCGTCTCAGTTTGACCTCGTCGGACCTCGGCGTTGAGCTCCGCAAGCTGGATTTGGAACAGAAACAACGCTCCCTAACCTCCTCGACGCAACAGGGACCAGAGTCTCCATTGCGCCAGTTCTCGTCCGGCTCCATGTCGAATTCCATCATTGGCGTGAACAATGCCGCTCGCTCAGGTGGTTATTCTCCCGGTGGTTTTCTCTCCTCACCCAGGGGATCGATTCTGTCGGGTCCGCGTTTTCGATCGACGTCCGTTTCATCGCCGTTGCAGGATATCCACGAGCCAAAGCAGGATGAAGACTCGGTACAACCAAGTGATGATAGTCTACTCGCCCGTGAACTGCTCGGTGAACTCCCTCAGCCTTCACCTCTCGACCCTGGAGTCGAATTACAACACACCCATCTCCCGGATCTGTCTCTAGGCATTCTCGAAAGACCGTTGACAGCTCATTCAACTGACACATACCAACAAGCTACCGATCTCTTTTTGGACTTCGATGGTGTCCATTATGTACCGCACCCCAAGGAGCCCAGCCTGTCGCACCAGGTTTCCTTGAATCGCACTCCTGTGGCTACGACTGCAGAACATCACGAGAAACCTCGGGGTGGACAGGACATGATATACTATCCGGCTCCGATTCCAAAGGTCCTTAATCTTCCTCAACGCCTTTCCAAGCGACCTGTGGGACCTGACCAAGAGAAACGTCGCACCCAGTTGCTGAGCAGTGCTCTGAACGCAGCCAAGGATGGTGTTGAAGGAATGCATAATGCACCAGGCAAAAGGCTCTCTGCTATTCCTCCACAACTACGAGCCAGCGTCTTTTTCGATCAGCCATCCACTCCTCTGAATGTCAAAATCAAGAACAAATCTGCTGTGGATACCCTGGATAGCATTCTCGATGCCTCCGCGCATGCCCCTGTAACTGCATTTACAGACCATCCCATTGTCGGCAGCGCAGGAAGAGAGGTATATGCAACGAAAAAACGGGATCGGTCGTCGCGAATGCTAGCCGATCAGGGGGATGGCCATAGATCAAGGAGCTCTATCGGACTTCGCGATAGCACGCTAAACCTGGCTGCTGAACCTTCGCCTGGTCTACCGCACTCCGATACAGAGATAGCTGAGGACAAACCTTTGCATGATACGCATGGCATGTATGACACCCATTCGCATAGTAGTCACTCCCGCTCCCATTCATCCGATATCTCCACCGGCGAATCATACAGTGAAGGGGAAGAGAGCGTCGACGAGGTGGAAGAGTGGGAAAACGAGGAACTCAACGAACAAGTTTTGTCCGGACGCCCAACAACCCTTCTAGCCGAGTTGGAAATCAGAAAACACGAACAGAAACAGCGAAACCGAACTGCTGCGACTGCTTTCCCCAACGGCATGCACTCAACACTTCTGCAGCTTGATGCTGTCGCGCAGGCACAAAGTAACAAACGACGACAAAAACATGTGACCTTGGCTTGGGAAGCTGAAGCTATTCACGATTCCGACGAGGCCGATGACGAAGACGTTCCCCTGGGTGTATTATACGGTAGCAAACATCCTGCCTTGGAGGAACGGCCTCTTGGCCTTATGGAGCGCCGGGAGCTTGAAGAAAACGAGCCGCTGAGTAAACGACGAGCCCGGCTACGTGGCGAGGCGCCTCCTGAAGTGATGCCTCATGGACGCTCCAGCGTTATGCTTCGTGTACCGCCGGGTGGACAAGCCGAATCTGATAGTGGTAATGATGAAGAAACTCTCGCTCAACGAATACAGCGTCTCAAAGCAGAAAACAGGGACAAATCGAAAAGCATCATCTCTGTGGAATTCGAAAATGAAATTATGGCTGAGCTTGGAAAATTGCATGAGCCTGTTGCGCCTGAACCTGCTTCAGAAAAGCAGCCAGCATCTCAACCTCGAGAATCAGCCCCAGCTGAAGAAGAGGAGACTCTTGGGCAGCGCAGAAAACGTCTACAGGCAGAAGCCAAGATACGAAAGTCTCAGAGCACCACCGACATCAACAATCGCAGAAGCATGGCGGATATTCTTCATGCATATCCAAGTGCAGGTGCCGGTGGAGGCATGTCTTCGCTTGATCAAACACACGCCTACCAAAACTCCTGGGACCCGAGAATGGCATATCAACAAAACCGATCATCTACCACATACACTCTTCCACCCAGCATGATGTATCACCCTGGCCTTGGACAAGTGTCTGGCTATGGCGGTGTACCAGGCCATGATCCTCAACTACCTTACGGAGCGTACGCCTTGGGCATGCCATATCCCCAGAATGCCAACATGCTTCCATCGGTTATCGATCCTAGGCAACGGGAGGTCATTGACCGATGGCGGCAGAGCATCATGAGATAGGTTCAGTTCCAGTTTCTTCTACGCAGTCACAATATTTTCCGTTTCATTGGGCGTCTTAGCGATATGCATAAGCATTCATACATAGGCGGTGTTGGCCTGAACTTCTTTTATTTGGGGCTGTTGTTGGTGTTGCATTTAGCAAGTCTTTTGTGTCAGTGTATCAGCAAGGAAGCAATCCCGAATATTCAGTTTTAATATATTACAATGTTTTGAAGCAGGCTATCAATATCAATTCAATTTGACCCTTGTACCACAAAAACATAATATAATACAATAACTACGTATGGTTGCAAACACCGGTGGATCAATTATGAATGGTCGTTCCACAACAAGAATTTATTAAATATACTAATATATAATAACATCCGTCCATGAGTACATGTATAGACGTCTAAATCGAGAGTGTCTTACCATGGTTCCTAGTTCTGCCGATCCCGCGCAGCTTGCGGATCGATGATCATTCTTCATGGTTATTAACCAGCCCCCTCTGCACACCAGTTGACCGCTTGCGGACATTTGATTCGTATTATTATTTATCACTATCCTGTGCAGTTCATCTGTAATTGCTAGTTTATGATTTCGTGGAATACACATCCCTTGCAGCCGTCTCTCATATACTTGTGCATCCGCCCCACGAACAGCCAACTGATCGTTTATTAGACACGTGTGGGTATTTGATGTGCACGAGTCAGCAACACAACGTGGTCGAGATCAGCCCCAATCCCATATCAGTACAATGAGATCTGACTTCAAAATATCATAACCGGTGCGACTGCTCCACGACGAGCAGACGGAAGCTCAAAAAAGGTTGCAAAGATGCCACCATCCACCGTGTTCTCGTATTGGCGTCGCGATCACCGTCGAATAAGCCCGATACCTGGATCAGAGTCACCCCTGGGTTTATCCCCCGGTAGCTATGCAGACGCACCACCCCAGCTTCCAGGCCTTCCTCTATCTACCGCACTGGGCGATTCCCTAGTCGAATCGACAACCCTCCCCGAATCCTTCCCTTCCGCTCCCGTCTTCGAGCAGCATGTCCGAGATATAGGCGAGGACCAGGCGCTAGCTTTTGGGTTGAGCTCGCAACAGTCCCTGGGCAACCTCAGAGTACCGTCAACGTCGACAGACAACCTTGTGCGTCCTCATTCAAGCCCAGGCGACGGCGACGGCGACATAACACCAGACGGGCTTTCTCCGCAAACAAATCATCTGCAGCCGCCATCAGCCCTCCCCTTGAGACCTGATCTGATGCAGACGAATTCTGCGAAAACGAATGGAACATGGCGTTTGGGATTCAAACAAAATACCCCGACCCAGCACATTGAGCACAAGGCTAGCCCGCGGAACAATACTACGGCGAAGAATTTGCGAATAAACACGAATGTCGATGGACTGTCGGGTTTTGTTGGCGGAGCATCCTTGAAAGGATTGGAGACTATACAACCCCCTCGACACGATGGCCTTCATCATGAGCAATCTACAGAGCCGGCTCAACAAAAGCAAAGAAGAACAAAGCTCCACCTTCTAAATCCTATATCGCTGCTGGCACACCGGAGATCATCACAGATAGCTAATGCGCGACTTGACGATGGAAATTTTGGGATTCAAAATGTAGTCCCCGCCATACCAGATGACTATGACCCTAGAATTCGTGGCAAAATAGTGCATGACTTTTCAGCGCCGCGACCACGACGTCAGATGGCCGGTGCGCCTAATAGCAGAGAGCAGTCTGAAGAGGGCAGTACCTCAAATAAGCGAACAGAGCAACGAAAACGCCACAGCGAATATTCCCCCGTCTTTAAGGAACACTTTGGGGAAGACCGCAAAGTTCTACAAGTCGAAAATAAAGGTTACTTGCAGTCCTCCTTGTTGACAGACTCTAACCTAGGTAACCATGACCCGTCTGATCTACCAGCATTCGCGCGCAAACTACCAGCAAATGTTCCGGAGAATAATAGTCAGTCTATTGAGCCAAAGACTGAGGCTTCCGAGCCTGTATACTCCACGCCATCCAAGCGCACTTCGCCTCCGTCAAATCCTCGAAAGTCTACTGAATCCTCGCGGCATGCTTCCAGTGTTCCTATGCGTCTCAAGAGCGATGCTTCGAGATTCAGCTTTGATATGGGTGGAGTTGGGTCATCTGTTCAAGAAAAGCTTTTGGAAGAAAAGCATAAAGAGAAGGAGGCTGCGCGTAAAGACAATTTCCCGCAAAGTCGGTTCAGTTACAGTG
This sequence comes from Talaromyces proteolyticus, assembly GCF_021365285.1. Classification (NCBI taxonomy): domain Eukaryota; kingdom Fungi; phylum Ascomycota; class Eurotiomycetes; order Eurotiales; family Trichocomaceae; genus Talaromyces; species Talaromyces proteolyticus. Next base: position 1,462,275 of record NW_025764282.1, on the reverse strand, counting down.
ATTTTGACGAAGATGAGTTCGACTATGATGCTATGGAAGATGACGGAGGCTTCGAAGAGAGGATCCCTGGAGTCAATGCAGACGCAGAAGATGATGATCAATTCAGTGACTTTGCTGGTGTTGTGAAAACTTCCGAGCCACTGTTTGTTCCTGTCCTGCCTACCATCGCTGCCAGTCCAATTAGTCCTATGAATCCTCAAATACCCCTGCTCAAAACCACCGTTGATGCCCATGAGGGCTCAGCCAATGCAGTGCCTACTACTGAGACTTTCCTCCTCGATGAGACCCGTTCATTGTCGGACTATGGTGACGAAGAGGAAGATGATGGAAATGAAATGGGCGTTAAATCAAATCAAGTTGCCGAAGCCGAATCTGAAGCTACTGCAGCTACTATGTCAAACAAAGCTTACATGAGTGAATCACTTTCCCAACAAGAAGACGATGACATGTATTTCAATGATGGAGATATTGACGAGTTTATCACTGATGCAAATGAGGGAACCTTCGATGAATCTATCTTTGATGATGAAAATAGCGAATTATTTGGGCGCCAGTTCTACCCGGGCACACGCATCCCAGCGGCAATTCAAAACCCCTCTGGAGGAAATCTCTCCCTCAAGTCGAACGATTATGGTGCTGGAAAAAATGTCAATATCCGACATGTTCCAAGCCTAGTGAGCGAATTTCGGCCAGAGTCATGGGATATTCAGAACGATATAACAATTAAGCTCTCCAGCGGAGAAATGCCGAAGGCTGCAAGCGGCGTGCTTTCTGAACATAATCTAGAAGCCTTCCATAGCGCTCTAGCTCGAGTGGCTGATGATCTCCCACAACGCAATATCAGCCTAAGTGAGACATCGCTAGGACAAGAAAGCAACTCCCAGAATGCAGACTCCCACCCTGGGCTCATCTCAGATGACAGTCGACACAGCCAAAACATGGCAATTGACGATACAATTGACGATTTCAATTACGACGACGACGATGGATTTGACGATGACCTTATCATCGCCGAAGCAAACGCTGACGCCTTGGAGCATGATGATGAAGGCTTTTACGGCCGGGAGTTTGGATTTTACGCACAGTCTACTGGAAACTGCAACGCCCAACCCATCTATGGTGGATACTTTGGTGGCCACAACGGCGGAGTCATTTTTCGTGAGCCGAGCTTGACTCCGATTACTGAGAGAAGTGAATGGAGCACACGCAATTCGATTGTCTCGCTCTCAACGCATGGCCCAGCAGCCGCGCAAGCTAATCCTTTGGCCAACGCTGGTTTGGCACAGTTGGTCGACTTTGGAAATATCGACGATGAAATGTCCTTTGAGGCACTGATGAGGCTTCGTCGCGGTGCTTTTGGTGGCAGTAATGGCAGCTTGCGGAGCAGTGCTGGCAGTCTCTCTCCCCAGTACGGTCCAGTCGGGCCGTCGAATCGAGGTAGCTTCATGAGCATCCCTGAGGACAGCCCTGTTGACTTGATGTCCGGCACAGACTTCCCATCTCATCCTGTTGATAGGCTGAATAGCGGGCATCACAATTCTTCTCCTTCATCTGAAGGCGAGAGTGCCCCCGGAAGCCCGACACTTACCTTTGGTCAATCGACAAGCGTCAAAGAAGATGGCGGTCTTGGGAACACCCCCAAGCCGTCTCATAGCAGAGCCAGCAGTTCAGCTAGCATCAGCTACAAGCAGGAAACCGTGGAGGATGGATCCAATAAATGGGTTCTCGAACGACGCAGGACCAGCGACAGCGGCGAGGTTGAAGTCTACCAACGCGAGGTCCTCGAACAAGGTCGGATTTGAACACTCTTGATTTAGGGATGGTTATTCCACCACTGGTTGCTTCAGCATCGGCGCAAGTATTGACCTCCCGCCACGTTATGATTGCACGACTACACGAAATTCACATTTGACATTTATAACATTTACGAAATATCTAATCGCAACTGTTCCTGCTTTGAAATAATAATGAACGGCGTTTCTGGCGGTTGTCTGAATTCTTGCGTTCCATTTATCGATCGATGCTGCGGTATACATCGCAATCTTATACCGTATCTAATACTTTTTCGCTGCATATAGTATAGTATTTACCACACCAGCTGTAATAATCATTGATGTACATATTATATAATGTTGAATACACCAGTTCCAGAACAGTACACCAGCGAACACAAACACGTCACATCAGACGAGTCACTATTATTACTCGACTGTTGCAGCAGCCAATCGCAGACGGCGGAATACAAGGCATCGTGCAAAAAAAAGCCGCATTTGCCTCCAGTCACAGTCACGCGTGGCGCCAAGCAGGTTTCAAGTCTTTTCTCTTCTTTTCTTTTTATTCTCTTCTCTGTTTCTTTTCCTCGACAAGCACAACGTCATCTAAGAAGAATCTCGCTGTAGCATCTGCAAAGATACGCCAGCGCTAGTACAGTGGTGTAAGTGTAAGTACTCGGAAACGCGGTGCCGTGGCCCCTTCCCGCTTACTGGAACAGCCGAAAATCCCAGCTACGACATCATCCCGGCTTCCCATTTCTCCGACCAAATCCGTTTCGTTTTTCTTTCTTGCCGGTTCTGCGTGTTATATTCAACACAAACCGACGTTATTGATTATATCGCTCCTATCTGCCTACTGCAATTGGCCTTTGGGTTCGCGTCCTCTGCTTAAGCTCCCAGAAATCTCGCTGTTCTCTTGTTGGTGGAACCTGCCGCGTGTCAGCAACTGCACTCTCCTCTCCGTTTACATGCTTTCCCAGCTCAGTTGAACATTTTCTCTTTGTCGCTTTCCACACCATACCAGACATGCTGAGGGCTACAACCTTGAAGAAGGCTGCCGGCAGCAGTCTGCTGCGCAGCAGCACTGCTTGCTCCGCCTGCCGCAGATCCTACTCTCTTGCGACAGCGTCTCGAGGTGCTCTGGCAGCTCCGGGAGCACGATCAAATTTCCAGCTCACTGCCCGCAGACCGCTGGCCGTTATTGGCCATGCTGCTCACCGGAGGGAATATGCCCAAAGTGCGGAGGAAACATCGCGCGGGGTGGTAAGCTCAATTCCCTAAACCAAGACGTTGCTGCGTGTTTGAGCGCGAAGAAAGAAAGAAAAAGAAAAAGAAGAGGGTGACGATGAATAAACATGCTAAGCGCAGTACACAAATGGACATCAACTGACTGGTATTCTCGCCTGCGCTTCAACGCGCTGACGGCGACTTGTGACAACTAGGACCCCAACGATAGCTTCCTCCAAGGAAATACTGCCAACTACATCGACGAGATGTACCTTGCATGGCGCAACGATCCTTCGAGTGTGCACATCTCTTGGCAGACGTATTTCAAGAACATCGAAGATGGCAATATGCCAATCTCTCAGGCTTTTCAGCCCCCTCCCACCATCGTTCCCACCCCCGTCGGCGGTGTCCCACAGTATATGCCGACCGCTGGGCACGATCTGACAAACCATCTTAAGGTCCAGCTTCTTGTCCGTGCCTACCAGGCCCGTGGCCACCACAAGGCGAAGATTGACCCTCTAGGCATCCGTGGCGAGGCCGAAGCTTTCGGTTACAACCGCCCGAAAGAGCTAGAGTTGGATCACTATGGATTCACTGAGAAGGACCTCGACCAAGAGTTCACCCTAGGACCCGGTATCCTCCCCCGCTTCGAAACCGACTCACGGAAAAAGATGACCCTCCGTGAGATCATTGGCGCCTGTGAAAGAATATACTGTGGTTCATACGGTGTCGAGTACATTCACATTCCGGATCGCAAGCCTTGTGACTGGATTCGTGACCGCTTTGAAATCCCACAGCCTTACAAATACTCGGTCGATGAGAAGCGCCGTATCCTTGATCGTCTGATCTGGAGTTCAAGTTTCGAATCTTTCTTGGCTACCAAGTTCCCCAACGACAAACGTTTTGGTCTCGAAGGATGTGAAACTTTGGTACCTGGTATGAAGGCCCTTATCGACCGAAGTGTCGACTATGGCATTAAGGATATTGTTATTGGAATGCCTCACCGTGGTCGGTTGAACGTGCTCTCCAACGTCGTCCGCAAACCCAACGAATCCATCTTCAGCGAGTTCGCTGGTTCTGCTGAGCCTGAGGATGAAGGTTCTGGTGATGTGAAATACCATCTTGGTATGAACTTCGAGCGTCCCACTCCGTCTGGAAAGCGTGTTCAACTTTCACTGGTTGCCAACCCTTCACATCTTGAAGCCGAGGACCCTGTTGTTCTCGGTAAGACTCGTGCTATTCAACACTACAACAAGGATGAGAAGGACTTTGACACCGCTATGGGAGTTTTGTTGCACGGTGATGCTGCCTTTGCAGCTCAGGGTATCGTCTATGAAACTATGGGCTTCCACTCTCTTCCTGCCTATTCTACCGGTGGTACTGTCCACATTGTCGTGAACAACCAGATTGGATTTACAACTGATCCTCGTTTCGCCCGCTCTACCCCTTACTGCTCGGATATTGCCAAGGCTATTGATGCTCCTGTTTTCCACGTCAATGCGGATGATGTGGAAGCTGTCAACTACGTTTGCCAGGTTGCCGCTGACTGGCGCGCTGAGTTCAAGCGTGATGTCGTCGTCGATATTGTCTGCTACCGTAAACAAGGTCACAACGAGACTGACCAGCCTTCGTTTACTCAGCCTCTGATGTACAAGCGTATTGCTTCCCAGAAGAACCAGCTCGACACATATGTTGAAAAACTCATCGCCGAAGGTACATTTACCAAGGAGGATATTGATGAGCATAAGAAGTGGGTCTGGGGTATGTTGAACGATAGCTTCGATCGCAGCAAGGATTATCAACCTACTGGTAAGGAATGGTTGACTTCTGCATGGAACGGTTTCAAGAGTCCAAAGGAGTTAGCTACTGAAGTCTTACCCCATCTACCCACTGGTGTCGATGCTGAGACCCTCAAGTCGATTGGTGACAAGATCGGCGGAGCTCCGGATGGCTTCAATGTCCATCGCAACCTGAAGCGTATCTTGGGCAACAGAAAGAAGACTGTTGATGACGGCCAGGGTATCGACTGGGCCACTGCCGAGGCTTTGGCTTTCGGTACATTGGTTAAGGAAGGCCACCATGTTCGCGTCTCTGGACAGGATGTTGAACGCGGTACTTTTTCCCAGCGTCACGCCGTCCTCCACGACCAAGAAAGCGAGGCTACGTACACTCCATTGCAACACATTAGCCCCGATCAAGGCACCTTTGTTATTTCTAACTCCTCATTGAGTGAGTTTGGTGTGTAAGTATTGCCATCTCAGCTCTACTCACTTGCTACTTTGTCATTGATACTGATGGTATTTCCATAGTCTTGGTTTTGAATACGGTTACTCTCTTACTTCCCCAAATGCCCTCGTCATGTGGGAGGCTCAATTTGGTGATTTCGCCAACAACGCACAATGTATCATTGATCAGTTCATTGCTTCGGGTGAAGTCAAGTGGTTACAGCGCTCCGGTCTTGTTGTCTCGCTACCTCACGGTTATGATGGCCAAGGCCCAGAGCACTCTTCCGGTCGTATGGAGCGTTGGTTGCAATTGAGTAATGAGGAACCCCGTGTCTTCCCATCACCCGACAAGTTGGACCGTCAGCACCAAGACTGCAACATGCAGGTTGTCTGCATGACCTCGCCATCCAACTTGTTCCACATTCTTCGTCGCCAGATCAACCGACAGTTCCGTAAACGTGAGTTACCAATTCCAAATGTAGAATTTGCTCTATTCTAACAACCCCCTTTTAGCACTTATCATCTTCTTCTCGAAATCCTTGCTGCGTCACCCTATTGCCCGTTCAGATCTCGAGGAATTTACCGGTGACTCGCACTTCCAATGGATTATCCCTGATCTAGCACACGGTTCCACCATCGACGAGCCAGAAAAGATCGAGCGCGTTGTATTGTGCTCTGGTCAAGTCTACACTGCTTTGACCAAGTACCGTGAAAGCAATGGCATTCGCAATACTGCTATTACCCGTGTCGAACAGCTCAACCCCTTCCCATGGGCTCAGCTGAAGGAGAACTTGGACAGCTACCCTAACGCCAAGGACATTGTCTGGGCTCAAGAGGAACCACTAAACGCTGGTGCATGGAGCTTCGTGCAACCACGTATCGAGACTCTGCTCAACGCTACCGAGCATCACAACAGACGTCACGTGATGTACGCCGGTCGTTCCCCCAGCGCCTCTGTGGCTACAGGTCTCAAGGCCAGCCACGTGAAGGAGGAGCAAGATTTGCTCAATGATGCTTTCACTGTCCACCAGGAGCATCTTAAGGGGGAGTGAAGATGATTCATGTTTTGGTACCTTTGTGTGTATAGATGTGTTGGCTATACCTCCGGTCAAGTCTTGCATGTAAAGATGCAAACTGCAAATTGGTCCGGCATTTTATAAACCCGTGTAACATTTTTTTCTTTTGTTTTTTTTTACGACTACTATTACACTTGGTAGCATAACTATTGTTATAACAATGCATATTTCTGTTTTTCGATCTCGATTCTCTCTTAGCAAGTGGTGAAGCTTTCAATTTGTTCAAAACATACACCATACATATATTTATCTCCGCAAACCTCACATACATGTAGTGTTGTGACAAGTCATTTTTTATGTCTGTTACTGGCATTGCCATTATAACCAGACAGCCTTTTGAGGCTTTCCATTTTTGAAGTGGGCGAATTGTGAAATCGGCTTGTTGCTTCACGACTCTTCAAGTGGCCGCAGCTCTTCTCTATTCTGTAAAACTTATCCTGGGTAAAGTGATGCGGTAAATTATTATTCCAAAGTTGTCAACGGCAGTTTCCATGGATCCAGACATCTTGATCTGCTCATAGTAGAACTTTGGAATTGGTTTGCTCATATCCTTTTTCGGGGAGTCAGCGCTAATTGATCAGTTACTGTTTGACTTGTTTGCACAACACTGCGTAACAGCGGGGGCTGACCATTCGCTCGACTCTTCATCAGCTACCTGTACTGAAGCCTACCAATTTTCATACACTGTCGTTATGAAGCGTAACTACGAGGTACTAGTTCAAATATCTGTATCATATTTCATCTAATAGTATGCAGAATGCACTCAAGCTCCTAGAGACGCGAAGACGAAAAGCACGACCGAAAACAGCTGCGATACTCTCTTCAACGTCTCAGGATGCAATCAATGCTCGCGGTACCCAAACAGTGAGGGGTATACCCAGTTTGTTCGGCATGCAGGAGTGGTTGCAGAGATTAGGACACTCAGTATGGATGGCCAATGAGCTACGCTGCAGTACTGGATCGTTCTTACCTAGTTCCAGGACAGGGATGTTGACAACTTAAATATAATTCATATTGCCGGGACGAAAGGGAAAGGCAGTACCTGCGCTTTTACTCGTTCTTTTCTTCGCGCACATGGGCTAAGAACAGGATTTCCGAAGCGAATCGGTTTATATACAGGTCCTGATTTGCAATGTATCCGGGATAGAATACAGATTGATGATCGACCAATATCGGAGGATCTCTTTACACGATACTTTTTTGAAGTGTGGGAAAATATCATGTCTCATGATGTGGAAAAAAATACAGAACCTACAAAACAGCCCCGCTACCTACAGTTTCTGGCTTTGTTGGCTTTTCACACGTTTATCAGGGAAGATGTTGATGCAGCAATATTTGAGACTCATCATGGTGGAGAATACGACGCCACGAATGTGATACGGGCGCCTGTTGTGACTGGGATCACGTCTCTCGGTATGGACCACATTGCGCAGCTAGGTCCTACAATAGAGAACATTGCCTGGCATAAAGCCGGGGTTTTCAAGGCAGGGGCACCTGCACTCTCGGTAGCTCAGGAAGCCGGTCCTGCTGAAGTTTTACGAAATCGTGCAACGGAAAAGAAGACAAAATTGACTTTCATTTCTACTAATATGTCTCTTCCTGTGAACCTCAAGGCACTTAGTGTTCCAGTACAGCGGTTAAATTGCTCTTTGGCCCTTGAACTCACTAAAACGTTTCTGCAACACAGGGCACCTGAGCATTCATTAAACTCGAACGACATTTCCATGGGAGTCGAAAATTTCTCATGGGCTGGGAGATTCGAGATTCTACAAGATGGGGAATTACTGTGGTTCTTAGATGGAGCACACAATACTTTAAGCCTCGAACAAGCAGCGGAATGGTTTGCGAAGAACACTAACTCTTTAAAAACTCAAAGGTAAGTTCATCCATCTCATCTCAATGGTCAGCCAACTGATATAACGTCGATACACCTTGTTTAGGTATCGGGTTCTTATCTTCAGCCACTTTTCAGAAGGGCGTGATGGGGTGACTCTTGTGAAATGTTTGGCGCATGCTCTTTCGGAGCACGGCGCAATGCCAGATCATGTCATCTTCACTACGTACCAGGAGAGAGATGATGGGTCTACGAGAATAGGCAAGTGATAAGCATAGCATATGTATGTAGATAGACAGTGAGCTAACTATTTAACTTTTAGATAAAACCCTTAAAATACCGGAGACGCCTTTCCCGGACCTTTGCGCTATATATGCTTCACTGTGGAAGGATATTGATCCCCAGGCTGCAGTTTCCACTGAGCCGAGTATTGAGGGGGCAATAAAGCTTGCAAAAGGTATCGGTGTCGAACGATGTGGAGTCCAAGTATTTGTGACAGGAAGCTTACACCTGGTTGGAGGAGCACGTAGCATTCTGCGGCCATAGATTTACCATCCACTCTATAGTCCAGCGAGGTTTGCATATCAAGAGTTCCAATGCGTACAAATATTAACTCCATAAATCTTTGTCCGTGGTAGAGCTGTTTAAGGTATCCAAAATTGCTTTACCGGTAGAGGCGCGATATATATGGTAACATAGTATACAGGCTTTGTGTACGCATCCTATTATTCTCTATTTAGCTACATATATATAATGAGAGGAAGAAGGTGAATACGAATAGTAGCTACAACAGGCTCGAAACTTTTCTTCTGAGCTAAATGTGCCATCAAGTAGTCAATATTATTGCCAAACCCGAAACCATAATGATCAACTGTATTGTTGAACTACCAGCCCTACTGACGTCAGAAGTGAGTCGCACTGCCCCCATTGGTCGGCTCGTCGCTGTGGATCGCGATATACCCGCGTCTTCCACCATCTAATCATCAATAATTATAAATAATTATTATTGTCGATATCGCACACCTCTGAATTTTGAGATTGCCGTATTTGTAAAGGATAGTAGGTGGTTCAAATGATATGCAGCTAGATGGTTGGAGTCGGAGGAAGATCGAAGGCCTGTGACAACTGCCGTCGTCGGCGCGTTAAATGCGGTAACAAACACTATCTGATTCATGATGAGCTTAATGCTCTTCGAAAGCCTTCGCGAAAGCTGACAACCTGAAAACAGACGAGAGGAAGCCAAAATGTGAGAGGTGTGCTAAAGCTAAGCTTGAGTGCGGGGGCTATCAGGAAATGACAATTATTCAATTTGATGGTCGCCAGCGAAGGAAATTATCACCATCGCTTGATTCAAATATTTCGGCAACTACGCGTTCGGCTTTATTGCCGATAAAGGAGTTTGTGAGATCAGACTGGACTCTTGGGGCACATCTTCCTATATGTACAGATGACATCTTCGTCGAGTATACACGGTCACGGCTATTGCAGGGTCAGGAAGTGGATGATCCTGTTGTCCTCCCATCAACAGTGGATCGGCCCTTGGTCCAAAAATCGTTTCTCGCACTTTCCACGACCTTCTTTGGCTTGGAGCACAAGGAAAAGGAGCTAGTTAGCCAGGGGTTCCGTCGGTATGGGGTTGCCCTTGAATATCTTCGTCAGGCTGTTGGTGACCCATCGCGTTATACGTCGTTTGATCTCATCGAATCTATTATGGTAATGTCGCTATTCGAGGTACCCTCCTCTCCTGCCCTGGTGTTATGATGACCGTGTCATTATTCTGATAATACGATCAAGTTCCTTATATCCGAAAATGAGAATGGCTGGATTAGCCACGCTCTTGGTCTTGAAAAGATCATGGCCCTACGTGGGCCAGAGTCGTTTAAAAAATACCCGGAGATAATAATGCTGCAGAATTCACGAATGTGCATTATTCTAGCTTCCATTCTTTTGCGAAGACGTACTATTCTGTCCCAGCCGGAATGGAAATCGATTCCATGGTCTCTGGAGCCACAAGCAAAGTCCGGCATGCAGTTTTTAGTTGATATATTGGCCGATTTTCCCGAACTCTTTGTTGAAAAGGAGGATATAGTTTCTAATAATTCCTTCGATTACCGTGTTATGAAATGGGGCCATCTGCGCTCTAAAGTCGACCATGTCTTACACCAACTCGCTGACTGGGAGCAGGATTGGAATATGAAGAACCCAGGTTGTTGCCGTCAGGTCCCAGCTCCGCCCACAACACCGACTGTTATAAATGCTTTGGGTCTCTCTATACCAGCGTGGGAAACCATCATAGAGTATGAATCATTATACCATGCCAACACGGTCATTGTTTACAATGCGACTTTGATAATGGCACAAAGGCTAGCGCAAACAATTGCATTTTCTGGCGAGCTACATCACCCGTCGGCACTGAATGCTGCCGAACTTTCAGATCGAAATCTTGCTGCTGGTCTGATTATATGTCGTAGCATCGAATACCATCTAGAAAGCATGCGAAAAGGGGCTGGCAGTTTTTTCCTATTATTTCCCTTGCGCATGGCACACGACGCTATTGGAAATTCGAATTCGATTATTGGTGCATGGCTGCAGGATGTTTTACAGGAAATTCAAGATGGGAAGAGTGGTAGATGGGCAACTGCAAAATATTTACTGGACCTTCAACCACAGCTAAACGGGAAGAAAGCAACTGGTATCTAAAAGGAAGCTATGATTCAAACGGCGTATGTTAAAACGCGATATACAATGGTTACTGCACATGCAGACGTTCGACAACTATGTACTCCATCTTATTTACCTTCTTTTCCAGCTTGGAATCTTTTTCTTGTTTTTTGGTTGCCGACTTTCTCGCCTTCCTCTCCGTCTTCCTCTCCGTCTTCCTCGTCCTCCTTACCAATTTCCTTTCCAACCTATCTTTCTTCCGTTGTACCTTGGCTAGTTCCTTGGACCTCCTGTCTTCAATGCTTCCAGATTTGGAAGTGCCGTGTAGTAGAAGCTCCGAATCCGCTTTGCGGTTGATTGTTTGGATTTCACGATCGAGTTTAGCAATTTTACTATCGACGTTTGCGATACTAGAGTCGCTACTACTCGATTCACTATCACTCGAATCGCTGTTGCTCGAGTTACTGTTTGCTTGTGACTTGCAGGCTTCCTTGTAGAGATCCTTTTCCTTCTTTTTTGTTGCTTTTTCAACCTGTTTAGCAGCTATTCTATCCAGAATATTTCTTTGCTTGGTCGGCGGCGGTACATCGGTTGTCAGCGTAGCTATGTATGGAGCCAACACGGCCATGCGCCGATCACGTATCCCAATGATAGTGTTCGGCCCAATTTGAGCTGATGATAGCAGTCTCTGGCTCAATGGATATCCAACCATGGAGGCGACATCTTGGTCTTTCTTGAGAGAGACTTTCAGCCCGCGGGGCGCAAAGAACTTTTCGTTTGAAACTGCCAGAAACTTCTTCGTGCGAATCGTAGCAACAGCTGCTGTCCCTACCCCAGCAGCCACCTGGATACCAATTCCCGCTAATTGAAACCAATGATGAGGTACATATCCTACGCCCATCCCAGCGACATTCATTGCCTGGAAGACAGGAGATCCAGCCTGAGCAACCGTAAGGTTGTCAATAAACGCGAGGAATTCGGTCTCATGAATGTCGTGCGCGTGTAGTACAGGGCTGTATGCACGAAGAAACGGAAGAGGGGCCTTTAGACCACCTACCACATCTAGGCGTGGGATGACAACGGGTTTCTAAACAGTGCCAGGTCAGGACCGAAAATCAAAATCTCATACTGCGAAGGGGCACATACTTCAAGTTGTTCTCCCTGTACCCGAGGAGACAATGGCCGTGATGGAATCCATTGTAGAGTAGACTCGACGAATGTCTCCTCATTCTTTATTTCGTCGCTGCTTACACTTTGACCATGCGGAGTAGTGCTTTGACCTGCGTACATTCGGGTGCTATCAGCATACTCCCTGTATGGGGGTGGTAACTCGGTTTCTGCAGATGTATGGGGCCATGGCTGGAGCAACCGATTGTGGTGTGACTGCTGTTGATGGGACATTATAAATTTATGTGCAGGAGAATGCTGTGCATACAACAACACCTCTGATTCCTTTTGAGAGTAGGTTTTCTTATTCAGTTTAGCAACCACGGCAAATCTAAGGTAGAATACCCTCTACATTAAAAGAATTCTGTCTTGACGTGAACTTTGCGCCGCATTTATGTCTCGATGCTTTAATCGAGCATTTTCGGTGACAGCGACCAGTTGCCTGATTAGGTTCATTTTTCGAGAGCTTTAAGCCTTAAATCGATCTACCGCACTCTGATCTTTGATGCATAACTAATCTCTGCCTCTCCTATAAAGCCAAGATTGATATTCAGCTTTCAGATGGGGCCAACCATGCCCATTTAGGTCCATTTTTCGAGACTTGAAGTGCTTGCACTCGGCGAATGGTGCTCCTCCTTTGCTCCACCCACGTACAACCAACGAATTGTGATAATCGGGAGCGCCCCACTCAAGCGCTTGACCGCTATGCCAAAAAAGCAAACAAATTGTTGAGCTTGCTCAATTTAGGAGCAGAACGATATAAGCTCAGATCCAGACAGCCCCACACGGGCTCTGGCCAATCACCGGCCATGAACATTATGCGATTTGCATAGTCGTCTTACTGAGAAGGGCCAGTCAATAAAGGAGTTTATTGGTGCTATTTATCGAGAAAACTAAGTATGAGGAAGGAAATTATACCCAAAACATTCATAATTTTCTTCACTAGATCATTAAGCTGATTTATCTGATTTGTGTGATGCATAGATGTTGAACATATAAATCAAATACAGTTTAGTTCATTCTTGATTAGTCCGGATAATTCTGACAACGATACATAGTTTATACAAGTGTCCATTTTTCTCTTCAAATTCTGAAAGTTTGAGTCCATTTGCACATTTCCAGTCATTAATTGAATCTCCTTAAGCCGGTCTCGAAGAGTCGTATGAGGCAGATTATAGACAGTTACCATTTTATGAATATTAGGAATTTTTCAATCTTTTCAATCGGAAATACCTAATAAGATTCGGCCTTCTTGCTCAGCTAAATTAATCGAATTTCTATTTGAATTGTTGGCATAGTAACGCTTTGAATCGTATAAAATCAATATAGTAAACGCGCTCGGAGAAAAACTGTCGGGTGGGTGGTGAGTCACGTTAGATGATACTACGATAATGGCTTCAGTGTTCAACGATCATTCACGAAATGATCTTCACCAATAATTTGAGGTGTATAGATATTGACTAGGCAATTACTGTATAGAGTAGTATCGACGCTAATACGTTGAGAGCCCATTATCCCCCTACCTAACCTACAAAGGCCTCTCGGACTATCGACGCGTCATCAAATAATTTCGTAGCCGAAGCGCTCCTCATACTCACTTACTACCTTGACAGGTATGCGGGATGCTTGGTCTGCATTTTCAATATCATCGACTACTAAGGTTATTTCGCAGGACGGTCCACAATATTCGGAAGTCAACGTCTCAAATGACCAAGATAGATGCCGACCCACAAATAGCTGCTCTTCTTTCATCCACTTCTCAATGTCTCTTTTTTTCCTCTTATGGAGACTGAAATCTAGCGACGTGCTTTTCTGATTCTTGCCCCACTCTCTATAATCATCGTCGAAAGGAAGGCGAATACAGCTCTCCACCCGTTTGAGTTTCGGTTGTCTTCGATTAAGGGATTTCATCACTTCTCGCCAGAGGGTAGTAAGGTCAAGCTCGGAAACAGGGTCGTTGAGGTCAAAGTCTACTTTTACTTCTGCTAGTGAGGGGAAGCTTCGAAAGATTTTCAATTGCCCATTACCAAGCAGTATATTGCGATATTGCCGGATGATTCGAATGCGAGATATGAGCTGGGCCTTTTCACCAAGTCGACAGGTGTCTGACAATGGTACAGGATACAACCTGTGATCTCTCAATGTGCTTGGCCAGAAATACTCCTGGTTAAACACATTCTCCCTATAAAGGATTGGTGAGGCCTCCAAGTAGATTTGGCGGCATGTCACAAGTATCTGAGGATAGAGTCTGTAACCACTGTAGATATCTTTCCTGATGATAATACGGAAACTTGACGTGCAACTGCAGATAGGATGAGGAACGGCATTGGGATAGCAGACCAAGAGGTGGCGATATATTAGGATTCGTAGTTCAGGAGGCAGTACTAGGAATGAACCTTTGGAATTGAAACTCTTCGTTATCTGTTCGTCATGGAAGGTTGATTCATTGTCCTCGCGGCGTGAAGATATATGCTGATGCATATACTTGCGCTTTCTGAGAATCAAAATGCCATTCTCGTTTCCTAGTTTGTACTGGATCAGAGGTGGATGTGATGGTGTCCACTTCCTGTTCTGTGGTACGTGTCTGATAGTAGTTAGGTTTTGAAGGCGGCACGGAGATGCCGGTTCTTCTATCAATTCCTCCACTTGAATCTCATCGATATCAGTGTAGGCCCATTTGTGGTCCTCTGCCGAATATAGAATGAGAGGAGCTCTTTCTGGTTTGTGAAGGGTTAGGAGACCATTCTGAGCAATGAGATAGTATTGTGACATTGGTTTCAATAACAATCCCTAAGCATTAGGTGGGTTTTATAATGAAGTAGTTCCTCCAGCCTACACATCTTCGTGAAAGAGCGGTGTTAACCACGCTAATCTCAATACACTATAAATAATTTCGTGCACTAAGATCGTTGGAGCAACTGTATTATTACCGTTTTATTGTTACAACCGACACAATACTGATGCATTAGAGTATACTCCCCATTATTCTTCCATTTTTCTAGACTTTCTCCACCTTCTCGTTTCCGGTTTTGTTTCAGAGCCACAGCGTGTGGCAGCACGCGTCACCAGTTAACTGATATTTAGTTATAGAATAAGATCCTAATAGTCACGTGCCATACGGAGATCCCGGCCGTATTCGGAATTCGCACGCGCATCACCGCCTTCCCAAAATGATCGGCGGTTCCTGCTATTTCTCAGCTCGTCGTCTGAAGCTCTGACTGGGCCACAAACTTGTGTCTTGCTTTCATACTGTTTCACTACTCTCTTTACGCGCAGCCTTGTACGAAGTCCTGTATCGCAAGCTCGAAAACCACAACCTCATCCTTTTTTGCGTCAGTCGCTTCACCAGCGGTATGGCTTCGGCTGCCAGCAACGTCGCGATCGCCGCTACAGCTGGCACGATATCGCAAATTTCAAACAGTCGCAACATGTCTCGCCAGACCCGTACGAACCCATCTCGCACGTCCAAGACAGTCGCTCGCTCGTTTCATTTCTACGGTCAATCGTCAGCTGGCGACTCTTCTCAAGTGCCTACCACCCCCCACGGCCTCTACCCTGCTCTCACCCACTTCACCGACGCCATCACGGCCCTCCCGCGGGAGTTTCGTCGGCACAATTCGCTTTTGAAGGAGGTCGATGCGAAGGCGTGGGCCCTGGAAGATAATTTACAACAGCTGCTCTTGTCGGCGTCGGAATCGCGGCCGGTTCCTTATCCGCCGAATCCAGCCCCGATTGTGGACGGGGTAGTGAGGGAGTATGGCGTGTCTCAGGTGAGGTCATTTTTCTATTTCTACAAAGAAACTATTCGATCTACATTCCAAATATTGGATTTATTGATTTATTGGATGATGGTGGGCTTTTTTAGCACTGGTCGCTAACGCTGTTTGGACAGAATGACCTGCAGAACGTCGAATCGCAAGAGAGCAGAGAGCGCAGGCTGCTTTTCGATCGTGTAAGGCGTTCTTTGTCGGATTTAATGATGACGGCGGACGAGAAAAACCATGTTTTAACCAACGCAAACGACGAGCTTGACCATCAGTTGTTTCGTCTCAATACCATCTTCCCATACATCTCAGGAGAAGTTAGCGAAGAAGCGAGGCTGGGAAGCCTTACTCATTGGGCCTATACAAATCGCACTACTGCTAAGGCTGCAACTACTGGGAATGAACGTCCTCGACGTGAAGCAGCGTCTGCTACTTCTCACTTTGTGCACGCTCTGCATGAATCGGAGGGGTTGAGTCATCGAGGCGACGGAAGGCGCGAAAACCCCCGCAAACAACGTCGAAATCATGCCGAATTGGATTCCGATGACATACGTACTGTAACAAATCGGAAAGGTGGTGCAGCCAAGGCTCGTGCAAATGCTGTTTACCATGCAGACAGCGCAATAACAGCTCAAGCACCGAAACGCAGGAAGGTCGTTGAAAAACCTGCTCCGGTACAAGTCGGCGGAACGATCATGGAAAGATCCATTAGTGCAGTTACAAATAATGGGCGAGCTGTTTCCAAGGACAGCTTGAACGCTGATGCCAAGAAAAGACCTCGCGCGACTAATGCAGTTTCTACAGCCGGCCGCAAGAGGTACGCTAGGGTTTTGTAATGTTTGAAGGCAACTCTTACTGATTTTTCATGCAGGAATAACACGATTACATCCAACGTTGGGTCACCATCCGCGGTTTCATCCCCCATTGTCGGAACTTTCAACCCTCCGAGGACTGCACCCAGTCCGGGACCTAGTTCCAACAATCGACCACAGTCGTCAAGGGCGCAACAGCCTGCTTCTCAGGCAGCTTCTCGACAGCGTCCACCTTCTGTGTCCAATCGCATGAATGCCAACAGTAAGTCATCTAATATTTGGGTCACGTGGGGAGGCGTCGGTTCTAACTTTGCATTCTTTGTAGACAAACCAGTCGACTCAAAGAACAGTTTCCCGCGAGAAAGCTCGATCAAAGAGATCACACCTCCTGTATTCCCCGGAGACACTGTTCGCCAATCCGATACTGAAAAGGAGACTTCCGACAGCAAAGCCAACTTGGTAACTGATAAGAGCGAGCGTGCTGAGATGAACGTTGTGGATGACAACAATGCGGCAGAACCAATGGCAATTAGTGCATCTTCCAGTGGCCATATGAAAGGACGATCTTCCAAGACATCAACACCTGTTGTCTCTACATTTCCCGAGTCTCAAACACGGGGACGATCGTCTCGAAACAACACCGAATCCGGATCAAAACGCGTTCACAAGAAGACGGGAAGCGTCTCTACGGCATACAAGCCGCGAGCAGCCGTTCCCGAGGAGGAGGAGTCATCTCGCGAAGGCGACGATGAAGAGGATGAGAGCGAGCCTCGATACTGTTTTTGCCACCAGGTCAGCTTTGGGGAGATGGTAGCGTGTGATAATGATGCCTGCCCGACGGAGTGGTTCCACCTGTCATGTGTGGGGCTCACCAAGCCTCCTGGCCGGAATGGTAAGTTTGGGCTGGAAAGTTATGAGACTATCAAGCTAATCTGGCCTCTCTCTCTAGTGAAATGGTATTGTACCGACTGCAAGGAGAACATGAAGCGTGGTCGGACGGCGGCAAAATAAGGTTAAGGTGCTCTAGTCTCGACTTCTACACTACTACGATGATGAACGCATGGGAGTTATATTTGCTGTTTATATTTAACCGTGTTGAGTTATGTTATCCATTTGTTGTATTGATAGAAGCATACGCAGAAATCCTTTGTACAGTATACAACTGCATTATTCACCCAGAAGGACAAGCTAGACGACGCTCCACGTGACTAGAATGCCGCAGGAAGCCGGTCTTCATTAATAATTAACAATTGCATTGTATGTGGTATTGGGCCACCAGGTTGGAGCTTGGATCGCGTGATTTGCTAGCGCCGACCAGCTAGCTCCCTAGACTCGCCCAGCCGGATCCTTCTGCAGGTTCGTTTTATGTATGGGGTGTGCAAACTACGTACGGAGTAACTAGGTGGCTAGATATGGGATCTGCAGCCTTCAGTGGTGACACCATATGTCCCTGACACTATACACGCAAACTGTCAGCATCGTAGTAGCTACTAAATTAGTCATACTAGACCAGCGACTCAATCTACCGACTATGTCCTCAGGAAGAAGAGAAAGAAGGTCAGCTGACAGACCGGTTCTTCAGAATCCGGGGTAACCACAACACTAACTCCGCGCTAAGAAGCATTTCAAGGGCATGATCTCCTAGGAAGAGCCGTGATTGGCCTGCAGAGCCGACTGCAGTCGCAAGGGGAAAGCAGAGGAGTATCTGTTAGGTAAGCCTGCACCACGGCCATGCATCCTTGTGCGTGCAGGCAATGTGATTGGCCAGGGCTACTCTGGGGTAAAGAGGCTATATTAATAGATCCAGGCGGGCGGCTGTGAGTGGCCGCGCAACCGCCGCGTGGGGCAGAAATCTCTGCGGTTCTGGGCCTTCTGACGTCGCCACGCATATTTTTTTTCTTTTGCCATGGCTGTATGTTACGACGATGAGAGGATAGGCATGGCGGACGAATGCGTATTCGTACTGTCCTGACAGGCTGGAATAGATGAGCACAGTCTGAGTCAACGACAGATGTGATAGATGGCATGACGAGGTCTCATGATCTGAATGACAGCAGAAAGCCCGCCAGCGAGGTGGAGCCACCCTGCGGTTTCGATTATGTCATGGAATCAAGCAGCGACGACCAGAATTGCACCATATGCCACCATCTGTTTCTATGTGATAATGGGAATCGTTTACTATTCTGTTTGCATGTTTGTTTGTTAGTAATACAATATTAATGCATCAATACGATAATTTGCATGGGTTCATCCGAGTGGGAATGAAAGGAAATGCTGCGTCAACGGATAAGGCTAGTTGCCACGAGGTTCTATCAGAGCTTAATCAGTGACACGGTTATACGGTACGGATAGAGCAGTGCCTGGCCAGATAATGAGCAGGCAGATCGCCAAGGCTTGCTTCCAGTAGTGGCAATGACTAGTACTGAGTAGCTACGTGATAGTGCATCAAAGAGGCCGCAATATGAATTCTGGAACAGAAAGAGAATCAAGGTTTGACTCCAGCCATGGCTGCGTGCCGGCGGTTGTCGACTCCGAGCAGTATGGATGAGCGGCAGCAATTAGAATAAGCAGACTATCGAGAATAATTAAGAAGGATTAATTAATAATGGACTAGTAGTCATTAGGGATTGAATCATATTATTAAAGCTGGCGCCATCCGCTGTTGCCATTCGCGCAGGCTGTGCTGGGTCCGACGGCAACCGCGCCGCCTCTCCATCCACGAGAATTCTGTGACTAACAATTTCCCAACTTCCTGCAACTAACTCCTCGCCGCCCCTCCTCTCATTCGTTTGTGTGTGACTATTGACTGATTCATCCGTGCAATCCGGGGGAAAAAGCAGAAAAAATTCGCCCTAGTATTATTCTCAGATTTCCTCCGGCATAAAGAGAGTATCCCCCGATTTGGGGTGGCTTGTCACCATGGGTGCGCCAAACCTTCCCCCCAGTCCATTTACCCCAGAGAAGCAGTTGCGCTCCAAAGTTAAAAGCGACGATACCTGCTGGGATTCCTCCAGGGACTCATCTCAGTCTCCCTCGAGGTCCCAATCTAGGTCCAACAGCGCCCGCCGCGGCTCATTCGGCTCCGTCAAGGAAGACACCACCGGGATTGCCCAAACATTTGTTGATACTCGCCTAACACCAACGTCGCCTGGCACATCCGTCGATATGACTGCTGCCGTCGACCGCATGCCCGACTTCTGCTGCCCATGCGGTGGCTTCATGGGCTGGAAGCACATACGTCTTCGAGGGAGGAAGGCAAGCAAGAGCTATGGGGATTTACGCCGTCTAGACTTTAGAAGCTCGTCAAGCGACTGGGTTTGGGATACAAGTAATGGACGCCCAGCCCTTAGGGAGCCTCTTACTGAACAAGAATTCAAGCACCCTCGGGTTACCATTGAAAAATTGCCCGTTGAAGTACTCAGTATGTTTGCTCCTGTTTGTTCCACTACCCCTATCTAACCACTCTCCAGTACAAATCATATCTTATTTGG
Source organism: Talaromyces proteolyticus (assembly GCF_021365285.1). Taxonomy (NCBI): domain Eukaryota; kingdom Fungi; phylum Ascomycota; class Eurotiomycetes; order Eurotiales; family Trichocomaceae; genus Talaromyces; species Talaromyces proteolyticus. The sequence continues at coordinate 1,442,246 of NW_025764282.1, read as the reverse complement.
CAGTGGACCTGCCGCCAAATGGCTATACTCCCCGCAATGTCGACCTCGTTGCATGTCTATTGACATCGCGCACTTTTCATTCGGCAACTCTAAGCGTGCTCTATCGCAATATCACTGTTCCCCACTCTATTATTTTCTCTAAGCTACTAAAGCATATCAACAACTACCCGGCATTGGGAACTATTGTTCGACGTCTGGACTTTTCTCACTTTACCTCTGTAGGACTCGGTCGTACACGGCAAATGAACGCTGAGATCCAGAACTTGACCTCGAAGACACTTTTGCAATGCTTGGACTTGTTTCCAGACCTGATGGAATGCCTGCTGCAAGAACACCTTGAGACAGACATCAACAATGCAGTGGTTCAGAAGATATTCGGTGGTCTGCCTAACTTGAGGGCTGTGGACTTTGTTGGCTGTTCGTCCCAAGCTTTCTCGATTGACTTCCTGGAGGCCTTCAAGGCCCCAGCGGATATCCCAGTATACTTGCCGCAACTGAAGAGGTTGTCCCTGCACGAATGTAGCGGACTTTCACCCGCCGTTTTTGCGACCCTTCTTCCACGACTTGTTAACCTGACCCATTTGGACCTCGGACGCACCCAAATCACTGAGGCAGCCCTATTCACCCTTCCGGATACTGCTCAGCTGACGCATCTGAATCTTTCGCAATGCTTGCGCCTATCAGGCCCTCAAGTTGTGAAATTCTTGACCACGCATCCTGCCGTTACCGAGTCTCTGGTGTACCTCAATCTGATGACCGACCCATCTCGGTATCGACTTTTGGAGGCAGACGATGTGACAGCTTTGCTCCCGAAACTCCGATCATCCCTCCGGTCTCTCAACTTGAATGGTGCACGGATTGTACCCGAGCATGTTCCACTACTGCTTCCTTTGACCAAGCATCTGGAGGAGTTAGGTCTTAGTGGAGCGGATCTATCTCCCAGCGATCTGAATTCTTTCTTCATGCCCGTCGAACAACCAAATGCTAATGATGAGGCTGGCACTACTAGCGAAAAGAAGTGGCAACCACCATCTCTTCACTATTTGGACTTGAGCAAATGCCCTCATATTTCACTGGCGACTCTCTTCAATCCTAATAAATTTATCCTTGTCTCTCCACGAAGTATGCCGCTGGAGGTGATTGAGTTGAGTGATAAGCTAATCGCTCCCCTGCGTGACCGAACAAAATCAGGACGCTCAAATGGGTGGGTGGTCAGAGAAATCGGCCGCCGAGGCTGGTACGTGAGAGAGCCAGTGAAAACCGACCAGACTCTTGAGGCTCCTCTAGACGATGGTTCGCGTTGGTGGAAAATGGGCGCCCGTTGGTGGGGAATGAGAAAGATCCCGGTCACGGTTGGCGAAGTTGGAGGCATCTACGGTCACTATATGTTCAAAAAGTGATCAATTCTTTTCTTCAGTTGAATTTCTTTCTGCGAATCAAAAATGTCTATTCTTATACGGCCATATTCCCAGCATGCATTTGTGATGGCGTGAACTATGCATCTATTGAGCGTTTGGCAAGTTTTTGACGACTCTATGGGATGATGGATTGGATGCTTTATGAAACTGTCATTTTTAAAATACCTCTCTGGCGTTGCTCTAGCGTTATTGGGGTTCGCAAGTAATTGGTTATTGTTATTGTTACTGAGTGCTTTGGTGAATGGTGTTTTAGCAATTAAAACTGTTTTGGTCAACTTATTTACTTATGGTCAGTTTAGAATGAACCTACCAACTACTCTCAATTTAAACTCTACCAATATTCAAATTATCCTACTTTGCCTAGATGACATCTTTACGCTAGCAACAACCGGATGAGCATCTTTCAAGTTTGATTTCCCGCCTAACCAAGATAATAAAATGGGGTTTATCCGATTCTTGTTATATGTCCGGGTTGCAGTCCGGCAAGGACATTTTGCCCGATGAGAGCACAGGGAGTTATCCTAAGCTCTTCGGGCATTCCGTCCGATACAAGCCCCATGGAGACTGGTATCAAAGCCACGAGTATCATCTACCCAATTAGCCACTGAGCCACGCGAGAGATAAAAGACGCTTATAAACCCCAAATTTACAATCAAGTTATTAGGCTGTCAAAACTGAGCACACAACTTGATTACTCAAATCATTACTAGTGCGAGATTACCAGCTTCACTTTCTTCTTATACCTTTGCCATCCTCAAAGACCAGTAATACTCCTCCTTGGTTTTGAAATCATGAGTTCCTCTGCAGACCTTGCCAGCCTTCTAGTCCCGGCAGCTATTCCCGGATTCAAATGTCCCACTGGGACTAAAATGCATATCTTGGATTTGGGCACCTTGGAAGCGGACGAGTCGTGGTATGTACTAGTAATATCGGAGATTCATGGGTTTACTTACAAGAGCATAGGATTTTTCGTGGTGGTAATACGAGCTCTCTATCAAACAAAAACCCTGAGAATAAACGCCGGGAGCTGATTATTTTGTCGACCTTGATTGAGTATCCGGGAGTAGGGCTAATTCTGTACGAGACTGGCTGTGCAGAAGACCTCGATGTGGTTCGTATATCCCGATTCTCGTTTATACCATGTCAATATGCTAAATTAAGTAGAAATGGGGTGCTCCGCTAACCGACATCTTTCCTCGCACTGAGTATTCCGACGAGAAGAAACTACCGGCCGCAATCAGGGCCACTGGCAATGATATCAAGGACGTCAAAGCAGTCATCATCGGCCACCTGCACCTCGATCACGCAGGCGGTCTTGAGCATTTCGTCGACACCGATGTGCCCATCTACGTCCACGAAGAAGAGTTCAAGCATGCCTGTTGGGCCGTCGCCACCGGCGCCGATCTCGGCGTGTATCTGGGCCATTACATGCTTCTCGACAGGCTAAAATGGAATACCTTCACGGAATCGCATCTGGATCTTTTCCAGGGTATCACGCTGCATCACTCACCGGGCCATACGCCGGGACTGTGTATTATGCAGGTCAATTTGGAGCATGATGGAACGTTTATTTGGACGACGGATCAGTTTCACGTTGCTGAAAATTATGAGCTGGGCCATCCGCACGGAGGTTTGGCGCGAGATCATAATGCCTGGTTTCGCAGTTTGAATATGATTCGTAGGCTACAGAGGCTGTTCAATGCTAGGCTTGTGTTTGGGCATGATAAAGATGTTGCTACTAAGTTTATGAGAGAGAAGAAGTACTTTGAGTGATAATGCGGAGAATTGCAGGGTATAGTTATAAGTCTTTTACCGGCATATTAAAAACTAATCTCCTAAAATCGAACGTAAGTGTAGAACCGAATACACCCCCCCTTGGAATACTACACAGGTAACCGTTCAACATGTGTACTTTCCAACCTGCTTTTATCGGCCCTGATAGCATCATCTAGTTGCTCCCTCTGTTCTGTAGTAATATTGGTGAGTTTTACAATAACATCATCGCCAAATTTCTCGCCGACCTCTTCCAAGGCAAGCCCCTTGGTCTCCGGAAACAAAGTCCATATGATCGGTATATTTATCGCGCTTAAAATGATGAAAAGAAGGTAGTATTTCCAACCAACTTGTGCAAATGCTGTTGGAGCAGGGATCAGGTAGGCAACCGTAGTACCGAACAATACGGCCAGTGACCATGCCATGCCTCGCGAGCGAATGTGAGTCGGGAAAATCTCCGTGCAGTAGACGTACGTGGTGGCATCAATACAGCAGCCGTAGCTTTCAAATACATGTAAATTAGAGACTCTCTTTACATATATAATGCGGAAAGAAGACTCACAATGAAATGTAAAGGAATAGGAAAAAAACTCCAGCGCCTAGTCCCGAGGAGTTTTCTGTCCCTATATAGCGGGCTGACAGCGCCGCTTCGAAGATGAGACAGATCAGACAACCGGAAATACCAGTGACTAGAAGCAGTTAGTTTTCCTCTCGAGTCAAACGTACTAAACATACTCAACAGCTTCACACGACCGACATGGTCCATTAAGAGTGAGCTAATGTAATTCCCACAGCATGCCACAGTAACATAAGCCGCCGCCAACAGCAGGGAAATATTGCTGCTAAAGCCCAGCCCTTCATATAGAAGGACGCTGTAATTGTAGATAACCAAGATTGCTGTTGATTCTGATGCGAACATAGTCATGAATGCACACAACATACGTCTTCGATAAGATTTCTTTGTAAATAAAGTCGTTAACGTCTCGGAGCTAGCCATTTCTTGATCTGCAGAGACCTGGTTTGTCATCTGGTAGAACTCTTCCCTAGCAAACGATACTCTCGAGTCATCCTTATCGCTGTTGTGTAGCTTTTCTACGATATCCCATGCCTCTTGCTGACGACCTTGCATTAGAACTGATTTCATCTAATCAGCATTGACAGTCCTATATGAGTAGAATGAGATCACTCACGCCAACGGGGGGATTCAGGTAGAAGTGGTGTCAGAAGCAACATAACTAGCGGCCAAAGGCACTGCAAAGAAAGTGGGAATCGCCATTGAAATGCTGGTTTGGTTGTATAGAAACAGCCAAAGCCGACCCATGCAGCAACGGAATATCCAAAGACGATCACAACGCCTGGCCAGTCAGCTATGCATTCGCCTCATGAAGCCATAGAATAAAACATACCGTGTTGAGATACGAGAAATCCACGGGCCGCCGGAGGCGCAATCTCGCATTGAAAAAGTGGAATGAGGACCATTAGAATTCCTGCAATGGGGATCAAGATTAGATCAATCGGCCTGTCTGTGCGAAAAATATAAAGTAAACGGAACAGGCTTTAAAAGCTTACCCACTGCAAAACCGCCCAAGGTTCGACCAACGAGCAACATTGCAATATTCACTGCTCCTCCTTGTAACGCGCCGCCGAGGATAGCGATAGGGGTAGCTAATAGAAGTGTCTTCTTGCGACCAAGCGCATCACAAGCCCAACCGCCGACTAAAGCACCAAGAAAGCCTCCGCCAGAGAAACACCCATTTAAACCCCCAATAACACGATTTGTATAGGCATATCTTGGTGCTGTAGTGTCTTGAGACAGATTGAAATATTCAAAGAATGAAGGCTGGCCCAGCGTCGTGGAAGTGATGCTAAAAGAGTACCCGTAGGTTAAACTGCCGAAGCAAAGGGCAAGGACAATCTGATAGGTGTGAGAATAAGAATGTTTATGGCTAAGAATGGTCTGTATACTTACGGCAAGATTGAATGCGCTCACCTGGCGAGTGCTAGGAGACGCCATTCTAGTTAGGGTACGTGTGTCTGGTTGATGATTTGTGACAGTGGTATAAGTATGCTAAGTACATATGTACCGTGGACTACACTCTCTAGATTTTAAGTCCCTAAACTAGGGATATCACTTGTTTTTATCGGCCGCAGTGACTTGTACGGGCCTCACCGTTCGTCGCCAACTTAAGTCCGAAGCTCGATGGACGACTGGAGACGGTCTCCGATATCATCGGATATCGCGCCCGAAATATCTGGACCAAAAAGTATTAGATTTGAAGAAGAGCATATAATTGCCAAATGATTGACAATAGGGGCCGTTATTGGCCCTCTCAAAAGGGCATTATCATATTTCCCAATCGGGAAGCCCCCTAAGCCCCGGGATCTTTACTGGGGTAAAAACCTTATAATGAAGGCCGTTGCTTTCGGCCCAAAAGCCCGAGGGGCGACGAGCGGGGTCAGACAAATCAAAACCCATGGCCAGCTGGAGTGATTGAAAGACTGAAATTGAGCTCGAACTAAATATACAGTCGTTCTCTTTAAGGGCCATTCTAGTTGTGACAAGACAAGCAAAAGGAGGGTAATGTAGTAAAGTTGACTTTGGGGATAGCTGAAAACTTCCAAGGCTCAGTTCCAATTCATGTGCAATATGTCTACTTTCAGTAGCCATTGTAGTTAGAACAAATACTATGCGGCACGAAAAGCGAAACTTTAGTTGATACTATACAGACTACTAGCAGTGTGCTCTTATATATATTGCTACCCATAACTAGGTATTCTTTGCTAATCAAAGTCTTAAGAGTTCATACTATTCAGAGAATAAGTAGTATTCTCAGCAACGGGGAAATTAACCTACTTGATAAGAACAGTTTTGGGCTCTGTGAAACTTCGCAAAGCCTAGTAAAGCATTAGTCCATATATTATGGTAAGTACTAGAAAATGAAGACTTGCATATTCACCAAATTCTCTGCCCAACCCGGATGCCTTCTTCCCTCCGAAAGGAACCTGGACGTTCATCTAAGAAGCCAGTTGTGTTAGCAACCATCTGTCAATCATGAACCTTCCACTTACAATGCTCACGCAATTGACACCAACCACGCCCGATTCCAGTCTAGAAGAAAACCTCAATGCTCGATTGATGTCTTTGGTAAAAACACCAGACATTAAGCCAAATTCAGTATCATTGGCCATTTCCAAAACTTCTTCCTCGGTTTCGAAAGTTTTAATCACTGAAACTGGACCGAATACCTCATCTTTATATATTTGAGCATCTTTCTGGGGGTTCAAAAAAACTGTGGGCTCAATGTAGCATCCTTGATCACCGTGACGCACTCCTCCAACAACAAGTTCCGCCTCGGCTTTTCCTCTCTCAATCATCTTGGTGACTCTTTCAAATGCCGTCTTGTTTACCAATGGCCCCATGGAGTTCGCCTTATTAAGAGGATTGCCCATATTATTTACCGCGGCTTTCATGCGCTCCTTGTAACCCTCGATGAACTTGTCGGCAATTGACCTCTCCACGTAGATCCGAGATGCCGCAACACAAACCTGTCCGGAACGCGCGAGGATTGCGTTTATTGTCCTGTCACTATCAACGTGCTTCCAATACCGGAGGAATGTCTATAAGATTCAGCCTACCAGGTGAGCGCATTATCTAAATTAGCATCTTCGAACACCACTGCCGGGCTTTTTCCACCTAGTTCAAGGGTCACCCGTTTCAAATTGCTTTGCGTGGCAGCAATTTGGATTTTTCTTCCTGTAGCAACGCTTCCGGTGAAGCTTATCTAAGGAGATGCTAAGCATGTTGACATTTTGAGACATTGTGGTGAATAGTACCTTTCTGATTCTCATGTGCCCCGCAAGCAATGCACCTGTATCCCCAGCACCGGTGACAACTTGAAAAACACCTTTGGGAAAGCCAGCTGCTTCAAAGAGAGGTGCAATTGCTAAAGAGCCGAGGGGACTATATTCTGATGGTTTCATGATAATAGTGTTTCCTGTTGCTAGACAAGGGGCTGTTTTCATGATTAAGGTTGCCACTGGCGCATTGAATGGGTTTATTCCAGCGCAGACACTAATTAAATTTGAACGTTAGACTTGATGGATTAGAAACTAGACTATTGACAAGGCACATACCCAAGAGGCTCATGTCGTACGAGTTTCACAAAACCATCATCATCAGGGAGATAATCACCACGCAGCTTGTCCGTCCATCCAGCTGCTTGTCATCAGACTTTTGGCTATCTGTAAAGTCTCAGGGGTGTTACACACCGTAATATAACAGTTGGCTCATGATATAATTTTTTTCCCGGGTTGGGATAATTGACACCGGGTTTCCGGTACTAAGTGAGTCAAGAGTTAGGATATCGACCAGGCGATCATTCTCATCAAGAATTTCAGCCAGTTTACGCAGGCACGCAGATCTCTCAGCACCAGTGAACTTGCTCCACGGCCCATGAAATGCTTTTTCTGCTGCGACGACAGCTGCATCGACGTCTTCCTTGCCTGCGACCGGAATCTTGTCAGATACCACTGACTCATCACTAGGATTGTATATGGTATAGGTTTGTCCGGATTTCGCCTCTACGTAATTGCCATTGATATAGAGTTTTGTCAGCTCCGCTACGGAGCGAATCGTAGGTGCAGACATGATTGTTCAAGCAACGCGATACGTTCTTCAAGAATAAGATGTAGTAAATTTCATGAAAAAGTATGGAGATTGATGTGTTTTCACTTACTGCCGTCTTCCCCTCAATCTAATATGAATTCATGTTGGTCGGTTCTATTCGGGCTATAAATATCCCCGTAGACGGAGAATTGGCCCGAACTCACGGCGAATCTGTACCGGGTATTAAAGTTTGAAATTTATGATAAGTTTTTGAATCTAGTTTATGAATTTATCTTGATTTTAGTGACCTCTACACATCATGGCTACGAGAACGATGACATTTTGTGAATTTCTTGGCGAACGAAAGTACACCTTGCGGAGTTTCTCACTACAGCCATCCAACCGTGTATCAATGGGCATGTAACTAGCTATACGAAAATTTCACGCCATTGCTAAAACTAACTATTGCAACACATCCACATGTCGTGGGATCGAGCGATGCCAATAGTCAAAAATTTTTTATTTCTTTAAAGCAGCTTGTCTTAGAGGTTAGATTTAGAAGTAAGACTTTATAATCCTGCGAAAGCCAGTGGGTTTGATTAAATGTGCAGTTACTCTACAGTTATAGAAAAAGTGACATTGGTAAACGCCAGAATACATACAAAATGTGTTATTATTTCTATTAATCGGGATAGAGCGTTATTTTCTGCGGAAAAACCAAAACAAGGTATCTCGTTTTCGGCGGCCGGCAGGTGCCGATATTGGTTAACTGAGTAGTTCAGGGAAATTAGTAGACGGTGAGTTATCCACCATACCTTGCCACTTGGGTAGAGTTGTTCCTGGGAATATTGTGTGCATTTTTATTTGCAACATTATGCTATGTTTGGACTACTCCCATCCATCATCGAGGACAGTAAGGCCCTCATAGCCTGACTTCTTTACCACCTCAGTATCCACAACAAGCACAACAATTAATTTTGCTCTCTGGGTTTTGCTATTGTTCTCTGCGACTGTGTGATGACATCCCGGCAGCTCCATGAAACTTTCTCCTGGTTCGTAGACTCGGGGAGGATTGCCATTCATACCGCTAAGTATGCTTCCTTCAGTCACAAACGCAACCACTGTAGCTCCACCGTGTCGGTGGGGAGGTGTGAATCCATTTGGAGAATATTCTATCTCCAGGCCGATTATGGACTTTCCAGGAGCATTTTTGAGTTCGTGGTCGTAGAGTACCTTGACCTCCTCTCGCGGGCGAAGACTACAAGAACTTTGGTTATTATGTCTTTGCCACAAGTTGACCAGACCGGCCTACCGGTTTTCTTTGGATATCGTATCCATTTTTTTCCCCCAAAAAGCTTCAGTAGTATGTTTTTGTGGAGTACTTGATCACGGATTTGTGATATTTGAGGATTGACTTAGCTTACTAGAGGTGGGCGATGGGCTCTTTTAAATCAAATACTTAACCAATATCCGCTTTGTCGTCGGGTACTCGTAGATCTGTATCCCGTGTAGGCTATCCATTAACTACATCAATTGAGAGTGCGGGTATTCGGCAACGCACCCGATTTGGCCAGGTATGAAGTGGATAATCAAATTGTGGATCGCCTCAATTATGATTCGTATATATCACGACATGCCCCTCCCTGCTAGTAGTGTCTAATATCCGGCCCTCTATAGCAAATTGCAAATGTTGCTCTCAAACACTGGCTGATGGCATATTAAAGCTCAAATCTTTCCTCTTTCCTACCGTCCTCTCTCGCAAAGAATACTGATAATTCCACGTTCGCGCCCTGTAGGCTATTCCAATTTAACAAACTCTTAGCACGCAATGGCGATGCGTCAAACGAAGATGCGAGCTGTTCGCATTCAACGAGCTTCAGATGCCGTCGAATCCATGCCATATTCTGCAGATAATCCGGCTCCTCCATCCGCCCTACACTTAGAAAACGAGGTGCCAATACCACAGCTCGAACAACCGGGAGAGATTCTGATCCGAGTACATGCTGCTACGGTGACTCGTGATGAACTGACTTGGCCCGAGACTTATCAGTCAGACCGTTTGTCTTTGGGACATGACTTTGCGGGGGAGGTGGTCTCTGTATTCGATAATAACATCCTTGACAATGGGCAGATGTTAAGGATCGGAGATTATGTATACGGCATGACTGCAGCAACTGGAAAGGGGTCAACATGGGCAGAGTTTGCAGTTGTTAGTGCAAATGAGGTAGCGCGCAAGCCCGCGAACCTAGATTGGGCGAGCTCGGCAACGGTCCCAATGAGTGCATTGACTGCCTGGCAAGCCCTATATGTCCATGCAGGAGTTACCGAGCCTGACCCTACGTTTCGTCCAATCACCAATCATGAAGCCAATAGCTCAATTTCCAAGAAGATAAGCCCACTGGTTAAACTTCTGGTTACGGGTGCATCCGGAGCGGTCGGTTCTTATCTCGTGCAACTGGGAGCCCTATCCAGGCTCCACGTGACGACTGCTTCGAGTTCCAAGGCCCGGAATGCAGGATTCCTTCGTTCCCTTGGCGGCGATCAAGTGGTGGAGTATGAGGACCTACTCGACAAGAGAAATGAATATGACATCATTATTGATACAGTAGGGGGGCAGTACCTGGAGAGCTGCTGGCGCCTTGTAAAGGACGAGGGCTGCTTGATCACGGTTGATTCTTCAAGCTTGGGGTTTGTTGAGAAACATACGACACTTCTACTCGCAGGAGGAAAGGAAAAAGTCAAGGCTCTCGATTTCATTGTGGAGCCGTCCAATGTCCAGTTGAAGAAAATTGCTACTTTAGCGGAGCTTGGACTGCTTAAGGGATTTGTTGCGCAGGCGTTCCCATTTAACAAAGCTTGTGAAGCATATGAGATGGCTAGTAAAAGACAGACACGCGAAGGGAAGATTGTACTTTTGATGCAGGTATCATAGGTATCACACGTGATAGCTTATCAGGAAGAATTGCACGTATGAAGCTATAAATACTAATGACTGCGCTGTGAGATCGCCAGTTTGTTGGCGACGACTCTGCTCAAGGTTTTCTATTTATTCTATTGTTAGTAGGAAACAGCTTTCTTTTTTGGGTACTAAACATTGCGTAATATTTCTAATGGTAGCAATCTGCCTGCAGGAGAAAATCACGATGGAGAAAGCGGCGGCATATCAGTAGGTATTGAATAAATTGAGCTAACTGCGCCAATCTCTGTGTTGGTCGGTTCTATTCGGCTATAAAACATCCCAGCAGTCGGAGAATTGGCCCGAACTTACATCAATCCTCACCAGTCTCTGTGCAAACCCCACAAAGAGGGGATGCGTACGCAAGAGTTGTTGGTTGGTGTCGGGTTTTTATCTAAGCGAAATTATTTTAATTCAAATAAGATTGATGTGCCTTAGTAGAGTCCGATTAGCTGTTGTCACTTATCTTATGCGCGAAAAGTAACTAGCAGATAATCAATATTCGTGAATACCGAAACCATGCAAGCGGTAGTCTATGAAGGTCCTTTTAATATCGTTGTCAAAGAAAAGCCAAAGCCCGTCATTATCGACGAATGCGATGCGATTTTGAAGGTTCAGCTTGCGGGCATATGTGGCAGCGACTTACATATGTATCGCGGTCATCAGGAGACAACTACCGGGCATATCATGGTAAATGATACAGAATCCTCCTCTTAAAGATGTATCTGCTTAATAAAAACAAATAATAGGGCCATGAGTTTATAGGAACCGTTGAGGAAATTGGAACAGCGGTAAGGAGGTTCAGCATTGGACAGAAAGTCATGTCTATTTTTTCCCCTATGTGGTAGGTGGATCTATAATAAAATTTACAGGAAGCTGGCTGCTACAGAACTAATTGGGCATAGTATGAAATGCTGGTTTTGTGAGCATGGATACACCAACAGATGCGTCAATGGCCCTTCATTTGGGAGCATGGCGCTTGACGGTGGCCAGTCTGAATATGTGCGAGTGCCTTATGCTGAAAGCACTCTCGAGGCTATTCCGGACGAAGTCAGCGATGAGCGGATGATTATTATGTGTGATATCTTCCCTACTGGGTACTACGGTGCGATGAAAGCCCTAATGAAATTGAAACTCGGGAAAGAGACGGCGGAATCAATCGTTGGGGACATATTACACACACCATCTGCACTGCGGCCCTCTTTTCGGCAGCAACCTCTCAGTCAAGTGGTGGTTGTTTGTCTTGGATGTGGTCCGGTTGGGGTTTGCGCAGTTTTAACAGCCAAGGTTCTGGGAGCTGGCACTGTCTATGCAGTTGACTCTGTGGAGGATCGTCTAGAAGAAGCGAGAAAGATGGGCGCGTTGCCCTTGAACCTAAAAACAGATGACGTTCTAGCAACTGTGAAGTCTGCGACAGATGGTAGAGGTGCCGATGCAGTGGTTGAAAGCGTGGGGAACCAGTCAGCATTGCGACTGGCATTTGACGTCGTTCGAGCCTGTGGTGCTATATCTTCGATTGGGTTTCATCAGTCTGAGCTTCCTTTCTCTGGGTTTGAAGCATATTCAAAGAACATCGAGTAAGCCCTAATTTCTTTTTGCCCTTCTAGACTAATCTTATTGATTCTCAATTTCCAGCCTTAATATGGGACGCGCCGCAGTCCGGCCGGTATTTGGGGAAGCACTCAAGGTTTTCGCCGAAAATCAAGATAAATTTGCAGATTTTATTACCCATCGTATGCCTTTAGCAGAGGCACCCAAGGCATATGAGATATTTGAAAAACATCAGGCGAGAAAGGTGATCTTAAAGCTATAATCATTTGAATTCAGCTGTGCATGATGCCAGAATATTCCAGGTATGGCTAATACGGTTGTTGTTTGGTTCCGTCTCGTGACGAGCATAGCCCTAGTTTTGTCCATGCATAATAAAACAAATTACATGTAAACAAGCGACAGTGACCCCGAAAATGGACATACGAAACGGGAAATCGCTCTACACAATAGAATCGCAAGTAAGTACAGGAGGATAAGGAAAGAAGTCATCAGTAATTATTAATATTGAGGCTGACGACCAGATTTTCCAGGCAGCCACGGATTGCGTCCTTAGCGTGTGTCAACAAAACACATGTTGATGTTGAATGAACAAGACCGGGGCTCTGATCAATGAGAACAGAGGGGTAAATTACATTGGAATACCAAAGTGCTACATAGACCAATGAGAGCGCACCTTACGCTCCACGTAGTACATTTTCATTGTCAATGACCATCATGTACCTGATTTAAATATAAAGGTACATAATGATGAAATACACATGTTAAAAAATCTGCATCTGATAATGTATAACACGATGTAATATCAAATGTGCAACAATTCTCAAAATAAATTCGGAGAACAATTTGGGTTTGAGGACTACCTGGGTCTCAAATCAGAAATGAAGGCTTGGAAAATCAACGTATTAAGTAATGTATTGTGCCTATATTGCCTTATCTGTCGATACTTCAATTTAAAAAATATTTTTCTCTTCGGATTCCCATTCTTCATTTTCCAACAGAAAGTGTGAAAGCTCTTTGAAAACTATGATTATATAAGCATCAAGGCGATTCGGCGCACATCCGACGTAAAGAGTTCCCCATATCGGGGCTCGGGGCCGAACTCAGGGAGCGTCAAAATGCGGGGAAAGAGATCCGGGGTGTACTTTAATTGAGGAAGAGCAACATGTATAAACATGCTCATTATTGGCTGGATAACCTTTTGGTCATTTCCCTTCGCAACACGAAAAATATCCCCTTCCACCAAGTAATCTATCATGGCTGCCTCTCAAGTCGTTAAGTCACAAGGCTTGTTCCATGGCTTGCCCACTTATCCCCAGAATGAATCGTTTTCGAATTTGACTGCCGTGGTCACCGGCGCTAATGGCATATCGGGATATCATATGGTACGTGTCCTTGCTGCTGCACCAGAGCGATGGAGCAAAATTTATTGCCTATCCCGCCGAACACCTCCCAGCAACTTTTTCGATGATTTGGGCGAGGGAGCCAAGCGAGTTGAGCATATTTCCGTTGATCTTCTTGGAGAGCAGTCATCTATTGCAAACCGACTGAAAGTGATCCAAAAAGTGTACGTTGGTTTTTCTAGTAATCTAAGAGTCTGCTAAGAACCTAGTGACTACGTCTTCTTTTTCGCATATATGCAGCCTCAACAGGAAGGCCAGGTTTTGGGCATGTGGTCAGATGCAGATGAACTAGCTAGAATCAATGGTAAGAACAACAAACTATCTCAAGTCTGGGGGTATAAATTGATGTAATTGACATGAACTTTTTAGCAACCCTAATACAAAACTTCATTGGTGCTCTTCGACTATCAAGCCTGCAACCAAAGCGTTTCTTGCTGCAGACTGGAGCTAAGCACTATGGATTCCACATTGGGCCTGCTACAAGCCCATCGTTTGAATCTGATCCAAGGATTTCATTAGAATCCAACTTCTATTATCCTCAGGAAGACGCGCTTTTCGACTATTGCCAGAATACCGGTGTCGGCTGGAATGTTGTTCGCCCTTCATATATTATAGGTGCAGTACGTGATAGCGCACTAAATCACATGGTTGGCCTAGCTATATATGGAGCAGTTCAAGCACATTTGCATCGGCCTCTCGCCTTTCCAGGTGACTATACGGCCTGGGATCGTGAGTACTGTCAAAGCACTGCCTTGCTAAATGCCTATTTTGAAGAATGGGCAGCCTTGACAGACAGGGCAGCCAACGAGGCTTTCAACATTCAGGACGGCCTCCCTTTTACATGGGGGCGCTTCTGGGCTTACCTGGCCAGCTGGTATGGAACGGGGTGGAAGGCTCCGGAGGAGGACAAGTCCAAGTACCGCGTCAACGTGTCAAGACATGTGCAGACACCTCGAGGGTATTCTTACCACTTCCTTGAGATGAATCTATCTAAAGCTAACAATATATCGTAACCACTCAGATACGGTCCTCTTGGAGCGACATGTTCCACCTTTAGCTTACAGGAATGGTCTGGACAGTCCGAGGTTCAAGCTGCGTGGGCTGAGCTTGCCCAGAAACATGAACTTGTTCTTGATCCATTCACTGACAAAAACCGGGCTCAGATTTTCTCCATGACAGATTCAGCGGTCATCGGTGGCTGGCCTTTGTCTCTTAGCATGCGAAAAGCAAGGAAACTTGGCTTCCTGGGAAGTGTAGACTCGTATGAATCTTCATTTAACGCTATCCGTGATCTAGCTCGATTGAAGGTTGTTCCGCCCCCTGTTATGGTGAAATTCACAGAAGATGCATAGTTGACGGTGGTACTGTGGATGTAAAAATAATCAAGATGTCGGCCATTGGTCACCAAAGAACTTTGCTATCCATATCAATGGGGTGCAGCTGCAGAATATACCAGTAGAAAATCAAATGACTAGTAGCAAGCAGTAGAATAACTAATAAAGTTCTTACTCCATATGGATAACCAATTGGGCATTATTAAATAAACTTTGTTGGACTTGTTGGAGTATCACCCCGCTCTTCAACTGGCTTGTCACGTGCAAAATGCGGAGAGGTTCCTTCTCTCCAACACCTCGACCCTTTTCAGTCCTTACGACATATTTCTGTATGACGAGTGAGGTCTGTCTTCCACATTCTCAGGTCGAGCACTTTACGCCCCTTGGTCAGAAAAGCTTCTGCTTCCCGCCAAGCAGGCAATCATTGCTTCTATTTGCACTCCATCTTAGTCTTCTCGGCTTTAATACAAATACATGCCTCTGCTAATCAGCCATGCATGCGTGCGAACGATGCTACTCGCGTAAGACCAAGTGTGATCGTCGACTACCAGAGTGCGGCTCGTGTATAAAAAGCCGTTCTTCATGCCAGTACCCAAATAAACGTCGAGATCGACAGCTGCAGCAGGAGTATCTAAAATCGCTCGAGGTGCGATTGAAAGAGCTAGAGAAAGAAAATGAGCAACTCAGAGGAAGGGCTTCTTCGCAGGTAGAAGACCTTGATATATCAGTTAATGTCCTCCAGTCGCATCAATCAACACCCAATACCGATCAACGCGCACCAAATCAGCTCGATGTTGCTGAATCCCATGATGCTTGGGCACAGCAATCACCGGAGCAAGCAGCCGGCTCTCTTCAGCGAACGCCCGGCGAAGAAGCCCGCTATCTTGGTTCAAGTAACGGTGTAGATTTCGTCGATGTCGTCGAGCGGGTTGTTGATTCTTCCCATACTGCCAGCGGCCTGTTTGGACGAGTTAGTGATAGCCATCGAATGCTCGATAGAGTCGCATTTCCTTCCATCCCTCAAACCGCAAGGTTAGTAGACCAGGAAGTGGCGATGCCATTGATCAACTCGTATTTTGCCCATTGGCACCTCATATTTCCACTACTCTACCGGCCTGGATTCATGCAAATGGTACAAAACATATATTCCGACCCGCATTTCTATCAGCAGAACACTGCCTGTGCCTTCGCCTTCGATATTGTCTTGGCTTTGGGCTCTGTTCCGTCAAAGAGAGTCGAATGGAGTTATCGCGATGTAGAGTCTCATTTCGCCAGAGCGCTGATCCGCCTGAACGAGGTCTCTAGCCTACATGATATACGATCATTACAGGCATTGTTATTATATTGTATATATGGAATTCATGCCAGTCTGCGTGATACTTCTAGTGAAATGTGGGAGGTTCTTGGAAAAGCCACTCGTTTATGCGTGGAAATCGGCTTGCATCATAAGATTTCGAGAGATCTGCCCAGATGCCAGTTGCATGTCACTGGCCCCATACCTGTCTCCGTTCAAGTGGAAATGCAACGTCGATGCTTTTGGTGCTATCATAACCTGGAAAGGCTAGTGCTTTTATCAAATTTTTCAATTCGTTGAAGGTTTTCACTAACGAGAAAGCAGAATTGTGAGCATCTCCCTCGGACGCCCCCTTGCTCTTCATGATGATGATATCCATGTACGATTACCATCTGCCGCAGATGATGAGGCTCTCGATAAAACTTCCACAAACACATTTTCATCTTCGCAGGCCACATCTCCTTTTCTGATGCATATTCTACTACGCAAGATTCAATCTAAAATACATCGATTCATGTATACCAGTCGGTCTGTACAGGTACTTCCCCTCCATGAGCGACAAGCCATTAGAAGGGAGCTTTTCAATGAGCTTCAAGACTGGCGAAAAAATATCTCTCTTCTTCCGCTACCCCCAGCTGATAGCCTTTCCGCCATCACATGCTCCTACCTACATCCAAGCTGGTATCAGGCTTTATATCACAGTGGCTGTCTCCAGCTATTCCGACCATCCGCAACATTTCCAGCAACAGAGGGGCTTGAGTCATATGAAGATATGGATGATGTTCTGCAGATTATATGGAACTCATCTCGTCTTGTATTAGCCAAGTATTTCGAACTCTTGTGTGATCGTCATTTGAATTATTCGTGGGTTTGCCTATATACGATTTTCATCGCTGGTCTGGCCAACGTGTATAGCGTTGGATGTTGCGCACAGAGACGAAAGCGGGGAATTATGGCTTTTCTACCATCTTTTTTTGATGTCGTATCCGATGTTCGCGACTGCTCCAATATTTTGACGGCAATCTGTGAAAGATGGGGCGATGCACGAGGTTCCTGTGATATTTTCAATCAGCTAAGCATGAGTGCTCTGAAAGGGCTTGTTGCAACGAGCTTCCACCAGAAAACTGACAAGACTGCACCAGTCTCTAGAAATAATCAAACAATCATAGAGCCTCAATCAATGACCTCTGCTAATGGAGAAATGCGAGACTCTGCGGTTAACGGTCGTCGTTTGACACCACAGACACTTCCTTCGCCAGGGTATTCCGGCCTTGATCAATATACAAGCAACTCTTTTGCACCATTTGATCCAATTGTTGATTTTCAACAGATGTTTCTAGAAATGCAAGAAACGATTAGTACTAGAGGACAGGTGGAAACTGATGAAGTCATGTTGGGCTTTTCACAAGAGTGGTTCGAAAGATAGCGACAAATTCTTTGTGAGAAAAGGAAATTGTATTTCTATATAAAGTTTAATATTCATTTCAAAAGCACCCACAATATTGAAGGAGTAATCTTCTATTCTATATAACCGCAGCCTTGCGTAGCTCTAAAATCGTGTCAGAAGACAGCCCGAGTTCTTGCAACACTTCCTCCGTATGCTGCCCTAACAATGGTGGTCCTTCTCTGATTGACGGCTTCGAATGGCTGAACTTGACCGGCATCCCTAGTTGACTTAGCATGGCAAAAGGGCCAAAATCGTAGAAACCACTTACCGAGGACCTTGACCTTTCCTGATACCGCTTCGTTTTGCTCTACAGTTTCCACCATGTTCCTAGCAAGAGCCTGTGGATGCGAGAAAACTTTCTCCAATGTATTTATCGGGCCATATGGCATTCCACTTCCTTCAAAGACTTTCTCCCATTCTTCTGTCGTTCTCGTCACAAAAAGGCCATCTAGTATACGCTTCAAATCTTTCCGATTCTGGACCCTAGCATTGTTGTCAACAAACTGAGGGTCATTCGCTAGATCCTCGTTTCCTAATAGTTTACATAGATTGCTAAATTGCCTATTATTGACTGCACCAACAACAAGGAACGAGTCCTTTGTTTTGAATGCTTCATAGGGAACGATGGTTGGATGTGCTGTGCCCCAGCGTTGCGCCTCCTTGCCGAGATTGATCCACGACATGCCAACATTCGCGAGTATTGAAATTGTGGTTTCGAATAGCGAAGTGTCTATCTTCTGTCCAATTCCTGTTTTTTCACGTGCGAGCAATGCGGATACAATCGCACCGTGGAGGTACAGCCCTGTACACATGTCCATCAACCCAACACCGGGCTTCGTTGGAGGGCCGTCTGCTTCGCCAGTGATATGAAGCAAGCCACCCTCAGCGGCGCCAATAACATCGTACCCTGCACGCCGGGAGAATGGGCCATCGGCACCGTAGCCTCAAAGGAAGATTCAGCTGCCATAATATCTGCAATGGAAGAAGTAAACTAACCGGAAATGCTCGCCAATATAATAGACGGATTGACGGCTTTCAATGCCTCATACCCAAGTCCCAATTTGTCCAGCTTCCCAGGAATAAAGTTCTCTACTCTGTTGATATTTATATTGTCAGGAAGCCAGGTTTCGACACGCTCTCCCCTTTCAAAGTGCTCGTATGACTCACACTACGTCTGCCTTGCGAGTCAACTCGAAGATAATCTCTCTACCCTTTTCATCCTTCAAATTGACCGCAATAGACCTCTTATTTCTGTTAATAGTGTTGAAATAGATGGATGTGTTGGTCGCTTCGGGTCTCCAAATAATCTCCTCGCCTGCTTCTCGCCAAAGCCGGGTATCATCCTACAGAGTAGTATATCTTAATAAAAAGATCTAGATCAATTGCAGTTTCAGCATTTTAAATTAAACAGAATCGACCTACTCCGCCGTTGGGATGTTCAACCTTCACTACATCTGCTCCGTAATCCGCAAGAATTTGGGTGCAAAATGGGCCCTAGTGAAGCCATATCAGAAAAACAGTATCTCTTGATATGACATTATGTTAGGGGTAATTACAGCTAGTACTCTGGTCAAATCAAGAATTTTGACTCCGGAAAGAGGACCAGAATTATTGTGACGCGAAGTGTAAGTATGATTTGGGCGTGAAGTAAATTGGATGTAGGACCGGAAGACCAAAGACGATGCAATCTGAGAAGCCCGCTTAGGGGTAACTGGGATCAGGTAGTTCATATTGGAAGATAGACTGATCTGAACAATCATCGATCTGAGACAGCATTAATTTAGATGCTCAGGGTTTCTTTTCACAAATCCCTAAAATAGACGCTGGTCGACTGCTTCTCATGGACATCGGCCCTTGCTCCCGATGGAATATAATAGCGGGCTACCCTAGATATGTACAGATATATGTATGATATTATCGATATTAAAACTACTGTTATGCTAAATCGGACGAAGACAATTTGCTGTTGGTGTGATTCGCTCATTGACTTTCTGATCCGAGGTTGGTTGACGAAATCACCGAGGCGAGGACAACTGCACGCAAGTAGAAGATAGAAAGCGGGGTTTCGGAAATTTCAATTTATTATTTCCATTACATTTTGACTTTAATAGAGCTGACTTTTGACAAACTATGCTGCCATTCGGGCTTCGGAGCCGAAGTCCAACCTCTCAAAATGTACCGTCGGGTCTAGCCCGAGGCACAACAAGCATGTGGTTCTCATCCATACGAGTTTTATGCTTATAATTTAGCAATGGGAATAGGATTTAAATAGGATAGGGCTATTCGAATAGGCTGGCTAGTAGCTATCAGTGATAAACGGCCCGTAGGTACGGAAATGGCGGCTCTAGTGCACAGCTTTACTGTTTGTTCCTTGCAATTATGACCAGCAAGAATGGGCCACTAACGATTTATTTAGTTAAGAACACCGAGCATAGGGCCTGTGTTGAGATATCGTTCCAGGCCACATGCTTGTCTCCTCGATAGAAAGGCCATACGGCGTGTTCATGCAGGTGCAACAGAGTATCTCCAGAATCACGATACAGACTTGACTGATTCCCAACGGACTGTCCGCGAAGCGATTGCAAAAATATGTACTGCATACACAGATGACTATTGGCTGAAGCAAGAGGAAAGCAAAAAGTTCCCGGCTGAATTTCACCAAGCTTTAGCCCAAAATGGCTGGCTAGGTGTTTGCATGCCACAGCAGTATGGCGGGTCAGAATTAGGCATCGCAGAGGCTGCCATAATGATGCAAACCATATCAGAATCTGGTGGAGGAATGACAGCTGCTTCGTCAGTGCATATGAACATATTTGGTCTAGAGCCAGTTGTCAAATTCGGAACCGAAGAGCAAAAAAAGCGTTGGTTGAGGCCACTGATTGCAGGAAAAGAGAGGGCATGCTTTGCGGTCACTGAACCAAATACCGGGCTTGATACACTAAAGTTGCAATCACAAGCCCGGAAAAACGGAGATCATTATGTATTATCAGGTCAGAAAATCTGGATTTCTACCGCACAAAACGCGCAGAAAATCCTCATACTCGTCCGGACCACGCCTCTAGATCAAGTGCAGAAGCCATCCCAAGGTCTTTCACTCTTCTACACCGATATCGACTCGTCTGTAGTCAAGATCACGGAAATTCCTAAAATGGGCCGAGCTGCAGTGGACACCAACACGCTTTTCTTCGACAATTGGCAAGTGCCGGCGAGTGATATGGTCGGGAAGGAGAACGAGGGGTTCAAAATGATTCTGCATGGAATGAACGCAGAGCGCATTCTTATCGGCGCCGAAGCATTGGGCCTTGGGTACGCGGCATTGCGGAAGGCAGCAATCTATGCGGGAGAAAGAATAGTATTTGGGCGTGCTATTGGGCAGAATCAGGCGATCCAGCACCCGCTCGCAGACAGCTGGATGAAACTGGAAGCAGCTCGGTTGATGCTATACCACGCAGCGCGCATGTACGACCAGGGCTACGTCGGAGGCGAGTACGCTAATGCTGCAAAATATCTTGCCGCCGAAGCTGCCTTTCAGTCGTGTGAGAGGGCGGTTATGGTGCATGGTGGGATGGGCTATGCGAAGGAGTACCATGTAGAGAGATATCTTCGTGAGGTGTTCATCCCTCGGATTGCTCCAGTCAGTCGAGAAATGATTTGTAACTATATTGGGGAGCGCGTATTAGGCTTGCCCAAATCATACTGAGCTCTACGTCAATTGATATCGATTAGTGAATTACCATGAAATAGAAATTGGTTCTCAACGTAGAGTTGGATGCTGTTCTGGTTAAAAGTTTGACAGTAGCTATGTGTCACGTGACGCAATAAGCTTAACCCGTAAGGCTGAATGGAGGCATCAGCCTCGCGCAATTCGGTCCACGGACACCAGTTTCTCGCCTACGAGAACTTACCCGTACAGGTTTCTATCGCCACCATCTCAAAATTCCTACATTTCCCGATGGAAGGTGGTGGTGGGGAAAGTAGTGTCACACGTCCGGTTTCACCACCGTGAATACGACTGCTCTATTTGGCTCGAGATGGCGGCTCCGTCTGCCTCTGCCTCTTACAAGAAGAAGGATGGCACGCTCACAGTTTCTAAGGATCATACCTCGATATCATGGATCCCCGCAGCTGGTGGTGCTGGAGGTGCGGTGACGGTGGCAGTGAAAAGCATGACCAGTATGTGATGGCAAGGATTGTCACTTTATTCGTCTAACGGAATTTTTTGTTAGATCTACAGCAGACACCTGCAAATAATCCCAAAGTAATGCTCCGGATTTTCGCCCAAGAGAATGACGCTCCAGAGCCGCACGTGTACATCTTCACATTCAAACCCGGTCCTAATGCCCGCGCAGAAGCCGACGCAATAAAAGATGTTCTCAGTGTCGCGATCACAGCAGCGAAAGCTGCTTCCATCCCTGGTCCGGAAGGGTTACCAAGTGATGGAGTTTCAGCAGCGATGGCAATGGCAAATGCGATATCGTCGGCTGGAACGGGACAAGCTGCATGGGATGACGATAATAAACTGAAAGCAGACGCTGAGCTGCAGCAGTCGCTACTCAAATTCGATCCAAGTCTACAACGCATGTTTATGGAATCTCTCCGCACGAAACCTGAGTCGTTGTCAGGTAGTCAGTTTGTGTCCCAGTTCTGGTCGACCCGAGTCCATCTACTCCGAGCGCATGCGATAGAGAGAGCACAGTTGCGAGGCTCTTACAATGTTCTTTCGTCACTGAAACCGCGCACGGACAATAATGTTACGAAGCTAAACATTAGCAAAGAACAGATACAGCTGATCTTCAATCAGCACCCCCTGGTCAAGAGGGTCTACGATGAGAATGTTCCTAAACTTAGCGAGCAACAATTCTGGTCGAGATTTTTCCAGAGCCGGCTCTTCAAGAAGCTTCGTGGAGAACGAATATCCGAATCTGATGCGACAGACGTTATCTTGGATAAATACCTCAAGGAAGATGAGCATGCTGATCGGGTCAAGGACACTCAGGTACCTCATTTTATTGATCTGGCTGGGAATGAAGTCAACCACAGTCAGCGGCAAGGTAATCGTCCCGATTTCGATATGCGACCTGCTTCCATTGAAAAGGTTCCTATTATACGAACCCTGAATGCACTCAGTGAGAAGATCATGGCCAATGTAGCACCAGCCGATGGAGACCCGTCTGCGCCTATTGGGTTGGATGAGGAAACGTACAACAATTTGATATTGAAGGATCTTCAGGGAGATGAAGAGCAACACCGCATTATCTTGAATATACGGGACCAAAGCCGATTCTTCGCTCAAGGGAAGCAGAAGGAAGGTAAAGAAGGGGAGGCGTTTGCGAAGCAGGATCCGGCACAAATAATTACATCCATGCAGAAGGATGTAACTGGGACATTTACAACAGATGGCTCTTTCCATCTGGGGAAGATTATTGAGCCCGACGAGGAAGACAGCGACGACGAAAATGGCTCGCAAAGTGAAGCTGTTGGGTCTAAGGCTAACCTGCAGCGCGCGTCGACGCAAATCTTTGACGCGATTCGAGAGCGCAGAGCACAGACGGAGGTCTCTCCGAATTCCGGGACATGGGGTCTATCAAGCACACTCTTCGACAGGTTGACCTTGACGCATGCGACCACTACTGAGTTTTTGCATCAATTCTGGCAGGCCTTCCTGTCCGGAAACCCTGAACGAGCTGGTGAGCTCGCCTCTCTTATGGAGTCGTTGAACCGGGCAATGGACCGCATTAAAGCTGTTGCCGCTGATGCCGAGGCCGAGAAAGAGGTGGAAGTCAACCGACTGAAACAGAATGCCCGTGATGTCTTAGCAGCAACGGGGAAAAAAATGCGCGTAAATCTGGCTGGCGTGGGGGGCGGCGAAAAGGTCGTCAACAAGCTGCTAGGTCCGACGATATCGGCTTTGAGTTTAGCTAGTAGCAAATATAAAGAAGCGCTGGCAGAGGCAATGGCTGCTGCTGCTAGAGAAGATTCGCTTGCGCCTTGATTATTATTTCTATTCGTTCCTATTCGTTCCTATTCACGACAGATGGATTCTCCAGGGTCTTGTAATCTAGAATGTCCAATTAGTCAATACGTTAAAATATATCTAAATCACAAGAGGCTGCACATTATTATCATGTACTAGCTGCGCTTATCATGTCATAACTGTACTTATTAAATCATAACTGTACTTATTATACCGAGTCTCTATGCCGTGCAGTCCCGGCATGCCGATCCGATCCCCGGGTTTGAGGTTGGTCTGTGCTGGCTGCGGTTAATATTCATTACTTGTTAACATCTATGTTGCCTCTTGCATTCTCCTGCTGGTTCTTCTGCATTACCTCAATATACCTTCAGTCACTCTACTCAGCTCGGTAGAAGACACTAATCGCGTGCTCTAGATATTAGCAGTTTCTAGACTTCCTTCAGGCCACGTCACCGCGTTCTCGCTCCACCACATCGCATTCGCAACGACATCCAACAGTCGATGGCCACGGCGTCGTAGAACATCTAGGCAATTGCGCCATTCGAACAAAACAGGACTCAAGATGCTGTCGTCCGGCTTCACCAACGCTCCCGTCTCCAAGGTTCTTGTTATCTACATCGTCGCGTCGTCCATCGCATTGTCGATATTCGACGCCAAACATCTCGCCCACATCCTGGTCGTTCCACATCTATGGCACTATGCGCAATTTTCGAGGATTCTTCTCTGGCAGATAGCTGGATACGCAAATTCGACTGAAGTCCTGTTTGCTGCGATGCTGGCATATCATTTGCGAGTAGTTGAGCGAATGTGGGGATCTAGGAAATTGGCTGTGAGTGTTGGACATTGATATCACACTGCGATAATGGTAATGGTTAATTTGTTGATGATATAGACATTCCTCGTAGCTATCTTGCCCTACACCACCATCATCGCCCCTCTCCTGCTCTCCCTTGTTCTACGCCCGCTTTCGTTCAACACTCTGAACTACCTTCCGTCAGGGCCGACTGCGGTCATGTTCGCTCTTTTGGCACAATACCATGCATCAGTTCCGCATACATTCAAATACCGCATTTCCACGAGCGGGAGTGGGAGCACTGGCCGCCGAAACACTACGACAACGGACACTAACAGCAAGCCGTCATTAACCATTCTTCTCTCTGATAAGTCAACCACATATCTCGTCGCAGCACAGCTAGCCCTGTCGCAATTCCCCGCATCACTTTTACCCGCAATCACTGGCTGGGCTATTGGCGTTGCATGGAGAGCGGATATTCTGCCTACATCGCGCGGCTTGGGACGCGGCTGGCGAGTTCCGGCGTGGATGGTCGGCGAGAAGGAATCCGCTTCTCGCAGATATCATCCTGCAGCGGGGTCTGGGAGTTCTGGGGAGGATGGCGAACGATACGAGAATATACGCAGAAGACTGGACGCCGCGGCGGCCGCTCAACAGGCAGCAAGCAGTGGAGTGGCAGGTTCAGAGCAGCAACGACAGCGCCGGCCGTTGCTAGAGAGGCTTACGAGCGTGTTCTAATGTTACTTAGCTCTGTAAACTACATGTACCGGGCATATACAATGACATGAGTTTGACTACTATGTTGAGTATTGAAGCACTACGGAGTTCTTTCCGATATGCTGTTTGGAATTCCGTATTAGGAAAGCAATCTAGATCTACGGCCTAATCCACCCTCGGCTGTTGATATTTCTCCGGGGGTAGAGTAGGTATAGTAGGTATTGTATCCAATAGCATTATCCACTGGTGTGCATGGGGATCCCATACATGTGTACAGAGTGAGGGGTTGGACCGGGGATTCACAGGTAACGAATGCGGGGTTTATATACCGACATATCTCAGGTCGATCTGTCACGGTCTTCGTCGTTAATGCTCTCCACTCAATTGACTATTCCAAAACAACCTTTTGAACTCATACACAACATGCCCGGGCGCCTAGACAGCAAAGTTGCCATCATCACCGGCGGCGGATCCGGCTTCGGCGCAGGCATCGCGCAGAAATTCGTCACTGAGGGCGCGCACGTTCTCATCGCCGACCTCTCCTCAGAAAACGGCAGCAAAATCGCCCAATCCCTAAACTGCAGCTTCGCCCAAGCCGACGTCACCAAACGCGCAGACTGGGAGAGGCTGCTGCAAACCACCATTGACAAATTCGGCGCACTGGATATTGTTATCAACAACGCGGGCTCGACGTACCACAATAAGCCGACGGAAACAGTCACAGATGATGAGTTCAACATGGTCATGAATGTCAATGTCAAGTCGATTTATCTTTCGGCAAGTGTCCTACTACCGTATTTCCTGCAGAACCAGCGCAGGGGCAGCTTTATCCAGATCTCCTCGACGGCGGCGCTGCGGCCGCGTCCGGGATTGACCTGGTATAATGCGTCCAAGGGGGCTGTGAGCACGGCAACCAAGACGATGGCGGTGGAGTATGGGCCCAAGGGCATTCGATTTAATGCGATTTGCCCGGTGGTAGGGAGTACTGCTCTGTAAGCTCCATTCTAGGTCTTGGTGTTTATGTTTGTAGTTGCTGATCGTTCAAGAACGCATCTGTTTCTCGGAAAGCCGGATACGGAGGAGAACAGAGCTGGGTTCGTCTCGACAATCCCGTTGGGGAGACCGAGTACCCCGGCAGATATTGCCAATGCTGCTTGTTATCTAGCAAGCGACGAGGCAGAGTTTATCACAGGCGTGGATTTGGAGGTTGACGGGGGGAGATGTGTTTAGCCAACCACCCTACCTAGTGAAGGGTTCTTCTTCTTTAATCAAGTTTGTTGTCCGTATGCAGCTAAGAACGCATTGGTGCTGATCTCCTTCCTGACACTATTAAAGAGGTTATTATAGAAATACCAAATATATGCGGAAGAATGAACCCCTTTTCCTGATGCTAATTAATCTCTTGAATCCCTTTCACTATGCTGCCTATTTCTGGTTTTCATAAGCCCTGATAAAGCGTCAGTCATATATAGTAATCATATAGGTGAAACGAAGATGTCATAACAGCTAGCTCACAGATAGCCATTTTAGTTTCTAACCACTTTATCTCGTTCTCGTCGTTCTTGCCCTGTCTTTACGCACTCGAGGAAGTCTTCCACCCGGCTAATATCGCCAACATGGCGGAATGCCCAAAACTTATGCGAAACCATTGTGTAGCCTAGTAGCTCCTCTAGGGCAGTCATTAATTGCTCTGGAACTTGTGTTAGTTGGCTGACTGCACATTCTACTCGTCCTCGTCTTCAATGTCAGACGACACATGCTCTAGTAGTCAGGACAAGGGGAGTGCAGCGGATGGAACGATATCAAGGAGACGTCAAGCGTTGCATATGATATGGAGAGATTGCTGGATAGACACGATGCCAAAGGAATCGTGTTCAAGCAGCAAACCCTTGATGGCCATACAACACCGTTAGGGGAATAGCATGCAGGAAGATTTAGTCAGATATTGCGAAATAATAAGAATGCGAACGGTGTGCTAACGGGATAACGGCAGATGAGACAGTCAGTGCCACAACAACAACTGTGACATCCGTAACTATTGAGGAAACCGGCTCTGCTACAGCTATAATCACCGATACTGTCACAATTGACGAAACAGCATCGACTACAGTTATCGTAAAGTCAAACAACAGTGGCGGCTGTTGCTCCCTCCGTTCCCACAAAGCTGCAGCTCCCTAGAAAGCCCTTACACCAACTCCTATAGCAAACAGTTTACTCTTGAATGCGGACATTATTATCCCATTGAAGCAGGCAGTAGTATAATAACCAAAACACTCAGTTACTTCAAACAATACGTAGATCTATGTTCAGAGTATTCTACATGTGGTGAAATAAATTGGGATGCTGAACTTGGTCTCTGCGAACTATTCAACAGTTTGCATCAGAGCGCAACGAGTGGGTATGACTTGGCACTTCTCATTGCCGCCTAATTTGTTCTTTCATTTTGAATCTATTCTTGTTTTATTTAGGTGTCCCTATATTTACAGGTTGCCAAGATTGAAACTACATGTATTTATTAATTCATAAGAGCATCTATATCTTACCTCCGGACTAGACGTCAACTTTGATAGATAATGTTGATTGAACAACGGATAAACAAACAATATTTCTATGTTTTCAGGTGTCTCTTCCAGTCTGTTTTCTTTTCAATTTTCAAAGTAAATACTAAATGTTTTCCAGTTATAATTAGTGATTAAGATATATTCTTTATCTAATAGCATTCCAATTGAACTTCCTACCCTCATACCGGTCAAACCCCAGCGCACAGGCATAGCCTCTCATTCAGTATTATCTCTATCCCCGAATCTTGGACTCGATAAACATTGATGTACAGTACCTCGGACTACACCGAATCGCCTCACCGAGACAGCTCCGAAACACGCACGAAAACGAAAAGCAAAAACCAATCCTACGCATCGGCGTGATTGGCCCAATCGAACCCTAACTAAACTAGTAATTACGTACGTCATCGATGCGCCAATCACATGTTGTCAATATTTTGGTGGCGAGGGAAAAGTCAAAGTCTGACTGCGAACCAGAGAATCGGCTCAAATAGAGTTGTTAGTTATCGGCATCACAAGTCGGCCGCTTCGGGAAGATATTCATGCCCAGCGTCATCCCTACGTCGATCGGCTTGGAAAACTCAATCGAAAGCTTATTACTCGATATTCTGCGTGCTAGAGCAGATCAACAGGGGGGAAGGCGAATACATGTATACATGTAGCTATTTGCATAGTTATTCGTATGGTGAGGTAAAAATATCATTCATCGTGATATGTCTGATCTAATTCGTAAATAGTAAAACTGGATCGAGTGTCAAACTTCGTGATCCTGGATATCCATGCATGTACCAAATGTACGAGCC
The DNA here is from genome assembly GCF_021365285.1 of Talaromyces proteolyticus. Classification (NCBI taxonomy): domain Eukaryota; kingdom Fungi; phylum Ascomycota; class Eurotiomycetes; order Eurotiales; family Trichocomaceae; genus Talaromyces; species Talaromyces proteolyticus. The sequence continues at coordinate 1,413,619 of NW_025764282.1, read as the reverse complement.
AAGTCATGTACCAATCCAACGCCTCTAACCGTAACATTGTAACATTGAAGCAACGCGATATGCATAATTCGTGGCCTGTTTGTAACTACTCAACAGCCGAGACACCGTCTCCGTGGAGCACCGGGTTGACTTTTTCGTTCCACTTGAACTTGAATTCCTTGCCCAGTTCTTTTCGCACGGCCGCTTTGACGGCATCCAAAACGTGGTCGAACACACCAAAGTTGGCGGGACTGTTAGGGTCATTCTCGCCCTCCTTGCCCTGGAAGACTCCGGTACGCACGAGACACGTGTTCCAGCCGTACATGTTGCCACCAATGATGTCGGAGGCGGGGTTGTCACCGACCATGTACACATTCTGAGGGATTTTGTTCTCGTTGTGGATTTCCTCCATCCAGGACTTGAGAACCTCGTCGGCGTACTTGTACGTGGCCAATTCAGGCTTGCCGTAGACCACCCGTTCCAAGTCGACACCAGTCAGAGCCTTGTACATGGCCTCGATGGAGATGCGGAAAGCACCCTGGGTCATACGCGGAGGTCCCTTGTATGCAGTGGGGAAGACCATATCGCCCTGAGAAAAGTAGCAAGGAATGCTGCCGGCACCTGGGTTCTTGGACCTGGTGCCCAAGTATCCATTTTCAGACAAGAGAAGATCGATAATGAGTTGGAAGTCGGTGGCGTAGTCGCGTGAATCTGCAAAAACAAGAATAGCATCAAACTTGACACGAGAAAAGTCGACGGGGAGGGATTGAGCGCGATCCTCCTCGGAGAAGCAACGCCAAGGAGAGATTTCTTGGTTCCAGGCGAGCACATCCTTGGGGGTGTAAACGGCCTTGAATCCGTAGCTTTGAGCAACGCCACGGCATTTGACGCCCTCACCACCGAGCACCAAGACGGTATCGTAGTACTGGGCCAAGGCTTGCATAGGGGTATGGGATTGGATAAATTGGTCGACTGAGATGGGGCTTTCCAGGATCTGAGACAACTGCTCGCAGCGCTCCGACTCTGGCTTTCCACCACCGTTGGTGAGCAAAATGTAGGGGATCTTGATGCCCAGTTCGTTGTCTCCGTTCAGCATCTTGAGAGCTTCGCGGGCTTCAGGGATGGCGTGGTTGCCGTGAGCCAGCACACCATCGATGTCGAAAGCAAATGCCATGTTCTTGGCGGCCTGCACCTTTTCCTTGGCCATGTCCTGGACCTGGGACGCCAGAATGTCTCTGGACACGACAGGCGGGATTCCCCTGGCGCCATCTGCGTAGACCACTGAGGACAGACGCGATCGGCGGGGGGAGCGTGGGATGGGCAGCGAGGTGCCGAACGAGTTGCGGGAGCTACGCCTGTCCACCATGGAGGGTGACAGGCTGAGGTTGTGCATGTACTGGGCCGCGTCACTGATGGAGCTGCGGGTTGCAGGCACCTCGACCACATCGCTGTCTCGGTGGCCTAGATGAGGAGCGTCTGCGGGGATGGGGATGATGGTGCCATCAGGGGCGACAGGGGCCGTGGTGACGACGCTGGGGCGGCTGTCGCGAGGAGAACGCACCTGAGCCAAGTCGGCCCCAAAGTCGGAGTCGTCGAAGCGAGGCATTATCAATAACAATAAAGGAGGTAAGAGGTAAGAGGTAAGGTATAGGATGAGATAGGATGGGATAGGTATAGGTCAACACGGATAGAAGAGACAGTGCAGCTTCCGTGGTTGACAGAATGGATGGCAAGAGTGTATGCAAATAGAATATATGTAGAGGACAGAGAGGAAGGAGCGCTCTATTTATTTCATGCTGAGGCAGCCGCGTGAGGAAGATATACCAGCAGTGCCGAAACAGGCTAGGCCGGTCCACTGCATCATCCCTAAGAATTATCGTCGTCACTTTACTTGCTGCTACGAGAGAACGAGTGGTACTGCGAATGGTGACATTGGGTCCGGTGGAGAGCTTACACCCAGTCTGTAACACAGGTGTACATTACGGTCTGTAACTGCAGCTGTACACTATAATCTGTAAACTGCAGTCTAAAATGCAGTCTAAACTTCACTCTGTAGCTGTAATTAGGCCAAGCTGAAGCCGGCCCGAGAAGTCGGCCGGCATGCAGTGAGTATGAGTATGAGCATCGAGTACAGAGTGCAAATACACTTGCCAGAGATGCCGATGCCGTCATTATGCAGCGAGCCGTCACGATGCCGGGCCATAGGGCTCCGGGCAGTTGCACTAACCAGAGATTACTGGCGCCGTGATTGGATTGGCCGTCACTGCCATAACTAATAGTCTCATGTTCCTCTCTCATTTCACACTCTTATCAAACTCTTCGGCGAGGCGCGCCAAGTGGGCCCGGTGGACCCCTATCTGCACGCCACAAATCATCGGGGAGGCGCCCAGTGGGTCCGGCCCAGACTGCGCCAGCCACTCAGCGTGCACCATGGTCCCTCGGCTTGTGGGCGGCTGTGGCGCCGTGATTGGCTCCTCCTCCCCTGCGTTGCTTTTCCCGACTGGGGCGGTGATGTCACGCCAAGTTTCACGGTCTGCCTAGCGCCCAAAAGGGAAACGAAATTTTTGGATTTTTCAATTCGGTTTTTTAGATTTTCACTAGATTTTTCACTCAATTTCCGTCGCTATCTGACAGCCCAATCAGCAGCCCGACACTATGCAGTATGTAGCATGCAGTATGCTGTGTAGTAGAGCCGTGTGGAGCGTGCTGTATCGTAATAATAATCGCAAGTTACATGCGAACCCACGGGAGGGGAAAATGACGGCATCATTCAATCAACCAGCCCCTCCTGCTCCGGACGAGTATGATCCGTGGTGAGCGAATAATTTCAATATGTTTTGGGTTTTGGGATGAAATGGATCGATCATTGATTGAGAAAGTCTACCCTGCAACCGACGTTTTCGTGTATCCGATGGCGGGGTAGCTACTTCCCGGCAGGCCAAACTCTTGCCGCTGTAAATAACCTTTAGTCCTGACTATCTATATCAATTAATATACCCTTCTCATTGACCTGCTTTCGACATAGTATATATATAGAGAGAGATATATAGAGAGAGAGAGAGATCATGTCAGACGGCAAGACTTTCAAGCTCAGCAACGGCGTCTCCATCCCCGCCGTGGGCTTCGGCACCTTCGCCAACGAGGGCGCCAAAGGAGAGACCTACAAGGCTGTCACGACAGCCCTGCGCGTCGGCTACCGTCATCTGGACTGCGCCTGGTACTATCTCAACGAAGACGAAGTCGGCGACGCAGTGCGCGATTTCTTGCAGGAAACGCCCTCCGTCAAGCGGGAGGACCTGTTCATCACCACCAAGGTCTGGAATCACCTCCACCGCTACGACGATGTGCTCTGGTCGCTCGAGAGCTCCCTGCAGAATCTCAAGACCAGCTACGTCGACCTGTTCCTCATCCACTGGCCCATCGCCGCCGAGAAGGAGTCGCAGGAGAAGCCCAAGGTTGGGCCAGACGGCAAGGTACTTTTTCCCCTTTTCTATCTATTTTTATGAGAGCTAAGTAGGTAGTACGTGATCCTCAAGGACCTAACCGAAAACCCTGAGCCGACATGGCGCGCTATGGAGAAACTCTACGAGGACAAAAAGGCACGCGCGATTGGCGTGTCCAATTGGACCATCAAGGGACTGGAGCAGCTGCAGTCGTTCGCGAAAGTGAAGCCGCACGTCAACCAGATCGAAATCCACCCGTTCCTCCCGAACAACGAGCTAGTCGAGTACCTGTTCAAACACGACATCCTGCCACAGGCATACTCGCCGCTCGGCTCACAGAACCAGGTGCCGACGACAGGCGAGAAGGTGAGCGAGAACAAGACGCTGACTGCGATTGCGGAGAAGCGCGGGTACACGTTGGCGCAGGTGCTGATCGCCTGGGGCATTCGCCGAGGGTATGTCGTGCTGCCCAAGAGCTCGAACCCGGCGCGCATCGAGTCCAATTTCAAGTCGATCCAGCTGTCCGATGACGACTTTGCTGCCGTCAATGCTGTTGCTGATAATCGGCATTTCCGCTTTGTTAATATGAAGGATACCTTTGGGTATGACGTGTGGCCTGAGGAGGCCAAGGCTGCCATTTCCACCTGATCTATCTACAATATATAAATACAATATTAGAATAGCTTTTTACATTATTACCAGGAAAGATGTATGATGTTTGCATAGACGGGGTACATATGAATTCAGGGCATGTCGCGGGGTAGCGGGGTATACTGCGCATTCTTGATACGCTATATTGATACTAAGAGTGAAGCGATTAGAATAATCTGTTGCTCGTCTGACCGCATCTATCTCATTAGTATTACCATTACATACTATACTTTCGTAATAATTATTATTATTCCCTGTACAGTGTCCACTAAATTACATGTAGTATTAAGTTAATGAAGTCACTTGGCCGTCGATCAGACGTAGTAATCAATTATTATTGACGAAACAAGTCGCGCAACCCCTGATTCAGCGCCGATCTGCCGACGAGATATGCATCTTCATGTGACTGTCCGAGCATACACTTGTCATGCTTGAAAGTACATATGTACGCTATAAAGCCAAGGATACCAAAGAAGAGAGAAATTAAGGGAAGGGCTTACATCCTGGTCAAGGTGGTGTAGATCTTTGTAACTTAAACTTGGCCAAAGGCGCCACATGAGATTTACAGACAATGATTATAGAGAGATTTTGAAGCCATTCAACCATGATAAAGTTTAGCGTTGGCCAATAGTAAATAGCATATTTGTATATCGCCGTTTTCTTGTCTTCGATGACTGACAGAGGCAACACTAGAGTGAAAAAAAATTACAAGTAAAGAATTACAAAGGAAAATATATACCGTCATGTACTGATTGCCTGATGCCTTAGTAGCATGTTGATATGAGTAATTCTTTTGCACTCCGAGTGCATATAGTATATAGTCACACATTACCTGATAAAGGGGTCCAATATAGAAATATGTGGAAACCATAGGCCCTCCATTTATTTACGCACTGAGAGAATTTATTGGCTTTACCAATATAGGTATTCTGCGCAGGACTGGCTGTATTCCAGATGTTGAACTAAAAGGCAGGAATTTGAGACACTTATGAGCCCCAACAGTTGAAAAAATCATATAATAATGCTAACACTCATAGATTGCTCACGCTCCTTAAAGCTTCTACTGTACTGGAGGCATGTACGAAATAGCTAGTCCCATAGTTCATTCTTATTCATCTCCGGGCCTCTACATAGGTACTCTCTATGAGTGAACCTAAGCTTCATATTTTCTGCAATCTTGTGACTTAAACTCGTAAAATACAAAAAACCTAAGAACCGAATGTCAATATCATAAGAATAGTTTTTTGGTCTAATGAGTGAACATATTTCATGATCTCACATCAAAGTATAGCACATGTCGAATCTGGATCTTTCCAGTTAAAATCTGAGTATTTAAAGAAATTTTATTGATACAGGGTGGTATATATAATTTTGTTTTCATTAATGGTATTTTAATCTCTATTTTAGGTACCATTGTTTTGTTATTACGAAATTGAGAATAGACTGATAAAATAATGTATTCTTTACTGAGGTCTTTATACAAAACTATGATGATTATAATTGACTGTCGCAGCTAAATACAGAGATAATATATAAAAGGTCCTAGAATTCTTTTTATGTAGATTCATATATTTTAATATAACCAGCTAATTGTTTCAACTGTTATACATGGCGGCACAGGGGTTTCCACAATGGCCAAATAACTAGGCTATTCACCTCTGATATTATCGACATAAGTATGATAGGTTGATAAGTTGAAATTATTGGCGTGCGTAATTTTCTTGTTACATGAGTGGATTATTTAGAGCATTCAGGGTGGTTCTTAAATGAAGTAAAACCGTTTCCTTTTGTGATATGCGAGAATCCACTGTGGCTTCATTCCTAAACCGGGATATTATCATGCATGCTGGAGCAATGCGACCCATTTCGACAAGATGGCATTGAGGTGATTGATTGATGTCGGGTGACCATTAAATCCATACTGATATCATGAATGAGAATATCAAGGGTTATCATACTGCACGAGAAACTAGAAATCAATTATATACAATACAACCACAAAACATGACAAACCAAAGCAAGGGTATCAAACAATGTAATCAGTGCTTAAACGTAGCAATTCACCCCGCCGAGTTAGTATCATACTCCCACCTTCTTCGCGCGCACACGTTTGGCCACAGGCGTAGCTCCCGCTGAAGACATGATTGACGCCGAACTCGGTATCGACGTCGCTTTCAGTAAGCTTTTGCTTTTAGGAATGCCACTCGCTTTCTTTGAAACTGCTGCTTTTGCGATTGATGCGGCGGGTTTGGTGACAGCTATTTCTTGTGCACCCTTATCTAGACGAGTCGAGCTTGTAGTATCAGCGCCTGCGCTCCGGACCGGGGCCTTGGGGGTTAATTTCTTGCGTTTAGGAATCGGCGTGCTGACCGTTAAAGGCTTGATCGGAGCGCTCGTACTCGCTGGAGCTAGCATGTTGATTCTGCGAACTTTCTTGCTTGGTGTTGCTGGCAGCGTGTGGGCTTTGGACTCATATTTGTCTCTCGTAGAAGCCTTGTTGCTACCATCGTGCCGCAGCTTTTCGGCTATTTTATCTGGTGAAGATCCGTAAACTGTCTCGTCTAATTTCTCCGGCGCATATTCAACTAGCTTGTCCTCCTTCCACCACACCTGCTTAGATCCAGGATGTTTGCGGGGTGATCGTCGGACCTGTACCACGGGTTCTTCGCTGGGAGGAGAATGAGATGAAGCTTCGCCATCATCGCTCTGCTCCTGTTTGGCGCAGTTATGTAAAAAGTGCTTGGGGAGTACTGCATTCCCCTTGTTGCGGCGCGTGTTTTTCCGAGTCAAAAGCGCCAGCTCCTGTGCTTCTGTCCGCTGTAAGAAGATGAACTCGGTTCCATTTGCGCGTCGTACTGGGATTTGGTTCGGCACAGCTGGGGGCTGGCTGGGCGCTTGAGTCTTGGGTAGCTTTGTACGAGTGCTGCGACGACATGAAATTGGTGATGCCTCGGTCGCTGCGTCTTCGCGGTTTTCTTGATTTACTGGCCGTTCTGGAAATTCAACGGGCTTGATTGGAGCAGACTTGACTGGGGTAGAAATATGCTGTTTCTGAGGCGAGGGAGAGTTCTTGTCAACTTCCTCGAGAGCCTTCCGTGGTCGAATCGTGGGAGAATTCATTGCTGTAGGCTTATCCAGCTTATCCATCTTGCTAGGCGTCATGGTCGCGTTGGCTGCTCTTTTGGCTTGAGCGCGCGATAAGAACTCACTCAGCAGAGCTACATCCTCTCCATCAAGCGAGTTCATTCTCAAGGCTGACCGGACCAGCGATGGCTCCTGTCTGGCAACGATCTCTGCGATCTCTGCAGCTGCCGTGGTCTTCATAGTGGGGTTGACATCGTCAAGTGTTTGCTCGTTATTGCTGCCTTCAGCGCCTTTACTAAGAGCGTCCACGACTGCATAAGCTTCCCCATCCAGCGAGACAAGGCGCTCAATTTCTTCCAATAACCCGCCCTCACTCTTCTCAATCCCGACACCCTCGCCAAATGAAACCACATGCGCATGTTCCTCTTCTTGCGTGATGCTGACCAGCTTGCCTAGTCGGGAAGTTAGTAACCTATCAGAGAGCGTTCTCCCCAAATCTCCCATCCACTCACGACGTCTTCTCCCAGCTTCCAATTCCCATTTCGTCTCGAGAAACGACCGGCCCCGCTCTATTTGCACGCTCTCCTCCTGCTGGTCATCGCTGTCGTCCAGCCGTTGTCGCTTTGTAGCGCGCATGTAATCAGCGTTTGCCGACGTCTTGATCTCGCTCTCAAATTCCCTCTCTTCGATTCTACTCCCTACACGCCCCGTGCGATCGCGCAGCGATTCCATGCTTTTCCTAAACCGCTTCCAGATCGTTCGCGATTTGTGACGTGCGAGAAACGCGCGAGACGGGATACGCTCCCAGGCGCGGGGGATGGCCTTTGTCGTGACCGCGGTAGGCGCAAAGTTGATTTGGTTGGTGATATGTGTAATTCTGTACCAGCACCACGTGTTTGTTTACGTTAATAGTGAACAAAGGATATGCATCGTACGGATCAAAACTTTGGGCAGACCCGAGAGGAAACGAAACGAAACGAAATAAAACACAAGGCCAGGCACGTACCGTGGTGAGAGGAATGTTTGTGGGTGCATGATGGCCGGAGCGTCTATCATGATCATACTGACATCCTCCATGGTCGGAATGCACGCGTGGCAGCACCGTGCCTGACTGAGGAATGCTGGCGATAGCTGATATGCGATAATTCCACTCACTGCAGTCGCCAATTTCTCAACGTCGCATGTGTAGTGGCAGTATTATTGGATGTAGTATTGATGAAGCGCGAGGAATGTTTACCCACGGCGCACACGTGGGTCTGCCAGTTGTACTGTTATTATGACAAGACGAAGTATATTTTCTTTCAAGTTCGCTGCTCGGCTGCGATAATGATATTGCTACTATTCCATGCTGCTGTTGATCGCAATGGTAATAACTGTATGGATCAAACAATAAACTAGAGAAGAGTAAAGGCAGTCGCGTGGTGCAAGCTAAGGACGGGTACCGCTCGTTGCCGTGCCAACGTGGTCCTTGCCATGGGAAGCACAACTAGAAAGCTGGAATATTAATTAATGAATTGATTACCAAGTCTAGAGAATGATTATGGAAAGTTGGTTCATGAATTCATTTCTCTATTAAGCACCACGAAACTGTTTCGGGTGTTTTTCAAGCTCTGCCTTGTAACTGCGGTTGGAGTTCCCAGCTAACATTCAGGTCAAGTATCCTCATACTCCTCACTGCAGCCTGGCAATTACTTATCGGCCCTGGCTCATGAAATTTGACTGCTACAATGTAGCTTATGTATAGGCCGCTGGAGTCAAGAGGTGTCTATCTTCAATAGTATGCCTCGATCCAACCGTATAATCCATACCGTACACTTTGCTTGAACGCTGAGGGCTATTATTAACCGTTCCCCATGCATAAGTATGCTAGACACTGGAATTACATACCATCGATGTGTTTCTTATCTTAAAACTTGTCGCTCTCAAGCCACCAGCAGCACGCTCAGGCGCTTGAAACGTCTAACATATCCGACTCATCAAACGGGTCCCCAAACTCTTCTGCGAAGAAATCGTAAACAATCAAGTCTTATGACAAAGCGATACCAACTTACTAAGACTAAAATCCCGATCAACAACCGACTCTAAAGCACGGCCGTACTCCTCCTGCGCTCTCTGGCTACTCCACGCTGTTGGTTCTTTGGCTTGTGTGTTCGATGATTTATCGTCAGGACCTCCAACGCTGAGAGCTTTGCCGAATGCAGAGGTGGGTGACTCAATAGTCGCGTCGCCTAAGCCCCCATGATGCGATGCTGTCTGTGACCCGGGTGGAGAGAGTTCGGATACGGTGTTGTATGTCGGTGTACGAGCGCCAGGTGGAGAGGCGGACTCGGATGAGGAGAGCATTTCAGAGTCGCCGTCGGGGTCTGTAGATGGTCAGAACGGGTGTCCAGCTATATGACAATAAGAAGACACACCTGCAGACATGATGATAAACAATACTTGACGAAGGTAGAATATCAAGTCGATAGAACAAGCCGATAAAAGGATGGAAGGATAGAAGATAAAGAGCGATAACCTCGCCCCGCATTGGCGATTTCGGCCGGACGAATCAGGCAGCGACTAACTAGTGCGGGCTGGCTTTAGTCTCTTCTGCTAACAATTAATTCGCTGACCTCTTGAAACACGCTTTTTGCTCTGCTTTCCGACCATAATCGCTGTACTGCATTCTTTGCATTATCCCGTCGCTTCTTCCGTTTCGACTGCGCCCGTTGTATATACGCCAGCTTATCTTCTAGAGCAAAGTGTTAAGACCTTGTGTGCGCCGCTGCCTGCGTGCATTCTTGTCCCACCACTAGTGGGTTTTCAGTTCTTTGGCAAACAAAAATTATACGAGATTTCAGTTTTGGCGTGCATATTCCTCGACACCAGCAGTGATACACCATGAGTAGCGAGCAGGACAATGTCCCTGATGCATGGGAGGCAGATTGGGAATCGCTCGATGTACGCACTTCCCTTACAGCGTATACTTGAATTATTCCATGTCAATGTTAATCTGCGGTAGAAGCAGGATCCGAATTCCGAAACCGCTTCCTTGGACAAGAAGGTGTCGTCCAAAGTGTCCAAAGCGCAACGAAGGGCTGCACAGGCAGAATTCAATAGGCAGCTATGGGCGGAAGCGTATGTCTTGATGCGAGTTGTGTGTGTCTCACGGTGTAAGCTGACTTTTAAATTCCACTAGAGATGCTCCTCAGACTTTCCACTACCTCGAATCCCGCTCGGCTGTCCCACTCAAGCAAGAATACCGACCTGCTGTCACTGTGCTAAGCCGTCGGCCTCAAATAGCGTCGAGAAATGGAGAGAATGTAAAAGGTGCGGATGCCGTGGCCGCAGGGATCTCGGGGTTGAGTCTTAATGGAAGGGAGTTATCAGATTCGGAAGATGAATCAAACAAGCCCCCAGAGATGACACCAGAGGAACGGCAGGCCAAAGCTTTAAAAGACCGAGAAGAAAAGCAGCGCAAATATGAAGAAGTCCGTGAAAGGCTTTTTGGGAGTTCTTCAACTCCCGGATCTGGCGCCTCGTCACCAGGTGGCACCCCTCCGCCATCTAGAAACCAGAGCAGTGGTGGTGGTGATGGGAATCGGGGCCGAGGGAGGAATCGAGGAGGTGGAAGAGATAATACTCGTGATAAGCGTGATTCTCCTGGAAACTCAATGGGAAAACAGAGACAATTATACGACCCAACTTATTCTACCAAGCCTAACTCAACATACATACAACGAAAAGACCGTCAGCAACAATCTTCTACAGACAAGTCTGATGGTGAGCAACAGGTTCCAAAGCAGCCTATACGAAGCCCCAGGGGTCCCGATAGCAATGGACGCGGCGGCTTCGGATTTAGCCCTCGTGGCAGGGGTGTCTAAGTCCGGACAAGTCATGCAAATATCAGAACTCAAAAAGCGCCGAAAGCTAGTCAAATGTTGAAGACCGTGAACAGCGATGGATTGATAGCCCTTCGTCTACTTAAATACAATCAAGGCAGGCCTCTCCCGCTGTTGATTGCATTTGCGAGTTGCGATGTGTTTGGACGGTTTTCTTTGGAAAATCAATGCACCCAACTTTGCTGAACTAGGCACTATACATCGACTTACCAGAATACCTTTCATAGCTATCCAAGTACAGGTCATCGCTGCTTGTGGTAGCCATGACATGCTCATTTTGCTCAATCGCTTGCACCCAATTAGCCCAGCGAGTACCCATCTCAGGCTCTGGCCAACCACGATACGGTTTCAGAACGCGACTCAAGCGGATGATCCAAGGCGCGATTTGCACATCAACATATGACATGGCAGGACCTAGGAAAAAGGGACCATGGACGTGTGATGCATTGACTAATTTCGCAATCTCGTCCTTAAGTTCTCCGGCATGGGTGACCTGTTTTTGAGTGTCTTGTTCCATCAAGACCCGGTAGAATAGTGGAATTACATGCCGGTTAATCTATCACTGTCGGTTAGCTGCCACTCTAACGAAGTGTTTAATGGGAAGAACAAACGTGGTCTGCCCACAGTCGGCAGTGGGCACGAAGCTTTGCGTCGCCAGGAGGAAGAAGCGGCACTCCTTCGTCGAGATCCTCCAACTAAATTCTTGGTGAGAAGTGTCTAGTCGCTGGGAGGGATGTACATACATATTCGAGAAGCACATTGCTCTCATAACACCCCCAGTTATTATGACGAAGTGCTGGCACTAGCCCACGGGGGTTTACTTCTAGCAGCGAGTCTGGCTTTTTGTAGGGATCGACCTCTATATATTGATATGAAATCCCTTTCATCTCCAGTGCTATCCAAACCCGTTGAACGAAAGGACTATATTATTGTTATTTTTTAAGCCAATAAAGGGGCCGTCAATGTGTACTTGCCAGAAACAACTCGCAAATAATTTGAGCTCATCATCCTTTGACCGGTTTCTGACGGTCAATTGAGCTTGACCGGTCGCTTTCTTGTGGTAACTTTTTGTCTGCGTTTGCTTCTGCTGCTGGTCAGTCATGGTTGCGCAATAGGTCTGTATTTGTTTCAGGGTCAACACGCTGCGCGCCTGGTAGCCAATGCGAGGAGGAGGTAATGGGCGCAATTGGAGCGTCTTAATGAAGAACGAGAAAGAAAAGAAAGGCCAGGTCTCATCAGCATAATAAAGGTGCGACGGGTGACAGACATGACGTATGTTGTTCAACCCCACGCTTTGTCCACCCTAACAACAATATCATATCAAGCATCGAGTTTTCGTTTCTCTTCGTCCCGCGCACTAGCTTCAGGATTGCAGCAGAATAACGGAAATAGAACCTACCGTCTCTTTCTTTTCCTTCGCTAATTTGAGCATGTGCCTATGCACACTGTTTTTCTTCACTCGGTCGCTTTCTTCTAGTGTGTGCCGGTGGCCGCCTTCAACACCATCTGTTTTCCCATTGCCGCCATTGCCATTGACTCGCTGGATGGTGTAGTATTTCTGCCCGCTGGCCCCTGGATGTCCTGGAGGAAAGGCTTGGTTTGGAGTCAAAATGCCAAAAGACTGGTTTTGTCCCGGCCGACCTCCAAAGAATGCAGCCGTGGATGGATTTCCAGTTGACAACACGTCAATCGAGCTCCCTAAATCTGAGTCGGCTGGTGTTGCTCCCGGGAAAAACTCCATGATTTTGATTTTCACATCGCATAGGTCGCGCTGTCGCGCTGTTCTTTTGCGTTTCTTTTTATTAGGGTCATCGGACTTGGGAGTCCCTGGTGGTCTCCCCTTCAAACGGCAGTCCCAGTAGTAAGAAACAAAGGGCTTGCGTTTGTACTTTTGGGTGGACCGATGTGAGTACACGTTGTCGATGTGGGGGAAATAAGTTTTGAATCTATAGAATCAGTTACCATACAGCAAACTCGTTAGACAAGAGCATCGGGAGGAAACGTACTGTTCTTCAGTCAGTGCTATAGGCTCATCAACATTGAACAGCCGCTCCCGCCAAACGTTGAGGTCAGGAGGGTTTGGAATTAGTTTCATGCTTCCGAAGTGACTGTCTTTATTTTCCATAATGGCGTCAGAAAGAAAGCTTACGGCCTCTTGCGAGTGCGGAGCCGACTGGTGGCTAATAGGGCTTGCTAGTGTTGGTATAAGCGGGGGTATCCAATCCAGTTCATCGACGACATCTGAGCTTCGTGATGGCAAGCCGGAGCTTCGCTGAATCGGTTGACTATGGCCAATATGATTGCTTGCCGACACATCTTGTATCGGGCGTAGCGGGGGAATTTGATACCGCGCATGGCCATTATCGCGCGGGTCAAAATTCCCTGGCCGGGGTGATTGTACCATTGATTGCTGAAAACTCATTAGATAAGCATGATTTGGTATCCATCTTGCATATACTTACGAATGTCCCGGTAGCAGGGAGGCCGTGATCCATGGAGTGGGAGAAGCCGTGGAAAGACTGGGGATCACTGGGGTCAAATCCAGATGACAACTGCGAGCCCAGAGGCAAGCTGACCGGCAAATCCTGTAGGCCGGAGCTGTCCATAGTGAGGGAGTTTGATGTAAAGTTTCTAAGCGCCGAGCATCGGCTTAGTATGCGCTGTTTGTTGGTGCTGTGTCCCAAGCAGTGGACAGAGCTATATTATTCAGAAGCTGACAGGCGGTTGAAGCGGCACTGGATTGTTGTGAAATCGTGGGCGGAGATTGGCGCATCGGCCGGGAAAAACAATAACCCGCTTACCCTTAAAATCTTAATGTATATAGAAATAATATAAAATATACATAAGACAAGCCTCCAAGTTTCCCTCTGTCCAATTTCTCTCGTGAGGACTGTGGCGAGCTTTAATCTTATGTCTGCATTGACGTTCATAACATGTTGCTACAGAATTGGCTGATATGGCAGGCAAATGGAACCTCTCGGTTATGGCGAAACGATGCCCACTAAAGCAGCATGCAATGAGACGGCCTTAGGCTGACCAATCGCGCCCTGAGGCAGCTAGCAGCCCTAATCGGGCGTGCGTGCCCCCGCGATGCATTCATTGGTTGCTCAGGGAAAGGGAATAGATCTCACGCAGCTTCTCTCCTGAACCTTGAGCAAACAGAGCTTCTCATGATGGCTTGTGGTTCTGGTTTACGCGGATCCTCAGATATTTCGGTCGATGGTAATAGCTGCTATTATAACAAGACTGCCTCGATTGACGACGCGGGGATGGACTCTCCGCGTGATAACGAAGGATGTGTGCCACGCCATGCTGATTGCTGCTATGATAGCAATGAGGCAAGCCAGGGTAGTGATTGTGAGCCTCCAAAAGCTTCAGGAGCCGACAGCTGCAAGGATTCTCGCTGCTGCCAACCCTCTCCGAAGACGAGAGAAAGCGACTGCTGCAACAGCAACCTGAAGAGACTTGACAGGTGCATACCAACTGGAATCCTCCCTACTGCTTGCCGCAATGCTTGCTGCGGTGGACCAAACAAGGCGATACAGGACACTTTTAGTTGTGGAACGAACGAGGTCAAAGTCGACGATGGCTGCTATACTCATGAGCAGGACTGGGAGGGAAACCATCCGTCTGCCGCAGAGGAACTGAATGCAGAAGGTCCAGAAAATCCCAGCTGCTGTGAGGGTAAGACGTATCCCTGCTGCGATGTGTCCTGTCTCGATCGCATTGCGCTCCGCGAATGCGATAAAGGAAAAAGGGTATCGCGGTCTATCGAATCGCCCCAAGGTAAGCCAATACATAGTCCTTCAAACCAGGTAAACATTATTAACGTCACCGACTTACAGCTGCTGCATATTCGCCACTGAGCTCCTCTTGCCCGGGGGTTGAAGAAGGGAAACCATGCGAACAACACAGTCGTAGCACCCGTATGAAATATGCGGCTACCTTGGAAGCTCTCGGTTGTGTCTGCCGCGCTTTGCTGGCTCTTGGGCAAGAGTCTTGCTGTAGACCCCAAAGACGCTCGTCTTTTGATAAGAAGCGTTTTCATAAGAGATCTTACCAGTCCACTCCTCGTGCTTCCCTCGATCCTTGCTGCGCTGCTGGGAGCTTTGCTACGGAAACGCCGCCGCCGTCAGAGGGGTGCTATCGCAACACCAGTCCAAAGGCAAGCGGAGGTGCCTGCTTAAACGACTGCTGCAGTAAATTCATGACGTCTACGGTTCCCGAATCGGTAGCCTATGCTACTAAAGAAAAGCCCATGGGTTTCTCTGAGAACAAGGAGAGTCTTACTGACGTGACTTATACTCTTGACGTTGAGAAAGGCATCACAGGCAACGAGCATGTTATTCTGAGCATCACTGGAATGACCTGTACTGGGTGCGAGACGAAGCTAAAACGAACTCTAGCCACGTTAAAGTCGATCAAGAACCTTAAGACTAGTTTGGTGCTTTCCCGCGCTGAATTCGATCTTGACGTTAATGCTGGGTCCCTGGTTGAAGTCATAAAGCATTTAGAAAGAACCACGGAGTTTAAGTGTGAAAGGATCCTAGATCGAGGATCCAGCGTGAACATCACTGTACCCGTCGATTCATCTGACTTTGTGAAGCAAGACTGGCCACGTGGTGTCACAGATCTAACAGTTGTCGATAAGAACACCGTCCATGTCGCTTTCGATGCTAAGATCATTGGAGGGCGAGAACTTGTTGAAAGGGGATGGAGCACTCCTGTCAACCTTGCTGCTCCTCGAGCGGACCTAACCCTGGAAGCTGGCAGCAAGCACGTTCGTTACGTTGGGTACATGACCCTGTTGTCCATAGCTCTAACAATTCCAGTGCTGGTATTGGCTTGGGCTCCACTTCCGAAGAGGGAAATCGCATATGGTTCTGCATCGCTAGGGCTGGCGACTATTGTCCAGGTCTTCATTGCAGGGCCATTCTACCCAAAGGCTTTGAAGAGCTTGGTATTTTCTCGGATGATCGAGATGGATCTCCTCATCATGTTAAGTACCAGTGCTGCTTTCATATTCTCTGTTGTATCGTTCGGGTATCTTGTTGCAGATCAGCCACTGCCAACAGGCGAGTTCTTTGAAACGAGCACTTTACTTGTCACCCTGATTATGGTCGGTCGGTATGTCGCTGCGTTGGCTCGTCAAAAAGCTGTTGAGTCCATCTCCATTCGTTCCCTACAGACACCGACTGCTATTATCGTTGACGAGTCTGGCGCCCAGGAGAAGGAAATTGACGTTAGACTTCTTCAGTACGGCGACATCTTTAAGGTTGCTCCAGACTCAAAGATACCAACCGACGGTACTGTTATCATGGGATCTTCCGAGGTCAACGAGTCCATGATTACCGGAGAGGCAAGCCCAGTCGAGAAATCAGCTACGTCTGCAGTCATTGCAGGATCAATAAACGGTTCTGGGACATTAACTGTTAGGCTGACACGTCTCCCTGGTGATAACACTATCTCCATGATTTCAGGGATGGTTGATGAAGCAAAATTGTCAAAGCCAAAGATACAAGATATTGCTGACCGTGTTGCGAGCTACTTTGTGCCAACTGTGGTTGCTGTGACCATCGTCACGCTTGTTGTTTGGATTGCTATTGGTGTTGCAGTGCGGAAACAATCTGGGGCTGAAGCAACTACCCAGGCAATCACGTATGGCATCACCGTACTTATCGTCTCGTGCCCTTGTGCCATCGGTCTTGCAGTCCCCATGGTTATTGTTATTGCCAGCGGTGTTGCTGCCGAACGAGGCGTGATATTTAAATCTGCAGACAGTATCGAGGTTGCGTGCAAGGCTTCTCATGTCGTCTTTGACAAGACTGGTACGCTCACCCAAGGGAAACTCACTGTCGCCGTGGAGGAGTATATAGACGGCAATATGAGCTCCACTATGCCCCTTCTGCTCAGCTTAATTATTAGTAATAAGCACCCTGTCTCTGCTGCTGTGGCTACGCATCTTAAAGCAAAGGGCATTTCGACCTCTATCATATCTGATCCAAAGATTTTGACTGGGAAAGGTGTAAAAGGCTCTGTGTCAGGTATGGTTCTCCAGGCAGGAAATTCCCGTTGGCTCAATGTCTCTTCCGATCCGCATGTCAAGCCTATCCTTGCACGAGGATATACAGCCTTTTGCTTCACAATCAACGACTGTCTTGTTGCTATCTTTGGCCTGGAAGACTCACTCCGTACTGACGCTCTCCATACTGTCACCAAACTGCGTGAACGTGGTCTTTCCGTTCATGTCATCTCAGGGGATGATCATGGCGCCGTCATATCTGTTGCAACTCTGCTGGGTATCCCCGATACTAATGTCCGTTCCCGATGTACCCCAGCAGACAAACAAGCATATATTCAAGGCCTCCTTGCCGTCCCAGACCCCCGAATCTCTACAAAGAATCCCAAGACACCCGTTGTCGTCTTCTGCGGTGACGGGACCAATGATGCAATCGCTCTAGCTCAAGCCACAATCGGCGTCCATATGAACGAAGGAACAGATGTTGCAAAGTCTGCGGCTGATGTTGTTCTTATACGTCCTAACCTTACCGGTATACTTTCCATGATAGCTGTAAGCGAAATCACGATGAACAGAATCAAGTTCAATTTCGGATGGAGTTTTGTCTACAATGTCTTTGCCATTTTGCTTGGTGCTGGTGCTTTTGTGAATGCTAGGATTCCACCTGAATTTGCGGGCCTCGGGGAGTTAGTGAGTGTTGTGCCTGTCATCGCTGCTGCCGTGCTTTTGCGGTGGTCCACGATCTAGTGTATTTACTACACGACATCAGGGCGCAAAGACCGTGTACGTTTCTGAGATGCTTGGCTAGATATTCGTCTTACTGCAGAACAAACGCTTTGGAGGTAAAGAGTGAAAGCGAACTTCTCCTATAGTCTCTTGAAATAAACAATTGATCCAATTTTTCCTAACACTCATAGATGGTTAGCATGGTGGGCAAATAGAAGCCTATCGATCACATCAATGATATTTATATAACGGTCAAATATATCCACTAAAGCGGCATGCAATGAGATGATTTTAAACCTTCAACCACCATGCCGAAAATAGCGCAACGCTTGCTTGGTAAGGGTTATTTTGGTTATTTTAGTTGACTATTTTTTTTGATTGATCAGATGGCAATAGCTATGAAGCTACTCTTTCCTATAGTATTATTCAAAGGGTCATATGTTAGAACTCGCACTGTTCAAATATCGCCTCCGTGGTCCAGTGGTTTAGGGCATCAAGCTGTTATTATCATAACAACGACTTGAGAGTCGATAGTTCGATCCTATCCGGGGGCGATTTTTTTATAATTTTTTTCCCTTCATTTCTTGAGAGAGCCATATATTTTTTATCATTTTTGTTAAAAAAGCTACCTTTGGGACGCTACGTTGACGGAGGAGTGCATCCAAGTAATGATCCATTTTCCAGTGTAACCCTAACCCTAATGAAACGGAATCATCCCTTCCTGCAAGGCTGTCAACAGAGTCGTCGGTTTCGTACAGAAAATATCATGAAAACTCCCATGCTAATCCTTATAATTGCATACTCCTCGCACCGGAAACCACGAGTGAATTTTTGGTTCAAATTCAATCATGGAGGCGGTCTTGGCATTCCGTTGGAAGTACGTATGTTGAAGATGGTGATGGGTGGAGAGATATGTTGGAGACTCCAACAGTCGTGGAGAAAGTGAAGAAATTACCAGCACGGTAGACTTAAACTTAAACAAGTCATTGTAAGCATCTGTTCATTTCTTACTGTCTGTCAATAATGTCCAATGACCATGACTTTCTTATCTGCCCTGGCCTATTCATAGAAAATAGCGATGTTTAGCAACAGTGGCAACCCGAGCCCGATATTGCCGGCAAGTAATAATCAGAGATAGGGTAACGCGGTGAATACAGCCTATGTTTTGAAAGACTGTATGAGTTTGTATAAACTTCACAGCCGTATAGTATATCCCGCACACAGTGTTCGGAGGGTGTCAACTTTCCACTTGCATAATAGAGTTATGAGCAATGAGAAGATAGAATAAAACACTTGGATATCCTTTGTCGATAGCCTACAACGCCTTCCTTCCCGCGTGCCTCTTGTCTGCCTCTGCGTTCTTGAACGGAAACCCAGACGTCCTCTTATCCGCGCCTGTCTTGCGGCTGACACGACCTTTGGTCGTGCCGAAAAGAATACACCAGACTCCCATAGCAGCTATGATAGTCGAGCCGACCATACCCAATGCTAGCCCCGACTGGCTATCAGAGATGTACCAAGCATAATCGTAGAAGGCCAGCACGCCATGGAGCAGGGTCGTAATGAGTAAAGCCGAGAAAGCATAGGGAGCTCTAGGGTCAGTGTCCTCGGTATCGCTGGATTTGACATCGGTCTGAGACGTCAAGGGAATGGAGCCAGTCATCATAATCGTCAGTAGGGCAATTGCAAGCAAGGCGAGTCCGAAGGAACGGGATAAATAGATTTCAAGCTCTGCAGATGTGAATGCAAGGTTAGAGAATAGTTAGGTAACACAGTTTTCCAGCTGCACAACGTACCTGTAGCATGACCCCGGTTTTCACCTACCAGTAAGGTTACGACCAGCTTAGGAGCTCCGAGTAGAGCGAAGCCCTTGAGTGCTAGCCATGCACTAGACCCGTAGGCGTAGGCGTTGAAGACCTGGAACGAATCATGTGAGTATTGGTACACTTAGTATCTGGCATATATGTAAGACAACGCGGGTACTCACATCCATGCCTTCCGTATCGATGCGAAAGATGGAGATCCGAGTCAAGCAAACCGTGTTACAATGAACACCAGGAAGTAGAATACTGAGCACTCTCGAATCAGCGAACAATCAACTGTATCAATGTGAAGTCCTTTTGTAGATAGTAATATTTCGTTTTGATCAAGGTTCTTGCAGGTGTTGAGACATTGTTCAACGTTGTTGATGAGGGGAGCTTGGCATGGGCGATGATGTCACTTTTTGTCAGTCGGGCGGCCAGCCTATCAGAGCAAGTTAGGGCTATTGAGTAGGGCTAGAGATAGTTTATCGACAGTGAAAACAAGATATTATCTATGCCTATGCTTAGCTATGTGACCATTCCTTTGTCAACTCCAATAATATGTCTATGGAATATCAGATGCCAATCTCTGTCGTCAAGATAGTAGTATCACAATGCAGCAAGAACAAGAAACATAGTCTGTAGATACCCGAAACGAACCACTCAACGCCCTAACAACCTAGTCCATGCTTTTGTCATTCCTAATAGTTTGTACAGTAATTCAGAGAACAGCTTCAGCTATAATCAGGATAGACAATATGGGCATCCTTAACCTTCTCAACCACCCGCGCAGGATTCCCCCATGCAACACTGAATGGAGGAATATCTCTGGTAACAACAGAGCCGGCGCCAATAGTACAGCCTTTCCCGATCGTCACACCTGGGTTGATAATCACTCCAGCTGCAATCCAGCAGTCATCTCCAATGGTAACGGGCCGAGTATAGACAATACCATCTCGGCGAGATTGAATCTCTTTGTAGTGCAGGTCAGTGACGATTAGGACATTAGGGCCAATAAATGTCCGGTTACCGATAGTCACGAAGCCGCTGTCTATGATGCGTAGACTATATTACCCACAAATGTCAGTTTCGCTAATTCAAGAAGAGCACGAGGAGACAGACTTGACATTGGCGTAAACCTTGTCTCCAAGGACAATATTACAGCCGTAGCTAAAGTTGAATGGAGGATCAAGGAGGGGTGCTTCACCGACACTCCCGATAATTGTGCGAAGCATTTTCTCTCGCTCTTCACGCATATTCTGCCACAGCTCGTACCTGGAACCGGTCTGGTCTGCCACCACTTGGTCGTCAACGTTATATTTCGCGCAGAATTGACGCACTTCGATCTTTTTGGCTCGTAGCTGGGGACAGCTAGTTTTGTATCTACACACGAACCGTCAGTAACAAGCCATTTTTGAGTTTCTGCATTGGCGGGTGACTTAGGGTTGGCCAACTTACGGAACTCCAGATACCATTTTATTATATTCCTCACTTGTAGGTACACCAGTCCTCGGTATAGACGCAGTATAGCTGTGGCAGGGGCTGCCTTTGGTCCTCCACGGCTTAAATATGAGGCGTGTGTGGTGCGAGTAGTGTGCCACTTCAGCGTCGCATGAGATCATCGACGCCTGCTTTGGTGATGTTCCGACGGCCGTTGTATTTGCATGAGAAGCGCTGCCACTTTTCCGTGAATAGAGACGACGGAACCACATGGCCAATTTGTGTAATGATGATTTACCCATGGCCGTGGTGTACATAGAGATATATCTCTTGATTTTCGAGAAGACTTGGAGTTATTCTGGGTATTTTTGTCTGTACTTTACCTATGATAAATACCGGGGATAAAGAGATGAGGATCCCGGCTGTACTAGATCATTTGTTTTTCTGCTTTCCTGCTTTTTGGTCTGTCTAACCCTTTTCACCCTCAGGCACGCCACTTTACCTACCCTGTAAGGAGCCATCGGGTTTGACGCAGGAGACAAACACGCCTCTCGAATTACGACAGTTCATTGCGGGTTAATTCCGAGTGCGGTGTCGGGTTGTTGGCGATCTTCGCCATTGGCGGGCTTTGGAAAAGATCTCCTCTGTAATAGACATCGGGCAATGAGTCAAATGAATGGGGTCCCACGCGCAGTCACTTCCTTCAGCTGGGCCACATACCATACAGTGAGTTTTGATAATGCGGCACTCAGTACTATTGCAGCCACCGCAACCCTCAAGACAACCCTATTGGAAGTGGGTTACACGATTGCAATTCATTTGTACGGAACGAGATAAGGCTGGACCCGAAGCACGTTTAGCTTACTTCGGCAACTTTCGAAACATTTGAAGCAAAACGCTCGAGCCTCGTTGTCTCAGGGACGGATCGATCATCAGTTTGTTAACGTGCATTAGAGCGGTGATACTTGGGCTGCAAAATTCAGCAGGCGGATGATACAGGGCACGACCATTAGCCTGTTCGGAGTACATAGCAATGAGGGGTTTCCACCAGGCATTGCATACATGAACCAAGCGGAACGAAACTAAAGGAACCACGAAGACATGATTTTGACAGGAGATGGATGGGCTGCGCCGCAGATTACATATCAATTGATGCACATCATCGTGATCCAATCCCGTCCAAAGGCTTTCTTGGAAGTCAAAGGCCGATGTGGTACTAGGCTCATGATTGATGAACGATCTTTGCTCAATCAAGCCTGGTGCATGACGCCTTGCCCAGCGATCCACACCAGTACCGCAGCCGTCTGGGGTTTGGGGAGTTGAGCTTCACGAGTCCCATTGTGGCCCGCTGGCCGTTGCTTAGCTAATGTTGTATTTTAGTTGGTCCAAGTCTAAGGCTATGGCGGTGAAAGAGGCTTGATAGTATTAGCTACCTATTCATACATACGTAGTAGCTTGAATTATGCACATCAACGCTCGTGGTCTATTGACATTGAAAATTGCGCCAATTATAGTCGAAGACCCCAGCCTTGACATTCCTGCAAGCGGTGTGACACCTTGCAGCTGGGACAAAGACTACCCCAAACCCTGGAATCTTGGCAATCTGGCAGACCAACGGGGCTAGTTGTAGCTGCATACTGCGCGAGATCCGTGCTGCATCAGTCATCGGCGAAGGCTGTCGCAGTGCCGCCCAGGGAGGAAAAAAGGAAAGAGAAAAAAGAGCAACACTTTAGCCTCAGTTAGGCAAGGCGCGGTACCGCTACTCAATGGTCAATCAGTCTAATGAGCCTAGTCCGTCCAGGCTTGGAACATGTGCAGCTTTCACATAGATGCAGATCAACACACTCGGGCTAAGATAGATAATAGGCTGGAAGCATCCGTGACATCGAATACCGTCTGTCTGGAAAGCCATACAGCACAATTAAATGGCTGGTTCGAGGGGGTGATAATTGTTGTTCGTATGAGCGAGACTAGGGGCTCGGAAATAGAGATGCGGAATTCAATAGAGTCCGGGGGAAAAAGCAATATAATATCACAACTGTTTCAAAATAGAATTTCCTCCCAAAAGCAGAATTTGTAAGAGGCCAGCCTTGAAAATTGGATCAGTTCCGCTATGACAGCTCCCAAGGCTGTCGCAATCCGCATGGGGAATTATTTCGATTCTTTTTGTTCGTCGGTTCGTTTGTTTTGAATTGCGGCACTGCACCACGGATGGAAGGCGGACGTACGGATAGCATAATTGTAAATGTTGTTATGACATGCCAATGATAATGGTTCACTGAGGGTTGGTGGCACGTAGGTACCTCATGAAGCTGAAGTCTTCGTCTGTTGGCTGAGACGAATCGACTAGTGCTTCCTGGTACCGTTGTGTTAGGCCAGCATCCTCTCCCAGCGCGGAAGCAGAGTCGCTTTCCCCGGAGAGTCCGTCGCTGTCACTGTCGCCAATGGCATCGTCCCCCTGTGGGTCCTCTTCTGCATCGCTCACAGTCTCCGGTGCGGTTTTCCCATGTGATGTTTCGCGAGAGACAGCCATGTCTTTCATTAGCTTACCCAACTCGACCTCTCTCCTCTGGGATGCCTCCTCAGCTCGCGCTTGTTTCTTACGCTCGAGCTCTGGTCGATAGTCTCGTTCAAACTCCTGGCGCTTCTCTTCCACGGCCTGGAAGAATTCACCAATGCCGTCTCCTGTCATAGAGCTCACCCCCACCACGCTCAGATGGCGGTAGAACTCTTCCAGCATTAAACTCATACTGTTGAGCAACGAACCCATGTACCCACTGCCCGCGCCAAATCCCCCGGCACCACCTTCTCCTCCAAAGGCCCCCGCATCTTCCTCCTGCCGCAGAGCATTCTGGAAAGCATCAAAATCTGACATCCATTCCTTCGCGAATTCTGCATCCTGAACGTCGGTCTTGTTAAACACTAATATCATTGGCAGCTTCGTCTTGTACAGGATACTGCAGGCATAGAGCATGTTGCTCATGAACGTGCTTGTGGAACTAGTACGAGGTGTGTCGATTACATACGCAATCACTGTAGGGAAAGAAGACGCCAGTGTCTCCAGAAAGATACTTCCCGACGCGCTCCACACAAACACTTCGATCTGACCAGGGGTATCGACCAGGATATGCTTAATCGGTCGCTCACTAGAGTTGGCTAGGTCGGTCGGTGCCGTGCGTTTCTCCAATAGAGAGATGATCTGGTCGATTTTGGTGGCAAATAAATTAAGCGAAGTCAAGATACCACCGTTCGGCCCTAGATTGTACTGTTTCATCACTTCCTTGTAGTTGATCGAATCACGAATGTCGATATTGCTCTCGAACGGAACCGAATGCACCGCAGGATCGAGATTCAGGACATATGGCGTACTTTTTTCAGAATGCAGGTATGAGTTGATTCGCTGCATAAAAGTGGTCTTCCCAGAGCCTAGAACAGAATATCCGTTAGCCCGTCGGCGTTGGCTGGAATAGTTTTTAACCTCGCTCATTGCGCATCCCTGCCTTGCACATCTAGACGGAAGAAGACGGGAAACGTATAGAAGGTAGCTTCTTTCGAAATAAAACAAGTCTCTCACCTGCCATGCCAACACACACGACTGCTACGGGCGAAGCGGCATCGCCTGTAGCCGTGGCCGCAGCCATAACTTGCGTAGGATGTCTCTGCCTGCTGTTGATAGCGGTTGAAGGCAAATGAGGATTGTCGTAGTAGCTAAATAGCGTATATTAGGCCTCCTAGGGACGCAGGACGCAGGATGCAGTATGCAGGATGGAAATAATAGTAATATTGTTTGAAGCTGCGATGATTTTTTTGATTTGGCGGGGCGAAAGTCGGCTGGGTAGGTGCAGGTGGGGCTTGCCGCAACGTCATTCTGGCTAGCCTCGTCGATTTTGCTCTAGCTCTCGACAACTCTCCCTTACAACTATCTCCCATTATCGATAACTGTAGATGAGCGCATTACAATTGCCTCGCTGGCTGATTTTACACCCAGCACAATATGACCCTGGAAGACTTTGAGAAGTCGCTCGCCGAAAGTCGCTCGCAGAGACATTCCGAGAGCCACACGGACAAGGATCGTTCTCGACACCATCGCCATCGTCACCATCACCACCATCATTCCTCCTCCGTGTCTCGAGAAAGGCGCCATGACCGTGACAGGCACCGTGAAGACTCCAACGGACATAGGCATAAGAGGTCGCGGCGGGATGACAATGGCGAGGAACGAGAGAGCATTCACAAGAGAAGGCATCGACAGGACAGCATTCATGATCGTGACTTGCCCAATATTGATGCCGATGACACTTCCACGAAAAATATTGAATCGAGTTTAAAACGAGACTCCTGGATGGAAGCGCCTTCTTCGCTCGACGTCGATTACGTCCAGAGACCGAGTAAGCGTCCTGAGGCAGACCCAGAACCAAAAATGCTAAAAGCCGATTTCGATCTCAAAATACACAAAAAGGAACTTAATGAACATCTCAGGGACCTGAGGGATGGAAAAGTCACCGAGCAAGTAGAAACTGAGCCAGCTCAACATGAAGTCGATTATACATTCGGCGACGCTGGTTCTCAGTGGAGAATGACAAAGTTGAGAGCTGTTTACAGGGAGGCTGAAGAGTCGTCAAGGAAAGTGGAAGAGGTTGCCATTGAAAGAT
The DNA here is from genome assembly GCF_021365285.1 of Talaromyces proteolyticus. Classification (NCBI taxonomy): domain Eukaryota; kingdom Fungi; phylum Ascomycota; class Eurotiomycetes; order Eurotiales; family Trichocomaceae; genus Talaromyces; species Talaromyces proteolyticus. The sequence goes on along the minus strand of NW_025764282.1, from coordinate 1,387,942 downwards.
TTGGAGATCTACGCTCTTTCGACGATGCGCGGGAGGAAGAAATCGAGATGGACCGCAGAGAGAGATATGGAGAATCATACGTCGGGAAAATAAAGCCGAGCGGAGAGCTTTTCCAGGAAAGAAAGCTCGACCAGGGTGTTCACAGAAGCCTTGAGCCACAGAAATACCAACTCGCCGAATCTGGCTCTCAGGAACAAGGGAAGTCGCTAGATACAGTGCATCCTACCGGGGCAACGCAGCATCTCGATGCTACCGCCCTCAACCGTCTTCGCGCTAAGATGATGAAAGCAAAACTGAAAGGATCCTCTGAAGCCGCAGAACTCGAAGAGCAATATAACACTGCTGCTGCATTGATGGCGAATCGTAAAGAAGGCGATGTCGTGGTGTTGGGCGTGATGGAAAACCGGATGCTAGCTGGTGGCTCAAGAGCAGAAGTAAAGCCTGTCGACAATCGTAGAGGTCGCGAACGGGGTCAGGTACAAGAGAACAATGATATGTCGATTGAGGACATGGTAAGAGAGGAGCGACGGAATCGTGGTCAAGCCGGCGGTGAAGCTCTTCGTTTTGCTGAAAGAATCGCCAAAGATGCCAAGTTTGATGTGAGTCTTTATCATATTGCCCAGGCTCAAACACTAACTCCTCTAGAACGATTTGGAATACATGGATGAGAACGCATCCAAGCTTGCTAAACGAGTCCAGAAATCTGAGCTCAATTTGAAAAACACTGCGATCAATGAATTTCAGAAGATGAACAGAATCTTGGATAACTGCCCATTGTGCCACCACGAAGACACCAATACTCCCCCGGTGGCGCCTGTTGTCTCTTTAGCCACACGAACGTATTTGACCTTACCCACGGAGCCCGAACTCAGCGAAGGAAGCGCCACTATCGTCCCAATCCAACACCGCACCAACTTGTTGGAATGTGATGATGACGAATGGGAGGAAATCCGCAATTTCATGAAGAGCCTGACTCGAATGTATCACGACCAAGGCCGAGACGTGATATTCTACGAAAATGCAGCACAGCCGGATCGCAAGCGACATGCAGCTCTAGAAGTTGTCCCACTTCCTTACAGCCTAGGTGAAACATCTCCGGCATTTTTCAGGGAAGCTATATTAGCCGCAGATGCAGAATGGACCCAGCACAGGAAACTGATTGATACTCTTGCCAAGTCTAAGCAAGGATTAGGTAAACTGGCTTTTCGCCGCACTCTAGTCAAGGAAATGCCCTATTTCCACGTTTGGTTTGAACTAGACGGTGGAATGGGCCATGTTGTTGAGGATACTCATCGATGGCCACGCGGGGATCTGTTTGCCAGGGAGACATTGGGCGGCATGCTGGATCTTGCGCCAGATATCATCAAACGGCAGGGCAAATGGAGCAGGAGTGGTGACCGTCGAGTAGAGCCGTTTAGAAAAAGATGGCGCAAATTCGACTGGACTCGTATACTCACTGAAGGGTAATTCATCAGCTCCGCTCTCTATGATTTACACAAAACTACACCGACTCTACCTGTAGTGGTAGGCGGAGAGTTGACGAAAACATGTACAAATACATCTAGTGTAATATGCGCATGGAATTTGCCGTCATACAACCTACAAACTCTTGAGATGGATATCAAGTAGATAATTAGAGTATAAATAATTATCGCGCCAATAGAGACAGCCCCTCTATCTCGGAGAGTTGTCCGTGGTCCCCGCCGAGCCCGCAACTCCTCCGCCTTATCATTTTAAATATTGACTAATATCTGCCTGTATCTTCTCTTCCTGCGAGGGGTTTCCTACCGTGCAATATAAAGGAGAAAGGCCCGGTTTTTTCAGGAATTTCTTTCTCTCGTGCAGTTGTAGAATATCATCATTTCGCGACGTTTCACTATCGTGGCAAGTGGCGGCACTTCATAGATCAAAGTAAGTACCGGTACCCTTTTCAGCCCATGTCATTGTTTCATTGTTTACCTCTATAATTCGCTGGGGTTAGCATTCTAGAAGAGGAGAAGTATTTCCCTGCCAATAGCTAATTCAAATCAAGCACAAAATGACGCGGCCAAAAGCCCTCTTACTAGGCAAAATCGACCAGTACGTCTGTCCCTCACAAACCAGTCTTCACCAACCTCCTACTTACCTCCCCCCTACAGCGCCACAAAGACCTGGGCGTCTCTCACCGACATCGCGGACCTCGTCACCACGCATGCAACCAACCGGCGCGAATTCATCCAGGAATGCAAAGACGGTAAACTCGACGGCGTCGTCGTCGCATACCGCACCTTCGGGTCATTCGAGATCACCGGCCAATTCGACGCAGAGCTGGTATCTGCGTTGCCGAAATCTATGCTATTTCTCGCACACTGCGGTAATCCCACCTCCCCCTCTCCATTCCGTATTCCACGGTAATACTGTCATACTGATAAGGAACAGGCGCAGGGTATGACCAAGTCGATGTGCACGCGTGCACGCAACGCAATCCACCGCTGCTCGTCTCCAACGTGCCGACAGCCGTCGACGACGCAACCGCCGACGTGAACATGTTCCTGATCCTCGGCGCACTGCGGAACTTCAATGCCGGCATGCACGCGCTCCGCGCGGGCCAGTTTCGCGGTCAACCCGCTCCACGACTCGGTCATGACCCCGAGGGCAAGGTGCTAGGCATCCTCGGTATGGGCGGAATCGGGCGCAACTTGAAGCGCAAGGCAGAGGCGTTTGGAATGAAAGTCGTGTATCACAATCGTCGCAAACTCAGCGAGGCGATGGCGGCGGGCGCAGAGTATGTCGGGTTTGAGGAGTTGTTGGCGCGGAGTGATGTGATTAGTTTGAATTTGCCGCTTAACGTATGAGCCAGACGCCGGGTTTGATAGTGATATGCTGACTGTTGATGTAGCCTCATACGCGCCATATCATTGGTGCAGCCGAATTCGCAAAGATGAAAGACGGGGTGGTTATTGTTAATACAGCGCGAGGCGCAGTTATGGACGAAGCCGCGCTCGTGGAGGCGCTGGATAGTGGGAAAGTGTACTCAGCCGGGCTGGATGTTTTTGAAGAAGAGCCAAAAGTGCATCCGGGGCTTGTGCGGAATCCGAATGTTTTACTTGTACCTCATATGGGGACGTGGACTGTCGAGGTAGGCTATACATCCTGTTTTCTACAAGAGACAAACTAATCGTGATGAATGGACTAGACGCAAACAGCAATGGAAGAATGGGCGATTGCTAATGTTCGACAGGCTCTGGAAAGAGGAACACTCAAGAGTATTGTGCCAGAGCAAGCAGATTTGTAGGACAAAGAATAACTGGGTAAGTAGATATATTTAGATGGCCAAATCATAGACTACTTTCAAAATAATCATTGATCTTCACTTTTGCATATAACCTCTATTTATAGTATACAATATTGCACACATTCTCTGTACAGAAAGAGAAAGAGAAAGAGAAAAAGATTCTATTCACATAGCTGAAATGCATACTGCACAATTAACGCTGAAAGTCGATTACCGTCTTTTAAGAATCAGATTCTTTGAGCCCATACAGTCGTGATAGTGTCAAAAGAGGGTATCTCAGATAGAATCAAATTTGATTCAACACGTGAAACGCAAACATATCAGGCACACGAATAGCGGTATATAACGACCAAGCCGAACGCCACCATGGCACAGACTCAAAGCGTCGTGCCGGCATAAGAATGTCACATTTTGTAGAACCCAACGCCGAATGCTAAGATCATCATAATTGAAAATAATATATTAGTAAGCTCACACATGTGGAAGCAATATATTCTTCAACTCCCATAACCTGTGGACCATACCACAGAGGCGTTTGACAACTTGGGTTGTGCCTTTTTCTTTCGACTCCTCTTCAATAAACCGCTGCGCGACGAGAAGCTTTGTATTGGAATTTCGTTCGTCACTAGACCCTTCTGGTTTATTTCGAGGATAATCTGATAGCCGTTGACCAAGGTGCCGCCCTATGGCAATCGAGTACACCACATCTCGATTCTCAATCTGATCAAGAAGTGCACGGCAGCGAGTTAATGTATCATCGATTTCTACCGCTGATGACGCTTCAATATCATGAAGCGTGAGGAAATGACCGATGCAATTCCAGAAATTCAGAGACCGCCGCCGCAACTGGTCCTGCAAAGAGTTAGGATTCGGTGGCGGTTCGCGGTTAAGGTCTTCATGTAATGGATTGTCTTTAAGATAGTCGTCGGTTATCAAGGCTTCTAGCACATCAAATCGGTTTGCGGTAGTCAACAGGTCGTATTCCTGCATCGGTTCATGGTTGCCATTGCGCACCAAATGACGGGCTGAGCGACATATTGACATTGTATCCCAGACGACGGACGCCTCGAAACTTTCAACTCGGCCTCGAACAGCGGGCTCGGAAATCTTGGGGTCGCTGAAGGCATCAATGAGTGCGGAATATTGAGCCATTAGCTGGGCATTGGTCAATAGCTGAGACAAGCCTTTGTCTCGAAACCATCTGGTTTCTAAAAACCGATCGATAGCCGGCGCGTATGTGTGAAGATAAACAGTCTGTATCTGGTCCAGACGAGCTTGTTGAATAGGAACAATAGGGTATGGAGGAGGTGGCGCAATGCCTTGGAGTGCTAAGAGATCCTGTATTTTTACTTTCTCTAAGAAGCGACTCATGATTAGCCCATGACATTTAAGATCGTTTTAGACAGAATTACCTTGTTTACCAACTTGTCCCGAACCCGGGACTAGTGATGGCGTGGTCATGACAGAAGGAGTTCCAACGGGTTGAGAAATAGACCCATCAATGGTATCCTGGACACTTGCCAGCGCTGACATCGTATCACTTTCAGCTATCGAAGGCTCAACAGCGCTGGGGTGGTTGCTTGGCTGGTCGAAGGACTTCACGGACGAGTCCGACTGGACGGAGGGTGCAAAAGGCTGCGAGCCGGCCGGAACGTAGCCGGGAGGCGCAGAGGGATAGAGGTTCGGCGATTCTTGCGGGTTGAGCACCAGCGAAGGCTGCGAATTTCCCGCCGGTCGGATCTCAGAAGGCGTTGATTGTTGTCGAAAAACAGGGTCGTACCCCAAGCAGTCGCGCTTGCTTTTGACACAATTTCGGCAGACCGGATGACCTTCGTCGCACTTTTGGTATTACCAATTACGTGTCAGCATAATTGCAGAACAAAGGGACATCAGAAAAAGAAAATGCGAGAGGACAGAACGGGGTGGCAGGAAAGGGCGAATAGTAGGAGTGACGTCTGGCGGGGTTCTATCAAAGTGGGATGCAGACGCGAGCGAGCTAGGGCGAGCCAGTAGAAGCAAGATACGGCAACGCCTAAGCGACTGCAAAACCACCGCCATGCCGCCCTGCAACCTCGCGTTCCACTACCACCAGGGCGTGCAAATCGGTCTTACCTTTATTCTGCGTTTGCGGCATGTCAAACAGCCTGTTTTTGTTCGTCTCTTGACTTCCCGTTGGTGCGCCCGCGATCGCGGGTTGCCGGGGAGCTGGTAGCTCATCTGTCCGCCCTGCATGCCGAGCTGTGCCATTGACGGTGAATAAGCCGGGTTATATTGTCCCATCGAATGCATAGGCGGGCTTGCTTGTGCGTGCATCGATTGCGAATTGCCGGCAGAGGCATCGAGCGGTGGCTGGTAAGGAGCCATTGACGGGGGAAGAGTAGACATTGGCGGTGATGACAATGCTGCCGGTGGAAATGCTGGATCAGGAGCATTGCTCAATGGCATACCGGGCGCAGTAGCTGTGTTTGTAGTGGAAAAAGCAGGATCTGGCATCGGTGCTGGTGCTGGTGCTGGTGCTGGGACAGGCGTGGGAACTGGTGTCGTAGCTGTTGTGGTTGTTGTCGCAGTCGTACTCTCTATTGTTGGAGGAGCCGGATCTGCTTCAGGTGTAATATTCGCGGCCATGGAGGTTTCTGTATCCTCCGACGATATTGGAGGGAGAGGAGGGGGCTCATTGATAGGAGCTGCATCTGGCTGAGAATCTGACATGGCGTCGCGCACTCCTTCTGGAGTCACTCAGCGCCTTCCAGCAGCTGGTTGTGTGTTTCGCAGTTGTAAAGAAAGGATACGTATATTATTCTGTCATGCGCCTTGTGAGTTAGCAATACTTTTGCTGTAAAGTGTTTCGACGAAAGTAGATGTGCCTAGGAAACAGGAAGCCCAAACGGCAAACAGTAGACATAAAATCAGAACTAACAAACGCAGAAGGCTATTAGGAACTGAGACAGCAGACTCTGCGGCTGACAATTCGAGGCTGGCGATGGTTCTCATAGCAGCGCTCTTCATGTTGAAGAACGGATGCATTGAAACGCGCGCATCGATGCAAAGTCGAATAGAGCTGCCCCAACATCCAGCCGAACATTTCCAGCATTTTGCATGGCATAAAAACAAAGCAGCCGCAGAGATGAAGTTTGAAAGCGGTGCTAAAACCTGATCAAGTCTGCTTACCTGCAAGGTCGGTTTAGCACGACTGCGGGCACCAGAGGCAATCCGTAATCGTGCCTGGTAGAGCAGCGGATAAGGCTATCGAACGGTGTCCAGAAGACGGTCAAATGGCGGCATATGCGGGATTATCAGACGAATGGCGCTATAGTCGAAGGGGCTGGCGGTGGTGTATAGAGCTGGGGGGGCATTGAAGAGGTTCAAGATCTTTTGGTCGGGAGAGCCGCAGTCGGCAGCTTAGAAGTAGCGCCCAATGCCAGGCCAGCAATGCGGAGATCGAGAGCGCGTATAGAAGACCGCTGCTGGAGCGATGCGATGGCGATGATAGAGCGAGAGAAAATAGCAATTTGTTTAGAGATAAAAGATTAAATGCAGTATAGAAAGTGTCTTGCCAATTGGATTGGATAATGCTGCTTCGCTGCAATCGTGAAGTCCGTGCACTGCGTCCTTTGGCCAACCAGATGCGCCACTACTTGGATTACGTTACGCTGAATCCAAGTATTTAACTAGTATCTACTGCGATTTATAATAACTGATATCAATTAAATATGTCATGTTTTAAAGGGTATTAATTTATTGTCTATCTCTTTGCAGCCTTGTTCTTTCGTTTTTTAAAGACAACCGCTGGCGCTGTCTCTTGAGGCTCGCCCTCTGCTGGCTGCACTTGAGACGCTTCTTGTGAATCGGTTTCCTCCTTGGCTGGCTCTGCTGATTCAGGCTCGACCTTTGTCCATGCGGTCTTCTCTTCGGGGTTATCTTGGACATCTTCTAGTTTTGATTTCGTGTCTGATTCTGCGTCGTTATCACGTTTCTTCACCTTTGTTTTTGAGAGAAGTGCGTCTAAGTCGTCGTTCTCGTCAGTGGCTCCAGGATAATCTCGCGTCGCGGCACCCCAGCCCTTTCGTATATTTTTATTCTCAATATGAGCCTCTTCATCTTCCTCCTCCTCTCCCTCATGCTTCCTCTTCCTCACGCCAACACTGAGCCGCCGAGTTTCACCATCTTCCTCGTTCTCGACCGGCGTAATCCTTCGCTCTGAAACCGTTTTCCATTGCCCCGCAATCGCCATATCTCGTTGATACTCTTCCGGAACAGCAACACCCATTTCTGCCAGTTGCGCCATCTGCTTCTTTCGGTCTTCGGCTGTTGCTTGCCGCGGCGCATGCGACGATGCCAGCGGTCGAGTCTGCGCCGCATCGGTTCTAGGCGCGGCGGGTTTGCCCGATACCAAGTTTCGCAGTCTCTCGACTTCGTTTTTGGTCCGTTGGCTCTCTCTTTCCTCGCGCTCTTTGCTGCGATGGATGTCCCTGAGGAAGCGTTTTAAGTTTCCTTGGTGTTTTCCCGTCGCTTCATGCTGGGCTTTCTCGAAGGCGGTGTCGCGGACGTAAATTTGGCATTGCTTGCACCAATATTTAGGCTGGAGAAGAGTTAGCAGGTAACATTAAATAATTAAAATCCGAAAATACCGTAGATTTCCAGTATTCGGCCATGGTGGTGAACTGCCTGATATGTTGTTGGACTAAGTCATTGGAACAAGTTGAGGTTAGACTGGTCAGTAGTGGCGGCGAAGCGTGTGATCGGAGCTAGCCCGAAGCGTGCTGGTGCCTTGAACTTTATCTACATTAAGCAATAAGCACTCATTCTATGTGCTTCCCCTTGCAACTCATGTTTGTATTCATTCGTCATGCTGTATTGAAGGTGATGGTAAGATAGCAGCTAGAACGGTTCAATACGCACTCTGACCTCGCGCGTATTCTCGTCAAACCAGAATCCGACCTGCCTGGTCGAGTCAATGAGCTCGACTTCTCTCCTGACAAACCTGCTGCCATCCGGGTTTGTAACAGTAGGCTTCGAGCTGACTTGATTGCCCTGATTCTTGGGATCCTGCGAGCCGTTGTTTTCATTTTCTTCGTCTTCGCTATCCCACTCCTCACCGCCAACGTTGAATTCCTCGACAGGGTCCCACTCATCCGTCTCCCAGATGAGACGGAATCGCAATGGTGCAAGAGAAAACAGGCGAGCTACAATGTTTTTGATTTTGTAGATATCAAATGTTCTTGGAATGGGGTATGTTTTTTCTTGCTCTTTGCCAGGATCGGGAGTGTTCTCTGGGGCTGATGGCGACGGTTGGTAGAACTTGAAGTTAACGAGTCGAGCGGCAACCGATCCTGGCTTTATGCTTTTTCCTTGAAATGTATCTGTATGTCGTTTGACAGTGGGATCGCCATATATCTCGCATAATCTAGAATATCTAGGATGTGTAGCTAGGATCCGTTTCTCTTCTGAAGCCGGGAATGCAGACAATTCTTTCCCGATCAATGAGAGATAGTACAAATCGCCATTGGTCCGTTCCTGCTCAGATATCTTGCTGTAGTTGAGAAACTTGAGGTTCTCTAACCGGGATAACGTTAGCATGAAGGCTTCATCCGCAGTCATGGGCTTTTCAGCCAATCCTGTAATGTTTGCAGGTGCAACAGGTTTGTCGTACAAGGGGTTTCCTGAAATCCGTAATGATTCAAGGCCAGGAAAAAATTTGGACAGGGCATCCACGAAGGGCCAGGAATCGATGCGGTTGCGAGAAACATCTAGGAACTTCAAGGTCTTCGAGAACTGAAAGGGATTGGTATCCTTGCTAGTGCCAGGTTGAGATATCCCGGTTGTGTCTATGCTATTCCCGCGAAGTGAGAGTCTCTCGAGATTCGGAAGTCTAGTTAGGAGCTCTAGGGAGGCGAGCGTAGTTATTTCGTTGTCCTCGAGAGTCAAATTACGCAAATTCATTGGCAGAGGGGACGAAATCGTTGATATGTGATTTAGGGAGGCAGTGAGAGATGCGAGGTCCGGAAATTGCATTGTCAATAACGACACCTAACATTAATCAGCACTCATCATATCGAATTTTAATAAAAAAATCATACCTCCTCCCAGGACATCAACGTTTGATCTAAATGTAACTGAGACACTCTCTCGAATATAAGGCCGGACTGGACATTTTCGAATCGATTACCACTTTTCACATCAGCCAAAGTCTGGCATACAACACTTGAGCAACGTACTTGAGTTTCAATATCCTTAATCGTTTTAGTTGTTCACAAATATCCCGCAACTCCTGCCAGCGATGAAGCAAGTTCCGGCTGAGATCCAACTCCGTAATCTTCGGACACGTCCGTCGAATTTCGCCTAATTCTTCAAAATATTGACTTTTATCCTCGTATTGTGCCAACACACCCGCAATGCATTGGCCGTCCAAGACAATAATCTTGAGCTCTTGGAGTTCGGAAAGTTGCTTCCTAATCTTCTCAAAGCCAACCTCTTCTACAACCTTGCCATTAAACTCAATCAGCTCGTTCATCTGAACGTCATCACGACCTGCAGCTTTCCTTTTTGCGAGCTCCTCTTCAAATTCTGAAGCATACTTCTGCCGCAGCGCTTCTAGAAAACCCTGAGGCTGATCTGCTGGCCGCGAAGGCCGTACAAAGGAGGCCGCAGTCTGCTGTTTACTCAAACCTAGATCATGCTAGTAAGTCATAATAAAGAGCCCAAAACGTGGAGAGAGAACTACATGTGAAATATCGCTTTCCCTTATGCTCCCCTGAATGTTTCCCCCGCATAGGGTCGTCCCATTCGACACCAAGCCAGTCGCCTTCGGTGCCTTCGACCGGCCCAACATATCTGACGGTGCATAGCGCAGTTTGAAAGGACAGCCGCTGGCCTATCGTAAGTTTATTCCTCATTTCACACCTTACTGCCTGTTTACAGCGTGTTTTTGAGATAAACGGCAGTTGATGTTCAGGCTCCGACCAATCACATACGACGGTACCTAAAGGCACCGCATTCTGCCGCCTCTTGCCGCCCAGACCTGCTTCCAAAACTTCCACGATCTATCATTCTTGAATCGCCGTAGCACTCAAATTCCAACCTTCAGCAAGCCATAACGCAACCATGGATTACCAGGTAAGAACAACTTTCAAACTAGAGTTATCATTTCTTTGTCTAATTCATTTGCAGAATCGCGCTGGCTCCAAGTTCGGTGGCGGTGGTGTCGCCTCGCAATCCGCCTCCAACGCAGATCGGCGAGAACGTCTTCGCAAGCTCGCGCTGGAGACGATCGATCTCGATAAGGACCCTTACTTTTTCAAAAACCACGTTGGCAGTTTCGAGTGCCGGTTATGCTTGACAGTTCACCAGAACGACGGCTCATACCTCGCTCATACGCAAGGCCGCAAGCACCAAACCAACCTTGCACGCCGCGCGGCGAAGGAACAGAAAGAAGGCAAAGCTCAGGATGGAGTCGTGCCGGGCGCGATGGGTGTGCAGGTCAAGAAAAATATGGTGAAGATCGGACGACCCGGTTACAAGATCACAAAGACGAGGGATCCCCTGACCAGACAACTCGGGCTGCTGTTTCAATTACAATACCAAGAAATCACGCCGGGAGTAGTGCCGCGTGTGCGATTCATGTCGGCGTTTGAGCAGAAGATCGATGAGCCGGATAAGAATTTTCAGTATCTCTTGGTCGCAGCCGAGCCATATCAGACGTGTGGGTTCAAGCTGCAGGCGCGTGATATTGATCGTCGCGAGGGGAGATATTGGACGTGGTTTGATGAGGATAGCAAGGAGTTTTGGGTTCAGATAATGTTCAAGACGGAACGTGAAGAGAGATATAGTGGTGTTCCTGGTTTAGCTCCTCGACCATAAGCTACCGTTCACATGGACATGTTATTTTCTTTTATAATGGCGTTTGGGCGGAAGAATAAACATTTGCTACGGCTATTGATGGCGATGTAATTATTTGGAGTTCGATATTGAGATGGTTCTAGGTTTATAATGCTACAGAAATCCACATTTTGTTCAATATTGTATTCAACTACATGTCAACACTATTTATGGCTGATCATGATAATAAACAAATGCAAGTATGATTTAGCAATGCTGACCCACAGCATATCTCACAGCCGTCAACAACATATGAACGTGGATTCACAGAATATGAATTGTAAATTTGAACAGCCAAGGTCAGGTGCAATGTACCCGTAAACTTAATTCAAACTCTCAAAGAGTATGTATGTTTGAAAAGGCGAGAAATGGATTGAAAACGGCCGACACATTCATAGCCCTTTTCTCAGCGTGAAAGCTAATTGGCCTGGAATGCGTTAAATGCTTTGTATGTGTAGCCGATGAACGGAAGGCTCATTTCTGCTTCTTGTTCTTCGGGCAATGCGCGGGCTTGCGCTCGGTGTGCAGCACTTGTGTCTTCCTGAGGAATCTCATCAATAGGGAAATACGAGACGTCCACATTGGAACTGAGTCTGGGTTCAAACGGTGCTCGGATCTTGCGCAACTGGTCCCAAACCACTCCACGGAAGAACGGATGGTTCTTGATCTGTGTAGCACCGCCGTGTTGTCCACCTTCGTTACCAACGCGATGTTCAGGGTCACAGAGGAAGCTAAATTCCAAAGTCAGCTTTATGGGTGGTAGATTTAATTAGTAACACTTACCTTCGGATAAGTCCCTCGGACTCTCTTGACAGCAGCAACTCGTCAGGGAAGTACAGACATTCCCGCCAGTTCACAATCTTTCGATAAGTATCGGTCGTGTCCTCGGCGCAAAAGGGGGGCCATCCCACGAGACATTCGAACATGATCGCTCCTACTGACCACCAGTCACACAAATAAGTATAACCTTGGCCATTGAAGATTTCAGGCGCAATATAATCCGGCGTTCCAACCGTCGAATAGGCCATCGCACGACGGGATTTTCGCCAAGTGTTAATCTGTCCGCGGTTTGACACAGTCAAGTTGATGGCGTCCGAGAAGAACCCTGAGTTACGATTCTTGTCTTTCGACGTCGAGTTTTTGAGAAGGTTTTGATAGTATGCATTATCGTGTTGTTGCTTTCCTCCAGTCGACAAACCGAAATCTGTCAATTTGATATGGCCACCACGGTCCAGTAGTATGTTATCAGGCTTGATGTCACTGGATAGCCAGTCAGCGAACACTTTCAACATCTTCCAAGGTTTTAACTCACCGGTGAAGGAAACCTAGTTTGTGTACAGCCTCAATTGCCATAACGAGCTCAGCCATGTAAAACCGTGTAATGTCCTCCGAGAATATTTCATATTTAATGAGCATAGTCATAAGATCGCCACCCGGTAAGAACTCCATCAGCAGATATAGATAAGCATTGTCCTGGAAAGAGGCGTGCAGCTTCACGAGCCAAGGGTTATCCTTGGAATCTGCCAGAATATCACGTTCTGCTCTGACGTGGGCAAGCTGGTCTTTCTTGAACATTTCTGTCTTAATCAATGACTTGAGTGCGTAGATCTTGCCGTCGCTCTTGCGCTGCACCAGCTTGACTTCACCAAAAGCACCCTTGCCGATGATCTTAATTGTCTGGAAATTGGAAGGAGTCTCTCTAGTGCGAAGGAATCTAAGGAAATTTGCTTCCTTCTTTGCCAAAGCTTCAACTTCGCCGCGCTTCTTCGACTCTGGCAAGCTGTTGCTCTGTATCAACTTATCTAGATTGACAGACCTAATGTAAACAATATTAGATCGGCTTTCCTCTTAAGTTGGTCAAGATAGGAACGGTCTTACCGCATGTTCCGCTCGCGAGCCCGCTCGATATTCTCTTGGAAGAACACATTGGTCAATTCCTTGGCAGCCTTTCCCCGTTTGTGAACATTCTCAGAGTACCGCTCGGGAAATCGCTGGAGTTCCTCTTCCTCACCCGGAGGCTTCGAGTTGCGGTTTGCCATAGACGGGGCAAGATGTCCGCCCTGTTGTTGTTGTGGCCCAGCCGAGCCCGCTGTGCGAGGCCGTTGACCAGGAGAAGCAGACCGCGGAGCAAGGCCTGGTCTCGGGGGTGCACTCAGATCCTGGTTTGAGAACTGCTGGATCAAGCCATTGGTGCTATCGTTAGGACTATAAGGCGGGCGAGCTCCATAGGCGGCGGGCTGGGGCGATTGTAAACTGTGTTGTTGTGCATATTGTTGCTGTTGAACGGGATAATGGCCCTGCTGCGGATAGGCATTTCCTACAAAATAGCCCTGTCCATACGCATTGTTCTGTGCCCCATGAGGATCCATGTAGTCCTGGCCCTGATAAATTGGCTGCGGAAATGTGGAGGGTGTTGTGGGGTAGACACGGTTATTGGCAGCATTGTAGTTCCTGTCATTGAAGCCAAAGTTCAAGTGCAGGCGATTGTTGTTCGGGTCCATGATGAGCACGCTGATACGGGGCCTCCTCTAAGCGACTGCCAGTGGATTGTCAGAAAGGAGGTTGACGGAAGGGAGAACGAGCGAAGGGGTTAAGTCGTACAGTGCAGAATCAGGAGGCAAGGTGGGATGGATGGCTTCAAGGTGAAACAGCACGTTGATCCTAGCGCTGGCGAAGAGACCGTGCCACACAAATTGACTTGAGCAAGGGACAGCAGGCCGAGGAGAGCTGGATCAACAAGAGAGTGAAGACAAAATCTGCAGCTGTCCTCGTCGAGGAAGAAGACGACAACGACGATGACTGGCAGTGAGCACACCGACCAAAGGGGGGCAGGAGACCAACGGGAGCGACAGTTGAGTTGTTCGGGGCTAACTTAGGGGACTTCGCGGCCAGTGGGATGCCGCAGGGTGGGGAGCCTCAAACTTCAGCACGTCGCTGTGTGCACAATGAATATTCTTCTTTATTATGGTTATTGTATTTCTACTATGTATTTACTATGTATTTACTGTATTTACTATCTCGAAGATTTCTTTGAACATCTACTATCGCTATCTCTTTATGGCTAGTAAGCAGGGTTATGCTATAGTCCAGCCATTCACCCATTCATAGTGAGTACTTGCGCCACGCTTTGTAATTGCACATCCAGCATATTAGCAGCTGTGTCACTATCAATGGCTTCTCATCTGTCAGTCTGCTCAGAAATAGCTTCTGGAATATGGTCTTGATCCTTATTGTTGTGCATATTAAGACTCATTGAGTGTGCCCTACCTCGACCAATAAGACGCTGCTTACATAACGCCGGAAGGCGGATCGACCGCATAGAACTTTTTTGAGGAACGCATGAACATCATCGCATCACGGAGCAACACCGTGCATATCCTGCTCTACCGCCAGCCCAAGTAAGCCTGTCGGTCGCCTGGGTTAGTGTCGCGGTTGCATGCAACCATGGCTGAAACATCGTCTTCATCCAACGCGGCGAAAAGCGGCCAGAATGCTGCACAGAAGCCCCCAGCCAGGCCGCAGAACCCTGTTTTCAAGATGATGGGTACGCAACATGTCAAACGGATCGCAACGTAGCGACTAACGAGAACAGGACTTCCTAATTTCACCTTCAGACTCCCCTCTCGGAATTGGATGATATTCCTCTCCATCACCGGCTCCTTCACTGCCGCCTATATGTACGACCGTCGGCAAAAAAAACGTGCACAACAGAAATGGTCTGACATGGTCGCCCATCTCTCCAAAGAGCTGCTGCCTTTGGAGCAAAATCGGAGACGGCTCACTATCTTCTTATCTGCTCCTCCGGGAGACGGGCTTCGGCCTGCGCGGGAGTACTTCATCGAATACGTCAAGCCTGTTCTCGTATCCGCCGCCCTAGACTACGAAGTGATTGAGGGTAGAAAAGAGGGCGATGTTCGCGCAGGCTTGGCAGAAAAGATTCGTAGACAAAGACGACAAGCTGGCGAACGCACCTCCACGGTAGAGGAGCCAAGCAAGGAATCTGCGATTGCTGAGGTTCGGCAGAGAATGGGCGTTACTGAGGAACCCGGGCCGAGGGGAGACATTGTTATTGGACGCCATACGTGGAAGGAATACATTCGAGGCCTCCACGAAGGCTGGCTAGGTCCTATGGATCCTCCACCTCCAGCATCGTCCCCGCCATCCCAGCCAGAAGTTACGGACACAGTCGTCGACACTGTAGCTCAGTCATCACCCGACAGCCCTACAGTCCAAAGCCTAGATGCAGTTATTTCGCCAGAATCGGAGGAAACGAGCCCTGGCGAATCCAACGAAGACAAGAAGAAAGAGGAAGAAAAAAAGAAGGAAGAAGAAGAGAAGAAACCCAAACGACCGACCCCAGCATATATCTCGGCTACACAATATTCAACGCAAAACATTGCTTCCACTACCCCTGCTATCTTTGAAGCATCTGCACCTATACAATTTCCGCACTTGCTCGGATTTTTAAACACACCAGTTCGTATTTATCGCTTTTTGACAAAACGCTATCTGGCGGATGCAGTAGGTAGAGAAGTAGCGGCTGCTGTTCTCGCCTCTGCAAGCAGACCCTATCTTGAGGGTGAGGGTGATATCGTGTCGGACCCATTAGACGGCATTTCCGCTGAGACTATTTCGCAACGAGCCTACGAGCAACAAACCCTTCTTGAGCACGAAGAGAAGGAATGGCACAAATCTGTTCGCAAGGAAGCCGAGGCTCGAAAGCACCATGCAGAAAATGACAATGTCCCCAGTGTCAATGATGAGGAAAAACCCAAATTGCTCGAAGAAGAACGAGAATGGATTGATGATGTCGTAATCGACCCTCGTATCGCTGCCCGTATGCATCGATACATCCTCTCTCCTGAAGAGGAGGAACGTGCCAATCGCATTGCCGAAGGGCAAGAATGGATTTTGGGCCAAGGCGAGAAGCCTACGCCGCTAACATTCTGGCAGCGTGTTTGGATTGACTACGGCTATGGTGAAGACCCAGAATTGGCCAAGAAGAAGTCCATCATTGGTAACGTCGATAACGAAGATGCATAGTAAACTCCTTGGATTGTTTTCGATGTTCATGTCGACGATTCATACTGTACTTATTCCAAGGCTTTCTTTCGACCCATTTGTATATTATCAATAAACATTTACCGCCCTTGTTTGTACTAGTACTTATGCATGTTGGCACGGAGTTCATTTTTGTGTAGAATTCCTTTACACCATGATAGAAGTGATACTATTAGCATAATCTATACTCATATTAGCTGTTACATCGCATATCAATCGTTTTGTCAAATTCAATTCCATTATTATTATTATAGTATTGAAATATTATTCCTATCAATTGACGTGGCAATCATCTCCGTCTCCCATACATATTGATATATTGACTACTACATCTACATGCATATTTCTTATACGATGGGCATTAATACTTTATTCCCGTTTATATTAATTTTGGTCAATGTTCAAAACTATGTAGCAGAATCCGCTCATTTTTAGATCTTCCGCTCCGACATAAAAACATCCAACCCACTCAGCATACAAGCAAAATGTTTTTTTCTATATAAACTCAAACTCAGCAAACAATCGATCTCTGCAGCTATCTCAGAAATCAACAATTATCGGTGCGATTTTCTATCCTAGGTTGATCTGAATGCAGACGCTTCACTCCACTTCTTGTGGGCCTTTTCAATGTATGCCTGCTTGGTTGCAGAGCCACTGTTCCATTCATCCAGCGTATCCAAACCGGCGAGAGCCTTTTCAAGAGTTGTACTTTCGAGGTCGAGCGTAGAGATGAGTTCCTTCTCGGCTTCCGCCTTTGTATCAGGGGCGAGTAGCAACCGCGCTGATAATGCGCCGCGGACATGATCTACGCTGCCTTTGTGTGATGTCAAGTACGACTCGTTCCATTTACGTAGATCTGTAGACTTTGGTAGAATTTGATCGAATTCTTTCGTGACGATCTCGGAGATCGTCTCAGAGAGTGGCTCGGATAAATTGTTCAGTGCGAGGCGGAAACGTAGCAGTTGGACATGAAGAACCGGGTTGGAAGAATCAATAGCATGGGCAGCCAGGAGACATTTCAGAGCAAGTGCATGTTTTTCTAGAAGATTTCTAAAGTTAGCGTTGCGGCAGGCGAATATATTAGAAAACGTGACTTACGCCTTCTGATATAGACCTCGAATCCAGTCGTTTGTACGTCAATGTTTCCAGGGCTATATTCAAGTAGAGGGGTGAGGAATTTCAGAGAATCCTTAAGAGGCTCTTTTGTCTGAACCAATTTGGTACCTGTGGGATCAGTGTCTTCCTTCTTGGTCTCGCCGTCCGCGCCCTTAGCAGTAGCCGCACTAGCCTTTTTCAAATCCTTTCGTTCTGCTTCAGCCTTTTCTAATCTCTGTTGCTCCTTCTTTGCTTTCTTCAGAGCCTTCTTTCTATCTTCTCCATCAGCGCCATTGATGTTTGCAAACATTGGGCCATGGGCGAGGTCGGGTTGATCATGCAGAAGGATATATGTCTTTATGGCACCTAATGCCATTCGTGTGTAGAAAGGGTGGTCTCTTAGGTGATCTTCCCACCGGACCATATCGATATAGGCTCGGATCATACCTTTGCGCAAGGAGAAACTGTGGAAATCAAACTGGTCCTCTTGCCACACATCGAAGATATTGAAGACTGCATGGAAACGTTTCAGGGCCAGACCCAACTTCTTTTGTCGCAAGTAAGCTTCTGCGTCCTCTGTCAAGTACCACACACATTGCATCTCAAGAAGATCGCCAAGAGCACCCCCAACAGTCTCATTTCGTGTGAACTTGCTCATGTCGTCAAGTCCTTTTTCGTTTTGGTTGTCGCGTAGTTGGTACTTAGCCGCCTTGGAGTTGATGTAACGATCCTTCTCGTCAAGTTTCCTTGCTTCCTCCATGATTTCTGCGGCCTTAGAGGAATCGCCATAGTGTTTAAAGATCCTTGCTTTCGTCATGTAATAGTCCACAGATTTCGGCACAAGGTTGATAGCCTTCTCAACGTAGACGAGTGCTTTCTGCAAGTCGCGGCTGAGATAGTAGTTGTAGTGTTGAGCAAGGAAATAGTAAGTGGAGGCTTCGAAATCGGTTGCATTTCCATTTTTCTGGTTTTCTGAAGATCCGTTAACCTCTGGCTTGAATTCTCCGGACGCATATCCCTCGACAAGTGCTTGCACGGTATCCCTCTTTGATGGGCTATCGTATAGAACTTTAATATTTGCAAACAGTGACGGGACGCCTTTGCGTAACATTCGTTGGAGGTAGCTGTCAGCTGCTTGCTTGAAGTCTTCGCCCTCTAGGAAGTCCAGAGGAATGCGACGCGGGGCATCGCCTCGGGGATATTTCTCGGCCCATTCGTCATATACGGCTTTGAGGGACTTGTGGTCGTTTGAAGCAATCCCCTTCGCTTTCAGCAAGCCATCATAGTAGTTTGAGTTTTCGAGATTCCTTTCAAGTAGAGCGGCGTAGGCCGCCTCCGCGTCTGTTTTTCGATCTAAACGAAATAGATAATCCGCTCTCATTTCCATAACAGCCAGAACATCTGTACAGCGCGTTCCGGCAGTGTCAAGATGCTCCAGTGCCCTTTCAAGATCTCCAGACTCAGCAATTATCGAATTCTTATACAGGACGGCCTCGGAGTGCTCTATATCGGTCCTCGGAGGCGGGGTCTTCAGAGTTTCTTCGTACGTGTTGAGAACATTTTCGGCTTCAGTTAAGTTTCCGGCAAGGTGGTGGGCAATAGCGAGTGCTGTCCAATTCTGCCGTAGCGATGGACGAGACTGAAGCATCGAACTGCGACTCTGTATATAACCCTCGAAGTCTCTCATCTGCATCTGAAGAAGGGCCAAATCACGCTGGATAGGCTGGGAATCCGGTTCCAACTTTAGCGCGTTTCTGTATGCTTTGATAGCCTCTTCGTAGTTCTTTTCTGCTCTATACAGTAGACCGAAGACATGCCAGCATACATGCGACTTCATGTCATTTCTCAGTGCGGTTTTCCCCAACACGAATGCCTCCTCCAATTGTCCTAGGCAGCTCATAATGAGAGCCTTCATCGCTTGTGTGTCGCCATGGTTCGGGTTCTTGCGGAGGATCTGGTCCGCGGTTTTGATACCTGTTGGATGAATATTCAGTCAGCTTCGCTTCCGATACAGCATGACTATTTGCTGCGGCTCAGCTGGGAGGGTTAGTTCGTACCCTTCTTGTATTGCTTGTTCTCATAGTGGCGCACCACCTGCCGAAACAGCGATGAATCTTTTGAACCCAATTGAGGCATGGCGGGCAACCGCTTGCGTTGTCAGTGGCACGACTCCAGGTCTTTCTGGGAACGAGCCTGGTGAGGTTAAATGTGTGGTCCGGTATGTGCGGGGACCGCTGACTCGCGCTAATGTGTGGCGGAGAAACAGACAGGTGCTTTTGGAATAACAAATTGGCATTATTAAAGAAGTACTACTCACACAACTGCTTTGGATCTAATAAACTTATGGTTCATTGAACTGGCATAAATGAACAATCATGCCTAATTTCAACCTCATTTGAGCATTAGCTCCATCATGTGTGGACTTTGAATCAATTTTCATGGCTAGCATGCACTTCATAAACAGCCGCTTTTTGTGACAAGAAGAGTTCTATTAAAGTTCCGTTTTTGTTTTATACAAGAAGAGATTTGTGTACATTAGTCAAACCCAGCCTTAATGCTATTATTTGCAAGATGACGCCACGTGATGCATTTTATACATGCATAGAAAAGAGACCATTCCGTTGCTCTCCAGTAAATCCACATCGAAGTTTATCATCCCGGATAAGCTTCAAGACGAATCGGACTTTATACGTCTCTGCTCCTGCCAAAGATCAAGCGCATCCTCCCACGATCTAGTTGTACCGCATCTTTCAGCCACAACGCCCCAGGTCCTCGCTCGAATGATTTGCTCCACGGATCTTTCATTTCGAACAAGGCTCGCAAGAGATTCTGTACGGGCTTCGCGGGGGAAATATCGACTGGAATATGGATCTAGACGCTCATTCACAACGCGTTCATGTTCTTTTGCAGACTCCACTTGTCTCGAGATGAGATCTGGGTCCTCAGGATCTGGGCTTGTCGCCACTGCGGCACAGAAATTGAGAATATCTGATCTTGTTTGCCATGCCGGAAACAGAACATCGTCTTTGAATGAGTCGCACGCCTTGTTGGAAAGTTTCCGTTTACTTGTTGCGTCGAGCTGTCGAACGTGGGTTGATGAAGGATCGAATCCTTCACCGGCGGGTTTCAGCAAGGCATTCAGGTTTTGTGTTATCGAATCATCGATGGTTGTTCGTGATAGGCGAAGGAAATCTGTGTCTCATTAGTTGCAAGTGCAATGAATTGATGCTCGACGGTACTATACGAAGATTGTACCTCGCAAAACACGTTCATTGAAGCAGAACTGCGGAGTCAGAGACGTTGAGTCCACTGGTAGTGGTTTTGACATCTTTTGAGGTATCTCTACCTCTTTCTCCGCTTGGCTCGAGTTCGAACGTTGCGCCCAAAACCACTCCAGTTTGAATGTTCTGCACTTGCCACGTCTATAATGAATCTATACTTTTCGGGCGAGATCCTGAAGTGATTCGAAAATGAGGTCAGTTAAACACTTGTTATTTGCATGTATCCAGGAGACTGGGCGTATTCCAGATTGCAGCTGCCTGAGATGAAGAGCTGGTGATACGTTTCACTGATAACGATCGGGAGGGTACCTGGTGATCTCATTGAAATTACGAGTCACGTGATCACGCGATATCCCAAACACGTCTAGTTTGACGCGATGGCTGACAACGGCAGTCCTGTCTTTTATCTGGGTTGTTCTTTGATATTTTCTTCCATATCTCATCAAGCTGTTTATACACAATATTTAACTAACTTAGTACATAGAAGAAACATGCCTGAGCTCGCAGAGGTCGCGCGTATTGTGCATTTCATCCGGAAACACCTGGTGGATAAGACGTTATCAGTTGTACAGACTCAAAATGATGATATCGTGTATGGCAAGGTGGGCACCACTGCTGCAGAGGTTCAAAAAGCATTACAGGGAAACAAGGTCACAGGTGCAGGACAGCAAGGCAAATATTTTTGGATTACACTGTCAAAACCTCCACATCTTGTGATGCACTTTGGCATGGCAGGATGGTTGAAAATAAAGAACGCAGACACATATTACTATCGCGTTACGAAACCAGAAGATCAGGAATGGCCACCGAAGTACTGGAAATTCCTTCTTGAAACGGATGAAACTCCAAAGACAGAAGCCGCATTTGTGGATTTCCGAAGGCTTTCGCGGATTCGTCTTGTCGATTGCCCGGCTGATGACATTCGACAATACACTCCTCTCAAGGAAAACGGCCCAGATCCACTTGCAGACAAGAATATTTTTACGGCAGAGTGGCTGGTAGACAAGGTCAAAAGCAAGAAGGTGCCGATCAAAGCTATGTTGCTTGACCAGGCTAATATCAGTGGCATCGGCAACTGGATGGGGTAAGAGTAATAAACTAATGAATATGAGCTTAAGGTCTGACTATTTCTAGGGATGAGGTTCTCTACCATGCTAAGATACACCCAGAACAGTATAGCAATACGTTGAGCAACGAACAGATAATCCAACTACACAAGTCTATCGAATATGTATGCACAGCATCTGTGGATGTCCTGGCCGATTCGGAGAAATTTCCAGAGGACTGGCTCTTCAAGCACCGATGGGGTAAAGGAAAGAAAAATCAAGCTTCAGTGCTGCCGAATGGAGACAAGATCGTATTTCTCACTGTCGGAGGTAGGACGAGTGCAGTGGTACCTGCTGTTCAAAAGAAAACTGGACCAGTAGCCAAAGACATTACCGAAGAAGACCAATTGGATACTAAGAAAGAGGCCTCGACAAACGGCAAGAGGAAACGAACAAGTGTGAAAAAGGAAGAAGAAGAAGATGATGATGATGACTACTCCAAGACCCCAAAACGGGCAGTATCGAAAAAGCGCGCTTCCAACATAAAAAAGGAGGATGCAACGCCTGTCAAAGAGGAGAAGTCCAGCTCAGCTAGCCAAGCTGGACGAAGGCGTTCGACACGCAACTCTAAATGATTATGGAAGTTGGTCGACTTAGGAGTGACTCTCCCATCAAAGACACATGTCCGAGCATGTCCGAGGCAGTTTTTTGTACAGGATTAGTCTTTCCTTGAAGTCAAGGTATCAGCAGTGGGAGCTGATTGGGAATCTGAAATGATATATCATTTGGTATTATCTCAGTATGGAGCAATTTAACTTCCTATTTCATTAATGAATAAATTTCCAATACCTCTACCTATAAAGGTTCTAGTTCCCATTCCCACTTTCCATTTTCATGAGCGGCGTCGTTAATTACGAAGAGAAGAAGCGGCTTTTCTGTGTATTTTGATACAATATGTTGTTAGTTAGCACTGATGGCAAGCATCCTATAGACATAGTACATCAGCTCAGCTTTATTAATAATAATCATCGAGTTGGTGCCGGGGAACAAATATGTCCGGCAGATTATGTACCGCATCCAGGGCGGTGTGTCTTGTCGCCGATCCCGGGGGGGGTAATCGCCACCGACCGGAGGCAACTGACAAATGCAAGTTCAGTAATTCGTTAGCCCTTATATTCCTTCAATTTAGCTGATGGCGTGAGAATATTCAACTCCTTCGAGACATCAGGTTAAGTGAAAGGGAAGCACTATCCAGGGCTTACAAAATCAGTGATTACGGTTGGGCAACCCCGCGGCCAATTTTGCTGTGCTGCCTTTTTTCGAACTGGGGTGTACTAAAACATCAACATGAGTGCCATCCTCTCCGCCGATGATTTAAACGACTTTATATCACCTGGAGTGGCTTGCATAAAGCCTGTCGAAACCCTGCCCCAGAAGCATGCAGCTGATCAGGAGGTGGGTGACACAGCTTCTTATCGATCCATAAGCTAACCATAGAATAATTTAGGAGTCCTACGAAGTCACGACCGAAGACAAAGTTCAGCCGGAACAGCAAGCCCCGGCACAAATATCCTTAACTGATTGCCTCGCATGCTCAGGTTGTGTCACATCTGCTGAAGCGGTGTTGATTTCTCTGCAATCCCATGCCGAGGTTCTGAATACCCTAGACGCCTATCCACCAGCACCGATTATTACCGGCGAAGGAGGGCATATCAGTCTACCAAGAAAGCTTGTGAATGATGAAAGGATATTTATTGCAAGTGTCAGCCCTCAGGTCAGGGCTAGCTTGTCTGCCACCTATGGAATTTCCGAGAGCAAGGCAGGTCACATGATTGATCAGTTTCTCCGTGGTCCCCAGGGATTGCGTGCTGGTGGGAAGCATCAGAATGGGTTCACTTGGGTTGTTGATACGGATATTTTGCGCCAAGTTGTTCTTACGCTTACTGCTGAGGAGGTGGCAGAAGATTTACAGAGCGCAAATTCATCATCCAATCAATCACAATTCGCGCTTCCAAACCGTCCTATTTTATCTTCTGCCTGCCCTGGCTGGATATGTTATGCGGAGAAGACACATCCATATGTTCTCCCCCACTTGTCGCGTTTAAAGTCACCACAAGCGCTAGCGGGGACATTTCTTAAATCCATATTAAGCCGAGTGCTTGGCGTATCTCCTTCGCAGATTTGGCATCTTGCCATCATGCCTTGTTTCGATAAGAAGTTGGAGGCTAGCCGGGAGGAATTGACAAGCACGGCATGGGATGTCGACAACGCGGATACCTCGCAACCGCCTGTTCGAGACGTCGACTGCGTTATAACATCACGAGAATTACTGATGCTGGCATCATCTCGGAATACCAACCTTTCCTCTTTACCACTAAAACCTTTGGCTTTGCCCTATGCTCCTCACTTTCCGGACCACAAAGTGGATTCATTCCTATTCTCTAAAACCTATAAACAAGACCAGCATTATGGATCTTCTGGTGGGTATCTTTACTACGTTCTTTCAAGTTTTCAGGCACGACACGCAGGGAGCAACATTGTCACCCAGCGAGGTCGTAATTCAGATGTGCTTGAGTACACCTTGGTGTCCGAGTCTGGGCAGACCATCTTGAAGGCGGCGAGGTATTACGGTTTTAGAAACATCCAGAATCTTGTTCGAAGATTAAAACCAGCTCGTGCTTCACGGCTTCCTGGTGTAAATAAGCGTGGCACTGCTGGTACTGCGTCTACCACATCGACTGGGCTCGATTACGCATATGTGGAAGTCATGGCGTGCCCAGGGGGTTGCACTAATGGAGGTGGTCAAATACGTATAGATGATGCTCGAGAGGCGAATGCAAGTCTGCGAGCTGCAGACTCGGACGATCCTATAACTCAAACACAAAAGTCATCTGTTTATGAACAACGCGCCTGGCTTGCGCGAGTTGACGAAGCATATTTCTCGGCTGATTCTGACGATGAACCCGAACACACATCATCAAACGCATCCATTCTGGAAAGAGAGTCCAGGTCACACGACATTGTGAAATACTGGACTGAATTAACAGGCTCCAATTTGGAAAGTCTCGTATATACAACATATCGAAAAGTCGAAAGTGACGTGGGTAAAGACAAGAAGAGCGTTAATGATACCGCTCGAGTTGTTGAACTTGCCGGTAAAATTGGTGGTGGGTGGTAATGGAGAAATTATCTGCATTTAAATACCCATTTACGCATACTTGCCTGAGATAAAGGGCTTGATGATCAATTTGCGAAATAGAATAGATACCCGCACATGTAGTTATTCCTAGGTTACTAGCAATGAACCTATGAAATTGTACATTGACACCTAAAAATAGCTTGCTAATCACTTTTCAAGCCAAATTGGAACCACTGCAAATGCTCTTGTTGGGCCCCTCGTACTACCGAGAAATTTTGTCAAGTGCGGCGCATCGTAACTGCTAACATTTTGAGATTCATAGAACATGAAGTAACTGATAAGGCTGTTCGAAATAAAGCTAACGAGGGGTTTGTATTAGTAAAGACTCAAGAGCCTAGTAACAATAACAAAACAGGAAAAGAAATACGCACATGAAAGCATCTCATTGTGCTCCCGAGAAACCATGGTGGGCGGTCGAGAAGAACCTTAGTCGTCTTCTTACACAGATGTTAGTTGATAACCACACCTTCGTTATAACGATAAAAGCACTTACTCTTTACGTAGAGACACAACACGGGCGAATCGCCCCCAGCCACAAACATATCCATTATCGCCATATGGAGATCCAGGTCGATTTCAACAAGCATGCGCAATTTTTCTGCTTCGGCGTAATGGTAGATGAGGGTTTTCTGGGCGCCACTGTATTCTTCGAGCTTGGCCAGTGTGCGATGTACGCCAGCTAAGGTGATATCACTGATGAGAATTGGATCGTTGGAAAAGGGGTCCATCGTAGTGACGAGGTGCTTAGCCGCAATTGAGACAGGTTATTTTTGCCGTTAACAGCTAGAAAATCAAGACAAAAGTCGCGTAAAACAGTGCCTTTTGTCTTTCCCGAGGTCGTTTCAGATCCCTCCTTTGCTAGCATCATGTCTGGCGGTTCATCGCAACGTTCCTTCGATGTAATTTTCTTCGCGATGAAGTTGGTGTTGCCCATATGAGGATTTTGGCCTTCCTCAACTTATATTCTTCATAATTCTTCTTAGCATACTCCGCATGCACCATGCGGTAGAGGCAGGTTCCAAACATTTCATGATGCTGTTCTTTATTCAAGGTGAGAGGCTTCACGGCATCTGGAAGGTTGCCTCCCCTAAGTATGGACCGGATCTGTTTCTGCGCTCCATGTTTGACAAGCTTAGTAAATTTCACCTTGTCTTGTTTTCACAGCTTTTCGAGAAGTAGCGCAGCTCATCCCATGCACTATCAAATTAGGTGTCCATAAGGTTTTTATTCACAGCCCTCGTAATTCAGAAGGTCCTGCTTGTTGTACATAATGGCGCCACATTGCACGATCAAACAATGGAGCTGATGACACGAGACTGAATATTGGCAAAGAAAATAAACAACCGCAAAGAAATGACTAGACCCTATCGATGGTTGTTTCTATCACCCAGCAAGCTCAACCTTCACCATTGGGGCATTCATTTTCGTTTAGTTGATGTATTCTGCAGGAGAAATATCCGACGTGTGAAACGCATGAGTGTTTGCTGGGTCCAAAATTACACGAGACTCCTTGTCTTTACCTATAAATTATAATCGATTATATGCAGGACGTTTGACTATCAGAAAGAGCAGGTAGTGGTGTTCTAGAAATTTGCCTGATATAGTTAGCTCATAGGGTGGAGACAGACGAACTTTCTAGGCGGCGAGCGCGGGCGGTGAGAGAAAGAATTGATAATCCAAGCAACTACCAAGAGCGTCATCTCAAGTCAACCTATACCATACCCTTCGCCTATCACCACATCAGTGATTATCTGCTGGAAATGTCTCGCGAAGCCTACCAAGTTCCCTCGCTCGGCTCCAACGGAGGCGTTGGCGGTCAATCTGGGTTCGCTACCACTGAAAGCCCCGCCGCTGTTCGCTATATCTGCGGTGACTGTGACTCAAAATTTGCGCTACAGCAGAACTCTGCTCTTCGATGCCCGGAGTGCGGACATCGCATATTGTACAAGGAGCGGACAAAGAGGTTAGCCTCCTTGCCATCTTTGACTACTACTGGGTAGTATTCTAACTCGTATGTTTGTAGGATGGTGCAATTCGAAGCGCGGTAAAAGTGCTGTACAGCAATCCTAGTTCGCGATGAGTTTCCTACAGAGGGCGGGGCACATACCATCGCCATAAAAAGCACGCTTACTGACCAACCCATGCTTCTTCGGCCGGGCCTACCGACGTCGCAAATACTATTATTGGATGACGCATTTTCTTACGGCGCTTTGGATTCGTTCTATTTGATGCATTGTTTACATCGGCGGTTATGATTTGTTTCATTTTTGCTCAAAAGGACGTTGTGATGTACATTAAAGTACATTGTTGACGAAAAGGGTACATGTCAAAAAACATGAACAAGATACCATAGAAGCAAAATGTTGGAGTCGGGTATCGGTTATACCGAAATAAATTCTTTTCACATTCTACGTCCAGATGTGTAACTTTTATAGAGTATTTGTCACCTCAATAAACTTTTCAAAGGATTTCAGCGCTTGCCCACTTTCGATAGCCCATCGGGCCCGTCGAACACCCTCTTTCCAGCGCCCACCACCCGGTCCGCGCTCTGTGATCACTTTCCCATCATCCCCAGGGCCCATGTTGCTAGTTTCGGCTTCGCATACTCCAGCTGTAACCAAGAGTGCTGCTGTATTAATGAGAATGAAATGCATCAGGGGGTCATCGGGATCCAGTTCGTTGCGAAGAATACTCATAAGCTTGCCAGCGTTCTCTTTGGGCATTTTTTTCGTGTAGACGTCTTCTATAGGATGCGTAGGGAAGCCAAAATCTGAGGGGTGGATCTGAAATATGTCTAGCTTCGTATGCGTCCTTTCTTCGTATTCTTCGTCGTCTTCGTTATCATCGTCATCGTCCTCTTCCTCTTCCGCTTTATTATTGTCCTTGTAGTTGGGATTCGGATATTCGGACAGCCTCCAGCAATTTGTCGGCCCCGCGCAGCTGATCTCGTCCATATCCTCCTCTCCACAAACAACCAGTGCTTTCTTTGCACCTCCGAGTCTCAATGCCTCGATGAACACAGGTCCAAGGCTTTGGTACGCAACTCCAACTAGCCGGGCTTCTAATGCCCAGTCGATAGGATTGGCCAACGGACCCATCAGGTTGAATATTGTGCGAATACCCAGGCCGCGGCGAACGGGTTCCGCGTACTTCATTCCTTTGTGGAAATTCGGGGCGAAAAGGAATAGATAGTTTGTCTTGTCGCATACTTTGGCGATGTCGCTTGTCTTGATCGCCGAGAGATTCGGTGGTACAGGAGAAACGCAGTTCAAAACGTCTGCCGACCCGGAGAAGGATGTTTGCGAGCGATTTCCATGCTTAGCTACCATCAATAGAGCGGCTGCGATAATTGACGAGGTCGTGGAAACGTTGAAGGTTGAATGCCCATCACCGCCAGTGCCCACGATATCACACTAGACGGAGTATTAATGTTAGTTCAATGCCATCAATTGGCCAAACCAATACATACTAGTCCACCTCTATAATTTCCCTCTGCCTTTCCTCGAGCTTTAACCACAGCCCGCAACGGAGCTCTCTCGACGGTGCTTGCGGCCTCTCGCATGCGTTCTGAGCATAGTGCAATGACTTTTGGGTCTCGGTCTAGACCAGTGGAATGTAAAAGAGTCAACAGAGCAGCTGTCTGGATAGTGGAAAGACGATTCTCAAAAATGAGGGCAAATGCGGCTGCAATTTCTTCAGCAGAGACTTGGATCTCCGCCGCGGAGGGGTACGCGAGACGCTTCAGCAGAGGAGAAATCGACACCGGTTCAGGCTGATCTGCCTCAGCCATTGTGCTGTGGTGTTTGATCTGAATCAGAAAGCATATAATAAGTCGTCGAGATCTGTCGCTCACTGGCTTCTTGAGTTTCTTAAACAGGAGCTCGAATTACAATTGGGATGACTCTTCTCTATGAATCTCAAGTCCTTGCCTGATGAGGTTAGAACCGGCCCAGCACGCCTCCGACTATGGTTCGCCGACCGCCGAAACCGCCGACCGGAGACCCATCTAGAGGTCATGTGACTGTCGTGGCCTAAGGCGGAATTATTACAGGTTCTTGGCGTTTTGCAGAATCTCACCGCCCGGCTATCCTCCTTTGGTTGGCTCGACTTTACTAGAGCAAAAATATAGCCCCGGCTTCTTGCTTGCTTGGACCTTTTCAAGGACTCAATACAGCGCGGCACAGGCACGACTTTCATTTCTTGAATTCAAATTCTGGTTATTCATAGATCTATTTCTTAATTTTTTATTTTTTGCATATCAATGGCTCCACGCTTACGAGTTCCGCATTCACACATCACCCTGTCAGTCCGCCGGCAAAAAGGACTGGCATATCAATATGACATGCCCATCAGAGCTGCCAGTACAGCGACAGTCGCATCAACAGTCGTTGTTCCTCCTCCTTCCTTACAAAGGATGAACAAAAACCCTCCACGTATCGCAAGAACCGCATCCGTCCAGCCTCCTTCGCACAGACGACCTGAAGAACGTCGCTCGCAGCTTCTGCGACAATACACATCGCTCATTCGCACAGCACCTTTAATGGTATTTTTCCAACACAACAACCTCCAATCAACCGAATGGGCAGGTATCCGCCGCGAACTGTCTCGGGCTTTGCAGAAAGTCGACGAACAGCATGCTTCCGAAGGACGAAACACAACTGCCATGGCATCGCATGTCAAGCTCCAAATCATTCAGACACGGATTTTCGAAGTCGCCCTACGTATCGTAGACTATTTCCGCCCCGCAAACATGACAGGAGCCGAATCCGGTGAGGATATTCTTACCCACGACCTGTCACGTGCAGCACACGATGCGGTTTATAAAACGAAGGGAAAGCATGAACTGGCAACTATTCTTTCGGGTCCCCTCGCAGTTTTATCTCTGCCCAATGTTTCCCCTGAGCATCTCAAAGCCGCCTTGTCGATACTCGCTCCCAAGGCTTCTGGGTTTTCGGCTCCGACGCGGAAAGCGAACCCCGGTTACCACGAGCCAACTGTCCAGGAGGGATTGCAGAAGCTCATGTTGGTGGCTGCTCGAGTAGATGGCCGAGTCTTTGATCTTGAAGGAACCAAATGGGTTGGAAGTATCGAGAGCGGTCTTGATGGACTTCGAGCCCAGCTTGTTCATGCGTTGCAAGGTATTGGAGCCAGTGTTACATCTACTTTGGAGGGTGCTGGCAAGAGCCTTTATCTCACGATGGAAAGCCGGAGGAGTGTGTTGGAGGAAGAGCAGAAAGAAGAGAATGGAGAGAAGGCAGAGAGCGGGGGAAAGGAAACTTAGTTGTTTAATATGAACTACACCCTTTCTACTTGTACAATACCATTCAATTCTTCACTGTCTACATAATTTGCGAATTCTGCATTTACCTTCAGATATAACCAATAATATTTCTGGGTGCTGAAAATTTTTATAAATAAGATCTTGAATTTTGTTAGATTCTGTTATTCACAAAAAGACATGAGAAGCCAAATACGGCTGATTTAGTTTTGTCTTAGCTTCAATTTTGCGTTCATGCCCACAATACAGCGAACGAGATCCCAGTCCCCGTCCAATCCGACCCAATCTGTGACAAGAATACCGGTGCCCCAGTCACCATCAGGGTGATCGCAATGTTGCAAGCAGATATATTTGGTAGCAGCTGGGTTCAGCTTGGCAGCAATCTTCTCCGGCCAAGTCTGTGTCTTCCAGAAGTTGCTGGCGCTGAGGAAGTTGATGTAGAAAGGATGCTTCTGGTTCGGATCACCGTTTCCAAAGGGGTATCGAACACAACCTGCACGGCCGATGTGCTCACTGACGTATTGTATCTTCTTTTCGATGTTTTCGGTCTCTAGAACCTCGTAGAAATCTTGGATGCAAAGCAAGCCGCTTGGACAGGTCGCGTTGGGGGTGTTGTCAGCCCATCCGCCAGCATCTATGCCGAAGCCTCGCCCGTCATTCTCCCCTTTCAAGCGATCTTCTAGGTTGAAGCGTCTCACGAGAACAATCTTACCCCGGACCTCGCCTAGGTTAGGGATTCTGGGGTCGGTAAACCAGCGGCTGTCTGGTTTGGCATAATGGTCGCGGACAATCCGACTAAGTTGCTCGTCTGTGGCGTTTCCGGTGCCTTCTTTCTTTAGAGAAATGATCAAAGTCTCAGAAGGGTTTCGGTTGAGGAAATCGTCGACATCGCGCATCAAGTCTTTGAAGTATTTGTTGCCAGAAAGTGAGATGGGGAAGGCGCTGTGCACAAGGATGAGCTCGTCTTTCGACGGGTCATCCGGGTACTGGGGTTGCACGCGAATATCAAAGAACCGCACTCCATTCTCTAGCTGCTCCTTGGGACTGACTGCCTGGCAACGGACTGAGGGCGGAGCTATGTGATGGGTAGGCGAGTTGTGTGTGCCCGGAATTGAGAACGCAGAGAGCGGGATATCGTCACGCTGCTCACGCATCCAGGCGTTCAGATTCGCAGAGGAGAAGATTGCGAGATGGGACTCTTGTGTAACAAAAACACCAGTCAGTCTGTGGCGAGGATTGTCTGACAATACTTTCATTTCAGCCGACTCAACAGTGGGGACCGGGATAGTAATCTGGTGTCGTTCGCCATCGACTTCGAACGATAGGCGTAGACGTTCTTTGTCATCATTCTCGAATGTCTTTACATCTGTTTTGTTTGTCGAAAAGGGCTCTACACGAATGTTCACATCCTGGTGGGCAAAGGGTTGAGCATCATTGGCAAGTGGCTCAGCAGTGTTGTTGGAACGAGTCACATTAGTCGCGGCGTCAGTCACAGCGCGCGCGAAATTCTTGGCCATGGCCCCAAAAGACTGAATGCCATCTTGTTTGGGTTTCTCTTGCGGGTGGAAGCGTTCCACTAGCTTCAACTCAATGGGAGTGGAGGTGAGATTGCGGATAGTTAGCACTTGAGCGACCATGGTGGAGTTTGGATACGAATTGAGCGATGTTTTCTTTCGTATATAGAGACCCGAGGATGCTGGAGATCAAAACGGTCAAGGGGCTCTTCGATGATCTGCAGCAATTTATAGTCCCCTCGACTGCACACCTCGAGCAGTGCCCCTCCTTCTTAGTGGAGATGTGAGAGATTCAGCTTGGGACAGATCTCGGCAGACACCAATCATTTGCAGGCGCCGAGCTCTGTGCTCCTTGGCGGATCGATGCAATCAGAGTCGCAACAATGGATACTGATACACTATTGGATTTGGATCTGGGATGGGTCGCGAACAGCTGGAAAGCACTGGTGATGGAGCTTGCGATTGGCTCGCGGCAACAAACTTACGGACTAGCTCAGCTTAAAGGTGGGGGTTTGCGACATTTGGTTCTTGTTCTTGATGATATTTCGAGAAAACGAGGCCGTTTAGCCATATTACCAGCAAACACACGACTGGTACTGCTTCGGGGCCGCTCTTGGAAACATGCTGCTATCAATTGATAAATACTCTCGCGTTGGACTGAGCCAGGCATCGAAAAATGTAAGAATACAGTTCTCGGATGGCGAGGAAGATAAAGGACAGCGGGAGTCATCATGCATATAAATCCCCGATTGGAAATAACAAGCTGAGCCTTGGAGCTTTGCGGACACCAAATATATGGATGATTGGGAATTGTATCGAAGCAAGTTGGTCAAAGGTCAAAGAGGTCTACTACAAGGGTAATTGCCTGGGGCCACAAGGTCCTTCCAACCTCATTCTACCATACATTCGTTCCACATTAGTGCAAGGTACAGCTGTATGGGATCTAATCCTAACAACATTTGAAGTACAGTAGATGATATTAATAATATCGAAACCTACTGCTACTCAAAGAGTCAAGGGCCTCGGCCATCACGTGAGGGGAACTCCAGTGATAACGCTCGGCTATCGTCGGCGGGCTGATAAGAGCGGCCTGCCATGTTTAGCCGTCGTCCTCCGCAACTCGACTTTGTTTGATTATTACTGAGCACCACAATGTGAAAACCAATGCCCCCCTCACTCTTCTCTCTTTTCTCCTCTCTCTCCCTTTCTTTCTTCGTGTGACATGAACAGGGCAATATGACTCTATTACGCTGCTCCCGACGGCTTGTGTGCAGCAACGTCTATCGCACCCACCCCTCAATTGCTTTACAATCACTTGCTTTGGCGGATCTCTGTCGTCGTCGGGCATTTCATGGCTCCACCACGTTTTGGGGAAACAGGTCACAGGTTCTGAAGGATGTAGGAGAAGGTTAGTTCCGACGAACGCCCTATTGTCAAGACTTCTACAAGTTAATTGACTCGGCGTTTTAATAGGCATCACTGAAGTACAGATCATTCAGTGGTATGTGGAGGAGGGCGCACATGTCGAGGAGTGGAAGCCTCTGTGTCAATATCAATCAGACAAAGCTGTGGATGATGTATGTTTCCTGCTTGTAAGCCACGGCTCGTGCTGATGTGCATCACAGATAACGTCGAGATATGCGGGTGTTATTAAAAAGCTTCATTTTCAAGCAGATGATACAGTGCCCACAGGAAAAGTGAGTATATCGGATCTATTATCAGGAATATTACCGGAAAGAAAATATACCTAACTATCTCTTGCTAGGCACTATGTGATATTGAGGTCGACGATGCACAGTATCCCGACGAGGGCACACCCGTTCTTGCCAATGCAGAGCCAGCCGAGCCCGAACCTTCGCAGACTAGCCCCATCACTGAAGATTTGAAATTGGATACCCCGAAGGAAATTCTTGTTGAAGAAGAGAAACCCAAATCAAAATACGCTTCTCTTGCGACTCCTGCAGTACGCGGGCTCTTGAAAGACTTAAATGTCAACATCCTCGACGTTACGGGGACAGGCAAAGAAGGACGAGTCCTCAAGGAGGACGTTCAAAAGTTCGCAAGATCAAGAGACCTAGCTAGCATAGTCCCAGTACAGCAAAATACGTCATCAGCGAGACCACTTGTGCCGGCTGAGACCAAACAAACTGAGACCATTGCACCATTGAATCATATGCAGTCGCAAATGTTCAAGACCATGACCAAGTCTTTGCAAATACCCCATTTACTATTTACAGACGAACTCAATATCGATGCTGTCACGGCTCTTCGACGCAAACTCTCCAGTGATCCCAGCAATACCCCGAAAATCACATCTCTATCCTTCATCATCAAAGCTGTCTCTCTAGCGCTCGAAGAGTACCCGACCCTGAATGCCAAAATCGACACATCTGATCCAAAGAAACCAATGCTAGTGATGCGCAAAAACCACAATATAGGAGTTGCAATGGACACTCCTCAGGGTCTCATCGTCCCTAACATCAAGAACGTCGCGGCGCGGTCAATCTCGGACATTGCTGCTGAGATATCTCGTCTCAGCGCTCTGGGGAAAGAAGGCAAGCTCACACCAGCCGATCTGAGTGGAGGCACTATCACAGTCTCCAACATTGGAAATATTGGCGGTACGTATGTGGCGCCTGTGATAGTCTCGTCCGAAGTTGCAATTCTCGGAGTTGGTCGGTCAAGGGTTCTCCCTGTCTTTGACGATGCTGGCCAAGTCACCAAGGCCGAACTCGTCAATTTCAGTTGGAGCGCAGACCACCGAGTTATAGATGGTGCTACAATGGCACGGATGGCCAACAAAGTCCGAGAATTTATGGAGTCGCCGGACAAAATGTTGCTGAGACTGAGATGATATAAATATATGTTGGTAGAGTAAATAGACTGTTCGATATAGTTAAATCCTTTGCGATACCTAGTGCATGAAATATATGAACCTACATATTTTAAGTGCGTGGTCCAGTTTATTGATTCTAATGTATTACAACGATATAAATCTACTAAATGAAAAGACAACCTCGATGAGGTAATATGACCGAAGAAGAAAAAAGGATCAAAATCATTAAAGCCTGAAACCCGGCTATCAACCAATGCAATTGAAAAGGGAAAAAATAAAGTGTATCCATGCTAATGCACCTATTGCCGAACACCATAGCGCTTGTTATCATTCGCAGACACCAAGAACATCACGCTTATCAATTATATTCCGCTAATTTCTTGGCCACAGTTTCCGAGACCCGGCGATGGACTTCCTCTGGAGATGTTGTGACATCAACTGCGAGAACATCCTTCTCGTCGGTAGGGTCCTCGAGGGCTTCGAATTGCGAGCGGATCATATTGCTTTTCATATAATGGCCGCCGCGTTCGTTGACTCGCTCCATCAGCACCTTTTCGTCTGCTTTGAGGTATATAAAGTGGATTTGAATGCTTGGGTGGTCATACGCGGCTATCCGGATGACGTCCCGATATTTGAGCTTCAGTGCCGAGCAAGACATGACTACACCGGATGGCGCCGGGGTGTTGTCTGAGTCAGGAGGCGATAGAATATTCACTGCAGCGTCGCGCAGGGAAATCAACCAATCCCAACGATCTGCATCGCTCAAGGGTATCCCATTGCCCATTTTTTCCTTGTTTGCGGGGGTGTGAAACTGGAGAAAACCCAAGTCAGTGAGCAATTCGTTTCATAGTATAAATACACTTGAGACATACATCGTCTCCCTCTAAATAGGGCAATCCCAGCTCAGCCTGGAGCTTCTGAGCAACGGTTGTTTTGCCTGAGCCTGCAGGCCCGGTGACGATCCAGATATGTTGTAATGGCTGCATTTCCACGCTGAGCCGTCCATTCAAAGGCATACGGTAATCTGTCTTGGGAGTTGGCTTGCTGAGATGGCTGAACACTAAGGGACTCAGGCCATTCGCAGGCTTATCGTTTGCAGAAAGCATTTTGGCTTGGACGGAAGAATGGGGAAGTTTATAGCTGGAAGGTCGTAGTCGTGAATCCTCGTCTGCTGGACCGGCTCGACCTTGGTAGGCTGCGGGTCTCTACCTGGTTGTACAGATGGTGCTAGGGTGGTCGCGTGCAGCTTTTCGTGACTTATTCTTCTATTCTGAATTGGACTAGGTGATGGACTCGGATGTGAGTGATGCTGACAGGCAATAGTAAAGAGAATAGGTGGTGTACAGTGAAAGACGAGCGGTAATTGTAAAGAGAAGGCTATGCGGGCCCGCCCATCTTTTTAAGGAGAGAAAAGACCAGCCCACGGGTGAATTGGTCTTTTTTAGTCCTTTCTAAGTTCTCACCCCCTCTGGAGAAGAAATCCACGACGCTTACAAGCAATGGATTGGACAGAGACCATTTTCGCAGTGGAGAAGGCTTGAAGTAGAGTGCTTCCGACGATATGGTAAGGGGAGGATGGCGCGGGGGCACCGGCCGCTAGTAATTAATACGACTCTGCTACATGATTCCGTGGAGTCGTACGGTACATAGCAGGTGCGTTGTTGACTCAGGCAGTCCAGATTGCAATATGATATCTCATTTTCAACAAGACTCAATATTCAGTCTTCTCCCAGCCTCTACGCAGAGACTACAATTTGAGCACATGATGGAAACAGTGTCTAATACCGCCCTTTTTTCATTTTCCGAGATAGCAGCTGGTCGGAAACTGCTTCGCGGTGGGTGAAACGGTAAGGAAGGCACTTTGTAACGGCGCGTATTGCTGCAGCCGGTTATGGCATAATGACATCATCCTAGATACTGCCTGTCCAGTCAGCGAGTGCAGAAAGCAGGGATGGATCCCGCAATACGGTACCAGTACGTATAATATGTTACAATGCCGATGCCACCCCCACGCTAGCCATTTATCACTGTAATTAATCCTAATACAGGCTAGCTGTATTTTCGCTTTGGTATGAATACTGACTCTGCAGCTCAACTATATTATCGTTCATGATTCAATTTCATGCCCACCTCTTCTTCGGATCATTTCCAACACCTTGCCAAGATACTGGAGAGTCTATGTCTCTTTCTTCCTTTTACCCAATGTGGAGAACCATATGGAGGACAAGCTGGCACATGCACGTCGTTTCAAAAGGACTGGTGGTGATCTTGACACATGGTTAGCATGCATCCAAGAACCTGCATTAGCCTGGCAGACTACAGCTCAGTCGTTGGACTCAGAACAGCTGCTTGGCCCGCGGCTCGACCGGGTGACCAGTAGAGGCTACATCACTATACAAGTCTGCAACTGCCGGTTTCTTTAATCGCAAATCCTTGTGCGGCTGGGAAATCCATTGGAACAATTGACCTTGTAGACATTTATGGAGCGCTAAACTTCTTCAAATGTTATATATGTATTTGTTGTTATATTTTTAACACATGGTATTTAAAGCATGTCTAATCCATATTTCTGTAATGTCCTGAAATAATACATGTAGATAGGAATTGAACTCTCTTGGTAAGTTTGATATTCATCTTTGTACGGCACGTCCCTCATCAATTATTGATACCTATATTATTCATCTGACTAAGAGCATATATATCATGCATTCTTCCACCGAGTATTTTTTAAGAAATATAACATTAATTGACATACATAGCGGAGATATTTTAATGATGTACAGTGTAAAGTTGATTTCACGTGGATCGAACGTTTAAACATGCGGAGGAAATGGATTACGTAACCCCACCTAGCTTCTTCGAAGGAGCGTCAACTCCGCCGCCTAGGCAGACAAGTCACATGGATCAATCGCATCTGTCACAACAATAATCACAGCTTGAATTCTACATCTAGCCAGAGCTTGCGGGTATTTTCTTCTCTAGTGTGGACAGTGCGCATCAATTAATTCTGTCCTTGGCAAAAAGATTGGGCCATTTTCTCCATCGCAATGGCTCCCTTCTTCTTCTCCACACCCGTTGATATCGATATCGTTTTAGAAGACAGCGATGAACGGCAAACAGTCGATGTGAAGCTCGATAAGGGCCGTCGCGAAAAGGCCCCGCTCTATATGGATGGCGAATCCATCAAAGGCGCCGTGACAATCCGACCGAAAGATGGAAAGCGATTAGAGCACACCGGCATCAAGGTGCAATTCATCGGCTCGATCGGTACGTCATACTGTACAATCTTAGCTTCTCTTACCTCCGGATGGCAAAGAGAAGTCATGAGTGAAACCGTGTGCTGACTATTGCCTAGAGATGTTTTTCGACCGCGGCAATCACTACGAATTTCTCTCTCTTGTTCAAGAGCTCGCCGCCCCCGGCGAATTGCAGCACCCACAAACCTTCCCTTTCAACTTCAAGAACGTCGAGAAGCAGTATGAATCATACAATGGCATTAACGTCAAGTTGCGATATTTTGTGCGGGTCACAGTCTCACGGCGCATGGCTGATGTCATTCGGGAAAAGGATCTCTGGGTATATTCGTATCGCATGCCTCCAGAGACTAACAGTCCAATCAAGATGGATGTTGGAATTGAAGACTGCTTGCATATCGAGTTTGAGTACTCGAAATCACAATACCACCTGAAAGATGTCATCGTCGGGCGAATATACTTCCTCTTAGTACGTCTCAAGATCAAACACATGGAGCTGTCCATCATTCGACGAGAAACAACGGGCGCGGCACCAAACCAATACAACGAAAGTGAAACACTGGTGAGATTTGAGGTGAGCGATTTTCTCCATTCGTAATCTCAGAGAATTCCCATGCTTACCGCCCTTGACAGATTATGGACGGGTCACCATCACGAGGTATGTTGCTTTGAGGCTAACTAAGCACCACAGAATTAACTAACGGATACCTTAGGTGAAACTATCCCTATCAGACTATTCCTTGGCGGCTTCGATTTGACCCCGACCTTTCGCGACGTTAACAAGAAATACTCGACCCGATACTATTTGAGCCTAGTCCTAATCGACGAAGGTATGTATAAGTTTTGTATATTTATCTTGCCTGTGATTCTCTGTCGAGGCTCGTGCGGAAATGGGAAACAGGCCATGTTCGACACCTAGATACGAAACCGTATTGATTACCGATTCAATAGCCGACGGCCATTGAAACGCTATCAATACGGTTTCGTACTAGGTGTCTCTGGCCCTGGCTGCGCTAACGTCTTTTCCCCGTCACACCAAACCCCACGCTGCCTGAACTCCTGCCTGAATTTATCCGACTGGTTATAAAAACTAGGATGAAATCAAGGAAACCCCCAACATCTTAAGATCTCAATGGAGACCGCTTTTTCTATACGCATTTTCTTCTTGAGCAACTGACTGACTTGCTTCTCACCCAGACGCCCGTCGTTATTTCAAGCAATCGGAAATTGTTCTCTACCGCCAAGCCCCGGAAATCGCCCCAACCCCAGAGGTTGCGCAGCAGCAGGTTCTTCAGAAGCAACAGCTCCAGAGGCAGCAGCATGTCCTCGTTGGCCCGAATAAAAACCCTCAGCACATGATTCAACCTCCAGCAGCTGCTATTGCTGCACAGCAGCAAGCGCAAGCACAAGCACAAGCACAAGAACAGGCGCAGCCCCAACCGCAACCTGCTGGTCCCGCGTGATAGAGTAATACCTTGACTTCTAACGAATGAATACCAAGACCCCTTTCCTTTATTTCCTCCAGCCTGGCCATTTTCCAAATGCCATTGTCCCCACCTAACATAGTAATTACTCATGTATCCGTACCTAGAACAAAGTCTCGTGTCTTTCTGGTAGATATCAAATACATCAGAAGTATGACACTTCCTTGGTTGCAGGTGAAAGAATAAATAAAGTCCATATGTAGACTAACTACTCCAATCTAATTTATATACAGAATCTATGAGAGAGTCAAGGACAACAAATAAAATAATCGATAGTCGGTATTAGAACTCCTTCCTACTACTCATCCTCCTCGTCCTCTTCCTCATGATCGATATTGGAACAATCCCCTACCGCATCTAGTATCCTCACCAGATTCTCCAAAACACGTCGATCTTCTCGGCCCGTAACCTGCCCGGCTACATGCACACATTTCACAACGAGCGGATACATCCAGCCGAGATGCTTGCGGTATTGAAGGTGATTGTTGTGGCGAGTCTTGATGGCAGATGATGACACAATTCCATTGGGGTCTTCGGGAATAGCAACGGGTTCGCTTTCAAGATCGACTAGGCGTGTGAGAACGTGGATGAGTTCGCGGTGCGCGGAGGCTGGCTGCGGCATGAGACCACGGAGTGGTTGGTCGGCGATGTATGATTTTAGGGGGAGAGAGCTACGGAGGATGAGGTAGGGCATGATGGAGCGCGCAAGAGCGATGCGTGATGGGACAGTGGGGTCGGTATCTTGAACGCCGTTTTGTCGTGATGATTCGGGCTTAGGCGAGGAGGGGGTGGTTGCATGTGCTAGTTGGAACATTGTATCGACGAGGACATAGGCAATGCGCGATCTGGAGATAGGTACTGGGTTGTATGTCCGGCCCCGGCGTACTTTATATAGGTCATGGAGTGGTTTCTCAAGTAGTGCATTGATTGGCTTGTCCATGCGCTGTGGAGGGTAAATGAACGATGACTCAACAAGGGCACATGAGAAGTCTCGCTGGATACTTTCCGGTACGTTACTAGATCCAAGTGAGGGGATGATTAGAGGAACGAGTCTCTGAAAAGCGTCAATATCAAATTCCTCATCGGAAGCGATTCTTGTAAGTGGCATATCGACATCACCAGGGATGCTGGCTGTGATAATCCCATGTGTAATCTCGACGATGCTGGACCAAAACCGCGTAATATCAGACTTCTCAAACACGCCATATTGCTTTTCGACATATGGCACCGCCACGCGGAGAATGTTGATAGCTGATGTTGTAGCTTTCTGCCAGATAAATGGCTCTCGGTCTTTGCCCTGCCAGTTATATTTTCGAACAATAGGATGTGCGAGGTGTTGTAGCAATGATACCAGGGAACCGTCTGAGAATATATCGACCTTGATACCATGCTCAGCGATATACCAGGTTGTTAGATCGATAGCTGCCTTTGAAAACGCGACAAATGACGGGCGATTCCTGTCGCGATCAGCTGACCATTGTGTTAAAGCAGCGTCACAGAAATCTGCTAGGCATGTCACAATAGCAGGCTGAGATTCACTCTTGTCATAACAAAGCGCTTTCATACACTCAATGATCAATTCTTGAAGAGTTGATTGGCTGTCAATATCAAGTGAGTATCTTGA
The DNA here is from genome assembly GCF_021365285.1 of Talaromyces proteolyticus. NCBI lineage: Eukaryota > Fungi > Ascomycota > Eurotiomycetes > Eurotiales > Trichocomaceae > Talaromyces > Talaromyces proteolyticus. The sequence goes on along the minus strand of NW_025764282.1, from coordinate 1,347,121 downwards.
AGTAACAGAATTCCACATTGCTACTCGCATGTGCAACAGAATTTGCCGGACTTGTTCCTCAGTGACACTGCTTTTATAAAGTCTGTAGATTTGCTGGAAAGACCGGAAATACGCGAGAAGAGCATCCTGATTTGAGTCTTCCATGTTCAAGGAATTTGCCCCCATGACTGGATGGTTATTCACCCACAAGAGCCAGGCTAAGCGCACAGCTCCATTGCTAAGGGCACTCGAGGTTTCTGCATGTTTTATGATTTCATGGAGACTTCCAAAGACTGCCTCTACCACTTCATGGGTGTTAATCTGGGCTAGTACTTGAAAGAATCCAAGAAAGCGTTCCCAGGACGAGTCAAACCCAGCATCTTTGAGTATTGGGTCAAAAAAGTTTGCAATCAAGTCGGAGCCACCTTTGATCATGATAACGGCTGTTTCTTCCCATGCTTTTGCCTGATCATCCCCCCCTTCTCCATTAGCTTTTGTAGTTTCGAGAGTCCTGGTCTGGACGTCGCTCATCATGACAAACAAAACTCGATTCAAACAGAGATTCCATGCCCTGGGGGACAATTGTGGACCGTATGCATCAAATATTCTCAGCAGTGTCCGAATTGCACTGTTGCGAATTTCCGGTCGACTGTCTGTAGTGAGGCCTACAATGCGAAGAAGTAGCAAAAGCCACAAAGCTCCCCGGGAGGTAGGAATATCGGAATCGTCTGTAAGCTTTGCAAGAGACTCCTCGCTTATAGCTGTATCAATCGAATTTTCGATGGAGAATTTGCCAACTTCGGCCTGAAGGAAATCTGAAACGTTCCAGAAGAAAGTAGTTGTAGTCAACGAAATATTGAAGTCCTGGTCTTGTGATGCGAAGTATGAAAACGAGTCGACCAAATTGAGGAGACATGAGGGCGGAAGAAGAGTGAGGAAATCAGAAGCGATCAGCTGCAATGAATTATACGCCGCCCGAACAAGCCGAGGAGACCTGGATGTGACCATTCGAGGTCTCAACAAGGAATTTTTCATATCTTCCGCCGATATATTTTCAGGATCCGAATTACCCTTGTCGAAAACACTAGAGACTAGTTCGAATACGAGGTCCCAACCAGATACAAAGGTTTCTCCGTGCTGCTCCAGCATGACCTTCAGCGTATCTAGTACTTGCTCATGGGCTTCAATGTCGACAGCAGATGACTGAAATCGCTGTTGATGCTGATAGAGTGATCCAATCTGCGACTGAAGCGACCGAAGGTTTCTCAATTGCAAGGCGTTCTTAGTCTCGTCATCAATGTCGCCATTACTCATGGTTTCAAGGACAATACTATTCAAAGTCCTGCTTGCTTTCAGACGACCAGCTGGACTGTGGTCAATGTTGGTCACAATTACAATTAGATTGACATTCAATGTATCCCAGATTGCATCTTCTTCCGGTCCCACAGTCGAGAGGCGATCTATGTTCGCTGAACCAAGATCTTTGGTTTTTTCTAACACAAAGTTTATTTCGTCGTCTTGTATTTTGGATTTCCCCACCGCAAACGAAATACTGCGGGTTGTTTGATGGACTCGTCCCATACGTCGAGAAGGGGAAGAGCTTGTGGGTGAAAGGGCGTTTACGTTTGTACTCTTCCCGAAACTTGACGCCAAGTTTAACAAAGCCTTCAATATCGCTTCAAAGGAATCGTTGGGATACTCTGCAGTACTTTCAAACATCCTCGATGCAACTGTTTGAACTGCGATGATCTCATTTCCCATATTAGCTCGAGGAATGTCGTGGCTGGGTTGAGTTGTATTGTCGTTGCTTCCAGCAGTAGGGCCCGGTTTCGTGGTCATGACAGCAGAGAGCTTAATCACCAAATCTGCGTTTTGTAATGTTTCAAGAAGTATAGACCACGCAGCTTGGTCTAACGTAGGTCCAAGCGCAATTCCCAGATTGAGAAGAGCTCGCAGGCAAAGCAAATTCCTAGTGCTCAAAGATGCCCGAGAAGCCTCAAATGACGCTTTGGGTGTCGCTACAGGCGAGTTAAGTGAAGTTCCTTGCGCTGTAGTTTCTGAAGCTTCAGCTTGTTGCGATCCCGACCCTGATCCGTTTTGGTTCACACCACGTGCATTCAAACTGTCCACCGGAATGGTGGCTTTGCCTAGGGTAGTTAAAAATGCATCTCGGGCAGCAGACTGCCTCAGAAGTCCAGCCACATGGGTCAGCTTTTGAAAAGATCGAACAAGATTGTGGTAAAAGTCCGCATCCAAGGCCGCATAAAGAAGAGTTGAACAGGTTGAAAGAATGGCAGGCCAGCATGATTCGATAATTCCTGCGCTGGATCGGATGGCAGCAATCTGTGGGTGATCTTCCAGAGTCAATGGATTCAGGGGAACAGTTTGTTTCTTTGAATCAGACGCAGTAGATCTTGTCGAACTTGATCTATGCAGTTCACGAAGATCCCCGCTAGAACCTTGCTCCCGATCATGCATTGCCGTTCTTTTCTTGCGTTTGCTTCTCGATTCTGTCACTGTCAGAGGGAGAATGAACCTGGCTAGACCCTCGGACAATAAGCTGATACAGCTGAGAACGAGGCTATAAATATAAGTTTCAGGCGGTGGAGGTGGTTCTGATTTATCAAGAAGTTCCAGATATGGTGCTCTAACCGTGCTCCACTGGCTACTGATCCCGGTTACATTCTCATCCGCAGCGTTCACTGCAGCCCCAATGACTCCAGCAACACCACCAGACTCTAGCGTGATTTGTTCCTCAGTGTTGGACCTGGAATGCTGAACACTGGACGGAACAGTTGACTGATGGCTGATGCCTATAAGTGAAGGCTTCTCCGATGCCAGTCGTAAGAGGGAGGTCATGTGGTCCTTGACGATTGTTTTTTGGCCCTTGACTTCATCGAACAAAGCATAGGCCAGTCTAATCAAGCCGGGTTCAGCATGAAGGCCACGGAAAACCTCCATACAGAGAACTCTTTTCCACGACACAGAGACATCAGGTTCTAAAAGGTGAATGAGAAGTGCGAGAGCCATTTCACACTCATCTGGTAAGAGGTTCATAAAGTTCCGCAGAATAATGAGGAGAATTCTTGTGATTCGAAGCGTTTGAGGGAAGCCATGCCTTTCCGAGAGATACCTCACTATCAAGGGCATGAGACGGTTTCGTAATACGTACATCTGTTCTGGATGACTCCGGAGCAGTTTGATATTGTTCGACAAGATGCTCTCAATGAGCTCTAGGACAAAGACAGGCGATAGGCCCTTTATCTGAAGGAATTCAAGCTTCTCGCCTTCCACGAGGTGGCAAAGATCGCCGAGAATCTAAAAAGAATTAGCTTCTATTCGTAAAACTTAATGAAGTCAAGGCCTACTAGAAGGGCATCGTATGCGGCTACCCCAACGTCAATGTCAGACCCATCAACCGAGACAGTCTTGGTAGCAATTGGGTGATCGGAATTTCCTTCGTAAAGTAAATAAATCGATCTTGTCTTTTCGTTGGATAACTTTACCATCTTCAGCTACAACTTTTTCAAATGTGGAGATGACGAGCTGTTGCAAAGTAGCTGCTGCGGTGTTTGATACTGCTGCAACTTTGCTGGCTTGCAATGTCGCGCAAATCTCCAAGGTTTGTGCTAGTAATTCTCCACTCAGTTCGTCAGAGTAATTATGCAATAGAGCTGGCAGTGTCTGCAGAATCTTTAGCTGAACATCTTGGCCTATACAGATGTCAGTGCCTCGGAAATTCTTCACTGGGGTTTCCATACTCAGGCCGGTTGACTCTCTCAAGGCAGACAAGGTATCTCCAAGTCGGTCAGGCGACAGCGCATGAGATGTCGCAAGCCTCTGGAGACAAACAGCACCAATGGTGGCAAGTTTTACTTGCCGTGTTTGACAAGCAAGAAGAAATGGGGTGATGAAATTCGGACGGCGTATTAAGTCTTTAATGGTTACTCAGTCTACTGCATGATGGTAAAACCCAAGATGAATGTAAAGCAAAAACGGACCTGCTGTGATTTGTGCCTCCGAAGTTGAAGGCAAAGCCTTCAACTCACTCAGCGATTGTTCGGCAGCCTGGAGGTGCAGTTAGCAGTAGTTTTTGGTAATAAAACAACATATAATCGCACATTTCTGAGTTCGGAGTGTTTGCGTTTTGACTCCTGAATTAAATTTGCAAGCTCTATCTGCAGAGTTTGGGAGGTCATATCCAATTAGGCAGAGAGGATGATAGGAGCGATGGCATATCTTGCGCTTCAGCATGCAATTAGTTTCTATTTGGAGCTGGTGCAAATGCTTGGCAGGAGTCGAAGCTCAGTAATTCGTTTGAAACGCGGTTGCCTTTAAGAACTCGGAACAACCATGGCGGGGAGGGGCATATATGCAAAACTGCTAGGAGGAATACCGAGCTTCTCCATAGAAGGTCAGATATGTTGTCGACAGAGTACAGGAAGGGAAGCATACACGCAGCGTGTCCTCGCCCGCAGACGATGCTTGAATAGCAACCGAGAGAAGTGATTGGGCGGCTGCAAGGCGGTGTATACTGAATCACGTGCCATGCAGTCCACTCACGCAATGCCAGCCAATCATGGAGGAGCCGGTGGTCCTGACGCCTTTGCCCCTCCAGCGTCGTTTGTTTGATAGACTCAAAAACCCGCTTACCACCTGCACATCACTCACGCACAACCTCACATCTTCGGCCTGGCTGTCATTAGCAATCATGGCGAAGATTCCACGCAATTTTCGTCTTTTGGAGGAGCTTGAGAAAGGGGAGAAAGGCCAGGGAGCTGGTGCGTATGACGGCTGTCGCATAATCTGCTTGCCAACGCTAATAAATACCGGTAGAAGCTTGCTCCTACGGTCTCGCTGATGGAGATGATTTGATGATGACCAATTGGAATGGCACCATTCTCGGCCCTCCCCATGTTCGTGTCCTTCCGGCTTTCTTGCAGAGTCCACGGCTGATCTACCGTTGTACAGAGCGTCCATGAGAATCGAATATATAGTGTCAATATTCACTGTGGAGACGACTATCCAGATAAACCACCAACTCTACAATTCGTATCCAAGATAAACCTCCCTTGCGTTGATCCTCGGAACGGAGTGGTAATTCTCCAAAGTCAGATGGAAAAAGGGCATTGTGCTGAGCTTTCGCAGGTCGACCTCGGGAAATTACCAACCCTGGCAATTTGGAAACGGGATTATACCATGGAGACCATCTTACTAGAACTTCGGAGGTACGGCTAGCTGTCATTGATATTTTACATTGACTAAGCTCTCTGTCTAGATTCATGTCACTACCTCAACATAAGAAGCTTCCTCAGCCGCCTGAAGGTTCAACCTTTTGAAATACGCCCTCGGTGTATGCGTATTCGCATGGTAGGAATGGAGTATTCTGGCTGGGACCATTGTCTTTTCTCTTTCTAGATTTACGTATTGTTCGTGCATATCAGGCAAGCTTGGCGTGCTTTTAGTCGAACCCTGGATGTTCATCATTTATATAGGGCCCAATTAAATGATTAAATAGTAGACTTCTACTAGTAATGTTAACATAAGGGCAGCCAAATTCTACCTCTTGTGCTGTCACTCACCAAAATATTGATTGAATATTTTTTATCCGACACAAGTTAAAACTGAAAGCATCAGTCTTCAGACTATTACCGACTCGCTTTCAAATTGAAAAATGAATTCGCAAAGAATGTATCCTCCGAGATTTTCGCTGCCGACATGACAAGAACTCCCATATCATCAACGCCGGCGAGCCAATGATCTAGCGTAGACTCCCTAACAGTCGGGTTGTCATTTGAATGCCAATCAATTTCATGTTTGCCATTCCGGTGCGACAGCAGATCGCCAAATGTGAGAGATTGGTGACGCTGGTCATCACAGCTTGACTGAACTGACTCTTTGACCCATTCTGCTTCTGTTCGGGAATTCCACACATTTTTGGGGCTGGGAAGAGGTATTTGGGATAGGTACTCTGCGCAGCGGCAAGAGTTATAGTCGATTGCCGGGGAGATGTCGAAGAGCGACATCACTATAAGTAGGATATATATCGCCCTATATCATTCAATTATCAATACATACCGGCATGTAAGAAGATATACCGGGAAAGTGTCTACCATACCGGCGTCCTGACTCGTCTATGACCCAATTCTCCCATATTGGCTGTGAATTCTGTGAATTCTGTGCTGAAGGGTGATGGCTATGTCCGACACTCGGATAACCGATTAATCTCGCGACTTTCTACTGCGTAATGAGTTTGTTGTATTTTAAAAGGTGGGAATAAGCGTTAACACATACTAATGTTGTCAACACCAATGGCATATCGAAGTCGGTCACATCGTCATCTTTCTCCAAGACTCGCAAGATATTATAAACACATATCGCTTGGGCGGCAGCCACTAAGTCTGTACCGTTGTACCCAAGACACTGTGAAACGAATATTAATCGGTGAAAATTTCTTGAATCGACAGGTAACATACCTCTTCAAAGATGCGTTCCTGCTCAGATCGAATTGCTCTCCATATATGAACGCTATTATCCTTGGTTTTGACTGACCACAGTGCTACAATACCGGCGCAGCGAGCTAGCGGTTTTGGAGCAAATTCTCGGTCAGAGGTGGCCAGATATTTCGCATGTACAAACGGTGGTATGTCATCTTTCTTTCTCGAAAGCACCATTCTTGGGTAGCTGCTTAGACTGACTAGGACATAATGTCGGTCGAGTGATGACTCTCCAAAGGACCTTTGTTTAGGCTGAAACAATCGAGGGACCCGGGGAGCGGGTTGATAAATATTCAGAAAGTCATACAGGCCTTGGTCAAGCAACAGAATGTCTACTATCGGGAGCGCTGAGTTTTGAAAGTCAAAGTCATCCACGTATGGAGGCCATAGTGATAATGAAGTGTCTGTAATTGACCCCAGTAATGGTATCGAAGCTGATGACAATAATGGGATGGAGTCTTGCTCCTGTGGCCGACCTTGCACGTTTAACGTGTTTTGATATCGACAAACGATGTTCTTGTGGATACACCGCGAACATGCGGGGAATCCCATGTCGCATTGCGTTTTGGCCTGGGTACAGCCACTACAAGCCTTTTTTCTTGGCTTTGGAGGGTTGCGAGACTTTCTTCGACAGTAGCTAACATGTCTGGTACGTGACCTGCCTGAAATGGTGCCATTTGGGTTAACCACCCGTTTCCTATATGTACGTAGGGCAAACCTACTATTGTCAAAGGTCTTGCGACAGATATTGCATGTGAATTCTGGGGTCATATTATCGGTGATATTCTACTTAATTTATGACGATATGTGCAGCTGCGTAAGTTGCAAACGTGAAACTTGAATTCGAGTCTTACTGGTTGATTGGTAATCAGTCTCTAAGGCTCACGGAGTTCCGTGTCACTTCGGTGGAGCCCTTCACTTCACCAACAAACAAGCCAGTCATATAGATACGTTCTAATTGATATTTATCGTTTTTAACAGATCCAGTACTTTCTATCCTACGGTATTCCGTGAGATATGAGAAATTATATATAGGTCCAATTTAACACATGAACCCAATATGGGCTTCATTATAATTGACATCAGAATTCATTCTCCTCAATACTTATCTCCATATACATAAAATCTATTAAAATAGGCCAAGAAGGGTCAACAATGACGACAATCGTGGATAACGAAGCTGCGTGGCTTGAATCATTCAAAGGCTATCCTTTAAAGGTTGGCCCAGGTCCCAAGCAAGAACCAGCAGAAGATGAGATCGTGATTAAAGTCGCATACGCGGCTGTGAACCCTCTTGACTGGAAAGTAAGACTGCGTTATTCTGTTCTCATTAGGTTTGGTACTGAAACCGCATAGCTTCAAGACGGAGACTCATATGAAATGCCATTTCCCAACATCACCGGAGTTGATATTGCTGGGACTGTTGTGCAACTCGGTTCCAAAGTGACCCGGTTTCAATTGGGGCAGAGAGTGCTTGGGTATGAAATTATTTGCAGATATAAAGAAGAAAATGGTTGACCGTTACTCCTTTCTCGTCTCCAGGCTATGTAACGGTTTAATTGTGCGCAAAACGGCAAACTGTGGATGGCAAAAGTACAGCACCTGCCCCGAAATTCATGTATCAGCAATTCCCGACTCTCTACCCTTGGCAAATGCCTCTGTGTTACCATTATCCATTTCTACAGCAGCAGTGGGTCTATTTATAGAACTTCAACTGGAACTGCCGTCTTTGGATCCCAAACCTACCGGAAAAACCGTTTTCATCTGGGGTGGAAGCTCATCATGCGGCAGCTCGGCGATTCAACTCGCTATTGCTGCTGGCTACCAAGTTGCCACGACTGCTAGCCCAGCCAATTTCGAGTACGTGAAAGATCTAGGCGCATCGTACGTGTTTGATCACAGAAACCCCAAAATTGTCGGAGAAGTTCTCAAGGTTCTGAAACCTGGTGATTATGTTTTCGACTGTATCTCTACTGCAGAGACATTGAAGCCCTGCGGTGAAATCTTGGGCAAGATTGGGGGAGGCAGGCTTGCTGTTTTAAATACACCAGAAGGCTCATTTATGGATAATATTGAACCACGTCGCGGTATGTTGTCTTTTTTTTTGCTTTTCAACTCTTTTGGATGTCCAAACCAACTTCTGATATATAATGGCTGACCTGAGACGTGTTGATTTAGTATGGGTTTGGCAACCTGCCCTGTTAGAATCAGATCTTGGCGATACCATATTGCGGAAATATCTACCAGCAGCCTTGGCCGCTGGGAAATTGAAAGCAAAGCCAGACCCAATGATTATTGAGGGTGGGCTGGAGAAGGTTCAAGAGGGTATTGACCTGCAGAGAGTGGGAGTATCAGCCAAGAAGATTGTCATCGAGATTGCTAAAGAATAGTTATGAGTGTCTGGTCTAGAATGTTGATGGATAGCAAATTCTTGTAAACCTGCCGCTCCGTATGTTCTGTTGATTGTTGTTGGTGTCATATTTTAGTCTTCCACCTCCTACCTCCGGCCAGGGGAGACATGAAGGCTTACATACGTATGTAGAAAAGGGGTGCTAGGGCTGAAGTTAGCGAGGGCATCCAATCAAGTGCGTGGGCAGCTGCAAACCATTTTGGAGAAGAGGCAAGGAGAACATCAAAGTAAAATAACAATAATTCGTTTAACGACATGTAAAGCCACTTGCTATATTAAGGATCTCTTTGGGATAACGTGGAGATGATGATCGATACGTACTGGTAACGCGTGCTGCCGCCCACCATGACCTTGAAACGAAGGCAGAAATGAAAGAGTAGTCGATTAATTCTTTTAGATTTAATCACTAATACAAAGGCGCTCTAGTTATCCTAATATCGACTGACGAATCACCCAACAGGCTAGTTTCATAAGTCGCTGATTGCTGATTTTCCCAACGCGAGTATTCAGGTTCCCACTGGGGAAATCTTCGTTGGCTCTCACCCGTCTTCAGAGTTAGAGTGTGTAGTTTCCCAAGAGATGTTCTGTCGTTGTCGTCTTTGACATAATCGAATGAATGTCGCTTGTTGAAGAACTTTTGGCTAAGATTCTTTGCCCAACTTTCGTCCAACGCTGGCATAATGGGGTTTTCAATGTCGCTGATTCCAAGTTCGAAGTGAATTGACAGAGCCTTCAAATTAGCAAAACTGGTTGCGAGACTGCCGAAAATGGATTCCGGCTATATCATAGTTCGGTCAATTTCAAATGCTGATGGTGTCTGTCTGTTCATATATACACTTACCCATTCGTTATTACTCCTTTCAACGTCAATGCTGAGTGACTCCATCTTTGGACAGTGTTTATCAAGGTGTTTGAGCTCGGCGGTGGTAAGTACTCTCCGTTGAATTTCCTTTTCTGAATACTCGGCCATATGCAAGCAAAGGTCCGATATGTTCTTATGCTGTGCAACTGCGTTTACAGAGCACAAATAACCATTCAGTTCTAGGGTCTCCAAGCTATCAAAGGAGAATAGAAATCTCTCAACCGATTTGCAGTCCGAGTTTCCCTCTTCAGCATAGCCGAGAACCTTGAGGGTTCTCAATGATGTGGCATACCCAGCCATCCGGTCCAAAAGGTTACAAGGATCACTCGGTCCCAGGGTGAGCGACTTTAGTTTGGACCAAGAGAACCGGTCTTTCCAATGGATCCACTCATCGTCTTCCATCGCGTATGCATCAAGCGAGAGTTCCTCTATTAGAGGGAAATTTTCATACCCGGCCAGTTGAAAAGTTCTGATAGTATCGAAACTTGGGAAGTTGAGTACGCATCCTCCGTAGTTGCCATGCACACAGAGAGAAAAAGACCGCATATTTGGACATTTGAAAAACAGTTTTTGGAGGTGGAGTATGTGACGATTCGGCCCATCCTGTTCCTTAAATGGGTTCACAGTGGCATGTAAGGTCGAAATACAGGATAGGGTTCGGTCTGCTAATCTACTATCACCCATAGTTCCGTTTACAGAGAACAGACGAAGCTCCGGTCGCCGATTGTGATCACAGATAGTACAGATGATCTCATCTAACCGCTGAATAGAGGTATGGATAGAGACTAATTGGAGGTTCGGTAGGCGTACGAACAGCTTGCACAACCAGTCTTCTACCTCGAGTTCGCTAATAGAGCGAATCGTGTACGCGAAAGTAGGCATTACAGCCACTTCTTGCACAAAGGCCCTAAGTTCGTCATTTGAATCATCTTCTAATCGGGAGAGAAGCCGAGACCGGATGCTGGCCTCATTGGACCATATCTGTGAATGTGTTATGTGACTGTGTTGTTCTCCTATAGGAATTGATCGATATAGGAACTTTGTTGCTAATGCGTTCCATGTTTTGGAGACCAAGCAAATATTGAACAGATCTTGTGTTCGCATCTGGTGCGTAATTAGCCATTACCTGCAGCACGTTAATAGATCAACTTACCAACTCGAAGACCAGCGTCCACACACCGTGGGGCAGACTACCCGGGCTTCGACTGCCTTCCTTCATTATCACATATATTGTTTTACGGCTAAGCTGGTTTACGAGCGCAGTTGAGAGGATAAAAGGAAGGATAGTACGAAGAACAAGAAAGAGGGACGTACTTAGAAGGGAGCCTGAGACTGACAAAGCTGTCAGCCTTCGGAGTATATCAAGTGGCCTGTGATTGGCTGAGAAGAAAGGCTCGTAGCGGATCCTATGAGGTGGGGCTTGCAGGGTACTCTACCCAATAATATTACTTCCTAGTGCATGGTGAAATTCCACCGTCCTTGCTCCGTCAAGCATCATAATAATTACATTCATCGACGCAGGAATGAAGTGGACGCATCCTCCAAGTAAAAGTGGTGTACATCGCTTCGCATGTCAGTCGTCTCAATGCATTGTTGCTATACCAGAACTGCTAACCTTCTAAAGGCTTATCTCTATACCGAGCACTTCTGCGACAATCCTCCAAATTACCCCAAACAAATGTCGAAGCCGAAAGCATCAGACAACTGGTCAGGTCGAGATTTGACCGATACAAAGAGTTATGCAGTCCAACAAAAACAATCCATAGTCTTCAAGCAGGATACGAGGTAAATACTTGTTCGTTACTCTCATTATTTCCAAGTATGGGGAACTAAAGCGCGACCCAGGCATTAGATTTGTTTTACTCGGCAGCCCGGGGAAGCAAAGACTCCCTCACTCAGATTAACCAGTACCTCCAAAAACTAGAAGCACGGAAACTTGTACTTGAGTCTAAGAAACACGAAAAGCTTTCTAAAGATGTTGGGCTAGTCACCCTTGGTCGGCACCAAAAAAGACGAGCGCAGAATATCGAATACGCCCGTCAAACAAAGCTACCACATCCAAACGTTGAGCCGATATTGTCACGACCACGGCCTATTATTACTGGGCGACGAAGAGTACCTGTTTTTGTCTGTGCACGTGGCATTCCTTTCTTGCGAATCAAGAAACCACAACCAGAGAGCCTCAGCCGAGTCATTCGACAGAAGCTTGCACAGAGAGATAAACTGACAGGCCGGCGTGCTAGACTCTATGCAGATCTATTATTTGCTTCAGATGAAGAAAATTGGGACCGATATCTGCAGGACAGAGATCCCGTTTTATGGAAGAAGTATGACAAACAACCAACGTGGATAAAAGGCACATGGGCACAAGATGTGTGGAGAGCCTATGAAAAGTCGGTCAATGACAATCGAAACTACGAACAAAGACACCAAGATACTGCAGAAGCGATGTGGAAAGTTGTTCTTGCTGAGCGGGAATTAGCAGAGAAAGAGGAAGCGCAGAGAAAAGCACAAGTCGTGGAATCAAATCCAGACCCAATTCTTTCCAATCAAAAACATTGAATTGAACAATATCTGCAACAAAGCGTCAGGCAAATACATAATCCTAAATCCTGCATATATGGGATTCCTCGAAATCAACGACTATACATTTACGAGCCAGCCCATATGCTGTGGACGGTACTCCACACCGAGTCAATTAGCCTCATCTGCTACGTGTTGAACAAACCCGGTCGGGGTATTATTTACATGTTGAAGGTCTGAAGAAAAAATGGCTGTATCAGCACATGAGGACGAAAGTGGCAGGAAACTGATAGTGGGCGTGTAAAAGTTGCTGGGAACCTGATCAAAGGTGATCAGCACCTGGCATGGAATGCCTCGCATGTTTACACTTATGCGCAAGCTCTCGAATATCTTTGAAAGTGCAATACTCCTATGATGAGATTTGCAATTTCTCGGCAACACCAGACACCACATCATCGTCGCCTTCTTCATCATCGTCGCCCTTTCCTACCAAACCTCTCTCCCAAAGCTGTCTTCCTGTGAGCTTCACCTCCTCACGAGCAGACGGTTTCTTTTTCTTCTCCTCTGCTTCTTTCTCTTCCCGTAATCGCTGCTCCTCTTCTTCCAACTCCTTTTGGAATTTCTCTCTCCACTCAAGGAATTTCTCCTTTGTAACGAGGGCTCCCTGGAATTTCCTGTTCTCTTCCTCCTCTGCCTTTAAAATTTCTCTCTCATGTGCTTGTTTGTCAGACTCTATGCGTTCCGCTATTAAGCCTTCCGCCGCTTCTTTCAGAGTGCTGACAAGTGTGAATACCATCGCCATGCCGATATTCTCCTCAATGCTGGGTTGAAGCGCTTCCATGAGTTGTGCCTTGTCTTCCTGCACATCGAAACGAGAGTGTTTTGGGGCATTTGGAGGAGTCGAAATTTCAAGGTCGGGCGCTACATCAGGATATGCTTCGGGATATGAAACTTGTAGTATCAAAATCGGTGGTTCTTCATCGGATTCGGCTTCTGGCTCGATGTCAAGCGTAATCGTTATTCGATAAGATGTTTCTGATACATCTAGCAGGTCATAGCATATATTAGCGAAAGACAAGCTTTCCCCATTATTATTATTTAAAATAAGTGCGAACCTGATATTTCCTCTGGAAAAATGGAATCGAGAACTTCTCGCTCCTCAACCTGCTCCTCCCGGCCCATTCTCGAGCTTTTTCCTCCACTGCCAGAGGGGCCTCAGAATTTAGCAAAGTCGAATGGATGGCTCAGCAAAGAGTAATCCAACTCGATTTTCGGTGTTTCTGCTCAGTCCCTTGCAACATAAGCCGTGATAGAGTGGAAATAATGCGCAAGCTCGAATTGGACGCAAATGTAGATCGCATATAAATCTAGATGGGGACATTGAAAGAACATTGAGTGGAGCTACAGTATCTGTCCCGCATGCAAACACCGCAAACATTGATGGATAGAGGCGGCCCAAATTTATTTTCACCAGAACGAAATTGACCAATACCTCAAGAACACTCCATACTTATAATATATTTTCTTTCTTTCCACGTCAAGGGATGGGCAAGTCAGGAACGAAAAACAAGAAGAATTCAGCGAAGCACAAAAAATCCGTTCTTAACGGAGTCGGCGGTGTTGTCTTCAAACCACAAATGGCGGAGCAGACTTCGGAGCTTTTAGAGAAAGCCACCGTTCTACTTCAAACAGGACAGGCTGAAGCTGCTCTCCCTTTAGCTCAGCGAGTGCTAGAGATTTCTGCGGAAGACTCTCCAGAATCATTATCATCAATTAACCTCATCGGCGAAATATACGTCGAACTCGGTGAAATTGATGCCGCTCGTCAAAGTTTCCTGCGCGCAGTACAGATTGATCCCGAAGGAACGACGCCTGAAGCACAAGGTGGGGGTGCGGAAAAGTTCTTATGGCTTGCGCAATTAAGTGAGCAAGGTGGTGCAGATAGTGTGGGATGGTATGAGAAGGGTGTCAGCGCATTGAGAAATGTGATTCAATCATTGGAACAAAGCGCACAGCCTGAGGATGCTACAATTGTCGAGGAGAAACGAAAAAAGCTAGCGACAGCTCTATGTGGAGTTGTCGAGCTATACATGACCGATCTCTCGTAGGTGGGTTCTTGAAAGCGAATGTATCCTTTAATTAACAGAATTGTAGGTGGGAAGAAGATGCCGAAGCCCGATGCGAAGCCCTCGTTACTGAAGCCCTTACCGTCGCACCTGACTCCCCGGACTGTCTACAGACCTTGGCGTCAGTTAGGATATCTCAATTACGCGTGGATGAAGCTCGGACGTCTCTTTCTCGAAGTCTGAATATCTGGAAGGATTTGCCGCCAGAGGACCCCAAGGTTCCGGATTTTCCATCGAGAATTAGCCTTTCGCGGCTGCTTATGGAAGTGCAAATGGAACTTGAAGCACTGCAAGTACTAGAGCGACTTATTCTTGAAGACGATGAAAGCATTGAGGCCTGGTATCTTGGTGGATGGTGTCTTTACTTGATGGCCGAAAAGGAAAGAGAACAACCAACGAAGATAGATCCTAGGTCGTCAGCTGAAGGAAGGCGACACGATTCGATGGTTGCTAGTCGGGAATGGCTTAAGCAAAGCTTGAAACTCTACGTGAAAATGGATTACGAAGATGAAAAGCTCAAGGAGCACGCCGTGGAGCTCATTCAGGAGTTGAATAAAGAACTGGGAGAAGACGATGACGATAGTGAATCAGATGCCGTTATTCCAGGCGGCGAAGAGGACGATATAGATGAGGAGATTGAAGTTCTATCTGGAGAAGATGACGAAGACGAAGATCATGAGATGAAAGATCTATGAATAAAATAATCAACGTTAAATACATTATTTATATTGAATTGATATACGTCCTCTTAAATTAACCCAAATTTAGCGCCCCATGGATTATTCTCATGTTATGATTGCCTGGGTTTCGTTACGAGAAGAGTATATAGTAACGTGATATACTATATAGAGTGTATTGCCCTCCACAGATGCTCATTGGCTGAACGTAATCAACGAAAATTAACCAACATTAATAAATCGTGATTGGCTGGAACGCACCCCGGATTAACCCGGCCGCCGGCCGATAAGTTTAGATAAGTAAACGGAGGTTGCGCAACCCCTAAAGAGGTGTCTCAGTCGTTGAACCGCCAATGTGAGCACCTAGCCCTATGCTTCAGGCGCCAAAACGGTGCGCATTGTTGGGTTTATCAGAATGGATCTTGTGCAGCCTACAGACGTGAGTGAGCCGCTCAAGCAGCCGCTCGTAGAACTAGATGTTGTTGAGAATGGTTCCGCGGACCTTGAAGCAGAGGTGAAGATTGCGGCACCAAGCGATACGTTGAAGGATCCGGCATCTCCTCCTGGTAAGGATGATGAAAGCGACGTTTCGGGGGATGAGTGGGAAACCGATTCGCTGTATGAAGAAGCATTGCACTTTGTTCGCGACGATCAACTCTCTTCGGGTAAACTTCATTATCCGTATACATCACCTTGGCGTGGTTGGCTAATCCTCGCCCTTTTCCAGTTCCGGATGCGTGTACGCCACAGGAGGCTTCTACTTATCGCAAGCGCTTGCATGAAATTGGAAAGGTCGCATTTGTTGAAGAAACGATCGGAAACAATACGATTACTGCCAAAAAGCTCCTGACGGCTTTTGGCATCGTGCCTCCTTCGTTTCTCGAAGACGCGCCGGACGATGCGTACCATCCATTGTTGGGCCTTGTCATATCTCGAGAGTTTGCCAAGCGCCAAAAATTAGAAAACTATAACACCATCCAAGACGCAGTTGAGTTGCTGCAGAAGTCGAAAAACATTATTGTGATTACTGGTGCAGGGGTATGTGTGCTCGTTCCTCGTTAGTCAATTTCAAAGCTGGTATAATTCTGACTTTCTTGATAGATATCGACGAGCCTCGGTATACCCGATTTTCGTTCCAAGGACACCGGGTTGTACTCCCAGCTGGAACATCTTGGTTTGAGCGACCCGCAAGAAGTCTTCGATATCCAGCTCTTCCATGAAGATCCTAGCATTTTCTTCTCAGTTGCCAAAGATATCCTTCCCACTGAAAAGAAATTCTCACCGACGCACGCTTTTATCAAGCTTCTGCAAGACAAGGGCAAACTACTGACGAATTACACTCAAAACATCGACAACATCGAGGCCAATGCCGGGGTCAGCCATGATAAAATTGTACAGTGTCATGGCTCTTTTGCAATGGCAACGTGCACAAAATGTCGTTTTAAAGTGCCCGGTGACGCTATTTTTGAGACTGTCAAGTCAGGCAAAATTCCAGAGTGCAAACCCTGCAAAGAACAGATTCTTCTTCGACCACAAGGGATGAAGCGGAAACGCAGTTCAAATGGCTCTCATATAAACCGAAAGAAAGACGCAGATGACTCGGACGACGACGATTATGACATTCCTACTCCAGGTGTGATGAAGGTTGGTAGATTAGCTTATGACATTCTTCTTATTTACCACTAACTGTATAAAGCCGGATATCACATTTTTCGGTGAAGACCTCCCTGATGAATTTGGCCGTCGTTTGGTTCACGAAGACCGAGAACGTACCGACTTGGTCATTGTGATTGGGACCTCGATGAAGGTGGCACCTGTGGCGGATGTTCCTAGTATTATACCCAACGACATCCCTCAGCTTTATATATCCCGCACGGTCAGTACTTGTGGAGCAGAACCATATCCATGATACTAACATGGAATAGCCTGTATCACATATTGGCTTTGATATCGATTTGCTAGGCGATTGCGACGTAGTCGTCTCAGAGCTCTGCCGAAGAGCAGGATGGGAGCTCAAACATGAGATGATACCGGAAGATCAGAAAGTTGAAATTGATCAAGAGGAGGGTTATGAATCACGATACACCTTTAGAGTTGTCAATACATAGCGAGGCGTTCGATATCTGCTACTCACTTTTCTATGAGTAAATTTTTTTCCAAGGGAATGGCGCAAAGGTAGGGTGATTATACGGCAAGCTGTTAACACTTGTTCGTGAAGGACTTATGGGACAAATAGTAAAGTACTAAGCATATAGCTATTCGTGTGTGCCAATTTTTTAATCGTGTTGGGTTGTAGCGAAGGCCATGTGGGATGAAAGGTCGAATGATACCACGATAGCAGATGATAATTTCAGCATTCAGTCCAATTTTGTTCAATATTGACAAACATATGTAGCATGTCGTGCATTGTTCTTTATATTTTAAAAATTTTCTATTCCTTTAAAAATACTCAAGGGTGTTGTTACATGTATTGGCGGCCAACGCAGCATTTAGGGTTGCTTGCCCTTCCATACCCTTCCCCGCCAAAACAGGCAGGGAAGAAAAGTCTGCGGTTCCGCGTCTCTTTGCTTCCCCCCTAAGAGATCGCGACCTAACACGTTCCAAGGCTAATTTCCAACCATACCATATCGGCTGTTCGAGTTCTTTAAGAATATTCTAATGGAACTGCCAGCATGGAATATGTGATTCGGTTTGCACAGACTCACGAGACCTTTCGACGGGCGGAGATCGAGGCGCTTGCTACTCTCGCCGGAGTCGACTTAGAATTTGTCTGGTATGATAAATATGTAAGTAAATGTTTCCATTCGCAATTTTGTTAGTGATTTTTCGGTAAATACATTGTTTTTGAGAATATAGCCTGTAGCCTGGTGAACTTCATGTTGGAACATCAATAGTTCAAGATTTATATTAAGCGAGTTTCTAACAGGCCGATCTAGTCGCCATTTTGCGTGGTCAAATTTCCAAATGAGGAGTCAGCACGCAAGGTCATTTCGCGTAGCGTTCTCACCCAAGAGGGATACGAGCTCTGGGGCTCTGGAACCAGCTATGCGGAACTCCATGCCAACGTTAAGCTCAGGACAGAACCTCGCTGGAAAGACTACAAAGATGTGTCCTTTAGCATATCCGTAGACAGCTTCGGCGCCCGAAGGGCTCAGGAAGAGAAAAAGGACCTTATCGAATCCTTCTCATATCTAGATTTCCAGGGACTCATCCTAATGAAAAACCCAGAAGAGAAATTTGCCATCTTGGAAGACTATGTGGGAGAGGAGGAGACTTCCGACATGAAAAAGGCCGGTAACCCTAAAGATCAACCAGACCACCAGACACCAGGCAAGAAACCGAAAATTTTAAAAAGGATTTATTTTACACGTTGGCTGTGTCACAGCAGTCGCGAGATAGCTACACAATACAACTTGAAAAAGAGAAATTATATCGCTACGACATCCATGGATGCGGAATTGTCTCTGGTCACGGCAAATATGGCTCTTGCTGCCCCTGGAAAGATATTCTTCGACCCTTTCGTTGGCACTGGAAGTTTCTTGGTTGCAGCAGCTTACTTTGGAGCTATGACGCTTGGGGCTGATATTGACGGCAGAAGCTTTAAGGGGAAAGAACCAGTCACGAACGACAACCCTATCGGCGTACTCTCAAACTTCATTCAGTATGGTACCGAAAGCAAATTTCTGGATGCCTTCACGTCAGACCTCACGAACACCCCTATCAGAGATGTACCTTTTCTTGATGGCATTATTTGTGACCCCCCATACGGTATACGAGAGGGCTTGAAGGTTTTAGGGAGCAGGGATGGGAGCGTGAAGAAACCAGTTTATTATAATGGAAAGCCAGCCCATACGTGAGTTACTTGATCCTTCCATAGAGTCACTTATCCTGATTACTGTCCAGACAACCGGGCTGGATACCAACTAAGAAACCGTATGGTTTCGTGAGCTTGCAACACGACATTCTATGTTTCGCCGCCCGGACACTGGTCGAAGGAGGTCGAATTGCAATGTGGATGCCTACAGCTGATGATCAGGAAATCGAGTTGATGATCCCGACACACCCATCTCTGGAAATCGTCAATGTGAGTGTCCAACAATTTCGTGGCTGTAAGTCTATATACTACATATCTACCTGCGCTACAAGACTAAAGACCTCTGACTATTCATGGCTAGGGGCACGGCGTCTTCTCACTTATCGAAAATTACCTGGTGGAGAGGTTTCATCAGACACAAGAATACATCGGGCCACAGATGATCCAAATGGCGTGACGGCTGACGATTTGAACGAATTCAGAAGAAAGGTTAGCATTTTCTTAATTCTTCTGGCAGTGTGTCTAATGCGAGTCTAGTACTTTCAACCAAATAAACAGAAGCCCAACAAGCAGTGCAACACAAGACACTAGCAAGTTAATTCTTCTGGCGAAAATAACCCTTAGGATGTCAATTGTTATAATAAAATGATTAAGCCTCTACTTATGAGCAATCGAACCTCAGTGTAGGAAATGTTTAGTAATCACATGTCAACCAATCACCGCAGAGGATTCCTTAGATGCTTGGCTCTCATTGGTCAGATCAGCATACATTCTTGTTGCCCAACAACAACAAATGAATATATCAATTGATATTTATTAATATTTCTAAATTGTCGTGTCGCTTCAAAAGCCAATAAGTCCGCTGCAAACATCGCAAATTGAAGCCCTTTCGTGTCAATGTTACCTGTCCGAAAACATCTTGGGTCAGCGCGTCATCACTTACTTAGTTTCCCACATTGAATCCGGATGTGATAGCTCCACCCCGAAGAACTTCGACTGATCTATATTTCTTCGGGATAGATTACGTATGTTGCCACCAAAGTAAACATTCTCTCGCGACCTATAAAAGGTGTTCACGGGAATCATGGCAACCAACACAACGACAGCCACCTGAGAAAACTAAACCAGACGACAGCCACCATGTCCGAAACCATCAAGCCCGTCAAAATCCCTGGCATTGCGTGGGACATCGCTGCCGACATATACTTCCCACCCAAGTTTGACGACACGAAGAAGTACCCGGCTGTCGTGTCAGCCCATCCAATTGGCTCGTGCAAAGAGCAGACTTCGGGCAATGTCTATGGCAAGGCAATGGCTGAAGCTGGCTTTGTAGTTGTCGCGTTTGACGCATCTTTCCAGGGAGCTTCAGGCGGATTGCCCCGGTTCGTGGAGAACCCTGAATTGCGCGTCTCTGACTTCCGCTATGTCATCGACTACATCCAGACGCTCCCATATGTCGACCCGGAGCGTATCGGCGTGCTGGGCGTTTGCGGCGGTGGCGGCTATGCTTTCAACGCGACCATGACTGACTACCGCCTCAAGTGCTGCGTCGGCATCACAGCAGCGAACTTTGGTCGGCTGGCCCGCGAGTCCCTTGCTGGCTTCGACCCGGTCGGTTCTCTTGAGAAAATGGCCAAACAGCGCACCCTCGAAGCCCAGGGTGCCGATCGTTATATATTCCCCTTCCTTCCCCCAACAGTCGAGGAGGCTAAGAAGATGACCTCGGATCCTGATATCGTGGAGGCAACTGAATACTACAAGACCAGCCGCGGCCAGAAACCATGTGGTGCCACGAGCGGTCTTTTCTCATTCAATAGCGCCGCCCTTGCATGGGATGCTTTCAGCCATGCGGAGGTCATCATGACTCGTCCCTTCATCGCCGTTATTGGCGATATTCCTGGCGGCTTTGGCGCCTACCGTGATGGTCATGAGATTTATGGTCGTGCCGCTTCTAAAGAGAAGGAGCTCGTTGTGCTCCCCGGCGTGTCGCACTATCAGCTTTACGACCAGCCGAAGGCTGTCAAAGGCGCGCTCGACAAAGCCCTGCCATTCCTGAAGAAGCATCTCGGCGAAGCTAAGTAGATAATATAGTCATGACCGCAAGTTATCATTTCACCTGCTTCTGCTGTCTCTTGCCATCTATATCTGCCTGCCTGTATTTATCTCTGAAATATGAATCACTTCAAATCATGATCAACCAAGCTGCATACCCTGTATTTATCATCTTCCTTATTGCTTGGCTATCTCTGAGAATGCATCTCTTCCGCGTCCTTCCATCGCCCCTGATTCCGCATTCCACCAGCCACTGTGGCTTAATTAGGGCTAAGTGCAATTGCAACTATCGAGAGCTCAGAGTAATAGTTTTTGAAACAAAAAATATTTTTTTAACTTTTAAATCAACTTATTGCGTCATCATCAAAGGAAATAAAACCCGAAAAATAGTGGGCGGCGTTCATTCCTTGACTCAGATCAATGGATGGATATGAACATGCAGTGAGTCATTAACTCCTACTAAGACATGCAGATCATTAATAACACTTCTTGTACAGTATTTCCTACTTTAATCAGATGATCCCTAGTTCTCGCGTCCCACAGCTCGATATGATCTTCAGATGCAGAAGTGGTCCGCTTGCTGTTGGGTGAAGGGTGAGATTGCTACAGCATGAACCCCTGTTGCGTCGTCGTCCTCCAGATTTTGTATGAGAGACGACCATGCCCTTTCAAAAGGTGTATTCGTTTCAGCCACTCAGACGCATTCTTGATATTATTGCCTCCCCTGACAAGACTTAACTTGGGGCTTCAAACAATCCCGGTGCTATAAATCTGAAAGGGCAAAGAGATATTGTCTGGTAGTGACTCAAACCGAAGCCTGTAATAAATAATTCTTACAAAAATGATTGATTTTCTCATTCTGAGTATTCATTCTATATAGCGCCAACAGGAGTGCTTTTGACGATTAGAATAATGTCTGGGTGTTCTGCGTAACAATTTGGTGTCTTTGTATTGGGCATATACAGTATATGTCACGACACACATGGTTTTCCTATCTGTATTTTCACTTACCCTGCCGAGTATCGCATAGCCGGGTAGCCGGGTTAAGTCCTTAATATGACGGTTTACAGAAAAGCCGAGATTCTGCGGCATAAGATACTAGTGGGTCGCGAAACTAATCCATCGCTTTGAATAAATCACTTACAATTGCCACCCCATCACATTATAACATCGCCTCCAATTTTTTTATATCAGTCATCCAAATAATCAGATTTCCCAGAATGGCTTCGTTGGCAGGAAAAGTTTTCTGTGTGACAGGCGCTGCCTCCGGCATTGGCCTATCCACAGTCAAAACACTCCTTTCCCGAGGCGCATCAGTTGGCATGAGTGATGTTAACGAGAAGGTATTACAAAGTGCCTACGATACATTACCTCCAACAGAACAATCGCGTGTGTTTACAATGACTGTAGATGTGGCAGAACGGTCACATCTGAAACGGTTTTTTGAGGATACCAAGAAGCACTTTGGAGAACTGCACGGTGTTGCCAACATCGCAGGGGTGGTTGGACCATCATTTGGTATTTTGGAAACCTGGCAGCTGGAAACCAAGGAGTATGAATTCGTGATGGACGTAAATGTCAGAGGCGTTTTTAACTCCCTTGCGGAATCCATGGTGCCAGGTCTCCTTGCATCACCCTCCAGCATCGTCAATATCGGGAGCGTCGCGTCGGCGAGAGGGTATAAAAAAGGAATTTTGTATAGTGCAAGCAAGCATGCAGTTGTGGGCTTGACCAAGAGCGCAGCAATAGAAGGAGGGTCCAAAGATATTCGCGTCAACATTGTGTTACCGTAAGCATGCCCCCCCCCCCCCCCCCCCCCCCAACCGGCCTTTTAGCCATTGAATAACCAACATCAACGCACGCCTTTGATAGAGGGCCTACAGATACCCCGCTGCTGCGGATTGCTGATGAGAACTACGGCTCTCTAAAACGAGCGAGCGCCGGTCGCCCTATACAAAGAACCGCACACGTGGATGAGCTATCCTCTGTGATTGTATTCCTACTCAGTCCAGAGAGCAGTTATATGACGGGATCTGTCGTCAGCGTGGACGGTGGATCACTAGCATAGAGAGATGGAGTGGGATGACTATTCGGTCCATTCATTAATGTACAGCAGATAAGTATATGCACATCTGCAAATGATTATCCATGCATATATACAAATTGGATAGTAGTAGCAACAAAATTTTGCCATACCAATTCCTGGATATTTTAACTCCCGCTTGTCAAAGAAAACCATGACAGCCAGCTCTTCAGGTACATAAATCCGTGGTCGACTCGTAAGCAACACTGCGGGTGTCTTTTCGGATGTAGTTTAAATTAATTTGGATATGTCCCAGGATAATGTATTATCGTACAACAACTCCTCCAACACGGAGTTGGCGTTGAGATCACCCATGCCAAGGTCAAGTGCTATATTCTTATCAGCAGGGCCGAACATCCATGGATTCGGCCTGGGCATCGTTGGTGTCCCTAAAAGGTTTAACACGTCTGGTGATTGTTGAGGAAATGCACCAATATCATTAGGAATGCTTTCAGATTCCGGTAAAGATGTTACAAGTCCGTAGCGGCGGATCACCCCCTCGAACACCCTCACCATTACGCCAATGTAGGACCATGTCTTGGCCATGTCACGCAGAAATTCTAGGTTCACCTGGATTCGTAGGTTGGTCATAGATCTTTCAAGGCTGGTCAATGCAGGGTTCAACGCTTTCTCCACATGCAGTGCCAAGGCAGTTGAGATGAATCCATGGCTAAAAGATTGATTAGTCTTTAATTTCATGAATTTATCATACGTAGCAAGTAGCAGACTTGACTTACAGAACCCAAGAATTGAACTGTCCTGTATTTTGATTCATGATCCTGTCGATGATTGTGTTGAGTTCAAACAAAGCAGAAGAAAGCTTCTGTCCTGCTCGTAGACGTAGGCTTTCGTTTGTGCCAGCGGATCGTATAATCATGCGATGCATGATACATTCACAAACATAGCCTCTTGCCATGAGAATAAGGTTCCATGTATTGACAACACTTGTCTCCTGAATGGCTGGAGTTCTGAAAGAAGGCGGAAGCGACTCGCGCCACGAATCCATCGCCACTGTGAGCTGAGTATAGCACGCATCTAGGGGAGTGGATGAAAATCTCTGCCAGAATTGTGCGACTGCAGGGAAACAAAAGGTCAGATCTCCATAAAGCCAGACGACTGGTATAAATATTGAACGTACTCAACAGCGATAACTTGCCACCCTCGATTACATATGATTTTTCAACGTTTTTAATTGGATGAAGAAATTCCTGAAACACTTCAGGGATCGGATCATCCTCCCAATCGTCTTCTGTAATTTCTGCGGTACATGTTTCGGAGTCGCTATCGCGGAATCTCCGCATTGTGTCCATTCCATTGAGAGCTAAAAGGACATCCCACGAGTAAAGTATACACCATATACGTCGAAAAAGCTTTCTTGTTGACCCATCTAGCCGCTGGCCTACTACATTTCGATGAAGTCCCATCTTTGTTGCAATATAGGTGGCATTAGAAAGCCAGTAACGGTAGTCCCTCTGCATGTAATGGGAAATATGGGTTGTGCTGAGAAGAAGAGATCCTTGTAATAGTCGTAGCTGGTTCTTCTCAACATCAAAATCGTGAAGCAACTTGGTGCGTTTGAAAAAGGTTTCTTGAGCAGTCGAATGACTGTCAAAACCAAGTTCTTGGATCAGTTCAAAAGAGGCATGTTGGATAGTAGTTGTCAGGATCGCCAGCAGCAAGAACATGGACACATTTTGTTGGCTATACTCCTCCATGAGCTTGACTGGATCTAAAATAGGAGAGCGGATGTAGACAGAATCAAAGAAAATGCGGAGTAGTTTATCGCTGCAATGTGTTAGCTGCTGTAGTTGTAATCTTACTTCAACAAAATAGACCTACCAGGTTTGCCGTGGAGGGAGATCATATGCACCTTTACTACGCAAAAAATTGGCATCGATATCACACAATCCATCCTGCGACTCCATCAGTGAATTTGGGCCGCGTGCTGCCTTCTGAACAAGGGTGTTGTTGTTGTCCGGTCCAAGCGCTTCGGTCAGAATTGTCATTGAGTTTGTACCATCATGATAATCAATCATGTCTTCACAATCATCCGGAGAATCAGTAAATGTCGAAGAAAGCGCAGGCACCTCATGAATGAACTCGAAAGTCCTGGTATGGCTCTGTGAATAGGATCTATTAAGTCCTATTTGTACACGCGGCGACAGTTGTTGATTTTGAAGAGAGGAACGGCTGGACGAGTGTGAAGGTGTTTCGTGATCTATATTTGAGACGAAATGCACCGCTGCTGTTGTATGTGATGATGAGCTATCGTTCTGTGATTGTGAGTTGGTTTTATTTTCTTTTTCTCTCTGGCGTATATCTTACCAGCGTGTGACTTGCGTCACCCGACATTGACATATGGGATGGCGTCGCAGGCTCATTTTCCTGGGCGCATGGCTCCAGTGCTTTCCTTTTAGAATCAGCAAGGGGATTAAAATTTTAATCGACGCGATTCTCGTACGAGTTGAGCATGATGCATAAGTCGGTGCGGCGGCTATCGACGCACCGCGAACAAGGTGTGCCCACCTCCATGGCGTCGCATCGTACTTTGCGCTCATGGCATGGTACACAAGCCTTTACCTTTCGTCCCATTGTTGGTTATTCTTGCCTGGTCCTGCGTGCTGGAGTTTCGGCGAAGAGGGACCTTGAGTGAAGAAGGGTAGCTTGAGCCTGCAAGACATCAAGCCAGAATGGATATATTTTGAAATGTGCGGGGAAGTTGTGGGGATGGGCTCAACCCCGGCTACTGAGCTCCTCATCCTCCAACAAGATAATAATTCAGTAATAGGGGCGGAGTTAAGAGGTTGCTAATTTCCAGACATTGTCGTAACGCCACTGGGGCTTTTGCTAGAGGAGGAAACCATGGATGTACTGCGTCGGCATTGTATAGCATGTCATTGGACGATCGGCTTTGCATATGATTGGGTCTTCGGCTTAACCGATCATACGGGAGTGAAGCACTTGATCTGGCAGAATCATTGGGGACTTGGTCGTATGTGCATGTCTGATTTGATTCTGTGGGGTAGCGTAAGGTTGGTTATCAGTCTCGCGTTTTAGTCTCTTTAATTCGTTTTGTCCCATATTCAATGCTACATGTATACAGATCTTGCTAAGCGTATCATTTGATATAAGTAGTAAGAGGTACCGGTCGACATTGGCCTGACATAAATGTGTTGTTAATTACGTTTTGCGAAGTAGTAAGGGGAAAAATGTCGTCTCCTCATCCTGGCATAAGTTTCCTCCTCAGATAGCGCTAGACAACGAACTTGAATCTATCAGTTAATTCACTACCCCGGTCACTAAAACCTGAACGCTCCAGGGACCCTTATCTGAATGGAACACGGCAAAGTCGCGATCGCACGCGACATCCGCCTCGGTTGTGTTGTGCAGCTCCATGTCAAACTCTCGGACGAAGCGAGCAATGACCATGTACAATTCGGCATACGCCAGGCTGGGGGAAACGTATTTAGCTATGCACAATATAGGGGCTCCATTTCTTTATTGCAACTTACTTGATACCGAGACAGTTGCGCGACCCCTTGGAGAAATTGGTTATGTAGCGTGGCAAATATTCTCCCCTATCAGCAGCCTTGATCCAACGTTCCGGGTCGAATTTTTCTGGGTTCGGGAAGATATCCGGATTCATGTGCACAAACCAGCTCGAGGTTATTAACGGCGTGCCAGGAGGGATCTCGTATCCGTTGTAAACAATGGTTTCCTGTGTTGCGACTCTGGGTATTCTCCAGGAACCCCCAACGGCAAGACGGAGAGTTTCATTTATGACGGCTGACAGATAGGGCAACTGCTCTAGTTGCTTCCAGCTTGGTTGACTTGTTGAATTTGGCATCACAGTATTGGTTAGCTCGTGTCGGAGCTTCAACATTTTGTCTCGATTCTTTATGAGATGAAAAGCCCCGAGTGTCAGAGTATTAGCTGTGGTTTCAGCACCTGCACCTAGAACGATCATTCCTTCCTCAGTCAGCCGATCAAGTGTCCGTTCTTCTGCTGGGAGAGCTGGATCGACTAGAGCATTAAAGATGCTTTGTTTCTTATCACTAATCATCCCTTTTGCTTGCAGATTCAGTGCGTTTGCAGACTGTTCCCGTACCATTGAGCGGAAGTACGCCAACTGTTTGGACTTCGGGTTCAATTTTGCAATGAGCCAGGGCGGTAACTTATTCATCAAAAATCCCCACATTGGAAAGAAATACAAAATATGTATTCCCTGAAATAGAGCATTGAAAGCCTCTTTGAGATCGTTTTGCGGATACAATTGGTCCAGATACCCCATACTTTTGCCATAACAGTAGTGACTAGTAAAGAAAATCAACTCAGAAACTGGACTCATTGGAGAATATCGGCATGATTTCAAAGAAGGATATGTGAATTCGGAAAGGTATTCTCTGGGTAACACACCTGATGACATCTGCAGTCACAGCTGCAAAGGCGTATTCTAGTTTTACTACGGTGCCGGCCTCTTTCGCGTCTCTCAAGCGCTGAGACAACTTGTCTATCTTTTCTTGCAGCATCGGCTCCAAATTCGTGACCGACTGCTTGGAAAAGAAGTTGTTCAAAATCCTGCGTCGCAGCCGATGATGATCATGAGGAACCGTTGATATCACCGACAGAGACATACCCAAGCGAGGAGTAAACGCAGGGTCTTTGTCTCGCTTGCGATTCCCACCGGCGTAAATCTCGTCGTAAAAGTCAGGGTCGATTATGTGGACCTGACGGGGATTGATTCGCACAATAGGTCCTTATGCCATTCACACCAAGTCAGAAGAGTTTCTCATGGATTATCTATCTAATCATAGGAGTGGTTCTGTTGTACTCACCGTATTTTTCATGCATTCTCTGCACTTCCCAACAGAACTTACCCCCAAGGATAACGTCATGGTAGAACTCGACTAGATGTGTTGCAGCGGCCAATTTCGGACCAGGGATTTTCCTGAGGGGATGAAAATACACTCGATAGATTGTTCTGATCACAATAAAGGCAATGAAACAAACACCACCGATGACTTGGATCGGCCACGACCGAACATGTTCATTTATGAGGTGCGAAAGACCGATTGTAGTGGTCTCCATTTTCAGAGGAACTTACAGTGCCGTTGTTCTTTACTAGATCATAAGAGAATTGCTGGAATATGTCTCATGGTTCTATCCACCATTTATACTAATTTGGACCTGTCGGTTTATTTTGTTCTTTTCGGCTTTTTAACAGGGAGCCCTATGATGGTCACATAAACCTTCTCTGGGATCGACAAAAATACCTACGGGGATGGTGTGCACGTCTCTTGGGGTAATAAGCAAATGCCGGGGTAGAGAGCGTACACTATTCGCTTGCGGCTGCCCAGCTTTTCCGCATGCGTTCCCCATCCGTTCCCTACAGCCAATCGAAATTTGGGCCGAGAAGCCTCTTGTCCATCTCGACAGCTACTAACTCGTAAACACGACAGCAGATATATCATATATCGGTATTTGAGGATTTCGCTTCTCCATAGAACAAAATCGACGGCATTTCAGGGATTCCTGTAGATGTGGATCACTATTCTAACGTCATCTTTTCACCTGTGCTTTTACGGCACTCTCATTGCGCATTGAGAAAACAATGGCACTACCGGGCTCTATCCATCAGAAGTTACTTCGTGTTCCCCGAATCCATAGTGAACTAGAATTCATCCGGGAACTATCGCAGACATCATCATTAAACAAGGGATCCCTGTAAATGTTTGAAGAGATCATACATGTAACAAGCCTCCCAATCTCCATCCCTGGGAGCCCAACACCATTAGGTCTAGAGCCAGAGAACGGACTGGGCTTTAATATACAATCTGACCTTACCGGGGGTTTTGGGATTCAACAGATACAAGGTCTGTGTAAAGCGAGTTGGATCTTGCTTTTAGGTTGAATGGTCCTGATATAGAGTTATCATTTGATTTTCAATTTGGCCCTCACGGCCCTAGTTGTATATTAAATGATATATTAAATGATTTCTGGGTCGATTGAAATCGATCTCAGTCAAATATTTGCCAATATTCTTCCATAAATGACATTACTATTACTGTTACAATTTTGGAGATCTTTGTCATCCATTTAAAGGATTGTATAGACCTTGCCGTAATTTATCTATCTTTTAAGCCAGTGTATCTGATTAAATTAAAACGATAGACCATAAATGATATCAGTATTTGGAAAAAAAGCTCATATCGTAGAGGCCGGGAAGTATTTGATAGTTACTTTATTTCTTTCTCCCCGTTCACAAACGTGCGCTAATAAGATCGATCGTGTTGTCTAGGGCAAAATCGGATGGCGCTTTCTTACTCAGAATTGATTTTGCTTTCTCAGGTTGGATGTAATGAGCCTCCACAGCAGGGTTGTACCCAAGGCCACTAATTCGAGCCGCGCTATCCTTATCAACTACAGAATCTGTATTGCTTCTCCCGTCATATCGTTTGTAGACAGTGACTACAACCGCGCCTCCCAAACCAATGTTGTGTTGAAGTGCTGCCTTGGTTCCTTCGACAAGTCGGCCGTTGTTTGCCCACCCGCGAAGCTGCCATGTTAGCTCCGCACATTGTGCGAGACCTGTTGCTCCAAGCGGATGGCCCTTCGATATCAGGCCACCTGACGGATTAACTATCGGTCCTTTGCCTCCATATGTGATGTCACCACGTCGGACCATTTCGTGGGCGGTTCCAGATTTGCAAAAGCCCATTCCATCCAGGGAAACAATCACATTTGTAGAAAAGCAGTCATGTAATTCGCAGACACCGATGTCTTTCGGCGTCAAGCCTGCCTCCCCCAAGGCCGCTTTAGTAGCCCGCCGTGTCATGTCATATCCAACCAACTCCATAGCGCTACCGGAGTACAGCAAGGGACCGTCAGTCATGAATGACTGACCGGCGATCAAAATAGCCGACTTTTTCAATTCTGGCCGGGCATCAAGGAATCTCTGGGAGACCACGACGGCAGCAGCGGCTCCATCTGAAGTTGGAGAACACTGGAGCTTGGTGAGTGGATAATGGATCATCGTAGATTTCTCGATCTGCTCTAACGTGTAAACCGTCCGGAATTGCGCGTAAGGATTTCTTGATGAATGCTCGTGCGACATTCGGGCAACCTCAGCAAAGTCTTCCGCTTTTGCACCATATCTAAAGAGGGCTAGTTAGCATGATTTTTGACCCCTAGGACCGGTGGAATTTTCAAACTTTTCCATGTATTCCCTTCCTGCATTACCAAATAGCTGTGGGTTTTTTGGGGTCTCGGTCTTGCCCCTCGTGGCTTTCATCAACTTGACGCTGAGGTCAAATGGTGTTGGTCTATCAGAGACGTTGCTAACCAAAGGCCCAGGTTGCATTTGCTCAAACCCTATGACCAGAACACAGTCATGTACACCCGATTTGACAAATCCTCGAGCAAGATGTAATCCTGTCGACCCACTTGCACAAGCGGCATTTGTATTATATATTGGGATGCCTGTCATTCCAAATTGATAGAATGCTCGTTGACTTTGAAAATATTTAGCTCTCTTCGGAATACAATCGTGATTTGGGTAGTTCATACCCGGTACAAGTAGGGCCGGAGGTGTAGCATGCGATACCAGCTTGAACATCGTCATAAGTTATGTGGCCATCAAGCATAGCTTTGGCACCAGCCTCAAACGCCAACTCGGTATACATGCGTGTCCCGCGCGGCTTGAGAAACGCAGCCATACCAACACCTATAACATAGGCATTGCCATCGTTTGAAGCCATGATTAACGTCTGAACGTGTCGGGGATAGGAAGGAATCGGGGCTCTGGAGATGATGCAGTAATTTCAGCAGCTAATTTGTACACTCCAAAAGGAAGAACAATTTCAAATAAGGAATGTGAGTAACTCTCGATAAACCCTGGTAAATATTCGGGATGGGTTTAGGTCTCGCTTTAACATTGCCGAGATCCGGCCGGCATTGGGAAAAGCTCGTTCCGGGGCAAGAAGCTAAGTTCCTCGATGTTTCGAGCAAGAGAACATTTCCAAATGCCTCGGTCACGTTGATTGTAGTTTGTAGCATCTATCTATATTGGGTTAAATAGTTTAATCGTAAATCTATAAATTTCAACATGCTTACATTGTTGTCATGCAGCACCATCGCGATCAGTTCTGCTCACATAGAGGGGGAAAAATATGAAAAATGAAATTGATGCCATCTCATTTTACACATACAATTGCCGTAGCAAACTCGGGCGATATCTTGTTGTGATGCTTGGTAGGAACTTAACTGGCTCAGTTGCTCAAACAGGGAATTCCGACAAACGGGTTTGGTATTTTACCCAAACGGCCCTTCTTTCCAATGACCCACGATCTAACCATGCGTTTCTTCCTTAATAATCTCGGCATAAGTCCTGATGGTGACTGTTGAAGTGGGTCCTGAATATTGAAAGAAAACCGATGGAGTGCAGGGTCGAATGCTATGGATTAATACCTTGAAGCAGAGTATCAGTTGTTAATTGTATAAAACCCTTGGTCTTAATCTAATTTTCGATGAATGTATTCTACACGTTACAAGATATCCGTAAAGACAACTGTGAAAATCAAAGCGACTATTCTCGTTTTCTTCAAACAAGATGAATGAGGAAATAAACAGTATTTTGGACCGCTACGGCATTCCAAAGGAAAGCCAATTCGGAGGAAATCGAAGAGGTCCGCATCCTGCATCTGTTAACAGACCAGTACACTATCCAGAGTGGGATGAGAAGCCAAGTGACCGTGGATATGTTGTCTCTAATCATATGATCAACGAACCTCCCGAGAGGCCGTTCAGGATTGTCGTTATTGGCGCTGGAGCAG
Organism: Talaromyces proteolyticus; assembly: GCF_021365285.1. NCBI lineage: Eukaryota > Fungi > Ascomycota > Eurotiomycetes > Eurotiales > Trichocomaceae > Talaromyces > Talaromyces proteolyticus. Next base: position 1,315,267 of record NW_025764282.1, on the reverse strand, counting down.
CTGGAATCGATTTCCTTCATCACGCCCCCAAGCAGCTAGGTGATCTAGGAGTCGAGATAGTCTGTTATGAAAAGAACCCTGACGTTGGTGGAACATGGTATGAAAATCGGTACCCTGGCTGTGCCTGTGACGTTCCCAGCGTTTCTTACAGCTTTCCATGGAAGCAAAATCCCAACTGGCGAAAGTTTTACTCCACTTCCAAAGAGATCTGGGAGTACATGAAGAGTATTGTGGATGAAGAAGGGATGATGAAATACATTCAGCTTCAATGCAAAATTGTATCCGCAAATTGGAATGATGAAAGAAGCAAGTGGAATGTGAGAGTTCGCCGACAATATCCTGGAAAGGATTCAAGTTTCGAAGAATGGAGTGAGGAGTGTGATATGATTCTGAATGGAGGTGGATTCTTGAAGTGAGTGTCTGGAGTAATCCGTAGGTTTGATACCGTCAAGAAACTAAACATTTAGTGATTGGAAATGGCCGAAAATACCCGGAATCAAGACTTTTACTGGAGATTTATTTCACACAGCCGGATTCCAAGAGGGATATGATCTGAAAGACAAAACTGTTGCTGTAATTGGCGCTGGAAGCTCCGGCATTCAAACAGTCTCTGCGGTATATCCAGAGGTGAAGAAGCTGTATACGTGGGTCCGCAGCGCAACATGGATCACAGCTGCAATTGGACAGAAGTTTGCTTCTAAAGACGGGCGTAATTTTGCATGTAAGCCTCCTAAGATTCTTTACTGACTGTGATGACACTGGACCGAGCTTAATATCGAAAATAGACACACCCGAACAAAGGGAACTTTTCGAGCGAAGCCCTGAAACATATCATCGGTACCACAAGATGATCGAGCATGAATTGAACAACCGATTCAGAACAGTTCTACGCAATTCAGCCGAGTCTGAAGAAGCCAATGCTGTGAGTCGTCTAAATGAATATCCGTAACTGTTGCAAATCTGACAGCTAATTGCTTAGTTTGCATATAACGAAATGACTGCAAAGCTCAAGACAAAGCCTGATATCCTTGAAGCTATGCTTCCTCGCGATTTCAGCGTTGGCTGTCGGCGGCCCACACCCGACAATGGATATCTTGGAGCCCTAGTCGGGGAGAAAACAAAAGTTCTTCCGGGGAGCATCAAGTCAATCACTGAGAAGGGTGTGGTGGCCGAGGATGGCACCGAGTATCCCGTTGACGTGATCATTTGCGCTACGGGTTTTGATACCTCCTTCCGCCCACGATTTCCAATTTTTGGCCTAAATCCCGATCTTCCGCTGGCGGAAAAATGGGCAAAAATTCCTGCTAGCTACCTCGGAATTTCAGTTGATGGATTCCCAAATTATTTTACATATGGGGGCCCTTTCACACCGGTTGCACAAGGCTCGGTTCTTCCTATCCTGTCCCTCCTGAGCAAGTATTTTATTACAGTCATCAAAACTATGCGAGTACAGCACATCAGACGACTGAGCCCAAAGCCTTCTGCGGTGGAAGACTTTTTGGAACATACAAAGACTTACCTTCCCCGAACAGTCTGGGCAGATCCCTGCACGAGCTGGTTTAAGCAGGGGACAAAGGATGGAGATCTGATCATGTGGCCTGGCTCGCGACTTTCATTCTTTGAGGCTCTCCGAGAGCCATACTTACAAGACTATGATATAGAGTACTTTAGCAGGAATCGCTTCGGCTATTTGGGAAGTGGTTTCGTTGATTTCGAGTTCAAAAGCCCACTTGAAAATACATGGTACCTGGATGAGTTCTCCGGCCGCAAAGAATGGAAGCGCGATGGAGTGCCTTACTATCAAGACCCGTCCGAATTTGAAGGATTGAGTGAAGGTATTTTGCCCTCTCGCGAGATTAACTAGAATGGATTCCTACACGTTTACTACTGCACGTGAGGTTCCGGCTGCTGTTTTTTAAGCCGCTCAACTCAGCTTACGAATACAATCTGGATGTGCTTTTTTTCAAGACGGATTGAAATTGAGATACCAATGGACTAAATATCAAAATAAAACCATTCACTTATTATCTTGCATAATATCAATTGATATACTTCATGTTATTTAAAACTTTTAAAACCAAAATTAAACTAATTGATATATAGTATTATTCATTTAAATATTCAAATCCTAGGTGATGCAATGAAAATTGAGTAATACATAGAATCAGGGGGAAATAGAAGGAAATTTAATTGAGATTTTCCCCAGTTTCAAAGCGCTTTTTCAAAATCAGACCGATTTTGGACTTGGTCGTACCTTCGCATCTCCCATTCAATATTACCACTGGGATATTCAACGCAAACATTCACCAAGATGTGGCCAGAAGTATCTTCACTGTATTGGCCTTTGAAAATAATGATATCATGAGGTGCAGCATTAAGAAAGGAGTTATAACAAGTCAATGTAGAACATTTATTTTCATTATGTCTTTTGGTAGCATTTCCCTGTGGGGAAAAGGCTGAGGTCATGTTCTTCGACCTTCTATAACGAATTGACTTGTTGCACAGTAGTTTTAGATTCAACTTTAAGGAAACTCCTCTTAATATCAGCTAGAAATTAGGTTGAATTGAATATCAAGCATCTGGTTGAATATATTCGATGAATAGCTATTCCAAAGGGGAGCAGGCCTGGGAGGTACTTTCCTTCTACCATCATGCCTACATACCTGATGTGAAATCATCCAGGATTTTTATACACGCGGGTATTTCCCGAGATCTGCAAAGTTTCAGAGCTCTCGGTATAAGAAATGTATTTCGGGTTTGTTTTAATTACTTACCTCCCCGGCTTTCTTCCCTACCCCGGAATCCAATAACTAAGATCGAATCTCAACGCCAAAATGCCGAACTTGAAAGGTGAATACCGATCATATAGATCATATAGTAGATTCAAAAGAATACTATGTCTTGTCTCTCTTTTTTGTCTTTGTATTCGTTTTATGTTTAAAATCCTTTAATCAGACCGTTTAGTTTGTTCATTTAATTTCCTCTATTCCGTACGACAGTCTGGGATTGAGCTTCCTCCAATCAATACGATGCCTTTTCAATCACAATGGAAAGTCGACATCCCAGATGCACATCTGGCAACGCTAATTTTCAAATCACCGACTCATGCTCTATCTACCACGCATCGATGCTTTTCAGATGCGGCTCGGCCAGACACGCACTATCTGACAACGTCGGAGTTCCGCCTTTGGAGTCAGAGATTTGCTGCAGGTCTTCGAAAGTCGGGAATCAAGAATGGAGACCGCATTTTGTTCTACTCAGGCAATAACATTCTTTTTCCGGTTGTTTATATGGGTATTATCATGGCCGGTGCCGTTTTCACCGCTGCAAACCCTGCGTATATTGCTCGAGAACTAGCTTATCAGCTAAAAGATAGCGGAGCAACCTATCTAATCTGCGCTGAAGCAAATCTTCCGACTGCTATCGAAGGTGCAAAGCTGGCTGGACTGGGCACGAACAATGTCTTCGTATTCAATGATGCGGTATTTCAATTGGGAGGAACATATGCCAGCCCAAGGAGTCCATTCCCCCCTACAAAAGGATATCGCTATTGGGGAGAACTGCTTGCTTCTGTGGAAGAAGGCACTCAATTCTGCTGGGAGGAGCTATCCACTCCAATTCTTTCCAATAGAACACTTGCACTTAACTACTCGAGTGGAACTACTGGGGTTCCGAAAGGAGTAGAAGTTAGCCACAAAAACATCATTGCCAATATTCTACAGTACAATCACCTCTTTTTTCTAGACCCGGGCTACAAGCCAAAGTTGGCGAGAGCAAAGTGGCTTTGCTTTCTACCAATGTATCATGCAATGGCTCAGAATATGTTCGTTGGCATAGCAATGATGCGTCAAGTGCCGGTATACATCATGGAGAAATATGAGTTCGTCAAGTTCCTCCAGGCTATCGAAACGTTTCGCATCACAGATTTGACCATGGTGCCCCCTGTGGTGGTGAGCATGGCTAAAAGGCCAGAGGTAAAACACCACGACCTGGGAAGCGTGGAGACTATATTTTGCGGAGCCGCTCCTCTCGGTAGAGAGGTTTGTGAGGAGGCTGAAGCACTTTGGCCGGATCGGCGAGTCAACATCAAGCAAGGCTGGGGTATGACCGAGTATGCATGCAATCTTTCCTGTGCTCCGTCTCTTTTATTATTTCCTTCTACTGATGACTGTTTAAACATGTAGAACTACCTCTATCGTGACGGCCTGGCATCCATTGGATAAATCTGACTCGGCGTGTGTTGGAGAGCTAGTTCCAAACTGTGAAGCTAAGGTTATGGCTGAAGATGAAGTGACCGAGCTGGGTCCAAACGAGCGCGGTGAACTCTGGGTCAAGGGACCTAATGTAATGAAGGGATACTGGCGCAACCCTAATGCCACCAAGGAAACCTTGATGGCAGATGGATGGTTGAGAACTGGGGATGTTGCTTTTATGGATAACAACCGGAAGTGGTTTATAGTCGACCGCAAAAAGGTAAGCTCCTAGAGAACGTGTGACTGTTTGAGGTCTACATTGTTAGGGATATGGTTTGCTGATAAGCTGGTAACGCAGGAATTGATCAAAGTGAAGGGAAATCAGGTAGCGCCAGCCGAACTAGAAGCTTTGCTTCTGGAACACCCCGCTGTATCAGATGTTGCAGTGACCGGTATTCCTTTGTAAGTAGTCGGAAAATTTACCCAGTCTGATATGGTTTTATCGCGTTTTCCAGGACTAACTGTATGATTAGTGAGGGGGATGAACGGCCAAGAGCCTATGTGGTCTTGAAGCAAGGCATGACGGCATCTGCCGAAGATATTACCAGTTTTATCAACGCTCGGGTCTCCCGTATTAAGCGTGTGTCAGGTGGTGTTGTCTTTCTCGATGAAATTCCAAAAAATCCCTCTGGAAAGATTTTGCGAAATGTGCTACGGCAGCGAGCCCAAGAAGAGGCTCGAGTAGAGATGGAAAGGGCTAAACTATAGAGGTCATCGGCTTATTTGTCGTCAATTTGTGTCAATATAAACTACAGGCTGGTCATCCTAACTGGCTTGGTCTTGTGTATCAATATTATTCTACTGCTGTTGTTCCGCTTTATTTGAGATCGGCCAATAGCCTGTTGTTTTTTCCTATCATGTTCGGCCAAGAAAATTGTTGAGCTATCTTTCTCCACGGATACTAGTAGACCGTTACTGACTTACAAAATGGCAACCGTATTTTCCGAAGGGTTGGCCCTTCTCTATGTTATGTATGAGTTTTCATTGTTTAGTGCTTTCTTTTATATCCACAGCCTATGGACTCATCTTTTTCTCGATGATTCTTTCTTCCTGTAGCCTATATCCGTATAGATGGAGGGTGATGAAGTATCCTGATTTTGACCAGATCTAAACCCTATAGGCAAAGGTCTAATTGAAACCCACTGGGCGGTTTGATATCCAAAGGCGATCCTTCATAATAGCGGGGATTGAGTAATGTGCTGAGCTGATATGGGAGCTCTAATATTGGACTCGGCAGTGCTATAGTAGTTAGTATGTTAAATGCGTAGACATAAAGGCGAATTCTGCCTTTATAGCCATGAAAATGATATGAGATCAGTTGCAGAGGTTATAATACCGCAATGAACGCTTGTTTTGTTACCTTAAAGCGGGAAAATTCGTTCGAGAGTAGAAACTTTTACACTGCCTGTGTAGCAGATAATATAAATAGGCAGATCGAGTAAAGACAAGCGAAATTGTAAAATGAAAGCGGAATGAAACTGTCCGCTGTTTTCTACGCTAGATGCTGTTAATACAGTGGACGGGTTGTGATGCCATTGAGAAAATTACTATGAACTTAGTATAGAACTAGAGTCCAAAGACCATTATTGATAACATGAAAGTAGTGTACAAATTAATTAACGCGATTAGATCATTCTCCGAGAAATCCAATAGTTTCAAAATATTGGTCAGACCAGGCCCCCCCTAATGTTTGTCCTTGGCTCTGTTCCAGACTGTGCTCTTTTAGTATATTTTGATCTTCTGATGCCCAGCACATCGGTGTGGTGTCTATTTGCTCCGTTACGGTTATCCCCATGTATTCTGGAGACGAAAAGGACGGAGACGCTGACGAATACATAGCTGACGCAAATGGTATGATTTGGCTGGGATCTTCAATCGTGCTATCGCATTCGTCGCTGTCATGGCTACTGCTAGTAGTAGCATATGAAGTTGGAGCCAAGCAAGGCTGCTCCGATTTGATGTAATGGTGCAGGTCTAATAACTGTTTTTGGTGCTGCTGCTGTGCGCGATTGGGCTTATTTGCATTGATTTGCGTGCCAAGATCATCTACAGCAAGCAGTCTGTCGACGTACAGACATAAACCTACATAGCTGTCGGGCTCTCGCTCAAACATATCTGCAAAAGATATGACGACTTCTTTTGCACCTAGCATTATTTTAATAATCTCCGACTTGACAAATTCAATCGCCAGCTCTATTAGAAGTGAGAGACGCTTGACGTTGTACCGCAGACTGTATATCCGGTTTATCTCCTTGAAAATGAGCAGTTTTTGGGAGTTTCGGCGAGGTGTCCTCGCACTAGACGGTAAACTAACATCCAGCCCACATAGAATGAGAGGTAACATCGTACAAGCCATCCTGTTTATTGAGACGTTAGACTGAATTTTTTGAAAAGCTTGCAGAAGAGAAGAGGTGAAACCCATACGCGCTCACTGGTAGATACTTCGCCATATCGGCAACAATCAATCGTCGAACACTATCAGCCATATCGGTGACCGCGTTTTGGAGTTCAGACTTGTAGGATTCAAGAATCAACTTCTTAGACTGTAGCGATTCAAACTTAGCAGCCAGACGACAGGCATGATTGCATAAGGCTATTCGTGCAGCCCTATATAAATACGTTAGCGTCGTTATCTTTACAGTAAACCATCAAACATACTGGTAGTACATATCGATCATGGAGACAAAAAGGGTGATGGAAGGATGGATCTCGCATTCATCATGTTCAAGCCTTCTCATAAAATCGCCCTCCCAAACTGACAATCTCAGTTTTATTCGCGTAAGGTGTTCCCAGATGGTGCCATGCCTGTCAGTAGTTACCCAGGGCGACCGTTGGTGCGGGGGGTATAAGATCAATAGCAAGTCAGTCACCGCTTCTGCGAATTCGCAAAGGCCGATGAACATGAAATTAAGCATTGTCTTCGTCTCCAAGTTGTAGGTCTTAGAGTTTCCCAGTTCCTCTTTTAAATCATCAAGACACATCAAATTCTCCGTTACGGGAAATTTTTCTGGTAAAATTTGAAGTGGGCGACGCATTCCCAGAGAGATCACACGATCCCGAAGTATACAGCAACACCACAGTCTCTTTAGCTGCTCGCGGTTGAATCTCGGTTCAATGTAGTCATATTCAAGAGCGTTCACGGCTTGTGCATGTTCGACGGCTACAGAAAGCCATGTAGAATTGCTCATTGCGTCGGAGTTAGAGTTATAGAAGCTCAATAATATCGCCGTTTGCGCGATCACGATATGATCATCTTCGAGATTATGTTCGTAGAGGATCTGTTTATCAATTAACATGTTGACACATACGACATACTACAGGGGTGTTCACTAGCCTGAGCTTTGCGATAGAAATCATCTCGTATCGCGATCAACGAGGAGAAACCGCATTGTTTTGCGACATGAATAGGAATAAACTAGTGATCACGCAGTTAATAACAAATACTCATGGGGGGGGAATGTTATTGACCGTACAGGAGCAGCAGCAGAGAGCATGGACTGGAAAAGCAGTAAGGAAAATTGGCCCTTGTATTTTTGTGGTTGGTGATACATGCGCCAAAATTTCGCCTCGTCAATCAATGGTAAACAAGGGTGAACATATAGGAAATAATGATTGATCAATTTTTCCAACACGAGACCAGTTGGTAAATGAAAACAACCTTGTGATTCGAGTGATTGTATATCGCGCTCCTCCAGACAGCCTAGTCGTGAGCCATCGAGAAATGCATAGTATGAAAATGGCAAGCTTTCTATACTCTGTGAATCTAGAGCAAGGTATTGTTGTCAGTTATGTGATTTCTTGATTGGGTCATGACACTTAGGGCGAGGTAGTTACTGTTATGTCTTGATTGCTCTGAAGGAGACTTGGAATCGAGTTCACCATCCCAGACTAACAATGGATCATTATCTCCATGATGCGAGGCAACTATCGGATTGGTTACAACTCCCGTGGGGAGCTGCGATGGTCTATTACGCGTTGTGTTTGGCACATGGAGTTGGCGTCGTCGTCGGGTTCTTATTTTCGGAGCTCTGGCGTTACAGTCAACATTGTCGAGTCGACAGTTTGTGCATGGATTCCCGTGCACTGCCATGTCGCATCGAACCTTGCGGTGATGGCAATGCTCACACGCAACTGGGGAGCGCTTCGCTCGTGCATTTGGGTTGACCATTGTTATTGGAGACAGACCTGAGCTCAAGTTTGCTATATTTGCGGATCACAGTCAACGTGATTAAACGAATCTTTCTAGAAGATAGCTATCATGCTACGATAGGGAAAATGATATTATATGACTATTCTGTTTATGGACGTGTTTAAGAGCTGGAGCGCCAACATTGCCACCTCCGTCCAGACCAATGGATATAAGCACCCTGAAAAATAGGGTTCGGCAAAAGAAAAGGCAGCGAAATTAAAATCGTTCAATTGCGTTACTCATTTTTGGTTTCCCGCACACCAGCCACTGAAAGATAATTGAATTCGGGCACCGGCTAAATAAACTCTTGTTCGGCTATGGATGTTCTCCTATGAGGTTCCGATAAAGCCGAAAGTTTTCGGCTTTTCCCCGCATTTTCGGGATAGAGAGAAAACAGTCGGCAACACTTCATATTTTATGAACATAGCCATCAGCATAATAAAATAGGCTGATGTATTAATTAGTTATTTCACGTACCATTTTCAAGCCTTTTTCTATACGTCGCTAATTTTTATACCATGAATTTGACAAAGCAAAAGAAATGGAGCTAGATCAATATCTAAATGAAAGACACAGCTGTAACACTTCACCAAATCTAACATAACATCTCACTGCTGTAAAAATCACCATCCAAACTTCTTTGAATATGCTACCCAATTAGATACTTTTAACACCTTAAGTTCCAATTCCCTAGGAAATAGATAAAACTAGGCACAAAAATACTTATTAAAATTAGCAATACAACGAATACTGAGCTGGAACATTCGGCGTCGGAAAATTACAAAATGCTCGAAACTGTGGTTTCCCAGTTTCAACTCTTGGCCTCGCCAGGTATTACAATCCGATTTCTGTTCCCTGTTACTCCTGCCTTGTTCTAGTAACTTTCCCACTGCGCGAAATATACATTCTATCATAACTATTATCCTGTGAGAGAATGACAATTTCCCTCCGAGACAAAGTGTTCTGCGTTACAGGGGTCGGCTCCGGAATCGGGCCGACGATACAACTACGGTTTGCTTTAAAAAAGGCGGGCACAACACTTCCCCGTCCGACATCCGGCCGCCCCATCCCTCGCAAACGGCTACCATCAGAAGTGGCCAATGTTATCGTTTTTCTACTGGTGCTGCAGAGCTCCCTTGTGATAGGAGCCGTGTATAACGTTGATGGAAAAGCTAATTCGTTATTTTATAAAATGGTAACTGTTGTATTTAATTCTTCATAGATTATGCAAGTTTAACCTTTAGCACCTGTAAGTTCTATTAAAAGCGGAAAATTCTATAACGGGTACAGCCCAGCTGACCGTGTGTATGTAAATAAGCCCCTGACCAGAAAATGGTGAATATTTTTTCCCCACTGTCCCGATAGTTCATCCATTAGGCAATGGACCCAAGAGAGAGAAGTACCTACACAATGGCGAGGACTCAAGCACAGCATAAGAGTATTCCTCTCTAAATGATTATTCCTCCTTAACAGGACGGCGTTTCGGGAATCAGATAATAAGTATCATGCTAAATCTATAGCCATGAACAATCTATTGTGTTCTTCGCGGAGGAAATCCGAACTTCTTGGGGTATAACATTTGGATGCAATAAAAAGACAAATTCCGCCATTGTATGGGGTACACACCCGACTATATATTGATTTTCTGGGGATAATATGTAACCGACAACCACGGTTCATGCAGCTCAGTTTAAATCTATATTCTGTACAAAGAAGAACCTCAGAGGTACAGATGCCAGATTCCCCAGAGAAATAACAGAAATTACGCAAAGTCTATATGAGGATAGCCCTTGTCAGCTACTTCGTCGCATCGCCGGCGGAACTCAACCAAACTGCCACTATATCGGATCACCGTCCTCTCGCTCTTAGTCAACTTGTTCGAGTTGTATCCAGTCATCCACGAGTTCACTTTAGTTGAGAGCAGTCCCTCGGTACATTTGAGAACATGGTCTGTCCACAGCGTCTCACCTGCCTTGTCTGGGCAGAAGTACGTGTAGCCATGGTCTTGACAGTACTTGATGCAACGAGTCACCCACTGGACAGCATATTCAATACTACGCGGGATATTCCCTGAGCCTTGGTGAGGGCCCAGCACATTGAACATATTGGGGAAGCCCTCAACAGTCAAGCCTAGGTAAGTTTTAGGTCCGTCCTTCCACTTGTCAGCCAGCTTCTTGCCATTTAGCCCTCGGTAGTCGATTTGCTCATATGAGCCGGTGATGGCATCAAAGCCTGTGGCGTAGATAAGGACATCGAGGGGGTATTCCTTGTCCACACCTGCAGTTTTGATGCCAGTTTTGGTAATTTGTTCTATGGGTGTGTCACGTAGATCCACTAACTTTACGTTAGACTGATTGTAAAGTTCGTAGTAGTTGCTCTCAAGGGGCACGCGACGGGTGCCGAAGCCGTGGTCTGTGGGAATCAACTTCTCAGCCAGCACGGGGTCGTTCACACGCTGACGCACCTTATCCGCCATCCACGCGGAGATAAGGTCATTGGCTTCCTGATCAATGAAGATATCATGAAAGTTGCCCAACCATTTGACCAATCCGCGTTGCACATACAACTCCTCCCAGAACTGCTCGCGCACTTCCTTAGGCACTTCTAGCGCCTTACGCTTGTCTGGGTAGTACTGAAAACCCATGGGGCTCTGCCGGCACCGATGGAATATCTGTGGATAGTTGTTTTGGATCTCTTTCATTTCTTGCTTGGAGATCTCGCTATTGCGCATTGGCGCGGTCCAATTGGGTGTCCGCTGAAATACGAACAGCTCATCGGCTGTCTTGGCCACCTCCTGGATGGTCTGAATACCAGTCGCTCCCGTTCCGATCACGCCGACCCGCTTGCCCTCGAAGGTGATGGGTGTGTGCGGCCACCGCGAAGTATGATATGCCGTGCCTTTATAATCTTTAACGCCAGGGATGTTCGGCAGCTGAGGTGTTGTCAACGGACCCAGAGCATTTATCAGGAAGCGCGAGGTGTAGGTGTTGCCCTTGGTGTCGGTGACGAGCCATGTGCGCGAGGCCTCCTGGTAATGAGCGCTTTGTACCTCGGTGTTAAACTGGAAGTCGTCCCGCACTCCTAACTTGTCCACCACAAAGTTGATGTACTTTATCGTCTCAGGCTGGGCCGAGTAATGCTCTTTCCATTCCCACTCATCTAGAACTTCCTGGGAGAATGAGAACCCATAGGTGTAGCTCTCCGAGTCGAAGCGGGCACCGGGGTATCGATTCCAATACCAGACGCCGCCCACGTTCCCGCCTCGTTCAAGGACACGTGCGCGGAGTCCTAGTCGGCGCATCGACACCACGGAGTAGATGCCAGAGAGCCCGGCACCAATGATGATTACATCATGCGATGGAATATCTTCAGACATTGCTACGTCCCAGAATGTTCAGCAGGGAGGAAATCTTCAGATGGTTTGAACACTTTTGCTATCCTATGATTTAGGTAAATGGCATAGTCTCCGACTTTAATAAACAGGAAGCCGAACTCTGTATTAATTCATTTCGAGAGCTTCTGAATCCCACTCGACGCAATTCGGCATAAAAACACTGGAACTCTTTCCCCTCTATCATGAATTATATGCACATAATTGACCACACAGAAACTATGCGGAGCTAAACGGAGATAATAATCCTAGCAGAGACAGAGCAAGTTTTACGATCGGAATAGTAAAATGTCAATGACCCACGGTTGACTTTCTTGGCTAAGTTTGCGTGGTCCTGTTATGCCGAAAGTGGGTGGGGTCTCGGAATAACCTAGCCAGCCCTCTGTAAACAACGAGACTCCTATTTTTTCTTAAACATAGTAAAAATCAATCATCATTTAAATTTTTTAAATGAAACCCCTCTTTGTCCTTATGGTACTTCTTGAAGCAGGTGTTTACTGTATAATTATTTAGAATGAATGAGATGGATGATGCGCTACGACAGGATAACTCAAATTAAAGCCTATGATTACAATAGAATCCCGAGATCGAAAATTACCACCTCCAAGCCCAAAAATTGGTCTGGTATTTACTTTTGTGTGCATAGTGAGCTATAGCGGTGATGTTTCATTGGCCAATAAAACCCCTAGGTTGAAACGCCAAACTAACAATTACATTGAAGAGTGGTATCTGATTGACATTATTGGGTGAGCCCATTTTGTGACTCCAGAAGCTGTGAAGATGAACATATCAACGATAGATTTTGATGTTTCAAATATGAACCTGCAAGTACAATAAATGGTCATACAATTTTGTCCAAATATTCGGACAAACAACCTAGATTTGAGACTGTGTGAGGCTGCCGCTCGAATAGCGAGTTTTTGAAGGAAGCTTCTACATGAAGTAGTGCGAACATGCTCCATCCACCAGAAGGTGCTGACCAGTTACGAACTGAGACAAGTCGCTGGCGAAGAATACAATGGCACCCGCTAGGTCTTGGGGAGTGCCGAGCCGACCAAAAGGAATTCGTTTGATCATGTTGTCTCTGTCCGCATCGTCCTTCACAAAATCCGTGATCATATCAGTGGCCGTGGGGCCTGGTAGAACACAATTGTATCTGATATTATGCTTTCCCTTCTCGACAGCAAACGTATTGACCATGCCTAAAAGTCCCGCCTTGGTGCCAGAATAATGAGTCAGGCCTGTGACTCCGGTTACCGCTGTGTTCGAGGAGACGACAACAACGCTTCCTCCATCTCCCTGCTTAACAAATTGTTTCGTCGCCGCTTGGGTGAGAAGATAGGCGGCTGTAAAATTGATATCGATATGGCGCTGTAGAAACGATTTCGTGACCGATTCCGCAGGGGATGGAAGGCAAATTCCAGCATTGCTAACAAACGTATCTAGCCTACCAAAAGTAGATACTGTGCGCTGGATGAGTTCTTCCGCAACGCCTTCACCGGTCAAATCAGCTCCAAACAGAACCGATTTGGTATTAAACGATGATCGCAAAGACTTTTGCAGTTCTTCAGCATCTTTCCGAGTTGAATCTGTTCCTAAATGATGGATCAGGAGATTCGCGCCGTTCTTAGCGCATTCAAACGCGGCCGCTCGCCCAATTCCAGAAGATGCGCCTGTAATAGCGATTACTTTACTTTTGAGAAGCCCAGCCATCGTCTTCCAGTCGATCAAATGTTGTAAATTTCTGAAAATGTATGCAGGTGTGGTGTGAACGCTATTGGTTGTTTGAATGTCATGGAGTATATAAACTTGTTCGGTATAAATACCCCATGGGTTGGTCTCTGGGGAAACCCTAGTGTTATGGTTGGTTCGGCATTAGAAACCCCAACTGCTTCACGTCTCGGTAATTGCATAACCGTCATCCCCGGATGGGGGCTTTTCAACCATTTCGCTTATCAATTCATACGCGGTCGTCTTCATTCAACCTGGCACATGACCTTGGTACCATAGTAACTGGTGATGGCGGAAACGAATAACTTCGAGTATCTCACTCTCGAGAGGCGCGGCAATGTCTTTATTATTACATTGCAGAAGGGCACTGAGAATAGATTGAACACGAAGACATGCCAGGAAATGATCCGTGCCTTTAACACAGTAAGAGAGACGCTAGGGCCAAGCTCTGAGGGTGCCGTGGTCACGCGTGGGAACAACGACAAATTTTTTTGCACCGTAAGTAATCTCACTTCCCTGAGGCAGAAACAGGATTGAACGAGATTACTATTAGGGGCTCGATCTCGAAGAAGCAGAAACGAATCCGTATGCGAATGCTGACGGTTTTTATCCTGTATGTTGTGATCTGCTTACGGGGAGCTTTGCGAGGCTGACTACAGATCCAATTTCGCATGCGTCCTACATAGTTACTACATACGATACTAGATTTTCCATTTCCAACCGTTGCTCTCATTACTGGACATACATTTGGTGGAGGATGCCCATTGACTTTCGCTCATGACTACCGCGTAATGAACTCCAGTCGAGGGTTCATTTGCATGCCGCCGGTTGATCTAGGCATGCATTTTTCTGGAGTAGGAACCCTTCCCAAGCTCAAGTTACGCCCGGAAATAGCGCGAAAGGTTCTATTGGAAGGCCACAGGTTCACTGGGAAAGAAGCGTTGCAGGATGGCCTCGTAGACGCTATCGCAGAGCCGGATAAGATGCTAGAAGTCGCATTAGGAATAGCAAACAAATGGGCACCGAAAGCAAAGGCTGGGTAAGAACTCGATTCATCTCTAATGAACTTGAAGATTTACTGAAACTGTTGTTGTATGTGCAGAGTTTATGGGCTTTTACGCTCAGAACTTTGGGGAGAAATGAATAGAAATGTGCAGCAGATTAGCTATGTGCATAGTCGGAAAACTTTCTTGCCAGGGGCAAAGATATGACGGGAGAAACACGGTCGACTGTTCGTTCATAGGAAGACAATATATGACGCCGTCAATTCTAGTGCTAGCTAAATTCTCCATGTTTGAGCTCACACAATAATCCATTATCAGCAGCGAAGGGGCATCCTGATTTTAGAATATAACAATTTACAAATTTTATGCTTTAATAAATAGACCACTCCGCCGAATGAAGTATATGATTTAAAGCCTACAAAAAAACACGTGGCGTCGACGAAGGGAACAGCCAGACAGGCCGGTCCTTGTGCTTGGTTTCAGGAGCCTCGGCTAGAGTATGACAATCGCCGCGGATACATGATATCATGGTGGTAGTTTGGATTACTGACTCAATTCTTTTTTCATTCTTTGGAGATGAGAAACGTGATTCTGATTCCATTTGGCATTATAATCCGTGATCCGTTGAAATCGGTAATGATAGTAATAGAAAGAAAAAAAAATAAAAACAGAAGCAGACTTACCAGAGAGAAGAAATCATATGAGGGAAGAAGATCGAAAGCCTTTGAAACCAGAAAAATCCACTTTTTCTGGTACGATATAATGTACATATGTCAGGAACAATCAATTCTCCTGGCCACTCAGGTTTTGTTTACTCCCTAGAGATGTACTAATTATGGATTGCGACTATTTAGTTCTAGAGCAATACGTAGCCGAAAAATGGAAAGGATTCTGGTAGCTTAAACCCAAAATTACTGAAACAGATTTCCAAAAGAAAATTGTCGGAAAAAGCAAGCGGTTATGCTGGTGTCGTCTATGCTGATCCGGGTCTCGGATGTTGATCATCAGGTGATGTGGTCGGCGGTAGTCTCGGCGTGAATTGGCTGGTACATCACATATTGTGGTTTCTTGGATGAAAAGCCGAATACCGAAAAAAGATTATCGCGCTAGTATTGTATATTTGTATACAAATACAAATCTGAGTATACCCACCGTTTTTCTTTGTGTCTTTGGCTTCACACAGTTCTAACCAAGCAACATGCCGGATTTCACAGATAAGCTACAGCCCAGCAAGCCAGATGGGCCAACGATCCTCGCCAAGGAACGCGCACAGTCGAACATCTCAGCGGAGGAGCTGGCGCAGCATTTGCTTTCCCACGATGGATTTCTTGAACGTCAAGCTCGTATTCTGCCTATTCTGGAGAAGGAACCACTCTTCAACAAGAAACAGCAAGCGAACTTATCTCGCCCCGATCTATTCAAACTAGCTCTAGCTCGAGCTAAGTTGTTGCGACGACTAGTTGACCGGCATGGATGGAATATCGATGATTATAAAATGGCGGAGACTTTAATTGATGATGTTTCACCATACTTTCTGCACATGCACATGTTCGTTACAACCGTCAGGGAGCAAGCAAGCGATGCCCAGAAAGCCCATTGGATGCCATTGATTGAATCATTCAAAATAATCGGTGCATATGCACAGACAGAGCTTGGCCATGGAAGCAATGTCCAAGGGTTGGAATTGGAGGCTCGATGGGATCAGCGTACGCACGAGTTCATTCTCCATAGCCCGACTTTGACAGCAAGTAAGTGGTGGAATGGCAGCCTCGGCCGAACTGCCAACCATGCCATTGTAGTGGCACAACTATTGCTTCCTAGACCCGGAACCGAAACATCAGCTAGCCCACAGTATGTATCACATGGGCCACATCCGTTTATCGTGCAGGTTCGACACATGGAAAGCCATCAGCCTTTAGATGGCATAGTTATTGGAGACATAGGCCCCAAGTTTGGTTACAGTACCATAGACAATGCTTATATGCTCTTTGACCAGTTCCGGTACGTATGAACTATGGATTCTCTTTTTGTGTTCTTGTCATTGAATCTATACATAAACAGGGTTCCTCACTCGGCACTACTGTCGCGATACAGCCAGGTCGACCCAGAAACCGGGGCGTATTCACAGCCGAAAATGGGCAAAGTAGTGTATGGCACCATGACATACGTCCGATCACTCATCGTTCACCAGTCCAGACTTGCGCTCGCGCGCGCAGTCACAGTCGCCGTCCGCTATACCAGTATCCGCCGGCAGTTTAAGGATCGCGATAACGCGAAAGGGCCTGAGATACACGTTCTTGACTATCCAACTGTACAAATTCGCATTTTGCCACTGTTGGCAACGACATACGCGCTGCATTATGTCGGACTGGCGATGCAGAAAACGTACAAGTCGGCTCGTATGGAAATTGAGCGTGGAGATTTTAGCAGCCTGGCCTACATGCACAGCATGTCATCCGGTCTGAAGAGTCATTGCACCAACATTGTGGCGGATGGAATAGAGACTTGTCGTCGTGCATTGGGGGGCCATGGGTATGGGGGTGCCAGTGGATTCACCCGATTAGGTCCGGACTATCTTTCTCGAGTCACCGTCGAGGGAGACAATTGGATGATTACACAGCAGGTTGCATCGTACCTGATCAAAAGAATGACAGATGCTGCGGCCAACATTCACACACCTGCAGTGGATGCAATTGACGCTTCCTATAAAGAATTCTTGACAGCTCATCAAAATGGACAGGTTATCGAACCATACGATGTTTTCAACAGTGATTATGCCATTGTGAAGAGCTTCCAACGTCGAGCATCTGCTCTGGTATGTGCCCTTTTGTAAAAATCATAATACTACAAAACGGACACACTTCTAACAAACAATAGTTGTATGATGTCTATGTGGAGAGAGTTATCAACAAAAAGCCATGGACTTCCTTGATGATCCAACTAAACAAAGTGAGCCAAGGTATGCGAAAAGAAATATCAGAAGTCAGAGAGAGAGACAATCAGTCGTTCTAATTTATAAATTCCTAGCCCAATCTCTGGTGATTATGGTCGAAGTCTTCTACGAGGCTCTCAAGTCAGAAAAAGCCATATCAGAGGCAGCCAAAGCATCCCTATGGGATCTCTATCGACTATTTTCGTTTTACACCATGGAAAGCTCAAGCTATGATTGTGAGTAACATGTTCCCACCCCTTTATGTCGGCAGCTAATTATCACCCGATGATTAGTTTTCAACTCGGGTGCAGTCTCCCAACGCCAATTAAGCGAACTGCCTACCAAAGTTAAACAATTTATGACACAAATCCGGCCACATGCCGTTAATCTAGTTGATGCGTGGATGATTCCCGATTATCTTTTGGATAGGTATGTTTATTTCCCACAACATAGCTCGTTATTACTCAAGACTGTACAATGGCTATGTTTTTCTATATATTTTTCTCCCTTTTGTTTTGTATTCTTTTCTTTACCTGCATACTAATACCGCCTAGTGCATTGGGTCGATACGATGGCAAAGTATACGAAGATCTTTTCAATCGAGCCCACCACGAGAATCCTTTGAACCAAATTACATTCAACCCCAACTACTGGGAGAATGAGATTGTCAAAGGAGGTGGAGATGAGTGGTCATCAATTTTGGCAAAACTCTAGTATTCTGGTTCACATATTTGAGGGGTGATAACTCCAGTCACTGTTACTGGGTGATTATGTTCCAAAGTTTCCTAGGGCCAACCCTAAATCGTAGATGTCACGAATAAATTGTAAGACTATTGGCTATATCCGTGTTTGGCTGTGTATCTGTTATTGAATTTCATATTATTAAGCATTTTCGGGATATTGTATCAGTATCTCCAATTCGCACTCCGTACACGAAGTAGAATGAGCTAGGACCCCGTCAAGTAGCAGTACACGAAATATGGTCAACCACGTGTGACGGATCTCTGCACGACATATTAGATAGCTACTCAGAGGAGACTATACGAAGATACCGGCACAAATTGACACACTATTCTAGACAGACATGTCGGAAATTGAAAACGGATCTCAAAGTTTCGTTTTTCAAAGGATTCTTCTCTGTTTTATGTAGTTCGCGGGTTTAACCTTATTATTTGGTATGTTCTTGAGAAATAACACCTTTTGGAGCTATTACCCATTACCTAACTGCATTGAAGTAAGAAACCAGAATACGGGCAATAAAATAGCCACACCTATAAGAGTAGTCTTAAAAGTTTGACATTGCGAGAACCCGATTGTCTATTGCTCGTTTCGAGATAGAGGCAGTAGGTGCTAGACTAATGAATCCGTGTGGAACACCTTTATAGAGGTGAAATTCGGTGGGAATCTTTGCATCCACATATTTTTTAACATGCTCAAGATTCTCCGGAAGAAGAATATCCAATTGAGGGCAGTCAATATACAGTTCTGGTAGCCCCTCTACGTTGGCGTTGCGAGCCGCCACCGCATAAGGAGGAACGACCTCCGCTCCTACCACTTCTTTTCCCAAATATGCAGTCCACCCAGTGATACAATCCTCCGCGGTGAAAAAAGCGAGTCCTTCAGTAGTGTCCAACTGTGTTCGGTCATCTAGCATGGGGTAGATCAAGAATTGCTTTGCCAAAGGCGGGGATAGGCTCCTGTCACGGGCGCGGAGAACCAAGTTGGCAGCCAAGCCTCCTCCTGCACTCTCGCCCATGACTGCAATTCTGTTGGGATCAATATTCAGACTCTCCGCATGAGAATGTATCCAGGTTAACGCCGTCCAGCAATCATCCAATGGGATCGGAAATGGGTTCTCAGGAGCTAAACGATACTCGATGGAAAGCATCTGAACTCCACTTTTCGAGACATATTCGATCAATGTTTCCGTGCTGTGTGTAGCGCTAAAGCTAAAATAGCCTCCTCCATGGATGTGGACAATTGCTGGATGATGGCCAAGCCCATCCTGATCTGTCTTTCGAAAATGATAGATGGCAACTCGGTGACCGTCAGAGGTTGTGACGTGGTGGATGAGTCGCGTAATGCCGTCTGGGATTGGATATTGAGCATCCTTTTTCAAGGCCCCCTTAAACCTAGCTCTTCTCGCCTCGATATCATGCAAAGCAGGTTTTGGGGCTGCCATATATCTTACCAAGCCAGCACCTGCGGCTTTAGCAAACTCTGGGTCGTATTGCAACGGCATCTTGTTACCACTGGCGTATGGATGATATACACAAAAAAGGATATCAATATTGTTGGACAAATTACGAAAAAAAAAAAAAGGTATAGAAATTTTTTCCCTGAAAATAGAAGATGCTGGGAAAGGCACGGAATATCTAATAGATACGACATCATCCTAGTGTGACCACACCTTAGCCGCACTCAGCATCTTGAATGCCGAGTCCCAGCAGCCGGGCCCCGCATTCTCTTACCCGAAGTGGACTATCTTTTTCAAGGTGTAAGGACTGAAACTTTAAAATCGCTTAATAAGTTTGAGGATACAGATTTCCGAATCTCCCTGCCTCGGTTTTCAAAACAAAACTTTCCAAAGAATCTGGAATTGGTAAACACGATTAGTAAACTGTCAGAAAATTAAAAAATTAAATCATCTTAACTAACACCAGCGTGGTGAATGAGTCAACGAGACGATGTCTCTTCAATTCTAGGAACAAAAAAGAAATCGTGAATAGTATATTCATTCACTTATCACCAAAGGAAGTTGCCGGTTTTACATAACCAGGCCGTAGACGAGGCGAATATCCATGGCCTTCGCTATTCAGAGTTGCCGGACAACGATTTTTGCACACATCCCGCCCTCAAAGTCTTCAATGCCTTAGTGTAGCAAAATTTCGATGAGATATTGCAGCAGATTGTTGTTTGTGAGTATGCCATATAATCAATCTAAAGTATGATGGCTTTCCCCAAGTAATAGGTACACGAAGACCGCTACTATTCTCAGGACTGCAACGAACATATCTGTGTTCTTTACATTATTTTTAGTAAAGTGTATAAACCTCGATTGGTGCCGTACTTGTCGCAAATATTGTGCAGTATACCTACAATAAATAAAACTGCTGTTGTTATAAGCCAGAGCTAGTATATGTCTCAGATTAATTCAAAAAAAAATGAATTAGAGATCACATATTGATGGAAGCGGGTACAAGCACAAGAGACATTAATGTATCATGGAATTGTGTGAGAAGGAGTAAACTGATAAATGTGAAATTTACATATATGGTTCTTGTCAGTTTTATCGTGAATGCTGGATATGAAATCGAGCGCTATAAAATCTCATTACTGTAATGAACTCCAATCAGGAATCAGATTCTCTGGGATCTTCACATTAATCTTGAAGGAAAGAGGCTTTGCAAACAGCTGCATTGCTTTTTCCAAATACTCATGGTAGTGAGGCGTTTCGCCATGATACTGGAGCGCAGCCTCATCCTCATAACTCTGATGATATATAAGTTAATACGTTCTCTCTCAAGAATATTGAAGTAAAACATACCTCAACAATCACAAACATATCTTCATCTGGCACTTTAAAATTGTAGTAATTGCGAATACCCGGCTCGAGAGCGTGTACCTTTTCCGACATCCCATTAAGAAGGGCTGCGAACTGCATAACTCAATTTTTTCTTGGGTCAGCGATTATCAATCTTAACAACTACATTTTTCAATGCAGAGAATTTTAGAAGTATCTTGGTTGAACAAAGTAGACTTATCGGCTTACCTCATCAGTCTTTCCAGGCTTGATATAAGCAAAGGCCACGGCGTGAACTGGTGCCATGTTGAAATTCAGAGAAGCACTGAGTTGTGAGAGGAATTAGAAAATCAAACGACAACTATATCCCCTTATAAATATCCCGTCACATGCCCTAATAGCGACTCAAAGGTCTCGGTTTAACTAGGTATTTGATAATTCGCCAAGACTACTCCGGACAGTTTGTAAAGTTCATTACAGTGTTCTCGCTATAGGTATATAGTGCCTCTGCATTCCCAACTGTCATACGGTGGACCATATTTAATACTTGATACTAGTTAGGAGGGGAGAATAGATCAACGACAACCTTGATTTCAGCTCATTACAGCTGAAGAACTGATGAATATAATTTAGCTAGTCTCGACATTATATAAGTACAATACCTGTTAACGTCACTATTCCACGGGCATTTGGATCAACCCCATACACCATACAATATAGCCATTTTTCATATCCTAATATCCCAGTCAATTTATATCTGAACAGTAACTCAAAATTTAATATATATAATAAAAATATTTACTAGTCATATATTTATAGATTAATACAAATAAGATACATCTAAGATTACCAAAAATACAATATATTTTTCGGTATTTTATACTATTTTATGTAATTATAATAAACAATGATATTTTTTTATCGGTTTTTTATTATGTCATTTAATAATATAATATATTTATATTGTATTTTATACTATACTTTATTTATAAATTGGCTGAGATCTAAGGATATGAAAAATGGCCTTTTTGTATGGTGTATGGGGCTGATCCAAATACCCGTGTCATATAAATACGTTAGTCGGTGAATCATTACTCTCTAGCGCCTCGGCTTTACTATATATACCGAGGTCAATGGCAGATGCAGTAACACATTATAATTGACATTTCTCTTCTACACAATAAAGACAAATTCTGCTGAATTTACTTGGTTAGATTTCCTCCGCAGGAAGAGGAAATCACCTACGTCAAAATAATGGGGCTCCCTTTAAATGCAGTCAAGGTCTTGGAATTGGCGGGTTTAGCACCCGGTAAGTAACCAACTGTATTTATAGACAAACAACTTAACCACAAAAATGCTATTATAGGTCCATTTACAGGTTTACTCTGTGCAGACTGGGGTGCTTCTGTATTACGTGTCGACCGTCCTGTCCCAGGAGCTCACACTGACAATGTTCTGCCTACAACTAGAGACGTGCTTAGCCATGGGAAGACATCTATTACAGTCGATTTGAAGAATGAAGCAGGCTTGAAACTTATCAAAAATCTGTTGCCTCATGTTGATGTCCTGATCGATCCCTTCCGTCCTGGAGTCTTGGAGAGAATCGGCCTGCCACCCGATGAGCTCCTGCGAGTCAATCCTAGACTTATTATCGCTCGGCTCACAGGATTTCGTCGCGACGGCAAATATGCCAACATGGCTGGGCATGATATGAACTATATCGCAGTATCAGGTGTCCTTTCAATGATCGGCGGAAAGGGACAGCGACCGGTGCCTCCCCTAAATCTCATGGGAGACTTTGCAGGTGGAGGACTAGTATGCTTCCTTGGTATTGTGTTGGCACTGTTAGCAAGAGTGTCTTCTGGGAAGGGACAAATAGTCGAATCAAATATGGTGGATGGGAGCGCATTTATAGCAATATCACCGCGATTGAATATGAAAACCCCTTTGTGGGACCGTCCGCGAGGCACAAATCTTTTAGATGGTGGTTGCCCCTACTACCAGGTCTATGAAACACGCGATGGACAATTCATGGCTGTGTAAGCTTCCTTCCTATGCCAATTGTTCTGTTTAGTTCTTTTCAAGATGCCTTCTTATTTTGCTAACCGTGGCTTCAATCTATACAGGGCAGCAATAGAACCACAATTCTTCGATCTGTTGCTCAAGGGCCTTTCCCTTACCACGTCAGATCTTCCTGGTCCCCAGGATGACCGTCACAAGACGTGGCCTTATCTTTTCGAGCTCTTCACAAATTTATTCAAGTCTAAATCGAGGAGAGAATGGGAGGATATTTTTGACGGCACAGATGCCTGTGTAACGCCTGTTCTTACCCAACAAGAACTCGAACAGAGTGGATATGAACAGCGACCAATAGTTCATCTGAAGAGTACCCCAGCATATGGATACTCGTCGTCGCGGGGGGGCTGGACACCCTCCACTCTCTATCCCGGACAAGGAGGAGAGACTACTCTCAAGGAATGGCTTGGATGGAAAAGGAATAGAAATTACAGCGTCGTAGACGGTGGGCTCGTGAAGGTTGAAGGGTCAAAACTGTAGAACTAGTTATTTGTAGATTAGCTGTTATTAAAACGCTGTTTGGCGGTGTCTTTTACGCACAGAACCAAGTGTGAGATGTAGACTTAGGATTTCAGTAGATATTACCTGTTTCTTGACTTTATGAGATTCTGATATAAATGGATCTATCTTCACTGCCGATATTCCTGTTTAGAGATATCAGATTTATATATCAGCTGTATTTGACACCACTTATATGTATGATAATAATCAATGCAGGCCTAGCAGGCCGTGACATAACAGTCGATTTATACTAACCAGACAGAAGGTTAGTACAGCAATTTTGATGGCGCTGATGGTATGTGAAAATAATTGTGAATATGCTCTAGCAAATATCTTCCAAGATATAGTGTAATAGTGTCAGAGGTAAGAATAAAGACTAGGAAATGAGTTGTATTCATTCCTCGATCCGAGGCTAACCATGAATTGCAGTGGAATCTCCGCCTGAAGCCTCTACTACAAACTGCCATCGTGGACAATGTACTCGAATCTCAACATCAACTATTCTTTCCTGAACCGCGATCGTAATCTCTCGCGATGTAAGGCTGACTAGCCGGCCAACATCCCGGTGCAGGTGTTTGGAGCTTAAATCATCATCACGGTACACAGTCACCATTTGACCCTTCTGCAGCCCGGTAGGATCGTTAAGTACGGAACCTTCCAACTCACTAAAGTCAGAATGGAGGATTACATTAGCGGCATCCTCCCCATCGAGTACGATTGGCGTGTGTCCGTTTCGCTTTGCCGAAGTAATGGCGTCTGCGTATCGATCCAGGAACGCCCATGTACAAGGGTATTCTGACGAGGAGAAGAACTCCGTCGATAACGCACCACAAGTATCACGAAGCCAAAATAATAAAAAGCCTCCTGTGTATTGGCACGAATTAGCTTTGAGTGACTAGCACCTCTCGCATGATTTAAAAGGTCATTGGTAGCCTACCGTGAAGGTCGGCTAGGCTTATATTGTGAGTATTGAGTAGCCATTGTCTTCCATCACTCAATAAATCCTCAAGAAGAGCTAAATGATTTCTCATTTCAGCCAAGGCTCCGGGATGCTTTTTGAACCTAGACTGGTGGTCGAACTGACTGCCCCAAAGCTCGATCCTATCCTTAAGGAATGTTTCATTTTTCCATAGAGGTGCATCAGGAGGCAATGAAGATACGACAGACTTCATGACTGCTAATTCAGCCCATTTTTCGAGTAGTTTCGTTAAGGCCTTGTCTGCTGGGTCATGGACAGATAGTGAGAATTTTCCAGGATATAAATCCTCTAACTTCTCAAGAATCAGTAAGGTATCATAGTAAATATCTCTCCCAATGGCAAGTATTGGAATCCTCCGATATTGCAGTCCGAAATGGCTTTGTATGTCGGGACGAGGCCAGTGCTGCGGTTGATGGCATTCCGCATAAGGAATATGACGAAGGGTGAGGTATGTGACTATTTTAGTACCCCAAGGAGAGAACGGGTAGGTATAGACGATAATCTGAGGATGAGTCGTCACCATTATTAGTTAAGGACGGGGGAACTCTTATTGTAGGCAAAGCCCAAATTAGCTAGGAGTAGTCGGTGCAGGCCTGATATGGCCATGAGTGAAGTTGCGGAACACCGATTCGTTTTACGTTGCCCGAAAAATTTCGGGATATTCCACCCGTGGCATCCAGGTTTTCATCGGTCTTCCAATAATTAATAATCCAGATTTGCCATCGCTAAATGTCACTATTTTTCTAACCTATAATTGTGGAAACCCTACCAAAAAATCACAAAGAGCCCGAGAATGTCATACCACTAGTTGTACACAATTCAAACCTAATCCCAGCACCCTCCCCTTCATTGGTTAGTCTCTCTACGCAAATCAGTAAACTCTCGGCATTAAACTTAAGGGTGACGCCGTAGCTTCCTTGAACCGCAGCATCCATATATCAACTCCACTCCATATCTCTCGGAAGCAGCGAAAACTCTGATGTGAGTAACGATGTACAATAATTATTCAATGGAAATGGAATATGTTATTCAATGCACATTTCTGGTGACGCTCCACAAGCTACATAAAGTCCGGTTAAAGCCGATTTATCGATAATGGAGAACAAATGAACGGGTATAAATGCGAACCAAACAAGTGCCATGATATTTTCTAAAATCAAAGCTTCTTGTTCTTGTACAGTTTTTTAATCTTCTAGCTGTCTTACAATCTGTCCTTCACGAATTCAACACTTATTCTTTCATCATGGCAGTCTTCGACTCCGCCCCCGAACCCGTCAATGAGTTGGGTCGTTATCGAATCCTCTCATCAACGGCGGGGATTCGTGTCTCTCCGCTTCAGCTGGGTGCTATGTCTATCGGCGACGCCTGGTCCGAGGACTTAGGTAGTATGAACAAGGAGCAGTCATTCAAAATACTGGACGCTTTTTTCGAGGCTGGTGGGAACTTCATTGACACTGCCAACAATTATCAGAATGAGCAGTCTGAAGAATGGCTGGGTGAATGGATGTCCCTTCGCCAGAATCGAGACCAAATTGTCATGGCAACAAAGTACACTTGCGATTACAAGTCCTATGCTTATGGCAAGGGAAAGGTTCCCAATTCCTGCGGCAACCACAAACGCAGCATGTTCATGAGTGTACGGGATTCCCTGAAGAAACTTCAGACTGAGTGGATCGATATCCTCTATGTGCACTGGTGGGATCATACAACCTCAATTGAGGAGATGATGGATAGTCTACATATCCTGGTGGAGCAAGGAAAAGTCCTATATCTGGGTGCCTCAGATTGCCCAGCATGGGTTGTGGCCACAGCCAATACATATGCGCGTGCAAATGGAAAGACCCCATTTTCTGTTTACCAGGGTCGGTGGAATGTGATGCGACGTGATTTTGAGCGGGATATTATTCCCATGGCTCGCCACTTCGGTATGGCCCTTGCCCCCTGGGATGTCCTGGGTAGCGGCCATTTCCAGTCCAAGAAAGCTCTGGAAGCTCGCAAGAAGGAAGGTGAAAGCCTGCGTGGTATGGCTGGTTTCTCGGAAAGTACGCAGAGCCCCGAGGAGGTGCGTATTAGTGAGGCTCTTTCTAAAGTAGCAGAAGAGCATGGAATTGAATCTGTCACTGCTATTGCCCTAGCCTACGTCATGGCCAAGACGCCTAATGTCTTCCCCATTGTTGGAGGAAGAAAGGTTGAGCATCTTAAAGACAACATGCAAGCCTTGCACATCAGGTTGACCGATGAACAGATCAAGTATTTGGAGAGTGTGAATGATTTTGATGTTGGTTTCCCCGGTAATTTCATTCGGGAAGACCCCAGAGTATCTGGAGGACCCGGGCCAATGTTGCTGGAAGCAAATACGAAATTGGCATATGTTCGGGCACCCAAACCCATTGGATATGAAAATTAGGACGAAGGGCCAGTTCGAGGTGCAGGAAATCTCCATGTTCCCTAAACCAACTTGTTCAGCATAACCAGATGGTTTCAAATTTTCAACTAAACAACATATTGGAACCGGTTTCTCTCCAATGAGCATTCTAACGGCCATCGTTTTACACGCTTATTGTTATTATGTCTCTACCTTCATTTCTCTTTTTCTTTCGACAAAGAGTCATTGGAGACAGGAAGATGGGCATTATTTGGGAACACGACCTCTTGGCCTGTAAAATGCTTGATAATTTTACCCTGAATACTGCTGTTATGCTCGATGACGGAAATATCGTTATTTAGAATCCTAGAAGTTAGACCTTTTCGGAATCATTCCTTAAGTTATGAATATCTTCCCAATAATTTGTTATCTAGGTCGATTAAGATGGCGTAGGCTCTTCGCTTGAGCAGTCTCTGAGTCATAGATAGACCTATTCGAGAAATAAAAATTAATAGCCCCGCGCAGTATATAGCCGAGCTACATCAGTCTTACATCAGTCTAATAAAATCGGGTAGCATGCCGTTGAGGAGTTATTCGGACTTACCGGAGCTCAGACAAACTGCCGATTTCAGCGGTTATAAAATTTTCTACACATAAAACTTATGTATAAAAGCAGAGGATTGCCGTGCAATTTGAAATATTTATTCTCTTTCATTCGACCATATCACTTTTTTGTCAAATAAATCCGTCATGTCATCACATGTCTGGCTTGTCACCGGTTGCCCATCTGGCTTTGGAGACGCCTTTGCTCGAGAGCTACTTAGCAGAGGACACAAGGTGATTGCAACAGCTCGAAGCCTCCAAAGCATCACAGCCTTGTCAAATACTGGTGCACACACCCTGGCACTGGATGTTACTGCACCTGTGGAGGAAGTGAACAAGGTTGTGCAAGACGCGTTGAGTATCTATGGCCGAATTGATGTCCTTCTTAGCAATGCTGGTTTCGTCCACACAGGAGGGTTAGAAGAAACGACGTAAGTCATACTGGCAGTTGTAGCATCCCTATAATTTATTCACTTATTTCTTTTTTGAAGGATCGAAGAAGACTTGAAAGTGTTTCAAACGAATGTCTTTGGAGCTTTGAACCTCGCTCGTGCAGTCCTTCCATCAATGAGGATTCGGAGATCAGGAACCATCGTATTTATATCCTCGATGGCTGGTTGGGTTGGCTCTGCAACAATGGGAACTTATGCTGCTTCTAAAGCGGCCATTTCCATCTATGCTGAGGCACTTCGTGATGAAGTTGCAGAATTTGGAATCCAAGTTGCCGCTATAGAACCTGGAGGATTCCGATCTAGCCTCCTTAGCTCTAAGAATATGAAAACGCCTTCTCATCATATTCAAGATTATGACAAATCAAAAGTTCGTGCTACAGAAACTTATATTGGCCAGCTTGATCAGACTCAACCTGGAGATGTGCAAAAAGGGATAAAGATTATGGTAGATATTATCACTGGAACTGGTGTTGCTGAAGGGAAAACCATCCCAGGAAGACTTGTTGTTGGAAGTGATGCGTATGAAATGGTTAGATCGGTATGCGATAACCACATTAAGACGTTTGACGACTGGAAAAATATTATAATTCAGACCGACCATGAGTGAGCAAACAATCCAGCTAGTCTTACCTTTCGATTTGGTTCTTTTAAATCCCTACCAGGAAATACATATCTCGCAGACTCCACATCCCGTAGTGTCTGCGTTTACTGTCAGGGGTAATTTAGCAGGACAATTCCGGAAGACTCCAGATTACCTTGGAAGAGCACTATAAAATTGAACATTGAGAAGGCAACTCATATAATTAATAGAGGACTGAGACCTCCGAGATATAGAATTTAAATTACTATATTAGTTCATTCGGCTGATTTGGAAAGCAACTTCTAAGCAAGTGACACCAAACCCTGTTATTCTCGGCTAGAACTGTGAAGAGTAGCGCCTTTGTGTTAGACTTCTTCAACGACTTCCACGTAGTCAGTTTCCGCCTTGGATGAGTCGTCTTCCACAATTCCCTGCCCATCCGCAGTCAGGTGAGCAACAACTTTGTCCCCAAACAAAGCCCCAATCTCCTCAACAGGAAGTCCTTTTGTTTCAACCACAAAAAAATAAATAACAACAGTAGAAATCAGACACAAACCCATGTAAAGGTAGAATATATTATACTTTCTGCAGGTATATATTAGTGGATTCATTTATCAAGTTAATAGCTAACAACTGAACTCACACATTGTGGAATTCAAGCGCTGATGGCGTTGTGTATGTGATCGCTCCCACAGAATAGGCAAAAAAGCCGAGTCCGACCCCTTTTGAACGAATTGTCGTTGGAAATATCTCTGAGATCCAGATAAATGATGGTGCGTCTATGCAGACATTGTATATCATAACGTAAAGATAGAACATAGCTGCGCATGCTCCCAAACCGGCTTTGTTGTCTGAGTCTAGATATTGCCTTTGTAATAAGGCTTCAATTAGCAAGATTACAGCGAGCCCCGGAAACCCAATCACTAGGTAGACTATATTAGCGTATTCTATACATAGGATAGAATAGAATAACGTACGAAATAGTTTTCTACGGCCAATACGGTCAACCACAAATAGTGAGATTAAGAGGGATATGTTGCCAACAGTAGCAAAAACACCTACATATGTTCAGGTTAACGTGGCTTAAACAATAGTCGATTGCATGTATTCGTACCATATAATATAAGTGGCATGGCTCCTGTCATTCCAAGGGTGCCAAATATGAGGATGAGGAAATTCGCAATCGCCAACACCTATATAGTGTGGTTTCGTCAGTATACATCGCAGAGTTAATTGCAGAATTGATGACTTTATATACCCCTGTAGATTGTGCTGCGAACCTATATTTAACCAGATTAGTATCCACAATATGCTCTCTTGTAGGTTATTTCTTACTGAATAAACATTGCGAGCAGGGTTCTTTTTCTCCAAGAAGGTTTTGTGAACATTTTTATATATCCTGTTTCCTCCTCTCTATCATGTGCCGTCTGTCTCATAATCTGAGTATACTCTGCACGAGCGGCCCGATCTTCAGGGTCATTCGGATCATGATGGATCTTTCGAAGTACCTCCAAAGCCTCGGCTGACTTTCCTACCATGGTCAAGAAGCGAGGAGATTCAGGGAGAAATGGGAGGCCAATAAGAATGATAAGAGGCCCTAAACAACCCAAGGCCAAGGGCAATCTCCATTGCAGTGTGACATCCTTCGCATAGTAGGTACCAACGGACACCCATGCACACCTCCAAGAGTATCAGCATTTTTATATCAAGTGGAGGTGTGGTGTATATTCTTACACTAGATATCCAAGCGCAAAGTTCATAGCAGTAAGCCCAGAGAGCATACCACGACGATGAGGGGGGGCGACCTCAGTAGCATATAATGGCACCAAGGCAACGAGGATCCCCAAGCCAAACCCTTGCAGCATTCGCACAGTTATCAGCATTGGAATGGCAGCAGATCCAGCAACTAAGGCACCGCCAATTAAAGAACAGATGCTGGCAAAGGCAAATGCCTTCTTTCTACCGAAAGCATCGGACAGCCATCCCTGTACAAGGGCTCCAGCAGCGAGACCAAAGTTGAATAGTCCACTGATTGCACCCAGAATGCTGATGATTTAATGTTAGCTCTTGTTTTATCTCCGTTGGGCTTCTTTAGTAGAGATGCATGTACTTGGCCGTATAACTGCTGGTTGCTAATATTGGTGAGTTTTGTTTCTAACACGAGGTCGTACACGAGCAAGCCACGACTCACGATCAAGATTAAAGTATGTATAAAACCCTGGCTGGCCAATGCTAGTCACGAAAATGGCAAACCCAAAGCCATAGCTGAAGGCTCCCAAAGCCGCGAGGCAAGTGATTGCGATATTGTATGCTGTAAGCTTAGCCATGGATGACCAGTATCATGAATATTAATGGATAATTCATTATTTGAAAACCGGTTGCTTGGGAACTTGTATTTATAGCTTAGCACCACGGGGTTCGATTAATCCATATTTTGTTCCAGCCCTAATACCGAAAGCTATGAAGAGGATAGGAGGCTTTCAATTCTAAGCCACGGCCACTGATTGGTAGGTAACTCCTCAACTGATCATCCCAAATGGCCTTGAATAGCTGTTGATCTTTTTTGTGGCAATGCAAAGCGTCAATAAATATACCGACTAAGTTTTGGACAAGATAAGCGCCAATCTTAAACTAACTTAAACGCATGCCTGGCGCTTACTCATAGGAAGAGAGACCCAACGATTCGAGAGTAGATTTAGCGGATACGAAGAGACCCCACAAAGCTAGACGAATAGTCACATATCTTGCCTCCGCAAACGACTTAACTTGCCACGAAAAAAGGCACAGGTATGCTTTATCTAAGTTTCCAACCCCGCATTGTTCCCCGCGTTAATTGGGCTTAGTGTGCGGGGAAGATTCCCACAAATGCCGAGTCACCTTTGTCAATAATGCCGAACCAATCTTTTTCTCCCGGTCCACTGCTCCAAGCAATCACTTCGCTGGCCCGGTAGTTTGGCCTAATAGGTATTTCTCTAGCTCTTCTGTCAGCTCCGTAATATTGGACCAACTACTTGAGTCGATCTATCCCTTGGCCGGCGCAGGTTGTAGGCTACGTCTTCGTTGGGGCTGGTATATCATTATCTTCCACTAGAGATTCAAATATTTTCTTAATGTCAATGCGAATGTAGAAAAACATGTTATTAGCGGCAGTAATTTTCTACCTAGCTTTTTGGGGCACCACTACGCATATATTCCAGGAACGCACTCGTGGATGTTTGAGAAGTGTGCTCGATTCTCGAGCTTCTCTAGATTCAGGGAGATATGGTAGGCAAACTGATTAATTTTGGCCACTTGACTATCAGGAAATTGTTTGTACGGCCTAAGAAATAGATTTTTGTTGATGTTGGACATAAATGAACACACTTTTGTGTATCTGGACTCAAAAGGTAATAGTTATGAATCATTCCTTGGTGCAGTATTCTTCCTCCAATGTATGTGTTAGCAGCGTAGAGAATGACAGATATAACCTGGAAAAGCTAGAACACCATGATGACCAAGAAGTGATATTTCAAGATCAAACAGTAAAATGGCCTCCCTGGCTACCACTTTTCCAGTCCTGCAGCTGGTCAAGATTTGCCGAACTTCTAATATCAATAGGCTCCTGAGCCAAGGGCAAAAGCTTGTTAACCAATCCTTCATGGTAATCACTGTTAAAATAGTTAAACATAGCATTATTGCTCCGGAATCTACTATTTTATTAGCTGATACTCTTAATTCCTTTGTCTCAAGCCTCTGAGATGAAATATTGAGGAATGAAAAATGAACTGCATGTACCGTTCAAGAACTATAACCTCTTCCTTGCCTGATACCACGAATTCATATGCGTGAACAACACCAGCAACATTCTCTTGGATTTCTTTCAAAGTTGGCGATACAAAGTTTAGCAGCTTATAGTTAATGGTCAGCACCAAAGGTTATATTAGGAATACAATAATTGATTGGTGGATACCAGCGCAAACGCACCTCGGTGAATTTACCCTCCTTTGGTCGGATTGAAATGACGCATACTGGTTCTGTTGACATCGTGAGAATGCTCAGTTTACCAGTGGATCGGATGTGCTGTAAGTGTTATAATTAAGATAGTCGTCCGGTAGGTTTGATTACGCTCGTAATATGTTCTCGGCCTCTTCTTATATGCAGCAAAAAGCAAGTCAGGCCCACTTATCTATTTCCCGAATTCAAAGAATGCTGGAGTTGGGAGTTTTGACTGGCGCACATACCCCCGGTTTATTTAGTACAGAAGTCGTCAGATTTCCACATTGGCAATCATAGCTCTGTCACGAAACTACTCGACAGCAACCAAGACAGTAGTTTGTATAAGCTAGATGGATAATTAAATGGAATTTTACACTTTGAGTAATTCAAGGAATGTATTATTTCCCCAGATGAATAACAACCTAGCTTTGGGGATAATTCTTACTGCTGGAGTCTTCGTATTGGTAACCGAAATCGGTGAACCGATAGTTTGAAAAGCGTAATTATATAAGTAACCGGTCTCGGTATTCGTACTGAGGTTGGCCGATGGAACATTGCCTGGTTACGGAAGCTGAAAACCCGTCGGCATAGTTTCGTTACGGCTGGTATTTACTCGCAATACCGCCTTCGGTATGAAACTAGCAAGTAGATTCTGCCTAGCTCTAATGATAGAAGCTAACCGCAGTACTGCGTTAAGTCCTTCACATTTACCACGCGCGTTACACCACTTTTTATAATGTTTTTTTTGCTACCTCTCTTATTTATCAATAAAATTGGTTAGGGTTTAGATAAATTTTTAAAGCCAATCAAGGACATTAGTCCATGTCATACACGTCTGGTCATGCAGACCCAGCCCGTAAATGTCCTACTTAATATAGAATAAAAATGCACGTTCTGTGTTAGCCTCCATTTCAATCGTAAATCATTCCTCCGGAACAGTGGAGATGCCCACCAGTCCCACTAGCTGCTGAAGGCCTATTGAAGAACACATGGATCTGGTTACATGTTCGACCGTGATGAACAGATCCATGATTATCTTTCAAACCTGTCATTTCTAGCCTGCCATTTTATTTTTCAAATCAATCTGGCCTTTCGTACCCAACTACGGCAGAGAGAACGCCCCTCTGCAGTCCTGGATGAATTATGAAGTAAGTGGCCAGGACGGGTCTACTGCAATCAGTGCAGAGCATCAAATTGTATGCTGTTAGATTACGTAGTTGTGGTCTACCTACATAATGTTATCGAGTAAAAACTGATTCACTGTATTCTTACTGCTGGATGAGGCAGTAAATTGTGGGATTGCCAGTTAGTGCGTACTTATGGTAGCATTAGTGGGATCTGCCCGTACGTACTAACAAATGCAGAGTAGACTAGTGTATATTTGTACTCCTGTAGATGATGATCTGACAAGTGCTATTCCGTAATTTGGTGCATGAACATGCAGTAATTATGCTATAAAGTGTAGTTCCGCAGAAACTAGAACGTCTCGGCTGGCTAAACCTACACCTTTGGAGATACGAAGATCAATATTTAAGTATGAGAATTAGAAAAAGCAAGCTCATAGGCAACTGTAGCGTAACCTAAAGTCAATAACCTGTAGGAAAAGGAAGAGAGGGGAAAAGGAAGAAAAAGCAAGCTCTCCGAAAAATCGGTCAGTCCGTCAGTGAACGATATAGTGTGCATAGCAACAGAATGATGCAGCGATTGGCGCAGACTCGTTGTTGTTTCTGAGACATGCAGCCACGAGGCATATCAGAGTCTGCGGCCTTTTCTCTGTCGTGCTGTCAGAAATAATACGAACAAACCGATTTGGGAGGACTCTTGAGAATGTACACCCATGACACTGATTACACGGTTATTGTCGAACCAATGAATATGGCCATCCGCAGCATAGGTCAGATTTCCGAGATCGCTCTCCACGTAGAAATGACCGTTTTTTCAGCTCAATCGTGCATGATGTCAAGGCCTGAGCGTAGCTTTGACCATACTCAAGCTGCCCACTTGTATGGACATTACGCTTTGGATACTCGGGCGTGTGATGTATCTATCTTTCTTTTGACCGTGTAGGCGCTAAATACAGAGTACATTCCCTGTGTGTTCTCTTGAGCAGAACTACCCAGCACTCCAGAGTTCGCTCGAAGGATCTCTTTTCTAACGCTCTATTCATACAACATACCTGCTGTACCCTCACCATGGTCGACGCCGCATTCTACCAAAAGGACCTCGGGGAGGCATGCTTCTTCTCGGTCAACAACTACTGTCGCGTTCGCTGGGAGCCATACACTTCCACCGAGACGCGAACCTGGGGTCCCGCATCGATCAAGGATCACTAGAAATCCCTAGGGCAGGCGAGATTTGACACAGTGGACGCCATCCTCCCTGTCCAAGGCGTCGCGGACGAGTTGTACTTCTTCCAAGACCTAGAGGTTGTCCGCATCAAGTTAACAGCCAAGTCCGGAGGTGATACGATCATCGAGGGCCCCATCAAGACTCTAGACAAGTGGAAGTCCCTGGCCGGGACGACGGTGCCTGGCGTTCCCAACGAGGCTTATCTGTTCAGCGGGCCCAACTACGTCAAGATCGACGTGTGAAGGACAAGATCATCTATGGGCCCCCGGGAGATTGTTAAAGAATGGCCCGGTCTGGCCAAGACGGGCTTCGACTCAGTAGATACCGCGTTGCAGGTCCCTGAAGATAAAGCCAAGAAGCCAGGAGAGACCTACTTTCTTCCGAGCAGGCCAATATGCGTGTGTGCAGGTCATTCCGTCCAAACCGGATGTCTTGCAGTGAGGGCCTGAGAAGTGGGAGAACCATTGGAAGAGTCTGGATTGGATTGCCAACCAGCCTCCAACGCAGACTCAATCTCCTTCGCCGGAGCAGCCTGCTTCTCAACCTCAACCTCCGGCCCAGAATCAGCCTCCCACGGAAGCCCAACCTCCTAAACCTCCGATAGCCGGTCAACACATGCAGAGGCCCATGGACCGCGTGGGGAAGGGCTGGTTTCATGAGGTCCAAAACGTGCCAGTTACAGGCATCGAGATTTGGGAGGGCTTTTGGTACGCGATCGAATACTGGGAAATTCGCAAAGTGCAGATTACGTGGGAAGATGGCCATCGGAGGGTGTTTGGCACCGATCTACGTGCCCAGCGGTATAATTCTTTCAAGCTCAATCCTCGAGGCAGGGAGCGCATCACAAACTTCACCACGAGAATTGGGGAGACGGAACCATGTAAGCATCTAAACCAACCGGAGCCACCCCTGTGCGGTTGGTTCGGCTGGTGGCATCTCCTACTCCTGGGAGCTGGGGAATGGGATCCTCCTGGGATTGCTCCGAGGATATTGCTGGCCGCTGTAGATTGTGCAGATGGGACCTATTTGGGCTCGGTGATCTTGGGAAAGGAGAGTCCAGAGTACACAGCAGTAGATCCAGGGCTTGTCGTAATAGCTGTTCGCCTAATCATTCACTAATTATTGTAAACAATTGTCCGTAAGCTTCAGTGATCAGATAATCAAAGAATAATATTAGGTCATCGAAGATTAAGCAAAAACTCAAGGGTGTGATTGGGATTGTACAAGGATAGCTCACTGAGTAGTACCCGTGGGCTCCGGGGGCTCAGTTTTATCCATTGATGTAGGTAGACTCATAGTTTTGTTTGATGTTACATCAATCGATATATATGTACGATAGGACACTCTCTCAATATAACATTTGAAAACGGCATGGGGCGAATCGAAGCTGCTCAAATACATGCAAGGTAAATTATCATCAGCTGACGATGAGAAACAGACTCACAGTCATCATAACTTATGATCTATATCGACGTCTAAATCAATACCTTCTTCCTGCTTCACCCGCCCAACTTCCCTCGCGAGCTCTTCTCTTAGCCGTCGAGCAAGCTCTTCCCCTTCTTCATCATCTAACTCTTCCCTCTGCCCTCGACCAAACATCGTCCAACTCGGCGATTTAGTCATCGCTCCAGGCGACCCAAGCGGTGGCCTAGGAATGATATGAAAATGGATGTGAGGAACCACCTGGGCTGCTCTTTCGCCTGTTTCCATAATTAGATATACATTACATAGCTTCATATATAAGGGGGCTGGTTGAAATGGTGGAGAATTTTATTACCGTTATTTTGAACAATGTTCCAATGTTGTTCTTCTGCAAGACTTTCGGCACCGAATATAACTCGCATGGCTGTCCTTGAGAGAACCGGGAGCCATTTACCAAACTGCCATAGCCATGAGTCATTAAGTCCCTCGATTAAATTTTGAAATATGTCTGATGATTAATAAATCAGGCACACTAACCTCCTCGCCGACCCGAACTCCGACGTCGCCAACTTTCTCCCAATGATTCCTGCTCGTGAGCAAAATATGCCCTCTCGCCAAGGGCATAATATCCAAAAATGCAAGGACATGTTGCGTAGACAGGATCAGGAATGCATGGGAAGATTCTGTGCTTCCTGGGCGGGGCGGAACCTTTTGAATGGCGGATGATGGAGGGATGGGAGGGTATGCGGCGGCGATGCTGCAGAAGGGGCAGGTTGGAGAGGGAATTGCAGGAAGGTTTGGCATTTTGAAGATTATATTACTGGGTATTTCGCTGAAGCTTCTTTTGGTGATGACGATGATTGAGATATGGGGTACTTGATGAGTCGGTTGAAATGTGGATAATGTTGCCGAGTGATTGGTGGGATGTGAGATGTTGGCTGAAATATCTGTGTCGAGATTGGAGAGGCTGATAGGATGATTGGTAGATCCGCGATAGAACCTGGTCAAATCGACGTTCAAGATGCATCAATGTATTAAAATACCTTCCGTGATTGAGAGTGAGTTACATTTGTTGTGGCTTGTTGAGATGGAGGTTTCATTGGCCTCCGCTTGGCAGTGGTGATCCACAGCCGAGGTTCATTGATTCAATAGCGGAATACTCTAATACTGCCCTGATACGTTGTTACAACCGTTTTAGGGTTGCAGCAACGTCTTAGTAATGTCTTTGGATTTTATATATATTCATTTTTGATATAGCTGCCAGACGAGAGTCTAATTTTTAATATCTTATTATTGGATATGTATACAAATTTGTATGTGCATCCCGTGCCAAGACGTATTTGTTGAGAAAGATATATTCTTTACAAAAACATATCAAAATAATCGATTCAACATCGCCCAATATCATTAATTAAAATATATAATATTTGAAATTATATTACAAAAGTGTATTGTTTATAAAATATTAACATGTCCATTCCAACGCGTATATAAGCGCGTATAAGCCCTTCCTACGCATCCAAGCCTTGCTCACGCACCTAGATAGTTAGTCATATAAGTGACATACTATGCCTCGATATTAAAGACTCACTAATAGTTCAAAGCAAGCGAGCAAGCCCTCAAGACAGAAGGCGAGGCAGGAAGTGAGTAAGATTGGGGGTTGAATATATATATATATAACGTCTCACTTTATGTCAGACGTTATCAGGGGTCTACTACGTATCCAAATTGCCTGCTACATATTGTTATGGTAGAGAATCTGTAACGGTATCTGAGAACCCCCATCTCCCCCCATCGCAGTCCAAGTAAGCGACATTGGAAATCCAGTTTTCTGGAACTACATGCTACGCTTGGGTTGGGTGTATGTTGAACATATGCCACACATATGTTTGCATTACCTGTAGAAAGTCTCATTGGAATGGAAATAGAAAGCATATCTACAACGACGATTAAAACAATCAAAGGACGAAATAACTCGAGAACCAACCAAGCCCACATTATTCGAATAAGAGACAAGCCAAAATTGCTTTCTGGGACACGTACTTCTCACAAAGCAAAAGAAGCCCTCTTCAATAAACTAGAATTTGAGACACGCATTTATAGACCACCTTCACCTTTTTGTTTCCACACTTCTGCTATAGTAGCCCTCTTCTCTTAGATGAGCGCGACTCCCTTCCTCCACTGTATGGGTGTCCCTTCTCCACCGCATGACTCTTGCTGCAAATTGCGTGCATGGAATGACCCGATAGTATATTGCTAGGTTTACCATGTCCACAATAGGAGCCGCAGCCTAAATAAAATATACCGATCCCACCACCCGATACTGATGAAAGTTGGGTAAGGTTGTGAGAGACAGTAAGTATGCTCCGCTGTTTAAAAACAGCGAAGCCAGAAACAAAAAAAACAGCAAAGCTGATAAGCGCCAATCCAAGAGGAAGTAAACACCGAAGAAGGGTAAATAGAAGTTAGCTCAAAGTAGTAATGCCGTGATAAAATGCAATTGGTTCCATCCACCAGCACCCGCATGAAAAGAGAAAAACGCCCAGGTAGAAAATGAACTCCATCCAGGTATAGCGCCGCCCAGTTGTGATCTCAATAGAAAGGAATTCCCGAAGGATCGACAAGTCGTAGTTCATTTCGCATTATAATTTGCCATGGGCCTGGTTGTAGCTTTCGTTAATTGAGCTTTCAATATACATGGAATGATATTTCTTTGCCCATTGACGAGTAACAATAGAAGCCTTGAGGAACTTTTTGCTGGCATATTTCTTGAAGAAAGCCTCATGAGCCACAGGGCGATGGAGGTAGTCAATCATCAATTGGAAGACTGGTTGGATCTCTTCTTCCGTATATCCAGAGTAGTGTGCGAGGGTAGCATCCCATGAAGACCGATCCAAGATGAGGCGAGCAAGATACATGGCAGCAGCGGCGATGTGACTTTGTTTGTAAGCCATGAATCTGTGATCCAACAAGCTAATCTCCATGAGATATTTGCCCAGAGTACGCGTTTCAATGTCGTAGTTGTCAGCTTTGGAGATACGTCGAAGGAAGTTCATCGGGTTGGGGTAGCTCATGTTGTAGTCAAGAGTTGCAAGAACGTGTCTTTCCGCGTCGAGGATCTCTTTATCCGAGAACGTCTCGTCGGCAACATGACTGAAATTAACCACATGAGGGGACAAAACTTCTTCATATTTGGATGCGATAAACATAGCAGTCACACCCACTAGTTGTAAGCGATCCAAAGCAACGACTTCAGCGGACAGAAAGCGATCGATGATGTTGACAGTGAGGAACAGAGTCTCGGGTAGGAGCCTGAAACGCGTGTGGACCTCAATGAGCCAGTCCACTAGAATGCCACGCATTTTCCACTCCAGATCTGGTTGATGTTCGATATAATCGGGGTTGGCAAGGGTTTCCAGCTCGAGATCTTTGAGGTAGTCGAAAACCTCCACCACGTATTCTGCGACCATCAAAGGGTCACCAAGATCTTCGGTATCGAGATCCACGACATCCTCACCGAGGGGATCCTTGTCTACAACTTCAACCTCGGTTGAATCTTGAATTGTAGTAACTTCCTGCTTCGTGGTCTCTTGTTTTTTCTTCTCAACGTCTACCTTCTTGCGAGGTGGCTCATCATTGTGCACGGTTTCCTCTTTGATGGACTTTTGGCTGGAGGATCGTTTCATTGAGCTCCCACTGATGCCATTGCCACTTCCGGGACGCTTAATTTCAGTTGCGGGCTTCTTGTTGATATTGTTGTCCTTCACACCTAGTGCGGAGCGCGTCGTGTTAGTTCGGCTAAGCTTCTGCACACCACCAGCTTGAGCGGTTGCCTTGGAGGTGAGGCCAGCTTTTGTTGCTGGCTTCTTGCCATCTTTGGCATCAATTAGATCCGTCTTGGCCACATTGCTCACATCACCCAGCGCAGGGCGTCTCCTTTGAGTCCCGTTCGCAGTGGGAAGGGACGAGTTGGCCTTTTTACTCTGGAGAGGCTTTTTCGTTGCAGCGGTCGTGACGTCTGATGTAGTGAGGGCAGCAGCCTTCGCTCTGGTCAGGCGTGTCGATGGGCCATTTTCGTCGTTCTCGTTCGCAACTGTCCTCTGACGGAGACTCCGTGTCTGAAGAACATCAAATGAGGACATGGTTTGAAATGAAAAGAAAGAAGCAGCAGAAAAACACAACGCTTGAAAGTGCAAGTTATTATGATTAATATTAGTAGCTTACCGGCGGCATGATGGACTACCGTTAATGGTAGAAAACGCGTCAAGAATAAAGAAAAGGGCTGGGGCCGAGATCAAGTACAATTGAGCGATGTCGAAGATCGTCTGGGCCGTTGTCACAGTTATTCCAGCTGCATTCCGTTTGTTAGTCGTGGACGTTGGAGTGGAGATGGTGAGGAATTTGGATGCGTATCCCTGGACATACCTCACGTGGAAATATACTCAATGCTGCAAATCTCAATGAATTGTGAGATATACCAGTCGATTAATACGTAGTAGATGGATGTTCTGGATGTGATATCACGCTTTGTCACGGGTTGACTGTTGTTTTTGACAGGGTCTGCAAGCTTGGAAGCGCGGGTCAGATGAGCGCGACAAATAAGTTAGGAGCGTGTAAGCAGCTCCGAGCGAGGAAGTGCTCGGCGGTGGAAGTGAAAATGAGTAAGTACAATATAGTGAGGAATGTACAAAGTCTTGTCAGGGCTGGGAAGGGAAGCGTTTCTATGAGGAGGGCGGTAGGTAGAGTGAAATTGAGCAGGCCCAAGGTGTGATGTTTGGCTCTTAGGCCTTTAGCGTGGCAGCCGGTGTCAGTGACGGTAATGCCCCACTGCCAACCACGGCCTCCTCGCGTTCTGCCCATACAAACGATACCAGCGGCAAGGGAAAAATGCGTGCAATCTGGTGAGGAATGCTTACCGGCAAAGACTGGGGTCAATTGCACATAAGATGGACAGTATCGAGACCGTAGACAACAGTAGATAATAGTATGGGACAGGAGACAGCAGCGTACGGGACAGACACGCAGCGTAATTATGAGAGGCAGCTTGGAAGAATGAAAAGATGACGCGCCTGGAAGGCTATTTATGAGGGTAGGGCCAAAATACAGACTGTATTCCCATAACAACAAGCCGGGGCGGTAACAATGGCGCGACTTTTCTTCTAAGCGGGTGCTGTATTATCTGCAGCGAGGGCGTCGATGGGCGTGAAGCAGGAAGCGGGTCTGCGATGCGAGGAGCGCGCGGGTGGAGAGCAAAACACGGCCGTCGCTGCGGCAACAGGCGTGTCGCGCAGTCACGTGGTGCCCCAGCCACTGTGGCGTACCCGGCAGCGTGGTGGCCGTGCGGATATCATGTGACCGGGCAGGAACATACTTTTTTGGCCGGGTCAATTGATTGCCATCAGAGTGACCAGCGAGCAATCTACCAGCGGCGCCAATTGGCATCCTGACCCCGCCTGCTGCCATTGGGATCCGTCTGTGGATGCATTGCACTTCTTGGAACCAGTTCAGTTCAATATTGTTTTCGAGGTGCGACTCGCCCACCTGGATCGCAGCCATGCTGCAACCCCGTTTCTTCGCGAGGGCGCTGCAGCTTCCCTACCGATGCCTTTCGACATTCAACGCCCGGTCGTATGCGACCGTTGTCCAAGAAACCGAGACGCCGCCTGTCCAGGAATCATCCTACGACCCAAGCATCACATTTGCTCCTCCGCCGACTCGAGGTGAAGTCGGAGTTCTTGTTCGAAGATACAAACCCCGAACTCCTGGTCTTAGACACTTGCGGAGACCTATCAACGACCATCTGTGGAAAGGCCGTCCTGTGCACAGATTGACCTTTCCCAAGCGAGGCCAGAGCAAAGGAGGCCGTAACCACACCGGCCATATAACTGTACGCCATCGCGGTGGTGGACACAAACGTCGAATTCGCATGGTCGACTTTGCCAGAGATACGCCCGGCCCGCATGTTGTAGAGAGAATTGAACATGACCCGGGTCGTACAGCACATATCGCTCTGGTTAGGTCGAAAGTGACGAGTAAATTGAGCTACGTCTTAGCCGCTGATGGCATGCGAGCCGGCGATGTTATCCAAAGCTATATGCCTGGCATTCCGGATGACTTGTGGAAGAGCATGGGAGGTGTGATTGATCCTGGTGTCTTGGCTGCACGAACGGCATGGAGAGGCAATTGCCTACCTCTACACATGATACCTGTCGGCACGCTAATATACAATGTTGGTCTGCGACCCGGAAAGGGGGGCCAATTATGCCGAAGTGCTGGAACATTTGCAACGGTTATTGCCAAGGGGACCGAGCAGCAGAAGAACGAGGAACGCAAACAGCAGCTTCAAGCCCAGTCTGGTGAGACAGTTGAGGAAAAGAAGCTTACACAGCGCGAAAGACAAAAGGCAAAACGCGATGCCGAACATGTAACGATTCGGCTTCAGAGTGGTGAAGTTCGCTTGATTCACAAAGACTGCTGCGCGACAGTCGGAGTTGCAAGTAATCCCAACTACCAGTATACCCAGCTCGGAAAAGCTGGTCGTGCTCGTTGGCTCGGTATTCGCCCGACTGTGCGAGGTGTAGCTATGAATGCCATGGACCATCCTCACGGTGGTGGACGTGGTAAATCCAAGGGAAATGTTGACCCTAAGAGTCCTTGGGGTATTCCGGTATGTGATATTCTGCAGGAACGCTTGATATACCTAGTTTCTTCAAGCTAACTTTTATTCACTGCACAGACTAAATCCGGTTACAAAACTCGACCCAAATGGAAAATCAACAAAGCTGTCGTTGTTCCTCGTGTGCGTAACCAGGGAAAGCGGCGTAGAGGCTACAACTAATTCTAAAAAATGCATGCGATGATATCTGTGACAATACTAAGACCAGCACTTGATTTGTTGTTCATATAGGGCGTTGGGACTTTTTCATGTACACTTATTCGGGGCCACGATCCTTCATCTGACGCAGATATTTTTTCTTATTGCATCTATAGCCGATTGTCTCTCTGTACAATACATTGAATTTCTCACAAAACATTTCTATGAAGCTATTATTTTCTTTTTTTTTATACATTTGTGATTAATTGCGTAGCTTGTCCTACCGCCAGATTCGGGCTCTACTGCCGCATTCAGACTCTCTCGGCATTACGGCCGAACTGTTCCGGTAGCTATTCCAGATTAAATCATCAACCCACCTGGATTCAGATTAGTCTACCAACCCCAATATCTGACGATTGTTCTTAAGAATTGCTGGGCTCAATACTATACAGTCTACGAACGTTCGCTATGACTGTGGCCTATCGCCCATGATACCTTACTGAATAGCGACACAAAATTGATTCAGTCTTGCACCATCTCAACCGCACGTATTCGTCCGACCAGACCGCCTGCTATTGCTCGTCGTAAGCCTAGGCTGCCTGCATCGATCCAAGCGACCCCATCTTCCAACCTCGACGGTTTCCGCATATTATAGGGATATTATTGAACAAATTGCTAGCATTATCGCCACTTGATTGTATTACTGGGGCTTAGTGAGATTTCGCTCATCGATACCATCAGCATATTTTCGACCGAGTTCGCCTACGAGCGTTTTCAGCCATCAAAAGTATACCGAGTTGTCGACATTCTATGGCCGACCATGACATCTCGGAATGATAGCTCATCGAACGAGGGTTCTGGGGAACCTATGTCTCAAGATTCATTCCAGCCCCAACGCGGAAATGCTGGTGGCAACACAAACGAAGACGATAATAACTTTATCCCACGCCCGAAAAGAATGGCATGCGTTATTTGTCGGAAGAGAAAGTTGAAATGCGATGGAATAAAGCCCACTTGTGGGACATGTGCCCGCGTGGGCCACAATTGCGCCTATGATGAAGTTCGCAAGAAGAGCGGCCCAAAGCGAGGATACGTCAAGCAGCTAGAGGCAAGACTTGGTATGTTTCGATTGCAGTTTGATCCTTGAGGAAACATGAGAAAGTTCTTACTGACTGGGTCGTGCAGCGCAGGTCGAGACGTTTATTAGAAATAAGGAACCAGAAAACCCATCGGCTAGCCGACAGACCCCTCCCAATCCGTTGGAATCATTTCAGAGACCGTCAGATATATCATCTATGTCAAATAACTCTTTCCAGCAACTCTTAGAAGGGCTGGGCCAGACTCAACTCTTCCAAAACTCTGTTCCTGCA
Organism: Talaromyces proteolyticus; assembly: GCF_021365285.1. Taxonomy (NCBI): domain Eukaryota; kingdom Fungi; phylum Ascomycota; class Eurotiomycetes; order Eurotiales; family Trichocomaceae; genus Talaromyces; species Talaromyces proteolyticus. Next base: position 1,270,758 of record NW_025764282.1, on the reverse strand, counting down.
GATTCAAATAATTCGGAATCCTCGTGGGAAGTAATCAGTTTGGGGTTAGAAGAGCCACTACCGACTCAGGAAGTTATGGATGAACTGTAGGTTTGCAGAAGCGATAAAGCCGTACGAAAATTTACTTACGAATTCGCAGGACTAGACTGTACTTCTCAAAAGTACACCCCTCCACGCCAATGATTCATCGCCCTCGTTTCTATGCTGCCATGAACTTGGCTCCTAATATGCGCCCTCCGGTCTGTTTGCGCTATATCATGTGGGCATTGACCGCCTCTATTACACCGAAATACGCCTTTTTGGAAGAACATTTTTACGCGCGTGCCCGAAAGTATATCCAATTGGATGAGATGAAAGGTCACGGAGAGCACATCGTCAGTGTAGCTCACTGTCAAGCATGGTTGTTGATCTCACTGTACGAATTTAAACAAATGCTATTTCCAAGAGCTTGGATTAGTGTTGGGAGAGGGGCGAGACTGACAGCGATGATGTGCTTCAATCGTCTAGATGGAGTTGGTTTGGACGTCAAGCATTGCATTCCACCGCCTCGCGACTGGATTGAGAGAGAAGAAAGACGCCGAACGTTTTGGATAGCCTTCTGCCATGACCGTTATGCTAGTATTGGTACGGGGTGGCCTATGATATTTGACGAGAGAGACGTATGTAATATGATTCACTACCCGCACACAAAGTTTTTCTAACCCATTACTTATAGATTATGACGAATCTTCCTGCTAGCGAGGATGCTTTCGTGACTGGCAAGGCCGAGGTAGCACCAACATTGAAAGATGTTTTGGCTGGCGATATTGCAAATTTATCTCCTTTAGGGAGCGTGGCTTTGATGTCGTGCATTTTCGGTCTTAATCTCACCCATCTCCATCGTCCTGACTCCCAGGATAGGGAAGGCGATGTGAATGGTGAATTCTGGAAACGGCACCGGGCTTATGACAACATACTCTTGAATATCTCACTCTCGCTACCGAGCTCGCTTCGTTTACCACATGGCATCTCAGACCCGAACATCATTTTTGCCAATATGAGTATCCATACATCGACGATTTGCTTACATCAAGCTGCTATTTTCAAAGCTGAGAAGAACAAATTCCAAAATCAAATTGCGGCAGAAAGCAAAAGACGGTGTATCATCGCCGCGGATCAGGTTGCGAGTATAATGAAGATGGTCAGCCATACAGATTTATCTTTGGTAAGCTCCCCTTTTTAACAGTATAGATCGTTATAATATGCTAATAAGCCAAAGATGAACCCTTTTGTCGCGTTTTGTCTTTACGTTGCTGCTCGGGTTTTCGTACAATATCTTAAATCACGAGCGGATGACCAAGCTGTCAAATCCTCATTGCATTTCCTGCTTACTGCATTGAATGCATTGAAACAGTACAGTTCCCTCACGGAATCATTTTTGATTCAATTAGATGTTGATCTGGCGGGGAGCGAGTTTGGCCTTTCAACGACAAATAATACGTCTCAAAAGCAAAAGGTACGATTTATCTAGGCTACGCTGTGACTCGTGCTGACGTGCTTTAGGAACCATTCGATGAGTGTTCCACAATTGCTAATATACGCCTAGAGAATGCCACGGAGATTGGCAATACCAATTCCCCCGACAGCCGAGGTGGCTCTGTTTCATCCCAGAATATTGGCTCTGTCCCAAGCCGACAGCGCGGTTACAATTTGAATAACCCCGGATCTACTAATAGATCTGTGAATTCAAATAGTAATGCAAGTCCTGGAATTGATGAGAATCAGTTATGGCCGAACAATGAAATGAACATCTCTCCCTCTTTTAACCTCAGTGACAATCCGTCTGGGTCTGATAAAGCCTCACCCGCCACCATGAACTCATCGAATGCTGCTATTACTCCCTCAAGCATGGACAAGCCATTGTCAACTACTCAGCCGCAAAATGACAATATCAACAAGAGCTCGTCCATTCCTGATATAGCGTCTTTCAACCTCGATGGCAATGATCCATCCCACCACTTCAGTGGCTCGACTCCACACTTCTTCGATACGGCAACGATGAACGTCGATATCGACTCAACAGGCATGGAAAACCCATTTGCCCTAAATGCAGGCTGGTCACATCCACTGGAGCAACCTACAGGGTTCGAGGACGCTTCGCTTAATAATATGGTCGATGATTTAGATCCCCTTTCTAATCGTCAGTTCGAACAAATGCTGCAAGGCATGGGTTGGAACGGATGGCCCCAATGACAGTCTTTATTTGGAAACCAGGCGGCAATCTTTCTTGTCAAATTTGATGATATATATAGAAATATGTAGAGCTGGACATGTTCTGGGATTTGGGGCTGGCGGAGTACATTTGGCAAATCTCGAAGATATCCACGATCGTTATGTTATGCACCTGTTGTGATTTGCTATTTGATTTGAGTATATACTTTACCGCATAATAATTTCTCACATAATAACATTTTGAATAGCTAGAAATTCTAAGAGGTTCATTCAGCGTTTCTACCACATTGTCTTCTTAAAACATGCAAAACATGCTGGGGAATGTCTTATTGGTGCCTCAGGCAGCAGCGATCCACAACCTGAAAGCTTCATCCCGCATTTTTGTCATTTTGAGACTCGAAGTCAACACCCCTTACAAACCGGTCGTATGGCGTATGACTAGTGAGGAGAAATTTCTTTACCTATTTAGACCTCCAGAGACGATGCGAATGAAGGCTGGCCTTCGTTCCACAGCTACACCCATCGCGGAATAGGCGCGGCGTTCGGACATCGACCTCGAAGATCTCGACGTGATCGCAAGCTCCCAAGATGGCACACAAACAACCCGACCGGCGATTCATTCACAAGGACCGATTCGGTTATATATTCGGCTCATTAAAGACTCAAAACTACCAGGATCCTGCCGCACGGGGACCTGGGTCTCATATGTTCGTTCGCTCCGATCATCCTGCAGGGCGCAAAACGCCACCAGGGCCTCTATGTGCATAAAAGGCATTCTACACGCGCAATTTGACTAAGACAATTCCTGTTTGATATAGAATTCGGACACTTGCTTGGAACCCAACGGGCCAATTAATAGCCACTGGCTCCGCAAACCGGACATTGCGTATATGGAACCCGGAACGCGCGAATGCGAGATACTCGACTGAGTTGCGCGGCCATTCTGGGGGGATAGAGAAGGTGTTGTTCAACCCTGTTCGGGATGCTGAACTTGCCAGCTGCTCGAGTGATGGAACAGTGCGGTTCTGGGATGTGCGGTCGAAGACCTGTGTGAGTCGACTAGATGTCGGTGGGGAGGCGTTCACGTTGTCATGGTCAGCGGATGGGAAGGTTCTTGTTGTTGGCAGGAAGGTAAATCAAAGCGCGATATTTTATACGGTAATCAATGATACTGATTTGACGTGGCTTTTAGGACGATACCTTGGTTCCTGTATCTATCGAGAGCCCATCAACGCCAACCGTTACGCTCAATGGCCTGAACGGCGCATCGATGACCGAGAAAAACACGTCGACATATACACTATTACCCTCATACCCACAAAACACGCAAACAAACGCGACGACATTTTCGCACCACGTCCCTACAGAATCCGCGCCAGAACTAGACTTTCTTGCTACAACGGGCGAAGGCACGGTGAAGATATTCTCTTACCCGTCATTTCAACTACAACACACCCTCAATGCCCACAGCTCTGCCTGTTTAGCACTCTCTCTGGCGCCAACCGGCCGCTATCTAGCCGTTGGAGGAAGCGACGCGCTGATCTCGTTATGGGATACTACGGACTGGGCATGTCGACGAACCGTGTCTAGCGAGGGCAGCGGCACCATACGCGGAGTCAGCTGGAGCTTTGACGGACGGTTCTTGTGCGGCGCGAGTGACGAGATCAGCTCTCATGGCCTGGAGATCTTTCATGCCGAGACCGGCGAAAGCGTTCACACAATACCTGTCAGTTCTGGTGTTCCAGCTGTGGCGTGGCATCCTACTCGGTACTGGCTCGCGTATTCTTTGATGGCTGATAGCGGAAATGCTGGTGGGCTCAGGATTGTTGGTGCTGCTGGCGGGGGACTGTAAACGAAGAACAGTTTATCAAGGATGATTTGCAGTTGTATTATTTGGCTCGTTTTCTTTTTATTCCTATTTTTTTTTGTCTGGACATGTAGAGGAACGATTGCGGCTAAGTTAGGAGATACCATGTGATGACTATTTATGAAAGAATTAAATTTGCTTATCTCCTGATCTGGTCACACATAATCGATAAAGGGTGTTTATAAATATATGATGATCCGTTTTCGATACAAACTTATTCATTTACAGTCCTTGACAATAAGGCAATATTCAAAATCAAGGCTCCGCTGCAAAGAAATACCGCGAACATTATGACCTCAGAATATTTGCAGTTCCATGGCTGATGGGCTGACATGTGCGAGTGGTACCATACTTTTATGTCTACAAACGTCAGTGCAGGGCAGAGCAGTTTAGGCGCCGGCACCGGAGGGTATGAAAAATTTTTTCTGGAAAAAGACCAGTGTACTTTGCTCTTCGCATATCGCATTGTTTTGTTTTCCTCTTGTTTCAATATTGTAGGAACACGTTTCAGATGACTCAAGAGTTCATGAATATCTATATTAAGAATGACTAGTGAGCGCGAGTGGAAAACATTGATATCAGTCTGTAGTTGTGCCCTTTTTACATGTACTATATTGCTATATATAGATCTTGACACTCGCATTTCTTGTTTATTTGCCTTGATCCTCGAAGACAGACCAAGAAGTAGTAGGCAGCTAGGCCGTTATTCTATCTTTGCCACGCTATGTGTTTGGGTTCTCCAAGAACCATATCGGGAAATCCCTTTGTAGAATTCTCGTCCCGTGGATATACTCCTGTGTGAGGTCTTATATGAGCCCCTAGATGCCTATTTAAGGGCTGAGAGAGTCATGCTCTGTAGGCTCCTGAGGAGGCTGATGCTAAACTCTAGGAATGCAATTAGTAGTACAACCCGTAGGGTAGCTCAGCCTTGCCGATCTATTCTGTCCTTTGCACAGTCTTGATTCATGGTCATAAACTCTCTAATCAAATGCAAACTTTGAAGCTAGGCGGTTTTTTTTTGTTTCTTTTATTTTCTTTGTTTTTTTCAAAGGTTCATATATGCGGAACTGGTTAACGTCAGTAAACCATCCTGAATTCTCAGCCAGGCTCATAGTTTGCATTCCGTACTCTCCCACAACAAGGAATCTCATTAGGCAAAGGCATGTTGGTTCATTCCTTATTGAGGCTGATAAGCCATAAAATCCGGTTTTCGGTGTAAATTACTCTGACATTCAACTTGCCAACAAGGCTACTTCATGATGATTTGGTCGGATGGCAGCCCCATCTACCTGGCGCCAGCGTGCGCTAGGGAGACGGACGCCCTTGGACGGCCGCCTCGAATAATAGGGCATCTTCCCCGCAATTTCTTTTAGCCCTGTAAGCTTATTTTCACCTCAGTTTGAAAGGAGATTTTCCAGAATATTTAGAGAAGACTTCGACGGCTCCCAGAATAGCCGTGACAGCGCAAAACGCACCACAGAACCGCCTGGGGGATATGAGAGTTGCTTACTCGAAATTTTGTCGCGGCGATGCTTGATTTCTCCGACGATGCGTCAGCCCACGAGAAGGCTTATTTTTCAGTTGGTAGCTTGCCGGCTAATGTCGATCTTGAACATGCGCCGCCTCGAAAAGCTCCATTTTCGACCATTTCAAAGCATGCCTTTGTGCACACAGTACGATACCTAATTTTTTATTCTCTCTTCCCTCTCGAGCTTCCCCTTCGAGGGTACTATAGAAAGGCCATTGAGTTTAGGTCATCTGACGCGTTTTAGACGGAGTTGATACTACCAAAAGATGTTTATACAGCAGTATGGGACTCAATACGCGCGAATATCGAGCCGCCAAAGTATGCCCAGGTTATTATGCCTTTAACCTCGTTGTTAGATGGTGAATTTTTCAACACTTTTATCAAGACAGGTAAAGTACTCACTGTTATTCTCAAGCCATGTAGCGGTGTTGACACGCGCAGGTTATGCTTTGATGGTCTCAGAAGGTCGACCAGGAGTGGATGACGTTTATTCCGTTCAAGATGGTAAGTCAGGATTAAAGAATGAGAAGAATAAAACAAGAGAACCATGATGAATATACAAAACAATGAGAAGAAACGCGAAGCGTGGCGTTTTGAAGGAAGAAACCGTTGAGAAAGATATTTGAATAGAGTTGTATTGTCGTCGAGGCTGACGTTCCCTCTCAAAACGGCAGGAACCTTGACGCTCGAGCTGAATAAGGAGAGATATGAGCGCACCGGCCTCACAGGAAAGCCAGTTCGAAGCGGAGGTCGAAAGCATGCGAAGGAAAGATTTGGTTGGTCTTCTCTTTTTGTCCTATTATGAGCACTGTCTGACTCTTGAATGAACAGTGATCGAGTTGGACTTGCGCCAGCCCTCCATGCTGCATGGCAAGAAAGGCTTCGAGCGCATTGTATGGGCTTGCAAAAACGTCCTCAATTCCTCGCTTACGTGGCTACTTCTTGTTGATCCGTCATCCTCGGGCTCTCTGGATCAAGGTAAAGATCTCGCCTTGTAAGGACCTCAAGGATCTCCCGTAATGTGGCTAACTGTTGAGTTATATAGCCATGCGGATCCTGCAAAGGCATCAACCAAAACTACGCAATTGCCGGTTCAGCGAAATTGACCATCCCCCAATGTACGTCCCGGCGTTGTCTACAAATGAAATTGCTTCGGCAGTTTCGCAGAATCGCCTGGAAGACTACTGCAATGACATTTCGGAATGGCTCGCGCTGGTATCGCTCGAGTCTCCCAGAATACAGGTGAACGACGTAATCGACCGCTATCTCAGTCGCTACTCAGTGCCACAATCAGACACTGGACAATTGCAGTCATTGGCTCTGGTGACACTTCGCTGGCATGGAATCATGACGTCAAATTGGATTACACGGCTGCTCGTTGCCCTTCTGTGAGTAAAGCAACTTGTTCTTTGAGCAATGGTTTCGTCACTAACCAGCACAGGAGCCACGCCGAAGACACGCGAAACTGGGCTGCCTTGTCGGCGACCTCGTTTCGCAGACAGCCAGTGGAAAATGGCGATGGGTATGCTGTAGTTACTATGCCCGAAAGGACAGGGCCTGGCAGTCTTCGTTTTCTGGCATGGGAGTTCATTGGGTCGACGCAGCGCTCGTAAGGGTGGGCGAACCATACTCCTGCGTTCCTGCCTCGCTGCCTCAATATGTGCCTGCTCCTGCGTCGGCTTTAAGCAGAGACACACGGCAGACGCTCCTGCTCTACTGCAAAATCTCGAAACCTAAAGCGTCTTCATCTCGACCATCTATCTACGCCATCTTCTTATCCCCTCGCTTATTGCGTATTGCTCCTTGCTCTATCGCTTCCACTCGCTAGATGACCGACACACTTTCATTCCAATCAATCGGCATAGCTACCGTGTCTAATAGGGCTATGCCTTGCAACCCCTATCAACGAGTCGGTTGCATCAACCCAGCCATGTTGGCCATCGACCAGCCTATCAACCACCCATCTTTATCAGCCCCCCATCTCAGTGAATCGCACAATCTCTGGCTACAGCCTACCTTCAATATTTTAGATGTACAGCTGGAGGGCATTTTGGATGTGCAGCTAGAGGAAAATGGGCCAGCGCCATCCTATAGTACGTTGGGAGACTCCTCGAGACAACCTTCTGCGACACCATCATCGTCTTCAACACAATCAAACAAGACACCAGGGTCCTCCCCCAAGGGACTAAAGCGGCCTTCAGAATCTCAGCAACAGCCTCGGGAATTCAAAATTGTGTTTGACCCGCTATCCATGCCTAAAAACTTCAAGGCGAATCCAAACAATCGTGCTCGTTTCAAATATCATAGCGATGGAACTCGGGATTACCTTAATGCACCGGCAGAACGTCGCAAAGCTTCGACCTAGTTTATACGAACAGTGATTTATACGACAAGGACAGACAGAGAATAGGGCAACGAACCAAACGAGAAAATGACAGCAATACGCATGCGTTCACACATATGTCATCACCTGGCGAGGCCCTGATGCAAGCGTTTTCCATAACAATTTATGGTTTTTCCTTGCTTATTGCTCTTGGGCAAGCCGAATGGCAGGGCCTCGGCGGCGGAAAATCTATTGATCTTTAGGCGTTTTGAGTTATAAAGGGCATGGCCATTGTTTTTATCCTGGAGTTGGAAATCCTTTCCTTTTTGGAACCATGATACCCTTACATTAGAAAAATAGAAGCTGCATATTCTTATCTTCAATGCCTTCAAGATGTTCATAGGAAAACCATATTGATATCCATGTAGTTCATTATAACGCTATCATGATTGTGTGATCGGTCAATAGTCCAAACTTGAATATTCACTCCATAGTACTGAAAACCCCATAATATCCAAAGACAATACCCAGAATAAAGACTACCCAAGAACAATATATACATTGTTCACTCTATGTATTCATTCATCAAGTCATTCAAAACAGGCCTTGAGTTCAAAAACCGGTCAGTATTCAGCCCCTTACTACCCCTTTTCTCCGGCGTTTTGATCTTCTTTGTCCTCTTGGCCCTATTTCCTTCGCTAGGACTGAGCGGACTACCATTCGACATCGAATGGCGTTTTCGTTTTCGATTGTGGTTAGAACCTAGTATGTCAACTGATCTTGCCACGATTGGCGAATTGGCCATTGTTATTCGTCGCTGTGTTGGCGAAAACCCCTGCTCTTCACTGGACTCAAAAACATGATCTTCCAAAGCATTCTTGGGCAAATCGTATATCCATTGATGCTGGTCCATAAGCGATACATACTTTGATAGCAACTTGTCGCCGTCTCGAAGTGTGGACTTGCTACCAATAACGAGCAATTTTGTGCGTGCTCGAGTAAAGGCTACGTTCACGCGGCGCCAATCGCGCAGCAGCTCGCCCACTTGATTATCTTTGTTGCTACGCACACAACTCAATATCACGATTTCCTTGTCCCTTCCTTGGAACTTGTCGGCTGTATGCATTTCTAATTGATGTGAATATCGTCGTAGTTTGTGCCTTAGCAATGCTAATTGACTGCGATAGAAGGTGATGACTCCGATTTCACGCGGTGAAATTCCCGATGATATGAGCGAATCAACGAGTTGTGCGCAAAGTGTTGCTTCGCAGGGGTTTGTGATTCGGGAACCGTTCAAGATCTCTGGAGCGAGACCGGATAGCGTGTCAGTGTTGACAAGCCTCGTCTTGACCGATGGGTCGAGTAAATCTTTGATCCAGCAGCGTCCTTGATTAGAACCGAGGCATCGTTCAGAGGACATCTGCATCAGAGATGTGATATGATGGCTTTTGAGCCCCTCATGGAGATTCGGTATAGTGAGTGACCGAGAAGCGACCTGAGCATTTCCACATTTGAGGCGCCCGGAATAGATCAGGTTGTTGGATAGAAGCATGATCTCTTCGCACATCCGGTATTGGTGCTCCAAGTTTGTGACAGATGATGGGTTGGCATCGGATAGAAGTTTGAACAAGCTCACGTCAAGACCGCCCTGTTGGGCCTCTTTATTCTGAACTAACGGCGGCAATTGATAATGGTCGCCAACCAAAATGAATGTCTTTGCCATTCGGATAGGCCCAAGGCAAACAGGAAGGGTGATCTGGGAAGCCTCGTCGACGATACAGTAATCGAAGATACGTTCGTTGAAAATAGGGTGATTCACGCCTAAGCATGTTGTAGCCACGACCCTTGACTGTTCATATGAATCCTTTAATTCCTCGATCGTTTTTTTGGGAACCGCGGCTAGATCAGCGAATTGCTGCACCTCAGGATGCACTTTTGCCGTAGCACCGATGCGAAGAATACGAATATTTTCATCTCGAATCTTAAGCAGGATATTGTCGACAGCAGTATGTGTGTAAGAAGTCAACAGTACACTCTTTCCCTGAGAAACCAAGGCACGGATTATATGGGCGATTGTCGTTGTCTTTCCTGTACCGGGCATTCCTAAAACGAGTGCGTAGTCTTTTGCACTCATGACTTTGTCAATGGCTTGTCTTTGGTCAACATTCAGGCCCGACTGCGCCGATGATGATAGTTGAATTGCAGAGGACGGGGCTTTGAAACTAGGTGCCTGTCCCTCAATGATAAGTTTCCTGAGCTGGAGAGCTTGGAACAAATCCTTCTCCATCATGCAGATAAGATTGTTTCGAACTGTAGCCATGCCGTTGCTGAACTCATCTTTATCAAGCCGGTAGACCATCTGTTCTTCATCCTTAGTTTCGCATGAGCCTGGATTACTGTCATTGTCGAGTTCCATCAAGCCCTTGAAATTTTGATTTGTGTGCGGATCAAATCCTCTGTTTTTGACTCGTGCATCGTGTAATCGTCGATCCACTGCAACAGTAATCCGTCTCTGGCTAATGTTAAGAACGTAACCATTTGCCAATGCAAAATGGCCCTTCTCATCAGATATGACGATCGGTTCACCAATTGTGATTTGGGAATCTGTGAATGAAAAGCTTGGAGGTGGGTTCGATTTGATGAATGTGTACCGATAACGATTGATTTTTGGACCATTAGTGTCTTCGTAAGTAGAGCCTGGTTCAACGACAACTTCAGCGAAGCAGCGGCCGAGAGCCTCTCGCTCTTTGCTGAGCATCGTCCACAATTCGCGTCGAAATTTCATCATGTCCTTCTCCTCTTTTGTGAGTAGGCTATCCCATTTCTTGAAGAACTCGGCGTGCTGTGCGTTGAGATGGCCAACTGCTTCATCGAATTTCTCGCCTACACCACTAGTCTCACCGTCACCATTATCCACGAGTTTATGGTAGACAAAGCAGGACGTTTTTGAGTAACATTGCTTGCACATATGGGGTCGTTTGATCATAGGTGGCAGCTCCGTCTTCTCACGAACAAACCCTGCCAATCGATTTCGCTCTTGAATCATTTGCAGTATTTCATGACGAACTCCCCTGACCCGAAACATCTTCGTCATTTCAAGGTAGTAGAGAAGTCCAAAAGTAACCTCGATGTCTTCCGTGTTGTCAGTATTGATTACAACCACAAGACGCACACTAAAAAAATGAAACAACTTACCATATCTGTCAGAAAGGAGGAGGGTATATAGTGCGGTCTGAGCCCGGTGGCTATGACTCGTGTCCTTCTTCCCTGTCTTCATTTCAAGAGGTATTGTCAATGTTTTTTGACCATCAACGTCGTTGTAAACTACTTGAACAGTCGCATCAACATTTCCTTTCAAGCCGTACATTGGCGACCAGATGTGCTCCTCGACCTCTAGCAATTTATTAATGCTCAGGTTAGCCTTGGTGTTATGTCTGTCTTCAACCAATGATTCTGCCTGTAACTGAAGGTTAGAATTAGAAGCTTTCTCTTTTACCACATTCAAAAACTTACACTCGGTTTGGAACGAAGAAACACATCGGCCCAGGCTTGCAATTCGGAGACTTTACTTGTCACATACTCGACGGCCTCAGCCATGGACATATGGATGGCGTACAGACTTTCGACATATCGAACGAGAACTTGCTCAATCATCGTCCGCATCCATTGCAGATCCCATCGGTTCGCCTTCAGGGCTTCTTGGAAAACTTCATGGAGGATGTGGCCGAAAACTTGTGGCCTGTTGATATCGGAAGTGGCCTTGACTCGATCTTGCAAGACCGCACGTCTTTGACATGTCACTGCATCGGCAACAACAGTAGCCGAAATGAGGTGATCTGGGTGAAGAATGATCATGTTATGAGAGTTATCCACAATACATTGGCCAGTGTTGTCAAAATCTCCTATTAGATGGACGTAGGAGTTTTTCGTACAAGGCGTGTCGAACCAAGTCTCGCGTAAAATGATCACCTTCTTGAGACGAGTTCGTTCGTCTTCAACTGAGAGCACCTGGATTATTATAAGTTACTCAGCTCTTCGCTAGAGATTTAATGGTTTAATAGAAGATTGCTGACCTGCTCTGCCTGAATACGGCCTTTTTGGTTTACATACTGGCTTTGCGCTATTTGTACAATGAGGTAGCGTTTGATAGCTTGCTGAGCTTTGGACTTCTATTCACATAACTCGAAGTAAGTATCTAATGAAAACCATGCTAAGGGTTACCAACTTGGTCGTGTTGATCCAAACCACAAAGTGCATTTTCATCTATGCCATTCAGATCCAGGTCGTCATCATCAAATTCATCAACTAGAGACACATGCGCAATGGGTTGGGCTTCTTGCATCTTGACAGGATAAGAAAAACTCGGTTTATTGCTCGACTTAGCTTCTGGCCTTGTCTGTGAAAGAATAGAGTCATGCTGAGGTGGCTTTTTCTCATCGTATTGCGCAAGTATTTCCTCCATGCCCTCTCCTAAATCATCATCGAACTCATCGTCACTTTGACCTTGTTTCGATGCTATGAATGTCCTCTTATTGGCGTTGTCGATGGGGCATGGTGACTGTTCGATATTAAATGACTTTCGGCTGACGGGTGTTTGGGGCATTGTATTTTTTAGGTTTTCGGAATCTGTAAAGGGATCCGTGGATGACTCGACAAGAGCTAATATATCTTCATCAAAATCGTCATCACTAAATTCAGATGATGAAGATCTCATTGCCTTTTCTTTACGAAGGGCCTGTGGTTGATCGGCGGGCTTATTCCCTTCCATGGCAACCTGAGGAATGTGCTGGCCAGCAGCAGTTTCGCAATTTCTTTGGCCTTTCGATGGCGAAGGCAAGTTTTTTCCATGTCGATCATTCTGAGCGGGCAAGGGAGAAGAAGGCGACCTGACTTCAGCAGTCACTTTTGCACTAGCGAGGTTATTTTGGATTTTATCCAGAAGGAAGCTCAATTTCTTTGAGCTCCCAGAGTCGAGGACATTGCTCCTCGAGCGAGAGAAAATATCGCGGGTAGTACGCAGGCCATTCGGGCCGTCAATCCTTCTTCGCTTCGTTTTAGAAGATGGCCAGTCAACGTTGCAACTAGCAGACCGCCGCAATCCCGAAGAATCTCGTGCAAGTTTCTCGGATATGGGAGTTCGTGGGGAGGAAGATAAGTTGGCGAATTTGGCTGGAATGTCGAGAGCACCTTCCAGCTTGCTTTTGCCAACGTAATTATTCCACAAATCAGTCGCTATATCACTCTGCGGCGTTTTCAAGAGAGATTGGAAGGTCTTGAGATCGAACGGCTCTTTTGGCTTGCTGGATTTACCTGTCCTCAGCGGCGAACTAGCAGGAGAGGAATTATGTCGACGCTTCTTTCGTCGCCCCTTGGACCCAGCAGTTGTACTTGAGCTTTGGGGAGGAGCTGGTTGCCACGATATATAGTCATCTGGTGTCATTTCTTTCTCCGACACATCGTTCATAGCATCTTCCGCGTTGCTAATGAGATCTGCGAGAGGTATTCTGTTCGCAGGAGTCTTGGGGCATTCCTTTGTCTGCTTCTGGTCTTTTGGCTGTGTTGATGGTTGGCTCTTGGAAGGAGATTTAGGCGGCTTTGCTACGCCATTCATCCAGGACTTTTGGTTTTCCTTGTCGGCATTGGCGGCATCCTTGGGAACCTTGACATCCGGTGCTTTAGTCAATGGCATTTCGCTTTCTTCACTAGGAATGTATCGAAAATTCTTCAACTTTGTTCGTGAGTTGGACGAAATAGACGAATTTTGTCTGGTGGTCATGACGCATCTAGTACGGAGGGTTGCAGTAACTACTGGGAGAGCACTGTCAATAAGGAAAGTGCCGGTGTATTTTTCGAGGCTCACCTGCTATTTTATATTTGTTAATTTGAAATATTCATCGTTAGGTGGCGAATTGGCCATTCGCAATAGAATCCTGTCTTCAGAAGCAAAACGCAGCCTTGATTGTTGATAAAGGGCTGCTCAAGAGACGCGTGTGGACGCGAGCGCGTATAGCCGACGTCTAGTCGACCTGAGCATAGGCTGCCTGATGTTTAAGGCATAAACTATTTAACCGGATTCGGCCGACCGGCTACTTGCCCGGAGAATCCCTAGTAGCTTCATCGCTAGTACTTGTCCACTACAAGACCAAACTTTCCAACCTCAGACAGGGCGCTGTTGCTAATCAGCAACCAGAAATATCGATAGAACAATCAATTGATCAATCCCAGCGTGCTTTGAAAAGTGCTGTCCGTTCGTGCGAAGGTGTTGAACGCCCTGAGAAAACTCGGTAACCCCCCGCTCACATCGAAATTCGATATCCTCCTCAAGCTCATTCCATACACCTTCGACATTGTCACGTTCAATACAACCTTCACAATGCCGGCTCGGAATCCCTCTATTATTCTTCGCTCTCGCTGCCTTTTGCGCAACCCACAGGCCTCTCGCCCATTCTCAACGCGGAGCGAACTGCGTGCTGCCGACCACGGTGACCACTATGACCCACCAAGTGGATGGCTTTTTGGTGTCAAGCCCGGCCAGAAATACGTGAAGGAGGGCTGGGAGAATGTCTGGTATTACGGATTCATTGGAAGCCTGGTTGCTGCTGGCGTCGCATACGTTTTTAAGCCTGACACATCGTACGTATATTTCATGGATCAACCTCTTCAGAAGACCAAGCAATCGTCTCTTTTGACGGTTGTCATTTGGCCATATATTGCTTCTTCTTTTATCTTCATTTTATTTCTTCTGGAGATCACATTCTGATTAACATTGTTTTCAGGATACAAACATGGGCATTGGAGGAGGCTCGCCGAAGATTGGAAGCCGAGGGTATCTTGGAGGACCCCGACAAGGTCCAAAAATAGGCGCCGACTCGTATCATGTTTTACTTAGGCTCTCAGCTGCGTTGTACATAGAGATCTAGGCCGGCATTTCTGATCTTATTCGGCGCAGTCGTACGAAGATGGCTGGGACTGTTGGTTGGTTCTAGACATGTTTCTTTTATTGATATGCATTCGTTTTCCTTAATCTCTATAGTATTTATTTCTTTGCACTAGTTAAATGATGATTTAGAAACCAATCAAGCGCAGTAAATAATTGCTCGAGGTACCGGATATTGTATACCAATCTCCTAAGACGTGATACTACTCTCACCCTCGTTATTTCCATTTTATTCATACTTCAGGATAGATGTCTGTTCGTCGCAGCAAAGGCATTTCTCTTCTTACCTTGGCAACGAGGTCAAGGTTGATATCAGCAGTTGCAATTTCCGGTTCTTTGAAGTCTCCTCCAAGTTTCGCAACCACTTCTCCCCAAGGATTAACGATTATCGAATGACCGTAACTTATTCGTTTGTCATTATGAGCTCCTGCTTGCGCAGCAGCAATTATATAAGACTGAGTCTCAATTGCTCGAGAACGAAGAAGAGTCTCCCAATGTGCCTTCCCAGTTGGTACTGTGAACGCTGAAGGAAAGGTTATTATTTGCGCATCTTGACGCTTTAATGCTAGAGATATTTCAGGGAATCGTAACTGCGAAATATTGTAAGATAAAATACCATTTGCTTTGACTAGTTTGGGATATGGCTGAATGACATACATCGAAGCATATTGCCAGGCCTACCCTTCCCACAGGTGTTTCGAATGGCGGAAGGATCTCCGTTCCTTTCTCAACGCTCCTACGGTCATGCTGTTAGATGAGTCAAAAGCAGTACTGCCATGGTACAACATACGTGCTTTCTTTCAAAATTGGGCCGTCTTTAATTTCGACATCAAAGAGGTGTATCTTCTGATAACGCTGCACAATCTCTCCGTGTTCGTCAATCCATATCAAGGTGTTTTTGACTTTAGTGCCTCCTTCAGCTGGCTCATGAATACCAACGTTGATAGGTAACTTTGCGTCTTTAGCTTCTTTCTGCAAGCCTAGGACAAATTCACTTTGTTGTACAGGGCGTACTAAAGACACTGTTTCTGCACTTGATGCACCAATGTAGTCAGAAGCTTCTGGGAGAAAGAGTGCCTGTCTTCATGTTAGTGTACGCAAAGACTAAGTGTCTATCCTCCGAAGGCCAAAAGCACCTTTGCACCTGCAGCTACAGCTTTCCTCACAAGTACTTGACATTGGGAGAGATTATGTGCCATGCTCGCTGTCGAACAGAGTTGGCCAACCGCCTATGACTAGGTGAGTATGCGGGGAATCAAGCAATGAAGGGTCGCGTACAGCTATCGCCATTTTCTAGGATATCACAATTTTAGAATTGAAGAATAATTAATAAGATGTTACTTATTTGACCACTAGGGCAAAATTCCAGAGAAATTCCCAATAAATTGACCACATTCAGAATGCGTTGTGATCAGGTCGAGAGCACTTCCGATAACGATTATGCCGACGTTGATAAGCGGACGGAGCGGCGAAGATTTCGCAAGATTTGTGCTCTTCGACAACATCCCGCTTATTTTATCACGTCGTTCACCGTTCAAACTATTGCGAGTCGGGTTAGGCAGGACAAGATATTTTATGAATGCTTATGCGCATCGAATATTTTTCTTATTTTTGATCTGAAGACACAGCCACGGTGCTTGGTGGCATCCATTTGACCACGAAATGAAGAGCTTGCGAAGAGACTTCTCTTCAAACCCACATGCCCAGAATGTGTCCAGCAAAGTATTCATACGGTCGACTAAGAGCGGCAAGGTCCAGAAAATCGTTCGGGAGTTATATTTGAGGCAGGATATCCCTTGTTCTTCCAAGCTTTGTACAATATGCCCAACCTATGCGCCTGCCGACGCGAATGGTAATAGTAAGCACACACTCCCTTCCAGCCGTTGACATGAACATCTTACTTATACGTCCGATCTACAGTTGCGCCATTTGTTCTCTCCGATCAACCCGCCGGTAGCAAATCCTTTCCAAAGGGCCATTATATCGTGCCCGATACCAATGCGTTGTTAAACGGAATGGACCTTTTCGAGCACACTGGGGCTTTCTATGATGTGATCATTCTACAGACTGTCCTTGAAGAGCTTAGGAATCTCTCGCTACCTCTCTACAATCGTTTACTTTCGCTTATAAAATCCGACGAGAAGCGTTTCTACCTTTTTTTCAATGAATTTCGCCTTGAAACCCACGTTCGCCGAGAACCTAACGAGTCTATCAACGATCGGAATGATAGAGCTGTTCGCGCAGTCGCCAAATGGTACAGAGAACATCTGCAGCAATCTGCCAGGAAGGGAAGGACTATTCCAACCATGGTCGTGCTCACCGATGACAAGGAAAATCTGCGCAAGGCTAAACAGGAAAATGTGGTCGCTTCATCGTTGTCTGACTATGTATCTGGCCTCGAGGACTCAGATGTGCTCCTAGATATGATCAATGAATCACGCGAAGAAAAAGGTCAAAAAACGGAGCTTTTCTACCCGGAACATTACTCCATGTCGAAGATGATGACGGGACTACGTGCCGGAAATATGCACCAAGGCGTGTTCAACATCTCACCATACAATTACTTGGAGGGATCGGTGAATGTGGGGGCTTTCGATAAACCGCTCTTGATTCTTGGCCGCGATAATAGCAACCGAGCCATTTCCGGAGATGTGGTTGTTGTGGAGGTGCTACCCAAAGACCAGTGGAAGTCACCGTCCTCCAAAATTATCGATGAGGAGGCGGTTACAAAGAATGACAATCCAGAAAACGAAGACAATGAGACTGTAGTGCCAGACAGAGAAAAGAAAGCCCTGCAAGAAGAAGTCAGAAAGGCGCATGGGAAGCATGCAGAGGGAAAGCCGCAACCTACAGCTCGAGTGGTTGGAATTCTTAAGCGGAATTGGCGTCAATATGTCGGCCATATTGATGCATCTTCAACATCATCACTGGGCAACTCTGGAAGACGCCAGCAGACTGTTTTCGTGCTTCCTATGGATAAGCGAGTCCCTAAGATTCGAATTAGAACCCGACAAGCATCTGATATACTCGGACAACGAATCTTAGTGACAGTTGATAGTTGGGATCGCGACTCACGATACCCGACAGGCCATTTCGTGCGGTCATTGGGAGAACTGGAAACCAAGGGTGCGGAAACGGAGGCACTGCTCCTCGAATATGATGTGCAATATCGCCCATTCCCGAAGGTTGTTCTCGACTGCCTGCCTCTTGAGGGTCATGACTGGAAAGTTCCTGCTAGCAAGGAAGATCAGGGCTGGCAAAATCGCCGGGATCTACGAGACCTCCTCATTTGTAGTATCGATCCTCCCGGCTGTCAGGATATTGATGATGCCTTACACGCTCGACCTTTGCCCAATGGAAACTTCGAAGTCGGCGTTCATATTGCCGACGTGTCTCACTTTGTGAAACCGAATAATGCAATGGATCTAGAGGCCAGCTTGCGTGGTACCACTGTCTACCTGGTAGATAAGAGAATTGATATGCTTCCGATGCTCCTTGGAACTGATCTGTGCTCTTTGAAGCCCTACGTGGAGCGTTTTGCCTTTTCCACCATCTGGGAGGTAACGCCGAATGCAGAAATTGTTTCTGCTAACTTTACAAAATCGGTGATTCGATCCCGTGAGGCTTTCAGCTACGAACAAGCCCAGATCCGCATTGATGACAAGTCTAAGAACGATGAGCTGACCCAAAGCATGCGTACACTCCTACACCTTTCCAAGGTGTTGCGTCAAAAGCGTATGGACGCAGGTGCTCTGAACCTTGCCTCACCTGAAATCCGGATCGAAACTGAATCTGAACTGAATGACCCCCTCACTGATGTCAAGACCAAGGCACATTTGGCAACAAACAGTTTAGTTGAGGAATTCATGTTACTCGCCAACATCACGGTGGCCTCGAAAATCTACAATGCATTCCCTCAGACCGCTCTGTTGCGGCGACACGCCTCGCCGCCTCCTCTCAATTTCGAGGAGTTAGCTACACAACTGCAGAAGAAACGCAACCTGAAACTTGATGTCTCCAGTTCGAAGGCGTTGGCAGACTCTCTGGATAGCTGTGTTGACTCCAAGAATCCATTTTTCAACACTTTGATCCGTATTCTCGCCACACGTTGCATGACTTCGGCTGAGTACTTCACCGCTGGTGCACATTCGGAGGCAGATTTCCGTCACTATGGTCTTGCATCGCCTATTTACACACATTTCACGTCTCCTATTCGTCGTTACGCCGATCTTGTGGTTCATCGACAACTTGCTGCTGCTATTGGATATACTTCAGCGGAAGGACTTAGCCGACGGCGCCAGCTGGAAGATGTCTGCAAAAATATCAACTATCGTCACCGTAATGCACAGTTTGCCGGAAGAGCTAGTATTGAGTACTACGTTGGCCAAGCACTGAAGGCCCGTGGCGAGATGATGGCCAAGAACAAAGGCGACGACAAGAACCTCGGAGTCGACGAAGAGGGATATATTATGCGCGTCTTTGAAAACGGAGTGGTTATTTTCGTTCCTCGGTTTGGAATTGAAGCTGTGGTCCGACTCGAAGACTTCATGTTGCCGGGAGACAAGCAGAGACCAGATGTACATGACAACGAACAAAGGAGGGAAATCGCCCATCGGCGCGAGAGTGAATACGACCCAGAAGAGTATACCGTGCGCGTTTGGGATAGGAACCATCCCGAAGCTGAGCGGTCATTCCAGGCTGAGCTGTTCGAAAAGGTCGAGGTGAATGTCAGCTCGGTGAAGGAGGAAGGAGGACGCGGTGCAGGCAAACGCAAGGTCCGGATTTTGATACTTGGAAAGGCGTGATTGAGGAATCAAACCGATTATTCGCTATAGATACATGTATTTGAGGACTATTGGCATAATGCACCTCAATAAGTTCAATGTTACAAGATCGTCTAATTACCGTAACTACCATCTCTATCCATCTGCACTGGCTATAATCGTGCAAGAACTTCAATGTTCGACCACATGCAAAATCCTTAGAAGATTACAAATCATTTGAAATGGTATATTCTGTCATGATTTAGGAGTTCAAAAACATTTGCAATATCTATCCGAAATACTAGCATTCATCTGATGTGCGCAGGAGGGCGAAGCCATTAGTTGCAGCATAAGTTATGACCAAATACACCTTGCAGGATCTCAACATGGCTGATATTTGGAATTCAAATGCGGCCGGTCGGACATTTTGATATGCTGTCAATAATGCCCTGTCAACGTGGGATGGGACTATCACAACTTTCACTAGAGTTGTGGACTAAATAAGTGGTGCGATGTGGCGACAGATCTCAAGGCGGCGACTCATGATTGGCCGATCTAATCGGACAGTCCGATCTGCTGGCAGCCGCCCCGCGTTGGCCGCGCGACGCTTTGTTTTCATATTGGCGCACATCCGAATTAGTCATTGCAGCACCTGCCCTCGATATTTGAACTCGCGCCTCAAGGCCCAGCCAACAACTCTGCTTGCGCGCCATTGCGGCATTGTTCAAATTGCTTGTTTGTCGCCAACATTGCCGGATCAAAATATCCCCTTCCCCCACGCTTATCACGCACGTAGCAGAAGCACGCCTCCATTGGCCTTCCAGCATTCCAGACGAAGCGAGTGATAACCCGCCATCATGATACACAAGGGTCGAGTCAAAGACCCTTCCAGGAAGGTCAGCCCTCCAGGGCCGACCTACATGTCGGACGATCAAGTCGGTGAGTTACATCGTATTCTTAATGATCAATGTTTATGTAGCTTAACTTCCTACTAATAACGTTCCCTTCACCAGCGAGCTATCTCAAACAACTCCGGTCGGGTCCTCCATCCAGACCAAGTGGCTCTCGTCCATTTCCCTCTCACGCTGCCGCTTCTCCGCCCAAGTCTCGCGACGAGCTTCCTCCTCGAGCTGCATCCGCATTATCGATGAACAAACGTGACTCTTCCTCCAGCGAAAACTTAGATCATATTCAAGATCCTTACCCTCGTTCTGCCAGCGCAATGTCGCACAACCGGCAATCCTTGCAATTCGGCTCTGCTGGACGACCTTTAGTCCAGCAACCAAGTGCATATCGCGTCAGCGGAAACCTCTCACCAGATGCCAAGATTGCCCCTTCTGGAACCCCTAGCGGGATGTATCGAGAGAGCGGTCAGCGTTGGATGGAGAGGCAAGAAGCGCGTTCGCTTCGGGACGCACTAGAAGAGATGGATTTACAGGAGGAAGAACGTCTATACTCTAACGCTCAAGATGAAGCAACAAGGCTTGTGTGGGAACACCAGAATCCAGGTGCCGCCTACAAAAACCCGCATGCTGCTTATGCCAACCCGGACCTGCAAAGTAACAATCGCTTCCGACAACATTTAGAAAAGGCCAGTCTCTCCAGACGCCAAAGCGAGGGAGCCTCTGTGGATGTGTCGCACAGGCACAAGAAAAATATGTCCGGACCTGAAAGCTCAGGGGAGGCATCATCACCTGATAGCTATAATGAATCATTGCCAAACACTAGCTTCAAAAAGAAAGGAAGGGTCAATTTCGCACTACCACCAGATGAGAGTGCTCCAACTGTTCGTGACAAACTGCCAAAATCGAGGAGTGTCAGCAGCGAGTCATCTAAAGGGATATTCAGGAACCCTGAGGACTCTATCTATGAGGAGCCGGAGGAACCTAGTAATGAAGCTGAGACTCAGCGCCCACCCGCACCTGCACCTTCAGCTCTTAGAGTGAAGCCTCGAAACTCTCTTCCACAAGAATTCAGCTCTACTCCCGCGCGCTTTCGAAACTCTCCATTTGATCGGAAGCAAAACAAAGTCGACATATACAAAAACCCACCTACTCAATCGAGGAACCCCCTTTACACGACCAATTCATCCACACCTCAGCCTTCGGAACCAAAGAAAGAAGAGCCAACTTCGACAAAAGATGGACTTGAGGTTCGCAGTGATGATATTCGAGCAGCCACTAGTATGAAATTTAAGGACCGAAGCGGGAAATTACCAATGCCTACAGCAGTGAGTGATCGACTAGGTCAGCCTATTGTTAGTTTCGATCCGTCGTGGAAGCCACAAAACGAGACTCCAAAGGCTCATGATAATTCTCCTGCTGTACCGGCCATCAATGTATCAGAACCTCCTGCTGTTCCTACTATTAACCTTCCGGATGAGTCGAACGAGCAAAGTCCATCCATTGTTGTCTCCGCGGTCGAAGAAGCCAATAAAAATGCCGATTCTAGACCAGCTTCTACGTCGTCGAACAGTCGAAAATCCGTTGATCCAAAACGAATGGCCCCGACCTCTCAGAGTAAATGGTATTCCCCATTTACGCGGTCTGGTGTTCCCACCGCAACCTGCGCGAATTGTACACTGCCAATTGAAGGTAGGATCGTAACAGCAGCCGGTTCTCGCTTTCATCCCGAATGCTTCTCATGCTTTCACTGTGGCACTGGACTAGAATGTGTTGCATTTTATCAAGAGCCCGAAGCTACACGTAATGAAAGACTTGCCAACGCTTCGCATGATGACATCGAAGCCAATGCTTTGCGGTTCTACTGCCATCTCGACTTTCACGAATTGTTTAGTCCAAGGTGCAAGAGTTGCAAGACACCAATTGAAGGAGAAGTTGTGGTCGCATGCGGTGCGGAGTGGCATGTCGGCCACTTCTTCTGTGCCGAATGTGGTGATGTATGTTTCCTAACTCCTGATCACTAAGGATAAGATCGAGCTAACCGTTAATAGCCATTCAATCAAGAAACTCCATTTGTAGAGAAAGATGGATTTGCTTGGTGCCTTCGTTGCCACTCTCGTCGCACAGCTTCACGCTGTCTAGGCTGCAAACAACCGGTGATGGAAGACGTTGTCGTCACTGCTCTAGACGGCCAATGGCATGACAAATGCTTCGTCTGCCACGAATGTGGAGGTGATTTTGGACCGGAAGGGCGATTTTTTGTTAAAGAAGGTGAGCCGCGACGAACTACAAAGGGACGAATCATCG
Organism: Talaromyces proteolyticus; assembly: GCF_021365285.1. Taxonomy (NCBI): domain Eukaryota; kingdom Fungi; phylum Ascomycota; class Eurotiomycetes; order Eurotiales; family Trichocomaceae; genus Talaromyces; species Talaromyces proteolyticus. Next base: position 1,247,920 of record NW_025764282.1, on the reverse strand, counting down.
GTGGTCCAGTTCAGCTTGCAGTTTGTGAGCCGTGCGAAGCTAGGCGATTGAAAGCATAGCCTCAGCTAGTCCATTTAGTTACCCAGACTAGCATGACTGATAGGAATCCTTGGGTGGTCGTTCAAACACTCCTTCTCTATATCAAGAGAACCTTGCCTACAGAGTGCGAAATTGGTTATTTATATTGCGGATATATCAATCATTGAATTTTTGCATAAGCATCGGCCAGCCTATCGTTGTTGACTGCTATATTTCTGACAGAAAGTCGAAGATTCGCATCTATGCTTATAGATCAACACTCAATTATGATTTACGGATATTTTGGGCTGTTTTAAACATGGTATTTGGTGTTTTGCATGATTTCCATGGATAACAAGTGTTTGTATAATGGTTTAGTTGGTTTTGGAGTATAATTTTGTTCTTTATTTTCAAATTTCTCTACATATACCGTAAACCAGTCAAGAGGTAGACCATTCGGGGTCAGGTAAACGTCTAAAGACAGCAACAAATTTAGGCCCATTATTTCTCTTCACCTTCTTCCCTTCCTCAGTCTCCTCACGCATCACTTTGACACATGGATCTTTGACCAACTCTTCATCTGAAACCCGCTCAAACAGCTCTTTAACACGGGCCTCTCCAGACTCACCGTCACTTTCACTATCCACATCGTCGTCCCCTGGTTTGCTATTATCTTCCGACAGTCCTACTCCCGCAGTATGCTCTTTCTCAGTCGCAGCCGCAGCATCATCCTTCTGCTGCACACCGAAATGATCCAAAATCCATCTATGGTACTGCTCCACATCTGTAATGGTATACAAAAATCCGCCCGGTTTGAGGAAATACGCGTACTCGGCATTCAGCGCCGACGAAACAATCCGAGCCTTGTGTTTCCGCACCTTGAAATGAGGGTCAGGAAAACAAATAAAGATTTTCGACAGTTGATGGCGCGCGAAGAACCGCGGCAGGAATTTCATGGTGTTGGCGCGCAAGGCAGATATATTCTGATACCCACCAGGGATGAGCGCGGCGTCTTTTGAACTAGCATCTGGAAAGGCCGGCGCGTCTTCTGGTAGATCGGAGGTTTCAGTGTCTGTGGGTTGGGGCTCTGGTATAGGCTCTGAGGACGAGGGGTCTTTGCGTAGTCGATCTTGCTGAGCGCGGAGAGCAGAGATGCGGGCTTGGAGGTATTCTGTCACTTGTAGACGGATTTCCATTCCTTGTAGGTAAGGGAAAAGTCAGCAAAATTTGTGTGTTCTCTCACTGGAGGGTAATCCCTACCAAGCATCAGTGTATCAGGCAGTACGGGTGCCAGTCCAATTAACAGACCCCCAAATCCACAGCCAATATCAACTACTTCTACATCCTTCAAAATCCTTCTTGATCCTCCAACGGTCAGTTTCGATGTATCAGGGTCCACGAAACCGGGGTAATGCGACGCCCAGTTCATATGCGCTGGACTCAAGGGACTACTCGCTCAGAGTCAGCTCAATTCATAACGATACCACATGTAGTCTGGGAACGCACTATTCTAAATCAAAATCAGAAAAGGGATTCGCATGCGCTCGTTGGCGATAGAACCTTTTCTTCGGCAAAGCGACATGCTCCCCCGAGGTTTGCGCGGCTTTTTGAGCCTCTCTGTATTCCGCCCGTTTGATCTTTTTCTTTGTGGCGCCTGTCATGGTTGCAATCGTGATTGCAGAATATAGAAATGAATGAGAAGAGTTCGTTGACCTCAGAGACAGGGTCAGAAAATGCAGCGAAACGATCAGGTCGAGAAAAATGACTGAGGCTGCGGAGACGTTGCGGAGGAAACTTTTTTGCTATCGGAGATGCAGAAAATCCGCCACACTAGGAAGCTGTGTGTGATCTTGGGAAGAATCCACGCTACAAGGACTGTTCAATCTGGTTTTAAGGAATATCGAAATATCGGATTGTTATGGGAAAGTATACATCTCGAAAATTTCAAGATTTTAGTTTTCAGAACTCTGAGACTGAAAGCGAGAGACCATGTACAATGCATTATTGCCTGGAGCTGACGTATGTGGATCCTTGGCGGGGATATCAGATCGCAGACTGCTCCGAAGCTGCTTGTCTTCCACCGCCTCATTCTGTTCGCATAAACACAATAGCAATCTATATGCCTTACTTTGATTCATAAGAGCAGAGCCCTCAGTTCTCGCCTACGGCTTTATATAATCTCAGTCTGCGCAGTCGCAGGGCTTCCATTGCCCAAAAGCCAAAAAAGTACCCCGCATACGATCAATAACCCTCTAACAGCAATCTTCACTTCTATACATGTACTTTTCTGGATGAAATATCTTCGAGCATCAAGATGCCATCATCATCCCCACCAAACTCCTTTCTTTCCGCACCTACAACAGCAGGCAACGTCCTCACACCCGCGAGCCCAATCTCGTCACGCGACCCGTCGATAAGAACCAGCATTAAAACAGCAACAACAACCTCAATAGACACGATCAGCACCAATAACACTCCTACTAATGAGACTTCCTCTTCCTCCTCCACACGTCCTCCAACGAAAACACCATCCGGCTTTACCTTCCCCATAGACTACAACTTCCCGCCTTTCTTCACCCTCCAACCCAATGCCCAGACACAGCAGGCCCAAATGAAGCGCTGGGCGGATTTGATCTCGGACTGGTGTCGGTACCACGGTACATTTCGGCTTTCGTTGGTTGATGCTGTTGATCTTCCTTTATTCCATAATGCGCGCTTGAAGAAGAAGGTCGGGTTGTTGGAGGCGAGGAGGATTGTGGATTGGATGGCCAAGGCCCAGGAAGATGGCGGAGGAGGGGGTCGAGCTGAATGGGTTCCGGCGGCGCCTGGAGGAGGCGGTAGCGGGTCTTCGAGATCATCGGTCGGTGAGAAGACTGTTGCGTGGATATGGTGGAGGAGACCGGAGGACTGGGCTATAATGATTGCGGATTGGGTGTGTATTGTTAGTATTTCTGGTGAAGGAATTGGCTAACATTGGTGGTTATAGATTGACGAGACGGCGCAGAAGAATACTGTTCTTACAGTTTATGAGTTAATAAACGGGGATGCTACTATTTCACAAGGTATTTATGGCAGCTGAGTATTGGGGACTCGCTTAACTGATGTGTTTGATGTAGAGTTTCATGATATGGACCCCGAAGTCATGCTCAAAGCCCTGAACATACTCGTGAAACGAGGCAAAGCTCAGATATTTGGCGGCGATGACGAAAAAGGTGTTAAATTCTTTTAAAACAACATCTCATATTGCTATCGTGATGCCTGAAAAGTGGTATATTCAAACGACGCCTAAATCGTATCCGTGTACATGCAAACATGGCCACTGCAAACCGTAGAAGCTTCACGTACATTACTTATGTACACAGCTTCGTCCATTATAACTCATCAATTCGCGCCATCTTCGTCCGTGTACTCATACTCGTCCTTCCAGCGAATTTCTTGAGACATGGCAATGTCAATCAGCCAGTTGACGTTGACAATGCGCGGTGTCTTGCCGACCTCAAATACCATTTGCCGGAACCGAGGCCAGAGCTTGACATGCTCAGACTCATCACCACTGAGAAGGAAAACATCACCCTCCTTTGAAGGATCTTCATTTTGATCTTCAATATCGGAGCTCGAGTCGCGATTTCGGGAATCCTTAATCGAAACACGTCCTCGGAACAGTGTGCATTCGCCTCCGTTAACCTCGACGATTGACTTGAAGGCTTCAAACCCGCCGCGAATGTTCTCCAAACAACAGATTTTATAACCTCGAAGGAGCTTATTCTGGTTCTTTTTGGCTCTCTCACGTGCAGCCGCCAGAGTGAACCCAACTTTCTTCTCGGTTGATTCATCTACCAGAATGTAATCGGTTGGGTCAAGCAACTTGTTTTTCTCAAGGCATTGCGTTATGTATTCAACGTTAACGATAACGGGAGCGTATGCCAAAGCATTGACAAATTTCGGTGTCCGTAGAATAGATGGCGCCGCAAGATGAGTACACTTTTTTGCATCTTGAACAACAGCAATACCTAGGTCACGCAATTTTCGCTAGTTCAAGTCAGAATTAGATAGCATATAGAATCAAGAGACAACTCACTTTATCTGAATCTTCCTTCTTCATATTCCCCACCCATTTCTGATAACTGGTAATGGAGAGACGAATGGATACTGAGGGTTTCGATGCTTTCTGGCGCTTGGCATCGGTTTTGTCGTCCTCAGCATCGGCATCTTCCTCGGGCTCGGCTGATCGCCTTTTCTTGTTATTTATAGATACGAGATCGGCATCATTCTTGCGACGTCCCCCGTATATCACTCCACCGACTCGTTTTTTCTCCTTCTCGTACAGAGCAATGTCTGGAGCAGCACTGTGAATGCGGGCCACAGCTGCTTCCTTGGATTTGCGACTACTAGTTGTCGACGGTGTAGCATTTTCTTTCCCATCGGCCAAGAAACGACTACCTAAAGGAGTTTTCGCATCTGCTAATAGTGGGGTCTTGCGGGCCGATTTGTTAGTATGGGGTGTAACAGCCTTGGGTGTTGATACAGAAGGTGATTGCGCAGCGGACTTGGACTGTTTCTTGGGTGGGCTCATGCCATTGCTTTCGAGGTTGGCTGCGATGTTCTGATCTTTTTGTCGCATAACTCGCGATTCATCAGTGCTAGCTTCTGCAGGGAAAAATATCTGTTCGAGCACGTTTCTATCAAGCCTTGTCTGGCCGACCACTTCTCCTAGATTCGTTCGTCGAGGGAAATGAGTATACCGGGGATCCGAAACTGGGAGCATTTTCCATTTGGTGTAACTTTCTTCAAGCCAAAGATGATTGACGATTTGTACGCCCCATTCCTTAGCTGCTGTACACTTATCACTGCCGCCGTGCGCTGTAATTAGATGTGTATTTTCTTGTCGCAAGGTTTTTGTGCACTCAGCACCAGCAGCTTGAATGAGATTTTCAAGATACGCGCGTGCTTCACCGGCATAGTTGGACAGACTGATTTGCAACCCCTTGAATCCGGGAATACCATCGCGATGAATAGGGTAATGTAGAAGCCGCCGTAGGGGAGATGTCCAAGCATTGTGCGTGATGAGATGATAGAGCCACGATAAATTCCCGACGTCTTTGTTCCATCGCGACGCTGTGCGATATTCGAAACCCTCTCGATATCGACAAATGAGCATATTTGCTTTAGTCAAGTCCTTAGTGACAACGCCATTCGCTTGGTGGATCAAATCCTCAATAGATGCGAGTAAATGAGACCCAATGCCGAGGTTAGACGCAAGCATGACATTCTTGCCTTCCAAGACATTCAGGTTGCGATTCTGGTCTTTGGTGGTAGGTAATGTAGTGGGGTTTGACGTGGAAGCGCCCACAATATCTGCGTTTTCGGCCTTTCGGATCGGCGCGTTGGGACTAGCACGAAGAATTTCAGGGTTTGGAAGAGTGTATGGTCTTTCGTCGATTCTTCGTCCAAGTTTCAAACAATCATCAAACCTGATAAAGACGATCAATAAACTGAATGTTAGACCGAAAGAGGGTTCTTAGATCTCATACCAATGAGGGAGTACAATCTTTGTCCCTAGTTTTTTGGCGACAATCGTCTTTGCTTTGTCCGAGTCCATGCTGAGATCAACCAAATGCGTCACTTGAGAGGTCACTCTTGGCGAATATAGTCCACCCATTGCTATGACACCGCCAATAATGGCATCTTTATCGCCTTCTGGGATATCGCCGCACGTTACGACGACATCACTGAAAAAAAATCTGGGGTCCGGATTGAACTGGCGCGGATTGGCGAGTTTGTGTCTTGCGATGGATGTCTGTAACCACTGAGGCTTGACTACTGGAATCAGTGCATCGCAGGCAGATTGATAGGCTGGGAAATCCGCTGTGGATGAGATTATGTGTGTGAATTCATGGATGGGAGGAAATGGCGCGGGCGCTTTGTGTATGGCAACCTCGCCCCCATGATCTTTGATCAGGATATCCAACTGAAGTTTAAACAAGTTAGTGTCATTCGATGCGTAATACTTTTCAGGCTAATTTACCTGCATAGCAGAGTCTTCGTTAAGCTCCTTGGAGCAAACGATGCAGATTTTGCACTGACGAAGCAGCTGCTCGACCTGGTCGTCTGCCATATTTACGGTTTGTCTCCCAGCGCGGGAGGACTTGTGATGATGGTCAAGATGTGATATTGGGGGATAGACACAGCAAATGAATATGTACTGGGATGGCGATAACCCGCTGTTGTTCTGGACGGCTGTGTCGTTGTGGTATTGTCAGTGCTGGTGGTGTTTGGCTACGCCTCATCTCGACGCGGCAGAACAACGCGATCCGTCAACGCGATGTCACGTGTTGTTAATTGGTCAGCAAGCGGGGCATCGCTAGCCAATCGCGCTATAATAATTCTAGTATTCTATGCAGGACCAAAGGAAGATATACCGACGGTCGCGATGTTTGGATATCATATAACAGTACAAGATCCAATATACTACTAGAAACAGCAACTAACAGACTTGGATCGCTCAAAGTACCCGGTTCGACAACAACTACATCGCCATCACCTGCTTGCAGGCCCAAGCTAAGTGTAAAGAACAATCAGATTATAAAGCAAAATCTCTCGATATTCATCCACAATGCAATGTCATCTTACTCAAATATTCATGAAGACTTATTAAACAGTAATTACATTCTTTTTCTCGTATTGAGATGGTCGCTCTGATTGGGTCGGCCGGACAGCTTTCAACCTCGGCTTAAGCGATCAATTGATTTAGGTTACGGCAGTGGCATCGGTCTTTTACCCGGCCAGTGAGCATGCGCATTCACTCTCATTCATACAACATCCACCCCTGCACGGCGATAAATAGATTATCGGTTCCAGTTCCTGGGGTTCATATACAGATGTTTTCGCGCAGAAATCGCCCCCTCTTTTGAGTTTCGTCGTCAACTAGATATACAGCAGGTATAAAAAGCGGTGTTAATGTCTTTCCCATTTCGCGTCGTGGAACATGTAGTTCCGGGACAATACATCAGAGAATACCCACGAGCGACGTCGACCTCGCAGGAGCAGACCCTTCGACTTGCTGTAAAACAGTATATCCCGCTGGACAATCCGAGTCCGCAGCCGGGTGATGTTACGATCATAGCGGCACATGCGAATGGGTTTCCAAAGGTATGGCCCTTTTGAGCTTGAATCCTAAAGGCTATTCCTAGTCTTACAGTTGGGTGATAGGAGCTATATGAGCCACTATGGGAGGAACTTCACGCTCGAAGTAAGAATCATGGATTCCGGATACGCAGCATCTGGATGGCCGATGTCGCGCACCAGGGCCAGAGCGGCGTGATTAACGAGGATGTCCTCGGCAATGACCGTAAGCTCTCATTTTCAAGGTTGATATAAAGCATTTTGCACTAATACAGCATACAGCAAGCTGGTATGATCACCCGCGTGATCTTTTGCATTTGATCAACCTAAAGCGCGATGAAATGCCCCGTCCAATCGTTGGGATCGGCCATAGTATGGGTGGCGCACATCTGTTAGTCAACATATCAGAACACCAAAGACAAAGAAACCTAACTGTATATTCAGAGTTGCTCTATCTCTAACCGTACCTCGCTTATTTCACAGCTTAGTATTGCTGGATCCTGTTATCCAACGCCAAACAACGCAGTTCCCCGAAGATTTCCAAGGAAAATTCGTGCCCTTAAACACTGTTTTATCCACATATAGACGCGATATCTGGCCTTCCCGAAAAGCAGCCGCAGAAAGCTTTAGTCGCAGCCCATTCTATAAAGCCTGGAATCCACGAGTATTAGAAAGATGGGTGAAGTATGGTCTTCGAGAACTACCAACCGCCACCCATCCATTGCCATCCACTGAAGCACACAACAAAAACCAGAGCGATGATGAAAAACCAGTCACACTTATAACAACCCGCCACCAAGAAGTTTTCACCTTCTCCAGACCGAATTATGACTACGACACCGAAACCAATAAGCCTGCTAGTGTTTCGGAAACTCCAGATCTTATACCCAATGAACCCAACCCACACCCATTCTACCGCCCCGAACCCGTCCAGATTTTCTACAACCTACCACATCTTCGACCAAGCGTACTATATATCTTCGCCGGCCAATCTAACATGTGCCCTCCACACATGATGGCCGATAAACTGGATAACACGGGCATCGGAGCCGGAGGTAGTGGTGGCGTTGCTGCAGGACGTGTGAAATCCGTGTTTTTTAAAGAAAAAGGCCATCTTCTGGCACAAGAAGCAGTTATTGAATGTGCTGACGCAGCAGCTGATTTCTTTGGCCCGGAACTGAAGCGATGGAAAGCTGAAGACGATGCGTTTCGGCAGGAGTGGAATCGGAAATCAAAAGTTGAGAAGGTCACTGTTGATGAAAGGTGGTTGAAAGAGATTGGACCGCCTCCTGCGAGACCGTCGAGGAGTACGGATGGTAATTCGAAACCGAAGCTGTGATGTGCATTAGCGTTAGGTTGCTCTTGGTGAGCTAGACTTGTTGAGGGTGACGTCTCTTGGATATGAAGAGCCTTGGAGAGTAAAGATTTAAGACGTCACTTTAATGTGAATATCTATCATTTTAACCAAATCAAATCCTCAAGCTAGAACCATTCATCGTGATTTTAAATAAATTCAAATCTTTTGATTCTACTAACACAACAAAGGCAATGATATAGAATCATCCAATGCAAGCTGTCGCCATCCGAGTAAAGTATAAAATCTAATCATAGGGACGCCCATCAACCTCCAGACATGCAAACAGGTTCAATAACGAATGGACAGGTTTCGATAATAACCCCAATTCAAGTCAAACTGGCTTGTACTACCGTTGCTATCGGTCATAGGGTCTCATCATTTAGGATAAACCGCATTCTAAAGAGAGAGGATTCGAACATCTTGTGCTCAGTGGTTCTTTTTCGAAGAGCCGTTGCTCTTAGTAATAGACGATGTGCGGACAATCTCGGGGAAATTCCAGAAATGCGACCACACCAGAAGATAATTATCTTGTTCCTTGTTAAGAACGTGTCGGAGCCAGATGCCCCAGACAAGATAAAGGTATGCGCCAATGCCCGTCATTAGATGCCTAATAAACATGAGTCAATGGTTTAACAAAAACGAAGAACAATACTAACCACCAGCCATGGCCTTCTAGGAGAATACCCCAAGGCAATCCGATGGTCTGCCTCCACTGCCGCAGTGTGCTGCAAAAGTGATTGTCCAAGTTCCAAATACCGAATCCGCCCAGGAACATGCTAAGGCCATAAGCCACCATGAACCACATGGTCTTGAGGGTCTTCAAATCACGTGTATTTTCGAATTCTTGCCTCTCCTTGCTAGGAACAGGCAGCCCCTGCTTTTCGCGGGCTAGACGGTCCTCCTCGCGAGACTTGCGCCATTTGGGACGTAATGCTACTTCCATCGTGTACATGCTGCGGATCACGACAATAGTCGTAAGCAGTGCATAGGCGTTCTGATGGAATACAGGGTCTTGTAGGTAATGGTAGTACAAGGTGATGAAAACTGCCAGTCCTGCTAAAAAGATAGCGAGAAAGGCTCTGAATCCCAATGGCCTCATATACGAAAACGAAGCATAGCACATGAGACACGTTGTGTAGATCATAGACAGCTCATCAACCAGTTGCATCGGGTCTGTAAATAAATTTCATTAGTAAGGGCGATGAGGTTGCATAGAAAGTAATGACTGGATAGACTTGCATTTTAACGTGGAATGGAATAAAAAGCTACCCAAGCCAACCAGCAGATATCCATAAAAGGCGACCTGAAAGACACTATCGTGGCCATGTTTGCGCGTGTTTAAAACGCCCTTGATGCCTAGCCATAAGAATAGCAAGTTTGTGAAGGAATTGATGACCTCTGCAGAGTAGGGTGTCGCATAGTAGTCCTACACGGCCGGTTAGTCGCGGATGTTTAGAAAAAAGGACAGAATTCCGGGAGCGGTGTACCTCTTCACACCAGTTCAATGTTGATGTCACTGGGCTCCAGTACCCAGCCTTGGAGGGCGGATAAGGAATAAATGGAAAATGAGGCCAGTGCTCCATGGTCACGAATTGGCCGTGTGTAGGCATCTGCGAGCCTTGTAGCGGGGCTCGAGACTGTTCAGACAAGAAAGATGGACGAACTTGAAGGAGTGTTTGAGTCAGAACGAGTAAAATGTAAGATTAATTAGAAGCGAAGGATGCAGGGCATGGCAAGGCAGGATAGGATAGGATAGGATAGGACAGATATGACCACAGGCAGCGCGACAAAAAGATCTCACATGTCTCAAGGCGTAAGAAGAGGCGAGACGGCTAGTGACGTAGCTGCATTCTAGGCTCTTGCCTTTGCGCCTCGGAAAAGAACGAGGGCACGCATGGGGCAGTCGCCGCTGCGCTGATTGGCCTCGTACAGGCTAGGCCCAATCCGGCGCCAGCCCTACAATTTCTCTTTTCTAATTGTTTTCTTGGCTCTAAGTATGCTTTATTTGTATAGATCTTTGAAATATCATGTAAATATTATTGTCATAAACTACGAATACTTGTCTGTCTCTGTCCTGTTCGGTGGAATGTGCCGTTGTGCTGGCCGCATTATTTATGTCAGATAAGCTCTTCCGCGTTACCCGGGGCTTTCTGCCTGATTCTCTTGGCATAAATATTGGCACTGCAGTCACCAGTACTCTATATTATTGAATAGTTTATGATCTGCTTTCATTTTCGTTCTACACGCCTTTTAGTGAGATGACAGTTAAAGACAGATATGTGTTGAGTGGTGGTAATTGCGTATAACGTTTGCTGGTGGTGCCCCGTGAAGGCTAGATTTAGGTTACTTGTGTAGATGTTTGCTGTGTATCATCGGGCAAACTGCTTTACCACAGTTCACAACTAACTAGCCCATAGTGTGTAGTATCTAAAATATAGTTAGATGCAGTTGTCAGTGCACTGTCCTCCCCTAACCCTAAGCCCTGAGCCCTCAGGCTTCCTATCAGGGATGAGAGGCGGGGCAGCCTCTACGCTAATAGGCTTAGGTAGCTACGGCCTCCAATGCAATTGACCTCTGTAACGACGTCAACACATCGTCGCGATGAACTAGAAAGTATCATTCTCCTCTCATTACTGCCTTAACACAAACCTGGGAGAGGAAGAATACACGTACTTCCAGATCAGTTCTCCTCCTAAACAAGTGCCCACCATGTCTATTCCGCCGGAAGCTCTACAAAAGGTGAGCCACCTTCCTCAACGACCACTCAAGCCAAGTCTGGACTGCCTTGCTAATACATATCGCCAACACAGCTCGTCCAAGAGATCGAGGCACGCGCCATCTCCTCCCAGCAGCAGATCAATATAGTGAAAGCACAGATCTCCACTAAACAACGCGACATCCGGCTTTTACAACTTACCTCGAGCGAATTGCAGTCATTACCCAAGGATACCAATGTCTACGAAGGAGTCGGAAAAATGTGTGTACCCCTTTAATTGAAGTGGGTTATTTACGCTAACATCTTTCAGGTTTATCCACGCCCCGATAAACACAGTCGACAAGCGACTATCAACAGAAACCGAGACGCTCAAAAACGATATTAGCGGTCTTGAGAAGAGGCTGAACTATCTTGAAACGACACATCAAAAAAGTAAGGAAAATATGGAGCATATACTCAAGGGGACCTCAGCATAGACGGTTGGTGATAGTATTTATGAGAATGAACAAAATTTGTCGGACGAGAAGCTCAGCTGCTGATGGCCTTCACCGTTGCTTTCGAATGGGCCATTATTAGATCCCAGTGCCAGAAAGGTGTCGTGTACATCGCTGCAATGCATCTAGCGAGATGGACTCGGAAACGAACTGTGCATTCCCTTGTGCTCATTAGTCTTTGCATGTCAGACTGGCGCATCGGTCTGCTGGGGGCTCGTTTTGCTCGAGATAGGCGTACAATTAGCTCTTGCGGATTGCGATGCATGTGTTGATGAAGGAGGAAGTTGGCGCCTCGTCAGTATGGCTGGGAACCGACAGCCCGACAATGAGGGTACATAAACCAGTTTGATAAGGCAGTCCGGTACGATAAATAACTTTTAAACCTACAAATCATATCGTATGAATTAATAGATGCAAATAAAAATGGGATTACCGAAACTAAGGACGATGTGGTTTAATAAAGAGGTACTAAGCAGCCCAGCCAGTCCAACCTATCCAGCAATCAATAATATCCATTTCTGACATGTTCTACTAGGTCTTAATATGTAAAATACTACCTATAAACTGGCTATCATGCTCTAGAAAAGCCAATGCTCGGAAAAGGACGCAAAAAGCAATTAAGTAGAAGCCTGTAGTATGATTCCATACTTGGCCTACAAACAGCGGGTACTATTTCAGAGCCTTGGAAAGTTGACCAAGGCGAAAGCAGATCTGGATGTTGCATGGGAATTGCGAAGGACGATATGTCCGAATTAACCAAGAATCTTTAATGTTTCGAAGTAGATGTTGTGATCAAATGATCATATATTGGTGGAGACGATTTGAGCGCGACTCCCCTGTGTAGGTATCCTCTAGATTGCCCAACCTCAATTCCTACAACGGCCCAAAGATACGCCCCACTGTATTTCGAGTCTTATGTTCTAATATTAATCCATGATAAGTCGATAGAAGATGTGAATAGTTAAGACATCGCAGGTAGGTCGGCGCCAAATCCCCTTAGCGCAATACAACTCGCGTAGCCATGCCCAACCAGCTTTCCCACGATTACGATGCTGAAACAGAACTGTCCGAAGCAGGCTATTAGCTGCATCCTGGAGGGCCGCCAGGTTCGTAGATGATTACCCACATTAGTATATTACTATGCGTAGTTGGGCGATAAAACAAATAGGCGCGCGGCTGCAGTTTCAGGTGCCGTCCAATCGGGCCGCTACCAACAGTGTAGAGTGGTCTCGATATGTTGTGGCACGCCAACCAAGCTGATAGTCACGCTCTAATACACTGTGCATTCGAAGAGAACCATGACTTGCGGCGAGATCGGATGCGTCTAATGGTGTGGTTATCGCAAACATGATTGGTGTCCCTGATGGCGTCACACCGACTTGTCAGGCGGAGATGGCGGCCCAATCAACGATAGTCAGCAGTAACAATCATAATCTTTGCACCATAGAAATTCGAGAAGGGACGATGACGATACATACAGTACCGAGATATAAGAGACATGGATTATCCATAATCATACTAATATTAATAGCCGTCGCAAGACTCACATCCTTGATTGCAACATACGAGCGGGTCCTGGTGACATCACCGCAAAGCCCGACAGAGCCGCAAATCCATACCGATACGACACAAGGAAGAAGACTGACAAGACTGACAGATGACAGATGATGATCGAGCTGTCAGCTGACCAGGTCTAGATATGCCTCCCTGTTCTAGATTTCAAGGACGTTAGTAGCCTCTCGTTAAGCCTGTAGCGTAGCCAGTGTTGCTCCCATTAAAGTGGAAATAGCGTGTGGGTCGGGAGAACAAGACCCAGTGGTGGAGTACAGGTAGGTACTAGATACATGTATGTACATGTACATGTACATGCACAGCGGCAGGAGAGTGACGTCGGCAGAAAAGCGCATCCAGCTGAAACAGCAAATATTGTGTGGTCCCATACAAAGTATGGGACCCCATCAGGGCGGCTGGAAGGCAAGAAATGTCGGTAGGAGGGTCGGCACGGGCCCGCCCGAGCCAGAGCCAGCAACACAAACAACAATCAAAATAATATTATAATCATAATCGTACTGGGTTATGTGAGGAAGAGGGGTCCATTCGAGGCCCGAGTGGAACAGTACTTACAACAACAAGAAATCAAGAATGAATGGCCCAAATGATATAAATGGCAACTGGTCAGGCCGGGCAGGTGGCGTACGCAGCTGCCCTAACAGACGGCCTGAGGCACCCCGCTCTTCTCTCCAATACGAGCCGGCCTCCCCCGCCACCGATTCAGCTGAACATCTCCTTCTCTTTCTTCTCTTCTTCTCCTTTTCTCTCTTCTACCCCCGTCTGGTACTTCGTCTCATCTTTTGCCCGCATATTTCTATCCCCATTTGCGTTCGTTGTTTGATGCTTTTCAAGACTTCTCACGTCCACCTGATCTTGATACCCACACTACACACTGCCAGGCCAGCCTCGTATTTCTGAGTACCAGATCTCTAAGCGAACGAAGCGTACTCTGTCCAAGTAAAGCTGCCGCCATGCCTCGCTACCTCCTGGACGACAGTGAGTCCGAGTCGGAGTATTCCGAAACAGACGAGTCGTATCGCAGCCCTGGCCGTCATCGCATCAAGCGCCATTCCTTCTCGCGCTCTCGTCGACGCATAAGCCCCGATTCAAACAGTTATCTTAGTCCTAACGTCATCTCCACCGTCCGGCGGTCGGCGTCCACTGGAAACCGCCGCCGCCCCCGTGAAGATCCCATGGTGATAGTTGATGTCCATAACGATGTCCGCAACAGACAAGAGTCACGCGATCGTCATGATCGCCATGAACGCCACGACCGCCATGACCGTCACGATAAATTTATCGAAGAGGATGATGAAATTGAAATTATTCGCCCTCATCGTCGACTGAGGGCTGTCAGTAACGTTTCTGCGCCCCGGACACCCTCTCCCATCCAGCAGCAGCGTGACTGGGAGTTACTGGTGGACCAGCGCATTTTGGCCAAAAATGACATCCGCCAGGATCTAGAAATTGCAAAGCAGAAGCAGGAAATCGATCGACTAGAACGACAGCTTGGTAAATCCAAGGAACGACATCGTGAGGATCGACGAGAATCTCATTCTCGTCATCGTTATGACGAGGTCATATATGAGGACGACCTTGCTGACAAATTGCGCAAGCTGGAACGACTGGAGAAATTGAAACGAAATGAAGAAGAACAGCGTCTTGCAGACCAGCGAGCAAAGATCAAAAGGTTGGAGGAAGCAGAGCGCAGGGCGGCCGAGGAGGAAGAGGCGAAGCGCCTTGCGCATGAGGCGCATTTGAAAGAAATCGAGAAGCGTGAAGCGATCAAGGCCGAAAAGGAACGTATAAAGAAAGAACTGAGAGATGAGGAGGCCCGCAAAGCACTTGAAGAAGAGGAACGCAAGAAAGAAATGATGAAACTCGAAGCCCAAGCTATCGAAAAGTGGAAGCGGAACGAGGAAGCTAAGCGGATGAGAGAAATTGAAGAGAAGAAGAAAAAGGATGACGAATTCCGCGAAAGACTCAAGGCCGATTTCGGACTCACCGAGGAAGAAATTGAAAAGAGGCTGAAGAAGAAGGACGAGGACGAGAAAAAGAAGCATGGTGAAAGTGGTCTCGTGATTTTGGATCCAGGACGGGAGAAAACTACATATATCAAAGTAAGTGATTCGTCTTTGACTAAAGATGTCCACTAATAATAAACCTATCTAGGTACATAAGAAGTATTTGCTGCCTCAAACACTTGAAGCATATCGCCTGCCTTGGGACTGGGATAATGTAAGTTTCCCTTCATTTCTGCTATTATACATACTAATCCAGCTTTAGCGCGACCCCAACTTCATTATTATCAAGCAATACGTCTCCGAAGAATTCCAAGAAGAGTTGTTTGCACACACTAAACGTATTCGTGAGGGTAGACTCGTCACTGAGACTTCGACAACGCTCACGGAATTGAAAGTCAACGATCGCAAGAGAGACAAGATGTATCTCGTCAGGAAAAAGAGCCCTGCTGGCAAAGCCTGGATTTTCACTTAGAGTTAGTTTATTCTTCGAGAGTCCTGGTTTCAGAGGCAACATTCTTAGGCTCGTTGAAATTGAAGGCTATACGAGGGCGGGTTTTCTGATTATTTCGGCTTTTTGGGATAGCACAGACTTTTTTTTCTTGGATAGTTATCTTTTTATATTTTTTGTTATTCTGTTGTTTTGATTGAGGTACAATTTGTGTTGATATGATGACATAATGACATGACTTCACTTTAACGCAACTCCGCTTCACCCTGTTTACTGGTTGATTATTTGACAATTCTTCCACTTTTATGGAAGCGGTCTATCAAAGACCGAGAATCGTCAAAAGACCTTTCTCTCGAAGCTGCAACTCCTCATCTAATTTCACCCACAGCCTCTTCCTCGCCTGCAAATCGTGACAGTAAAACTTTGGCGCCGCTTCCCATATCCGATTAATGTATCTCCCACCACCACCTCCCCCAACCACACCAACACTCTGCGTTTTCGGATCCGGCCCCAACTCCGGACTTGTAGCCGCATGCGTAATCGCCAGACTACCCTGCTGCGCCGTAATCCCGATATACCGCGAAAGAGTCTTCAGCCATCGCCCTGACGTATCCTCCGCCTCGTTGACGCTCTTCCAGATCCCAGTGACTACGTACCCCGGATGCACCCCATTGATCGTAATATGCATGTACTCGCGATGTTTAAGAAATCGCGACTGAAGCTCAGAAACCCACATTTGGAAGTATAGCTTGTTGTTGCCGTAATCGCCACCGTGCATGTCGGGCCCGCAATTGAAGTGCTCCAAGTCAAGCTCGCCAAGGTGGTGCACGCATGACGTTGTGCATATAACCCGCGGCTCGGGGCTACGGGCTAGAGAGGGAAGCAGGCGAAGAGTCAAGAGTACATGAGATAGAAAGTTAACCTAAGCCCAGTGAGACATCAATTGATGTGTGCTACAATGTATCATTACTTGCAAGATGGCAGCGGACCTGGTGAACCAACTGGAACCCGTCCCTGGTCATATGGGTCTTTGACGTCGACACCACGCCGGCATTATTACAGAGCACGTCCAAACCCCGCCCACTATCGAGCCACCGTCGGCAAAATGCCTCTACGCTGGCGAGATCCGCCATGTCGATCTCCCACCACTCGATTACCGACCGCGAATGACCGTGCGCGTCAGCTAGGAATTTGCATTCTTGCACGGCAGCAGTAGGATGCAGTTCCCATGATGCTGGCTCGCGGCATGCGAGGATCAGGTTGGCGCCCCATGTAGCGAAGGACTTGGCGGCTTCGAGGCCGATGCCGCTGTTGGAGCCGGAGATTATGATCCATTTGCCTGTTAGATCTGTGCCAGGGACATGGTGGGGGGTGAGGAAGGTGGGGTTGGCGCCTCGGATGGCTTGAAAGAGGTCGTATAGATGGTAAATACCTGAAAGAAGGGATGATGCCATTAGGGAAATGGGAGGGTGTGCTGCGTTGGAAGTGAGAATGTCTTGAGTTAGCAGTTGCAGGTCAATAGATATCTTCCGTGGGTCCTGCGGCTGGGGCTACGGGTCCTGGGGCGGGCCGCCAAACCCTAAGTCTCTTCTTAACTTACGGTGGGCTAGGTTCGATCTAGATATAGTTGTTAAAATTATATGTTTGATTTGTAAGTATATATAGACGTTAAATCAGGTCTATAAGGAAGCAGTGGCAGTCTACTTCGCCCCCGTCCTCACTAAATCTCCAAATCTCGTCCCCGGCTCCCCAGCCAATACCGCCGGGTTTCCAACCTCCACAATCTCACCTTTGTCCATGACAACGACTTTATCAAAGTCCATAATCATGTCTAGCCTATGACTAACCGCGATGACGGTGTAGTCCCTGAACTCCGCCTTGATAATCTCCTGCATAACACGCTCCGTCTCGTGGTCGACACTCGAGCTCACCTCGTCTAACAACAATATCCCGCGGTCTGAACCACCGCCTCCTAGCCCCATATTCCGCGCTCGCGCATACCGTCTTAGCAGCGCGCGGCCGAGGGACATGAGTTGTCGCTGGCCACTGCTGAGTGTTCCCGCGCTCATTCCTGCATTGAGCCCACCGCGTTCCTGAACGAAACTCCACAGGCCGACGGCTGCAAGCACACCCTGGCATTCTTCGGCCGTTGAGACCTCGGATGGGTCTAAATTTGTCTGGAAGCTGGACCCATCAGGCAAGAAGACGGCTTCCTGGGGTACGGAAATTATGCGCTGACGGAGTGCTGGCCGGTCGATGCGATGGAGTGGCATGTTATCAATCATTGCATTCCCTGTGGTTTCGGGGGTTGGATCGAGGAGCTTAAGGAGCAGGGCGATAAGACTGGACTTGCCGCTGCCGGTGCGGCCACAGATAGCGACTTTCTCGCCCGGGCTGATTTTGAGGTTAATGTTGTGGAGGGCTAGGTTGGGTGCGATGTCGGTTTGGTCTGTGGCTCTGTAGATTGGGGGTTAGTACCGTAGAGACGAATGTTGAAATATATATTTGTCTTACTCATATCTCGCGGATACACCTTTCAACTCTACCAGGCCACTCTGGGGCCACTGTTCGGGAGGAATCATATCCTCTTCGTCTCTATTCTCCGGCTTGACGTTCTCGTTGAACATCTTCAATCTAGCCACCGCCCCGATAGATGTTTCCAGTTTCGTGTAGAATATGACAATGCCTGAAAGATTTTCCCCGAAACTCATTAGACTGAATAAGGAGGCACCAGCGAAAGCAGAGTTGGAGTGAAGCCGAACAGCAAGAGTAGTCAGAACCACTGCCATCACCATGACGACCAGGTCGAGAACGAGGTTCAACCACGATTGGATCATGAGGAGGAGATACGCGGGCCTTTGACTGGAATCTATTAGGCGAGTATTTTTCTCGACGTCGTTAGGAATAAAACCTATATCTCAACTTTCAGCAACAATATAAGTCTTGAATACAACAATCTTTTGATTAGATATCGTTGTAGTTTCACACGCTACTAACCGAATGCTCTCAAAGTTGTAATTCCTTTCACAGTGTCGAGGAAATGCGTACTAAGATGCAGGTTAGAATAGAACATAACTGCCGTCTATTATATGACGGTGGTAGAGTAAAACTTACTATAAAGGACTTTTAGCCTCAAGATCTAGCAGTCGTAGCTGTCTGGAAGTCCGTAGGTAGAACCTTTGCACGACATATAATAAGATACCAAGGAGCGGATAGCTGATAGCCAAATACACCGACGAAGTAAGCATAACAGCCGCTTGTCCGACTGCTTGAGCGAGCTACAACTACCGGGTCAGACTCCTGGAGCCTTCCTTATGTTTCAAAGAAAATAGCAATGTGAATGGAACTTACACTAAAGAGAGTATTCAAGGTTGCATCTGGCAACTCTGTGTCTATAAGGTTCAAATCTTGCGAAAATAGATTTGTAATAACACCGGTATCCGTATTGGTGAAGAAACTTAGTGGTGCTCGAATAAGGGTTCGCAAGGCATCCTGGTGGAGACGAGCGCCTGCTCGTTTTACAGAGACAATGAAGATCGCGATTCCAAGGAGAAGCAGCGATATCATACCGGATATTTGAAGCAATGCGTATATCCCTGCGTAGTATGCCCAGGAGTGCCGCGGATGTTCCAAATAGACATCATCAGTCCAGTATGTAAGCCCTAGATAAGTAGAGTTAGCGAATAATCCCTGGGAAATTCTCGAGTACAGGAAAGATAACTCACAGATTGTTGGAAAGTTCGTGAAAAAGCCCCAAAGAGCAGCGAAGAAGAAGCTACATGCGGCTAAGAAGAGTCCCATGCTCTTAAAATAATGTTTGTATACCGTTTTATCGCCAACCTGTCGCGAGGTATCCAAATTTTGCGTACGAGAAGAATTATTAGTTGTCGCTGTATCTAGCTGTAGTGGGTTTGATTCTTGTGCGATCTTTTGAGAAGATATCGTTTTCTCGGATGCAGTATCGCTGTCGGAAAAGCCACTCAACCCCAGACTCTGAACATATCCCTGACTGGCCATCAGTTGCTCAAAGCTTCCTTGTTCGAAAACCGTGCCATTTCCGAGCGCTATTATGTGATCTGCCGCGGGTAGATGCCTGATACTATGAGTGCACAAAACGACCGTAGAGCGTCGTCGTTTCAGCAGCCCGTCTGGTCCGAAAACTTGTTGAAAAACCTGCTCTTCAGTGTCCACATCCAAACCACTGAAGATATCATCCAATACTAGCAAATCAGAATGTAAATACAGAGCTCGTGCGAGAGAAACGCGTTGTTTCTGGCCCCCGGACAAGGCAATTCCATCAGATCCGACATTCGATCGATCTCCCTGTGGGAGCGTGGCAAAGTCGAAGTCTAGAGATGTGGCCTGGATGACTTCATTATACCTTTCATTATTGAATAGAGAGAATCCAACAATATTGTCTCTAATCGAACCGTTCCAGAGGAATGCTGTTTGGTCACAGAATCCAACATGGGGCAACCTAGTGCTTAATACTACGCTGCCTTGGCTGAATGGGATCTCTCCAAGCAGTGCCTTGCAGAGCGTAGATTTGCCTGAGCCAACAGATCCAACGACCATAGTTAACGATGATTTGGACACACGAGTACTCACGTTTCTTAAGACGAACTTGTCTGCTTCCCAACCAAAATTTCCGCTCTCAATGACAATAGGGTCCGCCGTGTCTGATTCTGAATCAGATGGAATTGCGGTGAGCAGCTGGGCTTTTTCTGCATTGTGCCTCATATCAGCAAGAACTTGCCGGAAATCATTGTGAGTCTCGCACTCCAAGAAGGCCTGGATTCGGCTTAAACATGTCAATCCGGCGATGAATTGGGGGATGGTTTGGAAGATCTGCGACAGCGGGTTGGTCAAAAGCGTAAGGAAAGAAAGACTAGTGAACATCCTCGACGCATCCAGTGTTCGTTGAGTAAATGCAAAGGTTAACGGTGGACCGATCGTCTGCGGAGTAAAGCCAAGGAGCGCCGCAATAATAACTATTTTGCGGAATTGAGCACCAGCCGCTAGCTCTTCGACGCGGAGCCTTTGAACGAAGTTGCTGACGGCAGAAGAGAGGCCAGATATCTTCAAGCTCTTCATACTGGCTATAACCGTAGCCGTCAGTCCAACACGCTTTTGGACCCCTGCCATCCAGGCCCTCTGCGAGTCACCGGTGTATTTTATAAGGATAGCCAGGCCTGCGAAACAAAGTACAACAACTCCCATGGGTGCGACGAAGACTATGCCAAGCCGTTCGTAGAGCATCCATCCAGCCAGGGCAGCCTGGATTATGCTCGCCCAAATGTCATGCATTGCCCTGAAGCCCATTTGGATTCGCTCCATATCCGTGCTCATTAAAGTCAGTGCGGCGCTGTCATCCCCAGTTCCGATACGGGATTTTGTAGCTTTGATGAATGTTTCGGTGACTAATATAGATCTTGCCATAGTACGTGTCCGGTGGTGGAAGTACCTATATTTGTGTATAAGTAGCGGTCTTACTGGCGATTAGGTTGCATTTTTACATACCAGTAAAAGGCCGTGGAGATAGCAATTCCAGAGTAAATCAGGATGCTAGCGCCGATAAACCCGTAACCGATATTCGGATCGAGGTTGGGCTGGGATAGGTAATCCAGCAATTTTTCAATAAAAAGTGGTTGGCAAAATGTGAACGCAAGAAGTGCTAGGCGTGGGGGTATGGGAAGCAAAAGAGGGACTTTTAGCGTGCGTGCGAGTACTTTAACAAGGCCATATTTGTCGCCCTTTAATTTAGAATAATCCATGTTCTTGGAGAATTCGTCGTGAAGTGATTGGGAGTTGAAGGAGCTATCAAGGGGATAAAGATCCTTGAGGGTCAGAATTTTCCTGTATCCTCTTAAGAACATCTTATTCAGCCATAGAAAAACGCCAAGAGAGAAGATGCTACTCGTCTCCTCTGGGCTATGTTCCTTTTCGTCCCAGTTTAGCCATTTAGATTTTTGTTGGGCTTCCAATATTAATATTCCAGTCTTCAAAGCGATGGCAGCACTGAATATGCTGCTGTATGAGAGTTCAGGCTTGTTATCAGATGACAGAAACAGTGTTCTTGCCTGAGCCACGTCCAAGAGTAGAGTCAGAAACAAATAGCTGTTTAGCAACACGGACGGCCTCGGGCTTCTACGGTGGTCAACGGTACTCAGCAGTATCATGAATAGTGCAGACACAAGATTGAGGACCGATGAAGCTATAAACATGTTGGTTACTTGGAAAGACCCGACCGCAACCAAAATAAGAAGCGAAAGCTCAAGTCCGACATATGCGGTGATAACGCCCTGTGGCTAATTAATCAGCAGTTCTGTGCCTAGTAGATCAGATCGTACCAATTTGATGAGCTGGAAAACCGGAGCATTCACCACGGTAGGCTTCCGTGCCTGGGAAAGCGTCCGCCATAACGATGTTAGGATGAACAAAACAGACGGTATGATAGAGAAGAACAGCTGCTCGAATTGTATGTTGAAGTCGAAGTTCTGTTGGTTCAGCTGGAGCAGGTTCCCCTCTCCCGTAGTGAACGGCATTTCGGACACCTGCACACGTTAACAGCTTGCTCTCGAGTTGAGTTCCTGTTGCTGGAGCAAACAGAGTCTCCGTTCTCTTTTGAGAGCGTAGTCGTGTTTAGGCAACCTTGAATGCAACCTCGAATCATCCATCATAGAATGGGCTAGTTAGCTTCAGAGTGGGTCGGCCGCTGCTCATTGGCGGCGAAGAAGACGCCATTCGGAGCTAATTTAACAGAAAGATTGGTCCGATATACTATCGGATATACAGTATGTTTGCACTAATATTGAGTGGTGCAACTAAGGATTGTTGATAAGATGAAATTCAACATTGAACTCCGAACCAACGAAAATCCATTCCAAACCAACACCGAAATTCCGAGATTTAATTCCGAGATAACGAATTCTGTTATAGACCACGACGCCTAGACTTTCGCCACTATTTTGACACAGCTAGATAAACCTAGAAATACAAACAAAGGCCTTTTGATCAGTATAATCTACTTCTTACCACAATCAATATCTGTACACTGTTCTAATAATCCCCATATATTGCTGATATTAAACGACTGGATGCTAAGATAAGCGACCTAGATATAGTTACATGTAGACTAATCAATAGAAAAACTAATCCTATATAATATATATAACATTGAAAACGGCTTTGTATAATACCATGAGCCCCACGGAAAATCTTAGAGCTTTGCCTTTAAGTTTAAAGTCTCATTCAATTCTTTATTGCACGCCTTGCACTTACTATAAATAGCGACATTGAAAAGAAACGAAAGATCACATCCATTGTCACCACTAGGGTCAGTCTTCTACATATGTACTGAATTGTTTTTGTTCAAAAAGTCTTTACTTAATTTCCGTATAATACCCAATAATTCCTTTCTTTCAAGTTGCTGTATAAAATTAAGTGGAATATGATCCAAAGCAAACTCAACAGCATATTACTTACCACACCTATATTTCCGATATATATATATCGAAAATTAATCAAACTTGATTCCTGAAAAGGAAGGGGGGGGTGTTAATTAATATCAATCCTTGAAATATTTCTTCGAAAATACAGTTTGATCGAAGAAACTATTCGTCACTCTAACAGCATTACGGAATATATCGAATTAACAAGCTGCAAATATCTATTGACTAGTTAGCTAATAGCGAAAGAGCTACATACTATATATATAAAACCGAATACATCTTTAAGCGAAATAGAATGCATAACGAGAATAGAATAATACAATGAGGAGACACAACTTTGACTAAAGTTGTAATTTACCTTCTACGACCCTAAAGGAAATTCTGGCCGATATTCAGACGAGGCCAGATTCAACCCGTTTCGCAGAAATGCGCGGGACGAGCGTACATGTATTCGCCATCGTACAACCATCTTGAGTAGATTCGAGCTTTCAGAGCGGCGTACCACTGGTGAGAAATAAGAGAAAGTAGAGATGCAAATACATTATACAACAGTAGATAGCCTAAGGCAATAACTTAAATCACAGTTTCTAATCTTGTCTGTTTGAACCAGCTACCTATTGCAATGGATTTCCATCTCTGCAAAAAAAAACATTGACTACCAGGAACAAAAGACGAAAAATTACTAGTATGGAATAAGTATTTTCGTCAGTTTTGGCGAGAAAGGAGATTTAGCAGTTCCCCGAAACCCTTCAAGATCTCCTCCTTCTTGTTCTCCTCCCACTCCCCACGAGTAGCTTCTCCCAGAATGCCCGATTTTCCGGCCGCGAAGCCCTCAGTCCGATCAACTATGCCACCTTTGAAAGGCAGAGTGGGCGACGTAGCGCACACTTTCAGTCTCATGCCTTGGAGGACGTCCTTGAATTGCTTAGATGCGTTCGCTCCGCCCATGGTCCCATAGGAGACGATGAGAACAGGCTTCCCGACCCACTCATGGAAGAGATAATCGACGGCATTTTTAGTCGACCCCGACATTCCATGGTTGTATTCAGGAATCACAAACACGTAGCCGTCATATTGGGCGATTTCGGTACTCCATTTCTTGCTGTGCTCGTATATGAATGACGCTTGCGCTGGCACCAAGGCCGGTAAGACCGGTTCATCGAATAATGGAAGCTTGAATTCGGCCACATCTACTAGAGTCAAGGAGAGGGCCGGTTGATGCTGTTGGTACTCCATAAGCAGCATCTCGTGAATGAAAGCTGAGACCTTTGGGCCAACCCGTGGAGTGCGGGTGCTAGTGGTGATAATAGCAATCTTCCCAGACGTCTTGGGTTCGGTCATATTTTTGGTGTTCTGTTTTCTGAATGAAAGAGTAATTTTAAATAGGAACTGAGAATGGGCGTGGAAGAGAATGTCCTTGGATGTGTTTTCCCTTCTAACGATACTTCCATACAGTGCCTTGCCTGATTCATATACTTACACAAAGAGAACCCACCTCTACAACCACCACCAAAAAACATGATTGCTAATCAATTAATAATTATGTATTAGAAAGTCACGCTCGTCGCGTCAGCACGGCCGCCGATAGCCAACGGAATACGATTGTGCGCAATTGTGAGCGTAGTGGTTCGAGCTTAAACCGCCACATTTGACTAGGTATTAGACTTTATAGCTCCTTGATTCGTGGCATATGAACTAGGTCCCATGAACTTTGGATCTCGCCCAGCTTGGCGACATCTAGTAATTAATTGAGCTTCCTGACAATCATGAATAACTCGAACAAGCTACAGAGATCTATGCAAGGTGGATCGACACATCGAACGCACAGCGTGTAGAAACGGCAAGACATTTAGTATTATCCCCTCGTCTGCTTATTTAGCATCTAGAATTAGAAAAACCAATGTATCGATCAGGTCGGTTTATAGGAAATTGTAGCCTGACACAATGATAAGAGTCTAGAACAAACTCCCGATGGTTAAGTTAGCGTCGAAATGCACCACGGTAATAGGCATAGCGCCAAAATTAGAGTTGGATCCTTAACCTTCGTCATGGTCGAATGCACGCGACACTAGGCATAGCGCCAAAACTACCCAGCTACGTTACTGATCCTACGCTTTTATACAATGAGCATAATTCCCACACGAGGTGGATAAACTCGGTAACAGGATGAAAGACTTCGAATCAATTGCAAAGGGATCCTGTAATACCGCTCTCGGAGCTTGATGGAGCCGAATAGGAGAGGTAAGTAACCTCCGACAGCCTATTTCTTCGCCATTTACTACACCAACAACTGCAGATTAATTTGAAAAAAGAGCGCAAGAATTAGATCGACATGACCTCTATACTCCAGCATATCAAAGATAGTAAAAGAGCTTCAACAGGGTGCAATTTCTCAAGCGCATTTACTCGGACAATTGCAGCGGCAATTGGACGAAAGTATGGCTGCACAACATGCTCAAAATCTTCGAAAATTATCTTCAAGAAATCATATTGCTGAAGAGGAATCCAATCCTCTTTGGAATTATCTCGTATAAAGCGTATAGAGGAAGAGACTACAAACGTTGAAGAAGAAATGGGATTTGGTCATGAAACAACTTCGTCAACGTTTATCTAGGGCGAAAAATAATAGCTAGAAATTGAACCTATCGCTTTTTATTTAATATTTTTTACTTATATACGCGCGAATAGCTTCAAATTGTGCACGATTGGATTTGCTTCGAGTGGCCGATTATCGTTGAGCTGAGGGGGTCGCGCTGCGCCCGGCCCGAAATTTATGAAGGGTCGGTTAGCCTTTTCAAGAGCAACGCTGCCTACCTGGTTACAAAGCTTATCAGTCGTCTAATCCAATTAAACAAACTAATTCATCCAAGGCGGTGAAGGGAGCAAAGCGGAAAAGGGAGACAACGCCGCTCCAACTCGGATGACGGCAATCAGGTTAGTCCAGCAGCACGGCATATTTCCTTAATTTTCTTCTATTGTGTTTTGCCTCTTTCCATTCCTATGAGGATTGTGGGTCGTACGCTTCAACATCGATATATTTTCCTCGGCCATGGTGTTCTGTGGAAAGCCATCCAGACACTGTGAGCGCTGTCGTCTTCGGAGGATGAGAGTACGCATATGTCGATTCCACTGTATCGGAGAACATATTCACTAAACTCAGAGTAGTGTGATCAACGCAGGCCGGCATGCACTCAGTGTATCAACGCATCGTCTGTGTGCCCCGGTTATCGGAATATCGTTGATCTCTTATTTCACGATGAAACTAAAAAGGTCCGGCAAAGGGCATTGAAAACATCCCGGCTGCTGTCCAGGTCTTCCCAGAGCTCGGGCCGATATTCTTCTTCTCTAGGAACCTTGGTAAAAACACTGCAACTGCACAGGGACACGGTGCTCGACCTACCCATCGAGAGCTATGCACAGTCCTTCTTCTTGTCGTCATACATAATGGGCGGTAATTTCGAATATCTCGCTCAGCTATGTGAGAGAGTCGTTGTGCGCGATCCATTATTAACCTCCCTCGAAGCCGTAGCGCTTGCCAGCTTGTCGCAGGAGAGGAGATCTCGCGGGCTGATGACGGCTGCCAGAACAAAGTACATACGCGCCCTCCAGGAGACGAATCATGCAGTCCAATCCCGGCAAGAAGCTGTAAAAGATGGCACGCTCATTTCTGTCTTACTTTTGAGCCTTTTTGAGAATATTACACAAGAGGAGCCTTTTTCGTGCGACAGTTGGCTGAAGCACATGAAAGGCGCTGTCGCCCTGCTTCAACTGCGCCAACCAGAACAGTTTAGGTCTGCACTGGGTGGTGAGCTCTACAAACAGGTCGGGAAGAATATCCATGTCGGCTGTGTTCAGCAACGAATTCGCATCCCACCAGAGTTCCTAGAGTTGCATAAATCAGTTGCCTGCTTTATTGACATTAGCAATTATGTACTGCAATTTTCCACTGCCATAGAGGGATTGACAAATCTCCAAGCTGCAATCAGGTATGGAGAGCTGACTGACCCGGAGGAAATCAATTGCCTTGCCAAGGACTTAGATGACAGCGTGGTCCTGTTTGCGTCATCGGTGCCTCCTGAGTGGTGCTATAGTTCTATCTGCACGCAAGATAGGTGTCTTCCAAAAGACGGAGGGAAACGGCACATTAACCAAACTCATCGTATAATAGAGCTATGGAATACCATCCGAATGACCCGTTTGATGCTTAACGAGATCATCTACAAGTATGCTTGCATGGGAGCACCCTGTGCCACACACGAACTGCTCTGTTCTACTGCGAGAGAAACTATTGAAATGATGGCCTCCGAGATTTGTGCCACTGTACCTCAGTTCCGGCAGAGTCTCCCGGCACAGATTCAGTCTCCCCGCATAGTGGCATCCGGTCACATTCTTATCTGGCCGCTATCGATTCTAGGTGCATCTGAACTAGTGCCGGTGGCTCTGCGGCTGTACGCGATAGAGAGTCTGCACTTTATTGGAGCCGACATGCTGATTCCGCAAGCCGCAGAAAAGTAATTGTATCCCTGAAGAGCCTCGCATATGTTTGGTGAGTGAAGTTCTTGCATCGGTTGCTGGGGTGCCACACATCGATGGATCAACCAAGAGAAATCCAGAGCTATAGACGGAGCCTTCAGCTACCACTGATTTCAAATGCTTTAACTTCCGGCCAAGGCTTAGGAATCGATGCCGTCATCATTAATTTCTATTCTGTATTTGCTTCATAGCATTTCCCATATTTAGATTTGCTTCGGAGCATTTTCTATATTTAGTTTTTGTTCTAGGTAACACATCTATATTAGCATCTCCATATTCTTTCTGGGTGGCACCAGCAACCAGTTACATTACAGAGATTGTTGCCTCTTGTTTCAGGAATAAATATTGTACAGATAAATAAATTTAACAGAGGATATCTTTTGAACATAAAGTAAATGCTAAAACTGTTTTAAGCCAGTGAAATAGGCGTAGTGAGTGCTATTAAGAATTTGTCGCCTAATTACAATTGTAAGCGAGACTAGTTGCTGCAACGCATGTCTATTTAAAATTAGATTTTAGTGGCATAGATCTTGATCCTAGCAGTCCATGATATATAGTAGATTATAGTAAAAGAGATAAATTGATATATTGATATAACAACTATCTAGTGATTAGGGCCAAAATTGCTCTAAACATTTTTACTAATATAAAGACTGCTAATCAGAAATAATGTAATACCAAGCCCAACGCCGCCATAGATTATGATATGTTGAAGGCCCTATTTATCAGCATATATCGTAGCAGGAATTGTAATGTCGAAAATTAGTATGACAGATATTCCTGAAGCAAGGAGAGACGCCTCCGATGGCTCTAGACCGGCCTGTTGGAAGAGAAGATGGGCATACCATATCATAAATATATCAGTGATTTGAATGATCGAAGATTAAGTATGCAGCTCACGAGTATATAGTTAACATTTGACATATTAATAATCCTAATTATACAAATGTTAAATTATAAACTTAGAAACTTAAAGCAAACTACAAGTACATTAAGAAAGTAGGGGTTCCAGATTACAACAAAACATTGAATATCTATCGTATTGGAGTTAGATATTACCAGGCCATCTCAACTACAGTAATATACGTCGCAGCAGTCATTACAGCCAATTTTCAGCTTGAATGTACCTTTAGGTGTCAAGGCCACTAAAAAAAGTCGTCAGGAGACACCATTTTTGGTAGTAGTGGCACTGATAAGGCATGAATATTATTATTTATTGTGGTAGTTGTGGCATGTTGCTTTAATAATATCATCTTATTGGTAGCTGTATGTTTGGTGTTTTTTATTTTAAGTGCCTGTTTATGCTTTGTAATTTTATTCATTTATTTAAACTATAAAAGATGTAGGGCTTATGTAGACTACTACACATAATTGATACGCCCATTCGAAGCGGCTGGTCTCGCTTACGCGAAGTGCTCTGTGCCTTACATATGATATTTGCCGTTAAATGGTTATCTTTACTGCGGCAATACAGCCCTGCTGTCAAACGGATCAACCACTTCGTTACGTAGATTGAATAATCCCCAATAAGGGGGGGTGCGCTCAGATGCGGTCATTCAAATCGACTCAATTGTCCCGTCTCTCAGGATATAGATCGAATCATGCAAAACCGTTCAACGCAGTAACCCTGACGGCATACGTCGGCGCAAAAAAGTTCAGTACGCCCTCTTCGCTGAGCGTGTATGGATCCAAATACACTCTCCACTGCGGCCGGTGTCCTGCTCCATCTTCCAATGCATCCAAGCCCGAGATGCGCAGAACAACGTAGACCTCTGACGGCGTCGCCGAAGTGACGCGCAGCTTCTTTGCCTAGTCAATATTTTAGCCCAAAGGTCTGCTAACTTGCTGTGTGACTTGAAAAAGCTTACCAACTCGTACTGACGTCCACTCATATAAAAGGTAGTAGTAGGATCTTGGCTGGTTGTGCTCTTGACCTCTAGCCGGTACAGAGGCACATTACCATTGTCGCAAGCCGTGGACAGCCACTCTGGCGTCGCGTACGGGTGCTGCATCCGCAGAAAGTGGCGGGTTAGGGAGCCCTGCGTGTCCTCATAGGTAAAATCCGACACTTCGCGGCCAAAGGTCGAGAAGCCAGCACGAGAGCGCAGCGAGCTGGTCCAGTTGTCCTTGCCCGTGAAGTCGGGCAACTCGAGCGTATCGTGTAGCAAGGTGTATACCTGGACAAGAGTCAGCTTCTGATCTGGCCAGATGTGGCAAGTCAGACTGTCTAAGGGGCTTACAAATTGTTCCCCCAAAAAGCCGACTTCAAAATCACGGGCCATTTCCTCCTCGTTACGATTTGGAATCGGCCCTGCCCATCGGCGCGGGTTAGAATTGACCTGAATCGGCGTCGACACAAGAGTAGGCTCAGCGGCCTCGAGGGCCTCCCTCAATGTGCTCATGTCGATGGCACTACCGCCGCCACCAGACTGGCCGCTGGACCTCCCACGTCCAGAGCTGGATGCAGGGTCCGCGTTTAGGGCGAAGCCTTGAATCAATGCCCTGTTCCGGTTGCGATTATCTGTGCTGTAAAGACCAGCGGCCGTGGGACGGGGCGTGACTGGTCGCTCGCGAGGGCTCTCGTCGGAAGGTAAATTCAGATGATACTGCGACTGAAGCTGAGGCGTGGTCGGCCTAAAGCTAGGTCGATGATGCATATGTGGTCGCAGAGTCGTATTTGCAGCCTCAGACCTCGCTGAAGCACGCGTACACTGTACGATAGCTGACCCTTCGGAATCCGAGCTAACACCGCTTGCAGACATCGTCGATGCGTCGTCACCACTATCATGACAGCTGCCATCACTTTGGCTCAGCGAGTCTTCGTTGACTGAATCTGCCACCAAAGTCTCTTCGCTATCGTCTGCAGTGTCCCCGCCAGTGATGCCTTTTTTGATCAGCAAGGCCTTCAGTGAGGCGAGTGGCACCCGCAGGAGGGGATGAAGATCTGGGAGATCGGCCGGTTCAAGCTCCAGTGCCGCTACAAGCTGCTCTGGAATGTCTGTGATGAGCGCACAATCGCGCGCATGCTTGTTCGCTGAGACGAAAATCTCCAGCTTGGCAGTCTCATCTTCTCCAAGGCTGACCTTTACACTGGAACCTCCTTCGCTTTTCGTCACAGTATTACCTTCCAATGTATAGTGCGTCTTAATGTCTGCACTCATCCAGACCGCGACGTTTTCAAGAAGCGTCCGAAGCTCATAAGAGGACTCGCACTTGACGTACTCAAAATATCTATACCAGCGTAAGCATGAAAAGCATAGTGTCCAATCGGATGATGAAATTGCGTACTTTACAAGTGCATCTGCACGGCTTCGAAAATCCTGTGTGAGGTCATGATCGTATTCAAGCGGTTCACAAGATTCCGTGTCTATAAAAACGTTCTCGGACAGAAACGAGTCACAGCCTCGATTACGAAGCAAATCTGCAACTCTTCTTGAGGTGTCAAAATCGAAGTCGAGAAAGGTATAACTGTCAGAGAAGATGTCGAACAGATCCTGCCGGTCGTTGACGTAGAAACTTCCAATCGAGCAAAGGTCACGCGGGCAATTTGGCGTGTGGCAAGGCCAGCATTCTATGTCGTCCAGCCGTTCTAGCTCCTTATTGTTCTGCCGCAGGCGGGCAATCTCTTGCAGAAGCTCCTTTACGTACTGGTAACCGTCCTCGTCTTCCATGGGGTAGTCCGTTAGTGATTCTAGCAAGTCAGTGACCAGCATGTCCATGGTTGCATTCGGCACTTCCAACGTATCCCGGAACAGGTCACGATATTGATTCAACGAAGGCATGAGGGCATGCTTGTACCGCAGAACCGACCGGGTCCAGATACAGTCCTTGAGTGACAGCCACCGGCCGCTTTGGTCGTTGACACCACGAAGAAACACGAGGGGGGACTTCCTGAAAGCTCTTCTATGGAAACGGTCAGCCAATTGTCGCGCGCTAGGTGTGGACACATGCCTTATAGTGTCTGGCCAGCGGCGACGGCAGCTCTCAATTCTCTCATAGAGCAAATGCACTCGCTTCGGATCGTCGCGCTTCTTTTTCTGCATCAATGACAAATCGGCAAGCAGTTCATGGATGCCAGCATTTGGGAGTTTGAGAACGTCGGTGAAGAAGGCTTTTGCTGTCGGTGCATGCTGCTCTACGGTGCGACGAATGGCGGTCTTACTCTCTAGCTCGAGCTCATTCTGCGAAAACTCCTCGTCGTCCCACACGCACTGAGCCGGCGTTTTCCACTCGAGGGCAGACCCCGGTAAAGATGGCACGGCAATGCAGGCGGTTTGGTCATCGACGCTGAACCTGTTCTCGATCAGCAACATTTCATCCAGCATTCTGCACTCTACTCACGTGTCTGCGCAGTGGTTTTGTAGAAACACATAGAGTTCAGTGACATCTGCCATAGTCGTCGACCTATCATGCCCAAGCTGTTCAAGATATTCTTGAACTTCGGCACTCGTCGCGTTTGGGACTTCCAAGATCTCTCGAAAAAGCCGATCCAGTTCATGGCCGTAGACTGGGCGTAAGGCAGGCTTGGACGAGAATCCCTTGGGTCCTTGCCAGACACAGCTTTCCAGGCACTCATACTTGCCGTTCGGAAGATTGACCAAATGATTACCAAACGCTTCCCTGTTGGCGACAGTCAGCATTATCAGTCGGCTCCGGGTTGTTTGAGCGTCTGGAACGAGGGCCACCGTTCAAACAGCTGTGTACACTTACTTGACCTTCAGCTGCTCAATAGGCGAGAAAGCTCGCGACTGGATCGCTAGGTAAAGCAGTTTTGACTTGTCAACGTCTATGTGGTCCCCGAAGCCGCTCTGGTTGAGTATCCACAAATAAAAGTCGAGTCCCTCATCCAGTCCGACACCCAAGCTGGATAAAAATTTCCAGTCCTTTGGGTCACCGCTAGGCAACACCAGGAAATGGCAGTCGTCGGCGTAACCAAACACTTGTGTCGTTTCTACAAGTTTGGGAAAAGGGATGTAGGTCTTGCGCAAAGCAGCACGATCTCCCGACTTGCACATGAATTCATGGCTTGCTAGTGTGTCTTTCGCCTTTTTAGTCATGCACTTGTTATAAAGACTCCAGTGCTGACGCAAGATAGCCAAGACCTGGTCACTTTTATTAGCCAACAGCCATTTAAAGTCTCTGTGCAGCCCATGGGAAAAAGTTGAGATGAAGCGAGGGGCTAACGCCACGCTGGCTGTCTCACTCAACCACTCTGCAAGCTTGGCTCTTTCAAAAGGATCGAGTTCTGCAAAGTAGTCGCCGTCCAGAAAATTTGCGTCGCTGGAACCGGAGAAAAGCTGTTGCAGCTCGCCATCAACAGAAATATCGGCATATGACGATGTGCCCCTTTGGAGGTGCTTGCTGGCGGAACAGGCAAAGTATACCTTGTCCATGTCGCCGGGCAGCAGATGCTCTCGCATCTTGTAGAGGTACTTTAGCTGGGCGATGAGATGATCAGGCATTGCTGAGTTAAATTTGGCGTGATAGTCGAGGATCCGCTTGACGACGTTTGGGACGTCACAGTCCTCTACTCCAAGGAGTCGAAAGAGCTTACTCCTCTTGGGGCAAGCGCAAGCTTCTTCGTCGACCAGAGACAATGGCAGTCCAGGTGGAATGACCGTCCCCAAGCTCGCCGGAAAGTAGATTGGATCATCTTCAGAGGGGGGACACCGCCAGGTGCCGTCGGCCAGGGGGATCAGAGAAAAGCTTCTCAGGTCTCTTGCATACTTTCTGTTGCCCCTGGGTTCCTGTGGCTCGAGAATTACTTTGGCGAGATCCGAGCACCACTCTTTGCTTCGCATCCTAATGTGAAGCAAGTTTTTATCATGCAGCTCCTGAAGCTTGTCGCACAACCACTTCCAGTCAGGGGCAGTGACACCCAACAACAAGAGCGCCTCGCGGACCGACTCGGGATAAGAGGGGGAGACATAGTCGCACATCTGCCCAAACATCGGCTTACCATTGCGATCGTGCGTCCAGTCCAAGAACATGAGATTTTTTGGCACCTGGACCCCGCCGGTTCGGTCCTTGATGACGAACGCTCTGCTGAGGCGCTTATTTATTCTCTTCGCTATTTTGCGCCAGTAAGAGCTCGAGATGCTAGTATTGTGACTGAGGTAGAGCGGCCACATTTTTGCTAGCTCGTCCAAGTCTGAGTTCCCGCCATTGTTGTTGAACTCGTCGATAGCTGCCTCAAAGGCATGCGGAATCGCGTCTGCAATGGTTTTGTTCCAATAGTTATCTTCGTCAACCGATTGACGATTCGACGTGGTGAGGAAATCGGCCTGAATAACAAACTGTACACAGCATTAGCAGGAGCGTTCGAGCCATCATAACGTACCGCACCTTGAACCCAAAGTCTCCAAGAGGCAGATATGCAAAGGCAAGGTTTTGGTCCCGTATCGAGGGTATATACGTGCCCGATTTCTTCTCCACCGGAAAGGCCAGTACAATGTCGGTCTCTGTAATGCCTAGTCGTCGGGTTTCTATCCCGTCAATATCAGTGGTGAATCGGTGTTTGTACAAGTGGCGCATCGTGTTGGCATCTTCGTCTTTGAGCGACACAATGCCAGAATCGGGCGTCCAGTTGAGGCGCCGAAAACTTTTTGAGATGGCCGGCTCATCATCCGAGAAGGACTTGAAGAGCGTGAGATGGAATCGTTCTATGCGCCGCAGGAAAAGAATAAGGACAGGGTCGATTGCTTTAACGTCCTTTTTTAGCGCAGTTGAAAAGTCTGTTTTCTGGTCGCAGATGCGGTCCAGGACAATGGTCGTCTGATGTTCTTCCTCGTGGTCGTCAAAGTAGTCTTCGTCCCACTGCGGCGTAATCATGCCAAGCTCTCTCGTCTGATCCAGCTGAAAGTAGTAAGGGGGAGAGCGTATGTGTGCCCGATTAGCGAGCTTGAAGACGGACTTGAAACCGATGCCCTTTTCGCCCGTGTATCCTTGGCCAGGTCTTTTGGAACTCCGGCCCGTCCGACATAGCGCCTGAATGTTCTCTCTGGAGAAGCCCTCCTCGTTGCATTCGATCTTGACATGTTTGGGAGATACGGTGATGGACAGTGTTGGCGTCTCGCCCTCTGCATACTTGTTGTCGTCGGCATTCTGTATGACTTCCATCAGGAACCGCGCGCGGCTCGCGTATAGGTCGGTTGATATGCTAAGGGAGAGTTATTTCCATTACATAAAGAACGTCGTAGGGGACCACGGAGGGGCTCTCACATTTTCAATGCCTTTGCCAGGTCTTCTCGAATCTCCTCGCTGCCTTCGATTGCTTGCAGCATACCCTTGCGGCCATTTTTGGCCTCCTCTTTTGCTTCTCGCCTGAATGCATGTGTGAAGGTCCCTTTGCGCCGCGCTAGCTCTTCAATGACTGCGCGTGCGTCCTCTGTGGTCGTCACAGGATCTGAATTTTTATCCATACCGTCGTAGCTTTGGACGTGATAAGCGTGCAAACAAAAGGTATTAAAGGAACGGAATCAAAGAAGACACAAGCAACTGAAATATAAAGCGTTATGCTACCACCCATCTAGACTCAGCGGTCTCCAGCCATGTCATTTCAAACCGTCGTGGGGTCCGAACGGCGTTGCAGCAACTGCAAGGCTGAAACCTACAAGAGCACCTGTACCTGGAGTAATCACAGCGGAGTTCCATCGATTTGTCACAGGGAAGCTGTGTGGAAACGGTATTTTCAGCAGTAGGTGGCCATCGAGTGGACTGTGTGTGCAGTTGGAGACGCTCTGGTGGCGGGCCGAAAGTCCTGGAGGTGCGAAGCCTAACACCTTGTGGTCTCCATGGCTCTCCATGGCTCAAAGCATTTGCGATTGGACAAGAACAGCCAGCTTCGAGGAGGTTCGAAACAACCCCCTGTCTAGCGTGCCCAAGGTGTTGTTCATGCCGCACAGCCTCTGCTCACGATCGACTAAGGTTAAAACGGCGGTTGCTCAGGTTAGCCGCATTTTGCATTGGTGCGTGCAGCAAGTAATTTTGAGATAGTTACATACAATATTATCCTTCTCAGCTTTACAACTACTTACCAGCGATATATAGTTTATATTCTCATCATAGTACTTAGCATTTATAGCACTTTCTTCTCTATCTAGCTTCTCATTATGTGCAATCCAACTACTCATGGCCGTTCCCAATGTTTCTACCCACACCTATTAAAGATATTTAATTACATTAATAGAGCAAACTTAACCCCACCACATGTGATTATTGTCATTTTAACTATTTTAATTCAATTAAAATGTGGGGCAATATTATTATTGGTAAGTCTATGTCTTTAAGGACCACAAAAAACAATCCGATATGGTGTAACGGCTAGCATCAATCTCTTTCAAATGGGATCCATTTAACAGATTAGATCGGGGTTCGATTCCCCGTATCGGAGTTTTATTTTGCAAGATCTGCGTTAAATTATTCTTTTTTTTATCATTTTATTAACTTTTTCTTCTTGGCTTAATTTTAGGATATAAGTGGTAGCTTAGTTATTTAGCAGCCTTGGGAGTATCTCTCTTACTACTCATATACACCACCGAAATAGAGTTCAATCCTGCATAGCGGTGATAGTATGGAAGCCAGCTTTAACAGGTCAATGAGAACTACTATTACTACTAGTAGTACAGCAAATTTAAACCTTGATAAAACTGAAGACCCATTACCAAATTATAAGACTTTGAGAGCAACTATTACCAGTAGGATTTATATAACACAAGCCATTATGAGCAACAATGTTATCCAATTGACATTATAACTTTATAGAGTATAATAAAAGCGAAAAACTTCATCACCGTGACTGCTACATCACCATTGCATCCGCTACTCTCCAAGTTCTGGAAAACGGCGACACGACGGTCGAGTAGTCACAGCCACGGTGGACAATCTGGTGTAGAAGCCGGTAACATTATGATGAGACCAGTACGGGCTTCTATCCAGGAACAAAAGCAAAGCATCGTTTCTCAATTCTCACCTCATGGGACAGATGACGCTGAGGAATACCTTATATTAGATACGAGAATTAACCAGGTCATTGCACTCACCTTGGAACTGAAATCGTTTAATGATGTTACATATTCTACATCTCTTTTATGGAAACTTCATACAGAAGCATGCTGCCCTTGATATATTATTAATAAAATCGAGTAGCAGTGATAATACTTCCATTTGTGTTATAGAAAAATAAACAGAGGTCAACTGTCGAGGAATAAGTAGCTAAGTGAGAAATAATAAATATTCACACCACATAACGGCATTATCACTTGATCAAGGGCGTCGGAGCTGTTGCTATATAATTGCACTACCCTTTGGTGCCCTCGATAATATTGTCTTTATACTCCAGAGAAGCCTTCTTTGGATTCTTCTGGTTGAATATATAGTTCATCTCTTCAAGAGTATGACCCTTTGTCTCCACCATGAAGAAGTAATAGTATATTGCTTGGGCAGCGCATGCAGCTAGCCAAACATAGTAGGTCTTCCATGCAATCTTTTCGAGCGCTATTGGTGTAGCGAACAGGTTAACCAGAGAAGCACCACTCATCATCATGGCAGCAAACGCTATGCCCTTGGCGCGCTGTTCGTATCTCAGAACCTCAACAGCATAGAGCTGCTGAAGAGGAGTATAACCAAATGAGAAGGAAATTCCCACCAGGAATATGAAAGCGATCGATGCTCGGGCAGATGAATCGCTGCCGCTGGCATTGAACGTACCTGTGCATGCAAGCATGCCAGCCCACATTACAACAAGAACCAGACAACATGTGATGAGCGTCTTCCGTCGCCCAAAAAAGTCCATACAACTGGCGCCGATACAAGCTGCAATACCTGAAGCGACTGCGAGTCCCAAGTTGATGTCAAGAACTACAAGTGTGGAAGTGACTCCCATGGTGCTAAGCATAGCAGGGAGGAAATAAGATACGCCTGCTTGACCGGTCCACTGGCTGAATGCCGGCACGGAGACGGCGCAAAGGATAACTCGATAAAGGGAGGCCCGGGAATTAAACAGAGTACGGTAATCCCACCACCGTTTATCGGCACCATTCAACTCTAGCTCCTCTGCAAACTCGCGCAGTTGTAACTTGACATACAAACTCTCAGAGTCACCGTTACCATGATATTTGATGAGAGAGGCACGACACTTTTCAACCTGCCCATGGGAAAACTGCCATCGTGGAGATTCAGGAAAGAAAAAAATGGATATTAGGAGGATAGAGGGCAGAGCCATTTGGAACCAGGTCGGGATGAGCCATGACTGGTTAGACTGATAACCGACGCAACCACGAAGCACAATAGCAGCGAGCACCGAACCGACATAGTAACAGCAATTATACAGACCGCCTATGACCCCACGATATGTTGGATGAGCGATCTCGACTATGTAAGCTGGAACTACCGAGGCGACGGTCCCACCGAAGCCTAAGAAGAAACGGCCGGCAAGATACTGAGGGAGGTGGTGAGATGTGCCTTGAATAACGGTGCCTATGATAACAATGACACAACCGAGAGCAATACCTGGACGACGGCCCCAGGTGTCTCCACAGGGTCCGACGAAAGGCAATGCACTCACAGCGCCGATTGAGTACATACTGGAGATAAGCCCTGTTTTTGCGCCGAGAATTTGGGCATCAAATTCAGCTTGGAAGAAGGGCATGGCCATTAGATTGCCCATGAGGCTTGCGTCGTACCCCCCAAGACTCGCCCCGAGGAACATAAAGCCGCAGATAACATAAAGCTGCACCATACCTTTGCTCAGTTTTTGCACAGGTTCTAGGCGTTCCGCTACCTTTAGCGCAGCAACGCCACGCAAGGTGTCGATGGCATCGAGTTCAAAAGTGAGAGCCTCCACATGATCAGTAGTTTTGGCTTCCTTGTCATGGCTAGATATGGCCATGGTGTACCGGAGAAGATAGCAATGGCGAAATATCGGGAAGGAGTCAGATGAATAATTATCCCTGCGTTAAAGATACGCCCTCTAAGCACGAAATAGTCAACGTGTCAAAAGAATGTTAGTCGTTTGATGAAGACAGAGAGTAGTCATATTCTGGCAATATATAGGCCTTCTCATAAAATATTGGCGGTTATCAGATATTAATCTAAAAGGGAGTTGATGCCAAAAGTATAGAATAGGGCCAGAAGTTTACTGGATCCCGTATACCCTCGGGAATGAGCGGCTCTTTGTCGTGTCCCCGTGATGGTTTGTATGTAGCGAAGTGTAGTTGAACCCAATCGTCTTTACACGGTATTCTAGTTTGCCTTCTCGGAGGTAAGAATATATAATAGGCATTTTTGGGTGGAGCTAGACGCCACTAAAATATTATGACAATCACATAATAGGTTTTGCATGTATTTGAACAGGGGCGAACACCTTAAACCTTGACGCCTGAAACCCACCCTAGTACGGCGATATAAGCGGCACTAACACGGCATTTTTATATTACCGTCCTAGCGCGAGGTTGGTGTGGTTCCTAGATAGTCTTTCGCAGATTTCAAGGCATCCAAGAGCGGTCGGGATTTGATCTGACGGCACGTTTGATAGCTCAAGGTTGCCGCTCTCGAGATGCCCAGATCCGGTCGTTGCAATGTTGGGGTATGGAGTACTCATATTCGACTATAGTAAGCATGCCAATAACGATTATCTCACAGAGTGTAGGATGAGTCAGCTCATCCTAAGAGAATGTGGCTGGGTTGACAGTAACATTCCTGATCTACAGGAATCTGGGAGAATGCGGGGGGAAAGTCAATTTGGATTACTTCGCCACACACCGTTAGCGCAGTCTTACCCCCAGTCATTGCTGCCAGACCGACAATAGGACTATTTTCTGAATTTAACTTGGAAAAATGTTTGCTCGCCGAGTATAGGCCCTGCTTCGCTGGGACTGTAGTATAGAATCGTCTCTTTGCTGTATAGATTTGTATTGATATGTGCAAATCTGGATATGGACTCCTCAAGTCTTCAAGCATTTACGGCTCCAGTGCCTTTAGTGGGTGACAATGTGAAGGTAAATAAGTCATGTCTCGAGTGCAGACGCCGCAAAATATCCTGCAACGGAAGCCAGCCTTGTGACAAATGCGTATACTACCAAGTGCAGGACTGCCAGTACTCCTTCCGAAAACATCGGCAGTCCTCTACTCGCAAGTATGCAGCCAGGCACCATCTTAAGCGACTTGACTAACGCATTAAGCAGGTCAGCTAGATGCACTAACGTTGAAACCAGTTCCGTCACTTCAGCAAATATCGTGGTCAACAAGCTGTTTCCTTCGCAATCCCCACTCTCCCTGGCGCAGCTATCTCGAGAGGAATTACTCCATCTGGCTAACAGAGGGTCCTTACCAACATGGTCGACTTCAGTAAGCGAACCACTCAGCCTCGACATTGAGGCTGATGACGAACGAAAGTGGAATGAGCCACAAGAGATGCAAGACACCGAGAGAGGGATGTGCGATGATGTGAATGGCCTCTCCTTGCGACTTCAGCACCGGTCTTATATGGGACTCTCATCCACTCATGCGATTTTGCGAACCATGATTAGGCTGAGACCGTCTATACAGACGGATCTGAAACATGAAACAACCCGCAACTGGGACCTGGTGAACCAGGGTCCAATACAAGTCCAGACGGGCTACGAGACATTGCCGAGCCCTCACATCCAAAACTTTATTCCACAAAACGACGAAAGTACGTGTATCATGGAATATTTTGCTCGGTTCCACGAAGTTTGCCCAGTATTGGACGAGGCCGATTTCCTCTCGCAATGGAAGCGCGGAGATAGATCCGATCGAGCTTGGCTTGCATTGTTGAATATGGTATTAGTGATGGGGTCATTGGCTGCAAGTACCGCAGATGACCATTCGTACGAGATTTACTACGCAAGAGCCAAATCCTATCTCGATTTTGAACTTCTTGGCGATGGCTGTGTAGAAAGCCTCCAAGCTTTATGCCTTTTAGGAGGTTACTATCTCCACTATAAAAACGCTCCGAACATGGGTTATGCAATAATGGGTGCTGCTTTTCGTATGGCCATCGCTCTCGGGCTTCACCGCGAGCCAATTAATATAAATGCAAGGACGGGGTTGAACTGGAAACCAACAATCCGACGCAACATCTGGTGGTGTCTGTTCTGTACTGATACCTACAATTCTATGACACTTGGCCGAACCACTCTTGGCCGATGGGACCCGGGAACAATGAATGTTCGAAGCCCTAGCGATGTTGAGAAAAAAGATTCCGCTGTGCTTTCAATCGATTGTTCACGAGGATTTTGTATGATTGCCACTAGAATACAGCACCGCTTTGCACAGTTTCATCCTATAACAGTAAGCGATGTTAATTTATACGATGCAGAAGTACGAGAGTGGTTTCAAAATCTCCCAAGTGAGTGGCGTACGTTAGATCTGGGGTGTTCAACTTCAGAGACAGCCAAATGTGCTCTGCATAACCGATACCACCTTTTCCGGCTTCTACTATTTCGGCCGTTCCTACTCAGCTATGCCAACCGAAGAGTACCATTCAGCTTATTGAGGAAAGACGAACAAATAGCCATCCTAAAATGCCAGGACATTGCCTGCGAAGCAATAGACCACATGGTTTCCACGACTCATACCCTCGACAGACTTCGTGTCTGGAGTGCAGCTTGGGTCTTATACCAATTCACTCTGGTAATACTCCTATGCATAATAATCGATCCAAACCACCTGGAGTCTGGTAGATGGTGCGCTAGTATTGAAAAGGCACTTGTTTTGTTCAAGGGAATGGCCCCTTGGTCGGCATCTGCTGCCCGCTCTAGGCAGTTTATAGCTAGGATATACCACACCTGTGGTGTGCCTTCGGATGCACTGTACAATATGACTGATGACGAATTTGATAGGACAGTATATGAACTAGGGCTTAACATGTATAGCGAGGGATGGCAATGGGATGCAACTAACTGGTCAGATATCTTATTCCAGTATCCGGAATGGACAGGAGAGTAATTTTGTTCCCGAAGCATGTTTTATGAAAAGTCTTTATAATTTATTTTACCTTTGTGCCAAAAGTCAAACAAAATTTATTCTGCATAGACTAAATCGTGGAATTGACTCTGCACTTATCTTTAACTCCATCAATTCGGGTAGGTCGGTCTCTCATATTCAACATTATACATACAACATTGACTGATATATGAATTCTTCATTCCCAAGAAAATACACTCAAGCAATTCGTTTTCTTGGAGTCCTCTGACTTCAATTGAATATTCTTCCCCAGGAATAACATCAAATCCATTGTCGCTGAAATTCAATCCAGGTCTTTCGCTGAAAACCAATCCCTTGACTGGTTTCGAAGCTGAAACTCGAAGCTTATGGCGGTAATCGTCTTCAAAGCGAATCACAAGTCCACGGTCATCGTCGAAGGAAAGATATTTGTATGGCTGGGGCCAATCAGCGTGCCTACTTATGACTTGAGAATCAACTACAAGCTTGGCACAGATGACGAAAGTGTCGTGACCTGCAGGGTTCTGAATTGGAATACCCTGGCAAACTGTGGTTGTGCTATTAGGCTGAACCCTTACTGCATGTTTCTGGGGCGGAAAAGAATCGAGACCCGTTCGAATCGAAATAAACCTTACCTCCAATACAGCCTCCTTGACCATTGTAGTTTTGCTGCTTGCTACCCAGATATCGTAATGAGAAACAAGAGCTGGGCAAGCATGGCCAGCAGTCCAGTCTTGGTGCTTGCGTAAAACATTGACTGACAGAGGTTCCATGGATCGCTTTATTGAGTAAAAGGCTGGCTTTTTGACGAGATAATGATCCACAACCGCCCATGATATTGTAGGCCAGCAGTCATTCAACTGCCACACAAGGGCTCCCCCGCTCCGACGTGCGGAAGGCTTTCCCCAGTGACGACGCCACCCACGGTAGGCATAATTCATAGCCTCAGACTGAACAAGTTGTGTAAGATAAACCCAGTACTACATATTCTTCTATTAGCCGAGAAAAGTTGGAAGAAAACCCTGCTGCCGAACCTTGAAATCTGTTGTCGATACTCTAAAGTTCTCCAAAATATAGCCACCAAGTCGCCTTTCGTAGCCACGTGCCTTGTTATGGAAGTCCATAGTTAAGGACTGCGAGTACATCTCCTTGGGGTCGGATACAAAGCGCATGATCGTGCTCATATGCGGAAACGCCTCCATTCCAAATTCGCTGTTGAATCGACCTCCGATCTGTTCATAAGTCTGATAAGGACGCATAATGCCATGCCAAACTATTTTTTCGTTAGTGTTTCGATATCTACACCTTTTGAGCTACACACCTTCCCATTGATGGATGTCTCCGACGCTGGGGTCTAAAATCGGCTTTCCATCGCCCCACGGACTGTCCGGACGGTAAACAACGGAGGATGATTCTTCAGACACGACTCTGGGTAGTAAATGCTCATATATGTAGCGTGATGGGAACGTCGACTTGAGCCACGACTGTGGGTCTTTGTCGCCTTCGTAATCATAGCTAAGACCATATGTCTCTTGTATGTAGTAATTCTCATTGCCGCCAGCATAAATTATAATGGATGGATGGTGCCGCAAGCGACGAACATTCGCTCTAGCCTCTGACTCCACTGACTGAAGGTAGGATGGGAAAACTGGATATGAACCACAGGCGAACATGAAGTCTTGCCATACTAGAATTCCTAATTCATCGCAGGTGTCGTAGAATATATCTTCTTCGTAGATCCCGCCGCCCCAGACTCTACAGATACTTTGATATTAGCAGTGTTTCTCGATACCAGCGTATTGGAAATACCTGCCTGGTCATGATTTGATTTCCTTCCACCATTAACCTTATCCACTGTCTGTATCTTTCGGCGGATAACCTCGGGATGCAGCTATCGGCAGGAATCCAGCAGTTCCCTCCTGCGAATATGTCAATTCCATTGACGCGGAAGTAAAACGCTTTACCATATATGTCAGCTTCCTGGATAAGCTCTGCGCGCCGGAAACCAACTCTCCGCGCCAGAAGGTGGACTGCTTTATCGTTTGTGAACACTTCACCATCGATGTAATACAGAGACTGTGACCCATAGCCATGTGGGTACCACAAAGCGACATTTTGCAATGCAAATTCAGCCTGTACATGACCTTCTGGATGTACTGGTAATCTTTTTTCAAACAGTACATCCCCTTCCTGATTGCGTAGAGCCAGACGGATCTCATCTCCGACACATCCATCGACACGGGCAAATATTGTTCCTTCGCAATGTTTCAAGGCTTCATCAAGGGTATAATCTAACCATATGTCCTCAATGCGGCTGCTGTATTTTTGTAAGCGTATTGGGCGCCACGGGCCGGCCGTCATCAGCTTAGGTCCCCAATCCCAACCCCAATGATATGGAGCTTTTCTCACACCCAATCT
This sequence comes from Talaromyces proteolyticus, assembly GCF_021365285.1. Classification (NCBI taxonomy): domain Eukaryota; kingdom Fungi; phylum Ascomycota; class Eurotiomycetes; order Eurotiales; family Trichocomaceae; genus Talaromyces; species Talaromyces proteolyticus. The sequence goes on along the minus strand of NW_025764282.1, from coordinate 1,203,823 downwards.
CTCAACTTCGCCTAAATGTCCGATGTAATTGTGCTCGGGGTGTTCTCTTCGAATATCTCTTGCCTTTAGTAAGGCGGATTCAAAGTCTATTTCTAGAATATTCTTGCCACTGAAATTGAGGAGTGACGTAACATCAATATGGTGCGATATAAACATATTATTGCTCTGAAGGATATCAGTCCCGTTGAGTTTCACATGTGCGAAGGTATCCAAGCCCTCAAACAAAAGAGCTACTCGGTCTGCATCATCCTTGGGTGAAGGAGTAAAGCTGCATCGATAACTCCAGCTTTCTTCTCCTACCCACTGTACCTTCGATTCGTTCAGATCGCGGAATGGGTCTGGGATTCTAAAATTTGATTTTGAATTGTGAGCCGTAAAACTATAAAGAACATGAAGGAGGACCAATGTACAAATTATAACGCATTAAGTCTAGGTGGACTACAGTTGGGAGCTTGTCAACTTGTCGCCATGCTTGCAATGATGTATCATTCGAGCGCTTAAACTCCCAACCTGTTGTTAAATCGATCGATGTAAAGAGCGACATGCTGAGAAAACTGTGAAACTCGATTGGATTATGTTCAGCGCAGCGGCCTTCCCTAAAACAAAATAATAATAAACTTATCATTATTTTTCTGGTACCACCTCGGCCATAACTAAAATTTTAAATCTCCGTCTTAGCCTGGTAAAATAAGCGCATAGCTCTAATGGAGCTTTAAGTTATGGTCTAACACGGACATTCGGGCGGCATTTCTGTATCCGCACTCTATTCTGTTGGCATTGTCATCAAATATTCGCGAGCCGTAGAAGAAATACGGGGTAAATACGGGGGGAAAGGTACACTACTGTAGAGTTAATTTTCATCCAGTTACATCCTCAACATCGAAAGCCGGGGTACTTCGGCTCCGCATTTAGTCTGTCTAAGCAGACAGAAAATGCGCGGGGGGAGGGGGGGGGGATCAGTAGCTATAAAAAACGATTATACACACTCAAAAATGGGCAGAGACAAATACAATAAAAAAAATCATGTCTGAAATTATGAAGTTTACGCGTATGTTGGCTGTCTGTGCCTCAGCGGCCACAATTGGTGCGGTCCCATTTAGGGTTGGCCAAACCGTCCACACAACTAGTGGTTCAATACAGGGCCACGCTGCACCTGGAGTGTCTGATGTTTCGGAGTATTTAAGCATTCCTTTTGTAGGTTGATTGTTTTTACCCAAATAGAATTCCCACGGTCCTATATCAAATTTCTAACCTTGCCACAGGCGAAGCCTCCAGTTGGAGACCTGCGGTGGGAACCGCCGCAGCCTTTCAATGGAACATCGCAGATTAATGCTGAGAAATTTGTTTGTATAACCTTTGATATCCTTAAATTGCTATTGACAGAAGAAAGGGCGCTTCCTGCCCAGCGCATACTGGCATCAACATGGCGGCACTCGGCAATTATTCGCAATACGGAATTACGCCTCAAGGCGCTGAGATAATTGTGTCCTTCTTAGGCCAAACTACTGACGTTTTCTCAGAGGACTGTCTTACACTGAACGTTTGGGCTAAGCCGCAGACTAGAGAAGATAAAAAGGCTGTTATGTTTTGGGTCTATGGAGGTTCATACAGTAGTGGAGGGTCCGATATTCCAGCATATAACGGAAAGTATCTGGCTGATCAAGAGGATGTGATTGTTGTGTCTGCAAAGTGAGAATACTGCTCTTAGACTCACGAACTTTACTAACTGAGATAGCTATCGCCTTAATATATTTGGCTTCCCAGGAGGTCCAACCATTTCAAATAATCTCGGCCTTCTTGACCAACGGCGGGCCATAGAGTGGGTACGCGATAATATTGAGGGATTCGGAGGAGACCCTAATCGTATCACAATGTTCGGAGAGTCTGCAGGCGGAAGTTCAGTGGACTATTACTCTTATGCGTGGACTTCTGACCCAATTGTGGCCGGTTTCATCGCTGAATCAGGCACGGTATTTAGTCCGGATACCCAAGCAAGTGCTGCTTCGTCAGCTACGAATTGGTACGCTGTTTCTCAGACTCTCGGGTGCGGCGATGCATCTGGAGACCCAGCTTCGGTGCTTAGCTGCATGAGATCAAAGAGCTGGCAGGACGTTCTGAATGCCATACCTGCCGCATCCAAAATTCCCGGCGCCTCTGCGAGCTTCGGTCCTACTATTGATAACATCATTGTTTTTTCAGACTATATCAGCCGTTCTGTGAATGGAAATTTAATTAAACGACCAATGATGATTGGGAATAACAACTGGGAACCTGGATTGTTCCAACCTATGCTTGCCGTTGAGAATATCACGCTACCCAGTTCTACATGGGCCTTCTTGATGTTTAGTCTTTTTACTTGTCCAACTTCTTATCGTGCTTTGGCTGGACAAGTTAACAAAGTCCCAACTTGGCGTTATCGTTATTTTGGGAACTTCCCCAATATGCAATTATCCACCCCGTCAGAAAATCAAGGGGCCTGGCATGGAAGTGAGATACCGATGGTCTTCGGCACGGATATGGATATTCAAGACAAGGTGGCGCGGACGGCTGAGGAAGAGATTATGTCGACCTACATGCGCAAGGCTTGGACAACTTTTGCAAAAGATCCAGTGAATGGGCTGGTACAGTAAGCCCCCCTATTCCAGAAATATGCTGTTGAAGAGCAACTAGTCGTTTATTCATCTGTGGCATAGTCCTGAAAGCTAACCTTTTTAGATACGGGTTCCCTGAATACAACGCGAATGGGAATACCTTGATACAATTAGCGATTAATAATGAAACCTCACCGAATCCTACAAATCCTGCCCAATATGATACAGGGTGTCCGATTGTCACTGCGCTAGTGGACTTGCTCACTGCTCTGTAGTTAGAGCACTAACAACTCAGTCAGACCGCCTTTCAAATTTTCGTTCATGGTCAATCATATATAAGTATATATTATCAATACCATTATATATGTTATAAAATAGCGAACACTTAATTCCAGATCCTTGCCGGTATCTGCTGAACCATAATCTGTCCTCATAACTAATTCATACCTGATACATGCAGTCACTTATCTATAGCTTATAGTTAGAGATAAACAATGATCTTTTTAGATATTGCCTAAGCGCCTATTACAATCCGCGGGATACAGAGTGCAGCGCCGTCCACACGTTCTTGATAACCATCCCTAACGAGCCTACACAGCTTTTCTGCCGATTTCGTCTTACCAAGGCGCATCAGCGAGGCTGCAAATACATTCACGGTGAACATTTGGTCAAGTAAACGCCAGTTCCGTCCAGCTGTGCGTAGGGCTTTCGCCGCAACGTCAAGCATCTAGAGACATGTTCTAGCTGCAATGTTGATGATTACCGGGTTACCTGGGCACGTACCAAATTTCAATATGGGAAAATGCTGGGTCCCGGAAACCGCCCCGTCCATTCCCAATGAAAAATCTCTATACATGAAGGGCATGCTTCTTTAATGTTAACATGAGTTGTGTATTCAAATGTTGCAACCCCTAAAAATACGCCAAACCCGCCCTTCTATTATACATAGAGTCCCAATGCACCGTTCTTTCCCATGTCTATACAAACCGCACCCGCCCACATGATAATTTATGTTATTAAACTATTGGTACATCTCATAGCCCCATCCTCTCTTCAACCGACCACCTCTTCTCTGCCCTCATAATCAACTCCTCATACACCGTCCACGCCAGCGCCGAACTCAGCGCTTTTCTTCCCATTCTCAAGCCAAGACCACTCAACAGACCCTTCCCGCCATCCTCCCTGATGATTAATTTCAACGCATAAAACATGTTACGATACTTTCCCGGTTGCAGCTGAATCCTCGTTTTCACAGCATCAAACGGGTTGGTGAGAGCTGTTGCTAGTCCGGCAGAGAGTGCACCTGATGCGAAATTCACAGTCGACGAGGAGATGTTTTTGGTCAACTGTTTTTGATTATTATTGTTACCGTCGTTAACTTTAGTAGTGGTATTATTGCCGATGATTCCCGCGAGTGTGCGTTTGAATTGCTCGTAAAAGGCGACGTACAAACCCGCATACGGAGCGTCGCGGACTGCCGTAGCACCAAAACCCGCGAAAAGTCCTCTTATACCCTCCGTCTTGAAGATATCCTTGGCAGCACCCAGTATGCTGCGATAAGCATAGTAGTCCGATTCATACCGTACTTTGATCACAGTGACAGGCATCATAACGAACCCAGCCGCGGTGCGCGCAACAGCACCGGTGAGGAGATTCCCGGTATGCGATAGTTTCGGTAGTGCGGAAGAAGTGTAATATGTCTGCTTATTAGCACCCTCGGCGAGCGCGATTGCCGGTCCTCGTTGTGCGACTTCCTGGCGTAACGCGTTTAGGGATGTGAAATATAGCGCGGATCCGAAACCTGTTCGAAGGGCGGAGGGGAGTGTGCCGCGCCATAGATTGCGGATCGGGTTTGGAGAGGAGATGATTGAACGGATTGTAGAGGAGAGAGAGGCTGTGCGTTTGGATTGTTGGACGCGGGTTTTGAGGAGGTCGGCCGGTTGGAGGAGGATGGAGGAGGAGAGACCTGAGGCTAGCCCGGCGAGGAAATGGAATGTTGTTTTTGATGCTAGAGGGATTTTAGCATGTGAAGTTAAAATTCTTGGCGGGTTACTTACAGGCTGTTACCTTTTTACTTGTTTGCGAGGGCGGCGGTACCGCCGTGGGAATATGTGACATGGCCGACGCAAGCCAGCTGACGTGCAGTGCTGGATTTGAAGCTAGTTCAATTGCGCGATTCCCAAGTTCATGGTAGCATAAAAGGGTAAATATGGTGAGATTGGTAAGTAGTGAAGAATCTGTTATTGCATAGATTCTTTCTTAATCGGCGTTTTGTGGAAGATATGTAAACAATGAAGAGGCATCAAACAGTCGAGGTGAAGTCATAGCAGGAATTGACGCCCCACTTGTATCAAATCGCGAGCTGCCGATTGGCTTATATATCTGAATGCGACACGCTAGTCCCTTTCCGGAAATGACGTCCATGCTCGCAATGAACCCTAAGGGGAATATTATAGCAGTTAAATTGGTTATGAACACTTGAATACGAGTGGGTCCTGAAGCGATGAGAGTAATATTAGGGCTCATTATACTAGGAATGTGGGTTGCATCCAGTTCCAGGCTTGAAACAGATGTTAGAGTACATTAGAAGGTAGATCAGTGTAGATATTATTCTCCATCGTCCATGGTTACTTACGTAATTATTATACGTGAATCAGAGAATTCATCTCATAAGTAATAACATATCGTTGGGTAATCGTTAACATTATAATTCATTGTCCTCGTCCCAATCCAGCCCGTCGATCCACTTGATAAAGTCCGTCCCATCATTCAGCCACTCGTCAGCCAGCCAGTCCGGGGGAATTAGGTTGTTCGGCACCACTGGGGGAACCGACACAGTAACATCTGTGGGAGGCTGGTCGAGCACGTACTCCAGAATGTACGAGATGACCTTGCGGCCCTGTTGGCAGATTTCATAGTTACCCTTCTGCGGTAGAATGATGTATTGAATGTGCGAGACGAGGATGCTGAGGTTTTGAATCACTTCAGAGCGAGGGAATGGAGTCTCATTCAGCCGTAGCTGCGGATTCTGCGTCAGACGGAGGAGTTCGATGGCGAGTATCCCTGCTGAGGGAAGGCCAAAGTAGGGAATCTAAAACGTTAGAATGAGACGACATTGGTGAAATGGGAAGAAAGGTGAGGGTACCAGCCATCCGAGTTCGCTGAAGGGATTGCTGCATCGTTGACCGATGGCAATCTGGGTAAGAGTAGCTGTGAGGATCTGGTGCGCGAGGCTGATCAGAGTCTCGGGCCCGGTCAATGAATGCTTGACTAGGATGCGCTGCAAGAGAAAATTGCTATACAGGAGATCGAGATGGATGTAGATAGGAAATGTGTTTGTTAGCCGCAAGGCACTTTCGGTTCTCTCATCCCACCGGAGGAATGACGGAAGCTCACTGCGCACCTGTGAAAACAGATGCGAGATTTCCCTGAAAGAGAATGAGTAGGTTATAGCAATGGAGTGACTGGGAAGTTGCATACTCCGCTTGTTTCCAGATGTTCTGATAGTGGGAGTCAAGAGAGAGCTCCATGACAAGCTCGCGGACGTGGGCCAGTCGCAGAGATATTCGGCTCCACGAGCTGCCCTTGATGAACCCCTTAGTGTTCCAACCCTGCGAATCCAGTTTGCGGATAGCGGCCTCCCGAACGACCGGCTCGGCGACTAATTCAGCCGGTGCCAGGTCCAAAGGCGGCTGGATGCGACAAAAGCGATAGGCGATCAGCGGTGGACATCCCAAAAACGTTGCCAGCGCCTTGTCGCAGGTATAGGCGGATACCATGAGCCGCTTGCGCCCTTCGGCGAGGAAGAAGGGCAGATCGTCGCCAGTGTCGAGCTGGTGATAACCCATGGCGAAGAGCAGGGTCGAGAGCTCTCCAAGGCGCTTCCGTGGTCGATAGTCTGGAAATTAGCTATTAACTCTCCACGATGCCTTGATGAGACATACCGTAGTCACCACAGACCAAGGTCAGCAGGTTGATGTGTTGCAGCAATAGCCAGCCGAGGGCATCGCCCATAACACCCATACTATCGCAGAATTGCAGGCAACGGTCGCTGCCAGCGGTGGCCAGAATGCCTAGGTTCTTGTGGTCGGCAGCAGAGAGGCCCAGGCCGTTGAAGAGCGGGTCGTCGACGGTCGTGTGGGCGGCGCAGATGCCGAACATGGTGATGATAAAGCCGACGGCCTCCCAGCGTCCCGAGAAAGCAATGAGATACTCGTCAAATGTCATGGCCGCGTGCGTGACGAGGTCGCGGGCGGTGCCTTCGAATAGCCGCCGCGAGAGCGCTAGAAGGCGGGATTGTCGGTCCAGATGACCAGAAACGCTCCTATACATCCCCTCAACAAGGTCGCAGATGGTGCGGATGGTAGGCAGGTAGATGGTGCTCTCAGTACTACTATCCTCACCGATGATAGCCATACGACGGCACAGCTCGAAGTCATCAAAGAGCAGGGACAGTAACTCTGCGCCTAGCTGCGCCTGGAAGTCGTCGACCACGTAAACACCATCTTGCACACGGCGTGGACTTAGGTCAGGCAGTGTTGTGATAGACGAATGCTGCTTCAGACTGGCCTTGTTCTCGCTGTAGACTGCCGAAAAGCTAGTAAGTCCTAGGAAGCTCGGAGTGGAGTTCAAAGCCAACTGGCGGCTCCAGTCTTTGATATATTGGTCTCGCGGAGCCAGCGGTGTCTGTGCAGTCCCTGCTATCGATGGCCGTGCCTGTGTTGGCTTTAGCCTGTACACGCAGGTAGCAGCCTTACCCTTGCGGCGACACCGGCCACATGTAGGAACGGTATGGTCGCAGCGGAGCTTTGATATGCGACAGGGCTCGCACGACGATGGGAGCCCGTTGTGCCGACGCATCATGAGGAGGTAGTACTGGAGGACCAGAACGAGGCAGTAGATGGATATATAGTACTATATTCGGAATGATCGGAGTCGGCGTGGGGATCGGGGTGGGTGGACTCCAGTTGACGAGAGCTCCTCCAGACATCACCCTGATGACTACATGGAATGAAATTATCACCCTAGACGCTATCCACCATATTCTCACCCTAGACATCCATTTATATACAATATACATATCCTGCGAATGGTAGTTTACCTACGCTCCACGCCAATTGGGTTGTGTCTGACCCCACCTCAGCCGCTTTCAGGACGGTAAGGCGACTATTAGTTATAGCTTTTAATGTTTTGAATGTTATTTTGGAATGGTAAATAAATTCAAGTCCTTTTAAGCTCGCAGTTTATGAGCCGCAGCTAATACTGCATGGAAGCTCTCATGCGGTTGTAATCACCTTGAGTGATGGGCTCGTATTTGGCCGGGTTATCGCGGTTAGTACATGCTGGAAGGCATTCAATCAACGTCGTCGGATCTGGTGCGAGGAAATAAGGAATTGAATATCGTTCGCGAGTCATCCTGCTTGCTCCAGTAAAGCGATCGCTCAACCGAGGCAGTCCAACTCGATGGTTCGTAGATCGGAGATAGTCTACACTAACTATCAGTCATTATTCATGTAGCCAGAGAGTGAAAAATACCATTACTCCATCTTTGCAGCAAGTCCCCAACATTCATGATAATCGCATTCTTCACCGGTGTCGCTGGGATGAATGTGCCCGGCTGAGAAGGGTCCTCTACCTCTAAGCCACCACAGTCATCTTGGAATAACATTGTCATGGAGCTCCAGTCCGTATGCGCGGGCATGCGCGACATGGCTTCACTTTCAAGCGTTCCTGCTGGAATTGGGGGGTAGTGCAACAGCCGCAATTGATTATTATGACCAGAATGCCGCTTCACAAGGTGCTCTTCGTCATCTAATCCAATGCCGACGGCCAGAGCACGCATTATATCGGATGCAGCCCCGAAGCATTCCCAATAGAAGCGAGTCATGAATACCCTGAACTCTGGAAGCAAGTCTTCCGGAATCCATTGATTTGGCTGGTCCTTGTTTTCGTCACTTCCTATGTCATAGCTTTCCTTTTTCATATCGTTAGCCTGTGAGAAGAGTTGCCTACGCGGCCAATCCTACTTTATAGTCGGTAACTTCTCGTAGCTTTTCAATCCGCTCTTCGTCATTCTCTTCACTCATGGCCTGGGAGACTTTCTCAAGTCCCGGCCAGGAGTAGCCTCGGTGTACTGCCCATCCTTTAGGATGAGGGGCTTTGAACTTGTCCTCTTGGCTCAGAGCAAAGAACCGACGAGACCAGTCAAAGGCTTCATCGAGCAACGCATCTGGCAGGGCATGGTTTACGATATAGACAAAGCCAACCTCTTTACTAGCTTTGACAAGTTCCTTTGCAACACGAAGCCGAGCGCTTGTGTCGGAGGAGTTCCAGGCAGAGAAATCGACAATTGGAATATTTGACATTTTGCAATGTTCAGAAATATCAATACCAGTACTTAAGCATAAAATCGTACGCTGAGCAAGACGTAGAGCAGACCTGAAGGTGACGCTTATATATGCGGGAGATAAATGCTGGTCGGGGGCTGACCCCACCACATCTTACGTGAGGGAGAGCATTCACGTAATTTCACGATCGAATCAGTGATGTTATTTTCGGATTCAATGTGCGTCCACCAACCACCGAGTGAGCGACCCAAGGTATAAGAAGCTTTAAGCTGTAAGTTGTAAGTTGTAAGCTGTTCTGCATCGACGCACAGAGTTGAGTCGCCCATCGCATGACGTCTTTATTTACTTTTCGGTTTGGAAGCCGACGATGATCGATGCATCGAATGAGTCATTGTGTTCCATGCACAATTCAGTGGCAGGAATAAAGTATAAGCAGTGCTTGTGTATCACTTTTTAACTGTAACACGAGAAAAAGATAAAATGCAGAGAGTGAAAATATGCAAGGTGGACGATTGGGCCGCTGCCAGCCTGTCCGGGTGGACCGGTTGCCGTGGCAGGCGCTGGCGGCGGAGACTACCAGTGTTTCCCACTCTTTAGCACAATCAAACCTCAATTTTCAACTCAATCAATCACTATTTCTCAAGGAGTGCGTTCTTTGTGCTGACAATTGTATGCAATCTTCTGACATGTGTGCTGACCCATATCACTCCTGCTCCAGTCCCTCATTCAAGTCTCGAACTGATACCAACCCGAGAAAAGAAACGGTCGTTGTTGACATTGAATAATCACACCCAAGAGGCCTTACAACGTACAACACCTCAGAAAATTTCGCAATTATCAATTAAACTCTGCTTACTGCAACGAGGACTGGCAAACCCCACGGTGTCGCGGGTTGTTACCCGGTCGCAATGATGAAGCAGTCGCTGCTGTGCCTCGTGGCATTGGTGGCTTCTCTATCCTGGTGCACAGAAACGGCACCTTTCATACAGCCCATCGACGGAGAATTCCCAGGTCAGCAGGCTGCAAGGGTTATGCGAATATTAAGACGCGACGACAGTTGCCCATCCGATTATAACGGCTGTTCTGGTCAAGGAAATTCCAATGTCTGCTGCAAGTCAGGAACGACGTGCACGGTCGATGCCGCCAATAACATCGCTTGTTGTCCAATAGGAGCAGCGTGTACAGGAACATTAAGTGGGAGTACGACAGCTGGCGGCGGCGGTGGTAATGGGGCAACGACATCGAGCTTCATGTTTCCGCAGAGCACGTCTGCTACTACCACCACGTCTGCACCTCCAGTAAGCATCACTGGCTCGACGGTGGCCGGTGGTGCGTACCCATTCGTGTATATTCCGACCAGTTTTGCAAATGCTGCTACCTGCGTGTCATATTATTCTTTCTGTCAAGAGGAATACACAAGTTGTATAGTATCCCTCGGCGGGCAGTATGGCGTAACCGTCGCCGGCGCTGGAGGGGGCGTGACAGTACAGGGTAACACTGCTGTGACATCAGCATCAGCAGCGTTATCAATATGCTCGAGTCTGAGTACACAGGCTTGTTATGGGCTGCGAGAAGGATATTGCACGGCCTTTGGCACCGCTTCGGCCAGCAATGGACAATTCGTCACAGGAAGCTATGCGCCACGGCGGAGATCTAGCTTATCCGAAATTATTCTTGCTGCTGCAGCGGGGGTTTTAGGGATGTTTATATGATGCAGATGATAGAAGTAATCATCACGATGATTTATGAGGATTTGGAAGATCGGCCTGGGCTGTGGCGTTGGCGCGCGTTTTTTTTTTCTCTTTCTTTCTTGTATATGGAATGTGAATATGATATCTCTTGATTTATTTGTATAAACTCATCTTATTTATTACGTCTTTGAGGTCTAAATAAGCATAATCCACCATGTCGGATACAGGCATATCTGGAATGTGAAGTGTCAGATCTGATCTGGAATGCGGAGGAAGCCTAAGTTGACTCCACAAAATCGGCAGCATACATGATGCCGTCTATATAGTTAAATTATACAATCTATCTATCCACTCCATACAATCCATGAATTGTCTGCACAGCGTCTACTAGCAACTCTTCCTATGATGTAATGGGACCGAAGCAGCAGTCTATTTACAGGGTGCGGTCGCCGGGCCAGCTATCGATAAGCAGCACTTTGTTTAGTGGGCCGCGATCACCAAGACCGAATATCAATTATGAGCTGATGAAAATAGTCAATGGACTTCAAGTTTGGTAGATCTGGTATAGTTAGGAAGCAACCGAAGTGTCCCTATCGATTGTTGCTTGCAGAGTTTATAAGTTTTACAAAATGCGGTGTGCTGCATAGCGCTCGTTGGGCTGTGCCTGACAGGTGTCAGCCTGTCGATTATCGCCTGAGACCCATGCCATTGTGACTTTTGAGTCGTTGAAAGCATAGACTGTGTCGAGACAGCGACTAATTAGTACTAGGGGGCTTGAGCAAATCCTGTGTGCTGTGAGGGGCTAGCCCGGAGCTGGCCTGGCCGGACGCCGTTGTGGTGGTTGTGGTGGTGAGGGGTCGGACCGATTGCCCTGCCAACTCACTCATCCCAGGATCACCCAGTCCAGCCATTTTATTTCACTGCCAAAAACCACGGAGTAGCCAAGCAAGAAAGAGAGTCCTTTAGTGGAGTGTACGCCGGTCTTCAACAGTGTAAGTGAAACCAATCTAAACTTACGTGGTGGTGATTGGTGGCTGCGAGCAGAAATCGGGTGGTTGGTAAAAAGAGGCTGGGATGCTATGCCGCTATCCATAACCTCCACCACCGCCTGCTGATTTCGTTGCTTTTCACCACCCATCAACCTTTTTGTTTTTCTTCTTTATCTCCCTCATCCACATTTGACTTGATCGGTCTTATACGAACATAGCTGAGCGATTTCATCTACGTTGCGATCTTTCTGCGTGTTACAGCTTGATTTATTGCTGCGCAGGAACTAGGCTATTCTCGCTACCAGCTCAGCTCATAAACCGTCTCAGATTCGAGAGCTATCACAATGCGTGCCATTCCGGTCGTGACGACCTTTTCGGTCTTGCTCGCTACGATAGCACAGCTTGCACAGTCCACGCCGGTTCAACTCGACGAAAACGTTGCCGAAGAAGACATCATCGAAAACACCCTCGAAGAACGATCTTGCTCCAATCCATGCGGCTACTACAGCCAGTTATGCTGCACCTCATCCCAAACATGTACAACAAACAGCCTCGGCCAGGCTGAATGCGTTGCTGGCTCAGCTGGCTCAACTGGCTCTGGGTCATGGCAGTTCTACACCACAACATTCACAGAGACCAACCTCGCAACAGTGACATCCGTCTATAGTAGCTACATCACCGCGGCACCCACCAGCACTGCTACCTGCGCCGTGTCGTTGGGCGAGAGCGTCTGTGGTACAAGCTGCTGCAGCGCCGAAGAGATTTGCGATAACGGCGTCTGTGTTGCTGGCAGCTCAACCGACGAGGCAGCCACAGGAACAGCCTCCCCCGCAGTCCGTCCAACCAGCAGCGGCGCCGAAACAGTTACAGCGACCGCCTCAGCAACCACCACCGTCGGCTTCATTGCCCCCGTAGGAACCAACGGCGCCACTGTCGTCGCCCAAGCATCCGGCGGCCATGGTCTAAGCGGAGGCGCAATTGCCGGGATTGTCATCGGTGTGATTGCCGGTGTCTTCCTGCTGATTCTATTGTGCGCCTGTCTCTGTATCCGTGGAGTCGTTGATACCGTGCTGGGAATGCTTGGTCTCAGGTCGAAGAAGCGCAGAGACACAACCTATGTCGAAGAACGCATATCCCACCACTCTCATGGCGCCGAGCCAGCGAGACGGACATGGTTCGGCACACGCCCATCTCGTCCAGACCACGGAGAGAAGAAGTCTGGCTTTGGAACGCTGGCCTGGCTTGCTGTAATCGCCGGAGCCGTAGCGTTGTGTCTAGGCCTAAGAAGACGGAATAAGGAAGAGGAGAAGTCGGAATACAGCTACGGTCCTGGCAGCTCTTACTATACTTATTACAGCTACGATGCAAGCGAAAGTGAGTTGATCATCCCGTCAGATTGAAATATCGAAGACTAACAATTCAACAGGCAGCGCAAGTTCAGATGACCGTCGAACTCGTCGAACCAGAGACTCAAGATCTGATCGAAGATCACGTCGATGATGATCGGATCGACCGGTTGTTACGAGAAATACAGCGAGCTGCATTGTTTTTTTTTCTATCCTGCATGAGGTGCACCCTCCCCTCGGAGTTTATCAAGCTATTCTTTTACCGGTTTATGTTATGGATGATGGTATTAATGACTGGATGTAAATATCTTTCAATTGTTGATGTTGATGTTGCTACGATGTATATGAAGATGAGAAAAGAGGCACATGTATTTATTATTAGATAGAACAGACTGCATCCGAACAACGGACGCAGCAATGATGATTAATCCAACTTATCTCGGGATTCAGCTGTTTGGCATTCTCCTGCTCTGTTTTACAGCATTTCAGCCAAGAGGAACATTAAATTGTAAGGCAGTACTTCCATTTCCATGCCTTGCTATTCATATTTATGCCAGATAATTGAGATGTCGCTGACGTTCTGCATTGTCACCGTCACAATACTGTGGGTCGCTGGAAACCCTACCCTTCCCGATTAGGATGTTAATGCTTTTTTCCTTGTTTGGTCAAGTTACCCATGGAATAGCGTCATAAAGTGGAATATTCAGGTTTAGATACGATTATTCTTACATAGTACCTCTCAAGTCTCCTCTATAAATTGTAGGTATCTTTATACTTGGTTGCATATGTACTTATATCACCCTCATATTTCAAAAAGTAGACTAAGATCGCCCCAATAGCTTTGTAGTCGCTCCAATAATACGTGTATTTTTAGAGTAAAGTGGCGAGTATTATGGCATGGTCAATGCCGGGCGTCTGTGTGAGTTGGGGCAATGTTCAACTATTGTCTCCTACGGACAAGTGACTTCCCTGCTTTGCCTCGGAATTTCGTGGAAAATTGATAGGACTTGCAGTGATGTCATAATGAGAAGTGCATTGATACAACTTAACTGTTGATATACTGTCTCGAAAATCTCTAATGCTTGCATGTATCAACCGGATTGGAGTAATGATGAGTCATGTACCGTGACAATTTCTTGATTATCAACATCATAACTACAGGTATATATATAGCGTGTGGTATCACTATTCATTATTTATCCTAACACATAGCTTGAAAGACCATCTGACAGGGTGTGAATTTGGGTGGAAAAGTTTTCAAATAGTCCAACTGAGCGGTTTGAAGGGTTTATTTAACAGTAATTTATCAATCCTTTCAAATGTTGGCGCTTGCCGATAGTTCCTCATGAGGATATATTGCGTTGTAATATGATTATTGTTTGTAACATCCATAGTTCAACCGTTCTTAGACACATGATTTAGCCATTCGCGGCCAATCGAGAAGCCGAAGACAGTCTTTTTAAATGCGCAACGCCTAAGTCTCCTCGTCGCCTGGATTCTCTCTGAAGGCAGTGAAGTTTCAGTGGAGGTTCATCTCCATAACGTTGAGTGCAGTCTTCGGATATTGTTCTCTTGATAGAAAAGCTCATAGTCGCAATAGCTGCTGAAGTTGTAAACATTTCTGCGTGGTTTTTCTTACGAAGTTTAGTCGGTGCTAATTTTAATTTGTTCGGAGAGGGATCCCCAGGTCCAAAGGCATGAGACCCTTCTCGTGGGGATGGTTCTAAAACTGACTTCCCTACGCTGAAGTGCACGAAGTGTTTGCCAGCATAAGATTTGGTAGACGGCTGGGCTGAGGCAACTTTTGACGTTTGCCGGGTCTTCGAATTTTGTATTTCAAAATCATCAGCCGTGGCAGATCGCGTTTTAAATGCGCTGGTGTGGAATCCACTCCAAGTATTCTGAATCGAGGTTTGTTGTGCCTTATTTGCGTGCTGTTGTGCTGTCTGGCGTTGTTTAAGTTGTGAAGTACCGAAACCCTCAAGCTGCATCATAGCCTGGTGTTCCTCCCGGACTGACTTGGGCAAAGGAGGATTTAATTTGGGATAAGAATCGAGCATTGAGGGAGGAAAAAGGGTGCAACCCTTTCGATTAATCTGTTCTGGACTCATCTCAATAGATGCGTTTTGCGAGCGCATCACTTCTTGTTGTCTGTGGAGTTTTTTTAGCTTATTAGAGTAATAATAGTGACTAATATGGTGAATATCACCGATATGTACTCTGCTGTCACCATGGATTTGAATATTATTGAACTGATGCCCCTCGTGCGAGTTGTCGTGAGGCTGTCCGGAGTTCCCCATAGTCAGCGGCGATCTGTTCCCGTAGTTTGACGGACTAGCTTTTCCTCAATAGCTTTTGTAGAAGCCGATGGCACGAGATCGATCGTCTTGTAGTTTGATTAAGATTGCAGGTTGTCAGGAATTCAGTTTTCAAGCCTGAAGTTGGTGCAGAGCGGGTGGTAGCGCAATGATATTGATTGGTTGAACGCAAGCTGTCAATCAACGCGGCCAATAATTCGCGAGTTCGTCACTGGTTCTCGCCCTGGATTGTCGCGACTTATTAATCCCAGTCTTGGGAGCCTTTTGGATCAGCATGGGCTACTATTATTGAATCCGTTTGGGGGGATGTCCGGTAACTTATATTAAGTTGCCACCGGGGATAGTTTAAACATCATTAACTACTGCCAGTATAAAATAGGTGGGCAGCTTTGGATTATTTGGTTCAACAAACAGTAAATTTTTTATGGTTTAAGACCAAGGCAGCAATTTAATTTATGAAGAGTTAACGACAATTATATCACAGTTAAAAAGGTCAAGCCACAAAGGAAAAGCAAAAAGTCACTTTATATGCCGTGTTTCCATTAAGATGCGGAAAGAAATCGATGACTTCAAAATCATATTCGGGTGTACCCATGCTGTGGTCTATTCGGTGTCCGCCACACTGTCATCATCTTCATCCTTATCCAAAATACCTGCAAGTCCTCTTCGGTGCCTAGAACGCTCTTAACACGTTGCTCAATGTTACTGACGAGATATGTTCTAAGCTCCGATATCACTGATTCTTCCAAAGGCTCGATCATATGCACCACTCCGCTGACTCTCAGGCGAGCTTCTTTTAACCCAAGCGCTGGTGAAAGGAGTCTGCTAAAGAGAGAAGGACACTCTTCATCACTCACTGATGCAATTTCAGGCATTGTTATATCTTCCCAGAAGTACGTTTCTCAATCATCGCAGTTTCTGAGTAGAACCTCGAGAACACCAACTGCGTCTACGAGATTTGCCATCTCTGTGCCTCAGTGATGATCTGGTCGAACTTTCTATCAAAATTGGGGTCTCCCAGTTTATGAGACATACGAGACCTAGCTTCTTCTCAGCTCGTCCTATTGGCTGTCCCTTCGTGCAAGACCCTTGCGAATTCTAGGCCTATTGTCATCTTAAGGAGGCCGCTTTGGAGGAGTTAGTAAACTCGTTCGCTTTCAAAATTAATCAAGCGAATGATCAGCATATCAAGGAGAGCGAACTATTGTGGCTTGGCTGCCGAAAATAGCCCAAGGTAGCCTTTACCAAGGTGCTGAAGTAAGTTGCACATTTTGACCAGGATGGCCTGTCATTGGCGTGCTGCCCTGGATGTTTGCCGTTGTATTGCTCCGGATCAGGCAGCATAATAGATGCAGCGCCTTGTTGCTGTTGAAGCTTTTTGTCTTGCTTCGTGGTCATACTGGTAGAACATGGTTATACTTGGAGCACTGGACACACGTTTCATTGGGCCAGGAGCGACCAAAGGGAAGATACTTTATGTGGTAAAATTAGCACCTAGAGGTGAATTTCACTACCAACTTGCAGGGCCAGGTAACAAGACGATCAAATAAGAATGTTCCATACCTTCTTCATCTTTCCGACGACACTGACTGCACTTCATATGGTGCAGTCGCTTACGGACAGATGGTCTGTCCGAGAAATTCAAGAAATCCATTAGAAAAGATGTTTTGTTGTCAACCCTATTTATAATGGAGATAGGGAGAGCTCGAAGTTGTGGCGCGTAGCAATTAGGAGTTGCTCACAAAAGCATCATATTATACTCTAAGGGTCTGACAAGACATCAAGCATATTCTGGATGGCTTGAGAAAACAGGCACCCCTTCCCCTTTTAAATAATCTAGTCACCTTTTCGACTAAATTCCCTGATCGCAATTACCGCAGAGATTTTGAATAAGGTACTATACATCGCAGTCGCAGTCACAGTCGCAGCTGTGGTCGCAGTCACAGCCGGTCTGGCGGTCAGGCTCTTGTGCTGTCTGATTGGACAGATAGCACTGCACACAGCCTTGCCTATGGCATCTATGGAAATAGTGCGATGCGTGCATGGACTCGCTCTTGCATGATTTTGTGGGACGGCTTGGTTGACTGGCTAGCTCTATTCAGCCTGTCATCGCATTTTCCTTCTTAGTTGCAGACAATTCTCCACTAGATATATGTCTAAGCTACAGTAACACCACGTTTTCATCACCGTGAACCTGCAGCTTGATGCGCAAAATATGTTGAGAGTTTTGAAACCTTATTTTCAAAGATAGATGTAGTTGCTTTGTAAGATATAACATATAGTTTACATAATGGCCGGATAGAACATAAAGAGAAACCCTCTTCTTCTCTTCTTAAATCTCGCCTTTTCTGCTTTCATCTCAACTGTTTCTCTTTCAAATTCACAATCAACCATTTCATCATCAATGTCTGAACTAGATTGTGCCAAACTACTGCACTATTACTGGGTTTCTCGTTCCGCCCTTCTGTCCTATGACTTGTCGCCAGTGCGAAACGCGATAATGCCATCGTCAAGCAGAAGAGATTGACACAACTCCGACCCACCTGCAGCAGCCTCGATTTGATAATGGGCTGGTCAAATATTCATACAGAAACTGGTCCAAGGGGCGAAAATTGTAGGATTCATCTCTGATTATTTTCCTAAACTTCATCACGTAACCATTTACAAGATGGTCATAAAAATCATTAAATAGACTAATGCGCCATCTAGATCTTCTATGGGAGCTGCTGGTGCAAATGCCAATCCCACTGTGATATATACATAAATAGACAAATTCATCAAAATAACATTTTGAATCGCGAGCAGGAGTAGGGACGATAGTGGCAGCCTCAGGCAGCAAGGCATAAACTGAGTCAGCAGCCACAGCGGCCCCCGCCTCAGCAAGGCAACTTGGAGTCAGTTCAACCTCCCTCACCGTTTTCTCGGCTCCAGACAGACACCTCGCTTCACATCGCCAATTCCAGTCATCTCACTTATGTATCTACCGAAAAGCCCTCATTTGCACTAGTGACATATATTTCAGAAGAAACAATTCCTTCTTTTTCTATACTTCCTCGAGTCGCTCTCAGCACACCACTGCGCCCGAAGACCTCGGATCCGGACCCCATCCCATCGGAAAAGTTCATTCGGCCTTCGAGACATCTGAAGCCATGCTGCAGGCTCAGAGTCAACACGTATTTTCGCACCAGCACCAGTATCCCCAAGCTGAGCCTTCCTGGCTGCACCAACAGCAGCAGCAACATCACCAGGCCCAGCACCACCAACAGCATACGTCGCTTGCTCAGCAGCATGCGCAGGCTCAGGCTGCTGCCGCCGCTGCTGTAGCGCAGCAACAGCACTACAACCGCATTGCAATGACAGGGAATACTTCCGGTGCGGTCACCGGCAGTCAGGCGCAGGCTCCAGCCAATGCCGCCGCAGGCATGGGCACTGACGCAACGAATGCCGGCATCGATGGAGGAATCAGCGAGGAGAATCGCAAAGTCTTCGTTTGGGTGGCTGAGCTTCTTGACCCAAATCGACGTGAAACTGCTCTCATGGAGCTCAGTAAAAAACGAGAACAAGTTCCGGAGCTCGCGCTGGTCATCTGGCATTCGTTTGGTATGGACCCCCAGTCTCAGCTGATAACCCCTTCTTTTCGCTAACGTGGATGATAGGTGTCATGACTGCCTTACTTCAGGAGATCATTTCCGTGTATCCTTTGCTGAATCCATCTCAACTCACTGCTGCCGCCTCTAACCGGGTGTGTAATGCATTGGCATTGCTTCAGTGCGTTGCGTCTCACAACGATACCCGCACCTTGTTCTTGAATGGTGAGAAAACCAGAGCACTGTGAAATTTCAGATGTAGCTAATATGAATTTTGTGATTAGCGCACATTCCTTTGTTTCTTTACCCGTTTCTCAACACTACTTCCAAATCTCGACCTTTCGAATACTTGCGTCTCACCTCTCTCGGTGTTATCGGTGCTCTTGTTAAGAACGACTCCTCCGATGTGATCAACTTTCTTCTGACAACTGAGATAATCCCTCTTTGTCTTCGTATAATGGAGACCGGCTCGGAGTTGAGCAAGACAGTTGCTATATTCATTGTTCAGAAGATATTATTAGACGATACTGGGTTGAACTATATATGTGCTACTTATGAGCGCTTTTATGCCGTCGGTACTGTTTTGAGCAACATGGTTACGCAATTGGTAGAGCAACAAACCGTGCGACTTCTTAAACACGTGGTTCGTTGCTTTTTGAGGTAAGTCGACGAAACATTTTCGATTCGCCTTATATATTGTGCGAGGTCTAACTTGAGATTATATAGACTGAGCGACAACAACCGCGCTCGCGAAGCATTACGACAATGTCTTCCAGAACCACTTCGCGATGCTACCTTCTCATCCGTCCTTCGTGACGATGCTGCTACCAAGCGTTGTCTAGCTCAGTTGCTGATCAATCTTTCAGACAACGTAGATGCCGGCAACGCCGCTGGTACTGCTATGTGAAATATGAAGTGTCCAACTCCTTGATACATCGGTGATTATCTCACGACATGCATGGAATGGTTTACGGCGAAATCGGATCTTTATTTAGGCGTACAAAGATTGCATCAAGACTGATGTTCTCGTTTCTTCATACATTTTCCTTAGGCAGATGCGCGGCAAAGACTTACCGGCACTGCTCGATTGGGCACGATGCGATGTTAGATTCAACATCATCAGTCGGCTGTGTTTTATCCGTGACCTTTTGTTTTTTTCTTTTCTGACCGTCCATCCGGAAGAACTCATCAACAACTCCTTCGCTTTCTGTCATGATTGAGAATATGGGATGTTGGCTGGCAGCGATGACCTAGACGGTCCGGTATACTTCGCTACATATTTGCTTGGGATTCTTATATTTGATTATTGCATTATCACGGCCATCATATCCATTCATCCCCTACTTGTTTTCTGCCCCATAGACTTTTCGCTGAACGAGAGATACCAGGATGTTCGAATTTCCCTGTTTTGATTTGCACAGTCATGTTCCTTTCCACATCTTTTCCTTGCCACGGGGACGAATTGATTTTTGGCTTTCCTCCCATCAGTTTCTCTCGCGCCGGTTTGCTCGTCAGTTAAACTGACTGGCTGGTCGGCAAGAGCATTCCGTGGAGGTTCTGCGCACTGGAGGCTGGCGTTTATGTGTTTGCAAAATCCACTGCATGATGTACTCTATTATTCTTCCGGGGACTGCGTTGCGCCTTTCTAGACATTCAAAAGTGAGCACAAAGCTGGAATGTCTCTTTCGTTGACTGGTGATTTGTTTCCTGTATGTCTGCTGCTGCTATGCCGAAGATTCTTCGGCTGGAAACACATGCTGCATTTCTCACTGTATCGTTATCTTCACCATAGTACTATTATTTTAATTGAACGCGAGACATCCCTACATACAACTATATTTAATGTTGCTAATATGTTAACACGTGACTCCCGCTTGCGGCTAGGCCCGAATCGCTAATATAACCAGAATCAGCGCAAGCCACGTGACCCGACGCGCTGACTGCAGCCTCGCCCGTTGATTGGCTGTGCAGAGCCCAGCTTGGCGCCGGCGCCCCTAATCAGAACGCATTAAGACCAAGAGAGCCGCAGGGATCACGTCGCGCCTCGATTTTTATACCGAGAGCCCGCGTCCTGTCTTCCCTCCCCCAGCTATCCAGACCACAACCCAAAACGCATTCGGCTATTGGATCCATCCATCTTTTTATTTTATTGGCATTTTTGTCTTTCCATCTCGTGCTCGATTGGCCACCCTACACGTCCCCTTTTTGCGCGCCCGGAGCGCTCGTCATTCCGCCGCCATGGTCTCGCGAAAGCGCGCTCACTCCGAAATGGAGGCTCAGCCGGCCAAGCAGCCCGAAGAACTGAGCTTGCTGCAACAGATTCGGAACTGCTGGGAATTCTCTTCACTGATGCAGTACATTTACTTCTTTGGAAAGGTCTTGAAGATAGACGAGGACTTTGGAATCGAGGTACCTTCGCCCCTCTGCAGATGACCCATACAAAGAAGGACTAGCCTTCTTGTTGGCTTTGCTTCCTGAAAGCTGTATATCGGCTGAAAACTTATGGTCGCGATTCGTTGTAAGCTAACCGTTGGTCATCGCAGGAATTGGAAATGGAATGTCTCAAGCCGGAACCCTCGGACAAGCTGATGGATATTGGACTGTCGCTACTTAAATTCGTGTCGTCGCACCGGGGATTGTCGTATGTTTCATGAGTCTCCACAAAAGCTATGAACAAGTGAAACTGACTTGCGTTCGTCTGAAAGGTTTGAGAATTTCGACGAGTATACGCGTCGCCAGTACAATGCGAAAGGGGCCCATCTTGTCAACCCCTTCGGTTACGATGAAGAGCCGAATAAATTCAGAGACTTTGATGTTTTTCTGAAGCTCAAGGTATTACATCAACTGTCCCTGTGGACGTTGTGGAACCCGGATCGCATCCGTGAGAAGATGCCCGAGCAGAAGGAGTCGGAGCAGCTACAATGGGTCCGTTAGCCAACAAAGCATTCATTTGTGGGTCTTCAGCTAATTAATCATTAGAGAATTGAGGAATTTGGATGGGACAGTGATGACCGCATTTACTACGTCTTGGATGATAACCGTTTATATCGTCGCACTGACCCCGCCATCCCTCCTCCGGCTCCTGCGAAACCCAAAGCAAATTCTAAAAAGGCCAGAGCCGCCGCCAGAGCTGCCAAGCGAAGAAGAACTTCTGGTCCGGCTGAAGAGGATGACGAGGACGTGACAGAAAATGGACATGGATCCAGCGAAGATCCTTCGGGCGGCTACAAGTGGGAATGCGTTGCGGTTACCCTCAACGAATACCAAGAATTCATCGAAAAATTCCGAAAGACGAGAGATCCTAATGAGAAATTGCTTAGGGACCGACTCACTGAGATTGTTTTGCCAATCCTCGAAAAGGCTGAAGAAGCCGAAGAACGCAAGCGCCAGAAACGAGAGAAGGAGTTATTTAGCCTGCAACTTCTAGCTGGAGCCAAGAGGTCTAGTCGTATTGCGGACAAACAAGAGAAGGAACGACGAGACAAAGAAGCTGTTGAGGCAACTCGCAAGCATGAACTAGATCTTGCGGCGGCTCGCAAGGAGCAGGAAACTCAACGCAAGTTCGAGAACGAGCGCCAACATCGTATAATGACCCGTGAACGCCGAATCAAGGACCGCGAGTCAAAACGCATTCTACAAGAGGAAGAAATGAATCGACTACAAGAAGAACGGATGAAACTCGAGTCCGGTGAAGGCAGGATTTCAGAAAGGCAACTTAAAGCTGAAATGGAGAAACGCCAAAGGCAAATGGAGGAGCTCGCAGAGGAAGATCAATGGATCTTTGACTGCGCTGGCTGCGGCGTTCATGGAGAGAACATCGTCAGTCTTTATTCTTTCCACTTGAAATCTACGATGCTAAGAATTATACAGGATGATGGCTCCCACAGTGTCGCATGTGAACGCTGCAACGTGTGGCAACACAGCAAATGTCTGGGCGTCACCCAGGAGGATGCTGAAAAGGATGATTTTCATTTCATTTGCACAGACTGCAAGCGTCGTGAAGAAGAAGCCAAACGGCCCAAGATTCCGCCACTCAAATTCCGTATTGGCTCTGCATCTCCTGCAAGCCAACCTCGTGCAAAGAAGGAAGAGGAGCAAAGCCCTTCAGCTTCCAGAGCTCCATTAGCTGTTCCGTATATGCAACCGACCGCAACTACAGGTATTCGACAGCCCACACTGCCACCACCTCTTCCGCCGGTCAATGGTGCTGCTCATCCGCCATCGCCAGAACGTCGGCTCCCGCCCGTTACAAGACTCCCATCATTCGATACATTACCAATACCCCCGTCTCCATCCAAGACATCAATCGGTCCAGCCTCTTCTCCTTTGAGTCTCCCACCTCAACCCACATTCATTCATCACCAGCCTCAGCCTCAGCAGTCAGTACAGAGGTCATCGTCAGCACTGCAAGACATCCTTTCTGGCAATCCTTTATCTTCTCACCGCCCCTCTTCTTCTCACTCCATTCAAAGCCAGGCTCACCGTTCACCTATTCAAACCCGACCATCCATGTCACCGACGCAAGGCAACCGTGATGTTGGCCCATTGGCAGGTTTTCCTCCATCCACTCTATCAAACGGGTCTGTCCCCTCCACTCCGTATGGCCAACATCGGCCGCCTCTTCCACAGGATCGCGGACTTGCACCTATTTCTTCAAGCTTTGATCGACGCACGTCTTTCTCCGACTCATTCACTCATGCATCTCCACCACCTCCTGGCTCTCAAAACCTAGCGCTATCCGGTCTGAGCCCGACCAAAAACTCACCACGTCCCGTGACAGCTGGCAGCATCGGTGGCGCCACCATCTTACCGCCAATCCACCGACTAGAGCCGAGTCCCAAACTGATGGGACGGAGCTCCGCGGACGCACCGATTCCGCCGCCAGTCAAGATGATGACTCCCGAGCAAGAGGAACGCCGGCAGAGGGAAAACCAGATTGCTGCTGCAGCTGCAGCTAATTCTATTCCACCCCTGTCATCTTGGAATATACAACCTGAGCAACCTCCACAAATACACCGGAACCATTAGTTGTAGCAATATCTGAGAATTGCAGATATGTAAAGGACAGCCATGCCGCCGTCCGTGAATAAATATGCAGGAGTTCGTTACGGGGAATTAGTTACTTTTTGCAAAAGTATTCTGGTTAGGCGGTCTGCATAATACGTGTACGATGGTTTCTTTTTTTCTCTTTTCCTTGTGTTTCTTGTTTTGTTATTCTCATAAGATACCTTTCTCCATCTTCAATTAACCCAGCTAAAAAAAACCCCCGAATTAGAATAATCTTTCCATCCCAAATTCAATGTTGAATGATTTAGTTTTAAAAAAATACAGTAACGATAAATTTCAAGACTGAGATCTGCAAAAGCCGCATGTCGTCGGCACGATTAGCCTCCGAGTTGACATTATGACATTTATTTTTCATGACACATCACATTTCAATGTTTGATATCATCTCGCGTAGCGCGGTTGTGATAAATGAATTCCCACTATTCCCGGGGACCTATTTGCATAATTCTCTGCATTGGATGGAAAGGTTATTGATTTTTTTATTGACCAAGTTGGGTAGTCGTCCTGAATTTGCGGTGTATACCGTTCTTAGGAGGATACATATGTAAAAAGCAAGTTTTCGCAACTGATTTTTAGGTTTGGTAGGGTAGGGTAGGGTTCTTGCACACCGCGATTTGAAGATTCGTATTTTAGGCAATATTAAAATAATAGGGGTAGGGGGGACCTGGAGAAAACTCAATTAAAATATTAGATCGGATGATGTATCCGCTGCTTCCAGAATTACATGTAGCAGAGACGGTCATTGAGTAAGTGTAGTGTATTTACGTTTTATTGACTTTTGTTTCAATGTTGAAGTCATGTATTGATTATATTTGTGATATCGCAGCAATTGTCACCAAATGATCATATAATGCATGCCTTAGGTATATGTAGTCGGCATTGGAATTCCTCAAGTACTATCCCAACAAGCCCCGGATAAATTGCCTTCTTCAAATGTTATATAAACGAGTTCCATAATCAAGACGGTATTTGTACTATTGTATACGAAGTCATGATCAATACTGGAGACCATGCATTGTTCGACAGATCAGTATACATCCCGCTGATTCTGATATGTCCATGCAGTCGGAGAAGAATGCAAACACGCGCAAACAAAAATCTATATGCATACATATGTACAGCTGCTGCTTTCCGGGCTGCCCACTGCAAGCTGCGACAAATGCTAACATTCGAAGATGCAGCTACCGATATACATACATCTACATATCATATGCGGTCCGGATAAAACCAAACTCCCATGACCTTTTCCCAATCAGGCTGCCGCTTGCTGCTGGCGCTGTGCAGGCAGTCATGTTCCAATCGTCCGGATAGCCCTTGCAACCCAGACACCAGGACCATGGTCGGTGGGCTATGCTATGCTCTCCACGCGGAGTAAGGATCATGATCAAGGATGTGATTTCATGCAGCAGGTTACACAAAAACAGAAACGCCGGCATGTTACCACCTAGTTAGTACATATGCAGTGCCTTGCACATAGTTATATACTTAGTAGCAGTGCGGCAGTACAGTACACTAACTTAAGTCATGGCTGGAGCTGAGTCAGTGACGCGGCTGGCTGAGCAGGTAAGCTCGGCGCGCGACTACACCGACACAAGCCGCCAAGGATTCAATATGTAACCAACAGCAATGCCGCAATGCGGCGCTGCTGCGTCACGGAGACATCAGGATTGACATTGTACCGTACAGCCAGCGGTTAGAACTAGAGCACGGTCACGTTATTTGCTAGTCAGAATCTGTACTTTGAGTTTCATCGAGATCGCGATTGAGAAAATCACCGTGTTGACTGTATTAATGGATCAGGCTGGCTGTTAGTACACAGTAAATTCAACTTAACTGAGCAGAACCCGAAACTTGAAGGAAGAGCGCAGTCCGAATCAGGCACCAGTGTCTTAAAGTTGGGCATCTGTCAAATCCCTAGGCTGCATACGGTAGTAGGATATGACTAAATAAAGTTGGACATGCAGAGCAACCGTTTCTGTGTCCCCATACGTATTCAGAAGTGAAGTAAAATAAAAACAGACAGATAGACAGAAGCTTGTATAAAAAATAAAAACTAAAAACATGAACATGAACATTCTCGCGAATAGGAATCCAGCCGGCTCACGAAATCTTGCCGACTGGAAAATAGGGTAATGTGCAATCCCCTTTCGGAAGGAGCCCAGAACGGCCCAACGGCTAATTCGCAGGAAAATAGGCGCGCGACTCGGGAATAATAACAAGCGAGTTTGACCCAGGGAACGCTAGGCCCGATCAGAGAACGCACAGACTGCCGTCTCTCTCCGCAACGCTTCCTATTCGCTGTATTTCCCACTGGCGCTGGTCCCCCGCAGTCGCGAACCACATTTCGGATAACCCTAAACCTTCTAGCTTTCAAAGCCTAGTTTAGGCCCGTGGAACCCTTTTGACCCGCTGTGGCAGGCTTGGCATGCCTCCCCCCCTGTGGCGTCATCACGATTGGCTGACTCGTCAGGACATTATATCCTGGCCTCATTCGGCCCATTAGCGGCTGTTTCTGGTTATGCAGACTAGCACTCTTTGAGCTTTCCCTGCAGTACTACGAGAGAACTATTACCTCTGTCACCATTCATGTTGTTGTTCACGATCCTGTGGATCTGACTGATGGAGTAACTACCGAATACTGACGACACATGATCAGCAGCATATGTATGCAGCCGAAATCGTTTTCAGCGGGTGGTGGGCCAGGGGGGAAAGCTTCGAAGATCAGGAGGGAGATCATGCCGGATTGGTATCGATATCGCGAGTTCCACGGGCCATCGCTCTGCAGCTATGGTATGTGCCAGAGGAACATCTAGAGATTTGCTGTCATCACTCAATACTAAACATTCAATATTCAATATTATCATTATCCCGCTGGCTAACGAATACAAGGTTTGCAGTGCTAAAGCTACTTGTCGCACAGGGAGATAACTCGTCATTTGACTGAGTGACAGCACCCTGACAGGTGACAGCGGAGAGTGGCCGAGCGCAGAGTTTGGCTATCCCTGCGGTCTTTACAGCACGGTTGACTGGTGACCATCACTATCACTTCCGGTTGTAGCCATACCGCCAGGTTGTACTTATATTTAGTACTTGGTACTAATATCTCCGTAAACGCCGGATTGACAGTGACATTGTCTAGACCTAGTCAAGCGCCGAGCAGCTAGGCCTATTGACTACTAATACGGATACAGATCAATTAATAAATAATTAATAATCATCTGGCGGTGGATCAGTCAACCGTTTACATGTACTCTAGAACGAAATTACCAATTTCCTACCAACAACACGATTCTATAGTCAACGCGTTGGTTGGTCAGGATCCCGTGTATATCGGGCCGATGACCCCGATATACTTGTACTAAAATACATCGATGATGTTACTCCGTACGGTGCTAATTAGTATGTATTATGAATCTATTTTTACTATTTTATTACAGGCCGATGATAAAACTTGCCGAGTCATAATAACACATCATTGCAGATGGATCAATTTTAAGTAGCGACTTAATGTATCCAATCTAGATTTTCCCGCAGGATTGGGATAATATGCGATCAATTAATGCTAACAATTGGGAAGACAGGCTGACCTGACAGGGAGGATAAGTATGGTTCCAGATGCCAAATAAGGGCGCGGGACTTTTAACCCCTTTTTCGGTTCGCCTAGTGGCTGCGCTATAGAGGATCTAGGCTGGCAGTTGTTTAGTTTTATTACTTTACGGATTGATTTCGGATTAATTTGTTGTGAAATGAATAAATAGAACAGATGGAAAATGTATATTATAGATTATAGAATAAAATAGAAATCAAAGAAAAGAAAGCTTGAATTCGAATAAGAATTCAAGTGGATGCGTCAACTAGCGAATCACAGACCCCAGATTGCATGTTTTCTTTTTCGCAACGGCCAAGTCGCAGATCAACTCGAAGGCTACTCTAGTAAAGTTGAAAGCTAAGACTGGACTTCAAATTGATCCACCTGCAGGATAGCAACGAAGACTTGCATAGACTTAAGTACCGACGCATATCACACCTTCATTCCCCATTACCCTATTCCAGCAATTATCGATATGAGAAGGGAAATTGACACTGAAACATTGCCGGCCACGAGTCTAGCCCAAACTCGTCGATCACATGTACACATACATATAGAAGCCAGTCACGCCACAGAAGTTAATCACGGAAGTTTAGTCGTGATGTGTGGCTAAAAGTAGATAGCATGGGGTAGAAAAAGCTTGACCGAGAACAGATAAAGAAAAATTAAAAAGATAAACTTTTGTTAGAATAAAATCTATTTTATAATTTGCTAGGACTTAATTCACTAAATTCCATGATTGCCCGAGAAGAAGAATTTTATTTTTAAAGTTTTGGCTGGTGGGCCTAGTTAGGGAGGGCTGAAGGAAGTCATTGTTTCCATGTTGCCATGCCATTGCCATGCCATGTGCGAACCATAAAAAGAAAAGGCCCTAGATAACTCTGTTTTGGAAACAAACAAAAAAGTAAAGTCGCAGACGGCTCCCCGGATGCTCAGCCGCTGGTCCGGATGGAGCTCTCAAACTCTGTCCAGCACAGTCAAGCTGCCAGCTTCAGATGTATACATACTACTGATGTAGAAGGCGGGATACGAGTGCGGCGGACTCTGGACTCATGCCGTCCTCAACAGCATGCCCAATCGTGCACGCTGAATGACAAATAGCTCAGGGACAAACCAGAATGACAGTCTGCATAGCATAAGGGCACAAATATACCAGGGATGATGTGGGTATTGTACATTTGCAGAGATTATGAGAGTGGGCCTGGGGTAACGCTCAGATCGTGTCGGAGAGTATTAATATCCGCGGTCCTGCCGCCCTGCCTGATTAGTCCGCGCAATCAGTACGGGACAGTGACAGACAAGTAGCATGACATGTGTCAATCAGCTAAGCGGGATAGGTTAAACCACGCATGCTACAATCGATAGTGGTATATCTGGTACCACAATACCATACGGCACCGTACGCGGACGCCTGTAGGCTGGTTTATCACTTCACGTGGAGAGTCACTCATTAGAGTGTACTGTACGGAGTACTTGCCTGCAAATTAGCCACTTGAGTCGGCCGGG
Organism: Talaromyces proteolyticus; assembly: GCF_021365285.1. Taxonomy (NCBI): domain Eukaryota; kingdom Fungi; phylum Ascomycota; class Eurotiomycetes; order Eurotiales; family Trichocomaceae; genus Talaromyces; species Talaromyces proteolyticus. The sequence continues at coordinate 1,174,792 of NW_025764282.1, read as the reverse complement.
CACTAGTCGAGCAACTACTCAGATTCCGTCGATAATGCAGGCTCTTGGGCGTGTCGCACAAAGAACCAGATGAACTGGGCAAATCCCTTAAAATAGACCTGCATGACCGCGGTGGAGTGCCCATTCTGTTCCCCTCTCCTCTGCATATCATCGTGATCAGTGCTTATTCTAAATTGAGATGCCACATATTCTGTCTAGCTGAGCGCGACAGGGCAGAACTACAGCACACTCGGAACCTCTCCTCCCCCCCTTCCCCCCGTCAATACCAATATTAATTACCAAAGCATATTATTATAATACATACCGGAGAGTCCCGGAACGGTACGATACGGCGGTGGGGCAGGCTCTGGAAGAGGGTCTTACCACAGAGTGCCCCGCCCCAGCGCCTGTTTGCATGGCAGCGACTAACAGTAGCAGTAGTACCAGCGGTAATTAGTACTATCGGAGTAAGCACGCTGTACGTCCACTTGCTCCTATGCTCGAACAGCCACCCCGGCCGGCTACTCCGCTACTCTCTAGGCTAGCCTAGCCCCAGACTTACTTGTACCGTGATCTGAGAGTCTGCCTGCAAGTCTGTGAGCCGTGAGCCGTGAGCCGTGAGCCGTGTCTCCTGTCGACGCCTCTGGGGAATTAATTCCCTTCGGTGCATTTCCCCGTGCAGCGCGGGTGATCTGCAAACCCCGTGCTGCTGCTGCGATGGCTGCCATTGGTGTCTTTGGCGCGGTATCGCCTCGCAGCCCGCGCCAGGCCCAAACAGGAAACCCCTCTCCTGCCTCCTGCCTCCTGCCCTCTTGCCCATACCGTTTCCGTCGCCGCCAGGGTGCTCCTTCCTGCAGCACACGGCCTGCAAAGTACAAACTGACACAGTCGCTCCTGCCTCTGCTTGACCCCTCCTGCCTCATGCAGCTGCAGCCCTCCAGCTCCCAGCCAGACGGTCCCCGCGCTGATTCGCCGTGACGAGGTCCTGGAACTGGAACTGGAACTAGGAACTAAGCCATGTACTACTATGTAATAGTAGGTGCTCGTCGTGGTCGTGGTCAGAGTATGTATGTACTCGTAATTAAACGTTATTAGCGTACCGTAAAATAACAACCGTGGTAGCTCGCACAGATCGACACGCGGCGCTGTCCCCTGCCCTATGGGTAAACAGCATAGCCTGGCTCACCGTTGGTTGCTGGTGGCTCTAACTGTGCCGCCTCGACTGCGTCCTTTCCCAATGCGGTCGTCCATCGCCCTGCTATTATATAGGAGCAAAACTGACGCCCAGCGCTGCCCTTCGACACATCTCCCGGACGCAGTATCAGGCCAAGTATCATGGTGTGGTTGTCTTCGCTCACAAGCTTGAACCACCCCCGCCGCCACTGCAGAACCCACAACAAAGCCGCCTGCGCTATATTAATCGCGTCGTCCAAGAAATAAGCACAGAAGAAGCATACAAAAAGGCCCTGCTGTGCCGTGCGAATCAAGCAGCCCTCGTCTCATCAACAAAGCCCAATGAAACAGCTCAGCGTTGCCATCCAGTCAACCTTGGGCCTGGCGACCTGGCTTCTAGAAAGCTGCAGTTTCAGCCGCCGTTTCTGTTTCTGTCCTGTTTCTCTATCTGTTTCCTGCTGCCGTTTCTGATCCCGCCTCCAAATCGGGCTGCTGTGACTGTGCGCCCGCTCCTACCGGCGTGTGTGCCCCTCTCTCTGGCCTGCTGCTGCTCTTGCCTTCAAATAAGCCCGCATCTGCTAATTTGTGACCTGCCAACAACACAGCCTGAACAACAGCACCTCCTTGTCTCGCCAACAGATCCACAACAGGAGACGAAGAAGAAGAAGAAGAAGAAGAAGAAGAAGAAGAAAAGAAGAAGCAGCGAAGAGAAGATAATGACTCCAGAGTAACCGAAGAAAGAAGAACATTCAAAAAACACAGTTGCATGTTGTCATCCTTCGTCCCTGCTGCCCCTTCTCCCCGATATCGATCGACCTCTCTATCTGCCTCTTTCCTCTGGACGTGTGCAGTCTGAAGAGCATTGTCCTCTTTGTTGCCTTGCCTTGTTGAGATGACTGCAAGGCCTACGTCGACTTCCTCTTCCCACATCACAGATGTAAGCCGAGCCTGGGAAAGTTGGCACGTCGATCTTGGCTCACCGTTGACAGTATTACCGCGCGTCCAATACTCATACTCCGATACCCTCCAACATGTCGATCCCCAGAATGCCCACTCACCAGGTAAGTCTCCTCGCGGGCCATGAGATATGCCCAGGTAACGTGTGAATCAGACTTATGTCGGCCCGCCCAGCTTCTCGTCTGAGGACGCTGCCGACATGCCTCTGCAAGTGGACGATGCTGTAAGCAGCAACAGCATACGATGTGTCAAAGCCGAGCACCTACTGACAAAGTTCCAGCCGATTTGCCCCGATACTCATGAGCTACTCTCCGAAAACGGGAGAAAGCCCTTCTTCCCGCCCTCTCCTTTCACTATCCGAAGCATCGCTACCGATAAAGTCCGCGTCTTGAAGACACCGCGCGTCAGGCGTCGTACCAAACCCGTCAAAACAGAGAAGGGATCGAATCCAATCATCGACGCGCCCCTGAGCCTGTTGACAAAGCACATGATTCACATTCCAGTGAAGGACATGGAAGCTTGGGTTAACCGGTCAGTGGAGGTTCGGATGCAGGAGGTGGCAAAGAAGAATGGAAAGATTGCGCGTCCGATGAACTCGTTTATGCTCTATCGCTCCGCCTATGCAGAACGCACCAAGGAGTGGTGCTCCCAGAACAACCACCAAATCGTCTCGAGAGTATCTGGACAAAGCTGGCCCAAGGAACCACCGGAGGTACGTGAGAAATTCGAGTTCCTCGCTCTCATTGAGCGCGACAATCACCAAAAAGCGCACCCAGACTACAAATTTGCACCAAACAAGACACAGCCACCCCCTCGCAATAAGAAGCGTTCCATGGGAGACGAAAGTAGTGACGGTGATAGCGTGGAATTCCAGGTTCCGGCTCATCCATCGCCCATGCAACACAAAAAGATGAAAACTTCCAGTCTCAATAGCTGCTACGACAGCCGCGAGTCGACCCCTCTCGACAGCCACGAGCCCATTCTAGCTGAAGGTTACCACCACCCTACGTGGCAGATGGATAGTCGGCCCCTCCAACCACACGTCTTTCCCCATGCCAATCATCATGGGTATTTTATACATCCTCAGGCACCAATCTCGAACATGATGCGCACTGCCAACGAAGGTCCTCATCCGCCGCCTGCCTTGATGAATGGCCACTACAGCAGTCTCGTCGGAATTCCAGGCGGCCTTCATCAAGAGCTGGTCCGTTCCTACCCAAGCAACCATCCTGTCAGTCACATGGAGAGCAATCAATTAGATCCTCAGCTTTTGTCCGCGGATGCTCCTGGTCCTGACATGCGTTCATACAGCCGCCCAAATTTTCCAGCACCTGCATATTGGCAAGCTGAGCAGGAAATGGGTCCGTATTTGGCCATGCCTGGTGCATCGGGGACACAGAATCTCAACTATGACCATATCCCCAGCTACACCAACGCCCAGCCTCTAGAAGATGGCCACAATATCTGGCCTTGCGATGATGGGGTTTCGGTGTCTGAAGTTGGCAAGGACTTTGAAAATTGGCTCCAGCCGTCGAGTACATATCCATCTCAATAGGCAGCCTGCGAGTCTGTGTGTCTGTATTGTGGGTTTGATGACTATTACGACTCATGCTTGGCGGTATTTTATTCGGCATGCGATTTGGGCTGGAAGATACCCTCGTTGGATGAGAGTTAGACCTCCATCTGATCATAATTCCTCTTTTCTTATCTTAGTTCCTCATCCTAGTTTCTCATCTGTCAATGTGCGGCCATTTGCCTTTTCCGTTACGTCTTGTGGTTTGGCTACAATCGTTTAATGTTTGCATCTATGGGGAGGGTGGTATTTTCGGTTTTTTTTCGTTCCTTCAGGGTGGGCGGTCCAAATTGTCAAAGCGTTTGTCGCGCATGTCGGTAATACCATCGGTACAATAAAGTTAATTCATCTCGAATTCATTATAATAATCATAGAGTACTGCATAGTACTGGAGCATAGAACTGTATGTGCACTGCAGACGCCAAGCGCGAGATGACGCGCTTGCCCGCCAATCTAATAATAATCCGAGCTGAACACGGCCCACCAGCATCTAATTATCAACAGCATCTGTCAGCAGCATCTACCAGCAACGCCTTCCACCGTAGAAGAGTCCTGATGAGGCAAATCCACGAACCATGTACGGCGAACTAGGCAACAAACTGGTACTCCTCCCTACCCCTCTCACCCCATACATTTACTAACCCTCCAAGGTCCAACACGCCAAACGCACGCAATCCCTCGCCTACCTGCCCCCCTACCAAACCGAAATCGTTCGCTCAGTCGCGCGCGAAGTGCGCGATCTCGACAAGGACGTCGCACACCACCTCGCCGCCGTCGAGGGCGGCTTCGACCCGTCGTCGCAGCCCGCCGTGGCCTGCGCGCTGCTCGTCGACCACCTGTGCATGCGCCGCAACAAGCGCTGCCTGCTAGCCTACCACCGAGTGCGCACCGAGAAACTCGAGGATATGTGTTGGAAAGGCATCGACGTGCTCGAGCAACAACAACCAGAGATCCCTACCACCGGTGCCGGTGGCAGTGCTGGCGATGACGCCATTGCGAGCTCTCAAAGCGGGAATATCAGCTCGCTCAGCCCCGAGGAGGAGGAGTATTTCAGGCTGTATTGCGATATACTCGCCGCGCATAAAGGCCACTGGACGGATATCGATTTGACCGGCAGTCTGGAACCGCCCAAGGATTTGTTCATTGATGTGCGGGTGCTCAAGGATGCGGGCGAGATCCAGACGGAGTATGGGTATGTTTTAGTCTTCTACTCATTTCTTTCTCTCTTTCTCTTCTTTTCTTGTCTTTTTGGGCGTTGCATATGCTAACTGAAGCCAGTGCCATCAATCTCACCAAAAACAGCCAGTTCTACGTGCGGCAGGGAGACGTGGAGCGGCTGATTGCGCAGGGGTTTTTGCAGCGGTTGAGCTAGGCCTAGGCCTTTTACAAAATTAAAATGTTAGATACCCGGCTCACAACAGTGGGAGTGAGTCCAATGAGTTATGAACTCTCGGAATATTATATTTACTGTAATCGAGCTGTACGACGCTAGGGCATGCAGCTAGTAGATCTCAACCCGTCGCGCATTTCAGTCCCCGCAGCTGCAGATAAGACTTGGCTGACATGTTTCTTTTTGTAAATATTTCATAGCCAATACAGCAATAATAATGTAATAATATATTAATATATTAATATAGTAATAGTAATAATAATAATAATAATATCTTAAAAATGAATACATGCGTATAGCTAGCTGCAAGGCAAGGTTTGCGTGGCGCCATATTACGAATGTAGTGCGTGCAAGAGTCTGAGCTCTCCGATGTCGCCAGTCCTGTCGCCAGTCCTGTCGCCACTGCAATCGCATCGTCCTGCTTGTGTATCGGGATCAGTTCATAGGTCAATTGATCTACGAAGTACAGCTCAAAGACAGCTTCAAATTGTGCCGGGTCTGGAATGGAGCTCTTATCTCTCCGGACCGTATCGGCCCCAGTCTAATCTGCTAACCTATGCTAATCAGCCGGATGAAATCTTCTCTTCTACTCCAACCTTGTTGGGAGCTCCCCTCTTGCGTCTTTCTCCATCCTAGTGAATTCTCCTAATAATGTCGATCGTGCACGCCATTTTCTCGTCTTTGTGTATCTTCAACTAGGCCGTTCACGCCATTAACCAGGCCAGACACAGAGAGAAGAGTCCTATGTCGGAGCACTCGTCATGACCGACCCTGACGCACGTGGGCGCAGCGACTCGCACGTCTCCAGGCATGACAGCATTCTCGACCAGAATGACCCCATTGGCGCCTCCAATTTCAATTCCACTTCCACGCCGACAAAGCTTGAGGCCCTGCTCTCCAGCAGCAATGTCAAGACCCCCTCTCGCTCCTTCTATCACCGCGCCTTCCACGGCTCGCTAGGTGCGTTAGCCCCGTATCATATGATGATATATCGTATGTTGCTCTACTAATACTGTCTAGACCCCGCGCAGTATTCCTCCCAGGGCGTCCGGGAACAGTCTGCAGAACTCGCCTCATTGGCTGTGTCTGATGCTGAATCCGGGACGTCGGCGCCCGCTTTTCTGGACCCTGACCCTCTCAGTCTAGATCTCTTCCGCCAGAGTCGGCCGCTTCAGCCTGATAATGATCTGTATCAGCCTGAGGACGTGATTGAGGAGGCTTCCGAGTCTGCCACGCCGACTCCAACCGCCCACCTCTCGAGCTCCGCGCTGACGGCGATGATGCGCAATGACCCTGAAGACCAGAGCAGCAATAACCCTGCCGCCAAGAGTGTTTCGCCAAATAATTCCATCTCGCGGACAGACGCAGCAGATGAGCTGCCCGACGAGCAAACCTCGCTGATCCGCAAACGAACACAGTCCAAGGACCTCAGCTATGGAACGGCCCGAGATGTGGAGAGTCAGTCGCTGTATAGTCAGAGAAGGTCTTCTGCGCAGCATGCGTATTCTAGAGCAGAAACCTTTTTCTATGTTTCTACACATCCCAAGTCGTGGAATCGTCGGACAATATGGTGGGAAGGTGTGGTGCGTCCGGTCAGTCTTCTGCCTGCTGTTTTCTTGGGCTTGCTTCTTAATATCCTGGACGCATTGTCGTATGGAATGATCTTGTTTCCCCTGGGGGAAGCCGTTTTCTCAGACTTGGGTTCGGACGGTATTTCCATGTTCTATGTTAGCACGATTATAGCCCAGCTGGTATTCTCGTTGGGTGGGTCTATTTTCAAGGGCGGAATTGGCAGTGAGATGATCGAAGTGGTTCCGTTTTTCCACAAAATGGCGTTTATGATCCTCAGCCGCGTTGGCGAAGATAATCCCAAGGCTGTGCTCGCCACGACAGTGCTGTCGTTCTCGATCAGCTCAGTCCTGACGGGACTGGTGTTCTTTCTCATGGGAGTGTGCAAATTAGGCTCTCTCATTGGATTCTTCCCTCGACATATTCTCATTGGCTGTATTGGTGGTGTTGGCTGGTTCCTGGTGGCAACAGGAGTCGAGGTATCTGCACGATTGCCTGGTTCTCTGGAGTATAACATAGCAACACTGCAGAAGCTGTTCCAACTCGATACTCTGTTTTTATGGTTGATACCATTATTTCTCGCCATATTCCTTCTTGTCTTGAAGCGATTCATCAAGTCTAATTTTTTAGTGGGAGGTTATTTCATACTTGTTGCTGTTATGTTTTACGTCGTCAAGTTTATTGCTCGGTTCTCCATGACGACTTTGCGTCAGAATGGCTGGGTTTTTGAAGCTCCAGCAGCTTCGAACCCGTGGTGGCATTTTTATACCCTTTACGGTACTCCTTCCTTTCTCTTATTGATTGTGGATGATGCTGACGATAAAGACTTTTCTGCTGTAAATTGGAGCGCGCTTGCCGACACTATTCCTGCCATGTTTGCTCTTACTTTCTTTGGGGTTTTGCATGTCCCCATCAATGTTCCCGCGTTGGGCATTTCCACTGGAGAGGACAATCTCAATGTTGACCGGGAGCTCATTGCGCATGGAGTTACGAATGCTCTGTCAGGAGCTGTAGGGAGCATACAGGTAGCTACGCTTTACGTCACACATGAAAAGAGGCTAATACCAACTAGAACTATCTAGTATATACCAACAGTCTGCTTTTCATTGGTAGCGGCGGTGATTCTAGATTAGCAGGCATCATGCTCGCCGCAGCCACTGCCGGAATCATGGTCATTGGCCCGATCATCATCGGATATATTCCAATTCTAGTAGTCGGCGCACTGATATTCCTGCTTGGTATCGAATTGATGGAGGAGGCACTGGTCGACACCTGGGGCAAGCTACACAAGCTTGAGTATCTAACCGTAGTCATCATCGTAGTCACGATGGGAGCGTGGGATTTCGTCATTGGCATCTTCGTCGGCATCATCCTCGCCTGCGTCAACTTTGTCGTTCAAACATCCCGCAAATCAGCCATCCGAGCAACATACTCTGGCGAATTCACCGCATCAACCGTCCGGCGACCGCCGATCCAGCAGCGATTTCTCAAAGACGCTGGCAAACAAACCCTTATCATCAAGCTATCCGGATTCCTATTCTTCGGCACCATCGTCAAAGTCGAAACCACCGCGCGCGGGCTCATCGATGACGAAGCTTTCAACAGACGTCCAATCCGCTTCCTAGTGCTCGATTTTTCCCGCGTCAACGGTCTTGATTTCTCTGCCGCCGAGGCTCTAACACGCATCAACCGCATCCTCGGTAAGAGAAACATACAGACCATCATCTCTGGCTTGGACGTGGAAGGCGAGGTCGGGAAGAGTCTACAGAACGTCGGCCTCTTCGCGGACGAAAGCCTAGTGCAGATTTTCGAAGACCTCAACTCGGCGCTCGAGTTCTGCGAGAATGAGTACCTCAAGATCTTCTACAGCCGCAAGGAAGCCCTAACGCGGCGCTTCGAGGAACAGTCTCGCTTCCTCGACGTCCCGCGAGACGTCTCGCAAACCATCTCTTCCATCACAGACACCTACGGCCACTCCCCTCGCCGCAACTACCTCCAACAAGCGGCTCTCCAGACGCTCAGCCAAGACGAAAACGCGGTTCGCGCGCCACAGAAATGGATGGCATATCGCCAACCGCTCCCCTTACTCCTGCAAGCCTTCCATGACCTGACCTCGAAATCCGAAGACTTCTGGTTCCCCAGCTGCGCATTCTTCCACCGCGAGGAATACCCGCGCGACACAATCCTGTACCATGAGGGCGACGCCCCAGAGACGTTCTACCTGCTGGAGTCCGGTATGCTGCGCGCCGAGTACACGCTGCCGCAGGGCCGCTACTCGGAGCTAATTGTAGCGGGCAGGCCGTGCGGCGAGTTGCCGTTCTTTGGCGACACGCCGCGCACGGCGACAGTCAAGGTTGATCAGGACTGTGTAGCGTGGGTTTTGCGTGTCGACAAGTGGATGGAGTTGAGGGCGCAGGAGCCGCAGATTGCGCAGGAGTTGTTGATGGTTAGTTTGAAATTGACGGCGGAGAGGATGGATAGTATTACATCGTGAGTTTCCTTCTTTTACCTTCCTTTTTGGTTCACTATTGACACATTACATCAGACATGTTCTTGCCATAGCGGGGTGATTTCTTGAAAAGGCGGCAGATTCTGATATTCAGCGGGCATCATCTACGTATTTAATACATTCATATCTACATTCACATATCCATCCATATTACTAACACCCTCCTCAATATCCCTCACCATCATTCAATTGATAAACCTCGTGTAAGCCTGCTATGTACAACCAATATCAATTGATGTATTATGTACAGACCTAGTCTGATTGAAATGTAACCCGCCAAGAACCCAAGTCCAGCCGCGCACCAACCCAATTCGCTTAAACGCAACAATCACGTCGTGCATACGATTACATCGTGCACCGCCAAGCTGCTTGGCAGTGCCAGGCTCCCTCTTCTCATTCATTAAAAACGGCCCGTCCCTGTCTATCGGCATAAATTGTGTCGTAGTACTGTAGTGCTCTTTATCGGCATGTCGATCAGATCGATGTTTAGATAAACGTGATAGCGGGCGTGCTGCGTGATTGGCTGTGGGTTGTTGATGTAGTATACAATCAAATTACAATGCTTCTGCACGAATAGCACGAGGACAGTACATGTGTAGTAGTCTGGTTCATGTTTATCTGCTGATCATGTGTGCATGTATGCAGGCCCTCGCAGTATAAAGGTATCCTACACCACACCACACCACACCGCTCCCTCACACTGTGGTGCACCGCTCTTGAATTCCAGTAATCGACGTAGACATATCAAAATGAAACCCGCCGTCGTCTTCTCGGTGGCATGCACCGTCCTCTCCGTCCTCGCCGCTCCAGCTCCAGCACCCAGCCCCGTACGCCCCCTGGCCCCTCCCCCCCTTCTTCCCATCCATCCTCCCTCCTGCTAATGGCATCCAGACCGGCATCCCCTCCACGTCCAGCGCGCAGAAGCTCCTCGCGGCCCTCACCGTCGTTGCGGGTGGAGACGTCGCGGGCTACGCGCGCGACAATTTCAAGACATGGGACACCATCAACGGGACGTGCAACACGCGGTACGCTCCCCCTATCCTCTCAGTCATCGGCTGTCAAACTGGTAGGTAGACGATATTGATAATAGGGGTAGTGAATACGTACTCAAACGCGACGGCAAGAATGTCGTCGTCGACGGAGCATGCGAGGCGACCTCAGGTACATGGGTAAGCCCGTACGACGGGAAGACGTGGACGAGCAGGAGCGATTTGCAGATTGACCATATGGTTCCGCTGAAGAACGCGTGGAATGTAAGCCCCCCCTCACCCCTCCCCCCTGCCTCTGCCCCTGCCTATACTAGTGTTTGGGGCGGTGTTGATTGGATAGAATGGTGCGTCGGATTGGACGGCCAGCCAGCGCGAGGCGTATGCGAATGATATCATGCAGCCGCTGCTGTGGGCGGTGACGAGTAGTGTGAATGAGAGTAAAGGGGATAGAGGGCCGGATGAGTGGAAGCCGCCCAGCGAGGGCTTTTACTGCACGTATGCGGAGGCGTGGGTGGAGGTCAAGAGCCATTATAAGTTGACGGTGACGGCGGACGAGAAGAGCGCGTTGAGTGATATGCTAGGGACTTGTTAGGGATTATATCAAATTGATGTAGATGTCCAAGGCAATGCGTAAATAAAAAAGAGTATATGATACGTCTGGCGAGTGATAGCTAAACAGTCTATTACTATTAATATACGTTGGTATCAATCTAGTTCACAACGGAACACGATCACTCGAGTTCGGGTATCGTTGCGCTTGTAACAACAAGCACACGCAAACACACAAATGAAACAGACAAAGAGACAAAGAGAATAGAGAAAGAATAAGTGGGTATCATCTCGTCTCACAATCAGGTACAGGCAGTTTCACGTTTTGGCAGCTCGGCAGCTACGCGGCTATGCCAGAACGAGAGGCAAACTCCCCATCCCACCACTTTTCAAACTCCACTACGCTCGTTCTGGCATTGGCCCTTCAAGCAGCAGCTTGAACGGGGGCAGCAGTTGGGGCAACATTGACGGGCTCGGCAGCGACAGCAGGCTCCTCGGTCTTGGCGGCGGTCTCAGCAGCCTCAGTGGCAGCAGGAGTAGCTTCAGTGGTCTCCTCAGGGGCAGCCTTGGCCTCACCCTCGGGGATGGCCTCCGCAGGAGCAGCCTCCTTGTCCTTCTTCTCCTCAGACTTCACAGCCTTGCTGGGCTTGCGGAAAAGACCTCCAAGTTTGTTGGCGGCCTTCTTCTCTTCAGAGGTGACCTCAGACTTGACCTTCTTACCAAGTGTGCCGAAGATGGAGGTGCGCTTAGACTTGGTCTCAGCGGCAGCTTCCTCCTTCTCCTCCTTCTTGTCCTCGGCGGGGGTCTCAGTAGCGGCCTCGGCAGCAGGGGCATCAGTCACAGCCTCAGGCTCAATGGGCTTGGCGGCAGACTCGTCGACAGGGCTGTCGAGTTGAGGAGCAGTGCTGGCAACAGGGGCAACCTCCTCCTCAGTCTTCTCCTTTCCAGGGCTGGTGACCTTGTTGAAGAAGTTTCCGAAGATGGAACCACGCTTAGACTTAGTAGCGGACTTGGGCTCCTCCTTCTTGTCCTCGGCAGTAGTCTCGGTAGTCTCAGCAGAGGGCTCAGCAGCGGCAACAGCAGGAGTCTCAGTGGCCTCTACGGCGGGGGCAGCTTCGACGGTTGGCTCCTCAGTAGCGGCAGCGGCCTCAGGAGCAGCCTCAGTAGCAGGGGCCTCCTCCTTGACCTCCTCCTTCTCCTTCTTTCCAAGGATGCTGCCGAAGATGGAAGCGCGCTTGCGAGACTGAGAACGGCTCTTCTTGTCCTCCTTCTTTTCTTCCTTCTTCTCCTCCTTCTTGTCCTCGGCAGCCTCACCCTCCTTGGCGTCCTTCTCGGGAGCAGGGGCAGCCTTGACGGCTGCGGCGACAACGGCAGGCTTGGTGATCTTCTCGAGCTCAGCCTTGTAGCCCTCGCCACCGGTGATGGTCTCCTTCTCAGCCGTAGCCTCGGCGGTCTTGGCGGTCAAAGCGGCAACCCAGCTGTCGCGCTCGGCAGCGCTGGCGGCCTGGAAAGTGTGCTTGTGGGTATAGAGCTTGAAAGAGAACTCGCTAGAGCCGTCCTTATTAACGTCGCTGACCTCAGACTACGCTTATTAGTGGACCGAATTGAACACGTCATATATAAAACCATACCAGGTTGAAGATACCGGCAGGGGTAGCCTTGTCCTCAGCACGCTTGGTGTAGAAGAGCAAGCCCTTGCCGGTCTGGGTGGCCCAGGCAGCAGTGCGCTGAGCAGCCGCAGAGCCCTTCTCGGAGGCGAGGAAAGCAGTCAAGTTCTTGGCCTCGACGGCATCGTCGGAGAAGAAAAAGAAGCGCTTGGCGAAACGGAAGCTCCTGTAATACATTGTTAATCTTCCCGTTTCATCATCACTTGTTTGCTGTTACTGATACTCACTTGACCAGACCAGGGCCCTTGTAGCCCAGAGTGCCGTCGGTAGCAGGAGTAACCTCTTCCTTGGCGGCCTCAGCAGCTTCGGTGGTCTCGACTACAGGGGCAGCTTCGGTCTCAGCAGCAGGCTCAGCGGGAACTTCAGTGGTCTCGGCGGGAGTCTCGATGACAGCTGGCTCAGCAGCAAGAGCAGCGACGGGGGTCTCTTCGACAGGCTTGGGGGCTTCGGCAGACATGGTGACGGTGGTGGTAGGTGGGAATATTAAATGAGATAATTAAAACCAAGGGTAGGGTCAATTATTAATGAAGCGGGTGGAAAAACAGCTTCGACGCTCGCGACGACGAGGGCTGGTGGGTATCACTATAGGGTATCTTGCGAGGGGTATCTCAACGAAGCGAAAAGCAAGAGACGCAAAAGCAGAGCTTGAGCGACTCGGGGTATCACAAGGAAAAGCCGGGGTTGGTTGGAGATGAGTAATTATCTGGCACGAGAAAGCAGGAGGAGGAAAGAAAAAGAGCGAGGCGGAAGGAGGCCGCAAGAAATAGGAGCGCGGCCGGCAGGCGCTAGCCCAGCCCCATGCAGGAGGGGCGCCGTATTCTGCGTACGGCGGTACGTTACCTGTGTAAATTACGGGTGGGGCTGATCTGCTGTCCTCCATGTATCTAGACTCTACTGCCTCCCACAGCAACTCGAGGGAGTCGAGTCCCTGAAGATACTGTCGCAGCAGGGTGGGCGCGTAGAAAGGGCTCTGTATTGAAGGCTAATATTTCTGCAGCGGTGCTAGTGAATGCAGGAATTAGGAGTAGCACGATCATGGAGATATAGGGTCGCGGTTCTATACCGTAACGGACACCGTCCATCTCCAGCTCAGGCTCCTCAGCCATGGATCGCGGACGCCTCTGGCCAGTCACTCCCGCCGCCTCATGGCGTGATGTTTCAAGTCGTCGACGTCGCTCACCTGCTGACCTTATCAGACGACCCAGGCGGGCTGGCGTGCTGCCATTGGAGACGCCTACCCGCCTGAGCGCATGACCACAACCGTTATTGGGCCAGTCGCTGCTGTCTACGGCTAAACGGCAGCACGCGACTGGCGAAAACTCTGCACAGCTGTTATTCGGATAATATCAAACAGTAATAGTCATGCCATCAATAGCTAGTATTTTCTGCTAGTTTCTGCTAGCAGCAACGCGGCCTAGCCATTGGTCCACAGGCCGCCCTAGCCGCTTTGGGACAGCTGCTGACTGGCCAGGCCCGAAGCAGCCCTATGGCTCCACCCTTTTGTTTGTTTTGATTGCTGTGCGCCTCGTGTCGAGACGATGTCAATCTCGTTATAGGGTATACTTCCCTGAAGACTGTTAAATAATAACATCATCCGGTTGCAAGCCAACAAAGGCGATATCGATAATCCATGCCACAATATGCGTACCATAAAGCTAATGTACCAATGTAGCAGCCCCGGACAAGAAGAAGAAGAAGGGCAGAAAAAATGGGCGACTACAGCTTCCTAGCGTCGCCCACCAGCCAATCAGCTGCGCGGCCCGCCATGCCCCGCCGATCGCTGCCCCGCTGCAGGAAAAGGGGTTCTCCTATTCAGTCTTTTTGCTGCTTCTTCATCCTGCACTCCATCTCTATCTGCTCTCGCACAGTCTAGCTGGTGCGTCAGCATACGGAATACGCAATCGGCCAGAAGCAGACCTTCTTTGCCAATCACTCCTTCCCCCATATTACCAGCCGCTTTGAAAGCAGAAAGCAGGGCAGAGCTCGAAAATGCGGTGAGCCAGGATTCTCACTAATTCTTAGCTTGGCTTTTTTCAGAAGGAGAGCCGTCCAGCGTCCTCCTACTAACCCTACTAACCGCGCCTATATGGAGTAACTAGGAGTAGGGATCCAGAGAATCCTGTTTTGAAGAACCCCCCCCCGGCGGCCGTGTGATTGGCTCTTAATTTCAGATTACAACGTCGTACATTGACACTGTGTATGTATTGAAACAATAATACAGGACGCTGGACAGCACCCAATCAAGCCCCCTTCGACTGACGTGACGATTTGGTGGTAGCCGGTGATCTGCGCTAGACTAGGAAGTTCGACGAGGGTCTATCATGCCTCCCTGACGCAGTCCGACTCCTGCATCAGTACCCCGTAATTACTTGCACTACATGCCCAATCGAATGACAGCTGGCACGACCGTGAAGTAGACCCATATGAAGTACAGATACAATATATAATATACAATATACAATATATTACGACTCTCGGAGACAGAGACAGTCCAGAGCTTACATGTGATAGGCAGAGTGCGATGCGAAGAAATAGCGTTGCCACTAACAGCCTACATGCATACTCCAGTCTCAACGTCGCGCGTGGCGGCCAAATGGTTCAGGCGTTGACCGCGTGATCAATCACCTCACCAATCCAATTCTGATGACTGATGGTGCCGTGGCTGATGTATTCGATGCATTTAAATATATAGTGCCTGAGGCGTATTTTCACTGTGATATGTTTGCTAATTACAGCAAGTATGTAGGAGATAGTCTATCGCGATTGCACGTCGTTACTGGCTGGCGATATCCAAGGTGGGATGCCATCGATCAGCAGACCTACCCCTCCTTTGACAGCCTTTACATTCGTCGATAGGTCGAGTGGCCAATGAGATGTACATGCACGACTCGTTATGCTGTTTGATGCTTGTCAGTATTGGATTTACAGCACATTGTAGTTTTGATTGATTATGTAACCGAAACATGTTGCAATAGTCACATGACAGCGAATTGCTATAATATCAGCATTGCAGCTGAGCTCAGGATTTACTCATATGTTTAGATATAATTTTGAATTAATTAACAGAAAACATATTTATATAATAGATTGTCAGAGAGTTGTAAAGGTGAATATGTCTCTATTACATGTGTGGTGCTACGTCAATAAACGTTCCGGTTGGTGCAGAGTTCTGGGAACTGTCGAGACACCACTAGAGAATGTTTCTGTGTGCTGACATGGTTGTATGTGTGAGAATTTTGTTTAGAGAGTAGGCAATGCGTTGAAATTGAACTAATAATATAGGGGAGTTGTATGCACAAACTGATTGTTGACCTGTGCCGTGAGACTAAAGTTGTCTTTAGGATGTCGTAGATTAAACTCATAAATTGCAATTTAACAGGTATGAAAATGGTATCCATGTTGGTACTAGATTGATCTATTCGAAAATCTGATACTGCACGCGTTTTAAGACGTGTCCGAAAAACTAATCTATTCTAACAATTACTAGTGGTTTATCACAGCAGAAAACCTAGACATCTTGCAGCAAATGCCCCTGCAAGTATTTCCCCTCCTATATGCTGATGTGTTGGAGTTTTTTCCGGCTCCAGCTGATCATATTGTTTTAGTGGGAAGGAATATGTGGTTTGTATGAGGAAGGTTTAACAGCACGTGGAGTGTTGACAGCGCCGGAAATGAATTTTAACCTTCAACTCACTAAAACCGGATTGGATAAATCTGCAATTTCACTAATGATTCGGGAATAGATAATAGATGAGCATCTACTCCTCGCGTTCGTCTCAAGGTTGTGGATACTGCGCTCCGCTTCACAACCCGAGGATTGATATGTCCTTCACATCTTTTCCGCCTCCGCAGATAACACCACACAAGCTCTTTTTTGATGGATTGAATAAATAGCTCTCCGTGGTCTATCATACCAGTTCTGAAGCAATGTAACACACCAGGACCAACGATATGAGTCTATTCACATCTTTTTAACGGAAACAGTTCTTTGTTGTCCAGTTCATAGCGCCATTGCTGTCTCTCTTGAAAATGCCCAGGATTCTGGCATGTTCTTCACCATAGAAACGGTTCTCGCTTCCGCAAAACCGGCTCCCAGCTGAAAGTGCGTATGATTGAATGGCTTCTTATCCATATGGCCACGGTCTGAGCCTCGCGCTAGATACGAATGTGCTTTTCTGGAGACAGATCCGTCTCAGCCGCCGACACTCCCATCCTACATGCTACTTACCTCCTGGGATGACGAAGACGGGCATCCCGCCCCGCAAAGAAAGGAGAGGTAATGCGGATTGCACCCTTGATGACATCAATAGGTACGGCATTCACCAAGCGAACCCATCCGCTCTGTTTCCCTCCAATTGATCAGACAACCCTTACAGTTCAAGGTGTTGAGAATATTAATGCAAGTGGAATCGTTTCTATTCACTGTGGGCTGGGAGATATGAATGAGTCGTATACCAATTTGCCGATGATTCCCTTGTCGTGAACCGGGGAAACATTGAAATTGGGTTGGATTCAGACTATGGAAAAGTCAACTGGTCGTCTATTGCATCTCGAATTTGAAAATTTCTAGTCCTTGAATATATATAATCCATACTAGTCATTGTAGTGATGTCACAATTGTCGACGCATTGGTTGCCTGAGGCACTCGTTATCTGTTAATTTTCTCCCCTCCCAATTCAACTCTCAACTCAACATTTGAACCGTTGTCAACTCAGTTAGTTACCTAGTTTACGCAAATGGAAGGCATTCACATACTATTTTATTCCAAATTTGCCCAGCAGCTCCCTGATTATAACCGGTATTGCATCTATCCAGACTTAGCTTATGGCTGTAGTTATAGGAGTTATTTTGATTGCAGTTATAGCTACGTCTCCTCAATGTCATTATGCGTCTCTACATATTTGGTTTCAATTTCGTCAAATGTTATCAGTCAATGAAAAAGTCTGCTCATATCAACTACATCAATTTATATCTTCTACATCAGATATTCTGTAACATCTGGGCTGAACTTGTGCTTTAAGACATAATAAGTTCCGAGTGTGTACTATCAATTGATTTATGTGAATTCATATTGCGATTACAAATAACATTTAAATATGTGATACTCTTCTACATATATCAACTACCGACTACGTATGTAAGGTGTGTTTGATGTCGTTTTAAGACTTGACTACAACAATTGATACATGATACATGTATAATAGATGTATTTGTTCTTCAAATATTGGAACAATTTGATGATTCAGGTTGATTCTTTACTATAGAAATATGTGTACATGTTCTAAACTTTGGCGAAAGGTCATAAAAATTCACGTGTGATTCGTGATTGATTTGGTATTGATATACATGCACAACCGACTTTAAGCATATTAGTAGCCGGGGTTAATATCCGAATTGATCAATCCTCGGCGATATGTTGCCAAGCCGATTTTCACATGGTAATCTAGAGAAAATTGATCGAACTGCCGCAATTCCTCGTGAATAAACCTATGGTAAAATGTCTGAATATCTTATTTGATGGAGCGAGATCCGGAGTATGGTCTATGATCCCCGCTATAAATGGACGAATGTGGAAGCGCCCTGTGACAACATCCACAAAAGAATATTAGTAATACTATGTGTGTGCCGACTGCCGACGACAATTCTACAGCACGAGACAGAGCGCCGTGTGACGAATGCGAGCCATTGCGAGGCTGACCGGTGAGGGCTGACCACGCCGTCTAGGCCTTAGGCACCACCCAGCCTGCAGCCCGCCCGCTATCACGGCAATTGTAATAACTGGTGGATGGCCCCGGATTGAGTTTTTCGGCGCCGTGCTACGGAGTACTTACTCCGATTCCGATCTTGGAACCGGCTCAAATACAATATTCTCTCAATAATCTCCATGTCTCAGACAAGATGAATGTACTAGGGCGTGTGAAGCGAATTCGCATTTATTTCAATCGTCATCTGATTGGAAAGTGTGCAGCGGGATGAGTATCAAAAATGTTGATCGCTCCTCAAAACGGGCTTGACGGTAGTGCTGAAGTCTCGAGTTTGAAAACTTGTTTGGGACTTGTTCTAGCCTGAGATTGGTGCGGGGCCGTGCGGACGGAACATATTCGTTGGAATGAAACTAATCTGCCGTTGTTGTAGGATTAGGCTGTATATTGTAGACTGTTTGACAGGTAGCTAAGTCGACATATAACAATTGATTGCTGCTGCCTGTAACTGTGGATTTAGATAGATGTTCTTTTCAAACCCGAATAGAAAAACTTATAAGCTGGTAGTCGTAGT
This sequence comes from Talaromyces proteolyticus, assembly GCF_021365285.1. Taxonomy (NCBI): domain Eukaryota; kingdom Fungi; phylum Ascomycota; class Eurotiomycetes; order Eurotiales; family Trichocomaceae; genus Talaromyces; species Talaromyces proteolyticus. Next base: position 1,156,161 of record NW_025764282.1, on the reverse strand, counting down.
CGACAGTAGAGGATCGCGAATAGCGGTGGAGACACCTCGTAATGATATACGGCGCAATTAGACATGGTGGGCTGAGCTGACGTCGGGGACGTAAGTCGGAAGTCGATCTCGACCATCTGGGAGTTGGTCTGCGAGTGAGTCATCATGGCGGCCATATAATTCGCCAATTGCGCCAGGTACGACAGTCCAGTCCCGATGGCGCATCGCGAGTGCTGGCATCGGCTAGAGACATAAGAATGAGAGGTGCAGTAGTGAGATGCCTGCGCTGCAAGGCATCGCCCTGGATGGCTGACAGGAGGCACAGAAGGCAGGAGCTAGTCTGCTCAGCCTCGACCGTGATCGTGAAACGCGCCTTCCTGGCGTTGTGCGGCTCGACTCGCGGCCAATCAGCACGGGTTCTGCTATGACTCACACTTTAGTTCCGCTTAGCGAACACCGCTAAACCAGATGGGGCTTAATTACGACCCCCGGCCACACCATTGGCTGCTGGTCCCTCCTGGATACCGCCCATTGGCCAGCGCCCTTAGTCCGCAGACCGCAGTGGCCTCCATAAGACTGCCTGATGCCCCGTGTCGGTGCCTGGCTTTTTCCCTCTTCTCTTCTCTTCTTGTCATCTCCACAAAATACCTCATCACACATACACGCATCAGAACACTAGAATCATATTGTCATTGTCTGCATAATGGCGGCTTTTTAGATCATCGTTGCTCCAGGTCACATTTCTGTCCCTCCCCCAGCGACAGACAAGATAGATCCCTCACGGACTACTGTTACAAATAATCCCCTCTCAATACCACTTTCAGAGCCTTCCCCTTCCGGGTCTCTGAACTTTTGCAGCGCCTCGCGTCGCCCAAGTTCTCTTTCTTCCACCATTCCAGTGACTTCGTTCACCACGGATAACCAACAGCAAACATGGCTTCCCACGCCCCCACACCAGCAGCCATTGGCGCCGTATCCGAATTCGATCAACAACAAGAACAGCAACAACAAGAACAATCTGCACGAGGACTTCGTTCTCTATCCGCAAACACCGGTTTCTCGCCCGCAAGCCAACTTCTGGGACGAGAGTTTGCCAGCCTCGCTGAGCCTCAACCCTAAATCCTCCATTGTCAACCACCCAGCCCTGGTCAGTCGCCGACACACGCTTCACTCCAGTGTCAACGTGAACCAGCCGCAAAATAAACAGGTTCAGCAAATCAAGAGGTTAAATCCACAGTCTACCGGGTTACCTTCGTCCACTTCTTATCGGTTCAGTCCAACAGGTCAGAAGCGCCTCGCACATCGCTTGTACGCGGCCTCTGTACCTTCGAATTCTCCACGCGTAAACCGTCCTTCGGTTCCTTTATTCAATAGCACAGAAAAGTTACAATCTAAAGTTCAGACCAAAATACATCACCGCAGAGTCATGTCTTCGTCCGATATCGTCCAAGGTACATACCTTCACCGCTTTAGCCCCACAACTCCTGTCTCACTACTATCTATTGAGTCAAGTAAACTGAATGCTAATGAATCACGCCTCACAGATTTCCCCTTGGATCTCTACAATATCACCACTGCAAGTCCTCTACTAGACGATCTTACCTCCCCTGCTTCATCTATGATGGCCTCCCCAGAAACATTCATGGACGACTATTCGTACATGGCAAATTATCCTTCGGGGGCTGCGCCTCCGGGCACAGTTTCGCCCAAGGATTTGACGCTCTCCGGGCCTCCTTCAACCTCGTTCTCTACGGATCTCGGTACTCCTCAATCATACTACGAATCTCCAGACGGCATATCTTTTAGCCATGACATCTCTCCAGCTTTCGCAAACATGGACGGTGAGCTTCCGGCCTCCGCGGAGCACTGGTTGCCTCTCGTGTCCTCGGATATCTATCCTACCGGAGAAGATCTCGATGCGACAATGGTCACAATGTCCATGAACGATCTGTCAAAATCGAAGGCACGTCCGGTTGAAATGGTTCGCTCCGTGTCTTCCCCAGCTCCGTCCCCTGGCAAGTCTGCCAAGAAGCTTGTGCAAAGTGCTGGAGTCAATGCTCGCCGACAGTCCAAAGCCCTTCCGAAAATCGTATATGACCCGGCCGATCCTGCCGCAGCGAAGCGCGCTCGCAATACTGAGGCTGCTCGTAAGTCGCGTATGCGCAAGGTAGAGAAGCAACAACACTTGGAGGAGAAGGTAGAAGAGTTAGAAGATGAAATCAGTCAACTAAAGGATCAAATACAATTCTGGGCGAAGTTTGCACCGGCAGGTGTATCATATAGCCCAGAAGTGCAATCCGAACAGCAGTGATGGCCTGCAAATTGAAAACTTGGTCTCTTTTCTATACCTATTCATGAACCTGCAGGACCTAGCTCAGTGGTGTGGGGGCAAGGGCCCCCCTTCACAACCTTTTGGAGTATGAGTTAGTTTTTGGATTCGACCATCTACCTGACGATGACACTCCTCAAGATAAAAGTTTTTGGGGTTTATGTTTCTGTTAGTTTAGTTTTTATATGTTGGGTCTTTGGCGATACTCGCCACGGAAACCAACGCTCTTTTTCCTTTTTGTGCATTATATACCTTTGGTTGTATCTTTATTTGTGATTTTGTGATCTGTGCCGGTTCTGATGTCTCCTTGCTCTACGAGCTTGGATTGACTCGTGGCCAGATATGGACTTGTTGCGATTTGTCAGTGTCCTTTATTGTTTTCATAATATTTTGATTTTGAGCAATTGATCAATTTGAATTGTTTCATCGCCCGAACTTTGATAAGTATTTATATTCAAAACTCTACTCTCAGGATGAGGTGAATCACTCGCCCTGGACCTCGCAATGATAATCATTGACTCATTTTTGATTGAATCCGCAATGAACTGTATTAAATAAACTCGATGACTCAGTATTATGACTCGAACACTTGTAGATATAGACTTGGTCATGCATTTTACGGCTTAGAAAGTGAATGTGATTGGCTGCGCGAGAATTTTAAACGGTTCAATTTTGAATATCAATTAGTACAGTTATCAGATGACTCAGAATGGGTCTAGTTCAAGTCCTATTGGTCTTGTCTGTCGCCTTTGCGTTGTATTTCAAATCGAAGCAGGCTAAATCCAATTCATGTTACTCATTCAGTGTCATACATAGACCCTGTCTACTACATGTACGTACAATTACTGCGTGACTAACTATGTACCGAAAACGACCTGTACATTTTGGTCATCCTCTGACTGTGCAATTCCAGCTCAGACTTGCCTTTAGTGAATCACTGAATCCGCCTCAATTCCTCGTCATTGTCTGTCTACCCGATTCTTCGCCTTGGTGATGTCTTCCCTTTGTCTAGCTGTCTCAATTCTTAACCCCAACTCTCAAAGCGGTCTTTAGTTCTTGACCGTTACCCCCAAATTCAAGCATATTCGCTCCACTTGCCCAAGGCAGTCGCGTGATTCATAATATGTGAATGAGAGGGTAAGCAAAGACACAAAGCCCAGCTAATGAATGCCCAGGAGAAGGAGACAAAAAGGAGAAAAGGAGGAAGGCGAAAAAAAGAATAGATGAAACAGTAGATCGAGGTGGCGTTCTCAGAAGTATCTGTTTCTCTGAATGTCATCATCGCTGGTGTTACTCCTACGAAAGCTTTGGGAGGTGTATATAATGCGTGGGAAAAAGGGAAGAAATGAGAAAAGTCAAGGTTTAGATTAATTGCGTCCCTTTGCTCTTGCCGCTCTCCATCTTAGCTGTCCTTGAGCCGAATTGTATCGCGCGCTTCTTCTCGCGGGCTGTTTGGACCATGCCAAGTTTGAGAGCGAGGAGACGGAGAGATTTCTTCTCAGGATCAAGTGATTCGGTTAATTGATCCAGCTCGTTGATCTCAGTATCGACTATTTCTGCTGTACCAAAGCCGCAGCGTTCCCAGACTGGGGTTTGAGTCGTCCATGATACAAACTCTTCGTCGAGATATGGAAAGCGTGCTTCTCGTCCCCAGTTCGAAATCACCCGGTCATCGCGGCCAAGATTCCGCTTGCCGAGTCGACCAACGTCCAAATCGATCTCGTTGATTAGACCTTGGAATCCGTTGCGAGTAAAACTTACGCCGTGACGCCCGTAGCCTGCGAAGAGTTCATCTGCTCCTAGACCGGAGAGTAAGACTCGTGCCGTCGTGGTGTATGCTGCGGTGTGATCATGTGTAGTGTGGATGGTTCCTTGCCCTCTTGATGCAAAGTATAGCGCACAGGCAATGGAGAGGTCCATCTCTGTATTATGCGGCTTCATTAATTGGATGACTTCCTCTCGATGCGACACGAATTCCGCGTAAGGAACGTCAACAGCCACAAATCGCCAGAGGCGATCCGGGCACACCCTCTGTAGCTCGCCATACCCAGCCCGACCGGTTATTCGATCAGGACAGCTTTCGTATATGGATCCCATATGTGTGTTGTCCTTTTCGCTCTTCGCTTTTAAGGCGGCGGCGACACGAGGGTTCTCAAAGCTGACGTTGAGAAGATCGATTGGTTGGTCAAGTGGGAGGATGTCGTGAGCGAGCCTGGCTAGGATTGTGCAGTCGAGTCCGCCTGAGAAAAGAACTGCGATTTTGGTGTTCGATCCAACTCCTAGACGTGGCACGTTGCGGATACGGGTGTCGAGGGACCGACGAAGCTCGTATTCTAGTCGCTCGACGCAGGGGGATGATATTCTGAGGGCAGGTGGTTGCGACGATGGGAGAGCTTGGTTCATAGGCGGGATGGGGTTTTTCAGTGATGAAGTAGGGTTTGCTTCGCTTGACCATGGTATCACTTCCACTTGATATGAAAGTGTAGAGCTATCAGTCGGATGGGTTTGTAGAGAAAGGCGTGAAAGATCAATCGTGTATATGCCGTCAGTCTCAACCTCCTCGAATGGCACCGACGGCGTTCCATCACACGTGCTACAAATCTTGAGAGTTCCTATTTCATCACGGCTATGAAGTAGAGATCTCCTCCCGAGACAATCACGGCCAAAAAAAATCCTTCCGTGGAAGCCATCGTAGAAAACGAAGGAGAAAGGACCTGTGATATTGTTGATGATGTTTGTTAGTCTGACAATAGTTTTAGTTGCTTGATCTACTTCCGATTCATTATCTCCATTTCTGAGTTTGGAAGCCTCAATGAGTCTTCGAAAGACCAACTCGGTGTCATTTCCTTCCACAGTCTCACCGCGGACTTTCCATGCCTCGCCATTCCAGCACAGCACTGATCGGCTGTCGGCATCAACAAGTGGTTGAGACGTGACATGGTCGCCTCGTAGTCCGAGAACTGTCGAGATAAATGTTAAATAAACCGTCGTGGTTGCTAATTCGCCTACACCTTGCGGATCAGCAGGACAGTTTAGCTGCACTTGGTGAGTCTGATAGTTATCAGGTCCTCGGTTTTGCAGCCAGGCGACTGTCTTCTCTGTGGGATACACATGCTGTGATGCGCTCAAAGAGAAGAAAATACCGCACATAGCAGCGCAGCCTGCTTGTAAGATCTGAGGTTGTATGCGAAGGTTTTAGGGCGTGAAAGAAATAATGATTGTCCATCCGCCGCAAACAAGGCGGTGTCCAGTGGCAGAATAGTGTGGAAACCAACACACACTACGCTCGAGTACTCTTATCGATCAACTGACTATTCACAAGAGACCTTTATTTTCTCAAACCTCTACCTATATTTATTCAGCAGTGATCTTCATCTGCTGTTTTCCTCCTTTTTTGGTTACATTCCCCAGAATGCGATACTAATACCCCGCCTGAGCAAGATCACGGCTCAAGTGACCTCATTCCTATCGACGTGGGGGCAGGCATAAGCCTTATGTCCACCTCACATAATCCCCTCTCCTCAGCGCCCGAGGATCCCCAAAAAGCGCACCCCGGAGAATATGGAAGTCATAGTGCCTTGTTAAACACATCGTCCGATACACGTTATGAAAACGCAGCCAGCATGGGAGAACACGAGGCTGATTTAGGAGAACTCGTCCACGTCGACCCGTCTCCGTTGGACGAACCGACTGCGAGAAGTAGCATCGCCCATGGCGAGTTAGACCCGGAAGATCTGAAGAGATTATCGCTCTCGTCAAAGAAGCCGGAGCGCCTAAGTCTCCAGACTCAACTCGACGTCCCCCCCACACCCCCGCAGAAGGATGGAGTATATATCGACCCTACCCCGAAGACGCCACAAGCCTCTCATTCTCCAGTAGGAGTCGACTACACCGAGAAAGAGTTACCAGATGTACCTCAACATGAAGAACGGCTACAAGAAACGCAACCGCAAAAGGGGGGTAACGCAGTCAACAAAACCGACGATGAGCAATCGGAGATTCAGAGTATAATGGACCAGTTCTCGGACGAAACAAATGGACCAAAGGAGACGGAAATCATGTCACCACGCTTAGAGCTTGCGGAGCAATTCAAAGGGAAATCTGCCCAATTCCCTCCGCGTCGATCGAGTCTAGATCACCTAAAGCCCGTTGATAGTATCCCTTCGTCGGCTGGAACGACTTCCATAACACCAATTACCGTGCCAAAGCAAGCACCTAGTGCTGGGTCCGAAGTTCCGGGGACTCCTCGATCGGTATCCTCGATGTCTGGGCTCCCACCTCCTGAGCCAGAGTCGGATCAGCCTTTTGATTTTCATCGTTTTCTCGAGCAACTTCGACACCGCACCGCAGACCCTGTCGCCAAATTCCTCCGATCATTTCTAATGGAATTTGGGAAGAAGCAGTGGTTAGTTCACGAGCAGGTTAAGATAATAAGTGACTTTTTGGCTTTCATTACAAACAAAATGGCGCAATGTGAAGTCTGGAAACATGTTTCTGACGCGGAATTCGATAATGCCAAAGAAGGAATGGAAAAACTGGTCATGAATAGGCTGTACGGGCAGACCTTTTCTCCGGCTATCCCACCGCCACCATCAGTGCCGAGGAGTGTGAGCAGGAGTAAACGGAGGGAACTGGAGAGACTGCATGGACCTGGCAGACGCGGTCAGCACCAGGAAGATGTTGAGCGGGATGAAATATTAGCACAGAAAATTCGGATCTACAGTTGGATACAGCCAGAGCATCTGGATATTCCTCCTGTTGGTAACAATGGCCGGCGTTTTATCAATCTTGCACAGCAAGGTATGTTCTAGCCTATACCCGAGAGGAAAGGCCTAACGGTGCTTGGTATTAGAATTGCGCAAAATCAAAGGCTATAGAGCGCCTCGGGACAAAGTTATTTGCATTCTCAACTGTTGCAAAGTCATCTTTGGTACAATCTACTTTATGCCCTAGATGACCACTGCTAATTTGATTTTCAGGCTTGTTGAAACATTCCAAGAACCCCGATACCTCAGCAGATTCATTCGTTCCTCTGTTAATTTACGTTGTGTTGAAGGAGAACCCGGAACACTTGGTCTCTAATGTCCAGTACATCTTACGTTTCCGCAACCAAGACAAGCTGGGAGGAGAAGCAGGTTATTATCTTTCTTCTCTAGTATGTTACTTTCATTTGGAACGCAAAGGACATCTCTGACTTGTGCGTAGTCTGGTGCTATTCAGTTCATCGAAACACTTGACCGAACGAGCTTGACCGTAAGCGACGAGGAATTTGAGAAGAATGTTGAGGCTGCAGTTTCTGCCATTGCTCAAGAAAACTTGAAGGCGGAGTCGGAGTCATCATCAAGCGCACATGTAACACCACGAGCATCGACAGATGCCGAACGGTATGCACATCGAAAAGATGGTCCATCTTTAGGCGATGGAGAAAATGCCCCCGTTGCTGGACTTCTGAGGACTATTCAGAAGCCGCTGTCTACGATTGGGAAGATATTTTCCGACGATACAGAGCAGGATGCGACTAGAAACGCACAGGCACCGGCCTCCTCAGCAGCGCCAGCACCCAGCCCTCGACCTCCCCCAGCTGGGTACACTAGCGATGATCGAGTTCCGAGTGCTGCGAACGCAGCTTCTTTAGATGCTCAGGAGGCGGCAGCTCGGCAGGCGAGCGCAGAGGCTGCAGAAGCTCGAAGGATCCAGCGCGCGGAACATAAAGATGTTGTAGAGTATGTCTCAATATCTTGCATTTGACTTGGTATGACGCTGACCAAGACTAGGACGTTGTCGGCGATGTTCCCGAACTTGGATAGAGACATCATTGACGACGTAGTCCGAATGAAAGAGGGCAGGTATGTCTTTATCTTGCAGCATCGTGGACTGTTACTGTTATATACTAACGAGGTCATAGAGTCGGACTGGCGGTGGACGCTTGTCTTGCCCTTAGCAGTACCGAATAAACACTTGCTTCAACTTGTTATGTTTGCATCCTGCATGACTAATGAACTGCCTCATACCCATACAAATGTGATAGAAGCTTTACACGTAATGATTTACTAAACGAGATCTATATTCATTATCCATCAACCTATTAACTATATATAAATTGACAACGTAGAGAATTTGACGCGTATGAACTGCAGACAAACAGACCAAACACCTGGCAGAAGCCGCTCTGAAACATGGCCAATCAGCATCTGGTAGCGCACCAGATCACCCTTTCGCTTAACTAGCCAAATCTGGCACTAGCGCGGCAGGCAGTGGGTATATAAACAGCGTCCCTCCCGCGCTCCTTTACTCTTTTTCTTCTTTCTTTCTTCATACTTACCTTGTTTGGGTGACTGCGATCATGAAGGCGGTTCACCACAGATAGGTCCCTGCATTGCACAGCGCGGAGGAACTGTTTGTCCAACGGCTTTCGGGTCTTTGGCAGGCGTATTCTTTGGCACCTTCCACCTCGTGGATACTTTCTTTTCATCAACGCTTGGCTATATGCTGAGTTCTGGAGAAGGGATTACTTAAACGAACTCTATTCAGTGTGTATGTAAACAGGCGAACAGTTCGCGTAATGGTCGATATTCTCGGTGCCTACGTCTCGACAGCCAGCTAATGAAATGTTTGTTGCCTGCCCGCGGTGACGTTCTCTCGCCACTGGGACAGCTTTCTGTCGCCACCTTGCAGTATTAAAACCACGTTTGATCTACTGACAGACAAGTTTCCAGTCGTCAGTTATCATCCTTCACAAGCCTTCAATATTATCGCGCTATCATTATTACCCTCGTCGAATCATACACCCATCACCATGCCTGTGTCATTCTCGTCCAACGAGGACGCGCCCACGCACAATAACAACAACGATCAAGTCCGTCCGACTGGCAGCGCTGGTACTGCCTCCCTCGAAGCTCTATCTACTATCCAGCAAACCGGACGCACAGCAGGATTTGGTGCGGTTGTCGATGCCCCCGGCTCGCAGCGCGCGAATGCCGTTGATATAGACAACGCGCCTAGTGCGCGCCAGTTGACCAAGGCCGAGGCGGATCGATTGTATGAAGAGAATATCGAGGAGGAATATGCGAAGAGGGAGGGGGGTGCTTAGATGGTGTCCCCCCCCCCCCCCCCAATCGGCTACATATATATATATTGATGAATATCACTTGTTACTCCGCTCTGTTGATGAAGCTGTATTATTATTATGAATATTAGTTGATGAAATGTTATTCATGGCCGTTGGTTAAATCCTGTTACGTAGAGCTGAGAGAGGTATCATAGTCACGAGATATACGTAGTCGATGCGACAAATATGAAGCTGCGTCATGAGTCATGGTCAGGAAGATCATGCTGTTAAGACTTTTGTTAGCTTGACGATCACTATTTTAAGTGCGGCTTGATACGAGGCATTCAAGTCATACCTATGTGTTGTTGTATTATTGAAGAGGCTCAACTTCCTACCACAGGAGCTTCGAAAATAACGAAATCAAGAAGCAAAGGTTTCGAACTTGCCTTGCTTTACCTTTCTATATTTTAGATTCTTGACAGCAACATACAGCTTCTAAAATTCATTCCAGAACTCTTTAAATGTGGTAGTTCAATACAACAAGTTTGAGGTTATTGAGGTTTTCATACAAAGGCAACATTTTAAAGACCTGTCCGTCACAAACCAGATGAAACCTGTTTCATCGACCTTAACAAATCAACCATTCTTCTCGATAATCTCTAGTAGTTAGTATTCTGTAATATCGCTTGGTCATACAATGCGGCTTATTCGCATGGCTCCACTTGTCTTGCGGAAGCTAATTAGCTAAGGTGCTTAGCACTGTTTATAAGTAATATTGACATGTGGAATGCAGAGTACATTTGATGCATTCTGGGAATTCAGTTCCCAGCTTCTTGCAACAATGACTAGGCTAGTTCAATAAAAATAATAATAATAGTACATCCTGTCCCAGCTCGGTTTTGCACGCTAGAGTCGCTTGTGGGGCAAGACTGAGTTGAATACGGATTACTCCTGTCAAATAATTAGGTCCTAGCGCCAGGGCTCCGGAAACCTTACCCGGAGCTATACACAGCAATATTATTGAAAAGGTATCCGTAGGTATTATTGAATAGCAAATACTATTACGGAGCATTACATAGTTATGTAATATTACAGCCGAAGACGTGCGACTGTTTTGACTTCTGACATCCTAACATTCCATCAGCTGCAGTGCGGACTGTGGGACGAGAACCCCTGCGCTCGATTGGATAGCTACGTTTTGATAAGCCGTGTTGGGCCTCGTGTTGACGCTTTAGCGTGAAGGGTCTCTGGGATGAATACGACGCATGTTAGGCTGTGATTTGATCATGTATTTCATGTAGTACATGTACCCCTATAGTCATCGTACAGTATACTACTATAGTCATACAATTCCATCTTGGTTACTCATAAAAGGGGCTCCATGTCCTCTCCATATCAATTGACTCTGCCCACCTCGCTACTATCCTCATAACAAGATACAGCAGTCGACATAAGAATCACATTCAAAATGCAGCTCAAGATTGCCGCCCTCACCCTTGCTTCGGCCAGCGCCGTGCTCGTCGCCGGGTAAACTTACCCCCCAACATCACACATGAAGCTGAGAAAGCCAATATGTACATATGTACATTGTATGTATTCACATCGCTAATCCTTTTTTGAACAGCGACGCCATTGCAGATTTTAATATTCCCCCGGACTCCATCATGACCGTTCTGGAGACCGCCTTGCCCACCTCCATCGCCGCCGAGCTCACCAACCCCGCAGCCATTTCGTCCTGGGCAGATGCCCTGGTCAGCTCTATCGAGGCAGGCAACACGCCCGGCTGGGTGGCTTCTCTGCCACCGAGCGTAAAGACGTATTTGTACACTGCCTACGCGACTGATGCGACTGCTGCCCCTACTGCCGCTGCTACTGGTGCTACCACGACTACGGCTGCGACTGCGGCAGCTACACATGCCTCGACTGGTGGTGCTCCTGCTGTTACTGGTGCTTTGGCGATGGGGGTGGCTGGTGCTGTTGGTGTTTTGGGTCTTGCTATTGCTCTGTAAGCACTGGCTGCTGATATAAAGCTGTTAATAGGGGGCGAAAAATTAAGGCAGTTGGATATATTGAAGCGGCAGATGTGCATTTCTTTCGTGTAATGTATGTAATTTAATATAATATGACTTCCGCTAATAATTGAACGTTGAGCCTCTTACTGTGTAATGGCTATTGTCAAAAGGAAGAATTGTCGTTACATCTTCGGTAGTACGGTAATGTCTGAACTCATAATGAGGGATCTTTTAAGTGATAAACATAAGCTCAAGCGGTGCCACTCTTCCGCATAACCTGTAGTTCGACTGCTGAAGCATTACTGGATTCTGGTAGTCGCCTTTCGGATCGTCCCCGTCTATGTTCTCGCTCTACCGGTCGCACCGTTGCATTTGGAGCCCGAGGCATGACTGGAATCTTGTCGCCAGAATGTCGCTGTTGGGGGTTGCCTCCAACCTCCCGTCTAGACCGCATTGCCTCCAAATCGAATAAATCTTGTATTCTCTTTCGACCCGTCTTGGAAAGTATTCCAAGCTGTTTCCACTTCCTCTGAGCAGTGGCGCTCCCAATATCACCATCGCCCTCGTCCCATATATCATGAGCTTCGTTTTCTTCGTCGACATCTCGCTCGGCGTTACTGGATTCTGGTTCACTATCATCCGGGCCGAATGATATTGAGGAACTTGCGCCATCATAGTGATAGATCTCTCCGGATTGTTTGGCTGCCGTCTCATCCTCTGCCTGCAGTTTTCGCTTCCGAACACAATATCTGCGTATGTGCAGGAGCACTCCCGAAACAAGTGTAAGCCCCATAAGAACGAAGCAAACAATATAGAACGCTTTCCGCTCTCGCTGCCATCTCGCCTGGCAGTGCTCAGTGATAAGTTTGGCATTTGGCGTTGGATAGCACATCTTGCAAGTCTGGGTTGCGGTAGGCTGAAGGTTTTTGGATTTGCAGGTCTTCTCAAGACCCTTCGCGGGACATACATTGGCCTCACAGATTTCGCGGCGATAACTGCGTTTGGGGGTGGAATATACTTGGGGGCACCCGCGTGTCAGACCGTACAAGGTCGATGATATTGCGCGCGTACGAGGAGCCCGATTCATCGGAACTTGATCCATGCCCTGTTGATAGTAGCGGGGGTTAATAGTACGGCGGTTTTCTAAAAGCTCTTCCACTAGCTCTATGAGTTCCTTGCAAGATTCTGGAAATTCGGGAGGTAGAAGTGTATTGCTTTGATTTATATACTTCGTGGCAAGGATGACGGCATCGTCGAGGGACTGATCGCAGATTTTAAGAGCACGTATGAGGCGATCGCTGTTTTCGTCCGTTGAGAAGGCCAGGCCTTGCTTTGATGATAGTCGTTCGTCAGTTCGACGACCAGCAAAGCACAGGGTGACTGCGACGAGACATATGAAGATCGGGTTATAATGCATGACGAATAATCCAGTGCATCGAGTAAATCTGGTTTTGAGTGGGGATGCAGTGTACGAGATACGGGTTTGAATCTGCAGGAAGTGTTGTGAATGTAGTCGTAGACTTGGGCAGCGTCTCCGGAGATGTAGCTGATATAGCGGCCAACGAGGAAGGCGCGACACGGGCTAGTTCAAGGTTGTCTATGACGGAAGCCATTCCTCTGGCCCTGGGCATTACTGTTCCTGACAAAGAATACATACACACACACGTCAAATATGGATGTTGACTTGTTCGCATGGTGTTTACATCACTCATGATTTGTGAGATGGGGATAGTAAGTTTGTTCTCCCGCATTGACATACGGCTGAAACTCTTGATAACCATTCGTTGGCATAGCAGGAATGAATCCCGAAGGCACATCAGCAAACCGAGTTGTCTGAAATGACTGCTGATGCTGCTCTAGTCGTAGTTTTACTGTGGCCGAGTCTTGGATAAACTCATTGTATTGTTGGCGGGTGTCCCATCTCTGGACACCGTATTTGAGGATGTCTTCTATGTAGAGTAGACACCTGAAAGCACGTGCCAGGCAATTGATGCGGTCTTCCGCTGCGAGATATGGCGGCTCAGGAGTACCAGCAGGTACCTGCGGCGGTTCTGGGACTTGGTCGCTTATAAGCAGGTCATAGTCTTCGTTCAAAATTGTCACAAATCGCTGCCCGATCTGACGCACTCGCTGAATATCCAGAAATGTTGCGAATGGCAAGCTGTTGGACTTGTCCACTACCTGATGGAACTGGCTGATATAGTCGATGCACCGATCAAAGAGCAGTACTTTGCTAAAGTCGCATATGACCGGGTTGCGATACGAGGGTGACAGGAAAAGAATGGTGCTGTACAGGAGTTCTAATCGATATAGTAGATTTAAAGAACTTGATGGACTGCTTGGCGTCTGGTCATACCATTCACGAGCTTCGGCACAGAGTTTCCATGTTAGGACTAGAGGCTGAGGTGAAGGGTTGCGGCCATTACAGTACATCTCGTGATAACCGGTGGAGAGAATGCGGCGAATCTTGAATAAATGAATGGCAGGTTCCAAGCTTTTGAGAAAGAAGTTCCCATTGGTTGGATCTGCCGAAGATTTTGGGATAATTGGTAGGTTCACATCAACTGAATTATCCGAAAACGAAAAATGATAGCGTAGGGCGGTACATATTACCCTGGATAGCAAGTCAGTAAGTAACTAGGCTCTACTCCACCCCTCTTGACGACATTTGCCAAACGTACCTATCTATGGAGTAAAGACTATAAAAGAGTCGGCGCCTTTGATCTAGACGGGCCTTATCGGATAGAACTTCGATAGGTGGATCTTGGTGCAACCCCAAATCGACCATCACCCTAGCAGCAAAAGACACCAAGAAACGCGGACGGAAATGTGTGGGATCGAAGAGTGAGTATTGCGTAAGGAAAAGAATTGCTTGGATGCCTAGCATTGAACCTGGCCGTAGCACTTCCGCTGAAAATTCTAGCGCTGTAGAGACCATCGACAAGGCGAACTGTGGGTCATTGCCATGTTGCTGGGGCCAAAGAGATGCAGAGGCAATTGCCAGCACCATCCGCACCATCCACTGATCGATTGGCTTTGCAAATCGACCTTCATTCTGGTATACTGCTTCCATCGAAGTCCAGAATGTGATTTCGGAGAAAAATGGTAGTTGAATGTAGATGGTGTTAAAGTAATGCTGCATCAACTGTGTCGCCTCGTACCGTGGCAGAAGTGATGCATTTGAGAACTGAGGGAGTGGTTCAACCGTTGATGTTGTCAAAAGTAATTGCGCAAATGACACGTTGGAGGTTATTCCACTGAAATCCCGTGATGTCGAGTTGACCGAGCTGGATGATATTCGTTAGCGACTACCGCCGTCGGAACAGGATATATCACATACAGAAAACCGAAATCGCCAACCAAGTCATCTATATCGGAGACCTCTTTGTGATGGGCTTGGGAGCTGGTATCGTCTGTTGCAAAAGCAGTGATCGAGCTCTCCGGAATCTGTTCCCCGCCAACACCTCCAGCGGCAAGCGTTCGCATTTGCTTGCGCTGACGCACCTCGGCCAGATGCTTCTCGAGTCTTTCGCAATACCCCTCCAAGGAAGCAACATAACTCCGTTCTTTGCCCTTTGCAAATTCATCTGAAGCGCCGGAACAGCTGCTGGCCTTGTTTGCTCTCTCACAAGCCGAGCATGCCGGCAGTTTTCCATCACATTTGATTTTGGCAGTGCGGCATCTCGAACAAGCAGCGACAGGGCGGCTGACTTTGAGCACTGGGTTATCCAGAAACGCGGCGGACGACATGATGGCGGGATTGTTACATGCTATGAAGAGAGTTCGAAGGGTCGCATTTCGTGGACGTCAATGGCGCAAGCATATGATTTTCAAGGTTGATATTGTCAAGGTCTGAGCGTGTTTTGTTATCTAACCATTGGGTTGTTGACCACGGTGAAGACGTATTAATCCAATTGGTCCTGACGGGAGGGGAGAGAAAGCGACCGGTGGTACGAAGGTCGAAGGGCGTGGAACGCCACAGCCTAGGTCAGTTGCTTGTTGTATATTGCAGGGCTTGGAAGCATAAGGAAGGATGGAGAAAGATGTGCACAGAAAGAGACTCCCAGTGGCTGGATGGTAATGATGGCAAGTGGAGCTGCATGAGAGGTGAGATCCGCAGCCAGCCTTACCGGCGATACCTCGCTCGCTCACGATGTAAGGCAGTGCCGCAGGAAGTTTATTTCAGCTGGGTTCGAAAGTGAATTATGGAGCAGGAGTAGCCACTCTGCACAGGTTAGAGAAAGCTTGCCGACGGGAGAGAAATTCGATAATCAAATAACAAATGTTGAGGACAGCGGGGGAGGCAAGGAGTCTAGCGAAACGCGGCGCCGATCTTAGGCTCGTCGTGGGGTCGCAACAGCTATTTCGCTGTTAGGCTCGCAAGTCACCAAGCATTGAGCTACAATGGGTCAATTGATCGTGCCAGCAAAGCCATAATAATAGAAATACGAACCGAGGCTTTTCGCTTTCCGAGAGACGGGCACCGACACTTGTAGATGGCAGACAGCGGATTGCACAATAATGGCTGTTGGTTGCTGATAGTTGCTGTTAGTCCCTCCGTTAGCGAGACGGCGCGTTCCAATAGCAATTATTTCCAAACCATATAATATCAGACGATGGAGTTCGGCAGTCGAGTAGAAGTATTGCTAAGCGATGCGGTGAGCACCCCACATCAACCCGTTGTTTCAGGATTTGCTGGAGCAATCAGAATAACGTTATCGGGACTTGGATGACTGTGCCATATGGCGCTGCGAGGTGCGAGCAACGACGCCGTGCGAGTGGCCTGCAGTGCCTTTAGCGGTGCCCACCCCCTAGTGTGTCAGCACCTTTCGACGTTCTAGCTTGTATCAGTGGAGTGTTTCGTGTTAGCATCTATTGCAGTCAGCAGTACTTGCGCCGAACAAGTCGAACAAAGAAGCATCGTAGTAGCGTATCTGTTGGCTCGGCCTTGGCTTACTTTCTGTGCTCTGCACTTGGAGAGCAGCATGACTCGTAGCCCCACGAAGGCAGCTTGTGGTAATAGTTGTGCGTATTCTTGGTGTTTCGAGCCGGCTGGAGGAGGATTGCCCGCGCCGCCGAGCCAGCCAATCAGCGCGTACACCGGCCGACCCCACTCCCTGTTGGCTCCTGCCCTACGAACACCATGGACCGCTTTGCGATCAACATTCTTCGTCTTACTTCTTCTTGTAATTATTCACAGCTGTTGACAGTTGTTACTTGAGCCAATCCAGCTGGCATCTATGAGTTGAGTGTCCTGATCGCCTTGAGTCCTGAGTCCCGACATACGCCTTCACCGTTGTTGTATCTTTTGTCCCCGCCTTACTTCTCAGCTTAGCCCGTTGGAGATAGGCCCCCTCATTCCCGCAGACTGTTATTCTTGTCTCTGGCCTTCATATCCGCCACCCTGTGGTCTGCGCCATATCGCTCTATGCCGTTCTAAGCGTCAAGCCACTTCAACAGGCACGCGTTGTTTCCAATTTGGGATAGAATTGGAACAAAAAGGGCTGAATGCGGGGCAATTAGATGGAGCATGATTACTGTTCGGCGTGCCTAGTATCCCATCTGTCATCGGTAATAGTTTCCCTATTACTGATCTGATCGCTATTTGGAACCTTTCCACTTTTCACAGCTCTTGTCACCAGCGATTTTTGAGTGGGGGAAGGCTAGCAGCATTATTTTCAGCAGCGGTCGACATTGGTCCTCCCGCCTCCGCTGGGACTGGGTCGCGAGAAAGACATCGTGGGTAGAGTCTGTTTCCGGAATCAAGAATAAACAATCCCAGGGAAAGACCATGAAGATTAATAACGACCAGAGTCCACACTCCTTGTTTTGCCCCGGCCGAATTTAAGTAGGAGCGCAAGGACTCTATCTCGACCGTGAAGATGGCAGAATACCATGTTCAATCAAACTCACGACCGGTCTTTACAGACCCCTGGAAGCAGGTCACCCCGTTCAAAGGTACGCAGGACGCACCGGACGGCCGGATCGCCCATACGCTGACCGCGTGTACGAGATGTCGACAGGTAGGAGTGGAGCCTTATAGTATCATGAATATTTTGAAAGCACCAAGTCTAACGATAATTCTTCCCTTTAAAGAGGAAATCTAGATGTGACCCTGGTATCCCACGATGCGAACCTTGCCAACGGAGCAATTCGCGATGTGTCTATTACGATCCGGCAAGAAATATGCCCATTCCCCGCACATACATTGTCCAGCTACGAGAAAAAGCGCGCGCGCTGGAGAAAGAGATAGAAGAGGCAGAAAAAGAGATTCAGCATACAGCAGATGCGGAACTCATGGTCCGCGGAGCTGGCCGCATTAAATTTACACCGACTGATGAACCGAGGTATCTCGGACCGTCAAGCGGTATTGCAATTACGAGGTTGGTGATGGAGTTGGCCAAGCAGAACACAGATTCCAAAAGCATCAAAGATGTCGTGCCCGCCATGACAGCACAAGAGATTCGCGACATGTTTGCAAAAGAAAGTTCGAAGCCGACGTCCAAAGTTTATCCAATGATCAGCTCTATGCCACAGGATGAGCTTCCACCGCGGGAACTGACCTACAAATTGATTGATCTGTATATGGTTCGAGGCAAGTGACCTTCACCACGAGCTAGCACTAGTGATAATGATCTGACGGAGATCTTTAGGCCAGGCTATGTTGCCTGTACTTCATGAACCGACTTTTCGACAAGACGCGGAAGACGTTTTTAGTGGCGCTACCGACCCTATTCAGAATTTTGAGCTACGGATGATAATTGCCATTAGTATGCAAAAGCTCAGTGCCGACTATGCAGGTCTCGCCGATAGCTATTATCTGGCTGCTCTACCTTTTTTGGAACCCTCTCTGAAACGTATGGATATCAGAACATTACAATGCCTCGCATTGATCGCCCAGTATTCATTAGTCACACCGACTAGGACGGCATCATACTGGGTGGTCGGCGCGGCCGTTAAATTAGCCCAAGAACTTGGACTGACAGAGGAAGCCACCATCACAAAATCGCCCACTGGTGAACCTCTGGATTTTCTGGAAGTTGATATGCGTCGGCGACTCGTCTGGGTTGTCATCACAATGGAATTTGGATTGGCTCACAGTTTAGGCCGCCCGAATTCATTTTGCCTGAGCCATGATCATCTAGACATCAAGTTCCCTGAGCTGGTGGATGACCGTTTCATTACGCCTCACGGGATACTCGCCGGGGCTAAGCCAATACTAGCTAAATGTATTGCGATCCACTTTTTTAAAATGCGGTTGTTACAAGCAGAAGTTCGGCGCACTCTTTATCTAAACAAAAGAGAGACTCCAGTAGACCACCAGGATCCCTGGGTTGAGCAGATGGTTGCTAAATTGGATCACTGGGTATCGTCCTGTCCAAAGGAGGATGGAGGTAGTGGTTTGGGCGAAACCTGGTAGGTTCCGCGACTGTTTTCTGCTCTGCCATATACCTTACTAACACTATTCAGGTTTGTGGGTCGAAAGAACACTATTGTAGTTATGATATACCGTCCATCCCCTCAGATTCCTGAACCTACTGTCGATGCCGCTCGGAAATGCTACGATGCCTGTGTCTTCAATGTTAGCATGCATCGGGAGCAAATGAGCACAGGGTCAGTGGACTTGACCTGGGCGTCCACTCAAGCCCTATTCATGGCCATCAGTACTCTACTATGGACTCTGTCTTATCCTGAAATTCGCAAAGAACATTCAATTGATGAGGTAATGAACTACCTTCAAATTGCGTTAGAAGGAGTCATGATATCCGCACAACGGTGGCCAGGTTGTGAGTCGGCTCTCCAACTGTACAGAAGTCTTATTACTGCCTGCCTCAAATCATACGACACGATGGAGTCTTTTGTCGTTCATTCACCGTCTTCGCACCCGTCACCAGTCTCAACCCACGATACCATTACCCCGCCTACCATGTCTAGTCCGTCAGCAAACTCCTATTACTCTGTGCAGACCGTCACCTCTGCCAGTCAATTAACTCCTGAGACTGAAACTCAAAGCACACCTTCTAGGGATCCATCGGCGGAACCCAAACCGGGATTATCTCCTGCCCAGAATACTAAAGTGCCAACTTCACAGTCCCCATTGAATCCACCAGATTTCACACTGTCTACCTCTACACACAATACCTCGCAAACATCACCCGCGCAAACCACTTCCCTCCATCCACAGCTTTATGAAAATCAGGAGCCATATGCTCACATGACAGCCGCATATTGCGACCCCAATTTCGATCCTGCAACGCCTTTTAATTCGTTCCCCTCGGTCGTGCCTGGCCTTCCAGGTTGGGACCCCAACTACACATCCGCGTCTACCACATCAGGCGGTCTTGCGTATGTCGAAGCTGCTGTTGATCCCATGTTTTGGATGGGGCCATTCGGAGGCGAATATTCACAATACTCAAACCAGCCAGGACCATGGCGCGGACGGACGTTGAGTCAGGAAGAACAAGTGGAACTCATGGACTCTTTGGCAGATAATATACCAGACGTGTCGTCACTGCTGGTCAACCATGGAACTGTCCTCTACCGTTCCTGATTCTCCTAGATGGTGTTGCAGTCAAGCCGAACAGTATCTATTAATAAAGCTCTATCATATATATATATCCAATGATATCTTATTCAGTTCACGAATGAAATATGTCGGCGTAAATGTTTGCCTAAGGCAGCGGTCACGTGCATATCAAAACCCTCTTTTTACTATACAACCTCTCTAGCCAGTCAAATCTAACTTTATTGAAGGCATTTATAAATCTAACAAAATTTAGTTTATATGAGCTGGAGTTCATTGTCTAGTAGATAATAATCTCTCTTTATTTCTTCATATGTCTTCTGATTAATAAATTTACATTATTCTGAACTCTTGCCTTTGAATCATAACAGCGTTCTAGCCGTTAGAGCATTTATGAATGCGGGCTATGGGTTTCCAGCATTGTGAATTTCAATATTACAACAGAACAGACCATAGTTCCTGGATATACAGGACCCAAACAAGCTTGGAAGCAACAGTAATGAAAATCAGACCATTTTATCCCAAACTTTTTGCCATATACTCCCAACCTTTCCGGAGGTCTGGCTTCCAGTAAAGCACGCTTCATCATTGGCTCCATCTTCATCAAGTACCTGCCCCGTCAGAAGATCTATTTGAGAAATTGGTACTATCCTTGACCTCATAGTGATTTTATAGCCTCCGTAAAGTAGCCCAAAAATCCTATTTACCCATAAGCTAGACTTCTTTTCAGATAGAAAGGAGGGGGGGGGGAGAAAAATACTCACGGAAGACCGACATACGCTGAAACAAAGTCTTGAGCATTCCAATTCCCGTGTGTGAAAACCACAAAGCCGTTGAAGAGTAAAACAATGCAAAAAAAAGCTATCGAGCCCCAGGCAAGCAAGGGCGCATGGCCAAGAGGGATCCTAAACGGGAGCGTGTTCAGGTCTACATTGGCAGCTTTGAGGGCTCGTCGAAAACGAGTGTGTGAGTAACAGATACACGTCCAGGTGAGTAAATAGGCGATCGTGGTTAGGCTGGAAAACCAGTGGAAGACCGTTGCGCCGCCGGAAGAGACGGTCATGTATGTCAATAGTCCAACTAAGCCGGTGATTGCCACGCCTACACGAGGTAGAAATATAGGATTAGCAACATAGAAAATTTACCCTCGGCAGGATGGTAATGCAAAATCGTATACTTACAATACATCGGCACACCTCGCTCCGTGCATCTCAACAAAATCTTAGGCGCCTGGCCCTGCTGTGCCAGAGCAAAGAGATAACGGGAACCGGTGTACAAATTGGCATTCGCTGACGAGGCCGCTGAAGTGATCATGACAGCGTTCAAGATATGCGGCAAAACGCGGATACCAGCATTGGAAATAGCAATTAGCCAGGGAGACTTAGCCGTACTGCTGCTAGCGTAAAGGAGATGCGCGTCGTCATATGGAACCAAAACGCCCACTGCAAGGGCCCCAAAGACATAGAAGAACAGAAGACGCCAGAACACCCGACGAATCGCCTTGGGGATATTTTGTGAAGGGTTTCTAGCCTCGCCGGCAGCCACAGCGACTTGTTCAACTCCACCAAAAGCAAACGCAGCGTTAATTAGTGTGTTGAAGAAGCCGAGAAAGCGACCGGTGGCGTCCCTGCCGATGTATTCGCGCATAGCGCCTGGATGTTGCCAGTATCGAAAGCCTAGACGGGGCTGTGCAGGAGCGCCGCCGAGGTCAATGACCACGGCGAGTATTAAGAGGCCGAGGATGGTTACGATTTTGATGCCGGCGAATGCAAACTCTGCCTCGCCGTAGATTGAGACGGCAACGATGTTTAGAATGATGACTAGGGCAAGGATTATTGAGATCCATGCGGCAGGCTACTTGTGATATTGAGTCAGCATAGTAAAATATAATATTTCACGAACGTAATCGATCCTTTTTATGGTATTTGTAGTACTCACGTTGATATCAGTCCAATATTGAATCAGTATGACCGCCCCAGATGTCTCACTGCAAATCGCGATCGCACAGTTGTACCACTGATTCCACCCCATGGCAAATCCGAGTGCTGGGTCTACAAATCGGGAACCTAGTTGAGCGATCATTCCTGGCAAAGGTAGCAGGGAGGTCATCTCTCCCAGACATTGCATCTAACCATGCGCATGAATCTGGTCAGCCAAGGTATCGAAAATATCGGGACCTTTTGAGATAAAAAAACACAAAAAAGGAAAAAGGACTATTACTACCATGGACCAAATTGCAATGCTAGTGACCAAATACCCTAGAAACAGAGACAACGGGCCTGAAGTGGCCAAAGCACTGCCAATACCCAGGAATAAACCTGTGCCGATGGTGCCCCCTAAAGCAATGAACTGGATATGTCGTCCTTTAAGACCGCGTTGCAGTTTCCCGCTTTGAAAAGCATGATAGGATCCTCTACCATTGCTGCTTGTTCTTTCAATATCGCGGGTTTGCGCTCTTTTCGCATCCATATTTCATCAGTATCAAATTTTCAGAAACCACGAGGTTGGAAATATTACATGTATGTAGTTTGTGGCTACGTATGTAGATTTTATACACCTTCAATGTTACTACGTATTATAGCCATGATTTACCAACGATCAAACGTTATCTTATCACCCATCCGATAGAAAGAGGGCAATTTTCTTATCAGATAACATTAGGGTTAACTTTTTGCGGTACTAAAGCCGCCATTTACTGTATATGCACGTGTTATGACTGATAAGATTTGGATAGAATCCTATGCACAGATTTTTATCGGAAATTACAGATCTGAGTACAAAAATTGAAATCGCCACGTAGAACTATATTATTCGTACATAGTTTGGGTTGCTCTGGACGCGAGTCATGACATCTATCGGCAATTAAAGTGTCAATCGGATCGGAAAAGAGAATTACTAAACACTTCAAATTCCCGATAAGAATAACCCGAACAAGTTATTGGCACCTTTTAATTTTAGGATGGAAACTCTCTGCGAGGAGAACTTTTATGACTAGGTGAATCGGTCGTTAGTTAATCGTTATCGTGTAAGTAACTCTTAATAACCCAGCAACTAGTCATTAAGCAATGGCCCAGGGATATTGACCTCAGATATTGACCTCACGTATTAACCTCACGTTAGGCAACCGCTGTTCTTCTACGAAAGTTCTACTATATCATCTATACGACCAATCTACAAGCAACACAGCCATGCCACTTGTACAACAAGAATTCACCACAAGGTCCAACCACCCACCTCCTGGAGCAGCTCCCGTGTGGACTCCACAGTATGGGGAATGGTATTCGATCGGACCTGGAATTTGGGAGTTACTTTTGAATGGAGAACGAGGCTCTGATAAAAAGTCCGTGCTTCAATGGTACGACCCAGGCGCAACATCAGTCACCGATGAAGTCATCACACACACGTATATCGAAGAGGTTTGTTTCATCGAAGGGGGGTTGGAAGATGTTACTCTTGGTCAATCCTGGAGTACTGGGGCGTATGCTTACAGACTCCCTGGAATGAAGCATGGACCATACAAGGCTTCTCCTCATGGCTGTTTGCAATTTGTCAAGTTGATGCCAGCCTCGGAATAATACCCATTAATAACTACATATGTAGAGCCAGCTAGTTTGCTACATCATCAATATCAGTTACATTTTATAAGCTGAAATTTCAGTCTCAATTTCATGAAGCTTTACTTTGAATATATGAACGACCTGTCCCCTAAATACGTATTTTAATTTATATATCCATGGAAATTTCCAGTCCCAAAGCCACCGATAAATCACGCATCATCGCTGGGTCTCGACTGTTCTCCTCCTCCTCATGGCCCCTCAAAGACCCGATATACCCATCCACATCCTCGTACACCTGACGCAAATCCAACTGTGTATCTTCTGTCCACCGCGAAATGTACACCGTCTTCATACCCAACCTTTGTGCTGCCCGCAAATCATACGCATGCGCAGCTACCATGGCTGTCTCCTCCGGACGGTAACCCGTCAGTTTCAACGCCAATGCGTAGAACTCTGGATCAGGCTTAGCCAGATTTAGCAGCTCGCTTGAGAAAAGCATGTCAAATTCACATAGCTTGGACGACAGCACTAAGTCAAGTTGGAGCCGTGTTGTGCCATTAGCTAGCACGAAAAGCTCCAGGCCGCGGCCTTTGAGATCCATCAGCCCTTCAGCAACGTCCTTCCAGGCCGGCATACTATGCCATGCCTGGACGAGCTTTATCTTTTCTGTCTCACATAGCGCGACATTGTGCTGCTTCAACGCGAGCTCCAGCTGCCGTGCATTAGTTGTGTCGAAGGATTCCATTGGTAGACCTTGTTTAAAACGTTCATGAATGTCTGCGAAAAAGGATTCGCGCCAGGAAATAGATAGGGAGCGTTTTGTGTTTTCATCGAGTCGTTCGGGAAATGCCGCTGTTATCCCGGAGTACCAGTCTAAACAGGTGCCCATGAAATCAAAGAAGACAGCTTTGATGCCACTAGGGTATTGAATGCATTTCATTTCTCCCGACAAAGTAAATGGGGATCATATGAGCAGTATATGACACTTGATGGCAGATAAAATTAGGAACTACTCCAAGGTAAACCGACTCCCAAATAGATTTCAAACAATGACTTCGAAAACCTAAAGCAATTTCCTTTCCAAATTGCCACCAGGGCAGTAATACCTAGAACTAGGCTAGCCAATCGAACTTTTTGTGGGCATTTTCCGATCTGGGAAATGTCCGTCGGCAAATTAAAGGGTCAGAGAACTCATGTAATATCAACATATAATATAAGAAAACAATACAGTTTTTAAATCGGTAGTAGCTGTTTTGAAAAGATCACCGGGAATTTAAAGTACCTAATACGACCCTTAATGCTGACCTGTACGGCCTTTAGGTTGGATAGGTGAAGACAGCCTACATTTGATTATGTGAGATAAGAGAGCCAATATCATTATATTGGGCAATAACTAACGAAGCTAGATATTTAGGGGCGTGCGTTTACCCAGAGCGGGGAGGGGTAACAGATTACATCGTCTTTGGCTAACAGTGAACCCCTCACTGAAGCCTAAGAGTAAATCTACATTGCCAGTGCCTACCCCATTACGCTTCGCGACAGCTGAGTATGCTTGATCCCAATTGTCGAAGTTTAAAAAATGAGTCCTTTCCTGATAACCTCTTAATCATTGACTTTTAACTATTTATCTAGACTTCACCTTAGCTTTCAAGTCGGATACTTGAGATTTGTGGGGGAAAGAAATTGATTGCGAGGTAAAAACTATTCTACAATCGACTTCCCTGGAATCAACATGTCTCTTCCTTTTCTGTCAGAGAATTTGGAGTAGGTTGAGCCTGTTATTATTTAAATCCCTATTAATTGCTATAAGCCGCTTGCTGACACTAAATGAGGAATGACTCTCCCATTACCAAGGAAATCCTCCGGAATTTGGCCTATGAATGTGGGTTTAAACTTTCATCTGATCAAGAGGCTGCCTTCCTTCTCGCTTCTCGATCTGCACTGGATATTGCTACTGAGGTGGATAAATTGGAAGATTACATC
The DNA here is from genome assembly GCF_021365285.1 of Talaromyces proteolyticus. Taxonomy (NCBI): domain Eukaryota; kingdom Fungi; phylum Ascomycota; class Eurotiomycetes; order Eurotiales; family Trichocomaceae; genus Talaromyces; species Talaromyces proteolyticus. The sequence goes on along the minus strand of NW_025764282.1, from coordinate 1,130,729 downwards.
GATCCCAGCCTGATTGCTGTACCAACGAAGGGTGGCCAGCGTACCTATCGCAAACCTGAAGAGGACGAGAATATCCTCAACGGTTGGTGTCACCGATTCGAGCTTGAGGCACTTAAACCAGATAGTCAGCTTCTAAAAGGGTATCAAATAGCATTGAAAGATACTATTGCAGTAGCAGGGATTCCTCAAACTTTGGGCACATCCCCCCAGTTTGTCTCGACCACCGGGGATTATCCCCACTCTAACATCGATGCTTCGGTGGTGTCACGGCTTTTGCTTGCTGGCGGTACTATAGTGGGGACTACCACATGTGAAAACTTTTCCCTATCGCCCATGTCCTACAGTGCTGCATCCGGGCCCGTCCATAACCCGTGGAGTCGCGATTTCAACAGCGGCGGAAGCAGTAGTGGCGCTGCCACACTCGTTGCACTTGGCCTTGCTCGTGAGATCGGCGTTCCAGGACTGCAGAATGCCGGCCCTGATGTCCAAATGGCCATCGGTGGCGACCAAGGTGGTTCGATTAGGATTCCAGCAGCATATTGCGGCATCTACGGGCTCAAACCTACCCACGGATTGGTTCCTTACACGGGAATTGCTGGTCTTCTGCCTTTAATTGACCATGTTGGGCCTCTGGGACGTACTATTGAGGATATTGCTCTATGTCTGTCAGCCATCGCTGGGTACGATGGACTCGATGCACGCATGGGTCCAGAAAGCCCCTTGAGACAAAACGTAAGACCGTACCATGAAGAACTCGCTGGCTTCATCAAATCATTACCTACGGATGGAAAAGTGACAGAATTTTCAGGAGCTGGCAGACCATTGCGCGTTGGGTTGATTATGGAAGGGTTCAATATTCCCAAAATGTCCGAGAGTGTGGCTCGTATAGTCAAGCATGCCGCACTGGAACATTTTACCGCCAGCGGTTCTCATGTTTCGGATGTCTCAATTCCAATGCATTCTATGGGTGCTTCCATCTGGACAGCAGCTACGCGCAACCAGATGGCGTCTCACGCCTTTGGGGGCAGGGCTGCCGACTTTTTGATACATGACCTGCCTCACATTGAGCACCGCTGGCCTCCGGATCAGGAAATGTGCGACTCACTAACAAAGCTTAACCCAGCAGTAATAAATACGATTCTGGGCGAAAAAATACTCACAAATCCAAATTACCTGCCGATCTCAGCTCAGAACAAGGCTCACCGCCACGTACTCCAGCTGCGCAAAGCCTACGACACAGCTTTTTCTAGCGGAAGTTTTGATATTTTGATTACACCCACGACACCGACAGTGGCACCTCCTCATCCAGATATGGCCTACGGTTCTGCCCTAGACAAACTCGAGCTCGCAGCTGGTTCTATTAACAATACTTCACCTTTCAACGCTACAGGCCATCCCGCGCTGAGTGTGCCATGTGGCTGGGGAACAGCTTCGGATGGAGTCACTAAACTTCCTATTGGAATGCAAATCATAGGAAAGAGATTTGATGATTTGTGTGTTCTCAAAGCGGCGAAGATATTTGAATTAGCGGGAGGTGGTTTGGGTCCGTGGCCAGGGAAAGCATGATTTTCCACCACTGATTAGACTATGATCAAAGCGTTGAGACGGAATAGAATACATTAAAGTGACCTTGAGAAACCTCAGCCTAGACAGTTATGAAGCGGTCCCAATGAAAGCCGCTGGTTCTATCCCTATGTAATATGTAACGAGAGACTGTAGACAATACGGCGTTGTAGGTGTTTGTGAGCGAATTCATGGGAGAGTTTATCTATGTAAAGTGTGCCCAAATTTGAGTATTTAATTAATACTGTTAATAAAGCATGACCTTGGCGAGACGAGAAGTGTCATGAACTGAGGCAAAATTTACTTCTTCTGTAATATTTCCTCTCCCGCTATAGCCGCAAAAAAAGCGTCGCTTAAATATCCACCACACCAGCTCATCTTCTCATAGCCGTCAACCTTCCAAGGCTTCCTCTGTGTAGCAGGGAGTTGGATTTTCTCGTAATACCCGCCCATTCCTTCATTCACCCACATTTCGGCCGACTTTTCGATCTCCATGTTGACACCCTGGATCATATACATCGGCTGAATCTGCCAGACTACCCCATAGTCCTTAGCCATGTCCTGGGACACGGTTTTCAGCCTTTCTGCTGTCCAACCTGCCGATGACGGGAACTTCCATTCGCCACCCCAAGAAAATGCAAAAAGACGGCTAGGAAAACGACTCAGCATGGTCTCGTGATAGGCCTTGATATCGTTGTAGTCTGGGAGGTCCATACGTGCCCAAGAGACGTCACCCAACGGAGCAACCACAGTAGCACGCTCAATGATGGCCTTTACAGTAGATCTGTACAAGTACTGGCCGTTATGAGAACGAGGAATTTCCCAGTCAAAGAAAATGTTGACTCCCAGAAGCTCCTTTGCAATGGCACGGCGCTGAGAAAGCGAGGTGCCATATCCCACTCGAGATTTGTAATTATTTAATAAGTCGTCATTTGATTGGATGTTAATGATACTTTTAGGCTGTTGCTTGAAGCCGAGTATTTCTTCCTCTACAGCCTCATCGAACGTCATAGTGCCCGCAGAAACAAGCCATTCATCCCTCGCAGCAGTAGGTGACTCTCCAGAGGTGATAGCCTCGTCGATTACTTCTTGAAGAGGTTTGACGTTTCTTGTAGCTCCAAGAATATATTCATGATCCCGAGGGTCAATTACGGAAGTAATGAAGTCCGCATGGTCGAGATCACACCGGGCAAAGAGGAGAGTTTCGGCACCCATGATATCGAGCTGCATACGCACAGCCTTAACACGATCTTCATACTCAGAAGTGGGAACAATAGTGCGACCTTGACCAATAGTAAATTTCTTCAGACCAAGGGCTAGGTCGTCGATATGGATTCCAGCCGCACCAGATTCAACGAGGGCCTTAGTCGACTTGAGGGTAGCTGTCAGTGATCCGAAACCCATATCGCCATCTGCAATGATGGGCATGAGATAGTCCCAGTTCTCCATTCTGGCCCGCTGTTCGATTCTATGCTGCATTCGGACTTGCCGTTGTCTTTGATCATGCCATTGCTGAGATTTAAAAATCTTTTCAACCACTTTTGGTACAGTATCCCATGGCTTTTCGGGTCGAGTGTTAGCATTTCTAATTCCTATCGTCGTATTTTCTTCCCTTTATCACTCAAGTTGAAAACCACGAACTCAAAGAGGTAGCTTACATAGTCTGCATGATCCATTCCTGGATAATTATTTTCGCTGAAACCGGACAATCCCCCAGATACATAAACAGTTCTCATATACTTGGCCATTTGACTGACAGCAATGGGATCGGTCGCTCCAAATGTTAGCTCAGTTGTGCCCCTACTACGGTGCTCATGGAGCAAGGCCCATAGCTTCAGAGCGGAAGCATTGGCGAGACAAGGCACTGGTACAGTGTTGCGCAGGGAAGCAATAGTGCTTGCCGTCCATGGCCGTTTGATGCCAGCTTGGCGGGGTGTCTTCCACCATTCGTCGATTCTGATAACTTCATCTTCGAACGACTTTTGCTCCTCTACTAGGTCTTTCCACTGTTCTGGCATTTCTTTTGGAGTTTATAGTAAGCTCAATATGCTGCTTAAAAAAAATGATTCTCGTTCGATAAAGTGAATATCTAGGCAGCTCTCTAGTCATTGGCGTTGATTTAAATCCACTTGAAAATTTCCAAGTCCCAATCATTTTCTCTTTCGCATATGATCCCGGAAAAGTGAGAAATAGGTGTCTGCAGATATCCTAGTACGATATCGTTTTTGCCGATGAGGCCCCACGACTCAAGCCATCGGAGAATCTAAAGTATCCGATGCAAATATTCAATGATCCTTGTCATGAATATTACATTTGAGTCAATTCAAGGTGAAGTTGTTAGGTTCTGTTAGGTTCTGTTAGGTTTCTTTGATGTGCGTACATATGTAGGTGATCGGACAAATACAAAAGCCGAAAGCCCATTAATATGCCGATTTTCGGGAAAATATCTCATCGTACTCCTCACAATCTTAGCAGGGTTCTCATCCACTGAATAAGGTCACAGAGCCTACAGGGAAAGAAAAAAAGGACAATTAATGCAATCCAAGCATTGAAACTCTTATAAAACAAGCCTGGACACGACACGGCCAATGCATCTACGACGGAGCCGCGGGCGAACAGCAAAAGCTTGTTCACAGTGCCATACAAGGAAGCAGAAGGTCCGTATAATTACCTTCTTTGAATTTTAACTCTGTCAAAATACGGCCTGAAGTCTCTGACCTGAGCCACAGTGTGAAGGGTCCACACCGTGCCAGAACTGTGTTTCTAGAAATGTCACGCATCTCTGTACCCCGCCCGGGTCACGCAGTGCAACCCAAACCTCATCATATACTAGGACTGCTAGCTCTACAAGGCCAAGGGTGAGGAGGCGTCGAATTATTCCGGAACAACATACTGTAGCCCCTCCAGATCTCGTTGGAGTTCACCAGCAACCAACAATAACCGTTGCCGATGATGAGGATGAGAGCGGAGAGAACCAACGGGTCGAAGACGGCCTTTATGAAAACACAAATGAGCCCACTCACAATAAAGAACAGAAAAGCCTTCAAATCGGACAATTATGGAAGTCACGGGGTGCACCGGCATTCTTCGGTAGCTCGTACTTTGGACCGCAAGTAGCTGCCGCACTCATTGACTCTCAGGCGCCGTACGTCCAACCCGGAGCCAACACATCACGGCGAAGCATGAATGCCCGGCCCTTTCGAGACGAAGCTGGACCTTTCTCTCAGCTATGGGATCTACTCGGCCTCCTGCCACGTCAAAAGTCAACGGTAGACCGACTAGTCGACAAGTTCCTGACACATGTTAGCTGGAACATGGATGCTGTCCACCCATCATCTTTCCGAAGGGAGTATGATCGGTTTTGGTCCCGAAAGGCGGGCTACGACGATGTGACAACGGTTGACATTCGTTGGCTGGCCCTTCTATTCATGATTCTCGCCATCGGAGCATATCTGGACTGCCCTCGAGGCGCGGCACCCGAAACCCAGAGAGAGTATGAGGAATCGTCACTGAGTTTCTTTTGGGCTAGCAGAAAAGCCATTGTTATAGCGCCGTCCTTTTACGGAGAAAGCTCTGATCTGGTTCGTGCTGGTATCTTGGTCACTCGCTACTGCCTCTTCGCCCAGCGAATTACCGAGAGTTGGCTTACAGTCGGCTTCGCGGCACGCTTGGCTATAGCTCAAGGTTTTCACATCGATGGAAGACATTGGCGACTTCCCCGCCGGGTAGTAGAAACGAGACGAAGACTCTGGTGTCATCTATACCTTCTGGATCGGATGACTGCTCTTGCGCTCGGACGACCATACTGTATTCTGGATACCCAGTCTCTGACCTGCGTGCCGGAGAACGTTTTTCTCGATGATCTGACAGATGATGAAGCCCTGACTGTGGATGTAGAGCCTATCGATACAAGCCCGACACCCGCCGTTCTAGCTGTTTTCTCCCATGGGCTAGCTAAGATTATAGGACAGATCCAGGAGCAGACGTTTGGGATTCGCGCCGCTTCATATCGTCAGGTGATGCAACTAGATGCACAACTAGTTGCTTGGAGGGATAGCTTGCCGGCCTATTTGGCATTCGAAAATCCAAACCTGTCGCTGGACTCAACTTGCTCTTACCTGGCCTGGCATCGGCTGTATATTCGCACAGCCTTTTATTTCGCTAGAATTACTTTGCATCGCCCTTACATATGGCGTTCGTCAATTACCGATCAACACGCTTTCAGCCGTGATGTATGCTTCGCATCCGCCTGTGCTGATCTCAAGACGCGTCTTGGGCACGATGACAATTCTGAGCCTGCTGAGCATTATACTTGGTGTCTTGGTGCTCCACAACTCTTCAACAGCGCTATTGTATTGGGTGTACTTGCCATTCAAGAGCAATCTCGCGGCACACGTGACGTCGATGCTGTTGTCAACGACCTTCAGTCATACTGCGACAAGCAGAAGCATGAGATTTGGGTCAATGATTTCCGGCTAGCAGAGATTAAGGTGGTTGAAATGTGTATCGAAAGGCTCAAAAGACCGTGTAACACGCGACAAGCCTTAAATCCCATACGCATGGGAAATTCCGAAGCGGCACTAACGGGCGTGGGAAGGAGAAGAGGAAGAGAAGCGCATCACCAAAACAGTAGTCAGCAAGGAAATGCTGAACCATCGAGGGCGATATCTGCTCATAATGCTCGAGTCTCGTTATCAGGCCAAGACTTTACACAAATTCAGCCACACCAATCTCTTGCCGTAGGTTTGGAGACGGACAACGCCCTGTGGCCGTCAGGCTCATTGATAGAGTCTGGTCTGCGGCATAGCCCGCAGATCTCAGAGACCTTCACGTTCCCGGGTCCAACTGATCTAGCAACTTGGCAGGACATGATTGATATTATAGGAACTCACGAATTTGATATGAGTCATATGACCGGTTTTTCATGATATAGTGCTACCGCACTCTAAAATTAGTTTACAGATAATCGCATGCGATTACTCCATTTTACTGTATAAATATATCCAGCATTATTATTAGACAGGCTTAGTACACTAAGAATGACCCAAATCCACCAAATGCGCTATTGGTACTTATAGGACCGTGAGGGGGGCAGAGGACCGACAACAGGCGGCGGCGGAAGCCCCCATGGCCGATATTTTTGGGTTAGAGCCCGGAGGCTCAGAAGAGGAGGAGGAGGAGAAGGGAGGGGGTCCTACATCTGCCCCTATAGGATGGATGAGAGGGCAACCAGCTGCTTGGGTCCCTAAAAGCCACCAACACGGAGCTAAGATAGAGTCGCGGTTAAATTGCAACCTGCGCGGTAAACTTTAATTCAGAAGCCTACGTGAAGTTTCCCCCACCGGATGTGCCGTCTCTTCGATACACCCAACTTCAAGAGCTTCAGCTGTTGAATTGTGATATCTTGTGTGAGAGTTTAGCAGGGATGCTCCAATATCCGAAAAATCTTAAGTATCTCACTCTCAAAGGTGAAGTAAAAGAGAGTATTTATCTCACGCAAAAAACATGGTGTGGATCAAAGCAAATCAATAATATAGAATACATGTTATAGTTAATATAGAGTTGGCGGTAAAGCGCATATGGAGATAGGATCGCCCCGAAGCCCGAGCCCGATGGCTGCACGCGAGCACGTGATGGCGTGCCGGTTTCTGCCCCAATATGACTCCATTCGGCAGGCGGTAGCTGAGAAATGGCTGGGTCCATAAGTCACGTGATCACCGGGCGCTTTTGCCGTCCAACTCCTCGTTGCCTCACTTCAATCTCAGTCCGCAACGAAGGGAGTCGTTTATTCACCATCCCAACGGCGACGGATAACCTAGCTGCTACTCTCTACTGTTACTCGCCCTGGTTGATATTGCTTTACACCGACGTTGACTACGTTGTAATGCAGGCTGTTGAGCTGGCGCCGCGACTCGAGATCCATCCGTGAGCGAAGCCTTGAACGGGCTGACTCTGTGATTCGCTCACTAGTCTCTACGATCAAATAACATCGCTCCTGGTCCCTGGAAACATCGGGCACCCTGGTCTGCGCCTTGTCTAGACTTATTCCCGATAGCCTTTGCGACTTATGTGCGATTCTTTCTTACCACTGTCCGCTCAACACCACCCTCTCTCACTATCCTCAGCACCTGGGGATCATTTCAAGGTGAACTGCTCACCTCACCATCCCACCAACTACAGTCCGCAAACTCCCACATCTCCTCCGTTGATGTCAGTCGGCGCACAGAGCTATGCCGCCAATCTCGCAAATCCACATACGTCCTCCAGCCATACGACGTCGAACGGTCAACCCCTTTCTTCCCCGCCATCGTCAACCCCAATGTCTACACAGACCTCACAGCAGCCAACTGTGAGCAGCACAAATTCCTTTCCTACCCCGGCCAGTAGTGTGAGCGGTCATCACCGGAATGCGACGCCTGCAGATGACGCGGACAGTGCCGACAAGCTGTGGCCTCAAGATTCGCAGCACTCAAATGCCGACAATATGGATGTCGATAGGTCCGAACACAGACGCTCTGATCACGACCGGGATCGGTTGCCAGGAACAACTGAACTGGGAGGCTTGCCGGTATCTACAGACGCAGATCTGATGGATATTGACTCGAAGGCGGATCGTTCGATCAGTCACGATCCAAGTCTTGATGCTCTGCAACAAGATATCGGCACAGCCTTCCATCTTTTCAAAACTGGTAAGGTTTCCTTGACACAGATATCCCTTTTGACTGCATTTGGTTGCTAGTCCTAGGTCTTGGTGTCTGTGTGTTAACAAGCTCCATGATTAGCTCCCACAATTACAGGACCTGATCCCTCTTTGGATCTCATATCTCTGTATGGCTTGGGCCCTATTGGAAGATCAGTCATGAGGGTAGACCCTATAACAGGTGAAAAGATCAACCGGCTGCGCAAGTCATACGAAGGAAAATTGAAAGGGCTAGGATTGTCGGGAAGAAATAAAGCTGTAAAAAATGAGGGCCAGTCTGGAGGACTAAGGCATCTGATGATGTGGCCGGAGGAGGAATGGCAGAATCAGAAAGTGTACGGCAAGGAAATTAGGGTTGCAGATGTTGATTCGACCCTTCACAAGTTACAGACGCGAGCGATGAAGATGGAACCTGGACCGGTACCGAATACAGAATACTGGGAAGACGTTTTAGGCCATGAGAAACAGCCAAAAAACCCCAACGTTGATCCGGGTAAAAGGTCCGTTTCCACACCAAATACCATGCGTCCCACAGTCCAAGTAAACGGAGCGCCTATTCCGCCGGCTGCTGAACCAGAGCGTGCTCGTCCGACTCGCGGGAAAAAGCGACACTATGATGATAATAGTTTTGTTGGCTATGGCGAAGGCTTTGTTGATGACGAGGACGAATCAGCCTTCTACTCAAATAGCGAAGATCGAAGCGGGAAGAAGAAGCGGAAGAAGGTTGGTCTACTTTGTTTACTTTGTACAAGATGAAACAAGGGCTAATAACCTTGGATAGGAGCATATTTCTAAAATGTCACCTCCAATGCCAGAACGGACAGGAAGTTACGGGGTTGGTATGTATGGGATCGGGGCTAGATGAGAATGCACTAGGGAAACTGGACCCTCGCATTCGGAGCTCGCAGGAATCGCACTATTGCAGTTACATTGTTTTCAACGTACATTTTGATTTTTGCATCGAGGTGCTGGATATACCCGCGTTTGATAACTCGGACGGCGTTTCACGGTTGGGACATGTTTTATAAGTATGGGAACGGCCACGGTCTATTTCACTATTTTTACTTCCTGTGCGTTCCTTTATTTACTTGTTTTTATGGCCCAAGAGGCTACTTTATCGTCACTACCTTGCGTTCTACTATTTTCAAGTAGAGAAATTTTCAAGGATTGCTTCTGATGAACGCGAACTGGAGAAAGACGGGATGATACACAAAAGAACGATGTAAGAGTTTTACTCTGTTTTAACGCAGAAATGAAACGGATATACTTGTTTTCAAACTTCTTTATTCTTGAAGAAAAGGGGGGGGAAAGTCACTGGGGGGAGCAAAACAGAAAGTAATTCATTCCTCTTTCTATGTTTGATTGATCACATGCTTTGCTTTCTATATACGGTCGACTCGATCGATGTATGTTAGAAATGAACAGAAGACACAATACAAAAAAGAAATACCAATGGAATTGTTCGACCTTTGTACTGGTTTAATTTCTTAAAATTATGCTACCAGGTTTCGCTGATATCTTAACAGGAACATGTGAAACAAAAGATACTTGATACACTGCATGTGAAAATACTGAATTAGATGTCATTAACAAAGCATTCAAGAAAGCCTTAGTGGAGGCCACGTAAACTTAACCTGTCAGTTGGTGTTGTTGTTGATGCCTTGGTGACTCACTCAAACATGCCTTCCTAAGGACAGATCTCAAGCCCAGTACACAGCCGTAATCCGGATAATCAGATTATATATTTAACCGAGTTCAAACCCCGTCAATTACTCATTAAATATACTATCGAGTACAATTTGAAAACATAAAAATGGCATCATCTATGAACAGAAGGCGAACGCTGTATTTTCTAGGCTTTTTAGCTGTGCTGTCTTTGGCAATATTCCTCCGTCCTCGAAACCCTAACTGGCCTAAATGGACTAATCGTCAAGGGAGTGGCGGTGATGGAAACGAACCCGAGAAGTGTAAGTTAGTAAATAACGCTGCATATTTGTGCCCTCTGACTTTGACCTTTTTTGATAATACAGCCATCGGTATTGAACTGGGCGATGATTATTCCCGAGTTGGCGTTATACTGAACGATACATTCCATTTGATTCCAGACGAGCATGGCCGTACTGCAATACCTTCATATGTCGCATTCACAGAGAGTGGAACATTGGTAGGCTTCGAGGCAAAGGAGCAGGCGGCTAAAAATCCCAAAAATACAATTTTTGACTTCCGGTGAGACGCTTCCCTTTCCTCAAATGGGGAGAAAATTTCGCTGACCTCACGATAGCGACTTACTCGGACGGAAGTTCTCGGACCCGGAAGTTCAAAACAACTTGAAATTCTTACCATACGACGTTATTGACAACGAGGGCAAGCCCGGAATTCGAATACCCAATAGTGATGGATCAGTACATCTCACGACAGCAGAAGATATCGCATCCATCATACTGGGCCAGTTAAAAGCCAATGCAGAGAACTTCTTAGGAAAAACTATATCGAATGTTGTTGTATCAGCCCCTGTTCATTCCTACACCGACCGTACGCAGGTAGAGGGTATCAAAGAGGCTGCTATGGCCGCCGGATTCACAAATGTCGATCGTGTCGGACAGGAGCCAGTGTATGCTGGAATAGGGTATAAAATGGACGCTCCAGGTGGTTGCGGACGCTCTGATGAGTGTTACGCTATCTTGTACCATGTTGGAGAAAGGCATTCCACTGTCTCTGTTGAACTAATTGACGACGGGATATTCGAAATCTTAGAATACGTTAGAGAAAGACACGCTGGATCGCACGATCTAAAGAGCTTTCCAAGTCATGAACCCGACCCTACATGCACGACACTACAGTGTCAGCAACATGGATATGAACCCCGGGAGAAAATTTTTGGGAGAGTACAAAAGGTCCTGAAGGATGCGAAGATCATTGAATCCCAAGTCGATGCAATTGTTTTGGTGGGGAATGATTCGCAAGCGGACTGGATCAAATCAGTCCTAGGCGAGACTTACCCTTCAAGCAAATTCATTAACGCGAGTTCAATTACTCCCGAAACAGCCATTGTCCATGGAGCAGCCATCATTGCCAATGTCATTTCTAATGATGATAACCTATGCACTCTTAGTTTCCCGATGCTTCAATTATCTATCGGGATTGAAACGGAGTACGGCCAGTTCGAGGTAATGATGCCTACATATCAGGTTCTACCAAGTCGGAGGGAAAAGGTTTTCGAGATTGATGTGGCGGATGATCAAGAATATATTACGGTAGATGTGTATGAAGGTCAGAGAATGATGGCGCAGAGCAACAACTACCTCGGGTCTATGAAATTACACATCGGAAGAGCAGCGAAAGGTAAAATGGAAATCGAGGTGTCAACGAGTGTGGATGTTAATGGAAAACTGGAGGTTCAAGTAAAAGAAAGGAATCCAGAACACAGGTTGGCTGTCGAGAAACTGTTTGACAGATATAACTCTGAAGAACTTGACTCAATCTATAAGGAGGCAGAGATATATTATGAGGAAGACCTAGAAACTATACAGAAAAACCGCAAGGAAGCGAAACGAAACGGGCTTCGACTTGTTCCCTTGGAACCTATCAATAGCTAAACAAGCACCTACAGGAAACAAAATATGAAAAGTGATGACCGAAATTTCTTAAATTCAACTTTTCCCTTTAGTATTATTATCATCAAATTTGACTCAGTCTCCCCATTCAATTAAAAGCGGTCCTTTTTTTTCGTCTTCGTTGGTTTGAGGCAGGGTCTGGCACTGACCAATTAGCACCCGGTTTATCTTGAGAAGGTATGCTGTGGTGACATAATTGAATAAATAGGCTTAAATACCAGCATACAACCATGAATTAATACATGGCCCTCATGCATTAGAGGGTTCGACAGAGCGCAAAGATATAGAAATGATAGTATCATCACCAGTAACATTCCACAGTAAGGAATAGATGCCCTCTCCCTGAGAGGAAGGCCGAACATAGAAGCTTGTAGAATAGTCCCCGGGAGCAGTTTCTACCATTACCGACTGGCCATAAAATACAAAGCCAGTGGTGATCTCATTGTCTCCTGCGTTGGAAATGAATCCTATCTGATCAGAGGATGCCGACGAACTAGGAATATATAACATTTTTTCCGACCAGTTTGTGTCGGCCGCAGTAGTCCCATTAGGATTCGCGAGCCAAGGGCTAGACGATGAGGCTGACGTGCGCTCAACTAGGACAATCTGCATCAGACGTGCGAAAGGATCTTGGAGATATAGAAATATAGAGAGAACTAACATGTCACATTGTAAATCGAGGAAGAGGTCGAATTAGACGAATCGCCAACAAACGCTTTCCCTGTTTCAACACATTAGTTGTGCTGCGTGTTTCTATCTTTCAACAACATGATGTTCAATGTTTAGATCAACTTTACCGTCAGCATAAAAGAGAGGGACCCCTCCAAGGGAGTCACCGTACGCATAGAGACCAAACTTCTCACCAACTTCAGGAGTGCTGCGGGTGACCAATGCGAAAGAAGAGGTCACTAGGCAGAGCACAGTGGTTGAGAGCAAACCAGAAAACATATTCATAGGCATAAAGATGAATATATATATATATGAAAAATAGAGATGCGAAACAAAGCTCAACAGGATTTTGTTTTCAACGCTGCTTTTCAATGCCTATATATATAGCGATATTTTGAATCTCCTGTTGTCGTGGAGTAAGAATAATATAGCTAGTGCCATTGATACACGTCGGGCTGTACGCACCCGTCGGGTAGCCGATTCTGCCTGCCGATATGGATGGCATTGGCTAGAGGTCCCTAGACTTGCTCTATCCAAGCTATTTTGGTAAGCTACATGTCGAGATGCAGAGTCTAGATCAATAGTGACTCCCGCACTGCGTAAGTGCCGCGTATGACTTATGGGCCGCATGCCAATTGTGGGCTGTGTTGGCGGGCTTATTTCCATGCCGCGTTAGGGCTTGCGATCCATCCCTGACCCGAAAGTGCTTTAGCGTTGATCGGGCGTTTAAAAAACTTCTGAAAATTTGGCGCGTGAAGAGCTGAAAACCCAGTCTAATTTGATTTATATTAACATGAGAGACATGACAAATCGGCCTTTTAGACGATGCATGTGACCATTTCTATAAAAGCTGAACTATCGGCCTACCCTATACTGAGGGTCTCTAGATGACCTTCCACAAGGAGCAAGCTGTGTTGTTAGATATTGCATGAGACTGGCCTATTACAGCACTGGCTGCTTTGAAACTTGTGCCTAATGTCATATCTGCAAGCATTACTACATGAACTACTTGAGCAGAAAATAGCAGCTTACGACAGCTTACGAATTGATGCATCCGCTGAATGCGTCACGCAGACGGGGATATTGCCTGAATTATCTTCATGCATATGTAGATTTTAAATTGTATTACTTACTGTGATTTGGATGATATTCTGGTTCAGCGGCGAGGATCACGGCGAGAGAGACCAGGATCTAATCAATTGACCCAGGGACGTGGCATCCACTTCCAAAGTCTATATAATAGGGATAGTCGTTCAAAATAAAGATATAACTTTGTTCAAGACACTAATAAACCACCTCGGTCTTTCTAGCTCATTAATTGCTTTTGATATAACAGTATTAATACTTTTCGACAAAGGTTTTCATCATCTAGCCTTTTCGACACTATGAAAACTGCATTTACTTTTCTTAGCCTCATAGGAACTGCGATAGGAAAATCTATATATCATCCTGGGCGTCCCTTTTTTGATGATGGGGCACTGAAAAGAGATGTCTGTTCTGGTAACACAGCCAGTGATAGGCAAATATGGTGCGACTACGACGTGAGTACCGATTACTACAATACTGTACCAGAGACAGGCGTGACCAGGGAGTATTACTTGAACATCGAACAACTCACAGCCGCACCTGATGGCTACTCTAGGACAGTCATGGCAATCAATGGATCGATCCCAGGACCTACAATCACTGCCAACTGGGGAGACCATGTTGTTGTGCATGTTACCAACAACCTCGCTTCAACAAAGAATGGCTCTAGCATCCACTTCCATGGAATACGTCAGAACTATACTAATCCTAATGACGGCGTTGTTTCCATTACCCAATGTCCCACTGCGCCTGGTAAGACGACTACGTATAAATGGAGAGCTACTCAGTACGGCACCTCATGGTATCACTCTCACATCGGGCTGCAAGCATGGGAAGGAGTCTTTGGCGGTATCTTGATAAATGGACCAGCCACAGAGAATTATGATGAGGATAAAGGCGTCTTGTTCCTTAATGATTGGAGTCATCAAACAGTGGATGAACTATTCCAATCTGCTGAGACCAGTGGCCCGCCTACCTTGGATAATGGCCTTATAAATGGTACCAATGTTTATGGCGACGACAATTCGACCTCCCAGACGGGATATCGCTTTAATACGTCGTTCACGGCTGGTACTTCGTATAGACTGCGTTTGATAAACGCTGCAGTAGACACGCATTTCAAGTTTTCTATTGACAATCACACTCTCATTGTCATGGCCATGGATCTGGTGCCTATAGAACCGTTCAATACTACTGTTCTAAGCATCGGAATGGGTAAGCTATGCTCCGGGAATGTTAAAATTGTTTCATCCACCAGATTGACACCCTTTTCAGGTCAGAGATATGATTTAGTTGTCAATGCGGATCAGTCCACGGGCAACGAGAGCTTTTGGATGCGTGCTATTCCACAAGAAGCGTGTTCCGATAATGACAGCGTGGACAACATCAAAGGCATCGTATACTACGGCAGCTCACCCTCAACACCAACTACAGACGCCTACACATATACCGACAGCTGCGACGATATAGATGTATCGGACTTAGTCCCTTATCTCTCCCAAAATGCGTCAATTCCCTACTATAACTCCAGCGAGCCCGTGACACTAGGTTCAAACTCCGACAATCTTTTCCGCTGGATGATGAACGGCACATCAATGCAGGTCTACTGGGACAACCCAACCCTCCTTCAGATCTGGAACAACGACACCTCATTCACGAATTACAGTGGCGTAATCGAGCTTCCCAAACGGAACGAATGGTCCTATGTCGTTATCGAGACTGCACTTTCTTTGCCACACCCTATTCATTTGCACGGCCATGACTTTTTCATCCTTGCGCAGGGTACTGGTACGTACTCTTCTTCGGAGATTACGAGTCTATCGAACCCGCCTCGCCGGGATGTAGCGATGCTGCCCGCTTCTGGGTATCTTGTGGTAGCATTCAAGACTGATAACCCTGGTGCGTGGTTAATGCACTGTCATATTGGATGGCACACTGAAGAAGGGTTTGCTATTCAATTTTTGGAGCAATATGAAGAGGCTCTTAAGTTGATAGATTATGATACGCTGAACTCTACTTGCCAAGGGTGGGATGAATATGTGGAACAGAATTCGGTGGAGCAGGATGACGACGGAATTTAACGTGAATACTCACTAATGAGATCAGATAAATTGGTAATTGCATTATAAGCATGATTACCAATTAACTAATACTAGTAATTTCAGGAAAATATGCAACTATAGTAACCGACATAATCCTTACTAAGAAAGGGTTGCGCCCTTTTTCGACAAGTAACTACCCCGCATGATCAAGTTGATATAAATAATCCCCCATCAATTGATCTCTATAGTTTCAATAACATCCGCTAACACATTTGCTAAGTATTAGCAAAGGAAAGAAAAGCAAACGAAATGGCCGCTTCAAGACCCTTCTCCTCATTCCGTTTACTATCTTTTGATGTCTACGGCACACTGATCAATTGGGAGAAGGGCATTTTCAAAGCTTTTTCACCCATTTCAGAGCGACTGCCAGCTTCATCTCCACTCAAAAATGATAAATTTGCCCTCGGAGCAGCGTTCCATGAACATGAAAAGAGAATACAGTCCCTAAACCCAGGATTGACATATGATAAAGTTTTGAAGGAGGCATATATTGCCTTGGCTAGAGAATTGAATACTCTACCAACAGACGCTGAAGAAGATAAGGAAGCGGCATTACAAAAAGAAGGAACAGTTTTTGCAGATAGTATTGCCATCTGGCCTGCTTTCCCAGATACCGTCGAAGCATTGCGCAAACTTAAAAGCCTGGGTTTCAAGCTCGTCCCTTTGTCGAATGTTGACCGAGACTCTTTCTCGAGGTCCCTTGATGGACCACTGGCTGGTCTCAAAGCTCCAGTTCCGGGATCTAATACTCTTGTGAACCCCTTTTTCGATGCAGTTTACACTGCCCAAGATATCGGGTCTTACAAACCCAACCTCAAGAATTTCGAATACCTTATTAATCACGTTGAGACGGAGTTTGGTGTTAAAAAGGAGGATATATTGCATGTTGCCCAGAGCCAGTTCCATGATCATGTTCCTGCGAAACGTATTGGATTGCAGAGTGTTTGGATTGCGAGAGGGGAGGGTGGTGTTACGAGCATGGGAGGGGATGCGAAGCACCTGTTGGAGAAAGGGGAGGTTGGTTTCGGGTGGAGTTTTAAGAGTTTGGGAGATTTTGCTGCTGCTGTAGAGGCTGAAAGGGTATAGTTATTAAGTAGTATTGAAGCCTTTGTTATGGTGAATCTATACATTGAAAACACATACAATAAGGTGACAAAAGTCTGCATACAGCCCCACAAAAATGCATTGGCTATAGGAGCTCTCCCCATATCAATATTAATAATATTTGAACTTTTGCATTATCTACGGGAGGTCCCCAAAGAAGGCTAAATTAATCGGACATAAAGTGGTGTAAATGCAGATGAAAGAC
Source organism: Talaromyces proteolyticus (assembly GCF_021365285.1). NCBI lineage: Eukaryota > Fungi > Ascomycota > Eurotiomycetes > Eurotiales > Trichocomaceae > Talaromyces > Talaromyces proteolyticus. Next base: position 1,113,686 of record NW_025764282.1, on the reverse strand, counting down.
AGGTAGAAAATCTTGATACTAAATTCAAACTTTTGTTACATTTGTATTACTGTATGTAAGGTGCAGGCTGAGCGATAAGCATTGATAAGAATCAAAACTACTTCCCCTCAACTTAATCCAGCTCTTTCCCATTCATCAATAGAGAAAAGCAGGGTTGAAACAACAGGCAGAAATTTAAAAGATCAGAAAAAGGAAACTCAGTTGGCAAAATCACTATGCGAATGAAATAGCACAATGTCCGATAAATTCCACAAAGCCCTTGCAGCTATCGACGCGGCGCACTACCAAGACCCAAATCTCACAACCAAAAATGACGATAGCACGAACAAACAAGTCCCATACGAGCTGCATTATGCCGAAAAAATGACATCCTATCTAGAAAGCTACAATCCGTCAGCATCAGAGCTTCTTCGCCTCGCGATTCGCGCCCAACATCTCCGCCGCTGGGAAATCCCCCGCTCCTCGTATCCAGCCACGAAAGTCGGGTATTTCAGTTGGCGCACATTTTTGAAAAATCGGCAGGCCGAGTTGGCCCAACAATACTGCCTAGAAGCTGGATACTCGGCTGAGGAAAGTGAGAGGGTGGCAGCATTGGTTAGGAAGGAGAATTTAAAAAAGGATGAGGATACGCAGACCTTAGAGGATGTTGCGTGCCTAGTATTTCTGGATGATCAGTTCGACGCATTTGAAAAAGAGATGGATGATGAGGAGAAAATGGTGGGAATTTTGAGAAAGACTTGGGGGAAGATGTCGGATAAGGGACGGGGAATGGCGCTGCAAATAACGATGAGTGAGAGGTGCAGGGAATTGGTTGGCAAAGCATTGAAATCGTGAGGATTATTAGGCTATTCTATTTGAAAACTACACGGGCATCTAAAATGATGTTGAAAATTAATGCAACACTTCAATGGTCTGTTGTTTCAATTAAGTCTAGATTACGCCTTTTCCTGATTCATGCCAAAACGCCAGGTTCGCACTGTATGATTTATGCCGACACAACGCCTTATCAAAACGCTCATAAATGCTAGATAAATCGAAGGGTTGTTCATTCAGTCTTCGTCTTCGCACCAAGAGTTTGATCATCGCGGTTAATTAATTTCACCAATGCGATTGCTGCGCCAGCTGCGAGACCACCAACGACACACATTTGGAGACCACCCATTATACCGGCGTTGATATTGGCGCTACCGCCCCAGCCTCTCACAACACAAGTCTTGGCATATCCAAACACGAAGAGTGTGACAGCCATAACGGCAATGCTGTAGTAAAAAGCGATGAGGACTTGACTGACGATGAAATAGGGAATCAAGGGGATGAACCCTCCAATGAAATAGCCTAGAGCAAGAGTCAACGCGGACATGTACGCCTGGTTGCACCCTGGTTCGGTTTCATGGTGGTGAAAATTGAGAAGAAAGTCGCGGAGGTGGTCAGGATCCGCTTGGAGGTTTATTACAATTTCGTCAATTGCGTGTGACGGGAGCTTGTAGGCTGCAAATGTGGATTGTATAATGATGCTGGTCTCTTCGGGACGGGACATGAGCTCTTCAACTTCTCGGACTGTCGCGTGATAGGATTCCCTATAATCATATTAGATTGGTTTTCAAAACCGAAGGTGAGCGTGAATAAAACATACGCTTCACTCTTCGCGCCAACATAGCCACCCAGCCCCATCGAAATGGCACCGGCCGTCAACTCAGCTAGTCCACCGAGAACAACAACTCTAGTATCACCAATGGCAGAAAGACCGGCGCTCAACGCAAAGGGAACCGTCAAGCCGTCAGAGAGGCCTAGAATGGCGTCGGAAATTAGGCGTGGGTCAACTCGAGAACGGGAGCTGCTGCTATTCGACTCGACATCATCCGTATCTGGGGATCCGGGAGGGCTTGCTGCAAAGGTACTATATGAGCCAGCCATTTGTGCTTCGACATCCCTATCACTATAACCATCGACGGTTGAGCCGTCGAAGTTCTCTGGGTCGGGCAGTAAAGGGCGGTCTACGAAACAAAACGTATAAGAACGCCATTGTTATTGTAGCAAGGAGAATTGAGATAGAACTTACTGAGATCAGACGAATAGGAATTTTTCTTCAAGGGTTCACTCCTGGCACCGCGCTGATTGTTGTTGACCGAGGAGGGAAAGAGTTTTTGTTTGAGAAACAGCAACGCCATTGTGCTGTTTTCAATCACTGGAAATACTGTTGAGCAATTATATCTTATCTGTGTGCTCGTGGAAAGAGATGATTGTTTTGCAGGCGGAGCTAGGAGAGAAAGTTTTGGAGACAAGGAGTAAGAGGGAGAAGATTGATCAGTAGGAGTATCGAGGGAATCATTCCAGGCTCGTTGGTGTTACCTTTATCGGATCTCCGTGGGCGTATAGAAAAACTTCATGCCCCGTATTATGCAGGAGCTGAGGCACCTGCGAGTGCTCCTGCCAACCAGCGCCTCCCAAGGCATTTGCCCTTACTTTACCTGGGCAGTCATTGGCCATGCGGAGGCGGGGAATGGCCGACGTCATGCAGATCGGCCTCAGGTATTTGCGGGCTATAGACCAATGGAAGACATTTTAATTGTAAGCCAGAGTGCCGATTCGCTACTAGGATGAACGGAGTGGGGCTATTCCGGAATTGGAACACCGATATAACTAATGAACGCTAGTTTTGGATAGGAAGAATTACCATTCAGCTGCTGCTGATTGGATAGCCTCTCCACGAACATGTACATCTGCATTTACATCTATAGCACCATCGTATTATGCGATTATTTCGTTGATTTCGGTAAGATATACGGTACCGATGGTGTTTATTTTTTGTGGTTCTTGACGATTGCGATGTCTACAATCAGTACGAATTTTAGTAGGGCATTGCACTTTTGCATAGCAAACACCCTCAAATCATTTGATTAGTGGGCTATTATTGGTGTTAATATATATCCCAAGAGTCAATATAGGAGTTGTCTGCTTTGAGATGATTATTCTTGTATCAATTAGTGACTTGCTTTCTCCGGGTTCTTTGTATAACTAAGCTGACCGGTTTGATCTTCTTTATCCTGACAAAGCTGTTGGTCTTCTATGAATAGGACTGTGCAATTTATGAGTATCATCCGTGGAGGGTCTGCGCTTCAAAACCAAGGAGCCAGGGGACTTGAAACGCTTCTACCCTCAACGACTCATGAATTGAGCGGCCCCGGAAATATAGTCATATTTACATGCTGACATAAACAACAAAGAGCTTTTCTCAGAATGTATATTTCTGCAGGCTGTTGGTTCCAAGTTTCCAGCTCATCAATGCAATGGTGCAGTCATGCCCGTTTAACCCATGTATAAGAATAAAATCCCCAGTCCTTGGTCGTCTCCTCATGTTTCCAAGTCCTTACATAATAAAAAGATTTATGGATTTCATGTCTCTGCGCCATTCGCAGCCCTTGGAATCTCACCATCTCCTACTCGCTTCAATGTCGACACTATGTTGATTCTTACGGTAGCTATCGTTCTTATGCTTAGTTGGTCAGCCTTACTAGTGGTAGCACGTCCGGCCTTAGGTATGATATTGATATAGAAACAAGTTCTGATCAATTCAAACTAGTTCGTCTAACAGAGCAGCCTAGATGTTTCACGCTTTGAAAAACGAGTCGATCGATACGTGAATGAGGGCAACCTCATGTGTCTTAGTGAGAACTGGCCAATACCTCAAGGACAACCAAGATTCTTTATGACCCTTGATGAAGCGTTTAAGGCCGTGTACACTGCATGTGCCGGCTGGAATATTTCTGAACTAAACCCGGGAGCGAATCCTGGATTTGACAACGTCGTTTATGTCTTGGACGATAACAAAGTCCCCAGTTCGACGAATATTACCGTTTCGGTGACCTACAAGGGGGGCGATAACTGCCCTTACCCGCCCTTGAATTTTTGGTATGACCTAAATCTTCCGGGTGATGGACCGACTCATTGCTTTGATCGGCTGAGTACAATTATCAATGGATGTATGTCGCAAGATTTCCCCTCCTTTACACCGATAATGGTATTCATGGATATATCAAATTTCTAAAATTTCTTCTCTCTCTGGATAGGTGACTTGCACAAAGAGGCAGAGTACTGGAAACAGGGTGGTAGCTTTTACCGCGATTGCACTTCTTGGACGTTGTGGAAGAGTTTGACATTCACTAACAAGAACTCATGAGGCCGATTTTTACTCGTTATATCTTTCTTCTTTTTATTTTTTTCGCGATTAAGCTCACTTTCTATAACGCATTCCCTCGATACTCTATGATTATATTTATCTTTCCTTCTAAACGAATATTGCTAGGCTTCACCTTCGAACAAACGATGAACGGTGACGGTAGAAGTGTTGAAGCTATTTTTGGAAGCTCTCTAGATATTTCTGAGATATGTCAACTTAATAGATGCTTTTTGTCAAAAACATGGAGCAACCATTTTGAAAATCAAACGGTAGCCTCTATCCCTGCTATCTTAGATAAGGGGGAAATAAACAAGTAACGAGCTGAACAAGGAATAGTCCAAGTGTGGCCTTCTTATGAAATATTCGGACTGTATCCTCTCCTATGTTACACACCGCTTGTATGCGGTTTCTTCACAAACAAGCGATAGTCAAGAACCTGCCATTTTCCATAGAATCCCACTCCGGGATGTCCCCAAGTACTCAATCCAAGAGCCGCAATTACAATCATGGCCCCTTCTAACACCATAAAAGTAACCTGATCATTAGCCAAACTACTCCGAAACCCCCCGTGCAGCTCGGCGAGTCGAAAAATACTTCTAATATAAATGCAGATTGTTGCCAGACCCTGGAGAACCAGGAAAGTAAGCCATCTCTTTGATGCTCGGAGAGCTGCAAAATTTGGATTCAGAAGAACTATATTCCCTGCCAAATTCTCGGAGGAGGAGAATTGTTGGGGAGTATTTCCTTGTTTGTTCGTCATTTCGAGATTTCGATTGTCAAAGGAGTTTGCGTTGGTTCGTTTCAAGCGGCGTATCCTCCATGCAAAATCGATGCATAGCCCTAGGTAGATTGAGAGAGATATTACCTGAGTGGAAAGACCGGCCATCATGACCCTTTTCGCAGTCTCTAGCGTCGATTCATCGTTGGATGTAGCAAGTCCACCTCCGGCCGCTTGCAGAAGAAGGGAGACGACATCCCATATGACAAAAATAATTCCGTACCAACGTTGCGAGAACCGGGATAATTTCACAGTGTATACTGCGACGATACGTGCGAGACTAATGTAGATAGCTGCGCTGAGAAACGCCGGTGCGATAGTAAGACACACAATGTACCTTTTACCGAAATATAATGCTTAGTAAATAGCCCATATTTCTTTAGCTCTCTGAGACAATCTTGTACATACATGGCAAACCATTTGTCAGTAAATGGATTGTCTATCATCTTCAATCGCCCCACATATCCAAACACTTCAAGCACTAGACCACAGAACATGCCTGCCATGAAACCCCACGTCCGGTAGCGAATGCCCATATAGATCTGCGCAGGAATCAAAAGTCCAAAAATGGCGAGTAACAGTCCGTTTCCGGCGGCGTTGGGAAGATACGTGAGGTGAGCGTATGTTAGAGGACATGTCTCTAAGGTACATTGAGAGCTGCTTGTAATTCCTGCTGGAAAGGCGCTGAGAGAAGCGCTGGCTGTTGCTGTTGCCATAATGACTGCAAATTTATGGCGAATTTGTATGGAGTGTATTTATATTTCGATTTTGTATACTCAAGAATGAAGGTTTTCTTGTTCTTTCAAGAGAGTAGAGTATACCCAACAGGAGCTAGTTGGACTATGAAGCAAATAGATATCCATGTTGACCGTCCAATTCAACTCTTTATAAGCAAAATAGACTAGAATGTAGCCAAGTAACCGACAAGGAAGAATTAAAACTGCATATGTATTTACGAACAGTAGGAGGATAGCCAGCGTCAAGAATGGCCGGAGCGTAAAAAGACAAATTAGGTGCTTACGATCTATATCCGCACCAGCCAATCACATCCATCCGCCTCTCATTACTGAAAATGCATTTGACCATCCCCTTGATGAGTTAGCTCGAAAATTTGATTATATCGTGACACTCATTCTATTACGTTTCTATCTGGTTCCATGCTTATAGATATCACAATACGGCATTTAGTAAGAAAAAGAGGCAAATTCGCTCTCCCAGCGTTGATTACCGCAGTGTCGATTCCGACGATACCATATTCGCACTTTCTGGCCTATGGGAGAAATATCAACGTGCATAGACTCAATACGTGCGGACTCGGGAACTATATCCTGCGGCGACAGCCCCTCAGACTCAATTTCTATAAGACGTTCCAAGATAAAGACTGTTGCAGGCGTTTTCCATATACCTTCCTGGCATTGCCATCCGCGAAGCATGAGCAATGCATCCCGTCGCACAACCCAATCCCGGCATCTGAATGCACAAAAGAAAAGAGGCGGGATAATGCCTGTTCCGATTGAGAAGGTGGGCATTAGAGATCGAAGAGAACTTGAGGTTAGGAGTAGCTTGGACATGTTGACTGCTCGTTGAAAGTGATCTTGAAACAGATCATATCTCATTTCACATTTTTCACCAGGTCCCTTATCCACTGCCACCATGATATAAATGATCTCGCTCCATATCTGTATGACAGTCATGGTAGTACGTTCTTTAATGGATATGCCATTTGCGCGGCTCTCAAATGAAGTTTTGAGCTCTGTTGCCCAAGTTTGCAACTTGCGCAGGATTAATTTTTGATATTTGCTTGGAAAACTGGGTATTTGATTATTTCCTGGAGTTACCAGTGCATATATGTCGAAAACCAGACAGGCTGCCTTGTCCAGGCTGTCAATCGACTCAGACAGACTAAACCCTGTAGATTCAACCCAACAGTCTGCTGGCCACTCGTTTAATTTAGAGTGCATTTCAGAATCAGTGAAAGTCCTTAGGTGAAATCTCAAATGTGAAAATGCTTGAATCAAGCTCCTCCTCGTTGAAGATTCAAAATGAGAAGAAATATCAAGTTCCTTCCAATCTCGTAATACTTTCAAACCCCCTTGCAGTAGATTTTTGGCAGCGGAGATGTCTCCTTGGAAAAAGGCGAAAGACACGAATAGAATACATGTGACTAGGGCAGTTTCCGTGTGTGAGCGGCTTTCAATAGCGAGGGTATGGTGTAGACATGAAATGGCTCTGTTGCACTGCTGTAAAGGGAAAGAATTGTCAATCGGATCATTCCCGGATTTGTTTTCGGCAAAGTTCCAGTGCAACGCTCCCATGGCGATACTTGCATGTTGCAGGGCTGGCTCCACTTGGCTAGTTTGAGGAACAATTCGATGCCAGAAGTCCATACCAAAGTAGGCAGAGAACTGGAAGGACGTGTTTAGCCGAAAGTAGTCCAGATAGTGGCGCTCACGCGGGGTAAGAATAGCCTCATTAGGGTTGACTAGGAAGGAGCTAGTATAGATCAGGTCCATCGGGTCTATGGAATTTATTGCAGATGCATGTGGACCTGAAAGGCTGTGCTGTGATACTTGGGTCTGGGAAGTAGGCACCATCCTATATTTTCGGAAGGGCCGGGTTCTGCGATCAGGAACTATTTGATATCCATCACATTTGCGTCCGGTGCTTGTACATAGGATGCATGATGGGCGGGCTTCGTCGCATTTCTTATGTCGAATTCTATACAACCTTGGATAAGTATCCCTATATCCAAGCGGGCCGTCATATCCATGGCCGTGATAGACGCAGCAGGAAGAGGACGGAGAAGGGTCATTAGACGATCTTACTTGCAGGTCAGGCATCCCGTGCGCACTCTGGGCACGGGTGCACGAGTCGGTTTCTTCTTTCTCTGCTTTTGCATTGGCTTTTCTGCAGGAATATTTGGTTCGGAATGTCGCATTCTTGAATCCGATTAAGTTTCGACAAGTGGTGGGAATTTGCCGGAACAAAGACAAAGGATAAACATACGCACCACTGCTATACGAGATTTCAGGAATGCATGAGAGAACTCGTCGACAAAAACTAAATTGGAGTAGATTGAGAATTCCAGCCGTGATCAATCGGATTTACCAACTTGCATTGGCGTTGCTAGGGATGCGTAATGTTGGCCGCATACTCATGGTGATTGGCTGGTGCGTAGATAAGTAGCAACGCCGCATTATTATTCGCTCAAGGATGATGCTTGGCAGCTGTCAGGGAAGAGACAATTCATAATGTTGAGTACCGTTACTGTCATTTCCCTTACAGAGATACATCAATTAATGTATTCTGTAAACAGTTTTCCAAACCAGATGTCTTCAAAATCTTCCTTTTCTATAAATATGATGAAACTATGACTAGTCCCAACCCAGACTAGCTCACATACATCTCTAAATTGGTGAACAAATCAGGTCTCGTTTTGATAAAGGTCCGTCTATTAACATGCAAATATATCAGCAAATCTTCGAATGTTGGATAAAGAATGGGGATTACAAGAGAAGAGAACGTGGAATTCACAATTACTCACACACGCACAAAGTCCCAACGACCTGCTATCTGTTGAGGGTTGCTGCCTGGGGCTGACCGAATACGAGTATTCCGGCTTCCCCCACCATAATCTAGGTATTTTAACATTTGAACATTTTCACCCTTGAACAAAAGATCAAAAAGCCCCATTTCAACCTACAATTCAGCGAGAGAAGGAATAATGGCTACGTACACCGGTCACTGTCATTGCGCCGCTGTTAAGTATACTTTTACAATCTCCCCAGGGCTAGAGGAGCAGGAACTTGTTTCCTGTAATTGTAGGTGTTCATCCGTCCTCTTTTTGGATCTCTTGTTCTTTAATGATGTATATAAAATAACGAGACAAGCTGATGCGTTATTAGGCTCGTATTGTAGCACAACCGGTGCTTTACTTTTGTACCCCAAGACTACCGATTTTTCTTTTACAGATGGGGCGGACAATCTGACTGTATGTTTGCCAGATCACTATATTATCACTAATATTTGAAACCAGAGGCTCAGATACATGTTAAACAGGAATATCGCTTCGCGACTGGGTCCATTGAACACTTATTTTGCAAAGTATGCGGAACAAACATGACTGCAAAATCTTTGGTGGAGGGCGCTTTCTCTGGCATCCAAGCTGTCAATGTAAGTTGAAATAGAATCAAATTGAAATCACCGAAAGCTTAGAGCCTTTACATTGAGGGTGCTAACAACCCAAATCAATAGGCGAGAACATTAGATGGAATCGATCTGGAGAATATGAAAGTTAAAAAGGTGAATGGTAAGGATTTCACTTTTCCATCAAAAGCAGATGGAGAAAAGTAGAGCGATGATACTCTAGCTTCCATTCGACTACCCAGCTCTTATTTTGTCATCTTTCATCTTGAACCTTTATCCCTGTATAAATTGAGACCCTGAGGCCTTTGAACAATTAGTTCAAGTATGAGTTCCTCGAAAGTAGTTCTAGCAACCCGAATAATCAAAATAGCCATATGTCTTTGTACTTCAAACTCTTTCGATTATATTGCTGCAGAATATCTCTAGAGGGCTTTATGCCAAATTCATATTTATTTGATCCTGTAAGACTAGTTGAATCTCGAATTTACATCATACTGAATACTCCCAATAAGACTTCAGTTAAAGTCTTTCGTATCAAGGGCATTGGAATCGGACGAAAATAGTTGATCTGACATTGCCTCAACAGTTTTCGGCTTCCTACCCAACAGGTTTTCAAGTGCTGGGTCAAGAAAGCTAGTCTCACCCTTGGCCAGCGTGACATGCCATGAAGCCCAATTGGATAGAAAGTCTTCCTGTTCAGGTGGGAGTGTTTTGTGTTGCTTATGATAGTCTATGGCTTTCTCTGTACCCACAATTTCAATGTCAACTTGACGCCCAGTGTATTTGCTGTAGAGCCTCGCGATATCACTAATTGTCAGTAACTGAGGTCCGGTGAAATTGATAGTTTGGCTTTCATGGTCTCGCTAACAAAGAATATTTAGTGTGAAACTGTCTCAAAATTCGCTGGGGTATTTACCCAATTTGCAATGACCTGAGCCGCCGCTTCACCTAGATCCTCACGACTAGCCCAATGATTCGGGCCATCGTCCGGAATTACTACTTTTGCGTCTCCTTTCTCTTCCAAGCGCAGGAATCCCGCAAAGTTGTTCCATAGATGGTTGTACGTTGGGAAGCGAAGAATGGTCCACTTGAGGCCGGATGCCTTCAAATATCTCACAGTTTGGATATGTGCTTGCATCACTCCTGCATGACTCTGCTCACCAGTAATACCCCCAAATGTTAATGAAGTATAAAGAATATGACGAACACCAGCAGCCTTTGCTGCATCAATTGCATTGCGGTGATAGTGGAATCGCTCCTCGCCAACAGAGGGATATGAAACCAGGAAAAGTGCCTCTGCACCCTCAAACGCATGAACAAGAGTGTCGGGGTATTTGAAGTCACCTCGGCGGACTTCTATCCCTGCGTCGATAGCTTTCTTTGATTTTGTCTGACCGTTCCAACTAGAAAGGCGGAATTCCGTTGGCTGAAGAAGTTTCTGCTCGAGGATTGTTTCAAGTGCGACACTTGCGAGGCCGCCAGATGTACCTATTATATCTTAGAACAGTGATCGTCAGGTGTATTAGAATCATGATACCTGTTAGAACTATCATCTCGCTTTCTAATTTTGAATTTCTATCTGTACCGTTTTGAAAGATGCTGGTATGGCACTGCTCAGGATGAGCTAAGTGCAGGCATTTATAGATGATTTTGTTGTACCATGACACCAAGCCATACCATGTGACACAAGTATAGACATCAGGTTGCTTATTCACATTCAGCGGAGTTAGAGCTTCTACATTCGAGTAATGTCTATGCGTGTGTGATTGATGGCTTTTGGCGCCATGTAAGCTGACGACGTAGGCAAGTCTTCTCAGTTAATTATGCGGATTTATTATTAATTAGGTGATTTCATATTTCATCTGGAAGATTTAGAATATCTCATGCAGGCTTAATAATTAAATGTTGACATGTCGGCTATTATTGCAAGATCAGTAATCATCAATTGATGCATCCGTTTCTGCATATGCTCATTATTATGTCACTAAACGATAACCCTTGATAGGCTCGGATGACTAAGGATAGCTTGGCAGTCTACTATTATTGTAATTTGATCAATAATCCAAAACACCAGATTTACTGTTTTCTCCATCGTAGGCTGTAGATGTGCGTAATGTCCCAGAAAGCGATAGAAACAACGCCACCCTACAAAGCTATCTCAAGAAAACATTGGAAGAGCACTTCTGATGTATGTATACACTAGGTAGATTAAAAGCGTCCTCATTATAAATACGTCGCCAACTTCGTGTATCTAGGAAACAAGTCTCAAAGAATCAACAACTTATTCCTTCACTAGCTACACAACTTTTTTAAGTTTCTTAATTGGCCATCCACACACTCATCATGTCAACTTCTGCTACTCGTGTTGTTGTTGTCACCGGTGCTTCTCGCGGTCTCGGGGTAAGTCATACCACTATACATTGCAAATAAAAGATAGATCGTCCTAACATGATGTCTTCAGCTCGAATGGGTCCAACAACTTAACCAGGACCCAAAGAACTATGTGATAGCCGTGGTGCGCAACCCTGAAAAGGCAACACAGTTGAAAGCTTTGCAAGGACAAAATATCGCTATTGTTAAAGGCGACGTTTCGGATTTTGACTCGTTCCCGGTGAGTGATGGTAGAATATCTCAAACTTGAATACAGTTTTATATCTAATGTTTGAATTCATTAGAATGTGGCCAAGGAGATCTCAAAAGTCGCGGGTGGAAAAGTCGATGTTCTTATTAAGTGAGCAAGGTTTCACCACCATACCTTAGGCAGACTTGCTGATGAAACAATATTAAGCAATGCCGGGGTCATGATTGGTACAGGTGCAGAATTTGCTACCGGCATCTCCAAATCCAGCCCCGATGAGTGGGCTGAGCAGGTATCTATAAATCTTTGTTAGGGGAAAAATCTACAAAATACGTTCTAACAAACCACTGCAAATTCTAGTTCAAAATCAATGTGACTGCTCTTGTATTCTTCACAATTGCTCTCATTCCCCTACTGGAGAATGGACAGGAGAAAAAGGTCGTCAATATTGCGTCGATGCTTGGGGATGTTGGATTTGCGTTGGATCAGCCTAGTTATCATTTCTCGTCGTACGCCGTGACTAAGGCTGGCGTTACAATGGCTAATGCGAAATTCCATGTGGAGTGAGTAAGCCCATTTCTCTATTATATGTGTCTCTGCGAGGTGGATTTTGATTTTGGTGATGTGGATTATCTTTCTGACTGTGTCTTTTATCTAGATTCAAAGAGAAAGGTTTTACTTTCTTGGCTCTCAACCCTGGATGGGTCAATACCGACCTTGCAGGCGAGGGTAAAGGGTCTTATGTGAGTTATGTCTCTGAAAGTTGAGCCTGACACATTGTCTGACTGTTTAACTAGGCACCTTTGCAACCAACAGAGTCCATTCGTCAGTGCCTTAGTTTCGTCAATCGTGCGACTTCGGCAGACAGTGGAAAGTTCTTTACACTAGATGGAAGGCCAGAGGCTGCCACACACTAATTATTCGCTGTAGTCTCCGATTGCATGATGTAAGGGGAAATAGAATTTGGAGATTTATCAATGGCGAGTTTGATTAAACTCTTCTGGTGACAAACATATCAGTATTTAACACAAGGATTCTAGAGGACGTAATACCTCGTGTCTGAATTGAAGAAGCGTTAATCACATTACGTTGGTAATTTCTCCTTACTGTAGAATCTAGTCACATGAAAGTACACCAAAAATTGCGCGACCAAGCCCTAGCGGCAATTGGGCAACACTAAGCTAATCAAGCTTGACAAAATAATGTTCCACAGACTACATCATCTGTTCCATATCAGAATAGATCTATTAAGATATTCTATACTACTCCAAAGCTAATACTTGATGACTCAGCCCTGCTATCCATCGTCTTGAGACGCAATCAGCTTTATCCGAAGTCTCAGCCAGTAAGTGATGAGAGGTTACTAGGTATCTAATTTTAACGTTGAAATGACCATGATAAAATCATCCACAGTACGTAGAGGAAGCGTACTATTCCGGCTAAGCGTTGTGGTGGTGAGCTAGTTTTAGAGTTCTTAGGGCTGCTGAACTTTCCATAGAGCTTTCTAAATAAGGGAATTTCGACAACGATGACACGTACATAGACATGTACATGATGAAAAAGAGTAGTGGCATGAAACTTGAATTAATATGAAATATTTTAAAACTCTGGTACGACATTCAAGCGCCTCCAAACAGTGCTTTCTTCGCCACTGCAAAATCCTGACCCTCTCCTCTCTTCTTAATCCTCGCCCGACTATCCAACAAATTCCGTGAAAGCTCGCTCCAACTTATCTTTGATTCTACTTTCCCATTCGGCTCGTCCAGAATCTCAATTTGCGACAATTTCTTATCCTCTTTGCGGATCACTCCGTCAATAATCACAGTCTCGATATCTCTCACACTAGCATGCAGCAAAACCGCAGCTAGTGGATTTTCCTCCGCTGCACAAACCATGGCTGGGCTATGTGTGTCGAATACAATGATATCGGCCAGCTTTCCTTCTGCAATACTTCCGATTTGATCTTCCATATTGACTGCTCGGGCACCTTGGATGGTTCCCAGGTTAAAGGCCTCCTCGAGTTTAATCGTCAGTTTCGGCAGTTGCTTCCCCTCTTGCTCCCAGGACTTCACAGCAACCATTGCGCGTGAATACTGAAGACACATTCGGATTTGAGTTAGCAGGTCGGTGGAGTTGGTGGAATGGCAGTCGAGGCCGATGGAAGCGTGAGATCGGATGTCGTCGCGGAATGCAACGACGTCTCCGGGGCCGAATTGGAGTTCTGTTTCGGGGGTGGATGAAATGTAGACGTCGTGGTCGACGAGTGTACGGGCGTCGACTTCAGCTATGTTGTTTGCGTGAGATACGATGATGTCCTTGTCGAGGAGGCCGTAGTCGGAGAGCATTTTGATACTGTCTTTAACTCATCAGTACGCCCGGTCAATCAAAAATACAGAAGAAGGAATAATAGAATAGAAAAGATAAACACACTAGGCATCGCCGGCGAGGAGTAATGCGTAGTCAAAATCTTCAACCCCAACTTCCGACACTTTGTCCAGACCTCGGTAACAACCTCCCTTGGTAATTTAAACAGATCAAACGAAAAACCAAGCTGAACCCGCTCCTTGCCAAACGGCTGGGCCTTGGCCAGGGTTTCAAGCGTAGAATGCCACCAGCCGGGGAAGACCTCCTTGTCGATTTCAAACTCCGACGTCCATTTTTTCAGCCGCGGCATTACTCCGTAGCAGAAAATGGTCCTTAATCCGGATGATGCGGTGGCGCGTAGGGCCTCGGTAGCTAAACGGCTACTTAATAATAATCTAAAATTTAGGTTGGATAGACGTACCGTGTTCTGGGGAGTATGTCAGGTTGGCATGGTCTACGACGGTGGTCACTCCGCTATCGATGCTCTCAATGCAGCCTGCGAGTTGGCCCCAGAACATGTCTTCAGCTTCGTAATTGAAGGATTGAAGCATTCCTAGTAAGATTTTAGCTAGGTAATTTTGAAGACCAGACTTTATAGTACCTGAAACCATATAGTCTGTAAGAACTTGATCGCCATGTCTTCCTTTTAGCTATATCAAGTGTTAGAGAATAAATACGGCAAACTGATCGAATTGACGGGGCTTACCTGGGTTTGCCATAAATGATGATGGGTATCAATGAACCCTGGTGAAATGATTTTCCCAGAGCAGTCGATCAGTTTGCCATTGGGCAGAGGTTGTAGGCCTCGTCCGATTTTGTTTATTTTGTTTCCTTGGATCAAGACATCATGGTTGTGGAGGAATTTAACGTTATTTCCTTCATGAAAGAGGACTGTGCCGTTCTGCAGGAGGATAGAACCTGCCATTGTATAACTAGCTTCGAATGATGTACTAATGTCAAATTAAGAATAATTGCAGTCTCAACGTAAATTCTGATATACAATTAGGAATTAGAGTTGGCGGGGCTGATCGGACGGACTTAAAGAGGGGCGCGATAAGTCCGAGCGCCTCGCTCTATCGAGCTGCAGCTTGTCACAGGCGATCCACGTTATAGAAGCAAGGGTGCGCGTCTTTTTGTTATTGGCCGACCAGATCAAGATGCATACATACTTCTTTGTTCGAATCTGTAGATTAGCTGATTCGGGTGTAGGCTGAATAATCATTAGCCTGGTAAGCCACATTCTTAACGTACGATCTTCTATAATTGATTACCGCTAAAAACGGCCAGGCTCAATATTAAGGGTTCTCGCATGTTGATAGGTTAAGGATAGACTGTTGAATCACACTAATAGCTCCGGATGCCACGAGCCCAGTCTCAGATAGCATCTCTTCGTTATTAAAGCCGCAGCGCTTCATCTACTTTTAGTATAGAAATTCCGGGAATGTTCCTGCAAGTACCCACGCCCGCAACGTTGGAGTGACAGCTACTGCTACGTGAACTCAGTTGTTGAGAAATACGACGGTAGTTGAAGTGGTATGGATAGATAACGCAAGATCAATGTTATGTGCATACGATCGGAATCAATCAAATGCCATGAAATGTATGGGTTTATGAATTTTCCCAGAAGACGTACTTTTCGAAACAGCAGAAATGTAATTTAATCAGTTCCCTACAGTTTACAAAACATAGCTGTATTCTATCGCTAGCTCATAATTAGCACCACCTGTCAACCAATCTACACCAGAATCTAAAAGCAAACCAAACTTAATGTTAAGCCTAAATCTAAAGCAAGAAGAGACAACCGTCGGGACAATTCCGAGTCATTTATTCCCGAATCCAGTAATTTTGCTCTCCATTCTGCCAACAGAATGGGCAGAACCTCATTTGACAATCCCACGATTACAACCAACAATAATACGTAATGCCACGGATTGATTGAATCTGCTTATTCGTTGCATTCACACGCGGCAATAAACTCTTTTCAATGATCTGCAATTATATAACTACAAGCTGGATGAAGTGATTGGCTTGTTTGGTCTGAGTCATTCTGCCCCGCTCGCTCTTCTCTCCACAACCCACGGGGTGCCCCGATGATCAGGTCGATTAATATATATATAAACATTAACCGTAAGCCAGTACTTTCTTCTTTTCTTCTTCTTCTTCTTCTACTTTCTCTGTCCATGTCGCGGCACAACGAATATTGAAATGTCAGCAACATCAGCCATTGAGCTCCCGCAACGGGCTGCATTTCAGCCGCAGAGGAATAATCTCAACACACTACATGTACACCTAGATAATGTCTCCTCGTCTTCTTCTGCTGCTGCGTTGGAAGAGCAAAACGAGGCGGTAGAAGCGCCTCCAGGCGTGACAGTGACGACGGTGAAACAGCGATGGAACGACCCGCCGCTAAACAAGTACAAAGTCGCCGCGACTTTTCTCAGTTTCGTGATCGTCGGAGCCAACGATGCTGCGTATGGGGTATGATAATATCTTATCATATCTAGATCACTTACTGACTGGGGCTGTAGGCATTGATACCATGGGTACAAACCATAATAATAATAAATAATAATGATAACAATAATATGTACCCCATCTAACTAATAAACTTTTCTAGCTACGATCATACTACAACCTCTCCACCAGCCTCGTCTCCGTAATCTTCATCACCCCGTTCGCCGGGTACACATTGGCGACTGTATCCGTGACCAAAATCCACATGGTGCTGGGCCAGCGCGGGATAGCGATTATCGCGCCATTATGCCATATCATCCCCTTCATCGTCTTGTCCGTGAAACCGCCCTTCCCGGTGGTCATATGCGTATACGCGATCATCGGGATGGGGAATGGGCTTGTTGATGCGGCGTGGAGTGCGTGGATAGGGGACATGGTGAATGCGAATTCGATTATGGGGTGTTTGCATGCCTCGTATGGGGCGGGGTATATCTTCTCTATTTCTTTACAACCTTAAAAGTGGTTGATAGTGTGAGTGATACTAATGTGGGCAGTGCAACTGTGTCGCCTACGGTCGCTACGTCGATGATCGGCGCGGGTCTTGGGTGGTGGACGTTCTACTATATCATGGCGGCCGTCTCGGTATTAGAACTGCTCGGCTGCACAAGCATGTTCTGGCGCGAAACAGGCGCAAAGTTCCGCGAAAACAACGCACGGATCGAGACAGGTACCAACTCCGGAGCAAAAAATAGCCGCACTGTCGAAGCCATGAAGAATAGGATTGTATGGACGCTCGCGCTGCTGCTGTTCATCTACATGGGCGTCGAAGTGGCTATTGGCGGCTGGCTAGTGGAATTCATGCGGCAAGAACGCAACGGCGAGAATCTCGAGTCTGGACTTGTCTCAACGGGGTTCTGGCTGGGCATTACGCTCGGACGACTGGTGTTGGGGTTTGTCAACGACCGGCTGGGCGAGCGCGTCGCGCTGATGATTTACTTGGGTCTCGCGATTGTCTTTGAGCTGCTGTTCTGGCTGATTGCGCAGTTTGTCGTGTCGGCGGTGATGGTCGCGCTGCTGGGGTTTTTCATCGGGCCACTGTTCCCGGTGGCCATGGTGGTGGCGGCGAAGCTGCTCCCGAAGCATTTGCATACTGCGGGTATAGGGTTTGCAGCGGCGCTGGGAGGGGGAGGAGCTGCGGTATTGCCGTTTTTGGCTGGGTTGATTGCGCAGGCGAGAGGCGTGCAGAGCCTGCAGCCTTTTGCGTTGAGTTTGTTGGTAGTGTTGGCTGGGTTGTGGTTGGTGCTGCCTAGGAAGGCTGCCGAGCATGAGGCGTGATACTTCACTCATATACATGTACATATCTGGGTTACAGTATATATATACATACGCACGAGCTAAATACTACGTAGTGTCAACGCTACTAGGTTCGGAGCAGATGGCAAGAATAGCCTACCTCATGTAGACATAACTCAACCATCTCTGCGTATCATTCCAGTTCTGAAGACTTGGAACAAATTAGTAGATTCATATATATTCTGTTTTGGTGTACCTATATCGCAATTATTGAGTATCCTCCGTCTCATCTCTCTACTTAGTAGGAACCTACTAAGAGGTCAGAGTAGCAGAAGTAGGGCTAGGGTTAGGGCAGCCAGCGAAGTGACGATTCGCTTACATAAGGGGCAGAGGTTGTGCGCACGTGCATAACTTAACTCCGCGGGGACGGCCGACTACGCAATATGATTGGCGAGGTGGGGCAGATAACATCAGAGACATGACTTATATAATCGAGTAATATTCCGTAGAATATTGTTCCATCTGCACATGCGCGATTTACTGATTATTCTTAGACGCGGTTGCCGATTGAGGACGAAGTGCTAACCACGTTAGTACGCAGTGACAGAGTGACAGGCACGGCACAGGAGGACGCAAAATTGGTCGCTTGGCACATTCTGAGACTCTTGGTGCCAAGAGCTGCAACAGTGATGTGCAGCCAAGAGTGTCTAATAGTTGCAGCCAAGAATATTTGCTAGGTGCAGCCAAGACTATTTACATTCGATAATGCCAGCCAAGCCCCCTTTCCATATTTGCAGTATTTACTTGAGATTGCGCAGCGCCTGTCCACAGACAGGGTCCTGAGCGCGAGGACTCTCTTCTTTTACCAAGAAAGAGCAGCAAGCTAGTACCGAGCTGGCAGTTCCGGCCAGCTACACCGAGTATTGGTTGGTGGAAATGCAACCACGGCTGGGAGCACGATTAGGTCGGCTGCGACGGCAGAGGATCTGTACATGGATCACTGCCAAGACGCTCCTAGCACTGCAGACTAGGACTTACTAGGGTCCACTATACATCACCGACAGATGTACTTTGCTCCATGCTGCGCCCTGCCAAGGAGTGTGTTCTCTACGGAAATAACATGAAATATAGACAATATCAATTACATAGGATATTTTCATTGACTCATATACACATGTATCTCTCAATAGACAGTCAGATAGTTGTGTGGTATTATCTGGACGGTGGAAATAGATAATAAAATGCCGTGCGATCCGAGCGCGGGCAGAATGCTAAGGCGATTGGCAGCAATGCTAAGCCAGTAGCTGCAGCGATCGGACCCCGCCGCCCCTCTGCATTTAGTTTTTCTTCTCCTTATATACATGTAGCCGCCCTCTTCGTTTGATCTTCTGTTGCAGCGTTCGTGCGACTCGCTCTCACTCATAGCCCAATTTATCTCCCTCATTAACTACATCTCATATATCACCATGCACTCCATCCTCCCCGACAACGACATGGCCGACGTCGACGTGCTCGTCTCGCGCACCCTGCCCCTGCCGCTGGTCGGCATCACAAAGCTGCGCAATCGGCTCTCGTTCAAGAGCGCGCGCGCCGCCCTGGCCGAGCGCGAGATCCTCAAGCGAGAGAATCGCTGCAAGAGACCGCTGACCCAGCGCAACGTCGACACCTTTCTGATTGAGCAGGATCTCAATGACGCGCGCATCCGCCGGGCAGAGAACCTGCACGTCTCGCAGTGGCTGCAGCAGTTGCCATGTATGTCTTGACTCACCTACAACATCCATATTTGGTCGGTGCTGATGGTTGTGTTTAAGAGCCAAATCACTCTTTTATCCAAGCTCTCAACCAATCTTCCACCACCAACGGCCTCCGCCACCACCACAAACGCTCCGGCACAATCCAATCGATCATATGATATGATTGCCGACACGATGATCGGTCGATCAGAACATTATTATCCTCCGACGACATCGATTAGCGATATCTTACGGCAAGTTCACAGGTAACTTGCCATTCTGCCACGCAGAATTATTCTTATTGCCTAGAGTATTTATTACTCTGGCTGAGACAGAACGCCGATGTCGGCAGGGACGAAAAATGTCCAGCGTCAGCATGGTACACGGATTAGAGATTGTGCCTAGCATACAAGTATACAGTATAGAGTATAGCTAAATAATGAATAATTTTTAATAATCGCGTTGGTGTATAACATAACATTAAAGATGTATACCCCGCGGTACCCCTCAATATACACACATACATCAACTAAACCACGACACTCCCGTCCATGCATGTGTCAACAATCATGAACCCGGCCAACGAGACAATGACGCCTAAAAAGGTCGCGATTATTGGTACGTAGTCCCATCACTACATGTCAATTAGTTGCATACACCGAAATCCCCTCCACATCTCCATCTAGATATTAATGGAGAACAGGCGCTGGCCCCTCGGGCCTCGTCACCGCAAAAGCCCTCCTCCACCACTCCCCCGGCCGCTATGAACCGACCATCTTCGAATCCAAGCCTGTCATCGGCGGGCTGTGGGCTACGAACAGACTATCCCGCCAACAGGGGTTTATTCCTGCGTCGATGCGCACGAATCTGAGTCGATTCACAGTCTCGTTCTCGGATCTGTCGTGGGAGGAACCCAATACATATAATGGGAATGGAAGTGGAATGTTCCCGAGAGCAGCGCAGGTCAATGATTATTTACAGCGGTATTGCGAGAAGTTTATCCCAGATGAGGTGCTTAAATTGTGTTGTCGGGTTGTTCGGACGATGAGAAATGAGGATAGTCAGATTGATAAGAGTCAAAATGAGGAGGAGAGACGGCGGTGGACGGTGGAATGGGTGGACGAGAGCAAACCAGAGAGGTCCATCTACCCCAAGAAAAAAAAAAAAAGGATATATCATGCTAATATATATTCTAGTACTGTGTCTTCCTCATTCGACTACCTCGTTGTCGCATCAGGCTTCTTCGGTACGCCGCACATCCCGTCCATCCCAGGACTACACAACTTCCCATCCACCAGGGCCATCCACAGCTCGTCCCTCCACTCTCCCTCCGACTTCCTCGCGCAACTCACCACCAACCATGCCGATCCCACCGGCACCATCCTCGTCGTAGGCGGGAGCATGTCTGGCGCCGAAGCCGCGTCAGCCCTCGCCTTATCCCTCTCATCTCTCCCTTCTCATAACCTGACCATCAAGCACATCTCCTCCCGCCCCTTCTGGCCTGTCCCGACTTACCTCCCCGACCAATCCGGCGGCTTCATCCCCCTCGATCTCGCCCTATACGACCTCTCCCGCCGCCCGCCAGGCGACGTGCAGTACACACTGGGCCCCGTTCCCGCAGCGCGCGCGAGAGCAGTACACGACTACTTTTCCTCCCTCCTCTCTTCCTCCCAGCCTAACCTCCTGGAACCCTCTTCCTCTGACCGAGACCACCCGCCATGGGTCGCCGTGACAGACCACTACAACGAATTCGTACGCAGCGGCACCATCCACCCTCTTCTCGGCCGTCTCGAGTCCCTCACCACCAGCACAAACACAGCCATCCTCCGGCACCCAACCGGCACAACCGAACCCATCCCCTCTATCCTCGCAATCGTCTTCGCAACAGGATTCACCCCTTTCCCCTCCCTCTCTCCTCTCCTCCCTAACCCCGTCCTCTCAGCCCTAAACTACTCCCCAACCCACCCACTCTTCCCGCTCCTCCTCGATGCAAAAGCGACTCTGAACCCACTTGTTCCAGACCTAGGCTTCGTAGGCATGTATCGCGGCCCTTACTGGGGAGTGATGGAGATGCAAGCACGAAGTCTCGCCGTTCGGTGGGGCGACAGTACCTGCACACCCGGCACCTCACACGACCTATCTGCATGCGACTCGATCCGCTCGCTGCGAGAGCAAAACTCATCGATAGCGCAGTTCCCGATGGGCGATTATGTGGGGTTAATGGAGACGTATGCGCGGGAGTTGGGCATTGCGCGCGCCGATATACAGAATGAAAATGGGAATGATGATGATGAGAGAGTAGGCCCCGTCGTGCCAGCGCGATACGCCACCCCAAAAACCCCCGACTCAGCCGCAACCCTTGCCGCGCTGAGGGCGTTGATGGCGCCGGCTAGTGCAGGCAGACGGGATGCATTGTGCCATGCGGTTTTTCGTGCATTGCATGGGAAGTGGAGAGTCTCGTCCACTGCTGACGGCAAAAGAGAGGTGGAGTTGTGTCCGCGGGTATGCGTGTCTGGGCCGTCAGAGGGTGATGTAGAGTATGAATACTGCGATTCTGAAGTAGAAGGGACGTGTGTCTTCCGGCTTGTTGATAAGCGCATTCATATCCTCACGACATCTGATGGTAGCACAGTCGTGCGACGGATTGAGTTTGTAGGGATGAGCACAGAGGGTGAGGAAGGGGGTGTGTATCGACATGTAGCTAGGGGTGTAGTTGATGGCGATGAGGGGGATGTGGTTGAGTATGTGTTTCGTTTGAAGGGAGTTCATGTTGTGTCGTGGGAGGAGCGGGGGAGGGTGTATACCCGGCCTACACATCACCATTAAATGACATGTATAATGACATCACAGTATATAGGCATCACTGATGAAATGACAATCTCAACATTTTGAATAATCCACAACTATCATCGGCAGTGAACAGGTCCAATTGCTTAATTGATGTAACGAACTAACTCCAACTAACCAAAACAAAAATCAGAACTAACAAATTTTAACACTGCCCTCGATGATGCGATAATGGAGATATTCTCGTACATGGCCTCCTCCGCTCGTGATGGATATGATATCATATATTATGCGTAACCAATTCACCATACCAGAATGATGTGTGCCAGCCAAATGGATGTGTGGCTACTAGTATACCTTTTTTTTCTCGTCGACGCTGAAGTGGCCGGGACCCATGTTGACAAGGAGGAGGAGACCGCCGCTAAGACTGATATTAGACATGTGATACTGATAGTGAGGCTTGACACATACACAATAGATAGCACCTGGAAGAAATCGTACTTGGCAAAGTCCTTGTTCGGGTGGTGGGGACGGAGCTGGGCAGTCAGTAATACACTTAATAAAAATCAAGGGGGGAACATACAGTCCAGAAATTGTTGACCAGCACATTAAACACACTCAACAAAATCACGAGGATGACCGCACTCATCTTCGCCTTGAACCCAACAATCACCATCACACACGCCACAAACCCAATAAGACTGACCAGCACACGCCAGAACGACCACTGGCCCGAAAACACAAACCCAATAAACAGCAAGATCAGCAGCACGCGACCCGCCAACTGCACGTACATTTTTCGGTCGTTCTCATCCAGCGACGGCAGGCCCGCCGGCATGTACTTCTTGCGCACCCACGAGTCCGAAATTACCAGCAACAGCCCGCCAATCACGCTCAGGTTGCGCAGGAAGAAGTTCAGGTCGAAAATCAGGCCGTAGCCTAACGCCTGCGTCACCACGACAGCGAGTAAACCGCCGACCGCGTATTCGCTGTGTTTGCGAGCAATCACGAGAATTGACGACGCTAGCATGACGATTACGTTGAAGAGGAGGAAGAGGTGTGTAATGCCCCAGGGGACTAGCAGAGATCAGTCATCACGAAGATAGGATAGTAGGTCATAAAGGGACGACGCACTGTGGCGGTAGTCCTTCAGGAAGACTATTTGGTCGTTCCATTGCGTCATGATTCGGAGGGCGTCCTCGAGGAACGTAACGACAATCAGGAAGCGGCCGATGGCAGGCACGTATCTATACTCATCGGTCAATAAACACACACAGGATACATCACGGCTAGGTGAGGGAGGAATACGGCTTGATCGGATCCGACACAGTGTCCAGCCAGTCCTCAATCTTGCTGGTCTGCTCGCGGATCTGGTCGAGCGGACTGGGATCGCTGGTGGCATCGAGTCCGCCAGGCCCGCCAGCGAAGCGGTTCTGGTGGCCGAGGTTGTAGCCCGCAGTTCCGCGTATTTGGGCCATGGTGTATTGTCAACAAGTACAGTGTCACGAGTATTCAGCAAGGGAGGAAAGAGTAAAGAGGAGAGGAAGAAATATGCAATGACTAGAACAGCTGGCAGGCAAGTTTCATAGCCGTGGTCAGCGAGAGAAGCAATTAAATAGGGTAGTGAGCAACAGTGCAAGTAACGCAATGGCCGGCAAGAGGCCACGATGGCGCTTTTGCTACGTCCTTGCGGGACGTTAGGCTTGGCGGCCCCGATCTACGTGCTTAGTTATGTTATTTTTATCATTTACGGTATTTATTGTGTGACATGTAGTTTTTATTATGTATTGTTTTGATTATTCATTTTATTCCATTATTTTGTTAATTTCTCTATTCAACCCATTTGCTTTCTTTTTCATTTTCTTCTGTTGTTTATTGTTGAATAATCAAGCCGCATCAAGGACGGACTAGTCGATCCCTGCAGATCTGGAGAAGAGTATAAACACGTACGCTACTGAGTAGTGTCTGGCAGTATTGTTAATTGAATCAGTACATATACAGCGCTAGAATAATACACAATCAGAATCTGCTGCAATCCATTCAACAGTACAGTACAAAAGAAGGAAAAAAAAAGAACTGGGTATTGCGCTCCATAGAGGCACAGGCATAGAAACAAGCTACTTTCAAGCACGACTTTTGAATACAACAGACACGCGTGTAAAGTATGTATGCATCAAGCAGCCCAATCCGAGTCAAGAGGGTGATTCTTGCCCCGTGGCACTGGCACTGGAACCGGGGCTGGGGCGACTGGCGCAACCCATTCCGTCGGCTTGCTCTCGGATATAGTCGCTGGCGCCTCGAATGAGCTGGCCTCGTTGGCGCTCTCGTCAGCTTTGGCCTTTTTCTTGGTCTTTTCCTTTTTGGACGGAACCGTAGTCCAGTCCTCCTCGCCTGGGGAGACCCCGAGGATCCGCATCTGCTCTTCCTCTGGCGGCAGGTTGTTGGTCCAGGTACCTGACGAGCCAGATGGCTTTGCGACAGGCTCAAAGGTATCGAGGAGGTTCTCATTGGCGGTGGTGGCGGGGGCCGGGGTCGCGACAGCGCCATTGGTCTTGTTCCATGCGTTCTGGGGAGCAGCAGCGGGTTTCTGTCGGGCAGCTTCCTGGCGCTCGTGTTCGCGGGCTGTGTGGAGCTGCTTCTCCCGCAGCTTGCGGCGTTCGGCTTCGGCCTCCTGGTTAGCCTGCTTGCGGGCCTCATTCTTTTGGCGGTTCTGGCGCTGTTTCTTGGTCTCGACGGGCTTGAAAGCCTGCGGCTTCTGCTTCTTCTCCTTGGACTCGACTGAGCCTGTCAGTCGCAGAACCGAGGCGCCCGGAGCAGGCTTCTCGAGCATATCGGAGACGTCGTCTGCCGATGCGACCACGTTGTCAGTCGAGGACAGATCGTCGTCAGCATCGCCGCCGTTACTAGACGGGGCACGGGTCGACAGTTCGCTGCCGACGCTTTCGGGGGCAGCAGCCACTACTTTAGAACGTATCTCCTTGCGAGGCTTGGTTTTGGTGTCGCCCACTGTCACTCCGGTTCTCGCAGCCGCCAGTCGCTTGGCGAATTCTTTGTTGTTGGCATCATCCTCGTCGTCTGCAGTGTACACAGGAGGAGGCGATGCGGGTTTCTCGTCTTGCTTGGAGGATGGCTCGGGGGACTTGCGAGCTTTGGGCTTTTTGTGCTTCGGGGCTGGTGCCGCGGCCTCGACTTTCTCAGGGGCAGCTCGGACAGGCGTCCTGCCTCTAGGCTTGGTTGTGTTGGAGTAGTAAAAGCCGAGTCCGCCGGTGACGACCAGGACGATGGCCCAGCTCACGTAGGGGTTCATGTTCTATGCTGTTAGTTAGTTACCCATATAGTAAAGGTCTCCAAATGTACTCACAGGTAAGTAGTGTATTGGAAAATAGTCGTGTACAGTGTACGTCAGGCTATCGTATACCACTCGAACGCGAGCTAGCACATTCGAGGGCTGTTCTGGTTCAGATCGCTAGTTAAGTGTTCACAAATCCCGTGCGGGGCCGCGTGTTTCGGAGACGCAGGGGATCGGTGCCAGATGTCCTCTTCTCTTCTTTGAGGTTGGAGTTGAGTATTAGATTAATGACTGCGCAGAATGCCGGATGATAGAAAGGCCTTGGCTGAGTTTGATTGAGGCTCGACCAGACGATCAGATCAGGTCGAGAGATGGAGTGGCTCGGGTGGAGCTTTAAAGAAAGGGGAGAACTGGAACAAGGAAATCAAGAGTGCGCAGCGATGAGGGAGGGCGGCTAGACGGGACGGCCCATGCACATATTGGATGATCAATGGGTGTGGTGGTGGCAGTCAATAAATAGAATCAATGGAATAAAAGAATAAATATAGGTGGTCTCTTTGACGCGGCCAGGAGGCTGGAGCAGCAGCAGCAGCAGCAGCAGCTAGCAGTGGTGGACTAAAGCCTCCACTCCGCCCAGCAAATCAGCTCCGTCCTTTGCTTTCTCCTCATCCCTTTCAACATTAACGTCAATTGCTCTTGTATCCCATACTGCCAGTGTTTGGTCAATCGCTGGGGTTCTATTTATATTATACGATATACTGGTGCCATTCGGCATCAATCGCCCCAATATATCGACCACGACCGGCCATCGTCAATTTTGTCGGTTAAAGGTTTATCAGCATGTAACCTTCTCCTCGCCAAACCACGCAGCATCGGGGCCAAAGCGAGTATGTCATCTTAATTCATCTTACTTGAACCGAGAAGAATACCAAGTCAACATATGCAGCCGCCATTGGCTGCGGTTCTGTACCCGTCGGAGCTCTCCGCTCGCTACTATTATCATTACGTCGCGTTTAACCCCACCAACTGGAGTTCACTCCACGATACTGATAATGATCTTTTCGACCATGTTTTCTTCTTTTTCTTCATTCTTCTATTTATTGCACCAATTAATATATACACTGCGAGACAACCCTTGATACATTTTAAAGCGAGAATGGCGCCCAAGGCAAAAATCATCATTGACACCGATCCGGTATGTCATTCCATGTCATTTTAACGCGGGGAAGAAGAATAATCGTTCTGACGCTACCAGGGCATCGATGACATTCTCGCCATGCTGCTCGCCTTCGCGTCGAGCCCGGAAGAAATAGAAGTGCTACTGATCTCATTGACCTTTGGCAACATTGAAGTGCAGAGGTATACCCTTTCCCCTATCTTCTATATCATAGCTAATGATCACAGCTGCCTACGCAATGTTATCTCCATGCTGCACATCATCGAACGCGAGACCCAATGGCGCAAAGAACAGGGGAAGCCCGAAGGTTTCGATGCGCTGCGAGCGCGCAAGCCCATTGTTGCTGTCGGCGCGCAGGAGCCGCTGGATGATCAGAAGATGCTTGCAGATTACTTCCGTATGCTCCCTAGTAAAGGAATTAAGAACTTGATATTGATTCTGATGAATGTGTAGACGGCAAGGATGGTCTTGGAGGCATTCATTTCAGCGTGAGTATATATACATATATTATATATCCATATATTATATATCTGAATCACTAATATTTGGCCAGCATCCTCATCTCACACCTGGTGAATCGTGGGAGCATCTCTTCGCGCCCATGTCTGACCCCGACGTTCTCCCCAACGTCGCACCTTCGAGTACTTCTCACCAATCCTTCATCCCGTCCAGACGCCACGCCTCAGACGAGATCCTGCACGTCCTGAGCGAAAACGAGCCGGACACCATCACCATCGTCGCCGTCGGACCATTAACAAACCTCGCATTGGCAGCAGCAAAGGACCCAGAGACGTTTCTGCGGGTAAAAGAAGTAGTCGTGATGGGCGGTGCAATCAATGAAGCCGGAAATGTACCTTCCCTCTATCCTTTATATAAAAAACAGCAAAGGATTTATACTAAGTGAACAGGTCACCCCCGTCGGCGAATTCAACGCCTACGCCGATTCCGTCGCCGCTGCACGCGTCTTCGCGCTGACCTCACCTAACCCACAAAGCACAATCCCAGTCAGCACGAAACTGCGTGCATACCCATCACAACTCAGCAAGCCACTCACCCTCAAACTCTTCCCGCTCGACATCACGCTGAAACACAACCTCACGCGCGGCGACTTTGACCGGACGATCACGCCGCTTTTACAAGCCGGCAGTCCGCTGGCCGAGTGGGTGTCGGCGTTTATGGCACATGTCTTTCAGACTCTCGAGCGGCTGCATCAGGGACATGAGGGAGCCTCGGCGAGTTTGTCGCTGCATGATCCTGTTTGTGTGTGGTATGCATTGACTGCGGAGGACACCCGTTGGAAGCCTACGGTCACGTCGCCAGAGGATATCCGGATTGAGACCGTGGGCCATTGGACTAGAGGCATGTGTGTTGTCGACCGGAGGAATAGACACAAGGTCGACAGCGAGGTAGAGAGCCATAGTGATCATGGCCTATGGCTGAGCTCGAGGGCTGGGAATAGAGTGATCCGTATGGAAGAGTCGCCGGGAGGAGACGCATTTGGTATGGTGTTGTTGAAAAAGCTGTTTGAGTAGATAGACAAGACACTATAGACCGGAATTGAATTCAAAACTGTCATATTACCCCCTTCCAACTAAAACCAACCTTCGCCACCCGACTCGCAGCCATACTTGCACAGGACGCCATAAGCAACACACCACACCACACAATCAGTCCAATCCAGCCTCCTCGCCCGTTCAGAATCGCGCCTGCAATTGGGTTACTCACCAGAACGCCGCATCCGACCGTAGCAAGCGTCATACCCAACCTCGTCCCAATCATACTCTTCTTCTCCAGCGACAAACTCACGACTCCCGCCGCCGGCAAACCCATGAAAGCACCCGCACAAAACCCATACAAAACGCAAAACACCACCAAGCCCGCTGCATTCTTGATGACGACCAGACAAAACGTCAATATCCCACCTACCAGCGCCACAGCCGTCTGCATGTTAATCGACCCGATCATATCCGCATAGTACCCCGGCACCAACCGGCCCAGCAGCGAGCTGGCATTGATAACCACGAGCAGATACCCCTGCAGCGGTGCCGACAGACTAGTCTCTTGCAGCGCGTATAGCTGGATGTAATAGAATATCACATAGAACCCCATGAACCCAAACACGAGGCCGAGGTTGAGCAGGAGATATGGCGTATCTCTGAACGCAGATTTGTCGAGGAGAGTGTATTTTGAAGTTGGAGCTGCGCGGGTTTTCATTATGAAGAGCACCGGGAGGAGTGTCGCCAGGACGATGAAGGCGATTACCCGCGTGGCCCAGCCGAAGCCGATGCGCGGTTGGAGGTGCGTGAAGATGATGGGGTAGATTATCCCGCCTTGGGTATGTTAGAGTGCCGCTGCATATATGTACTTTTGATGTAAAGATATGGGGCATACCAAGTGCACTCCCCGCCGATGACGCGCCCATCGCCAACGCCGTGCTGGCGTGGAAGTACTGCGAGACGACTGTCGGGGCTGGTACGTACAGACAGCCAAACCCCAGACCCATAGCCACTGCCTGCGCGAGAAAAACCTGCCAGAACGCGGTGCAGAGGCTTGTCATGAACATTCCAAGCACAGTCAGTAGGGAGCCCACCGCGAGTAAGGGTCGCAGATGGCCCGCGTCGACGATTGGCCCTGCAAAAACAGAAACGAGAAACATGAGAAATGACTGCGTCGACCCGATCCAGGATATCTCTGAAGATGTTTTGGAGGCGAGTAGATCGAGTTGATAGAAGGTCTGAAAGACACCGAATGCGTTCATGAGGCCCCTGTGCATCATATCAATATCAACATTTAAAAAGTTAGATGGTTAGGTGTATTGAGAGGACACTACCATGTATTTAGATTCAGCGAGAATGCTCCCAGGACTTGCAGCCATGCAAACCAGTCTTCAGGAGGAGCCTGGTTTGCGGTGTTTACGACGTTTTGTCCAGCATCCTCCTCTCCACCATGCCCGGCTTCTACAGCTGCAGGACCTGGTTTCTCGGAGATATTAGCTGACTCCATAAACGCGAAGATAGCAATGGAAATCGTGTGGTATTTCTGCCGTTTTCTAGATTTTTTATATAACTTGCATTAGGTCGGTGTGCGGAGGGGTACATAGCAGTTCCAGGCATACTATTTATAAGAACTAGGGGATATATAATAAGCGCTAAGCAGTATCTGCACACTGGCTATACTGCAATCAGTAACCGACATATCCTTAGCCGGTAATTAGGAGGATGACAAATAAACTTTTGTAACCTTGTCCTACCAACATTGACCACTTATCGAAGCTGCAATATACTAGATTGGTTCAGTTTGCTTCGGAATTGGCCTAGATTTAATGGCTTTCTTTTACATTAATCTACGAAAATAATATTATGATTAAGGCGTCGTCATATATACAAGAAAAACATAAGCAAAACAGAAATATTGACATCGGTGAAAGAAGACTTTGCTATCATTGAAACATTGCTATGCCAGAAATACAGTCCTCGATATGTTACTGCTTAGTGGAAATGGGAAACTTGCTTCTCTAGATTTATACCGCTAGCTTCGTACCAGCCCTTCCGTAATCCCCGAATTACCTTTTTTGAATGGTTTAACATAAATGAAATTCATGAGTAAGATGCTCCTTGTCCATCCCGGCTTCGCATCCTCAAAATTCCGATATAAAGGTTATGGATTGCCCAGAGCTCACAGGTGTTAAGTCGTTGATTTAGGGTTAGGGCTAGGGTTGCGCGGAAAGGTGATGCATACCAGTGTTGACAGTTGACATCAGCGATGTAGCGTGGCACATATTTGTAATCTAGATATCCTTTAATTGCCTGCGAGATGGTTTGAAATTGGACGTCCTTGAAACCAACTCACCTGACACCAATGTCAACCGCCCACTGAGTTAGAGGATCGTACCTCGACGTGTCTCTGTTCAGTCAAGTCGGACCCGGTATTCACCTTACTAAAGAGAATCCAGCCCAACGCCAAGAAATGATATAATCAATGTGATGTGAAATAAGTATAGAAAATATTAGTCTTAAATACATAAAGAAAAAACACAAGTAAAAGTAATACTAATAGTATAAGAGTATTACAAACCGAAAAATAACGCTTGCCCGAAAGATAATCCATCTAACCCATTTTTAGTCCTATCACACATAACCCGTCATAAGTATTCATGTACTCGCCATTTCTATTCTACCTCGTCGAGCTCAGGGGATCGATTGTGCATGAGACGAACATGTCTCGGGATATTATCCTTTCGATTGAAAGTTTTACTGCACTTATTGATAGGGCACGAGAAGGCATCGGGGAAGATATGGATAGTATTGACATGTCGTAACAAGCCTTTGGATTGAAGAAATGGACTATTACATCCTCCCCATTCACACACTGTATTGTTGGAGTGGTGGTGGTCGGTTTTGAAGTGTTTTTTTAGGTCTTGGGGTTGAGTAAAGGAGCGATTACAGGCTTGCCAATCGCATCGGTGATTGTGGTCCGGATTAGAATTGTCACTAAAGGAGGAGAAACGATGTTAGCTGTGGTTATGTCGAAAAGCTTAAGAGTGGATAGTTATAACAAACCTCTTATGTACCGGCTCCGCTGGCTCTGGGAGAGGATTAATATTCATAGCTCCATTTTTGACCGTGGGGACAGATGGGCTGGGTGCTTGAACTCCCGTGACGAGATGATGAGAATGGTTTTCCATATTCATCGGATAGATAAAAGCGGCGGAATCGGGGCCTAGAGCGTTATGGTGGCTGGCCCCAGCATAGTAAGGACGATTTGGATCCATGTAGTAGGCAGGGACGAAGGGGGGCACAGTTGGTTGTTGAATAGCGACACAAGCCTGAGGAGTCAACCCTACTGACTGGTTGTTACGATCACGCGGCACAGAATCAGCGGGTATTGGATGGTGTGGAAAGTTGGAATCATCCCATTCAAGGTCCGGTCTCTGGAGAGTTTTGTCATGTATAAATTAGCAAGGACATTCATAACTTGGTTGATGGATCTCACGTTATTGTTATAGTTTGTCATTCTTTTTCTCAGCAAATAAAAACTCTATGCAATCAGAGCAACGGAGGGATAAAACAACAATAAGTAAAGAAACTGAGAAACGGGTAAGACTGCGTTTTGTGATGGGTTGTTGGCTTGGGAAATCGATTACTAGGGGTGAAGGGTGGGATCCGGTCTCTTTATGAATGGCAAGCTATATTTTCTGAATGACAGTACTCCGTTGGGAGACTAGGTTATGCATTTCCTGTTTGCTAGAGACTTCTGAGGCGGATTTGGAAAAGGAGAGATGGTGGAATCAGCCGATTGGACAAGCAGAAGGATTATGGCCTCATCGACAGGAATCTATCGAGTGATAAAATGAGTTTAGAAAATTGAGCTTTGAATCACATGCACAGTAGTGGTCAGATTGGTCGTAAAATCCTTGAAAGTTTCGCGAGGTACGTATTATAATACAGGCCCTCCACCTCCAGATGACCTATTAACTGGTCTCCTTCGTATTCCCGAGGTAGTCTAGCTATGTTTCGACTGTCAAGACCGCAGGCCATTTCTAATAACTCAGGTGAGGCACCACATGGGCCCCTTATTTGACGCTAAGGATGACAATGCCTTCACTGGATAGTGCTACAATGGATAGATACGTCAAGTACCCATCAAACTAGCCGATGGATTGCAGAATGGGTCACGCCGCAATATCCTGTTTATTACATAGTATGGTGTTGTTATTTTTCTGCAATGAGGATCAAGGCTAGCGGTGGGAGCTGCAGCCACGTTCGAAGCAAAGACAAATCATAGTTGACCGTGCCATCCCACCAACCTACGTAATAGGTACCGACACGCCGGCTCCGCAGCAACAAGGGCCCCGCAACACAGCCAGGCTAACCCCGGTGCTAACAGTGTCGCCGGAATAAATTTCACACTCGCAGCAAGCTATATGACCCATCTCCAGTGGTGAGTATCAGAAAATCACGTTTTAAATAGTACGCAGTCATTGATAGATTGGTCGTTTAAATCTTTGCAAGTTTCCGGTAACGCTCACGCTAGCCATGGCGCTCTGGCAGTGGCAGCGTACAGACCACGACAGAACAGAGGCCGTTGGTTGTCCAATGATACATACACTCAATCCGTCTCCAATGTGGAATAATCCAGATTCAAGCTTGTTCCCGGTAGTTGTGACGGGACGTTAAGACTTAAGAGAGCGATTATATAACCACAGAGAGTATCCGTATTTAGGCGATGTGAGCTCCCGTTGATAATCGAGTAATATAGATCACTATCATTAGTATTATCGTGACCACTGTGACTCGTTCACGATTATAGCTAAGCATGTATCTGTCATGCTTGAAGTATCCACAATTACGCCATCGTCCGCACATACACATAAAATACAAGTAAAAGTGAAAAAGATGAAGTTTATAACCGCACCAGCAATACAGATGTCAATCTGTCACCGTGGATGAGAAAATTTCCTTCATCTAATAGCTCTATACGGTTAGATTCGAGGTCAAGAGGCTAGGAAGCATCAAGTGGGTTGTCAATACGTACCGAGAGCCCGTGCCGAGCCGGGTATTGTCATTAGAATACATGTATGCAAGGCACGTACGAAAGCTCGAGGCGAGGCCTGCCACTTCCGTAATGAGGCTCTGGCTGAATATTCTCACTCTGTGTCGAATTAAATACGCTTTTTTTTTTACAAGTAATTCAAAGGATTACACATCGTACTGCCTATTGGTAATTTTTTTATTTAACATTACTGCTGCCCGGTTTTCTCTTTCATCCTGATTCTGGACCGCCGAAAAGTGGTGGTGTGGATCTCGATTTTGGCGGCCTTAGTGGCTTAAGCCTCAGCCTCCAGGAAGTCCAACCCTGGTTAGATTATAATCGGCAAAGAGTGAATGTTGGCTGTCGTATCGATGCGACTAACAGTATCGAGTCTGGACTGAGCGTTTGCCCCCTAGATCACGCATGTGGCTTCACGGGAATTTACAGATAGCCCCATAGCCGCTCCTCTCCATCTCTACTCGCTAGACAGTCCACATCTTTCACTAACCAAAATCGTAAAACATTGACCCATGATGGGACAACGTTTTACGTTTTTGGTTAGTGACCACCATCAGGTCTCTATTAAAATTTAGGTTAGTCCTTAGACCCCGCAGGTGTCGGATTAATATGGGTAATTTTGAAAGGCTCTGATTGGGCGCCGAGTCGACTTGGACTGGGCGAGAATGAGGCCAGTAAATCGAGAATTAACAAAAAGCGGCTTAGACTAAGACCGATATATATTAGTTTAAGATGGAATCAGAAGAAGTAGAGAGGCGAAATAGCGTCCCTGATTCATAGGAAAAGAGGCGAAAAATGATAGAAATAATAACTGTCGGTCACCGAAATACCAATCCTTCCTGAGAGCACACTAGTTGGGAGTCGTCATAAGATTGTTTGTAAACAAATAGCTACCACAACATCAGTATAGACATTAACCCACCGTCCACCGTTCTACCCTCATATGGTTAACTCTCCAAAACATCTCCCCTGTAACGTACATGTTATCTATGCATCCGCAGGCGGGGCTTTTCCGACTCTCATCCGTATGAAGCATGAAGCCCGTATTTAGGAGTAATTTCCTATAGACAAGCTTTGCGATAAAACGAATGTGTAGGATCGTTTTTGGAAAAGCCCCGCATGTGGAGCAGGATGTAGCACGCGATCATCAACGCAGGGACCTACATGGTCCTGAAGTAGGCTGAAATGGCCCACAATTGCCCGACGTCGGGCAATTGTGGGCCCCGCCACCTAAATTTGTTGGCTTAAAGCGGCTGGCTGGACACGAGGCTTTCTGGGGAACGAAATATTCAGTATTAGCCCGAGTCCAATTACGGGCTACAGTTGAACGGAGTGCTCGGTGGGTGTCAACTAAAATTTAGTAGCTGGATGTCAGAAACAGCAGAATAAAAATGGCCAAAATCAATAATTTTTTTAGCTATTTCTGACACCCGTTCAGCTCTAGTGTATCTTTTAGTGTATCCTTATTATTCTTTGGTATATCTTTGTTATTCTTCAGTTATATGTTCATTATAAGGTCTACAAATCAATCACGCTAGCGCCCAATTCAGTGAGCGTGCCAAAGCTGAGCACGTGTTAGGAATTTTCACCATCTTTGGCCGCCTGACGTCTGGCCAGGCTAAAATTTTAGTTGACACAAGCTCCACACATTCCAGTATCCGTTGAGCTCTACGCCCGTCGAGTTACCAGATGCTTTCGGCATTGGTGGCTGAGTTTGCGTGTTCGTTACACTGCGCCGTGATCCGCTAGCGTCGAGCTGTATGGTAACATTTATACGGTACGAGACTCGTGATACGCGACGAGCTTTGTATATGCCGACGGTAACGTTAGTGATCCATTGCGGTTATCGTAATACAGTACGCCCTTTACGCTAGGGATTCGAGTGTTTGGTTCAAGCAGTTAGTCTGAGATTTCTGGGAGGCGCTCGACATCTGTAATATGGATGATCGACACGGCCCGCAGGCGGAGCTGTGCCAACAGCAGTCCCGCATCTTCATTTTAAGGACGAGAATCAGAAAAGTTCCACCTGCCGAAATGCCCGAATACGAGAGTTTCGCGTGAACCCTGTTAGCGCACAGTCGCAAGCATTACTGAATGAATTCAGCGGCGTGGCTGAGTTCGCCTATCAGTTAGTTGAAAATTACAATTTCTAAATAGTTATTGCCAGGCTGGTACGACTGAGTACGTCAATAGCGGCTGCATCCTCGTGCGCAGCAAGACGATATACGATCCGACATGGTGAATCCACGCTCCACAGGCGGCGCTTTCCCGACCATCATCCCTATGAAGCATGATGCATGAAGCCTGTATATTTATTTGGGCGTAATTTCTTACAGGTGGCCATAGCGCTACAACGGATGTGTGGGACCGTGTTGAAAATTTCCATTGCTCGTTCTGCTCCGTCCAAGAGGCGGCTATCCGAGCCCTTGACCCACTGTTAATGGTGAGTGTTTCGGCATCAATGTCTTTTAAGGGGCTCCGAAATGGAAATTGTATTGCGTACGGGGTCAAGTGGCCAAAACACAAATGGCAAACAGTGATAACAGAGACTTCGCACCCGGAAACTCGAAAGTGCGTATCCGACAACCTGAGGTTTCAGCTAAGGATCAGCCTAGGTGACTGCCGCAAGAGACTGCTGTCTCTATCAAGACTAACCGGGTCCACTCTTACCGCATCAGGCTGGGCTTATACAGCGAGACCAGCCTCTAGAATCAACGTGGGGCGACCTTCGACCGGAATCGAATAGGAGACTGCATTCTAGGCCCCTCATGTTGTAGCATGTACTAGGCAGCCGCGGATCATGGGTTAACCTACATCCTGTTCTGGAATTTCGACAGGCACAAAGATCGCCTAGGTTCACTACTCGATGCCTAAGGCTGATATCGACCTATACCGCATTGAGCCTATAAACCCCATGTGATTAATGATACTCTGTGTCCCCGAGACCCAAATATAGATTTATAATTACGAGTAGTGGATGCTTCCACTGGTTGAGACGAGTTGAAATTCTCACTTTGTCACGAAAACCCCGTTTTTCACCAGGAGTTCGACCGTAGGTCCCTCTCCTTCTAGAGCAGCAGAGACCAGTGAAGAAGACGGAGTGATTCGAAGAGTATAGTCTCGTGCCTTTGGGTTCATATCCCGCAATCCCACAATGCCTAGCATATGCTGGTAAGTGATTTAATTCTGGTACTTCAAATTTCGCTACCTCTCTACTGTGTCAAGATTGAATAGGACCTAACTTATGAGATAGGCATTGTCAATCACCAGCGGAGCCTAAAGAAAAGAGAGAACACCACGGTGTACGGAATTACATCCGATAGAAACGACTGTATTTTTTTTTAAAAAATCCACTCCACTTCGGAAGTAATATAGAGTACAATGAAATAAACGAATTTGGTTTATTAAGATTATGCAGTACTCGATGCATTCGTGCCTGTCTGCAGACTCATATTTCAATGGGTAGGACTAAGGCTACGAAACTGTGTGGTCTTTGCTGTGAAGGTCATTCAACAGGCTTCGTGTTAGGCTCTGCAGCGGTATTTTGCCCATGGAGCCACTAAGAAAAGACTATTTTGATGATCCCCCTGTTTTTCAGCTCGGTTTCTTCACCTGACCTGATGGACGAAGGTGAATAAGCACTAAATAGCGTCATCCTTATCCTATATCCATCTATCTCCCCCTACTTCTTTCCGCTCCCTCTCGTAACATAATTTTGATTTTTTGAACTATATTATTATTTGTTAAATTAATCATTTCATGGATAAGCTTTAAGCTGGCGCTTAATAACTGATAGATCATGGGCTTAGCACTTCAATGTATCTTACAAGATTCTATCTATAACCATTAATCATCAAATGAATATTATATGGTCCTATTGTAGAGAGATTTCTAGATCTAGTAAACACTATATTTTATTAAGTTGAATATTATCTAAAAGAGTATGCTTTTACATACTACATACTTATATATACGCTCTGTGCTCTAATATGTAGGATTCTGAAAGTAGGGGTCACCTGGTAGTTGGCTGCATCAATTCGTCGTGGTGGATTGTTTTTCTAGATAGATGTGTATTTGTTCCATCCATTCGTTTGGCAGTCTATTTCTAAAAAGCTACATATAGCGCCACTTTTGTTCCCCTGTCGTGCTAGCAAAGAAAGTCGTTGGTATTATTTTTCACATTTTAACTCTCTGCTTCAAAAGATACTTGGCCACATTTTCTCTCCCTTCCTTGTCTTGCCAACAACTAAGTTGCACCTATTGCCAGCGAGATAAACCCACTTTTGCTAATGACAATGCAGTTTCATTTTCAACAGGTTTCAGATTGCATTAGCTCCTTTAGAACGGAGCTTGACCGCCTCAAGATTGCCAGAACGTGCTGCCCACATTAGAGGAGTTCTGCCATGCTAGTCTAGATGGTTAGAATTAGCGCCACTTTCAAGGAGAAGGTTGATCATCGCTTTTGATCCTAGGATGCGGCTATGCCTAGAACGTCTCGATGAACAAAATTTCTTACCTTGAAGAAACTCTTTCTCTCCAAAAAAAGAGCTTGAGAATTACATGACGGCATCTAAGCTGAGATTTCAGGGTTAGAATTAGGGCAACCCGACCCGCTGATATCAGCGACGTCGCGCTGCACATATTAGTAGAATTTGATGTATATGCATGTCAGGTGGTCTCTCTAAGATTGTCCCACATAATTAACGGATGCAAAGAGGACGACAGAATATACCAATCTATAACATACTACCATTCCCTAGAGACATGGGTAGACACTTCAAACGTTCTCATAGGGGATGTTTCGACTCAATGATTCATTTTTTTTGCAAGACTAGCGCGGGGATTATTTGAATACCTGGAAATGAACGGGGATACCCTTTCCACATAAGAAGCATACTAGCAGAGAAAAAGACAGTAATTGTATAGACGTTATTGTATCAATTGATGTAGCAGATCGGAAACCACGCCTGCATGTGGAAACAGCCGTCGATAATAGATACCCAACGTCCGAACATCATCAATTTCTTATCAATAGGTCTTTGTAGGGCTGTATCCTGCTGACACATAGTAAGCACTACATGTTCTCTATGGAACAATCTGCAGGGCTAAACTGGAGTTAGTATGTGTTCCTCCAGCTAAGGAACAGCCAACAACAAAGAAATAAGCACGTATATATGCCCGCTGATTCCCATACTACAATTCTAGCAGAGCTCCAAAGAGTGCAAAACCAGGTTTGGCGTATTAGAATCACACCAGTTGACCGTCTGGTATTATTTATTTGAAACACTTATTAACATTGAATATATACTGCTTGAGCATTCTAGTAATCCATTCATCATCTCAACACTACCAAACTCTAATCATGACCTCCAACGAAGCCCCCGCCGCCCTTATATCCAAACTCCATGCCTTTACCTCCAGACTCAACGATGCAGGCGACCACGACGCACGCAAAGAGTGTTTAAAGCTAAGCAAAGCACTCACGCTCCAACTCGAAGAACCGAATAATGTAGCCGTTGACATGGCATTTTCAGTACTCCTCTCTATCCAAAACATTAAACACTGCTGGGCAACTCACCAGCTTTCTAGCCCATGATCGCTGTTGCCACACGACTCGCCGTGGACTTGGATTTATTCAAATATGTGGTAAAAGAAGGGCCGGTTTCGTCAGTGAGGTTAGCAGAAATATCGGGAGCGGAGGAGCTGTTGATCAGTAGGTCTGTCCCATTCATCACTGAAGGTTTATACACTCTAACACCGGAGCACAGTACGAATCATGCGACCGTTATCAGCGGCCAGCTTTGTCGAAGAAATCGAGGCGAAGACGTGGAAAGCGACGGCAATCACGGAATCTATGGCGAAGACGAAATCGCCGCTGGGCATAGGATGATGTTCGTAGAACACCCTACACCAGGGTACTACGACTAGGCGGGACGATTTCTGACTACGTTGATAATTGATATAGATCCCAACTGATCGTCCCGGCCATGCAAAGCGCCCCGGACTATATGCATCAAAACGGGTACTCGAGCCCCATTGACCCGCACAGCGGACTCGTCCAGCACGCCTTCCAAACCCTCCTGGCCACTTTTGAGCGCATAATTTCGTTACCGGCATTACTCAAGGACTTTAATGCATTCATGGGCAACACGATGGGCGCGCGCGCGTACTGGGTTGATTGGTATCCCGTGCAAGAGCGGATTCTGGACAGTGCTAGCACTGATACGGCTTTGATTGTGGATGTAGGTGCCGGCAAGGGGCATGATTTGCTAGACTTTCGGGAAAGGTTTCCAGGGACGGGGAGGTTGGTTTTGCAAGATTTGCGGGCTGTTGTAGATGGGCTTGGTGAGGGATTGGGTGAGGGGATTGAGTTGATGTCATATGATTTTTTTACGGAGCAGTTGGTGAAAGGTACGCTGTTTCTGTCTGGTTTGGGTGAAAGGGGGATGGCTGATAAGTGAGTGGTAGCAGGTGCAAGAGTCTACTTTTATCATCATATTTTTCACGACTGGTCGGATAAGTACTGTCTTCGTATCCTGGAGCAGGTCGCTACCGTCATGACGCCGGGGTACCCGAAGCTGCTGCTACATGAGATGATCGTCCTGGAGCAAGGCGCCCCGCAATTCCAAGCGCAACTGGATATGACGATGATGGCGTTTAACAGTGGGATGGAGCGGACGGGCCTGCAGTGGCAGGCACTGCTGGAGGCTGCTAGCCTTCAGGTGATCGGGATCTGGGAGCCGGTTGATGAAGGGGCTGATGGGATTATTGAGGCAATGAAGATGTAGGGGTGGTTTTTCCGAGTGGCTGTCAAATAGTTGAAGAAAAGTATACTATGCATGCCAGTAGTAGCTTCTAACCACTGGTTTTAATATGGATGGCCAAAATAGTGACAGTTTGCTGAAATGTAGTACACTAATGTTGATCATCTTTTAAAAACTTGTTTTGCGATTCCATCTGAATCATATTGGGAGGTTTGGCATGTGCTGATCTACTGCTAGCCAGATAATATTTGGTGGTCTACGGATGGTGCTGTTGGTGGCTTGGGGATATGACGTTTGATGATCTTGGTCGACCAGTAGAAAGGAGGCGTTGTGACGAGTTTCATCATAGGGACCCCATCAACAAAGGTGAAACGGACAAAAGTTGTTTTTATTAAAAGCTCGAGTTTGTACTGCAACTGTGGCAGGCGCTTGTTGTGTGAAACTCGATGTGGTCAACACTGGAATGTGGAATGGAATGTGCAGCCCGCTCTCAAGACAGATTCATGCAGCCGGGCAGAATGATTCGACGGCAGATCCATGCCAATCCTCTGTTCAATATATTCCCACTGTATATGCGTGAATTAGAAGATCGCAGCAGAGTGCGATCCCGTATCCATGGAAATGAGGATTGTCAATATAAGAGACTGGAGATATCTCCTGTATTACCCGGCCAAATCTCTCCCTTTTCTCTTTCTCATCTTCCAGCTTGATTATTTGCGGGTCAAAATATCATCCAGCGGCTGATTGATCGTCTCTCGTTATGCATTTTCAGAGTTTCCTTTCCTTCTCTTTTGCCGCTTTGGCCGGCACGGTTCTGGCTGCAGAGTACAATGGCGGCGAGATCCCCTCGTACCTATATCAAGGCCGCAACCGGAATTTCCGCTCGTCGGTGGCAGGCTCCAGCTCTGTGGCCACCCCAGCATCGTCGTCGGCAGCGATGCGCTCTGAATCCGCCATGATGGTGGTGACAGTTACTGTCACGCCAACCCCAACCCCGACAGCTTCCTCATCTTCGCGGCCGTCACCGACCACTTTTGCCTTGCACAAATCGTCGGGGCATGGGTCTAGCCGTGCAGCCTCTTCCTCCCACCATGTCTCTTCCCGTCACGCCTCTTCGACGAAACGGCACAGGGCAGTAGCCTCATCAACGCCACTGGTAGGCAAGATCGGCGTGCCGACGGACAGCCCGAGGACCGACAAGAGCGACGAACAGCATCAGCCATTTTGGAAC
Organism: Talaromyces proteolyticus; assembly: GCF_021365285.1. Classification (NCBI taxonomy): domain Eukaryota; kingdom Fungi; phylum Ascomycota; class Eurotiomycetes; order Eurotiales; family Trichocomaceae; genus Talaromyces; species Talaromyces proteolyticus. The sequence continues at coordinate 1,072,366 of NW_025764282.1, read as the reverse complement.
ACGCAAAAGAACAACAAGCCAGCCCCCGAGGCGCCGGACTTTGTCGAAGATAATGCGCCAGTCAACGACAAGGACGCTTGCTCGCTGCGTTGCCAGGACCTGGCGAACCAGTGCTTAGAGCTGCTCCCGGGGAATGACGACTACTGGTAAGCACCCTCAAGACATAAGCATTCGGATTATTTTCTGACAAGATCATAGCTGGTCGCAATACCCGTCGTGCCAGGACCTGTGCGTCAAGGAGCACGTCGACTCGTGATTGGCTGCGGCGGTGTAGATGACGGCTGGCACGTGAGCAGCCTGTGATTGGCCTGGGAGCGCCAGGCACGTGCGGGCTGTTCCCCACACTTTCGTGACGCTCGTTTTTGTCCTGTTTACAGAGTACTTTGCGGCAGTTTCTCAATTGATCCATGGTTGCTCAATTTATCACCAGTAGAGTGCATATATATATGTACGATGTAGTATACCACCACATACTGCATTATCAGAGTAGTAGCTGCGGTAGTGCCGGTAGGTGTAGTAGGTGTATACTACAACGTAGCACGGTGGTGTATGATGATCAGCAGCCTAACCGTATTTGGCGCCACCTGTCGCGTGCCTTGTGCTCGCAGCGTCACTGCTGATTGGGCCAGCGCAGGAGCCAATCAGCACGGACGCTGCGAGCACAAGGCACGCGACACTGGCAGCAACGCCTTATCGCAGGCAATACTGGACTGCTAATTTAGTAACTAACTCGCCTTCATATATCGCCTGTGCTCCTCTCGCATCGCTTCTCAGCTTCAGACATCCATTCTGTCCTCAGCCCGTTGTCGGCCTGTACAAGACTGTCATCAGAACTACTATCCAGATTGATATCCTGATATACACTCGATCAGGCACTTGAGCAGACTTTCCTATATCATGCCCCCTCGCCTCCCCCCAACGCCTGCCACCTCGGGCGAGCTGCACATCAAAGACCACACCATTGAGTCCATGGCCGAGCACTCCTTTGCGCTGCCTCCCGCGGCCCTGAGCCCCGTGGTGACCGACGAAGGTAGTAGCAGCCGCAAGGGCTCCGTGGTCTTCCAGCCGCCTGTGTCGCCTGCATCGCCCGACCTAGTTGCGCTTGGCAGTCGCAGGATGAGCGCTGCCTCATCGCAAAAGGGTACCAAGCGAGGCTCCGCTGCATTGGATGAGTTCAATCTCCCGCCGCCGCCAACAAGGACCAGGAAGATCATCCAGATGAAGCCCAAGACCACTTTTTCGACATCGTCAACACCGTCAACACCAGCGGGCACCTCGAATAACACGCCAACTCAATCCTCGCAGAAGAGCGCGGGCAGGTCGGCTTCCATTGCGAAAACAACTGCACCGGCTGCCGCAAACCCCGTTCTTCCCGCTCCCGCTTCCACCCAACAACAGTCTGGCTCGAAAAAGAAGCAGCCTAGTGCTACGTCAGCAGCAGGACGCAAAATCGCTCGTAAGACGGCCCACAGCTTGATTGAGCGGCGGCGTCGATCGAAAATGAACGAGGAGTTCTCCACGCTAAAGGATATGATTCCAGCATGTCGGGGACAGGAGATGCATAAACTCGCTATTCTGCAGGTAAATCAACCCCTACTACCCTTAATTCATTCATGACTAACTCCTCTAGGCAAGTATTGACTACATGAACTATCTCGAAGAATGCATCACCGAGCTCAAAAGCGCATCTGGCAAAAACAGCCAATCCAAAACACCACTCATGATGGCCGCGCCGCCTGGGCCCCCATCGCCAACATCACCAGAAGTCATGATGCCGGACAAAACCGTTGACGAGGAATCCTTCTCCTCGTCATCCGCTGCTTCCCCGGCAGCCAGCAGCATATCACCCGCCTTTTCACCACACACAAACCCGCATCAAGCGCCAGCCATTGATAACACGTACTACTCGATCCTGCCTTCGCCAGCCCTCGGCCCATTACGCTCTCCGCAACAACTTCCTCCAAGTACACACACCTGGCGCCCCTCGCAACCCATCACCTCTACTACCCCTTCCCCCGCCATCCTCCCGCAGCAGCACCACCGACACAGCATCTCCTCCAGCTACGCGAGCAGCACGACCAGCGGCGCCGCGCACGAAGCCGACAGCATGATCGACCACGAGGCCAGCGCAGCCCTGTTAATGCTGAACATGGACCGACGCGGAACAGGCGCGAGCATCGAAGAGAGCGCTCAGCGGTCGTCGCTTGCTGTAGAGGCGTCGCGGAAGTTGGGCATGAGTGTGCGCGATTTACTAGCGCCGTGATTACTTTACAATTTAGTAAAATGATATTTGGCTCTGTGTAGGTAGTATATATATTGATATTGACGGGTTATGATGTTTCATGATGCATGATCGAGTATGAACTCTTTACTTTTTATTCTATTCCAAGTAGATGTACTATTGACATGAAATTTCACCTCAATTGCTGAAATAAATCAATACATTACAACTAGAATATAGGGACCTGTGAAATCGACGCCGAAAATGACAGCCTCCGGCGCCAGAAGCGGGCTTTCTTTCCACCCGTAACTTTAGACAGCGAGTCGCCGCTTGACCGCCAGCTGCCCTGCTCTAGTTATTCTGCATAGTTATCGTCTTTTCGTCGACCAAAACGACGCCGAAAATGGCTTCCCTCTGTATCTAAACCTAGGACCCCCTCATTTTCGCCTAGCCTAGTCGAGTGTGTATAAGATGCTTCCTCCGCCCTCTCTTCCGGAGGTCTTTTAACGCCTCCTCTCCTCATCCTAACTCCACTGCCTTGATTGACCTTGATATACTTGATTCCTAAGTCGCCCATCACGGAATCTAAACCTTCGCCTAAGACACAGTTGACTGATTGCTCGCTCTGCGCCTCGTCTGCTCTTGTCGGCTCGGCGACTGAATGTTTGTATGGGGCTTGTTGCCATTCAACCACAATGTCGTTGAAACGAGGGCTGGAGCGTGAGTCGTGTGACTTTTGCTTTCGGCGCAAAATCATATGCGATCGGGCATCTCGCGCAAGAGAGGACCATGACTCATGTTCTCAATGTGATCTACGGCAGAGGCCATGCACCTTGGACTCTGATGATATCAAAATCCACCGGCGCCGCAAGATAAGCCCCAATAGTGCGGGCTTGGAGAGAAGCAGCCTAGTCTCGACTCTCCTCAAGTCATCCTTGAACGACCGGGGCAAACTTACTTCGCTGCTAGGCGGGAATACCTTGTTATCACTATCACCTTAAACGACTATCGTTGCAATATTGAACCCAGATATCAATATTGATTCTCCTTTACATACTTCAATCAGTGAGTTGCTGTGGACAGATCTGGATCTTGAACTCAGCCCTGAAAGCATTGGGTTCTGAATGAGGTGTTCATGCACAGTTTTGCTCCCTCGGAATCAATTGCCAATATAGATGGTCGGTCAGACGCCAGCCTACAGAATGTAAACGAGATTATGGAAGGGACGATTGCAAATCAAAGTCCTTACGAGACCCAAGGAATCGACTTCAGCACCCTAGAGGCAGCTCTCGCTGCGTACTTTGATTTCGCATCTCTAGTTCTGCCCATCATTCACAGAGATGCATTGATGGCAGAGTATGAGAGCCGTCGAAGTAGCTCCGCTCTCATTTTTGCAGTGGCATTTCGAGGTTGTCCCTTGTCCCTTCATTCCGTTTCGGACAAGTGGAACTTGCAGCAGCAAATTGCTTTTGGCTTCAGGCTGGCATTTCTGGAAGCGCAAAACAATGCAGCATCTAAGCAAACCATTAGACTTGATGATCTTTAAGCGCTGGCACTCGTGGTTGGCTTTGCCTACGAATCAGATGGGAACACCGCTACCGCCCTTCACTCACAACTGAGCGCCTTGTTCCTGACGCCCCAATCTCTTGTCTTAATGACGCTGCAGTACTAGATATTTCCCCCCCCAACGCTCGTAAGAGCAGCGGAGCGCAAAGTGCTTCTACTGTGGCACGTATACGGACTGGATGCGTTCTACTATCTTGATCAGGGAGTCATGTCTCGGATACAAGAAGAAGACATTGAGGTTGTCAAACCTTTCGAAAGCTTTACTGGACATGAGACGAGGAGTTATCTTGACACTATGCTCGAAGAATAACACGTACAATCTGCAGTCCTGGAGCTAAACGCAAGGGAGTTAAACTCCAGGATGTGGAAAGTCCTATCCAGACAAAGGGCTGTAGATTACGTGGAAAAAGCGGCCAAGCTACGGGATACCGCGGCAACAGCTATGTCCCACATGGGCACTGCGCATTTTGTCAGGCGGGTGAACGAGCAGCTAAATGCTCTGAAGGAGTTGGTTGAAAACTCTTGAGCCCATAAAGTTCAGCTTGGTTATGAACCTCAGCACCCGCCGAAAAGGTACCGCGAAGATCCCGTCGAACTTCCGTCTCCGCGAATCCAAGGGACTCAATTTCGAGGCATGTTTCAGGCATTTATAAGGTCTCTCAGCTGTCAGACTCCTATTCCAGTTTCTTCAAGCTACTGGGTTATCAGTTTCGATTGGAAGCTGCTCGATCTTGTTATCTAGTCAAAATGGCTGGCTTCCTTCTTGGCCCTATTTTTCAGCCACCGTCGGGGCTCTTGAGTTCCCTCAACGTGAGCGCTGTTACTGCGAATCTGTCTACCTCCTTGATTCAGGCCATTCATCAGGGCCACAGCATCTATGGAGACTTCACTGCCAATTCGTCCGCAATCTCCATCACGGCATTGTCCACCCAGGATGATCAGAACTCTCCCTTTTTTGATTTCCATTTCTCATCGTCTTTTTTGAACCAGTCGGCTGGTAGTACTGCAAACGTGACCAATACCTCCTTGTACAGGATCGGTAGCATTTCCAAGCTCTTCACTGTGTATACACTTTTGGTCAATTACGGTTGGGAGCATTGGGATGACAGCATTACGAAGTATCTTCCTGAACTTCAAGGCGCTGCTATTCTTGATGATGATACTTCGGTTGCGCATGTTGACTGGAGCAAGATCACGATCGGAGATCTTGCCTCACAGCTATCTGGTATCGGCAGGGATTGTGAGTTTCGTATGAAAAAGGGACGAGAGAGCAAAAGCTAATGTCTAACGAAGATTCTTATGGAGACTTGGCCAATATGGATGTCTCCTGGTCAGAAACTGGACTACCTTTACTGTCACCAGAAGATGTTCCCCAATGTGGTGGCAATGCTAGCGTGCCACCATGTGATCGCGACGGTATCGTGCTCGTTATCCACGTCTCTCAAATATTCATACTCATCGTTTCTCCTTCTAGAATACTTTCAGGGTCTACTTCGAAGAGCTCCAGTTTTCGCACCGCAAACGACACCTGTCTATTCAAACACTGCCTACCGAATGCTCGCATACATCTTGGAAGCAATCAGTGGTACTCGATTCGATGAACTACTACAGTCTTCAGTCCTTCGACCTCTGAATCTGACAACCACCACTTATGCGATTCCTAGGGGCGAAAGCTCGTGGGTAATTCCAAACGGTGAGAGTGGGTGGTATCAGGACACAGGTGACGAGACACCGTAAGTATTCCTGGGAACTTCCGTGTCACCGACTTCTTCTAAATTGTGTCGATATCAAGTACAGCAGGGATGTACTCTTCATCGTCTGATTTGGCAAAGTTTGGCCGTGATATTCTGCTCAACAGGCAGCTTTCTCCGCTCGCCACTAGACGCTGGATGAAGCCGAGCTCCCATACCTCAAGTCTTTCTTTATCCGTGGGAAGCCCCTGGGAGATCCTGAGGACCAAGAGTCAGATATCCCACGGCCGCACTATTGACCTATACACTAAGTCTGGGAGTATCGGTCAGTACAACTCGCTTCTGATTATCTCCCCGGACTACGGCGTTGCGCTTTCGATAATGGCAGCCGGTCCAAGCAGCGCGGCGGTTATTGAAGTCGCTTCCGAAATTGTCCTACAGTCTTTGATCCCGACTCTGGAAAATCAAACTCTCTACGAAGCATGCAAGAGCTTGTGCGGAACTTATGAGTCGTCCGATCGGAGCAAAAACTCGAGTCTTACTGTGTCTGTGGACAGGAATGGTCTCCAAGTGGAGCGATGGATCAATCGCGGTGTCAACTTCCAGGCAGTTATACAGGCTTATGCTTCTCAGACCGGCAGCCCGCCCATTAAAGTGTTCCTGCAGGCGACGAATCTAGGATATTCGCCAAATAGTCAAGGCAACGATGTTAGGTCTCGTCGCGTGGCATACCGAGCGATTTTTGAGAAAGACACGAGTGAACCGACTGGCCAACACCGGGTTATGGACCAAAGCTCAGGACTATGGAGCTCTGTCGATACTCCAATGTACGGGGAAATTGCTTTTGATGAGTTTATCATTCATTTGGATCATTCTGGGATCGCTTTCGCGATAGAGCCTCGAGTTATGAGAGACACGCTGTACAAGGTTGATGGCGGAGCAGGCAACTCTCCTCGTTTCATTCATATTCAGACGCCAAAATCCTAGTCTGCATGCATCCCAAGTCGCATTTCCATATCTGTGTTCCATTTATCTTATCTATCAAATGCGAGTCAATTACCGTTAATCTATAATGATGGTAATCGAGTCCTTCATCTTCTTAGGGACATAAATTTGATATATTCGTTCTTTCCACTATTTTCACTATCGACTCTAGATACAGGCAACTCTAAATATGAGTACTTCAGATCTGAGAACTCAGCTAATACATCTCTACTTCCGACCATCATGTCTTGGGTGTTGTGGGCATAAATTGAGCCTGGTTTTCAACCCTCATGAACCAAAACCTCGGGTGCATGAAACTGAGAATCACACACATGATAACCATTTGGAAACTATCAAGTGCAATGAAAATTCCTTCTTTTGATGCAAGTGGCCCATCGAATCCTCCACGTAACTCAGCTACACGCCAGCAAGCGGGTACAAGGAACAGAAAATTCATTTATATTATCTCAATAATACTCTCTTCTGTTCTTTATTCATCACAACTTTTGTTTTCTTCTTGACATTGTCGTCTTCCTCAGCAGCTTTTCGTTTTGTAAACAATGTATCTAAGGTCTGCTGCCCCTTCTCCTGTTTCTTCTCCTTTACCTTCTCGCTCGCCAGCACCGGTGGTAGGCCCTGAAGACGGGCCTTCGCATCGTCAAGGATGTCAAGCTCTCTATCTCGTTGCCCTTTGACCGTGGGAATAGACCACGCCTTAGCCGTGGCCGATTTGTGAGCTAGCTTATATTTCGAACCGACAAGATGTGTTTCATAAGTATTCTCATCGACTTTCTCGACATACTTTACAAAGACGCGAATTAGTCTTACCATACATATATGATATGCATATAAATAGAAACGGGCTTCCATTGATGTCATACCTGATGCGCGATAATATACCAATGATACTGCGCACCCACAGGCACGCCACTTCCTTTGGGGGCTCTTCTCATGCGTCGCTTTGTTGCCTCGTAATCTACTTTCCAGAGGTCTGGCTCGGTCTTGGTCTCCTTCCATAGTCCATTCTCGTAGTTCCAAGTGTGAGAGCCGCCCACAGCCATGCCTGTGTATGGCCGGCCATTGAATGTTTTTAACGAGCTGTAGCCTCTTTCGCCAGAAGTGTAATGTTGTAGCGGCACTTCACCTGATACTGTTTGTGTACCATCATCGTCTAGGTCTTCCTCACTCTCGTCCAATTGGCCCTGGTCACTGGCTCTGTCAGTCATCTCGTCTTTTGCCTTGATACAAGATGCGTTGACGCTATCCCCTGACTCCATTTCACATAAATTTTAGTATCCGACTCCTTTTGCAGTTGACTTTTGGTTCTTGGTTTTGCTTCGAAGGCAATTTGTGAGGCGAGGGGCTTGGGAGGCCAGCGAGATCCTGACGTCATTGCCAGCCAATTTATATATATTACTCTCTTGTATTAGCTGTACCTAATGTGATATATATGAATAAATCGAATTGAATCCGTAGTATAACGCGAAATTGAATTCTATGATTCGACAAGATGTCTTCTTGACTCTCAGATAGCGTCCTTCCGTTCCCACCCATGAGGTTTCAAATTATCTATTCCTTTGGTCGGGTGCACATCAACTGGGTCTTTGTATATGGCTGCATATGGATTGGGATCCATCTTCTGGTTGAGATTCCCCAGCGTATGGTTCACTTCCCGGTGTTTGGCTTCGTCCGCACGGATATACAGCAGTAGATCCTTCATCTTGCGATGACCTTCAGGCATATTCCAGTACTGGATCGCAACGTTGGGAGCATCGTGGTCCTGCCATTTCGGCAGCTTTCCAGCCTCGAGGTCCTCGATAGCACGGCTATAGGTCAACACAGCCTCTTCCTCAAGATAGCCTACGAATCGGTGGCAAGTACGAGGAGACAGGAGATACGAGATGAAGAAAGCATTGAAAAAGACACCCTGTGCGCCGAGGACCATCAGACGCATGAACCAGCCCGGTTCTGCCAGCTGGAGAAAGGTGAGAAGATGCATTCGTTCGTTGAACGCCTCTTCAAGAAGAGTCTCTATCCTACGCTCGTTAGCATATCGAAGTTCATCTATTTTTTTTTAACCTCTCACCATCTATTATCCCTCTTCATTCTCCTCAGGCTTCTTAAATGTCTCAGCATCCCACCAACCATCCCTGGCACGCCCGCAACGCTCTCCAGGAATATAAACCGAACCAGCCATTTGCGTTCTGTCATGACGAAATCGTCTGCCCGATTCTGTACATTTTTCTCGGGTGGATGTCTATATTTCGTTGCAAAGTCCGTTGACCGACGCAGAAACCGAACAGTGCCAAGTGCAACCCAGTCAGACCAATCGCGTGCCTCTCGATGGGCAACTTGGATGTCACGCATTTGCTTCTCAGAAAACCTAGTGAATCAATCCGTAAGTCATGCCGGCATTTCTAATATTAACCTTTGAGTAAAGAGGGAAGTGTACACCGGATGACGCCATGACGTCTCTGTGTTTACGATCTTCCTGGTTTCTGTTCGAGGGAAGAATTCTTTGAGCTGAACCAGTGGTGTTGTTGAGAACACTCGCGACCCGCTTGGGTGGAACGGCAGCACCACATTCAACCCAGTAGCTATCGGGCACATCGAAAGAATCCGGGACGCCATGATGAAAGCCAGTCAGTCGTATCTCTCAATTATGCAAAGGGGAAATGCAGAAGACCTCTAGACTTCAGCCCGTCCTCTTTTGAGATAAGCCTAGAACTCTGACGTCATTGAGTGTTGTCCCTCGTATTCAGGATGTAATTCTATGTCTACCAAATCTAGTCTGGCAGTAACGTAAATTGGATCGATTGTGCAATGAATAATTAAGTCAGTCTGGAACAACGTCTAAGAAAAAGAGAAGTAGATTGAATATCAATCCTCACGCTTATTTACAAGCAAATCATCGAATGATTGTTCTAGTGATGGCAAAGCAAAGCAAGCATACACCCGGGTAACGCCGTGCCACAATACACTAGAGTATAGACTGATGCACAGCTAAGAAAAGCAAGGATGAGGAATACAAAGATGGACGATGGTGGGTAGGTTGCAGAAGGATATGCAATGAGTGATGTACTGTACATGTTCCCGAAAAAACGGTGGTGATAAGGGATAAGGAAGATAAGGAGGGTGGTAGATTTAGGTTTTCAGCATCTCGGCCAGCGAAATGTATGACTAGACGTCAAAGCTCCATCGCCATTTTAATGGCTTTTCGTCTCGGGTTTTGGGTTCGTTGACTTCTACGCGGATCGCTTCGATGCTCTTATCACCATGGCGACCCGGGCTTGCCGTACTGGAGTATGGCGATCGGAAAGCTTTTCCGCTGTCTTCTGTGCGTTTCGATTCAGGGCGTGAGTATGGAGTGTCTGGGCAATGGAACGAGTCGACGGGTGATCCCAAACTCGATGGTGAGTCGGACCGTGTGGAGGATATCTGAAAATGCCACTCGTCATACGCATGGCGAATATGAGCCATAGACTCGGGTCGAGATGCCAGCGTCGCCAGTGGTGGATACTGAGGGGTAGAAGGCTCTGAATTGGAGTTCTCTTTGACAATTGTGACCGGCGCTGGTCGACGCTTTTTGTCGCTCGTCTTACGATTGCTATTCGTGCTCCCGGGTAGCCAGCTCGGCAGATCCGAAACCGACACTGACTGTCCCTCCTGAACCTCATCATCTTCAGGGGCTTCTTCAATCTTCATATCGCGTGTGGCTTTCTTCCGTATACTCGGCTCTCTGCTGGTTCGTACTGAGTCATCATGCTTGGCCTTTCCAGCCATGACCCTGGCAGTAGGGGGTGGCTGTAACATCCAACGAGTTTCCGCACGGCTCGTCGGGCCACTCACAATTGGCGGGTGAAGATCGTTGACTGGAGGTGCACGGCCAACAGAGTATTTACTCGAATGACTCGTTCCCGCACGAGCTCTACCAGAAAACCCGACGGAAGAGCCGAGCACCTGCTGTTCTTCTTCACCCCAGAGAACCTCGTCTTCTCTTTGGAACCGCGCCCAGTGAAACCGGTCTCCCAAAGACGTCTTCAAATACGCCTTATCCTGCTCTGACGACGCCGTATCTTCTACCGTGGTGCTAGACGTGGCCGATAATCTCGGCAGCGCCATTGCCTCGTTCTGACCATTCTTGTTGGCTCTATGGCGACGAGTTGGGGGTCCTGGCCCTAACGCAATTTCTTCCATCCATCCTGAATTCGTACTGAACGGGGTCGGTTGTGCGAACGGACGCGGCTGGTCGGTGATAATGACGGTCGATTTGGCCTGTTCACGCTGTACTCGGGCAGCATCTCTCTTTCTCCGTCGCCGGTCTACAGCGGCGGCGCACGGGGTACATGTTACGTAGTAGAAAACCGCAGACTGCACACCCCGGGCTAACCACATGGTGTGGAGGGGAATGTTGGGGATGTCTCTTAAGACAACGTGGGACGTTGCACGCAACGACTTTCTCGGACTATGGAAAGCATGGAGGGTGCGGCGGACGGCAAGAAAGTTGACAATCGATATTGCGAGCGGTTTTGGTATGATACTGGCGGCTGCAGATTCACCGACACTTCACTGGATGCTGGTAATGCTGGCAATGCTGGCAATGGGGTCCGATGGGGCAACAAAGAGTGGTTCAGGCATGCATGGGCTATGCAAGCGCAACACAATCCCCACAAGGACGATTCGAGGACAAGAAGAGGAAGAACAGGAAGCGGATCGGAGTAGCACAGAAGAACAGAAAAAGAGAAGAAACAAACGAGGGCGACGACAAAGTCGACGTTGAAGCAGTCACAGTAATCACCGCAACAACAAGGAGGGAAGGAGTGACGGGGGTGCCCAGGAAGGGGCAACCGGGCAAGGAAGGAGCAACTGACAGCTGCGGGCCACTCAGCACGCGGCGTGGTCTGGTTGCCCCACTGCATTGGCCGTATGCGGTTTCTGGTTGGCCGGTATGACTCTGCTGCCGCCGCTAACAAATGCGTCGGTTTCATCGCTGACTACTTGGTTAATCATCACATAACTCAGTCATGCAATATTAATGTTTTATCCTTTTCTATATTCTGCTCTATATGCATATTCAATTGTATGAGCTATATACTCTGCTACGCTAACTGTATCATTCTATGCTATCCTCTGGATGGAGTCTGCACGGATGCCATGTGTTGGACCGTGGCTATCGCTATAGGATCATGATGATGTCGAAGATCATCGTGTCGGCGGCTGTGCACACGGATTCATTGGACTAGCATATGATGTTGGCAGCTGATACTCTGACTTCCTCGGCGATGTCTCTTACCATTTCAACGACATACATAATGCTATTCTGAGGCGAACGTTGACACAACGGCTATGCCCCACACCATGAGCTACTAATTAATTACATCGTCCAATTGATATGTAGTATTATGCGTTTTGATGGACATTATTATGGAGTCGTGTTCTTCTTGTGGTCCCCGCATTCCGCCCCATTGGCCCAGCTCACGACATTAGCACTTTGTTTCTCGCTATATTTCATGATATCCAAGATTTCTCCTATACCAAAGTGCTAAAGTATTGTCTGCTGGAATATTGCAAGGAAAACAGATCTCCAGCAAGAACATTGAACCCTGAAGATTGAAGATTGAAATGATGGTACATAAAGGAATGTCACTAGTACAATATACTTCATACAAACATACAGCCGGCTGAAGTTCCTTGTCTTCTGTTATAGGTACCGCCTGCTTCAATGTTCCTAACAAACGGTGGCATAAAGAAGATGCCAACCCATACACACAGCTTTAGGTCCAAAGTGTCAATTTATTGGATTCGGGTTATACGCAAATTACGTGTGATTCATGTTACGGCAACTTGGAAAGGAGTGTATTGGTCTGCTAAAGAGACGAGTGAGCTTCTCGATGATGCCGGGGGACTTTAAACAAGAGAGTCTTCTTGTACATCATTTCCTGGACTTCGGGTACAGTCATCGGCACCAATTTTTCCAAGTCCATCGGTTCGGAAACCAGGCCCTTGGCTCGGATGAAGCTCGCGCTTGAAGGGGGCTTAGCTCCCTGAGAAAAGAGAAGAATCGTCTTCACCCAGTCTCCCATAATCTTCTTGGTCTGTGGTGCCTGGCGGTAGAAGAAGTAGAAGGTGTGCGGCATACCCTCATACTCCTGTATCGTTACTGACACCCCCTGGGCGTGGGCCGTCTGCGCGATCAGTCGGTAGGCATCGACAGTTTGCTCCTGGCCTGATGCTAGCCAGATGGGACACGATCCGCACCAGTCATTGGAGGCCGCGGGACTAGCCAGAGGATGGGCCAGCATGGCTCCCTCGCAGTAGAGATCAGCGCGAGGTGGCCGAGTAGGCCAGATGGCACAAGTTGGGAATGTTTGCTCCAGATAAGGCTTGTTCTCCATATCGGGAAACATGTCCCATTTGGCGTTACGCTGGTAGGAAGGAACAGAGTTGGTCAGTTCGCTGACCGGGCTAACCAATGTCATTCCAGCGGGCACCGTCGGTAGGATGCTTTGTCCATGGAAATTGATAGAGGCGTTTTTACGCTTTAGGCGCAGGAGGATTTGCAACAATCCTAGAGCTAGACACGAGCCGGAGCTATCGGCAGCCACAACTATAGAGGATGGCGGAATTCGATCGTGTGGAGAGCCAGGAGGAGGAGACAGCAGGGTAAGGTAGGCCTGGAAAACATCCAACAGTGCAGAAGGGAAAGGGTTCTGGGGTGCTAGGCGCTGGTGGACCATTAGAACCTTAGAGCCGGTTGATTGAGCCAGGAACCCGGTTGTCCTCCGATAACTAGATGGTGTGTTCAGGCTATTCCCTAGGTCAGTGAGTGGGCTACGTGGATTGGGAATATACAACCAACACAAAGGTTCCTCCGTAGATGTAGAGGATGGTCAATGGACTTTTTGTTTCTGCGTTTAGCTTCTGGAATTTCTCGGTCTCGGACAGTGATGGCTCTGGTGTATCTCTTGTCACCTGGCCACGAAATCCAACCCATTCGAAGCGGAGACGTTGCGACTGGGGACGATCATAACGAACATGCTTGATGTTCAACTCGTCGATCAGGTCCAGAAGAAGGGAGCATGAGGTATCTTCGTTCGGGGTCGGCGTTGTGAATTTGCTGACCCAGATGGGACCTTTGACTGCATCGTCACGCAGCGTCGATGCCTGCGACACTGAAATCGGCGTGGTTCGGGCATATTCAATATAGTCAGCTCGAATTTTCTGGGCCGCAGCTAGCAAATGGCTGGTGTTCTCGAAATCCATCACTCATTAATGCACACCGGATAGAGCGACGAGCTCGACCGAAATCTAGAATGAGAATAGAAAGACAGAGAGGAGAAATGAGACGCAAGGATGACAGGAAGGAACATGTAATAATTATAAAAAGCAAGTGCGGCGGTGCAGATACTTGTAATTAATTATTACGCGTTACCCCAACCAACAGCCAACGACTAACAACCAACAACCAAAACCCAATAGACCAAGTAGATCATCGGACTACCTAACATTTGGTTTTGGGTTTGAAGAGCTAACCTTTCAATATCAGCATCTGGCCGAGTCTGTGCGACGCTTAGTACTTTATATCATTGGACTCGAGAGAGCTCCTCCGCGGATTCGGGGTGATGGACTGCACATATACTCACCAAGGATATACATAGGCCAGCGGCGGTCTATCGCTCTGGTAACTGTCTGGTGGTCTTAATAACTGTTTAAGGCTTCAATTTTTTTTCCCCTAACGGTCGCTGTTTCTGTATCGGCAATCCAGAATGGCTGAACAGCTCACCCAGCCAGGAGCGCCTTACAAGCCGGGGTTGCACTCTTGAGCACCAGCTATTTTCTCGGCATTTCTCAAAAAGATATGTTCGTGTTACTCGAGCACTACTGTGACCCATCGTTGGACATCCAGGATACGCCACTCAAGTCCCAGTTTCTGGTTGGTGTCTACGGTCCGTGTAATATCAAAGCGCGCGAGATCGAGATCCCAGTTTTCATGAAACGCCCCCTGTTTAGAGGGATGTGGAATATTACCGATGGAAAGGTGCCCGATCAAGGGGATGCCACGGTGATTATAGTCCAGGAGCTGGCCAGTATCAAGTCCCACGACGAAGCGGCGAAGATGATTGCCAACTCGCTGATGTTGTGGCTAAGCAAGCCGTTGGCGTTCCATTAGAGAACTTGGATATACATTGTTGATATGCATAGAGTCAGTACTAGGCTTATTATTTAAGGGTCAAGAAGAGCAATAATTGGGGTGACGCCTATACTTAAGATGGAAAGAAGATGGATATAGCCTCTTATCTGGATATACATTTCATACAAGTGGCCAAGTACACGATGGAATAATTTATGTAAGTTAACATTTGAATGATCTCTTAAGGTACATATATCAATTGATAGGACATGACCAGAGGGAAGAACAGTGAAACAACCAGTATATCATAGACAGGAACAAAACCTAAACCCCGTGTACCCCATGAAGACGATAAAGCTCCAGGCCCTTTGTGTATTCTTGCATTGGTTCATTGAATATGAGCTCCATACCGGACTCTGGATATGCGATGCCATCTTTTTCGACTTTAACCAGGCGTCGAAAATCTTACCGCACTTTTCACGTATGTCAGACTTGATCTGAGAGAATGGCTGATTTGTAGCGGTTGGTGTCTCTTGTGCTAGGCCATCCTTCCAACAATCGAGTATCGTTACTTGTTTTCGTCGATTCAAAGCGTCAACAACCTGCTTCGGGATCTCTGAGGTATTGCCTGTAAACTCCTTGTATGGAACTCCATCCGTCCTTTCAAAAGTCCTAGTTATACTAAGGAATATTTTTTATGTCTTCGCATACATTCTGTGTCCCACAGGATGTGTCTGTCATGAAATATCTCATTTCTAGCGTTTCCTACGTCATCAATTGAACCTCAGGATAGTACATGCAATCGAATAGTCAGGGCGTCATCTTCAAATATACCAAGTCTCTTATTCAGGTTATCACTTTGACGCTCTAGTTTGGAATCGATCTTTTCCTGGTTTCGATTTGAAGCTTGAGTTCCGAATTGGTCTTTTTCTGGGCTCGAATTTAAGCTTTAATTCTTCTTGGGTGGATTCCAAAGTGGATTGTATATTCTTGAGGTCTCCAAGGCAATACAATCTTTGTTTAGGTTGACGTATGTCGCTTTCTAGGATCCAGAGTCTAATTAATGAAAGCAGAGAAGTTATAGTAAAGGTTAGTGATTGGGGAGAGTTTGGAAGCATAATAACCACTGTAGATTGTAATAGACTTCAACATATGGCATTAAGTATTATCCTCCCAGGTATATAGAAAACGAGCGTGGTCTGAGTGCCCTCACATCTTACCGAACATTTCCGGCCCTGTCCAGCCTATCATTTTTGATATATCATTTCTTCTTCTTGCTCATCGTCTGTTTCTTGGGCTTCATTGTTTTATGAGATACGGTTCTTTTTATGTTGGCGACCCATTACCGCGGTTAGCTGATATTGGATCCTAATAACACCAGTCAGGGCAAGCACGGTTTCCTGGCCATTTAGTCCCACCTTGCTGGCCCTTGGAACTGGGGCCTTTACCATCCCAGAACTGATCGCCTTGTCCAGAACCTCCTAGTCCAGAACCTCTTCCACCCGGTCCTTTACCATCCCAGAACTGATCGCCTTGTCCAGAACCTCTTCCACCCGGTCCCTTACCATCCCAGAACTGATCACCTTGTCCAGAACCTCCTAATCCAGAACCTCTTCCACCCGGTCCTTTGCCATCCCAGAACTGATCACCTTGTCCAGAACCTCCTAATCCAGAACCTCTTCCACCCGGTCCTTTGCCATCCCAGAACTGGTCGCCTTGTCCAGAACCTCCTAGTCCAGAACCTCTTCCTCCTGGTCCTTTACCATCCCAGAACTGGTCGCCTTGTCCAGAACCTCCTAGACCAGAACCTCTTCCTCCCGGTCCTTTACCATCCCAGAACTGGTCGCCTTGTCCAGAACCTCCTAGACCAGAACCTCTTCCTCCCGGTCCTTTACCATCCCAGAACTGGTCGCCTTGTCCAGAACCTCCTAGACCAGAACCTCTTCCACCCGGTCCTTTACCATCCCAGAACTGGTCGCCTTGTCCAGAACCTCCTAGACCAGAACCTCTTCCTCCCGGTCCTTTACCATCCCAGAACTGGTCGCCTTGTCCAGAACCTCCTAGACCAGAACCTCTTCCACCCGGTCCTTTACCATCCCAGAACTGGTCGCCTTGTCCAGAACCTCCTAGACCAGAACCTCTTCCTCCTGGTCCTTTACCATCCCAAAACTGGTCACCTTGTCCAGACCCTCTTTGTCCAGAACCTCTTCCACCCGGCCCTTTACCATCCCAGTACTGAAAGTCCTGTCCAGAAACTCCTTGCCCAGAACCTACTGGTCTACAGGGGCAACATTCCAACGGTCTGTCGGACGTCGCCTTGTAGACCATAGATCCGTCTTCAATAACTTGCTCCCACTCGATATAGCGTAGTGGTACCTGAGCAGTTCCCTTAGAAGGCAGGCCTTGTTGAAAACTAGCCACCAGAGACGCAGATATAGGAAGTAAAAATAGTAGAGTTGTCTGTGGTTTAATCATTTTTTCTGTTGTTTAAGTGATGACTCGGTTGATTATTCTTGACACCTTTGGATTTATGAGAGGACAAGGTGGGTTGATAGACCTGAACTGAAGTTGAAATTACTTCTAACTTTTATAGATAGAATAGCTCAAAGTTAGATAATTCAATAAATGACCTAATGTGTGACAAAGTGTGTCATATTCTCCACTGACTTCTCTCTACCCTATTCTATTCGTTTCTTTAAGCACGATGAAATGCTGATCCCTAGCATAACATAAATGTCTCAATATTGAGAACCGTCAATGAAGGTAAGGGCTAGTCGCCGTCTCAATTGCTCCGGATTCTTATGACATCAGAATAAACACAATATAATAACGTAAATCGGACTTAAAGTCATTACATATGTCAAGTGACATATTTGGAACTACCTTTAATTCCCTCCTGTACCACAAATGACTGCATTATTATGGTAAAAAGTAAGGGATATCTGCATGTTTAATAAGTAAACTGGGTTGATCAGCTAGCCATAAAATTCATGACAGGTTCTCTTCATGCACTAAAATTCAACAAAATATAAGACCCACTATTTGCGATATTTAATATTCAATTACCAAATATGTAGTTGCTCTAAATGTGCTTTAACAAGTTGAAAGTACATAACAGAGACTGCATCTGCACGGCACCTAGAATTGCTTTTCACAAGTATCTCCTTGCTTCGCAAAAGCAACGTGATCATCTTGTGGCTGGCTGATACTATGAAATATAGAGCTATCCGTAGATTATTACTACCCTGAGCATAGGTCATGTGTACCGTCTACATATTACACAGCATTAGCGAATTTCTTGAATGGGTTCACTCAGTCCACCAAAATCCTCAGAACTACGAAAGGCAAGGACGAAGAATTATATCTATTTTTGCCCCCTATCTGAAACGGCACCTATATAATCTTTGATCCCGTCATTGAGACGGTTACTGATCATCCGAATAAACAACCTACAAACGGCAATTACCATCAGTCCAGAGAAGAGAAGTCGGCTTTAACTTCAAAGGAATTCCAAGAATATCTAGCAGGTATAATCTACTGCTCTGAAATAATGGCGTTATATTCTAATAAATTTTATTATCATATAGGCACCATCATGAAGCTCTCTCTTGCCACCTTTGCGATCTTGTTGACAGCCGCCTCAGCTGCTCGAGTTACCCAGCAGGAAGCAGACGAAGCGTTCGAATGTGTCCGCCGTTCCCTTACATCAGTAGACCAGGGAAACGATGGATCCCAGGCTAGTTGTCAGTTTCTATACTGCTTCCAGGACTTTGACTCCAAACACAATCGTGGTGGGCTTTTCGGCAAACTTTCCTATATCATTGACCCTCTTTGTGGTGCCGAGGGTCTCGTTGAGAGAGTTTTCAGTTTGGGGCATTAAACGGCCTTGGTACTCCCTATCTTTGCTTTTCTATGTTAGATACGGCTGATGTTAACTTTTACCCTAGCAAGTCTATTTATGCGACCACACCTCCTACCAACATCAGGGGAGAAACAATGAAAAGTTCGGGAATGCCCTCTATCTGCAACTATTATGTATCTACATATTGTAGTAGGTGGGTGGGGTAGAAAGAGAATATTAGTGTGGCAACCTATTGGTGTGCTTGCGAGTTCGCTCATTACTTGTTTACTTCATTGATGTTCCTACCATTATGACGCTCTTTCTCAAAAAATGAAAAGTTCAATACTTGCAACAATATACATTATCTAAGATGTGGCTATCAATGGATTATTAACCATTCGAGATATTTCACATTATTTATACTTATGTAGGATTTTCTCACAATGAGATTTTTAAGCATCCATTGTAGTCATCTTCAATTCGACTTGAAGTTGAAATATTCAATGTTATTTTCTGGACAACCATGTACATTAACACCGGGAACTGGAAGGAAATCACATAAAGACTAGGATTCTAGCCCAAAAGTTGGACTGTAATATATTATAAATTCAGTACTCATTCAGTCGTTTCAGACGTGGTTCTAACCAAATATAGTTCGACATAAAGGTTTCGAATCTCTCTGTATCAATTGATATATGTGCTGTAGGACAATCATTCAAATTTTAACTTACATAAACTATTAATTGATTCATCATGTAGTTGGCTGCTTGCATCGAGTGTATTTTCAGACAAAGATGCCATATGCATCCTCTTTCCATCTTAAGTAAAGGTGTCATCCCAGGCCATTGTTCTCTATTAAATAATACACATGTAACCCGGATACCGACTCTACATATCTATAATGTATACGTAGAATTCTTACATACTGCTGCTCCTCGCCATATCACCCACCAACTCCATGCGCGTCGACAGTGTAGCAGCCGCTATATTCAGCGGTGCGCGATTGATACACGGCAAATCACACCACAAACAAACACTTCTCCTCTCCTTCTCAATTCCAGCTTTGTTTTGGCAGCCCTCTGCAAAACATCGCTCTCGCTGCTCGCCGACATCCGTGCACTGCTTCCTGCGACACTCCGCACAGATCCATCCGTCGGCAGCCGTACATTGGCAGAAATCGCCCTCGCCAGGCGCAAAGGTGTATGGTGTCGTCTCTGCTGGCGGGCCACTATAGGTGCGGTTTTGATGGGGCGTGCCGTCAGCCCAGCATGAGACGCATAGATGGCGCGTTCTCGTGCGCCAGGCGCTTGTGACCTGGTCGAATGATTCCTGGGTATCCGTTAACTAACGTACATACTATTGAATATAGGCAAGGGAAGACGCACCCGGACTACGCAGGCGTCGCATATCGGAAACGAACAGTACCGGCACAGCTCCGCACGATAGCCTCGGCGATGATGCGGCTCGGCGCAGGACATCTGCGCGGTTGATTTTAGGTTCTTCCAGTAGGAGCTCTGGTGGTGACCAACGAATATATCCGGGCGAACCCGAACACTCGCACTATCATGTCTATTACTATCATGTCTCTCAGGACGCGGAAAGCCGTGTAGTACGGCCCGGTAAGCGCTGTTCACACGAGAAAGCTGGAGCAAGTCGCCCACGCCGAGATTCAGCGCGAGCGTGGAGACCACTGGCCAGGGATAGAGGACGTCCAGCAAGGTCGGCATAAGCGGGGAAAGAACGGTGGGTTGAGCTGCGTAAGTCGTGCAGAATGATGTTAATATCTTTGGTATCTCGATTCACAAGCTGTGTAAAGAAGGTAATACTCGATCTACATTCCCAGCTTCCCCGGGCAGATGCATCTAGATAGAAATTACAAGATCGTCATTTCATTTCATAATCATAAAAAAAAAAGAATAGAAAAGAAAGAAAAGAATAAGAAAGAAAGACAGCCTGATGCGACATGAGGCTGATCGTGCTAACAGGGCACAGTCAGCAAGCCAGTGTGGGGAAGGAAAGCTTGACCCAATCACCGCTGCTCCGCACCTAGAATACTCATTAAACACAAGAATTAATTAGACCTGCTTTTATTCACTTATCCACTAATTGACGTGAACTGTCGCGCTCTATATCCCACTGAACCCGACTCAATTATCTATCCAACTGCGGGGTACACAAGAGAGGGAAAAGACCAGCCATCCCGCGCGGAAGAGCTCGCGCATCACATCACTGGCTCTCGAGTCTTCCCAGCCAGCTCAGCCAGCGCCATGTCCCTAAGCTCTTACATCAACAGTACGCTGTTCTCTCTCCTTCGTTTCTTTTCTTCGGCTAACATTATCCAGAAAAAGTGCTCGTCATAACCGTTGACGGCCGCACACTCCTCGGCACGCTGCTCTCCACCGACCAACTCACAAACCTCGTCCTGACACAAACCGTCGAGCGCATAATCCGTACACCAGATGACCCCGAGCCCAGCTCGGAGATTGAGCATGGCTTGTATTTGATACGAGGCGACAATGTAGTTGTTTGCGGCGAGGTGGATGAGGCGGTTGATGCAGATATAGACTGGGAGAAAGTGAAGGGGGAGGTGATTCGGGGGACGAAGAATGTTTAACGGAAACAATTAAAGAGGGAGATTATATGGGCGGATCAAATGAATTCTTGTGAGGGTATGGATGAGCGTTTCGGCGCGGGAATTGAATCCATGCTCAGCGCCTATGTTAGTGCGGCTTCGATCGAGTTATGAAAATTGAAGTTAGGAGCCGTGATGGAGGGTAGAGCATTTACAGTATGATATCCGAGGACAAGTGCCTCATATGTGCTAGGCAAAGTACATGCACCAATACACGCGTCCAGATGATGACATCGGGCCGAATTTATTTACATTAGTGACACCACGCCGAGATGATTGTCTATGCGTACATTGGTAATTTGATTAGGCAGATGATATCGTATAACTATATATAATGACACCACCATCCCGGGTATCCACACAATGATCAATGCTAACCGTATTCAACTCATGCTATACAAATATCCTAATCACTGCCCAGCTTTTAAGTGAACGAATGCAACGAAGTCAATCTCAGCTACTGCTCATCCTATCGAGCTAAGATCAAGCGGCACACTGCTGCCTCTGCCGGCACGGTATTTCCGAATACCCCCAGCGAATGGCCGTGGTTTCGGGAATAAACTTTCGTCTTGGAACTTGAAACGGGTGTCTTGAACACGGCCGCCAGGACCTGGAGATGGGGAGTGTGATGCCGGAGTGGAGCTTCCATTGGTGAGAGTATAGGCGCTTGGGTCTAATGTCGAACGCACTGCGGGTGTCGAGTGATCGTCATATGATGTGGGCCTTGATGACATTGGTGAAGAGCTCGCAGGCGACCTTGTTGGCGGTGCTAGTGAGGGTGGTGGAGGAGGAGCGTGAGGGGCAGTTGGGGGGGTGGAGGCGGCGGAGGAGCTGCAGGTAATGAGGGTGTAGATGAAGGAGGAGGAGGCGGAGGAGGAGGAGGAGCTGAGGGTGTATGAGAGTTGCCAAAGGCATTTCTAGCAGCCTGCATGGCAATCGATGCTGAAGCAGCAGAAGCACCAGCTGGTATAGATGGCGCGGTAGATGGGGGTAGCGGAGGAGGAACAGATGCCGGAGGCCTAGGAGCAGCACTTGGAGGTGGAGGTGGTGCACTTGGAGGCGCAGGACTGGATGTTGATGGCGGAGGGGGAGGAGCCGTACCGGACGGCTTTCTTGATGCAACTGACGGAGGCGGAGGAGGGGGTCTGGTAGCACCTGGAATCGGAGGAGGAGCTCGTGGTGGAGGGATTTCGGGTGCAGATTTGATTGACATTGCCGATACCATAGATGACGGTCGTGACCCAGGCCTTGGAGGTGGTTTTCGCAGGTTAGCAACCAATGGATTCACAGCTGGTGCTTCGCTACTAGGACGCGCAGGAGGCGGTCGTGCGCCGGGTGGTCGAGGGGTAGACCCTGGAGGTTTTGGCGCTCCTCCCAATGGCGGTCTTGGACGAGAGCTTTCAGAATCTGAAAGATATGATGCATCTCTGTTGGCGCCGGTGTCTACGCCTCCTCGACTTCGCAGTTTCGGCATCCCGCCAGCGAATAGACCACCTAACTGCGGAGCTGCAGCGTTCCCCGCATCACTCGAGCCAGCTCCCGAATCACTATTACTTCTTAACCGATTTGCTGAAGGGGCTGGAGGTGCCAAACCACCTGGCGGCTTGGGCATGCCAGGAACTGGGGGAGCTCCTCCAAGGGGTGGACCACTGGATTTGTTTTCCTTGCCAACCATTGGAGCAGATCGATCATTTGTTACTGCTTTCTTCAGTCGCGGGCCTCCTTTGGTGATGTCTGCAAATAGTGCGCTCTGTACAAGATGTCAGTTACAGTAGATCATAGACAATGACGTCGACGTTGGGCCGTACCCTATCTTGAGCAGCGCCTCTTGGTGGTGCAGCAGGGATAGCTCCTCCAGGGGGTGGTGGAGGAGGAGGTGGAGGAGCACCCACACCTGGAGGCGGTGGAGGGGGGGGAGGGGGAGGGGGAGGCATCTTGGGTCGAGAGAAGGAGTGTTGATGAGCGTGGACAAGTAGGTGCGATGGGTGAGGCCGAGAGAAGATGCAGGCAACAACAAGCCCAGATACCCGCAAGGCAGGTCGGCAACGGGTGTGTGGTATACCAAATCAGGGCAGTGAGTCCGATTGACTTGCCGGGATTAAGAGAGGGGGGAAGAGAGAGCGAGTTCAGAGAAGAAGTTGACACTTTGACAGTCAAGTCATCAACGATGCCTGTCAGTCGTATCGCGGGCGGAGAGGCGGCGAGGCTGTGGCGGTGCGGACCTCAGGCGGTAGCGTTTTCGGCGGATGTGAGTGGCTGGCGGGCAGCCTCATCAACATCAATGATCGCAACGCAACATCGTTGATCTGTCAATGCAGCCTGGCGCCATGAGAGGACTCAATATACGTCCTCACAGAGCCCTTCGAGCAAAAAGCTCCATCTGCCAATTCTGCCAATTCTCATCCAGACCTGCCGTTTCCGCCTCCAAGTTCCGGAGCGAGCCATCTCGAAAAATTGGCAACAACCTCATTAGACGGAGCTACGCCAAAAGAACAGTACCAAGCGCGCACAATGCAAACCAGTCTACGGCTTCAGAGCTACCAGTCCACGCCCATCCTGTTCTGTGGGACCTGCAGGAGAGTTTTCGTGCGATAGAAGAGTCCGACAAAGCGGTCCCCGAAGAGACCGTGGTCAAATTGCTGCAAACATGTCTGCACACTGTCGAATCGCTCGCCAATCCCAAGGAGCAGCATGACAAGGAGTCATCCAATGCAACGTCGTCTTTGCTTGACCTTGCCGAACAGGCTGAGTCATACACTTCGACAGTGGACAAAAGCAAACAGCTCAAGTTTACAGACACCATATCCAGTATCGTCGACAAGGTGCTCTTAGACGAAAAAGTCTTCATTACAACAGATATCCTCAAGCTCTATACTAAGATCCAGACCATTTCGAACCGCCCAGACCGATTCCCGCAAATATTCACGCTCTTCGCCAACAAGCCTATCCCACTGGCCGACACATTGCCGGTTCAGTTCAGCAAACAGAACCCGAAAGATGTAAAAAACGCGGTTCCATCAGAACTTGCGAACATGGCACTGGACGTTGCTGTGGCGCAAAGAAATTTACCGCTGGCTCTCGCCATTATCGACACCACCTTCTGCGCACCTGCCTTCTACCGCGCCAAGGTCTTCAAAAAGGCCGCTGCCCCCCTGACAGGATTAGTCACAGCGCCAGTGGCTTCGTATGCGGTTGCAACATGGGCGGCAGGGATACAGAATACTATGGATCCGGGGACGGCTACTGGCATAGCGTTTGCCGCGACATTGGCGTATGTTGGCTTCACATCTGCAGTTGGAGTAATCGCAATTGCGACTTCGAACGACCAGATGGAGCGTGTCGTTTGGGCATCGGGGATTCCGTTGCGGTACCGTTGGCTGAGGGAGGAGGAGAGGGCGGCGCTGGATAAGGTCGCTATTGCGTGGGGTTTCAAGGATGTGTGGAGGAGAGGAGAGGAGGAGGGCGAGGAATGGGATAATCTTCGCGAGTTTATTGGAATGAGAGGCATGATATTGGATAAGACGGAATTGATGGAGGGCATGCAATGAGGCATATACCTATTGCTATTACATAGTGTACTTTTATTTACCAAATCAGATCTTTTCAATTTTACAACGAATAGGAGGAAATTGCGACGAAATTCATCAGATTCATGCGGACCTAGCTAATCCTAAACAACCTCGCAAAAGTTCATTTTTCCCATCCACGATCCAAATGCAACAAAGCACAGAACCTAGTACAGACGCTTGGGAGGAGACATGGAAGCCTTGATGACCAGGCTTCCAACGTTCTGCCAGCCCTTCTTCAGCAAGGAGACAAGGTAGTTGATGGCCAACATGATGTTGGAGATGAGCTCATCCTCAGTCATGGCAACGTTGCCCACAGCAACGCCCAAGCAGAGAACCTTCTTCAGCTGGAACTTGATGGTCGACTTGACCTCGGTGACCTTGGCCTCGAGATCCTCGCCGTGGGAGACGGGGGTGGGGAATTTACCAGCTAAATAACCATATCAGCACTAACATTCCTATATTTGCGATGTTGTGGATCTCACCTCGGGAAAGACCAGGACCCAGGATACGAGGAATCTGTCTCATCAGAACTTCAGACGAGACAAAGGCGTCGTACTTGCGGGCGAGCTTCTTGATGAGCTTCTTGTTCTTGTTGAGCTTCTTCAAGTCGTCGACGGACATGGACTCGATTCCGAGGTGCTTGGCACGGTCGAGATCGTGCTGGTCACCAAGAATGCTGTTTCGGTCAGCCAACTTCTTTTTTTCACATCTCATTATATAAAACATACCAAATGCTCATACCCGGGCGAGGAACGTTGGGCAGGCGGATGGTGCCGGAGAAACGCTTGTCACGCTGGGGATCATAGTTCTTCAGGCCGATCTGCAGCTCGACGGTCTCGAGAAAGTTACGCTTCTTCTCGTTCTGGGAGTAATCCAGAAGCTGTTGGACATTTTGGCGCACTCCGGCTGTAATAGTTGGTTAGACAGGGACATAGATTTCGTAAAAGGTGAATCTCACCGACTGTGATTTTAGACATGATGGCTACAGTCTTCCAGAAGAATATTTGATTCTTATGGTGTGGCTCTGCGCTGAATGTTACTGGGATCAAATTCGTTGAGAGGCGAGAGCGGCAGAAAAGAAGGGCTCCCCGCTTGTGGGAATCCGCTACGCTATTCCGCTCTGGGCCTAGCATGCCCTAAATTTTTGCGCTTACAATAACACGTGACTTGGAATGTCTATGCATTTTGATTGGTCTATTTACGGGCATTTCTAAAACGTCAACTGCTCCTCCCAAGTCATCCCTCGCCAGTCTGTCTTTTCATTGCTGACTGCCAAAAACCCAGCTGTCTCATACAAACGTACGGCCGCTTGGTTCTCTGTGTTGACCTGCAGAATAATAGTAATTCTCGACGCACCAGCAAACTTTGCTTCCTCCCTGACTCTCTTGACCGCGGCGTCGACGAGCCTTTGAGCACGACCTTGTCGGCGATAGCCCGGATGGACAAACACTCCCGCCATCATATAGATTGCATTACTGTTCCTGACGGCCGCCAAATCTGGGGTATGAGTCGAGTTTTCTCTGGTAAACGTATTCCAAAGCGTTGTTCCTTCTGAAGTAACCTTCGGTCCAAGGACCGTCAATGTGCCGACCCATTCACTCTGTGCAAGCGGGATCTCGTCTGTCTGGTTGGTGTTTGTGCTATCAATAGATAGGAACGTCTTGCTCAGCGGGTTCTGGATGCGCGAGAGCCAGGTCTCGTACGTGAACTGGATCTCTCGAGTGTATGTTGATCCGAAGGCAGCTGGGTCAAGTTGCAGGGCCGTTAGTCGTGTTGTTTTGTAGCGCTCGACGAGCCGAAGTAACTCGTCTGAGGATTGTCCTCCATTTGGAAGGAGGTAAATGTCATTCATGGCAGTCCTATACCTTGCCATTGTTCTAGGGAACAAAAGATTGCAACGAAATCTGAAATTTTAATTGACTCCAAGGAGACGGATGCATTGGCTTTTGAACCTTTCAATGGTGCCATTTTGTACATCTGTTCAGCGTAAGAGTCATAATCTCGAGGCATTTTCATGCTGCGCCTTGCTGGGTTTCTGATTGGCTAGTGGATACATGTCACTAGAGCTCGTATTCTGGTGACTCAGTTAATACTACCATTAGCTGGAGAACGTTAAAGGATGACGATCGGAACAATAATAAGAAAATCCTTGTAAGATGACACTCTCAAGAACATTTGAAACATTGAAGACTTTATTAAGATGCTAGTCACGAATATCGCATCAGTCGACGTCCATTCAATGTTGTGCTGCAAGGGCTTTGAAAGTACTGGCAATGACGTCGAAACACTCGAGACCAAATAAATATGCGGAGATGGTCATTTGATTCCCGTAACGTGACGCATCATACCAGAAAAATACAATTACTCTCGTCGCTGGAATAAAGTGCTGGGTTCTTGGCTAGCTTTGACTAGGCAAGGCGCTGGCGCCTGCGGTAGGCAGCTGATTCGCCTCATCTGACCGACAACAACCAAATCAATTTCTTGTAACATACACTTCGAGTACATCAATTCATAAGCCACTGATAGTATTTATTGCTTTACTTTCTGCTCAGTTGTTCTCTTTTCTTCTCCTGTTTTTCCAGAGCGTTTATACCCTTTTAGCCCTGAAATAGCGCTTATTGCTCTGTTTACTCCCGACCCACACTGTATACTGCTCACGATGGAGACCACCAGACAAGCTCCAACCACTGTCCAGACGGCTGCTGGGTATTATAAGAGCATTTCCGTGAATGACTCCAATCTGGCAGAGAGGTTCAGCGATATTGACGATGCAGCCAGTTTCCAAGAGAAACAGAAACTGCTGGTGAATCCTGCGACACGGAATTTCGTCTTGGATTTTGGCAATGAGGATGCGTGGTGCGCGGGGGATTTGGATGAAAATGAATTTACTGCGTTGATTAATGAACCGGTATGGCTTTATTTTCTTTATTTTTTTGCGTTGATTTGAATTGGAATTGACAGTCGTTTAGAGGCCGAGGTTTTTCGGGACGAGATGGATGTAAGTAGATTAGATGTTGCTATTGAAAGAAAATTCTGACTGTCAAGTCATCTCTGGGCCCCCGAGGCGCAAAAAGAGTCTATCAAAGTATGCTCTACTATTCACCTTCAATAAACCACCGCATTAACATGCTATAGATCCTCGCACAACAATATGGCCTATCATACAGGTTAATCAAAATGCTCTGCACAGATCCTGTGCCAAAAACAAAGTCTCCAATCGCAGAAGAAAAAGCATACGAAAATGTCCCTTCTGGACAACAAGATGACGAGAAAGCAACCAGCACCGCAAAGCCGGTTGGCAATGACCTCGAAAACGCGTATCATCTGAAAACCATTGACCCTGCGACAGCAAGTACGGAGACGCTGTCTATGAGCGGACTGACGTTTTCGCATATTATCAACCATATCTGGCATTTCTGCTCAGTGGATTATGGACCGAGATGTAAGTCTGTTTGTATTTTTGGTGCGGGATAGGGGCTGATTTCAGCAGATACGTGTATTGGGTATAATTCGCTGTATGCGGTGAAGATCGGGGACAGGGCTATTAGTAACGGCAAAGGTCTGCCGGATGGGAAACGACTATGGAGTTGGATTATCTTGTGTGATGATGGTAAGGAATTGTTTAGCCGTTCCATAGCCACTGTCTAACAGTTGTACAGGCACCATCATATCTCTCCAAGAAAACCCCTTCCCAGGGCCTTACAAGCCCAACGTCCAAGAAGAACAAGCCATTCTAGGCGCCGCAAGGCGGAATATCATATCGATATTCTCCGGTGCGTCGAAATACCACGCCTCTCGTTTCGATAGTGAGTCCCTGGTGACTGTGCGCGTCCGCCACTTCTCCGATACCGAGCAGGATGAGGCAAGTATCAAACAGGAAGATGGGCCGAGTTTGATCGTCTACTATCTTTTTGACGACTGGGTGTCTAGTTACGGGCTGGTGTCTCGGAGAGAGCACATGTACGGCGCGATGTTAGAGGGGCTGGTGGGTTGAACAATCCTGCTGATTGACTACAATTACTAACAGCGTGACAGAGAAAAGACATGCTGCAGAAACCCATGGTCGACCTCGTCGACGACCTGCACTGGCTCGGCCGCCGCCTAGCCATTCTGAAGCGTCTATATCAAAGCTATGAGCTGGTGGTTACGCGCATTCTCCAACGGCAGCGCCTACTGCGCGATGAATCTAGAACGCGAAGGCCGGGCCATCGTCGGAATATGAGTGTTTTCAGTGATACGGACAATCTCGATGCACACCACATGTCGCTGAGTGCGACGAGTTTCCTTGAAGCTTACGATGATACAGCCGGCGTGCAGCTGAGTTCTGCTGCCGTTGGGCGCTTTGAGCGACTCGCAGATCGGATTCGGTTGTACTGCCTGAGCGAGATTGAGGCGTGTCTGGCGGAGAAAGAAACGCTTACGTTTTTGGTATGCTGAGCCAAATCATACAATAATGGTTAACGGTATTATGCTGACCTGACTTGACAGAACTTCAACTTGATCGCGCTCAAAGACTCCCAAGCCGTCGAGAAACTAACGCGCATCACGATTCTCCTCGCCAAAGCAACCATTCTATTCCTCCCCATCAGTCTCATGACGGGCTACTTTTCGATCCAACTGCCCGACGTCGCCGGTCCGCTGACGGCGCGCGCCTACTGGATTTCGTTTGCGGTGTTGATGGTGCTATCGATTCTCCTCCTCGCGGTGTTTGGGTACGCCAGCGATACGGTCGAGGGAAAGACCATCTATCGGTCTGTCACCAGGTCATTCTTCAACTCGTCACGGCAGCGGTCTCGACAGTTGATGACGCAGAAGCGAGAGCGGTGATTCAACGACAGAACTGTTATTCTAGTATTAGCATTAATATAATATACACTATACCCATTGCTCATCACAATAATGTTGTAATGTTGAGCGGTCGTGTCGCATTTTCACATTCTAGGAACCGAGCCATGACGCCATATTCCAGGCACGGGTCAGTGATGTGGGGATAGGGGATGGGCTTGTTGAGAATGCTAATATAATAGTTATAATATATAGCCAGGCAAGTGCAATGCAATTGCCTATTGCGGGCCTCGCAATAATATTGTAGCTAGCAAGATAGGGAATATTGGCGCCTAACGCCGATTCGACTCGATCGCGTGGGCCATTTGAGAGCAGCGCCACAGATAACATTAACAATCCAAAGGTCGGCTAAACACCGTGTCCTTTCGCGGCGATAGCTGCCTATAGGTTAACGGCACCATAAAGTTGCCCTGTACAGCTGCAGAGACACCGTGCGGCCTGCCGAAGATATCGTGAGCCTGCGAGGAGTACGTATTGTTAAAGAACAATCTGCACGTTCACAAGCTCGTGCGTGGTAAGTGAACAGAATCCAATCATAATATTGTACCGAGGTGGCTGATTGGCTGGCGCTAGTGACGGAGGCTACGCTGCCCACTGCATTTCTCGACCTGGCCGAAATTTCACACTCTGCCTTACCTGAACAGTGAACACAACACCACACCACTCCCTGCGACACTGAACTGCTGCCCACCACAGCAGCGACCTCATCTAGCGCCTCTCTCTCATCCGCTTTTCCAACGTAAGTCGTCTTCTCTCTCGACGCTGAGACTGTGATATTCCTGTGGTCAACTGTTGTGGACACGGGTCCAAACCAGAAAAACACCTGCCCCCACAATTGCAACAATTCGGTCAAACAATACACCAGCCCACTTCTCCCCTACTCCGTTCTCCGTTCAGCTCGCCTGCATCCCCTGTCGCTGCATCATTTATCGCTCTCCCTTCCCTAGTCTCGTCCTCGCATCCTTGCTGTGCGATACATCACTAACCGTACCGTCCCCCCAGCCGATCCCTCCACCACCGCCAAGATGGGTTTGGTAGTCTCGAAACTCCTCGACCGACTATGGGGCAAGAAGGAAATGCGTATTCTGATGGTCGGTCTCGACGCCGCCGGAAAGACCACCATTCTGTATAAATTGAAGCTCGGTGAAATCGTCACTACCATCCCGACCATCGGTTAGTCCCTTACTCGTCAGACAAGACAGTCAACATGTGGTAATCTGACTAACGGCTCAGGATTCAACGTCGAGACTGTCGAATACAAGAACATCCAATTCACCGTGTGGGATGTCGGTGGCCAGGACAAGATCCGTCCCCTGTGGCGACACTATTTCCAGAACACCCAGGGTATCATTTTCGTTGTCGACAGCAATGATCGTGACCGTATTGTCGAAGCCCGCGAAGAATTGCAGCGCATGCTCAACGAGGACGAACTCCGCGATGCTCTTCTCCTTGTTTTCGCCAACAAGCAGGACTTGCCGGTACGTTTTCTTATCTTCTGCTGTGTTTCCTGTACAAGCCACTGACTCGACTAGAATGCAATGAGCCCCGCCGAAATCACCCAGCAGCTGGGTCTGCAGAGCTTGACTCGCCGTGCCTGGGTATGTTCCCCTTTGTATCCAAGATGACAGGCTCTAATAGTTACAGTACATCCAATCTACCTGCGCCACCACTGGCGACGGTCTGTACGAGGGTCTGGAATGGCTCGCCGAGACTTTGAGAAAGACTGGTCGTGATTAGATAATGAATGAGGACATGTACGAGGGGCCTATCTCGCTGAAGAAGTTTGCGTCGGCCAGAATTATCAGTCGAGATGAGGGGAAAAAAAGCGAAATCTGTGCTGTGATGATTAGCAGCGCTTCCTTCCTTTTTTCTTTCTATACAAAGGACACTTTTGCAAGATTGATCCCACGATGTGTGTGTTTCTTATAAAGACTTCTTCTTTATTTACTTACTTCCTCCTAACGAACGATGCCGTCTGCAAACTACATAAACAACTCCCCGTCTCGAATCCCCTTCATGCCGTGTTCTCTCGTCGCTGTATCTCTTGACGTGGGATAATGAGATTTATATCTAGCTCTCCACACCCCCCTTTTTATTATTATTATTTATTGTTGACTATTCGATGTTTCTCTGCTTTTGATAAAATCGAATTAAATGTTTATTGAAATGCTATTTCATCCTACTTAATCGCAACTGCTTGGGCGTCCTTTGTTCTGCTTTAGTTATACTTGGTAGTACCTATTGGTGGCTTGAAACTTGGGAATTAGGTATGGCATGATTTGATTTCCGATTGGAAGAGAGATTGTGTTCAGCTTGTGGCCACTTTGAGGTGATATTAGCACTCAATGAAGTATATTGTTTCGGTCTTGGTGTAATGCATGTAGTGGATGAGAGTAGTATGAGAGTAGTCGGTAACTACTCAGTCAGACAGTGAAGTTATGAAACTATTCCAACCTTGAAGTAGTATTGCTACAGCATATTCATAGACGCTCTTTGCCTAACTCTCATATTGAGATATTTCGTTATAAGCAACCACAAGCTTCAAATATCAATGATACAGCGGATCCACAGACATTCTTCACTCAATCCTCTCATTTTAAGTTATCTCTCATATGGCTGTTTGATAGTAAAATCGAATAACTGTGATACGACAACATTTGAAACCATCCCAATCTTAAAGTATCGTTGATACGGCACGTCAACTGATATTTTTCAAACAACTCTACCATTTGAGATATCTCGCAATAACACGGCAGAGTGTTCTTCTCACAACTCCACCACATGGCTCTTACGGGGCTACTTGATTGCAACCATCTCTTGTTTACATCGACGCCGTCT
Organism: Talaromyces proteolyticus; assembly: GCF_021365285.1. Lineage (NCBI taxonomy): Eukaryota > Fungi > Ascomycota > Eurotiomycetes > Eurotiales > Trichocomaceae > Talaromyces > Talaromyces proteolyticus. The sequence continues at coordinate 1,040,048 of NW_025764282.1, read as the reverse complement.
GTAGAATCCAGCATCGCTCTTTCTATTTGGGAACTTCTCATTAACGCTTCTCTGTTTCCCACCAATACAATCTTCCCTGAGATTCATCTCTTCCTCTCCACACTCCTCTCCCTTCCGCACTCTTCTTCTACACTCCCATTCCTTCTACACTTCTCTTCCCTCTACATTCTCCTTACTTCCATGTGCTCTCGAGCTGTTCTCAACCATGGCGCTCTCTACACTACCAAGCGAGCTGCTTCTGCTCATATCAGAGGCCCTCGATTCTGAACGAGATCTCAACGCCTTTGTTCGGACGAATCGCCGCCTATTCCATCTCTTAAACACCACTCTCTATCGCCACAACATACAATTCTCTGGCAGTTCGGCACTGGAGTGGGCTGCAAGATATGGACGCATAGAAACTACCAAAAAACTCATCAGCCAACAAGCAAATATCCATATCACGAATAGCGATGGACAGACACCAGTGGGGTTGGCGGCACAATATGACCACAAGACAATAGTTGAGTTGCTCCTGCAGAACGGAGCATGCCCGCATACGACAAATCCCAAAAGTTGTCGGACGCTTCTGTCATATGCAGCAAAAAGTAACCATCAAGATGTGGTACGGTCCCTTCTGAAGGAAGGAGTCACACTAGACCAAAGAGATTGCTTTGGCAAAACTGCCCTGTTTTATGCAGTCGAGAAAGGGCATAACGTGGTGGTTCAGATGCTATTGGAGAAGGGGGCTGACCCGAGCTTGGAGGATGTCAATCGCACAGATGCTCTATGCTACGCCCTGTATCACGCGCAAAACGAAAGAAGTGATAAAATGGCCAAGTTCTTCGTGAAGGGATTGGTCAATCCAGACTTCAAAGATTCCAATGGAGCGACCCCTCTTCCACGTGTTATTCGGAAGGGTCATGCGAGTATTGTCAAAATGCTACTTGCAACAGCTAAGGTTGACATCAATTCAAAAGATAAGTATGGCATGACGCCACTGTCACACGCGGCAGTGAAAGGGAATGTGAAGATATTCAAAAAGCTACTTAAAACCGGCATTGTCCAAGTAGATTCAAAGGATCATCAGGGTCAGACGCCATTGTCATTGGCAGTAATCAGTGGGAATGAAGCAATAGTCGAATTGTTGCTACAGACACGAGAAATCGACGTTAACTCAAAGGATAATGAGGGTCGGACACCATTGTCATTGGCAATTTCCCCCGCGAAAAGAAATCGTGAAATACAGAACGCTATAGTCAAGTTACTGCTTCAAACCGACAAGATTGACGTTGATTCCAAGGATAACAGGGGCCGGACACCACTATCGTTGGCCGCTTCTAATGGACTTATCGCTGTGGTCAATCTACTACTCAAGACGAACCAAGCTGATGTTGGATCATGCGATAATGATGGCCGAACACCGGTTTCATGGGCAGCTGCTAGCGGACAGAGAACCATAATCAAGTCACTGCTCCAGAAAAGCGATATTGGTAAGAACTTAAGGGATAAGGAAGGTCGTACACCATTCTCATGGGCAGTTATCCGAAAGCAGAAAGATATGGTGAAGTTCCTGCTTGAAATCGACGAGATTGACATTAATCCGAAAAACCACAAAGGACAAACGCCATTATTATGGGCAACCATCAATGAAGAAAAGGGCATGGTAAAATTACTGGTTGAAAACGACAAAATTGACATTAATTCAAGGGATGTTGATGGTAGAACACCACTCTCTTGGGCAGCAGATCTGGGATATGTGAACATTACTAGTTTACTCCTCGGGAGAGGAGATGTTGACATTAACATGAAGGACAAATCCGGTCGAACACCGCTATCTTGGGCGGTAAACCCAACGGAGAGCTTGAAACCAGTATCACACGAGATGATAGTACAGCGGCTGCTTGCGACAGGCCGGGTTGATGTCAACTCGAGAGATAACGACGGTTGGACACCATTATCGCGACTGCTGAATAGTGGTCATAGAACGTTCAAGAAGGGGATGGTTCCGATACTCGAAGCTGTTATTCCTAAATGAGGGGTTCTTCTTGCAGGCTTTTTGAAGCTTTTGACCTGACAATGGCCCTCTTTCATTGATCGTTGAAAAAACTAACGTAGATTGAGAATAATCGTCATTTAATTTATTAAATGAATAGCATCTTGATCTGCAAATACTATAATTTCCGTCCCGTCTACGTAACCAACATATTCAGCATTTATTTCATGTGCCTATAATACAACAGTATGCACCCAAAGATCATCGATGTATCCGCTTCCAAATAGATATACTCGCAAGATAATTCTAGTCTCAAATTAGGACACTCTGATAATATTGATCGACATCATAGAAGACTTGTATTTAGTTGCGCGTGTCCCAGACTACTTAACGCTACCACCGCAGTGCAAGACGTACTTCTCAACCTACTCAATGGTGCATCGGAGGTATTTGGCAACCTCTGCAACATTCTTCGCAAACACATTGGTACCCTTTTTCAGGTCCAGTGTCTGTCAGTTAATAGAACGAATAGGGACGGTACCGGAAAATGAATGGCAGGTAGCCTCTAACATCAAGGACGGAGTTGTAGAAGAGGGTCGCGCTGAGGCGTGAGTTAAAGTTAGCTTCTAGCCACAATATAGCGGCACGCTGGTCTGACCCAGGGTTGCGAAGTGTATGTGCCTCGTTGAAAACGACGACCTGAAAATTCTTTGCTAGTTTGAATGCTCACTCCGTATGGGGTATACGAGTGGAAGCGAGCGCGTTCTCCCCACACCACTTCCTCAGCCCGCTGCTGCCTTGTCTCCCGCTTAGCCCAGGGTATACACTAATACGACAAAGGTTTGAATATCGTATCGAGATTTTCTACCGGTCATCTAGTCAGACATGAGCCACAAAATCCTCAAGTAGCTATCGTAAGCCTTTTGTCTTCAATGTCGCCTTGAAACTTTTCAATGCTGCGCCGTCGCGTCTTGATGGTATGCTTGGGGCTCGTTAGATATATGCCGCCTAATTATGCCTTCAATTTAGATAAACTTGGTAAACTGACGGTTGAGTAAGGAGTTGAGAGTTGAGCGGTAAAAAATCTGGCATGGAAGACAAAGACTGTTTGCACTTCACGTGACCAGGCGCCTCAGGCATCTGGATATGCTAACAATAATATAATTTCCGGATTAGGAAATCTCGTATCGCGGATATAGTCTGAGTAAGCTGCGTCTAATATTTGATGTTGAGGTCCAACTCGTATTCCAATTTCGGAAAGTGTTCCAAATTACTAATATAAATATGGCTTCCCTTTCTCTCAGGTGTTTCGTTCATGAAAATAAAAACTGTGTCATTAATCCGAAAACATGTACATTCCAAGACTGATAGCGTTTCTAATTTCAGTTATAATACTGGAAACCCCTGCCCACGCCGAATTCTGTATACCCCATCGCTGCACTTTCGGTGAAAAATGTTGGCCTGATGAACACTCATGGCAAGCTCTCAATGCCACAGTTGGTGGTCGTCTCATACGCTCCTTCCCTTCGGCTGCAGTCTGTCATCAGGGACCCTCCTACGACGCACAGGCTTGCGACATTGCGGAGAAAAACTGGGACAATAGCTTCTGGCGTACAAATCAGTCCGGTGCATATTCTGCTTTGGTTTGGGAAATGGGAAAGTACGGGCAATGTTACTTGGACGATTTCCACCAGCCTTGTGACCAAGGACGAGGTATGTAAACCCAGCCCCCTCAATTCAAATCAATTAAGTATTGAGGCTTTGGTAGTGCCATATTACTCTGTGGATGCAAGAAGCGTCGAGGATATCCAATTCTCGGTGAATTTCGCCCGTGACAAGGATTTATACCTCGTAGTGAAGAATACGGGACATGATCAGTATGTTTATTTTCAGCCACTTCTTCTCTATTCAATATCTACATAGAATATAATGCTGATTACACACAGCCTCGGAAGATCAAGCGGTAAAGGATCGTTCTCGATTTGGACACACCATCTCAAAGGTATCGATTGGCATGATTCATTCATTCCCGAAGGTGCAGCACCCGAAACTTCTGGTATTCCTGCTGTCACAATCCAACCCGGAGAGCAATGGCTAGGTATTACACTTCACCCCATTTTAGACAAACGTGAACATTTATTGACTTTTTAGACGTTTATCGAGCTGCTGCTGCCCGAAACGTCATCGTGGTTGGTGGCTCTGCTCGAACGGTGGGTGCTGCAGGAGGATACGTTCTCGGTGGTGGCCATTCGCCATTTGCTCACTATTACGGGCTTGCTGCTGATAGTATGTTTACACATATTGTCTAAGATACTGCTCCTAACTGAGATAGATGTTCTTGAAATGACCATTGTGTCAGCTGATGGCACTCACCGGACAGTCAACAATAATACAGATCCAGACTACTTCTGGGCATTGCGAGGGGGAGGAGGAAATGCATGGGGTGTATGTCAAAACCATCAGTGTCTAAGAAATATCAAGAAGACTGATTCCTAATAGGTGCTCACTTCGGTGACTTACAAAACACATCATGTTCCTCAAAGTTTTATTATCGGGTGGACGCAAATTAATACCACTAGCAACGAAACCTTTAAGAAGGTAGCCAAACAGTGTCTTCAACTTATTCCCACTATAACTGAAGCTGGATTTACCGGTTACGCGAACATCGAAGGAGGGTTCTCTGCAATATTTGTCCAGCCGAATGGAACATTAGAAAACTTCAACAAAACCTTCGCACCACTGGAGAAATTGTCAAATATCCCCGGCGTTTCTGCTCAAATGGCAGCATATCCAGCTAGTTGGGACATGTACCTCGACACATTCCTCAAAGATCCAAATATTGCCACGAATATTCAGGATGCGTCTCGGTTGCTGACAGCAGATGTTCTTCAGAACAAGACGGATGAGTTGATTGAATTGATTCTAGAGAGTGGCGATGGAGCAGGATTTAACTGGAGTATGCCATTCTCAGATCAGACCCCATTTCTAATGAGATAATTTCTGATAAAAGCTTAGTCGGCCAAGCCAACAACGATGAGCGTGATAATACCGCCGTCCATGAAATCTGGAAGCAAGCTCATGGCGTATTCAGCATTTCTACCGACTGGAACGATAACGCCACTGCGGAAGAAAAGCACCGAAAACGCGAAGTTATGGTTCATCTGAGCAATCGGCTAACTGATATTGTTGGCGAGGATGGAGGAACGTATGTTAACGAAGCAAATCCGTAAGTCTATGTTATACGCTTCTGCCTCGGAATTTGCTGATATTGATGGTATTAGATATGAACCGAACTGGCAACAGGTATTTTGGGGAGACAAGTATCAGCGTCTTTTATCCATCAAGAAGCGAGTTGATCCGACTAATTTGTTGGTTTGTAATCGATGTGTCGGCACTGATATTATATTGGAGCCTTGATTTTGGTTCAAGATGAAATTTAAATTAGATGTGTGTGTGTCTATTACAATAGTCTCCTGGAGCAGCTTCTGCACGCCCATGCAGACTAACCAGTTGACTCTCCGGTAGTTATAGGAGTATTGGTTTCTGATATAAAATCCTTATAAACCCAATTATGTCCTGTTCCTGTATCAGATAACATGCTAGTAATCAACATTACCCTGTGCACATATGTAGCAATATCTAGCCACCCAGAATTTGCTTCGGTCGGTGCCTACTGATGCGCTGGTGCTCCTCCTACTAGCATAGCCACCCGAGACCCGAACCACGCGTGACAAGTGAGGCATCTTGCAGATTCGGCGGAAGGTAAGCCAATCACATCCTAGTCTCAGACGACAGTCAGCCTTGTCGATTTACTTGGGTCGATTTCCACCCAACTAATATTTTTCCCTCTCTTTCATTATCTTCTGTACTCACTTTTAAGAACTGAATTTTCAAATCTTAAAATTTAAAGCGCATACTTTTGGCCAGCTGCGGGTTGGAGAGGCCAGCAATGGCGGCGTCGACCAAGAGGAGGCTATCCCGAGAATCCTACGACGTGGCGATTCTCTGCCCTTTGGAGGTAGAGCTAACACCCGTCAAATGCCTGATGGACGAAGAACATGCGCGACTCCCGCCCGTACGCGGCGATTCAAACTGTTATACACTCGGACAACTATCTGGACATAATGTTGTTGTTGCATCCTTGCCTGCAGGTTATCAGGGCAAGGTTTCGGCAGCCAATGTCGCCAACGGCATTTCGAAATCGTTTCCATCAATCACTCTTCGTCTGCTTGTTGGTATAGGTGGTGGAATTCCGAGTATAAGGCATGATATCAGGCTTGGAGATGTTGTGATTAGTACACCATCGGGTGATAAGGGCGGGGTTGTTGAATACGATTTAGGAAAGAGCACAATCACAGGGTTCCAAAGAAAAGGGTATTTATGTCCTCCACCAACAGAATGGCTGGCAGTACTCGGCCAGATGCGATCCGACCACAGAATCCATGGCTCGAAGGTTTCCCAATTTATTCAAGACATTCTACAAAAATATCCGCAATTGTCCGAATACTCCCGACCGCTGGACTCTCCAGACGTTCTATTCAATTCGAAATACCACCATAAATCCAAGAAAAGTACTTGCGAAGAATGCGACAAGAGTCAGATCGTCGAACGTCCTGTGCGTGGAAATTACGTGCACTACGGCCTCATTGCCTCGGGAGACCGAGTCATCAAAAACGCATCCGAACGAGAGAAAATAGCGAAATCACTTGATGATGTGCTATGTTTTGAAATGGAAGCAGCTGGATTGATGAATGACTTCAGGTGTATCGTTATCAGGGGAATATCTGACTATGCCGATTCGCACAAGAATGACCGATGGCAGCCATATGCTGCTCTTGCTGCTGCTGGTGTGGCGAAAGAATTACTTGGCTATATACATCCTACACAAGGTACGTAGGGGCTATATAGAAACGATTATACGAACTTTCTAGTTAGAAATAAACGCTGATAGCATGTCATAGCTGGACTATCCTCTGTTTCTTCAGTCGGTGTATTTGAGATTCTCAAAAATGCATACTCTGCCCAAAGTCGACTTCAAATTTTGCGAATATCCGGGGCAAGTTTACCAATGAAGGAATGCTACATCAATCTGAGCGTTATCCGCATCTCGGCCAACAAAAAGCACACTTCTATCCAAGACCGCAACCGACCCTGGCTAAACATGGGAAGCGAATATACTTCTAATAATGAAAATCTATTGTTAGATAACCTTTTTGAACATATCAAAGACTCGAATGGCAAACTCAAACCGGTGAAACGGATTTTAATTCAAGGTCATGCCGGTGTTGGCAAAACCACCCTCTGCAAGAAAATAGTTTACGAGTTCTTATATGGCAGTATGTGGCATGATTTGTTCGATTGGGTGGTTTGGATACCTCTCCGAAGACTTAAACAGAGTGCGGATAGGACTTCATACAATCTTGGGGATTTTCTCTATGAGGAATACTTTTTCCAGCATCCAGATGGAAGGTCTCTAGCGCAGAAAGCATGGGAAATACTTGAAGTGATGAATTCTCGCAACCGATGTCTGTTCCTTCTCGATGGTCTGGATGAGGTATGGCACGAATGGGAGACTGGACAAGCTATGCGAAAATTCCTTCATAATATCCTTGAAATGCCCTGGACTATAGTGACAACGCGGCCTTATGCATCTGGACAGCATTTTGTAACGGATATCGACCTCGAAGCTGAAACCGTCGGATTCCAACGTCAACAGATATTGAGTTATGTTAATAATTCTGAAATTGTTGCAGACAGATCTATAGCAGAAGATATATTAACGTTCCTAAAAGTGAACCCACAGCTTGAAACCTTTTTCGCGATTCCAATTCAATTGGATGCGATGTGCTATAGCTGGAACACTGGATTTCTTTCCGACTCGTCAAAGACGATGACATCTATTTACCAGGCAGTCGTTCTCAAGCTATGGCAGAAAGACATCGTCCGCCTCCAAAAGAAGTGGAATGAGAAGCAAATCACAGAAGAAGTTGCTCGATGCTTTCAAGATCATCAAATTGAAAGAGTAGCCCAAGAGGAAGTCGCCATTGTCGAGATTCTAGCTTTCACTGGACTTTACAACAACCTTATCGAGTTTAATCCACGCGATCGTGCGCATATATATCAATTGACGCCATCCCAAAAAGAGCAAGCGCCGCTATCGGAGCATATCATCGAATATCTCTCATTCCTACGATCCTCCAACCAGCCAATGGAAAAGGGTGTACGAGACTACTATTTTTTACACTTGACTTTTCAAGAGTTCTTTGCCGCTCGATATTTTGTGAGACATTGGCTGGGGTCCGAAGAGATGTCCTGTTTGACTGTCATGGGAGCGCGGCCACAGACTTCTCTTATTACACCTCTTTCTTTTCTGCAAAAGGAAAAGTACAGTCCGAGATATCGTATTTTTTGGCAGTTTACATCAGGGCTTCTCGAAGCAGGATGGGGGCAGATTACACCTACAAGAGATCCTCTGAACTACTTTTTCGAATGCGTTGACGACGAACCCCGTGATCTTTTAGGCCTGTTACACCACCGATTGATAATTTCTTGCCTCGGAGAAGTACCCAGATGGGAGGCGTCGGATACTGGGAAGAATACAAATTTGATTGAGTATCGGCAGCTACAGTGGGCACTACTCCTGTATAAACTCTTTCATCGAGATTGGAGTGCTTTTCATAGACTGCCAGATCATCTTTTACTCCGGATTCTTGACGACGGACCAGAAACTATGTTGGTGGATGTAATGAAGACTATCCGTGGACGGCCTTACCTCTCGTTACCGATTCTCCGGGCCGCCTGTTCATTGCTAGAGACTAGCAAATCTAAAGAGTTGAAAGTAGAGGCATTTTCGGTTTTAGTATATCACCATAAGTCTCTTTCTGCGAGTGATATCTGTCTTCTGATTCGTTATCTCTGGAATGTAGACCCGATAATGACTTATGATTCACTCAGTTCCATACAGTTCTGCCAAGATGTGCCGGAATCAATACTCCATTTTCTGGTGGACATCATCGATACTTCTCGTGGGAGACTGCATGCACTGGTAAAACGTTTTTTGCGTAGACAATGTCTACCAGAAGCCATAATACATAGAATTGCCCTTCTTATCGACCATGCTCCCGCAGAGACAAGTCGTCTTGCATCCGGTTGCATTGGTTATACGTCGACGCCCTCCAGTGAAACATTCCGTTTACTAGAAAAGATGATCGTGCATCAAAGCGACTTCGTTTTTATCAACACTCAGCGCTTCATTCAACATGTTCAAGCATTCCCAGAAGAATTTGTTATGAATTTCGTTCAGCGCCTTGGCGGTACAAATGAAATAATTAGGCGGAGGGCAGCAAGACTATTCACTTGTTCAAATAGAGTCAAGCCAGAAGCCCTATACGATGCTTTATTTTCACTCATTCATGAAAATGAAGACGAATTGAGACGCGACGCAATTTTGGGGATATTTTCTGGAACATGTCCTCCTGAAAGACTGATAAAACCAATGCTTCTCCTCTTAGAAGGGAAGCAAAAGAAGCCAAAACTCGACCTTCTTATTGCCTTCAAAAGTTGCACTTACGACTTGAAAGGTAGTTGGCCCGAAAATGTAGTTGATTCGATGATCAGGCTTCTTGCCAGTGACGACTGTGAGCTACGATGTGGCGCGTTAGAAGTGCTTTCTAAAGATGTATTCAGTCATTTCCAAGACTTTGAGATTTTGACTCGACTTTTTTTCGATGGCGATGAGCGTGAAAAAGGCTTGATTCTTGATTGTCTTCGGCGGCCAGGTCTGCCCCTCCATACAATTGAGGGAGTAAGCGAATACATTATTTATGGTGGTGAAAGTAACATAGATAAAGTTATTGCAGTTCTGAGCTGCCAAGATAACTTGTCACTGAGGGTGTTTCAGAATCTAGTTCAACTTCTAAGAAGGGATGATCTTGATGCTATGCAAAAGGTCGTACTGCTTTTTCGGAATAGAAGCGATCTACCATCTGAAATCCTTGAAGTATTACTGCAATATTTTGGAGACGAAAATCGAGATACTGATCCTGATATTGACGAATTCTTTTCGGATCGGGTGTGCTTGCCTGATGAAATGTTAACAGCTCTTTCTCAGGTCGTTATAAATGGGCCACCACTAGCGAAAGTCAAAGCAATGTCTGTCATCTGGGGCCATAAATCTGTAAGAGATATCAGTGATACTTTGATATCATTTCTTGCAGTCGATGATGTTAGAATCCAAAATGCGGCCATGTGGGCGTTGGTGAACAGTTGGTCTGTCCTGCCAGCCAAGACAACCAAAGCAGTATTGACACATTTTAAAAATGACATTTCTGGAATATTTGACCCTGATATACTTCAATATCTTATAGATCCATGTATGGATACATTGCCCTCGTTGCTTATGCATCTTGATGTGGATTATTTAAAGATAATGATTCTATCATTGACTTATAACGCGTTGTTTTCGACATATCCCAATTTTAGCTTGTATATACACGATGGGAAGCTCTTCGTGGACACATCTGAAGACTTGAGCGAAACTGCATTTGAAAATGCCGAACACGAAGCAGAGTTTCGCTGCAGAATTCAAGACGCACGAGAGGCCATTGGTATTTATTTACCCAATGCGTGATATCATTCGCATTTTTTATCTAACTTGGATATTCTCGGGGTTTAACGATATTCACAATTGTCAATCCAGATTAAAAACCCTATAATCTTTATCTACGTCGACAGTTAATGTAATGATCCGGTAATGTGCAGAAAAGGATAGTATCTTTTCTCTCCACATCTAGCAACCCAGAAGACTCTTCAAATAGACTATGGCGACTCCTTGAAAGGATAATGTGACATTTGACTGAATATCCCTGGACATCAATTGTTCCCTCCTGTGTGCGTACTAGTGAATAATCTCAATCCAAAACAGGCTCAAAGAGGAACATCACCAGCTCTAAAATAAAAACATATGAGTATGGAATCGCATCCCTCTTCCACCGCTGATGAAGAAAAGTAATTTGCTAGTCTGAAATATGCCAACGAAAAATAAATAGTTTCTATCGGGTTTCAACTAATGACCGGACTTAATTCTAATTATAGATTCTGTAAGGACCATGTAGTTTTCATTTGCCCATAAATGACATCGTACAACCATTTCATCATCGAGACTTCTCCCTCCAGATCTAGACCGGCTAGAAATTACGACAACAGGAGAGATGGAACAATACTCGTCAACATCTATAACTTAGGCTTGGCATCCAGCCAGCATAGGCGCAAGCTTTCTGACTGGGCTAACTCTTTAATGGACAGAAACAACCGATTTCAGCTAAAAGGATAAGATACTCACAGAATATATGATATATGAATGGAAGAATGCGCTGGGAACCCTGATTCTTCCCTTTTCGACAATGGTTTTGTTTAATTCATAGCTTCGCTGAAACTTCTCAGCGGATGTGTGCTATCGAATACTGGGTTTTGGCTGAACTGAATGCTTATGCTTGAAACTGCTTCCGACATGTAGTTCACAATGGTGGTTGATGTTAGGAAGCTACTGTGTGTATGAGACTTCTGGATCTCTACATTGAATCGTCAACTTACTTGTGCCTCACTATTGATGTATTGAGTGCTTGATATTGACACTGTAGGTATAAGAACTTTATCTAAACATAGGTCTTAATTCATCGTAAGGACTCGTATTGATCACTGGGTACAATCCCACTCTCATATCAATTCTTCTAACCACAGTTATGTACATAGATAGTATTAACCAAACATCATCCCAAAAAAACGCTAATCATACCCCAAAAAAGACAACAAATAGCACAACCGATGTTTCCAGTCTCTAAATGTGCCAGACAAACAGATCAACATTGAGAAACGGGTTAGAACGCTAGATGAACAAGCCATGATGTAAATATCTGCTTGAAGGGATAAAGCATAAAAAGGGTATACCGCTGACAGGGGGAGAAGATATACACTGGAATTCTAAGCTCATAGAAACTATGAGAAAAGGAGATGGGGGAAATGATGTAATAAAATGACATCGAAGGTGACGCGCGTCATGAAATCGTGTTCACTTTTTCGTAGAATCTGGCTTGGCTTGAATTTAAGGGGGTGAGTCTTCGGCTATTTCGGGTACCCCGCCATCGTCGATGACTAGCTGTACCTCCTTGACAGGGTGTAGCAGCATGGGCGGTAGACAGATTCGGCCCTCACCAGAGAGTTCTTCTTCCTCTCCGCCATCGTTGTCGACTTTGTAGCCGAGCCAACGACGCCAGAGGTTCGGCGAGAACCCGGCAGAATAGAACCATGTTGTGCCACGGAAGTTGTGTTCACGGTCACCGAAGATGGATGTACGAGCACCTCCAGTGGCGCCGTTGCGGCCGCCGTTAAAAACGGCTTCGACATAGCGTGTTGGCCATTTGCGGTCAATGTAGATTGAGTGAGGGACAGAGACGGCTTTGAAGCCATGGTGGAGGGCGGTGGTAGCAGGCCACATCTCGGAGAACATGGTGTGGCGTTTCATGCTGGTTTCGCGGTGCATTGTCATCAGGAGTTTGCGGGATAGGCGCGAGGCTGTGATGATGGCTGCGCGGCGTGGTGGCATCCCTTCGTCGCGGTTGTACCCGGTGACGTCGTTGCGTAGTAGCCATGTGGTTCCTTCTGGATCATACAGTGGGTTCAACACGATCAGGTCAGCTTCTTCGCCAACGCCCCATTCGTACTTGTCTTTCTCTATGGTAGTGGGCGGAATCACGTCCTCGTCAAGCTCAAGGATATCGGATTCATGCGGACGCTCTGGTCCCCAGATAAAGTTGTCGCCATGACGGCCGTGGTCCTTGTGGTTTGGATCGGACTTCTCTTCTTCATCCTTCATTGCATTCCACATATTATTTGGGTTGTTAGTGCCGAGTTCGGTCTGGACGCGAACAGTATGCATGAAGTCTTCCCAAGGACCATGTACGCTAGGAACGTAGTACCGAGAATTCCGTTCCCACAGTCCTTTGCGAGGTTGCTTTTTAGCCCAGCTGGTTGACTTATCAAAGAAATGATACCAGTGACCGGTGTTGCGGACGTCCATTTCCCAATTCCAGACATAGTCGTACTCAGGGTGGAGGTAAGAGAAGTACTGGACAGGCATGAAAGTGCTTCGGTAGACGCCATGGACGGGGAGACCGCGCTCGAAACTCTCTTGCAATCCACCGTAAATCAAATTCATCTGTCTCTCGGACCACAGAGTTCCCATTCCACGGAATTCTTCTGGAAGAGAGTCCCGGAGGACGCGTTCGTACGTCTCATCGTCAGACCAGATTTGCAGATTGTCGTCCTTCACGTGGATTAAAAAGTGAACTGTGTATTCACCTCCACTCATCAGTGATAGTTCTGAAATGAGAGCTCGGAGGTACATGATATCTTCTTCCGTATAGCGGAAATCAAACCAAGTCCTGATCAAGACTGCGGTGCGAGGCAGCTGGGATTGGCCTTTTTCCTTTGCTGGCGGAAGTGTTTCCAGGTGAGATTTTGGAATGGAAGTTCCAAATGACATAATAAGTGCGCGATCAACACGAGGCTCTGGTAGTTCAGCGAAACGGTGACGGTTTGCAATGATGCAGCGGTTCTGTGCAGTAGCCCAGCTGATTTCACGGAAGTCAACTGGCGGGACATCCTCCCATACACGGTCAGCGCCGTCGCGGTCGCCTTCCATGCCGGCACCACTGCCGCCTTTCTTGACCCCGTAGCCGAGTCCATACGGGCCGAGACGTCCAAAGCGGTCAAAGCAAATATCATCCTGAATACCCAGCATTGCGTTCGAACCCATGATCGGGTCAGGAAATCCATCGGGGATACCGGGATAGTACTGAAGACGAGGGACATGGATCTTATTGTCCTCATCGAGGAAACAGTCGACCTTTTCGCCATATTGCCTCGCGTATTCCTCGGTCTTGTAATTAGGGTAAGGGTTGTATGGTAAGCTTTTGAAAGGGAGTTCGGCAGAGCGTCTTTGCGCAGTCTTTTTTCCTGGTTCCTGGGGTTTGTTTGCTTCAGCCTGTTCTTGCTCTTCTGCTGTTGGGAATACTAAATCCTCAGGAGCGCCGTCTCCAGGATATTCCGGCACATTATCCTTGCGCGCAACTAACGACCGTATACCACCATGGTACCGTTTCAAAAATGGAAAACTTTCCCACACATGTGGCTTAGGAGGAGGTTTCGGGACATCGATGGGGACTTGTTCGGCGCGTCCAAACAATGTGAAACGGAACAAATTCAGAACGAAGAGTAAGAGGGCGACAAAGAGGGCCAGGCAGAGACACCTCATTAACCGATGAGGCATGAAGCCGTTTGCCCTGGGCCTCCGCCGCCGGGAGGGACTGGCGAGCATTGGTATGTGGGAGCTGAGCGACCCAGAGGTCACTCGAGAGGTGTCAGAGTAAACGGGTTCGTCGTCGCTGATGGAGGAATCATAGGGAGAGGCGGCTTTTTCGGGGTCTAGTCGGTCGCGTTTCTGGGACCATGGGGTTGTATCTCGATACCGCGTTTTGGGCATCGCATGTATGTGTCCAAGGGCGTCAAAATGACGCCTGGCGCATCTGCGATTGAAGTTCGAGTTCTGGAATAATTGTCCGTCCAGGGGCGGAGATGAAAATGCGCTAAGCGGGCCGTCCGATCAACGACACCAACCAGATTGCGAGAGATGCCAACAATTGTGGCGGATGTAACGATATGATAGCTTATAGCTTATATAGATTGGGGGTAGATGGGAGAAGGAGTATGTGAATACTAGTTGGATGTTCGTCTCAAGAGGGAAAAGATGGATAGGCAAAACAAAAAGCGGCAGCAGCACAAAACAGCGTAAAGGAGAGACATGGCCGTTCCAAACGGAGTTCCCACACACGGCAACAACAGCGGGTTTGGTTGCTGAGTGACTGAGGGCGACTACGGTGGGGCAGCCCGCCTTGGCGCCACCACTGTGCGTGTCCCGGAACAGCTAGCCTGAGCGGTTGCAGCGCATGAGATGCCAGAAGCAGACAGTACCTGCCCCGCACCAGCCATGGGCCCGCAATTGCCCCTCCAGTCACCGGTCACTATTGCCCGTGGTGGGTCAACGGGCGTTCGTTCCTGGCGTATTACTGGTTGGCGCGTGAGGTTACCGTGGCCTAGATCGCGCACTTCCTCGTGGTCCCGTGCCGGCAATGAACGCCGCCGCCAACTATTTGACGCTCACTGGCGCCTTCCCGCTTTCGGCGCTAGCCCCGTCCCTGTTGCCCTGGTTTCCCTATCTAACAGACGCGGTGATGTCACTCTCCTGGACGTATCAATTATATTGTTCTACACTATTATTATTCCTGCAGTTACGTGGACTGCATGGATACTGACATCCGTCGGCTAGTTTTGCTCTGACTCTTCAACGTTGTTGTGACGATCCAGCCCTAGAACAGCACTCTGGTGCTCGCGACTCAGAGGGTGCGCGCCTATCAAATAACCCGCAACCAGCCCAAGACCAGCAAATGCAGTATACTGTTATCAGGTTGGCTACTTGTCAGCACAACCCGGCCGGAATTTGATTAGTCAAGGCTAATGCTGGAGTACTTACCACAATCCACATAGTCTTTAGAGATTGACCCAATGCCTGTCGTGCTATTAGTTGCTGTGCCGGCGGCAACGTGTTAATCACATCGATATTCGCAGCAGCGTCCCCCCCGGCTAGCAAACTGCCTAGTTGAGGGCCAAGGGCGGCCAGTAGGCTCGGTCCTTGCTTTTCCATTTGGTTCTGAAATACCACTGTTCCAATGACAACGGATATGGCGCATGACAATGTCCGCACGAACCCGATGGTTGATGTTGCCGTCGCAGCATTGCGTGTGCCGACGACAGCCTGTAATGAGAGCAAAGGACTCTCGAAATTCATCCCGCTGCCCGCGCCGGCAATGATCTGGTATGCTATCAGCTTCGCCCAATTGAGTTCGATATCGAGGTTGATGAGCAGCCCGACGCCGAGAGCCATCAAGCCTAACCCCAGGTAAGTCGTTGGCAAATATGTCCCGGTTTTTTGGATGATGAGTCCTGTCAATGCTCCTGAGATACAGATTGTTAGAATGTAAGGTAAAAAGTAGACTCCTGACATCACCGGGCTCAACCCGAGTATAGACTGGAAATATAGTGGAAGATAGTAAGCCTCTCCCATAAATACAAATCCATGGCAGAAACAAAGCGCAAAAGAGCCTATTCCAGATCGGTATTGGAAAAGATCCATTGGGATCACAGGATATTTAGCAAGCTTCTTCTCGTTCACGACGAACAAGGCACCCATGAAGACGGAAAATACAATCAGACAAATCACAGTGGCTGAGTTCCATGGCTGAGTAACACCGCCAAAATCGAGTCCGAATAGAAGCATAAGCGTACCCCCGATAACAAGCAGGCAGCCTGTCCAGTCGACGGCTTTCAGACCATCCCACACGGGTGTTTTGGGAGTATCGAGTTTGAGGACGAACCACAACAAGCAGAACACTGCTCCGATGACGGGCACTTGGAGAGGTTAGTACATATCTTAGATTAATGAAGAGCCAAACTTCTGCTTACAGTTTATATAAAAACACCATCTCCATCTAATAGCCGTTCAGTCAATATTATATTAGTTCCACAATTGACACAGGACTCAACTAACGACAACTCCTGGGAAAACACTCCACCAAGCACTGGCCCCACACCACTTGCACAAGCCCACACAACAGAGAGCAAGCCAAAGTACAAGCCCCTGTCTCTGAGCGAGAACAGATCACTAACGCAAATATTTACCAAGATATTCAGCCCAGCAGCACCCACACCTTGAATTGCCCGTCCTGCAAGCAGCAATGGCATTGAATTTGCAATTCCACAAAGGACACTTCCAACAAAAAACACAACCAGTGCAACCAAAAGCAGAGGCTTCCGTCCCCAAATGTCGGATATCTTGCCCCATGCTGGCGTCGTAGCTGTGTTAGCCAAGACATAAGCGCTTCCAATCCACGTATAGCCGGAAGTGCTATGAAAGTACCCCGAAATAACGGGTAGAGCATTTGATACAATAGTTAGATCTAGAGCAGAGACGAACGCGCTGGCACTGAGAGCCAACATGATGACGGTGATTTGGTGAGTTTTGAGCGCAGCAGCAGGCTCGTTCCCAGTCGCTGAGGGAGTCATTGAATTTGACGATACATTCATATTCACTGAGCTTGATTGTTGAGCGGTATTGGCAACAATACTATTACTGGCATGTTCAATATTGGCGAATTGAAGACCCTGGAGCTCCACACTTCCCTGCATGGTCGTCTCAGTTTGAGATACCGTTTCCATGACGGCTAATGGTAATATTTTTCTTTCTCAAATGTGACCGTGCAGCCTAAGAAATACAAAAGAAGTCTAAGTTTCAAATCCGACGTTGAAACGTAAGATTCTAAATGCATGGCGTTGGTCAGCACCAGTTTTTCGGGGTTAGTTGAACCGATTCCGATACGGAAGTATTTATGTGCGGTCCAATCAGTGAGTCGACCTACTGCTAATGGGGCAGTCTCCGAATGAATTATCCGAAAAAGGAAAGCTTGCACACGACAAATTCTCAGAACAAGACATAAATTTGACATGTACGGGAATTTTACCTCAAATTTATTAAATGCAAAGGCGACTGGGTGTCAATAACTGGGTGCTGCAAGTAGCACCGTTCGGAGCAGGCGAAGCAGAACGTATAAGTTCATTTAAACATCCACGACGGATTATGGGAACCTCACTAATGTCATATTGAGGAATTCTCCATTTTCTTATTATTCATCTCTTCTTCGTAGAGGTCGCTTACAACGGACCTTTACTTTCAATAAGGCATTAAAATCGCGGCCTCACTACAATCGATTTTGGCGCAGAAATCTAACCTAGTAGCCCTAATAACGACTCTACATCCCAAGTTTTATACGAATCTCTTGAGGGAGCGGCGATGCTGGATAACTACCAACCCGGGGCTCATCCGTCAAAAGCCTAGGTCAAGACATGATTCTATTGATATTGGACAAGTTCAACATCAAGGCCTATATGGAGATCATGCTTGCCATGTCAAGGAAGTTCTCGAGTCTGGGTGGATGGTGAAATGGGCTCTTCTTCAATATTATAAGAGCCAAAATTCGGTCCAAGATTTAATATGATATACAGCATGTGAATATCGGGCACCATCACCTGAAAGAACGCCCTAGTGGGACAGGGTCACAAAATCTGGTGAAAAGTTCCTTTTTCCCGCGACGCAAGAGGGCATCGAATCGGCGTCCTCGGTGTATCCGAAGTCATACAGACGTTTAGAACTAATAATCAGCTTAGAGTGACAGGGTATAAGGGGTAAACAATTTGTCCTCCTTTTACTGTTCATAGTAACCATGTGAAAACTTATTTATTTAGACATAACATGTTACTCCTGTGATGCTAAGTCATGTCTTGATGATGCACTTGTGGTGCTGAGGAGCTGTCGTCTATGATCTTCTCTTACGCCAGATTAGACTCAGAAACAGCTTATCAAATGAGGTACAGGATAACCACAACTACTTTTCCTGCCTTATTGAATGGACTACAATACAGTATTCATGTTTCCCATTCTAGCTACTTACACGCCCCCTGATATTACATTTATCATGGTTACTATTACTGCCGATAATTACTGAATTAGAATGCGCATTGTCTCCAATTAAATCTTTTGCTCATTAGAAAATGCGAGTTTCGATCGCACGTGTATCTAACCTCCTCGGTCAAATGGAGATCTACAAGTAGTAGAAAGGTCGCTTTCGCTATTGTAACACCAAGATATTTGGTCGCATTGACGAGTAAAATGATTCTCAACGATCTTCGAGCTAACTGGTACATATACGTAGATACAAACTTTATAGTGCATATGTACATCTTATAGCACAATAAATGTCTTTAAAGTCATAGCTATATAGTCTTTTAGTCTTTACTTGCATTTGAGGGTAGTCATATAGTAAATAATATTGCCATTCATAAACAATATAAGGCCTAGTGCTTCCAAGCAACAGATAATCTTTCATAAACCCCATTCCAAAAACTCAAAATAACTACAGGTCATTGTGTCATACTTGACAAGCTTTCGAATTTTATGGAGTCTGCAAGATGAAGTTTGCCTCCACCTTTCAAGAAGGGCAGAGACCTCAGAGAACGCAGGTGCAGCCGAGATAGTTGTATGTGCAGCGGCCCTTCACACCGTTGCATTCATTATCACTGCATTTTCCAGATACTGCGCCACACTTATACCCACATCCACATCCTTTGTCTGCACCCTTTACGTCGATCAAGTCAGTCAGAAATTTCATTATACAATGTAAAATACGGTGGTATTTCTTACCTCTGTACAGGTAACACGATCAACGCTCAGCTCTCCATGGCAATCATCATCGTAGCAATTGCCATTTGGGTAGGGACAATCAACATCACTGCCAAATGTAGCTGGCGCCGGTCGTGGAGATGAGGAAGGAGATGATACAGCGAGACATGCCAGGCTGACCAGAAGACAGATTGAGTAGCGCATTGTTATATTTGGAATTGTCAAGTCTGAGTATCAGTAAGTGTCTTCAAGTATGTGTTTGAGGAGCGATAATTCATCATTCCGAAGGTGCCGAGCAGTCATCATATATAAGACTTGCGGTTCTTACAGGTCTAGCATGAGTAATATAAACTTGATGTATTTATATGTCTTGTACAACTTTAGATCCTTGTGACCACATACTCCGGATATCGCTTTGTCGACGGGCTTTCGGAACGTTGTACAAAATGGCTTGCTCAAAAACATATGGCTTTTCTGAGGTGGGTTGGAAATTACCTCCCTGACACCATTTCATGTGTAACAGCACTTAAATAATTGTGTTTTGAATACCTAAATTACAGCAATAAATAGTCTTATAAAGCACTTTTGTACCGAGTAACTTCTGTTCTTTACTTTGTCGTATGTTTGGAAATGTTGTTTTGTCCCCTTATTTGGGGTTCAACTTATCACATAGGCATGTAGGAAGCAGATACAGGTTATAAAATGAATGACATGTATATTGCCATAATAATTGCTAAGATTGAATGATGATAGTCAATTACAGTAATGAAGCAATGTATTTAAAGCAATCATATCACATGCTTGCGAACGCTTGCGAGCTTTGCGAGCTCTCTTATCTCCTCTTGGTTTCACATATTTCATTGTGGTAGTGACTGTTAACGGTTCTACGAATACAGTCGGATATCTTCTTTAACCTTGAGCTTGTTAAGACTCTCTTGGTGCATAGGACAGTGGATTTAATTCTGCATATTTGCTCGCTTTTAGATATGGCCCATGTAGTTTGGGTAACCTAGCAGGAATTTTGATGTCACGAGGAATGTCTGGGTTGAGTTCAATTGTGCATAATGGCTTTGAATGCGTATTTTATCATCAATATCTTCTACAGTCTTCGTGAACTGTCGGGGCCGGAATTGAGGCATCACCAATCGTAGCAACACAAAGAATGAGAAAGGAAATACTCTGAAGGAAGATATAAATATGCTGAGTCATACCTCGGTGTTGTGCAGTTATGCACGCTGTCTATCGAATTCGAAATTTCGATACATTTACACAGGTAAATTTTCCGTGTTGCAGACGACGGATATAGTTCAGCTTTCATGGTTCGCCCCGGTGGATTCATTCAGTATCTTCCACACAAGTCAAAAATTACCGAGACCGCCAAAGCTTTGCGTTGTAAAGGGTTGCCTGAGGGGCTGGCCCTCCAAATAATAAATTTCCTCGATTTTGATGTGCGCCTTCCCCGAGGTCCATTGCACCCAAACCCCCCAAATGGGCTAGATAAATAGTACATAAATTGCAACAATTGTAAAGTGAAGTTTTGAGATGTAATAATTCAGGGGTAAATAGTAGAATGGTAGAGGTCAAAACGAATATCATGGAATTCTAAGAGTAAAGCTCGATCGTTGAGTGAATATTGAATGATCTTCGAGAGTCATCAATTTCGAGAGTTCGTTAGTCCACTAAGGTAATGCCAATCAGGTAATAAATAAGTAAGCAAACGTGAGAGCTGCGAACAAACCCGGAGTCAATCTAGTCAATTTATAGAGGGACGCATCCTTGAGCAAATACAGATAAGTCATCGATCCTAGCAAACTTTGATGGTGCAAATTGTGTGCATAGCGGATGGGTTTGGCCAATCCATGAACGAGACTTACACCAAATGATGAACATGGACAATTATTCAAGAAAGTTATGGTCTGATCCCAATCAGCCTGGAAAATCATTAGAAAACTGACTTGCTATTAGTAATGTTATCACCGAGGTTAATCTGTCAGCCACTGTGCTCGTCGGATCGACAGTTAGCAGCCAAGGAAAAGAGGATGTGCGAACAAGGAGGTGAAGATCGACGCGTCAACCGCGGTTCTCTAGAATTGTTTATCGCTCAGCCTGGCTGTATATCACCCAATCGGATGCATATATACTTTTTACGAGCAGCGATAACGTGATAGAAATGAACAATTGGAATCAGATAACATTGATTTCGCCGCCGAGTCTCGGCAATCGGCAGCGTCTTATCACACGATAAATCCGGCCTACCTCATCTATGTTTCTTTTCTTACTATTATTCAGCCTTGTTTCTTTTTATATGATTATTATGCAGAATGCTCAATACACAGATTGAAATAAACTAGGAGACTTTTGGTTTTACTTGTGCGCTATCACGGCATGTAGAGTCATAGAATGGACAAAGTATGTCGATCAGTTCATCTATTGTAGGGATCAATTCAGATATATGATACCTCACAGAGCCAACTCAGCAATTTACAATATATTGTCCATGACTCAATCGTTGAATATTCTACTTCTAGGAACCATGTTTTTCAATGGGTCCTAGATGACTGGATCGTACCTGGCATGAGCTGATCGATGATCAACATAAGTAAGAACGCCTGACACCGATTTCGACCAATAACTATGGCCTTTTTTGTTCAACCCTCAAGGCCCTAAACTCCCAAACTATTGACGCACAGATGGGGGCTTGTCCTGATTCGATGATCGACGAGCAGCTAATGAGCCATAAGTCGACCGCAAAGTGGGCCTGCCCAAAAGTTGGCAAAAGATCGGAAGAACGCTAAATGGGGAAAAAGAAAGTAAACACCAACGAGCCAATAATCATCATTTCAAATAGGAGAGCAATGTACGGATACTTAGGCAAACTAATAATTTTGATTTGTGTTTGCCAAGTTTTTCTCTGTGCAGTGATAGTCGGGACATAACAATTTTCTCTTTGTTATATAGTGTATTCAGTAGGAATTCTCTAGAATATTGATGTCGTTCTTCGTAAGTAGCTCTTTCTAATTGACAGTCAAAACTAATCTAATCGGCATGGCTAGGAAGTATCAGGTCGCATCATTACGGTGATGCAATAGGGGGAAAAAGGTGAATCCTTATCTGCGGCCAATCAAACAAGAAACATCCGGAACCCTACACTAGAGACGTCACACCCAACGCCTGATTCATGCAACTAAACCCTCGATGCAGGTACATTTGCATGTCTCTCATCTACACCCCACTTTCCAGACCCCCATGTGTTAATCTCCCGCACTAAATCTCAGGTCAATGAATAGTTCATTGATTCTACTTTCTAGGCGTTCTGAAAAGAGATAATATTCCTTGATCGTGTGCATAAAATTTGGAAGAACACCCAACTCAGCTAGAGCCAAGCACGTCGATCATCTAGATATCAGGGGAAGCAATTTGCCGGTCGTCATCATTACGGTTTTCATACGATAATCAAATTGATCTCCTAATGGATACGTAGAAAGCTATGTACCGTCTAATGATATGCTGCTTTTTCTCGAGGGGGGTGTAGTCTATATAAGACTGTTGGAAAACCCCTCTAATCCCTCTCCTCCCAATCTGTATCACCCATCTCCTCAAGTTCCTTGATCTCTGACCAGCAAGAACAAAACCATTTCCAAAAAGCTCTCCTTAACCTTGCAAAAATCAAAATGAAGTTCTTCGCTGCTACCGTTGCCTTCTCCCTCCTCGGCGCCACCATGGCTGCCCCCTCACCTCTCAACCGAAGACTCAAGGTTGACGGTGTGCTCGCTTGCCTCGACCCAGTTGTCGCCCTCGCAGTGAATGAGCTCAAGTCCCTAGAGCAAACACAGATCGAGAAGCTCATTCACAATATCCTCAACGGCCAGGAGATCAAGTCCGAACTCGAGTCTGTCGGCAACGTCACCCACGGCGTTACCGAACTGCTCTCCTGCCTTTCTGTTGGGCTCAGTGATGTCGATGCCCAGCTTGGCGACACGGTGATTAGTCTTCTTGAGACCTTGCACCTTGTGCCGTCCGCATAAGTTGGAGCGTGATTGAAAGATTATCTATATCCTTAGATTATACGACACTCTTTTCGAATTTCCTTGCCTCAAATCCCCTGCAGGAGGATTATTTGGACAATACCTTGCGAAACAAGCAGTCCTTTCAAAAAAACAGTTCTGGATTTACAAACGAGGTGGGACTGATGTTTCATGTCTTGCTAAAAGATCCTTTCTTCACAAGCCAAGACTACGGCTGATTTTTCATGTATATCTTGCTTCTAGAGGATGTAAATTATTTAGAATTATATTTAATATAAAGATTGATACCAACATTTGACAATCGTCTCATTAACAATCATAACCGGTCTTAGATATCAAGGTTACATCAACTTTGACGTATATTCGATGTCCAATTGTGACATATCAAATTGGTAGATCTAGTAGAGAAAGCTGCATCACTAATCAAGATTGCCCGGCGACAACAGCAACAGCCTTATCTCCAATTTTCGAAAATGGTGCTGCAAATCCATAAGTTTTGAATCCCTGGGCGTAATCCTTTCCTTCCTCGCGCTCTAATCCAATTTTCAAAACAAATCAGTAAATGAGACATATCAGAAGAGAGGGGGTACACTAACCGTGATCTGGCGGAAAATTCGCACGACGATGCGCATAATACTTCTGTCGCAACTCCAACCCATCACTCTTCGAATGGAATGTTGCATAAAGACTCGCACGCTGTTTATCCGTGTTATTATCCGCAGACCTATGAGCCAAATGCGACCCGAAAATCAAAACATCGCCTGCCTCCAGCGGCACCGACACCCAGTCCTGCTCGGCTTCCCAGGCGGGATCAATCCGGCCGCCATCTATGCAGGGCACGTTCATTTTGTGGCTACCAGAGACAACTTCCAGACATCCGTTTTCGTGGGTCGCTGCGTCGATGGCGAAGTTTGTTGTGACGTGCTCGATTTTACCGATGTGGTCGTATGCCGGGGCATCGAGGTGGGCTTGGAAGCCGTTACCGCGGGCTTGTTTGTAGTTGATTTTATCTTTAAAGAGGAGCATATCCTTGAAATATTGTCAACTTCTTCACTTCTCACATATGCACATGCAGCCATCAGAGATATCGCTAGAAACGACAAAGTCATAGCGACGGGTAGGTGAACGTACATCACCATTGAGCGCCTTCAGTATCCCCGCCAACGCCTCCCCGCACACCAGGTTTTTGAAATCGGCGTGGTAATCAACGAAATTCTCCGTGCGCATGAGTTGACGCTCGCCATTCACGTTGATCTCGTCGTACGGCATCCACTTCCCCTTTTCGCGTGGCCATGACTTGACTTGTTCCGTCCATCGAGATAACTCAATCGGATCGACCAATTGATGCTCACCAACGCGGAGAAGAAGGTATCCGTCCCGATGATAGGAAGCAACCTGCTCTGTGGTGAGGGTATACATATTTTTACCTAAATTGTTTGGAATTAGGGTGATCATAAGTCCGAAAAAGGAAATTCCGCAGCGCGAGGTGACGAACTTCACATTTTGATGTAGGGTCCATTCCTGAGTATATATACACACCATAAACACATTACTATCATTAAAACGCTTCGTGACTACAGCAAGAAGTGGATTCAGGATAAGAACACCGTGGATTTAATTGCCCCAAATTCGACGGTGCTGCAGATGAGGGGTACATCGAAAATTCCCCATCACAGGTCTTCGTACCGACGTCTAGCCGTTTTGGTAACGATCAGCGGCGTTCGCCCCGATTTGCAGCCTGTTTGGTTAATCACTCGTGGAACAACAAAGGACGGTTATGTTGGACACGTCCAGCGTGAATTAAACCCTGCCAATTGCGAATGAGGCGTCATCTCGGCGCAGACGGCGTTCATCCCTGATAATCGCGCGCGTGCCGAGAAATAGTTGCTTTAAGTTCTGACAGAAAAGGGTGGTATCCCCGATCATCTGTGCATTGTCAATACAGCCCTGTTCTATATTTGTGTTTTCTATAGCCATGTTGGTTTAGATATTGCAAAAAGAATACAAAATGAACATCAAACACGTTGACCCAGCTCCGACAATCCTCGATTCCGTTGAATCGCATACTCGCGACACAATCAACACCCTATTCTGCTTCCTCATTGCGCAGGGCCAGACCGACTACCTCGGCGAAGCAGTAACCCAGCTTGAACACTCATTACAATGTGCCCATCTTGCTCGACAAGACCCAAAGTACGGTCATGATGATGAAGTCGTGCTTGCCGCTCTCCTCCATGATGTGGGCCGTTTCATTCCGGCGGCGGAGAAAATGCACAAGATGTATTCTGCAGATGGGGAATACATTGGCCCTGCAAGCCATGAGATATTAGGGGAACATTACTTGCGTGGGTTGGGGTTCAGTGAGAAGGTGGCTGAGCTTGTTGGCGCGCATGTCATGGCGAAGAGATATTTAACTGCGACGGATAAGGGTTACTATGATGGGCTAAGTGAGACAAGCAAGAAAACGTTGACGTTTCAGGTGATTGGTTCTTGGTACAAGCTGATGAAACCTGGCTGATATTTGCAGGGCGGCGTTTTCAATCAAGAGCAGGTTGAACAGGCCCAGAAAGACCCTCTGCTCGGTGCCAAACTTGCCGTGAGGAGATGGGACGATCTGGCTAAAGTGGCAAATATCGCGGTGCCACCGTTGTCAGATTATAAGGAAACGGCATACCAATGTCTTTTAGGTGCGTAAGATGTGTTAATTCATAATAACAAAACTAAGAAAAGTATGCAGAGTCAAGGACGAAATTTCGATTGCACTCAAAAGAGTACAAACTCCCCGAGCAACCCACTGTGGTGATATGCGTCGATGGTTTTGATCCCGAATACCTCGATTCCGGACTCCAAGCAGGAATATTACCTACATTCAAAAAGCTGGTCGACAATGGATTCCACAAAACCGCCAAAAGCTGCATGCCGTCATTCACAAACCCAAATAACGTCTCAATAATCACAGGCGTGCCACCCTTGGTCCACGGTATCGCCGGAAACTTTTTCCTGGACAGGGAAACAGGGAAAGAAAAGATGATCACAGACGACTCTTTGCTTCGAGGATCGACTTTACTTGAACAAATGTCGATAAGAGGTGTGCGTATCGCTGCTGTGACAGCGAAAGATAAGCTACGGAAGATTCTCGCACACGGTCTGAAAGATGCTATCTGTTTTTCAGCAGAGCGGGCAGCAGATTGTACTTTGGATGAAAATGGTATTGAAAATGTGGAAGACTGGATAGGTCGCTCGGCACCCAGTCAATACTCTGGGGATCTCTCATTGTTTGTTTTAGATGCCGGGATCAAGCTGCTGGAAGAGCATCGTTCCGATTTTCTGTATTTGACTTTATCTGACTACGTCCAGCATAAGCACGCACCCGGTAGCAAGGAAGCTGACGAGTTTATGAAGCAACTTGATACTCGGTTGAAAAAATTGGTCAATTTGGCCCCAATCGTTGGCGTGACGGGTGATCACGGAATGAGCCATAAATCCAATTCCGATGGAGAGCCCAACGTGTTGTTCCTTGAGGACAGTCTGAGTGAAAAATTTGGCACCGGCTCATCCCGCGTTATATGTCCTATCACTGACCCATTTGTTCGACATCATGGCGCCCTTGGATCGTTTGTGCGAGTGTATCTCAGAGACACGACCCAACTAGATCAGGTTCTATCGCATTGCCGATCATTACCACACGTCAAGCTTGCTCTGAGTGGCGAAGCAGCTGCTGAGAAATATGACATGCCGCTTGATCGGGAAGGAGATATTGTTGTGATTTCTGATTCCAATGCCGTGATTGGAAGCCGAAAATCAGACCACGACTTATCCCAGGTAAGAGACCACCCTCTTCGCTCTCACGGGGGTCTTAGCGAGCAAGATGTCCCTGTCATAACGTCGAAACCGGTTCGGGATGTTAACGCGGCGACTACAAAACTTTGGAGGAATTATGATGTTTTTGACCTCGTATTGAATTGGGTATAACGTAGATTAAATAGACTTGTTTTCATCAGGGTATCGTGATATGTCTATTGTTGTTCGGGCCGTTGTATTGGAAACACCAGTCGTCTACAGTGGGAAAATTTGTTAGAAAGTCAAAATTATTAATGCTTTCCATCCAACTTATATCATTTTGAGTGTGCTCTGGCGCTGGGGAAGGTTGTATCATCGGAGGTTGTGTGTGCTGAACAGGTTCCTGACACATCCACAGCAGTTTTTCTAAGCCCTCGGCGATGACCACAAGTAGATGCTGCCGATGCATAGATCGCGTGATATCGCGGAGTACAGCGACTGTTTGAGAGACTAATGATAGTATCTGAGCTGTATCAATTCGTATAGCTGTCGCGTATTTGGTAGCTACCTTGAGGAGAAATACTACGGCAAATGCGATCATAGTGTCGAAGTAAAGTGGCAAGCCATTGAGAAAGGATTGAAATTCGTCGTCAGAAACAATGACACGCAGGATTGACATTGCCGAGAGGACGCCAGTATTTGCAACATCCTCCATATCCGGTGTCAGGCTTTGACGCCTATCTTGTGCCGGGGGAACCCCACGGAACGCATGGGAACAGAGATAGAGCTTAGCGAAGTGATAGTGAAAGCCAACCCCTTTCTGGGGGTAGTTTCCGACATTCCGGTTTGCTTTGAATGTTTCGTTCCAGTCGGCGTGCCATACATCAAGGGCTATGGAGAAACGTCGAAGCTGTGGGAGGCTACGATGTGGAATAGCGGTATCGACATCAACCCCAAAGGTGTCAAATACAGTGCCCAAGACCGACCATTCTTTGACTTGGCTTATAAGCCTCGCATCGTCCTCGGTTGCATGTTCAGTTTCGAGAAATTGACTAGCGTAGTCGATGATGAACCCCTCTCGTGACATCGGAGGTCTGCCGTATGCTACTGAGAAATGATGATCACATACGTAAACCAAATAATAAAGTCGGGCTTGCAAATACCCCTCCCTGTCTCCATTCAGTGCTCGATATATGCCTTGATGCAGTTTAATATCGGACCCGACGCGGACCGCTGAAAATTGTTAGCATGGCTCATATGGCGAGATGGTGAACTGACCATTTCCAATCAGAGACCAAGAGAGTTCATGCAGCCAAAAGGCACCAATGCAGAGACCTCTCACATCATCCGCTTTCAGGCTGGTAGAAAACATCAAGGAAGCGACCAAGTTCTTGTATTCACGATAGCAAGAGTCGAAAAGATACCCCAGGGAAGAGGAGTGCAATGCCCCTACGGCACATACACCAGCAGTAAGAAGTGGCGAGCTCACTCGTACCGAGTCTAAACTGGTGTGATCCCCGAGAATGCGATATAAGAAGTGATCGAGGCGGGATTGGTAGATATCAAAAAGAGAAAGAGCCTGATTTAGGGAGAGAATGCCCATAGAAACCAGGTCTCGTTGACCTGATGACCGAGAATTATCTAACGACGCGGTCGTTCGAAGTTCAGACACACATGATGCTGGAATGGACGCTGGACCCCCTCGTGGGTCCATAACAACTGCCCATGTCTGCGGGGGAAGGGTCTCGTCTTCCGATGATGATGCCGGGGTACGATTTGAGGACTCTGCAGGTATAGCAGCTGCTGCTGGGCTGATGGCTTCTGGCTGATTGTCGATTTGCACCTGTAATTCTGGCATGTCCACTTTGGTAGCGATTCTGGCTATCGAGTCCTCTAGTCGCCGGAGCTTCTGGACCACAGCGCCTTTCCATCTGCCATATAAATCAGAATTATGGAAATTTCATTGAAATAGAAGGCTTGCGCACGTTACATCATCTTCCAGCAGCATCTGCAAGCTTCTATTGACAGTGCACGACAAGCCTCGCTTCTTGCATCGGGAGCATGGCACCTGGCCATCTCGCATGTGGCATTTGACCTGCGCAATTAGGACTGGCTGCAATGACATTCCATATGGCGATGTACCTTTTGCTTTCTGCACGCAACACAGGCGGTGATTTTGCGGGTGATATCGGGCGGTTTTCGGTCCCCAAATGATTCGCGCAAGGCACTCACGGCCGGCGGAGATGGAAGCGATTCATCCATTGCTTTCTTTAGTATATCTCCATGCGCAGGCCTATATAATATCTATTAAACGATAAAATCGCGTGAATATACGCTCAAATTGGCCCCTTCCAGGAAATTGTCGGCCTTGCCTTAACAAACATATGCGGGGGCTTCCAGGCAATCGGGTTGGTTGGAGTGTATAGCCAATGAGGGGTACCGGAATGAGCATGACCTTCTCCATCAATCTGCGCCCAATACCAGGCCGTACAGGGTGTTTCTTTCTTCGTTCAGACAAACTTGGCGTAGTTGGGCCTCCAGGTTAAAGAGTGCAAAACGCACTTCGTCCCGACTGCTGCCCACCAAGGTGGGGAGCCGGCAGGCCACCCCGACGCACGTGTGTGGACCCGTGCCGTCTGAGTGGTTCTTGCCTGGCCTTGCTCTCTTCTAACTTCAGACAATTGCAAAGCCCACGATCACAATGGCCAATATCAATGGCTATAGCCAAAAGAGTCTCGAGCAATCGTTCAGGATGCTGATGAAGGTGGTGGCAGGGATCTCGGCCGCAACTACGGTACTTCGTGCCGACAGCGAACTGCAATAACAGTCACGGAGAGCGAATCCGATCAATATGGTCTATATAAGTGATGAGGTACAGAAGGAATAACACCATGGAAGACGGGGGCAGTGAAATAGCTCAACCCGGCGAGATTCCGGCAATCATCCTTACAAATCCCCCTTGTTGCCAACAATACCACCCCAGTCATCAGTAAAATGACTTCCCTAGGGTCAAAGCTGCGGTTCTTAACAGTGGCCGGAATCGGCTTCTTTTCAGATGGTTATCTGAACTTGGCCATCGGTCTTGGTATGTCTTCAGATGCCTGTTATCAGATGCAACCTGCTGATCCTTTCAGTCGTGCCAATTCTGGGGTATTTATACTTTGAAAATGACAAGAACACGGTCCCGACGGTTGATAGCGATGTCATCAAAGGTTGTCTCAGCTTGGGTATGATTGTCGGTCAATTGGCATTCGGAACTCTGGGCGATGCATGGGGTCGTCACACCATCTATGGCAAAGAACTTATTCTCACAATGTTCGGAACCTTAATGGTAGTCTTGCTCCCGTGGAAGAACTTTACTCCAACTGCGGTTACTGCTTGGGTTTCCGTATTTCGGGTTGTGACGGGTTTTGGCATTGGAGCTGGTAGGTGGTTAGCTTACGATGCTTCAACTGGTCTAATCGTCCTCAGATTATCCCATGTCGGGTTCTCTTTCGGCAGAAAAGAGTCCATTTGGTTCCCGGGCTAAGCAAGTCCTGACGGTCTTTTCAAATATTGGTCTAGGAAACTGCACTGCTAGCGTAGTATTTCTGGTGCTGTTGAAAGCATTTGAGGGTTCAGTGGCTACTAGTGAAAGGCATTTGGAGTGGGTGTGGCGACTTCTACTAGGTCTCGGTATCATTCCGGCTGCATTGACGTTGTATGCCAGACTCACAATGGCAGAAACTATTCCATACCAGAAATGTATACTCACCCAACAATTCAATATGACCATGTACTTACAGCATACAGATGTTTCAAACAGCGCAGCTGGACACAAACGCGGTCTAAAGGAACAGTGGAAAGACTTTCGTATCTATTTCAGTGAGTGGAAGCACGCGAAAGTTCTGTTTGCTACAGCAGCATCCTGGTTTCTCTTGTGAGTAAATCATATTTAGTTTTATTCTGCGCTGACAAATAAGTGATATCGCCTTCTACGGTATAAACCTCAATCAAAGTGTCGTTTTATCCAAAATCGGATATGCCAAGGGAGCCACTCACTGGGAGACCTTGTATAAAACTGCTGTTGGCAATCTCATTGTTCAATGTGCTGTTCGTATAACCCATACCCGTGGTATCAAAGCGAAGTCTAAGCCAGATATATAGGGCTACCTCCCAGGATTCTATGTTGGCATCTTTCTTCCTGACAAAATCGGACGTGTTCGCCAGCAATTCTATTCTTGCCTTACCGTCTGCATTCTCTACGCAATCTGGGCGGGAATAAGCTCCCCAGGCGTACATACGTCCACTGCAGGTTTAATGGTGATATTCGCCATTTCTCAATTCGTTCTCAACGTCGGCCCTAATTGTACAACCTTCCTTATTCCCGCCGAGGTCTTCCCCACGCGTGTTCGCGGAATGTCTCATGGAATATCGGCAGCTGCTGGAAAATGTGGTGCTGTCCTTACGGCTTTTGCATTTGGATCTGTACAGAATGCGATTGGCTTAGACGGTGTTTTAGGACTATTTTCAGGGGTGATGCTTTTAACCGCACTCGTGACGCTGCTGATACCAGAGACCAAGGGACGAACATTGGAGGATATCGAAAACGACATCATTTATGCGAAACCTTTATCTAATGGAGGTGACTCGTCTGGTGGAAGTGTGACCAAAGTCAACGCTAGTACTAAAACTGCTGATGATGTATAGTGAGGCTTCATTATTGATATTATGTTTAATAGAACTCCATGGATTTATCAGGTATAATTCAAGCAATATATTTTCTTGGTCGGATAGTGTTTGCAAGATAAAACTAGAAGAATGCGTAATAAAGTTGATAAGAATTGCTGTATCATAAGTGTATCCACTCTTCAATCAAGATTTAAACGCTTCAGGTGGAACAATTTCAACATTGAACTACACTTCCAATCAGGCCATCACGCATCTACTTTCATCTGATCTCTTGGCTATTATCCGTGGATTCATAAATCCCAACACCCGGTCGGTTTTCTGCGTCAGTTACCACTATATCAACCATTTTATCTGTTGAACATACCAGTGCGTATGATATACTGGTGAAAAGTCTATATTGGCGCGGGTTTTTTCACTCCCGCTTGTTCTAATCACCACTGTACTCCGAGTCCTGAATTCTACTAGAAATACCAGAAACTTGCCAGCACCTTTAGATAATTGAGAGGCGGTTTCTTGATGACGGATCTGACTCACAAATATGATCCCCAATATCCCATGTTTCATATATTTTATGAAACGAGTGATATCTCCAAAATGGATGACGGATGTCATATTTTTGTGGTTTACTAAGTCATAAAATGTATCTCAATTACCAATTTATAGAGTCAATAATCAAATCCTTTTATCTTCGCTTTATTTCTGAAGTTTCATGTTGAGACGGATCTCTTGTTGCAGATTGTGGCTATCCACTAGTATCTACCATTTGTAAATTTGGATACTTGTGCAGCCGGCGTGATGAAACAGGTCTATAAATGGTCTATAAATATATATCCAACCGAAACGACGTACAAGAAATCCAAGTGCTTTCCCTGCACGTGATCGAGTATGCTGTCCGGCCTGCTCCTTCCGTCGCTTTGTAGAGTCACCGCTCCTCTTCCCTCTATCACTCCTCTTCTTCCCTCTTCACATCTTTTTCTCGAGCATCGTTCTCCCACTGCAGCTATAGAACAGCATCTCAATCTTCTAAATATCCTTCTATTCAACTCTTGATTCGTTAATCTGGCTCGTTGCCGGACTGATTCACCGATAATCCGCCAAGTCGTTCGACCATGATCCGTTTCCTCTTGATTTTTGCGACCTTCATGCTCGCAATCCTCGGCCAGGACACCATTGAGGCACCCGTCATCACTGGGAACGAGGACGTCACATATACCGCTAGTCTCTCTAACAGCCACTCTTCTAGCATTCACGGTGCAGTTACCGTCACACCTGGCTCTGGAGGTGTTGGCTTGTTGTTTCGCGTCTTTTTCACTGGCCTACCTGAGGATGCTGGTCCATTCCGTAAGGATCCTGATCTTAAGAACCCTTTGCTTGAGCAAAACTCATTCAGATAATAGCATATCACATTCATGTCCTCAAAGTTCCCTCTAACGGAAGCTGCGCGGCTGCCGGTTCCCATCTTGATCCATATCATCGTGGAGAGGACCCCCCTTGCAATTCAGCCGAACCAGCTACCTGCCAACTCGGTGATCTCAGTGGAAAGCACGAGCTCGCTATTGTAGCACCTGGCGTGGATAATTTCTCTGCTGAATACACCGACTTCTATCTGTCAGACCGTCAAGAATCCATTGCTTATATCGGCAATTTGTCGGTCGTAATTCATGCATCCAATGGAACCCGACTAAACTGTGGTAACTTTGAACTCGACGGCCACCTGACTGTTCCTTCTACCCGCCGAAGTTCTACAAGTGTTGCTTCTAAGACTGGGGCACCCTCCCCTAGTATTTCTGCTTCCACGTCCGCAACTCCGACAAGACCTAGCGTCGTTGTTGACAGTGCTGCTAAGAAGTCGTCGACCCTGTCTCTTGAGACTTTTATTACTGCTATTATGACCTTCTTTCTATTATAAATGACGTCAACTCGACTGGTCTTTTTTTCTTCCTTCTGGTATCGGGGATATTACAGGTCTGATATTATACACTACAGGCAAGCATACATAATTATTCTGGTATGGATACGGCTTTGTGTTTTAATCGGGACAGTTTAATGGTTTATAAAACACGGTTTATAACTTTTGATTATAATAACAGTCACAGTCATAAGCACAATACCCGTCTTGCGCTTGACAATGAAGTACTGTCACGCCCAAAATGTCCTTTATGGTTTTACACAGAGAGCTTTGTTCCCAAACCCTAATGCCAATATATACTAGCTGTATAGTGTTAGTCTCATAGCTAATTTTTCTGTTCTGTACTGAAACCTATAATACTAAACGGAAAGAAGCATCCGAGTAATCTGTATTATGACAAGACTAAAAATAGATAAAATACACCCTGTCTATTATATGGCTTACGATGCTACAGTGCAAAGTGTCTGCTAGCGGTTATTAAACTGTTCATTAGCCATTAGCTCAAAGCTAAGAAATCGGTCTCGTCCAACACTAGGCCGAGCAGAACGACGTTTGCCGCGTATCGTTTATCGCACCGTAACTTCTTTGCTAGGTATACTACATTCATAAACGGGTAGAAGCTCGAGGTGACTGTTTTTATTTACTCTGGCACACTGACCATTCTCAAAAAAAAAAGGGCGTGAGGGGCACGGAGACAAGACCAAGATGGAATTACAGACGAGATATCTAGGCCGACTTGCCCGTCAAGCAAAACACGATCGCTTCAATACTGGTCATTCTAAGGACGTTATGGTGTGATTCGTGTCGCATTATCGGGAGTTATCCTCGACGACTGGTCATGCCAAGCAAAACCGCCGCTTATTTTTTGGCGTACTATGGCAGCAGCCAGACGGGGATTGCGGTTCAAGTGACGCCTCACCACTTCCTTGACTAGGTAGTTAAAATTAGATGTAGTCTTTAGAATAATTCTTCAGATTTTTCCTCTATACTTTTCACATTTGCTTAACACGACCGATCACTCCTCGATGTACCCTATCAACACCTCTATACGCGAAATCAGTGACAACTCTTGGTTGATTGCAGATAATTTGTTGCTTAGTCGCCAGCAAACAGTATCTCCCAGTCTGGCCTCATGGAGCGATGAAAATGGCGCCTTTTTTGTTCTTTCTAGTGCCACTGCTCCAATTCCCGAAACACGGCCACTTCCGGCAACAAGTGAACTTCAGAAAGTTTATGACGCAGGTGATGTCTCGGCAGTCTGGCGCGTTGGAGAAGCTTTTATCAAATTAAAAGATCTCATTACACCAAAAGCAACAAGAGAGCATACGACCTTACAATACCTACGGGATAAGCATCCGCTTGACTTTAACATTCCGGAGGTCTATTACTATGCAGACCTCGGTAAGCGGTATTTGATTATTCTCGGAAGGCTTCCTGGTCTTACCCTGAATGACATATGGTATGAAATGGATGAGACCGTAAGACAGGCGTGTGTATCTCGTATCGCCAACATCTGCAAGTCTTTGACGACATGGACGGGTGAATCTATTAGTGGCGTTGATGGGAATCAGCTGACAGAGGAATACTTAATCAAGCCTCGTGCTGAAATGGACTTTGATCCTAGTCATCTTCTTAAGAGTTGTGACGAAATAGGGATGGATTGCTCGTCCTTTGTTTTCTATCATTGTGACTTAGGGCCTGGGAATATCCTTTTTGATAGAACCGATTGTTCTATTGGCATCATCGATTGGGAAACAGCTGGGTATGTTCCAAAGGAGTGGATTCGAACCAAATTTCGTTGTTCGAGTGGGATGGATTTGCCGGAGAAACTTGAAGAAGTTATTCCGCAGCATGACTGGAGGCGGCGTGTTTCTCAAGAGCTAGAGAAATTGGGGTTCTCTGATGTTGTCGAGAACTGGTTAACTTGGTGGGCGGTAAAATAATTGAGTTGTACGTGTTCAATCCTAATATAGGCCAAACGATTAGAGTATCTAAAGAAAGTTCCTTATAAATGATCTGTCAACGTTGTGACAGAGGTACCATGGCCCTCCCAGCAGCTAAGGCCATAGTAGCGGAATAAATATGCTGCAATTAGCGTCCGGCTTAAAGCTGTGAATAGAATTTATTGTGATGGAAATTGCTAGTTAACGAACATAGGATTGTTAAATTCTACCTAGTTACAAAAACAAACGCGCCTCTACTTAATATCTCTCCTGCAATTCAGGCATTAGCGCATGTGTCTCTCACCCATTCTTCCTGTCCACAACATCACACTAAACGATGAACCGTCTCTTCCCTCTTGAACTCCCTCAACCTGTCATCTTCATGGTCAACCAAAATCAATATTTGCCTTCTGAGAGAGTCAACATATTCCAACGCGTAAGATCCCGCCAAATCACCAACGCACTCCATGGAGGAGGCAGCACAAGCTAACCAAGGAACAATAACCAGCTCTCTCTTCGTGACCATGAACCGCAATTATTTCGATCCCAATTCCTCAGCTCTCTACGGACAAGCTCTTCCCGCCTTCAATGGTCGACTTGCAGCACCGCAGTCCACCGATCCCAGCAACAATCATCACAAACCCACCGTCGCGCCATCAAATCCATCAAGCAGAACCCTGACTCCAGAGCAGCCTGCCTTCAAAGTCATCTGGGACTACATTCACGCTCTGGATATCCAGATGCATAATTTCGAATGCCGCAGTTTGATGCAGTGCTGGGTCGTGAACGAGCTGGGTCTGACTCTCGACTACCTCTTCCAGCATCTTCGTCTGATACCCAACTTGCAAGTGTCTACTATCCATGACCAGATGATCACTTTGCTAGATTATCTCCGCACCACTTCGCCAGCATACGAGTGGTATGAGAAGATGAAGGAGAGGGCCGACGAAGCGTGGGCACAGTATCGAGCCACAGGGATAAACGAGCGTTTCCTTCTGCACTGTCCGCCTTGCTGTCCTTCATTGTTATCCTCTGTTCATCCACTGTGGGCTGAGGGTGTGCAGACGGCTCCTGAGTTGCCATGCTCTATTGCGATTCATCGGAAAGAGCCTGTAACGCCTGTAGTGAGGCTGCCACCTACGGATAGGGTGTTGAGGGAGGAGCCACGTCAATCTACCAAAGGTGATGCGATCAATGAAAAGACAGCTGAGTACCGGGTTGACAGAATATACCCCGTCATCCCATTGAGCAGCGCATCCATATAGGATTGATTCGTGTCCTGGGCTAGAAACAATCCTCTTAAAACCTTGAAGAGAAGATATCAGGCTGGCGGGAATCAGATAGAATACAATCGGAGTAGTTAGAAACCTGTCCCAGGTACTTTTCAAACACACCCTCATGGATACCAGATACATTTTGCTTTCACGTTTGTTATCATCTTCGTAAATATAAACAGTTCCATTAAAAGGGAAACTTTCCCGACCAGACCCACTGCTCGGCACACTTGCCTCCCCCCGAATCTCTTCCCCCGCACATCCTCCTCTCGTGGATCATCACAAAGCATTCTCAGCGATTACATAGCCCGCTATGTGGCCCTTAGATGCCAAATGTCCTTGCACCAACGGAGACTGGGCGCGTTTGCCGACATGCTCCCCGTCCAAGCCGGGCAGTGACCACGATTGAGGGTGGAAGGTCGCATAGTGTGGAGCCATCGGCTGCAAGTCCGGGGTCGCCTGTTTTTTTCTGTAGAAATTACCCCGAGTTCGTTCCCATCACTGAGCTGGAACTTTCCTTACAGTACGTTGTTCTGGATCTCTGACTGGGTATTTCTTCGGTCATGTGTACGTTGTGTTGGTCGCTTCGCTTTCCACTCACATGCTCTCGACTTGGCCCGATGGGTTGTGGTAGGTTCATGGTGGGGAGGACAAAATCGAGCTACCTTGCAGCTTATATATAGCAGCAGATATTCTAGAGCTAGAAAATGGGAACTGTCAATTTCATTCACTCAACACGTTCAGCGTTGTCGATTGAGCAGTCGTAACATCCCTGTATCTTACTCTTGAAACAATTCCTACACAATCCTCAACATGGCGACAACGCTCACAGAAGCCGAAAAGAAAGCAAACCACATCATCTCCCTACCCAGGCCACCGCGCGTTTCTTCTCTCAAAAGCATCGACCCAAAGTGTGCGGCGCAGGAATGGCTCACAAACCTCGAAAAGGCATTATCTACGCCTTCTATTTTGAAAGATCAAATCGATAATTTATTCCACAGCGACTCCTATTGGCGGGACCATCTCGCTCTACAATGGGACTTTCGTACGATCCACACTGCCGCTAGTATAGCCTCATTTCTTAATCAATTCCAACCCGCCACTCAGATCTCTAAACTATCGCTGCAGTCCGAAGGGAAATATGCCCCGCATATTAGTACCCCTGAGAATGGTGTTCCGGAAATTGATTTCTTGGCTTCTATGTTTCATTTTGAAACGAAAGTTGGACGTGGAACAGGAATTTTAAGATTGATGTTGGACGATGAGGGAAAGCAGTGGAAGGCGTATGCGGTGTATACATCCTTACAAGAGTTAAAAGGTGCCGAAGAGCCGCTTGGTCCAAAGCGAGTCTACGGAACTCTGGATAGTATGCCAAATGGCTCTGCCGGAGGAACATGGAAGGAGAGAAGAGAAAAGATTATCAATTTGGAGGGCGGCCAAGAACCTGCCGTGGTAGTCGTTGGTGCGGGTATGTCATAGTGCTAATACACTAAAATATTCAGAGAATGGCTAACAGTTAGCAAAGGACAATCTGGATTGAACCTCGGAGCTAGACTACAATCACTAGGCGTTTCGACCCTCATCGTGGATCGGCACGAGAGGATCGGCGACAACTGGCGAAAGAGATATCGGGTATGTAGAGAGAAATACCACCAGTTTCCCTTACACTGCTAACCAAAGACTAGACCTTGGTAACCCACGACCCCGCAGAATTCACCCATCTAGCATATCTGCCCTTCCCCAAGAACTGGCCGCAATTTACCCCCAAAGACAAACTAGGTGACTGGTTCGAAGCATACGCGAGCATCATGGAGCTGAACGTGTGGACGAGTACGTCCGTCAAATCTGCTTCCTTCGATGACAACACATCTACCTGGGTGGTTGTCGTTTCCAAACCCGACGGCTTCGAGCGCACCATTCGCCCCAGGCACATTGTCTTCGCTACTGGCCATTCCGGAGAGCCGAAGATCCCATCTTTCCCAGGCCAGGACACTTTCAAGGGCACTGTATACCATGGATCTCAGCATCGAGATGCTGCCGAATACGATGTTCGTGGCAAAAAGGTAGTCGTGGTCGGTACGGGTAATAGTGGCCATGACATCGCCGAGAACTTCCATGAAAACGGTGCAGAGGTCACGATGCTGCAGAGGCGAGGAACATATGTGCTATCTCTAGATAAGGGAGTATTCATGTTGCATGATGGGACGCACGATGAATGGGGGTAAGCTCACTTCTAGATATTCCATGTAATAAAATAGTAACATCGAGAGCTAATTCCGTGTCAAGACCCCCAACAGAACAAGCAGACATATGGGCTGAGTCCCTACCATACCAAGTCGGCTTCGCTTTCAACGTATACCTCACTCAACGCATTTCAGCCGAGGATAAGACCCTGCTCGACGGTCTCGAGAAAGCCGGTTTTGAGGTCTACAAGGGCATTGATGACAGCGGGATTGCTCGATTATATTACACTCGCGGCGGCGGATACTACATCGACGTCGGATGCAGTAAATTCATCGCCGATGGATCAATTAAAGTCCAAAAATCGCCAGATGGAATTCAAGAATTCAAATCTAACTCATTAGTCCTGGCAGATGGGAAAGAGCTGGAGGCGGATTTCGTGGTGTTGGCTACGGGGTATGACAATATGCAGACGACCGTGCGAAAAGTGCTGGGAGATAAAGTGGCAGATCGGTGCAAGGATGTGTGGGATCTTGATGAAGAGGGCGAGCTACGCGCGGTAGGCGGATTTTTGTAAACTCTTGC
This sequence comes from Talaromyces proteolyticus, assembly GCF_021365285.1. NCBI lineage: Eukaryota > Fungi > Ascomycota > Eurotiomycetes > Eurotiales > Trichocomaceae > Talaromyces > Talaromyces proteolyticus. Next base: position 1,000,361 of record NW_025764282.1, on the reverse strand, counting down.
CAGTTGTCAAGCATACTAACACACTCGACAGATTTGGAGACCGTCGGGACATCCTAACTTCTGGTACATGGGTGGCAACCTGGCATTGTGTCGAATCTACTCCAAGTTTTTGGCATTGCAGATAAAGGCTACTGAGGAAGGGCTTGTTCCCAAAGCGAAGGTAAATGGGCTACCTAATGGGTCTAGCTAGAGTATGCTCTATATATGCCATATTCATGTAGATCTAAATTACATGTATCTGTGTACGCGCATGCTAAGTTAGTTATCAATGACAGTTATTTAATGAATTGGTTATATTCTCCTCTTGTTACACATCAATTTAGGTAGGAGGCATGTGAACAGGCAAGACGACAAATGTTTCACTATCCATCGATCAATTAGCAAAAGTCCGCTCGACACATTCTTCACTCCACTTCCAGAGCTTTTCAGCTTCCTCAAAACTATCAGCCCAAGGAGCTGGGGTGTAAATATTACAGTCGTTGAGGTACTTTCCAGAGAAGGCTAAGTCCTATTAGTCTCTACTCTTAGCAATGCTTGGGATAATGGCATCTCACCTTCCAGCGACGGATCTAGCGCAGCTCTTATGCTCGTTGCTGCGCCTTCCTGCAGTGTCTTTCTCCTGCCGTAGGGCTCGAAGTTTGGTACTACCGGAAATCTCAGCTAAGTACAGTATTGGAAGCATTATCATTGCCAAAACTTACTGTCTTTTGCCCTGGCTAGTCCCTCCTGCAATATCTCTGGTGTGACATACTGTTGCAGCCCCGATGAGATACTACCTGGATGGAGTGAAAAACTGGCAATCTCGTGTTTGGGGATAGTGTGACCCAAAAAGTTTGCTAATAAGATATTTGCAGTCTTTGACTGTCCGTAAGCTTCCCAAGCAGTGTATGTCTCTCCATTCTGGAAGCCGGGATCATCATATCTGATACCAGATAGTCGATGGGCCGAACTGGATACACTGACGATCCTAGCACCCGGGGCTGCCTTTCTTATCTTCGGAAGGAGGGACTTGGTGAGTAGGAAATGGCCCAGATGGTTTGTTCCGAATTGAAGTTCGATCGGCTGGCCAGTGGGGGATTTCCAGTTGGTCGGAGTATAAGGTGTAACCATTACTCCAGCGCTGTTGATCAAGACGTCAATGTGGTCAATATCGGTAGAGTCAAGGATTTCTCCTGCGGCTTTCTTCACAGAAGCGGGATCAGAAAGATCAAGCTCGACGAAAATAGTCTTGACGGCTGGGTTGATATTATTGATCTCCTTTATGACAGGCTCAATCCGTGAATATGTGCGGCCAGGAAGGATGATGATCGCCGGAGAGGCATCTCGTGCAAGGGATATAGCAGTCTCAGAACCGACTGACTTTTCGCTTGCCCCTGTGACCAAGACTTTTTGCTACTAATCAGCTTATATTCGAAAGCAAATGGTTTTGGGTAAGAGGATGAATACAGGTTCGGCCATTGACTTTGTCAGGGAAAGCCTTAACTATCTCGCTGGTTGTGGTTGATTCGGAGTATTCAATTGCGGTCATTTTGATGTCCTTTTCTCAGTGCTTATCTGATATGTTCTTTGAAACTGGAAGATTAACGACAGGATTGAACGGCCACTTTATACTCTTTCGCTTCTTCTATACGTCCTAAGTCCGGCGGTCCTGAGCATGCATCAGTCCTCCAACATTGACGGAGATTACCCAAAGCCCGCCATCTTGCATAAGAATGCCACTTTCACAGCCTCGAGCCACCGTTCTATCCATATGATTATTCATGCTCAACCAGAGGAAATCCACGACCGGCTCATCTTTATTGGCTGGGTAGACGCCACCCGTCCTTACACAACGTCATGCTAGAATATAGTGCTAACCCGCTTTAGGGAATTTTTTCTGTCAGCATGCGGTAGGGCCAAGAGTAGGTAGGCCCCACTCCGACAGCCTGAGGATTTTGCTTCGTATTATAGTTCGAAAAAAAAAGAAAGAAAACAAAAAAAAGAAAAGAAAAAAAGGGATTTAATAGGAAAAGAAGAATTCTGTGACATCATAAAAGATGCTGGAGCATCTCAATATCCGACGAAACCGGTGTGTGCTTGACTATCCTCGTTCTGAGTCTGCTTGGTAAAATTTTTAAATAGATACTGTTCAGTACTATCAATTGATATTTTGTGTTCAAATATCGGAATACTTGCACAGCTTGACTTCCTTCTTCTCTGACATCAACTACCTGAAGTTCAGAATCTCCCACATCAAATTATCAAAGTCAGGCAGGTCTGACCATTCTGTAGATGACATCAGGGAGTTGGGGTCTTCCAGGAATTCAAAGGGATCAAATCCTGCCGGAGACGGCGCGGTCTTTGCAGATTGCTCTGTGTTTTGCGGGACTATCGCTAATCCAAAAAATACGTGTGAGCGTATTCCGATACCTTCATGGAAATTTTGGGTTGTGTACGTACCCGTCTGGGCGTCTGTATTATGGGAGGCAGTCTCCGCGAGCTGGAGACGACTGCTGAGGAGCCACTTCACCGTTGCGTCGCTCAACTCATCCACGCAGTCCCTCGTTTTTTTCGCTTCGAGCCAGTGTTCTCCAATACTACTAAGCACATTAGACGCCGTTTTGAGATCAGCGATAAACTGCTCAAAACTTTTGCAAACTTGCGCGGCAATCTCTGATATCTTCCAAACTGCATACAGCATAATTAGTGTGCTCAGAAATACAGAGTGCACTGTCAGTCGTGTGTACAGTAATGGAGAGTCATCAGTGCGATACAAAACACCGTATTTTCGTAAAACTTCGGTTGCGTGGCGGAAACAAACGTGGAGAGAGTCCTCCGATGGCTCGGGTATACTCGGATTTGGCCTGTGTATGAGAATGATAGCTTCATGATACTTTATTTCGGCTAGTTTGACCGCTATCTCTGAGCATGAGTTTGCTGAGATCCCTGAAGACCAGGAGTTAAGGCGTTCCTCTATTTCCTTTTGCCAGGTACGCATATCGCGGATCGGCGGATAGGCATATGCTGGAGGTTCGCGACAGATACTGTGCATGACGTATTTAATTTCGGAGTTGAGACGTGCGAGCTTGAAGAGGTGAATGGCATAAGTTATGTGTGTTGGCGTATCTTCCTGGCTTCTCTCTTGCGTCGAGCCTGTCTCATACTGAGCATCCGATATATCCATCGGAAGCTATAGCAATCAATTTAATTTCGGTCTTTTTTATTTCATAGAGGGTGTGGTCCATTACATACCCTAAGCTCGCATGCCTCATCTCGAATACCAATTGGACGGCCCATCAAAATAGCCAGCGTGCGGTCTAGTGTGTAAATGACCCAAAATACACGTGTTCGCATTTCTTGCTCCAGGAGTGATACTTCCAAACTAGGAAGAGCCTTGATATCACGTTGCAAGCCCAAGTCGATCAGAGAGGCAAGGCACTGATACAATAAATTCCAGATATTGACATGACATGAAGGGTTGTGCAAGGCATACACAATTAAGAGAAGTAGACATTGGACTCCTTTTAGAGAGTTCTCTGCACATAATTCCGGGAAGTATTTCATCGCAGTATTGAAATACCCATCGGCTGGAAACTGGATCTTGTGCTGTCTGGATAGATTGGAGGAAGCGATTGCTAGCACCATGTATACATGAAAAGAGACCTGTGGAATAGCTCTTGCACTACCCTCGTAGATCTGATGTATATTTTGCATATGAGAGTGCTCATGCAGAAAAGGATATGCCAAATGGGTGGTTTGAAAGTAATTTGAGGATATTCTGATAGCATCCTCTTCCCGAGTTGGTAAGTTTGCCACGGGACTTTCAACCAGATGCGGGAATTTTTCTGCTGTACGTGGTTTAGGTCTCGCTTGACTGCGTCTTCCAGCTCGAGAAAATACTAAGTCAGCGAAGAAATATCCACTGGAAGGCCCAATGTAGCGAGCCTCTCCTCCGGGAGATAATGATACAAGGCCTATTTCATGAGCTTGTTTCATCTGTCGATATCGTGGCATCTCTGCTGCATTTTCCATCTGTAAACCGTTTTGATGGCTGGGAAATATATCTCCGGTAGTTTCATCTGAGTGTGTAGTAATGGTATTATTGAACCGGAGAGGACTGTTTGGTGACGGCAACGGCACACCCTCTTGCATGAATGATTGGCTTGGTATATTGTTCATACCACCTGGTCCATCTTCAAGATTAAGCTCCGGCCGGATTTCACGAATTAATGACTCTAGCCATTTCACTCGTTGCTCAATCCCTGTGATATAACTACTCGGATAGTCAGAGTCAGGCCATCATTGATGAAGAAATACTTACGATCTCTGAACTTCTTGTTTCCCTTCTCGAACACACGGTACACTGGCCTTTTGGCATGCGCCACAGCTAGGAAACTCTCCGCCACACTGCGAACAAGCTGAATGTCAGAAAGCGGATAACATCCGTCGCAATGAATCTTGAGAAATACCTTAATTTTCCGCCGCTGGCATCTTCTGCAGGCGGCACGGATACGCGTTTTGGATGACGAGTCTGTGATTTCAGACATATTTTTGGATATAAGCATGCAAAACACACAAAAAAATCTTTTTCCCGTTGAAGTTCTTCCTATTAGACAGGCATTATGGATCGATGGTTGGTGATGGAAGATGAAATATTTTGTCGACGGAAGCCGCCCGACTGGTGCGGAACACCCCCGCTCGTCTACCCCCGCTTCCTAAACCGGCCTGTCGATATCATCTCATTCGATCAAGAAGATATTTATTCCTGTATTTTAAGTGAGCATATTATAAAATTGCCCATAACCCAATGTCGAAATGACTGTCATCCACATTGGTAAACTCACTCCGCACAAAGCTGTCCTCCCGTGCTCACATACTTCTCCCAGTATTCTTCAAGTTTCGCCCCGAAATCACGGCGGAGCATAAGGAAACATTTGTTAAAGAACTCAAAAAACTCAAGTCTCTCTCTTGTGTAAAGAATAATCGTCTTATCGTTGGTGGGCCGTCAATAACAGACCCGATCGAGCGAAGTAAAGGGTTTGAGTACGCATTATTGAGTTATCATGAAGATCGGAAGGCGTTGGAAGAGTATCAAAAGAGCGATGAGCACCACCGGTATGTATTTACGCTATTTTTTTTTTATCTCTTTTTCTCTCAATCCGTCAGTTCGACTTTTAACATCCCCTGTCAAAAACCGAATTATCACATATAAAGGGATCTTACTAATCTAAATGTATGACAGGGTAACGAGTACATACATGTTTCCATATAAGGAGGATCTAATGAGATTTGATTTTGAAGTAGATGAAGAAGATGAGTGGATGTGCATGTTTGGAGGAAACAAGGAATTATGAGGAACTCTTCCTGTCAAGGGCATGACTACTGTTGGATTGATAGTAATTGATGCCAAAGATTTTGTTAGATGGGTGTTTGAAGCGTTGGTAATTGTTAGACCGATAGCTACATGTGAACTTGTTCAATAATTTATACAAATTAAGATTAATTAACTTGAATATTGATGATTTAAACCGCCAAGCACGCTATCAATCGAAACAAAAGACTTGCTGAAAACCGTTTCGTTAGCTGCTGGTTGGTTGTGTTATTTTTCTACGCCGTTAGCTTTGCGTCATTTCTCTCAACTCTTCCATTTCTCTTTCCTTCCAGAGACCCATCCATTCACTGAGCTGTGTAAGACACCCTTCACGATCGAACGTGCTTAAATCAAGCGTGTTCTTTGAATTTATAGATGTCATGTATTGCCGACCCGAGATTTTCCACTCAAAATCCGGTGTTGGCCATCCGTGCGAGACGTAAATTGAGATAAGCTCTTTCATATCTTCTCTTCGTTTGGTTGTATATGGTGTAAGATAGAGCTTATCATAAGAGTTCGACGTCTGGCAAAGGGTGAATAGCATGCTGCGATTTCGCTTCGGTGGCTGATCATCCTCCTTTTGAGAAAGGGGTGCCTCCAAAGTATGATCAAGCTGAGAGGTTGATAGATCTTCTATCTCATCGCGAATGTTTGCTAGCTCTTCTTCTGTGTCAATCTCCTCCTCCTCCTCCTCCTCCTCCTCCTCCTCCTCCTGCTCCTCCTCCTCTTCCTCCTCCTCTTCCTCTTCCTCCTCCTCTTCCTCCTCCTCCTCCTCTTCCTCCTCCTCTTCCTCTTCAGCACTACCCAAATGCATGTCATCTCCTGGCCGTGAAAAATAATTCACCTCCTCAGACTCGTCAGGCAAATAATCTTCATCTTCAGAGTCCGACGCCATGAGACTATCTTCAAACAAGTGCACAGGGTCTTTTAGAAACATTTCGGCAGTGCCCCGAAAAGCCCGATGGTCTTGCACTAGAATAAAATTCAATGCCATCAGTCGCCATTTCCATGTATAAAAATAATCATCTGCGGGCGCTCTGCTATATGTAGTCCATCTGAGCTCCGGTGGCATGGATTCATATGTATCATAGTCAACCTCTATGCTTTCGCCTAGCAGAGTATACTCGATGATTTCCCAAGTCTGGGTATTAAGCAATAAATAGTACCCTGCTCGCTCAAACCCTTCAGTGAGCCATACGATATGACCAGGAAGAGGAAGGATACTTCTGTCCTTTTCTAAGTATTCATGATAAATCTCGCCCTTGGCATAGTTTATATGGAGAGTGTTATAGGCCAAAGTCCATTGCTGGCCATAGCGTTCCTGGTCAAGGTATGGGAGGTGTTTAAGAATGTCGATGGCTTCGTCGGTTTTCCCGCGTTTCCGTAATTCGTTCTCATCCACTCCTTGCCAACCGTTAGAATGAGGGATCATCAAACTTTCGGGTGGGATGTAGGGCATTTGAGTGAGCAATCGATAGAAATCGAGGATTGCATCGATTGCTTTTTGTCGTGTACATGACGACGTCGCGTTTATGGATACACTGTTTATAATTTCAACGTGATAATTTGGATCAGACATTTTGGGTAGATATTTTCGTGGTTATAGATGCGGTGACGCTGGCAAAAAATGAATGTTGAACTCGTGTCGGTAATATGCGGGATAAATTATTTTCGGGGCCTTATGGACGAATCAGGGCTAGCTAAATTTAGGGGTAAACCTCGAGATTACTGGATGCAATATGAATAGGATTTCACTAGTTTTCCACTTATGAGATGTACACCTATCTCTTATTCATCTTGACTAAAGCGATAGTAGGAAATTAAATCCATAGAAAATTTCACCATCAAGTTATGCAGCCCAACGCTTGGGATGAAAGCAAGAGTTGTTTCGAATTGAACGTAGCTGATTATTCGTGCAAATTACCAAGGAAAGGTATCACATAAAAGACTTTCTTATGAATCGTTGACTTACCAATATATTAAAGTTTCTAAGATTATCAACAAATGAAATCGTTTGGCCGTACATATCAACGTTTATAGTGACGAATCTTGAATTTTGAGCCACTGTGATTAAAAACCACCAGACCATATCCCAGTCGACCTCAGCATACTGGCCGAAGCATTGGAGTTAGTATGGTTTGCTTTGTGGATTATAAACGATATTTTCGCTGTTTGGATTCCATTCTTGGAATAAAAGCCAATTCCAATACACGAAATATTCTCAAATATCAAAATACATTTACACTTCTGAAACAGTAAAATATCAGAATATTGGACAGAAGGTACCGCCTACGCAGGTCACTCGGATGACGAGGTGATTAGGAAATATTCTTGGATCATGGCGATTCTCAAAATGGCCCGATTTTATTGTAATATCTAAGCTAGTCTTGGAATATCATCTCGGGCTAGTCTGGATTTTCGGTCCCAATAGTCCGCCTTACAGTCTGCAGTGATCTTTTCTCTAGGGATTTTTTGACGGGGTTAGGTGCCTCAAAAATCTCAGCCAGTTCTTCAAGAGTCCGCTCTTTTGTCTCAACGAAAAAGAAGTAAATAATCGTAAATTCGACCAAATCCCAGAAAATAAAGACCAGGTAATAGTAATACCCAATGGATGCGATGGCGGCCGCTGTCGTGTATTGGCCCAATATGGATGCTGCAGATCCAACGACTTGGCCAATAGCTGTCCCTTTTGCACGGGTTTCCGTAGGTAATGTTTCTGCGACGTAGAAAGACAGAAGTGGTACTAGACACAATGCAAAAATGGCACTAAAAAGATAGATAAAGAATATACCAGCATGCCCGGCGGCTTGATTCGTCTCGTCGACGGAGAGTTTTGTACATCCAGTCACGACAGCTAAGCACATGGACATGCCCAGCACGCCACTCAATAGGAATGGCCTTCGACCCACGCGATCCAAGAGTAATGCGCCTAAAATCGCGGCAATCCAAGAAATAACTGGGTTCAAAGCATTCAATAGAAGTTGGGTGTGAGGGTTTGTAATGCCTGTCTGCTCAATAATCACCGGAAAGTAGTAGCTAACGAGAGCATTGCCGGAATACTGGCCAAACCATGACATTCCCACAACACAAATCATGCGGCGACGGGCTGATCGAGTGTTAAACAACTCTTTATAATCCCACCAACGCTTATCGGAGCCAGCTGTGGAAATCTGGTTGTCCATCTCAGCAAGTTGAAGTTGGACATCAGCGTGACCAACGAAACCATCGCCATGGAGCCGAGCCAACACACGCTCGGCTTCATCACGTCGGTTATGTGCCATCAGCCAACGAGGAGATTCTGGGCTAAACCATATGCCCATGGCTACAATTCCCGAGCTGACGAGTTGAAGCCAGAGTGGAAGTCGAAACGAGCTTTCTCCGTCAAGAAATGCGGTGCCATATGTGACCCATGAGGCCACAATACTTCCGACGTAGAAATTAGTCTGCAGCAAACCCGAAAGCGGTCCTCGCCAGCGAGGGTGAGCCATTTCCGATACATAGGTGGGAGCTGATACGTTTGCGAAGCCCTGGCCAAATCCGCACAAGAAACGCCCCCCTAGAAACATGGCTTGTGAAGTGGCTGGCGCCTGAACACAGGTGCCGATGATGACGAAGCAGCAACCGACAAAAATGCCACATCGTCGCCCGAGATGGTCATTTACCGGGCCGGAAAATGGAAAAGCCGCTAGGCTTCCAATGTTGAAGATGGCGAACACCAGACCAGTGGATGGACTAGCAGATTTGCTATTTGTTGGGATCTTATCAGTTTTTGCCATCTAGTTAATGAGGATAGGGCGAGACGGGGTTATGTATCGGCCACTTACAGTCCGAAATAGTGTTGGTATTGAGGCTTGGATAGCAGTGAGCCGAGGCTTTTCTCGCAGTAATATAGGGTGTTATTTTAAGCTCACCATGGCATTGATGGCGCCCATTAGGGAGCCATCGTACCCCTGCAAAACAATACACAAGTATCCAAGCGACAGGATCGCATAGAGCCGGAACATTCGCGGCGTCCATAGCGCTGGCTGCGCATTCTCGTTTTCCTTGACAATTCGGACGAGACTCTTATCGGACGAGATGTCTTTTTCCGTGTCGCTGGAGTGCGATGAGGCTGTTGATGGCTTCCCGTCCATTGCCTTGCCTATCTGGGCTGGTTGTTCAAGTCACGTAATGAAAAGAATGTATGCATCGACAGGTCTGGTTGCAATTACTACCACCCAGTATTAAAGAAAGACATTGAACGCGATCAACGAGAGGATAGGCCGAGACATATGCTGATAAACCATGATTAATCAGACACGTCAGGAAAATAAGCAAATAGGGTTTACCTGCCAAGCCGAGCTAGAGAACGGCCCCCTCCTTTTCGCTCTTAATTACTCCTTCCCGCAGGCTGCTCCCTTATAGTCTAAAGCCACTCGTTTTAGCAATACATTTCACGCCAATAGCAGCAGATGTTGCGCACGGCAGTGCTTCCAGAAATCCGGCCCCTGGGTTCTTAGCCCAATGGTCATTTTTCTATGCCGAATGCAACATGCATCAGCACTCATTCTTCAGCCACGCCCTATATATGGCGTCTTTTGTCAACCTGGGGGCTGGAATTCGTTTTCTTCAGCCGCACACAACGAAGATGTCTTACTTATTTACGTGAAAGACACGTGTTGTCGGTAGATCGATTACTCTATTCTGTTTAAACTTGGACTATGAGACGATCCGTCGATCTTATGACTAATAATGGCCAGAAATTAAATCGTCATAGCGGACCAAGGACAAATCGAGTGCATCCCCAGGCTCACCTCGCTGAATTGCCAACAAAGCCTTGGAGAAACTTGAAATCATATCATACTAAGATTGTGACCGGCTTGACGCTGCTGGCCCTCACAACCACTCTCGCAATCTTCGGTAAATACGTGGGAATAATAACCACCTCAGCAGGCGTTCAAGTCGAGTCTGAACGATGGACTCATTTGAAACCCGGTATTACCTGTCCTTGTCATTAATCCCCCTCAAAAGAATTGGGAACGAGCCTTAGGAGAGAAGCAAGCGAGCTTATGGCCATCACTACTCAATGGATATCAATGAGAATCACTCTGCCATCACAAGCATTATACCCCCCCCCCCCCCCCCCCCCCCCCGGGGCCCTCTCCCGGCGATGCGTGGCATCCCTAAATTATCTTGATTCTTAGTGAGGAAATCTTTCAGGCAGTTCAATTGATCACTGTGAATTTTCGGCGTTACATAGCTGCTTGCTTTCCATGCTTGGAGGTAGACACCGCAGAGACCATTTCCCTAAATTGGAGCCAGCTTTATGGATCTCTTCATGGCGAGACGAACCACCCATACGATATGGTTCATTATGCTATTATTTCCCCACGCTCGGAGGTTTTCTTTAATGAAGCATCTAGTTTTATTTTTGCATTCTTGGGACATGCGACCTAGGAACTTTAAAATAACCGCAAACCATAGTCCACCTCGAACTGAACTCACAACTAGTCAAGTTCTTCTAGGTTTATATTACCTTTTGCGACTTTAGATAGGATTTCGAGCAAGGTTGAACTTTCAGTACATATGTCTCGATGATTCTCCAACTATTCTGTCTGTTCAACTAATTTATGAAAATTCTCTACAAAAAGCTGGTAGCATCACGAACGTTTCTTCCTCAGACAACCGGGATGACTAGCCTATAATCTAGAAATAGAACATAAACGCCGCTAGTATGCACATCAAATATCCTTCAATAAAGCCACTCCTACCCTCCTGGCTTCGTCGTTAAGTGCTTCGATCTCCTTTTCGCTCAACGGTATTCCGGTTTGCAGCCTCTCCTCCCTTAAATCCTGCTCAATCTCTCCTGGGAAGTATATTCTCTCAACATCAGACGCCTTTTGGCTGCCAACGACTCTCTGGTATAAATAGTCCATTCTCTCTTTGAACTCCTCCAAACCCATAAATAGATCTGGTTTAACTGCGACTAGAAAATGACCAACATCCGCCGGCTTTGACGGATCATACGGCCCAGTAACCTGTCCGGCAAATGCTGAGCCTGAAAGAACCCCTGAAAACACATCCATCATAATCGCCAATGCAGAGCCCTTGGGTCCTCCCATAGGCAACATCACCCCTTCTAAAGCTTTAGCCGGGTCATCTGTCTGCTTCCCTTCACCGTCAAGAGCCCAGTCTGTAGGGATCTTCTCCCCTCGTCTCAGGGCTTTATAGATCTTCCCTCTTGCGGCCACGCTAGGCGCCATATCGAGAATAAATGGTTTTGACTTACCCGCTGGCGCACCACAGGCAATCGGGCTTACACCCATCAACTTCTCGCGCCCACCCCATACGGGAAGCGCAGGTGACGAGTTCGTGAAAACAAGGGACATCATCCCGGCGTCGATAGCCTGCTGGACAATCCAGGCGGACATGCCGAAGTGATTCGAGTGTTTCACACTCACCATACCGATACCAAACTCCTTGGCCATCTCAACGGCTCTGGCCATTCCAATATGGGCGGCCGGGAACCCGAGGCCGTTATGCCCATCGACTAGTGCCACAACTGGTGTTATTTGGGTGAGTGTCGGGTCAACGGACGGATTGAGAACTCCCTGGCGAATGCGCTCTACATACGAGGGGATGCGGTTGCTTCCGTGTGTATCAACCCCTCGAAGGTCTGCTTGGACCAGACATGATGCAGTTATTTCCGCGTTTGCTGGTGAAATCCCGTTGGCAGTTAAGATGGACTGCACGAATTGCTGCAGTTGCGGGGCGGAGATGGGGTAGAGCTTTTGTGGTGTATTTTCGGACATGGATTATGAGTTTGCGGTGACTACGATTGATTGTAAAAATAAGGTAGGCTTTGAATAATATTTATCAACTTCGTTTAGCGTTAAGGATTGATCGATAGATTGCATTTTTGAAGCTGTGCTTTTGAACTTTTATAGTATGCATGTCCGAGTCTGTCCCCACATGACGGAAGCCATCCGCGTCCATCGGAAGTTTACCCGTCGAGGATTCTCTCGGAGAAGGAGAGATAATATACCATGCTGAATGTAAGAATGGTATTTCGGCCGGTGTCTGAAAGAATTAATGCGTAAATTGTATAAATGGGAGAACAGCTCAAACTAGATAATATAGATAATATTCGCCTAGAAATCGTCCACTCAGATATCGATTTGTTATCCAAAGATCTTTAATTCGCGCTTTGAAGCTAGCCAAAGGATATTATTTTCGAACTTATCAGATCGTCTTAAGAGATCAATATTACCCTAGTACGGCAGAAATGATTGGTAATCAAATAGGCAGTCGGCGAGCCTCGGACGATACACCGGGTAAAAGTAACTAGATATCAAGGCGAAGGTCACCTACAGTAATAGATACGTGGATCACAGAGCTCTCTCAGCTACGATAGCACATCAAACCTCAGTTCTTGCACAAACGATACAGATTATAGGGCAGAGAGTTCGATATTATTCCCACCAAAAGACCCTCAATAGTCTGGTTTCGACTAATTTCGCTATTAGTTTTGTCTAGAATTATTTAATGTTTATAATAGACTTAGAAAAAAGTCATATCCTTCCTGTTGAGCTAGTTATTCCACCATCAACCACAATCTCCTGCCCTGTTACATATCCTGCCTCATCACTAGCCAAAAATAAAGCCGCATGTGCCACATCCCAGGCATCGCCCATCTTCTTCATAGGAACTTGCTCGTCTCGAATCTTCATGTACTCTTCTGCAGACACATTTTCACTTGCAAACCGTTTCGCCAATTCCTTCGTATACGGCGTGTAAATCAACCCCGGCACGACACTGTTCAAACGCACCCCCTTGGCAGCATATATCACTGACGTTGCTTTCGTAAACTGAATAATTGCCGCCTTTGTAGCATTGTACGCAACTTGTGGTTTTCCAATATACCGCAGTCCCGCAATCGATGAGACATTTATGATGGAGCCGCCGGTGGACTGTTTCTCCATTATAGGAAGCACATGGTGACAGGTCAAATAAACACTCTTCAAGTTCACATCCACCTGTGCATCCCACACTGCTTCGTCCATAGTCGCAGGACACCCAGGCTCAGATTTCCCCACGTTATTAACAAGGATATCTATGCGCCCGTGTTTGGCCATACATGAATCAACCAGGGCCTTGACTGAGGCTGCATCAGTGAGGTCGGCGACCATGACGTCGCAAACGGCTTTTTTAGTATTATTAGTTTGTCCCACCTCGGACTCAATCTGTGCTTTCGTGCGTTCGGCGGCTGCCAAAGAACGGTTTCCGCCAAAGATGATTGCGCCGCGACGCGCGAGGAGTGTTGCGATTGCTGCACCAATGCCCCAGTCGCCTTTACGCTGATCTTTGGGGTCTGAGGGAATCAGCGTTTTTTGACCGAGGCCCGTTATTAGAACAACTTTGTTGGTTAGGTCGAACATCTTCTCTTCTTATATTGCTTTAGTGTATTGTTTTATTTAAATCTTTCAGAGACGAGGAGAAATTCATTACAAGATATCTGTTTTTGTTGAGGCCGACAACAATATTGCGGAAGACATTCTTCGTGTCGGAAGTCCTCCATGCGTGGACGGAGGAGGCCCGTTCGGCTGTGGCGGGGTCTGTTCGCTTTACAAAGTCACCTTGCAACACAGGCTGGTTAAAATTGCGAAAATAGACTCTCAAATATAGAAAATGACGTAAATTAGAAACGAAAGTACTCCAAATACTTCCAGGCTCTCAAAAAATGGAAGCCAAGTATCAACGCGAGATTCCCAGAAAAAAAGAAACAGTATCCAACGAGGAGCCCGATGTCATTCCTAATATACTAGTCCCAACCAGCATCGTTTGTCAAGTGATCAAGTCCTGTCATGGACCAATAGAATTACATTAATCAGTTATGGAAGTTTAGGTCCATGGTAATGTTCTTATTGGGGTTTTGGAGTATTTCAATACGACAGGAACTATACCTGCATTAGCCTGTGCATATTACAAGTTTCATGTAAAATTTCTAGACTGCAGACCATAGTAATAAAATGTCAAGGAATAGATAAAGCAAAATATTTTTCTTCACTTACTCGCATTTTGGGTGGCCGCAAGAAGAGCAGTTATCGCGAGTATGAGACAGTGGATTGGAATCGAGACACCGACACTGTGACGATGACACGTATTCATAGATTAGGCTCGCATAATCCTCTTTGCAGGGGTATTTTCTGGTCCTACACAAATCCAGACTTCAAGATCAGTGTATGAAAACATCTCCTTTCATATTTCTAGTTCTTTCGTTCTTTGAGTATTGACTTGTAAATCAGTGTATGCATTGGTATGTCACACCGACGATAGTTTTCTACTTGTTTTTACAATGGATTTAGGTGTAGTTTTATTCGTGTGGCCCAGCTCAACGCCACATATGTCTTTCATATTTTCCTTGTCTAGTCACATGGTGATCTGAACCAGTTAAGGGCCACTTATCATGTCTGTTGCTAGAAGGCGCTGCGGGGAAGGGGTATTAAAATATCCAACCGAATGAAAGCTGTGGGTGTACAGATATCTGATAGGACATACTCGTTTGGAAAAGGTTTCCTTGCAGGGGTAAAGTCTAGACCGTTAAAGATTGTATTGAAAATTCCCACACTATCCGCGCCACAAGGAACTCTTTCTGTCACTTAAAGTTTAGTGGATGAATAAAATCAAGGAAAACATACCAAGTCTTCGAAAACAAGCTTTATCTTCTAAAAGTAATCTTCATGTGCTGAAAACATACAATTCTGGAAGTCTAGTGTATTATATATTTGAGCAATTATCTCGACTGTAATTCCAGGAACGGAAGCTGCGAACAGGCTTATTTGCTGAATGCTACAGCTGCATAGTGTTACATCCTGTCATGTGCCACATAGGCAGTCCCCATCTATTATCTATCCATAGTGAATACAAAACACAAGATGCTTTCAACCAATCAGAACGCGTTCGCATAATGGCTGGGACTTTGCCTGCATTCGTCCTAGCGTCGGACTATTTCAGATGCTGTCTGCCAATGACGGAGTATCGTTCAGTGGGTACTCCGATATCTGATAAGATCTATAAACGATAGCAGAGCATAATTGGCTTGGATTCTCTAATGGAATCAACTGTTGGTGTTCATCGGAGTACCTATGTTTGCAATGGTAACCGTCTACTCATTTGAAATACAAATTTTGCAAGATATCTAACAATGTTTCAGAATCCCGAACTCCTTTCTGGCCGTCATTGGCTTCGTCAGGAAAAATGGAGACGGTAGGATTTTAGCCTGATTCTGGTGTACAAGTATAAAAGTTTACAATTGAAAACTATCGAAAAAAAAAGACTTTTTTCTTCCGGGATATCTTATATAAGGTAAGCTCATATTCTTTTTAGGAGAAAGCTGTTAAAGCATGAGTTCAACAACGAAAGACGACGTCAATATTGGGGAAGGGCAGACTCATGATGTGGAAATAGCAAAGGATCAACAACGGGTGGATTGGGAGGCACCAGTGAAGGTATATATTTTACTTAGTCTTAATTCTCTAACTTTTTGTTTATTGACATGCTTTCTTAGGTAACATGGGACGGCCCCGATGACCCAACAAATCCCTACAACTGGTCGAGCAGGCGCAAGATAGCTATGGCTATTACTATTTCTCTGGGACAGCTCGTGTGTCTTATGACAACGAGTGTGGTAGCCCCAGCCCTTCCACAAATGGCTTCAGACTTGAGGCTAGGGGAATCCGAGACCCAAATTTCTTTCTCGATTTTCGTTCTAGGCCAAGCCTTTGGGCCTTTCCTGATTGGGCCCTTGAGTGAAGTTTTCGGCCGGAAGCCTATGTGGATAGGAGGCAACATATTTTATATTGTATGGAACACTCTATGTCCTGTTGGAAAGTCCAAGGCAATGCTGGTTGTTGGCCGGTTTCTGGCTGGTGCAGGAGCGAGTAGCGGCGTTAATGTGAGTCGTATCATGTCCGTAATAAGGATAATCGGTAACATGGAGTTAATATGGCGAAAAAATACAGCTATCTGGCCCTATCATGGCTGACATGTATCGCAAAGAGGATCGCGGCAAGTCCCTAGCTATTGCAACACTGTTTCCTTATTTGGGCCCGGCCCTTGGTCCGATTGTTGGTGGTCTAGTCAGTCAGCATGTAAGCTGGCCATGGTTATTCTGGGTGATGTCTATTTTCGATGCTGTTGTTGTTATATCCGGGTTCTTAATCGTTCGTGAGTCATTTAAACCAATATTGCTACAGCGCAAAGAGGCCGATCTTCGCAGGAAGGGTGCAACCATAGCGACAAACGAGAACGACCCGTCAGAACAAAACCTCCTACCCAAGATTCGTGCAAGCCTAATACGACCGTTACGTCTATTATTAACACGTCCAATTATTCAAATATTGGCTTTGATCATGGCCCTCGGGTTTGGAATCTATGTTCTCGTTTTGTCTTTCTTTGCAAGGGTGTTCATCGATCAATACAATGAATCAGCCACCACCAGCAGTCTCCAATATATTTCCATTGCCCTAGGTAGTACGCTTGCAACTCAAGCAGGCGGTCGCCTCATGGATATTGTTTACTCTCGTCTTCATGCTCGACAGCCTGATGGCACTCCTGCACCACCAGAATTTCGAGTGCCACTTTTGTTAGTTGGTGTATTCTTACTACCAGTAGGACTCTTCTGGTTGGGGTGGTCAGCCCAAGACCACATAAAATGGATTATGGTCGATATTGGCGCAGTAATCTTCACAGCAGGAGATTTTCTGGCAAGCCAAGCTGCGCTTGCATACTTGCTTGATGAATTCCCGAATCATTCTGCATCCGCGGGGGCAGCTGTGAGAATGTTGAGTAATATCCTTGGCTTTGCGTTTCCATTGTTTGCACCGCAGCTATATGATAAACTTGGTTATGGATGGGGCAATAGTTTGTTGGCATTCGTATGGATTGTCATTGCGATACCTGTTCCTGTTGTCCTTTGGTTCTGGGGAACAAATATCAGGCCTATTGGCAGAACCAAGGAGTATCAAGAAGAACATTGAATTCAGATTTTTGGTTTATTGGGATTGCTCAATCAGTCAAGATTAATAGAAACAAATCTTATGGGCTTACCATATAGATAGTTGTTTTACATGCAATGATGGCTTAGCATGTACTCATGAAAGTCAGTTCACACTAGTGTCCTAAGTATATCGTGTACTGAGAACCAACAGCAATATGTACAGAACCTGTGTGCAGATACTCACAAACCGGATATCACAAGGCCTTAGCCTTTTTTTCATTGTTCCCATTCCCACACAAAATATTCTCCCCTTCCTGTGCTTCCTTGACATCAGCTTTTCTCTATCAAGATTCGAGTTTTTCGCATCCATAGCTACGTTCCTCATCACAAACGCTATCAAATATTCCAGTTTTCAAGCACGAGTTCCTGTGATTTGAAACTTCTCGTCATATCTTGGCTTTCTGATAAACCGCAAATTCGATATGGATCTTGCGAGAATCCGTTTTGAGGAGGAGTGGTCAGTCATTTGTTGGCTCGCACTTGTTCGGTTCCGCATCGCTGTCGATCAGTATGTGACACTATTTCCCCCTGCACCTAAGTGTAATAGCTTGAATCTAACTAAATTTTCTTATACGTATAGAGATGATTCTGATAATAGTGATGACTCTGAACGATGCATGCCCGGCCAAAGAAGTCATCGAGGCGAGCCAAGCAAACGAGACAAACGAGTCCATTGAGTCCAACGATGCGACTGAAGTGTTTGACGCGAATGGAGATAGTATTAATTTTCTTGCCGAGGATTTTGTCGAATTTGAGCTCCTGCAGTACCACCATGTTCCCTCTGGCCATCCACTTATCTATCCCTTTCCCCCTCTTCCATTCTCTCAATTAATAGCTCCTCGTTATTTTCTCTATTGAAGTCGATTTGGACCATCCTCGCCATTACCTCCCCGTTGAGGAGGATTCTAGTGACGAGTGTCACGTGGGAGATTACTCCTCTGACCCTAGTGATGACGACACAGATGACCCTGGTAAGAGCTCCTAATCAGATACAAGATGATTAATTGCCTGCTAACGTTCCCTCAACGTTAGAGGATAACATCTGGCATCTGTGATTTCATTCCACAACCCGGTGTACTCATCGGTCTTCGGTAACTTCGGAAGTTCTACATTGCAGGCCCCCCCTCCGAGAATTTTTTCCCCTTTTTGTGTTAGAAACAATCAGGGGGTCTGTTTCTTTGTTTCTGAGGGTTTCCTCACAACGAAATAGGATCCTAAGTAGCCCGAATGAATTTTTCTTCTTTCATTCAGAGTACAGTCCTTATGAAAGTAATTGTTTGTAAATCAGCCTGAGATGTGACATTTTTATTGTTTATGCAGTGAGAGCGATTTTAATAGATCAGGATGCAAATAGAAGACAACACCTAAGTGAAGGAAAAATAAGGGTTTGTAACATCACGTGATTGAGTAGATACAGCAATATTCATTTTATTGCCAAAAGCTACATGAATAAAATTCCCTTTTGATATTGACTCACAGAACAGGTAATTTTGAATAACCATCAATCTTAAAATCTAATCACATTGTAAGATGTGCATAAGCTCAGAACTGCCTCATTATCTCTCACTACGCCATTGTTCCCAACTATTCCTTAAAGTAAGCCAATTGATGGCACTTGCGTCTCCATGAGTGTGTTACTGGTCCCAATCTCATCTAAACAATGGGTACAATGTGAAAATTTCGCACGTAGCCGCGAGTGATGACATTGCCTGTATAGTGTGAGAGCAAGATTTCTTGACCCTCGGACTAGCGACAGAAGCTGCCCGAGGTCCGTTAGCCCTCGATAAGATCGAACGTACGTGATATATACTTGAATAGGGTGAAATACAGGTCCTGTATGAAAGCCCGATCAATAGCCTCGAAACGCAAATATAGATGTGATCCTCATTCAAGAACCACCGAACCACCACTCACAGCATACTATAGATATGTTAACCAAGGTCTACCCCTTGAAGGAATCTCAATACAGGTCTGGCCTATGTTGAATGAAATTAAATCCTATATCCAACAGGCAACGAGAGTATCCGGCAATCTAACAACAATCATCATGGCAGGGGGCGGCATAGACCTTCACCATCCGACATTGAATTACCCTGTAGCTATCGAGCACGCGATATTAATTCTCCCATGTTCTGGATTGCTGAAATTTCTCATAGTTTCTACTTTTGTTTGCATGTTTATGTTTCCTGGACCACATCAATCACACTGTGGCTTGACAAACTCAACATCCCAACTTCCCCCTCCTCTACTGTCATTTCCATAGCCATATTTCTACATCTTTTCAGGGCATTCGCTTATGACAGAGTCTCACCA
Organism: Talaromyces proteolyticus; assembly: GCF_021365285.1. NCBI lineage: Eukaryota > Fungi > Ascomycota > Eurotiomycetes > Eurotiales > Trichocomaceae > Talaromyces > Talaromyces proteolyticus. Next base: position 980,661 of record NW_025764282.1, on the reverse strand, counting down.
GTAAAAGGTTTAGCAGCCTACAGTCCGCCTTCGAAGAGTCGCGGAGAGAACTCGACTAGATAAAAATTGGCTGGTTCGTCAGAAAGTTTTAGTGCGTGGGATGTTTGGAACGTCATTCTCGCAGAATGATCTTGGACTGGTTAGATAGAACCTGACAGAGACGACGTACTGTGCAACGGGCTACGTAAAGATGGTTATCCTGTACACAATTTGAAAGCTCCGAGCTAATTGGCTAATTGTCCGATGAACTAACCACACTAGGAATGTCCTGTCTGCTTGAGTGCCATGATTATTATTTATGTACGTACATCATTAGATGGCGAGACGTTACGAGTACAGCCTGCGTGGTTCAGGATTTGGCTGCGTGTGGTTACAGTAAAACGTTGCATCATAGTCGGTGATTATTAAACGAAGCGGAGCAAATGGCTATTACCAACTCTAATCAGCATTGAGAGTCCATAAACACACTAGACGTAATGCCCTTTTTGGTCTAATGCGAAAAAGCCACACATCCGCTTTAGAGCAATAGTCCATTGATATAGATGTGTCTACTTAAACCATTCCAGGTCTAATTGAGATGTTTCTAGTTCGGAATCTCTGGAAATAAGTAGACACTTTTAATCAATTGCAGTTAAGAATATCCATCACTTTTAGTTGGAAAAGATACACGTTATTTCAGAATATGCAATTATAATGATTTAAAAGTCGTATGCACTCCGCGGTCCGAAGACTAGCGTAAAGGTAATCAATCCATAGTCTTTTAAGCTGCAGGGCATTTGAAGACTAAATTAGCCTCGACGAATTGAAAATCGGACAAGCTATATCGAATAAGAAAAGACAGGGAGAGTTCCGAAAATAACGGAACTCGGCCTGATTGACTTCTGAACCTGTGCCTTAAATTCAATTTAGTCTCCTCTTTCCCCTTCTTTTCAGAATGTTTCTTTCTACAAACACCTCTTACTTATTGTCCGCACAATCAGCATCAGCCTCGCAAGTCCTCCTCAGATTTTTGATCGGCTTTCTTTACAATACAATCAACAATGCGTTTCACAGTGATCCTTGGAATGATGGCTGGGCTAGCCGCTGCGCTACCTAGAGAGTCGCCACTTGAACGTAGACAATGTTCGGTACAACATGATACTTGCTGTATTCAAACTGGAACTTGTCAGACTTGCTATTATGGGACCGAACCTTATCAATGCAATTGTCAATGTCTTCAGTATGGGGATTGCCCTTGCACTGAATATGATAATGATACTCAGACATGTCTGAGCTGGTATGCTCCAGCCGGAGGAGTAAGTCCTTATTTCTATGCGCTGTACCTCTCTGGCTTCCTTACCATAGCTGACTAAGGGCACAGTGTTAAACCATCACAAACCTCGGAAAGAGAAAGGTGTTAGTGTGCAAGCCAACGTCATAGTGCTGTCTGGTCCTGGAGTTTTAACACTGATATCGAGATCATGCTGTTATCTGTGCGAGTGTTGACCTTTATGACGTAGTGGGAATAGCCTAGTTCTATAGTTTTTTTACACAGGTGTGTGTTTCCTCGAACCAGGAACAAATATTGACATTATGGACGTGGAGGGAACTATTTGAGTTACGTTGCATATTATTGGAATATCCAAATATTCTCGTAAGGAATATCAGCTTTTCACACTGCCTCTTCGCCATTCTAGAAAATTCATGGTTATATGGAAATGATGAAACTGATCTTAGTAAGTATGGATTTGGAGGATCACCAAAGCTTTGAGCCGACTGTAGCAGCTCATATTCTAGGCCCCTGACCTACTGCAGGTTCGCCATTTGCATAGTCTAGATGGCTTACATGTATGTAGAGACCCTGGGTTATGTAGTAAATATCCAGTACCTAACTCTTGGAACATAATACTTAAAATATCCTTATAATCCAAATCCCATTACTACTCGCCCTTGGTCCCTGTCAACTCAGTTTCCTTGGTGCTTTCAGAGAAATCCACAGGGGGAAGGCCTTTGAGCAAATTGTGGAATTGAGATTTGACGTATCGCTTATTGACTGGTGTCGTTGGGGTAGCAGCTATGTAAACCACACTGGCATACTCGCCGTGGTCGTCGACCTCCACAGCGTAGCACATCTGTTGTTGAGCGTCCTGATAGATATGCATATATATATAGGCACCATTAGGGTATCAATTATTTATGACTGTTTGGGACTTGGAATGGGGTTATTCACATCACAGTGCCACCACATAGTTTCTCCAGGATTTATGTCAGGGATATAGATCAGTCAATTCTCTAACCGTAAGTGAGGATGACTTGGTCGACTCAAATACTGACTGTCATGTCTGTCATGTTTCTGAGTTCCCAGAAACCATCCATAATCGGGACCAATTTCTCGTTTCGAAGAATCCATCACATCTCCCTCACTCAGCGGTGTGAAGAATGACCTTAGCAGCATAATGAGACTGCGATACTAACACATGAATATGGCAACAGACCCCCCTCCCCAGGATGAATCTCTGTCAAAGCCGTCCACCCCTGTAAAGTTGAACGGCATCATAGTACTGGTTGTGCAGCGTTACAGCAAGAACTTGCTTCTGGATCTGGAGTCATGCGCTGATGTCGATTTATCGTTGAGGAATACCATAAGAAGATGAGTTTTCAAGATCATAGCAATGCAGGGGTTATTTCTTAACTAGAATGAGATATTAATGTTTCTGAATGATCACGAGTTACAGGGATCGAACACGAACGAGAAATAAAGTATTCTGAAGCTTCATGCATGTAGATCTTGAATTAGCGACTTGTATTGATTTCGAGGTACCAGCATTGAATCAACGGCTGCTACGATATTGACGATTGAATATACGGTTGTAACGCCTGAATCGATGCCTATCCGAATACCTATATCCTTAAACCAGTATCAAACTATAAGAGACAACCGCTTGTATTATTTCTCTATCAGAACCGTTTTATTTCAAATGCCGCCACTGTCACCAATCTAGAATGATTGTAGACAGAAAAGATGTATGTATGTCGAAAATGGCTGCATCAACGAAAAATCAAACGCCACAAAGTTAGATGACAAGAAGAAAGCTCATATTAAAAAAAGGAAAAGTTTTTTTGGTCGCAAAGCAGACAACTAATCTATGCAGTTTCAGTAAGAAAGATCTCAGGCTTCCTGCGCCCATCTCCGCTCTCGTAGAGGCACTTCTTTTCCAGAACTCTCAGCACGGGTTCCGTCATGTTCGTGTCGCCAGGCCCAGTACTCGCCTAAACGTACTTCAGCATAAGAGGCATAGTCGAAGTCGATCTGAGAGATTGTTGCTTGGATAAGCGCCCATACTCCCCTGAAATGATATATTAGTCCAAATCCCAAAAGAAAGGGCAGTAGAGGTACACACCAATAGAAACCGGGGATACCTCTGAATCGATCCACATCTTGGAATAGTTTATCAATAACTTTTTGCTCATCAGAGTCCATTCCCTTGCCACCGTGTCGGACAAAACTCTTGACATATTCAGTCAAAAATTCTCGCCGTACAGAGCGTGTAGGCATCATATTATAATCACAGTCATATCCACCCCATTCAGCAAAGTGGTTGGCAATATCAAAAGCAGCCGGAGACGGAGTAGCATATTCGTAGTCGATAAAGCTGACCTCCTCGGTATCGTGGTGGCCATTTGAACAGCCATTCGCCGGCGTCGGAGGCATTATTATGACATTAGCGCTTAGCAAGTCGCAGTGAGCAAACACGAGCTATCAATCATGAATGGTCAGCATAACGAGTGGTCAATGTGCTATATCGGGGTAGAAAGAGAATAAAACATACCCCGTCCTCGCCAATGCCCGTACCGTCGTCAAGTTCAGCAATGATACGTTCAAGCTCTTTCTGGAGAATCTTACGACGCGTCTGCTGCTCTTCCGTATTTATCGGCAACGCAAGAATCCATTTTTGCAAAACAGTCCACGTATTAGGCCCTTTTTGCCGGGGTTGGATAGGTACAATGTCATCTTCCTTCTTGGTTGGCGGTCGTCGGTCTGAGTCAATCAAACCATCTTGGGCTTCCAATGAAAATGTATCCGGAGCAGGAGTATTATTAGTGACAGGGATTGTCGCATGCCACTGGCCCAAACGACGGGCCACGGCTCTCCAAACAGGTGGTTGCACTAGATCACTAGGCACGGTGGGCTTGCCACGGATGAATCGATACAACAAGCCGTTCTGGAAGCGGGCTAACAATGGAGGGGCAAGACCATGTTGTGCGAGTAACGTGTGGGATCTAGCCTCCCCTTCAGGATAGAGAATTTACTTTAGCAGATGGTCGCATTTGGGCAAGGTTTGTTTTTTCATAGCACACATACTTTCACGGTCTATAAGAATCTCGGTGTGGTTACCATACGCACGCATCAGCACGGCCTCGGAGTCAAGCTGTTCCTCAGTCAAGCCTGGCTTGCGGTTGATAATTTTGAACAACTACGCATTCACTCCTATTAGCATGCGGTTACTTGGTGAATCCGGGCTTGAACACACAGTATTTGTTATCCCGTCTGTAAATCGCACGAATTCAATCTGGTTTTCAGGCCCTTCCCAGTGAGGGTTGATGGAAAGAACCAGCCTCAGGGCAGAGGCTTGTGAATCGGCATGGTTGTAGGAGAGAGGAATGTAACGCAAGGAGCCATTCGCCATGGTCAATATTCTGTTTCTAGTTGTATCTCGACGGTTGAAAGGATATGTCAGAGTCTGTAGATGAAATCCATTGTCAGTCTGGTCTGGTAATGATTTGAGTCTGTATAATCAAATAGCAACCACAACCAAAGACTTACCTGGTAGAATTAACCGCACAATCTTGAATCACGGAGACGCAATGCAATGTAACAGGTCCGGCTGAGAGTAGAGAGAAGCAAAGACAATCGGCCACGAAGCAATTGACAACCACAGAAATAGCCAGGACCACGCAGGGATAAATAATGTGCGCACAGGCCGAGCAATGACGACAGGGCTTCAGGGGCCAAAGATAAAGAACTGGTAGAATATGGGATGTGGTCTCGTGCCACAGCTTGTGAAAGACAGTCGAAACGGGTTTGGTCCAGCTCGGGAGGGGTCAGCCGTCGAGGCGTCTGGAATAATTTAAGACAGAGCCGCCGCTACTAGAGCCCAAAACCGGTTGGCAAGCCTAAAAGGATATTCTCAGGACGCTCAATCTCGCTTCAGATGTTGCGTCCGTTTGCCAGAGAGAATGCAAGAGTCAACTGCATCCAGTCTGATTGGGCTGGGATTGCGCAGGACAATGTGCTGCAGGGCTCCCTCTGCAGACCGCCAGGCAGAACGCACCAATGGCAACGGAGTCTGTTTCGGCATGTGACTATACTCTAGTCCTCATACGGAAAGTCGAACGTGGGGCACCAATCGGTTGGGGACGCTAGACTGTTTCTGGCCAGTGTGGCGCTTCCCTTTCTCACTGAGGGGGGCAGGCCACATGACTGCAGCACCCCTAGCCCTAGGCGTGTCCATATTGGGAAGGTCCGACGCTATGCCATGTAGGGCATGGCGCGGACACGGGACCCGCCCCGGCCTGCAGATAAAATCCAACTTCCGCAGTCCGCAATTTCTCTTCTTCTTTTCTCTTTTTTTCCTCATCTATCATCAGTAGAGGTTTACTTACTTTGTATTGTAAATCTTTATATTATCTGGGCTCCGCTATGCGGCTTGCTGAGGGTTATTCAGTTCTAACTATGGGTTTCTCTCCGTTCCCGGCTCTGTAGAGCAACTTTGCAGCGCGTCGTCCTTTTTCCCTTTCACTTTATGGCTAGGCTAGGGCCACGCTTCGGCGAGGCATCCCATGCGCTTTAGCTGTGGAGGAGGCGTGATATACTTTTTTTCTAATCTGTATTGATGTGTATGGATTGGTGGAATTGCTAGGTTCTTTGCCATACCGAAATTTTTTCAACCTTATCATAGTTCAAATGTCTACGTAGAAACGAGTCCTCAATGAAAAAGCTGTTCTCTCCTAATTATTCCATCCACCGAAGCTCAACATGGCACCTAGTCCATGAATACTATTTTATAGAAATCAACAAAAAAACTCCGTGAATGCCCCGTCATCAGATCGCATTATATCACTATAGTCCTGCCCCAAACAGCTCTACGCAAAACGACCAGCCTGGCCAATCTGGATGCGCTCGCCAGTCCATTGATCATCACTGCGCAAGACTGGCCAGCTCTGTCCATCACCTTTGACCAACTTCAACTCCAACTTAGTCCCAAAAACAGTATATTGCGAAGCGTTCGGGTCAATCGGCGCAAAAAGATTGTATGTTTTGGTAAATCGTTTGTTGTCAGTGGTAAGCAGGTCAAAGTCAATCGAGTTGGTGTCGAAAGTAACCTTGGCTTTTTCCTTATCGATCTTCTTGAGGTATAATGATACATTGACAGTCGTCGCGGTCTGGTAGAAATCATTCCTGTTGGCAACCACCGTGTTAGCATAGCTGTCAGCCTGACGGTCACCGTAGGACTCAACACTGCTGACACAACTTACCGAACGTCATTGACCTTTTCCTCGCCGGCAGCCTTGCCTTTACCCACAAACAGATGTCTCTTTTTCTCCGTGCACCCAGCAATCTTCATAAACTCGTCGAATTCTAGTACCCTCCTCTTACAGCACGACCAACCTTTGCTACCTTCATGAAAAATAGGATGGCCAGGGTGGTGTAAACATATTTCGTTGTCGCGAGAAATATTCGGGTTGAAATTCGCATTGCATCCCTTACGCCGACATGTTGCGTTTGCTGGAATCGCGAGCGAGGGGTCGTCAGAGTCGGGCTCTGGAGGAGGTGCGGGGGCAGATGGCGGTGGAATGGCAGCAGCAGGATTAATAGGTGTCGTTGTCGGCAGTGCCTTCTCATCTAGTTTCTCCGCAAGAGTAGCTATCTTGGAGACATCAGCCTTCTTAGGCTCTTCCTTCGGCGTGTCGTCGACTGTGGAGTGTTTGCCAGTGGTGCATGGTGGGATAGTAAGGAATTCGTCGAAGGTGAGAACGCGGGGTTTGCAGCATTTCCAACCTAATCATCCATTTGGTCAACAAATAAAACATGGAGAAGCTGGAGGCCAATAAGTGTCTCAAGCATACCCTTCTGGCCCTCATGGAAGATCGGTGGGCCAGGGTGGTAGACACAGTCTTCTGCAGGGTCGGTAAAGACCTTTCCGCATCCTTTGTGAACGCACTTAGCCGCCATGGCGGTGAGATCGAATTTAATGTATAAACAGAGATAAGAAGATAGGTATTCAAAGACCAAAGCTTCGGCGAGTGCGAAAACGAAAACAAGCGGAGAAATGGACGGTTACAAAGTCAGTGCTGATCTCTTTGCATCTGCATTGCTCTTGCGGCGGGTATGAAGGTCCCAAATCGGGTTAGCCTCTGGAACTCGAATGTTCCATCATTCCATGGCGTAGATGGGCTTCCTCCGTCTTCCCCAACAACCGCTATATTACCATGCAGCTTACAAGAGCGCTTTTCGGCTTCAATGCCGCCCGATTGACACTCTTTACGCGTGCTCATTGTGGGCTTTGCGATACTGCCAAATTGACCGTGTCTAAACTCCAGAAACGACGCCGATTCGACTACACCGAAATCGATATCATGACCCCGGAGCATAAACAATGGAAAGATGTCTACGAATTCGATGTTCCGGTTCTTCATGTTCAATCCTCTCAGTCGAACAACGAATCGGAACTTCGGAAGCTATTTCACCGATTCTCGGAAGCTGAAGTAGAAGAATTGGTGAACCAGGCAGAAAAATAGGTACCATCATTTCGTACTGCGTGCGAACGTGTTTCTACGTACGTGTACTCTGCCGATATGGTCTCGTCATTCCAGTTTTCAACAAACGTGCTACTACACACCCCGTACTAGTCAGCATAAATCACGACAACACACTATCTTCTACGGTATACGAATCATACTGGGGTGGACAACAAAGGACGAGTTCATAGGAGACATGGGAGACTTTTAGTGGCGTCTTCTTACTGTGGTACGACAGTTCCCTACAAAAACGGATTCCTTATTCGGCTTCTCTAGTCGACTTATCTCGCCAAATATGCTCGCCTCCTAGTTCTATGAAAATCGGAAGTGACTATACTACCGATGGGAGTTATTATCATATCTTAACTCAAATATTCAACCGATTCAAAGATTCCCCATCCAAGAAATGCCGAACAGTGACGAAATATTGACCGCAGGGCTAGACCCATCCGAGAGCTTCCAGTTGATAGTTATGTACTATTGACTACGGCTGTAACACTCATCAGCACGACATTCATAGACTAGTCTACGTCCATATGTGAACCGATTTACAAATCACGATTTAATGCCAAGGTTAGGATATGTTGGTACACCAGTCTGGATCCACAGAGACCAAGGACCGTAGTCAGTTTATTCACTGGCATACAAGCATCGTCATGCTGAACACGCTTCCAATTCTTCGCCCCTAACATTAACCAAGCACAAGATACTTTCTTTGTTAATTGGAGCGAAGTAGAGCTAAAACTTGACCATCCCAAGGGTCACTCTCGACTGGTCATTGTGCGATATTGATAAATCGTGCTCTGCCATAATCGGTATCGTACTGTAGATTACAGCCAGCTACGATATTCAGTTCCTTCATTCCAATAAGACTTCAACATTTCACATCGTACTTATTAGTTTTGAAAAGACGAGAGTATATAGGATATAATTTTGAAGTCAATTCTGTTAAGGACAGTCTTGCACTGCCTTGTGTCACTCGACGTCAACATCCCGCAGTAACCCTAATCCGATCCGCAGCAGCCGATCCGCCACAAGGTTCATGACTCTTATTTAAACCCAGCCTATAAAGCCGATAACCTAGCAGTCAGCTGTAAGAGTTCTTTGTTTGTTAATAAAACTCAGATCAGAGAATCCAAGGGGGCTTCAGATAACATTTAGAACCAGTCATGGCCGATATCCGTTTCCGCAAGAGAACCAGTTAGGGTTTATTTAGTGTTGTAAAGAAAAGCTGCTTGTGTCTGGGCGGACTGTACAAGCGTATCGGACGCAGGTAAATTCGAACATGTTAGACCTGCACATTTCCTATCCAACAAAGAGGGTTCAGTAGTGCTACCGTCTTCGGGCTCGGCTCTTCAGTTACGTTCTACCCCATCTGAGCACCTGGGGAAAACCGGGGTAAAGAAACTCTATTGGAGACATACCAGTTGATTAGAATGATGCCCCGTATTTCGTTATCCATAAAGGGCGGGTATATCTGCCGATCTAGCCTCTGGTCAGGTTACAGGTGAAAATTACCCTTATCATTCCCCTAACTCGTTACAGACTTCAATTTAACCAACTGCATCAAGTGAAGATGAGGATAACAGCAATATCAGCTGACCATAAAGGGGCATATGAGCACGAAGAGAACCGTAAAACTGCCAACCTCAGAGAGCAAGATGTTGCTGCTGCATTGGCGGGAGATGGCTCTGATCCTGTCGTCGTGACACCTGCACTGGAGAGGAAATGCCGCCGTCGCATCGATGCTCTCTTGATGCCCCTCTTGACCATATCTTTCGGACTCCAATATATGGACAAAACATGTCTCACAGGTGCCGCATTGTTTGGAATTGTACAAGATCTCCATCTTTATCAGATTGTACCTACCAGCAACGGCAAAGGCGAAAGCACAAGTTTGCAGAAATACGGATATGTGTCGATGATTTTCTTCTGGGGCTATTTGCTAGGAGGTACGGTGTCCGCGCTCTGACTTCAATTGATCTTACGCTAAACAACCGTTATTTTAGTATTTCCCGGGGTTATTCTATCTCAGAAACTCCCTCTAGGAAAGTTCGTGGGGGCATCAATTATGCTTTGGGGAGGGGTTACAACTTGTACAATGGCAGTGAAGTCATACGAAGGGTTCCTAGTACAAAGGTGAGTAGTCAGCTTTCTGTCTTTAACCGCGCACCAGTTGACACCTAAATAATTAGATTCTTTCTTGGCTTTACCGAAGCATTGGTTTCACCAGCCTTCTCACTCATCACTGCTATGTGGTACAAGCGTGAAGAGCACCCTCTGCGGTTCGCCATCTGGTATTCATCAACCGGACTCGGCGCGTTAATCGGAACACTCATCACCTATGGGATAGGACATATCCATGGTCGTCTGGCACCCTGGCAGTATCAATACTTAGTGCTTGGCACAGTGACATTCTGCTGGGGGATTATTGTCCTACTTATCCTCCCTGACAATCCCGTCTCTGCCAAGTTCCTGTCTCAGGAGCTAAAGATTGTTGCAGTTGAGCGGATGCGGACTGAACAGATCGGCATCGAGAACAAGACACTCAAGACATATCAAGTCAAGGAAACATTCACAGACCCTAAAACTTGGATCATGGTTCTAATCGTATTTTCCGTAAATCTCACAAACGCTGCATTGGCAGGATTTGGCTCAATTATAACGCAAAGTTTTGGCTTTTCCACATTTCAGGCCGTTTTACATTTAGGAGCTGGAGGGGCGGTTATTTTTATCACGCTCCTCGTTGCTGGGTAAGTGGTCTTGCTCGGCATTCTCATTGAGTCTAATATAATTGCTTACTTACAAATATTCAGTCTCATAACAACCTATAAAAAGAACACAAGATGCTATCTTGCAATTGCCGGCTGCCTCCCAGTCATCGCAGGCTCGTTGATGATCTGGAAATCCAGCTGGAGCAACATCGCTGTTCCACTATGGGGATTATACTTTCTCTGCTGGTATCCAATCTCTTATGTCATGCTCCTCGCACTGATCAGCGCCAACACCGCCGGCCATACCAAGAAAGCCGTCACAGCGGGTCTTATCTGGGCAGCATATTGCAGCTCAAATGGGATTGCTCCTCTCGCAATCCTGACTCAGGAAGCAGACCGACATTATCCCACAGCGTTTATTTTGTTTATCGCTATGACCTCCTTTGCAACCTGTTTGGTTATTCTTCTGCGGTTTTACCTCGCTTGGTTGAATAAAAGGCGAGATCGCAAGTACGGCACAGTCGATGATGTTGCCGCTGCTGCAACGGCATTTCAAGACTTGACTGATCGAGAGAATAAACACTTCAGGTACACACTTTGAATATTAAGGTATGCGATATGAGTTTGCGGGGTTTATCTATTCGTTGTCCACTTGATATGTAACACGTATTACACCTCACGTCATGATTCGGATCGAGCCATGAAGCATGATTGCAGGGCTAAATGCACCATATTGAATCATATGTGACAAAGTAGTAACAAAATAAAAACCTGCTTGATAGATCACGATGGTATTAGATAGGTTAAGAAGTATAGATAATCGGAAAGGAATGCAATCCCTCCCCAATATTAGTAACCTACCACTGCAAAAACTGGTTATAATTAGCCAATTAAGTCTGCCTATAGTGACAAGATGTTAAAAGTAATGACTAGAGCACTTTATGTCATTAACGATGGCTACGATAAAAGCACAATGTCGAAGTCACATCAACTGATGCTGGCATAATTTCCATGTTAGGCTAGCTCGAAGGCCTGTCTCCAATTATAAGCTGTCGAATCTGGAAATCATTTCCGGATTCAGCCAGCATCCCCAGGAACAGCGTCATATATTATCTAGAAGTAGGTGTTTGACTATGATATTTAAGAGGTATTCTTATTCTGTTCAAGATCCGCCTTTCTCTTTTTGAAAAGATGCTCGTATTCACATTTGGCCGACGTTAGAAAAGCGCTGGGAATTAAAAAATGACCGACCTTATCATGAGTTGAAGCAATGCTTGATGCACATAGTAGAAAGGTAAGTGTGCGGGTATATCCACCCAGATCTGTCAGAATGCTTGAAGAAAGGTAAATAAATAAACAGGCCGTCCTAATAAATACACGACGCTTCGATGGCGAAGAATCGAGCGGTCAGAAATACAAAAAAATCATAAGTTACAAACAGCGATTACCCTGGGAAATGGCGGGTCATGAATAGAAGTAGACATGATGCTTCGAGATGACAGAAATAAAACCCCATGCGCCACAAATGCAGAGACATTGTTGTAATAATGTTTTATATCGGGTTGATAATTGGAACAGGAGCTTTAGGGGTAGTGCTACCACGTGATGCTGTAGATGGCGATTGTTTCGTGATCGCTTTCGTCTTGAGCTGCGAAGAAGTGGGAGACGGCTTCGGAGACGGCTTTGCCCTGGTAGGGGTAGGCGAATTCGATTTCCGGTTGGGAGTGCGGTGGTGTGGTGGAGTATGTTGTTTTGTAGGTGTGAGAGGCGCTGGTCGAGGTGGCGTGCGGTTGCTAACAATGCTCTGACCGTCGTTGCTGCGAGAGTGATCGCGTCCAGTAGTGCTGCTTCCTCCAGCACTACTTGTTTTACCTCCTCGCCTAACCATCCGCCCAAGAACAGCAACTAGTTCAGCAGCATCCTCGAAACTTTCGTCATCCATGCCTTCTTGGGCGTTGTATACATCGGCAATGGTTTGTTTAGCTAGTCGCCGACAAGAGTCGGCATCGTGGAGGCAGTCGTAAAGGTATGCGGCGTATTCTAGCTTCACAGAAAGACGCAAGGGATGAGACCCTGGTAAGAGGGTATCAGCTAGAGCAGCAGCTTGGGCGAAACAAGGGGTGGCAGTCAACGTATAGTCTAGGGCTGGTAGAAGAAAAGACGCTGTGAATTTTGATGACTGTACCGGCGGCAGTCCTGGAGGGCCTCCTTGAGTAACATTTCTGACAGGGCCACCCTCTGTTGGTGGCGGAGTTGTTGTAATTGATGCCCGATTAGGCTCAGACGGGGTGGTTGTAGATCCGAAGCCATTACCATTTTGCAAATTCGATGAACTTGGAAGACTAGATATGCCTGGCGTGTGAATGGCTGGTTGGTTGTGAAAGAGGACGAATATGTGGTAAAACGAGGCGCGCAGTTTGTAGGCGAGTACTTTCAGTTCAATGTAATCCTGCACCATGGGCAGAATGTACTGCTCTACTATCACCAAACCCTCTCGTGAGAGCCAGACGATATGGTGATACAGCTGTAATGATTTCGTTTCGCGCGTAGGATCCAAACGACGGAGCTTGCGAGCACGAAGTAACTTTTTTGACAAGATCACAGATAATCCGAGGATTTTGTAGAGCATACTTGAGAGAAACGGGTTTTCATGCTTGGTGGCAAGCGCGAGGTGGGCCAGATATTTCTGGTCAACTTCGTGGGAGGCCATCCAAATAGCGAATAAAGAAACATCCAACTCCTGCAAAAGATTATCCAAGTCAGTTATATCCAAGACGTCATCATCCTCCTGGCAATCCTCGTCCTCCTCTTCTAGACCGGTGTCGGCCAGCTTTTCGGGAACCATGGCAGCTAGTAGGTAACAGTATTTTGAGAATAATAAAACGTAGATTGGAAACAGGCACAGTCTTGACTTGCGAAGCTTTTATGTGGTGTTGAACCAGTAGCCGCCGCATAGCCGCCCAGCGGCAGCCAGAAACAAGGATGAAACATATAGGCGACACAAACGGAAACACGGCGCTTACCTTGATCCCTGACGATTTGAAGTGTTTTTCCGTAATTCATAAGAGGGTTTGGCCGAGAAAATTGCGAGTGATTGTCTCTTCGGCTTCCAAAACGAGTGGATGGAGGACCGGTGATCAACAACTAGCAAATTTTAGGTAGGAGAAACGAAATTTGAAGCGAATTGAGGATCCGTGAAATGGTAATCTTCTAAACCGGCCTAGATCGGAACCAACCCTGTGAAATGGCGTTGCTTGTCGTTTCTTCACGATGGGTGACAATTAGAAGCGGCGAAAACGTCACCCTCAAACTTGACGGAAGGACCACGAAGAATCCGTAATAGTTATACAAAATGCTTAAGCAGAAAGAAAAGCGGCTTTTGAGAAATGAAGCGAAAAAGGGCGGTAGAGGGAGTATTTTGAGCGACTTGGTGGGATGCGATAGCTGATAAATATACAGATAGGAGGGCTAGAAACGACTCCGAAGCACACGACCGTCATAGGAATCTATATAGTATTAGCACCTTCCGATTTAGCTGAATACGACAAATTAGACACCAAGAAGCGCATCAAATAACGCCCGATGGTTCAATCTGAGCGAGTCCTACAGGGAGCGATACCCAACAGACTAGATGGATTTACCTGCCTTTCTGAACTTTACGGGCCGGGGCGATCAAAGTTATTGTGCTCCAAAAATCAGGAATTCGAGTTCGAGGGAGGAAAGGAGAACGTGGCTGTACAGTCGCTGGTCCCTGCGATTCATCGTGCGTCCGGGACAGTAATGACAAGTCAGGCAGGCAAGAGTGTGCGTGTGGTGGTGCTGACAGAAGTAAAGTGTCTATCAGGCACAAGAGATTTGCCGCACCGCAACCGTGTCTACGTAGCAGCGAAAATAGCAGTACAGCAAGGCAATCAGGCGGTCAATTGGCTACAATTGATCGAGATTTATCCGCGACAGCTGTCCAGAACCCGGCAATCTGGTCGAGCAGAGGTGGTGGGTACGAGAGTAAATCCAATGCCACGACTAAAGTGGTGGTCGCGACGTCGATTATGATGGCGAAAACGCCGGCCTCTCCTACCAGCAAGATCCGGTGATGCACGTCATACGGATTTGCATTAATTCCACTGGCCCCTCTTGGAGTAGCTTGTATAAATCCCCAAGGTTCCACGGCGCTCAGCGGAACCAAGACAATTGTCGATTGTCACTCGGCGGGAAATAATAACGGGGGTGGGAAAGGATATGCATCGCGAAACTACGTGTCAGAGCCAGAGCTCTCGGTTCTTTGGTCTTGACGACAGTTAGCCTAAGCCCGGGGCATTAAGCCTCTACCGCGGTGGATCAAGAGCAAGCAGACAAGCCAGTCAGGAGGAGGGCAAGCCTCGAAGATCGGACATCATCAGCGTTAAAGTTAGCGCGACACGCCATGTATTATATGAATTAGCAGTATTGCAGGCCATTTCGACCCAGCCACAGGTTTTTTTAGACTGGCGCTTGCCAGCGTGGCAGCGGGCTGTCCCACAAAACGCCCAGACTATTTCCTCGCATGTAATTTTTCTTTTTCTATGCAGGCTCAGCAGAATATGTCTTTCGGTGTTGGGGCCGCACAACAAGAGGCCGCAATACATGGAGCTCTATGCGGAAACAGTCGTCACGAGTGCCGCAGCTATCGTTTTTCTGGCGATTCTGAATGCAGTTATTGCTGCCTGCGATGTAACGATGAGGATGGCGTCCAAGAGCTGCACAGTCATCCAAGTCGCTTTGAACTCGGCTAGCTGGCAAGGACGCGCGCCCAGCCTCCAGGGGGCGATGTGTAATCTAGTTAGCACTATTTAGTGGCCCTGACCGCTATGAATTTTCGAGGGATCTTATCGAGGATCCTCAGGCGTGCAGCGTACGCTACGTATTCATCCGGTACACCGCCAGTTGAGCGTATTATCAGTGCTGTAACTAGGCCATGCATGGCTTAGGGAGGCTCCAGCGACGGCGCGGGTTGGCTGGCGGATATGAATAGTAAATATTGTTACTCAATAGTCACGTAGCCTGCAATCTTCTTGTCGACAGCGTGAAGCATTTCAATATTCAACAGATGAACATGCAATAAGCGTCAGAGTCGAGATATAAGGATCCGTGATGTTTGCAGGGCGAAGGTGAAGACGTGCCAGGAAGGAGCCAGGTTCGGTCGGGCTTGCCGGGCGGGCCGTCGCCGACCCAAGTCTTGAGAGTCTTGGTGCCTGGGGAGCACATTTGATACCTGACGGGCGCTTTGCACGACAAAGTAACTCGAATAGAATTCTTTCAACAACACCTTGCATAGCCTTCTCTCCTTTGGCCATCGTAGACACCAGCAAGGCAGCGAATCTAAGAGTCTAGTTGGGCGCCGGCCAGCATACTCTTGTTGCCCAAGCACTGTCAACTGGAAGTACTGGTTCATCCCTACAAGGCGTTGTCTGTCTGTTGCTACTATGGTATGCCTACTCTAGCCAATCGCAGCCCATGCCCCTGCATGCAAATGACATCATACGTCTAGACATCAGCAATAGAGGCTGAGTAAGAACACATTCCAAGCTGAAGTAGAGTCAACCTTAATCGATTCTTTGCTATTTGTTAAGTGATATGGAGATGCCGAGAAGTCAGACTGTAAGGTCGAGCGTGCAGCAAAAAGCTACTCAATTCCTTGATTGACCAATCTCACCCTTGTTTCGCCGACGCTAGCAGGATATATCAACCGATAGTTCGTGTCCATTTCCTAATCGCAATCCTCATACCTATGTACACGAGTTGATCAATGACATCGGCGACAATAGTAATACGGCTTGTGCGACATCACTCGTACATGAAGCGGCGTCTCCGCTTCGCAACTGTTCGGCCCTAGTTGATACATTTCAAGACAGGCTTCAATTACACGCCCTTTATGCGTGTGCTTTTATTCCCATACCTGAATACAATAAGATAGGTCGAGTTTGTTTATAGTACAAAGACGCCGTGTAAGATGCTGAGGGGGTTAGGAGAAGGCATATCTTGCACGGAATGTTTCATGCATGATCAGATGATCAATCTCGTGTATAGTGCAAGGAGTATAAATAGCAATGCCAATTGAGATTCGGGCAGCATATTTACATGCATGTTATAGTTTTTATTCCTGTTTCAAATATTTCACTTTTTCCACGCCTTTCTCGTTAGCATATCTTAATATTAGTAGGTACTCGAAAGATATCGTTTTTCCTGTTCAAATTATTGTAATATTACAGATTATGACACTATTTCTATTTTTTCTATTTTTCCTTTAATCCCAGACATCTTCCATAGCACTGAATTCTTAGAATCATAGACAAAACCTGTGGCTGAAATGTTACACTAAGAGAGAGTATGTGTATGTATACTTCTATTCTAGGTTTAGCGTCGGGGCCTCCGGCCATGTACGACCGCGAATCTTCCTCCATCAGCCCAGCTCATCCCACCAACATACATCAGCACGTCTTGCGTCAAACCATCATCGATAGATAAACTGTCTGTTAGTTCAGACACCTTGCGAACGATATACTATGGTGAATATCCCAGAAGTATCGTTTTTGCCAAACGGTACCGTCTCCGAAAATGGCGGGGATCCTGTCAAGCTGCTTCTATGTTGGGTGCGGCAGTCTTGCGATGACTGTATATCAATGAAAGATGATATCGACTGTAGCTGGTGCCCATTTGTAAGTGACTGCTCTTATCGGTTTATTAATCTTTTCCTTCTTTTTATCCTGTAATTTCTATCATTTTGGAAACGCCCGTCTTTGCAAGCCCTTGCATACTCCTTCAATCTCTTTCCAGACCCAGACGTCTCAAAATTGGTTTGGATGTCTCATATCTACCTCACAAAATGCAAAACACCTCGCTGACAATATTCCAGTCATCAACCTGCGTCCCCAACCCGTCCCCAAACTACCCACTCCTAGCCCCCATCGAACACCCAGACATCTGTCCCATGGGCGCCAAAGAACGCTGGGAGGTAAGGGCTCGCGGCCTGGGATGCAACGTCAGCACGCGCAACTTCTTATCTGTGTCTGCAGCTGTTGCGGCATCATTTGTGTTGATGGTGTTGGTCGCTCTGTTGTATGCATGCCTGAAGGCGACGGCTCGGTCGTGCGCGCGGAGGCAGGATCGGAGAGAGCGGGGATACCTCCACGTCGTCTTCTTTAGAGGCTGGGGTGGGAGATCGGATATGGAAGGAGGCAGGTATGAGCGTCGACGGAGGGAAAGAGATGGAGATCGAGTCGACGAGAGGAGCCCTCTATTGCCAGATTAATCTGATGGCGTGTTGCTGCTAATATCCTGTTTCATATAATCATGATTAGCGTAACGACACAATTGATTTCGTGATACCCATAATAGCATAGTTTATCATCGGTTTTTTTGAAAGTTGAGAAGCAACTTGTTAGGACAAATCGGAGACCGAGGCAGCTCCAATCTTAGTACCCCTCATCCCCTCATCCCAGCAACCCCTCATCACGGCTGCAACAACGTCAAAACATCAGTCAATTCATCTTGAGTTCTCCATTGGAGCACGGTATATTGATTCACAAGCATACCAGCAATAAGAATATCTTCAATCAATCAACAACATGGCTGGATTTCCAAGTCTCAAACCAGCGTTCACCATCCAGGTGCGGAGATTAATTCAACCCAATTTCAACGCAACAACAATCAGTTTGGTTCGATGCGAATATTGCTCTAACTTTAAAGTACGCAGGTAAAAATCGACCCGCCCTTCTCCGTCGGTACGTCCTCCATCACACCATGGGCTGTTTTGATTCCTCAAGGCTAACACACCCCCAGGCAGCCATCACCGCAAAACCGGACTCGATGTAGTTGTATGTCCATCCAATTTCATCGGAAACGAACAACAATTGACTTTCGCAGCCCATGATCGGTGGAACAGTCAAAGCAGAATCCGATTTTGCGCCTTCTCTCAATGCAACCTTTGTCGGTACTGGCAATGACTATATTCGCGCCGACCCGGATCAGAAAAGGCTGCGTCTGGATGCGCATAGCGTATTGAAAACGCATGATGACGCTGTCAGTCTTGTTTTTTATACATTCTTTTTGTGTTCTCGGATGCCATGGCTAAAGCAGACAATAGTTGATTTATGTCAGTTACACAGGAACAGTGAATCTCTCAGAGGACTCGGCAAAGATATTAGCTGGGGCCGCTGGTGATTTGGCGACGGATTTCGGGGATTCTTGTATGTCTCAAAGAAATATGGTATGGAGAGTGGCTAACGCGAAAAAAATAATAGTTACGCAATTCCACTTCGAGGTACGTATCTGTCTCTCCATTGTCGCGGAGGTTTGAGGAGAATTGAATTTTATTTCACTAACTTCCATTCTAGACTGGTGACGAGCGCTACAAAGATCTCGAGAACGGGGTGTTTGTCGGACAGGGTCGATTTATTTCAAAGACTGGAGAGAAGGTGATTGTTGAATACAAGGTCAGCCAGGCTGTCCTTGGATAACTTTGAGCGTGGTTATTGGTATGGTGACTTGCACACACGCTCCTGGATGAAGTTACCATTTCATATGAAATAGCAGTCTGAGATTCATGATTAATCGTCGACGTTGATACAAATCCACTAGATGAATAGTATCACTTAATTGGATTCAATACGTGGTGTTTGGGCAGACGATACAATCGATAACTACGGACGAGCCTTTGAAAAAATCATGAAATAATAAATGAATCGAATGCTACTTAAGATTCTGGTCCGAATTTGATTATAATGAGTACAGATCGACATTCATGTGCCTCATAAAAGTTAGAACAGCGACTAGTGCCTCGTATCAAGGCTAACAGCTTCGTTGGCATATCACTATCAAACTCAGCCTTGTAGCCTATCTCAACACCTCCACAACCAATAATGATAATAGATAGTCAGTAAACGCCACATTCAGCTTCGCCAGACCTTCAGGAACGTTGATGATCCTTCATGAACATATTTTACTCCCATATGAAATTCGCCGTGGAAACAATACATCAAAAAGTTGAATTTCATCCATCAAAAAGAAACTAGGAGAGCCAAGAACGATCGGATAGCTATGGGCTGTGGTTACTTGGACTGTTCCTTTACGGATGAGATATTTGACACTGATCCAGATATCGTAAGTATAAGCAATTGTAACGAAGGAATGAGATGTGCTAATCGGACTAAACCTCCAGGCTGGTCAAGGGGTATATAGTTTTTTTCTTGTGTTTCTTAAATATTGAGCTATGGTGACTGAGACAATTTATTACATGTGTAACAGGTAGTAGCCGCCTTCCTAGCAACAGCCTAGTTTACTTACTTAGTTGCCATAGTCAGCTACTTCACGCGCAACTAGGTGCCTTCAGAAAATCTTTCTCGGACTGACCAAACCGCTGGTGAAGAAGCTGGCAAACAGGCTTCTGAGCCCACGTTTACTCCAGAATGTCATGCTAATGAATGGGAACATCGATATACCTAGTCGCATACACCAAACACTGCGCCATCACACAATACCACTCTAACATCTCCGCCGCCCTAGGGTCGATGAAGCTGTCCACGTATGTCCTTATTGCAATGACCACGCGTGATATTTTCCGTGAAAGCCTTTTCAAGCGATTCTGGAGATTGTCACGGCTGATTGCTCTCTGCGTCGCAAATATCATCAGTAACTTTGTCATATGGAATTACGACTCTCTGATCGACATCAGCTGGAGCTTGGCGTTGCAGTGCTTGTAGAAAACGATCGGAAATTACAGCGGCGTCTCACCTTTCCTCCTGATTATGGGTGTGTTCATGTCGCTGAATGATATCATACATACTATCGGTCTTTATTTTCCATCTCTTATCTGGGATTTTCTAGAGCCACCTCAGCGGTGGCTATTGCGGGGCCTCATCTGATTCATTAAATGGACTCTACGAATTGAATAGCGCAGGACAAATTGGAATGCTACGTTACATAATACAATGAAACCTTTCGCGGCTCTACCGATATTCCTACGAGCTTGGTTTTCTTCTCATCTCTTGTCTCACTGAGATAATCGTCTCCATACACTTCCAACGCCTGATAATGACACCAAAGAACCCTCGAGGAGCCGCAGGGTTGATACTGAAATGAATCGTTCTATGTCAACGTCCATAGATCCTACCAGTTTCTGGTCAAATACACGAACAGCAGCCTGGGGGTTTCTATACAAGGGTCACATTAGACCAACCACTAGACACGATCCGCGACCATCTGTACACAGATGCCTGGCTCTTGACCATTGTCATTTTGTGGCTTTCCAGTTGGGGGTACTTGCCATCTATCATCACCTGCTAATCACGGGAATTTTTTACATATGAGACATATAACTCGTTAGGTTCACAGTCGACAATATTTGTCAGTATCTAGTATATGTATATATATACCTGGCAGTTGGTTCCTGTGGATGAATCGGAGATATCATTCGATATTGTGAAATAGCAAATTACGATAGCGTAAAGTTGATACACACGGTAATGTATACACGTATGCTCTGGATTACTTATCAATTACTGGCCGTAATTTATCAACACCAAAGGCAAGTGTGTTTTTCACAACCAATCCACGTTAATTTTTCAATCTATTGGCTGGAACGCTCTTCCTACTACTTTCTAACTTACTGCCTAATTGTGCCTCCACCTACCAGAACAGACGCTGACAGTGTGATACAGTCAGAAGACAAAAACGGCGACGCTGGGCCGCTGCCTATCCAATGGCTAGCGCACGTGCTGGCACAGTCGTGTGCGCTGTGGGGAGGGTTTTGCTGTCATACGGACGGGATCGTGACTGGCTGACTCGTGTTTTCTTGGCTGTGTTGGGGACCCTGTGGGATCACAGACCCTGATCATCTGTGTGTTTAATAATTCATATATATGTTGTGTTCTATAAAAGAGAGCATATTGGAAGCGCATTCCTGCAGAAAGCACCACATGCCGCAATCATTACGGGGGTGCCTGGTGCCTGCAGGTGCTTGCTTGATCCAGATCCGCCAGTGACGTCGATCTTCCGCACTCTCTAGCGTTTTATTTTTTGGGCTCTTCTCGCCGCGCGCTCCTATATCAACAATTCTCTCATCCACAATTGTGGCCACCTCCTGCTTCTGCCGCTCTTACACGGCAAAAGTAGTTTGGTATATGCGTTAGCCTCGACCGCTTCTCCCGCTGTGTCGGGCCGTTGTTCCATCCACCATGCGGTACCCCATCGGCGTGTTGCTCGTCGCAGCAGTCGCCACTGTCGCTTCCCCAGTCGAGTACCAGCAGCCATTAATTGGGCTGCATCCCCAGGTCGATAGCGAGAAACAGCCATCTCGGTCCCTGACCGGACGGTTTCTGCACATAACAGGTACGTACCATAACCCCCCAGCTCGCCCGGATCAGTTACAGTCTGGTACTAACTGCCCGCCAAAGATCTCCATTTAGACCGCTTCTACAAACCCGGAACGTCCACCGACGAAAATGAGGCTTGCCACCATGGAGAAGGAGACGCTGGATCTTTCGGGTCTGCTGGAACAGACTGCGACTCGCCGGAGTCCCTGATCAATGAGACATTCGCCTGGATCGACAAGAATTTGAAGGACGATATAGATTTTGTTGTGTGGACCGGCGATTCTGCCCGCCACGATAACGATGAGCGTATACCACGAACCGAAAACCAAGTCGAAGAATTCAACGCTGTCGTCGTGAAAAAATTCGAAGATGTCTTCCGGTCAGGCCGGAATGACGATCCGAGCGGGACGCTGGCCATTCCGATCGTGCCTAACATTGGCAACAACGACGTCATGCCTCACAACATTTTTGAAAAAGGGCCTAATCGATGGACTGAGATTTTGTCGAAGCTGTGGAAGCCGTTCATACCAGAAGAGCAGCGCCACACTTTCCTTCAGGGCGGCTGGTTTGAAACCGAGGTCATTCCCAACAAGCTGTCCGTTTTCAGTCTGAATACCCTATATTTCTTCGACTCGAACAATGCTGTCGATGGATGTGCTCAAAAGTCTGAGCCTGGGTACCAGCAAATGGAGTGGTTACGGGTACAACTTCAACTATTACGTGAACGGGGTATGAAGGCGATTCTCATGGGACACGTCCCTCCAGCACGGTCAGGGGACAAGCAAGCATGGGACGAAACATGTTGGCAAAAATACACCCTGTGGCTGCGTAAGTACCGAGACGTTGTGGTCGTCGGGTTATACGGACACATGAATATAGATCACTTCATGTTGCAAGACTCGGAGGATGTGGATATAGACAGCCTTTTACTCGAAATACCGAGCCCGCGATTCGTTGAAGCAAATAATTACGAAAACTTCACCATACAGTCCAAGGCGAGCTATTTGACAAGTCTTCGTGATCAATGGGCGGGCCTGCCTTCTCCACCAGCATCTGTTCTCGAGGATGAGTGGTCTGCCGAGACTGATGCTTTAGACGAGCTGAAGAAGAAGAAAAAAAGAAAGAGCGGCGGTAAAAAGAAGAAGAAGAGAGATTTCTTTAAGAAAATCGATGGTCCATTCGCAGAACGATATTCAATTTCAATGGTCTCACCCAGTGTCGTCCCAAACTACTACCCAACCTTGCGTGTGATGGAATACAACATCACCGGGCTGGAGCATACCCCAACATGGGCCGATGTTCAGCGGTTCGGCCAAAGCGAGCTAAAAAGAGGCGAGAAGTGGGATGAGCGTGAAATCGAGATCCAAAAGTCCAAGTTACGGATTCCCGATGGACCAGCGAAGAGTGCACCGCCTGGGCCGGCGTATTCAAACCAACCCTTCGCGCTGCTAAATTATGCTCAATACTACGCTAACATCACGAAAGCGGAAAAGTCATCAAAAGACAGCCATATCCAGTACGAGCTGGAATACCATACTCGAGATGACGGCGTGTACAAGCTCCCCGACCTCACAGTCCGGAGCTTATTCCAACTCGCCAAACGGATCGGGGAGGCAGCAGATACTAGCATCAACAACAAACATAAAGACACCAGTGAATTGAAAAAGAAAGGTAGAAAGAAAGTGTGGCGTGCATTTCTCGAGCGGGCGTTTGTGGGAATGTTGGACGATGACAAATTTGAAGACATAGCATAATGATGTCCCGTATTGAATTTATATGTTTGAACTTTGCATGGCGATTGATATATGGCAAGAAACATTGGTTGATTGATGATTGATGTGGTAATTACCTATTTTGATGATGATGAAGATGACGAAGATTTTTGAATATTTGCAACCGGAGGTGGAAATATTCGATTTGGAATTATACCCGCGGTGTAGTTATTGGGGACTTTTGGAGATTTTTGGAAATTCTTGTAATTGTTTTTGTTTTATCATACATTGGATACCTTTCTTTTTTCCATGAATACAGTATAAGAAAAGGAAATTGTATAAAAAAACTTCCCAGATCAATTACATGCACATGTAATCAAACCATATTTTTCAGTTCAATTCATGTTAATCGGTATCGACCTAACAATTAAACAACCAGCTCACACCCTATAACACATTACTATCTGTCTGGACGTGGAGCAACCTAACTTCAAATTCATCTGGGGTTACATACAAGCTCTGAACATCCAGATGCACAATGTTGAATGCCTCACTTTCTGGGAAGAGCGACTACGTTATCGGGGTAGCTTCGTGAGACAGCGTTACTCCTCTCTAGGGGCAATGTACAGAAATTCTACAGATGCTGACTTGAGATTTGGTTGAGCTTCTGTGCCTAGGAGCAGGGTAGTTGAAGGGCAAATTTGCCTTATTACTCCATGCCTGGAGGGAGACTACTTATCGACCGTATGTATAGATTTGTAAGAGGTCATCCGAACCCTAGCCCTAACCAGAATATGCACTGCATTGTTAGTGTTGATGCAGCAGCAGCACCTTACGGCTTCGGCATGGTGCTCGTCTTTCTGGGTATCATGGGTTATCTAATCAATTCATACACCATCTTTGCGATCTCTTCGCTGGCATCTAATTCCATCGTCCGATCAGGCTTCAGAAGCACCATCAGAAAACAGGGCTGGGGGCTGAGGATGGGGACCACGACTTAAGGCGTCCAGTTACAACACAGCAATGGTCGTGCTCGTAAAGGGTTATCTCTACCGAATCCTTGGCGTTGGAGCCAGTTGCGACATATCGGGCTAATCCATATGATATCAACCGTGTGAATACTGTTACCGAGAAATCCAAGTCGGTCAGAAGAATACCGATATTAATTTAAGGGCCTTGAAAATCAAGGAATGCGTGGTTAGTTTGGATATCCTCCGGAATCGCTATCCGGCTTCTCCCCTCCATGCGTCATGCGGGGCCATCGGTCTGCATACAGTATATGAGACAGGTGTCGGACGAGCGGTTGACCGGTTTAAAAGTCGAGAGATAGTACATACACGCCTGTATGGGACAAGACTATTGTCTACTAGGCAGCGAGATAGCAGAGAACCCTATCCCGCTTCTAAAAATAAAAGGGAGCAAGGCTCAGTCTGACACGGACACTGTTGCAAGGCCCTGTCCTCGCAATGACGTGATCGAGCAAGCGCTACGCAGACGGTGGATATCATGAACAACGATACTTGTAATAATAACTGTCTTCACAACAACCAAAAAAGAACGATAATAACCAGTGGAGGGGAACAAAAGACGAAGATTCCTTGGCACCGCTCTTCCCTGCCCAGCCAGACTGACGTCATGCGGCGGCGGCTCTTATCGCAGGCTTCGCAGCTCTGCTTGCGGCCATTGCTCTTCCTTCATTCTTTGCGCTGCACTGCGCTTCCCTCGACAATGAGTAGCGACAGGCCTTTCATTTCCTCTCCTTTTCTTCTATTTTTACTGTCTATGTGTCTGTGATACGCATATGATCTGCACGGCGCTGCAATTCCCTGATTGCTCTGCTTATCGCCGCAGCAACGATCCTGCAGCAGCGCACCCCCACCCAACCATCAGCTAGTAGCAAGTAATACACCAGCACCACCCTGTTTCAGCTCTGCAGCCGCCTGTCGGACGTCATTCGCTCAGCCGGGATGAGCTTCTCTCAGAGTAAATAATACAAAATTCGGTCCAGTCTCCGCCAACGTTCGTACCACCACTGCTGCTCCGTTGTTGACTGCTTTCTTGTTGATGCCATGAAGTAACCCATGCGCCGTCTCATCTACGCGGGAGCATCGGGTGCTTGGGAATACCAGGAAATAAATACATCAGGAAGAGGAGGAATAATACCATGAGGTCCGGCCTGCAGAACCCCGGCGCGATTCCGTTGCTGGCCATGCTCGTTGCGGCGCTGTTGTCTGTGACGCCGATTGTGTGCGAGGCATGGACGAGGCAGAGTGTGGTTTTCGAATGGAGTGGTGAGTGCTGTATTCTTATATGCTATAGTTTGCGAAGTCGAGCTAATGGAACGGTACTTATTTTGCAGACAGCGTCCTGGATGTTAACCTGTGGCCTTCGGTTTCATCAGCTTATAGCATTTCGCTTGATGCGAATAGCAACTCGACTGGTCGCTTGTTACAATCCCGATCTATCGAGACGAAAAACATGCAGCGCATATCTACTATTGAGTCTATAGGAAACAGCAACAATATCGATGAGAAAGAAACATGGTGGCAGCGGGTCTACCGGATCTCGCCTCTATCGTCATGGTCGATTTTCGGCTCTTCTCCAATACAATCCTCACAGCGACATCTTACAAATAATGAACCGCGCATAGCTGATCCCCTTACACAAAATCTCACTCCCTCGTCCAAGGATAACAGCGTGAATGAGGTCGCATTTCACTCGGTCGTCGCCAAGCCTTCTCCTCCTACTTCCTCGCTCAATAAAGCCATCGTCGACTCATCCAGCCCTGTAGATCGAAACGGAAGTTTTCTGGCTGTTATGGTCAGTTTGATTGTTGCTATTCTGTGGTTTTGATGCATATTGGCTTGATACTGGCATTGAAAGATTTTCCATTTTCATGAACATGCATGGTCACGGCGTTTTGGGTGGGATACCCTCGTGGATATATGGAGTTGGGTTGTTTTTAGGTGCATGATAAATATTGCCCCGTCATTGGGCTCATCCATCGAGACAAACATTATGTCATTAACGCATGAAGAGTAATTGATTGATAATGACAAGATTGTGATTCTATCTATCAAGAAATAATATCCTTACAATGTCAACCTCGCATTCTATATCTTAGCCTCCCTCTGCAACTGCTTCAATCCAGCCTGGTAATTCTTAACCAACTGCCTCACTGACAAATCTAGCAACACATCCTCTGATCCTCCTGGTATCCTTGCCCCCGGCACATCCCTGTATATCCGCTCAATCAACTCGCCTCGCCCCGTCCGCGTCATACCATTCCCGCCAAACAGCAGCATCGCGCACTGCGAGCATTCATTCAGCACCATGGCCGCCTTCGCCTTGGCCAGTGCCGTCAACCCGCCCAGCTCACGGTCCGCATCCGCTTTACTGAGATGCTTCATTTGGAACAGGAACTGTTCGACCCAGGCCGACAGCGTTTCGAGCTCCGCGCCGGCCTTCGCGAGTCTGTGTCGGACAACAGGCTGCGCGATGAGCGGCTGCGAGAACGCCTCACGCTGAAGCACGTATTCAAATGCGGTTGACAGCGCAACGCGAGCCTGTCGGACAACGCCCACGGCAATGGTGAGTCGTTCGTGGTTGAAATTCGTCATTACGTATTTCATGCCTGCGCCCTCGGCACCGATCAGGTTTGAGACGGGCACGCGCACGTCGTCAAGCTCGATGTATGTGGTTCCGGAGGTCTCGGAGCCGCAGACTTTGATGGGGCGCATGGTTACGCCCGGGTAGTTCTTGAGTGGCACGACGAGGAGAGAGAGGCCTTTGGCGCCGGAGCCGGGAGGGCCGGTGCGGACTGCCATGGTGGTGTAGTCGGCCCAGATGCCGTTTGTAATCCTAGAAGAATTGGTATTCATTTCTCATATTAATTGAACAATGGTTACAAGGACGTACCATTTCTTCGTCCCGTTGATGATATACTCCTTCCCATCTGGAGACTTCTCTGCCGTCGTCGTGATATTCGCGACATCACTACCGGCATCAGGTTCTGTGATGGCGATGCAACTCCGCTTTTTGCATGTCAATAGCTCAGGCAGGAACCTCTCTTGAAGCTCTGGAGAACCAAATTTGATAATCGGCGGAATGCCAAATGCCATGCCGGCAGTCAGCGAGGAAGAGGGCCCAGAAAGACCTGATCGAGACATCTTGAAGATCTACATTAGCACCGGATACAACTAAGATAACAACGAAACTAAACAAACCTCGTCAGTATAAATCCCATTATGTAAGTAATCCCACTCCTCAACTTTCACTCCCAAGATATCGTGGATACCCAACCGCTTCAGCCATTGCACAGGTAATGGGGCGGGAAGGTTGGGGAGAATCATGTTGTGTTCCCCGAATGTCTGAAACACATGTTCGGGGACAAACTGCGCACGCTCATAGTCGAGGGCGTTAGCATGCAGGTTCTCGTATATAAAGGCGCGACATCTCTTCTGGAAGTCGCGGTGCGATTGGGTGTAGTATGGAGAGGGAAGGCCACGAAGGTAGGGGGGTTCGGAGAAGGGAAGGGGGTTTGGGGAGTTTGTCGCCATTGTGTTTCGGTATTTTTTCCTGTGAGACGAGTATGCAGCTGGTAAGGTGCTCTGTATATTGGCTGAGGGTCAGCAGCAAGCAAGTATCAAGAGACTAGGAGCTATATAGAGCTACAGAGTGAGGCTTCGGACTGTGGGGTAAGACCCACTGCTTCCCTCGGACTGATTAGCTACCTCGGCACGTGCGGGGGATCCTCTTACTTATGACTGCAATGTTTATGGCCTAATTAGTATTTACGTATATGCATGCAATATGGCTTGTAGCTGTTGAAGTTTCATCTGAAAGACTCACTTGGATATGCCGGGTGGTCTTGTGGTCCTCGGCTGACACCTCTAGTGTGGCCGAATATGTAATTGAAGTCGTGTCGTTCGCAATCCGCGCCTACACTCATACATATGTATTTATTATAATCCATCCGGTATAGAATTAGATATGCATTGTTCATTCCTCCATAATCTAACAGTCCTAACACCAAAACAGACCATGAATGCTTCCGAGTGAAGAACCCACCACCGTCCACAATACTTGAACGCCGGCTTCATAGAAAAAACGGGATACAAAAGGTGAAACAGGTTGTCGCCGTCAACACATTTTAGACAACACGCTTGACCTATACATTATTGACCGTGTTAATGCGTATCCGTATTGGTGGATGGATGGATAGATAGATATCATACCTCGAAAAATCGCTTAAGCCACCAAACCTGGAATAGACCCTCGCCGATGAGAAACGTCAGCTGGAAAAGACTCCACCACTTGACACGACCGTTGGTACTCTCGGCTGTATTGCGATGCATTCGTTCTCGGACCACAATGTAGGACTGCTCGTCGGCCACTTGGGCAAGGGACTCGGAAAGACGGCGGACTAAAAAGGACCACTGTCAGGAACAAATAAAAACGGGTAGTGTAGCATCATAATATACCCTCATAATCCAGGGGATCCTGCTTCATTTCCGACTCCGGCACATAGACAATTCCGTGTACGTTGAAAGAGACCTCCTTCGAATTCGACGCCCACGCCGCATTGCTGAAGCAGTAAGAGTACTTGCCATCACGATGGGCAGTAAACGAGTAATCCTCGGATGAGACCGAGTTGCGGAAATATTGGCGATTGTTGTTGGGATCTTCGACCTGTATATCAAGGTAAAAAAATTGGTTAATCATTTATACCGCACACTAACTAGGCTCCCATTGCAACATACCCAGAAATCAATCTCGAGGTTCCCGCTACCTCCAAACTCACGGTCACCGACCTGAAATGTGACAGTCATTTTGTCGTCCTTGTGGAGGGACTCGTAGAAGCATTCGCGGGAATGGGCTTTCAGCTGGATGTTGTGGGCGGTTGCAGCCCCTATCCAGCCTAGCATGGAGACTAGGACGGCAGAGGTTGAAAAGCGCATTTTGTCGAAGGGGTGAGGGTTCGCGCTCGAGGAATAAGAAAAATGGCGAGGCCTCTGGGTGTGAAGAACGAGCGTGGGTGTTGGCAGACTGCAGCGGTCGTCCAGGCAAGGTGTCAATTATCTCGATTTCGCGGATGGACGGCGCTCGGGCCACATCCATGTTAATTGGGGAGACGGATTTTACATTTTTTACGCCACGAAAGGTGTATACTAATGATTGATTTGAAGACAGCTTCTGTTAAATTTTTTTACTTTATTCATAATATAAGATGTGTATACGGCTTCCGTGCTTGCACGCATGCTCAATCATTGTTACGATAGCGCTGAATTTAGATTTCTCCTTGGCCAAGTATAAATGGGTGGTACCAAGACAGAGAAACAGAAGCAAAGCTCTACTAACTCGGGGCGAACCCCAAATTATAAGCGACAATATCGACAAAGATGAGTTGACAATGAAATTGGCGATGTGCAGACTGTTGAAGTTCGACAGAACTGCCTCAGGCGGCCAAGCTCGGGGGCCAATCAGAGGCCGTGCATAACAGTTCGAGGAGACTTGATGGCTGAGGCATCAATACGGTACGGTAATTAAACTGCAGCGGGTTGCGAGGAGAGTGGACACCGCACTCAGCCGGCTTGGCCCGTACCAGAACCACAGAACAGCTGTTTTTATGACTATTTAGCAGTAATTATTTACCCCTGAAAAATGGGTACGCAATGGGGCCAGCGACTATCCGTACGTGACAATAATAACATGAGCAATTAAGCCACCTACGCGAACCGTAAACGCGTCGACGCAGAATAACTGGCTTTCTTGCTGCATCATCGTAAGCACACCAGGCAATCAAGAACTCGTCCAGTCATGCTGGACGCAGTCGATCTCTGCATTGTCCCCAAAGCCTTGTAGACTAACATATATGACAGTCGTAGGATAAAGAGGGCAACATAACCATCGTTTTGAGGAACCAAAACTGACCGCAACTCGCAGCGTGCTCCTATTGGTGACAGCACAGCTAAGCGGGCTCCCGGGGCAGTCACGGTGGATGCCGCTTGCTCAACGCTCCCTCAAATAATGCCAGTACACATCCCGTACCCAATTAATTTTTCCCGTGACGTGCCTACTACAGTGCCATCCTTTTTCTGAGCCTCCCTCCCCTTCCTTTCTTCGACATCGAACGTTCCTCCGCCAGTCATCCCCCAGACGTTCTTTCGCCGTCAATCTCTCGGTCCTTACTGCGCGAGTCCTCTCCTGTTTCGTTTTTGTATGCGCCATGGTCCCCCGTGTGGTATACTGGACGTTCTTGTGATTTCGCGTGGTGAATAAATTATACCGGGTTTCCCCCTAACCGAACCAGAGCCTCTCTTTGCGCCAGCACCACTCCAGAATCGGAGAATTCGCCTACTGCCAACTATATCACAGCTCTCACGATCTCGGCCTGTGGTGCTCTGACCAGAGGTCACTAATCTGCGGCCAACTGCCATCTTTTCTGGCGTCCATGCTTCATCATTCCGGGCTATAACACGCGCAGCAAGCAGTGGCTTGCTGCAGAAGACGACACGGAAGGTGCGTTTGTGCTCATTGTTCCTAGAAGATACAGCTTGCTTTGATGAGATGGACGTAATCAGTGTCTACACTTACCCCAATTGCGATATCTTGCCCATGTCTCCATCCACAACGCGAAGAGGGATAAATTTCTGAACTGAACACTGACGTGAATGCTTTTCGTCATCTAGATCTACCTCCGTTCGTATCCTCTAACCCGGCATCTCCGCCGCCCATCGGTTCCGTCGAGCACAGAATTACTCTGCGAGACGGCACCTTGACAAACGACTCAGCAGGCGTATCTCGAGCGACCTCACCTGCCTCTAGTGTCAAAGCTGCTGGATCCCCCGGCCAGCGGCCGTCGCTTGGATCCCCCGAGTCACTCCCATCGTTGCCCAAGTATCCTGGCGCGTGGGACTCGCAATCTTCTGCGTCCCCTGAAAACCACAAGGCAAGCAGCGCTTATTATACTGCCGCCTGGGGTTCACCATATGCTACGCCAAGTTCACGCCGACCTTCGTGGACATTAAGTCATCGCCCAGGTTTGAGTCTTGCTTCTCGGGACAACTCTCCAACCAGGGGTCGTGGGTACACCTCGACACGAGGTCCCGGGTCGCTGCGTACCACCTCAACCTCGAGCCAGTTTCCGAAACGGCTCTATAGCTCTATTGGCCGTTCTACAACAAGAGACATCAGCGCCCCGATAGCAGATCCGTCCGTTCAACAATTTACCGAGGATTGGATAAATCAGTATCTCTCTGGTCAAACACGAACAGAGCGAACGAATTGGTTAAGTGACGACGAAGGCAGCGAGGCACCGTCTTTCACTACTGCTCGTAATAACTTCGGAGACGACCCAACTGAGGGCTGGTTAGGGCTTGACGACTCGCGCGACGAAGATTTGTTGAGAACTCCTAAAGCTGCCAATTTCGGGTCGTTGAAGTCAAGGTTCGGGTCAATTACTGGACAGCGTGGCCGACATCGCAACAAACACTTGTCTACGCAAAGTACAGATACCCTCAAGCAGGAAGATTTCTGGGCCTTCGCCTTCGGAGACGAACCACCACCCAACGCAATGGCAGACAATAAAGACGCTCCTGCGTCTTCAGTGGAGAATGACACTGACGCGCCGATCTCTCCAGTAGACAAGCCTTTACCGCCGCCTCCACTCAATGAAGCACAGACGCAGACTACGGATGAAACCGCATCGGTGCCTCTTAGCCGGCCCCCCCTGGTAAGCCAGACCTCTTCGCAACGCCAGAGGAAAAAGGTAGCCTGGCGTAACAAGGCTTGTATAATCTCGGTCCCTCCTGAGGATACACGAGGATCCAAGGAGGCTGGACATGGCCTTCTCACCAAGGGAGACGTCGAGCAACGTTTGAAAAAATGGCGCGATCAAGGATACCACGTTGATGGATTCGATGTCTTTGCTCCAGAGCTGGACTCTGTTTTCACCGAAAATGGTGGCTTTAGTCGGCTACCTTACCCAGACCCAGCTGATTTCAAACAAGATCGGGAATCAAAAAACTATTCTGTCCGTTTCCCAGATCTGAACGAGTGGAAGTCATATGTCAACCATCTACAAGAAGAGAAACTACGAGCACTGGGTGTCTTGAGTAGTTTTGACGATGAGCCCCCTTCAGCACCGTCTCCTGCGTCCATGGCTGCAATGAACCATGTGGCTTCCTTTCCTGGTCACATCATGTCGCCGCCGATTCCCACGTCTTCTGCTGCCAGCAATCCATTATTTGGTGCACATCCTTTCTCCCCTCATTTCAATCAATCTACGAACCCAAGTACAAATGCAGAATCACTAGCTTCGCCGCCGCCTCAATTCGGAGGTCAACATCCATTCTTTGGCGTGGATGGTAATCTGGTAGGGGGTCTACCATACCCTTACCAGCCTACACCTCCCCTTGCTGGCACGCTTACTCCACAGAGCTTATTGAACGCACGCCAGGCAAGTGCCGGTGGCATGCCAAATTTGAATTCTATCTTCTCTCCCGTTTCACCCCTCAATGCCGAGGAAATGTTCAGCCAAAACTCTCACGACGGCTATAGCCGCAGGGATTCGTTACGTGCGCCTCCCAACCATGATACCCTAGATTACGATCGACAGACTCGAGGATCGCGCGCTGCAACACTCATTATGGATGAAGCTCAGGTCAACCCTGAGCACTTCCAGTCTTCGAATGTGGAGCTTGCTCAACCCACACCTCGTGGTCATGATCGTAACCTAAGTGAGACTTTGCAAAAGGGCCTGGACCGTTACTCGCAAAACGATTACAGCTTGGAGAAATCGATTCAAAAGCAGTTGGAGGAACCTGAAGGTGATTTGCAGAGATCTCGTTGGGCCGTCGCAGAAGAGGACGTGCAACCTTCCCCTGTGCACGGACAATTTCCTGTTCAAGACTCCTTCTCCACTGGCCATCATCGCTTATTTGGTGAACAGCAGCCTCTTAATGAACATCAAGATGCTGATGAAATTGACACTAATCCAAGCCTCGCGGGAAGTCCTCGCGAACAAAAGATTGACATGAGTCATCACCCTTGGCACAGTGCAAAGGCGAGCACTGGTTCTTTCGCGGCCGGCCATAAATCGAGAACCTCTATGTCCGGTCTCAATGTTGAAGCTAAGGAATTCGATCCAACAGCTTCATTCTCCTCGAACGCTTTCACATTCCAAGGGAATTCTTTCGGCTCCAACGGCTTTGCAAATGGATCAATATTCTCTCCGGCATCATCCGTATTCAAACCCAGTGGTTCTTTGAGCGGGTTCAATGTGACAGCACCTGCATTCAATCCTTTCGAAAGCAGTGTAAACAACGAAAACACATCATTCGTGCCCAATTCCTCCGAGGGATTCACATTCTCGGCAGCCTCTTTCAATGCATATGCCCCTGCATTTAACCCTGGGACCAGCATAACTTCAAACACATCAGATGCTCCAGACCAATTTAGGAGCAGCATCTTCGGTGATATTGACTTCTCCCAGATGTCACACCAGGGTAAACGTTCCAAGGCGGTACCAATCATTCGACCTGATGAGAATTTGGAAGATGATAGTAAGGAGCAAGAAATTACGGAGCCCGGTGCACCAGGCCCGCAGCCACGTCAGAAACGTGCTCGGCGCGGCGCTGGTGAAGTCGACGAAGATGTTGAATTGCCAACTCCTTCACCACTGGGAGAAGCCGCGCAAGCTCAAGCATCGCCGGCTCCTGGCCAAGCACAGAAGATGGCTGAAGGGAAAGAAAACACTTTCCCTTCGCAGGAAGGAGTGGATGTTCCCATCAAACCATCAAGCCCTGATGCAAAACGCCCTCGCGCCGACGACGAAGTGCCAACTGTGAAGGATACTTCAGAAATCGTTCTCGAGAAAGAAGAGACCCAGCCCGCCATTATCAAGGATGCACCCTCCGCTATATCAGAGCCAATGAATGAGCCGCAAGCTGTTGCAGAAACATCCAAAGGACAACCCCAAGAAGCGCCTAAAGACGAACTCGGAGAAGAACCGGAGGAGCCTAAAGAAATCATGGAGAATATAAATAATGAGCCAGCAACTACACCAGGTGAGGCTATTGTTGAGCCTGTTGTTGAGCCTGTTGTTGAGCCTGTTGTTGAAGCACCAAAGGCAGAAGCGCCCAAACGGGAGCAAAGGAAATCAATATTCTCGGCCCTTTCACGTTCTTTCACCTTCCGGCCATCGATTTCTGAGTTCGTTCCTTCAACTAAACCAGCCAACGAAGCTGTTGCCAGATCTGAGTCACCAAAGGCTGATCCAGCCAAGGCTCAACCTGAGAAACCTAAAAGTGGTCTCTTTGCGTCTCGCTACGCCGTTCAAGAAGAGGAAACAAACGAGCCTTCCGTTGAGCTTGAACCTGAGCGCCAGCCACTCGAGTCTGTCAAGGAAGATATCACCCATGAGGCTGATCAAGATTCTGTCGATGAGGCTGAATTAAATGCGGTGATGGATCAACTCAATGGCGATGATTCAGATCTCGGAGTAGAGCGAGTGAAAACTCCGTTACCGGATCAAGTTGTTTCAACTACCCCTAAAACGCTTTCTGCACAACAGCCACACCTTCCTCACATCATTCGCAGCGATGCTCCCAGTCCAAGCCCGAGAAGAGACCTGGAATTGTTGCAAATCGTCCCGAAACTCAGTTCTGATATGGACGCTCATTCTAACACTTATTCCCAGCGAGGTTTCGCGTCTGGTACACAGTCTCCAGTCCGCCACTTGCTAAGCATGAATGAGCATGTTAGCGACTGGGATGATGTCATCTCGTCGGGTGAGGATGATAAGCTGATTCAACAAAGCAAATTCTTCGATCGTCATATCAACGACCTTGTCGGACGGGTTCTGGAGCAGCGACTTGGTCCTCTTGAAGAGGCACTCGGTGTCATCCAACATTCTGTTGTGTCCATGAACTCGAGATCTGCCAGTAGACAGCCATTGCGTAACAGATCTCCAGAAATTGAGCACAGCGACGCTGATGATGAGGATGATGAAGAAGTTCGACCCGTAACACCAGTGAACAAGCGAGACAGAAAATTAGAGAAGATGAAGAGCGTTATCCTTGAAGCGCTTACTGCCCATGGAGCAGCGAAATCAGAGCTTTCAACATCTGCCACTGGCCTGTCTACAATTCAAGAAAACATTGCTGAGCTGAAGGCTTTGGTAGAAAGACCTCAACAGTCTGAAACAGCTGATATTAAGGCCTTAATAAAAGAGGCATTCGCTAACCAAGGACAAAAGAAACTTAGTGAGGCTGAAGAAATTGGAGCTGAGAGCTTGAAATTACAACTTGATGGTCTTAAGAGCATGCTTCGGTTGGCTGATGAGCGTACTGAACAAGAAATCAAGGCTCGCCGTGATGCTCAAGAGGCTTTGATGGAAGTGCAAAAGATGCTTGGTCATACTGAAAGCGAGGCTACTCGCTACCGACAAGCTGCTGAGGACGCAGAGGCGGATCTTCGTCAATTGCGGGAAGAAAAAATTCCTCATTTCGAGAAGATCCAAAATCGTTCCGAGACCCTTGAAAAGCAACGAGAGTCCTGGGAGCTCACACTCTCGGAGCTTTCTGCGAAGAATATTGCACTCGAGGGTACACTTGATGAATATCGGGTTTCGCATGATCACTGGAAAAAGCAAGTCGCTGCGACAGAAGAGGAGAACAAGGAGCTACGGACAAAGACCGCACACCTCACTGCTCGTATTGAAGACAGCATGCGCGCTCGTCAGAGTCTGCGTGGCAAGTTCGACCGTCTTCAGGATGACATGGTCACTGTAACCCAGGATATCGCTAGCGAACAAGCCAGGGCGCGCAAGATAGAGGAAGATCTTACATCTAAACATGATGCCCTCCGTGTTGCATATGATAGAGAAGTTAAACTTCGTGAGAAGCTCGAGATTGACATCGAAGAGCTTGAAAAGTCCGAACGTGAAGCGTCGAAGTTGAAATTCATATTCGGTCAATCTCAGCAAGAAAACCACAGGCTCGAGGAGCTTGTCGCAACCCT
Organism: Talaromyces proteolyticus; assembly: GCF_021365285.1. NCBI lineage: Eukaryota > Fungi > Ascomycota > Eurotiomycetes > Eurotiales > Trichocomaceae > Talaromyces > Talaromyces proteolyticus. The sequence goes on along the minus strand of NW_025764282.1, from coordinate 944,085 downwards.
ACGTCAAGAAAACCATGAATACCAGAGTCAGGCGGCTCGTTTTGAACGTGAATTTAACGAGGCACGCGAGAGCAGCCGTGTGGAGATCCAGCGCGCCCGGACTTCGATGGAATCCGATCTGGAATCTGCAAACAATCAGGTCAACTATGTTCGCGCGCAACTTGAAGCTGAAATTGCTCGTTTGGAAAGTCTAGTTGAGAACGTCCGTCTAGATGCGGATACCACAAAGGAGCGCTACGAACTGCTCTTAGAAGAAGCACGCGAAAACAAGGCTTCTGCTATGGCTGAACTGGCTTCTTCGAAGGACATGACCATTGAGGAACAACGCAAGACACATGACCGTGTTCTTAACGACCTCCGCGAACGCCACGCTCGAGCTTTGCATAACGCCTCCGAAGACCGACAGCGTATTGAGGCTCACGCGAACGAAAGGTTCACTCTTGCCAACGAAAAGGTACTCCACCTGCAAGACCGGGTAGCACACCTGGAAGAGAAGCTAGAGATTGCCAAGTCGGCTGCCCGTGCAGCTGCTCAAGCCGCTCAGGCCAAGGGAGTTTCTGTTTCACCTTCCCCTATACCGCACTCTTCTTCGCCATCCCTATCTTACAGCAAAGACTCTTCTGTACCAGAGAGAATCTCTCCTCAGGCCCTTCGCGAGTCTATTCTTGTACTTCAGGATCAATTACAACAGCGTGAGACCCGTATCGAAGCTTTGGAACAAGAGCTGTCTGAAGTCGACAAGGAGGCGCCGAACAAGATCAAGGACAAGGATACTGAGATTAACTGGCTGAGAGAATTGCTCGGTGTTCGAGTAGATGATCTCCAGGATATCATCAGAACACTTTCGCAACCTTCATTCGATCAAAACGCTGTCCGTGACGCAGCCATTCGCCTTCGAGCCAATCTCCAAATGCAACTGCAGGAGAAGGAACGGGCGATGACTGGTGGACAGGCCTTCCCATCACTCGCTGATATTGCGGCCTCTCCACGTTCTTTACCTCTTGCAGCAGCGGCGGCTTGGGGGAGTTGGCGTAAGGGCAGAGAGTCCTTCACTTCGGAAGCTGGTACCTCGCAAACGCCTTCAAAATCAAACAATAACGGCGGCTTTCTATCCGGCCTTCTAACTCCTCCAAATTCAAATGTACGCTATACACCAAAAAATTTGACTGCGCCACCTGGAGTTGGAAAGATGGGCCCACGCCGAGCAGCGTCGGAAAGTCGTCCATTGCGTGGATACAATCAAACGCCCCCCTCTCTCTCTGCTCGACAGACAGAAAAACTGCCTGTTGTCAACCAGGATGCATATGAACCGCCGACCACCCCACCACTGCTTCGGAGATCTAGCTATGACCACGATGCAGAGCCAAACAGCTACGACTCTAGCGCCTTGATGGATGACGGCGACAGTATCATGGCCCCTGAATCCCCCAAGGGTTCAACAGAGGAAGCTGCCATCTTCTCGCCACAAGAGTAAATAAGAGCCCATCAAGTACCGCCAAAAGATTGACATATGGATGCGGTTTTTTCCGTTGATTCCTAACGATATGCACTGGTTTTGATTGTTTATCTATATATGTACTCTCCCCTTTCAGTTTGTTTGATGTATACAGAATGTACAATTTCCTAATCTGCATAGCGCAATCGTTTTTCTTCTTTGCCAATCATTATTATTCTTGACGACATTAATTCCCCCATCTCTCGCTTTTTCTTTTTCTCTTCATTCAGGTGTGAATTATATCCTGGGTTTTATTTTTCGATTTGGCTCTCCTTTATTATTATTGATACCACTTCTCGTCCAAGTCGCTACAGCTTCAACTTCACTGTTAATAATTTTCCCCCTTATACCGTTTCCTTGTCGTTGTGACAAGTCCACTCTTTATGGAACAAAATACATATTTCCTTTTTTTCTGGTTCCGAGAATTGAAATTGGTTGAATTCATACATTAAATGGTATGAGAGAAATGTAAAACAGCTTACCTGATTGTTAGAATTTCCATTTTTCTTCATTATAATTCATCTACTAACTGCTTTCCAATATAAGCACCAATACGTGTGTCATCTTCCTACGAAATCGCCCTCGTAGAAGAGCATCCGCCGATAAAATTTGTGGATATCGAAGCTCTTATCGCCAAGTTCCCTACTAGGACCCATAAGGAAACCCATGGGACCCTTGGTCAATCATTAACCCGTCCGAAACAGACCCGAATAATACTCGCAATATTCCAAGCATAGTACGTATGTAGCACGGCAAGTTTGTATATATCAATATTGATCAATCAACCAGCACTTTCCGAATTCAGTAGTACTCGATTTAAAGAGATTTTCACTCGCAATCAGATTCCTCCAAAGGAGAAAGACCAGGTCTTTACTGCAAATTTATTATCTTGACGGGTTTGGGAGGGTTTGGTGATGCTTGACCTGAGCCCAGTGCACCCCCGACCGTACTTCCGACCCGCAGAAGGAATAGTTTTCACTGCTGGTGACATGTATTTGATTTGTGTAACCTTCTACAGAAAGACTAGAATTTTCACGAACGATGACTTATGTAAGTTGATGATTCCAATTGCCGACTAGATAGTTACATTGATACTTGATTGGTTGATATTTCATATGACCCAGGCAAACACTAGTCCATTCCTCCACATAGATCTCATGTATTGAACATCCAAGGAAAAAATTAAGGTGGTCAAATTCGTATTCCCTTTGAAACCATCAGTAACACAGGTGCCAACGACATTTTGTCTTGATGTTGTTTGTTAAAAGGAAAGATAGATAGCCCGTGACATATTGTCAAGTACGTAGTCTAGGCATGGGTGGATTTCGGCTAGCTTAGTGCTGTTATAACAAAATATAGTTAGCAAATACATATGAATAAATGTAATAGTTTTAAATCTAGGCTCCAATAAGCATTGAGGAAGATGAATACGTACGCCGCAGGAGGAGCAGGAGCAGGAAGAGCAGCTTCCAGAGCAGCAGGTGCAGTTGCAGGGAGACATTTTGATTGGTATAGTTTTGTTTGAGAAAGAAAACTTTCGGTTGAGTGGCTTGATTTGGATTTGAGATGATTGTTTGATGGATGAAAGAGAGGTTGTCTCGAACGAGGATTTCATCCGCTATTTATGCCTTTTCGTATCTTCGATTATCCTACGCTCTAGGCTCTAGATTCAACATCTACATCATACGATTCAGCATATAGCCGCTAGAAAATGCCGCACATGGCAAGTGAAAGAGAAGAAAAATTTTCTTTACAAAATCAGGCGGCAAGTGCGGTTGCAGTGGGGAGTGGGCGCGAGCACTGGATAGGATCGAGGACAGTCTCCGCTGTCTCGAGACTTGCTGAGGATGTTGCATTAATGAAAGAGGTTTGGTCTTCTTTTTCATTGCCACGGTCTGAGCCTGAGAGGACTCTGTGAGGCCAGGCTTTGGGCCGAGACTCTAAGGAAGGCTCGGGGTTTTTGATATCAAATCTTTCCAGGGAAAATGAACGGGAGTAATCATACCTATATACATACTAGGCAATAGTACTGTGAGAGGCGAAGGGGCCCAGTATCTATTAAAAAGGGTATCATCGTAAAAGTGCGTCGCAATAACACAAACACCACTTAGAGTCATTCACACGGGCCATTAGTCCGCAAGTCCTGTGGCCAGTCATGCGCCAGAAAAGACCAGAATGGTATAGCTAAACACTTCTAGTCTTTGTACTACAGCTGCATATCATTCTCCTTCTGGATGGGCTGCTGGAGAGACCAGTGAAGTCCTCCGCACGCCGGATAAGAGACCCACGACAGGCAACATCACCTACATGGCTGGACTGACTGACTAGCCTGGACGATAGGCTGGTATTAATGTTACGTTGGCCGTCCATAGAGCAATGGTCCAAGACAAAGAAGGTAAGTCGATCCAATCGCCGTCTAAAGATCTGATATCTGATTTGATAGACATCGTGGGGTGTGCATTTTCCATTTCGTAAGAGGGTTTGGTGATAATATATCCTATGGCCAACGCTGTTGGACCATTTTGCTAAGAAATCTGCTTTCTTGATGACTCATGTCACTGCGAACGCTTCCGTGCAAGAACGTTTCCGGCATCTGCTCGACGGGGCCTAATCGAGGATAGGTCAAGACAAGACCATAAGAGCAGTTCTGAGGCTGCAGATAATAGACACGAAGAATCTGTTGCGTAATAATTATCAAAAGTGAATTGGTATTTCCTTTTTTTTCTCGTCGAAGGCGTAGCGTCCGAAACGTTCGAAGATATCCCGGCAGAGACACCAAATGGCACAGTGCTCCCGCCGACCGAAGACCACCACAACTTTGGAAACTGAAAATTCTTAGCAAAAGATGGCCTCACTCTTTATATAGTTGAGATCATCTTCACCGTATTCTCTTCTTTGCTGCTTTAGGATGTGCACACATCCTAGGGTACCTTGGTGGAAAGAACCTTGGTGGTTAGCACCATTCTGCCCTCCAATACAAGAGTCTCCCCCGAAAACCATTTCTCTTACTTGGAAATCAATGTCAGAGCACCATACGTCTATAGAGATGTCGTCTTGGATGGAATATGAGCACAAATAGAGGAGTCTGATTTGTTTTCGAGGCCATTATCATGATGGTGTCTGGGAGATATATGAAAGCCTCGCGAGAGGGCAACACAAACGTTCGTGCAATTTGCAACTTTTCAATCGAAACACGAGATCGACCGTCCAAAGTAAAAAGAATTGAACCATGAGGGGCGAAAAGGAAGAAAGGAATATTGCAAGAGCAAGTCTGAAGGGTTGGTTGAGAGTGCCGTGCCTTCCCGTGACAGCCAGCCGACTCTATTCCTGCATCTACCGGGAGCAGGCAACGAGCACAAGACTATCATGAACTGATAAATCGTCCATTGAGGTGTTTCTTGAGCTTCAGTCAGGTACAGTTGCTACACTAGAACGATTAACCACGGTTCACCATGTGAGAGAAGTCAATTTCCCTTGGATTTGCCTATCCTGAGAGTAAGGATGTTTGCGACACTGCAGCTGAGCCTTCCTGCTAACCTTTTTCTGTCTAGTTCTTGCCAAAGGCGGAGGCGAATAATTGATGCAGTGATAACAAATTTTATCGCTCACCCGGCGTTACGACATCCCAATTCCAAATACCAGCTCAGGGCGTGCGACAAGCCACAAGTTATTTGTCAACTAGTGTGAAAAAGGGAGCAAACTTCAAAAACGGCAGAACGGACTCGGCGGTCATTGTGCTGTCCGGGTTAGGAATCGGCCCAGGGTAGGCTGTGCTGTGTCCCCGAAGCCCGTCAAACTACCCATATGCGAATAATTCACTTGCAGGGCTGAAGGCGGGTTGCTCGAGTCATTCATTTCATGCTGACAGCTCGGCCTTAGCGGAGCATGGAAACATCCGCGATATCCGGAAGCAGTTCACAATGCGAGGGCTTCTACATAACGGCCAGATCCTAGCTCAATGAACAACCTTAAATCCGCTGAAAACCCGGACGCCATGGCTTCCAAAGAGAGCATGCACTAGGTCCATACCGAATGGGGTAGGGATTGCGTATGTGGCAGGACATCAACACTAAGCACGGGAGCGACGATCCAATACAACTTAATACATTGGGGGAGGCATAATCTGAGCTAAAAGTAAGCCGGAGACGAGCGGTCAAGAGAAATGTATGGTGGCGCCATTTACTTAAAACGGAATTATTTAGAAATCTTTGAAAAGGGCGCAGCATCTTATGTGACGTACCTATAGGAGGAGGCACTAATTAGTTTCACATCCTGTCTAGTTTACGACGCTGCTTTTGGGGAGTTTCCTAGTACGTAGCCGATCTTTGATATGTACGGAACAGGGGAAAGGAATTATTTCAAATCACAGTGGAAGCGGAATACATAGCACTATGATGACTAGTAAATTTCCTCCAATCGGGCTTGCTTAGAAATTTATATGACAAAACATCCATGATTACATCCATGTATAGTCTGCTGACTTAAAAAAATAAGTGCTTTATAGATCATCAATTGATGACGCGGAATGTTAGGCTAACCTCGATAATAGCTGGGATTGTGTTATGCTTTATGTACACGAAAATGATGAACAAAGGCTTAGAAACTCTCTCGTAATACTAGTACAGGGTGCAGAATAGCGCCAAAAATCAAAGTAACCCGCTATGCAATGCGACAATGCAAATCGTTCCACATAAATATATCCGTCTACATGTAGATATCCGTTTAGTAATCAGGCCCAAAAAAAAAGAAAAGAAAGCATTCAGTCTAATTCAATCAGCGCCTGATTTCTTTGCCTCCGCCAGAAATTGGCCCTAACTCGCCACTCTGCCGTCAGCAAGCCGGGCCATGCTTTGAGCACTGCTTCCGAGAACTCCCACGACATCTCGTTGAGATAGTCCTGGCCCCAGATGGTCAGCTGGCCCAAATCCTCAGTTTCGTAGACAAACGTGCAGACTTCCGTCAGAAAGGCGTTCGCAGTCTCGAACCCGGTTTGGATTAACAGGTCCCGGAGCGTTGGTGACGGGATTAGATCTATGTAGGCGTGGTGTGGAGTCTGGAGTTGTAGCAACGTTGGCCGCAAGGGTGGAGGCAGCGATGGGCCGATAGCTGCCAGCGTTGATAGGTGGAGTTGTGGATGGCTTAGTACATTCATATCTAGTACTGCAGCCAGTTGCTCGTGCAATTCGCGCCGCAGCGTGGCGATGTCGTACGGAAATAAGAGGCAGAAGGGGGAAGTGTCTAGCTCGGATGCATTTGATGGTGTCACGTCGTGCGACACAGTGGGGAGGCTGTCGCCGACTATCGCTCCATATCCAGGATCATAGAGGTCGAGGGTCGTAGGGAAAGGGCTGGTAGATTGAGACTGCGGACTTGATGTGATGGCTGCCACGGAGGGGGTAGCTGAGAGTTGTCGTGAAGGGGAGAGAGAGACGTGAAGATGGTCGTTCTCAGAACGGAGTTCGCTTATTTCTTGTCGTAACCGTTCTACCTCTTCGGCATGGTTGGACGCGCGTTCTTGTTCTGCACGTTCTAAGTTTTTGAGATGTTCTTTTCGACGTTGACCTAAGATAGAATAGTTAGGATTCCAGCTCGCTTCGTGACAGTTGACATTAGTGAAGATATGATACTCACGAAACAAGCGTTGTGCGTTTCTATTATATTCTCTCTTCTGCTCCATCTTTACGGAATCTCCAGAGTCTGACATGGCCAAGAATACAGGCGAGGGCTCAAATTGAACCAAGTCGAAATACATTTGATTTCGTCAAGCAGATGGAAAGACCTAGGGTGGGATGGCCTCCACTTATTATGAATGCAGTAGTGGGAGAAGGCGATGTGAACGAGGGGGAGGGGGGGGAAGCAAGCCTAATAAGCAAGTCTCGATCATGACGCAAAATATTCACAGGTGCCAATCAATAATAATGCGCTAAAATAGACTCTATACATATACCGTATACAGCATGTACATGCACCTCTAATTGGGATTACTAGTCATACAATAACAACCTAGATCGTTCCCATCTCCGCGGACAGCGAATAGGAGCTGGGGATAACGTGGATTGATAATTTAGTGATAGCCACTCAAAGCCACTAGCTTCATATGTCTCACAGCTCCAGGTCGTTGTCTGAAGAACTAGTATTGTCTAAGATTTAGATGTAGATAGTAGGGGTCTTTTCGGCCGTGTCGACGTTCAGCCCCCAGCTTCAGAGAGAAAAAAGACGGGTTTCTTATTTTTAGCTGTCTTGGTCAGCAGGGAACCGACACGGCGGTATTTGGGTTTGTCTAGTCAGGACAAATGCACGAATGGCGATACTCCTCGTCCGTGACTTTTAGGGATTTCATCGCGTGTAGTTCTAGGGCTGATCGAGGGCGGGTCTCTCGCCCGTAGCTAAAAAAACGTTTAATTATCGCGCTGGACCGTATGTGGCTGAATGCCGGGCCAGCTAGCCTGTCCATACTCCATAACTTAGTAATAGCTCATTGGCAAGCGTCCGGAGTGATGGCCAGTCAGTCTGGAACGGGCGGCCATTGGTATGTTGCATCTGCCGGCTGCAGGGCGTACTGCGGGTGCGCGTGCGGGTGGGCGTCCGACAGAACACCACGCCCAGACCGTTGCGGCCGAATACGCAAAAGAGGAAAAAGGTCTTCTCCATCCAGTGGACATGGACACGGTCCCACGCGATGGCCTTCTACTCTGATCCTATTCGCGCAGTCCGATCCTTTCGCTTATGGGAAGCTTCCAGTCGGCCCCTCACCGCTAGTCGTTCGTGCTGGCCGAATCAGATCATGTCGGCTCAGAGCAGTCGTAGCTGAGTCAACGTCCTTCCCGATCAGGGCATTGAACTATATTAGTTGACAGCTGCGGTGTTGGTTGACTAAGGTTTGCCATCAATAGTTCAGGTCCAGTTCGTGAGGACGATGCAGGAACATTCGAGGGCCAAAAGCTGCATTGGCCCATACAAGCATGACGAATAAAACAAAGGGAAAAAGGGAGAAGAGAGAATGAAGAAAGCATAGAGTAGAATTGAATATGGCAGGACATAATTAACAAAAACGTGATACGATGAGTCCGAATGTCAACAGCCATGGTTGATGGTTGTCGGAGGCAGCCCGATACGGCCGAGGCAGTTACGGCTTCTCCGCTGCCAGCATACTAGAAACTCCAGCTCTTCAAACATCTCGAACGCCTGGAACATCGCAATCCCAAGCGTCAGCTACGCATGCCCTGTGAGCCATCGTGCCACGTGGGGCGCGATGGTGGCTGAACAATTGATCAATAATGATTCCAAACCCTCGTCCCCCGAATCCCACGCTAACGCCCCTGCAGGCGCATTCAATAATCAAAGGGGACTATGTCATCGCAATCTGAAAGTTAAAACTAGGTGCAGCTCGACATGCATGTACGCAGCATCGTTGATAGACGAGCCTAAATATAACCCTGTGGCTGCAGTACTTTCTCGATTCCACGGGCGAGAAGAGGATCCTTTGGGCTTGCATTGCATGTACCATCTACAAGACATCTGGAATTGATGTCACACGGATTGTCCGATATACAGCTATAGTTACAGTTCCATTGTCAAGGGATATTTTCCATGTTTCTTTTTTATGCCCCTAAGTAAGCTCAACCCAAGCACACACTACAACTCTAAGTATTCTGATATAGAAATAAAATGGCATTGGGATCATGATGTTTCCATGTCATTGGTCCATTCTGGTCGACAGTCAACGCTTGGTGTAATGCTACCACGTCAGCAACAGAATATCAACATTCTTCCTCTTTGACTCGTGGAGATTCCATCAAAATGAAACACGTCATGAATATCAGTCTTTCGTCACTGTCGCATCAATAGTTCGAGGAGAATGGGTTGGCGCCAAGCGTTGCACGCTCCTCTATTATACAGCCCCAAAAGCCAAACGTTGAATGATCGCTGAGCAACCCTGCGGAATGAATTCCGTCTCAAGTGCCAAATCAGCTTGAGCCAGACTCATTGTCTGATCTATGCTCAAGCCTCTTCTCTTGGTAGCATCGAATCAGCACTCGGAGTCACATCTCAGGCGGTTGGGTTGCCTTTGATTCCCCATAGATCGTCTTTCGTTATAGAAAATACATTCGACATGGTGTCAACAATTAGAGAATGATGCTTTTTTCAGTAGCATAAAGCCCCCTCAGGACTTTGAGCTGGCCGATCGCACCACTATGTTTCCTCGTTACTCGACCTGGAACATCGACAATGACCGTTCTCAGTAGCGCTAGTCCAGCCTGGCCCCAGAAGCCAACCACTCGTTCGGCTGCAAATCGTAACATGGCGTAAAGGATATAGAAGTGTGTGTCTTGAAGCTCGTCAGGGGGAATGAAAACAATCTTGCAAATTGCTCTCCAGAAGTTGTGATTAGGAAATGGATTTTTACGGGTGGTTTTCCCGAAATTGCGCAGCGTAATGGCTGCAAAACCGCATCCCAATCCTATCATACGCTGTTGGTGATCGGATTCATCAACGAATGGGCCACCGGGATCAACTCGTTTCCATCCAAGGGCTAATCTACCAGCTTCTGTGTTGTCTTTGCCATAAAACCCCCATAAAGCCGGGCAGGACGCTCGATATTTTGCCCAGAATATATCGGAGAATGCATGTCCCTGAAAAGAGTATTGCTCGGTAGAGAATATCTGAGCAACCACAATGCCCACTGGCTCTGCATACTCGAGCTTGACACCAGCTTCATTGATGAGCTGGGAGACAACGGCCTTGGTAAATATGTTGAGCAAATATATAAAGACCGCCGACACCTTTGCCTCTTCTTCAGACAGGCTGGCGAATTGCTCGGGCACATGAATAAAGAAGCGGCGGGCATCACAAGGTAGAGGTATAGTCTGTGATTTACGCAGGATTTCCCGTATCTCAGTCATCTATTCCTCGGATTAGTCATGATCAAAGCGGATTGAAGGCTGGACGATAACGTACTTGACCTTTGTTCGCATTAGCACCTTGACCCTCTCTTAGTTGCCCAATACATTTCGTAATGCCACGTCGATAGTCTCCTATTGTGTTCTTAAGAGCTTGATCCTTCTTTGCTTCGTCCAAAACATATTTTCGCAGCTGCTTGAGATATTTGTGTAGTTCCAGATACCGCTCATGTTCTTTAACCTCTTGTTCAGTGTTGACCTGAACTCCCAAAGTTTGCCGCCGCTTCTCGGCTTCCTTGGCTTTCTGCAACTCAGCCTGGCGCTGGCGTTCTTTCTCCTCGGCTTCTTCACGTTCTCGACGAGCCTTTTCTTCTTCAGCCGCCTTTCGTGCTTTAGCCTCCGCCTCTGCTGCCAAGCGACGGTGCTGCTCCTCTTGGGCAAGCCTCTCTGCTTCTCGACGAGCTTCTTCTTGACGTCTCTTCTCTGCCTCTTCGCGTTCTTTCCTCTCGCGCTCAAGACGCTCTCTTTCTTCCTTGCGACGTCGTTCCTCTTCCTCTCTTCGACGCCGCTTTTCTTCTTCCTCTCGTAGGTGCTCTTTGAGAACGACCTCAGCCTCTCGACGGTGCTTGTCGTAGTAATCGTAGGCCTTGTCTATGGCGGCATAGTAAACTTCTTGATGGGTGCGGTCGATCTCATCTTGCTCTGCGGTAAAGGACTCCGTACGGTAATCGTAAACCCTTTTGAGATCCTCATGATGCAGCCGTATCGCCTCAAGATCCTTTGTCAGGTCGACAATAAGCTGCCTAGACGGACTGTCCAGAACATTGCCGACACTCCGTCTTTTAACCATGATAGCTGTGGTAAGAGGGGCTAACTATTTCTTCAAATTTAATGTCGCCAAAGAGATCGAGTATAGAGTTGATTGAATTTCAATGGAAAAAGGAACGAGTTGAGCAAAACGGGAGGGATATAAAGATATCAATAGGTGAGGTGTTATCGAAGAACGGAGTAAATCAGTGGGGGGACTGGCGTATTTGATACAGGCGCTGAACAGGAAAATTGTCGGCGGCGTCTACCCCGTCTACTTCTACCTGCAGAGGCAGAAAGTCTGCTAGAATGATGTGATATCGCAACGAGTACCGAGACTTTAAAGTACCAGCACCAGTTGTTTGAATTATTGAGCCAACAAGAACATTTTCGCGTGTGGTCTCGAGTGTATCGCGGAATGAGAGGGAGAGGACTTTGAATCAATTCCAGACATGAATTTTTTTGAAATTCGAAGACACTCGAGTCTTAAATACAGGCTCTTCTGCCAATGTTTTGCGATTGGCTGCGCGTTTCACGTACTTGGAAATGGAAATCTGCAAAGTGCCTCACGATTAGCAGTGACTCGTTTGGTGGGATTTGTTAAAGAAACGGACGTTAACGGGAATATCAGAGTTCCTTCAAATAAAGAGCCTATTGCAGCAGTGAAGGACGTGACCAGGATGTGATTGTCTTAAACTCAATGGCAATAATGATAGTAACGATCTGCCAGCTTGGACTTTGGTTGGCGTCTCTGCTTGCCGTAGCTGCTTTGGCGCGAAACGGGGAGAAAAGCGCGCGGGTTGTGTTCTGATTGGCTGGCCGTCACAACCCTGAGAACCTTGTTTTTCAGGCTGACAACGCTCGACTTCTTCTTCGTAGTATATATCGAGAACAAGTCGATTTCTTATGACATAGGCCAATCTACCCATTTCATTCGCGACTGAGCTGTGCCGGGAAATACCATCATATTTCCAGAGATCCCCACTCGCAGCCCAATGATGACCAACACAACGCAACCCCAGACCTGTGCTTGGATAATGTCCGACTCGGCGAGATCATACTCGCGACAGGACAGCTGCATCATGAGGGACGAATTGACAAGAACAACGTATCTGTAATATTTTCCATGGGAGGGTTTCAACACTGGGGGTCATAGGGTGATTGGCATTCAGCAGGCTGAATAGTCGTCAACAGTCAGACAAGGTAGTGGATCTCTGCCATGCCAATCATGCAATTCTACGATGCCGGAGATATTTCGCCCATTGCCTAGAGTCTGTTGGCCTTGGTTTCAATACAAGATATCAGCTCGGACAGTGAATGGCAAAAACTAGCTCCAACCGCTTGCGCGACAATTGACTGCGCATTCATGACAGTCTCTGCCAAATACATCTTCTGTGGACTATTCTTACTGTTATTGTACATCAACATCAACATCATTATCAATCATCAATTATCAATAGCGATTGATGATTGACGAGCATTCTCGTGGATGATTCAAGCCTGGAGAGCCAAGCACAGCCCTAGTCAGGCATAGTCTGCGGGAAGGGCGCCTGTGGTTGGCGGACGGGCTCCCAACAGTCTCCTCGAGACATAGTCATGGCCGTTCAGCGACTAGCCTGGTCGGCTAGTCGCTTAGTGCTGGCTAGGCCTGGAGTCCAGCAACGGCACTTGCCTCTGCCAGCTTCATCGCGCCTGCCACAGCCTAACGCTTCCCTACACTAAGTAACTCCTACTATTCAGTAGTCCATCCTTCTTTCCTCCGTCCTGTCTATCCTCTCCTCCCCCCCTCCTCCTCCTCTTCCCTTCTACTTGCTTCATTCATTGTGTCGCCTGTCAGAGTAGCAAGTCGCTTTGTTGCTGTCGTTCTCTAGACCTCTTCTAGTGAAACTCTCCTTTGGCTTCCGCTTGGTGCCGCCCCCCCTCTCTGCCCCCCGATTTGGAAAAGGCCAATTCCCCCAATCTCCACGGTCGCCTTCCCTCTACCTGGAGCTCCATCCTGCAATACTCTCACGCACAGTGACACCTCCTCTCTCTCTCTATTCCACCACTCCGTGGGAGATTTATCCTCCGTGTGAGCTACCCTGTGACCTCGCCTCGCTCATTCACAAGCTTTGGTCCTTTCCTCCTATCTCATCTTGGTCGAAGCTCGCTATCGCTTGCCCGCTGCCGTCGTTGTTCTGATTACCTCACTGCGACTGGCTCCGGCTAATATCACCTCCCTCTGCACAATTCGATCCTTCCCTCCACGCCGCGCGATACCCAGCAGCGTCAATTATTCCCTCCTTCCAAAAGAGACGAGTCTGTCGATTTCAACTAAGATACCTCCACTGATATTCGCCACGTCTCCCAGCACATCGCTCATCCCGTCGTCCTTATAATTCTGTTCAGCGTACTTTGTGCTCTTCTTCGTACGTGTCTTACTCGCAATTTGCTTGTTTCATCCCGGCCAAGTCGTGACGTCGTCGTCAGACATTTCACCAGTGACTTGAATAGCCCATACACTGTCGGACCATCGTTTTGAAACAGTAAGGCTGCATTTATTGTTGCTCGTGCTTGGCCCCTTAACCGTCCATCCGCATGCCCCACCTTGCCATATTGATTTCACTGCCTCGTGTCATCATCTCATCCCTACAAATATCCTTTGTTTATGAATCCTGCCGGTGCCATTTTGAAGAAAATACTGATGAATTCGTTCTTTCGTTGATAGATTACCTGCCGCTGCCGCCGTGTGACAGTTCCAACTGCTCCCTCAAGTCGAAGTTCGGCTCGGGAATTCGTTGGCAGCTCAGCATACCACCTCCGTGGCGAGGAAGTACTTATAATTTTAATCTAGAGAAATGGACCAACAAGGCCAGTCCGGGGTCCCCGGCCCAGCCGGCCGCCGGCTCCATATAGCTCATCGGAGAAGTCCATCTGAGCTCACTCCTTTGATGAGTACGTGGATTTCAATGCACTTCTTGATGCTTCCGTGTTGATTGACTGACAACTTCTCCGCCATCTAGTGGAACAACTAGCGATACAACAGCAGATTGAGCTGCTCCAGCAGCAACAACAGCAAATTGCCGCTACCCACCAGCAATATGTCAACATGGGACTCTTGCAACCCCAGCAACCCCTCGGTCAGGTTTCTGGGTACTCTCCCACAATGCAAGGACAGGGAGGCGTTTCTCCCCAGGTTAATGCATTTCAATTCCCGCAAATGCAACAACAACAACAGCTCGGGATCCCGGTAAACAATGGGCACTCTCATCGTCGTAATCAGTCTGCCCTCCCAGGCATGGGAATGGGTCCTCCCCCCGCGCCCTCATCCGGTGCGTCCGGGTCAGCGTTTGCAGACATTCACCAAGGTAACCAAAATCGCGAAAATGGTGGCCCATCTCGGGGACGCGGCGCTCCAGCCGGAGGTGGCCATCAACGCCGTCATTCTTTAGCTCTCCCCGAAGCGAAGAAAGCTGCAGAGTTAGCACAACAGAAGCGAGCCACTGCCGGTTTTCAATTTCCTGCTCCAAGCCCTGGAGGATCCGGTAACGCGACCGATAGTCAATCTCCCGAGGAAAAGCCGAAGGCACCGCAAGGCTTAGGCTTACAACGTGCCGGCGGAAACTTCCGTGGTGGTGCTCATGGGCGAAGCCAGTCTATGGCCGTTGGCCGAGGAGCAGCTGGCTTCCAGTTCCCCATTCCAGAAGGTGGACAAGCCGATGCCCCTAAGCGTGGTCACGGCCGAACGCAGTCAAGAAACTTTGACGGCAATTGGAGACAACCAAATAACAACAATAATAATAATCAAGATCAGCTAAAGTCCAACCAAGGACTCAACCAACAAGGTGGCGGTGGTTTCCAGCCAGGCCATCGTGCGCGACCATCTATGAACCAGTCCATTGGCTCCATTGGTCAATTCCAGTATAATCAACCACAACTCCTTCAGCTCCCCCAGGGTCAAGTCGTTATGGCCCCGCAGCTATTTAATGGTCAACAACTCAATCCTCTCCAGCTCGCTCAAATCCAGGCTATGCAACAAAGTGGCCAAATCAACGGCCAAATTGGTCTTCAGGGTAGCCAGCATGCACCTCAACAGCTCACCGCTCAACAGCAGCAGCAACAACGCAAGACGCTTTTTACTCCCTATCTTCCCCAAGCTAACCTTCCTGCGTTACTAAGTAACGGCCAATTGGTTTCGGGCATTCTGCGAGTGAATAAGAAGAACCGATCCGACGCATATGTTACATGCGCTGATCTTGATGCCGATATTTTCATTTGCGGTAGCAAGGATCGCAATCGCGCCCTGGAGGGTGACTTTGTCGCTATAGAGTTGTTGGATGTAGATGAAGTTTGGGGTCAAAAACGGGAAAAGGAAGAGAAGAAGAAACGCAAAGATATCACCGATACCAGATCAGGTGATAAGGTGTCTCGATCTGATTCCGGTGCCAATGGCGATAACCAACAAGTCGGTCCTGATGGTAGCATCCGTCGTCGTGGCAGTCTACGCCAGCGCCCTACGCAGAAGAAAAACGATGATGTGGAAGTTGAAGGTCAAAGCCTTCTACTAGTTGAGGAGGATGAAATTAGCGATGAACAGAAGCCTCTCTATGCTGGTCATGTCGTTGCCGTCATCGAACGAGTCGCCGGTCAAATGTTCTCGGGAACGCTTGGCCTTCTTCGACCAAGCAGCCAAGCCACAAAGGAGAAGCAAGAAGCTGAACGTGCCGCTCGTGATGGTGGGCATGGTCGTCATCAAGACCGCCAGCAAGATAAACCTAAGATTGTGTGGTTTAAGCCTACTGACAAACGTGTGCCATTGATTGCTATCCCAACTGAACAAGCTCCCCGTGATTTCGTTGAGAAACATCAAGACTACGCGAACCGCATTTTCGTCGCCTGTATCAAGAGATGGCCTATCACTTCCCTTCACCCATTTGGAACTTTGGTGGAGCAACTGGGTGAAATGGGCGATTTGAAGGTTGAAACCGACGCCCTCCTTCGTGACAACAACTTTGCGGCCGACGAGTTCTCAGAGGCCGTGTTGAAGAACGTTGGCTGGGAAGATTGGACTACAGCCTCTGAAGGCGATGCATTATTAGCATCTCGTCGTGATTTCCGGGACGAGAAGACCTTTACCATCGATCCTACTGGCACCAAGGAACTAGCTGCCGCTTTTCACATAAAGAATCTCGCTGATGGCAAGATTGAACTTGGTGTCCACGTAGCTGACGTGGCGCATTTCGTGAAACAGAACTCGCTCGTGGACCGGGAAGCGAAGAAGAGAGGCACGGGTGTGTATCTTCTGACCCGCGTTGTTAATATGCTGCCAGCCCGCCTATCAACTGAGTTTTGTTCCTTGCTTCCAGGCGAGGAACGTTTGGTTGTCAGTGTTGTCTTCCAGGTAGATCCCACCAATGGTGCGATTGATGACAACGTTTGGATTGGAAAAGGTGTCATCAAGAGCTCTGGCAAGCTCAGCTATGATGACGTCGATGCCGCAATCAATGGAAATTCCAATGTTTCCTTACAAGGTGCTAGTGCTGACGAGATCCGTCTTCTAGGAGTAAGTATTTCTTGATTCCAAATGGCCATTTCTTTATAGCTAATCATCGCAGTCTATTACTACCAAATTCAAGGAAACCAGATTCGGTAACCGTGCAACTAACATCCCATCATTACGTCTTTTCTATCAACTCGACGATGAAAACATGCCGGTTGAGCACAACATATTCAACTCTTCCCCTGCGCACGAACTTATTGAAGAGCTCAACCACAAGGCTAATTTCTTCGTTGCACGCAAGCTCTTCGCAGCAATGCCTGACAAGGCGTTCCTTCGACGCCAAGCTGTTCCCAACTCCCGCAGACTTCATACATTCGTTGAAAGGATGAACCGATTGGGCTTCGACTTTGACCCAACTAGCAGTGGAACCTTGCAAGCCAGTCTTTTCAAGGTGGAAGATGTAGATATTCGCAAGGTAAGAAGCAAGCTGGCCAATTCCTAGAAATATGCTAATTGATACAGGGTATGGAAACTGTTTTAATCAAAGCAATGCAACGCGCCAAATACTTTGTTGCTGGTAACTTGACTGAGGCCCAACGCCAGCACTACGCGCTTAACTTACCCATCTATACCCACTTCACAAGCCCTACTCGACGTTATGCCGACATTATCGTGCACCGTCAACTGGATTCCATCTTGTCTGATGGAGCGATTGAGTTTTCCGAAGACATCGACACATTGACTAAGACCGCCGAGCAATGTAATAACAAGAAGGACTCGGCTCACAACGCTCAAGAACAGAGCGTCCACATTGAGTCGTGCCGTGTTATGGATAAGAAGAGGCAGGAAATTGGCGGTGACCTTATCAGCGAAGGAATCGTTCTTTGTGTGTATGAATCGGCCTTTGATGTTCTCCTTCCTGAATTTGGCTTTGAAAAGCGCGTGCATTGTGACCAGCTTCCATTGAAGAAAGCAGAGTTCCGCAAAGAAACCCGTGTTCTTGAGTTGTACTGGGAGAAGGGTGTGCCATCCTCGGCCTACATTCCCGAAGATGAGCGCCCCAATGCAAGCAGCTCCAGAGCAGCCCATGCTGCCGCTGCTGCTCAGCAAGCAGAGGCAGCTCGTGAGCGTGCCAGAGAACGAGACGAGGCTCAGCGCAAGCAGACTGAGACTGGCACTATGTCGACCGATGATGTTGATGCCCTTTTCGATGATGATGATGACATGTCCGAAGTGACAGAAATGGCTGCTGGCGTGTCTCTCAACTCTTCTGCCGATCGAACAACTCACAGCATGCCGCCATCGCCCACTCGTAATGACCACTCTGACCAGGCTCCACATCGCACTCGCTCTGACCCCAAGATTACTATAAGTGCCAGCGAAACGCCGGAGGCCAAGCTGACAAACAAAGAGAAGTATCTGGACCTGTTCAAGCTTCGTGAGGAAGACGGCGAGTACATTCAAGATGTGACCGAGATGACTCGTGTTCCTATTATCCTCAAGACTGATTTGAGCAAGAGCCCACCGTAAGCTTTCCCTTGTCAAATCTTGCCGACTTTGATACTAATGATGATTAATAGGTGCTTAACTATTCGTTCTGTCAACCCGTATGCTCTTTAAGGAGTTTTCCAGCTCCTCGCATGCTAAAAGTGTTTCTCTTATGAAATGCAACCTTTCATAGTAATAGCAATTGCTAATTGAACCGTTTGACGCTTTGACTGTATAACCCGACGGTCTATCTATTATCACTTGTCCTTGAAGCTTGTGCTTTCCGTCGGCGCCTGATCGTCCCATCAAATTTTGTTATAACGCTAGCTGTTTCTGGATTCCCTTTCATGTGATATTGGTTTGTCCAGACATTTATATACTCTTGGACGCGAAGCCGCCTGCAGGAGGCATCGGTCATTTCTAATTATTGTCGCCCGACGCTGCAAAGAGGTTGGGGAGGGTAATCAGATTTGCTTTTTGTACAAGCTTGGACCTGCAGTTGAATATGGCGAAAATTTGCATTTTTTTTATTAGCGATTCCTTGCAGGACGTCACACCGACAGGCATTACTGATGGGATAAGAGAGGGTCTTATTTATATATCTGACTGACTTGGATCGGCACAGATATATCTCTAGGGGAAAGAAAGATGAGAAAGGGAGATTGATTATGTTAGCACAGACGAGTGCGGTCCTTTTGCTGGTTTTATCGCCTGCAGACGGATACATGGTCTAGAAATATTTGGCATAGTTATTTTCCGAAATTCCAATTTTATTTATCGTTTGCAGTTTTCATCTACTATCGTATGTATTCAAGTTGTTGATTTTCTTTGGAGGGAGATAGTATGTAACTATGTAACAGATGAAACCGGTGTTCAAAGATTGAAATTCAAGACGACCATGGGATTGGTCTCTACCAAAAGAGAAACAAACAAACGAAGCAAATCGCCTAAACTCCTTAATGACACAAGTTTCATTTCGAAAACAGCTCAACCAAACCAAACGCCCACCCAACCACATTTGTATCTATGCATTTGTGCCTATGTTCATACTGTGCCCTGTATCTATTCATTGCCTGTCGTAATCATCATCACTGTCCTCATTGTCGTTGTCGTTGTCGTTGTCGTCATCAAAGTTTCGTCGATTTTATATGCTTTATCCGGAGTCCCAAACTCCAATGTCCGTATCCAAGTATGTCCAAGTATGGATGCAAAATACTGTTTTGTGCAAACTGCTAGTACCTCACAAGCGTCGGAGTCCAATCCTAGGTTTGCCCTTCATTGCTGCTAAACCTCTCCGAACACCACTGCCGGGAGCTGGTTTCGTGACTTTTCGCGGTTCAAAGGGCCCAGTGGCAGCAACAGGGTGGGTGTGAGGTGAATTCGTGAATGGGTTTTTCGGATGAGGCGATTTCATGACTAGTGATGCGGCGGGCAGAGAAGTGAATGGGGATGATGATGATCCCTTTGTCGAGAAAAAGCCATCTACGAGGTTCTCTTTACCGTAGCTGACGCGGCGGTTCAGATTCGCTGCAGGTTCGCCTTGTTCGTCTTCATAGATTGCGTATGATGAGCTCGAGTTGGATGTATCCCAGGCAAGGGATTTCTGTGGCGCTTGTCGCGCTGGTGGCGACATGGAATTTTGGAGAGATGAGGAAGGTGATGTTGTGTTGCTTGTGTTGGCCGCAATATTTCTCTCTGATGCAGTCATGCCGTCGGATACATTCTCGTCATCGGAAGCACTGTCGTACATGACCACGTCAGCATCCTGGAGCGGTGCGGTGGGAATAACCGATAGCGGTCTTTTTTCCTGCGTGCTCCTTCGAGAGGATGGTATATTCGTTACGGGTTCGGGGGATAATGAAGGGTCGTTCTCTTTATAATCATCCATGTAATCCTCACTATCAGATAGCATATTGTCATCGGGGTTTTGAGCGAGCGTCTCCACCGACGTTGCTGGGGCTGCTTTTTTCATAACTAAATTTGTTTTCTTTGTTTCTTGGACCAGGTGTGCCGCTTGTTGCTGCTCGTTCTCAAGTCTGGAGAGCATCTCAGGGTCTTCACCTCGTCGCTTGGCTTCCAAAACAGACCGTGTCATGTTTCCAGGTACTAGTGCGTGTATCGACGTCATGAGCTTTGCCTGACGCGCAAATTCGTTATAATCATCCTGAAGCAATGATCCAGCAGTCGAGTTTAATGCCGAGTCCGGGTTTGGATGAATGAGAAGGCATGATATGGTCTATGGGGTATTGTTAGCTCGACCCAAGGCCATGCTCGTACTATTTTCGAAGCCTACCACAAGGATATCTCTCAACGTCAATTTCGATTCCCAATCCCGTTTAAGCGTATCAACGCATACAGCTCCAGTGGACTCCTCCACATTCGGGTGCCAGATGCGTGTCTTGAAAGCGGCCTTTGGTGGGCTGGCGGGGTAATCATCGGGGATCTTGAGGTGAAGTCGCCACAGTCCGGCCGAGTACGGTGTGCCGTGGGGACCCGCGAGAAGGACTGTAAGTTGACTGAGGTCGTCTGATGTTTGGCTGTCTGCTTCCGGAAAGAGATAATTTGGTGGAAGGTCGGAGTTGTGCAGGTCTGCATGGTCGGCGATAAGCCGACGCAATTTAGAAACCTGATGACGATAGTGTTAGCAGAAAGAGTGACTATGAGAAACCTGAGAAGCGTGCTGTTGTGTTTGGCGAATCGGACGAGACAATCAAGACGCTATACGTACCATTTTGCGATGTGAGAGGGATCTCTCTGCGGCTTGTCACAGCTTGATATGCACACGAGGAATCGTCTAGCACGTAGCCGAGCTTCTGCAATGGCCGAGATTGTGTCGCTGTATAGCCACTTCTGAATCTCAAGCGGTGAAAAGAGTCGGAAATCGAGAAAGCGTTGCAGGCAAAGAGACTCGTTGCGCGGCGTCGGGGAGATCAACCGGCCGTTGATGTTGGTTGCTTGTGTTGCTGGGGAAGCCGAAGGAGCGTCTCTCGCTCTCGCGCGGCTACCGCTAAGCCTAGGCCGGCCTAGCTCATAACAACGCGTCGCCGCCGTGTTCAATATGTCCTCTTCGGGTTAGATTGAATCTGGGGAAAGGAATGCTGTCTACGATTTACACATTGCTTTATTTCGATGATCTTTCCGGAGCATCTATTACCAAACACAGAAACACAATTGTCATCGCTCATTCGTCCATTATTAAAATTCTAAGATATGCTCCAGTTACTAGAACAAGCATGTACACCTAACAGGCAACGGATTTATCACGTAGTAACAGAAAACCCGCGTGACACCAGGAGAGGGCAGGCTCGGCTATGCCAGCAATTGGAAGGGAATTAGAGGCCAAGAAAAGGAGGTGAGATAGGAGAAGCCGTTCAACAACCCTACAGGAGCATGGCGAAGGCGGCTGCAGCAAGCAGAGAAATGCCGGCAGGGCCGGCAGTGGCACCAGGGACAGCAGCACCAGTGTGCGAAGAACTTGAGCCTGAGCCTGAGGCACTGGAAGTACCCGACGCAGATCCAGACGGCGAACCAGAAGTCGTCAAGCCGGATGCAGTGCCAGAAGCGGTTCCAGAAGCAGTACCAGTAGAGCCAGACTGGGTAGAAGCACCCGCGCTCTTCGATGTAGTTGGCGTAGGCACGACAACAGGCGTGGTCAGTCCTGCGGGGATAGACACAAGTCCAGGCTGGGTAGTGACAGCTGCTGGTTGCGAGGTGACAACTTCTGGCTGGGTGGTGACGGCGGTCGGTTGGCCAGTGACGACACCGAGGGAGTTGGTCTCAGTCAGGTACTGCGTGGCAGGGTTTGACTGATGATGGTCAATTAGCGATATGGCAGTGTTTTGATTCGTCTCAAGAACTTACCACCGACACGGGAGCAACAGAGGTCTCGCCAACAGTAGTCTCACCAACAGAGGTCTCGCCGAGAACGGCAGCCGAGAAGGCAATGACAGCAAGAACGGAACGCATGATGATAGCGAGTGGTGTTTTTATTATGATTAGGGAGTGGTTTGAGAGTCCCAAGGTAACGACTGGCCTGGCGATGGAAACGGGTGAAAGTCAAGGGGCCGTCGAAGAAAGAGAGCTAACGGCCGCTTTAAATACGGCCAGGGTCACTTCCCCCAGGTCAGGTCATAAGCTTCGCCATCGAGTTAGACTAGTACTCCGGACGTCGTATTATTATTATTGATGAGAACAACAAACAAGGCAATGGCCCTTGTCAGGCCGGCTAGCTCCACCTTGGTGCTCGCTGCTCACTGCTCATTGTACAGTGCAGGTTTTGTTTTTTCAGACGAACGCAGGGCCAGATTGGCTGAGAAGTGAGACCCTATGCAATTTTGGCACTCTTTGCCATCTCTCCCCCCGCAGACCGTCTAGTGGCTGAGCATGATTCGCCCGGACGCAGTCTCGCGAGTCCAGCGCACGGGTGGCGTCCGACTTGTTTCATTTTCGGCTCGCGAGCAGGGGCTTAGAGCCTGATTCGTCATTTGTCTGCTGCTGTCGGTGATCATGACCTGCTAATAACAATCATCGTCATTATAGCGATGTGACCATTGACGGGCGGGCGATGCGGCTCCACTGCGAAACTTGGAGTGAGAAGCCTAATCAACTTTTTGGCTGAGTCTGAGACATTCACCCAGGAGGCGTGCTTAACAGCACACTCTACGGTACCCCCTCTGCTTTAATTTACCGCAATGGTATTTGCTTTTCGACCGCTTTAACGTTTGTTAAGGATTGACTATTGACTATTGCTCCTTGCATAACGCTCCGAGATTAATTATTGCCTTGCCTGGGCGAGCCGATTGGAGAGCCGACCAATATCTCGACTCCATTGGTCTAGTGCTGGCTCTTTTGGGGACGTGGAAAGACAGAATACTAATAATAAGCCAGTGAGTGGTCAAGTTATTATTGGCAATGGTTCATTATTGCTATGATATTTATCGCTGGTTACACCCGAGTACTTTGAAAGCGTATGATTATTCTGGTCTCTGTAAACACCAGGTATGGTTGAGGCATCAGCCATACTAAGAAAAGACATGCATTCAGGCCTAAGCTACCGGTTGAAACTTGACACCAGAAAGTTCAAATGTTACTACTAGCACTAAATAATAAACTTGGCAATTGGCATCTGACGCGTCTCCCCGACGCTTCATTCAGCCTAGTCCGACCATTTTGCATGATTCCATTCAACAGGAGCTGAACCTAATACATCATTCTAAAATGCTGTCAGGCAGTTCTTTGCTCGAAATCAGATCAATTGATACGTCAACTGTTTATATATAATCATAATGTATTGTCTCTGTGACCTGGCCTAGATCACCCTCGAATTCCCATCAATTCACATGTGCAATGTGGATTTTATATATTGATAACCGCAAGCCCTACGGGTATGAACTATTGGAATACATTGGTTATCAGTCGATGGTGGCGACCGCCACAAGTCATAAGCACGTTCAACGTTCAACGTTGAAATTGAATAATTATTAGATTTTGTTTCTAGCCTCTACTTCAAATGTTATTCTTCCAAGTTTGCGCTGTAACATTAATCGGATGAATTTATGTTCGTACCTCCAAGAACTAGAGCAATATCGATATTGAATCTCAAGACTAGGCAGAATAATATGTACTTGACAGCAGTGAAATTGTCTAGATCGAGGCGTTCTGAATTTGCTAGTGATGATTCATCTAGAACCAAATTAACGTCGCTTGAGCCAATAATTTGGACTGAGTTGCCATAGTTTGCATATAGAACGTCGGCACTCTTCAACTGCCAATACACCAGTTGACCCAATGAATTAAATCTACTGATACCCCCAACCCAATAAATTTACTTCAATACAACAAACCCCTTCGCCTATGACTTCTTAACCGCATTCTGACCGTCCGCGCGCATCCAATCCGCAAATTCCTTCCGACTTTTCTGCACAGAACAAAAAAAATCAAATCAGCTTCTCGATCCAAACTCAGCATTATAAAAAAGCGCTCGCAGCTTACTCTAACGTCCCAAAACCCAGCCCTTTCCTCCAAATTCCTGTATGGATTCCTCCCTCCGCCCTCGCGCTCAATCTGACCAGCCCAAGCGCTGTGCGTAATCGGCTTCAACTTCTCAGTCCCCAAAACCAGCCCAATTGACACCACTACCACAGATAGCAATGCCTCGATCGTAATGTCGAGAGGTAGGACGCCGAGGGGGCTAGTGGTCGATACCGTAGATGAATGTGCGACGTTGCTGTAGAGGGTGGTGTGTTCGTGGGCGGAGTAGCCTCTATAATTAAGCATGTGCGGTTAGTAATCATGCGTTGAAAAACATGTTAAATGTTCGCTTGGGTTGCCACGTACGCATGCGCTAGCAGGATGAGGCCGAAGAAGGTGACGACTCGTGAAATAAAGCCCATTGTGAAAGGTGGTTGTGGGGGTTTGGGTTGGATTAAGATGAAATTGTGATAATGTCACATCAAGTCATAATCCTCGGGAGTAAAGTTATTGTTGGAGTTGGAAGGGCGTATGTGGGTTTGATAATATGAAGCCCGGATAATATGAAGCCCGAGTGTGATTTTATTAAGAGGTGAGTGTTGGAAGTTCGAGCTCCCGCCGGCAATCCACCGAGCTACCATAAAACGGCGGGTCCGTGTTGTGCTACAAAATAACACGATCTAAGAGAACCGCATATTCATGCATTACATTTACCAGGTTTACAGAGCTGGTCTGTTTCGTGATCGATATAAAAATAATTATGGTTAAAGATATAGAAAAAGGCTGTGGGTGCCACTTAAACGCGACTTTCAATTTTTTTTATGGCCAGGATCTACACCGGCCGGTGTCTAGGTAAAGAAAAGTCATGATATTTAATGATTCTGAAAGGCGTCAACGTCCATATTCATCATCCCGTTCCTGGTTTCATAAGCACATCACATTTACAGCTTCTGCATAGCGGCCTGTTATGAATGGTTAGATTTGCAACGTCCAAGTCGACAAGCGGAGGATAAAAGCTTACAATATCGGTGGATTGAACGTGGTCCTCGTCCTCCTCGATCTTCTGTTGGAGCTCATCGGTGGAGACCTTCTCGTCCTCGACGACCAAGTTGATCTGAAGCTTCTTAATACCGAAACCGACGGCAACAAGTTTAGAGGCACCCCAGACAAGACCGTCCTGTTCGATAGCACGGACGTTCTTCTCCATCTCTGCGAGGTCGGTCTCGTCATCTACAAAGAGTCAGAACCGGACCAATATTAATTGACAAATCGTGGACGAAAACTCACCCCATGGCTTAACTTCAAGAGTGACTAAAGACTTGGCCGCAGGCTTGGGTCCCTTGGCCTCCTTCTTCTTCTTGTACTCAGCAAGACGAGCCTCACGCTCCTTGACAGCCTCTGGGTCTTCTTCTTCTTCGTCATCACTGCCGAAGAGGTCCAAATCGTCATCATCATCCTCAGCGGGCTTATCCTTAGGGTTGGTGGGAAGCGCCGTCGTCTCTGGGCCGTAGGTAGTGAAGGCCTTGGATGGGTCACCTGGGAGAGTGGAAAACTCTGACTCGTAGGAGGCAATGTGGGAGTACCAGCGGGCAACGTGAGGGTACTTGGCAGCATCAGGGGCGGCACTGAAGGCCTTGTAGGTTACAACATCCGCTTGAGATGGAGCATGGCTACATCAATGCGTCAGCTTCTAGTAAATAAACATTGATCGGCAGAATATGGTGCTAGCAAAAACGAAGTGCATTGCCATAAATATCAGAAGCGCGATTACTCGCATTGTGTGTAGTCATACAGCGGTGTCTTAAGCCGCCTCCTAAACACGGACCAATTTGATTTCATCATACTAAAGCAAGGTGTAGGGGGAATCAAGGGGAGGGAGGAAAGGCAGTAAATACTCCAAGCAAAACAGGCAAAATCTTCGCAACCTACCCAACGACGTAGCTCCGAGTGGAGAGGTAGCTGTTGGCAATGGTCAGGCCAGCATCTGATACAAAGTCGGTGAAACCCATTGTGGTGGAGTGTGAGAGTATTCTGGGGTAGAATAAAGCTCGAAAATAGGGTGGTGAGGAGAGTAGCGGTATGAATGAGGAGGGGAGGAACAATCCAACGTGTCTGGAAATTTGAGTTGAGAATTTTCTCTAAGCGGGAGGCCCCTCCTTAGCAGAGCCACGTGATCGTTGCCCAGCCACTGAGGTGCTTGCCCGCCACCGCCCGCTAAGAGAGCAGCCCAAGCTTCTTTTGGAGCTTTCTGGAAAGCTCCGCGTTTGGCCGCAGCTTGTTGGAATTATTATTATAATAATACTGCAGAGCCGCCCTTGCATTGTCGACGCATGCTCCTCGCTATCGAGCAAATTGCATAGTGATGTCGTCGGCAAGACTTATCCTTGGCCGGGCACGGTCATGTCGCCCATCGGCAATCGCATCATGTCGAGTGCCACAGCGAACGACCTATACAGGTCACTTCATGAGCGTCGGAGTTCTCGCCCGGCAAGCTTATCACCCGCCGCTATTCCTGAACCGAAGAACATATTCGAATGGACGTCGTCCGCAGCCTCCTGGTGGTACGCATCGGATGGATTTGGGAGGTGGCGATGAAAAGTCAGCCTTGGATCAATACGGGGTTGATCTCACCGCAAAGGCCAAATCTGGAAAGCTTGACCCTGTAATTGGAAGAGACGCGGAAATACACAGAACAATTCAGGTTCTTTCCCGCCGAACGAAGAACAACCCTGTCCTCATAGGCGCTGCAGGTACCGGAAAGACAGCAATTTTGGAAGGCCTTGCGCAGCGAATTGTTCAGGGTGATGTGCCGGAGAGTATCAAGAATAAAAAAGTCATAGCACTGGATTTGGGCTCCCTGATTGCAGGAGCGAAGTTTAGAGGTGACTTTGAGGAACGACTGAAAGCAGTTTTGAAGGAGGTCGAAGATGCTCAAGGCGGTGTTATTCTCTTCATTGATGAGCTACATACCCTTCTCGGCCTTGGGAAAGCCGAAGGTAGCATTGATGCGAGTAATCTGCTGAAACCAGCACTGTCAAGGGGCGAACTTCAATGCTGTGGTGCCACCACTTTGAACGAATATCGATTGATTGAAAAAGACGTGGCTTTGGCGCGACGTTTCCAGCCTATCCTGGTCAGTGAACCTTCGGTAGCTTCCACGATATCAATTCTACGTGGGATCAAAAACAAATACGAAGTTCATCACGGTGTACGAATCACCGATGCAGCAATTGTGGCTGCTGCTACATACAGCAACCGTTATATCACGGACCGTTTCCTGCCAGACAAAGCCATTGACCTAGTGGATGAAGCCGCATCAGCACTTCGGCTACAACAGGAGTCTAAACCAGACTCTATCCAAGAACTGGACCGAGAAATTACCACCATACAAATTGAGTTGGAATCGCTCAGAAAAGAAACGGACATTACGAGTAGGGAACGCCGAGAGAAGCTGCAGGAAACGTTGAAATCAAAACAAGAGGAGGTTTCAAAGCTTATGGAGACCTGGAATAAAGAGAAAGAAGAAATCAATCAAATCAAACGAACTAAGGAAGAACTGGAGCAGTCTCGTTTTGAACTTGAAAAGGCACAGCGTGAAGGCAACTACGCCAGAGCGGGTGAGTTGCGGTACTCTGTGATACCAAGTCTAGAGGAAAAGCTACCCCAAGAAGGAGCTGAAGTCAAGGATGATCAGACTTTAATCCACGACTCCGTCACTGCCGATGACATTGCAAATGTTGTCTCGCGGACCACTGGCATACCTGTCACAAAATTGATGGCAGGAGAAGTCGAAAAACTGATTCATATGGAAGATACCCTGCGCCAATCTGTACGCGGTCAAGACGAAGCACTTTCAGCTGTGGCAAACGCTGTTCGAATGCAAAGGGCTGGCCTGAGTGGTGAAAACAAACCACTTGCGTCTTTCATGTTCCTGGGTCCCACCGGTGTTGGAAAGACGGAACTTTGCAAGAAGATGGCCGGCTTCCTTTTTTCAACAGAGAGTGCGGTTTTGAGGTTCGATATGAGCGAGTTTCAAGAGAAACACACGGTCAGCCGGCTGATTGGCGCTCCTGCTGGATATGTCGGCTACGACGACGCCGGTCAACTTACTGAAGCGGTGCGAAGAAAACCATATGCCGTGTTGTTATTTGATGAGTTCGAAAAGGCTCACCGAGATATATCAGCCCTCTTGCTACAAGTTCTCGACGAAGGATTTCTTTCTGACTCCCAGGGCCACAAGGTCGACTTCCGTAACACAATTATTGTCCTCACATCCAATTTGGGGGCTGATATCTTGGTTGGATTAGATCCCTTGCATAAACACGAAATCTCTGACGAAGGAGATGTTCCAACTCATGTGAAGAAGGCTGTAATGGATGTTGTTCAAGCAGCATACCCTCCAGAGTTTCTCAATCGTCTCGACGAATTTATCATATTCAAGAGATTGTCAAAGAGTGCCCTACGAGACATTGTCGACATCCGACTGAAGGAACTGCAGGCAAGACTTGATGACCGACGAATGACAATCCGAGTCGACGAGGAAATCAAGGAATGGCTTTGTGAAAAGGGTTATGATCCACGTTACGGTGCCCGTCCCCTCAATCGTCTCATTGCGAAAGAAATTGGCAACCGACTGGCCGATAAAATCATACGAGGTGAAGTCACCGCCGGACAAACCGCTCGAGTAAAATTCAATGACGACAAGAGCGGTTTAGAAGTCGTTCCTGCCTAATTACTAGTACCAAGTTATGTGTAATATGAATTGCATGCGTGGCGTTCTCAATATTTGGTGCAATTTATCAATTCTGCTGGATTGGAAGGGTCTGTGGCAGGTGTACAAAATGTGTTTGTATTGATAGTGTATAGTATTCGCATCGTCTCCTCTCTGAGATCTTTGCCCATTCGTAATAATGATAATTCAACTCTTATTCACGATCGTAAAAGAGTCCCTGGATCAATTGGCGTCGATTGCCCATGTACTAACGTGAAGGTAATTCGACGTTGTCAATGTTAGCTGTCGGGTAGGTGCCTTCCCTGAGCAGACGAGGAAGGAACGTAGCGAGTAGTTGCACACAAGTCAATTAACAACTCTTCATATTCCATCAACTGCCCTTTGCTTTAAACATTCTCAAGCCTGCAAGCGCATTGTTCTTGGTTATGGCGAATTTAAAGAGGAGACGAGAATCTGTGTTTAGCAATTCTTACCAGTCCTCAAATTCGCAACGATTTGCACCAGGAAGAACCGAATTGATGTCCTCTCACTTGGCGCATGAACACTTCTCTGAAAGACGTGCCGAGTTGCGATATTCTCAAAACACACGAGACAGACATCAAGACAATGTGGTGCCTGGAGAGGCTGCCGAGGAACCTGACTGGAGTGATGATGTTGGCCAGGTCATCATGGCTGTCGACTTGAAGGAGCGTGGTACCGTTGGCTGCTCCTATTATGTCGTGTCAGAGGGGCGGCTCTATATTCTCGGTGATATCCAACTAGGGGGAAAGGATGTTATTGATATGTGTCGGTTTCCACTTCATGATTTGACTTCTCATTCTAACGCATCAGTCTTTGATCAGTGAAACTTGAAGTTGGGCCGACGATGCTGCTTGCTTCAATGCGAGCCGAGGAAGCTGCAGCAAATCTGCAACATAATCGTGGTCTGTAGTTTTTTCTTGACCTCAGAGTCCCACTAATTTGTGCTAGATGATCAATTCCGTTTTCCATACCAGCTCGACATCCGACCTGCCCAAGAATTCAATGTCAGCAGCGCAAAGGCAAAATTAGCTAATCTGGATATCTTTCAGCAGGAAGAACTTGCTCAGTTTTTAGTGCCTGGAAACGGGTTAACGCAGATTGAGGAGGTAAATGATGAGAATGTTGGATTTTCGTTTGAGAAGGGAAAGCTTCTGCGTCTCGCGGGAGTAGTTGATATCGAGAATTCCGTTTCTATAGGGTGCACCGGAGCCGTCCTTACCTATATACACCGACAGAGAACGAATGAGCAAACTATTTCTTTGGAGAGTACAGTTGATGTTTACGCGGTCCGGTCAGTTGAGACATTTTTCCTCAAGGGGACAATGTGAGTGAGCATGCATATAAGAAATGTCTGGATTTATTACTTAAATGTAGAAGGTACATCAGCCCAGATACTCTTTCCTCACTGCAAATACTACAGTCTGAGTCTCATCCGAATGTTTTCAATCAGGGACCAGGAAAAACATCCTCGCAGGGGAAAGAGGACTTCTCCTTGTATGGTATTTTTCATCAACACCTCCTTACACCCCAAGGAAAGAAGCGCTTAAAACAATATTTTCTCCGCCCCAGTATTGAGTTGGATATCATATCGAAGAGACAGAATATAGTTGATGTACTCTCGCGGCCTGTCAATGCATCTGTGGTGCAAAAACTAAATGCTAGTCTCAAAAAGACCAAGAACATGCGCCCAATAATAACGAGTCTTCATAAAGGTCTCAGCACTGGGAAAGGCACCTTTGGAGGGTTCAAAGGTACTATTTGGGGGACATTGCTAAATGTAAGCTTACTGCCGATTCGTTATAATTGCTAATGCCTCAATTCAGTTTGCATTCTATGCCATTGATCTCCAAGACGCAGTGGGAGAGATAGCTTGGCAAGATTCGATAGCGTTTCGTGATAAGGTGGGTTTCAGACACACATGGGTTACATTTCTAACATTCTCGCAGGCTCTCAAAGTTCTCGATGGTTCCAGCCTTTACAGCGTGGGAAATTTAATTTATACTACGGTTATTACTTGTCCTTGTGTCTATTACTTGTTCTTATTGATTGTTAGGTTGATATTGAGGAGTCTCAGCAGCAACAACGCACGATTGTGAAATCTGGTGTAGATCGAGAACTTGACCTTACGAAAGACCGTTATAATGGTCTAGATAGCCTGTTAAGAGAGGTCGCTATCAATATCGCTTCTACTATACCCGGACAACTTGCTATCGATGTTAACGTGATATACTTCCCACAACTAGGGTTCAATATCGCTATTCCCTTTGACAACAGTGGACGCGCGGCGTACATAGGGAGGGATAGAAATTGGGAGCAAATATTCACAACTGAGAACCGGGCTTACTTTAAAGATGATCGAATGAGGGAAATGGACGAGGAGCTAGGTGATATCTATGGGCTAATCTGTGGTAGAACAACTATGGTTAATCATTCGGCTCAGAAGAAATTGACAAGCTCCAGAAAGAGAAATTGAAATTGCCCATGAACTCGCCCAGAAAGTCCTGGTTTATGAGAAAATTCTTTTAGAGTCTTCAGATCTGTGCGGAGAGCTCGATTGGTATGTTATGAATTTCAAATCACTAGCTTTGGTCTAAGAAGTCGGTCAGCTATCTTGCAATGGCAAAAACTGCGAGTATTTACAAATTTGTACGACCACAGATTTCGGAACGAAACACAATACGCATCGAAGATGGACGGTCAGACTTTTTACCTTAAATTTTCCAGTCGAAGCTGATTTAATCCTGAAGACATCCCCTTCAGGAGCTTACAGTTGCTTCATACGTCCCGAATGATGTTTATCTCCATGGTGGCGAGGAGCCAAATCCATTACAGAGTGAAAATGAGGTTGCTCCTGAAGCCTTTGCAAGTTCTCCGAGTATGTTAATATTAACTGGACCAAATTATTCCGGGAAAAGCGTGTATATGAAACAAGTAAGTATAATATGATGAGGAATTTTCGTCATCTCTCACATGGAAAGATCGCTTTGATCGTATATCTGGCCCATATAGGAAGGTGAATTATCGCAACACATCATAAATGTCGGGAGTTAACAGTGATCAGCTTTGTCCCCGCTGGAAAAGCTGAGATAGGTATCACGGACAAAATTTTGACACGTATCAGTACTCCAGAGACGGTCTCCAAGGTGTGTAGAGTGAATTCTCTATCGATGACACAAATGACTGACATAACGCAGATACAAAGTACATTTATGATAGATCTACAGCAGATGTCTCTACTATTAAAACTTGCTACAGACAAGAGCCTCATTGTCATTGACGAATTTGGTAAAGGGACAGGGATTAATGGTAATGAATTATTTTGAATCCCGTTTATAACATTGGTTACTCACTTTGTCGCCTCCGATAGATGGAGCTGGTCTTGCCTGCGGTATATTTGAATATCTCCTGAGTCTCGCGGACAAAAGGCCAAGAGTGCTTGCAGCTACTCATTTTCATGAGATATTTGAGAATGGATTTCTTCCTCCGAGAAAGTTTCTCGAATTCGGTCATATGGAAGTAAGGGTTGATGAAAGCACTCGTGACACTAAAGAACAGCTTACCTATCTCTATAAGTACGATATCGTCTCTATAAACAGAATGATGGAGAGCTAAATCATGATAGTTTCAAACTAGGCCGCAGCAACCAGAGCTTTGGTACCTTGTATGTTATAAACTAAATAGTTCTATGTGCACTTGGGGCTGACTTGACGTGATCTTCGTTTACGATAGTTGCGCTGCAATGAACGGTATCGATCCTGCCATCGTTTCGAGGGCAAATGAGTTGGTTTCGTTGTCGGCTCGAGGTGAGAATCTGGTGTCGGCTTGTGCTAGATTATCTGAGAAGGAGAAGAAGATATTAGAGGAAGCGGTGAGTTTATATTGGTATTCAGATATTTATGATCTTATTCATGGTTGCCATCACTAACTGTAAACTTTCTTCTTTTCCATAAGCAGGAGACTACTGCTCGGAATTTCTTAGGGTTAGATCTCTCTACTTGCCCTGAGACAGGGATCAAAAACAATTTAGCGGGTCTATTAACCAGAACAGAAATATTCTATACACATTGAAGGTAGAGGTAAATCTTGATTATTACTCGTCGTATGTGTCCATATGAGCCTAAAGAAAAGACTTTCAAAGATGTATTTACAAGATTCTATAAACACGAAAAAACAATGCAGAGTATGTCAGATTCGTTGTTTAGAGCTTAACGCTCTTAACAAGATTCTTCTTGATACCTGTGAGTTCACCACCGTAGCCACCACGTCCTTCGCCACCTTTGTACACTTGTCGAATGCTGCCAAGCTTTTTCTTTTTCTGCTCATACTTCTTCCTCTTCTTCACACGCGGGTTACGTACATCCTTATTACGCTTGGGTGCCAAGCCTTTGTTCTTCTCGATCTGATAAGTGATACGACGTTTGCCGTCAGGACCGATCTCTTCGATTTCTTCGACTCGACCACCCTGGTCGGCCTGTGCTAGCTCGGCCCGTGCTTCTTTGTCTGCTTTCTTTTGTTTGTTGCGAGCTGCAACCATGTCGTAGTATTCATCGTCATCGGTACCTTCTGCGTCGCCACGAATCTCTAGTGCTAAGCGATGATCATCATCGTCGGATTCCCCGCCTAACTGTTCAGCTTCATTTGCCTGTGCGCGACCACGTCTCTCAGCCTCTGCATTCAAGCGTGCCTGGCGATCCTTAAGACGTTCTCTATAGGGTAGATCCTCGTCACCGCCCGCATTTCGACCCGCGGCGTCTCTCTTGTTGTTCTTTTGTGCAAGTTGAGAGGTGTAGAAGCGAAGAGAGCGTCTCTTCTTGGCTTTTTCTTCGACTTCACGAGCTGTGAGAGCGCCTTCATCACCGAAATCCGAATCATCATCCTCTTGTGGTTGAGACACTTTGGATTGGCTCTTATTGCTTGGTACTTTAACTAAGTCATTCAATTCGGTAAGTTTGGCTTCTGCCCTCTTGATCTTCTCAAGGCGATGGGCCTGTGCTTCTTCCTTAGCCTTTTCTGCAGCCCGCTGTGACTTAGTCAATTTCTTCTCGTTGGAAGTCGCTGTCTTTGATTTCTTTTCCTTCGACGAAATAAATGCAGCCGCTACCTCGGGTTGTTCCTTCACTATATCCAGGCCAATGTCATCGCTTTCATCTACCTCTGGTTCTGACTCGTCAACTATTTGTAAATCTTTGACCATTTCCCAAAGCTTTCTGCATTTGACAAGTGATTCCATGACTGGATGCTCTCTTAGGTCTGTCGGCGGTAGCGCTAAGACTTTCTCATCGCCGTCTTCGGCTGGCGATGTTAGGAGCGCAAAATACATGCTAATTGAACCAAGGTAAGCTGAAAGAGCTCGGAATTTGACAATGGATATCGGTGTATGCGTAGAGACATCGTCGACAGCTTCTTCAGATTTTTCTGCCGCAGCTAAAAATCCTGGATATTTGGGCTGAAGCTCGACAAAGTCCTTGGCGAGAGGCTCGAATTCGGGATATCTTGACTTCAAGATTTTCAGTTGCTCTTCGGCACTCATCTCATCTGTGATTTCTAACTGGGGCAGAACTTCCGTAATCACCCCATTCTTATCGTGCGTGCTTTCGTCAGCTCCCTTCCCAGATTCCACCCAGTCAATTTCATCGAAGCCAAAGTCGGCCTCTTTCATAGCCCTCAGATGCTTTTGTTGAAGTCTTTTAGCTTCCTCCTCCTCCTCTAATGCATCTGCTTCCGTCTCAATAGTGTCGGCGTTATAATAGCTCTTTTTCGATGTACCCCAAGCACCGAGTCCCTCCTCTTCATCGTCTTTGTCGGCAACTGGACTTGTTCCGTCACGCTGCCTTTTGACCGATTTATCATAGGTATAATCATCTTCGCCATCATCCTCATATTCATCTTCATCGAAATCTTCTTCGTCTAGGTCGTCCTCGTCCTCGTATCCGAGAACTTCTTCGTCGGACGGCTCAAAGTACGCTTCTGTAAACGATTCCATGAGGAAACTCCCCAAAACATGAGTAGTATGCACTTACCTTCTTCTTGAATTTTGCGTCGCCTCTTTGTCTCCGGGCCGTCCTCTAATAAAATGTGATCACGACCTGCGACAAACTCATCCTCGGAATCATCGAAAGTTTCGTTATAGTCGAACTTGGTTTGGGCAGGTGTATCTTTAGCCTTTGTGAAAGGCTGCCGGCCACTTGCCTTCCTCTTCTTGCCGGCCATATTTTCTTTTGACTTTCAACAAAAAAGTGTGATTGCTGGTTGTTTCACTAATCGTAAATGGGCAGATTCTTTTTTTTCCGATAATCATCAAAAATTGGCTTTATTTTCACCGCCTTCAAGTGCCCCACATCGAAGCCTGCTGCTTCTATTGGCCCAACGCAAGCTTCGAGAAACCTCGCAAAATAATACGGTCAGCTCCTTCTCATATCTAATTATGCAGAATATATAATCGAAAAATTCATGAGATGTCAATTCTAAAAGCATAGATTTGGGATTACTTTAAAGATATCATTGGTATAAAATAGTATAGCTTACATAATCCGCTTGACATGATTTCACTAACTAGTTACCTTTACAATGGCCACCATGTTTGGAGTGTAAATCAAGTCGCCAAGACGGTCTTCTTTGCAACCCACCGATAGCTTGCTGTAAGCCCAAAGTTCATAGTACTGCTAGGTGGAGTCTCATTCTTACTTCTCATTCTGTGTTCATTGGTCATCCCATGGAATACTTCAAGGGGACTACTGCAATTGCTGTTGTTTTTCTCGGGATTCTCACTTCAATAGCGTATAGGATGCTGGGTTTCGGGTCAAACAAATTTCCAGTCAATGGAAAGGTACGTCATCGTAGTGCTTACGGGAATCAAAAATCCGAAAATACTTACTTGTTAATTACGTATAGACCATCCTGATAACCGGTGCTTCGGAGGGAATGGGAAGATCTGCGGCAATTCAGCTTGCGCAGAAAGGGGCCAACATTGTCATTGTTTCTCGATCCACTCAAAAGCTTGAAGCTGCCATCAAACTCATCCAGGTACAGTTCCAATTTTACAACCGTACCACGCCAGTTATCTGACCAGAAGCAGGCAGCCGCTGTAGATCCCTCCAAACAACGTTTCCATTATATCAGTGCGGACTTAACGAACCCTGACGACGCCGACCGGATTTTGGACGAAACCACCAAGTGGAACAATGGTGTCGCACTTGATGCTGTTTGGTGCTGTGCTGGATACTGCCATCCCGGATACTTTATCGATGTCCCTATCCAGACCTTAAGAGATCAGATGGATACGGTATATTGGACTTCTGCATACACCGCACATGCTACATTAAGAAGGTGGTTGGCGCCTATTACGTCGAGTGGAACGAATCTTTCATCACCCCCCAGACATCTTATTTTCACGGCTTCCACTTTGAGCTTTTTCACCGTCACCGGGTACAGCCCATATTCGCCACCAAAAGCTGCTATACGAAACCTGTCCGACGTGCTGGTTCAAGAGATTGAAATGTACAACGGCGCGCGCCGCAGCAAAGACGCGAATGCACCTGCCACAGATGTCAAAATTCACATTGTGTTCCCTATGGGGATCTCGAGTCCAGGCTTCGAAAACGAGCAGAAATTGAAACCAGCTCTCACTCATATCATGGAGGAAGCTGACAAACCCCAGACACCAGACGAAGTTGCGGCCATTGCCATTAAAGGACTCGAAAAGGGCGACTTTCAAATTATAACCAATATGGTTGGTCAAGTGATGCGGACGAGTTCCCTTGGCATTAGCCCTCGAAACAGCGTCTTCCTCGACACTGTGGCTAGTTGGTTCACTAATATTGTATGTCTATTTGTCATTTCAGATTTTATGGGGAAGGCCTTCAATTTTGGGAAGAAGAATGGGATATCCTCAACTAGGCCCTAGGTCTCACATCCTAGGTGGGCTGCGAGCCGGGAAAGTGCGTATGTTGCTAGGTTGTGATGTAAATTAGTATTACCCTAATATCAATATACACTATTTTTAATAATTCAAGATGTTTCCAAGAGTCTAGCCCCTAACGTTGATTGTATCAAGGATTCATCCACCGCCATGCATTTAGTTCTGGAATTCTTGGCATTGGCAGAGTGATGACGTCTGCATACCGTCCCCGCGCTGTACGTATTTTCGAAGTTCCTCCCAGCCACCGCATTCCACGGCATCCTTGCTTCCATGATGCTTTCTTCATCAATATATTATATTATATACTCTGGCAATTAAATTGACCGTATTTGAATCAACCTTCAATCACATAATGTGATATATTGCCTGATCTAAATTATATATTTTTTCAAACTTCGTCATGTATTTTATACCTTTTACAACTAGTCTCAATTTCCTCTTTTTCTGGATGACATGGACGACTCTCGTTCTATCCCACTCTCCCCTAAGGGTTGAGCTCTTCGGCACCTTGGCTATTCGACTCGTTTTTTACCTTGTGCCATCGCTGTTCTTTTTCCTCTTCGACGCTCTTCTCCCCGCGGCGTCGATGAGCATCAAAGCTCAAGGCAATATCGGACTACCTTCTGGACACAAACGCAAGAGACTCAGTCGTACAGAAGCTAAGATCGTTGCGTGGTCTCTCTTCAATATCTTGCTCAGTATCGCAGCACAAGGCGCCATTGAATTCACATTGACAAAGACTCTCCGTTTCAGAAGCGCAATCAGAGTCGCGGTGCGATTGCCGTACCCATGGGGGATTACCATTGATATTGTGAGAGGGTTCATTGTAAGAGAAGTACGTCGTTCAGACTGCGCATTTGACTTTCGAGGGAGGGAGCATAATTGACATTGAATGATTACAGATCTTGAATTATAGTCTCCACCGATTCGTTCTGCACAACCGGAACCTACCTGTCGCGAGACTCCATGACTCCTGGTACCATGGTCTAAGAGCCCCATGGCCATTGACGGCACACTACGATCACCCGATCTGCTACCTGATTTGGAAATTCCTTCCTCTCTACATACCTGCTGCGCTCTTCCGTTTTCACATGACAACATATATGATCTTCCTTGCCCTCGTCTCGTTGGAGGAAACATTTACTCACTCGGGCTACTCGGCTCTACCAATGGGGATTCTGTTAGGTGGTATGGCACGTCGGACAGAATTACATGTGATAAGCGGCGGAGATGGGAACTACGGCGCATGGGGAATCCTCGACTGGGTGGGTGGCTCTACTGTCGGCGGTAGCGATTCGATCGAAGACGATGTGCGAGAAGAGATTGCGGCGCTGGATATTGATGAGAAGATTCGCAAGGCGGTCGAGGATGCGAAAAGACATATTGGGGATTCTGTCACTAAAGAGGCGAATAAAGGAAAGACAAGGAGGAGGGTTAATAATAATGCTTGATATGTAACGAAGTTGTTTTGTCGCTGTCGGAAATGGTGTTCATTAAATTAGTTTGTACAATATTTGAAGAATTAACAGAAAAGTCGGTTGGGATTTTTTGTAATTGTGTGGTGTCCGATTTATATCAGTAGTAGAACAGCCAAGCACAGGGAAAAAAATCTAATGAAAATGGGAAGTTGGTGACTTCCAATGTCGAGTTTACATGTGTCTCATAATAGCCCATGTGAAAGACTCTTTAAAAAAACGATAGCAGTGCAAATGATGCTTTATCCCCACTCGCGCAATATTCATTCCACCCATATCCAACTCGATATGGAGGGACAAAAGGCCATTTGCAACGCCGAATTCCCTTTCTCATGTTTTGATAAGAGGTCTTTTTTCATTTGTTTTTTTTTGCACGCCATTAAAACAATACCCCGAATGCAACCGTCATTATCTACCACTTCATCTCATGAGGCTTGTCGCCGTTTCGGAGGCTGAAGCTAGTGGCGAGGTAGCTGGCGAGGAGGTGTTCCTTCTTGATGTTGGCCAGAAGAGCCTGGTCAACAGCCTTCTGGTCGGCAGCGCGAGCACTGGTGATCTTCTTCTTCTATTGGAGGGATAAATGGTCAGCACATATATGGTTTTAGACCGTGCTCTCGCAACATACCTCTGGCTTCTCTCCTTGCTTGAAGAAAGCCTCTTCAGTCTTCTTCTCCTTGGACTTCTCCTTGGTGAAGTAGTCGGAAGCAGAAACCTTTTCGATGGTAGCGGCGTCAACGCCCTTGAGGTCGACCTTGCCGCTAGTGGCGATCACGTAGCGAGCGTTAACCCGTCGGAGTGGGACGCCGTTGATCTTGAAAGGACCGGTAACCAGGAGAACACCCTGGGACAAGTGCTTGAGGAGCACAACCCGCTTACCGCGGAAACGGCCAGCTAGAAGGATCAGGATGGTACCAGGCTGGAGGCTTTCGCGGATCTTGGTAGGGCGGATGGACTTGCGGACCTGTACAACATGTATTGTCAGAGTTTTGTCATTGAAAAAATCCGAGTATGAACAATTTAGTCCAGTGTCTTGCAGGAACATGGCGGCGCTGTATAAATCAATGTACGCAACTAGCGTTCAGGTT
Organism: Talaromyces proteolyticus; assembly: GCF_021365285.1. Lineage (NCBI taxonomy): Eukaryota > Fungi > Ascomycota > Eurotiomycetes > Eurotiales > Trichocomaceae > Talaromyces > Talaromyces proteolyticus. Next base: position 904,715 of record NW_025764282.1, on the reverse strand, counting down.
TAAATATCGCACAAATGTCGTAGTAAAGGCAACCTCGGGAACATTCTCCTCCCTGGCAAGCATATATACAGCGCACAATCGATTTTCGCAGACTCGGCCATCCGCAAGACACTGTTCATCATCGTCAAGGTAGTTACTGACTTTCTTGGGTTGCGGCTCGTCATCCACAGGGTACCACTTCTGAGCCTTCTGGCTAGGGTGTGGGATCGTCCGATCGCCCTTTCCAAACTTCTTCGTCTGAGCGTCCGACATGTTGGCCGTGTGTGACGAAGAACCTGCCCGGAAAGAAATTGGGTGTGTTGTCGACAATGGTGGTGGTTGAGTCGAGAAGGTGACTTGGTGTGGCCCAGAGCGGGAAATCATAAGGGTTTGTGGGCACTCCGAGCCCTATCCTTTAACCGAAAGGCGCTAGTGCGCTTTGGGGGGTGCCGTCAATGGTACGGCCGGCCAGCCGCACCTGCCGTGCAGATGCAGCTTGCCATTACGGCTGGGGGGAAGAGCCTTGTGTGCAGTGCTAGGCCACGGACTGACGTACCTCGAGCTGTTTATTATTACTACTAACTACTTACTCTGCTCTGTTCTCTCTCTCCTCATAGCTTGCTTGGCCAACAGCGCGGGCAGTCCAAGCATTCTTTCAATTCCTCTGACATCCGTCGACACTGCCATCATGTCGATCGCTGCCCCGATCATCACCTTCAAGGCTGGTATCTGTGACCTTGATGTGCGTAAATATGGGGAATCCCGCAGGTGATCTTGCCGAGCAACAATACTGACTGTTTGCATCGCAGACCTCTGCCAACCCGCCTCTAGTAAAGCCGAAAGACACGCCAGGCTACATATATCTCTACTCTGAAGATGATCTTATTCATTTCTGCTGGCGCCCGCGGTCTGCTCCTCTTACTGATCCTGAAGTGGATCTCGTGATGGTACCGTCCGACGGTACCTTTGCACCGTACCGACAGACAGCTACGAATGGGCGCATCTTCGTCTTGAAGTTTTTGTCCAGCTCTCAGAGATACTTGTTCTGGCTCCAATCAAAAAGCCAGCATGAACAGGGCGATCTCACATGGTTCAGCCCGCGAGATCTGAAGCTGGGCGAAATTGTCAATAGCCTATTACAAGGAGAAGAGGTCGACGTCGAAACAGAAATTGCCAACATTCCTCGCAATGAACCCGGCGATGGCGATGATGATGCCACTATGGAAGATGTTGAAGGAACACATCACGGCGGCGAACATCGTGGAAGTGGAAGCGGCGGTGCTGGCTTTGATGCAACGGGAGGCGATATCCGCGAAGAGGGCGAGGAATCTCGCGAAGGGGGTGCGGACGGTGGTCGAGCGTAGGTACATCTCTCTGGGAACAAATCCCTAACAGGCATATTGTGTACTATTTTTTTTTTTTTGCATCTCCTTCCCCCTTCATTTGGCAGGCGTTTATTTGAAATGCGTGTTCTTCTCTCTTTGATAGATTGTTTCCATTCAAAAAGAGAAAGAAAAAATTCATCGCCTTGATTTTTTGAATTTCCAGCAATGTATCTAGCGTAAAATGTGCAACGTGCTGATCGGTTACTGTAAATAGGGCTACTGTTCCACAATCCGACCCGTCGTCTGTGATCCAAGGCCTGCTACAGTCCCTTCAAGGAAATCAAAACATCCAATCCCCTGCCCCAGAAAACTTGTTCACCACCCTTGCCGACCTACTTTCGCCCTCGTCGACGATTCCGATGGTCGAATCCGCCGACGATGAGAAGGTTAACAACTTACTGAACTTCCTACCGCCGTCTCTCCTTCTCCTGGCGCAGGATATAGACGACATACCTGCAGCAGATATTAATGCCGAAACTGCCCAAGCCGTACTGATGTCGCTCGATCTCAGCCAAAGGAAGGATATCCTGAAGCGTGTTTTGCGTTCTCCGCAGTTCACGCAAAGCCTGGCGAGTCTTACCGTTGCTCTCCGAGACGGTGGCTTACCCAGCATCAGTGAAGCTCTCAAGATCAAAGTCGAAAATGGGGGGTTTGTCCGAAGAGGTGGGGTGCCATTGGGTGGAGGAGATGCTGTCGAGGCATTCATGGATGGGGTCCACAGGCAAGCCACAGGGGGAAATTCTGGAACGGGAGGTGACACTATGGAGACGGATCAATCCTAGACTTGGAGGACTCCTTACCATGATATACCATGCATAATGCCATTAGTACCATACTGTAGTACCAACTGCATACTGTATTACTGGGATCGACTCTCCTGTAGCGTCATTAGCATGCATTGTAGAGATGGTGACTGTGGCTGAGTTCAACTGTCAAGGTTGGTGAGACAATTGTGGTGCTTTCAGCCAATGGGAGCGGTTCGTCGAGTGGGTGAGAGTTGCAGACGGGCCTCGGCGCTGGCTATTTTAATAAACTTTTATTAGAACTCAGGACTGTTAACTCAGGGCTAGAGACGAGCCCCTTCTCATCCATTTAGTGACATCCTGTAGTATCCAATATCGTGCTCAATACCCTTTATGCCGACAATACTTGCCAATTAGGATGACCTATTAACTTATCTACTAAAATGTAAATGCCAGTTTCAGCTCGAGTCACAGAAGCAGCCAACAATACCCCCCCGCGTGCATGTTCCTAGCAAGACTCAGCGTACGCACCAGCTTAGTTGGCAGCGTGGACGGCCCGGCCAACCAGAGCCAGCCGTGCCCTTCCGCCGGCGCTAAGAACGGATCTGCTAGGCCTAAATTACCCTTAGCTTCGTTATTATTAAAAAGAGTGGCTGCGCGCACGGGGGGCCTGTTGAAATACTAATCAGGACTACGTCCTGATAGAGGCCACCACCTGAACACTTTATTTCCTGTCGCAGAAGCCGTATGTGTGTATGCTTTCGTTCGTTTTTGGTGTCGCAGGATCGGCTCGTTTATTTTTTCTGCTACTCGGTGAGGACGTAAAGGCACCACCTCCTTGCTCTCCCGTCGGCCACATTGCAGCTTCCAACACTAACGCATGGTTGCTGAGCTGAATGTCCAGGTCATCTCCGTCCGATTTACTCACCCACGTTCCTTCGACCGAAATACCCTGTTTTAGATGATATTTCTCGCCTCTTTCGGTTACTGAGATCAATTGGCGATGCATGCGATAGGGTAGTAAATTGCCAGCAACCATGGCATCCAGCAATCAGGGCCATGTCTCTGGCCCAGACTCCTCGACGCAGCAGCCGATTCCCCTGCAAGATCTAGGCAGAGACCATGATTTGGACGATGATGGTGAACGTCGCGGACGAAGGCGAAGCAGCAGCGCCGGTTCAACGGGCAGGGCCCGCGCTCATGTTCCCAGACGATCGTTACTCTCTGGCGGGACCATCAACACTTATGAGCGCATCGCAGAAGACTCGCCCAGTCCGATAGACAGGGTCGGCCTTCATGTCACGCAGCCATCTACAGCAAGGATTAGGGAACACAATCCATATACGTCGGAAGATCATTATTTTGTCGATGATCCCGGCGGATTTGCTCAAGCCACCGGCTCGATGGCCTTGGATTTCCAGTCACCGTTCGCTGGTCGCCCACCCTCTGGCTCGTCTTCTTTCGCTCACGATGGGGAGGAATATATGATGGGCGCCTATCCTGGGCCATCCGGACAACACGAGAGATCGCATTCGGAGGACCTGCTCTCGCCAACAATTCCGAATAGCGACACTGCGCATTTGACCGATCAGCGATATCTCCAGCCTATTAGTGGTGCCTCGAATACTGTTGAGCCAGAGGAACGGACAAGCATGCAGAGCATTCGATTGGGCGGTGGTCAGTACGGGTCGCGGTTGGGCGATGACCTCAATTTGGAGAGTGGCATTGGAGGAAGAAGAGGCAGCAACAGCGCAGGAGAAAGTCGTTCCCGCTCGATATCCCCATCTGCGTCTGGATCGGCTTTGCAGAGGGCAGGCTCTGTTATGAAGATGATGTCCCAGCGAGTCGTCAATTTGAGTAACGAACCAGTTGAAAACGCAATACTACGGAAAGAATCAACAAAGCAAGCGCGACTTGATGGACCACCAGACTTACCTGAAGTGCACGGTTATGCTGACCCAATATATGATCGAGTCACCGAAAAACGTACGGCAAAGACGGCATGGAGGACACAAGCCAATCCGTTTAGGGGCAAATCCTTGGGAGTATTCAGTCCTGATAATCCACTAAGGATGCGTCTTTGTGATGTCTTGGTGCATCCTCTCACAGAACCGTTCATCCTTATAGTCATTGTGATACACGCTATTCTATTAACCGTAGAGGCCTCGTCTTCGGTTTGGGATAATGCGAGATATCATCGGTGGAGCACGCGGCCCATGGATTTCGCTTTATTCATAATTTTTATCATCTACACCATTGAATTAGTTGTAAGGACTATTGTGTCGGGGTTTGTCTGGAATGCTGCCGAGTATAGCACACTGGATAGATCTCTAGGACTCAGAAAAGCGCTGGCAGAAAAGGGGAAAAATTTGTTTTCTCTACATCGTGAACCATCGACAAAAAAGAAATCTGTGCGCTTAGAACCAGAGGTCTCATTATTCCGAAGAACTTTCACTGGAACCTTCTCAGGATTGCAACAACTAGCTGACATTGCAGACGACCCACGCCAGAGGTCGCGCAAACGGCTCGCTCATCGAGCCTTTCTCAGACACTCCTTCAATCGACTAGACTTCTTGGCTGTGGTTTCGTACTGGATTTCATTTATCTTACAGCTAGTCGACTACCAATACAGTCATCACATATACATATTTCAGATGTTGAGTTGTCTGCGATTATTGCGACTCCTTGGCATAACCAACGGCACGTCGGTAAGTTACATGCGGTACCAAGATATTCTCTTCTAACTTGTACATAGATTATTCTTCGAAGTTTGAAAAAGGCCGCGCCGCTTCTCGTCCACGTTGGGTTTCTTATTGGCTTCTTTTGGTTGCTCTTCGCCATCATAGGAATCCAAACTTTTAAGTCCAGTTTGCGTCGATCGTGCGTTTGGATTGACCCCCAAGGCCAAAATAATTTTACGATGAATGATCCCTATAACGCGCTTCAATTTTGTGGTGGCTATCTCGATAGTGTAACTGGAGACCCTACCTCATGGGTTTACGCAGATGGTGTATCTTCGGATTTTAGTCCCAAAGGATATCTTTGTCCACAAGGGTCTATGTGTGTTGAGGGAACTAACCCCTACAATGGCACGGTAGCTTTTGACAATATTTTGATGGCATTGGAACTGGTCTTTGTCATCATGAGTTCCAACACATTTACTGATCTCTTAAACTATACGACCGACTCCGACTATCTCGCTTCTGCGTTGTTTTTTGCCGTCGGACTTGTCATCATGAGCTTGTGGATGGTTAACTTGTTGGTTGCTGTCATCACATCGTCTTTCCAAATTATTCGAGAAGAAAGCAACAGAAGCGCATTTGCATCGGAGAAGCCCGAAGGTGTCGACCAGCACGAGTCTAAGCATCGCCGTGTCACCAGTCTCAAGCATATTTTTGATAAAACGAGATGGCTATGGATAGTGATTATCGCATACGGCCTCATAATACAGTGTCTACGAAGTTCAAGTATGGATCCATCCCGTGCACGATTCATTAATGGCACGGAAACTGCCGTTACCCTGACTCTCCTGCTGGAAATTATTCTTAGATTCATTACGGACTGGAGAGGATTTCACAAAAGCCGTCGCAATTGGGTCGATCTTGCCCTTGCAGTGACCACATCTATTATACAAATCCCATCTATACACGACTCTGGCCAAGTATACGCAGGTCTTACAATCTTTCAGATCCTGCGAGTTTATCGTATCGTCTTGGCATTTTCTCTTACAAGAGACCTCATTCTGATTGTTTCCCGAAATATCATTGGCTTAGCGAACTTGATTCTTTTTGTGTTCTTGATGACCTTCCTCGCTGCCATTTTTGCATCGCAGCTATTTCGGGGATTATCCCAGAACAGGATCCTGATGGTAACACGATTAATATTACTTTTAACCAGATATACAACTCCTTTCTTGGTATGTATCAGATTCTATCTAGCGAGAATTGGACGACCATTCTCTACAATTCAACAACATTCACAACAGGAGATGACACTGCTTGGATCTCGGCCTTGTTCTTCATAATGTGGTTTGTCCTCGCAAATTTCATCATCCTGAACATGTTTATTGCTGTAATTCAAGAGAGTTTTGATGTCTCAGAGGATCAAAAGCGGTTGTATCAGGTCAAGGCCTTTCTTCAGCAGAAAGAACTCGGTTCATCTTCTGCTAGTAACATTGCTTTGACATCTATCTTCAAATTCAGCCGTGACAAGGCGAGATACCGTGACCCCCTTGATTATGGACCGGCTACAATGGAAATGCTACTGAAAGACGCTGTGGTCAAGGAGTTCCTCGATGAGCAATTTGATATAAATGACAATGATGATCACAACCATGCACCTGTGGAAAGGGATGACATTGAGCCGGGACTCATGTCGACACTATGGTCAAAATTCTCTAAGACCTTCCTGAATCAAGAGCCTAATCCATTCTATGCTAAGCTGAAATTTTCCAAAGCGTACGATGAGATTGATCCTCGGACTTTGGCAAAAGAGGTTGTCATGGCGGCGGAGCAGCGGAAGGTAGCGCAAAGAGAGTATCTTCAACGTCATCCTCGATATAATAAGTCACTATACATATTTTCACCAACCAATCCTATCCGCAAAGCCTGTCAACGATTAGTCGGTCCAGGACGAGGCAGCTATCGATTCGAGGGTGTGGATCCTTACAAGCCACTATGGTACTCATTTTCTGTATTCATTTATGCATGCATTGTGGCAATGGTTATACTGGCGTGTATAACTACGCCTCTCTATCAAAGAGACTTTTTCCAGGGCCGTGAGTACTCAACTTCCAATTGGTTTGTTTGGTCAGACATGTGCTTTGCGGCAGTCTTTACTATCGAGGCTATCATCAAAGTAATTGCTGATGGGTTCTTCTGGACCCCAAATGCGTATTTCCGAAGCTCCTGGGGTTTCATCGATGGTGTTGTGCTCGTGACACTTTGGGTCAACATCATTACCTCCATGTTCACCGCTGGTAGTGTTTCAAGGATCGTTGGAGCCTTTAAGGCTTTGCGTGCTCTAAGATTGCTCAATGTTAGTGACAGCGCAAGGAACACATTTCACTCTGTCATCATCGTTGGAGGCTGGAAGGTTATTTCGGTAAGTGTGGCAAGTGTCCACTATTTAAAACTTTGCTAACGTCATGCGAAGGCTGCTTTTGTTTCGCTCAGTTTCCTCATCCCGTTTGCTATCTATGGACTGAACTTGTTCAATGGGCAAATGGTGTCATGTAACGACAAGTCGATATCCGGTAGCCTCAATAGCTGTGTCGGAGAATTCAACAACTCGCCATACGCGTGGAATGTCCTGGCACCCAGAGTTGCGGCCAACTCCTACTTCAACTTCGACAACTTTGGGGAGTCCCTGTTCATTCTTTTCCAGATTGTATCTCAGGAAGGCTGGATTGATGTACAACAAAGCTCAATGAGTATCACAGGACGCGGCCAACAGCCTCAGAATTTCGCTTCGCAGGCCAATGGGCTATTCTTCGTTGCTTTCAACTTGCTTGGAGCGGTCTTTGTGTTGACTCTGTTCGTGACCGTCTTTATGCGAAATTACACGGAACAGACGGGTGTTGCTTTCCTGACAGCGGAACAACGTTCATGGCTCGAATTGCGTAAGCTACTCCGACAAATTTCACCTTCTAAACGATCCATCAACGCCAACACGCCAAACTGGCGAAGGAAATGTTATCGACTTGCCTCTCGCAAAAATGGAAGATGGTCACGGTGTATGACTACATTACTTGTTTTACATTTGTTGCTCCTGTGTATGGAATGGTACCCGTATCCCGTGATCTGGGAGTTTACAAGAGGTAAATTGACTGGTGTGGAGTAATGAAGATGCGGTGCTAACACGGACAGATGGGTTGTTCTTTCTTTTGACAATTTTTTACCTCTCAGACCTCTTTATACGTATATTCGGACTCGGATGGCCGCGCTTCCGACGAAGCTCATGGAATCTTTATTCGCTACTCGCAGTTCCTGGAACTTTCGTGACCGTCATCTTGTCGTTTATTTTCAACCAATATCAGCTTTTCCAACAATTAAACAAATTGTTTTTGGTGTCTATAACATTGCTGATCATTCCGCGCAACAACCAATTGGATCAGCTCTTCAAAACGGCAGCAGCTAGTCTTGGGTCAATCGTCAATCTTTTGGCAACTTGGTTTGTTTTGTTCCTTGTGTTTGCCATCGCCACGACTCAAACATTTGGCCTCACAAAGATTGGAAAGAACGGAAAACCCAACTTGAACTTCCGCGACGTTCCCAAAGCTTTGATCTTCCTTTTCCGTACAAGTAACGGAGAAGGCTGGAACCAATTGATGGAAGACTATGCTACGATGGTACCTCCGTATTGTACAATCACCGACGAATTCTTCAGCACAGACTGTGGTAGCGCTGGATGGGCGCGTGGTCTTTTCATTGCTTGGAACATCATCAGCATGTATATTTTCGTATCTCTGTTCGTGTCGCTTATCTTTGAGAGTTTCTCCTACGTGTACCAGCGAAGCAGTGGACTCGGTCTTTACACCATTGATCGAGACGAAATTCGACGTTTCAAGGAAGCGTGGGCCAATTTCGATCCTAATGGCACAGGATTCATAACGAAGGAACAGTTTCCAAGGCTTCTAGGGGTATGTTTTCAAATGTTCCTTTTCAGTTGATACGCCAAACTAATAATTATGTTTCAGGAACTCTCCGGTCTATTTGAAATGCGAATTTACGACGGTGAATTTACAGTCGGGAGAATTCTGGAGCAATGCCGCTCTGGCCCACGAGACTCTGTTGTTTCATTTCAGCCTGAGAGGCAGAGCAATAATGAAGTCGACATTGCTAAGCTGTCTCAAATTCTGAATAGGATCCCTGTCCAGGAAATCCGTGCTAGGCGACAGCGACTAAACATTTTCTACGAAGAAGTCCTAGTATCGGCAGACTCGGAACGCGGGATTGCATTTTCAGCATGTCTTATGATCCTCGCTCATTACAAGGTGATCGTGGACAGCAAGAGTCTGCGACTGGAAGAATTCCTTCGTCGACGCACCCGGCTGCAACGAGTCGAAGAAGCTGTTCGACGAAACACAGTCATCAGCTTCTTTGACACACTCTACTGGTCTCGCAAGTTCCGGCGACGATTAGAACAGCGCAAAACGGCAAATCTGACAGAGATCCCTCAATTCTCGATTCCAGAGATCTTTATTGACGGGCAGAACACGGGCGATGCGCAGGAAGAGGAGAGCAGTATACACAAGGAGCCCTCGGCTACAAGCACGCCTATGGCATCGCCGGATGTATCAATAACATCGATTTCATCTAATACTCGACCGTCATTGCAAATCGACACGAGCGGGTCCAGACGAGGGTCGGCAACGGAATGGTCCCTAGTTGCTCCTTCATTATCGCCACGGCAGACTAGGGATACCGATGATGATATCCACAACACCAGTCTACCACTGTCCCAGCCGTCATCACCTAGGGGTCATACCCGGGACAACAGTGGCATTATCGTGCAAGATATGATGCAATCACTGGGTGATTCCGCATGGGGCGAAAGTATTCGGCGAAGCTTTACCCAGCGACGTTCCGGTGGTCACGAGTAAGATGATGAGCAGGGAGGTTATTTTATTTCCAGCAATTATGACGTTCTAGTACGTAAGTGGCATGGATTTTGATTCGTTATATATAGTATTTTTTTTACACTCTCTCGGCGAAATCGTGCAGGAGCTACTATTTCGATCCTTTTCATTTCTTTGTATTACGTCGATGGATGGAGTCGATATAATTTAGCATAGGCGGCGGCGTTAGCTGATAGGATCAGATTTGATTGTTCCGGATATACAGCATGATGGTTTCCTTTTTTTTTTTTGGCCCTTTCATTGTTACTTTTCTCATTACATGTATCTGCTTGGCATTGCATAGAGCATCAATTGATATACAGGACATCAATTGATGTAGAATAATTAATTGCGTTGTGCTTGCATCTGATTATCTCCTTAATTGCCCTAATGCTACTTGAATTGTATCAATATTCACTCCTTGGCTTGTAACTTATACAGTCCCTTGGTCTTAAAAGGATGCTCGGCGAGACCTGCATACGCCGGGACATTTCCTGAAAGGAGGAAGTAGGGCTACCTGCAGCCTGCAGCTGCAAGCCATCGGAATGCGGAATGCAATAATGGCTGCATGCATCTACATATGCCTGGATGCACGCCCTAGGCAAGAAGGGAAAAGAAAGTTGCAGAATATTCCCCGTGCATTGATGCATGTCTCAATTGATGTATGTGTGTTGTATGTATGTACATGAGGCGTGCTTGGCACGGGGTAAAAAATATACTACTGAGGCTAATTGTTACTTTCTATCAGGTCGTCCGACAGAAGCCAGCCCGATGAGACGGTTTGTGTGTGAACCATAAATTGCTCTCATTAATCAGGAGTATTCTATGACGCTGGACCTGCAGACGATCACTGTAGATGATGCAGATGCTAATATCCCCGTCCTTTGCGGCTCTCTGATTGGCGAGTTTAAAGCAGAAATATATCGAGCACGAGGCGGTCGGACGCCGAACACACCGAACGCAAGGAGCGCTTTCAATTATTCTTTATGCTGCAATTTGTATTTTCCTCTCCGTGTTTTCAAACAGCACCGACGCCGATTGTCAGAGAGTACTAGAATTTGGGATGTGCTGATACACTGCCCTACCAGGGAGAGCGGAGGACAGCTAGCCAAGGACCGCGATTGTTGACGAGGGGGCGAGTCGGGCGACGCGTTAGCCTCAATCGAGGATACTCCAAGTCTCTAGCTCAGAGAAAGGAGCGTGGCTGCTTGCGTGTTAGTTAGCCGTTGCGGTGGTTCCGTCGCTGGAACTCGAAACCGGCGATCGACAGGAACTTGCCTATACAGTCTCGATATCTGTAACGGCTGACACTGCATGATACACCCATTGATTTGTATGCTCATCCAATTCATAATGGGAATAGCATAGAAAATAGAATAATATAATGGCATAATAATAACATAACAATAATATTATATTACATAGATATAGACATAAATATAATAATAGATAGCGCCCCTGAGTGCCGGGGCTGACTATTGAATCTATTGAATGCTGTGCTGGATCCGAATGCGTCAGGAGGCATCTTCAGCCCCACCTCTCCTGCTGCTGCTTCTTGTTATAACAGGAACTGCATTCGTATTGTCATCATCGGCATTTATTAATTCTTATTTATTCTCCTCCAGGGCCACTGCTGCTGCTGCTCTGTCTCTACCCTAGTACAGGTACCTACCTGCCTTGGGTTGTTGAATATATTCGACCCTTCCAGAAACTCAAAGCGGGCTAGTCTGAGACACGCCGAAAAAGATTACTATTTCCAACGCCGTCATCGTCATCGCCATCGTCAAAACCGACCCCTTTACTCGACAACATTAAATCCCTCTCCCACCTCACGTCGAAGTTCTAATCAGGACGTCCTAAGTTTTGCTTCACTCTGCTTCTCCTTCTCCTCTGCTGTCGTGCAACTGGACTGCCCTGGCAAGCCATGCGTCCGACGCCACAATCGGAGCCTGCAACTTCAGTCTTACTCCGAGTCTGCCGCCACCCAAACAGACTGGCGAAAAGCCTCACTGCAACCCCAGAAATCAGCAACCGTGTAACTTACAGCTCACTGCCGTAATCACATGATCGTCTGATCTGGCACAGTCCTCGCGATAAATTTTTGTCCTCCCAAACAGCCCGTCCCACGATTCCCATCGACATACAATCCGTCAGCAATCCACCAACCCACCACCATGCAGCCAAAACGTCCCTCCAGCTCAAGGGACCTCGAGCCATCGCCAATGGCCGACATTAGCCTGTCGCTACGCACCGCCTTTATGGATAACACACACTACCGTCGAGAAAGCGACTCGCTATCGACCAGTGCCCTCAGTTCTGCCAGTGGCAGTCCAACCTCATCGCCAGGCTCCAGCTGGCCATTCCGCAAGCATCGATTTTCAGGCTCCAACAACACCCACAGCCGCGATCGAAGCCGCAGCCCCTTTGCCAACATCATCCCCTTCTCCTTCCGCCGTTCGTCGCCCTTTTTTCTCCGTCGACGCCCATCTGCCGTCGATCTGGCACTGAGCGAAGAGCGATCTCGCTGTGACGAAGATTCTATTGAGCGCGTTGGCCTGAGCCTGATGGAGCCGCGTCCTGTTGATCCCATCCCGATCGCCATGGATTTAAATGCTCATGTTTTGGAGGATATGACCAGCAAGCGAAGCTCCTGGACACAATCTTCACAATGCTCAGTGCTGAACCCGCAACAACCTCGATATGTGATGGGCGGTATCGTCGAGGTTATGGAGGGCAATGCGTGAAGTCTTCGTCTCATACAGATGAGCATTTGTCCGAAGAAAAATAGCCAAAGATATGCTCTTCTCTTCTCAGATACGTTAATTCCCGACAATATTTTTACGCCTTTCACATCGATCCGCGTCAACTTATAACACCTATACCCACATACTTCTCCACACTCATCATGCTTCACATCATACCAGGTAGCACAGAGAGCTCTACACTACCAAGGAAGCTCTAGTTCATACCTAAAGGCGTTTTTATCCAGGAATTTATCAAGGGCGGCGTTTTTCATTTACTGGTTAGATTATTATGATATCACTCGGCAAGTTTATATTTTACAGTGTTCTATTATTGTCATGTTACTTTCTTTTCTTCCTCCGTCACCAGACCGGAAGAAGCCTTCAGATCAGGCATTACTTTGGTATCAGTCGCCGTGAGCCACAAGACTGACGGATAAATAAGTTTAATACATACTACTTTCTTCCTACCAAATTCACCTCTCTCCACTACACGTAGTATTAAAGTAGCGAAAGTACTCGAATTGACTTGATTACTTGCCGCATATTTACTCAGGACAAACATCAACCTACATATACAGTAATAACCCACCACCGAAGATTTATACCAACAAATACACAGCATGCCCTCTCCAGCTGACGCCTGTACTCATGCAATTAAAACAGACGAGACGGAAAAAGAAAGAAAATGAAGAAAAATCGCTTGCTGGCTCGCCAAATATGGGTATATACACGGAACAATAACCGAATGATGAAAATGCGATAGAGAAGGAAATCCCAACGCCATGATATGTTCGTAAGTCGTAATGACACATTTTATGCTTGAATAACCCGAAAAAAAAAGACCCTTTCATTATTCCCTAGACAGGTGGTGGTGTGTTCACTCCTCCTTGGTGCTTTTGCGCTGATTCGGCCAGAGTTGACCACGACATAAGTATTCGCCGCATAGACACTTGACAGCATTGGGATCACGGTTGCGATCACCATTCCAATCGGGATTGTAGTCAAAGGTTAGCTCTGTGCCAGCGGGAATGTCGCGGAGAGCGAAGAAGGCGAGGTCATAGATACGCTGATCCCCGTGGTGGGTAGAGACGGGGAACATTTTGCAGTTTGGGTTGCACGAATGATTCATGAATCGAGACGGCCCACCTAGACGCTGCCCATCAACGACATACGCATCATCTTCGTCTCCTTCGCTGGGGAAGAAGTCAAGTGAAAATAGATATGAAGGGCTGTTCTGTGACCCTGCAGCGTCTTCACGTAGGTCAGCTTCGGCCGATGTGATGACTTCTCCTAGATAGCAGTCGATAAATTGCCCACGCACAATCGGATCTGGGGATCGCAGGCCAAATCCGCGGCTACCAGTGTGAAATATCTCAAGTCTGATTGTCCTGCCATGCTGAACCAAGCGGTTCCAACAGTCTTTGCCGCAGCCACAATGCGATGAGCACTCGTATATCATGGTTTTCTTGTTAATAAAACTGTCCTTCAACACGACTTGGCCATTTTTCATCTCGTAAGGTACCATCAGTGCTTCGGTGTCTTCCTCCTTGGTTAAACAAAGACATCTAGCGGGATCACACTTTCTGCCGCAGTCACACCCAGCATTGAACTCATCGGAAACGCGCTTGACTCCCTTGAGCAGCTTGTAGGTATTGGTGAATTCGAAATTTGACGCCAAGCTACCTGCACCGCTCCATTCATCAGCCATGGTGACGGAAGGGCCTTTGATAGATCTGAGTTTCTTGTTCAAGCTTTCTCGAAGGTAGAAAAACTTTGCTTGTTTGGATCTGATATGCCCCTTTATCGGGTTACTCTCTGCAGATAAACTCTGAGGCTTCGTGCAGCGGACTGTAGGATAACGACCCTTTCCTGCCTGGATCTCGTGGAGGTCGATGGGGTAGTATTTGGTCTTGATGCCCTTGAGTTCATCTGGATCCGAGTCTTCGCCTGAACTGTCATCTGATAGCGATGGCAGCCTCTTTATCTTCCGATGCTTCATTCCCATGGGCGATAGTGTTGGTAGCTGCGGGACAACAACGCTTACAGTTGGGAAGACTCTGGCCGAGACACCCTTTCTGGAGGATGAGGAAGTTTGGAGGGGCTTGTCATCATCCAAGCTCGTTTCTTTTTTTGGCAGGGTGGGGATTATGCTTTTTTCTTCGGACGAAGCAGCTTTGTCGTGTTTGATACTCTCGTCTGAAGTGATAGGAGAGTGAACGGCATCCTCATATTGCTTTTTAACTGATGGCTCAATAGAAGATCCTCTGGAAGAGATGCTAACGACAGAGTCGAAATTAGACAGTGGCTTTAATGAGTATTCTCTCTTTTCAGTCTTTTCTTCTTCGGGACGAGGCTGAGGCGTAAAGCCCCTTTTGTTGGATGACAAGTTCAGGGGGTTGAAAAAAACATTATGGTTTGCTGGTGGCTGATATGCAGCCTCAGGTAAACCTTTTGATCTTGGCTCATCATGCAGATACTTTCTTTTCAGGGAGGTTGGCTGTGCTGGCTGAGACCCTAGAAATCGTGCCAGAAGTGTTTGTTTCTAGAATTCGTTAACTCAATTGCCAGCAGCAAAATAAATCTTCATCAAATCAAGACTTTGGGCCAAGGGCTGAGCTCATTAGGTAATGAGTCTTAAGTGACACCAGTTGACACTTGACCACAAAACACAGAGGAATCGCACAGCAACAAAACAAGTTAAAAAGATTAAAATATATAGAAAAAATTCTCTTAAATCAAGAGAATATTTCCATATAAAATAAAATAAATGTTCTTAAGTGTTGACGCGCTTATCAAGCATACAAGGCGCGGACAGATTGAGGAAAACAGGGGCAGAGGCGGCTCACTTTGCTATCCTGGTACACGTCCTCATCGCCGTCAGAATCTTGCGTCAAGTCAATTAAATTATCCATGTTCGGTCCATTTGATTACTGTCTTTTTTCATGATGGCTTTTTAGGAAGTTTGAGTGTCAGTTTGTGGTTGATATTGCCAGTTTGTCGCGTATGAGGTTAGGTTAGCGTGGGAACTTGGCCAAGACAACTTATAAATCTGTAGTCACGTGGCTGTATAAATACTAATTAACAATCATCAATTATTTAATTTTCTTTTACCTTTTTACTTTTTTTAATTGGTTTTCTTTTATTTTAAATAAAAAACAATATTCTTAATTTCTAAATTGAAGATTGTAAATTTTTAATTAAATTATTAAACAAATAAATCCAGTAATATTTCAGATGATTTAAATCAATTATAATATTTGAATATCAGAGTTATGATAATTTCCATATTCACTTCAGCTCTAATTAATTTCAATGTCTTTTGCGGGTTACCAGTTGGCGATAATTTGAGGAATTTCATTGGACCGCTCAGTAGCCTCAGTTAACTTGTAACCAATCACAATCGATGTCGTAATTAGACCAAGTCTTTTCCATGGGATATATAGATAAGTTTGTTCTCCTTATCTACATGACTCGTTTTAAGTTTACTTTGTTTAATTTTTAATTTATCCAAGACGTCTAGGTCGTTTCTCTTGAGAAGCGGTCAATTAAATTTGATAGTTGAAAGTTGAGATGCCAAGACACAATGCAAATGTTGTTGTAGGGGTAGGAACGAATAGCTAGGTAGATAAAACCATATAATCCATGTAGTATAGTTCATTAATATTATAGGCTAGATCGTTTCAAATATGAGAAACCATAATGTCACTTTTCTTCCGAGTTCGCTCAACATGAAGCCCCCGTGACCAAGACTTCTCAGCTTCCTAACCCCCAACCAGTAGCACTTTCAAGTATATAGTCATTGATGCGGATGTTAGGAAAGAATCTGAATATATACGGGGGCGAAATTAGACGAAGGGTGTGAACTGATTGGTCGGATGCTATTCAACTTAACATCATTCCTTTCTTCAACCCAGGATCGAACCTTAAAATTAGTAATAGAATCAGAAAGATACGTATAAAATCTCTCAGCGTAACCCATCAAACAATCTTCAAACTGTACCATCAAAAGTCTTCATACATTGTATCGTTTGAGGTAATCTACAGATCTATTTCCCCATCAGGTGGGGCTGAGCGGGTAGCATTCTAAATATAGAGTGTGCGAGTATATAGAAGCAGAAATTGTGATGCCTTGCGGTAATGCGGGGAACTAAAGTTTCATAGATATCGATCTTCATTGATGAAGATCATCTAGAGAATGCAAAGATATAAATACGGGCGAGAGTTACCGGGTCAATG
This sequence comes from Talaromyces proteolyticus, assembly GCF_021365285.1. Classification (NCBI taxonomy): domain Eukaryota; kingdom Fungi; phylum Ascomycota; class Eurotiomycetes; order Eurotiales; family Trichocomaceae; genus Talaromyces; species Talaromyces proteolyticus. Next base: position 888,010 of record NW_025764282.1, on the reverse strand, counting down.
AACAGTCATACATACAAACATCATCAATTGATACAAAAAGGTAATCAAAAACCAGATTTAAGATTAGCCTTTCACCATGTGTTTCTGCTCTGGTCGACGCAATCGGGTTTATTACGAAACCCCTCCACGAGTCCACATACTTCCACGCTCAAAATATGAGAAAGATCTAGAGAAATACGGCTCTCGCAAGGCAGAAAAGAAGCGCGCAAAGAGGAGAAGAAACATTGCCGCTGCTGCGTAAGTAATTTGAAATAAATTTGAATGTTGACTAACATTGCGTGCAGAGCCGCTTCGTCATGCTGATATTTCGTTATTTCTTTTGGAGGGTCTCTGGCTGTGGATTTTATGGAGAAACTGGAGTGACGGATGGTGTTTTTTGGCTGAACAAGTACATAATTGATATGCATGTTTCAAATGTCTAGTTGAATTTATACTTTATTCCTCGTGTAAAGTTCGGTAAGGTCAATGTTTACATGTGGTGGACCATGTCGTTTCATAAGGGCATCAATGATATCACTTGACGATATATGTATTGATAATAAGGCCGGTTGCTATCTCTTGATAACAATAGATATAATTTGTTCTAGTTCAATACTACCCTACGCAACACATCCGCCCGTCAGCAGATACACTCCAGTTCTCGCTCCCAACCCCTTTGCCACATAGAAAACCAGCTACCCCACTTCCATTTGATCACCAACAGCGGAAGACAATTGATGCCCGAAAATAGTCCTTATATTTGGGCTGGCGAAAGTCAACATCGTTCATTTATGCACCGCTATCGGGTGTTACAGCTTCGATCTGAGCCATAAACTCGTTGGACACTTGGTACTGTTGAGAAACCATGCTCGACCACGGTGCCGTCTCACTCCATGGGGAAAGACGCCTAAATCCTTTCGCATGCTCTTGGATTAGCACTACAGAGCACTAATCGCCAGTTGATAACACATCAATCAATATTATTTGTGGACTTTTCTAGGACATAAGCCACCAGGAGCATGTTTAGTAATAAAAATACTTTCAACCTTGATTAGTCTCTAGCAACTTGAAACATTGTCTACTTCTTCCCATGTGACATATCAGACAACCTTTTGAGGTTATTAAATCCTCGCTTGAAATTTCTAATCGTTGATACTCAGTGTTTCTAATCCTCTCTTTCCGTATGTCAAATATTCGCAGCGCCATGTGCCGCCAAAGTCAACCCCGCATCAAGCATCAGGCATGTTCCATTGATATAGCTTGCGGACGGACTGGACAAGAACATGATATAATCAACCACCTCCTCTGTTGTCGCTGCCCTTCCAAGGGGCGAGAATTTTTGGATAGACTGTTCCAGTATAGGAACCCGCTTTAAGCTGGCTTGCAGCATCGGCGTATTCGTCCAGGTTGGGCACACGGCATTTACGCGAATCTGATTCTTTATGTTGTCGAGAGCTGGCCACGTTCACCGGTTAGCCAGTCCATTTATCATATTTTGTTTACCTATTCCACACCACATATTTTAATAATCTTGTTGAGGATATTACTCACCAGCTGTCTTGGTAATACCAATCACGGCATGTTTGGAAGATGTGTAGGGTAGCATTCCTGGTGCTGGAACAAACGCATTTACCGAGGCAGCAGTCACAATTGAACCACGACCGAGACTACGTGTTAACCCATGACGAACGCTGTGATATGTCCGTGGTTCCTGGCCTGCCATCGCCTTTGATACAGCATGTACAACCAGCATTGTACCCCGTACATTTACCGCCATCGTCTTGTCAAAAATGTCAACCTTGATATTCTCCGTTGTAGCACCAGAAATATTCCCCATCTAAGAAAGAAGTTCAGCAAGTCTCAATTTTGATTTACCAACTCCAAAGGGTGTACATACACCAGCGCAATGAACGCAGTAGTCTATCCTCCCAAACTCTTTGATGGCGGCATCTACGATCCCATTCACGGCAGCTTCGTCGGATATATCGGCTTGGACTACTATAGTCCGGAATTTTGCATTTCTTGCGAGCTTTTTGCTTTCTACTGCAGCGTCATCGGCACCACTTTTGTCCAAATCGGCCAGGACAATGCCTTCCACGCCAGCTTCCGCAAATGAAAACACTGTCTCTTTACCAATTCCCGCGGCCGCCTGTTGTGGACGAGGTTTTAGCGAGTGTCTTCAGCTTTGAAGCTTCTAGGGAAAGCTCGCTTACGCCAGTCACAAGAGCAATGCCACCGTCGAGCACGAGTTTGGCCATGATGGATGAGGTTGTCAGCCGAAGGCGAATACGACTGCATACATAGGATTGGAATAGTGATGATAAATATTCGGAGCTAGTATTATTGTTAGTGAGGTAGTTTAGAAGTATCTTAAAGGGTGATGTGTGGAAGACGTAGGTGCTCTAATCTTGCGATGAGCACTAACGAAAGTGAATTCTGGCTCAAGGCTTCCGTCTCAAACGCCATGCATAAGGTTCCCTCCAAAGCGCCGAAAGGGGCAATACCACATGATAAGGCGATACTAGTGAATAATCCGTAAGTAATTTCATGCATCATACATGCACATTACATACATTCGTCTAATCCAATAGGAACGTATGCCGGTGCGCCATCAGGTGGGCAAAATTATACCCAATCTTTTTCGTTATTTCCCCTTCAAGCATCAGTAGTCGACTTCTCCCAAAGACGTGGTCGTATCTAATATGAGACTAAAATTAGATGGTGCCTAAGAATCTTATCCACCTGCAATAGATACTTCCGTTTCGGGTAACACATACCCTACATTGTATAGTATGATGATATTATAACGAGAGTAACAAAGGTCTATTCTAGAAATTACTGGTCAACGGACGCAATTAATTGCTTTTTGAACTCGGCGAATCCTACTAGCACCAGCTATGCCATATTCGACCCCCAACAATAGCCTATGAATAATCCTGTAGGTGCGCCACTGGAGCTTCGTCTGGTTTGATTAATCTATTGGCAACACACCTCAACCTAGGTTCTTAACATTCTATTTTCTGATTGATGGTATTTGTTGCCTTTTCAGCACTCAGAAATGTATATGACGATTCCAAGTTCTAATTCATTCAACGTCCTTCCTTGTCTCCGCAAAATCACATGAATATGGAACAAATGATCCAATGAATACATATGTGCCTAAACGGGTTCTAATGCACAGCTTCAAGCGCTCTTGGACGGGCCAGCCAGACCCCCGCCTCCAGGCGCTGTGCCTAACCTGAAGAGTGCGGGACGTGGCATCCTACTGACGTGCTTCTGCTTGGCTTCGGCTCTTTGCGACCACATAAAAGGCTCGAACTACCAGGTACACCTGCCCCAGAATCGGCATCATTAGACGCCAAATGGCTCAAGTTTTTTAACGTGAGCAAAACACCGTAGATTTAACATCACAAAGTCAATGGCAAGGTCATTTACCTGGCAACTGGAATGGCTATAATGGCGGTTGAGGGGGGCCCGGATCTTGCCGATAGCAAGCGAGTCGTTGCAAGGCTTCTTCTGAAGGATGCCACCTTTATGTATCCAATCTCAATCAGCACCATCAGCAAGACCGAGGTGCATTTGTGTATGCGCCAATTACGCAGTGTACTCGAGAAGGGAATGACGTCTTATGAATTCCGGATCTACATAGGAACGGGCGATCAACAACAAGATAACTGCCGGGGGGTTATATCTGTACAATATCAGAACTCATCCCCAAATTGGAGTGCGGCTGAGAAGCTTTCTTTGAAAGAAAACCATTACTACCAGAATAGGTGGTCTGAAGCTGTGAGGGGGTGCTCGGAACATGTGCTTACAGATAAAATGTATCAGGCCTTTGAAGATGATGGAGTGAACTATGGTTCGTCGCTCCAGTTACTAGACATCTAGCCTAGGATGACAAAGGAGATGCAATAGGCGACATCAAGGTGTTCCAATGGACTCCAGAACAATCTCAAAATGATAGACAAGACCCCATTGTACATCTCACTACGCTTGATGGGGCAGGTCAAGTATTTGTGCCCTCGTCATCGCTTGTTTTCAAAAATTTGCTCGGTGTGATTCCCGGCGAGTAGTGAAACTACCGGACAATATCCAATATAGTATGGCTGCTACGATTCTCGTGCCTGGGTTCACAGCCTACCATTCCCTAGTATAAATAACCCATCTAGGTGGCGAATATCGACGATTCTTTCAGACTCATACAGGGCGGCAAGCATACAGGTAAACTAGCCATTAATCTCAATACCACAGATCCCATTCCAATAAGTAGATCGTCCATTAAAGTTTCGCCTTTCTCCTAATATTGAATTTTAAGTAGACTCTGTTGCGCCACGTGCCCGCTTATTCCCTTCCTTCTGATGCAACATACCTGATCGGCGGAGGGTGAGGAGGCTTGGGCCGTAGTGCCGCTCGATGGATGGCATCCATGGGAGCAAGGAATCTCATCCTACTTTCACGGTCAGGACCGACATCTGATGCCGCCAAAGAACCCATTCAGCATTCCACAGATCAGAGTGTTCACGTGAAAGCGCCAAAATGCGATGTCACATCTATAAATGCTCTATCAGCTGCATTAGAGGAATGTAGTGACCTTCCCTCGATGTGGGGCTGTCTTCAAGGTACCATGGTCCTGCAGGTGAGAAGTTTAACTTTTTAATCTATACGTTTAGGACTCGATCTTCGAAAACATGACATAACATTCACCAAGTGGCAAACTACCGTTAATTCAAAGATCAAAAAAGTACACAGACCCTGCATAAACTCCTCCCCACTAATATGGATTTTTTTATCATGCTCTCTTCTCTGTCCGGCATTGCTGGGTTTATCTCTCAGTCAAACTACGCGGTGGGAAATACATTCCAAGATGCACTTGCCAATTATCGCCGATCCATTCTTCAAGGCAGATATGGCCGTCTTTGATATCACAGGTGCCCAGAATCTTGAAGCTCTGGCGGCATTGGTGTTTGAGAGAATTGAGGTGCGAAAGAAAAATTAGTACATTGGTCACATCGTAGTTAGGGACAGTATCATATTTTTTATTGAAAAACCAGACATATATTAAGGACCATAATTTCAATATCATATAAGCACGTTCATGTAGCCCTGAGATCACCAGGTGGGTCCAAGTTAGGGCAATCCCGTTATTCTTGGCGCCGAATACGTATAATTAGCTCAAACAGGAAATATTAGGCGCTCCTGAGATACTACGCGGATCACTTTTAATATGTCTATGCGTCGGGATAAAAAGTAGTTGCCAATTCCTATGTCGATTGTTAATTACGGGAAGAGAATAATAATAATGGATAATTAAACCTTGGAATACCTGCGAACTAAGTATGTGTAGGAGAGAATGTTCCCCTGGTTCACTGAATCCGGCGCGTCTGCATCCATCACTTTGACTGCGTTCAACTCTACGCCAGAGGCCATCACTGCGCTTCTCTCGCAGCTGTAGCCAAATTCCATGCCCAGAGCCCCCACAATAGGTCTATTTCAGCATCCTTATCCAGACCGGTCATCTTCCCAAGCTTCTTGTCTTACTTCAACATTCTGAGCTAGGTCCCAAGCGCAGCAGGCGACGGTAACTTGACGTCGAGTTGTCTACTTGGCCGCCCCGAGCTTACTGACATCGACACACAGACTCTTGCCTCTTATCTTTGTCGTGCTCTGCTTCCGAGTGAAAATGGAGCCTCCGCCCTCATTGTCTAGGGCCACCAGGGTAACCCAGGCCCTCGATCCGTGGAGCCGAGCATGTGTGGCACCTTGAATCCAGACTGGCGATCAATCTGCCTGCATCTCATCGTTTTATATGCAGTCATTGATGACAGCGTTGCACCACGGGGCACGTTGGACGCCGCTGCTCAATGAACTAACCAGAACACAGAGGCACTCCGGAGAGAATGGGTTTCGAAAACGGGAGTGTACATAAATGAGGCAGACGTATTCAACCCTGAATTTCAACTTGAGTTTTACGGAGCCAGATATAATAAGCTAGTTAAGATTAAACAGAATTATGACCTGACAAACAGCTGGCAGCTTGTTTGTATTGTCAGGAGTTATAGGGGACCCGGGGGGGGGTTTGACTAGTGGAAGCATGATTTACTTAGATCAAATTTAAATATCTAACTCGAAAAACTAACTCTAAATCTCGAGTCCTAAACTAACCCACTAATCTTCTAATCCGTAATTTAAACCTTTTAATCCGTTAGAATTAAAGGCTTATGTATTATACTAATATTTATATACAAGAGGGCGAGCTATCATTCTCGTTTTTTTTTAGAGATCGGTCTTAAGCGGTGCCATCCTCGCGAAAAAGTAGGTTCTCCATTGCGTGTGCTTACCGCGGCCTTCCAATCGCCTATAAAGCTGTTCCACTACGGCGGACAAAAGTGAGGCGGCAACTTTTTTGCCCACCCTCTTACAGCTCAGGCCCCCGAATTCAATGGCATAAATTGATTACAGTTTAAACACGTTTCGTGTCCTCCGCCGTCAATTGTAATCATTTCCAAAGAAATAGTATTTGCCGATTCGCCATGACTATTGACTACTCAAAATGGGACAACATAGACACGGATTCAGAGCCAGAAATTGTGGATCTGCCACTCCATCTACTCGGAGCTCTCTGCAGCTATCCCACTACTAGTTACACCAGTTACAGCAGCACCAGTTGCAAGTACACCGGGGTCCACCATCTACGCCGTTATTTTCCGGTGAAATGTTGATAAACGAGGTCTCCCGCCTTGAGGAGCGATGACGATCGAGGCAGATCACCCAATCTTCTCAAATTCCGTGGCTCCCGGTCCCAAAACTCATCGAGATTCCACTGGTCTTCCATCGTGTCGGCACTCAATCCGCAGGAGAGTCCGACCTAAACAACCAGATCATCACGTATCTCAACATTGATTCAGAGTCCGGTTCCCCCTCTGTGTGGCAGTTCCAAGTTGGCATCCTAGTAGCGCAGAAAGATCAGAAATCGTTGCTGCCCCAGCATCTAGAAAGGGTGTGGATGTATTGTGATTATATTCTGGATCTCTCTGGGAATGGGATAGCACCCTAACACGTTTTTAGAATAGACAAGCTTTTGAAAAGTAGTGGAGACGTTATTGCGAGGAACAGAAGCAGTTCCGGAAGGGACTGGAGGAGAGAAAGATCCGGACAGTTGGCGATCGGTGAAACCGCCTTATGAGATGTATGGTCTTACTAATTGCAAAGACTGGGAAAGCTAAATCCTTTTATCTCTTACAACTCTCACGGTTTGCCTAATAGCAGACCAAAGTGAATAGTACATGTAATATCATCCACAAGATACTAACCAGGGGATTAGACGTTCACAGCTGTAAACTCCACGCCATTCACAACTTCTAAGCTAGTGTCTGACAACAGTACGCAATTTATTATCAATTGGTCTCTACATACATTCAGGAGAATACTCATTAGACATATACATGTGGTTGAGATACAATGTGCGAGAAGTTGATACTCATGTCGCGAATAACTTTGGAAAAAGTAGCATAGGCTTCAATGCAAGAAAGAGCAATTAATGAGTAAAAAGGGAAAAGGAAAAAAGGGAAGAAAGGGAATCACCACATAACGGATGCTGGGCCCGCTGATGAAGTATGCCGGATGAGCGGAGCAAATGATATGATAATAATGTACACGAGAAGCTGACATGCGCTGAATGAGGCATGATGTGGGTTATCAAAGCCGAAGCCATTTCAAGCAACAATGCAAACGTCGTCAAGCACATGAAAAAAATGCTAGGTATCACCTCACTTCGACAATATACAATCAAAGTCTTAAAGCATCTAAAATTCTCTTGGCCATCTCTCGATACTGCCACATGCCACCGGACACTTTCTTGAATTGGAGGCCATGCAAAGAAAGCAATGGAAATTTAACAATCACAATCTCGAACCGCAGAATCAGGTTCTCTCCGGTATCACTCTGTACGCGTGTGGTAGTTTCACCAACTACGCGCTCGCCTACGTTATCTCGATGTGGGACATATTCGTCCGAGTCTTCGGAGTTGGAAATGAAGCTTCGGTCTGGTGGACCCTGATTTCGGCGAGCAAAACGTGTCGAATGGGATGCCTTTGGCTCTTCTCTCACTTCTTCGGCCCCGCGTAATCCCCCAAAACTTATTCTCCGCCTCTGATTAGACAACACCTGACCTTGTCTTTCTGGACTTGGCTGTCTAGCATCAACAACACGGTCGAGATCAATACTGGGTACATGGCGGCAACTGAATCCGCCTTTGATTTCTGTGTACTCGACGTTGAGTTGTTTGAGAACGCGAATAATGTCGGCACGGATAAATGCAATGGGCTTGCTGCTAGTAGTAGAAACGCTAAACAAGCCTTTGAGATAGACTGGTTTGGCGAAATCCTCGCCTGTATTTGCATTTTCCAACGCAGTCCCATTGCCCGACAAATCACCGTCATCTGCATCCTCAGGGACAGTCGCCTCTCGAATCTCTTCGCGACGAGCCCTGCGCGCTTGTATGCTTTCACGGCGTGCATGGCCAAGAGATTTGGTACGCGTAGTTGACGATCGATTCGTCGGTTTAGACTCATACGCTACTGCTGAATCGCCTAGCTTGGCTTTCTCCGGGTCAGCGGCGAAATGGTCAGAGCCGCTTGTGAGAGGAGGTTCGTTAGTTACCCCATCGCTGTCGGGAATTTGCTTTCGAGCTAATCGACGAGAGCGATAATCTGCAGAATTGACACTAGTAGATCTCTCCAGGAACTTGTTAGATTGCGACGATTGGTTGGCAGATCCCGGGGCCTTTAGAAGATCCTGATGCCGTGGTTGGCTGTCCGAGCTATGAATTGCGGTTGGCGACGGTTCTGCTCGTCGTGGCCGCCTCAAACTGAAACCGCGATGCGGCGGCGAGGCCAGCTCAGCAGGGGGTTGCACGTTCAGACTTGGCATATTGGGGGAAGCAATCCTCTCTCGCTCGCTATCACGCCCCCGGTCCTTTACCCTTCGAGTGCTAAAGCGTCTTAGTATACCCGCAGCAGTGCTTTCCTTTTTGATGGGCGTATCTGGTTGCGGCGTCACTATTGCAGGAGCGGTAGGACCGGCGGATGAACCCAACTGCATCTTCTTAATGCCATCGACGATTTCACCGTCGCCATGCGTTCGTGCACGCGGACGACTTCTGGTACTGGTGTCCTTTTCCCCTGGGACATCGTATTGATTCGTATGCGCAGCTTCGGGAGCTGGTAGATCGGGCATTTTCAACATCACGTCAGATGGAATTGACAGGGCACCAGTAGATTTCGCGGTTCTCTCCCGGTCAAGTTTTTCTCTGACAAGAAAGTAGACTGAAATCAAGGGGCTATAGGCATTAAGCGGATCGCTTCCGAGCTGGACTGCCTCAACAGATGGATTTGAAAGTGTATCCCTGCTCGCAGAGTTACGTCTCCGGTAAAAATCGAAGACGCCTCTTTTCTTGTCACCACCAGGGGTGGGAATTGTTTGTTCGCGGGTAAACGTTTTGAGAGCGTTTTGGTAATCATCTGACTCTAGAGTCTTTGTAAGTTGCGCTGTAATGTATTCTGGGGGGCCAAAATCGAATCCTGTCATCTTCTCCACCACCTCTGGGTCTAAAGGTAGTTGCAAAGGTTCGCGCGTAGGTAGGTAGTTCTCCGGGGCACCGTTGAATCCTTTGGTCATCCATGGATGGTTCATAATTTCAGCTAGACTCGCTCGTTGTTTCGGGTCTGTGACTAGCATTCGGGAAATGATATGACGGCATTCTACATGCTGGTTAGCCACAAGAACTCGCGAGAATAGTAATCCTGTCTTGACATACCTGCTGTTAGACCTTGGGGGTATTCAACTACACCCTTCTTAATTTTGGCATGAAGGTTTGGCATACTCTGATCGTCGAACGGAACCTTTCCGCATACAAGAACATACAGAACGATTCCAAAGCTCCACACATCGACCTCAGGGCCCGAGTACGGTCGTGCTTGCAACAACTCAGGAGCAGCGAAATACAGACTACCGCAGAACGTGCGCAAGTGACTCCTTGGAGAAAAGAGATTGCTTAATCCGAAATCAATTATCTTGATGTCGCCTGTTTTGCTGATCAAGATGTTCTCGATTTTCAGGTCACGGTGGACAATGCTGTTGCGATGGCAGTAATCCAAGGCGCTGGCAATCTGGCGTGCAAACTTCCTGGCTTGTTTCTCTTTCAATTTGCCATGGGAAATAATATAGTCGAGCATTTGACCACCGTTGACATACTCGAACAACATGTACCAGTGATATGGCGTGCGAACGACATCTCGCATCCCGCATACATAGGGATGGTCGACGAGCGAAACAATCGCGGCTTCTCTGGCGGTTCGAATTTCCTTTGAGCGATCGGCGCGTTCTGCGTCTTTCCCATTGCGATGTTCTTCGGCGGTGGACTGCCTCGGCACGACCTTAACGGCCACCTGGGACGGAAGCTGTCAGCACATTTGAAACTCTTACAAGGAAATCAGGTACAGGCCACTTACTTGCTCGCCCGTTTCCATATTTCTAGCAATTTTCACCTTGCCCATACTCCCAGCACCGATAGTCTTGCCGAGCGCCCATTGACCTGTTGGAGTAGGGATCATGGTACGACGCTTCGGCTGTAGTGAGTTTGCAGCGTACGCCTGTGCTGACTGCTCGGCGACAGCCGCTTTGGCATCGACTGTGGTACCAACCATCTTGACGCTGTCCCGCCTGGATCGCGACGAGGTGCGGTGGTGATGCTGAGGCGCTCGCACCGAGTCAGGTCGGTAAGCGGGCGGTGGGCGCTCCTGAGAGCGGTCTCGGGAGCTCTCCCGGCGGGACGATGGCGGACGGGCGAGATTGGGATTCTCAAAATCACGGCGAGCGATGGTCGAGGGGACGTAGCTGGGGGGTGGTCGACGATCATACGACTGCGGTCGGGAGGATGAATGATGGCGGGAGTGTGAGTGTGATGATGATGATGATGGGGGCCTGTTGGTGGTGCTGCGAGCCCTGTGGGGAAGATCCGACGATTGGGGGGGAGGATGCGCCTGCGCGCGGGAGGAGGAGGAGTGGCTGCGAACAACCGTCGGACTCATCGAGGCAGATGCCGCGGCCGACATCCCGAGCGCTCTAGATGAATGCTTGGGTTGGCGTCTAACTTTCAACCTCTATAGCTATTTGGATGTCTTGTGATATTTTCTCAGCTACAGATCGCCGTCGTTAATTAACCATGTGCCTTGGACAATGGTTGGTGCGGCTCGAAGCGATCGACGCAGAGGAGCGGTGCTGCCGGGCTGTTGCTGTAGCCTGTCGATAACAATATTAATAGACTGAGAGATTGAGTCTCTCGCGGTGAGTCCTCCTCCAGTCGCCGTTCAAGCGCGGGCAGATTGTGGTACCACGTATGACGATTGCAGTCACCGGGATGTAGACAGTGCAGAGAGCCAGACGAGGAAACAATAATAATCTGCAAGGCAGAGATCAAGAAAGCCTGGATATCAACCAGCCGCCGAAGATGGGGGCATGCACGGGAGGCTGGACAGGCGATGGCTGGTAAGTACTGCTAATAATAACCAGTCAACTAAGTGGTAACTCAGGGAAGCCTTGGTTGACGCCGGTAACTAGGGAAATCGCACCTGCTAATGGCCTAGCAGCAACTAGTGCGAGTAGCCAGACACTCTTTGCTTTTTGCGTAGATCAGCACGCTGCACTGTCTGGAATAATGTCTGTCGATGTTGAACTGGAGAGCTTGCCTCTGGGAGACGCGGCCACGTTAAGTACTGCAAGCGGCCTGCTTGCGACTTGTTGGGCAATCTGAGTCAGGCTACAAACGAGGTTCCTGTCAGTCAGCGCCTGCTCAGCTCACGGGACGGGGCCAACCCCAAGCATGGAAAATGACCCAAAGTGACCAGTACGAATATTGCTCTGAACACTGCGCAGCTATTGAATACTAATCTTATTTATTACTTTTGCTTGTTGAGGAGGAAACATGAGTACCCGCTGCCCCCGCTGGTGCTGATGCCCAATGCCCATGCTGCATGTATTCATTATCCAGAACCTTGAGAGCCTAGAATAATAAATATGCTTCTTAGTGTTATAATCAGGTGGCTCGCGATGATCTGAGACCATTGGGCTTTGTTCTACCGCCAGGTGCGAATGCCTGACGAGCCAAGAATAATTAATCCGCACTGGAACAACGGCATATTATGACTACTAGTGATGCTGTGTCCCACATGTGATAATACTGACCTAGAAGAAGCGCTTCTAAATACACAATATACGACATCTCGTGCTGATAATAATAACATAAGCATGGAAAGGACTTAAACTTAAGTGCGTATTTGCTACCAGCCACAAATGGGCTCCCGTGGCGGTGCGCTAGACTATTCAGGGACTTCCTTCCTTGAAAGTTCCACCCAGCTTCGCCTTGTGATGTACCAACCCTTCTTGTGCGCCCACCGTCTTCATCAGATGGCTGTTCGCTGTCGAGCGTGATTACGGCCCTTGGCTCGCCGTGTAACTGACTTGCGAGTGTCGGCGCGTCTCGGCTGGCCCCGGTTCGCCACGAAGAGGATCAGAATTACGGAGATTGATTGTTCTTTGAAGTGCCGTCATACTGCCATGGCCAGCAAAAGACCCCGATCAGCCTTCGAGGCTGATCTCCAGGCCCAACAGTCTCCCTTCGCCTTCTTTGGCACGCCGTTGCCACCCCTCGACCCAAGCGTTCGGGACGATGGATCCTACGTACCCGTGTGGAAGCAGGAGGTAACGGATGAGCGAGGACGGAAGCGACTGCACGGCGCCTTCACTGGAGGATTCAGCGCCGGGTGAGCCCACGGTTTATGGTCATCAAGGAACATACGGACTAAATACATGTGCTACAGGTATTTTAATACGGTGGGTTCAAAGGAAGGATGGACGCCAGCGACCTTCGTTTCATCCCGCGCAAACCGCGCTCAAAAAGCGAAACAGCAGCAGGTTGAAGACTTTATGGACGAGGAGGATGTACGTGAGGCTGAAGAGTCAAAGCAGCTTCAGACTTCCGAGGACTTTGCTGGTTTTGGCTCGACCAAGTCCCACCTCGCCCAAAGTGGCGGTATCATGGACCTTCTCAAAGCCGATGGCGAGACCATGGGAGTGAAACTTCTGAAGAGAATGGGCTGGAGAGAAGGCCAAGGTATTGGGCCAAAAGTACGTCGAAAGGCAAACCTAGGCGATGGTACACAACCCGGAAACGAACCGCAACCTTCGACACATCTCTTTGCGCCTGAAAATGCGCCCACAGTGACCTTCATCCGGAAGACAGATCATAAAGGACTCGGCTTTGAAGGAGAATCACGACTCGAGTCTAACCTGCTGTTAGAAAGCGGACGAGATGATAACGACAACGAAGATGCCCCTGATTCGTTCTTTGGCCAGCGACTAGAAGCACGTAAGAAGACCAAAGAAAAGAAGGCTCCTCGTCACGGTGGATTTGGCGTCGGAATATTGAACGATACCGGATCAGATGACGAAGATCCGTATTCAATGGGACCCCAGATATCCTACAATCGTACTATTGGCGGTGACAAGAAGAAGAAAAAACCCAAAGGTGCTGATGGGGGCAAGCTCACAAGTAGCTCAGCCAACCCGCTCCTAAATAACAAACCCGTATATATCTCGAAGAAAACATCTTTAGCCGGTTTCCGCAAGTGTCATGATGGTCGGTTGCCGCTCGAGGGCTTCGTTCTCGCAGATGCCATTTCTAGCCTATCTCTTTCTTCCGGAAAAGTCTTTGCACCACCTAAGATACCAGAGGGTTGGAAGCCTACTAAGACTCCAACTACAGACCGAGACACTACTGGCTACACGTCCACTGCCGATGCTGCCAAAGCCTCCACCCTTGATCCCAAAACCCGTGCCCAGCTTCTAGGGGAAGACCAATTGCCTGGTAAATCAATTTTTGACTGGATGACTCCGGAGGCCCGCGAGAGGATAGCCAAATTGACTGGCAAAACTGATTTGCCTCCAGCGTTGGGAGAGAAAGCTCCGAAAGGATATGAAATCTCTGATTCCGAGAAGCGCAGAAACATATGGGATCTCGTCCCTAAACTTGATAAAGCCGTTGCTGTCCAGGCCTTGAGTAGAGCCGTTGGAGGCTGGATGCCCTACGCCGAAGACGAAAGCAAAAGGAGCCGTTATCGCGTGTTTTTGGAGGTGCGAGCTGGTTTGAAAGACGGCCTACCAGACCGACTGCCAGGCTCGACAACGGATGATTGGGTTACAGAAATGAGAGAGTTTGCTAGAGCTGCGGAGGTTTTCAAGCCAGTGTCTGGTGTGATAGCCTCTCGGTTTACTTCTGCCAGTTCAGCTCCTAAGCTAGCATCTGACCAGCTTGATGCTTCCAGCCCCCTCTTGACCCAACCCGCATCGAAGCCTGAAGACCCCGCCGAGGAGGCAGCCAAGATTGGTATGTTCGGGCCTATGACTCGTAGTACAATCTCTTTCTTCCCTACTCGTCTACTCTGCAAACGCTTCAACATCAAGCCTCCAGCTCATGTTCAACTCGACCCGGGAGATATTCTGGGAGGGGAGGCTTCTAATGCTACACGATTCACAACCACAACGACGTCTCGTCCTTCGGACAACTCCCGGCTCGATCTTGTGTCTCAAGATGTGATGAATCAATTACTTGCGGAATCTACCAAGACTGATCGGACATTAAGCACGTCAGAACCAGGGCAGGCCACGGCCTCACCTTCCAGAGCTCCGATTGTTGTTGAACCAGAAAAGAATGAAGCTCTAGAAGCAGACCGACCCGGGGAAGCCGTTTTTAAGGCGATTTTTGGGAGCGATGAGGAGAGTGATGAGGAGAGTGATAAAGAATAAACAAAGTTTTCACGGTAGGTGCTCTCGATAAGTAAGCTCTTCATCTGTAAACCCAATGGCACAAAGCCGTGTACAGTATTAGACCAAACAATCGATTTTCAGCAGTATGTCTCTATTCTGGATAACTATTTATAAAATAGACGCGAGCTGTGCCGGACCGATCTAGTTCGTAAGTCCTGCCGCCTTAAGGAGCCGCAGTCCATATGCACGTATTCTCCCTCGCCAGTTAGGTCAGGCAGTCAAACTCTGTGATCTGTAGTGGCAGTTACTTAGGGGTAACTCGGATTCTGTTCTATCGGTGACATTCTCATCGAACGGCCAACGATTGGCGTCAGGCTCCATTGATGGAATAGCCAAGCTCTGGGATACCACCACAGAAACCATGCAGCAGACTCTCGAGGGCAACTCAAATCAGGTTTAGCTTGTGGAATTCTCACTGGACGGGCCGACTTCTGATATCATAGGGGCGTGGTAGTACAGTCAAACTTTGGGATACCATCATCAGAGCTGTTTAACAGACTTTTTAAAGTGTCATTCGGATTCATTTTAGTCTATAGAATTCCTACCAGCCGGTCAACTAGTTCCATCCGACTCTTTTCAGGGGCTAATTCAGCTATCTTAATTGTTGATATAAATAGTCTGCATCGATATTTGGCTACCAACGACACTGAGTGAGGCCCATTAGGAGCCATAACAGAAAAATAAACTATTGCCATGACGGGATCTCCAAAAGAGACTGTTACTTGAGCAGCCTCCCTCCATCGGTCAAAATAGTTTGTCCGGTGATGAAACGGTCCTTCATAAGATACAAGTACGACTCAGCCGTATCCTCTGGCCGGCCTAGAATACCCAGCAAGTTCGTATCACGAAACATCTGATAAGTAGCGTTCTTCACCGCTTCATTTTCACCCCCAATTGATTGCAATAATTCTGTGTCGATGGCGCCAGGAGCCACGACATTCACTCTCAGGGGTGCTAGTGATATTGAGAGCGCACGCGCGGTTGCATCAACCGCACCAGCCGATCCGATTCCGGCGACATGATCCTTGAGCGGCTTGAACAGCATGGTCCCCGTCGTGAGGGTGATACTTGCCTGGGGTCCGGCTTCCATATACGTGGGTGCATGCTTAGCCAGCATCAAGATGCCCGCGAGACGTGGGCCACCAGTGTTCGCCTGCTCGGGCGTGATTTCAGAAAGTGGCGGACGCGAACCTGGGCCACCGGCCGTGTTCACGACGTGGTCGATTTTCTTACCATCCTTGGTGGCGAAAGCAAGGAGCGATTCTAGGCTTGCTTCCACAGTGGAGGGGGTATACAGGTCACAAGCCTGGCCGGAGATGCGGGACGAAAGGTTGGGATAGGCGTCACGAAGACGGGACACTGCTTTCTCGACTTTCTCGGGGTTCGAAGAAGCGATCACCACCGAAGCACCATATTCGAGCGATCCCTCGGCGACGCTGAAGCCAATGCCTGATGTGCCCCCGAGGATCAAGATGCGGGTGTTCGCAAGCTTGTTGAACTTTTGCTGAGACATGTTTGAAGTACAGTTCAAGTTAATGATTTGGAGAAAAATTAAAAACAAAATGATGCTTTAAACTTCAATCATGGGTGGGATCTGCTATGATTCTAAGGTGTCGATAGTCAGGATAGTTATACCCCCAAGTGTCTATCTAAATGATTTGGCAGAGTAGAAGACCATAACGGCGATAACCGGACATAAGAAAGGAATTCTGGGGTTGCTTGGGCCAAAGCAACCGCTTATCTCCATATCTTCTAGTGGAAGTACAGCGACAAACCTGTATTATATTAGGCCAAAATTACCATTACTAATTGTGTCATCGCGGAGCGAGGTAGCTGCAGACTCTCCGTAAGCATTTCACCATTGACGGCCAGCCAGTGGATGAGAAGGACTTCGGACACGGATTTCGGAGAGACGTTGATGCCGACTTATGTGATTCTTGGTGACTTCTGCGATTTATGATTTACGAGGCTTTGTTTCATGGATAAATAGGGTTCCCCCAGATACACACCTTAGTACTCCATTCTAGGTGCATATCTCCTAGCTGCTATTTTAGAATTAGTGGCATATATGCTATATGGAAAGTTGGATGGGTTTAAAATGAAGCTATATAAGTCCTTAGAAAGGCTACATATATTTTGACTTCTGTTGTCGTACTTGCCTAGAGAGCTATAGAAGCGTAGAAAGGATTTAATTTAGTATGAAGGCTTTTAGAAACAAGAAATTCTTTCTATAATCTTCTCTTGGTCATTCCCCCTATTTCCCTTTTAATTCATCCTCAGCAACAACTCGTCCCCTGGCATTATTGAGAGATTATCATTACTTTACTATATTACTATGCCACCATATTAGTCTACTCTGCATGCGCCGGGCCCAAAGCGGCATAGCCTCAGTGGGGGTATCGTATAAATTTAGGACGCGGCTAGTCCAGCTGCGGATAGCGTGACCGCTGGGAAGAGGAACATGCGATACTCCCTCTCAGTATCAGAGCTGCTTGCGACGGCGGCTGGGTACATCATGTATTGCTCTGCAAGGTCCGAGCTGATCCGGAACGGCCCAAGAAACAGTACCAGGTGCCTAGTAATAAGCTTTCCATGAGCAGACGCTGACGTCTGACTGGCGTCTTGGCCCATGTGGTGCGTCGTCGCATGTCGTATGATTCGGCGGCCAGCGGCGCTTGCCCAGAAGCAATCTAGGCATCTGGAGAGTCTCCTCTCCTCTCCTCTCCTCACATTGATCAATGCCTCTTCCCCCTCTTCCCTCTCCCCTCTCCTGCTCTCATCAAACAGCAAATACTACCTATATTTGCGCCCTTGTCGCAGGGACACTGGCCGTCTCGCTCCCTTTTGAATGCGCGCCAGGCCCGACCTACTGAGCTTGCTATTCTCTCCCTCGTCACAACGTTTTGTCCCCGCTAGCCCCTAGACGCTGTTGGCTCTCATTGTTGATCATGCTAATGATGCTGTTCGCCACTATTTCTGCACTGCCCGACGTCCTTCAGGTCAACTAGCAATACAGTGTTGAGAGCCATAACCTAGTCGCCAGTGTGCAACTCTCGACAGCATTTGTTCGACCTTAAGCACGAGCTTGTGCATTTTACCGTCTGCTACTCATCATCTACAGCAACTTCACAGCAACTTCGCTTTGGAATCAACTTGTCACTAGTCTATTTTTCTTTAATCAACCCCGATCTGCTCTCACCTTGCTCTCGGTGTGCGGCGCAAGCATCATGCAAGATGGTAAGTGGTTATGGCATTGCACAGCGCATAATTTTCCTATTATTCAATTCCCACATCGCAGTCTTGACCATTTGTAAAGCGGATCTGACCCTGTCTCCGATAGGGCTGCTGTTTTTCTCGATCGAATAACGACGAAGGCTCGTCACATGTAACTGTGACACAAGAGTCCTATGCGGATCATGCGAGACACTCGGAGCATTCGGCAAACAACCAGAATCCAAATGAGGCCCCGCGTCGTCAGTCTCAGTCAAGACGAGTGAGAAATCATCAAGGACCGCCATTGCCATTAGATCAGCATTACAACCAGCCCATCCGTCTGCATGTATGGCGTAGCAAACGACGCACGTGGACGCCTGCACAGCTTGCAAAAGAACGGGAGGAGTTCTGGGATACTAGGGTTACGGGGCGATCAGAAATATGGGATGCTCTGCGTGCTGCGATCTCGCTTTTATGCGGCGGAGAGACAGACACTGCGCAAGGTATCATTGATGCTGCTGGTATAACTGTGCCCACGGGAGATTTCTGTGAAGGCTGCTATGACGAAAATGGAGTCTTGTATCGGCTGCCTCAATGTATTGTCAGTGACCCGGAGAATATGGTAGACGATTCATTTTTGCGTGCTCAAGACGATGAGCCAGGTGACGATGTGGACGACGATGCAATATCTGACCCAAAAATCATACCGGAAGAGTCAGATGATGAGCTCATACCCGATGACCTCGAAAGACGACGGGAGGAGAAAGGAAAAATGAGTGAGCGTGATATGATCAAGGTGCGGGCACGGCTTAGTGATCGAGGAGGGCCTGACGTGACGGTGTCCATCAGCAAGACCCAAACGGTCGGTATGTTAGCTCGACGAATACAGAGTGAAGCTAGCGTATGTATTTCCCCAGTATAGATTCTGTATATCTTGCTCACTTCGACTAGGTGCCCAGTTTTCAGCGCGTTCGTATTGCATACCTTGGTCGAATGCTCAAGGAACACGAGCCTTTACTTGATCAAGGATGGAACCAAAGCAACATAATCAATGCATTGGTCGTCTCTAGATCGTCTCTGTGATGCAGCCCACATTTACTAAATGTGCGATCTCGTTCACATCTTACCTTGCCACTCTCTCATAGCATCTTTTTTTTATCGGAGTTAAATCTGTTTTTTGCACAATACCCCTACTGTTGTTTTCCATTATCTTCAATCAAGGCTCTTGTTCTTCATTATCGTCCTAGTTTTGTCTGATGCATCCACAGTGGCGTTGCTCGTCTGATTTCCTTTGAAACTGAATGTCGTATCTTTGCTTCACGTAACAATTGAATGATGTATGGTGTGGATAATTAAAACTAGGAAAATTTCTGAGAGAATCTCACATAGCCATGCAAGCCTTTTCAACCAAGACCATAAGTTGAACAAATCCCAGAGACAACCTGGGAGTCACAACTTTGAAGACTTGTAAATATTCATGCATTGACCAATGAAATGCCATATGGCCTGTCTCAAGGCGGTGAAGGGCGGAGCGGAGCTTCTAAGGCGGAAGAAAAAAAAGTTGCGGCAATTAGTATGATGTTCAAACAGCATACATGAAAATTCTACGCATATAGCCCGTTCCTGTGAAGGGCTAGTCTGTAACTCTGAACACCTGAATCCTCTATTTCATCATCTGCGACTACTCTGAAAAACAAGTGCTAGACGCCTGTCCGAGGTAGCCGCCACCAGCAAAATGGCTACCGCAACCAACCACGCGGAACAAATCCAGAAAACGCCATTTGTGAAAGAATTGGCTTCAAGCGGTATGTCTGGGCTAGATTCCCATTTACAAGAATACTGGAGATGCAATTGGCTGACTGATATTAATTCTAAAACAGAGCGCAAAACTCGCGATAAAGCCTTGGAATCACTGTCACTCTTCCTGCGCGCCCGCCGCGATTTATCTCTCCTCGAACTCTTGAAGATTTGGAAAGGTCTATTCTTCTGTGCGTTCTACACTCCACTCTTATCTAAACAATTCTACAAAGGCGTTTGATCATACTGACTGGGTTATCTAGGCTTCTACCACTCCGATCGTCCACTCACCCAACAAGCCCTCGCACGTGATCTTTCATATACCCTCGTTCCCAGTCTTCCGCGAGAAAGCCGACTGCGATTTCTACGTGCGTTCTGGATTACTATTGGCCGCGAGTTTCATGCTCTGGACCGGCTACGATTGGATAAATATCTGTTGCTGATCAGATACTACGTCGGGGTTGCCTTTGAGGTGTATCTGCAGGGACAAATTGGGCAGTCGGATAACACCGGCGATGTTGGCCGCGATGGAAAGAAAAGGAAAAGGGCGGGGGAAGAAAAGTCCAAAAATGGGAAAAGGAGGAAGCAAGATTCTGCTACAGCCGAAGCAAAGACGGAAGAAAACAATATTAAAGGCGAGAAATGGGCGGAATTAGAGTCTTACATAACATTGCTCGAGCAAGGGCCCCTTTGTCCGATAAACTTCGATCCGACGGAGGAAGATGAGTCAAAAGAGAAAAAGTCCGAGGAAGATTCGATACCGATGCCGCATGGTCCCGATGGTCTTCGGTATCATATCAATGATATATGGCTTGACGAGCTTGCCAAAGTTATTGATACGAATAGTGGTGAGGATGAGGGGGAGGGACAGAAATCGCTGAAGGATCGATTTGATATCCCCATGGATTTGTTGTTGCGGCCATTTAAGAAATTGAAGAATGAGTGCCCGACAAAGTCTGTTCGGCTTAGGGTATCTCGTGAGGTTTTGGAGGATGCGAGACTCGTCGAGTGGGGATTCAGAGAAAAGGTGGTGGAGGAAGACAGTGATGTGGAAGAAGATGAGTGGGATGGGCTGGGGGATTAGTTTTCTTCGTTATTATATGTAGAGCAGGTTACTTTGGTTTGGGAAAAAGAATGTTTTCTATATAACGCTTTTCTATTTACTAGGATCGTAGATCCTATGACTTGGGTAAGGAATATCTTGAGTATGGGTATCATGCAAGGGAATGTATACAAGACATGAAATCGACACAGAAAAGTTGCCTCCCATTCAACTAGGCCCTTGCGCTTCATATAAATGTCCTGACTTCGAAAGCACCGTACCCAGTCCTTGGTGTACCTCTACTTGAAAAGGTGCGAACGGGATTCGTTCACCATCAACACTAATGTAGCCGTCGTCACGATTCCTTGGAACAAGGCGGTAGCCGGTAACTTTACGGGCTACTACTTCAGGGTAGTCGAAGTGAGCGCCGTTTTCGACCGCAGTCATCATAGATAACGCCTTCAACCGACCGGCTTTTCCATCAATCATAACGAGATCTATCATCCCATCATTAGGAAGTGAGGCTGGGAAAAAGTTGATATCCGCGGACATAATAGCCATGTTCCCCGCGTAAAAGTTGCCCAACGTGTCCGTCGACAGCTTCTCCCAATCACTAGGTAACTCATCATCGATAGTACCGTATTTGAGCGAGGGCAAACCCTTACCGGTCTGATCGCCAGGACCAACCGGCCTAAGTTCCGGCTTTTTGTTCTTATATGCATAATAATGTTCTTTGATCTTGTCTTTCTGGTCTATCTCAACCTTGAAAGCCAAGTCGCATGGGTATGTAATTTGACCAATCAAACGAACCAAGAAGCCATAAGTGAAGCGAGCAGCACCCATCCAACGCAAGTGGTCGGTTCCCAAATCTGACTCGGCGATTATTCCATACGACTGAGACAGGAAAGACAATGTTCGAGCATTATGTTGAGTAATCGACGTTAGATCCATAGGAGTCCGCAAACCTTTAATAATGCCCAGAGCTACCGAGCTGACACTGTTAGTACCAAAAAGATTCCAGGCCAAGGCATTCCCGGAACCACATGGAAGCATCACAACTGCAATCCTCGTGAGCGCTTCGGAGGCATTCGGTTTCTTTGCCAGCCCATTTAAGACTTCATACGGCAGACCGTCTCCGGAACAACAAACGATTGCATCATATGCGTCAATGTCTATATTTTCGGAGATCTCTGTAGCGTGGCCAGTGTGAGTCGTCGTCTCCAAATCAGTCGTGCAGCCAGCAGCCTCGAACATGGGCGCTGCATATTCAGTATATAAGTCTTTGGCGTATCCTTTGCCGCCATAAGGATTGATCAAGACGCGCAACCTCTTGTTTCGTTGTGCATCGCCGTAAGCGAGTTCCAATAATCGCTCTATCCAAGGTTCTGCTCTTGCCGCGTCGCCATGAAGAACATATTGTAGTGTGCTGGGGGTATAGTCGTCTTTTAAAATCAGCCTCGCGTATTTTATAGTCAGAGTTGAATCGGAAGCATCGACGGCGAGGATATTGTAGAAAGGAATTTCTTGGGATGCGGTAGACTCTATGGCCGGTATTAGCACATGCACTTTAGGCCAACATTTAATCAATAGAGGCGAAAGCTGGCCGTATTTATTTTAGGAAGAATATTCAATACCGGTTGTTCTTAGGCCGCAAAACCTTATATTCTTCACAATTTTGGGATCTGGACAGCAAAGAAATGTTGGTTAGTCATGTTCTCCAAGCTACGTGGCGCAAGCCACTTTGCAGCCTTTTAGGAGAATATGAAGCTATCACACACCTTGTATAAGAAGCGTATCTGCTCCGAGGGTCAAGGTGATGTTATTCCCAACGTCAAGGACATAATTGGGGTTGAATGTTTCCGCAGCAGAGGTCGCAGCCAAAGAGTCGGCTATATTAGGCGACTTTTGCGTCGGATTCTCAGTAGACATGGTATCTATTGCACAATACAAATCATACTGCGTAATAATATGGAAGGATAGAGTGACTCTGATCGGATGAAAAGTAGGACACGCTTCAAATGCGCGCGTAATAGCGACAAAGAAAGGATGACAGGTACGGAGTCAGTCTAGATAAGTGTCTGCCTGTGCTCGGCAGTGTTGGAATAACTCTGAAATATGGGTCCCCTGCAGCCGAGTCGCTAACCATATTTCGGCATCTTCCTGTAAGTTCCCATAAATTACCCCACCCTCGTGCAATCTTGAGCAGTGACACAACAAAACGCCTGAGTGTCTGTAAGCTGATTGGCTCTGACTCAAATCTTTTTGGTTTTATCATCCAGAAAAGGTTAAGCGTCCGCCCGCCGTAGCCACTCGCAGTTAGCCACTCGCAACTCGCAAGCACCGCTCTATCACTTCCAAACATGGCAATTTACATGAAGCCATCAAGAAGATATTATTGGTTTGGCTTGCTATGGCTGTATAAACTTAAACCTTAGTCGCATGAGACCCTTGGCAAAACAATTCGATTTGTTAATGTAAGAGAGAATGCTGAGAAGACTGTCGGCTTGTGTCTCCGTTGGCGCAGTCTATACGGATGAAACAATCAATCGACGTTGAAATCCTACAGCAGTTATACGGGCGAAACTCCAACAGATTAACTTGTAGATTTATTCTTTTCAGGTGGCTCAGAAGATCTCCAAGATAGGTGACACATATTAAACATGAAGATCTCCATTCAACAAGAACCTGGGCTCATGATCATTCCGGAGGTAGAACACAAAGAAATAAGACCGCTAGCACTCCAAGGCTAGTTAACTGTATTTTGAACACGAAAGGGAAAAAAAGAAACTCGACATTATCAATCCTCTATGCAACAGACGCTTTCAGTCCCTTAAGCGACCCCAAAGCAAGGGCAAGCCCTTGCGAACGACTTCTTATACGCACAAATCCAGTGATTGGCCCATCTTCTCCCTCCTTTTCAATGCTCAAGTTTGCTAATGCATCCTCACCTATGACCATAGTTAGCAAATGTAAATTCAGTAGGAGTGTTCTAAGAGGAAAAAACTTACCAAAAACGCTTCGAGCATACAGGTTAGCACTGAGGAACTGGCAGTCACCCTGAAGTGATGCATCTGGTGTCAGGCATGTCATGTTGGTGCTTTCCATCAGCTGCTTCAGGAACTCGCGAAGGTCCTTGGCTTTAGAGTTGATATTGACCTTATTCTCCCACTCAAATTCAGTCCACATGGTGCGGAACTGTGTTTCTGTGCAGGAGGCGGGCTGAATGTAGTCCATGATATCGGCGTGAATATCGTTCAAAATAACCACATGGGTTTCGGTGGAGCTTGATCCATCGTAAACCACGTTTCCAAATATGACACCAGCATCGGTAGACGAAACCTTGACTGTAGCTTGCACATTCAAGAAATCCCGAGGTCCCAAATTTTGTGTTGTTGGGCGCTCGACGACCTTCAAGTCGCCAAGAGTTGCGAACTCAACTGAGAGATTCTGTAAAGTTTCCGTCGTTTGGTTAACCAAGAGTACGTCCAGGACAATATCAAATTGATGAACCTGAACGTAAGCTTCAGCATATACCGGGTCGGAGAAACCTGTGAGCTGAACAATTCGGCTGAGTTTCGAGGAAAGATTCTCTATAGTAGCATCGCCACCAGTGGCTTTAATAAGATCTAGTTCAATCTCATCGGCGCCTTCCCCAGCGTTCTTCTTAGCTAGCTGCCGGATGGGAATGGTGTCGTCGATTTGAACAGCAGTTTTAGCTTTCTCTGACGCCTCCTTCGCTGCACGCTTCCTCTCCTCGGTCTGCACGATTGTCCTGAACGCCTTTCGTGTATCTTCCAAAAAGGTAGTCTCAAGCTCTTTTCTCTCCGAGAACTCAGTTAGAGAGCGCACACAGGTCATGATACGATCCACTGAGTCTTCGTCAATTGGGGCTTTCACAAATTGCGATTGACCAACGCGAATAATGGAGATCATGATAAGCATAGCCTCAGCTCGAAGCGCGTTGGTACGAGCAGCGTCTTGAGAAACATCGGAGTGTCGCATGACCAACTTGGTCAAAGTAGATGATAGAACTGTTGCGAGATAATAATCACCATCTAGGATGAGCTGACGCAATGGAGGCTTCTGGGCGGCTTTCACGGCCTCCAACTTAGCAGCTGCAGCTGATCGACTTGTCAGAGCACTTTCAGTGGCATATGTTCCGTCTGCAAGCACTTTTCGAGACCCACTTGGAGCCGCAGGCTTAGCATGGCCATTTACTTGATCAGTTATAGGGGCGTTTTCGTCAGGAACTTCGTCCAGTAACCGTTGTTCCGATGCCAGGATAGGAATTTCTCCAAGACTAGCCCTGATGCGCTTCCAAGCTTCGCGAATGTCATTGGCTTCAAGAGAATATTCTCCAACGACCCAAAGAACACCACGGTAGACCTTGCCAGCTCGTACTTCGGCGAGTGTTGCTACCAGACGCTCAATGATGGATCCACGCAAAGCAGGGAATTTCTCGACAACTTCTTTGACGAACGAAATGACATCGACTGCTGAATTATTGTTGAAATCGCCAATAAAATCCATAAGCAAGTCAACGACGCTAGCAGCAATCTCCGAGAATTTGATTGCACAATGATGGATGGATTGGATGAGGAGTTGTCGATATTCACTGGCCTATTCAAACGCGGAATGAGCAATGTGTTCAGGTCAGCAGCAAGGAATGACATACCTTCTCATACTGTTCGTCCACGGTTTTTGCAAGCTCCTTCTTGAGAAGCATGACAATCTCTTCCACATTCTTGCTCGAAACCATTTCTAGAGCAATGCCAAGAGCTTTGCGCCGGACATCAATATCGGGGCTAGAAAGAACACGTAGGATTTCCATGGTCAAATCATCTAGGACACCCTCATTCCGGATTCTTAGTTGATCCACCCTGTCAAGCACAATAAGTTTCACGTTGTTATCCGCTTCCTTGATGCTGAGCTCAATCAATTTCGAGGCAGCTGCTTTCACGGCCACAGGGTTGCTAGTAAGGGCTGTAAGTGAAGTAGCAGCCTCGTAGATAACTGTGCTCGCCGAAGCATCGAGAAGATCAAAGATCAATCGTAAATATCGTGCCTAATTTATTCTCAGAATCAGATGTTACATGCGATCCGCTTATTCGTCACTCACCTTGTTCTGGGCATTCTGTACCGCATCCTTTCTAATAAATTCAAGTTCGACCAATTGTAACAGCTCATCAGCGTTAGGAATACTGTCAAATGTTTCGCTCAAATATTCCAGTGCTTTCTGGTGGCTGATGGACATGAGGGCAGCGAATGCGTTGCGTTTGCAGGTGTGGTCGCTTTCCGATCCAAGGAAAGTTTGAATGAGTTCCGGGGCATCAGGAATCAAAGATTCTGAGTGTTGATAGATGGAAGATACAGCCCACACGGCATTCTTCCGCACATAGGCGTGGCGGTGTTCGAGGCAGGAGCGAGCTGAAGAGAGGAGAGGTTCAATAAGTTCAGGCTCACGGAGTTTGCAAAGAAAGCGGAGAGTGTTTCCTCGGACATATTCGTTAGGATGTTGCAAGTCGTTCCGAATACCATTGCTGGCAAACTATTAGAAAGGCCGACATTGGAAGGAATGAAGCATTTAACCACTCACCAAACCAAAATCATCTCTTGTTTCAACTTTCCAGTAGCATCGAGCTTCGGGCAGATTTCGTAGTAGAAGTAGAGAAGCTTTTTCAGAGACTTGCTCTTCGAGGGCATAACAAATCGAATGATGTGCATGAGTAGCAGGGGCATTGGGTCGCCATTGAGCATGATTGTTATGATTCTCCGCATGGTCTCCAATTTTGTCTCGTCGGTGCCCTTCTCTAATTGCATTTTGAGGTCTTGCAGAGAAGGCTGGTCCGCCGTGTTGTCCTGGTGGACCAGGCTGTAAGTATTTTCTAAGAACGACGCCATGGTTGTTGTCTGCTGGCTAGATGATGTACGGGTGATCGAGGGTGTAAAGGGAGATCAGGAGCTGAATCGGGTCAGTCGCATCCAAATTGGGAGGAGCAGTGCGTGCGATCGTAATGAGAAAGGCCCCAGGTCAGAAAAGAGGATATCAATATCGTGTCCCAACCTCCGTCGCCTTCCTTGAATGCATTGGCGGGGTTGTCAACAGTTCGGAGACCTTGTCTACTTGTCCATTTGCCCAGTGTAGCCTGAGCGGGAATGTGTGGATGACTAAGCCGAGCTAGGCGCCTAGCAGCCTCCCCGCCAATTTGCTGCTGCTGCCAGCATTATTTCGAGCTTCCATAACGTCTCGCAATCGCTAATTACCTCGTCTACTACGAAGTTATCGGGGCACAGACACCATGTCGGACCTCAACGAGCCCTTCTATCTCCGCTACTAGTAAGGCACAATCAATGCCCAGGTTTCCTCCGCTGCTGACTTAAAACGCAGCTCAGGTCACTCTGGGCGGTTCGGACATGAATTTCTAGGTAAGAGAAATCGCGCATTCTCTCGATCGCCAAGTATTAGTATCCTGACGCGCCTGCAGAATTTGACTTTCGTACACTCGGCGATGGCCGCAGCGCTTCGGCTCGTTATGCCAATAACTCCAACTACCGAAACGATTCGCTCATCCGGAAAGAAAGTGAGACTCGCTCATTCCAAGCAGACAAATTTTTCAGTTATAGAATCTAACAGTATATAGTGTGTGTCAGTTCCCTGCTTGTCGAGGAGATAAAGCGTATTATCAAGGATAGCGACATCATGAAGTAGGAGGGCCGATATCATTTTCGATGCTTGTCGCTAATTTTTACCAAGGGAAGATGATTCCAAATGGCCGCAGAAGAACAAAGATGGGAGACAGGAATTGGAAATTAGACTGGGCAACGAACATATTTCTTTCGAGGTGATTGGGACGAGAGATCGCCTAGGTTGCTGAAGACTAACGTTTTTGTTATAGACCGCGAAGATCGGCTCTTTGGTCGACGTCACAGAATCGGCGGACCCAGAAGGACTGCGCGTCTTTTACTATCTCGTCCAGGACTTAAAGGCGCTCGTCTTCTCCCTTATTTCCTTACATTTCAAGGTAACCATCTACGAGGAATGCGCCAATGCAAGTCTGCTGCTAATATTGAATTCTCACCACAGATCAAACCTATCTAAAGAAAGATATCAAATATATCCAAATCTGGTGCAATCGGCGTTAGGCAAGGTAACAAGCACAACTTAGGAATTGGCTTTGTGGCAAAAAATGTGTATATCAATCAATAATGTGAGGAAGAACAATGAGAAGTTCCATTCTTCTGGAATCAGCACAATTTAGGGTCCACAACTAGTATCATGTTGGAAGTGTGAAGGACACACTGAGTGCCTAGTGATAAATGATCAAGATTCCTGAATGTAGAGCTTGCCATTCAGTAGTTATTTATTCATCGACATTCACGGCCTTAAAATTTGGCGAACTGTCTGCGTAGACGTGCAAGTGATCAGCACTCGCTGAGTGGTTTTCCCCGCGATCGCATGACCAACCGTGGACGGACTGCTCTTCATCCGTTTTAGCCCAACACCACCATCGTCACCAACGCACATCGCCAAAAAGGATCTTGTTCCATTGCGGTCCTGTCCTTTGTAACTCATTTATTCCTTTGGGGTCTCTTTTATGCTTCCTGTGCTGTGTGTTTTCCAGATCGCGTGTTTCCGATGTCACATCTCTGATTTGTCCTGATGCCGACACCGAGTGACAATACTGCACAATTGACCACGAGAGCGCTTGCCGACGAAGAGCCCACCATCACGCATACAACGTGTCCGCCAGAGATAATAAGAGGGCCTACATTCTCGGTCGCGCCGGAGGAGCGTATCGCCGACGAGCATGATGTCGTAGACGAGAGGATCGCCTCGGCCGCAGGGTCGACTGAAGACAGACCATCGAGCGATGCGACATCATTGGCAATAGCCTCAATGGCAGACTCGTCTATTAAGATGGCAAACCCGGAAGAAGATGCGGCTATGACGTCCCTGAGCCCTGCCAGCGCGCCTTCAGAGAGTAGAGAGGACCAGACTATCCAATCTAGCCCGACCGTTTCTCCGACGTCATCGGTCGCATCATCAACATCTGTATCATCCTCGTTCAACTATGAGTTTTCCAATATTCGAGTACGATGCGCTCATAAGTTCTGCTTTTATTGTATAATATGCTAACCTGTGGTAGCTCCTGCCAAATCATACGTCCTCCTTTCTGCGAGCCGGAAGCAAGTTTGAAGGCACTCAACAATCAGATCACCAGGTTTATAAGGTAGACGTGGAAATTAAACATGTTGATATGGCGGAGTCATATCTATGCGGCTATCTTTGCATCCAAGGCAAGTATCCACGACCACATTCGTGCTTCACAAGCGCTTGTACTAACATATACTTCGCTTCCCCAGGACTTACCGAGGATCATCCCACATTAACGACCTTTTTCGAAGGAGAGATTATTGGCACAAAGCACACATTTCAGACTAAAAATGAAGCTTGGGGGGCTAATGAGAAAACTGACATGCAACACTGGGCCCGGTTTGAAGCGTGGAGACCCTTGGCCAAGCAGGCAAAGAAGGAGGGTTTCACGTACCGGAATATCGCTCAGCGAGAACACATATTCATGCGTTGGAAAGAGTATTTCCTTGTGCCAGACCATCGAGTTCACCAGATTTCTGGAGCAAGCTTTGAGGGCTTCTACTATATCTGTTTCAACCAGGTGCAAGGAACCGTCAGTGGTATCTATTTCCATGCGAAAAGCGAGAAGTACGACAATCCTCACAATTTATATATCAATTTTGGACACTAACTAGTCTTGTAGATATCAACAACTTGAGCTCAAGCATGTTGAAGATCATGGCTGCACGCCAGCAATCGAGTTCCGCTGAATATTGGTCGCAAAGTTAGCCAATGATTATCTTCGATATCTTTCTTGTATACTCAGCGGTGTATGGGTAGATATAAAAGACTCAAGCCCCCCCGCCTTATATATTGGCTCTGCTCTAAGAAGAAACTTCCACCCTCATCTACATCACCAACTCTTATTCCCACTTACGCAAAATACACCACGCATCCACCTTTTTAATCTTGCTTGGTATGGTCTTCATGTCTTTTTTTGGTGGCTCTGGGTTTCAGCGCGGTTGTCAACGGATATTGATACGAGGCGCTCACATGGTTTCTTTCTCAATATTGTTTCTTGGTGTGGGTTGTGGTTTAATCATATCTTCTTTTTTTTCTCTTCTTATTTCATATTCCCCTGCTCTGGGCGAATGGACATGGGTACGCATGATCAAGTAACTTCAGGTTATTTTCCTCGAACATACTCGTATTATGATGAACATGACTTGCCTCCTAGAGTTCTAGTGAGGATTTGATTTGAATTGTCATTTTCAGTTATCCGAATAAGCTAGAGTGCCTGTAAGAAAATCGGCCGTTGGAGACCTTTCTAGGGCTAATCCTTACGACCATCACAACTGGAAAGTTTTTGATACCTTCGTCTAAACTTGACATTGTATATGTACAGAAGAAGGGGAATGGTAAACATGCTTGGTTAATAATGACACATGTGCAATGGAGGAACCGGTTTTTAAGGCAGTGTTCGTGAAACACAAGGAAGAAGAATAAACATTCTAAAGAAGCCTGACACAACCGTGTATACTGTATCAAGCAACACCTAGGTGAAAACCAACGACGGACTATGAGGAAGATTACAGATTTGGTTCGGGGTATCGTGCGTGAAGGGAAATGAGAGAGGTGGGAGAGAAGAAGGAACAAGAGTCCGTCGTCGATTTACGAAAAGGTACTCGAGTTGTGGCGGCTGCTAACAGTCGAGCTAGTTGTAGTCAGGCTCCCACCATCGCTGCTGGGGGTCTGCGGCTCAACGACGACTTGGTTTCTGATGGACACAATCCATTCATGCTGTAAGAGTTCCGCTGCGGTAGGTCGCTTCATGGGGTCACGCTCAAAGCAACGGCTAAGGAAATCAATACCCATGTCACTTAGTTGGTCCCGACTGGGTAAGTGAGGTTGATTTCCCTGGGCAATGTTGTACATAATTGCCCATTCGTTGTCAAGCGATGACCAAGGACGACGGCCAGTGGCCATTTCAAGGATAACACAACCAAGGGACCAAATATCCACTGCACCTTGGCGCTCGATCAAAGTTGTCGTGTCGCCCCGAATAACTTCAGGTGACATATACATGGGCGTACCAGTCATGGTCTTTTGGTTCTTTCGTTGGGGGTCTTTTGCACCCATACCGTCTTTATAGCCGCCGGGGGTGTTGGTCAAAGCATCAGTATTAGCAACCGTCTTACCTTGACGTGCTATGATCTTAGCAGCTCCAAAGTCGACGTATTTTATCACTCCATTGTGATCCAAGAGAATATTTTCGGGTTTAATATCACGGTGGATGATACCCGCTTGGTGTAGGTATGCTAGGCCTTCCAACAATTGTAATGCGTAAACCATGATGAATGTTTCATCTTCGATACGACCATGTTCGAGCAAACCTGCCAGAGACCCTCCAGAACAGTATTCCATAAAAATATATACCTTATCACGATGAACTTCAATACCATAGTATGAGACGATATTAGGGTGGTCAAGGACTTCAAGGACGCCCATTTCATCTCTGACTTGCTGTGCAATCACTGGGATCAACTGAGGATCCTGTAGCCTGATTTCTTTGACAGCCATGAGGAAGTTGCTATCAAGATTGATCGCGGCGTATACAGAGCCAAATGTTCCACCGCCGATGAACTGGCCTTGCTGCCAGCGAAGGTTAACGTTGGTTGCAGAGGAAGATAGGACGGTGAGCGAACGATCTGCTTCATTCGAGCCTTCCAAAACTTTGCCAACGGCCTGCCGTTTGGCGTGCTCTTCAACTCGATATTCTTCCACTGTAGCAATGTGTGAGAGACGCTGGTCGCAAACAATCTTTGTTGCTTCCTCGTCACTGAGTATTCTGCCCGCACCATATCTCCTAGAACCTGTGCGGGATTCATCCAAGCGTTTGTTCTCAGCCTGTGCTGCTAGGCTTGACCTTGCACCCATAATATCGAAATGAGAAATCAAAACTGACATACAGCCAGCTACTTTAACTCGCAGTTGAGAATATTGCGTGTCATCCATTGAAAGAAGATGATTGCTAGAGGTGATGGCCATGGCAAATTCAAGTGCTGCGACTGCCCACTTGAATGTCTTTCTATCGGAGGCATCACAGTCGTCACAAATAAAAGCTACCCATTCTAGAGACAGGTCGACCAATCGAGCACTGTTCATAGCTCGTCTATTGGCATCGACATAACTTGACGATCGTTTGCCAAACTCCGTTGCAAATGCGTAGCAAGCTTGGATCAACTCAGTATTCTCGATCTCCATTTGTTTGAGTTGTTGCCTGATGATAGCAACACTATTCATAATTGTCATAGATAGCTTGAAAGATATTTTCTTGATCTTATTCAGTTCAGCGTTGACTCTTCCTAAGTTGGCTCGCTGCTCGATAGCAATATCAAGATTCAGATTCGTCAGTTGCGCCAGCTCGAGCCGCGAGTTCACCAGCCGTTGTTGGGTACCATCTGCGACGAGACGTAATTTTCCAAGGCGAACATCAGTAGGTTGCTCAAGGCCCTCTACTTCCATGACCTTGCCAACCCACGAGATTTGACGTTCAGGACGGATGACCAGGATATACGGGAAGAAGGAAGAGTCTTTTGGGGTATCCTCTTCACGGAACGAAGTTCCAAGAATAGATTGGATATCAACATGCTGATTCCACAAGGAGTGGTGGGCAATCAAATATACGCCTTTCTGCCCAACAGAGTCGTTTGAAGTTATCAAAAAATGATCTGAGATTAACAAAGCCTCGAAGAATTCCTCAGCAATATCTGCACTGAAATTGTACTCTGTCGCGTTTTCAAAAAGCTGTCGAAGGAAGCGAGAGAAACGGTAAAGCTTCCGTTGTCGAACGCGAGTCGAGTCCAATGTGCTTTTATATCGCTTGTCCATATCAAGAGGGTCCTCATCTTCACGAGGTGACAATTCACGCTCAAAGTGAATCATCAGTCGCTGCAAAGACTTGGCAGTTAAAGCGCTATTAAATAAATAGAGTTAGTGTCTAGTAAAGAATATAGTCATCACAGCAGTTACCTGAACTGTTCAGCAACCTCGATATCACCACCTTGGAGTTGACGGCCGATTTCATTAGAGAATCCCCATTCCTGTTCCAAGATTTCAGCTTCCTTGAACGTATTCTTGTTGGCATTCAACTTCCAATTGAGCAACCGGAAGTAGTACTTCATAGCATCCACCACGATGTTATCGAAGTTCTCATCAATACATGGTGGAAGATCCCAGCCAGGTTCAGGCTTTGAAATGACAAGATAACGCTGCTTAATATCGACAGCGACTTTCATAAGGATTTGAAACTGCGAAATCATCTGATCAACAAGAATTGGCGATTGTTGAGCTGGATCTTTCATTTTCTTAGCATACGAAAGACGAACACGAATAATTTCTAGTATCAATCTTGAGGGAAAGTTGATGAGGGTTAAAAGCTCCTCGATATATGGAGGCAGGTGGCGTTTAGAGAATGCTTCTGCGTTCTCAATGAGTGTATTTTTCGCTTTATTGATGACATTGCCTATCCCGTCTATCATATTATGGTTACCTTGCAGGGTCTTGAGACCATCTTCTTTCATAATACAATCCAAAAATGAACCGTCATCTGAAAGATCAGCGTTGTACACTGTTGTTCGTGGCTTGGTGAAATCGAGCTCGGCGTTACCGACCCAGCTTTGAAGAATGGCTAATTCGGTATTGATCAGAAGCGTTGTATTGTGCCAGGCCATAATAGCATCACAACTATCCCGGAATTGCTCCGAGGCAGCTCTTGGGTTGGCCGTCTGCATTTCTTTTCTTGTTGGGTAAAGATATTCGCATTTGCCGAGTTTAGCAACAACATCCTCGACCTGTTCAACAGCAGGTTTTCCGATTTCCTTTTCGCCCTTGATCTGGAAATTAATGATATCTTCAATGAGTGGACCGAGGCCAGATCGTGCATCCTCGATAAGTTTTTTCTGCAGCGGAGCGCTTCGGCCACATGTTTTTGCTCGAACACCTAGCCAAATCTCGCTGTTCATAGCAAGAGTTCGCCGTGACTCGGTCGATCCCATCAATCTTTGTTTCTCTTGCCTGACAACGTCACCCTTTAGCACGGAGGCCAACATTGCATGCCATTCTAGACGCTCTTGGTTTTTCGGGTTCTTCAGCTCTTCGAATGTGGGCTGGCTATCATTATCGGCAAGGAATAGTTGAATGTCAGGGTCATATTGATCGTCCTCGAAGGGAACTTCCGAAGAAGGAGAAGGATCGTCCACGTCTGAATCTATGCTAGGCAAACCCTGGAAATTACCGATTTGCTGATACCATCCCTGCGGATTCGCTCGTAATCGTTGAACGTAAGCTTTCTCTTGGGCTCGGTATTGGGCATTCGGGTCGCGACGGGAGCCACGTTTCGCAGACGACGAGCGACGATTGTCATTCTGAAGATTAATAAAATGTGGCGGGCGCCGCTGAGGGGCATATGTGTTCGAGGGTGTCCTTGCTGGACCTGACGGGCGCTGCAGCCTCATGTCACGATCGGACACAGCCACTCCATCCGAGAGGGGCAAATTTTCAAATGCCGGGTTTACCACCAGACTCGATCCACGAGGTCGCCCTGCTGGACGTACAGGCCACGATGCAGCATACCCAGCTGGGAGATTCCCTACAGAACCGCCGAGGGGTGGAGACGAAGCTATGGTAGCGGTCGGTTGAACGTCGAGGTCGTCCAGCTCCGAGGGGGCTCGGATCACGTAGGTCGAAGGCGAGCTGTACTCGTCATTCGAGCCGGAGCTGTCGGAGTCATTGTTCACAATGATATCTGCGGTCTCCATTGCTCACTCGTGTTTCCTGGATGCGTTTCACGTGTGGACTGTGATGCGCTGCGGAGAAGGGAAGAGTTACCGGCTGCAATACATGAGTAACAACCGGCGCGGTGCTGCCGGTAATTGCTCAAGTGCTGGGCTAAATTGGCAAAAGGAGGGATGTCTTTGTGGAACTGCAGCGTTGCAAATTTGACACGGAATGTTTAGTCGCAAGATGAGTGTTCTGCTTTTCCCCTGAGGTGTTGGCAGTTGCAACTTGCTAGATAATGACCAACTGGTAGATTGGCCCCGCCCGCGTCTCAACGCCCAATCACAGGCCGCGATTCATTCGCCCAGCCTAATTTCGTACCTGCGTAGTCATGCTGACCATTCTCTCCTCATGGTTCATTGAAATTAATCCTAACATTAATATTAATAGCAATGGAAGTAGTCAAAAAAAGAATAATTCGCCGTAAATCAACATGCGCTGATTGGTCTGTTAGCTGTTATTTCGGGAATAGTGCGTATGGAAGGAAATCTATTCGATTAGGCTTAGCGCAGTTCAGTTCCTCTTAACAAACAACAAACCCCGTCTCCGATTTCATACAGAGAATAAACAACCACGAGAAATCATGACATCGAACTATCATTCACGCCTCATTGCAGGGTTTCCAGAATGGCTTCTACAAAGGAATGCATAAACTGTGATCACTCATTCAATTTCGACCAATTCATCTCGAAGCGAATAAATCTGAAACTGTGAGGTGCCTATCATGCCGCGAGAATACAATAGGCTGTAATAAGCGTCGTAAACCCAACGCTTCTCATTCTCCATCTTCTAGATGTTCAACTACGGCACCCACTCCAAGTACAAAAATGAATGTGCAGGATCAAGGTCTACACAGCTCGGGCGACCCTATACGTGCAAATGCCCGGCGAGAAGTGCTTAGGGTTAGTCGCGCCAATCGAGCACAGAGGCGCCACGGCAAGCCAGTCTCACAGACTCCTGAGGTCACTAATACTAGTGCTGAGCATCGAATTCAGTCTGCAAGCGAGTATCTACGCCAGGCAGATGATGAAAGGGCCGCATCCGAATTGGTGCAGGCATCAGAAATGGCGCTAGATGGTCACGCCAGGGATCAGCAGCTTGCGGACTCGCCTCTTTCCTTAAGCATCGATGAGAGTGATGCCATAAAGGCTGAATCTCTTGACAGCGACTCTTTATCGTCTTTCTCTTTTCTATCTTCCGGTTCTGTGTAAGTCATTCGATTTGACAGTAGGATAATAATACTGGATACTTTGTATATTAGATCTTCCATCCCGTTGCCGTTCGTGTGCTTCCCCGGTGAACCAACCAGCTTAAGCGACGATGAGAATGTGCCAAAGGTCGAATCTGTTTCCTCTCAATCTCCCGCTGCTAAGTAAGTCGTTTGCTTCAACTGCATAAAAACAGCACTAAATGTAGTATATCTGGCCTGCCACTTCACCGCTACCAGCATCCTCCCACGGCGGTTCGCCTTTACCCTCACCTGTGCCACACTCTCCGCGCTCTCTCACGCCTACGTCTGTTCCTGCCGACATGCCTGTCGCCTCGACAACGTTTATTGCCGAGTACGTAGCTCGCTGCTATCAGAAAGGTTATACTGACATGAGTATAGACCGATACTCACTCCTCCGGCGACCTCTGGCCTCCGTGTTCTCCAGGCTGAGTTCGATAGGTCTCAAATTGCTGATCAACCCCGCGTTCCGTGGTCATGGTCCACCACGGGCAAAAAATGTAAAGAACCTTATAAACCCACGACAAAAGGTAAATGGTGGTTTGATTGGGCTCATGAGCATGAAGGTAGTTTGTCGGTGATCAGTAACATTGGGAGAAATCATAGAGACTGAGCTTGGTATGCAATTATTTGGTGAAGAAAGGTGCATTCATTGCCAGAGGATGGATTATGAGTGCTGGGTTTTCACTGTAAAGGGTCGTCTACAAGTGGCAAATCCTGGGAGTGCATGCACTCGTTGCCGCACGAGTCCAGGTGCTGATGGCTGTAGTTTGTCTAATCGGCGGCCGCGGCTTATATCCAATAATAATAATAATAGACCTCGCCTTCCACCCTGGGCCTTGCTACCGAAGGGTTGAGATCCTAGCCTAAGTCGAGTGCCTGCGTGCTACAGTGCGTAGTCATGCTTATTATTCTTTCCACTTCAGTCAATAATGATAATAATGATAATACCAAGAGTATTTGGTTCCACTCCACATCTCGACTTTTACAGGCACAGAAATACCCGAAGGAATACAACTGGCTATCGCTTTCGTGGTCATGTAATCGATTACAAGACCCACTGGTCTCAAGCTAGTCCTGGTCATATGCCGATCCCCCGTGTTCAAAATTAACATTTAACTGAGTAGGGAATAGAGATGACTGTTGAAAGAGTGTATAAGCACATGAGTTCTGGCTAAGTTCATATGTTCATCGAACAGAAGACGCCGAAGAGAATTGTTCCGTTGTCTATAGAGAAATACCACGTAATTAGATTTGCTATAGTATTGCAGAATTGGGCGGTGGGTACCAGTTGGCACATATTTACCACAGAAATCAGTTAAAATTTCCTCAGAGAGGCCGTTTGATTAAACCCACGACTGAATATCTTCCTTACTTTCAACTCTGGCCAGTTACATCAATTGATGCTCTCAGTATATGGACTCGCTATACCACACCAAAATGCACATGTAAGAAAACGACGGTTAACATTTCGGGTGCACGGTTTTAGGAAAGTAATATATAGTCGTATATTACGACAGTCTATGACTACCGTGGTATGTCTCTCCGGGCCTACAATTGGACGCAGCCACTTATAGCAAGGCTCCCTCAGGGTTTATTCATTGCCGGACATATTCTGGCACATTAGGGGTTCGAGCACACGACACTCCATGCCAAGGAAATACCATTTTAATGCATGAGTTATTTACTCGATAGGCGTGTTTCACAATATCTACGGTCGCCTACTAATTGGTATAGGATTCTCGGTTATTTATACCGCAAGTAATGATTCTGTGGAATCGGTAGCTACATACATGACTGCTGTGGGCACAAATAAAAAGTAAATTTTCAAACAGCGAGAGTGGATCAAGTATATAGAAACTAGATGCATAAGAAAGAGAGTAAATCCCGAAGAAACCCCATTGGCTGCACATAGTCCTATTTGACTGTGATCGTGATGATTTTTATGGTTCTTGCATAGTGACATCATATCAAAGAAATAGTATTTAAATTGGGTGACAAATTCGATTGCCTCATGTTAGAAGTACTCTGAACCGCAAACGTAGGTATCCAAATAGATAATAATAAGATTATTACCCCATATTCTCCGTGATAGTTATCTCTACTATTATTACTCCATAAGTTACCACATAGGTAATGACAAGATAGGATGTATATTTTAAGTTTACTAACAAAACACGCCAAGACAAAGCGACGCGCCCCGCCAATCATGGAGACGAGGCTTATCTCTGGTCGATCCCGGCGCTGATTGGCCACGGCGGAAAAAGTTACTTTTCCGCAGATACAATAGAATTTATGAATAATTTACTAATATGGAAGGGAATAATCGGGATGTGAAGAAGAATGCAGGATAATTAGTAATAACAACAGGCACGGAAAGCATAACAGAAGGAGCATAACAGAAGGGAGCATAACAGAGTGCATGTATTAATATTACTATGTGGATGGAGATCGAGACCGAGTCGCATGGAGTGAATCTGGTGTTGTTCTCCACGATCGAATTGCTTACCTTATTGCATAAAAAGATCTAGAATACTCCGTGCTGGTATTATTTATAAATCGTATTGGTAGTAAAAGTACTCTGTAATAGAAAAATATAATGGTTTCCATGCAGATAGCAGGGGACTAATCAGAAGCCTGATTGGCCGAGATAGGGAGATAAGCCGCAGGTTCGCCTTCCACTCTCTTCCTAATCTCGTCTCGCATGTACCAGCCAGGTACCATCGCGCCTATCACCGCAACGTGGACATGCACCCTGGGCAACAGCGGTGGCACACCGCAGCCGCGCTTCCCACCGAATAAGGGTGAAAAGGGGAAGAAGGAACATCGCGGAACAGCAGCTGTCCGAGAATGATAGACCCTGCGACTACTTGGGACTAGCGATGCCAACCAAATATCCGATACCTAGTCCGCACCCCCAACTTTGCTAGCCAGAGTGGCGCCTATCAGCCTGGCGACGCCATTGGCCTCTCAATGCGATTCATCATGGCTTGCTCTGTTATCTCTTGGCACGCCTGCGGGTCAGCCTGGTCCGTCGCGATGCATGCCATGCCCACCGATCCCGCTCCGGGCGTCTAAGTATATCTAGTATATCTTCTGCCTCCTGCCATCTTGCTCTTCCTCCTGTCAAGTGCGCCATCGAACCGTGCAACTAGAAGTGCTCGTACCCGCAGCTCTTCACCTCCTAAGGACAGGACAACCACAACCAGACGCTGCCTCATCATGTCAGACTCCAGTTCTGACTTTGTGCCGCTGGTCCCTTACAATGGCACCATTGCAACCGGCGGCGATTCCTTGAACCAGGATCTCAATGTCTACTACAATGTGTGTGCCCGAGCCTCCCTTGGTTCCACCACCGATGAACTAACAGAGATCACAGGCTGGTGATATTGCATGGGTCATCACCTCGTCCGCCCTCGTCTTGCTCATGATTCCGGGTGTTGGGTAAGACGCCGCTCGCCGCAACCACAGCATAACAATCGTCTAACATGATGCAGTTTCTTCTACTCTGGTCTTGCTCGCCGCAAGTCTGCCCTTTCCCTCATCTGGCTGTCGGTCATGTCCGTCGGCGTGATTTCCTTTCAATGGTTTTTCTGGGGTTATTCACTGGCCTTTTCCCACTCGGGTGGCAAGTACATTGGCGACCTGAGCAACTTTGGTTTCAAGGATGTCCTAGCCCAGCCTTCGGTGGGAAGCACCAAGGTTCCCGACCTATTGTTTGCCATCTTCCAGGGCATGTTCGCTGCTATCACGTAAGTCTTCCACCACGCGCCTCTAATGTCACCAATAAATGCTGACAGTGTGTCTCCAGCGTTGCCCTCGCCGTCGGTGCCGTTGCTGAACGTGGCCGCATGCTTCCGTGTGTCGTGTTCATGTTCGTCTGGTCTACTGTCATCTACGACCCAATTGCCTGCTGGACATGGAACTCATCTGGCTGGGTGTTTCAACTGGGAGGTCTCGACTTTGCTGGTGGTACCCCTGTGCATATCTCGTCTGGTGCCGCTGCCCTCGCATACTCGCTCATGCTCGGCAAACGCCGTGGTCATGGAACCCACGAACTGAACTACCGCCCACACAACGTCACTCACGTCGTGATAGGAACCGTCTTCCTCTGGGTCGGATGGTTCGGTTTCAATGCAGGCTCTGCCCTGAGCGCCAATCTCCGTGCTGTCATGGCTGCCGTCGTCACCAACTTGGCTGCTTCTGTTGGTGGTGTGACCTGGTGTCTCCTTGATTACCGCTTGGAGAAGAAGTGGTCGACCGTTGGTTTCTGCTCCGGTGTTATTGCTGGTCTCGTTGCCATCACCCCCGCCTCTGGCTTTGTCCCAGCTTGGTCTGCTGTTATCTTTGGTATTGTCGGCGCTGCCGCCTGCAACTACGGCACCAAGCTCAAATATCTCCTACGTGTCGACGATGCTCTCGACATCTTCGCTGTCCATGCCATTGGCGGTTTCGCCGGCAACCTTCTCACGGGCCTGTTTGCTGCGTATGTCATTCCAAAGCAATAAATCATACAAAAAACTAACTATCAAACAGTGACTACATCGCCCACCTCGACGGAGTCACCGTCATCCCCGGAGGCTGGCTCAACCACCATTACATCCAACTTGCCTACCAACTCGCCGACTCCGTGACCGGGTTCGCCTACTCATTTGGCGGTACATGCATCATTCTTTTGATCATGAACTTCATCCCCGGCCTTACTCTTCGATCCACCGAGGAAGACGAAATCATGGGCATTGACGATGCCGAAATTGGCGAATTCGCTGTAAGTTTCTTCCATCTCAACTCGCCTCGAAACTTGATACTAACCATCTCGCAGTATGATTATGTCGAAATCACCCGTGACGTGATCGGGTCGTCTGAGGGCTCTGTTGTTCCATCTGGCAAGGCATCCATCAGTTCTGATGCCGAGCGTGCAATCCAAGAAACCAAAGCTTAGATCTTTTCTCCTTTTCTTTCCCTACTGGCGATACCAAAAACTTTGTTTTGGTTGCGTGTAACTTGGGTATGTTAGTCGTTCATTGTTACTCATATATTCTCTTTTAATTGCCCTCCCTTCCTGTGGATAGATACCCTGATGAAGCACATAGAAAGTACAAATAAAGTCTTCAACATAGCATTTGAAAAATACGTGTACTAAGGCTAGTCTAGAATTTGGTGTAGCGGCTAATTGTCATGTCACTGGTCGCTTAATCAATATATATGTATCAATTCATTTGGTAAAGATATCGTATATTCATGTCTCTGGTCTAGAGTACATATGTAATTGATGTGGTTATAACTACAAATCTTTTGACCATTTGAAGGACAAGCACGCTACTTAACTGACACAGTAGTACTGTAGTATTAGTACATGTACCACGTAAGCAAAATATCAGTATAATTCGCAAGAAACCCAAAGCTCTCCTGCCTAAACCATCCTTCAGAAGAGCCGAGCGATCCGCAAAGATCTGCAGCAAGTCCCGTCTCTGACTCTACACAGGCCATTCTGGATAGTCAGTACTTGTGCCATTGTTCGAATCTAGGTTATACGAAACGAGTAATAGTAGCCTTACATGCTCTTGGCTGCGTAGTTGGGTAGGATTCCGTTGAAAACTTGCATCATGTCGCTGCTGTCAAGGGTGCCCAGGACCGGGGTTCCGTAGTCATAGCTGGACAGATACGACCATGCCGGCATGCATGGATGAGCGGCTAGTGCGGACTG
Organism: Talaromyces proteolyticus; assembly: GCF_021365285.1. NCBI lineage: Eukaryota > Fungi > Ascomycota > Eurotiomycetes > Eurotiales > Trichocomaceae > Talaromyces > Talaromyces proteolyticus. The sequence continues at coordinate 846,252 of NW_025764282.1, read as the reverse complement.
CAGAAATGTACGCCAGGTTAGTGTGAAGAGAAGGTCGCCGACGACAGAGGCGAGCAGTTTGAAGCCGGGGTTTAGTTCGTTGAAGAATCCCGTGTGGTAAGGTGAGCTGTCAGAGGCTGAAGAGCTGCATGTTTTGACTGGCGTTTGGATTGTCTCCACAGAAGCTGTAGGGTAGAAGATTGATGAGATGTATGTGGCTAGCTTGTCGCTTGTGGTCACGTTCGATTGGAATAAGGAGAATAAGTTGCCTTCGTACTCTTGGCCCCCGATAATCATTGGTACGGCCGCATAGGCTTATCGGGTAGAATGACTCCATCTGAGAATAGTATATATGAGACTGCGATACCATTATATGATAGCAAGCTCAGGGCCGATTGACGGCATCTGCAAAGTCGTGTAGCTAAGCCCTCGTAGGCTGGTAAGAGAGTCCATAGCATTTGAACGTCCGGCTGCAGCGACCACCCGATCATACATTTTCTGTGGCTTGCGCAAATCGATCGACACCGTTGGCATGATACTGTTAGAGTCCATAATCGCGCCTCGAACAACGGTCACCACTTGTACGTGTTATTGCCACCGTACAGGGCCATTTGATTAAAAACCGATACCGATACCGAGCCCACCGACACGCCCCAAATAGTCACAAGATCTGGATCTCCGCCAAATGATTCGATATTGCCGGCTACTCTTTCCAATCCCATTCGTTAATCGAGCAGGCTGAGATTAAATGCGCGGTTTTGTAAGATGTCTTTTCCGGCTAGGAAGCCGAAGCCAAGATACTTATCATTTCATAGTATAAGCAATATTGTCCTTTAGGTGTAGAATCGTGACATACCATTGATGGCCATCTAAACTCAAACGGTGCTCCATATACATAAAATAAGACTGGTGGTCTCACATTAGTAGTTTAGCAAATAAGAAGCAATGATAAAATTGTGTCGGTATTCTTCATGATGCAAGACTTGCTTTATATTGATAGGCTAAGTTGAAGAATTGCCTTGATATCGGGTTGATCATTGATGTAATTGAGAGCATCAATTGATGTCTTGGCATAATGAAACGCATCCTCGGCAGATGTTTAGCAATCTCTGCTGGAAGAGTTCCTGAAGAGTTTGGCATATACACAGAAATTCCTCCAATCTTGGAAGGAACCAAATATCCCATGCCTCGCTACAAGGCACGTTGGTCGTAGCTGGAGCCGTAGCCGAGGATCTGGGTGTCTTTACATCTCACCGCCGATCTAAAGATGAGTATATGTTATGATTCTCGGTTGTGGGATCCATAGTACCGATGGTAACATGTCAAAATGGCAAAAGAGTGTTATTCTGACCGACATGTACCGTACATCAGCGCTTCAATGGAACGAAAATGTCGATTCAACTGCACATTAGAACGCTGAATACATGAGTTTCGGACAGCAATGGATAGTGGATTAAAATTATCCATTGACTTGATAAAAACATCACTTTGATCCTTCAAATGTTGTCTGGGTTGAGACGTCTCGATGTCATTTTGATCATTTCGTGGGGAAAGGACCGGCCCCACCAGGCAGCAATCCAGCCAGTCAACGTAACGGCGGCCTCCAAGCTTGACGATGCGTCGTACTACTTGACAGTTCCATGCGTCGTCGACGATTGTATCTCCATCCTCTACACTAACTACTACACTCGGCACTCGCACAGTCTACCCCCGCCAGCATGTCGCTGCGCAACCCGGACAATGCGCCGCCGTCAACAAGAGGAGAGGAATCCGCCGGTGGCTTTCCTCAAGACCCCTCAGAGTTCGACAACGACCCGCGAATATCATTCTCGAGGCTTGACAACAAATTCATCCTAGAAACTGAAGATGGACAGGAGTTTGAGTATGACACTGCGCTGAAACGATGGGTGCAAGCCGTATGTTTTTCCTTCCCATTCTCTACAGGGGCCAGGCTAATTGCGATCTGATCAGGTCGATGATGCGCTCCTTGAACAACAGCGAGAAGCCTACAGAGTCGAAGGGGTTGATGATGATGAGACAGTTACGGGTTCACAGCTGAAAAAGAAACGTAAAACGCTGGGAGATGATGTGAGCTGATATTTCATTCTGGTGTTCAGACTCCATCTAAATACTTGATCTAACATTTTTGATTCCACGACAGAACGGACAGAAACAGAAGAAAGCTCGAGTAAACACAGCGGTATATGTTACGTCCATACCTCTCAATGCGACGTTAGAGGAGATCAACGATGTCTTCTGCAAATGCGGCGTCATCGCCGAGGAAATCGATAGTGGCCGACCGCGAATCAAAATGTATCTGGATGATGGTGGAAAATTCAAGGGCGAGGCCCTAGTTGTCTACTTCCGGCCAGAATCAGTAAATCTGGCAATTCAGATGCTTGACGACACCAACTTTAGATTGGGAGAGGCCGGACCCCAAGGCACGATGAAGGTGCAAGTCGCAGACTTTTCGTTTAAGAGCCAGCAAGACGTGCCAACTAGCATCAGCAACCGGGACAAAAAAAAGATCATAAAGAGAACACAAAAACTCAACAAGTATGTCTCCATTAAAAGTTTGATGGGTTAGTACTGACAATCGATAGCAAACTTGCGGATTGGGACGATGACGACCCATCTACGCTGCCAGATACCAGCTCTCGATGGAGCAAGGTGGTGGTTTTAAAGCATATGTTTACACTGGCAGAAATTGAGGTATGGGACTATTCACACCGGCGCAGGGAAGGGACTGACAATCGGAACAGAAGGATCCTGCTGCAATTCTCGATATCAAGGAAGATATCCGTGACGAGTGTTCGAAACTGGGCGAGATTACGAATGTTGTTCTTTATGATCAAGAGCCCAATGGAGTAGTCACCGTGCGCTTCAGTGATCCTGACGCAGCCAGACAATGCGTCAAAGTGAGTGTTTCTACTTTAAGAGCTGCTGAGATCCTTACTAAATGACTTTAGGTCATGGGAGGGAGGTATTTTGGAGGAACACAAGTCGAGGCGTATATTGCCGACGGATCCGAGAAGTTTAAGAAAACCAACGAAAGGCGGGCTGCTCTTGAAGACATGGCCGAAGGACGCGATGAAGAAGACGATCGGCTCGAAGGGTTTGGCTCTTGGCTCGAGAACCAACAGGAAAGCGAGCGCGTTGTGGAAAATACTGCTAGGTAGAGAACACGATGGTGTTGACTTAATGAATCACGACTTGGGCCAGTTGATAGTTGGTATTTTGATATGGGTTAAGACGACCTCATACGTATTAATATATGTATAGAGAGTTACCGCATTAACTCGCATCCTATTGCTTAAATATTGGCTTTCCAGCATCACACTGGTGACAGAGAACTAGGTGACTGAGCCAATTTCTCATCCAGTCAGCTCGCAAACACCTGGTACTAGCTGCAAAGCCTAACGTCGACTAAGTCAGCGAGCCAGCAAGCTGGTGGCCAGAGCTGGTGGGGCCGCGCGATCAACAGCTGGTCTTGTACCAGGCGGGCATGGCGTGTTGTTCTTTTTTTCTCTTCGTGTTGTGCACATGAACTCGTCAGGTGGGTGTGGACCGATGAAGACGGGAATTGGAGACGTGATGTCGAACAGGTCATTCATATGTGTATGAATATCAACAACAACAACAATAATATAAGAACCATGGGGAAAAAAGAGGAGGTTCCTGACCAACCTGCCCGCGCTAGGCCCAGACAGGTCAGGCGGAGCCCCTATCGCGGGTCGGCGAGGCAGCCTGAGGCAGCGCGGCGCCTGTGTTGACGCCCGCACAACAAATGCACCACACTAGCCTGTTGCTTCCTTCCTGACCGCTCAACTGTCCCCAACCCAACCCAACTTCTCTCTTGCTTCTCCTCCTTCCTCCCCCAGACTCTCGTCAGTTCATCTCGCTCTGTCTATCTCTCTATTCCCATTCCACGTCCAACCACCCCCTATCCAAAATGCGTGAGATTGTAAGTCCCGTCTACTGCGACGCGTCCCGTAACCCCTGACGGTTACCCCCCACTTCTTTTTCTGTATGTGCTGGCTTTGCTAATTCACCACGACTTGAACAGGTTCACCTCCAGACCGGCCAGTGCGTAAGTAACGCGTTCCCTCCGCTCTCGAATTGAATATAGGTAGGGCTGGAAATGCTGAATGTCTTGTTCGTAGGGTAACCAAATTGGTGCTGCTTTCTGGTTCGTCCGATATCAGAACCCTAATCAAAACATGAACTGACCTGTTGTAGGCAAACCATCTCTGGCGAGCACGGCCTCGATGGCTCCGGCGTGTGAGTGATAGGACTGGATGTGAATAGCAGGAAAACTTATCTGACGTGTTTTCAGTTACAATGGCTCCTCTGACCTCCAGTTGGAGCGTATGAACGTCTACTTTAACGAGGTGCGTGTTGAAAAGGCCATCCGACTAGACATGAACTAATATCATCCAGGCTAGTGGCAACAAGTACGTTCCTCGTGCCGTCCTCGTCGACTTGGAGCCCGGTACCATGGACGCTGTGCGCGCCGGTCCATTCGGTCAGCTTTTCCGTCCCGACAACTTCGTCTTCGGCCAGTCTGGCGCTGGTAACAACTGGGCCAAGGGTCACTACACTGAGGGTGCCGAGCTCGTCGACCAGGTCATCGATGTTGTCCGTCGTGAGGCCGAAACCTGTGACTGCCTCCAGGGTTTCCAGATCACCCACTCCCTCGGTGGTGGTACCGGTGCCGGTATGGGTACCCTTTTGATCTCCAAGATCCGTGAGGAATTTCCCGATCGCATGATGGCCACCTTCTCGGTTGTTCCTTCTCCCAAGGTCTCTGACACCGTCGTTGAGCCTTACAACGCTACTCTTTCCGTTCACCAGCTCGTTGAGCACTCCGATGAGACTTTCTGCATTGACAATGAGGTGCGCCGATAGTAAGATATCTATTTAGTATGACCGGATATTGACTTGCTCTAGGCTCTTTACGACATCTGCATGCGCACATTGAAGTTGTCCCAACCATCGTACGGTGACTTGAACCACCTCGTCTCCGCCGTCATGTCTGGTGTCACTACCTCGCTGCGTTTCCCTGGTCAGCTTAACTCTGATCTGCGCAAGTTGGCCGTTAACATGGTTCCTTTCCCTCGTCTGCACTTCTTCATGGTCGGCTTCGCTCCTTTGACCAGCCGTGGTGCTCACTCTTTCCGTGCCGTCACCGTTCCTGAATTGACCCAGCAGATGTACGACCCTAAGAACATGATGGCCGCTTCTGACTTCCGCAATGGTCGTTACCTCACATGCTCTGCTCTTTTGTATGTTGCTTCTATGAAATAGAGACAAACACGTACTAACTAGGTTTTAGCCGTGGTAAGGTCTCCATGAAGGAAGTCGAGGACCAGATGCGCAATGTCCAGAACAAGAATAGCAGCTACTTCGTTGAGTGGATCCCCAACAACGTCCAGACTGCTCTCTGCTCCATTCCCCCTCGTGGTCTTAAGATGTCCGCCACCTTTGTCGGAAACTCCACCGCTATCCAGGAGCTGTTCAAGCGTGTCGGTGACCAATTCACTGCCATGTTCCGTCGCAAGGCTTTCTTGCATTGGTACACTGGTGAGGGTATGGACGAGATGGAGTTCACTGAGGCTGAGAGCAACATGAACGACTTGGTTTCTGAGTACCAGCAGTACCAGGATGCCTCCATTTCTGAAGGCGAGGAGGAATAGTAAGTCTACTTTCCGTCCGATTAGCGAATTATTCATACTAACACCAGACCTTACAGCGGTGAGGAGGAACTTCCTCTCGAGGGAGAAGAGTAAATGTTGATTATAACTGACGATTCGCCATGCTCGCAATAATACCCTCTGGTTCATGTCTTCCTTCTGTTCGTGCCAAAATCTGGCTGATAGGCAGTCCCAGCAAATCAGCAAGCATTCTTTTGTTTGATCGGCATATGACCACCGATCTTATACTCCTTACGGAATAAATGAATATAATAAAATAACACTTGATTTGGTCAACAATGGACAGTTTCGGTAGTTTCAATTATCCTCTACCTAGTCACTAGGTGTAATAAGAGAGCTAATAAATCGTAATTATTTAATCACAAAGGCCGTTAATGAAAAGGACATTGTCCTCTCCTCTCCACTTCCAAAATCTTGATCTGTTTCTCCATAAAATCCTTGCCTTTGCCACTGAACGTATTCGGACCAACGTTATCCAAATGATACCCATTCGGAAAGAACGTATCCCCCTGATCTCCCGGAACTGGCAATCCCAGGATGCGAAAGAAGAGAGCCGCAGGACTTAGCCATCGATTCCACAACGTGGGTTTTACGTAAAATGGCTGCGCTGACCAAGACAATAAATGATACGTCCCCGTCACCGGATCTGGTTTCTCGCTAAAGGATAGCGATCGCAAGAACTCTGGGCGAGGAAGAGTCAAATACCGAAGAATAAACTTCCGAAGTGAAAACGAGGCTGAAAAGACGACATTTGCAAGATCCGGGGCAGGGTCATATATCATTGCGCGTCGAAGTCGATCGTCCATCATGTGTGAAACAAACCACTCGCCTATTAACTTGAGCCGCGGAGGAAGAACGTACGTCAATAAGGCTGTCGTCTGCTCTGCTGTTTCTCTATTTGATTGGGCTGGGACCATTGCCTTTGCTTCGTATTCTTGTGCCCATGCTGTGACTTCCTGCAACCAGTGGTTACCATCGCGGAATCCCTTGGAGGCAGAAGGCAGGTAGCCTGCGTAATCAATGCCCAATGCATCGCCGACGCTCTTCCAGAATACTCCCATCGCGCAGCGCTCAAGGGTGGTGGTGCTCCGCCATTCATACAAGTCAATGAAACGGAGTGGCTCGGTGGCGAATAGAGACAGGGTGTATAGCATGTCTTCCGGTGTGATTGCGCCGGACTGGAGATATGGGCTGTGGATGAAATTCGTGCGTGCAATGGCAATGCGAGTCCGTTCAGAGGTTGGGTCGTGAGATGTGAATTCGCCAATGAGTAGCACGGTGTCTGCATAGCGTTTGAATGAGTATAGAGGGTTGGCAAACAGCTGGGTTTTGGTGAGTGTTTTTGATATTGTTGGAATACCGTATGTCTATATTCTCGAATTAGTATCAGCCTCTAACGAGTTAGGATTTCGAGGACAAGTCATACCCGGAATAGAGCGAACTGGAGGCTTTTGTAAAAGGTAAATGGGAACTCAAGTTCCATCATGCTTTTCTGGATCCCCCATGCCTCACGATCCGTCATTGAAGCGAGTGATGTAGTACTGTACTGCGTCTGCAGCTTATCGATTCGACGGAATCTCAAGGTCTTCACGAGCAGCAGGTACGCCAGCAGCACCGGCAGGGCGTAGAAAGCCATGTTCTTGCTCTGATGGAGGTTGCCAGCGAGGAACTGGGTCGTGGCGTGATGAATTGTGGATTGAATTGCGGCCGGGGATATGAGGGCTCGCGATGAAGAGGTTAGGGACAGAATGGACCAGGTATCGTTGAGCATGTTGGATAGTGACACTACAGCTAGTGTGTGAACAATGACGCAACGGAGAGTAGCTCACAGGTATCGCTGCGCAGTGCAGGATTGTTATGGCGAGATCCAATAGCCAGAGCTCCGGTCACTCACTTCAAGTTGACTGTTGCTGGACTGTTGACGATTTATGGCGATCATGGGGGTAAGAGGAAGGCAGGAGAGCCCTCGAGGTGTCATCACGTTCTCAGAAGATTCTAACACTTTGTACTATCGCCAGGCCACATGCGAATCGGACGCAGGCAGCTATCAACTAGTTGTGCCTAGCGAGATTTTGGCAACGCTCAGTGGAGTAACTTAATCCATAATCAGTCGTCACTCATTGACACTCCAGTCCCACGCACCCCTAGGATTTAAAGTCCCGAACCACGTCAAGAAACATGTGTACTGTCTAGGCTGTACGATCCAATGGCTGCTCGCCACCAACGATTAGCACACCATCCACAAAGAATAAAAATTGGCGAATACAGTTCTTTGTACGGATACACGGACCCAAAGTCATCGACCACCAGTGTACCGTACGGTATTACATTTCTCTTCACCTTTTTGCGGCGCGCTGCACATGCAGCTTGCAGGGGTCGCGGGCCTATGAGAAGACGGCGTCTCTCACTTAAATGCGCGCCGTTTCATTTTCATTGGAGCTGAGCGGGGGATGGAGATGATGCCGCCAATGAAGTAGGCTAAGGAAATGTGAGCAGCCTACGGAGTACAGGAGAGGACGTCTTGTGTCGGCGCTTTCTTTGGCTCAGCTGTATGACGCTGGCTGTGTGACTGGATAAACCGGAGGAATAGAAAAGCTTTGTTGCAATGCGATTCTACGTGGTCTACAAGAAACAGTTTTGAAATTTCTCCCACTCCGACTGTCACGTCAAAGTTACACAAAGTTGGAAGATCTCGATTGTATCACTAAGAGCCTTACATTATAGCCGACATTAACCTGCGCAGATTTTACACAAAAATCACCATGTGAGAAATCGATGTGGGATGAACATTAGCGCTTTCTGAGCTGCCAGGGTACAAGGCCAAGGTCTGTCCAAAACAGACTAATCGCCTCGCAGGTGATCAACGTGGTTTTGACCCCTCTTCAATTTCCGAATCGGTTGATTCTGTTCCGCTCGTCCTCAGCTCGCTCCTCCATACTACACGCATACCTGCATTAATCTTAGTTATTCGGTCAACGAGCTAACACTGTAGGCGAGCAGAATGGAATCAATGGATTTTCCTATTCTATGTAACGTCTCGGTTCCCCATATGACATCTATATATGCATGTTTCTATTGGTCATTGCCACACCCCATATCCATTGGTTAGATTGATTTCTTTGTCGAAAAAACAAGGTAAGGGGCTACGAACCATGCAAAGAAGCGCATATATTCCGGGTCGCATTGTGAGCCAATAACAGGGAAGACGAGATGATGGAATTATTATATCTAGTGGTTAAATACATATTCGAACTAACAATAAATCCATTCTCCGTCGAGTAACCGGTTATACGTAAATGATATCTAACGATCGCTCTCTACATCAACGCAACCACATTAAACAAGGTAGGACATGCATGAAATGGAGATTTTGAAATAGATAAAAATGTACAAGCGAATGTAGCCCCTCGGCTGTAATAATAATAATAATAATAAGTATAGTTTTAGGCAGCTCTGACAAGAAAAGCAGACAAAATTCCGTATGCCGCGTGTGATGATGCAGAATGTTTCACTTTCCCATAGAAAAAATAATGTCAAAAACAAAAAAATGCGCTTTTCTCAACACCAAAAGCACCGAGCCATCCAATTCTATTCTAACTTCACCAATGATATCGCCCCGACGCCTGGATAATATGAAAACCAGAAACAAAAGATGCAGAGGGAAAGAAAGGTCACGGAAGCAGATTTGTTGGAGTCGGACAAAGATAAGCGAGCGTATTAACAGGAAGTATAAAAGTCAAATATAAGAGCAATTACGTCTGAGACGTAGATCGACGACTATTGAATGTAGTCATGGTGTTCGAGCGTGACCGCCGTGAAGTGGAGCGCCGGCCACGACTCGGTGTGCGATCTGGAGGAGCGTGAGCGAAAACAGGAGCCAGATCTGGATTCTGACTAGGTGGAGTTGACGGGGACAGATCGTAATTGTTAATAATGATAGGGTCATCTTGGCTGGTGTCTGGGTGAATTTCGAGTCCCTGTTGGTGGTCTAGTCCTGAATGGGGATCATTGGCCGACAGATGCCAGGAATCTTCACCTCCATTTTGGCGCTCAATCGGAGACCAGCCGGCCACACTGCCAGCAATGACACCCGCCATCGCCGCAGCTGGACCAAAGGCAGAGTTCGATCGAGATCGAGTACGGTTGCGAGATCGCGAGTCTGGCGTGGCTGGTGGAGGGGAACCGGAATCAGGCTCCCCATTTGGAGTTGACGGGATCGACTCATCACGAGAGCGCGAATTGCTCCGAGACCTCCCAGCGAAGAAATCTTCCGGATGTTGCAATTTATTTTTAATATGCTTCAAACGTCCACCTCGGACAGTCTTAAGGAAGGTCAGCTGGTCCCGGATCTCTTCCAGACCAGAATTCCACTCATAGCTTCTCTCCTCATCAGACACTAGAACGCGAGGACCACCCCGTTTCTTTCGCCTCCAAAAGGTGGGAATCAACCGGCGAATGAATTCGTCTGGAATGAGACGGATGATAACAGCCACCGGGATAGAAATGACTCCAAGAACAAGGGAGACAGCCCACTGAGCTCCATTCAAACGTTGAATAGAGAAAGCTTGGCCACCGACAAAGATGATCAGAATCTGTCCACCGATTATAATAAGCTGTATACCGAGGAACCAGTAGTTACGGAACATGCCCTCGAAGATGTTGAAGTAATTGTCAAGACGGCGGCAATTGTACTGGTTGAAAATCTGCATCCACACGAATGTGTTGAAAACAACGGTTTTCAATTCGGCTTCCTCGGTTGCTGGGTTCTCAAACACGCTTGTACCTGAGAAAATGACCCTTCCAGCAAAGTTCAAGATCAATGTGATGACTAGCTGGTAGATCGCCTGTCCAATGATCATTTTCCACATGGTAAGAGTTATAAGCGGCGCAGACTTTGGCTCGGGACGGCGGTTAAGGACGGACTCGGCAGGAGGGTCGGTAGCTGGGACCAAGGTCAGTGGGTTTCATTTATATTCAATTATTGTGCTACTTACCAAGTGCAAGAGCGGCGAATGTGTCCATAATAAGATTGACCCATAGCAACTGAACCGCTGAGAGTACGGAGGATTCGTTGCCGCTTGCAACTGCTGATACAAAGGTCAAGACAACAGCCGTGATGTTGACAGTAATCTGGAACTGAAGAAACTTCTTCACGGCATCATTGACAGTCCGTCCCCAAGCGATAGCTTTTACGATAGAGGTAAAGTTATCGTCCATCAGGATAATGTCGGAAGCTTCCTTGGCAACTTCAGTGCCAGAAATACCCATTGAGAAGCCAACATCGGCCGTTTTGAGAGCTGCAGCATCATTGCTTCCGTCTCCAGTGACAGCGGTCGTCTCACCCAGTTTATTGAGAGCCGAAACAAGTATCTTCTTGTCATCAGGGCTGGACCGTGCTAGGACCTGCAGCCGAGGAATGATCTGGTTCATTTTTTTAGTGCTCAATTTTCGGAATTTAGGACCCTCCATAGCAACTCCACCAGGAGTGAATATCCCACACTCTTGGGCTATAGCTTTGGCTGTATTAATATTATCACCAGTTACCATTCGAACAAAAACACCCGCGCGTTGGCATTGGTAGACAGATTCAGTGACGCCAGGTCGCAGAGGGTCTTGAATGCCCACCACACCGATTAAAGTCATACCTTCAAAGACAGCATCAAAGTTAGCTAGTCTTCGGTCGTCTTCTTGTGTAGGCACTCCTCGAGGAGGCCATTGGTCGAAATCACGATACAACAAGCTGATAGCTCGCAATGACCGAGACGCATATGAATTGGCTAGATTGTCCAGGGTTGACCGGCTACGATCAGTAAGAGACACAGCATTAAGACCAGTCTCTGGTCTATCCACAATGTTTGTCGACTTGGAGATGAGAATTTCAGAAGCACCTTTGACGAGCATCCGGTAGTGACCCTCTTTGAGCTTAACGACCACCGCCATGCATTTGCGAGTCGAATCAAAAGGAACGATTTGAACTATATTAGCATTCGCACGCTCTGTATTGAGATTTCCAAGTGCCATATATTCCTGAGCAAAAGTTAACAAGGCCGTCTCGGTTTTGGACCCGATATAGGTAGTTTTCCCGTCCTCTGTTGTCTCAAAGGCAGTCGAGTTGTAGACGATAGATTGAAGAAGCAGTTCTTTGACATCAGGCGATAGCTTCGATAAGAATGCGGAAGGAGGGACTTCTTCTGAGTCTTGATTGTTGCCGTCACTATCTGCAAACCGATTTGAGGTACCTACAGCACCGACGACAATTTTCATCACATTCTGTGTCAGAGTGCCTGTCTTATCCGAGCAGATCGTAGTCGCATTTCCCATGGTCTCACAAGCTCGTAGCAGTCTAACCAAATTGTTGTCCTTAAGCATCCTCGTTGTTGCAAAGGCCAAAGCGAGAGTAACGGCTAGAGGCAATCCTTCTGGAACAGCCACAACAACGACTGTAACAGCGACGATGAAGATTTGTAGAAAAGCCTGTCCCTTTTCTCCTGGTGATCCGTAATGGCCAAGTTCGACACAAAACTTGATAAAAAGAACGATAAACAGCAGGAGACCAGATGCAAGACCCAGCTTAGCTATATACTCGGCAAGCACGTTTAATTTCGATTGCAGCGGTGTCGTCTGACCTTCATCTTGTAAAGAGAGTAATGTCTTTCCATAAACCGAATTCACTCCGACGGCAGTGACCAAGAATTTACCCACCCCTTCGGTGACCTTCGATCCTGACAGAATGAATGGGTCCATTTTGTTCAGGTTTTCGTTGTTTTTGATAGCTTGGTACACCTCATCGGCAGCTTGTTTTCGTAGAAGGTCGGATTCGCCCGTAGTGGAAGATTCATCACATTTCACATCGTGTCCTTCAATCAGTATACCATCTACGGGTACAAGGTCACCAGGTTCCAGGAGCAAAATATCACCAACTAGAACATCATGAACCGATATTTCCACTGTGTTGCCGGACCGTAGAGCTTTGACTTTTCGATCTTCTTTCTTTTTATTTAGCTTGACGAATTGTCGTTCCTTTTGATAGTCGTTGACTGCCCCTACTCCTACCACAATTAAGATAGCAACAATAATAGCCACGCCTTCTACCCATTGTATTCTTGCTTCCCCATCTGTAGCGGTAACAGATTGATAGATACCGAGAGCGAGTGAAATCACGGCAGCGATAGAAAGCAGAATCAAAACCTTATCGTTGTAAGCAATCCATGCTAGTTCCCAGATAGTCTTGATTTTCTTTTCGGGTAACACATTCGTGCCATAGACCCGTTTCCGGTCAACATATAGCTCTTGGGGTGAAGAGCGCTGTGTCGATTTGGTTCCTACCGTGTCGGTTCCCACAAGCGTTTTGTTTTGATATTCATTGCCTACGTTAACAGCATCCTCGAAAGACACATTTCCTTCAAGATAAGTCTCATCAATACTCAGACCTGAGTACCGATCAGTCCTTATTCCTTTTTCGAGACCCGCCATTCCACCTACAGCGTGAAGAGCGCCTAGGTTTTTGGGATTCAGAAATTTTTTCAATTGACCCGGGGAAAATGCGAACTTGTTATCTTCCACCTCGAATTCATGCTCCGTTCCTGGATCGGGTCGTAAAGCTTCGTCGTCGCTAAGGATCAAGGTTTCGCCTCGGCTAAGATCGTGTGACGCTGGGTCGGTTTGAGAAGGGCTTGACTGAACGTAAGTGTCCCCACCAAAGGAGCTACTGTTGCTTCCATTGCTTTCTGATTCCAAGGAGTTGCCTCGAGATCTAGTACCAGGGACGGCTAGAAAATGGGAATGGCTACTATCGCTCGCTTTGTGCGTTGGGGAGGAGATATTGTGAGGCGAGGTAGGTCGACTCTCTCGCAGCAAATCAAACGAATTTGAAGACCGGGCATCTGTAGGCGAAATGCTTGATCGTGTTGCATCTGAGCTTTCGCGCGCTAGGAACGGAGCTGCTGGCTGGCTTGGTGGAATGTTTGCTTGGAGATTGGGATCCGTTGGTGTGATCGGGCTCACTGCAGACGTGTCGATCGTAATCGTTGGGGCACGTTCACGGCGCTGAGGGAGCGAGTTTCGGGGACTCTCCCCGTTTGTAGGGGGTTCGACCATCCCTGATCACGGAATGTGGTATTAAATTGGTTCAGTCGAACAAGGGCAGCGTTAAACAGAGATTGGCAATGTTTAAACTCCATTCATGGCCGTCATAAATAGAGCGGTTAGGTAGACATTCAGTTCCTTCTCACTTCAAGCAGGGATGTGTTAATATGTGAAGTCGTTGGTGCTGTAAATGCGTCTATTAGTACGTTTCAAGCAGGTCTCGTGGCAATGACAGATGCGACTTACTTGACCAAGACAGGATCTAAGCACGACACAGTCTGTTAGATAGTTGAAGGAAAGGATCGAGCGCCCGAGAAACTCTTGCAAGCTCAATGCCTATCTCGTGACAACCTTAGTACAATATCACCAGTCCCGGACGAGTGGCCGATATCAAGATCATCGATAGATCACACAGAGTCCAAGAATCCAATCCAGCAGGATAACAGATTTGTGTGTTGTTGTAACGGCAGGGTGTAATAGAAATGGGGTTATCAATCACTCGTGTGTTGCAGCACGACCAAACGGTAGGACTGGTCGATGAAACAAACAAGGGTCAAGGGACGATTGAAGGAAAAAAGGACGACGACAAAAAAAGAAACCAGAGTATTATCGAATTATTAACCCTCGACGTCTTCCCAAATGACAATGGCCAGAGATGTTGACTGGGACAGAGCGAAAAGAGATGGCGATGCGATGGCGAATGCCGGCGGGTATCTCTCGGGGAGACTGGGTCCTAATGAAACAACAAATTGGACCAACAGGAGCTTCGTCACAACGTCCACCACACCGACAGCAGGCGATTCGCTGGTCCCACCTCATTCAAATTTTTGAGAGACGATCATAGGCTGTTTCCGCTACCGTGGAAAGAGCTCAAGCCTCAAGCCGCCTGGGCCCTGACATGGTTTGTTTTCTTCTATACTCTGCACAAAGGGTCATGATTCTACGATGACTACTATATTTTCTAGTTTTCGGTCCCATTACTGCTATGAGAGAAGACTGCCGGCGCTGCGCTTTGTGGCAGCAAGCGTGTGCCCCCTCAGCACCCTTCCTGCATTACTATTGAGGAGCTGTGGGCAGCAATGCTTTTGGTCCCAATGTGATGGCGCTGCACACGGCATGGGCCGCCACCACTTGATGAGATATGACAGATAATCAATAATCATAATCATCAGCAGGAGGAGACTAATGGTAGTCAGCATAGCGCAGGATTCTATTCCTCAATTTTGACCATTTCTCCTTTAGCGCCAGTCTGGATCGCCAGTCTCCAGGTTCCCCTAACTGGTCGTCATGGTTGACATGGCATGATTCCGGGAGAGTAGGGCTTGGCATCTTTTGCACTGCCTCAAGCTAGAATGTTTTCGGAAGTGGATAGGCACACCCCTTGGGTAAGGATTGCAAACAGCCCGCGGACGGACGCGCGGAGATAGCACCAGTAATGCGACGTCTCGTATCATCGCACTTCGGCCATGACGACGATGATTCCGGCCGTGGTAAAGATTGTTCTTCTGTGCAGGCGTCGCCCTAGACGATTATCAGATCGCCACTAGGCTTCTTGCTGACAACAGGAGACCAGGGACTGGGCCGCTATTGGCTTTCTTGGCGGTGCTAGCCGCTTCAGTCCAATCCAACCCCGGCCACCATGCGTCCGGCTAGACCAATCACAGCAGGCAATTGCGGGGGACCCTACATTATTGGCCAACTTTGGCGAAGCAGACTTTACCTATCCTGTACTAGTCTGGTACGTCACCCATTAAGATTAGAGCTAGTCCATTGGTTGATGCCGCATCCATCTATCCTGATTCCTAGCATCACCAGTCGACAAGCAGCAGTGGTGGCAATTAAACCCCTCACAAGGAAAAGGTCTGGCCCGATATCATGGCTATGGTACCAAGTTTCGAGCCCAATCGTTGCCAGCTCGCTGTTCAGGTGTTTCTGATATCTACATGTGCTGTTCACCGTCAGTCCCCATCAATCGCTACCAGTTGAGTAGGGAATATCATTGATTCTGTGTGAATATCAATATCAATATACGTATCAATTAATGAGCACTACCCTCAATTAACATATAATTGCTACAGCTAACCTCCGGAGACTCAAGTCCCACCCCTGTCCACTCTGCACTGCCATCATGCAACCTTCACTATCATCATCTAGGCAATGTCACTCATACGGCGCCATCAGTGTATTCCCCAGCACCTTGGCTGGGAAATCTTCCTCGCCAAGCGCCGTGGTATGAGCCCAGGGCTTCAGCGCTATCTCTTTCCGGATCGTCTTCGCGAAACAATTCTTCCAATCCAGTCGTGGATACGCCTTTGTCACAGCCTCAATGGTGTCCAAGTGTACCAGATCGGCATACGATCCAGTATTATCTAACAAGTCCATAGTCAATATACCGCATACAAGCCTATTATACCAAGATATACAACAAAAAAACGAGTCAATCGCTTACCAAATATCGTTGCTAGCTGGAGTAACTGCCCCACAGCTGTTATCTTCCCAACTTCACACAGGTCTTGATGTCGAATAATCGACTCCGCCACACTCTCCGCCTGTTCTCTTGGGGCCACCGCATTGGCATTATCATCAGCATCCCTGCTTTGCAACACCTCGAGAGCGAGGAACCCCCCGTAGAACTCGAAGCTCATGCGCGTCTTGGCTAGGTTTTCCTCCGTAGTCCCGATATCATGCAGCAGACAGGCGAGAAGGTAAGTCTCGTCCGAGAAGCTCCACGTAGGGAAGCGGTATTTTTTGATAGCGAGTCCATAGTGGTAGACGCGGAGGCTGTGATTGAATGTCGGTTCTGGAAGGTGGGATTTTGCGTAATTGTGGATGCGCTTGGCGAGGGCTGTGTTTGGAGTAGGGATGGAGGACAGAGCAAAGGGCTGCGCGGAAGATGATGGCTTCGGCGTGGTTTCGGCGACGACTATTTTGGCTGACGCAGGGACCGCCGTGTAACCGTACTCTAGGATTGTGTCTTGGCCTGACATAGTGAGTGTCTTGGTCGTTTTTATGGTATGAGGAAGAGAGGAGTAGTAGATAGAGTTCGGGGTAGCAATCACAACTTCCCAGTCATTACTGACGTCTTGATGACAGTTAAATAAGGATACTAGACCCAGGCAATTCCACCAATTTAATACCTATTCCAATAGGCCGAGCCAAGGCATTACAAATGCAAGTGGTCTTGTTAAGTGTGTACGAATCTTCAGCCATGACAACTGCAAGGCGTGCATGCACGAAACATTAATTGGCCGCAAAATACATCCCGTGTGACACATTGACACATGCTTATTAATGGCCGTGTCCAGAATGCCATTTACTGTCCAGTCCAGACTCAAAATTTCCAGGATGGGCAAGTAATCCTGACACGGCTCCCGTCCAATCGGAGACCGAGGATACCGTCATGTCAAGCCCAGGGCGCATGTTGGCTTGACTAATGTTTCTTAACATTGGTAGTAAAAACGATTCCGTCTACTTTGCTTTTGGAACTCTGTCATTATGGGCGGTGCTAGTAATTTCCTAGCATGCATTTCCACTTAGAATAATGATAATTTACATGCATTTCCAATCCATGATCACAATGGAAGGAACAAGAACATTCTTTTCAAAGTCATTCTATGACCAAGAAGCGACATCACCAACTATGGCCACTTTGCAGCTGGAAGTTGATATTCTTCACCTTCTTTTGGTGTTGTGATATTCCAAATATCAAGTTGGCCAACCCCCTCCGTCTTCTTTCGTCCCTTAGGCATTGGTGCGTTGATCATAGCTGCGGACGCCAAAGCCATTGCATCCGCCAGCTCTGTCATTCGATGTGAATCGATAAAGCAATCGAGCATATTATTGTCCTCCGCAATAAGGACGATCAGTTCCATGCTTCGGACCAGGAGGCCACGTGATAGCTTCAAGCTTGAGTAGTACAAAGCAGTGAGATAGTTTAGGACAATATCGGGGAAGTAAGTTTTTCGGATATATTCAAGCTGTTTCTCTTCTTCCGCTACACCAAAAAGTTAGAAAGTTAGCAAGAAAAGTCACAACTATGAGCGCAAACTAAATGGGGTCCTTACGGGATGAGGCGTTAGTTAATATGCCGTAATCTTTGTCGAGCAACGACTCGGTATGCTCTGTTGCTTGCTCGATAGCATACTGGAGACGTTCCTTGAGCTCTTTAATATGCTCGGAATTTTCTGCTTCGGCATTTTTGTTTCTGAAAAAATTAGCTGAACGTAAATAGAAAGGAATGGGGACAGATAGGGAAAGACAGTACAATTCGAGCTGCTCCCAAACCTCTTGGAATTCATCCAAAGAACTGTATGCCCAACTGATGTATTCCAAGTCTAGCACTAACTCAGCTGCCACGAGATGTTGTGACCGTTCATCTTGCGATAGAGATCGACGAAATCGTTGTTTCTTTGACGGACTTTTTGAGGGACTTGGCGGTATGGACGCGTCTGCCAGTCCATTTTCCTCAATCAAGTGAGCCTGGCGTATGTCATAACCGAGAACCTTTTGAGATACTTCTGAAAGATTCATTTTTTCACTTAATTCACGAGCTTCCAATAACATGCCGTTCCCTGTGATAACGGTTACTTAACGTCGCTTCCGTAGACCGAGCAACTTACCATAAAATCTCTTATAAAGATACCCAACCAGCCTGCAAATCACACTCCAATGTCCCTCAAGATACGAATACCATTCGAGGCATCGAATCAAACGCCCATTCTGAGGGCTCGCCTTTTTGCCGGCAAACTTCTTGATCACAGGCATCAATATCATATCCTTCTTTTCTCGATCACGAACGGCTTTACAATCCAGGGTAAAAGAGGAATATCCCGGCTTCGGTGTGTTGTGTAAAACGTAGTCGCATAGACTCTCCTGAACAGCTTCTATGTTGATGTCATGTTTTTCTAGTAGTTTGGCCATTCTGTTCATTTCCCGAGGCTCGCTAACACCAATTAACACTTGTGTAATAATATTGGAGACCAATCCGGATGGTAGAAACGAGGCATAGAGCGGAATCCATTCGATGAGCTCAGCCTGCTGCAAACTTTCGATGTAGGCAATCACGTTCAGTGATACCGTGTCATAGAAAGATGTATCAGAGCGAAGATATGACAAATTCCTCGTAATGATATACAGGTGAGCAATGATTCGTAGTGCATCCTTGTCACGAACCGCGATGATCGCAGAGCCGTCGATGTTGCTGACGCCCAGATTTGGAATTATATGCAGGTCTTTCGGTGCTTTGTTAATTTTGGAGGTAGCGTATGCCGTTGACAAGAAGAAGGAGTCAAAGTTCTTCCCGAGAATGGCAGCCTGAATCGTGTGGTAAGGATTGCGAGCCTCCATACCAATCAGGTCGTGTGTTTTCAAACCGTCTAAGAAAAGACGAGTTGCATTATAATCCATCGGTTCTGGCACGTATGGTACATTTACTAGTGGTGAGTGAGTAAGTTTCTTTGAAAACTGAGAACAAAAGCTCCGATATCGAGATAGTAGAATGTGATTGTAGAAGACATAGAGATATTCATCCCAGCTCCGACACACCTTATAAGCAGGCTCAGTCTCGCCACTAAGTAAGGCGTAGACAGCTCGTTCGTAGTCATTTGTGCTCGGGTTTCGAGCAAGAGCAGAACAGGCACTTCGCCATGCATCCTGTGACCGACAGTTCATCATACGTGTCATGCTGTCATCTGCTGAGAGTCTGCCGCCAGAACCGTCTTGATCAACACTCGAACCGCAGAGACTGACTGCCCGCCAACTTTCAAGGCGCTCTTGAGACCACTCTCGAATTTTGGTCCACGTCTCACCTTGCCTCAGCATTTTCCAGCAAGTTAACCATGTGGCTTGTTCGTAATACTGGTCTTGCTTTTGCAAAGCATGCTTTTGTCGAATGACAGCATCTGGGTCCAGCTGGGTAATCAAAGGTTCCTGCTTCTCAGAGCTGAGCAAAGAAGCTAATAGACCTGGATCATTGGGTTCCAAAGGTTGGGGCCAAGCTCGAAGTCGCTTTTGTCCCTTGATGGATTCTTTGGTGTACAACCACCCGTGTGCCCATAATCCGGTACCCCTTTCTGCTTGCGCTTCCAAATTTGCTATCACGGAATCCAACTGCTGTGCCGACGACTTTGCTTTTGTCTCCAGCCATTTCATCACCATCACGCACTCAGTTGCATGCTGATCAGCATCTAAGAATTGTTCCCACACTTCTCTGTCCGTGGAATAGCGGTGCAGGTTCTGAAAGACAGATTTCTGTGCCTCTTTTGCGTGAGAAATAGCCGTGGGGTCATCAACCGCAATCAAATTTAGCAGAATGTCCCATGTGTCGATTTCAAGCTGCAGTCGCTGCAAGTCCTCTTCAGATGTGGCAGTCGACAGATCCGCCTCGCGACTCGCATTCCAACCTAGCTTGGCCCGCTTTAACGTACTTTGGCGAGTAGCTTCATTGATCGCATCAGAGGCGTGTAGCTGATAGTTCTTGATGAGAGAGAAAGCAGCCTGGTAGGAGCCCTGGGTCCGGTCCTGCTGCTTGAAGCGGTCTAGCTTTTCCGCAAAAGCATCCATTTGGCGGGTAACACGGTCTGCTGTACGCCGAAGAGGATGCAAAACTTGCTGAACACCAGAGGAAGAAAAAATGGAGGATGCGGGTGGACGTATAGCTAGACAAAGACCGTTAGCTATGTGATTGCTATTACATTGACCTATGAGGTCGTACCTGGACTTCTTTGTAGAATGCTAGGGCTAGTAGCATGGCTTAATGATCCATCGCCATTCATATCCGCAACTGAATCTGCAGTATCCTCTTCCTCCTCCTCGTCGTCAACATTCTCGTCGCTATTTCTGACATCTTCGTCGTCGTCATCATCTTCATCAATCTCTATGATTTCGGGCTCATTGGGATGGCCACTTTGGGGAAGCTAGGAACAAGGCTCGGTGGTCAGTGTCAACAACAACAGTCGAGAGATACCGCTCACATTGCCAAAAATAAAGCTTGAAGCATTTCGCGCGGCGCCTGCAGAATCGGGAATGGGCGCCATGGCGGTGTTGGGGTATGGTCGTGCACCGCGTCAGCTTCGATGCGATGCTGCAGAATTAGCAGAGGGAGCTGCAGCGTACGAGCAGCAAGCTTGGAGAAAGAGTTGGCTCTGGTCAAGCAAGAACTCGGGCGCGTTCCAAGCAGCCGCCAGCCAGCGCAGCCGCTAGTCCGGACTGGCCTAGCGTCACCAAAACTCCGCGCTGCTTTTTAAGCCTTTTTTCCTGCCAGAATTTTGCTTTCCTTTTCTCTTTTCTCTTTATTAAATGTCTCTAGGCAACCATTAGAGTCTCGGACCGTACTCTTCAGTGTTCAGAAGCCGCGCTCAAGGTTGTCTTATAGCAACTCGTCAGTTTCTACAACTAGTCCAGCCCTGATCTATTTCAGCATGGGGGTCCAGACTGCAAAGGAATTGGTACATCTACATCCTCATCGAACCACATGGTCGCTATGAAACTCGGCACACGGTGTTTCTTGCGCTAGTTACCAAATCTATATCATTACCATTACATCTCACTCCATCCCGTCTATTTACCTTTGGGGTGGCATCCAATCGACTTTTACCCAGACGCCTGCCCTCGCTGCTTCATTTTGATCCTCAGAAGGCTGGCTTTTGGACAACTTGCAGTTTTGGCATCGTCGCCATGTTCTTTGTAGAAGGCATTGCAACACTCGTAGAGTGCATCTATCTGTGCTTGACACTTCTCCTCCTTGTAAGAATTTTTGCTCAGACACGCTTAGTAACAGTTAGCAATCAAATGTGTGGCCTGTGAGTGACCATAGGAGACCTCACCCTGGATAGCACACTAGTAATCATTAGTCCTGAGTCAAGTATTGCTGTGCCACGGGAATACTCACTGCTCGGGGATGGCATGGAGGGTCATGAGCGAGATCCTCTTGTAGTTGGCCCTGCACTGTTTTTAGGACGGCTCAGCGTGTTCTCTGTAGAGCAAGCATACCATGACGCAACTTTCGCCTGAGTATCAAGTCTCGAGAGCAGCCTGAGAAAGACAGTCGTTCTCACAAAACAAAATAGATCGACCCTTCCCCACTCATGCTCAGGTTGAATTCTCTCTTTTTATCCGAATCTGCAGAATACCAAAAGTGTTGCCAATTCACATTTGTAACTGTACACAACCGCCCATGGCAGCTGGGTGCGCCGCAAGATAGATTATCCGGCAGGTCCAGCGGGGTTTCACTGATTGGGCGGTTGCGCATTGGGAGCATATCACTCATCACTTCGACTCTCTCACTGTTAACCTCTGGCGTCCCTCTTTCTTTCCTTCTCTTCTCTCCCCTCGCCAGCTTCGCAGCGTCCTGTAAATGTAAGTGCCCTCATGACATCTTTCATTTATCCGCTTTTTGGTAAAAAAATCCAAGGTGTCGCAACGCTGACCATATCTCTTCCCCACGCAGCAACTTTCTTGCCACTCTTCTATCCAGAACGACCCTTCTTGCACTTCACATTCGCCTCCACTAGAAGCAGCCATGGCAGACGCGAACGCCCCCATGCCTGGTGACGCTCCTGCGCAAAGCACAGAGCATCTCAATATCAAAGTGACCGACAACAACAACGAAGTCTTTTTCAAGATCAAGCGATCCACACAGCTCAAAAAGCTCATGGATGCATTCTGCGAACGGCAAGGAAAGCAGCCCTCAACCGTCCGCTTTCTTTTCGACGGTACTCGCGTTCGCCCAGAAGACTCGCCCGATACGGTAAGGGTGACCTATGTTACTCTCAGCGCATTTGGACAACATGGCTAACGAAACATGTGCTGCTTAGCTCGATATGCAAGATGGGGATACTCTTGAAGTCCATCAGGAACAGATCGGAGGATAAATGCGCGATTCTGGTTTGAACTAATAATGATCCTTGCATGTCTCTCGTTTCGGAGCCAGCGAAATATTTTTTCACGATGGAAATCTTACGAATGAAAAACCATGGCGCCAGTGGAACGTTTTGGTGATATTCTCAAGTCTAAAAAATGCAAACGGCAGATGGCAGACATGACATGAAAGAACTTTGAACAGCCTACGGTTGGGCATTAGAATGCCCCTTTTATCTTACTATCTCCGATACACTTTTCTGCGTTTCTATGTAGTAGTGTTTAGCTTCTCTGGTAGTATACAAAAAGCCTCTTGGGTGGGCATAGCAACCTAGAGATGTTTATTTACATGATATTCCCTAGTGTCATTATACAACTGACTAGACTTAATATATGACCACCTATGAGAGCCGCCTGGGCTATTCATCCCATACCGCTGTCTTTGCCTTCTCTTCCTCCGCTATAGCCTTGGCGGCATCTTCTTTGGCTTTATTTCGGCGTCTGATCTCTTTTTCTTTTGCAGCCCTATCATAGGCACGCTGTTCTTCTGTGCGTTTCGGCGCCCGGATTCCTAGGGCGCCAGCAATCATCCTGTTCGCCACGGCAGTCTGTTTTTCAGGCCTAACATGTGGTGACTCTCTGCGCGACGTAGGTCCAGAAGAAGTAGCCTCCCACCGGGCAGTGAAGTCCCCCTGATAAGTTATGGGTGTAGGAGGAGGGGCCAAAGGGCCCTCCGACTTGGACGATGGTGAATTGATTCCTATTTTCGCTGTTGTTTCCTCCGTTTCTGTGCCAGACCCCGAGGATAATTCATCTTCCCACGAATCTGCGACTCCTTTCTTTTTCTTGCTAGACTTATCAGCAGGCTTCTTCACTGCTAGACGTGAAATATCGGGCTCCGGCCTCTTGTTCTGGATTGACAAGTGCTCTAAAGACTCCTCAAGGCTCGCTACCGCCGCCATCAGGAAATATTCAGCGCATTAGCAAGGCTGGTAGAGCGGCATGACCGGGTGCGCAAACCTCTGGGCTCTTGGGAGGAATTACCAGCCATATCCAACCGGAGTGATATATATATGTAAAGGTATATATATATCAATAAGAGACGGAACTATACATATGTAGACGGTGCCTGGCTAGAGGGCTGCAGCTTATACTGTGTAGTAGTATATCATGGATGCGTCATTGATGATGATCAGATGGCCAGAAAACGACTAGTAGGCCCAACCCCGCCTTTTCCGGGGGTAGCCGCCTTGATTGGCTCGACAACACGATCCTATGTACATAATTAATCCCAGGTCGAGTGTCTACCCAATGCTTGGAAGCCCTCAGGGCACTCCGTGTGAGTCTAAGTGACCGTCAGGGAGAAAGATGACTCCTCCAGTGTGCATCATATAACTGGTCCCTTTTCTCGTTCATGCAATGAGCAGTGGGTTGTGCACTCGCGGCTATATGAAAGCCGAATTGCCGATTTATCTGTATGACGGAGATTCCTAGTTGTCCAATTTGATATTACCTAACTATGTTGCCTATATGCAAACACATTGCATTTATTCTGGTAATAAATAGAATGTTACGGCGCAGAATGTAGGTCGGAGCTCGCCCGACCCGAGTTCGGCTTCTTAGCGATACTCCGCACTTCTCCAACTACCTGACTGTGATGTTGATAACCAGTGAACCGATGCATTAATTACATCTCTTTTAGCGCGTTCTTTTTCCTTCTAATATTATCGTTTTTCTGGTGCCTTTGAGGTTCGGCAGGAAGACAGAATGACTGCCAGTATTTTGTCTACCCGACTGTCAAGAGTCAAATGTCGAACGACCTTTCCGCCGCAACTTCGCCCAATCTCTAGATTTTCTACATCTCCAAGAGTATCAGGCTATGAGGACACTTTGAAGAATCTCAAAATTGGTGCGCATACAAAGGTCTTGTACCAAGGATTTACCGGTTCGTTTATGCTTTTTACACTTTCCAATACCAAGCTAACGCTCAATAACAGGTCGTCAGGTATGGTCTCTTATGCGGTACATACTGGCGAAAACTAATATCTCAACAAAAAGGCAACTGCAAATGCCAAAGAGTCACTGGACTGGGGGACAAATATTGTTGGGGGTGTCAAGCCAGGCGTAGAAGGCGAGCATCTCGGCTTGCCGGTTTTTCCATCTGTACGAGCGGTAAGCTAAATACACAGCTGTCAAAATAACATCCAATTCATTTATCTTATGATTTTAGGCAAAAGAAAAAGTCAACCCAGATGCTTCCGCTATTTATGTGCCAGGAGGTCAGACTGCCCAAGCAATTGAGGAGGCTCTCGAGAACGAAATCCCTCTCGTCGTAGCTGTTGCGGAACATGTTCCCCTTCATGATATGCTACGGGTAGGTAGAATTAAAACAAATCTATTAAACACTGTCTAATTCTTTTAGATACACGCCATGCTCAAAACACAGTCGAAAACAAGACTTGTAGGCGCCAACTGCCCTGGTATTATATCTGCGGTAGGTAAGTGCCGTATCGGATTCCAGCCTCTGCCGTGCTTCTCCCCCGGCAGGATAGGTATCGTGGCCAAATCCGGTACGTTGAGTTATGAAACGGTTGCTTCTACGACAAGGGCTGGTCTGGGTCAAAGTCTATGTATCAGCATGGGAGGAGATGTCTTGGCTGGTACAACTTTTGTCGACGCCTTGAAAATCTTCGAGGACGATCCTGATACAGATGGAATTATGATTGTGGGTGAGGTAGGAGGCACTGCCGAGTTGGATGCGGCAGAGTGGATTAAGGATTACCATAAGAGAAACTCCAATCCCAAGTGAGCATTATGTATGATACCTAGACACGATGCTTGTTGGCTGATGCATCAAAAGACCGATCATGGCACTTCTAGGAGGATTGGAAGCTCCTCCCGGCCGAGTTATGGGGCATGCTGGGGCATGGGCAGCACCCGGCGAACCTGATGCGAAGGCCAAATACCAGGCGCTCGAGAAAGCCGGCGTGACTCTGGTGTCGCATCCTGAAAAGTTCGGGGCTGGAATGAAGGCTCTCCTTGGAGCTAGGAGGTATCGCTCGAATTTTTCAGTGTGTGAATAAATATATCCCCTACTTAGGCAAACTGCTAACCCACATGAATGTAGACGCTTCCCAAGTCAGCCAGTCAGCAGAGAGGCTTCCACACCATGAGACGGTTCAAAAATCCTGTTAACTCCCGAAGCTTTCAAGGGCAACGGTGTTCCCTATATATAAAGCAGCACCAAGCATTTGAAAAGCTCGAGAAATACACAATCAAAACGCAAGAAAAACCTGCGGGCCCGGAGGACTTCAACCTATCGATTACCGTCGATCGAACGTCACTGTCACCATGCATCACAGTTTCTTCTGTCTCTGCATCTCGTGGACCCTCTCTGAGAATCCCTTTCAATTACGAGAGGCCCGAGTTTTTCAACGAAAACAATACTATAATACACGATATTGGTTCCTTCCTTGCTATCCCGAAAGACTGCCATGGAGATCTGGGCATATATATTAATAGCCTCTATAACATCTTCAAAAAAAATGAGGCGTTTGCCCTCGAAACAAGAGCTTCACTCTCCGAGGAGGACGGAAAATTGAGAGTGCATGCAGCCCATTTTGGCTTTGATGATGCCGCTTTTAAAAGTTCTGACCGACAAAAAGAAGTGCATGCTTTACGTGATACCAGGGAGGAGGTCCCGGAGGAAGTTATTGCAGAGACAAAGGGGATTATTTACGTTAAGTATGCTCTCTATTCGCATATTCCAGTCTTGATTACAACTAACCGTTATTTTTACAATAAGACTCGCTGGTGAGGGAAGCATTGGGACTTTAGGTAAGAAAATTGCAAAGAAACGATGTCTACAGCTAACCATTCTAAATCCTGACAGTCAATGGCGCGGGTCTTGCGATGAATACGGTTGATGCACTTATATTGAAAGGGGGCTCCCCCGCCAATTTCCTCGATACCGGCGGCAAAGCAACCACGGAATCTGTGAAGTCGTCCTTTCGTATTCTTTGCTCGGATGCACGTGTCAAGACCATCTTTGTCAATATTTTTGGCGGCCTCACCAGGTGTGACATGATTGCTGAGGGCATCATCATGGCTTTCCGGGATTTGGACATGAAGGTACCAGTCGTGGTACGTTTGCGAGGCACCAATGAAGAAAAGGGCCAAAGGATGGTAAGACTATATTTCTCTAGTCTGATCGAGAACTAAATGAACTGATTATTGCTTCCAGATTGCTAATAGTGGACTCCCACTACACTCTTTTGACAGCTTCGACGACGCAGCAGACAAAGTCATCAGTCTTGCTAAAGGGGCGCTATAGACAAACAATGTAGATATTATGCAGATAGAATCTATACAGTATCTAATTTCATTGCAATATTTTAGCCAATATCTGTATGACGTCCGAAGAAAACTCGGGACTCGGAGCTCAGTAGGCTGCTACATTATTTTTGAGTTGCTATACCTCACTCACAACAGCCTCAGCACTAAGCACATCCTTTGTCGAGATGGTTCTATATACTAAAGACGAAGTAGATAAATCTTGTTGGGGATCTGATCTTGCCGAGGTACTTGCGAATAGCCGTTCCACCGGCCAGGCGTCATCACAGTAGTTTCTCATGAGTAAAAGTGGCCTACGGATTATTAATAATCCTGAGCAATGCACAACTTTCATTAATCTTTACGGCCGAAATTCAGAATGCAAATAGTGGCTGTTGCTCAGAAGAAGATCAAATGCTTCGGGAAGACTAATTATTGGCTGTAGTGGAGTCCCACGTTGACCAGCCGGCCCTTTTACTTGTTACGGACCAGAAAATACTTTTCCAATAACAATTGTCTACCCCTCCAAAAAAAAAAGCAAGACATCTGTCAGCGTCCCAACAGTCTTTTCGGCCTGTATGGTTCCCACCGTAGCCGTAGTCCGGGCTCTGCCTGGCTTGTATCGGCCTACAAAAGCGCCGCGGCCCGCTGTTAGTCGGGCTATCTTAAGATATGCTAGCGGACAACCCTCCATTACGCGATATTCGACTGGTAAGATTGATGACCCTCTTCTGCGTGCCACAGGAATTCAACCAACGCTCACATCGAATTGAGTAGCTGCCAGCCCTCCGCTCTCTGAAGCCTCGAAACCCCCGTCCAAACTACGCCGTGTTCTCGGGTTCACCTCGCTCGCTGTTGTCGCATTTGTTGCCGGTCTATCCGTCGCTCCTTTCCAAGCCAGCTCGAGGATAATGGCAGTCGGAATTCCCACAGACCAGGAAACGCTGGAGCTGTTCCAACCAGGAGACGAGCTCTCTCAAGAAATCGACAACTATATCAAGACGCACCCGCTGGCGGAGAAGCTGCGATCACAACCGGAATTCAGCGAATCCCGTCCACATCTGAAGATCCCAGAGACTACACGCGGGCGCATGCTGACGGGAGGCACACTTACGGGTCCCAATCGTATTGTCGTGCCGCCGTATGCATGGTCGGAGAAGTCTGGGAAGGAGATGGTATCCATCTCCTACCTCGGCTCTGAGCTGTGTGGACACCCAGGCATTGTTCACGGAGGGCTGCTGGCAACGATTCTAGACGAGGGTCTGGCCCGCTGCTGTATCCCGGCGTTGCCTAACGGTGTGGTGGTTACTGCAAATCTCAACATTGACTACAGACGACCGGTCGAGGCAGACAAGTATCTGGTCCTCCGAGCGACTACCGTCAAGGTTGAAGGTCGCAAGGCCTGGGTCGAGGGCCGCTTGGAGAGTCTGCCAGAGGGTGACGAGGAGCCTGTCGTATTCGTCGAGGCCAAGGGCCTGTTCGTCGAGCCAAAGTATGCGGCGGTAAGTTTGAATTCTTTCCTATCAGAGATGTGCTGTTCTAACACGGAGCAGAAAATTCCTTCTATTTTCAAGCCAACCTAATTTTGTGTTACGACCGGCGTTCTCGGGCTACATCTCGACGGTATTGACGCATGTTTGTTTATATTCTTCTTTCTCGGTATACAGACATTATTAGAGTACATAATCACCGGCGGCCATGTAGAGGCAGCTCGTTCATAATTATCAATTAGAAAGACTAGACGGTCGAAATACAAGTCCTGATAAAGACCAAGTATTTGGTATTATTTTTCTAATTTAATATTAAATATAATTATTACATATATGTATGTTGTTTGCAAGCATTATTATAGCAGAGTGGAGCCGGCCATCGCGCCAATCGCCGGCCAACCTCCAGTCGCAGCTCCAAGCTCCGTCTCTCTGCTCAACAACAGCACCCATACTCCTTCCACCACTCCCACTCTGTACCTCATGCCCGCCTCTTGAGCGCGGCAGCAGGCAATCTACCCTCCTCCTTTTTGCCGACCGAGCCTCTCAGAGCAACAAGGGAATCCAAAATGGCGAAGAATATCAAGTACCAGCTACTCTCCCTCCCCACCTCCATCGTCCCGTCCCACCACCACGATGATGCCTTGGAAACTATATCTACAACTGTTGGCCCCGATGGCTCTGTTTCCTCATTCCCGATCCCTGAATTCAAAATCGGAACGTTAGATGCTCTGGTGCAGCAGGCCGAGGAACTGGGCAAGTTGGAGGGGATCTGCCAGGCTGTGGTAGGCAAGGTGGGCGATGCGCTCAAAGGGATCCTCGCGAGCGATGAAGAACAGATACAGAGAATGAAGACGGTGAATGATAGTATGTCTGACTGGAAGCACTTTTGAGGTGGTATGGTAGGCGTGGTGGCTGGTGCTGACCGTTACTTTAGAGCCCGTTGACCAGTACCTGCGGACATTTCAGTGGAATAAAGTCAAGTACCGTGCGGACAGATCTATTGGTGAATTAATCGATCTCCTACATAAGGTATGAATACAAGAAATTTCTCTCGTTTAAGCAGTTTGCTGATGGGGGCCGCGAATCTAGGAAGCCGCCAGCATTGACAATGATATTCGCACCAAACACTCTCAGTATAATCAAGTCAAAAACACTCTATCGACATTACAGCGCAAGCAGACGTAAGTCCATTGGTTCAACTAGCAAGAGAGGGCATTCACTTATAAACAAACTAGCGGCAATCTGGCAACAAAATCACTAGCTTCAATTGTCGACCCACGACAACTTGTTCAGGAATCGGAATATTTGGAAACACATCTGGTTGCAGTTCCCTCGCAACAAGTTAAAGATTTTTTCAAGACTTATGAGACGATAGCACCCATGGTAGTTCCGCGCTCAGCGAACCTGGTTGCGTCGGACGACGAATTTAGTCTTTACGCTGTGACGACGTTCAAGAAACATAGTCAAGAGTTTGCCCACAAGGCCAGAGAACAGAAGTGGATACCGCGTGATTTCAAATACTCAGAAGGAGGCCGCGAGGCAGAAGCCAAGGAGGTCGAACGAGTTGGAGGTGACGAGCGCAAACTATGGGGCGAGACTCTTCGACTCGGTCGGACTGGCTGGAGCGAGGCGGTCATGGTTTGGATCCACGTCCTTGTTCTGAGGGTTTTTGTCGAGACTGCCCTCCGATATGGTCTGCCATTGGACTTTGTGTCTGCTATTGTTCGGGTACGCTTCCTCCACATTTCTAACGGCTTGCACTAATTTTATGTAGGCAACACCAAGAGGTGCTGAAAGAGCGAAGAAGAACCTCGATGATAAATACAACTATCTCGCTGGTAATGCCTTTGGCCGAGATAAAAAGGGTCGGGTCAAGAAAGACGACCCTAATGAAATGCAAGCTGCAGGAGAAGGTACTGGAGCGGAATACACTGCATATGTGTACTATGAGTTTGAATTTGAGTGATACATAACATGTCTATATTGCGCGTTACGTGCTGTGCTATACTGTACTTGAACCAGACACTCAGCTTGCTATCATTTGTCTTGGTAGATCAATTGATATCAACGATATCAACGATACTGGCTGCTGTTTGGCATGCTGGCTGAATCTATTTATTCAATCATCAAATCATGCATAGACTCATAATACGGGAAATATTGAAATAGCCAGGAAGCCTCTACTTCTTGGGAGGCAGGTATCCCTTCGAATCCAGGTAAGCAATGATCTGAGCCACAGCCTCCTTGACGGGGATATCATGGTTCTTGATATGCACCTCCGGGTTGACAGGGGCCTCATACGGCGCACTAATGCCTGTAAACTCCTTAATCACCCCCTCCCTCGCTTTCTTGTACAGCCCCTTTGGATCTCTCTGCTCCGCAACCTCGACGGGGACATCCACATAAACCTCCACAAACGGCAAGCCCGTCTCTTCACCCGGCGTCGGCACCTCATGCAACTGACGAGCGGTGTCCCTATCCGCGCGATACGGGGAGATGAAAGAGGTGATAGAGATAGAGGCGCTATCAGCGAACAGTTTCGCAACCTCGGCGATTCGTCGGATATTTTCGTTGCGGTCTTTTTCGCTGAAGCCTAGGTCTTTGTTCAGTCCGAACCGGATGTTGTCGCCATCAAGCCGATAGGCGTGCACGCCACGTTCACTGAGGAGTTGGTGCTCGAGTTCCACGGCAATCGTCGATTTACCTGACGCCGACAGCCCCGTTAGCCAGATTGTGAGGCCTTGCTGGTTGCGAAGTGTGGA
The DNA here is from genome assembly GCF_021365285.1 of Talaromyces proteolyticus. NCBI lineage: Eukaryota > Fungi > Ascomycota > Eurotiomycetes > Eurotiales > Trichocomaceae > Talaromyces > Talaromyces proteolyticus. Next base: position 815,034 of record NW_025764282.1, on the reverse strand, counting down.
GCGCTCGGTGCGCGTGAGCGCCGCGGCGTGGAAAGTAATGTTTCTAGGACGGTTAGTTCAATATAATGCTGAAAAGTGCTGCAGCAGTTAAATGGAAGTATGGATTTGGCTTGGAGAACGAGAATCTTGTATTCGCGGGGAGAAGTGAAGGAATGCGGAGGAGGGGTACATAACGTACGTAGCCATTTTTCTTCTGATATCTAATTAAAGAAGTTTTCCAAAAGATAAAAGAGTATACCAAAGGACAAAGAAGAATTGAGATTCGTCAGAAAACGAAATGGGGTATCAATTGCAAAAAGAAAAGAGCCAACCTGGTTTCACCGCGGAACAGTCGAGGAGTCACTTGAGTGGGGGTTTGAAAAAGTAGGATTGATGTTGGCGTAAGTGAGTGGAGATCACGTCAAACCGCAACAAATAGGCATTGGCCGCAGATAAGTGTGCTAAGTTACGTGTAGAACCTTTTCTACATTTGGTTTGTTTTATGATTATCAAGCTGTTTCATTTCTGAATATTAGATTAGATTAGATTCTTAGTCTCTTAGCATCATTAAGATATTTTATACTTTCACCTTCAAAGCAATGACATTGTTACTTAATAACTTTATATTGTTATAATATTTAATCTTTGACTCACTTAGATCTCACTCTATGCATCTCTTTCATCTATGCTTCAAAGATTTGTGACTGCACATTGCTAAGAATGGAGTGGTATAGAATGATACAAGGAAAGCAGAAGGTGTCGTCGTTTAGGACATTATATTATTCACTTATTGCTACTTAATTAAATGTTCACGCAATCACTTCACTATTAGCAGAGCTTTAACGATTTCCTAAGAACGATCTAATCTCATTCTACTTCTTCCCAGAAAATACACACTTCAACTTACAGACAGCCGACATCTCCGAGGCAACCTCAGCATGGCGAACTTCAGAGACTTATTCAAAACAATGAAAAGCGAATCAGGTGTTTATTCGATCTCCATTTTCTGCTTCTGTGTTTGCAATGTTAACCAATCCTTCATATAGATCGTTCTAGGAAGAACGATTTCCCTTGGAGCGACAAGTTAAGGTGCCTATCCCTCACCAAGTCATGCCTTGAAGAGAAGAACGAGGTGTCGACGAGACACATTAAGACGACAACAGAAAGCATACAGACAAATTATCATCTGATTTCCAGTCCCATTATCAATGCCCTTCATGAGCTGAAAAAGCGCAAAGATAATAGAAAGACCAAAACCACTTTCACAAATGCTCCAGGGGAGAACAGTCTGAAGGCAAAATGTGGAATCCTAGCTGCATATTGGATCGTAATACAGGCCCTGGCTTCGTCAGGGAATCGAGTGGTTCATAGACGCAGCGATTCCCCAAATGTCCCTTCAAATGCCTCTGAAAGTGTTCCTGCCACAGAAATCCCAGGTTCTCAGTCAGAAAAGACTGCCCCAGGCAATCCGAGCCCCACTACACAGACAAGACAGAACGATGCAACATTGTTTGACCACGATTATGAAGCTAGTAGTGCCTCAGGACAGGCCATGGAACAGTCCGAGTCAAGCCTTCATGAGCCAAACCACGTTGCGATGAACAACAATTGCTTCACAGTGACAGGGTCTCCTATGCCTGATCCATTTGACGACGACGACAGCCCAATTCCTGATGAATATAGACGGTATGGATCGGACTTGCCCTAAGATCCAGCGGAAGGAAGATCTCCATAGAGTTATGATACGCCGTATAAAGGGTGTTGAATACCTCCCGTCGAGCCTATCACAGATGGTGAGTTGAGAATCGGCGATGTTCGTGAATGTATATTTGAATTCATCCAAGATGGTTGAATGGAAAAGCCAGAGTTAAAGAAATCGTACTCCTATGAATACAAACACATCAAAATTACTACCTCATAGTTCTGATCAAAGAGGCGCTTGGTCTGCGACCGCACGCACTGAATTGCACCCAGGATGCGGATTAACCGTAGTGGTCACGACCCCACGAAGAACTTATATTGTTGTTTGAATGTGGAATAAAGGCGTTTCGAGTTGATGATAGATTGCTGAGATGGATATGTTGATTGTGAAGCCTGGTTCTTTCGTTTCAAAGTCGAATATGATAATTGTCGCTGGATTATGCGTTAGTTTCATTTCAAGAATTCAAAATCGTTGCTCGAACAAGAAATACCTGACAAATAGTGCCCCAAATTATTTATCATGATGAGGCGATGTAATGAGGGTTGTAGAAACGTAGCAGACACGTGCTCGCTCCTGCCTTGCGGTTACGTACCTTTGGCGTCGCCAGCAGAGAGAGTTACGAGGAAGGCACCAGCCGAGCACCTCACACTGTGACAGAACAAACACAAATTCATGTCTATTCTTACTCTACTCTACTCTGCGCCTACTTTGCTTCTTCTCCTACAGATGAGCTGACACAAAAATACGACGATCATATCGTGGCGACAATACTTCTCCCTCCTTGCTTAAGATAAGGAAAGTAATATTCAGCCTCGCGTGGCTTTCACATTCATGTCCAGCTTTTGTCCGAATCAACACATGGTGCTGCTACATTCTTATCGAACTTTATCGGCAGCTCAGCAAGCGCAGGAGTATTGGCATCCCTTGCGGGCGTAAGGGCCCATCCTCTTCACGGCGATGCATCATACCGGGGTTTCAGGATGAGATTGGCACGTCTGTAGGGAGTACTTCATACACAAGCATAATCTGATATGAAAGAGTGGCTGAATCTTTCTAGAAATTTGGGTTCGCGCTGTCGGCCTTGGGGAGCATTACGTGAAATGTATCCGGGATCAACTCCGGATATGGGTCCTCGCTCAGGTCGCATTGAATGCTGCGCACTGATGCTCCATATCTCGGAGTAGGTGCATGCACTGGCACATGTTGCATTATTGCTACCGGCCAGCCGTTTAACCTGTGGCTTGAGGTCACAGTACCCATACAGATAGTTGAGATGGGGACTGCGCTGGATGCGGGCGTGCTACAGGAGACGGAATGTAACCTTCCCCAGACCAGTTGACAGACTATTCTCTCTGGCAAACCTTAAAAATAATCAAGAATTAAGACCTGAACAGTGTGAAAATTTCAGACCTTGCGACGCGCGTATGCACCTGGCAGTCTGAGTTTCGCCCCGACCCAGCAGTGTCTAGTTCACAAGTGGCTGGCATTAGTCTTTGGTTAGTCTTTTTTGCCCTCAAACCCCAGATCATAATTAGATGTCGATCATCCAGAAAATCAACGCGAAAAAAGCCGCCCACGCCATTGCCCGTCGCTTTGCTAGGCAGATCAGACTAGCTGGATTGGCCTTAGTCCCGAGTAGGTGCACGGGAGACTGAAAATCATCATTGATACATCGGTCGTCGGTCAGCTTTTCAGCCCCAAAGATGAAGATCGTTATTCGATTGTCCAGCACAGCATGCTAGTACGGATAAACGCGCAGACAATAATAGGGGGTGATAATAATAGGATTGCACAGGCACGAGAGAGGTTACTTGATCTGGCATAGAATAGGGGAAGTGATTGATGCGATACGTAATGTAATGTTGCTTCGTACGCGAAGGATGATCGACGAGTTCCTTCAGGCCTTGGCATGGCCAACCATATGGTCAAATTCGTCTGAAGTTGGCAAACGGTGAAGGTATAATCATTCGATGCATGGCTGTCATGTTCCTCGAGGGCTAAAATGAAACAGCAAGCGGGATTTCTGAGAGATTTATGTATCTGCATCGATGCCTGTACGACGGTCAGACTGCCAGATCGATAGCTCGGTCGATCCTATTGGAATGACAGTAGTCAAGTTGGGGAATCCTCCGAGAAATAGAAGAACAAAGGAAAATTCCAGCTTGAATAAGCCGAGTTGACCCGTTGGAAGGCTACTTGAGCGTTACACAGTGATCTGCAGTAATTGGATACGGGCTACCCCAGATGCACGCATCGTGGCGAATCCTTCAGCTTTCCTGCATGTTTCCTTTCTGTCGCTGTTAGGAGACATTTTCTGCGTACGAATGTGGTATTTGTCGCTGGATGAAGTTAACCCCCAACAACGACTTGGGCTAGGAAATAATGTCCATCACCCCAGATTGCTCTCCACGGATCGTCGCCACATGCCATGCGCGAGACGTGCGACACTGTCCGACTGGCAGGCGCAGATGGCGAGAATTCCTTGCGTGTCACCCATATGGATCGGTGAAACGCAGGCTCCTGATAGGGCAGAGCCAATGGCATGCTGACGGTTAAGCTTTTGCGTGTTTACTGAGGATTCGCAAGGGATGATGGAAAGACTCCTTACTCAGATACTTGGTTACACCTCAATTTTACAGTACATCTCGGTCCATACGTGCCCAACAACAACCAGCCATGGCCACATCGGGTGAATTTCCGAATGAGCTTGTACGCGAATTCGGCCATGGTATGGCGGCTGGCAAAGGCGCAACGACTTGTCCAGATCGTAAGGGATCCGCGGGAGGCAGTGTAGGCAGACAGGTCGTGACCGGGGCGGAATTGCTCCAGAGCCTGCTAGTTGTTTCCCCGTGGGTTCTCCATGTTGTTGTCGCGGCATTTCCCTGGTTACAAGCTTACAAGTTTACAAGCGCACAAGTGTACAAGCGTCGTTGGCTAGGGAATTTTTTTTCATTCGCTCTTGGCACACCAGAGAAGCTGCGGCCCATAAATTTTGCTACTTGATGATGCGGAACCGAGATTCATATATTCATATTTCTTTGTCTTGTAATATTGCATAGCAGCGAACCGTGTTGATTATCATGATGATTATAATGCTGGAACGGAAACTGCCCGACCTGGGGCGTAATCACAATGACGTCCTGAAGCGCTCAAAACAAGCTTACACTGGAGGCTGGGCTCCATCTTAAGAGGCTTGCTAAGAACTAATGTACTCCGCTGTTACACGCTGTATTGTCACGCGATTACCCAGCATCGTATTCGAATATTGGCGTCGGAAGGCCGGATCGCCCTTGGACTCAATTACGTTGAATCATAAAAGTATAATTTCCAACAATGGCCCCTCCAAGTCAGTTCAAAACAACAATAAGAATGTGGATTAATAACAATATTAATAATAATAATGTTGTTGTAGAAGCCGAAAAACTCTGCAGTGGGTCGACGACGCCACGCGGATGGGGGGACTGGGGAGGGATGCCTCTTCCGTCATGATTGCCCTGCTAGTCCCTTATTCCAGCGGACAAGCCGAGCGTTCGGGCTGCCGAGCCTAAGGCCAGTTGCCGTGGAGCCCGGCCATCATACCATCCATGCCTACGTGCGACAACACAGAAGCATGGCATGATCGGAAGAGGGTGTGTACTGGGCCGGGGCAACCGCTGGCTGATTGGCCGGGCTCATTCTCATGTTCGCAGACCGGAAAGAGCACGAGAAGAGCAGGCGCGCTGCTTGCGGGCGTGGATGCGATGAGGCCAGACCAAAGCGGCGTGATTTTCGAGCTGGTGGGGGCATGCGGGTCCACGGCCGACGATAACGCTGAACAGCGTCATCGCCGTACCGTGCCTGTATTACGGCGGTCCACTAGGTCCCTACAGCCCCGTGCACGCCCTGGCTGGGCAGGGACAGCCGGTAATAACAGTACGGTTACGGTACGGTAACCGTCACGGTCACGGTGCCAGAGGCGGCGGATCCCACAACGTTGATGTCCTGGAGGCTTGGTGCCTCGTTGGAGAGCAGCTTGCTGGGGCCCCAGCCGGCCTTGTCCAGTGCTGTACCTCGTTGCATGCACCCAGACACCATATATGAGCCGCTCCACCCCCCGTCATCGCATCGTCTCTCCTCGTCTCCCATTCTGCCAACAATTCTCCTATCCTCCCTTCATCTAACCACAGTCAGATACATAGGTAGTAGTAGATCAGTCTGGCTGTCTGGTGCAAACAGCACACACCCAGCAAACAGTCGGCCTGTTGAGCCTCTTCGCTGCTGCCCACGTGCCTGAGCCTGAGGTGTGTATACCTCCCCATGCCTCTGCTCCAGTCGTGCCTGCCCTGTTCCACCTCCCTCGCACTCCGTTCCTGCCTGTTTTGTCACGCCCCCCACCAGCCGCCCTGAACCTCAATACGACCGCTCCAGTCGTCCTCTGCTGCCTTTTCTTCTTCGCCACTCCGTCATTCACAGCTGTCTCACGCTCACTGTCTCGCACAGTCCCTTTCACGCTTCCTTTCACCCCCTGCAAACTGCTGAATCCTTCGTCTCTTATCTTCTCTGCACACAATCAATCTGCCTGCATCCTCTTTGTGCTTAAGCCTTCTTCTGACGATCCCTCTAGTCTTTTTCATACTTGTGCTTCTGAATTCCTTTCAGTTGTGGAAAGTTGTTCCTCAGAATGGCTGCTGCTTCTGATCTTGATCTGGAGCCCGCTCCCAAGACAGTAGCTGTGACTGCTGACGATGAGAAGATTCTCGACTCTGAAGGCTCCTCAGCCACTCAGGATGTGAACGCTCTTCCAGACACTGAGGGTGGCCGCCCTGGCCGCCACGCTCACTATGGCGAGACTACTACTCACAAGCTTGAGGCCACTGTCACTCAGGACAAGCAGGAGCTGACCGAAGAAGAATGCTACGATAAGCTCGGTTACTCTTTTCCCGAGTACAAAAAGTGGACCATTTTGACCGTCATTTTTATCGTGCAAATTTCCATGAACTTCAACACCAGTCTCTATTCCAACGCTCTCGATGGAATTTCCGAAGAATTCGGCGTCTCCCTTCAGGCTGCTCGCTGTGGTGCCATGATCTTCCTGGTTCTCTATGCCTTTGGTTGCGAATTGTGGGCACCCTGGAGCGAGGAACTGGGCCGCAGGCCAATCCTCCAAGCTAGCTTGTTTCTCGTCAATGTTTTCCAGCTTCCTGTTGCCTTGTCCAAGAACTTTGCGACCATCATGGTTGGTCGTGCTCTCGGTGGTCTTTCATCTGCTGGCGGTTCTGTTACTCTCGGCATGATTGCTGATATGTGGGAGTCCGATACTCAACAATATGCCGTCGCCTATGTCGTCTTTTCTTCCGTCGGTGGTTCAGTCTTGGGCCCTGTAGTCGGTGGTTTCTGCCAGCAGTATCTCCACTGGCGCTGGTGCATCTGGATTCAGCTTATCTTCGGAGGCGCCGTGCAAATTCTGCACTTTTTCTTAGTCCCTGAAACTCGTTCCACCATCATGATGGACAAAATTGCCAAGAAGATGCGTGAGAGCGGTGAAAATACTAACATCTACGGCCCCAACGAACTCACTTCATTCCGCGAGCGATTTTCCGCCAAGGAAATCATCCTGACCTGGATTCGTCCATTCCGCATGTTCCTTACTGAGCCTATTGTCTTGACTCTTTCTCTGCTGAGCGGTTTCAGCGATGCCCTCATCTTCATGTTCATCCAATCTTTCTCTCTTGTGTATAATCAGTGGGGCTTCGACGACGTCGCCTTGGGCTTGTCCTTTATTCCCATCCTGGTTGGTTACTTCATTGCCTGGTTCTCCTTCTTCCCCGCAATCAAGCGCAACATTAAGGAGCGACGGGAGAAGCCCGATGATGAGGTTGCACAGTATGAGTCTCGTCTATGGTGGTTGTTATACACTGCCCCGTGCTTGCCTATTGGCCTCATTGGTTTCGCTTGGACCGCTCAGGGTCCTCCCTTCATTGGATCGGCACCATGATTTTCTCTGCAATTGTCGGTATTGCCAACTACGCGATTTACATGGCTACCATTGATTATATGATTTGCGCTTATGGTCCTTACTCTGCTTCTGCCACTGGTGGAAACGGTTGGTCTCGTGATTTCCTCGCTGGCGTTCTCACCATCCCCGCCACGCCCTTCATGCAGAATATTGGTGGAAGGTATCACATCGAATATGCTTGTACCATTCTTTGTAAGTTCAACCAAATCTCTTGGCTTGATATCCACTAACATATGCAGTCTGTATCTCCTTCATGCTAGTGGTTGCAGTCTATGTCATCTACTGGAAGGGACCGGTTTTACGCAAAAGATCACCTTTCGCCCAGCAGCTGTCCGATGCTCGTGCCGAGATTGACACCCATGGACGTCGCCTTTCTCGCCTCCCGACTGGGTCTCGGGCCAACTCCTTTGCTCGTTCCCAGCAAAACCTCCGTGTTCGCCAGACCTTGGGTAGTCGCCAGAACAGCACCTACGGTTCTCGTGCCAACTCTCGCGTGAATTCTCGTGCCAACTCGCGCCGCAACTCTTTAGCCATAGCTGAGGATTAGATCATTACTCTGATCGATACGTGAACTCACGTAACAATCTTATCTTCTCTGAGCTGTACCCCGATCAAATTCTCTCCCGAGACGCCTTTATCAGGCGATGGGCGTACCATTCGTTGATACCCATTTTTCTCCAGTGTTTTTATTATGCATGCCTAGCGATCTCTTCTCATTTTGCTATGCATGGATGGGCTGGCCTGTACTCAAATAGTGCTTGTTTCCTATGCGCATTTACTAATAAACGGTGCGGTGTTTAGTTAGTTAACAGTCGAATCAATTCATGTATCTTAATACTGCTCTGAACGTAAGATAGCAATACAGATACTACCTAACACCTTTACTCTATTTCCTATATCTATCCTGCTCCTTGCTTACCGACGCATGCGTTGCGCTGATCCGACCACATTCCTAATCGTCGGAAAATAAATTCGTCGATCCCCTCGTGTGCATCGACAACAGCATCGATCCGAAGAATGCTACCCACCCGCTAGGCATGATAGAGTGGAGAGGAGTGGAGTCCAACGAACGCAGCTCCAGCTGGCAAATTAAATGTCAAATTGTTGGTCAAGGCAGGGGTCTGGAAAGGTGTCCAAGATCGATGAGGGAGGGAGTTGAGTCAAACTAACGCATCCTCCGCCCTGACAAGAATTTCCACTACAGTGGCCAGGGCATGGTTTGTAAAAGGAATCCAGCATCGACGAGGGGGGTGTTTTGACGAACCCAGAGTGAGGTGTGTGTTACTGTCCCTTAATCTCCCACCAAGTGAATTCATTATTAAACCCCTCTCTTCCACGTCAATTCGGCGGAGAAGTCTTTGTTTGTAGTTTCCTTTCATTCTTTGAATACACATACACAACACACACACACACCCACACCCCCGGCAGTTTACTCGGATTCGCAGGTAGACAGGGTTAGGGCTGTTATAATATGATATCACGTGACTATACACATTCGTACGACATTGTCACTATATTAAAACAGGGCATAGGCCACTTCTTTCCATTGGGGAGCAGGTCAGGAAACAGTTGGGAGGCCTGGGGCTAGTAAGACTAACGTAATCCCCAAAGGGGGGTTATTTAACTAACCTACAAGGCTGCCAGCGAGGTGGGAGGGATGGCCCATGCCACCCCAGGCCATCATTTATATATTATACCGGGGGACTATATGTCGATTGTAGAGGTAGGGATGTCACTGCTATCAGATTAGGATGGTAGAAAGGCATAGTATTTTATGTCTTGTTCTATTAGTTACCGGGTAGCGATACACTCATGCGTCATTATACTGACTAGAAAAGCTGAATTTTAATGTTCGAAGTGTAAATGCAAACTATTGAGATAGACTGATTGATGAAACCAAATCGTCATCGTAGATATACTCTGCTCATGTTGAATGTTACATAACAATCATAGAAAAAACTCCACAGAATCATAATAAAATGCTGTACAAACCACGGCACGAAGACAAGAAATCTATAGGTTAAGTAGGACGGTGGAATTTACTCTCCACCCAGGGCATACTCGTCACCGTCGCCTTGCGCAGTTTATTGCGCACGAGCACAGCCACCCCCGTCCCCTTCTTGTGCAGTCCCTGCTTGATATACCCCATGGCAATATTCGTTCCGCCTAATGACGGACTGGGCAGGCCAGACGTTATCACGCCGATCTGCACCTTGCTGTCGTTTGGATCAACAACAATAGCCCCCTCACGAGCCGGCGCGCCCTTTTCGATCGTGAATCCGACGCGGCGCTGAGAAATAGTCTTGGAGGGGGATGCGAGTTGTGGGAGGATCACGGAGGAACCGTTGAATTGCGAGGCTGGTGAACTGGCGTCGCGGCGCTCTTTGCCAACCACCCAGCCTAATGCTGCCACAGGTGGCGTGTGGGCGGTCGAAATGTCGTGGCCGTAAAGACACATGCCTGCTTCGAGGCGTAGAGAGTCACGGGCTGCGAGACCCGCGAGACGCACTTGGTCAGGCTGTGAGAGGAGGAGCTCGGTGACCTGGGCGGGCAGAGAAGGGGAGCCGGAGGTTGGAATGGAAATTTCGAAGCCATCCTCGCCTGTGTAACCGGTGCGTGAGATGAGCAGTTTATGCGCGGTCTTGGAGCCGTCTGCGAGTTTCAGGTACAGCTCGCGCGATTGGCCAAAGTAGAGGGTGTTGAGATCGCTTGATGCTGGGTCCTCACCGTCGGTGTAGATGAAGGACTGTAGGACGGAAGCGGCGAGAGGGCCCTGGAGGGCGACGAGAGCTCGGTCGCTGAGAATTTCCCATTTGATGGTGTCGGGCCCGTACTCAGTGCGATATGCGTCAATTTCGGCGGTGAGGAAGGCCAGGTCTTCCTCACGTCGTCCGGCGTTGGTGACGAAGTAGAAGCTCTCAGGGCCCAGTCTGGTGATGACGGTGTCGTCAACGATTCCGCCAGTACCGTCTTCAAGGAGACATGATAGGGTTGATTGGTTGTTTCCCAGCTTGTCAAGAGAAGAGGGAGTGACTTTCTGTAGGAGAGGAAGAGCTCCAGGGCCGGTCAGACGGTGTTGGACCCTGGATATTTGTTAAATTGTTTGACAGAACACGGAAAATAGAATAAAAGCTCACATATGGCTGACATCAAACAAGCTTGCCTTCTCTCTCGTCCACTGGTGACTGTCCACGTGTGAGAGATCGCTGTATTGCAACGGCATATCATAGCCCGCAAAGGGCACCATCTTGGCGCCATGGGCAAGATGAAGATCATATAATTGTGTTTTATTCAAACTTGAGCTAGACGAAGAAGCGTGCCTGACACTTGCAGGCGCAATCTTCGTGGGTTGTGTTTGTGCCCAGGTAGAAGCAGAAGAAATGTTTCGGACTCCGGTGGTGGGCCGCGGCCGAGGAAGCAGTTGTTGAGTGCCATTGGCCACCGCCCGGGACAATTGGCGGGTAGTTGGAATGGACTTGAGTCCTCTGTAGGTGTGCCTTAGTCCGGACATTTTCATTTTCTTTCCAGCTGTTAATTGAAAGTTGTAGAAGGAAAAGAAGTAAAGAAAGCGCCAGAGATGGTGATACTGCGGAGGCGGGCAATTGCTGTGGGTCTCCGAAGGCGATAACGGAAAAGTCACGTTGAGATAACGTTTTCCGACGCAAGCCCTAAGTGATTACTGTGCGGTCCGATCATGTGAAAAGTTGAATTTCAAAAGTTGTATATACTGATATCTCTATAATATGCATGCACGACAATGGATAAGGGTGGTTGAAATTGCTGACTAGCCTTAAGAAAACTGAAAGTTACATGAATAAGAAGCCGAATAGGTCTTGCAACGAGTGGTAGATCTACTCAAATAGAAACATCGAAACCAGAAACATCGGGTTGAGTCTCGTGCATGTCCAAACCGATGAACGCAAAATTATAATTAAATCAGATACCATTGTCCGCACAAGAGAACGGGTCACCGAAAATGCCGGATTCGTAGTCGAGAATAACACTCTTGACCGAAGCCTATCACATTGCCATTAGCCAATATTATAGATAGATCAGGTAGCACGATAAACTTACATAGGTGCCCGCACTCAAAAAGTAAAGACCGATTAGAATGAAGCTGACATTGACGAGGAAACCAACCCAGCCGCGGATACCACGAGTCTTGTAGAAGTCAGGACCGTAATCGGCGCTGCGCATGCGAATGTAGGCGACGCCCCAGAAGATGAAGCCGAAGAAAGAGTCGAAAAGCGAGCTCATGATAGAGAGCAGATCCGAGAAGAAAGGAATAACTTCGGCAATAATGAAGGCGGCAACCCAAAGAACGGCTAAAATCCCAGCCCATGATGCCCATCCGACAACTGTATGATTTGACTTGTGACGAGTGCCCTCGAACAAGCGCAAGAAAACGAAGCGTGCGGAGACAGAGGCATACAAGACACCAAGAAAGATCAAAGTTGGAATCATGAACGAGAATGCCACCTTCTTATACACCTCATTCCCAATGGAACCAAAAGCAGGAGCCGTCATGTATTGATTTCCCGTGTAGGCGTAGCAGATCGCACCAACCAGACTGAAAACAATCACCTCTGCGACCGTGACGGCGGTAAGAGATTTCCAGAAGTCCCTAGGCTCCTTCATCTCGGCAATGAAACTGGGAAGTGTGATTTGTCCGATGAAGGTGTAGCTGATGTTCAAGAAGGCGCTCATGGCAGAGACATAGGTGGTGCCACTGACTGGAAAGGCTGTCACCTTGGGCTCTCCCTTAGCGAGTGTATACTTGGCCGGGTGAGGTTCAATGCCGATGAAGATGGTGGCCAACAGCACTGAAATGAAGGTGAAAAAGGCCGAGGCAGTCGCCAACTTTGAAAGGCCGTCGAACGTGCGCGGAAGCGAAAAGAAAAAGGAGATGATTGCAACGACTACTGAAAAAACGATGGTGCACGTCGCATGTCCAGTTATGGTGTTCAAGTATTCGGCGCCAACCAAACAATGCAGTCCCTGACTTTCGTTAGCTTGTATTCGTCTTATTTTATTGGTTGGGAGCAGTCACTTGAATGAAAGTGTTGTTCAACAGAAACATAACGGCAGTGGCCCACCAAGCAATTTTGGAATCCCAAAAGAGATATTGACCTATATCGCAAACATCACGAATTTCCGGATGGCGCAAGCAAAATTTCCTGTAGGTTTGTTAGTATGCGCTTAGTTTTATCAAGGATCACTGGGCATACCAAAGTACAAGAGACGTGTACAGAACCACAGCAGCGATGAAGACGGTCAAAATGAGACCCGGGACTAGACCCAAAACCGAGTACGACCAGGGGAACGACATGATGGCCAGACAGATGTACTCCGAAAAGAGCAATGCTGCGGTCTATTTTGAAGCTTGAAGATGAGCACAATCCTAATGCGATCAAGCGGGGAAGTTGACTAACCTTTTGCCAACTGCAGGTTCGGTATTTGATGGCATTTTCAGCCTCTAACTCGAGCTGCTTTCCAATGGTGGCACGATCATCATCGTGTACTTCAGTCACGCGACTTCCTCTCCGCGATTGATTTTCTTCATCATATTCAGACTTGTAGGTGGCGTCATCGGCAGATTTGTCGAGCGGTGGTGAATCATTTATCGCCATTTTATGTGCCGTATGTGCTCCTTTTGCAGGAGCGAAGCAAAAACTGAAGACAAAGAACGAGTTAAACGGCCCTCTGGATGCATGTACCGTTCGTGCTGGATGCGATAACTGGCGATTAAGATGCGATCTGGAAGGAACTAATAGCTAAAGGCGACCGAGAATCCGAGCACTAAATCCAGTAGTGCAAGCGAATGGAATTGATGAGCCTGATCGTCGACAACTCTGCAGGCTGTTAGAAGAGCGGACGAGAAGGTTAGTTGGAAGACTGAGAAAAATAAAAAAAGTTCAGAAAAGGGCCAAGGAAAAGTATTGCGACGTACCAACAAACCGTGACGCCTACACGGTCAGCACAATCTTACCAAGTTTAAAGTGTGGAGCAGCCACTTACTATTAATACCGATCTTAAGACGCCGTATCAATAGTCAATCAGATATTAGTGTGCCAGCAATCGAACGACAATGAGGCGGTAGTTCTACTACTCGGCAGCCGGAATGACTGATCTCGGCGAGTAATAAGCGATCCTCCAACGGTCTGGTGAAGAGATTTTCCACGGTGTAGTAATGAAATCGAATTTATGCTCACAATTCCTTGTTTTAACGAGTAGCCGGACTAAGGAAGAATCAGAACCAAAGAGCGACGTGGAGTATGGACTGCGGATGACGTGCTCGGGCCCTTAATCTAGTTTTTCGACCGGCAGACCAGTAATAGACCAGTAAGAACAACGGCCCTACAGGCGGGCCTCGTACGGGGGTGCTAGTCGATCTGGGCTCGATGATTCTTGCGTGTCGCGCCTGCAGATGGTGCAAGATCGAAGCCTTCTAGAAACGCATCCAGTGTACGCTGTACGCAGAAGTCATGATGTGTAATCGCACTTGTATAACATCGCCCGGCCTGAGAAACAGGGCAAAATTCGTGCACATAACCATCCGGCCCTCGCCACGGCGGTCGACCCCCCATAATAATCTGTCCAGCGAGTGGGGAGGCCTCATCCCAAGCCGTCCTATCGACTCGGTCAAGCGACGTTGGCAGCAAATGCTTGCGGCGTGATTGGAGTCAAGTGTTGACGACTACTACGAACTTGTAAGCAGGTACTAAGGCAGTCCTCCCGCATTGGGGCTGGCCTACTCCACCACCCCACCGCAAGCCACTGGGCGCCTCCTTGGGGCGCTTGGTGAAGTTCCTCGAGTCGGATGCAATGGCAAGGTTGACTCGCCTCTCTCTTTCTTTTTCTCTCAACTCGAGTGATAGACGATGGGACTCTGAGTTGTACTGCGCTCTGTTCAGATAGTACACAGCCATCCATGTACTACGTAATAATGTTAATTCTTAATATTTAATATCTGCGGGTACGGCGTCTCCGAAAAGGCTGAGAAAGGCCGCCTGACCCGATAAGGCTTAGCGGGCGCCGCTTTCGTCGAGGCCCACTTTTCCCTCTTCAACTGAGTTTTGTGCAGCCCTTGCCTTGCTTTTGTACATGCTATTAATTGTGATATCCATTATGGATTTTAATCCAGCCAGACCCGCGCCCTGCAGATGGTAAGCAGTTCGACGCCGTCTGCACGCTGTTGCGCGTGCAATTCTTTTATACTGGCATATATGGTTCATACTATTCTGCTACCGACATGGCCTCTCCATCTTAGGAATGCAGATTCTAATAATATAACAGTTGTATATGTGTGTATAGTACTGATACAATACATACCCCGGAAGCGGCCGCGGGATGACGTCAAAGGGCTCGATAGGGCTGCCACGTGCCAGGGCATGATTAGGGTTATCCTCATATCACATGATACATACCAGAACTGTACATGTTTCCTGTATTATATTCTAGATACGCTACTCCTACTTCGCCTACACTCGTCCATCATCCTCGTCTGCCAGTAATGATGCATAATCGTCCACAGACGCAAACATCGGCAAGTGCCGCAGCTTGCGCTTCTTCTGCCGCCTGCTTTTTTCGTCTTCCTTCTCCGCCGTGGGCGAGGGGGGCAACTCCACTCCGCCAAACTCCAGATCTGACGGCAAGTCTTCGTCGCTGTCACGGAATGCCTCATCATCAGAGACGTCCATGTCGAATGCATCCTCGTCTTCGTCGTCGGATGCACTAGCCTTTGGTTTCTTCGATCCTGCCTTGGCCTCTTCAACCTCTTCCTCTTCGTCCATCTTGACATCTTCATCCACGTCTGCCTCTTCGTCGGATCCGTCAGATGCATCGTTGAAGATAACACCCCCGTCCTCTTCATCCTCCTCGTCATCCTCATCAAAGGCCGATTCGAGATCGTCCATGTCGAGGTCGTCATCGTCGCTGTCGCCCTCAAGCTCGGGTCGGGAGTCCACAAGCGCTTGCCAGATTTCATTCTCATCATCGCTTCCGTCTCCATCTCCACGACCACGGTCTTTGGCCGACTTCTTGTCCTTCTTGGTCTTCTGATCCTTACCAAGCCGGTTGAAGTACTCGTGGAAGAAGACGTCTTCAGCGGCAACATCTTCTGCACGTTTACTCCAGAAACCTTCAGAATTGACCGGCTCAGCGGTATGTGTTCGACCAGACAAACCGTTAGCGTTGACCAGCAAGTCGTGACTACCAGAGCCTGCAAGTGGTTGCATGATGGATGATCCACGTAGGCCGCCAGACGCCTTGCCATTGCGATAGATGAACCGATCCAAGAAGTGAGTCAGAGTATGTATACTCAAATCAGCCTTTCCACTCAGCGGCTCGTGTGTAAGAATATGATCTGCCGAAACAGAAACCGAGGGATGGAAATGGGCTAGATATGGAATCTGGTCTTGTTAGTAAATGAGATAGGCACTCGAATCGGCTAACTTACCAGTTCCCACAAGCAGCTCTTATCGGCATTGCTATGTTGTGGGTCTCTCTTGCGAGCATCGTAGCCGTCTTTCTTTTTCGAATTTTCTGTCTCGACAGCTTCCGCTGGTGGCTGGTCTTCCTCATCAACCACATCTTTAAATACTTCTTCCTCGTCCTCATCATCCACTTCCGGCTGGTCAACAAGCGAGGTCAGGCTAGCATATGTCTTCTCCAATTCTCGGATCAAAAAGAACACGCCGCAGATAAAGGATGGCTGGTGGAGACCCAAAACCTGAACAATGCGCTTCACAAATGCCTTGACGCGCTTTACGCTTGGATCGTTCTTCAGTGCCTTGTACAAGAGATTGAGATAAAGTGGTTGTTTGGAAGACGTAGCAATTCGTGGGTCGAGCAAGGACTCGTAGAGTGTCCGGTAAAAGCGATCCGCCTCAAGCTGATGCGTGAGACTGAGTTGCTGGATAAGCATGAGAGCCTGAATACTCGTGTTGAAATTGGAAGAGTGAGTGATGCGGAATAAGGTATCGATGTGTTTAGATACACTGTATATGGTTAGAATAGCACATGAATGTCTTCGTAGGTTTCCACACATACCGGTCAGTGTCTGAGCTGGTGAACGGATAAGCTCTGTTAATTCCAGTCAGAATCCCCGAGACCAGTTTTTCTCTCAGCTGGTCGTCAGGTTCAGATTGCGCTCCTTTAGCAGCAGCATCATTCTTCTGGCCCTTTCCAGACTTCCCGCGCTGTTGGTTTGGCTTCTCATTGGGTTTCAGGAGGATAACAAAAAGCGAAAAGTATATGTCCAACAGCTGGATGGCGACCTCCTCTTCTTTCGTGCTGAGAATAGTCTGGTTTAGGGTAATCACAGCATAGTATTTAGCTTGCTGACCTTGACCGGGACAGAAGAGAAATTCCTCGACACTCTTGATCAGAGTTGGTTTCATCAGTGGATGTGCCTGACCGAGTTGGAGCAGAAGATAGGAAGCCCTCGACGCGATCTTCTTGCCAGGATCACCCAGCTTGTTGACTAACAGACGTAACAGATTGGCCTCCTGCTCTGGCTTCTCTTTAAGAAGCTCGTAGACATAACTGACAGCCCGGGTTCGGGAGAATTCAATTTCGTCGTTGCACCATGTCTCCAGAACCTTCAGTACCTCAAAATACTGCTCCTTGAGAAAATCTTCAAACGCCCACACGATCAAATGGCTGGGACGGAGACCGCCAGGAAGGGCATCACTTTCGGTCCAATTGTTTCCGACTTTTTGGAATGCGCTGACAAGAGTTGTATGGTTGGCAAAAGCTTTGAGTTTTCGGTCGCCAGGGAGAAGTGTGCCTTGCGCAAACAAATCTTTAAGAGATCGCAAAACGTCTACTGCTTGAGCACGGCTGCGCTTTTTGGACAATGATACTAGATTTTCCAAGGACTTTACACTGTGGATAGGCGACTCTTGAACGGCCAACGTAAGTGCAGAGATCTTGTCGCTCAGTGTTCCCGAGGTCATGATAGTTGAGTAGAACTTGTGAGACGACGAAGATGATTTTTTTTGAATCTGTGTATATAATTCATTCTCCTTCTCGAGCAATGATGTTGCCTGCCGCCGAATTCGGTCTGACAGGAACTTGGGGAGTCCATTTGATATTTTCGATGTAGGGATTGAAGGTAGCTCGGTGTTATACCAGTCCGACCTTGGCATCACAGTCTACATGAAGTTAGATAGAGTAAACATCCATAATTAGATACCACGTACCAATCGCGAGTATTCCTTGGGGAATGTGATTTCTTGCGGCTTTTCAGGCATGATTTCAGATGGCGCATCTTCTTTGACCGATGAGGTTGAATCATCGTCGTTCGAATCTTCTGAGTCGGAGTTTTGTACGTCCGCCTCTTCAGAGACGTCCTCATCTTCAGCTTCCTCGTCAGGAATTTCAGGGACATACTGGCCAGCGTCTTTCAACAACCTAGAGAGCTCCTTTCTCAAAGCATCTCCGTCAGGCTCAGTCTTCTTTTTGCCTGAACTTTGCGCAGAGTCTTCGAGTTCTGAATCTGACTCCACCCCAGCTAAAAGGTCAAAGTCCTCTTTGCTGCCCCCCATTGCAAGAATTTCCTTTCTGAGAACCTCGTCTTCATCTTCAGCGCCATCATCTTGTGATACTGCCTGTTTAGATTTCCCACTTTTCGTTGTCTTGTCTTCTATCTTCTCAATCACATCTCCATTGCGGTCCCGCTTCTTCCCTTTGAACGACTTTTGATTCGTACCGTTCTTCTGCGAAGAAGTGTCTGCCTTTTCTTTGCTCGGTTTCGGTGTAGGTTGTTTCGCTCCTTTCGCAGGTTTCTTCCCGGAGCTGTTTTTATCTTTCAATCGCGCCTCGATATTCCGAGTTAGATTAGCAAGTGCGCCGGCGTCCAGCGAGAGGAAATTTTCGTCCCCGGCATCTTTCGATTTGTTGGTGGACGTTGGTTTTTCGCTTCTCGTCGTTTCGACCTTTTTCTTGATTTTGGCCATTGCGATCTGTGTGCTTGAACGTGAGCAAGCAGACTTATTTATTTTTTTTTTGATTTTTGTTATCCTTAATTTTTCTGCCGGATAACTGAGAAATTAGTGGTGATGCCGCCGGAGAATAGTTTTGCAGGGGCCGGGCCGTGATAACGATAAGCTCGGGCTAAGTTAGGGAAGCTAAGACTGTTTTTGTAGAAACATCAGTCCATATGCGATGCAATTTCCACGATCTTGATCTTTCGCCTTATCAAGTTATATACATGAATTAACAATTGCTTCAATTGAATTATAATTAATGTTCACAAAGTTAAGGCCTAGCCCTATAGCTGGCCTGCGACTGTCCAATCCGCGTCAGCAACATGGCTCCTTAACTTTTGTGTGCCAACTTCATGTATTTTGATCCATCGAATCTATTCGCATATATTATAACCGTGCTAACCGGAAACTAGAATGACGGCCGCACTCGATCCTCCAATTTTTGGCTGCCAACAGGCGGAATCGAGAAAAAAGCTGCTGGAATGGACAAAGGTGTGTGCACAGCATGCTTACTATAATCATCACATTTTACTAACAAATAAGAACAGAAGATACAAATGACCTCTTAATCAGGGCTGGGTTCCTCCGACAGGCATATTCTGGAATCTTTCACATGCTGCCATTGGGTCTGCGGGTGCAGGATAAACTGGAGAAACTGATTGATACACAGATGCAGGCTATAGGTAACACTTATTCATTTGTACGGTGCAGATCTTTATTTCTCACATCGTTACTTTGTGCAGGTGCATCGAAACTGTCTCTGTCGTCATTATCATCCCAGGATCTATGGGAGAAGACTGGCCGCTTGAAGAGCGGATCGGAGGTATGTTAGACATGAAGCAGCGGACAATGATTGAGACTGAGCTTTAAGCTGAGCAGTTTTTTCGACTTAATGATAGAAAGGAATCTCGATTCCTACTTGCACCAACGCATGAGGAAGAGATCACCTCGCTTGTCGCTAACCTCGTAACTTCATATAAGGATTTGCCTTTGAGAGTTTATCAGATATGTTAGTTCCTAATCTGTATATACCGCTATCGCTATGTTCTAAACATTTGAGCAGCAAGGAAATATCGCGATGAAGCTAGGCCGCGACAGGGGCTTCTGCGAGGTCGAGAATTCGTCATGAAAGATCTCTACACCTTCGACTATAACACAGAAGAAGCGATGCAAACTTACGAGGCCGTACGAGAAGCTTACAAACGGATATTCGACACACTCAAGGTTCCTTATCTTGTTGCTACTGCTGATTCCGGTAATATGGGCGGTAATCTGAGTCACGAGTTCCATCTCATAAGCGCGAAAGGAGAGGATACGCTGATCAGCTGTTCTGCATGTGACTATGTGTATAACGAAGAGGTGTCAGATGGACGCAGCCATCACCCCGTTAGCCATGCAAATTCCACAGAACCATCCGACACTGGAGTCGGAGCTAAAAACCCTACCGCTATAAGTACAGGACTATGGACAGCCATCTCAGAAGATAAGAAAACATTGGTCCGAGTTTGGTATCCGAAATACTCAATTCAACAATCTAAGCTGGGATCAGACTCTACCGAGGAACCAGTGGAAAGGGGAATCAACTCCCATGCCATCAAAGCCGTAGCAAAGACGGCCGGCGTTGACTTGCTAACAAGCTTGGAAAATTCTACAAATCTATGGGTCCACTTCGTAGAGAAAACCTCAGCCTCGAATCCGCCAGGCGACAAAAGGTACACAATTTTAGACCTGTACGATTCACAAGTCGTTTCATACAACCATCCTCCCCTAAGTGGATTACCAGAAGGTTTCCAACCCTCGAAACATTCCATCAATTTCTCAATGCTGAACAGCTTTCCTGGCACATCTGACGGCCTCGATCTCACTCGCGTGGTCAGTGGCGACAAGTGCCCAAAGTGCAACAAAGGGGCGCTTCACACACACAAGGCAATCGAACTAGGACACACATTTCATCTAGGCACTCGTTACACCCAGGTTTTTGGAGCGACTGTTCAGGTTGACAGCTCGAGGATTGAAAAGCATACTGAAACTAATACCCAAAAAGAGTCCCATATCAATCCAATGCAAATGGGCTGTCACGGAATCGGAGTATCGCGTATGATCTCTGCCGTAGCTGATTCACGTTCTGACGCAAATGGCCTCAATTGGCCGAGAGCAATTGCTCCGTATGAAATCCTCGTGATACCTACCACTGGCCTCGATGCTGATGCTGAGACCATCTACGATACCCTGAAATTGCACATGGATACCAGGGACGTTATCCTAGACGATCGTGCTAAGCAAGTTGGCTGGAAGCTTAAAGATGCAGATCTGATTGGCTTCCCAGTGGTAGTTATTGTCGGAAAGTCCTGGAAAGCGAATCAAGAGGTAGAAGTACATTGTCGACAATTGGATGGTTTGCGTCAGAATGTTGGTATCGCAGAATTACCTGAATATGTCGGATCACTGCTGCGAAAGCTGTGATTTGTGTGTAGCATCTATTGTATATTATGCCATTAATATATCTGTACAATCAAAACTACATTTCTCTCAGAATATCAATGTCAAGCCAGGAAGAGTACCATAGTTCGTATAGTATGTAAGGGTTGGCCGAATTCCCCACTCTTCGATTTGCGGGCCGAACTTGAGCTTGTCAAAAAACACAATGTCAACACTTCACCATACATAAGCAACACACGACAATTAATTGAAACCCAAACTTGATACCAGACCGCTATATTTGTATATTCCCACATATACATATTTCAATCCGAACTTAAATTCGCATAACACTGCGCGGGGCAGTGGCTACCGCATAATGTCATCCTCAAATACCCCCGCATCTTCCTCTGGTGCTCCCCCAGGTGCCGGTACGAGCACTTCATTTTTTCCCCTGCAGCTATTTTCTTCTCCTCAGAGATCTCTTTGAAAGATGCTAATATCTATTGAACTTTTCACACAGTCGACATAACAACCCTCTCCGTCCCACAACTTCGCAGTCTGCAGACACGGCTGAGTTCCGAATTGGAACACCTCACCAACTCACACGCGAAACTGCGCTCCGCACAATCCAAATTCCGAGACTGCGTACGAACAATCAACGATGGTATTGTCGGACGAAAGGATGCTCCTGGGGCGGGCGGCGATAGCATTCTTGTCCCATTGACAAGTTCGTTGTATGTGAAAGGCAAATTGACAGAACGAGAAAAGGTCATTGTGGATGTGGGAACAGGGTTCTATGTGGAAAAAGTAGGGATATATTCATTTGCTATATTTTGCGCGTTATTCTAATCCTGGGCTCTCTCAGACAACTGCGAAGGCTACTGAATTCTACGATGCGAAAGTGAAAGATTTAGAAGCGAACATCACAGATCTGGAAAAAATAGTGCAAGGAAAGAGTGCAAACCTGAGGGTGATCGAAGATGGTATGTAATTTCCATTATGCTAAATTCATGTGATGCGCTCAAGAGACTAAATAGCTAACAAATGCACAAGCCCTTCGACAAAAAGTTTTGAGTGGTGAAGCTGTCACAAGCTCCGCTAGTTAATAGCATGCTCTAGGAATCAATCGGACAAACCGATCATCAAACTTGGCGTTGAATCAAGGGAAAGGAACAAAACAGAACCGCATCCTCCAAATTCTCATAGACAATCTAACCAGCCGAATCCTAAAGTTGGGTATGAATTAGTTTTCCCTACGGATGAAGAATGGCAAACGTGCGGTTTTTTTCCATCAAGGTGTTGTTATCAATGTCAACGAGAAAATACTATTTCATTGGTAAAGACATTGAATGATTTGAGGTCGGATGAAGTGAAGGTGGTGTAGACGTGTCAGTCTAGGAGGATTAATCAAGGATCCTTGACCTCTTCAGAGACACGAGCCCATAGCATAATTCAGATCCAGAATTTGTCGAAACTCATTCGTTTTTACCGAGAAGTCGTGACACATCCTTGACTACACTAATGAAACCCTGGAAGCCAGCTTTGCTTCCATCCTTGGCATTTTGATTAAAAAAGGGATCAAGGATGGAGTAGTAGCCCATTTGCTGGATTTGCTTCTTTTCAGCAAGTCTTTTCAAGTCCTGGTCCCA
This sequence comes from Talaromyces proteolyticus, assembly GCF_021365285.1. Classification (NCBI taxonomy): domain Eukaryota; kingdom Fungi; phylum Ascomycota; class Eurotiomycetes; order Eurotiales; family Trichocomaceae; genus Talaromyces; species Talaromyces proteolyticus. The sequence goes on along the minus strand of NW_025764282.1, from coordinate 792,297 downwards.
ATTTATCCCAAACAAGGCCCCCCCCCAAGAAAATGAAGAAGGTCCCACGTCACTGATAGTCTGGGCAACCCCTTTCTCGTAGGTATCATATCGTGCTATCTCTAGAACGTAGTCAGTTCCTATGATAGGTAACTGGATAGCTGCCTTTTCAATAAGTCGACGAATTGGGAAGCCGCCAGGTAAGATTGTACGGCGTTTAGGCTTTGTCATGAGAGATTCATGGATTAGACCTTGTCTGAGCCGCAGTGAATGGTCAAACTCTTCCATGGCGTTGTTTATCTGAGATGCAGCAAGTGTCTTGTTCTCTTTGATTTCAAGCTGCCAATCTGCACTGATAATGGTTAGTAGGCATACAATAAACATTGAGAAGAAAAGTCAACCTACTTTAGAGTGTCGAGTATGATCGCTTGTAATAATGATCTCTCCTCAACGAACTTCCCTTTCGCTGGACACTCTACCCATCGAGATGCTATTCTCTCATAACGTGGTCCCACTGCTTTGAATTCAATTTCCAATTTCAGCTTATCATTGTTTATGGCGTCGAATTCCACGGTCACCATGTGCTTCACCAATCCTCCCGTGAAAGAAAAAGGCTGCCTGCCTGCCAATTGAAATAACCGACTAGCCTCTTCGCCTATTAGTGTGTCTTTGGTGATCTTGAGACTAGATGTATTCACTTTAGTTAACAACTAACATGAGATTGAAATGAATAGCCAATCCTCACCCAGGTAGAAGTCGACCTTTCATCCTTTCATTCGAAACCATTTCTTTGAATTCATCAACAGAATATCCCTCGTCAGGATTTTTAGGCGCACGAAAATGTTCGAATATGAACGTTCCTAAGCTTACACGCATACTCAAAGTGCCGCTAATAAAAGGTACGCAGCAAAGTGATCGCTTGATTGCGGACAGTAAACGCGTATCGTTGTCTGATGATGATGTGTCTTCCCAAATCAGTACGTCCTCATTATGGGAGTCGTCAGATGGTTTGATCACAAAACACGGCTTTACCAACTCTTTGTTTCTCATGATTGTAATCGCTTCCACTCTTTTTTCGTCGCTTGGTAAATCTACCAGATAGAGCTTGTTCTTCGAGGTTGACGTCACTATCAGCTCGTGGCACTTTTCCTCCAGCTGACCAATCGCTAGTTGAAGCGTCTCCTGATCAGAGCTGGAAACACAAATCACGTTTGTATTCCCGTCTGACAGGTAAATAAAACATTTGTATTGCGATCGAAGGAAATCAAGTCCCTCCAGATCAGCACCCAGGACTTCGCCAATAGGAATTTCGCCGACTGGCCAAAGAAAGGCCATCTTGGTATGTCAATGGTGAATGGGAAGCTCAGGGGAAATGACTTACTCGGTGGCGGCTCCCGGAACCAGGAATGGGCGGATTTCTTAGCATTTCAATGAGGGAATCGGCCTTCTTTGGGGAAATAATTTCACTTTCATAATCATCCACCTCGGACTTTGTTGGCTTGACTTTAACCCAGGCATGCTGCTGTCGAGAGACTAGCACTTCTTCGTGGCGTTTGAATAGTGCTGATAACAAGCTTTTCGCTGCTTGTACAGACTGGGAACTACCCCACAATTGTATGGACTCCAGGGCTGTTAATAAGACATAACCGAGGAAATTCACCTCGTCACATACCTTAGCGTGGTTGTCTGGCTTTTTAACATAGGCTCCAGTCTTGTGAGAAATCCCAATGAAGATGTCAAGGTCTCCAGCCAAAGGCTTCCCCTTGAGAAAAGATTTGCCGGCATCGACCAACCTATAAACCATGTCAGCAACCAGACATTTCTGTTTTCGGTATTATCATTGACTCACGCTTGCACCTTGTATTTGCCATAAGGCTTAGGGAGTTCATATTCCGCTGAGAAGGTTAATAAGAAGAAGTTGAGTAGGATCAAAGACACCAACCCGAGGGCGAGCTTCCGGATTTACACATGCTCTTCGCCTTGTACAAGTCTCGGTAAGTTTTGTTCTTGGGCATCGAACTAGCTCCGTTGTTGAAACCTTTTTCGCGAACAATGGGACCTTGCGGTTTTCTTGTAGCCTCTGCAGGGGAAACATTGATCTGTTCCTCTCGCCTGCGTTGAGGAGGGGAATACACCGCTGCCTTATTGTCCTTAAGGGACAAAAGCCATTCTAATTCCAAAGTCAACCCTTGATGCTCCGGAGTGAAATCCGCAAATCTCTGCCGTACCTGGGCCAGATGACTTTTCGTAGCTGGAGTAGGTTAGCGAAGGCGATCGGGGACTCAGAGAACCGAAGTGTTTACTCCATCTTAGAAGCTTATGCACTGGAGAACGAGGCCCTTTAAGCACGAGGACTTCAGAGCCGTCGTTTCCACAAGCTTGACGCTTTACGAGAATCAGGAGGTGGCACGGTGAGAACAATGAATTCAGAAGTGGGACTGAGAGGAGAAGGATGTCATCAGAGGGCGGAGGAAGTAACCGGGCAAAACACACTGAGAGGGAGGAAGGAGGTGGGTGGCAGGCCGCCGACAAACAAAGTGGTCAACCCTCATTATTATCATAGGTGCCCGCCTTGGGAGGTCGGTGTTGACTGTTTGTTCAGCTGGCTACCGGAACATGGGTTGACGAGATCATTTCAAATACAGCAGACGTTTCTTCCTCCTTAAATTCCTGTCGTCGCTACCATTCGTCGTTTTATCCGTTGTTTGTTAGTTCTATGAGAATAATTATTGCTCAGAAGCAAACGATATAGTTCTCAATTGGGTTTAGCTAGATCGGCCACCGATCCGATCTGCGCTAGTCCCCATCAGGGGCGCTAGTCACGGCGAGTCACGGCGCGTCAAACGCGTTTAATGATTTTGCTCAGCTTCGGCCTAAGGCAATTAGCAACATTGAAGGACAGGAACACTCCGATGACAGCGACAACATGAGTTCTTCAAGCCCGGAGCCAAAACCCCGCACTGCACGAGACAACAGAGAGAAAGCCAAGCAATGGCTCACCGTAGGGGGCCTAGTACGAGACGACTCCGACGATGAGCTGGGATATGATGATCACCCTTGGGAGTGGATATACGAGCCAGAAACAAATGGAATCGAGAATGCCAATAGCAACCAGGCGAACGACAATGAATCAGAGTCTCAAACACCCCGGAGACGCTCAATACGTCCAAAAACCCGAAAGAGGAATATCATAGCCGCCCGCATGGGGTCTTTCGAGTGCAGGCTAGGACATGTGGTCTTACTAAAATCACCCGAGGCTGGTAAGGATTGGGTTGGGATAATAACGGAGTTTCTGGAAGAGGAAGATGAGGATGATGACGAAGAGCCGGTCAAGTCGGTCAACGTCATGTGGTTCGCCTCGCCGGAGGAATTTCTGTCAACCAAAAACAAGAAGCGGGCCGATGCTTTACCTAATGAACAATACTTGACAGTGGATTTCAATGTCAATCCACTAACCTCAATAAATGGTAGGGGAAATGTCATGTCCAAAGATGCTTTCTTTGCGAAATATCCAAATGGGGATCCCCCCAAGGGCAAAGCAGCAATTGCCGAATACCAGAAATGCATTGTTTGTCGGAGGGGAGTCAATCAGCTCCAAGGGAAGTATACCGAAGAATTTGTTTGGGAGGATGTGTATAAAGGAGATGAAGAAAGCGTCTTTCGACTCCTTGAAATGCTCAAAATGGGTCTTAAGGCTGCTAAGAAGCGTAAAACTGTAGATGGGGATGTGAGTATACCTGTACTAAATATCCAGCAACATCTAATTTCGCATTACAGTACGTGGACACGAAAGATGATCTCAACGCACCTACTACACCGAGGAAGAGGCAGCGAATGACAACGCTCAACGTTACTCCCCAATCTCGACGAAAAGTTCTCACGACTCCTACTAGTAAACGGTAATCTCTCGATCCCCGCTTCAATAAGAGTACATGCCTAACACTCAAGCTTCACAGTATTGTGGTGAAGAAACCACTCGAGTTTACTCCATTGGGGACTCGTGTACTCGACCCGACACATTTTACCTCGTCTCCATATCGCCAGGCACGAGCTTTGCTGCATGTCTCCAGCGTGCCCACCTCACTACCATGCCGCAATGCAGAGTTTGAAACCGTATATTCTCATCTAAGCGCCGCGATCAGCGAAGGCACTGGTGCTTGTATCTATATTTCAGGAACTCCTGGCACAGGAAAAACTGCAACTGTCAGGGAAGTTGTTGCGCAATTAAATAATTCAGTGCTTGCTGAAGAAATGGATGACTTTATCTTTGTCGAGATCAACGGTATGAAAGTAACCGATCCGCATCAGTCATATTCTTTGCTTTGGGAAGCATTGAAAGGCGACCGTGTCTCTCCATCCCACGCACTCGACTTGCTAGAAAGAGAATTCAGTCATCCTTCTCCCCGACGAGTTCCATGCGTTGTCTTGATGGACGAACTTGATCAACTGGTCACGAAAAATCAATCCGTTATGTACAATTTCTTCAACTGGCCTGCGCTTCGTCACTCGCGTCTCATTGTCCTCGCAGTGGCGAACACTATGGATCTCCCTGAAAGAACCCTAAGCAACAAAATCTCAAGTCGCCTAGGCCTAACCCGTATCACATTTCCCGGTTACAAACACACAGACCTGATGGAGATTATTTCCTCTCGTCTCGCGAACGTCCCCGGAAACATCGTCGATCCGGATGCTATCCAGTTCGCCAGTCGAAAGGTTGCAGCTGTCAGTGGAGATGCTCGACGCGCGCTCGACATCTGCCGCCGAGCTGTTGAAATCGCTGAGCAAGAAAGTGAATCTGCCACAAAAACAAGCGACGCCAACGGCGAGGTGGAAGAAGACGATGCACTTCCTCCAACACCCAGTAAGAGTAACACACGCAAAGAACGCAACCAAAAGAAGAACGGCAAACCCTCCGTGACAATTGCGAGTCCGCAGAAGAAGCCGATTGCCTCGACCCCGCGGGTCACGATTGCTACTATCAAACAAGCTATCCAAGAAGCTACGTCGACACCGCTGCAACAAGCTCTCCGCTGTCTTCCATTGTCTGGAAAGCTATTTCTTGCAGCATTGCTGGCCCGTGTTCGTCGAACAGGTATATCCGAGACCACATTGGGAGATATCCTCGACGAGGCACGGCGGATCGCTGATGCCTCTGTGGCAGTTGCAGGTGTTGCAGGCTCGAGTATCAAGGACTTTCTCCTAGGTAGCAACCCTGGTGCAAGAGTTCGTGCGATGAGCTACGCGGCTATGGAGCTTATGAACTCCGGTGTCGTCGCCCTCGAAATAGGAGTCAGTACGAAAGCTAGGGGAGATAGAAGCAGCAAAGTCAGATTACGAATAGCTGCCGAGGAGGTGAAGTCAGCTTTCAGAGATGACTATGAAGCAAAGGGGCTAGGTCTCGGGTTTGATCAGTGAATGATATAAATATAAGCACCATGGAGTTTTAGTGAGATGCAGGATACCCCCTGATTTAATACATGTATATATACTTTTGATTACTTTATGTGAGCGATTCAATGAGGTTGTAAGATTTCATAAGTATACATAAATTTGGTCAAACAACAGTGGACTAATGAAGCAATAATCTCAAGATGTGAATGTGATCCCGATACTTTCGGTGTTCGTTAACGCCTCAAACTTCCCAGTCATGCAAGAATGCTGTCGAAAGCAACATCAGTATATTAATATCTTTGCCTTCCAAGAGTCGGCTTCCAGTCTAATGGATGTGACTCCGGCGTTGCCTCGTCATCTGGCTTCCAGATCTTAATTGACTTGTCGGCTTCACCAACAATCAACCGCAGACCAGTCCGGTCAAAAGTAGCCGACATAATACCAGCTTCCGCATCCAACGATCCAGGTTGAGCCATAGTATCAAGCGACTGAAACCGATGGCCAGTCTTCCAGTCCCAGAATGACATGGATCCATTATCTCCTCCAGAAAACAATACATTGTCTTCATTCACAGCAATGGAATTAATGACTGCATTTTGACCTTCGAAATTCTGCATAAATGCGCCCTCGGGGCACTTCCATTGTTTTATGCTTCCCGTACTTGCACTTGCAAATGTGAATTCCTTTGGATGGATGGCGAGACCGCGCACACCCTTCTTATGGTGCGTTAAGACCCCCATGCTTTTCCCCGCTGCAAGATCCCAAAGACGAACGGTCGAGTCGAGAGACGCAGAAATAATCTGTGGATCAGCCTCCTGGCACTTGACATCCGCGATCGTACCTTTATGACCGGAAAGCACATGGATATTGCTACGTGTTCGCATATCCCAAACTCGTACCACACCATCACGTCCTCCTGTAACAAGAACATCCAGATTCGGGTGAAGAGCAAGGGTATAGACACCGCTTAGATGGCCATGATAGTGTCGAATGACCTTGTTTGCTTCCAAATCCCAGCATTTGACCATCTTATCCTCACCACAGGAGAAGAGGTATGGGTGGCGGGGCGAGACAGCCAGACCACGGACAGTAGATATGTGGCCTGTCAGTGTGAGACGAAGGGCGCCGGTTGCTAGATTCCAAATCTTAATAGTCCGATCTCCTGCACCACTGGCGAACCACTCGTTATTAGGTTCAACAGCCAAAGCTCGCACCCAACCCAAATGTCCAGATATCACTCTCATCAGCTTCCATGGTGGATGCCAGTCGGGCCTTTGCTGTGGAGTTGCGGATGGGCGTGAAACAAGGCTTCTATTCTGATTTCCAGCAGATGGTCCACTCGGTGTTGCTTTCACCAGAGCCGTTGACGCGCCACTTTGTCCGCCTTGACTCTGTCCGTTTTGACCTGGAATCTTCGGGCGCTTGGTACGGGATGCTGCAGCTTTGGCCTGCTTCTCTGCGAGCGCTGGTGGGAGTTCTTGAACGGCTTCGTACTCGGCTTTCCTCCGGTAGGAAACACCTATTGAGCCATCGGTCGATGTTGAGGGTGTGGCCAATAGATAATCGGATCCAAAAAGCTCAATGGTCCTTTTAGCTGATTTTCGCACAGCTTGGTCGGCTGGCAACTGTGATGGCAAAATATCCATTTCCTGGAGGTGAGCGAGAGAACACTAACGGCCGACGGTTTGTGGCGCAATGGGTTCGCTGAGTTATTAAAAAGTCAAATTCTTGAACGTAGAGATAATCGTATGGAATCTAGTATGTGGTGGAGAATGCGCTTGGTCGTCAATCGAAGTAGGGTTGTTGCTTTGATAAATATTGCGTCGCAAAGGCGCGGCGAAAGAATGAACTTTGAAGAAGCTCGGGCCATCTTCTATGCCGCTCATCAACTACCGTTGCTTGCGAGCTACTAGACTCCGTGCACCATGTACGTACCATCCCATCTCCAATATTATCCACCTACTCAGTAGTTCATTATAAATCGGGAGAAAGTCATCATACTCATCATGGAGGCCGATAAAGTTGCAAAGTTTGCTATACACGAAGCTTCTCGCGAAGGAAAAAGTACGTTGAATTATTCATTAAATGGAAAAGTCAACTGCTGACTAACTAAAAGCTTCTGTTGTCGAATCGCTCTTGAATGTGAGCCATCTATTTGTTGCATATTTTCTATTTCTTATATGTTTTGTTCATCATTCTGATCTTTTTGTCGACACCAGGCAAATCCAAAACTTGCTTCTCTCAAGGATGACGATGAACGTCTGCCTATACACTGGGCCGCTGCGTATAACCGGTTACCAATAGTGGAGCTACTGGTAGCCAATAAATATTTCGATCCAGATGTCACAGTCAGTCCAACCTTTGAGTTCTGCTAGGGTTGTTCTCATGGTTTTATTCTACAGGATGGGTCTGGATGGACGCCGCTCATGATCGCCGCCAGCTTGAAAAACGATGAAGGCGAGCAGGTCATTGATCTGTTACTACGCAAGGAAGCAGATGTTAATATAAAAAGCTCCTCAGGACAGGTGAGTCTCACAAAGAAGATGCCCAGATACAAATATTTAATTGATTTCTTGTACAACAGAATGCCCTTCACTTCGCAGCTTCGAAGGCTAATCTTTCTACTGTCAAAAAACTACTTGCTCATAAGTGCAGCGCAAGGGTCAAAGACAAACGGGGTCAGTTGGCTTTACATCGCTCTGCAGCCGTGGGCTCTATTCCTATAATAAAGCTCTTGCTCAGGGAGGGCAAGAGTCCAATCAATGCCACTGATGTTGACGGTCTGACGGTATTGCATCATGCCATTTCTGAGGGCCATGGGGACGCAGCGATAGTGTTGATGAAAGAAGGGACGGATCTCGAAAAGAGGGATGTAGACGGGAATTTGGCTATTGATCTGGCGCCGGATACGATGGTATGGATTGTTTACACCTTGTCTAAATGTCGAAGATATGCTAATGATGTTCCAAAGGTTCGAAAATATATTCTTCAAACCGCAGAACGTGAGGGCATAGAGTTGCCGTAATACAGTAGTTGATTCCAGAAGTCTAATGATACCGGTTTCGAAAATGCATACACATATCTTCGCCCATCGTGAATCTGGGCTGAATAAATTGGTATATTTACAGAATATGCAAAATATGTTGTTGACCCGAAGAGACTCCGCCTTATCGTGTCACTTCATTGTGCTATCGACCAATTCGCGATATATCTTCTTGAGATCAGCGATGTCGGCTTGAAGTTCGTCAACTTGCTCGCTCTTCTCGCCAAGGAGTTCAAGAGTAGTCTCATAGCGTTCGTCTAGTTGCGTGACCTGCGCTTCTAGTTCTTCGACCCGTCCGTCTGTCTTGCGCCTTTCCTCCATCTCACGCATCAATTCAACGACCTCCTGTCTAGCTTCATCACGCTGAGATGTTATACGTTCTAGTTCATCCTTGGTAGCCGCTCGCTCGCTTTCGAGACGCCTGACTGTTGCACTCATACGTTCAACAAGTTGAACTGAGGGGCCAGCTCCGACGGTTGAAACTGATATAATCTCGTTGATCCCATTCCCGCGAGAAACGTTTGTCTGTGCTCCGTATGCAGATGGCGCTACTGGAGAACCACTGTAATACTCTTCTGGCTCTAGCGCATGAATTGGAGGAGCACCCAGTAAATTGGGGTTGGGGAGGCCGTTTGATGTATGCGGAGAGCCGATTCCTTGGAATGATGGGAATGAATTCGTTCGTGTTGGGGTTCCCAGATCTACCTGAGATGGCAAAGTAGAAGATCGACGACTCAATGGACGGCTTTCGACTACAAGAGGGTCAAGGCCGGTGGACCTGCGACTGGAAGCGACAGGTGAGACTGTGCGAGGCTCCTGAAGGAAAGGTGGTGGCGATGCGACTCGCTCTCTCCATCGGGATCGCTCTTCTTCAAGTTTTTGTGTCCAAGTTGCCTCGATAGATTTCTCTTTCGCTGCAGCCTCTTTTCGAAATGACACGAGCTCTTCGTCTGCTCTTTGCACTCTCTGTTGTAATTTTTGCACCTGTTGCCTGACTTCTTGAAGTGTGCGCTCCAATTCTTCAACCGTTTCTTTGGCAGTTTCAAGCTCCTCCTCTGATTTTTTGGCTTTGATGTTCTAGTTCAACCTGTTAGTTCAATAGATTACAGAGGCTCTGCCCACCAAACTCACAACTTCTCGGGCTTTCCGCCGTAGATCGGCCTCCTTTCGAGCGATCTCATCGCGCTCCTTCTCAACCGTAGTCAGTCTTGACAACAGGGAGCCCTCGATCCCTTGCCAGTTCTCACTGGCGACCGCGTATTGCGTTTGTAATGTCTCGATCTGGCGGAGTAACTTGGCTTGCGCATCGCCTGCAGCGCTTGAAGAAGCTTCTTCGGCCCGTGAACGGAGACTTTCCATTTTGCTTTCCAGTACAGATTGCTCTCCTTTAAGTTCTGCTTCCAAAACACGTGCGTTTTCCTTTTCTCTCTCCAAGTTATCCTTGATGTCTCGGATTTCTCTTTTCAACTTTTCTTCGCTGAGTTCTCTCTCGATCTTTGCGCTGGATAAATCGCCCTCTAAATCTGTAATTCGCCTATTTGATTTGTCCAAAGCTTCGGTTTGGGCCTTGGATTCCGCATCCTCGGCACGTGCAACTGCTCTTGCTAGTTGACTTTTCAGTTCTTCCACGGTGGCTGTCAACGCCTGTCGCTCGGATGTGACTATTTCGAGCTCTTTGGAAGCTTTTGTTTGCGAATTCAGCAAATCCTGTGCCCTCCTCTCTGACGCCTCCACTCTTTTAACTCTTGATTCTGCAGTATTCAAGTCTCGTTCTAACTTCGTTGTACGCTGTTTTGCTTCGTTCTCTTGTTTGTTGCTATCTGCGATCTGCTGTCGTAGCTTCTTGATAATAGTGCGATTGTCCAATTCTGTTTTCGCTAATTTCTGGCCTTCTTCAAGTAAAAGCGCAATACGTTCATCCTTTTCCGAGAGCTGTTTCTCTAAACTGCCCGGTTTCGCGGCCGACGCAGCTTCTCGGGCAGATTCAGCAGCTTCTTGAGCAAGGTACTTCAATTTCGACTGTAGGGCGTCAATCTTCTCGATGTAGTCATGCATTTCTTCCTGCCACCTAGCCTCGGCGGCTTTATGCTCAGCTCGCAATTCTTCGAGTTCAGGATTCTCAATGGCCGAAGTTTCCGTGTTGTCGATGAGATCAATATTCTCGGAAGTGTCTTCCGTCTCATTTTCGATCGTGGATGGCACTCCCTGTAACTCTTCGCTTCCGGGCTCTAAATCAAGTCTGCCATCGATTTGTGTTTCCATATTGCTATCGGTGTCCGGTAGATCTTTAGAGGTCTGCGAACGGTTTCCTGAGTCGTGGCTACTTCTTGGAGGCGTACGTGGAACATCTTCGGCTATTCGGAGACCCGATTGCAACAAAGTACCGTCTAAGCTTGCTCTTGTACTATCCAGACTGGCGCGTGTATCATTGATCGGTAAAGGAGTGGATGATCGAGAGACGACCTCGACCGATGACCGTGGACTGTTGCCCGCCGCAGGGCTCTGATTTTTCACCATAGCTTTCGCTAGACGCTCTTGTAATCGGTCATTTTTGCGGGCATTCGAAGAACTTCGCGAAACTTTTGTTTCAAGAAGAATTAGCCAATGACAGCGTCAAGGGCAGTGAATGCTGTTGCATACCTTCAGCACTTTGCTTGGCGACAGTTATAGCCGGTTGTGTGGCTGTCTCGTCATCCTTGACCTGTTTGCCTTGTTGTACATCCTCCTCATCGTTCGCTAGAATCACGTCGAGCCTCGACTCGACCCCCGATACCGCCTGTTGAAGAAAGCCCCGGACGCCCCATCTGGGTTTCGATTGCTGCGCATCGGACGACATCGCGATACGGATTCTGTCTCGGCCGATAGCTGGGAAGTGCTGTTCCGCGTAGAGTGTCTCAGCGTGCTGCAGTCATAAGTATTGCGGCGTGGTGAGGGTTGGAAAATCAGGCAAGCAGCAGATTGCGAGTCACGAAACTCGGAGCTATGCCGCGCAGGAGATATTGTCCATTTCAGACGAATTGCCAGGTCAGACAAGAAAGAACGCCTTAAGAAACACCAGTATCGCACAGTAATAATACTGGACAGCTGGAATAATGAAGTGTAACTGAGAAGCCAGGTAGACGGGTCAGCCGTCGGCGGTTGAGGTGATCGTTAATCTTAGATGCGGCTCAGCCACTGGCGCAGGATCACAGGGAGCACGCGTGGCGCCAATCGCAGGCTAACCGCAGGCGGTAAGCTGCACTGCATGAGCTCTTACAACTGTAGTAGCCTACCACGACATCATCACCTGGCCTCTCCCACAACACGGAACTGAACTGTCGCCTTGCACTGCACTGCACCGGCCTTTCAGACAAGGCCGTCCTGTGTATTTGTCTGGATCGTTGCTTGGCCGTCACAATGTCTCTCGAACCGCCCACCTACCTCAGCTCTCTGCAGAATAACATTCGCGCCCGACCAATTCCATGGGAAGGTGCCGTGCGAGCCGGCAACATCACCGATGAACATCTACGGAAGATAAAAGCAGTTGACAAGGTGCGGAAGGAACAGCGTCAGCAGACAGTCGAAACGGATTTGAAGGGGTATGCAACCCTCCTTGCAGGCGGTCCAGATGAGAAGAGCGTCCTTGAGTCAGCGTCCAAACGTACCGATATAGTGCAATATATTCTGGTTCTGTCGGCCGATCTTATTAATGGTGTGTCACTGCTTTTGCGAGGCCGGCTTTGCATTGTCCAGGAGATTGCTGACTTGTTTACGATCAGATGTGCCGTCACTCGCCTTGGCTCTGATTGAGCATCCCCAGCCTTACAAGCCGTTCTTACCCCTCTTGCGTCATTCCACCAACCCTGAGGACCCTATACCCCTTCTTACATCCTCCTTCTTGACTGCCTTGGTGTCCACGGCGCTTACTTCCTCATCTCAGACATCCAGTTGCGAAGAAGAGGCCTTACCACAACTCTATTCGTACCTATCCGTCTTGACGAAGAACCAAGATAGCGGGCTTCAAGATATTGGGGTGCAAGGGTTCTCGTCCCTTCTCTGTAACAAAAAGGCGAGAGAGCTGTTCTGGAAACAGCGCCAAGAAACAGTCATCACTCTCGTAGAAATCCTTCGTACAGCCGCAGGCGGGAAAGATACCGGGTCAAGTACCTTAGCGGGCTCAGCAGCCACGAGCAGCATCCGAAATGCCGACGTAAGTGTTGGAGGCGGCGTTGGGCTACAACTTTTATACCATGTGCTACTGGTTATTTGGCAACTCAGCTTCGAGGGTGACCTCGTGGGCGATGAATTGCAATCGTAGGTATCCTAGCATTCTACATCTGCCTCGCATGGAACTGACAAGGACAGGGAACATGACATTATCGAATTATACACACAGCTTCTGCGGCTGTCTCCCAAAGAGAAAACAACTCGCCTTCTTCTCGCTACGTTAAATAACCTCTTGACGGCGAACCGCACAACGCTTCTGCCGGTGGCGGTGATTGTCCGGCTCCCCAGTTTGCTATCAAACTTAAGCGGCCGTCACCTGACCGATCCAGACCTTCTTGAAGACCTCAACTCTCTGTCCGAAATGCTGGAGGAGTATACAAAGACGCAAACTACGTTCGACCAGTATGCTGCCGAAGTGCAGTCTGGACATCTGCGATGGTCGCCTCCACATCGTAATCCGACATTCTGGCGCGAGAATGCTCACCGGATTCTCGAGGAAGAGCGCGGAGCCTTGCCCAGAAAATTGGCCGAGATTCTGTCTAAGAGCTGGGATAATGACAAGCAGGTGCTGGCAATTGCATGCAACGACGTTGGGAGCCTTGTCAAAGAAGTACCCGAGCGACGGAACCAACTAGAGAAACTAGGCTTGAAAGCCAGGGTTATGGAACTGATGACTGACCGAGACGAAACGGTGCGGTGGGAAAGCTTGCGTGCTGTGGGAGAATGGCTTCGATACACCTTTAACTGAGAAGGCTGGCGTCTAGATAGTTTTTGAAGTTGCATATACCATGACTACATATCAATCGAGATCTATTTTTCGCCCCTTATCTGTAGCCTGCATGCTTGGCTTTAAGGTATTTTCTCAGAAATCGAGATGTACGTAAAGGCATCCACCAGCAAACTATCGCTACGTATTGGCGTCGATCTCACATTATGAAACCACACTCGCCTCAGTGGAACCCAGGCGATTCTGCTAATGAGGTCGCGAGTTCCCCTGGGCCGAACTCCGCAGGGCGTTTGCTCAGTCTCTTTTGTGTCACAAACTTGAGATGCTCCACTTAAGCAAGAGGCAATGCGCACTGGGCAGGGCAGTGTTGGAAGCTAGAAGGCTTGCTAGTGTCCCTGAAGTTCTGAACCCCCGTGAGTATCCGTTGACTAGTTACTACGGAATGCTACAAACTTCTTAGATACAGTTGTAGTATTAATACGAGCTGTGTAATTATAAGGCAGTCCAATGGTACGACGAACGGAAATGACGAGCGATCCGAGTTGACTGGCTGCTGCTCTCAAGTCTGTGATGATCAGCATGTGGCATGGAAGCATGCCACGGATCCGAACCGAAAAAGGAGATTTCCATTCCCTCATCCCCTAATTATTCCACGCAAGGGTTTTCAGCAGAGTCTTGAACTCGGCCTTTCTCCGAAGGTAGATTATCTGTGGTGCCTCGATAATAATAACAGGCTTGCAACCTAGCCAGATACTATATCTGAGACCAAGACAAGATGAAATCATAGGAGAGTAGAAGAATGTGGTGGCACTGGCAAGAATTGTCACAGAGGCGAAGTGGGGCGTCGCCAAATGCGGCAGGCTTCTAGGCATTCGGCGAGCCACTATGCCTTCTTCGACTAGGCCCAATCAGGCGCTGCTTTGGACGAAGCTAAATCATCCTTTCGATAAGAAAGAACCCCCTCTTTCTATTTTATCAACTTTACGACCTCTATTGCCTCTGTTATCATTATTACACGACTGACGCCAGGCTCGCGATATACCCTGTCCAGATACCTTCTTCTAATGCTCAACACTCTTCTCTTCAGCAAAGTCTACTGGCGGCTTCCTGTCTGATATCCGGATAAGACGGCCGATAATTTTTCCTATTATTGTATGTCCTACGCCTCCATCTAAGCTGGCTTTCCCTCCACAACAAACGATATACATACATTTTCAATGTCTCGGTCGTTTACAGGCTGCAAGCGATGCAAAGCAAGAAGGCAAAAATGTGACGAGCAACATCCTGAATGTAAGCCAGGCCTGTGAAAGTGGCTGCTATCCGCACTAATACAAACAGGCGGCCGATGCAAGGCGGCTGGAGTGCAATGCAGATATGCAATGCAGCTGCAGTGGGGAGGACGCACATTCTCGCGCTCGAGGTTCGGAGCTTGTGTTGGGCCTGGGGGGATGCAGAGATTAGGTTTGTGACGAAGCCTTTTGTGTGGAATGCGGATATGCTCTAACCATTTCTCTTATATGCAGAGTATTCGCCCGGTGAATTCGTTTATACCACCGTGAACAGCGGAAAATTAGTCTCCGTAAAATCCGAAACCCCAGCGTCATCTTCCCCCTCCTCCTCGTCATCTCCCGACCTCCCTCTTGTCCGACAGGTCGACCCATTTCCATCGTTACCGCCTACCCAAAAAGCCCTGTTGCAACATTTCATCCGCGATGCGTCACATGTCACATCATGCCATCCAGGTATGCAGGATGAAATCTGCAAAATGATCGTTCCCATGGCTTTACAAACACCGTCACTTCTATACGCTACGATGGCACTATCTGCCATTCATCTAGAGGCGGTAAATAATCAGTCCGAGACGGTCAAGGCCGCGCCAGATATTGCTAGGTTGATGGCCCGAAGTTTAGAGCATTTTCGAATCGAGCTTCAAGACCCAAGTCGCAAAGGATCCGATGCACTTTTGGCGACGGCACGCACACTTTGTCTGGCTGAAATCCATTCGGGCGCCATCCAGCCAAACACATGGAGAGCACACGTTGAAGGCGCCAAGGCTTTGATGACCACCACGAAGTCATCAACTACTCCGAATACCGCTTTCCGCAAGTATCTCGACCGTTGGTACAGATCCATCGTGGCTTTATCTGCTCTGAACGGGAATGGGCCTCCAATTGGTGCGAGTACTGCCGAATCGATACAAAGTGATAGCTTTGTAACCGATGGTCCTGACTACTTGGACGATTATTGGGGGTTTACCGTTCACCTAGCAGCTATCTTTCGCGAAATTGGCATCATTGCTTGGCAACGGCATCAGAATGACGACACGTCACGACAATTGAAAAGCGAAGATGAAGACTTTGAAGAGCGCGCAGCAACCTTGGAAAAGATGGTGCTTGGCATGATAGACCGTTATTCCGGAGACAACCAAACCGTGTTTTATCCTGGAGTAGTAGAAAGGCTGACTGACGACTCTATCCGAGAATTCATGCTGTGTAACGAGGCCTTCCAACATACAGCGCTGATTCACATCCACCGCCGAGTACGCAAGGTACCTGCCTCGTCACCAGAGGTCCAATACTCTGTCAAGCGAATTTTGGCATGCACGTCGCAGATTGTTCCGAAGAGTGGTCTCAGTCCGTGGGTCATGTTGACGACACCACTGTTCACAGCTGGCTGTGAGGCTTTGGGCGAGGATCGCGAAGCATTCAAGCAGCTGTTCCTTTCCTTACATGACACAACACGGATTCCCAACGTCCTTCAATCATTAAGTTTCTTAGAGGCTTATTGGGCGGAAGATGATAAGAATGTGGATGAAGATTGGAGCCATTTTCTTGGTATGTTTGAGCCTAGACATCTATCGCAGTGAGCCCGGTACTGACAATCGAAAAGATAGGATGAACTTTGACTTCATCCCCTATTAGCCTCACCGGGGTAATACTCGCTGATACTGGCTTTGCACATAATCCATTTCTACTTATATAAACGATATACGACAAAAGTTGTTTTGGAGTTGAATTTGGATATCACGGTTGGTAAAATATTTCTATATTGCATTCCTGTATAATAGGTTATGTCGGGATCTATACCCCTTTTCATCCCCGTCATATTGATACGTTTGAATCATTATTACTTATACATTATTCATTCTTACCTTCATTAATTTACAGCCTTATCATATGAGGTGTCGGTGCCACGATTCACCACACCGCCGTGGTTGGTTCAATAGGCAGCATCCGAACCCAAACGGATTCACGTCTGACAATATTCCCCCAACAGCATCAAAAACAACTACTCTCAAATTCAGCACAAAAGGACATCAAAATGACTTACCGAGCTGACAATAGAGTCGGCGAAGCCAACGATGCAATATCAGAAAATCCAACTCGCTCCGCTGCCAAGCATACACATCACCCATCACCCATCACTCATCAAGAGAGCACGCAGCCCCAGAATAATGGGTTTATCACGACTATACACGCCGTAGCTGGCTCTTCTGCGCCGGTGGGCCTGATTCAGACTGCGAGAGTGACGATTCTGATTCAAAATTTCACTACTGCAGCGACGATGAGAACGACGACACCGATGACTACGACTACGACGTTGACTACGATGATGACAGCACAACCAGTAGTAACGACAGCAGCGAAGAGAAAATCACAGCGATAGAGTGCGAGAAAAACGACACTTCTAGTCCCGACACCGATGCTCAAGATGCTCAAAGCAGCACCTCATCACCGACTCATGATAAGGAGCTCAAGCCAGAGGACGTTGCGGACATGGGCTACCGAGCCATCTTCGCCCTTCCGTCTGGCAGACTTGTGGAGTTGGCAGGTATCAAAAAAGCCATCGAGGGTCTGACTGGAGCAACTTTGGTGATTGCAGTGCGCAGTGCACCTTGGTTTTCGAATTCGTTTCAGAAGACTTGAACAAAGCGGCAAACGGACGCGCAAGAGATCGTTTGGACGCGGATAATGTGAAAGATGTCAGACACGCATGTCACGTTAGCCGAGCGCAAGAGCGCGATGAAGCCACGTTGAGAGGCATGCTACGATGATGGAAGGTATATAAAAGATGTGATTCATTCGTTGACGCTGAAGACCCAGGGTCAGCCATGATTGGCTTTGCTGTCTGCACGAATTTGAAGGGTCTTAGTAGGGTTAAGTAGGGTTAAATTAGCTTTGAAGAATTTGAGAATTCCTATGTTCCATCAAGAAATGAGCAATAGCCGAACCAGGTGTCTAGATATGTACTCATTCTGCTGACGAGCTTACGCCATGTATCAAAGCGACATCATCATCCCGGGCCCGCTTGTCATTGATGACCACTGCCAACTAACTAGTCAGTGTCGTATGCAGTCATACTGTCATGCATGTATAGTGGGCATGGCCTTATCAGTTCTGATATGTGCATCCCATCTTATCTTCCATAATCGAATGCACTTTGACTCTATTCACAGCGCTAACCACTCACCTGTGAAGCGATATTTCCTTTGTCTCGAAACACGAAAAGGGCTAGTAGATCCCGGCCGGCTCGACCTACACTCACAACTCACATTGTAAGCGCTGGTGGGTATGGCTGAGTTATCTGCAGAACTCAGCCAAGGAAGCTCCTTATCGCGGGCGGCCTGGAGAGATTCTCATTCGCCGGGCGGCAGCCACAGCAGTTCGCACGGCATGTGAATATCAAAAGCTTATGCACAATAGTAATAAGTGCGTGGTACGGAGTACAAAGTGCAAGCCTGGCGTCGGTGTAGGTTCGGATCGACACGGCAAATATTAAATTTAACGCATGTCCGTCTTCTCTTTCGAGCCTTCAGGACAGAGGCTTCATCGTGTGGTACCACAGTCGGACGACTGCTGCTTGATCGCAATCAGGGGGACTCCAACCCCACTTGATGAGCCGAGCGTCGAGGACTGCGTGCCCTAGGCTAGCAAGCATATTTCTCCGCGTGCTCGTTAGTACGTAGTCGCCGTCAGTGTCTGCCAGAGCCTGTCGTGCCAGAATGGAAAATGGAAAGCATTAACATTCCAAGCAGCCACTCGCATCTGCCGCTTAACCGCTGTACGGACTGTATGGATATGGCAGGGTGGAGGAGTGAGTGGCGGACTGAGAAAAGCCCAAGCGGCCCGCCTTGCAGCCACGGGCGCCCATTGGCCCAGCCGTGCCTTAGTCAGGAACCCAGTGCAACCCCTGAACCATATCCGTCCGCCGCTGCGCCCCGCCATGTTCCTCTCTTGTCCTTGACTATTGCGTCTATTGGCATCCCTGACTGCCGCCGCCAGGCTCTCATTTCGATTATGATCGCGGTGAGTGCGCTTTGAAAAATGCAGCTAAATATATGAGCCGCTGCTCATGTAACTCCAGTCCTTGGCCGCCCTCTAGTCATGCATGAACGCCAACGGCGCAGAGGGCCAGAGACTGTGCGCAGAGCACGTCCGGAGTAAATGGGCCTAGACTTGGTACCACTAGTACCTACTACTCCGCGAACAACTAGCTATGGTAGTAGTGGCTGGCCGACAGGAGTAATATGCAGGGCTTCCATTGGGGATGGGCGCTGATCGTCGAATGGGCCTATCGCCCCCTGTCCTTTCAAAGGCTGGCATCGCAACACGCCGTGCTCTGCTCGTCGTGCTAGTAAGTATCGGTAGTAGGCAACTTGTTAGTAGTGGTACTAAATTAGTAGTCGTGGTACGTAGTACCGTCGTAAGAAGTACCGCAGTGGGAGACTGGAGTAGCACGCTAATGCTAGTCCAACCACCTCCTCCACCACACAACCCGCCTCAAGAGCCTACTCTAACCACTCTCACCACTCTAACCACGTTGGCGCCCCTTGGTCTCCCTTGTCCCCTTTTCTGTTTCGCTAGGCGCGTGTCGCCTCGCTCGCCCGTGCTCGTGCTCAATGACATGCCGATCCGACTGATTAATTAATAGTTTCTCAGGAAGAAGGTTACAGTGGCTCTAGCCATGGCCGATTGTCCTCCTATTCTGCCATGCTAAACTCACTATCGCAGACAATCAATCCCTGATCTGAAACTCGACACACTAACTCGACTCCTCTAGCTAGTCGCTAACTCTCTACTACTGGCCATGGCGAGCGCCAGTCCACCGCCAATCGCTGCTACTCCCGGCGGCTTCTCCTCCTCCTTTCTCCGCCGTCAAAGAAACAACACCGCCGCCAGCTTCGACCTCCCTCAGCCCTTGGCCAATAGCACTCCTGACGCCGCACGCGCTCGGTCTATCAGTGGCCCATCTCCAGTTCGCAGGAAGCCTTTGCCTAGCAATGCTTCTCCTGTGATCACTCCTAAGCTTCCTCAAGGGACACCTCCTTCGCAACGCCAGCAGCCACCATTGTCATCGACTCAGCTGGACTCGCCTCGACAACTGCAAACAGTAGACGAAAACCTCCCTTTCCTCCCCAGAGACCTCGACCGGTAAGGGATCCCTTTGTCCCCTCCTTCATCCCATCTTGCCATCTGTAACCCAGTTGCCGTCAAAGGAGTCGTCTTTTCGCCCGGCCCCGTCTATGCCGTTTATCATACGCTAATGTACACTGACTTAGATATCCTCGGGGCCAATCTCCATTCATCCCATTTCCTATTGACACCTCCCGAACCTACAGCAATCTCGAATTAGAAACAAGCGACGACTCTGACTACCTGCCGCATGGGACGCCAATTCATTCTCGTCTTGCTAGCGAACCGATAATCCCGGTGCTGAGGTCACCGCCGCCTCTGATCCATAAGAGGTCTGAGACTATGGCCTTACAGCCTCCTCAATCCAGGCCACCTCCTTTACACATTGATGCCAGCCCTCCAACTATGCCCAACGGTTCGGGTGACAGACAACCCAAGACGCCTGGAAACAAAATCACTTCCTTCTTCGGTTGGAAGACCACCACTTCTCCGGGAGCCGAGTCGACCAGCACCGAAATCAGCGATGCCGGACGATCCCCTCTACCTTCACCATTACCTCAACCCTTTGGCGGCTCCCCATATGGTGTGAAGAACGCTGTTCCAAACGACCCGGGCATCCATGGCTTCCCAATGCCTCCTACCCGTATGGGGTCGATGGGTTCGATTAGCGTGCCCACTTCTGGCCACTCGGTCGACCTCATGTCTAAGGTTTCCGAACTGGAAGCCGAGCTGCGTGAGATCAGCTCGGAGCTCGCTGGGTCTATCAGGCGGGAGATGGAACTGGAGGACTTGGTAGAGAGGCTCCAACTCGAATCGCACACAGACGCCAACCGGAGAACAAGTGATTACTTTTCGGACTCGGGTACCAGTTCAATTCGTACTGGAACAGACGGGGGGAAGATTGAGGATATTGAACGAATCAAACGGACTTCTGAACAGGAACGGGCTCAGCTGAAAGTAGAACTGAGTCAAAAATGGCAAGAGGAGCGGTCGAAACGCACCGCCTGCGAGTCACATGTACAACTTTTGGAAAACCAAGTGCAACAGGTAAGACCACTCTTGTCATCTCTAGTTATTTTAAGGTATTAACAGTAATTTAGTTTCGTGCTCAGAGGGTCGATGCCTCGAATACCGTGTCCAAAAATAAGGAACTCGAGATTAACTTGGAGGATACACGACGCAAGCTGATTGAAGAGAGACAACTAAAAGATAATTTTGAGGACTTGCTCACTGCTATGAGAGTTGAACTAGAGCAGCTCCGAAACGAACGAGACCACCTGCGCGATGAGGTAGTACCTTCTCTTTCTGGACAGAAGAACAACCGAATCCAGGCCATTGCCGAAGAGGATAACTTCGGCTCGCAGCGAGGTTCGATGGTTGGTTTATCGAGATCAAACTCGCTAGCTCGGATGCCGAATAAAAGATCCAGCTTTGCGCAGTCAGGAGGCTTATCAAGATCAAACTCGGTGTCAGGCAACCGGTCGGGGGAAAGCCGTGAATCACTGGCCGACCGCGTGAAGGATGTGGAGGCCCAGCGTGATGCTCTACACAAGGCCCTGAAGAGCCTTCTTGATCGACAAGCCTACCAGGCCCGTGAAAACGAGAAGCGAATTAAGATCCTCGAGATAGAGTTGAGCAAGGCTGAAGAGATTGGCTCACCACGGAAACTTGGTTATCAAAGAGAGGTGCGAAACCTGAGAGAAGAAATCAACCACCTTCGGCGCCGAGCGGACGAAGCCTTGGAGCAAAAATGGCAGTGTGAAAAGGGTCTTGGTGGCCTCAAAATGGATCTCGACCGTGCCGAGCAGGAGACTAGCTCATTACGAACACTGCTGCAGGAACATGATATTGCTCTTCCAGAAGAGCTTTCTGCCACCAGGGACGGACTTGCCAATGTACAGGTTACCTCATCGTCGCTGGAGACCGCCTACCAACAATTGCAGGCCGACATGGAACAGGGCGGTGCCTCGCAGGAATCAGCGATACTTGCAGGACAAGTTCGACAACGGCTCGAGTCAAACAACGCTTTGCGTCGACGTCTTGCAGATGCAATTGCCAAGGGAGAGCGCGAACAAAAGATGTCGGCTCACCGTATCAACGACATGCAAAACAGGCTCAAGAGTCTGGAGGATACGCTGGTGGATGCCCAACACCATTCCGAGGATGAAATGGCGAAACACGAGGAAGAAATCCGTTCCCTCAAAGAAAGCCACAATGCCCAGCTCATGCGAGCTAAGATGGGAATCAAGAGCCCAATGTCTCTGTCACCAAGACCAGCGGCTATCCCCTTTTCAGGATCGCGGTCACCTCGTCTCGACGTGACGACTTCTGGAGAGGGGATCCCATTGAGCCAGCTCATCCAGGCCGAGAGGCTCGAGCTCCGGGTGAAGGAACTTGAAAAGGCTCTGCGCGATGCCGACTTTGAAATGGAAGAGGTGGTACAGCGCATGAATCAGGCGCAGATCGACGTTGCGGAGCTGCAATCAGACAGGCAAGTTACCAATCCACATGTAACATTTTGTTCACCAATACTAACAGCATTGCAGGGATGAGGCTCTCCGTCAAACTCGTCGCCTCGAAGCCGAAATCATGGCTAGACGCGAAAAAATGAATCGCATGGGTTAACGAATCTTCAGTCCTGTACACTATTAACCATCATTTATATATATTGTATACGCACGATGCATCTTCCAGCATTGATGGCTCCGGTGTAGCCGTTTGATTGGCGTTGGTTGGATATACCAGTTTTACCTTCTTTCTGTTTTTACACAGTCTACGACAACCGCGCGTCTTTACATTCTTCGGGTTTTGGTAAACCCGACATGTTTTTTGAGCTTGAATACCCACCCCCGCACTTGACTTGGGTTTATATTCTTTCCTTTCTGCGAAAAGCAGCTGCATTTGATTTCTATGCAGCTAGCAGCTATTTGATGCGATGTATATATCTCTTGGAGTTTGGGTGATGATCGAATGGAAGGTATGGGACCTGTATATATAATTTACTGCGCGAGTTCTGCAACGTCCTCAACACGGTGCTATAGTGATTATAATTAAACAACAATCAACATTTTGGACTAGAATACACTTATCAAATATGGTCTTACATATTAACTGACGTATCAGTAGAAACTGAATTGATATTGATGACCAGTATACTTGCACTGTGGTGGTACCCGGCCTTTGGCGCGGCTCGGCAGAGACTCCCCTCTAACCTCAATCTGTCACTTACATTTCCATCGCGACAACCATTTTCTCAGCTGAAAGCTATTTCGGAAAGACTTACGAACAAAGACCTGTGTTACGATAGCCCTTCTAGCGCGCTGGCTTGCGCTGTATTTGCTGCACGCGCCATTCAAAAAAGCATTCGTTCACTTCAACCCCAACAACTCCTGCCAACTCCAACACAGGCTACAGCTTCTTCAGCTTCTTCAATTTCCTATTTTTCTATTGAGACGCTTTAGGAAGACCAGCACGATGGAGTACATACAAGGTACCACCACATCCCCAAAGATTCGAAAAAAGCCAACCAGAAGATCTAATTATCACAGAATCTCTCTTCCCTTACCTCCGCGCCCACTCCTACACACTCCTCAAAAAGACCATCTCGACACTCCCCGCCTCAGCAACCGCGCACCTGACTACCCTGCGATCCGCCTACCTAGAACCATACCTCGTCCAACCACTCGCCTCGCTCCTCTCGCTCTCATCCTCAGACCTCGTCTCCGTCGCTATCATGCTCCTCGCGCTATACATCTCGCTACGGATCCTTGATTATGCGCGGCGCGTGGTGATGTTCTGGGTGATGTTTGTTGTTCGGCTGTGTTTCTGGGCGGGTGTGTTGGGCGTCGGGGTTTATGTGTATAATGTTGGAGTGGAGAGGGCGGTTACGGAGGCCGGGTGGATTTGGGGTGTGGTGCAGGGGTTTATCGAGGATTTTGTGGCGGATGTAGAAGGGAAAGGGCAGCCAAGAGCGGCTGGATATGCATATCAGAATCAACGAGGGGGGAGAAGGAGGTGGTGAAGAATTAAACAATACTACAATCTATGATTGATGGGTGCTACAGGAGCGACTATGTTCAGACTAATGGTCTGGAATTGTGCATCATTTTTGTGTTTTGTTTTATTAGATGATAGCATTATGGTACAGCGTTCTGTTTGTCCTTGATACTGTGTTCTTGACAATGATTACGGCGATTTCGGGCTGTTCAAGTTGTGTTGGATTCTCTGATGAATCCTGAGTATGCTGTGCATAGACATTGTCAGTCTACAGCCGCATCATTTACGACTTTTATGACCGGGTAGTTAATAAATCAGAATCAGCGTATAGCCATTCTGGATATTCTCAAATCGCAGTGTCGCCAGGTTACACCTTTGTCCGGGTATTATTGTAGTAGAAGGGATCGACAGCCTCTGCTTGTTTCTTGGTGCATAGTGGATTAGGTTGGGGATTATCTCAAATGTCTGGATCCTCCCAGTCCACGTCCTGTGCGTCATTTGGTTCACGCGGCTCCTGAGCCTCGTGGAACTGGGTGGCGTCATCAATATGACTCAAAATCGCCCCAACGCTGTCTTCATCCTGTGCGTCGAGCTGCAGGAACGAAACCATGCTGAAGTCGTCGATTAGCTGGCCAACGGCTCTATTCAGCCGGTTGAATGACCCGCCACTCATCAACGAGTGCTTCGACAACGGGTCTGCTCTTGGATCTTCTTCTTCCTGCTGCTGTTCTGCCTGCTCCGCGTCCTGCAACAGCTGGACGTCGACGGTGGCGAATCTCTTCAACTGGCGACGTCCCACCGTGTCCTTGATCTGGTCCATCTTGCTGAGAATATTGATGTGCGGCATCTCTAATAGGATCATCGCGGACATGGCACTCAGCGTGCCCGCGAAGAATTTCGCTTTGTCGATGACGAACGTGCTCTCGAGGAGGTAAGTGGCGCACATGGAAATGTTCAAAGGGCCCTGGCGACTGAGGAAGTTGGTTAGGGTCGGTAGGAGGGGGATGTGCGTGTACAGCTCGATCTGGCCGGGCATGTCGAAGATGATCAGGTATTCATCGCTGATCGGCTCGAGCGCTTCGGTGAGGAAGTCGAGGTTCTGCATCAGGAACTCGAAGCAGTAGATGAGCCCGCCATTGGGGCCCAGCTCCAGCTCTTCCATGGCATCTTCGAGTGTGATTAGTTCGCGGATATCGAGATCGGGCTCATACTGGAAGCTCTCGGCGGCAGGGTCCAGGTTGACGTAGAAACAGCTCCGTCGCGTGGTCTGCAGGTGCTGGATGATGGCGTTGCAGAACGTCGTCTTACCGGCGCCCGCAGGCCCCATCACCAACACACCAAATTTCGACATTGTTCCAGAAGCAATCGAGAATGGGATGATTTGCTATGACGGAGATGTACTGGTGGGGGACGGGGTCACACCATGCCTGCGAGATTATCCCATGCTGTGGTGTATGTAGAGCAGAGCAATATGAGTGTTAAATTTTAGTAGGAAGTAGAATTTAGAAGGGGGGGGGAAGAGGTAGGCAGAGATTGACGCAGCCAGTCAGAGAGCAGCATGCAAGTCCGTGTCAGCCGGGTATATAATTACTCGGTGTTATTTATCAGGTACTAATAGATCGGGATCTTATATTTGATATTTTTATTTTAGATTTTATTTTTCTTCTCGTTCCAGAGTCCATACTGCAAGAATACTGAGAATAGCGCGGGGCAGAGCAACGGGCCGGCCAGTCCTGAGTCAGCAGCGGGCTATGGCGCCATCAACTTCGGACTCCGTGCTCGGCGACTCTGTGGTCCTTGCTGCTAGATAAAATCGGACCTGAACCCCACCACTTTTTCCCTCTTCCATCCCCGTCGTGTTGTTTTTCAGAAGAGCGAAATCTCCTGTACAAGCCCAAATCTCCTTCAATCAATTGATAAAGATCTACTCAATCGCTCTATATCTTTCATTCCCTTCACCACAATGGGCAGCATCAGCAACGGAACCACCCCCTCGGGGACTTTCCTCTTCACCTCCGAGTCCGTGGGTGAGGGCCACCCCGACAAGATGGCGTGAGTATCTTGTGCTCTGCAGTGCTTATCTGCTCGAAACTAAGGCCATCGAATAGTGACCAGATCTCCGACGCCGTTCTCGACGCCTGCTTAGCTGAGGATCCCCTCTCCAAGGTAAGAAAAATATTCTGCCGCAGGTCGGTTAAACGCGGTACTAATCAAACCCCCCGAACAGGTTGCCTGTGAGACTGCCACCAAGACTGGTAAGTGAAACATCGCTGTAAATAACATGTCTTCAATGTGGCTAATATTATGATAGGTATGGTGATGGTTTTCGGTGAAATCACTACCAAGGCTAGACTCGACTACCAAAAGATCATCCGTGATGCCGTCAAGGACATCGGATACGATTCGTCCGACAAGGGCTTCGACTACAAGACCTGCAACGTCCTCGTTGCCATTGAGCAGCAGTCCCCAGATATTGCCCAGGGTCTGCACTACGACGAGGCCCTAGAGAAGCTTGGTGCTGGTGACCAGGGTATCATGTTCGGCTATGCCACCGACGAGACCCCCGAGCTCCTCCCCCTCACTCTCCTGCTGTCCCACAAGCTCAACCGTGCCTTGAAGCAGGGTCGTCTTGATGGAACCGTCCCATGGGTCCGTCCTGACACCAAGACCCAGGTCACCGTTGAGTATGCCCACGACAACGGTGCTGTTAAGCCCCTCCGTGTCGATACCGTCGTCATCTCTGCCCAACACAGCCCCGATGTCACCACCGAGACCGTCCGCAAGGAGCTCCTCGAGAAGGTCATCAGGAAGACCATCCCTGCCGAGCTTTTGGATGACAAGACCGTCTTCCACCTCCAGCCCTCTGGCCTTTTCATCATCGGTGGTCCTCAGGGTGATGCCGGTTTGACCGGTCGTAAGATCATTGTCGACACCTACGTAAGTGAAGCAAATTCAAACCCACGCACAGTAACTAATCTAGTCATAGGGTGGCTGGGGTGCTCACGGTGGTGGTGCTTTCTCCGGAAAGGATTACTCCAAGGTCGACCGATCGGCCGCCTACGTCGCTCGCTGGATTGCCAAGTCTCTGGTCAATGCTAAGCTTGCTCGCCGTGCTCTCGTTCAGCTGTCGTATGCCATTGGTGTCGCCGAGCCCCTCTCCATCTTCGTCGAGACCTACGGTACCTCGTCCAAGAGCTCGACCGAGCTTGTCCAGATCATCCGC
This sequence comes from Talaromyces proteolyticus, assembly GCF_021365285.1. Taxonomy (NCBI): domain Eukaryota; kingdom Fungi; phylum Ascomycota; class Eurotiomycetes; order Eurotiales; family Trichocomaceae; genus Talaromyces; species Talaromyces proteolyticus. The sequence continues at coordinate 765,319 of NW_025764282.1, read as the reverse complement.
GACAACTTCGACCTCCGCCCCGGCGTCATCGTCAAGGAGCTTGACCTGGCCAAGCCCATCTACTTCCAGACTGCTAAGAACGGCCACTTCACCAACCAGGACTTCTCCTGGGAGAAGCCCAAGACCCTCAAGTTCTAAGCTCCGCACATTACTTGTGACTGTTTCGTGATGACCTGATGACTCGCTTTGTTTTCAACAACTCAAAGCATATATTTAATAGACACAAAAAAGCTCTCATATTATTTCCTTCGTGATTAAAATCAGCAAGTCGGTTGGGTCGGCGGCGATATTCAACATGAGATACCACTTCATCATTGGCATATGGAAGAACGGCGTTTTGAGGAGCAGAAGTTTCAACATTTTTGCTTCGTTTGTTGGAAGTTACTTATTCCTATACAATACATTGTCGTATATGTACTGTCTGTCTGAAAAAGTAGATAATTATAAATGGTCAACTATTACTATTGGGATTGGCTGTGTTAGATTTACCTATGTAGTAAGCGGGGAATCCCGCGGAACGCGCGATGACGCGTGACGACGGGCCGCCGAAAACTGACTACCTCCAACTGTCAAGACAAGACCAGGCTTTGCAACCTCCAGAGACCTTGAACAAGCCCGTCGGCAGTGCCCCGTAATTGAACATTGTCGACAACTCACGACATCGTGCTCCACGACGCTCATGATGCTCCGTCTCCAGACGCGCTAATCAATGGCTTCACGGGCGTGTTCGGGGATTCTCGAATCGACGAGTCTGGCTTCTCTCAACACAATCAGTGGTTTTCCCCCAGCGTCAAAGAAGCGCAAAATATCCCATGTCGAGACTAATAACCTACTGTCTCCGATAATCTCTATCAAGGTTAGTCTGTTGGGGTGATTGTAAATCGCTTGCTAGCTAATGTAATGCCCTCTAGGGACATGCGTCCTCGCTATCCGATAATGAATTCAACTTGGCACCAATCGAGCTTCTTCCCCGCTCGGCACTGCCATTGACATGGCTCGACTCGTCGACGGCAGTGCAATCAGGCAATATCTTCGCGAGCAATAATGAGCTTTTGCAGGACATCTTCTCGGAAACCGACCTACCGACGGTGTTGGCAGCTCGCCTCGCTTCTAATGGCGCGATATACGTGGTTGAACAGGTCAAGAAGCACATATACGCCTTGACAAGACTACAATCGAGTATAGATGAAGGTGAGGTTCGTGTCGCCGCGAAACGATCCAGGAATTGGAACTCGGGTATCCGTCCTGCAAAGGGGGTGGCAGACTGGCGGGAGGCAGCGAGGGTGCAAGATGTAAACGAGGACGGTGGAAGCTTTTTGAAACATTCCAAGTACGATGTTCGCGTGGCGTTTGGGAATGGTTGTCCGACGAACGACAATGATGGTGGTAGCGGGAGCCAGGTTCCCGTAGAGCTGATGACAGAGGAGAACGATGACCCCTTCGCTTCTGAATTTCAAGCATATGCTCAGACGCCTTCGAGTAGGTGTAGTTTTCAGCAATTGCAGCCCGAGATTGGGCAGAATGAACCGGGAAATCCTACCCCAGAAGTTGCCATGGAGAACTTGAGGACGCAGTACCTCGAGGCTCTTTATATCTCCAAGGTACGTTTTGCTGGCGTGATGATTGTTCTCAAGCTAACTATTGAAGACCTCTGTTGCATATTTCGCCAAAGGACCGTTGACCCGAAGTCGCAATGCATTCCAAAACTTGAATCCGGAGGGCAGTAGATGCTCAGATCTTTTAGCATTCTACAAGGAATCTATTCTTCCCGTGAAGAAAATGGATACAAAGTATCGCGAGGGTCTTCCTACAATCCTTCGCAACATGGTCTTGGTACTGTCGGACGAAGAACGGCCGAAGAAACGCCGGAGCAGAAAGAAGAAATTAGGCAGGAATGGACTCTACCCGGGAGAGTATGAGTTTATACAGAAATGCTGGAGATCTCGGCAAATGGCCGATCGAGGACAATTAGCAGAGTTGACGAAGGAAGAGGAAATAAAACGACACGTTTCTGAATTACGATTGCGAGAAACGCAGCTTCAGATTCTGTTGATCTTGGAGGCTATTTCACTCAAAAACACATTAACTGAGGCAGCCAACGACTCTAACGCACAGGGTGACAATTCTGTTAGGAAACGAGAGATGCCCAAGAAAGGAGAAGATTTGAATGTCCTTCTCGAACTTCTGTTGGATCGACTCTGTATTTGGCATGCAGTGAGTTCAGCCGAGGGCGTAGTACCCGAATCTGTCAAAGAGGCTGCAGAGAACCATCTTTCAGGGAGAAAAATAGAGAGCGATGCTCTTCGAGATTATTGCAACGAAGTCATTATTCCATTCTATGCTTCACGTCTGCCAGAACAATGCAAAGCGATTAAGAAGAAATTGGGCGGCGCGGTGGAGAGAGCATCTCCATCTCACCTAACTCCAGAGTCAAAAGGCTCAAAAACACAGGGCGGTGCCTCCGACAGACGAACGCAACTTCTTAAGCCCCGGCGTACGTTGCAACGAGTCCTGACAGATGAACAAGCAGCTGCCTCTCAAAAAATCCGCCACCCATCCCTAATGCGATCGAACACCACCCCGGCACTGCAAGAATCCAAGGGCGAGTCAATTGAACCATCCCTTCCATCTTTGGGCAACAGCGTCAGAGGTGGCATTCAAGCAGCTCGAAGAGTCGATAAACGCGAGGTCGACCTAAATGCAGTCGCCAAGCAGCACGAGTCCAAAATCAAGAAAATGGGCATGCTGATGGAGCAGAAGAAGGAGCTTGATGCAGCAATCAATGCATTGAGGAAACCCAACCGCCAACTTGTCGCAAGTGAGCTTGCAGACCTAGCTGAGAAGAGAACAACGAGTGCACGAAAACCCAAAAACCCGGTCCGCAATCCTATGGGCCAAGGTGTGCAGGTCATAGCAACGCCAAAAGCATCTAGGAAGAAGGAAGTACACGCAACTCTTCTCCCGCCTCCTCGAGGCTTAACTCGGCGCTCTAGTGGTAGTGGGAAGGAGCTGGGAACCTCTCCAGCGCTCGGGAGCGACGTCTCTTTAGTTCCCCAATCCAGCGTGCGGTCCACTCTATCAAGCTCAGTCGTCCGTCGCGATGTCAACTCAATCCACGAAACCCCCTCTCGTGGCGCCTCCAAACTCTCCGACCCGTTAGATTGCATGGGCGATATAGCCGTCGAAACACCCAACACCGCCCAATGTTCCCGAGCTCTTTTCAAAGTCCCAGCTCTCCCCACAACGCGGTCCCTCGACGACCCCCACGACCAAGAAATATCCACGCCTGTTCCTCGCCGTAAAACGAAAAATGTTGAGGAAGCAGCAGCAGTCGACGAAACACCCCCTCGGTCTTCGTCAGTCAAGTTCTTCGCCATGCCCTCGTCTCCACTCGCCCCTCTAGTAGTCACCCCTGTCAAACGATCGGTAGGCTTGGACGAAAGGAATACGGAGATGGTGAAGGCGACCCCCGAGAAATCGATTTATGAACAGTTGGGCTGGGATGAAGACGATCTGGCCTTGTGATGATGATAATGTAATGAGAACTACGTATATGATATGACATGCATGGGCTGGTGTTGTTCACTTAGAAGATATATATATAATATAATCTGATCTATCTATATGATGCTGTTCGGCACCCAATCAAGAGTAGCAAACCCAGCAAAAAAGGTAGCTATTCATCAGAGAATTAGGGGGCACTGAATTTCCTTATCCGTAAGTCTTTGAAAATAGATGTCAATGAACTATCAGCCACTGCGGTGTTTATCCCCCAACATTTGAACAATGCAATCTCGTGACGACTAATCTACTGCCGAATAAATAATAAATCAGACGCCAAAATGAACATAAGGAACCCAATGTAGTGATTCTATCCCTTCGTCGTCGCCATCATCGTCGTCATCATCGTCGTAACCGTCGTCATCACACAGAACAGCATCTCTGGGTAATCCGTCATTTTTTGGGGCCACATAATTTGCTCTCCGGCATTCCTTCGTGTCCTTAACAAAGGATACATCTACCATTGTAACCGATCTGCTTCCACGTCTGACCTTTGATGACATCCTTAACAACCAACGATCCCGTAACTCCCTAGTAGCGTTATGGAGTCCCCGACGCACAGAGATATCCGTCATGTTTCCATTCCTCATACTTTCATATGTAATTCTCGCCATGTCTACGCATAGTTCATCATTGACCTCCCATAGAGTCCCAATGACGTGTCGGAAACCTGCTAACTGACACGCACTAATTAGATGAATGCTCTCATCGACGAGCCTGTCATTTTTGATCTGACCAGTTCCATAGGCCGAGAGATAGGCGAGAAATGGTGAGCTCTCGTTGAGATTCATCTCCAGAAGAGTGGCCACCGTTAATGGGTCAGTTTTCCAATCTTCGAGAAGCATATGGCTGTGTGAAGGGTTGGTGGCATCCGTGTAGCCGTGGCCGGCAAAATGAAATATCTTGCAGTTTGGCAGATGCTGTATGACATCTTGTTTACGTCGTGGTGGTTTAATAGGGTCAAGACCCGTTAGTTTACAAATATCATGTAGCACTGCTACCTCCCTAGCCGCAAAAGGCAGCCTGCTGTGTTCTGGTGTATTCTGCATGGCAACAAGGATCGCCCGTGCTGGGCCCTGTAGTGGAATGTGACGCGAGCGGCTTCGTATGATCGTCTTTATGGACAGGCTATAGGACGATATAACCCTATCAAGTACCGTTTCGGCAAAACCGCTACTATGAAGGCCAGCTGCATGAAGAGGAAATGTACTCAACGGGCCAGTAGTAATCCACCATACATGTGGCCAGTTATCAGCAGTTGGAGGTTGAACAAACCCAAGGGCGTCTAGGATTGGGCTCGCAGCGACATTCCAAAGCCACTCAAGAGTCGTCAGGCTCCCTTGGATAAGCCTTTGCGCCCTGTTCTTGATTTCCTTAATATTGAGGAGCGGTAAGGCTAAAACCCTTATCTGGTGCTTCTCAATAAGCACTGAATCGCAACGATACTTGCTCACATTTATAACAACAATTGGACCTGATGCCGCAGCTGCTTGCATCTCTTTCTCACTTGGTGCGGTTAAGAAATCCTCAAATCCAGACTGTTTGCGAATTTCAACGATCACCTTATCGAGCTCGTTGCCGGCGTCATACCGTCTACTCCCTTGTGTCTGCCAGGACGACTGGTCTAGAAAAGAGGTGTCGCGGGTGTCAGAGAGTTCCAACTCGTTTCGAAGCTGGGCAAATCGTTCTGCTAAGTCGGGATATCTGTAGCGTAAGCTTAGAGTATCTGTCCGCATCTCCTCTAGGGATGTTGCGAGTATGCCGCGGCCCTGCTCAAGGAAGTCCAGTGCAACAAGCGCGCCCTTCCCTGCTTGTAATGCTAACGCAGCCGCATCAGAGGCTACACCGGCTACTTGTCTCAGCACATGCTGCTTATCGGAATTTTCGAGTGATCGAGGTGTTAATTTCGGAACAAGACTTATGGCGACATTTGCAACCTCGTAAGCTTGTTCCCAGTGTAATGTGGATGCACATGCTGGAAGAACTGCTCTGGCGGCTTGTATCCGAGTGATGACTTCCGCATTGCGCTGGCGTAAAACAGATTGAAGGTGGGCAGTAATCTCCTTGATGGTGTCGGCTGTCGCCCCCGTCCTCGAGCGTCTTTTGGCGAGTGCCTTAACAAGGGTCATCAAGAGTGATGCCCGTTGCGGATGGTCCTCTGGAGTTGCTTCAACTGCTTGCCTAGAAATTCGAATGGATTCTTCAACATCAGCAGTCTCTCTTGTCCTTAAATACTTGACCATTAGTCTGGTTCCTAGGATGCCTAACCGAGGGGCCCAAAGTGTACTGTCTATTGGAGTTGCGTTGACTGCTTGTCTCGCGAGTCGCATGGCCTCCTCTTGATCAGCTATCACCCCTTTTTTTGCATATCTATCAGAGAGCGCATATCCAAGGCCGTCCAAGTATATTGCCCTGTTTGGATGGTCTTCTGGAGTTGCATCGACTGTTTTTCTTGCAATTTGGATGGATTCTTCGAGGTCAGCTATTGTTCTTCTCCTTGAATATCTCCGTCTGAGATAATTTTCAAGGTTGTGCAATCGACCCGCCCAGTCTGGACTGTATCTTGGAGTCGCATCAACTGCTTGTCTCGCGAGTCGAATAGCGGCTTCAAGATCAGCCATCGTTCCTATCCTCAAATACCTATTGTTGAGATAAACCCCAAGGTTGCTTGAATACATTGCCTGTTTTGGATGATAATCAGGAGTCATACCAACTGCTTGCCCCGTTATTCGAATGCATTCTTCAAGGTCATCTATCACACCCATCCTCAAAAATCTGTCATAGAGTGGGACTCCAAGGTCATTTAAATACATAGCGTGGTTTGGATCGCCTTCTGAAACTGTATCGACTACTTGCCTTCCATTTTAATGGATTCTTCAAGGTCAGTTATGTCCCCAGTCCTAAAAACCTGTCGCCAATTCGATTTCCTAGGTCATTCAATCTCCCCGCCCAGTGTCGATCGTCTCTTGGAGTCATATCAAACACTCTCCTAGCGAGTCGTATAGCTTCTTCCAGGTCGGCAATTACTCCTGTTCTTGAATATCTAGCACTTAATCTAATTCTAAGGTAGTGCAGCCTTTCCACCCTGTCTAGATAGTTTTCTGGAGTCATATTGACTGCTTGCTCTGCGGCCCGAATAGCCTCGTTGAGGGCAGCCATCGCTTCTGCTCTTGAATATACCTCGCTGAGTCGAAGGTTACATGAATGTAGGTAAATTGGAAATATAAGTGGGGTAATAGGCTAACTTATGTGGATAAACGGGGTAGATTTGAAGATAAAAAGCGCATGTAAACGGCTTTCCATTTTTTATTTGACTGACTAGGGTAGTCGGACGGTTGATCGGAGAGTACAATAGGAGCAAGGCTGAATTTGACATATAAACACACTACACGTGACCGGGTGCCTCAGGCAAGCATATACATGCTTCATTTAGGATGAGATATCCTCGACAATGAAGCTTGTATATGTTGACTGTTCCTTCGATAAACTACTATAGCGTCGTTATATTGAGAATTTTCCATGTCTAATCTTCGGCTCTTCTATCTGTGTTGCTTTCAATATTACTCTGCATGGTGGATTGAATGACTATATTTCGCGCCGTATCCACCACCTCTATTATTCAATTCTCTTTATAACCCTAATCAGTTGTTACATGATACCACATTATGCTCATCTCATCCGGATCGATGTTTCATATTTGACCTGCCAAGACTTACAAGTCTCGCCGATTTAAATACACACTTATATGCGCCTAAAGTGGCATTTCAGAGTATGACTAAACCGTAATTCGCATTACGTCATGTTAAGATGGTGCTTCGTTAACCCCGCGAGAATAGTTATCTCCGTAATCCAATATCTAATGATTGGCCATAAAATACGAGCTAACACCTAAAAGGAATAACGTCAAACCACTTTCCCATCGCTGCCCTAATTCCATCCGAGGATGACTTCTATCTCGTACGAGAGTTGACGGTCGAGGTAGCATCGGATTTAAAGAAATTTTCCATTTCTTCATCGGCTTTATCTGAACTACCCCGTTCTAGCCCCTTATAACTATATATATGCAGTCTAGTGTTATATATACAAGCTCACCACAGCGACCAAGCCAGTTAGGAATCTGACCATTGAAGGGAATACTTGTATACTAATTATAATTGTCTAGTATACCTCAGTTTTAATTGATATAATGCCTCGAATTCTCATTCTCGGTGCCACCGGCTATGTTGGAAGCCGCGTGGCGAATCTCCTTGTTCGCAATGGAAATCATGTTGTCTATGGCCTTGCACGTTCAACAGAAAAAGGCTCACAGCTAGCACAGAAAGAAATTATTCCTGTCATATGTCCAGACCCCATAAACAACCCATCCAGCTTTCTTTCTGTTGTTCGCTCAGCACCCATTGACGTCGTCGTTGACCTATCAGGCGCAAATCAAGATTCGGCCAAGATTTTGGAGAGCCTTAAGCAAATTGGAAAAGAGAGGTGTGAGCAAGCAACACAGAAAGGAGCAGGAGCCGTCATTCAGAAGCTTGGGTTTGTATATTGCTCTGGAACATGGGTTCATGGATCAAGCAGCCGTCTTGTAAGTGACATTGATCATGTCGGGCATGATGCTGTAACTCTACCTCCTGCGCTAGTCGCATGGCGCGCGGAGTTTGAGAAAGAAATTCTGTCTTCGAGGGATGTGCTTGATGTCTTGATTGTGAGACCTGCGCTCATATATGGCTACGAATCGACCATCTGGACCTCTTTAATCCAGCCACTACTCCATGCCTCACAAAGCGAACATACGGCAGCCGCTAGCATAAAGGTTCCATTAGACCCAGAATCAAAACCGGGTCTGATTCACGTCGACGACGTGGCCAGTGGTTTTGAGAAAGCGATTGACAAATTCGAATTGCTTAGCGGAACAGCTGTGTATCCGGTGTTTGATCTCGCGACAAGCCAGGAAAGCATGGAGGAAATTATCAAGGGCTTTGCCGTAGCGTGGCAATTCAAGGGTTCGGTGGAATTGGTTGGTTATGGAGACAATCCATTTTTTGAGGCGATGAGTACGACCATGCGTAACTCGTCGCAGCGTGCGCGGCAGTTATTGGATTGGACGCCGACGCGTCTGAACGGGATGATAATGGATATTGATATGTATGCTGCGGCGTTCGCAGCCAGTGTTGAGAAAGCTACTTAAGATTGGTATAGATTATTGCAGAACAATGAACCTTCTTTCTTTCTTGTCGATATCTAGAGCCTGAGTCATTAGAATATATGCGTGTAAACGCTTTATATATTATATGAGAACTCTACCCCTACTAATTCTACCATAGCAATCCACGTAGTAGCCAATCTCATATCAATATTTCAATAGTAACTTAGGGTTACATTCTTATTCCCAATGGCCGTTGGTCCACAGTTTTAACTCGGAGTCTTGTACAGACTAGGATATGTTAATATAAATAGTCTCTTGTCTAACAGCTTTCTACTAATGGCTAGTAGTATCATTAAAAATCATGAATATCTAATAACTACTAGTCCCTCCGATACCACTGTGGCGCAGCGCAGCGCAGCGCAAAGTAATACTTCTATATTACCTACGTAATAAAATCTTATTCTCACCTCAATCTCATCTTATTTTAGGTATATAATAATTTATTATTATAGGTAAGAAATTTACAAAAACTAACACTTATTAATCAGACTCCGTTTATCAGGTCCTATTAAAATTCGAGCCATATCAGGTGCAAAAGTTGACTAATGCGGGGGTTAGGCAACCCCCAAACACCTTCAGTGTTGGTTTCTTGACACTTTTGCTTCACATTTAGCTGCACTCTTACGCTGTCCCCACTAATTCTATAAACTGTGTCTCTCTTCCTTATATACAATTGAAGTGAGGGTTTTTCACTTTGGAATTATTGTTCTGAGATATCCGAAGTGAGAAGGGAGTGGAAGATTTCCAACTATTCGAGATGACTATCGAAAACGAGAGTAAGATGGAGCTACCTCGTATTGAGCATGACATCAGGCATATCACCAACTCCATGTCTGACGAAGACTTCGAGAAAATATGGCAGATGTGGCAAACGATATTCCCAAAATGGCCGATTGAACGACAGCGAATGGAAATCCTTCTACGTCAAGTTCCCGTTCCCGGTCAACATTACATCCACGAAAAAGGATTCTGTCTATCTTTTCTTGCCGATGGAGCGCAAGGCAAAATAGCTGCCGTTGGTGTGTTGCGAGAATACCGAGGCAAAGGACTTGGTACTGCCTTCATAAAAAAGGCACAAGATGGATTGAGAATCGCGGCTCGTGCTAATGGAGAAGGAGAATTAAAATCTTTGGAAATTGGATCTCAGACCCCTAGATTCTGGCCGCAGGTACCGATGGACTTCCCATCAGAAGTGAAGGATTTCTTTCTCCGTCGAGGTACATCACAATATCCACCCAGACCATCTGATCCGACGTGCTGATAGTATTCAGGGTTCCACAAGTCCACAAAACCAATAATTCGGGATTTTTACAAAGATATCCGCGGCGATGTTGCACCACCCAAAGTCTTAGAGAGAGTCTCCAAGATGAACTTCAGGTTCTCTCCCTGGTCGCCAGAATTATACGAAGAATGCATAACCAAGCAACGAGCTACTTTTGTTCGTCTCTCTTTTCATTATTGCCCAATCATGAAGACTAACTTGCATACAGAGCTGGTTCAAAGGGTACGAAGTCTTGGCAGCCTACAATCAACACCATGAAGTAATGGTAGCCTTCGATCCTGACACCAACACGCAAATCGGATGGACACTGATGTGTTCCCACTCTGCAATTCTCACCAATATATATGCATTTATGCCATTGATGCCATCGAAAGAGAAAACGGGTCTAATTGCTGCCGTTGGTGTGGACGAGAGCGCAAGAGGAAAAGGGGTTGGGTTGGCACTGATGGTAAAGGCGATAGAGAACATGCGGGAGAGGGGTATTGAGGGCGTGTTCATTGATTCAGTTGTAATTCAGGGCTTCTATGAACGGCTGGGATTCAAACCTTGTTGGGAGTATGAAAGCTTTGTTTGGCCGTCGTAAAGCTAAACCAAGCTCGTTTTGACAAAATATCTCTCCACATGGTACATACTACCTCATAGGTCACTTACAATGTTATTCAAATCAAGTAGGCATCGTATGCTACTGCTCGATTACTTGGAACAAGTCAGTTGGATGATTGTTAACGGTTGAGACGATGATGATAACTTGTCTGCAATAAATACTCAGACTAGAATCTTTCGGACGGGTAAGTAAGCATATATGAAAATAAACTAGCAATTAACGAGCATTAGCTATTAAGATTGTTAACTATTTAATAAAGAAGCATCAAGCCCAAAGTCGTATCAACAAATTGAAACTTCTACCAATCTCGTCCAACATTGAACCATTCAGTATAGCAGCTCTCCACCTCAGGCTCAGTGGGACAAAAGGTTAAGCACGCACCGTGCTCCATCGTTATTCCCTGACGGAGGGCCCTGAGAGACCATGAACGGAGTTCCCCCCGAAATAGGGAATTGCCAGATCTGGCCATTACCATTCTCCGACGCGTACAGCGTTCCATTGTTCATTCCATATGCAGCACCAACGCCAACAACTCCGAGCTTGCCATAATTGGCCACTGTCTCCCATTTGTGTGTGGACATACTAAACCGCAGCAAGGCGGTCTCACTCTTTGACGCAATGGAACCGACAGCATACAGGTACTCGCCCGCGTTGGGGATATACACCCAGTCGGCCACGTCGTATCCTGGGGAAGTAGCGGTCCCATGGGCCAATGTTTTGCCGTAAGTCGGAGAGCCAGGTGCAAGATCGATCTTAGCCCACGAGCTGGCCGCTCCGACGCCAACCCAATAATGGCCGTTGGTGTCGATGTCACCGACATAGCTTCCTGCGGGGGGCGCATCTGTATCCACGGTCACGGTCGTGCCGTCAGCGCTGATCCGAAGGATTGTCTTTGTACTGGATTGGTATGCGTATAGATAATTATCGAGAGTGTTGTATCCCATGGCATTGATGGATGTATTCTGACCTAGCCCGCTGGCAATCTCGGTTGTGGTACCTGTGCTCAGATCCACTCGGTAGAGGGATGCGTATTGTACCAGATACCCGTAGGGGTCACAGCTGAGAGTTGGCGTTGGGGTTGACGTTGACGTTGACGTTGACGTTGTTGTGGCAGGGCAGGGGGTGGCAGACTCTGTGAGTGTGGTAGTAACTGTAGTAGTCACCGTCGTGGGAGTGCTGGTAGCAGGTGGGGTCCATTGGCAAGTCCCTGAAGTCGAGGAGGATTTGCAAGGATCCCACCAGGTAGTTGGGAACGAGGTCGATGTCGAGCAGGGGTAGGTGGTTGTCTTTGTTGTCACCGAAGTCACGCACAATTCGGTTGCTTGCTGGGCGATCACCGTCGTTGCAGAGATGCCAGCTGGAACTGTGTATGTGCCCGCCGAAGGGATCGCAGTGGTCGATGTAGCAAAGAAAGGGACAACTTCGGTCACCTGAGGGGGATCAAACAGGTCAATGAAGAGTCCGACTTCAATGCCGAATGGAAGGCAGATGTCCAAGTCGATATCGAGTGGAGCTGCTGCGACGTTGGAACCAAAATAGAGTACGGTTCCAAGAGCACACAGGAGAGTGCGTGGAGATTTGGTCATGGCGATAATAAGACTGAGTAATAGGATAAGGACAGAAAAGGAACGCTTTCAAATTTCTTTTCAAATCAGGTTCTGGGCACTTGAGGATATGCTTTAAAAAATCAGGCAAGAAACCAGCCGGTATATATAATTTTTTTTCTCTCACATTCGTCGTTAAAAGTTTCCGCCATTTGAACGCGATCTCTTCATCAGTCAACCGCAAACGACAAGCTGAAAATATGGCAAGAAAGAATTCTAGTCACGCCTGTTCTCGGTAGAAAATACTTGATTTAGCAATACCGAAGTTGTCTTATTGCCATCAAGATGCATTAGCCACTTTCCAACCCTCATTCGACTGTCATCGTCATGTGAGGGACCACTTGGTGTTAAACACCTGTCAGTCAGATTCAATAGTTTGCACGCGGGATCTGTTCAGACAGCCGAAGACGTACATTAGTTAACAGCCTGAAGCATTGGATTAGCCTCGGTCTCTCACCAAAACTGCATAATTTTTTCTGTCTTGATCGAAATGGTATAAATCCCTGTTGATCACAATTAATATTTAGACTCGGATTCTTATGGTAGCGTAGGCGGGAAGGAATTGAATTGAATCTATTGTGATTGTGGCTTGCTGAAATGAAAACGGATAAACCGGTTCATGTACGTTCGCCAAGGAAAGTTATCTGTAGAAACAGTTTTTAGTCTGTTGGCCAGGTCAGCCTTGCTAACGAAGCTCCAGATGTCTCTTGCTTGCTCGGAAATTTTAGCCGGTTGAAGATCCCGACAATCAAACTATTTAGTTATTAGGCACTGATCGACAAGCCTCTAAATCTTAAAAGACTAAAACAATACAAATTGTCAAATTCTAAAATATGAGGGACCTGTTCGGGGTACACTAACACAAACTATTATTCCTTTAGGCTGTAGCTCCCTGTCAAACCTTTCCCACTAGGCTAAAAAGGCTTCGGCCTTAATAGCTTTAGTATAAGCATGGCCCTAGAGCTCATGATATACGTCGGTAAGGAGCACTGGAAAGCTTTCGGCGAGCATCCGTTGTTTGCTAGTTTTGAGGGTGCAACGTCTAATCACTGGCCAGAAGATTTTTCGCCTAAAATCATCGACCTAAAGGACAAGCCAATAGGTCCTTGGATGCAGTCCTATCTATTCACCGCTGACGGAAATATTTTGGTGGTAGATACATCAGGACATGTCTCCGGGCATATATCCCTCATTATCTACGGGGAGGGGGGGCGGTACAGAAAACAAGCCGGCGACATATCTTTTACCTGGAGATGCAACCTACAGAATTTATTTACTAGACAAAGAGCAGCCAGACGGCCATTAATAATTAAAAGAGCTTTCAAGTTCATTGTTTAAGATTTTGAATGCGTATGTAATGGTCGGCAATCGGCACTCAAGCATTTCAATTCTAATACACTCAAACTGATAGATTGGTGCATCGTGTAAATCTGCAATTTAGAATTTAACACACTCTTGTAGATATGCAAAGAATCGATATCTTGTAACTTAGAAGATAGAAATTATGATGCGCGTCCATGTTGAGTTATGCTGCTGGCAGCCTGATTTTCATTATTATCTGTATATTTTTGATTGAGAGATCCCATATATAAGTGCGAAGGAGCCTTCAACTTATTTTGGAAGGAATACTAATTACAGAAAGACTCGTCCAAATTGAAAGGAAGAAATTTTTGATGTAGCAATTGTCCTTTATATCAAACTACCAAGCCCGGTTCAGCTTACCCTCAAGGCGGGATCCGGCGACAATACGCAAATGATGCAAGATTCCTTCATAAGCCAATGGATTTTACTGGCCTTGGCGCCGGGTGGAAGCGTCCCCTTCAGAAGCCTGATGCTTGGACTCGAATTTCTCATGCAAACTATGGAGCCAAGATACCCGACTCTGGGTAAACACCTCGACTTGAGGTCTCAACTTGCTCTCATGCAAATGGAAATCGTCTACGGTGCCGATGCGTAGGACACTTATCCCTGGGTGCCCCGAGCTAACACGGTACATCAACGAACCGCATGTTGCACAGAAATTATTCGTCACTGTATGTCCTGAGGCGATGGTGTGTGACCGTTGGAATGTCCTTAGATTCTCACGCCCACGAATATGTTTCAGATGGCTATTGGCTATTGTAAAACAGGACGAGAACATCGATGCGGTTATTTTGTGGCAGTCCTTACAATGGCAGAGAAAGGTGTTGACTAAACCAGGGCCTTGGGTTGGCTATAAGTTTATAGTGAGTCAAAATTAGGATATCAGTGCTTAATCGACCCCTGGGTATCGGACTTACGAATGCTAGCTGAACAGCACCACAGAAGCATGTCGCCGTCGCTGTCACCTCATCTTCATTTTCCGCTGGCCCTGCCGAAGGAATATGCGGTTCTGGTGGTTGGGCTGTAGTCGACATAGTTATGCTTTTTCGTGTATAGCGACATAGAATGGTTTCTGTTCACTCTTCAAGAAGAGAAGAAGCAAAACTTTCAATTTCTTATGACGGAAAGCTGAAATTATATATTTGTCAAATTTTCTGGGGATATTTATGTCTATACAAGCTAGCTTCAGACGCAGTAGCATATGCACTGATGACATTGTGTCCGTTCGTAGAAAAGTTGGTAAACCCCACCTCGGAGTTCAAGCAAATCGTCTGGACAAGACCCATGGGTTGAGTCAGAATCAAAATAGCAAGCCTATCACGCCTTCCTTGCATCGTAGGTAATAAATGTCAACTCCGTTGTCCAGTGTCGATACAGGAGCTATTCCTATTGGCTGAACGCCATGGAGTTACTCCCATTGGAAGCATGCAGGCACTTTCCTACTAATATTTAAGCCTGAATAACTCTGTGGGTACACCGAGAATGGAACTGTCATACGTTCGTTCTGTTCGGCGTGCAAACTAATAGTTCGACTTGTGATTGGTTGGCCGATATTAATGTTCTCGGAGATTGCGAGTGGTATCACTCGTCATTGAAGCTGGGATCCGTGAATATTCTCCCGCTAGATGCACAAACTCAATGAGGAAGAGGGAAAATTACGGAAGACAGCAGTGAGTCCTGGTCATGTAAAGATTGCTTTACTACGGTCCTCGGTTGGTTGAGAAACATTGAATGGGTTAAACTGAAGTCAACCTGTCCGTGCGTGCGGGCTTCAAGGAATTGTTTGAATTTCTTTCACTTTGATATAGCGTTCGGCGACAACTTGAGTGGTCTAAGATTTCCGATTCAATGGAATGAAAATTAAACAGTACACACTTTTACCGACCATTAATATGTATATTTCAGAGTCCTCGACACACCATTTCTGCAACAGCGTCCTTTTCGGGAAAAAGACATCGGGAATTTATGGGGCTGTCATTTGGTGTCGTGGGATGGACGGGGGAAGTTAAAATGTGCAAATCAAGGTAAATGTCCCAGAGAGTTGAGTTCATGTGTACCTCGTTCGTACGCAAAACTAACGCAAACGTTACTAGCTTTCAATGATGAAAGATAACCAATTCCAGAAGTAAGTCTACGTCACTTAACCGGAAATTTGGGAATACAAGCATCACAAAGAACCGGATAATCTTCCAGCTCACTCGCATAGATGCAACGACCCCTTTCATGATTTCATCGGCGCGCTCACTGTCTTTTACCATCTGGTATTGCAAAAATTTAGTACACCAGCGCCACGTCCTGTGTATGGTGTAATATAAAATAGAGAAGTTGCTGTTTGGTTTCTTCCTTAATAGATTTCACGAATATTTTGTAGAGATCTGGATCTGATTATTATTTTTGAATTTGTGCCTTTGCGAAGTCTCCATTTTCATCAATTTCGACTTGCTTCAGCAAGTCGTTCCTCATACTGTGAACCTCGAGTCTTGGGAGAACGATCCATGTGGGTGATCGGATGAAGTGAGCTAAACGCTTTACATCTGCAATCACCAATAGGTTATAATCAAATCACCGAGAGAGTCGACTAACAGAAGCCATACCTGGTTGTATTGCCGACATAATATAAACTCCGGAATATTCATTACCAATGACAGCTACTGTCTTTTGTAAGTACTCCAGTTCTTTCGGTCAATCCGCGCTGTGAACTAAAGTTCCGTTGAAGCTGTGAAGGTTAGGGATGTCGGGCCATTTCTAGTTGGTAACAATGCATCTCATTAGGGAAACCGCACATCAGATTCGGAAAATGTGGCAAATAAAGATACGAGGGAAATTTTACTTCGAAATTTCTGTCGTGTGGAGTAAAAAGTGACACCAATCATCAATAATCAAACCGCTCCTCAAGTTCTTCACTTGCAACCGCCACGCTTCATCAGACTTAGCCCACCCCACTTTTATAACCATATGGTCCAATTTAATACTACTCGCTAAATCATTCTTCTCGCAAATATACAAAGATACTCCTCAATTCCATCCGCTGGAGAGAAGAAGCTTCTCCATGATGGGTTTGGTGCCCATGCAAAGTGATAATTATGTGATGGAATATCGCATTTGGATCTTCCCGGATCAATCCCCTAAATTAATGCTGCTATTTTCGGCTGTCGGCTCCGGAGAGTGTCGAATTATACCTTTAGCTGAGTGACATCTAACCAAAATGATGCTTGTCAAAAATTTCCTTATTCGGACTAGCGAATCTCTATCTGTCTCGGTAAAGTTTTAGGGTTGTCAACTACTGAATGTCAGCTGTCGACTGCCGAAGTCAGAAACAACAAATCGACTTTGACAAACTTCTCGAGGGGGATAGTATGAGGCCTTACAAGAATTTTGAATGTAGTTGATATGATCAGCTCCTTGGAAGCTGGCGAGGAAATGGGTCAACTATTTGCGAGACCCCAGATTGTTAACAGCCCTGGACGGCGATCCTCTGTGATACGCATCGGGATTTTTCTACGTCTCAAGGGGTATAAAGAGAATAATCAAATGATGGCTGCCTGGGCCGTGGTAGCGGAATGATCCCCCAGCCAAACTGGACGGCAGTTGTCCAGATCTCCCTCGAGAGGTACGTCGCCCTGTGGGACGAGATGGGTGAGGAACAGATAAATTCTCATGTGATTGAAGGTTTGAAAGCAGCCTAAGGTCAAGGTTTAATAGTGGAGGAGCTTAAAAGCCTGTTAGTGCCTATTGAAGGGGGAATGAGGATTATGGATTGGTCTAGCTAAAAGTCAATCCCGTAGATAGGGCCTGCCCTTCTCGATGGCCTAGATACAACAAATTTCTCGGTGTGGATATAGACATAATAGTCCTATGTAGTGGGAAGGACATGATAGCAAGCATACGTATGTTTACTTGTACTTACCATGGTATTATAGAATCATATTTCAAGACTTCTCCTGTAGCCCACAGGAACTGCCACTTTCTTTTTATTGTGATGAATTTGCCTTCTTCGCACAGAATTCAACTTTTCAGCAGATACATCAAACTTCAAAAAGTGATGTTTCAATACTCTAAACGGTGTAAAAATGCATCCACGTATCTAATCGAAGAATTTTGCTCAGCCACCGGGTTTTCAAAGCCCCCTCTTTCCAAACGAAACCATAATGGCGCGTTCCGCGGTTTTTACAGCCCGTTTATATTCCTTAGAGATCACTCCCACATATTTATAAAATACATCCCAGAAAAGGCCTTCTAGACATAGTCGAATTTCATAATAATGCCAATCAGTCGAGTTCATAACATCAAGCATGTTCTGAACCCCCCACAGAGACATTCCAAATGGCAGAATTTTAGCTTCAGCCTAATCAACGGCTCTAGTAATACCACCTGTTCAGGATCGATAATAATGTCCATCTCACATAAGTCGCCGCGTCTTAGAACTAACGGATGAGTATGTGTAAAAAGTATTGGAAGTTCTTCGCGTAGCTTGGAAATGATGCCGGAGAAACACGAGGGGAGATGTTGTAAAAATATGATAAATTTGGCTTGAAGATCTGCTAAAGAGAAATCAGAGTGATAAGGCTCATCAAGTCGGTTCATCTATGAATTGAGAAAAAATATAGAGAAGTTAATTATAGCTATACAGATGCTAGCATTAAAAATAGCTTGCAAAACCTGATACTCTTTGTTCTTGCCACACAGTAGAATGAAGTGCTGTCGAAGGCGCTTCAATGTAAGTTATTCCAGGAACCTTGTCCATAGCATAGACAGTGAGCGACGGCGATGGTCCCATAACACCTCTATTGACACAGGCAGGTACAACATTGCCATATATTTTCCGAGAAAGATCTAATGTTTCTGTATCTAAAAGAGACTCAGAAACACGAAACTGCACGAGGAGCTCTCCAGCCGAACCGGCTCCACGGCTTCGCCAGTAAGCCCAGTAGCCACCTGGTCACATTCCTGCCACGAGATGGTGCAGTCAGAAAAGAACTGATTGATTGTATGACCAAGCGAGTAATAAATCATCCCGACTGGAATTATGATCTGCGAGGGAGAAGCGTATAAAAACCGTGAGAGGCAAAATAGAGGAGTTGGTTTGGTTATAGCGATGAAACACTTACTTAGCCAGTTAAAAAGCCCCCAAGTCAATCATCAATTTTAAAGATTCTCTTTTAGTGAAACATGTTGGCCCACCTAGCTTCGGAAGTGTACTGCACATGTGTCGAGAATGTTCGAGTAGAACGTATATGCAAACTTGTGTGTGACGGTTTGACCACGAGCTGCTTCGGGCAGTGATCAGGTACTGACTGCATGAAATCTTCAATTTCTGCCTATATCGTAATTTATTCCTCCAAGCTTAGTTTCTTCGAGTATATAGACACCAATATGATATGGGTTAACTAGTGCTCTTCTAATTTTCATTTGCTGCAAAGCTATTCCAAGCTGGTTCGTGGGCCAGATAATCAAGGTTCAATGTTACGACAACAGAAATTTAATAAATAGAATCAATTAATACCTTGTACTATAAGGAAATAAGTCACTGCCTGACTTCTCGTCATCAGTCTTGACTACGCGTGTAACTTGTATCATCCCATTCACAGTAGCAAGCATTTGAAGCTGCTTCAGGGGATTATTATCAAATGTTAACTCACCCGAATTACCTCCATCCGCTTATCTTCTAACTTGAGAGGACAAAATTGAGAAGATAAAACCATAGCGCCAGGAAAACGAAACATATTTCGTGGCTTCACTTGACTGATGCAATACTCGCGCCCCTTCAACACACCTCTGCAAACGTCCTGAGCCATTAGACATATCCGACAGATTCCGTTTACATACATACCTGAGTCTTTGCCACTTCGATCCGCCCAATCAAAGACGCGTCACAGCCCTGATCAGCTATCCCTATCTCAGTTCCTCATGCACGACACCACATGACTCACAAAAACGAGATTAAAAAAGGCAAGGAAAGCGTAACGGTGGTATCAACAAATTCTCATTCCAGTATACGAGAAAGCACAAACAAAACGGCATGAAACAAAAACCCGATTCATGCATTGGTGAGGAGTCAGAGGAGTCGAATTAACTAATAATAGATGTCAAAACCAAGAAACTTGCATGCTGTCTCCAGTGCGTCCGCGAATCATGTTCTGTAAATTATTATCTGCGCAGTGGTCATCTGAGCATTGGATATGGTCAGGTAAGGTCAGTTGGAAAGCCAGTCCTGTTCTGTCCTAGACTGCAGCAAGGTAGGAGAGACGGAGTAGGACAGGTTGATGCAAAGAGCCGAGCGACGTGGAAATCTTTTGTTGCGTTTGTTATTGGTTGTTTTGCCCGGAAATAATACTATATACACTGTGAGAGAGATAATATCGAATAGATCATGATGTTTAGTGTTATCAAGGGACGAATATAGGGTTGGATGACCGGATTTAGTGGTTTCTTTGTTCTGTGAAGCAAACCAGTAGAGCGCCAAATCTCGCATTTGGCACAGTTCATTGAATACAATGATAGGCCTTGCCCTTCATAAAGAATAATAACTCCCACAGCTAGATCAACGTAAGTGCATAACCTGCCAGGGACTAAATCGTGTCACATCTTTGGCTCAACGTCGGTGCATTAATCTTTGGCTCCTTCAATCAGATATGCGATGAGACTGTTTTGTTCGAAATCTGCCCGGCAGGCTATCTCCGAGACCTATCAGTCCTAGACTAACAGGAGAATCATGATAGGCGTGGTGATACGTCAGATGCGAAAAGAAAGGACCTAATAATGAGACATACCAGCCGTTTCCCTCCCGTGACCGGATTTACTCTTGCGGCGGGATTTAAATTTCTGTTTGAATAGGCAGTATTAGGTTGGGGTCTAGACCGCCACAATAATACTATTATTGAATGAAATTATGGAAACTTCGTTTACATTGTCAGGGATTCTATTCTATATCGTAATCAGAGTGGGCCTGTCTCAATGCTATGTTGGACGGCAATACAAGCCATGATCGCATCGACTTGATAATTCCATCGAGAAAAACAGTGAAATGTGGGGGCGGGTTGTCATGATTAGCCTGTCTGTGGATCCACCACTGGCTAATCCAGTAAGGCCTGCTGCAAGTTCGACTTCAAGTCTATCACGAGGATGGATGCTCAGATGGTTTTCTATACGCTTATTGGCCGGGTGGCTTTATTGTAAAACTAGCCCAGTCTTGTCCTCCATTATCGGGAATCTCTGCGAGGGCTTAGCGGATCGTCTGTAGGACAGAGACACACGAAATGACGGATGCTACGTAGTGTATACATAGCCTCTAGTTACTCAGAAGAAACAAGATACTTGTATCCTTGTTCTTCGTCTTACTATTATTAGCAGGTGCAAACAAATTGGGGGGGGGTTTAGGTTCAAGAAAGTTCGGCAGTGGGTAGGTGCATTAGAGCATCATCACGACTGGGTTATTGACGCTGATAATAATAGAAAAGAGATGGATGTGCTTCATCTTGCAGCCGAATTCAATCTCAGGCAGCCGGATGTCATACTATATGCACGGGCCGTTTCTCGTGGCAGGTTCGTGGCAGGTTGATGACAAGAGTGTAACCGGACTGGGCAGATGACTTGTGCTCGACTAGGTCAGCACTCTTTCCAGACTCTTTCAATAGCTTTTCCCAGCCCTTTTCCCATCCCCTTTTCGCAGCAACATTTCCCGTGTTCGGAAATAATTATGAATTTAGCCGTTGATCAGGGTCTCTGTCATCCCGAAATGTCAATAAACTCGCCGCATCCAGAGTGTCGACGTGTCGAGGAGGTTAATTTGTTGACCGGTATCTCCCCGAGTCGTCCCTTGGTTTGCTATTCAACGGTGCCGAGACCCCATTAGCTAGGCTGTCAAGTTGAATGTCGATTGGGAGGAAAATCTGGGGATGCAGAAAGACGACGAATTTTCGGGTCCAGCACTGCTACTTCCTTAGAGGGCAATAATCTTCCTTGCTGATTGTTAAACAACGGCAAGAGCATTGATTGATGAATGATTGTCGCTGCTTGTTTCATCAATGATGGCGGTCTTTAATCGGCAAATCACAGAAAATTTTCCTGTAAAATCGCATTTCGAGTATCAGCTAATTACCAGATAGCAGACAGAGCCGCTAAATAGTAAATACATCGTCTTTGTTCCACTTAGTTAGCAGGCGGCTAGTGTCACCACGCGCGGCGCATTAAATAAGACTAATTAGTCGGAAGAATTAGCAGGCAGGGTGATAGACGGCTAGTGACGAAGTAAGTTACGTACTGTAAGTGGATGGCGATAGTTGAGCTGATAACGTCAACAAGAATGTGAGCCTCAGTGGTGGAAGCGGGAATGTCAACAGAAGCAGGAATGATGAGTGGATGGCGAGAGGCGGCTGGAGGGGTAAATTGGTAAATTGGAGGCTGCTCATTCGTCGTCCTACGCTAGTTGCCTAGCGGAGATCTCGTGACACGGCCCCGTCCCGAAAGGGCTAACCCCGCTTGATTGCGAGTCGCGGTTTATACGAGTATTCTTGCTATTTTATGCGTAATGCAGAAATAAAGGAGAAAAGTCTCAAGAGAAGGCTGTCCAGTATCTGCCAATTAGTCAAGCCAGCCCGCCTGGTGTACGTACGCAATTGTATTGTTGGATACGGCACGATGTACTCTGTATGCTAGTATGAATAACCTATTAGCAGTCTATTATTTAGTACCATTTAGTAATCTAGTCTAAGACGATCAGCACGGGCCAAGCACAGGCCAGCGTCTGCTGATCAGCGAATCGCGGGTGCTCGCCGTGATTGATGATTGCGACGTCAACGCGACTGGACAATCACATCCAGTGTCCACGGTGCTAGATCCTTATCCCTCTTGCGACAGCGGGAACCATTAATATTTGCTGAAGAATTCTCAAAACAACATGGTTATACGGCCACATGCATACCCAGGATGGCTCTGGTGGCCCACCGTAAATATTACCGTCGGCGGCTAACCGTGGATTCAGAGCGTGATGAGTTGAACGAGATTCTGGTTCACTGCAACCATCATTTCCCAGACAGAACACCCAGATTCTTCCAGGAATTATGCCCAGCGGCTGCCAATGAGCATTGATGCAGCATGTCGCTGAATTCTCCGTCACGTTCCGAGGGCCATCCGCTTCCTAGCGTCTCATCAGCCGTACGTAGATCGACGCGAGACATCCAAAGCCCAAAATCGGGGAGAGCAAGTCGGTCTACTACTAATTAGTACGTGTCCTGATTACTCTCTAGGCGATGAGTAATAACGGGCTAGTTGCTGCGTCGTCTCCTCGTAGGCTAGTAGGCAGTTATAAACTAAGATCCATCCATCTGACTCATTCGTCGCGATCAGAATCCGTAATGTGAGCAGCGCTCGTGTTGTCGCGTCGCACCTGTGCAAAGAGTATTGGCTGTCTCGATTGGTCCTCGGCAGGCTCCCCCCGCGTCAGCAGTTGTCGTGATCGTTATTAGCAATCACTACCTTCACGCCTGTTCTTCATGGTCTCGACAGCAACGCATCCGCCATCCACATCCACGGGACGGCCCAAGCGATCCCCCCCAGCACACGCCGCACGCCTTTGACCGGAGACGATTTGCCGTGTGGTGTCTCAGCCTGCGGCCCTCTTGTCAGGCAGGTCGTGAGCAGTGTTGCTCAGCATTAGGGTTACCACACCGTTCAACGGAAGCGCGTCTGCGATACCGACTGCGCTGTTGTTGCACTGATCGGCGGCGGCTTCGTTTAGTATTCGGGCCAACGTTCGCTCGATCAGCTTCCCCTCGTTGGCCTTCTTCTGCTTCATCCTTGTCGCAACTGCTCAGCAGGGGCTCTCCAGGCGATCGCGCATTCCTCGCAGGGAGTATTTGTGGTTCGTGACATCCTTGCGACACGATCCTCCAGACAGGACCCCGTCGCAAATAGCAGCTTCCACGACAAAGCGCCAGACAGCGTGGTGAAGGCCAAGCAATATCGCATTACTAGGAGGCAGGTGCTAAGTCATCGTGTCTTTGCAGGCGCCGCTCCTTCCGGATCGGCCGAGCCCGCCAATCAGGAGCGCGTGGCGCGCCGCCTTCCGTCAACCGCAAAGAAGGTCGTTTGAAACCTTGGAACTGCAGGCCCTGCTCCTTCCTCACCGGCGCACGCAATTCGCTCCTGCTGCTCGTGCCTCTGCTAAGCAGACTGCTGCTTAAAGTTATCAACAATCACACTCTAAATCCTCTAGGCTTGTCCTGTCCTCTCGGCGGCCGGTCGATCGCCCCTCCCCCAGTGATCACTCTCTCTCCAAGTTATTGCACTCCTCTCGTCCGCTGTCCACCTTCCACTGTCCACTGTCCACTGTCCTCTGTCCACCTCTACCGTCCACACCCCCCTTGCATCCGCATCCGCGTTCGCAGCCATCTCCACCTCCACCGAACACAGACACTCATCTCCCCCCTCCTCAGCTAATTACACCTCTCGCTCTGCTGCTGGCCGCTGTCTTGGCCCAGCCTGCCCTACCCACCCAGCGCCTGTGCTGCTGCTGCGGCTGCGCTTCTGACTGTTGGCATTTGCGCCCGCGCGAGTCGCCGACCGACCCGCCACCCAACCCCATCTTCGCTACCAGTCACGCTCACTGCAGGCATCACTCAGTAGTGCTGTTGTACTACTAAGAGTGCTACTGGCACTTACTGCCGAGTAATAATCGCTAGTGAGAAGCTAGCTAACTCACCTTACTGCGGTCGCAGCTCGGACGGCCACTCCCTCCCATCTTGCGCCTCACTGTGGCTGTGCCGCTCGCCACACTTCAACCCGGCCGCCCCTCTTTTCCTGGCCCGTCCTGGAAAGCCGTGAAGGTTAACGCAACCGCGCAAGCTATCATTGTTGCCAACCGCGGTCTTGCCTGTTCGCTCCCAAACTGGCCATCAGCCTGCATACGACTCCGATTGCCTGCATCACCAAACGCCGCTGCCATCTTACTCTCCCAGTCCCCGTCTCCCATTCCCACTGTCCGCCGTCGCCTGCGCCGCTGTTTGGCCCTTCGCCCAACCGCGTCGCTCAACGCACGCGAGACCCCCCGGTCTTGTTCGAAACGTGATTGTTGATTCCCCTTAAATAATATCATTATGTATAGCGCTCCGCATCCCGTGTCCGCTCCGATCAATGGCATTGCTGGCGAGATCATAGATGGCTCGGGGACCATCAACCCTGCCGCGCTAAATTCTGCTGGTACGAATTTTCTCTCGTCTTTTTCTTGTTTGATTCTTTTCCAGCCAGGCGCCTCTCTTGGATAATACGTGATATATATCTGTGAGAGATGCTTGATGCCTGGCTTGCGCTTTCGTTGGTAGACGCTGTTGTGCTCGTTGCTGACCTGTTCCACGATCAATAGCCTCGCATCCTGGTGCTGCAGTTGCCCAAGCGAACACAAGCCCCCGTGGAATCAAGCGAAGTCGCTCGCCAGATCAGTATGGCGATGTCGGAGGAGAAGGCGATCATGAAGACGGTATGTGGATGAAGTTTCTTTTGTCTTAGACCATGAACAAGATCTGATGCACTTCGCGCACAGATGAGCACAATCGTCGCAAACGCGGCCGACCACCAAAGTACCCTCGTGCGCCCAACACCGCTACCCCTTCCGCTCCATATATGACTAACCAGCAAATATCAGCCACACATGGGCAAGTGCAAACCCCACGCATGCAGCCGCACAATATTCCAAATCAGAACCCGATTTCCCCACCGCAAGCATCACCGCCTCCGAAAACCACCCCTACCAAAACCCTGGTGAAAGCCTTACCGACAGTGCGTGATCATACCACAGACACACTGAATGACGTTCAAGACGAATACCTCCCCAAAGAATGGGACGATGCCGGTGAAAAAAAAGTCGATCAGTTGGGTTATCTTCAAGATGCGCGCGAGTACAAGTGTCGTACTTTCCGCGTGCCGGGCCGTGGTGAAAAGCTGTTCATGTTGGCAACCGAATGTGCTCGTGTACTCGGATATCGCGATTCCTATCTCCTTTTCAACAAGAACAGATCTTTATATAAGATCATCGCCAGTCAACCTGAGAAAGATGACCTCATACAACAAGATATCTTACCCTACTCTTATCGCTCGCGTCAAATAGCCATCGTTACCGCAAGATCAATGTTCCGTCAGTTCGGCAGCCGTGTGATCGTGAATGGCAGACGTGTTCGTGACGATTATTGGGAGAGCAAGGCAAGGAAACAGGGCTTTACTGAGGAGGATTTAGCTGGTGAGAAACGCCCTGGGGCGGCGAAAGCCCGGGATGCTGCTGCTGCAGAAGCTGCCGCCAATGCAGGCATTCTTCCAGGAATTAGTCAAAGCGACATTGTTTACAGCAGTGCAATTGAAGGCATGCCGCATCTCCCTCCCGGTATGAACAGCCAAGCGGCGTCGTTGGCCCCTCTTCCTATGATACATTTGGCGCCCACAACAGATGATCCACGACTTCGAGAGTATAGCTCCATGCCCCGTCCAAGACAAGAATTGACTGGCCAAGCCTATCAAGATCGTTCTCAGACCACCAATGCCGCGGAAATCGCCAATCAAGCGACCCACACAGCAGAGTTCAACAAGATATTAAACTCCCAGCGGGCATTCAGGCAGAAAGGATTAGAGGAATTTTACACAACCCCACGAGAAGTCCCAACATCGTCACCCGGTCATAGCGATGCTGGTGCACCAGTTTCCCAAGCCTTACAATCTCCGCAAATGGCATCCTCCGCTGGAATGATGAATCAAGTTCATCAACAGCATCGTGGTGTACTTGCTCAGCAGCCCCAAATTATGGCGCAGTCACAGGGTACTTATGTGCAACAAGCACAACCGGGTCATATCGCCCAGTCACCACTCCCAAATACTCCGCAGGGTATGCGACCGGACGCATTGCATTCGCGGGCAACAAACCCAGCATTATCAGCTACATCGCAGACACCCCAGTATGGATATCAGTCACAACCGCAACAAATGTGGGGTCATCCTCCTCCACAACCACAGCCATCTCTGTCCGCGTCTCCGCATATGGGAATGCCTCAATATGCCACGCAAATGCCCCAGCAGAGCCCATCACCCCTACCACATGGTCAACAACCGCACCCTTCACAATCCCCACATAATCAAGCTCGGCCGACGCAAGCGATTCCACAAGGCCTACAGATGCCTCCACAGGTGCCACAAGGTATGCCTGCAATGGGCTACCAGGGGGTTGCATTCACCAATGTCGCCAACCCGAGAGCCATGTATGCACCATCACAAAACCCTGGCCAGCAATTCCTGCCGGGACAGGGTATGGCTATGGGTATGGGGTCTGGTGTTGGAATGCCAGGTTGGCCTTCACCAGCTGGCATGCAGCCTGGACAACCGCAGCAAGGGCAGTCAGGAAGTCCCTTAGGTGGGGGATGGTCAGGATATTGATTTTCACAGCTTCCAAGCATTGCGCTATTCGGTTTCAGTCATGAGTTTTACGCAATGAGCATCAAACCGACGGGGATATTCTCGCTTTCGGGAACGCAATTTCTTTGGTTTTTATTTTTCATTCATTTCTTTCTTCGTTTACTTGTGTGTTCTTTTCTATATACCCTTGTTTTGATCTTGTGAAGGATAACACTAATAGTAATTGCCTTCTTCTGGTTATACCCAGTCTCATTTCGTTTGAGTGCCAGGCAGACGCATGAAAACGGAGGCATATTGCATAGAAGGTTGGCGATATGGTTCGGCATCTTAGTATCTGTGTGAGTAGCCATGTTGTTTATGGCCATGTTTAAGTATTGAGTCCTTCCATTGTCGTGTCCTCGGTTGTGATTGTTCTATGTACACACCGCTCTATTTTCCTCCTTCATTGTCTATATTATTATCATTCTTCTCGCCTTGGTCTATGTATGTCGTTCATAGGACGATTTCAAGTTTTTTTTACTAACGATGATTGTGGCAATTTTTGGGATTCTTGTTTCAGCTGCGTAGTACGAGTTACAGGTTCATGCATACAGGCTAAATTGGCTAAAATTGACGATTACTTCAACTCTCCTCTGTACTATTACTCTTTACTCTAAGTCTCAGCAGCATCCATCTCATTAATAACAATACAATCACTGACAACCACCCGTCGCAACTAATGGCGTAGTTACTGGAGCTGCCGACGAAGCACACACGCAACCAGCAGTAACCGAAGTCACCGGCGGCGCCGTACAATGCAGACTTGTCTGCCACGGCTGCGTCGTGGTCGGGGTCGGCGCCGTCTTCAGCGTCTGGGCCTTGACCAGCACAGGAATAACAGCCCCCGTATTCAACCCAAACTCCCTATGTCCCACCACCTCCAGAATCGACGCGATCTCGCCCGAATGACTCGTCACCGAAATAAACAACGCCTCGTCCTTCTTCTTCCTCCCCCACGGATCCCTCCGCGCACCGTCGACGTGTTTCCAGATCTGATTCAACGCCTCCAGCGACCGCACCTCCTGGCTCGAATCGCTCTCCCCCGTCACCCCATTCCACAGCTCATCGCACTCCGCAAACCCCTTCTCGATCCGATACTGCGGCCACGCCTGCTGTATCGCCGTCTTATTGCTGCGGCGGTCGCACGTGTGAATCGAGATCGACTCGCGCAGATGCTCCAGCACGAGCGGCTCGTACGGCGCAGCGCCGTGCGGCAAGGCCAGCGTCGAGAACGTCGTGTTGATAGTTTGCAGGCAGCGCGTCAGTGGGCTGACAAAGTATGCGTCTGGCGCGTGCATGCGCTGGAGTTTGAAGCGTGATTGCCAGAAGTCATGCGCGACCTGGGCTTGCGCGATGCCTTTGGTTGTCAGGTGCGCGTCGGACCAGCTTGCTGTTCCGTTGCCGGTCAATTCGGCCCAGTAGCACTGCGCTCGTCAGCCTTCTTTATTCTTGTTTTCTTATTTGAAATAGGGGGAGGGGGGGTACATTCCACGCCGGCGTGCCGTAGTACGACTCGGCGGCGTTGTGCCATCCTTCACCGTGGCGGCCCAAAAAGAGGACTTTGTATTCAACCCCGTGTCGCTTGCCGTTCTTGTTCAGGTACTCGACTTGCCGGTAGAAGCGCTCCCATTGCGTCAACGTCTTGGTGAACTGCGGGCTGTCGGCGTCGTAGGTGCGATTGAGGAGGCCAAAGTTGACTGCCGTCTATGACATGGTTAATTTGCTTCAATATGTAGTAGTAGTATTTAGTGAAAATGAGAGCATACGTAGTCGAAGGTGCTGGGATCGGTGCCCGCCTCGTCTTGCAGGAAATAGCCTGTCACGGTGGAGTAGTTCACATAAGGTTGTGGAGCAGCGATGCTACTGCCATTAGCCACGGCGGTGCTCAGGGCCAACGCTAAAGTCAGGAGTGTTTTGACGATGGCCATTTTTCGCGAGTATCTGAGCAACTGGAAAGGAGGAAAAGCAGAAACCGAGAAGCGAGAAAGAAAAACGGAGTCGCGCATACATGTAGTAATTACATACTGATCAATACTACATGACCAGAGCTAAGCTCGATTGCATGCAACTGTAATTACGTAGTCAAACTGTTGATCCTGCTCCTGCCAACCAAGCCGCCCACGTGGTGAGCGTGATCGTCTCCACTAGTATATCAATACTACAATAATATTAATACCATACAAATGTATCAATTGATGTTGTGAAGAGTCTAAATGTTATGATATCGTAATTATAGATTAAGCTAATATGTTCCTATGCATGACAGACCCTAGCCTTCTTTCGCAGATTAAAATATGTATATAGTCATATCCCAACTCCAGCATGCATCGACAGTTGAAACTGATGCCTCATCCAAACATCCACCGGTGGTATTCAAAACACAAGTGGAGAAAAAAAAGAAGTAGTAGAAGTAGATATCGTGCAGGCAAGCATAACACAGAACCCCCGACCCTGCACGTTCGGGTTCGTAAATGGGTATGTCCAACCAGTTCAGGGACGAATGTGGTGAAAAGAATAATCCAAGCTGAAAATATAAAACGCACAAATATGTGAGCTCGTATGAAACACGTGATGAGTCCTGATCAAAAAAAATATGCACTTCCCGTTTCCCAAGATAAATTCCCAAAGATATATAAAACCAAGATAGAAAGAAAATGCAGGTTGTACATCGTCGACCAAAATTGTATTAAAAATTAGTATTAAATGGCGTTGGAGAATCGAAATCGCTAGGCGTTTGATTGGAAAATGTATAATTCTTCCGTGATTGAGACGGCAATTGTTGAGATGCAGTTCGAAGAGCTTCCTGTTGCTTGGGGAACTGGTGGATGTAGAATTGAGTCGCGTTAGGTTCGTCTCCGACCGCCATCGTCACCGGGGGAGTATCGGATTCCTTTCCCGAGCCATACAATGAACTCTCTTCACTCAGCGCCCACCTGCTTTCCGGGTTGTCATCGCCCTCTTGTTCATAGATGTACGGAGGCGGTTGAGGCGTCTGAAGCCCGCCCGGAAAGACTGATGTATCAGGCGTCGAAACTGCCCAACTCACTCCAGTCAGTGGCCCGTTCGAAATGGGCGAGTATTCTGCAAATGAAGAATATTGAGCCGGGGCTGACATGGGTGGGGCAAGACTCTGATATTGAACTGTGGAAAGCATTTCCAAATTCAAAGGGGTTTCCGGTGGAGAGGCCACATTAAGCTGCATTGCCTGAGCTGCTGGAAAGAGTGACCCATCAGCAAGTCTTTGTGACGATAGGTCAAATTTTCCATCACGTGGTGTGGCAGGTAGCATTTGCTGGAGATCTTCTGGTGTGAGTGGAGTTGGAGGGGCCAAGTTGCCAACCGAAGCAGACGCGTGAAGTCTATGCTTAGACTCTGCCTCGGCAAAGCTCGAGAAACCAAGCGGTGACCGCTGTGGAACTGACATCTTTCGCACACCCGCGTACCTCGAGCCCAGAGTATGGGAGGATTTCGCGTGGCGGAGGGAATGGGAGGAGTTTCCAAAGCTTGGCAAGCGAGCGTTAGATGACATCGAGGAATTCCCAACCACCACTCTATTGCTGGTGCCAATAGCAGCCGGCCTGGGTCGTTTTCGACGTGCTGCAATGTCTAGTTCTTTCTCTGGACGTCTCCACATAGATCCATCAACTCTATTAGACAGTTGGGCATCAATTCCAATGCTACCGATGGATTCGGCGAGCTCCTCAGATGAAGAGGGGCGTCGAGATCCAGGAGCCGAAGGCGGGTGTAGTGATGAGAACTGCAAAGATCCATATATAGATTCGGAGGCAGGGGATGCTTCGGATAAGCCACCTTGCATTTGGGCGCTCCAAGAGTGTGAACTGAGGCTACCGAAACTGTGCGATCCAGTCATGTCCAGGTTCTGGGATTTATCCAGATGTGATGCTACAAGTTGATCGTCAGAGGCAGCATACGGAATGGCATTCATGTTGCCAAATACGAAACCTTCCTCGGGACTCTGAGACGGAGTCCAGGCAAGAGATGAATCCCGGCTGTCCCATTCTGAGGGGGGGACATTCAAGGAATTCTGAGAGGTGCTGCTGTTTGCAGAGAGGTTAGCTGGTGCCATGTCCAGTGACATATCACTTGCTCCTGTCGGAGTGCTTCCATCATTTGCGAATTGGTCTCGGGCGGCAACCGCCGCATTCAGGGCTCTTTGCAGAGAAGCAAAGGTTCTCTCACGGGTGACTTCGCTTCCAGTCTTGTTGTGCTTCTGGCGTCCAACGGAGCTAGCGGGTGTCTTTACCCGCTCATTGGAACCGGAAACTTGTTTAGGAGTCGAGGTCTGCTCCTTTTCCTGAAGGGAGGTTGTCTCAGCTTGGTCGTCCTCTTCTATAGATTCATCCCTTGTTCGGTCTTGATCGTCTTTCTTCTTCGCCTCCCTTTGCATTCGCTCGAACTCCTCCTGACGTTTTTGCTGCTTGGCTTTGGCGCGTCGGTTCTGGAACCAATTCTAAAAGAGCCTCATTCATTAGAAGGCTACACATACAGTATGGATCAATTAGAGAGACAAACCGCGACACGAGGCAGACTGAGATTAGTCTGCATAGCTAATTGACGTTTGACATTGCTGTTCGGCTTGGGGTGGGCCTGGAACTGAGCCTCCAGCGTGTCGACTTGCTCTTTGGTCAACCGTGGACGTGACAAATTCTCGGCATACTCCTCGTAGTCCTCCATGATAGGCACGTGAGTGTAGTAGTCGATCTCGTAGGACGGTCGGGTAAGGAGAAACCCATCCATAGAGCCCGCCATGGCGGCGTGAGCCATGGGAGGGCCACAACCGACCGGTTGCTCAATTGGGACGCCATGGCCGCCATAGGGGTACGAATGGTGCAAATAACTCATTGTAACTTGCTGCTAGAAAGACTTTGCAGAGCATACAAACAGTGAAGTATAGGGGATTTTCTTGTGGATGAAGGACAGCGGTAGAGGTCGATAAGCTGCGCGGCGGACAGCTAAAACAGCACTTTTGATTTCATGGACTGGGCGGACGGAAATGGGAATAGCTGGCGTAGGTTTTATAGCGAGACACATGAATGGGCAATCTGGAGGTGGTGTCTTTGAGGTCAATTCGGCGAGTGGAAAGAATAAAGGAACAAAACAGATGGCGGCAATGGAATTGTTTAATGAAAGTGGTCAGAGATTGCAATACAGTTTACAGAAAGGAGGAAAGAGCGACTGGAGCGTTGGGACGCAAGTAGTTAAGTGTGGCTGAGCGTATCAAAAGAAAGAAAGAAAGAAAGACAGACAGACAAGCCGAAAGAGTGACAGAATAAATTCATAGGTGACGAAGTGAAGAGGAGTGTGGAGAGTGTGAGAGCGAGAGAGAGCAGGGAAGCGTGAAGTGCAAGAGTGATGGGGCTAGTCCCCGGGCTGTGAGTGGTGGATGCTAGCCGCCGGGTGATTTGTGGATGTTCCTTTCCACAGAGCGGGTCAGTGGACGGAGGGGCAGGGGGGAGAGAAGGCTTAGTAGCCGTACCCGAACACGAACAATAATACGGTGGTTTGACGGTGGTGGTACGAGTGTATCTCACACCCTCCTGGTTTTCGGGTTTCTCGCTCGCTGCAGTATCACAAGTTCGCACCGATGGTGCGCGAATCCCAGCCGCCGTGGGGAAGTTTCCGGATCGTCTCCCATGCTGATGTTGGCAGCGTGATGATCAGTGGTGTCATTGGTGCCATTGAAGGCGGTTTTTTTCAAATAGGACAATACTCGCGAGGCCAGGACGGCATCATGATCCAAGCTCGAGTCGCAGGTACCAGGACCAGGGCGAGGGGAGACGAGAGCGCAGGCCCAGCGCTCGGGCTTGGAAGTTGGCCCAGTTGGCCCAGTTGGCCTTAGGCGGGCTTCGACAGCAGGCTAAATGCCCCAGCAGACTCCACTACGGGGAACGCAGCCTCGCTGGGCTGGCTGGCTGCTGGCCAGGACGGATTTAGGCTCTCGCAGGCTGCAGGACGGGCCACAGGGCGGCAGGGCGGTAGGGCCCCCCGTCGCCCATCGCACCCCCTTCGCCATTACATTTCCTTTGTGTCCCGGGGGGAAGAGACCGCCGATTCGTTACCAGACAGTTGCCCGTGCAGGAGCCGTCTGGAGCTAGCCGCCCCAGGCCTTAGGGGCTCCTCCCGGCTGCCCGCTTCCTCCAGCTTGTGTGTTGAAACTGGGTGTTGTATCTTTCATTATTGTTTTTTCACGACCCAATCGAACGGGTCATAAGCAAAAAAAGAAAAGAGAGGAAGGCAACGTCCACAGATCCGGAGGCAGGCCGCGAGCCGTGACACTAATATTCCGATCCTGCACATCCGGGCTTCGAGGAGTCTAGTCCGAACAAGCAGCAGGTTGCTATTCCGTGCTTTGCTCCCAAAGGCCGATTTCCCACGAGCCGCCTCCGTGCCGCCACGACCATCCCTGATCTCACCAATCTGAGCAGTCAGGCGCTCCTCGTCGGCTGGAATCTGCAGCCTCTCTGCAGGACATGTCGAGTCCTACCGCTTCTCAAGACTCAAAACTCGGGGCGCCTGTCGAGTCTCGACTGTCAGTTCTGTAGTCTGCACGCTGTAGAACGTGGCGCACAGCCAATCAGCGTACAATGACAGCCTTGAAAAAGGGTCGGGCACAAACTAGGGGCAGTTTTGGCCTGGGGGTCTGGGACAGCGTGAACACTGCGAAGTGTATAGTGTGTAGTGTGTAGTGTGTAGATGCAGGACTGGAGAGAAGAAAGGAGGCCGATCTGGGCTGCTGATTGGCCGCCGGCAGCTCCCGCGGCTGCCCTCTGAGTCGTTCCTGCATGAGGTGGGCCGGCCCCACGCGCCCCATCGCGCCTGCCCTTTGGATTCATTTTTTCGATTTTTGCTCCCAGGGCAGGCGCGACTCACGATGACGACGGGCTCCGGAGTAATAACAGACTGATTAACAGTAGTATAGTTAATGCCTGTCAATCTGAGACCCTGTTATATCGTCGTCACTATCACCATCACCATCACCATCATGATCATCCTCCTCCCCATCTTCCATCTTTGCGTTGTCATTTCTCCGACAATCAACTCTTTACAGTTTATCCATATCTCGCAGGCCGCAGACGCCTCAGGCTGCGAGGCTAATATGAGTCTCTCCCTGTGGGACCTCTCTGTCATTCGCTGAGCGGGCGAGAAAATGATCAATCCGTCGCGAAGCTCCTCCATACAGACACAAAATTGGACAAACGTAAATTACGGGATCGCCCTGTATTCTCTATCGCCAGGCGGTGCGCCACACCGTCAGCTGTCAATCTGCTGTCATTTGTTGCAGATCTCGCCGCATGCGATTGGACACTAGCGCAGTACGTTTGCAGGAGTTGGGCCTGTTTGGGCAAATAGCAGGTCCCAAGACCTAGGCAGCCGTCCGCCAGAGGCTAAAGATCAATAGTCAGTCAGATCAGCGTCGATCAATGACAACGACACAAGATCTGAATAACAAGGCCACACTCGCACACTCGCCGCTGCGAGCCTAGCCAGGCTCAGGCTAGTCCAGCTTTTTGCAGTCCCCCTGGCCACATGCTTCTTGCCCCGCGATAGCAAACTACCCCTAGTGTCGCCCAGCAGCCAATTGCCTTAGTAGGCTACTACTGTCAGCCCAAGTCCCATAATTTGTCATGTTGACAACTTGACTCCGCTGCTGTCCAGCCCAGTTTCCTGGGATGAGATGTTTATCCCCCTACCTTGGCAAATACTAGTGGGCCGTCGCTGATTCATCTTACAGCAATCATCAATCCTCCGTGATCCCGCTCACTGGATGCTGCTGCACCAGGCCTGACTTTGTGTATCAACATTACAGACACAATACTGGGAACTACGCATGTAACAATCTATTCACGCTTTGACCTCGACGGATATCAAAAAGGAGAACGGAGTATTCAGTTGGAAGATCCTTATTCACCACGGAGCGCCCTGTGTTGTGTAATTGAAAATCAGAAAAAGGAGAATCATTGAGTCACGGCACAATCCCGAGACCGTCAAGAACACAATTCACACGAGCCCTCGCTGCTGATCTGCTTTTGCATGCTGCAGCTAGCAGTCCTCGATGCACGCATCCTTTGATCCCTTTGATCCTGGAGAATAAATGTAACGGGGATTCGCTGGACCAATCAGATATTCAAAGAACAGCCTCTGAACCGGTCGGTCCATTCAGATCATGTCGCCGGTCGCTGTTGGACGGCGAAGAGTTGGACCAATCGAATTGACTTGTTTACTATTTCCTCAGCAAACGGTTGCTACTTTTCTTCAGCGCCTCAACAAGCACCGTGCTCTGCATAGATCGGAAATCCACTCACTCACTAAGCTGTGTCTGCAAACTATCAACCTACCTGTCTTGGTCTGATCGACACTGTAGGAGATCAACCCCAGAGCGCTAATAATTCATTATTCCACGGCTTTCCAGAGTACCAACCGTAAAGGGCGATCACGGAATAGCGCCGCAGATAACTTGGGCCTCGGCCTTGGTCTTCGAGAGACGGGAAGTTTCTCCTTAAGTTGTCTTGGACAATTACCTAACCTCAATCCGATAGCTATACTCGTATGAAGTACTGTGGCTGGAGGCTCCTTAGGAGCTAAGTAATACTCCGTACGCCGTACGTTGTCATTGTGATCGACTAGCCACCATCCTGTCTGACGTCGACCGGCCACTCTTCTACCCACCGTTCTGGTTGGGCTTGGAGATCACCCGTCTTTGGCTTGGAAGCATTGACCATCTGCCGTCATTTTGTTTCAGCGACATACATCTTCCAAGACTTGACGCGGCATATTAAACAAAGAACGTTTACATATGCATGCACACGAGATCATATAGTGTAGGCACACAAAGCCGCATTTCAAAATTTAACTCTTCTGGTACCGTACCCTCAGTGATTCTATTTCTCAGGGATAAACTGTTATGGATTGAATGTTCAAACCCAACACCTTGTAGTCGGCGTGCGGAGATTAAGGCCCAAAGGTGGAACATGGTTCAGGATTAGGGTCAAACTCTAGCAGCTTGCTCTCCCGATAGACCGGTATGGATTACAAGCAAGCCACTGATAGATCAATCACGAAACTGATCAACAACGAACTCACATCGTGGTAATCCCTACTAACTACAGTGCGACTGCTTGCTTCCGCCAAGGTGGCTAATTTTCAGTTCCTCAAATCATTCGCCCATGTTCTTCTCAAGTTCCAAATAGATCGACGTCGCATAAGGAACCCCGTGCGTAATCATCAAACGTTAACTGCAAGCTCCAAGACAAGGAAGGACCAAGTACGTACGTACCTTACCTGCTCCGGTTTTTGAGCTCAAATACAGATACCAACAAAGTAAGAAAAACGTGAACCTGCACAACCCTTGCAGCGCCCACTCAGACCGGGCTCGCACTATTGGACGCCCCGAATCGAGCAGAGTACAATCCGAAAGTACAGACGATGCATTTCTCACCGTAGTACAGACCGGGAAATTCTTTACTTGATTGAGCTTCAGCACGGTACCACACCGCCACCAATAGACTTCCATTTTCATTTTCTGTTTTGTTGCCACCTGACTCCCAACAATAGTCACTGGATATCTTGATCTGCGCGCCAAGTCGCCGCGATCCGGTATAACCACCCCTTCTTTTGTACGTTCAAATATCAAAATTAAAGCAACAGAAAACTCAAAAAAACCCAGAGATGAACAAAGAGAGAGCCTAGAGGGAAGTCGTGACACTCTTCTCCTATGCCATCAACTTCTCGAAATTCATTCGTATCGATCAATCACATCCCGATCACGCGGTCCATCTCACCATCGTGCCTCCAGCAATTCCTTTTCTTTTCTTTTCTTTTCTTTTTTTGTTTTTGCTTTTTCAACTGATCTGCATTTGCTTAATGCAAGCCTTTACATTGCATCTAGCCAGTTACCTTGGACAACAACAAGTTACACACGCAACAATTATAATGAAGGAAATGGCTGTAACACGTTGACCTAACAGTTGGTCGAGTACCCAACACAATTAGAAATACTGTTCTCCACAGTTTGATGCCAACATATGTGACTCTTATATGCACATATATGATTTACATGGTAGCCTCTTT
Source organism: Talaromyces proteolyticus (assembly GCF_021365285.1). Classification (NCBI taxonomy): domain Eukaryota; kingdom Fungi; phylum Ascomycota; class Eurotiomycetes; order Eurotiales; family Trichocomaceae; genus Talaromyces; species Talaromyces proteolyticus. The sequence goes on along the minus strand of NW_025764282.1, from coordinate 728,189 downwards.
GCGCCGCTCTTTATTGGATCGTACCTCTTGCATACCCATTACTTGTCCAACCATACCAAGCCTTCAGTTCGCTGCAGTCGTCTGGAGACAGGAAGCACATACAGAAAACGGCCGACTTAGGAAGGTGTCTCCTTTATTTTTCTCTCATTTTTGATTTCTCTTTTGATTCTTTTCTTCTTTTGTCTATGCTGAAAATGTTCAAGTCAGTCATGCAAGTCTATGTTCTTCCAAGCACCGTCACCTTCTAGCGGAACACACCACCCGACATCAAGATCTACCCTCACACCAATGGTTTGGTTACGCAGGATGCAGGATCCATCCCGCCATTCATTCACGAATCAGCAGCAACGGATCTACCACAGATTCATCCTTCCGACAATTCCCGCCTCTTTATTTTCACCTCTGTGATCATCTTCTTCACTGCAGGGCATTGTTGATTTCAATTTCCACTTTGCCATTCAATGCCTTGAAGGTGACACTCGCCAGATCCTTGACTATCCAGTCGGCCCCGGCATCCTTTAGCTGTTGGATGGTATGAGTGGTTTCTAACGCAAGCACCCGAAACCCGGCCGCCTTGCCAGCCTTGATTCCTGACGGGGCGTCCTCAACTACCAGCATATTTGCTGACTCGCCCAAGTTCAAACGTGATCGACCGAGCAAATAGCACTGGGGGTTGGGTTTGCCTTGCTCCACATCCTCTGCTACAACGAGGAACTTGGGGTGTGTTAGCTTGAGGACTTCCAGCCAACCTGTAACCAGTGCTCGGGTCCCAGATGTAACCACTGCCCACGGAGCGCCAGCGTCCTCTAGCTTGTTGAGCAGATCACGCGCTCCCGGTATCTCAACTGCGTCCTTACCGTACTTCCGGGGCAGGATACCTTCAATCTCACTAACATCTATTTCAGAGCTTGCTGTTAATAAGGCTGCAATTCCAAAGCGCCTTATAAGAGAAGACTGCTAACTTACAATCCCAGTTAGCTTTGCTTGGATCATACAAGGCTAACGTATCAATGCTCCTTCTACCGTGTGAAGAAGCTAAAATAACTTTAGGATCTACACCCAATTCCTCTGCTAGTCTGGAATAACCATAAGAACGTATTTATGTTAGACAAGTACAAGGGCTCTGCGCGAGTGTGCCACTAACGAGTGCCAATGTTTAACGATTGCTAGATGCAACGTCAGTCACTTGAATCTTCTCGGCCAGTCCGTTGCGCGGCTAAGCCTCTCAACGAGTCACTAAAATAGCCAAAGGCTCTCTACGTACCATCTGTAGAGTCTATAATAGTTCCATCAAAATCAAAAAGAAGGCCATCAAAGGACAGAAGTTGCGGTGGGGCAGAGTAAGAGCCATGGCCTGCGGTAGACATAGTGACAGATTTGAACGAGTGCAAATGTCTTCTATAATTCCTCCAATAAAAGAAAATCTTAGACAACCGTCAACTTGACAAAGATAGAAAGAGAGAATCCAATCTTTTTTCTACAGCGTGAGGGGATAATCTCGGTGAAAGGCCCGCATCGGCTATCGGCGATATGAATGTTCCTTATCTTAGCGCGGCGAAATCTTGACCCTCCACAACTTTGGTCAAAAAATTGCTGGGCGAGAATTCAGACGTTGGGAAGTCCTTTTCATATTCGGTCATTCGCCAGTTATATCTTTTTGGCATATTTTTGCTAAGAGCATATGAACAATGGTCAAATTAGGTATGTTATTCGCTTTGGCCAGCCGTGCACGCTGGACCGATTCCACTCGCCAGGGAAAGAAAAAAACGAATGCTGTATACTGATAAGACCATCACAGGTAAAAAGTCCAAACGGACGCCCGTACGCCTGCGACACAAAATCGAAAAAGCCAGCGTAGCAAAACAGAAAAAACTGCGCAGGCAGGCGAAGAAGGTAACTCATTTAATCCATTATTTTCCATCCTACCCAAGACTTAAACAGGCGGTCTGCAGGATCCCACATGGCGCTCGAAAATCAAGAAAGATCCCGGCATCCCCAACCTGTTCCCGTACAAAGACAGACTCCTAGCCGAAATCGAAGAGAAGAAAAGACTCAAGCAAGAGGAATCGCTGCGCCTCCGCGAAGAAGCTCGTGAGCGCCGCAAAGCTGAGAACACGGCCTCTGGGATCGAAACTGCGGACGATGACGAGCCTATTGATGACCTCGACGTTGACCTCGAAGATGACGACGACGACGATGAGATGGATGAAGGAGGGGATGACTCGAATCCAATGGCTGCTCTTCTCGCATCGGCCCGGGCGAGAGCAGCTGAGTATGAGGATGATGATGATGACGAAGTGGACGATGGTGAGGATGAAATGGATGAGGACGATGAAGAGGGAGCAGTTCTATCGTTGAATCAAAGTGATATCCCCACGCTCGCATCACAGGTTAAATCAAAGGAGAGCTCGCGACGAGCTTTCGACAAAGTCTTCAAGCAAGTTGCTGCCGCCGCAGACGTTATTCTCTACGTCCTCGATGCCAGAGATCCCGAGGGTACACGGTCCAAGGACGTGGAGCGTGAGATTATGGCTGCAGAAGCCGGATCAAAGCGTCTTATTCTTATTCTTAACAAGATCGACTTGGTGCCTCCACCAATCCTGAAAGCGTGGCTCATTTATCTCCGTCGATACTTTCCCACCCTCCCCCTCAAGGCTTCCAATGGCGCACCCAATGCACACAGCTTCGATCACAAGCAATTGACCGTGAAAGGAACTTCCGAAACCCTATTCAAGGCGCTGAAATCATACGCGCACACATCTCAATTGAAACGAGCAATCTCCGTCGGTGTCATCGGCTATCCTAATGTCGGTAAATCATCGGTCATCAACGCGCTGACAGCACGTCTGAACCGGGGCCAAAGCAGCGCATGTCCAACAGGCGCTGAGGCAGGTGTAACAACAAGTCTCCGCGAAGTCAAGCTGGACAGCAAACTGAAGCTGATCGACTCACCGGGAATCGTGTTCCCGAATGCATCGAATAAAAAATCCAAGAAAGAAAGCGACGATGCCCGTCTCGTCCTTTTGAACGCTGTTCCTCCGAAACAAATCACCGACCCAGTCCCCTCCGTCAATCTCCTCCTCAAACGCCTATCTGCCACCGAGTCTCTTCTCCAGAAAATGCTAGACGTGTACGGAATCCCTCCGCTTTTCCCTTCCAATGGCGACAAGACTACCGATTTCCTAATCCAGGTCGCCCGCAAACGGGGTCGTTTGGGTAAAGGTGGTGTGCCTAATATTCAGAGCGCAGCCATGACTGTTATCACGGATTGGCGCGACGGGCGTATTCAAGGCTGGGTCGAGCCACCGGTGTTACCTGTAGTCGGCGTTTCCACAACCGGTGCTGGCGCCAACAGCGACCCTTCGACTGGTGCTGACACGAAAGAGATTGTCACGGAGTGGGCCAAGGAGTTCAAGATCGAGGGACTGTGGGGGGATGGTGAGAGTGGCGATGCGGATGAGATGATTGAGTAAATAGATATCAGCGTGAAATGCGTTTACTGACTGGATACTTAAAAGGTTGTTAAGGCGTTATCTTCTGGTCTTGCTTTCTTTGAGCCTTTGATTATAGTCTTATGTTCATAGCTAAAATATCATAGACGGTAGCTAAATAATATAAAGCTCTATCATCTACGAAATTTGGATTTATGACAGGTATCAAATGATCAAAACAAGTCAACTGAACATAGGCATACATCTGTTCTCGTTATAAAATGCTTATTATATTCAGATTCCACTTACTATCTTTATTATGCTAGTATCCAAATACTATACTCTAACCCAACCCCATATTCGACCGCAGCTGTGCCGCAGGCCCATCTTCATCATCCCCTTCACTGTCACTATTGTCCTCTACTCTATCGTGCCGATCCAGATCCTCGACGTGATCGAGATCCTCAGCGTCTTGCGTCTCATCGCCATCCTCATCACTTTCCTCTTCCTCTTCCTCATCATCTACCTCTTCCACTTCCTCCGTCTCGTCTTCATCAGGTTCCTCTATCTCGGTATCCTCGGCGACAGTAGTCGTGTGGATAGTCTTCTCGTGCCCATCACTATCACGTTTTACGCGCTTTGCCCCTGGCGCGGTAGCATCCTCGTCCTCGCCACCAGTCGCTCCTTTGGGCAACACATTCTCGGGATTCCCTTCTGATGCCGCTGCTTTCTTTTCCTTGGTTGCCCGCTTCTTGCCTGCTTGCGCTTCGGTGTGCGCATCTAATTCACGTTCAAGCCGAGGACGCAGGGCGTCGAATTCGAGCTCCGAGAGCACAGATAAAACGTCGGACGGCGCAAGGGTGCGTTTGAGAGTAGCGTCATTTGCACTGAACAAATCATGGTTAGATATAATGCTTTGATAGTCGCTTCATCTGAGGGCCATACTGTGAGGATAAATAGGAGACGAAAACCGTAGCCGCCTTTTGGATCGCGAGTAACGCATCTTTTTGGATCGTTGTGTTAGGAGGCAAAACGCTTTTCGCGAGACGTTGGGTGACTGAGCGAGGAAGAAGGAGATCCTTGATTTGGTTGATGTTAGTATAATTCAATTGCCTTTTGCATTCTATATTCTCATTTTTATTTTCTTATAGAAAGGAAGGGGTAACTATACCTCAACACCAACCCCATCAGCCTGGGCTTTTAATTGCTGTTCCGTAGTTTGTGCACCTGCCGTGGAGGTTTCCTCTCCATCGGTAGGCGGGATAGATGACGTTGATTTTCGAGGCGGCATTGCGGATGATATTTTGCTCAGTTATCAGTGATGACCGAGTGAATTATTTCGAATCAAATCAATTCGCTCTTGTGCGAGTCGCCCTGGTGCGTCCAGAGTAGACTATCGGATGAAATCCGAGTGACAGTGACGCGGCGCTGGCAATAAAATAATCGGGTACCTCTAAATCTCGTCCGCGTCTAGACCACGGCGAATAATCGCTTCGAATGCGGTATTAGATCATGCGATGTAGCGTGATGTAGTATGATCTGAATATCAAAAGAAGTACTCTCTTCAATCAATCCTCAGCCCAAGTACAGAACCCGAGCCACAGCTGGAAAAGAAGCTAATGCACTAAGCGCGCGACACGACCAACTTCCCACTTTTGGCCTAGGCACCCGACAGCACGCTCCTAAGGCTGACAAAGAATAACATGGTTCATGTACAATAATATATGTGCGCGTTTTTAAGATGTAATGTGAGGACCTAAGAATTGCTAGGCTCTATACTCTAAGAGACAATGTAACTCAATCTTAATTATTGCCAAAAAAATATGCCCAAAAAAATGCTTCAATTATTAAATAATCAGAAATATAAATTGTTAAAACCACAGCAGTCACGGTATCAATTGATTAAGCGGGTGAAGCGGGAATTTGACGAGCCTCGATATTTGAAAAAAGAAATTATGAATATTATGCTTCTGCTTCCATCAGTGTATGGATGACACCGATCTCTGAATTTGTTTTTCACTCACAGGATAGTGAAATATAGACATATACATGTAGTGCTCCGTCTATCGAAGTACGTAACTGTTTTAAATATGAATAGCAGTGGATTATTAACTGCATAAACCTTGACTCGTCCAGGTTCTATGAAGACAGAAACCCTCAACTAACATTTTGTGAAGTCGTTGAAATTAGTCCTTATCTAATAATCGGTTAAGTATTTCGACAAGGCCGATTTGAAGCTGGTATGCAGTACTACAATCCTTACTATGTAACTTAATTAGCTACCCCTTAAACTATCTGAAGATCTAAATTGCAAGGCTGAGCCTCTTGTGTAACAAAGAATATACCGTCATGAGGCAAAGAAAATTTGCATAAACACATTACAAGAGAGCGTCTACATCGAATTCCTCGCAATTTTTTTTTCTGGGTAAAGGCCTTGTTTGTTCTATGCTTATTACTTATGTCTTCAACAAATACGCCGACTAGTACCATTAGTGAGTGAGACGCATCCTGGTCTATCATTCATTGGACATTTTGACTAGAAGATTTTCAATAAACCATAGACTTTAAGACTGACTTCGAAAATGTCCTGCTGAGTCTTTAATGGCTCCGACGATTTTATTTTTGCTGTCCTCATAGATACCCGTTGGAGGCAAACCCGGACATTTCATGAATTGGAGTAAGTTGATCATGTCGTTGGAAAACGTCGTACACAGTAACTGAGACCGTGGAAGGTTTTGATAGCGTTGTCTCTACTACCTGGGGTCTTTTGCTTTTTTTTGATTATTCATTCTGCTGTCGCACCACCGGAGCAAGACCAAAATCTGGTCGATTTTCTCATACGCAAGGTAATATTGAGTGTTCTCAGAAAGGCACCATCTCCCGGGTAGATAAAACCCTTAGAAACCGTAATTTCACTCATTCAACGAGCTTGCATCAGAATCCTCCTTATGCTTAGATTGGCTATGATGCTTGCAATAGGACTGCTACTTCATGAACCGTACGATTATATTTCGAGGCCCGCCAGTTACTATGTTCGATACGTGAAAACTGTCGCTTACGATTCCCTAGAGGTGATAGTTTCGGAAATTATGCATTGAGGGTTGGCCACCTGAATGGTACGATTTTTCCTAACAACTGAAAAGTTTTCCGATAAGTTGCTGAGAAAGGTAGAAAGCTTATCACACAGAGCTTTGATTTGGGTATTTAAGAGGTTATCATAGAGAATTGAGCTAGCCTAGGCTCTCTTTATGCCCGTGATTATCTACTCTCTTGCTATATTAATCACGTTGAGGGCTATTTTTGATTTCGTAGGTACTCAGTTTTTTTGCAGTAAGTAATGAGAGATTGATTTAATGCATTACTAGCAATTCTCTTTCATCTATATTGACAAAACTAATCATCAGATCTTGTGGCTACTTTTCGCCTTGATATGGGGTACCATCAGTCTTTTTGTTCAGTGTTCACTTCCGGATTGTGCTATTACTTGGCACCCCTGTCTTTTGACTGTCGAGGGTTACTCCGGTAATACTTTCCTCATTATATTACTGTTAGTTGTATCTTGATAGGACTAATTGCTTTTTCCTGAATCTAGAGATGCGTCACTCTAGCTAGGACATGACTTCATTAGATGATAGTAGCGTGAATCAGGGTTTGATGGGGCCTTACACTGAGTGTCAACGACAACAATCTACGACATCAAGCCACAATTCCTCCAAGAGCCACAATGAGTCAAATCATATTCCTATGTGTTTCTCCGGTGAGGGTGAGATTGACGAACCATGAGGAAGAAAATAGTATTAGACACTCTCGAATTGATCAACAACATAATCAAGATACATATATCTTATGCGTCCGCAGCATGAAGCTTTGTCAACAAGATTTCCACCCTGAACCATGGCAGCGAGATAACCAGTTGCTTATTTTAGCGAACTTCTTTGGGATTGATCAATGTTGTTTCCACTCGCTGGATACTCAGTCGATCTCTATTGTGTACTGAGAGGTTCCGATGTCGCCTTTTGGTCATTGATTCTTGTGCTTCCAGGCCAATTCGTCATCCCATTCTGCGGGGTGATCAGTGGTCTTCAACACCCAACTACTCTATTATCTGATCGGCATACACTGTCTCCTATCCGAATTGTGCTGAGCCAAGAAAGAGCATATCGAATTATAAGACACATCTATATTTTCTGCATGCCTCTAATTACGATATTGCGCACTGTGGTATGCACGTCATACATGGAATTCTTAATGGGAGGGTATGAGATTTTCCAAATCGTATGTGTATTCCTCTTTTTGACTATGGGTTCTCCGAGGTACTTGCCTGCTGTTGCCATCTGTGTCTCTGAGAATTTACTCCAATTATACCGAGACTTTCTCAGACCAAAGAAAATCGGAAATGGAACAACTTCCATGATAGTTCCATCCTATGTAGCGTTCACTGGCGATTCAGCGGTGATCTGAGTTTTTAGGGCCATTTTCTATTTTTGCTACTCAGCTGTTGTATCGGAGTCGAATTTTTAAAGTCTTGGTAGTGGATATACATATAAATTTGTATCTGTATCCTGTGCCAAGATGTATTTGTTGAGAAGATTCTTTACAAGACGTATTAGAAAAGCCCTAATTAAATTATGTAATATTTGAAATTATATTACAAAAGTGCATTATTCACAAAACACCAACGCGTTGTGTATATAAGCCTTATACATACAGGCTCCTGCATGCGTATCTAGATAGACAGTCATCAAAATAGCATATTAAAGCGGACTAATATTGGAAGCTTACCTATGCCAGTTGACTAACTGATGTGTGTTCAGAGCGAGGCGGAGAGTGAGGCTGGAAGTAAGTAAGATAAGGGGTTAAGTATATGAGCCTTGTGGAAGATATATATCAATTGGCAATACTAGATAATACATCAATATATTGCCTCGTCACGTTCTTATTTAAAAAGGAATACGCTTTTATATTTAATAAGACGCCTCACCTTACATATTTATATAATACATCACCAAAGGCCTGTTACGTATCCAAATTGCCATTTAGTATTATTATGGTAGTAAATCGCTCCAACTGTGTTCAAGAACCCCCACCTCCCGCCATTTATGTATTTGTTATATGGGTAGTTTCAGCACATGTTTGGTAGAAATGTGGAGTGTGGTCTTCTTGGTCTATATTGAACAATGGATTGATGATGTACTGGTCAAATTTGCCTCAATTGACCTCTTGCCAGATGGTAATTACTCAATATTGCGGTCTAATATTATAAACTAGACATGCCTCATTAATAGGGATTGATATCTTCGGACTTAGGTTCAATGCATTTGAGTCGATACGGCTAAACCGACAATGGAATTATATTAGGTAGAAATAACATCATGAATATGTAACGCCTCGAGCATCGTGCTCACTCTAACACCAGACTCCCTGAATTCAAGGGTTGTATAAACAAAAATGCAAACACGAAATGTAGCTACCCATTTCCCACATAAAAACCACAAACCGCCCATTAGTCAAGTGACGAGCTGTACGCCAGACTCACGAAACGCCATCAATGTAAGCTGGAGTATAAGTCTATTCTGGTATCATTGCGATCTGGATGCTCCGAACAGATCGCTTGTAGCGAGAACAACGCCGTCAAGGTATGATACTGAAAGCAAACCCAGAAAAGAAGAATGTCAAGAAAAAAGATGCAGAGAAAGTAATTGCGGTAATAATGACCTTATCATGCCTTTGCTGTTTGTTCTGGAGATATATTGTTCTCGGGCCCGTTTTGATATAATTGACTGTCTTTTGATAACGGTCCAACCAGGCGCGGAAACATCGGGGGCTGATTGCTTCGAGCTTCCCATGCTGGGAGGACTTTTATTGCCTTGGAAATATTATCCATATCAGACTTGGCTTGTTTATTTGAGTCTGCAATCTTGGGCCCTTTAGTGACTTTGCTGAATTCCGTGATTTTAGAGGATTGTGCTTTGGTCGCACGAGGTTTTTTAGTTGTCTTTGCAGTAGGCTTTGCAGCTGCCTTGGGTTTGGCAGATGGTTTCTTCTTGTCGTTGGTTTTGCTCGCAACCAGCATTTCAGTAAGACTTTTCCCTTTGCTTGCAGGGTTCGCGAGTGTGATTTTCGACCGTTTATGTGGAAGTTCCGCACCGCTTTCATCATTATTCGATGTAGGGGTGAGGAAACCAGTATCGCAAGTCTTGACCTTCTTCTTCGGGGTATTAACCACAACCGAGACCTGTCCTTGTTGCTTCAACCGCTCAACCTCGGATGCGTCACACTGCTCGAAGACATCGGGGCTGTCATCGTTCCATTTCTTCAAGCTAGCAAGTCGAGCGACCTCCTCACAGTTGCCCTTGACTATCAGATCCCAACAATCCTCAAACTCTTTGCCTACGGGAGGCTCATTGTTAATCCACATAGCCACCCCGTTGCGACGACTTCGAACAACCTTGCATAGACTTTTGACGAGACGGCGCACACCAGGGATCTTCAAGCTGGTTCCCACTACAATGACAGCATCAGGTCGAGAGCGAATATCGGTATTCATGACGGAGGCAATCGCTTCTTCATCGGGATTATGTTCGTTGTACAGCACGATGCGAGGTCGCATTTTGCCCACCCCATGGCTTCGCTGACCGGTTGTGGTGCGCAAATCGTCGGTCTCGGTGCAGGCGGGACATGCAGGCGCATCGGGGCCTTCAAATAGAGTGCCATCGAACTCACTCAAATGGCGACATTTCTGACAAACCATCATTTTCAGACTTCCATGGAGCTGAATACAGCGCGGCCATGGCGCTTTGGGAGCCAAGGGGACTTGAGTTGCAAGAGGCGGCATGGAGGATTCGATGCAGTCGATGTTCTGAGTATACAGGCGCGACAAGCGGTTGTCTTGGGCGATTCTTGCGAGCATGTGATGGAAGGCGGTCGGGGTTGAGTCTGCGGCCTCCTTGGAGAGCGTGCGTACCATTTCATGGAAGGATGCAGTGAGGGAATCATCGCGGTAGACAGCCGCGTCGAACAGCAATTTTCCAGAAGCCTTGAGGTTGTGCTTTTTCTGCACGGACTTGAACAGGCCACTCGACGAGCGGAAGTCAGGGACTGCGGTGGTCAGCAGGATTCATTCGAAACAAAAATACAAATAAATAGATAGACATACTACCAGCAGAGGTCGAGATGCCAGCGCCGGCAATGACGACGATCTTGCGGTGGGTGCGCAGGGTCTTGACGAGCAGGTCGATCTGGGCGAGCTGGTCAGTGTAGGGCAGCTTTGCCGAATCGGTCAGGTCGAGCTGCTGCGTTGAACGCGGCGCGGGGCCCACTCGGCGTTTCTTTTTGGGCGGCTCGTCTTGGCGGCCAGTCCGGGCGCGCTCCTGCTGCTGCTGCTCGTCCTCCTGCGTGGGCGGCGGCGAGGGATAGAAGCCCGGCGGCGTTTGCGGCGACGCAGGAGGTGAGCTCAGCTCAGAGCCAGAGGAATACGCTGCGAAGCTGCAGTCTGACGAGTCTGCCAGCGGGAGGCTGGGGGGGTCGTCCATGGCGAGACGGCGTAGAGATCGCGACCGTGAGAGGCCACTTCGCGGGTTGGCGAGAGAGGGAGAGGGGGGGGAGAGAGAGGAAAACTGGGACGAAAAGCTCACGGGAGCATTGAAACCAGGCAGACAAGACCAGACAATAAATAGAGACGCAAATTCTAGGTCAGAAAAGACAGAATACACGACAGAGTGCAGGTAATTGCCGAGCGAAAATAGGTGGTGGGTGGGTGGTGAAAGGTCAAGAACGGCGAGGCTGGAGAGGAAAGAGAAGGAGGAGGAGGAAGAAGGAGTTGATACGTGCTGGATCGCGGGTGCGGTGGTGGTGGTTGTGGTTAGGGGTCAGCACAGAGGCAGGAACGGTGCGTCGGATAAACTGTGGAATGCAGAGCAGAAGAATTAATTATGCGGACGGCAGTGACGGGCGCCACTGTTGACTGTTGTTTATTTTGACCCGCTGATCTCAGACGGCATGAAAGCAAGCGAGCGTGGCCGTTGGAGCATGAGAAGACTAACTACTAATGTCTGGGATATAGTGCGCCGGCGGTGACAAGCCAAAATTCAACGGCCGGGGTTATGATTCTGATTACTGTCTTCTTCCCATTATTACATATGATGGTTCTTACAGTACCATGTCTGCAGCGCTGGCATAGAACACAGCACGCGGAGTCCTGTGATTGGAGCCCGTTTTTGGCAGGCCGGAGCGGGCAGCCGCATTGTTATGAGTAAATCCTAGCATGGTTATTATTCGTTTATTCTGTATCTAATTCTTAGGCATTGCTATTGCTAAAACCTATCATGGTCGATATTAGTAATGTAAGGAGAGGTTGGCAGCAGCCAGCGAATCGGATCCAAGACGGTAAGGAGCAAGGACACGAGAATAATAGAGATACATGAATATATAATATGAATATGATCGTGGATGCATTCTGTTTTGGGCAGGGCTGCAGCTTTCCGTTGTCAGGGATACCGCGCCCACGTGACATCGCTCCTGCCTGAGGAACCGGGACGCCATCCAATCCCGTGATCAGGAGTCTGCTTTGGGAATAGTCAGCGCGTCTCGGATGGCTTTGTCGTGCATGCATCCATCGTTATTCTCACTATTCTTGAATTGACGATATGACATCAATAGAGGGGACCTTGGAGTGATACAGAAAATAGCTGGCTTAGCTGGGGATCATCAGCCACCTTGGTCTCCGCCTCTGGATTCTGATGCTGGAGCAGTACGAGCATGACTATTCATGCATGAATTATCATTATCCCAATGCGACTTCTGAATATGACAATTTACTTAGTGCGATCTTCTAGCTTTCTGATTTGAAGCATCAAAGGCTGAATTTGACCAAGTCCATTTCCTATCATTCTAAACACCGGATTTCCAAGCCGCCCTCGGAATGCCAATGATCATGGATGAGAGTCTTGACGTGGACGATCTCTTTGGAGATCCAGCTTCGCTAGATCTCGGGCTGTCAGCGCCACAGCCCACCAAGGGCCTGGCTCAACGCGTAGATGAGATGCGGTTGTTGGGTTGCTGTCAGTATGTGGAATCTGTTATATGTTCGCATGCCGATGCAGAAACATCGGCTGACTGAGAACAGGAAAATTGCCTGGTCGAGAATGGGCTGCATTGCATATATATCACAGGATAGCCTCCATGTGGCAGTCCGCCACTTGGTATGCCAACCCTCCGACGGCAAATGGACACTGAGCGAAGAGTATCCACTCAATCAGACCACAGAGACTCATGGGGGCCAGTTTTTGGCTCACATCTGTTGGAACGAGAGTGGCACTGATCTGGCCGTCATTGATACCTCTGGCCGGATATCCATCTTCTCCATCTCCACTGCCTTGAACAATATTGTGATGAGCCGACAGACTGTTCTGGACCAGGCCGATGACGGCGCTCAGGTTGTGGGAATGATGTGGGTTAATATCAATCGTGCAGTATGTTTCTATAAAAACTAGTATCTTATATCTCACGGAAAAGAGAGGGAAAGCTTTGTCTGCTCACAACATCATCCAGGTACCTGCTTTCAACCAAGCTGCCAAATTGAACGGACGGTGGAACTATTCCCCCTTTCAACGCAAACCCATTGGCCCTTTCCATCCCGGAGGGAAGCCAGCACTTGCTTGTGTGACTAGAGTAGGGACAATTAAGCTTATCTATCAGAACCCTGACAACAGATGGGCAGAAATTTCGGCTGAGCTGAAGACAACGAGCCAGTCTGACCGCATTCTAACACATGCAGCTTTCTTAGCCACTCCAAGTATGAATTGACACCTTTCCTTTACCTTTTGTCATGCAAGAGCTAAATAGGTTATTTTATTTTATTTTCAGATGGTGTTCTTGTGGCCGCCCACTCACTCTCTGAGAAAATCAGCTTATATCGGCTCGAAGTTACATGGAATCCATCACATTGGGACCCGAACCCACAGAGGCAGGCTACTGGTGCATTGGCTTTCCCTGTACCTACATTTGGTATCACTCATTACAAGACTGTGAATCCTGGCAGGCTATTCACAACAAAAAAGAGTGAGACCGAGAATTTAGCCGAGTCTTCGTCATCCAAAAACTCGCTATATCAACTGACTAGTCTTGACATAATTGCTGGGCAATCCGATAACACAGGGAACTCATTCTCTAGTCCCTGGATACTAGCAATTTATTCGACTCCAATACACGCCCCCAACCATGCCGCCCGACCCCAAATGTCACCCTCGTCTGTAATGGTTAGGTGGCAGTTAGAGACTACGAATTTGAGTCTCCATCCAGTTTTTGAGGAACTGGTGCCAAAGAAAGCGAGTGGTCAGAATAAGGTAATGAAATCGGTCAATAGCATAAGAGACATACCCGCTGACGCGATCTAGACAAAAGTAGAGCTTCGACGCTTAGACGATATATCTTCCGATAGATATGTAGTTTCCGTCGATCAGATCGAGTTCGGGAATGTTTTGGCGGTGACATACGACGATAGTTCCGTATCTTTCTTCGACCCAAGGACGATGACTAGCTTCATTGGGATGGACGACCCGAACACAGTTACGAGTATGTCTCAAGCGGGCTTTCGCTACCCCCTTGATGTTCCAGGTTTGTGCTATGCTGTAACTACTCTATTCGAGGGGCGTGTGTCTAACATGTAGCAGGTCTTCACACCTGTTTCTCCCCTAACGGTTGCGTTTCTATTGCTTTGGATGGCGAATGGCAGGCCCGGCTTCGACTGATGGAGCCTTCCTTTGATTCGCAAGGTGATTTATATGACGAGAGTATGTGCCTTGTAGATCTTGTGTCAGTTGATAGGGACGAGCCAGACTAATCAACCTGGCAGATAAGTATTCCGCCGGGATCGCAGCCCTAGCGCTGGCATTTGGTCGTGGTTGTGCCAGCGAATATAATACGGACGATCTTTTAACCATCCTTATACGCAATCTATCACCTGGTAAGTCTTCTTGCCTAGAAGGAAAATACATGACTAAGCCCGATTAGATGCGCAGAACGCCTTTATCAATGAAGTTTACCGAGCATTGCCCATTAGTTGTAATTTCACCACCGAACAAGAAAAGCTTATGCAACATCAGTACATTCCTCGTTGTCTGAGCGTCCAGGCCGCTCTTGGATTTCAAAACCATTTTGCCCCTCGCAACTTGCCATCATCAGTTGCTTGGGCCATCCTTAATTTACGTCATACGTCCGTTTTGTTTGCATTCTTTTTAGGATATACGAAGACAGCCAAAGAACACGAGCCATTTGATAATGGTATGCTACCCTTACTCTATAGACAATAGGAGAGGCTAACTTTGGACGTTAGACGTTTTGCGAATGATATACGGCAATACCAAATGGGCTTTGGATTTCTCTCGATTTATTCTGGATGATTTATTCGAACTGGCTGAGGAATTTGAGCCAGTCTTAGACGATCAAGAAGCCTTTGTACAAAAATGTAATTACACTCCATCAATATATCTAGTTAATGGCGGACACAGCTAATATGATAAATAGTGAAATCGACATCCTCGCTGTCTCTCACCCTGATCCTGGCAAGCATGTCACGAGCCTTCCTTCACTTCATCTGTCGAGGACTACGCGGCCTGTCCACGGGTCATACAGCGCTTCCTATCCCCGGGAATACTCGGATGTACTATGCAGAACTCTTCCAAATGATAAACAACTCCCCAGTCCCAACCAACATCTACGAGAAATTCCTGAGCGAAGTGGACAACGCGATCCGGTTTACCTACCAAAAGGCCGGTTTCGAAGACAATGAACGGCGCACCCCAGAGAAAGAACTCTTAGTCAACTCTCGCATCCCCGCGGTCCTAATTCCCGCCGCCAGTGCACTCTTCAAACAGATCATCCCCGGCATCAAAGCCCAAATCGACCAAATGGCCATCTACCTGACAGACTACAGCTGGTTAGGTCTGTCTAATGATCGACGCACGGAATACTACCGTCGGACTCGACAGGTCGACGTCTTAAAGAAGATTCCTCTACGAGGATTTATGCTGGATGAGAACGGGATTGTAGAACCCGGTGAATCACAGCAAGGTAAGGACCAGCCCGTGGCAAGCAGTTTGGCGCGTCGGCGCTGTGTTCGTTGTTGCGAGATATCAGGGGATACCTCGACCCCGCGGTCTGCGCTGTATTTTAGGATGGTCATTCGAATGCAGGTTATTCGGAATTGTCTCTGTGGCGGTATGTGGACTTTTGAAGCAGGGGCTCCGGCCCCGGATGTTCCTGTGCGCAAGGTAGGATGATGAGATTACATCAGGCAGCCGGGGTGCATATGAGCTGGTTGGTTTTCTTCTATGTATGGCGATCTTCAAAATCTAAAACACTTGGATATCGCATATTGGATGCACTACTTCTTTTCTTCATACAGACCTGGACGATATTATAATACTTGCTTCTAGAATCAAATGTAGAATGAAAAATGTCATGTCAAAAACTTCCATTATGCAAGGTATGGAAATGTCAAGTCTGCATCTCTTAACTAAGATACAGTTCCCGCTCTTTATTTTAAGATTGACGCATGAAAAAAGGGAGAAAAAAATAACCCATGTTAGATACGTTTACGGGATTCAGAAAACACCCAGCATCTAAGTCACCCACGCCCCAGCAACACAAGTCATGCATTCATTTTTTATGCCTAGTAATGAACAACATTAGCATTACATCAAACATAGAACACAAGTAATTGTCGAGGACGAGAACTCACCTTGACGGCATACTTCCGCTGAGGAAAATGGATGTTCTTCTTGCGCTGCTTCTCTGTGATGAGCGTGGCCTCGTGCTTGGTGAGGCGTCGACGGATGGCGCGGGTCTGCTTTGGTCGGAGGTCAAGAGGGAGATACTTCTTGCCCTTGTAGAAGAGACGCAATTGAGAGCGCTGGTTGGCCTTGATGACAGTCAAGATGCGGGCGATCGACTTGCGAACATCGTGACTGGGATCTGGTTAGCCTTATCCTTTTCGGATTCTGAAAAATATCCAATTCCTGTGCCTGTAGCTGAAAGATCGGGGTGTATTGAGGGTTGAATTTGATTTGCTGTTGTTTTCGAATTCGCTCGTTTTCCCTTCCTATCCCTTTTCTCTTTTTCTTCTTGTCCTTTTTCTTCCCACAAACAGCCGTCTCTCGCTTGGCATTCATGGACATCGGATATTGTGCGCAGCGCGGTGTATAAACGTACATTCTGTTCAGCTTGGAAGAAGCACCCTGGGAGATCTTCTGGACACGGAGCTGACCGAGCTCAGTCTTCAACTCATCGAGTTGCTTGGTGAGCTCATCCTTGCTCTTTCCCCAGAGCTGGTTGGTCTTGACCTTGGCGCTCGACTAATAGATAAAGAAAAATCAGTACTCCGAGCATAAAATAAAAGCGATAGAACAGTCGTAATCCCTGACATACCATTGTGTGCGGCTTCGAGTCGTTGTCGTGGATTGTCGAGTTGCAGGTTTGAAGATAGCGACCGACCGTCAATTTTTGGCGGGTTGTGGGACTAGGGTTTCTCGCGAAAGTGAGTGCGATTCTGCGCTAAACTGCATCAAGCCGCAGGGCACTAGCCACGGTTCATAGTCACGTGAGGAGGCATATGGCTTCCGCGCTGAATGTGGTATGGCGCTGTCGTCGTCATTATTTGGCTTGTTCGATGTATTAGTATCTGCCTCAGAGTTGAGTGCTCAGTTGGTGCTTGTAGATGTCCGCCGATACCCTTTCTGTTACGAGATAGAGTCGATGGTTTTATCGAAAATTTATATTTCTCTTCCTTTGCTCTTGCGGTTTCTAATCATCCTGCATTCGAAATGACCACGTCTACAGGGGGTGGATGGGCTCAGCTCCGACAACAGGCGAGGTCTCTTGAGACTCAGGTATTATCTACCCTCTTTGGCTTTATATCTGTCGGCTATGACTAACATGACCGCCGTATTCTTTTGCCCATACAGACTGAAAGTCTTTTCCATACGTATTCTCAATATGCATCGATGACACAATTACCCGTGAAACCGACGGAGGAACAGCAAAAGGTTGAAGAAAAAATACAGGAACTCCTCGAAAAGGTACTGCCACAGTCATACTCAAGCATTCAACAATAAAAATTAATGAGCCTTGACAGCGTGAATCCCTGATCAACCAACTCACCCGCTTGCTCGATTCAGAAGCAAACCTCACCTCGTCCGGCCTCAAGCAAAACTACCTAGCCCGCCATCGCGAAGTTCTCGCCGAACACCGCCGAGAATTACAGCGACTTTCATCCAGCATCGCCGAAGCCCGTGACCGCGCGAACCTGCTTTCCAATGTTCGCTCAGATATCGACGCCTACAGATCCTCGAATCCGCATGCGGCGGAGGCTGAATACATGCTTGAAGAGCGAGGGCGTATTGATAATAGCCACAATATGATGGATCGGGTACTGGCGCAGGCCTATGCCGTTAATGAGAATTTCGGGCTCCAAGGCGAAACACTAGCGAGCATCAACCGGCGCATTGTTGGGGCAGCAGGACAGATTCCAGGGATGAATTCGTTGATAGGCAAAATCGGCGCCAAGCGGAGGCGGGATGGCATTATCCTTGGTGTTTTCATTGGATTCTGCTGCCTCATGTTGTTTATCTTCAGTTAATATTATGATGATGTCGAGCTGGATCTCGGGTATGCTTTAAGGGTGGTTTACATCTTCAATGTTTCATTCTCCACGCCTTTGATATATGGGAATGTTTATATTTCGGAGTGGGTTCTGGCGTCTGCGATTTGGCCTGATCGGCTGACCTGAAGTGGTCTTGTTTTTTATTCCTTGAACTATATATTATGCATATAATTATGGACGTGGCTTAAGCATGGTCTATGTACCGAAAGCTGCGATTGGATGAGATGCCGTTTAATGAAAAAAGTACTAGCTGCTCTGTACATGTACTGCAGTTTGGTTTTTTTGCTATTATTGTATTAAACCGTTCGCACGGTCTGGTGCGGGATGACCCTTGGTTTTGCTTTACCAGATGTCGTTTCAGTAGCACTCGTAGACTCGGGGCGAGACCTGCTACTGCCATGGCTCTTTTTCTCATGAATCAACTTCAAAAGGCCCGCATTCAATGATTCCTTTTCTTCAGGTGCCGCAGGTCCACTGCCAGCCCATCGAATGTGACCAACGTCATCTAAGAGGTATACGTAGCCGACTTTGCTGTTGAGCATACCAATTGACTGTTTGATTGGTTCTGTCAACCCCTTTCGCACAAGGAAATATCGATCGTGTTGTTCGACAGGCAGCTGTCGTCGCAATCTCCACATAAACATCCTGACCAACCACGCCTTCATGGCACTTTCCTCCAGGTTGATGGATACCTGCTGTGCTATGGACGGGTCGACTTTGAGTGCCTCCAGGAGTCCCGGGTTCTGTTTTAGGTCCGTGAATGTCGCAACTTGCTGCTCTGCCCAAAGACTGGAAAAGAGGCTCACAACTGAGACTTTTCCGTGAATTACTGTTGTTGTGTCTTGTGGCTTGCTTGGGGACGCCAGTGTAGTTCCGTAGAGGTTGGGGAAATAAAATGATAGGTCTCTCTTGAAAAGTCGCGGGTTTGCTATAAACGTCTTTCCGTCATTGTAGCGCAGGTTCGTCCATTCTCGAAAGTAAGGCTTTGCGAGTTGGTTTTTCCTGCGATTAAGATTATATTAGCATATAGATGCTTTCTTGGACAACACGAAGCTGTTTTTGGAATTAGGATTCTCACAAGTCTTTCGTTCGTTGGGAGTGTTTGTCCTTATTAACAAAGTCGTTGTGCCGTTCTTTCAACGAGCGTTTATCGAGCCCAGTATTTTGCCCTGGTACCGGAGGGTGCAAGAGGCCAATAGGCCGGTTGAGTACGAGCGGTGCTATCTCATTTTCCGAGCTATCTGCTGATGGCTGTGGTGTGTTGCTGGAATAACGAAGACTGATCTTGGAGCGCCTGACTGCCTGGAACTGACAGCGCAGGCAGCGACGGTCTCTTAGCAGAAGTGACAGACGCGACTCCGGAGCAAGCATCCTGACTGTTGCTGTTGACTGACTGCGAGGCGAGTGAGAGATGGAGTCAAAATTACTTTCTGGATGTTGCGGCCTACGCTCGGACGCCGCCTGATTGGGCAGGCGCCATGGTTTGCATTAGCGCAGGCCATCATATGCACCTGCCAATTATGCCTGCCAATTATGCATGGCGCCAGCCCCACAGCGAAAGATCAATGGAAAGTAGAAAGTTATAATGGTGACAATGATTATTACACGCGCCTGAACAGGACCTTGGACAACTAGACTCCTCTTCTAGGCAGCACGCTCATGGCTTCAGGTGCCCTTCACCACAGCACCCCGGTCGATAGCGGCCTGAGAAGATGTCGTCAAATAAGAGCAACTTCTTCCACGACCTTGATGGATTGGACTACTCGAGCGACGAGGAGCAAAGCACATCCGGGTTCTCTGGCTTCTTGAAGACATCAAGTGCACCTGAGATCTCGAAAAATACCCTTCGTGCCTCTCAATCGAGGAGAAACCAACCTACAATCAGTCGAGATTCCTCAGCCCAGCAGCCTTTGATTGCAAAGTCAGGCACAGATGAGAAAGCCCTTTCTAAGACTTCCAGTGACAAGCTATATAAAGATCCAAACACCAAGAACAAAATGAAGCGACCAGCAGAATCCACTAACTCGGAGCATCGCAAGAAAAGCCGCGCAGAACCCTTTAGAGTCATACCGGAATCAAAGCAAATCTTCAAAGGACTCAAGTTCTTCTTCGTGCCAAACAACATTATTGCACTTGCGCGGAAGCTACGAGTCCAGAGGTCACAGGAATATGGGGCTCTGTGGGCTCAAACTTGGTCTTCGGATGTTACACATGTCATCGTGGACAAAGGACTCAACTTCGACGAGCTACGCAAAGTGCTCACCCCGGAACAGCTCTCTGTAAGCATAACCCCGGCATTTATAGCTGAATATTCGTTACTAAGAGCAGATTATAGGGCGAAGTAGCGATAGTCAATCAAGATTACCCTTCTGATTGTCTCCAATTCGGGCAGCTCCTAAGCGTTACACAAACTCGTTTTCGGGTGGATGGTATACCAACGAAAGCAACTCGTAGCCAGTCCACAAGCAAAACTGCTACAAATCCGGAATCTTCCCCCCGTATAAAGGATCCCCGACGGCGTGATCGGCGCTCACCAACAGCTAGTCAAGACGAGGGCCTTTCTTTAGCTACACCATCAACAGATAATACGAAAAACCCCACCGATCCTACAATAAACACCGTGGATCAACCAGAATCAAACCATGAGATTCTTGATGAAATGGTGCAAAAGGTCAAATCGGTGAATTATTTGGTATGTCAAACAAGATGCTGGCGGAATCGAGGCTGTGACTGACGATCAAAGCCTCTTGATGACCATGATGATGATGACGATGTGCTTTATTCTATATTACAAGATCAGCCAGAAGCAGAAAAAGATAATGACCAGGAAAATCAGTCCGACTTGAATGTTCCGGAATGGCAGAAGAACTTTACTTGTATGCAAAAGCACGACGGGGCCGCAAAATCCGATAACCCAAACACGCGAACTATAGAAATATTGCAAAAAATGGCAGACTACTACAGCAAAACGGCCGATAACTGGCGCACTGTGGCTTATCGTAAGGCGATTGCAACCCTGCGAAGACAAAATAAAAAGATCAGTACCAAGGCAGAAGCCCTTGCTATCCCAGGCATTGGGTGTCGTCTGGCAGATAAAATCGAGGAGATCGTCTCCACCGACCGTCTACGGCGATTGGAAAACACTGATATTACACCAGAAGACAAAGCATTGCAGTTGTTTCTTGGTGTATATGGTGCAGGGTATGCGCAAGCTACCAGATGGGTTGCCAAAGGATTCAGATCTTTAGAAGACCTCAAGACCAAAGCAGAGCTATCAGAGAATCAGAAAATTGGAGTGGATCGATATTATGACTTTCAAGAGCGCATTCCACGGGAAGAGGTGGGTATGCATGGGAAGGTTGTGCGGGATGCTGTCCATGCAGTAGACTCAAATATGGAAGTTATAGTAGCGGGTTCCTATCGACGCGGAGCTGCAGATTGCGGTGATATTGATGTTCTGATCACCAAACCCACTGGCACACTCGAATCGATCAGAATTCTTATGCTTGACTCCGTGATTCCAAAACTCGTCCGACAGGGGTTTTTGAAAACCAGCTTGTCGGTGAGCTCGCATGATGATGGTTCCAAGTGGCTCGGAGCTTCGGCCTTGCTTGGGAAAGATGTATGGCGCCGGATTGATCTTCTCTTTGTGCCAGGTGAGCAGATTGGAGCAGCTTTGTTGTATTTCACCGGCAACGATATCTTCAACCGTAGCATGCGATTGTTGGCTAGGAAGAAGGGAATGCGCCTGAACCAGCGAGGACTATTCAAGGATGTTCTTCGGGGACCGAATCAAGTCAGACTGACTGACGGCAGTCTCGTGGAGGGGCGAGACGAGAAGCAAATCTTCCAGATTCTAGGAGTACCCTGGCGGCCCCCAGAGCATCGTATATGTTAAGCGCCCACTATTCATACAAGAAATTCCTAGGTTCTGCAGGTATCGATTGATGGCCATGCATATATATATTTTTATGCCGGACTGAATGAGATCACGTCAATTTCCTATGTAATGGATAACATTCAATACACACATAAGAATACTGGTAAGCGGCCCGATACATATGTACTTGTAAATATTCGGACAACTAATAATATCAACGAAAGCTGAGCTGTGCTACATACCTGTTGGCGACTTCAAATGTTGAGCATGGTAAGTGATTACAGTCAGTTCTAGATCTAGTGCAAGTGGATCTGCCAGATGGGTTCGGCCCAGAGAATTGAGCGGGCCACGCGGTTGTTGGTTTGGGCATTGACGTTAATTAAATAAGTAACTGCAAAGCCTTGTATTAGAAAATCGCAAGAGATGTCAACGCAGGGCCCTAGGCCTGAGGTATGTAGACAGGGGAGACAAGTATGCTCTGCGGATTGGTGGCGGGTTGGATGGCGCCGCAGCCATGTCTGATTAGCTGCTGCTGGGGGTACAAACGCAGCTGCATTCGCTGTTAGGCAGCCCATAACTCACCCACTCCTGCACCCACCCCCGCGAAACAACCCAAATAACCTAAAGCATTCCTGCATCTCGACTTGTTTTCAGTACCTTGCTCATAGGATCCTAATTTATTATCAATTAATTTCTCGTCCGCCTTGCCAAAGCCTGATCACCAAGAAGCTAGCCGCCGTTATCGCGCAACCCCCCTTCCCAACGGACGGTGAATCTCAGTGACGACAGCTGATCCGCTCTAGCAAAGAATTCAGCATTGCAAGAACCCCCCCTGCACAATGGCCATGGCTGAGACTCCAAACCCCAATGGTGGTAAGTTGGATGCCTTTATTCTAGTTGAGGTTGTACAGCAACTCACAGTTACGTGGACAGACCGCCATAGTCGACGAAAGCCATTTTCGAGCTGGGTGAAGCGTTTGACGAGCCTGAAAAGCTCATCGTCAGAGTCTCATCCTAACAGAACATCCGGCAAGCGAAGCAACGGGTCGATGCTGAAAGGGAAGAAACAAAACGGATTCAAGAACAATAATCCATATCCACTGTCAGGCAATATTGGGAGAGCTGGATCGCCGCCACATAGCTACAATGACACTGTTTCATACACCGAGTCGACGGGACAAACCCAAGGACATGCATCGAGTCAACTGTCGCTACACACTTCCGTTTCAGAGCATAACATCCTAGGGAACAGTGCGAAATCAACGGCACCAACTTTGTCTACCAATGGCGATACCGCTCGTTCTGAAGCTGGCTACTCAAAGGCTGGAACAATGGCGACAGGGCATGGCGGGACGACAGGTGGAGGAGAAGGAAGCACCTTTTCGTCGCCTGCTCCCTCGGTGCGGTCATTGACTACAACCTTGACAACTGTACAGTCCACAGCACCCTCGACTCAAATATATGGCGCTTACAACAACCAGGCCCAAAATGGATCCAGTCTGCCACACGTGAATTCCACTTACGGTGCTGCTAACCAACAGGTCCACTTCTCTCACCAATTCCCCTCTTCTCCTGCGCCTGCTGTCCCGCCTCATTTAGCGCCGAACGGCCAGCCGACAACCTACACTACAGCTATAGCTAATAATCTTCTGACCGACAATGCGTCGATTCTCACGCTTGCATCGTCTTCTAAACGCCGGCGTAGAAATTCACTCGACACTAACGCTTCAGTCAGAGCGCTAGCCCCTTCCTCCGTCTTCGGGGGTAGTCGTGAGAGTCTCCCACTAAGTGTTTTGAGCGGCAATGTGGGCGATACATCGAATGCATCCGTGTCAAATGCACCAGGTGTTCTTAGTCGCCAAAGCCTAGGGGGTCTTGCTAGCGCAGAACGGATAAGCGTTTATTCAGCATCTGGAGCCACTACACTGATTACCGGAGGGGATCGAGGTAGCTTGATCACTAGCAAGCAGGGCGACAACGGCAGCATTCGAAGCAGCCTCCACGGTCATACAAGGAATGACAGTACGACTGGCAGTATCACAGGAAGTGCATTGCCTAATAATAATACTAATACCAACAACCCTCCTGCCGCCACTACCACCGCTGCCTCGAACCCCAACACTATGCCAGGCCGAATCAGTCGACGAAGTTCTGGCTGGGGCGAAATCTCCGGCGAGAGCGAAGGTGCTCAAGATGAAGAAGAACACATCGATACCCGAGAAAAGGCCGAGTCAAGCCATGAAGAACGGGCCACGGGCGAGGAGCTGAACCCATCAATCAAAGAACCGCCTGTGGAAGAGTTGGAAGAAGATGAAGAGAAGGGTAGAAATAGCGAAGAAGGAGCAGATCATGAGAATTGAAAGGAGCGATTTTAATAGAAATGAATACCGGATATGATTGGAAGTGGGTGTGGTTAACTTTACATACATGCACTAGCGAACAATGTTTATTACTCTTTCAATCCTAGGTGTGATATGGCGACCTAGTGATTTTCTTAAGACTATATGGATATGAATGAATAGTATGTGCAAGGCAGTTGACATTACCAGAGTGAATGGAATTGGTATATCTACAATCAACGACGTAGTGTATTGTGAGATTCAAAACACAACGATATAGTTGAACGCACGCAGCGAACCTGAAAAAAAGAGCAGCGTTTAAAAGTGACGTCTACCTCCCAGCAGTATAACACCTCACCTCAACCCAACCCCCAAGAACCCCCTATCAAAAAGCGAGACATGAAATTGAATATGACACAATCAAGCCGGTGGGTATTCCGTGTCCACCTCTATTGAATATAACATGCAGAAAAGCGTATATCATAAATTAAAGTGGATTCGATCACTTTCTTTTTTGTTTTTGATTTTATTTTCTTTTTAATTTATGAATCAGGCAGTGCCCACGCCGATTTTGGAGCTGGAAGTTTGACGCTCGCCAGTAGACTTCTGGCTGGCTAGAAACTTCTTGAACATCTGAGCGATGTCAGTCTCGCTCTTCTGGGTAATGTCTGTTGAGTCTTCGCCGTTCTTTTCGGTGATCAGGTTCTTCAGCCACTTGTTTTCAAGTTCTAGTTGTGATAATCGGGCCTCCAATGCCGAGTTCTTCTCGTTTGCTTCCTTGACGGAGCGCTCCAGGGCTTGCTCGCGTTGCTTCTTCTTGACACGGAAGCGGGCACTTGCGGCAGTGTTTCTTCGACGCTTGTCTTCTTCAGCTGCCTGGCGAGCGGATTCGTCCAGGTTCTTCGAATCTTGAGATTGCTTGCGTTTGCCTCCAGTAACCTGGATGGGGGTGGAAACAGTTCCCACAGAGCCAGCAGCAGGGGATGAGCTAGACTTGGGTGTCTGTGTTGTGATCGAGGCGGCCTTCTCCAGAGAGTCACTGGTGAATGTGGATTCATCGGCGGCAGAAAGCGACGGGAAGGCTGTGTTCATTGGCATAGTGTGCGATGCAGAGTTGAACTCATTGGAGTATTCAGGCATACCGTTGAAATCTAGACATGCAAAGTATTGTCAGTAGGCTGGTTTGCTTATGCGGCGACAGTAATACTGCCGCATACACGACAAGGCCATGAAAACACAAATGATAGAAGACCATGGACGCATGCATTGCAAATCAAGACCAAAGAAAAGAGGATGGCATTGCGCTTGGGCAGGATACCCTCCCCGCACAGCTCTGCCGGGGAGTGTTGAGGTCACGTGAAATGTCGTGATATTTCACGAACGGCACGCCAGGGGTAACCAATAGCACTTGCGCAGCGCCTTCAAGTTCGGCCCCATCGAGGTTGCAGCCCCCTGGCAAATAGATTGCCAACAATGTATTTGGCTTGCAAAGTTTGATGGCGGTGGATAGGAGAGCCACGCAAGGGTCTTCGCCCGTCACAGTCCTGTAGTATGAAACGAAACAAATGCGCAAAAAAAAGCAGATGACTAGACGGCCATAGTTGACATTGTCCAAGATTGATAGGGAGCGCTGGGAGCTCAGCGATAATGGCTGGTTTTAAGTCTGCCATGTCGCAAAACTATTTGACACTCATCGCGTGCCCACATGAAAAGAAAAGAAAAGCAAAGCAAAGAAATGTAACAAAAGCGAAATCAAACGCAATTTGCATACGGCATCCAAGTAGACTCACCATTCAACATATCCATGTAGTTCATATCGCCATGCTTCCCCGAGGTATTAGGCTTCTTCTCCTGCGGCTTCTCATCCTCGGCGGGGTTGTACGCGAGGGGCAGGGACATGTCGCCAAAGTGGCCAAAGTCCAGGAACTCTGTGTTCGTGAACAACTCGAGCTCGGCATCGATGTTGAACGATTCATTTTGTTGTTGTTGCAGCGACTGATCGTAGGGCGATGGAATGGTATTCAAGTCGTCCAGATACTGGGCGAAACTGGGGGCGCGACGCCCACCGAAACCCGACATGGTGGTCGTAAATTATATCTCGGTTCGTCGTCGATATTCCAAGCAATTCCAATATTCTCGCGATGATCGATACGGGATTGATACGAGGAGGATCGAATGTTCAAACTATTCCTCCAGCAGAGCGTCAAAGTCGGCGATATCCGACGTTTCGGGACGGTGCCGTAGCAATGTCTGCAACGTCCTCACGACACAGAGAACTCGATGGTCGCGTAGGTGATAAGTCGAGATCGATGCCTGTGTCTAAATCTGGGGATTGAGACAGGTCGTGGGCTGAGAGACAGGCAGGCAGGCAGCTGGAGAGGAGCGAAGAAAAAGGAACGAGGTTTTCCAGGGCCATGGTGGGTGGTAAAGGTGGGCTGCTGAGCCGGACCGGGTGAGGGCAGCCTTGATTGGCCGCAGAACACGCACCGGAAGGCGCCCCACCAGCCGTCGGCGGCCATCGCGGCAGTGACGATTCTGCCTGAGGCTGCTATTGTTCTTTGTCATTGCGTTGTCACTCTACTCCTCTTTATGTACTACTTCTCAAGTTCTTCTGCTTTACATGTGAATTCGCGATATCACCATCGATATCAAGCATACTCCTTACTGACTTGCTGTACTGGCAAGCTACCTCACTCTCAGTCTGTAGAAACCGATCGCCACGATGAAAGCATTATGACTGCGTGGCAACAGCCCGATCATCGGAGGCGACTTTCGTGGCCCTCGGGACGAGAACTCGGAAGACGCATTAATAATCGCGCCTTCTACCCCTCTCTCGGCCTAGCCTGGCAGCACCCTGCTGCTGCTAGCGAGGAGCTGCTAGCTGCAGGTCATAACTCATAACCATAACACATTTCTGTTAGTAGTCTGTAAGCACCACCCCCACGCGTGAGCTTCTTCCGCCGTGGTTGGCTGCGCGATATTACCAATCCTCCTCCTCACCACAATGGCACAAAGAAAGCGACGGCAGTTTCCGCCAATTCATGCGTCGCTTTCCCGCGTGGTACATATTGTTGACAGGCGATCTGAATCGTATCGAGTGCGGAGAATATCAGTTGTCAGGTCATATGGATGTATTGTCTTTTGTAGCTTCAAATGTCGTGATTGTTTCGCGTTGTCACCGTCGGTGCATATGCATATGGCTAATGCACCGCTACTTAGTTATTTCATATGTGAATTCACCCAGCTGTTAGTAGTGTGCTACAGCAGTAGCCATCGAGGCAATTGGTGTAGATTGATTAATCAGTCTTGAGTATTCCTACAGTATACTCCGTACATGAAAGTACAAAGAGCGAAAGATAAGGCATTCCTGTGCAGCTCGTCCAATTATCACGCTGGAATTGTAGGCCAGAAATGACGCTAACACAAACTTGTACTAGCTATATTGCTTATCTCCACGTGATCCTTATCACACTGAGGTTTGAGCACGCGTCGCGCTTGATTCTTTTCTCCAACGAGGGGAACAATCACAACCAGCAGGAGAATGACCGCAGAACCTGGCACTGTCTGAGGTACATGTATTCTCTTCTCCGGCGCCATGGCAAAATCAAAACGCATTCGTGCCCCAACTACGTCCAGTCTACCCAATGATCTACGCATACCCAGTAGCACGGCGTCGCTAGTCAAAACAATCGGAAAGCTATCTCGACAATCGCTCCTCGACCTCGTCTCTCTATGGTTGTCAAAACAGAATCTCACTCGCTACCCGCCTTTTCTTCACCGAGACTCATCAGCAAACGACGACGATCAAGAGAACAGCCCTTATCCGGCCGCCCACAGCATCGAAGATGTCCGCAACGCATACGAAGAACTACAGGGCCGAAAAGGCGGTAAACGGGAAGTCATCGATAGGGTGTTAGAGGGGGACTGGAGGCACGGTATCACGCTTGGCCAGCTGGCAATGGTCGATATCCGATATTTGGAGGATCATCCGACGGCTCAGAAATGGACCGCGTTCCGGCTGGTTTCTGCAGACAAGAAGCCGAATACAGACCCCAAATCGACGGATTTGTCTCCGTGTCTGCCTCGTCTGCATGCTGTTACGTTCCTGTCGAATCTACAGCGCGAGATATCGCCTCTGGTGAAAGCGCACTATCATCTAGCGCGGTCGAAAGCGTATCCGCTTACTTTGCTTCGGGTTTTTATCACTGACTCGCCTTATCAATACCCGCGTCAGAATCCCGCGGCGTATTTGGATTCGTCAAGGATTGTATATATTGCATTTCCAGATAGCAGTCCGTTTATATATACCTCCATGTCGGCGACGACGGGGATAGCATCTGCCGCAACCATAGGCACTGATTCTCGAGCCTTGAGAAGCATTGTGCGTAATGCAATCGCTAGAGCTCTCTCACAGCAACACGAACGTTATAATCTAGAACCCACCTCCCTGACTGCCAAGAGTCTAGATGCACTACTCACCTTGCGCGGTGCAGGGCGAACGAACATGGCAAACGGCGCCTTTAGCATCTTCGCTGATGCCGTCGTCGAAGGCACGCCGATTGATCCACGGCCTCCAGCTACGGTGTCAGCCGAGGAATATTCGCAGGGCGACGCACTAGCAGAGAAGGGGGATATTGCGTCATTATCAGAAATAGATACGGAGGAGTCAAAGCGGAGATCGCATGGTGAAGATTCACCAGCCACGAAGAAGCGGAAATTTGTTGTCTCTACACGATTCGGCACGTCCGGGAGTATATCTTCCCCTGCAGCGCTTGACCGATTAGATGTCCGACTACTCGATTATCATGATGATGACGATGACGATAACGCACAGGATGGATCTGAAAGGGTCAAGGCGTACATGGAAAACGGTGAATACGCCATGGGCCTTTCATTTACTGGGATCAATGTTGTTTCAGGGCTACGCAAGTTAGCAGAGATAGGGATCATTGATCCGACCCGAATGCCATCGTGGATGACGGGTGAGGAAGGTGTGAGCTCAATGGTGGCACGGCGGGGGAAGAGAGTGCGTTCGGACAGAGAACAGAGGACTGCAAGGTAATCGGATTATACTAGCTTATTGTTTTGCTGGCGTTTGGTGTTAGGTTTTGTGCTGTGGAGAGATACCC
Source organism: Talaromyces proteolyticus (assembly GCF_021365285.1). Taxonomy (NCBI): domain Eukaryota; kingdom Fungi; phylum Ascomycota; class Eurotiomycetes; order Eurotiales; family Trichocomaceae; genus Talaromyces; species Talaromyces proteolyticus. The sequence goes on along the minus strand of NW_025764282.1, from coordinate 698,751 downwards.
AATTGTATTAATTGTATTAGGATGAGAATTCAATTGATAAAGTTTAACATAGGAAAGTCAGTCAATTGGTATCTAAGTTGTTGACAAACCAACGCCTTGGCCGTTCGCCTTGGATTCCAAACAGTGGGAACATATGGATTACTTCAGTGCATTGCATATTAGCAGCAAAGGGGCTAGTTCATCGATAGTATCTTGAACGATAAGGATAGTACCGCTCACGATCAAGATGGCGATCCACCCAGAACTGGTTATAGGTAGAATAGTCCCGCCGACCTGATAAACCCAGTTCAGCTGCCACATTAACATAACCATCTGCGCCCACGCGATCACTCCTCAAGAGAGATTCGGCGTCTAAATTTTCTAGCTCCGACTCCCACTCAGCACGACTGATTGTTGTAGCTACGTTAGATTCTTGATACGGAGAGAGGATTGTGGGATAGTACTCACCAATAAACACACTCCACCTTTCTCTTCTGCGTAGTTGCGGCCCATTGCGCAAAGCAGGTTTTGTGGATATTATTACCACATGAGTTCTTGCACCAGACGATTTGCTCGTTTTGCGCATCAAACTCCATGAAGCAGATTGGACAGTCACCTTCGATCGGCTTGCGCTTTCCTGCTTTGTCGGTGTTGGTACCGGAGTCGGATCTAACGGGATGAATAGGTGAATTTCCGAGCATTTCCACCAGTTCCTGTAACGCCATGTAAGAATTTTTACCTTAGGCGTGGATGGTGGTCAATTTTACTTACCGAAAAGAGAAACGCTAGTTGATATTGTAATTCAGCTCGAGCTTTCAGCACATTCACGAGGACCTGCGGAGATCAGCAACTAAGGTAACACAAGTAATGCATGGAAACATACGTATACGATGTGTTTGCATTGATTCCCCTTGCTCGAATCGGGACAGGAACACCAAGGCGTCGTCGAAATGGTGACCGTATAGATATTCCCAGTCGTCCCCACCATATCAACTTTCTCCTCCGGGACACCTCCCGCACTTTGACGGGTGCGACGGATAACAAACATCCTGCAACCCTAGTTAGTTGTGGAAGTGCTAAGTTGAAGAATGCAGCAATGTACTTCTGAGTTCTTGCGCGATAGAGCTTTTCGAGGTATGACTGCGGTGCATGGTTTCTGAATCTTTTGGCGCGCTTCTCGGTCGCTGGGGTTGCCTTCTTTCTGCTCTTTTCCAATGGAGGTTCTGTTTCTGCACTATCGGAGAAGCCGGTCAAGTCGATCATGATCTTGGGATTCGTTGGCGTGGTTGCGGTTTGGCGACGTCGCTTCGATGGAGGTTCATTGCGAGCACGCCTCTTGGGAGGCAGCGCATCGAGTCCTGTACCAAATCCTTCATCCATATCCGGCGCGACCAGGTCAGAACGTCTCTTCGAGCTGTACATCGTGATATCAAATGCAGGGTTATCAAGCGCCTGAAGCGTGAATGATAACAATGCACTTGCGATGTTTTTCAGGGGCAATTCTTCTATTCCAGACAGGAAATCGCGACGCAGATAATGACGATAAGACTAGCGCGTTTGCCACTTATCGATTGCTCCCTGCCTCCGCGCACTAGCGGCGGGGCCAATCACCAGTGGAGCTGAGTGTGCAAACAGTTGAAACAGCATCAAACCAACCCTCTGTTTGACCGCTATTGATACTAGCACTGTCGTCAACAACACGAAAACCTGGCAAATCTATGCGATAGACTTTTACGGTTGGTACCTGACCGAACATCAAAACAGGAATCGAATATTTTGACATCCACAGCTTGATCTGAGGCGGCAATGAGAATAGAAGAAGACAAATACAAACTCAGCTCGATACATAGTACTGCGTCTATTCCACCGTTGTGCAGGAGGATATTACCTTTGCACCATAAAAAGGGATACAATAGTGCCTAGGCGGTGTATTGCTCTGACCTATTGTTCAACGACACCGGAAATCGATTTATTGAATCATATCGACCAACCCTCCACCCCAGTAATGGCACGGCCACGTGCTCATTCCGCAGCCGATGGGCCCAAGGAGCCCCATGCTGTGTCCCTCAAAGGTGAGTCGGTTGAGAGGATACATAGTCTTTTACTAATCCTTCTTTAGTTCTACGGTTGGTAGTTCCTGTACATGAAAAACCTTGTCTTGCTAATATGGGTATATCTCCGTCCTAGACTCTCACGGCCTTCATTATCATACCAGTATCCTTTGGCAGTAGAGGACACTAGAATATCACCGAAAGCCTCCCTAGCCTATCCATCGAATGATTTTGATAGCCAGTTTACTCTCAGCCCTAATGTAAGTTACTCGAGTCTGTTTTTCTTCTTCACTCCAGTGTTTTTCTGATCTTGGAAGGTCACACTACCTCCAGCATTTGGGTCCGCCTATGTCGGCGAGACGTTTGCGTGCTCATTATGCGTCAACAACGAATTGTCAGAAACCGACAGCAACAAGGTAGTCACATCAATCCGCGTTCTCGCTGAGATGCAGACGCCGTCACAAGCGGTACCATTAGACCTCAAACCCGCCGACGATGACACGCGTAGAGAAGGAGGACTCGCTCCCGGCCAGTCCTTTCAGAAGATAGTACAGTTTGACCTCAAAGAAGAAGGGAACCACATATTAGCCGTCAACGTCAGCTATACAGAAACGTTAATGTCAGATGCCACACATGCTGCTGGCGGGAGGGTTAGGACATTTCGCAAACTATATCAATTCATCGCCCAGCCATGCCTGAGTGTTCGCACCAAGTCATCGGAGCTTCCGCCATTAGAAATCGACAACAAGACCTTGGGGCCTTATGGGAAGACGCGTCTCATTCGCTTTGCTCTAGAAGCCCAGCTCGAAAATGTCGGGGACGGGTCCGTCGTTGTTGAGGTAAGCTATGAATATTTGTGCAAACCAAAATTTGTTATAGCCACTAACTCATTCACCCTTAGCAAACAACGTTAAACGCCAAGCCGCCTTTCAAGGCAAAGACTCTGAACTGGGACCTGGAGCGGCCCGACAAGGTCCAAATCGAGCGGCCGACGATGAATCCCCGGGATATTTTGCAGGTGGCGTTCCTCATCGAGCAGGAGGCTGGTCAGTCAGAGGGCCTCGAGGCTCTGCAGAAAGACCTGAAGCGAGACGGACGCACAACGCTTGGGCAGCTCTCCATTGAATGGCGCAGTGCAATGGGCGACCGCGGGTTTCTTACGACAGGTAACTTGCTTACGAGAAAGCGGCAGTAAGCGCACACTTTAATACGAGCCAGATGAACATTACAAGCTATATCAATTATATATTGAAGCACTGCCTTTGTATAGTACATATGAACCTTGAGAGTATATACCGACCAATTATATCCGCTAGGTGGAATCCAGAGTCGACACTACGTCAGCTCTGGGGCCGACGCTCCAATGGAGTTGCGCCGCCGGGTACCCTAACTCTAACTATGCCTTCATAATACGTATATCAATTGATGTGGTCGTCACAGGAATTATTCAAGAAAACTGACGGGGGAATGCTCCGGATGTCTTGAGAAGCTGTGCATGCGAAGGTAGATTATACCGTGTTGAATTATTATTGATAACTTTTTGCTAGCACATGCAGTAGCATTCTATCTAGTGTCCCGACCCGCATTTCGAGTACCTGTGAATGGCGGCTACTCTATGGGGTGCATCTGAAACCCTGAGCGTTTGTATATGTAACCCTGAGGTATTATTCTCAATAACGTATAAATACACTACATCATCTGTTATGATAAACATGAGTAATGTACGTAGTGCAATATAACTACATCAAACCTACCGTACAGGATCAACCCGGACAGTAGGAGCAAGAAGATCCTTGCCTGAAGCAGCGTGCTCATACACCCATGGGACTCTTCCTTATTTTAAGGGCCGCTCCACGCCCCCGAGTCCCTTGATTCGATGCAACCGGGGGCGAGGGGCCATGTCGATAAGGCCGCCATAGCAAATAGCACAGCACTAACAACGATAATGACCCGAAAAGACCAGACAGACTCCCAATGCCGAGGGCGAAGTAATACGTACCACTGTGGATATACCAGTCGGAGCGTGCACCAAAGAGTCTAAGGACTGGGTTGAAGTTGGGCGTTCCTGCGTCAGGGCCGACAGCTGACTGTTGGTAGTGCCTGTTAGTAGTTCCTAGTGAGTTGTGCAAACTGTTTCGGTTGGCCAAGGCGCAAAATGTCTTGGAGGTGCACTCCAGTCCGGCTGGCTGATAGTGGAGTTCCCCAGCGACGCAGACGGTAAACGACTAGAGGTAGCACCGTAGCAGGAGCTTTCTTTCCTCCTGCACTCATCTCCATCGTCGCCTCGCGTGCCTGCTATCTGTGCCTAGCATCAAAGGCCGTCGAATACCATCAATTAATATTATAATATCCATTCGCAGTCCAACGCCACCTGCACTCTAGTTCCCGGTTCGTCCATGATCTTCAGTTCCGTTTGAACCCAAGCCAAATCTGAGACCCCGCGACTCTGCGCGCCGCCCCCCCCTAAAAATTATTATTAACAACTGCCCCCTCTCTTCCTCGCAACACAACCGTAGAATGCTGCATTCGCTCGCCGCCACCGGATTTGAGAATGTCCACTAATTATCTGTAACAGTGCGTCGTCAATTGTGATCCCAGCCCCCTGGCAGCACAAGCAAATGCGCCCTCACAGCTCCCTCCGCCGCCCACCACAAGGATGCCTCTAGCAGCCACCCCCGAGTCCACCACCCCTCTCGCCGACTTCTTCTGGATTGCCGGTGTCGACGGCCAGGAAATCGAAGATACCTACTGGAGGCTGCGAAATGAATATCTGAGCAAGCGAGAGAGTGCCCCGGGACCTGCCGTCTCCGATACTATTGAGGAGGATGCCGAGCATGAAGAAGACCACGCCAGGGCCAGTGCCAACGGCACTGAGCTAACATCCAGCAACAGAAATTCGCTCAATCGACTGTCGAGGCTGTCGACCGACCCTCGCTTTTCCATCTACTCAGGCGATTCAAAGCTCTCCGATCCCAAGGGAGCAGGGAGCAATAGCAACCGGAGCAGCATGACCATTCGTGCGTCCACCGCGTCCATGGAGAACTTTGAACTAGGAAATGGTGAATTCGACTTTGATAAAGCGCTGCTCAAGTTCGCCTCCGAGAGAGAGTCCTTTTTGACGGATTTGAGTCTGAGTGCTGGCGCCATCACCCCCGCACGACCCAAGCCTCGAGCGAAGATGCAGAAGATTGTATCAGAAGAAAAGCCTGCGTCGACAAATCCGCTCAAGTCTGGCATTGGCAGTGTCCGGCGTCATATGTCTTTCAGGGATATGAACAGCATGAAGCGGCAGCCATCACTTGCTCGACAAGGTACGCAATTTGAGTTTTGCTACTCTAAATTTGGACAGCAGACTAATATTGAATAGCGTCAGTCCGCACATCTCGACGATTGAGCAATTACAACTCAGTTATACCCGTTCCTCAGCCACTCGATACCTCACCATCAATGCATCCTCTGAAGCGAAGGTTCGAGCCGGTATTGCTGGACCGGTATCCTCAGAAAGGCATGGTCGACGAACATGTCCAGCGAGGGACATTTCCTGACTACGTACCAATGTTCGCATTTCCCAACGATATCAATATCGTTTCGTCGGATCAAAAACCCCGCTCGACATGGCATGGTTTCGTTATGACTACTGGTGATGGCAGCAAGCTGCACGGTGTTTGCATTATATTATGGATTCCGTTGGGCCAGAAAGCTGCCGAAGCACTTGAAGAATGTTGTGAAGAATGGCGCAAGGATAATATGACCGATGAGGAACGAGAACTCGCCGCAAGTCTAGGAGGGAGATTGGCTGATGAACGAGCCAAGCTTTCCACCCTTTTGGCCCGTCTTCCCACAGTCCCTTCTGGATCTCCGGAGAGAGAAAAACTTGAGGATGACATTAGTGCTGTTGAGGAGAAAATCGGACTGATGACGGACCTTCTTCGACCGGTACGACACGGTGCAGCATCCAAAATCGAAGGCTTGACAGATGACTCCGGTTTTTGGATCCCTAGAGCATATGGTATCATGGGAAAGAACGCTTCCATGACCAGTTTCTGGAAGGAATGGCTCAAGGCCGTGGCAGTTCCTCGGACCAATGGAGGCGTCTTGAGAGTTCCGGCTAGCTCTCCTACAGTTGGTATCTGGCAACCGCTAGAAAGATATGTTATGAACCTCTGTACGGAAGCATTCAGCCCCATATCGTCAAAAACTCAGGTTGAGTTATCTGTACGAGAGCTGCGGCTTTTCGCCCGAAAAGAAGCCCCGAATGAGCTCCCGGGGTCTCGAAATGTGAGTTTACTGGGTTTAATTTGGAGAAGTTAGCGCATTTTGCTGATTCATATACAGACTGATTTATATGCTCTTTTCCGTTCCCTGTCTATATCAAACATTATTGTTCTTTTCGAGGTAAGTGCTTATAGTGCTAACCCAAGAACTTGAAATTGCTAACTGTTTCTAGTATGCTCTGGCAGAGTCTAGAATCATTTTTCTCTCATCGCACACGTCTATGTTATATTTAGCTACAAGGACTCTTGTTGACCTCTTGTTCCCTTTCACTTGGGCGGGAGTGTTAATCCCAGTGTTACCAGCTCGTCTTATCCAGGCCCTAGAAGCCCCTTGTCCGTATATTGTGGGAATCGAAAGGCGATACGAAAAAGTCGAATTACCGTCGGACAGTTTTGTCTTGGTAGATCTTGACTCCGACACGATCGAAAGCGATGTAAGCCCAACACCTCTACCTCGTCACCAGCGAAAGAAGCTGTTCTCCCTCCTTCAACTAGCTGCCCCACACCACAATCGGTTTGGTGTGCGCCCTGGTCCACCATCATATGCTGTAGAGGCGTACCCATTCGACTCCTTTCCCACCGAGAACGGATCTATATTGAATTACAAGGCTGGGTCTACTTATCTTTCTCGCTACGTCAGCCTGAATTCAAATTCTTTTGGTAATGACCAGGGTGTTGCAGCCACACAAACACCTGTTTACAATGCATTCTTGTACGCTCGCGATGAACAACCGCCTTCGAGGGGCTTTTCCAGAGGAAATGAGCGGCCAGGGACAAGCTCAACATCCAAGACAGGGTCCCCACCATCCCCTAGGACCAGCTCACCGACATCGGGACATTTTCCGCCTCCTCTGCCAGTCACTCCTGTATCTCGAAATGACTCGGGTATGGCATTGCAAGCGTCTCTACGGGAGAAGCGATCAGGTCATTTCGATGCTACTTCCCGGAGAAGCTCGTCGTTTGGCGCAGAGAGAAGAGGTGTTCCACGTCGGCCGAGCGTACCTTTCCTTGGCCACGCTTCTAACTTGTCTGTAACGACATTGAATACCGACTACGGCGGAGCATCAACATATGCGCCGTCTGTGTATGCCACGTCGACCATTGCCGCATCTACCATTGTTCCCCAAGCCGTTGTTCAGCCTGTATTCAACACTGACAACACCTGCTGGGTGGAAGGACACTGTCTCCAGCGTTACCCGCGTGACGACAAGTTGATATGCTCAATTTGCGACGAAAGGGCAGAGGAAGGAATGTATAAATGCACTGGCTGCAAGACCTATGTTCATGGAAGATGCGCCCCCTTGATTTGCCTGGTGTGTCCTGCTGCTTTCCACCCTGAGCAGATTCGAGCAGCATTTGTGCGCTGCTTTGCTAGCTTGTTGTATACATATAAAAAGTTCATGCTGCCAGCCAGTAAGGAGCAGAAGAAGTCGGGATTAACGTACCATTTCAATATGGATGGTTTCCTTAAAAGCCTGCCTCATGAGCACGCGGAATATGTGGCGGTTCTGCAGCAGACCCAAGGTACGTGTTACTAGTTATCCTTTCAGGATTTATTACTCATTCGATATGCAGCATTCAATGAGTTCATAGGTGAACGCGAGCGGGTGAAGTCCAATGCCAAGGACCCGGAAATTGTTTTGTTTGATGAAGTTATCTTGTCGAAGCGTAATCGTGGACGATCGTCTATCTTTTCCGGGCGCATGGCTACCGACTTCTTATCGAATACCCAAGACCATCTCTGGCGGTCGGCGGCAGCAACCTCTTTCCCGCCTACAAGTCGGACGCAGCAGAGTATATCAGATGACTATGCGGAAGTTATCAGGCGAGGTTAGTATTTGGTTTATTGCTCTCTGCCTAGAGCTATGCTAATTTTGCCTAGCGCCAGCAAAGCTCGATCATTCTTACATGAAGGAGCCTCGCATGGTGCAAGGAGTGCCTCGGATGTCCAAAACTGCCAACAAGAGGAAGCCTCTGCCCAAGCTGATGAACGGCCTCGCCATTTCACCGCCATAAGCAGCCAGCCGACAGGGTCTTTTCATCGTACATTCGAGGAAATCAATTCTCCTTCTCCATTCGAGGCATCTTCAAGAATAGAGCAGAGCACGAGGGTCTGCCATCCATCAGGCCATTTTGGCATTCCTTTGCATGACGACCTGCATCGATTCCGAGACGGGGATCCACATCCCTGTGAACGCACAGCACACATCAAGTTGATATGATTTGCTTTGACGATTCTTAACGACCAAGTACACCCGTACTGAGTATATACTGAAATCTTCCCGATGACTGTAATGACGACAGCATAGCGTTTTCGCCTTCTAATTAAGAAGGATCGGTCTCGCGTCCACCTGTTTAATGTTTCACCTGTTTGATGTTTCACCCTCGTTTAGAATACCCAGTGGGCTATTTTTGTGTTGGATACCATAGAATAGCTACTCTTCTTTCTTACTGCTGTACGATTGGTTAATCAAGACAAGACAAAAGTTGGTTATTTGACCGCACTCTTGAATGTATTAAATATTAACGTAGAACATATTAATATGTCGTCAATAAATATCAATTGATATATACATGTATATATCGTCGTATTTGTTTTACAGTACAGTGGCAGCCAGCCGGGTGCTGATTGGCGGAAGAACTCCGGCCGGCGCCTACCGGGGAAATATACCCCGTCCAGTTGCTCCTCTTCTGTTGGTCTGCGATTCACCTCGGTGATAATTCAATGTCGACGTTACCGTCTAGATACAACCTGACTGGCTATTTCATCTCGCTGCTGCTTGCGCCTCCTCATCTCTTACTACTTTCACTGCTACTGATTCTTCCTGTTGGTGAAGTTGATCAAGCCGTGAGGATTCGATCATCACACAGTTGCCTACACGATTTCGTCAAGTCGGCGCCATACGCACGACGATTGGTTGTTGAGACTGTAAGAATAGTTGGTATCACTTAGTTTCCGCTGTGTACCGGCGAGAGCATCTTATGTTACTTATATCGTCCAAGATATAAGGAAACTGATGGTTGCTCAATGGTCACATGCGTCACACAGAACAGAAAGAAGAAGAGAAAGAGAGAGCCTGCCTATCTGAAACATAGAATTTTCGGTGCCTGGACTTTTACGGGAGGAGTATACTTGCTGCTACTCTGCCGGCCATAAGAATAGAGAAATCATTTCTTCCGTCAAGCATGCTACAGCCCAGGTATATTCGGTAATACGACTGTTACTCATCTTTGTCCATCAATGGCCACCGAGGTGGAAACTGTGGCCTTGGTGCCCCCGGTTACTTTGGTCAAGGGCACCGAGAGCGTTGTTTCAGAGTTAAAGCGAACAGTGGTGATTGTGTATGGCCCGGGCCAGGAAGGCATCCTTCAGGTTGTGGCAGAAGTGCTAGGGAAAGCTTGGACGACTGTATCGGCGCTGTCCAAAGTCGTGTCTGGCAGTGATGCTCTCGTTTTGGGGATCTTGACCAATGACTTTGAGAATACGATGTCGGAAGGACGCGCTGATCCGTCCAAATTGTTACTTGTCAATACTCACTGCATCGATGATGGCTCCTTTCCGGTTGATAGATTGTCGGAGGGCTGTCATTATGAATTCTTATACTCGAAAACTCCCTTCCTTCGACGAGACCTGACACGCTTTCTGTCGTTGATTCTTGGCCAACGGCGCCCTCATGCTGACCTGGCAACCAAACGACGTACGAATTTTATATCGACCACCTTTCCCGATGTGCGCGCCGCCTTGCCGAACCTCGATATCTTGTCCGTCGGATCAGACGCGGTCGAGCTTCGCGTTGATCTTCTAGAGGAACCAGCATCAGATGGGAATCGTAGCCCAATCCCGAGTCTGAAATATGTCGGACAGCAATTGATGCTGTTACGACAGCACACTGAATTGCCTATAATATTCACGACTCGCTGCGTGAAAGAAAATGGGAAATTCCCCATGGAAGATCCACAGCTATTCCACAAATACCTCCGGCGAGCTATTCAGTGGGGCATTGAATATATAGATGTCGAGCTGTGGCTCCCCGAAGACATTCGACAAGATCTGTGTGACCACAGAGGAAACAGTATCATCATGTCCGCGTTCCATGACTTCTCTGGGACATGGAAATGGACGTCTCCTGAAGCTCAGAGGCTGTTCAAGGAAGGCGCTCGCTATGCAGACATCGTCAAGATGATTGCAATGGTTAACACGATTGAGGAAAACTACGAACTGGAATATTTCCGATCTACTATTAAGGCTAATTACTCCTACCCGCTTCTCTCTGCCGTTAACATGGGTCAGAAGGGACAGTTATCACGAGCACTCAACACCGTCTTCTCTCCCATCACTCACCCTCTCCTACCCATCATCGCTGCTCCCGGCCAACTAACGGCCGCCGAAATCAACGGCGCTCTTCATATCATGGGACAACTTCCCAAACGAGATATGTATGCTATTGGCACCTTCCGTTCTACGTCACAATCCATGTTCATGGAAAAGTGTTTCAACGAGCTAGGTCTGCCGCACAGCTTTAGCTGCATTGACCGTGGTCCGCGAGGATCAATCGAGTCGGTGATTATGCAGCCAAGTTTTGGCGGCGCATACGTCAATCCGCCACTCACCAGTTCAGCGTCGTACATACCCACCAAAAGTGATGCTGCCCGTGCAATCGGCTCGATTGACACCATCACCGTCAACGGGGCAGACGGGCAACACAAGTTCGTCGGCGAGAACGCCACATGGAAGGGCATTCGAGCAACCCTGACAAGGGACTACGTGCCATCTGCCTACCGAGGCCGATCAGTCATCGTGCTATCCAGCTCAGAAAGTGACGCAACGGCGGCTATTTTCGCACTGCGAAGTCTCGATGTAGGCACCATATACACCGTCGGCTTCAAAGCATCCGGCCCGCTGGCCGCCGGCCTAGAGCCGTTTACGTCCATCCAGTCCGTCAAATTAGTCGAGCAACCCTTTGTCATAGTCTCGGCTTTGCCTCCTGAGAAATCCCTCCTGGTGCAGCCTTTACTCCGCCACTACAGAAGCAGCGGACACACCTCGCCGCCGTCTACTCGTGGTAAAGTGTTTTTGGACTTGACCACAGGGACACGCAAGGGTGATCCTCTCGGGGTTGCTGCCAGTGCCGGCTGGACCGCATATGGCATCGACGACGTCAACGCGTGGACGACGGTCGAGACGTTGCGGCTGCTCGTGGGTCAGAATGTCCCGTTTGATTTCGTCCGCATGGCCTCTGGTCACGGCATGTATTAGATCAGCGTCATATACAAGGTACGAGCGTAGATAGCTCTTAGCCTTTTGTATCTTGCACCATTGATGTTCTCTAACTAGCGTTACAACGATGGTACTTGACTATATCTTCTGCTGATCGTGCATGGCATATCTTCCATTTTATAATAATCCTCGTGAAGCAAACACCCATCCATCGTCATTCCCAAAATCCTACCGAGTCGTTTCCCCTCTTCCCTTACCTTCAATGTTCTATTTCCGAATGACAATAACTACTCTGCACGCCTTTCAATGCCCTCCCTCCTACGCTAAGCTTCTGAAGATGGCCACCCCGCGTCGTTAACCACGATTGATTGGATCGACCGGTCCCCCAGCTAACCCCGCCTCGAATCCCGACGATAATTAGCCGAGACCGAGACTCCCCTTAGACGACTGACTTACATGTATATACCACCAGTCCAGTTAGCAAGCTAAAGCTAAATCAGACTTATGTGCTCTAAAGAGTCTAATCAGAGCCGTTCTTGAGGGATCGGCAGAGGCCGCGCGTGTTATTGGGTGGGTGTGACCATGAAAGTTCCGATGTTAATTAAAATACGTTAATCAGTCTAAAAAGATGATAAGTCCTGGCATGTACTGAAATGCACTGTGTGAACGAGTGGTAATAATTCCTTTCATTCACCTCTGAGATCGTTTATACAGTAGTCAGAGCCGAGGGGGAATATGAAGTATAATCATCGCCCTAGCGACTAATTAACTAGCAGTAACATATGCAATACAATATTTAATTACCCGCAAGCCTAGTCTGGGCTGCATCCTCCTAATAAAATACGAAGCTTAATACTGGTACTCTAAGAGCCAGGGAAACGTGCTGGGCCCCCGCATTTTGCTCCCCGTTCGGCAAATTGTCCGGCCCTAATAAGCTATTCGTGCTTAGTTCGTTTCGCCCTACTCTGCTCAATCAACAATGTAGCTACGACCGACGACTGCTGGTTTATCGCTGACGCTGCCACTGCTTTCGCAATACATGTAACTACAAGTCCTACCCCAGACTATGGTGCATGCATTATCCTACGCGCGGCTTTGATGTCGCCACGGTAAATCGCCCAGAGTCGTCTGATTCACATACAGAACAGCCGCATATGTCGGGGACCAACCCCCGTATTTCTCGCCGATAGGAATAAGAATAAGAATAACAATACCGCCGGCAAATGAAGAAAGACCGACAGCAATGTCCCGTCCCCAGGTCAGCATCGATCGCATCACGCCGCGTCGGGTCACCGCTGAGCCACGCGAGTCGATGAATTGCAAATCATGTCGGAAGCGAAAGGTGAGCATTCTGACTCTAATTAAAACCATTTACCAAGTCAATGGCATTGAATAAGATGAAAATTGGCTAATCCTGTGCGACCAGATCAAGTGCAACCGTATGCGTCCGAGTTGTGAGGCATGCAAGGTTTTTCAGTGTCCCTGCGTCTATGGTACGACATTAATCAATGCGCTGTATGATAGTAAATCGTCGTCACTAACACAGTGCTGGCTTCAGACGCAGTCCCGAAAAAAAGAGGTCCGAAGACAGACGTCCTTGAAGCTTTACTGAAACGCGTCGATGGTCTGGAAAGGCGCCTACAAGAAGAAAAGGGCCCCGATACGCCAGCACCAGAGATCGCAACACCCACTGGCAAGCGAGAAATGGCGAGGTATTCGTCAGATGACGCGGCTGCTACTCGAAGAAACACCGTTACCTCGTTTCAAAGCCCTGCTCCCGTCCCGTCAACAGACACCAGCGGGGAAGACATATCGCCTCTATCGTTTTCCGATCGTCGTAGTTCTCTCGCTTTTCTTTCGACATACAATGGCTTCGACAACATATCGGGCCAGTTCCGACAGCACCAGCAGAGTCCGCAACAAACCATCCTCTCAGATGCTATCCTAGACCTGTTCTTCTCCCGCATTCATGGTAAACCTTTCCATATCCTGGACGAATCAGTGACCCGGCAAAAGCATCAGATGGGACAGTTACCGTCGCCTTTGATGATTGCGATATATGCGATTACTGTTCGGTATGTAGTCTGAAATCTCCATGAGTTTATTCGTGCTGATTCTTGTTTAAGATATGCCAATCCCCTTGGTGGCCAAGAAGGTCTAGTGCGGTCTGGCCTCGAATATGCATTACAAGCACGACGGGAGGTTGATGCGGACAACCCTACTATCGAGAATCTTCAGACGTTGCTGCTTCTCTCCATGGGTTTCTTGGCTTACGGATTTGGAAAGAAAGCATATATGACTTTATGTAAATATTGACATACATATTCTACATGTTCCTAATCGGAATTGGCTAACTTTACATAGCAAATTGTTCGGCTATGGTTTCTGCGCTCGGCCTATACCGTGAGCCTTCACCGAACTTGAATCTATCCCAGGCAGAGAAAGAAACCAGACGGCGGATGTTCTGGGCTTGCTATATGATGGATCGCTTTGCTACTTGTGGCTCCAAGCGGCCGTGTCTGATATCCGATTATTCAATTTTCCTACGCTTACCGTCGTGGTCATCAACGCCGTCTAATGGGTTATACGTTGAGGGGGAAATATTCAACAACTCCGGCCCTAATATCCAATTCATGTCGGGTACACGCAAAAAAGGCCAAGGAGCAACTGCGTTGCTTATCGATATTATTCGCATTCTCGGCATCACAAGCCGGTATCTAGCAGCTGGTGGGGTCAAGGGCGATTCTCATTTTCCCTGGCACTCACTCTCTAATCTCTCTAAAATCCGCCAAGAGTTGGATATCTGGGCGGCGGGCATGCAGGACATATTCGTTTCGATTGACTCCCTTTTCAATCACCCAGATGGCACGATTTTGCTTCTGAGCAAACTCATCTACCACCTTATTCACTGTTTAATCTACCGTCCCTTTCTGCCAATCGATTTGGCAGAGCTCAGAGGCTCAGGACAACACCAGTCGTGGCAGATCGAGGCAACGAATTTTTGCTTCCTGCATTCGAATGCGATTGCTGAACTTGTCGAATTTGGCCGAAATTCGCCGTTGGTAGAATGGCCCGCATTCATCAGTTACTGTGTATGCACGGCTGGCACAGTCCATGTCCATGGAGTCCATTATAAAGGGCTAGATGGAGAAGTCTTCTCATCGAGCTCCGATTTCCTTGCCAAGGAGATGCAGCAACTGTCCTGGCTGCGACATTGCTGGACCGGAGTCCAGCACCAGCGAGAAATGCTTCAGACTATCTATACCTGTCACTCCGAGCTCGTACGGAATCTGGCGAATAGCACAATGCGCTTTTCACCAGTCTTCCATCTCGAGGACTTTTTTGATCGATATCCGGGGATTGCGGTTGATAGTTCTCACGTCAGGCTTGTTGATAAAGCGGCAGATATTGGGAGTGATAGGTAAGCGTTGAATTTCAATCTCGTTTGACCAAATACTTACAAATTTTTGCAGTGCCTCTCTGCGCCAATCTCTCGATAGCCACAGTCATTCTCTTTATACCACACAAACTATGGCCGCTCCAGCTTTACCTCCATTCCACCTCTCCCAATCTCAACAGCACCATCGACAGCTTAACAATTCCGACTTTACATCTTCCCAGGCTTTACATCACGACCCTGGTTCACTACCTAACACGAAAACACCGGAAATCCCGAATATCCGCTTCCCCACTGCCCAGCATTCTCAAATAGCCTCAGCCCTATTCCCCCAATCCGTCAATTCCCCGCCACCATTCCCATCTTTACAAAGCCCTCAAATACCAAATGCCTTCTCACCCACAATCGGACTATCCCCGTCAGGCTTCCTTACAGAATCCCTCACCGCTCCAACACCCCCATCAAACCCTCAGTACGCCATCTTCCCCTTCGACGCGGCACAGAACCAACCTGGCGTCTCACACATCACCGCGCAGACTCCCGGCGGACGGTCTCAAACAAGCGGCTCCCACGCAACAGTCAGCGAGGGCGGCGGCCCGCCTTCCGAAATCGACCCTTTCCTGAGCCTACTCGAGCAACTAGCTGAGAATGAAAACTCGCAGGGCGGACCCAGTGAACTCGACTACTTTTTGAGCGGCACCCTCGATGTTGCCCCTGAAACAGAGTCGGCGGTGATTACTCCGAATCCGGACACGTTTGGGAGGTTGATTACAGATGAGACTCAGGAGCCGGCGGGGCAGGTTGCTTCGGGTCTGACAGCGCCTAGCAACCAGGGCCCTGGTGAGTGATGGTGGTGAGAAATGAAGCTTAGCTTAGCTTTGTGTGGAGTTTTGGAAATGAGACTATGATTTAGATACCCAATGCGGATTTACTTTTGCCTACCTTGAACTCAAGGACCCCTGCGTGATATTTTTTTCTGTTATTCGTAAAGCAAAGACTTATCGCGTATTACTTCTCTTTACGGAACGTGAAGGCAAATAAAATATAAAAGAGAAGTAAGTGTAAATTACAGGGGAGGCCAGAGGTTGAATCCTAGTCTAGCGGGTAGAGCACCTCTTAGAATAACTCTCCTATTGCACCGTCAAGAGTCTCGTGAGGCTCCAAAAATGAATCAACACTAATACTTGTCTTAGCCTCTTGCTAAACGAGAGTTACGATAGGATCCATCTTGTTGATTCAAAGTAATTTCAAAACAGCAGAATATGTACCACTACTTTACGGAATCACAGCCCCCATCACACCAGCGCCTATTGGTTGTTTTTTGGAGATTCTGTAAGCTAGGGCTTTGGGGAACAACCCTAACCAACAAGGTAAAAAGACAAACATTAATTGCTCAATGGCGATTAATCCCCAAACCCGCTTTATATAGAACATGACGTAACTGTCAAATCATATGACATAGATGCATGAAGCCTAAGGCATCAATGGTCTTACAGATTCTATGTTATCCATAATTTCACTTTCAGTTGCAGGGTTTCTGCCCAGTCTTCAATTCGAATTTTCACGGATCTTCTTGAATAAGCTATCAGTTTACATCTACCTAGGTTTAGCTGCGTTTTTATGCGGCCATAAATTATCACTCTATCAGCTTTGTTACGGTGCGTCAGGCTATCACCTTCATTACTCTATTAGCGAACGCCCAAGAGGTCTCCGCAACTTCCCAGATAGCTTCATATTATCAATATTATATATATCATTATCTGCATCATGTTCAATCTTTAATCCCATTTCTAACCTCATGCTAGTCTCCTTCAAATCTTTTTGCCCGGGCGATTCATCCTCATTCATATAATCGAGACTGTAGGGGTTATACTGAAAAATAAATAAATATAGAGGTAATTCACTTTCCAATCAACATTTCTTGAATAATTCTATTTACTATAGAATACTCAAGTGCTGTTAGACATGGTTAATAACGGTGTATATGGCAAAATAAATAAATATTATACAAATATTAATAAATAAATTATTATATATATTATAAGAAGCAGATAATATAAATTAAAAATAAGATTTTTTCAATATAGAAATATCAAGATGATTGTGTTAATAAGCTTTACTAGTGGGTAACAAATTAAGTTGTTAACTCACCCGTCGCCGCCGTAGCAATCCTCCAAACAGTCGGCCAAGTATTTCAGCATTGCAACAACACGAATGAAGAACACTGACGCGGTCAATCTTTTCCTTTTCCTCGCAACCACCACTTTGTTCGCTCTTACGGCTTGTTGTCCTAACTCCCACGGCACCAACCCCACCACCAACATCTGTCTCCCGCAACAATCATCCTTCGATGACCCTGACCAGAACATATATATGTTAGGCAACTACCTCCGCGCTGCAGCGGTACACCTCCAATCCCCGCTTCGTTCTCCGACAGCTATATCTCGCGCTATGTCTTCCTCGGCAGACTCGCCGTCAAAAACCCAGTCCCCAGAAACACCAAACCAGTCCTCGTCGACAGCAAGGCTCGCCCTCCCCGACGTATCGTCGTCTGACAATAGCAATGCAGGCACAAGACTGGATGTTGGCGGACAAGGCACCACGGTTTCACTCGACCATCTCGGCCCGATTGTGGTCAATCAAGATGGCACAATGAGCCGCATATCGAATTGGGATCAGATGACGGAAAGCGAACAGAAGAATACGCTTCGGGTGCTTGGGAGGCGCAATAAACAGCGGCTGGAGGCATTGAAGGCTGCTGGTGTGCAGCTGGGGGAGGGTTCTGCGTGATGCAAGCCCTGTGTTACGATATGGTCAATTTTACGGAGTTGTGGGAGGAGAATTGCACTTTTACGGGAGTCATATTGCGAATATGCATTTCATTTGTCAATAAACATTTGAATTCAACTCAATTTTAGACACCAAGACGGTGTGCCATGATATCCATGAGACCGATAATTAATCACCGCGATCACCCTGCAACGGTTTCTCATCAACTGATGAACTACTATACGACCGCTTCTTGTCGTTATATTTCGGCGCAAAGAAGCAATCGTTATCCTCAAAATAAAGGATATGTGAAAGCTTAGGCGAGACACGCTTGGTTTCGTTCTCGTCTTGACGAGCTTGCTGAGCTGAATCTTGACTGCATCAGCGAGGGATAGTCATGGGCAGATTACGAAGCTGAATTCACCTTGTCCAGAATGCTCTGGTAGAGATGTCTTTGCACTGGCTTGACTGCTCATTGTGTATTTATCAAATATGAAGCAATTTTAATGAATTGAATGAAATAGATAGCCATGATGTCAATATCATCTACAATGTCGTTGAGAATCACCTGATCTTAACCAGTTAATACCGTCTCGTATTGTACGGGCTTTCTACCGAGGCGATTCTCCCAATAGCATTGTGGTAATTACAGTACCAGTTCCAGTATTCTCGGCCGATGATGATGGCATTGTGGAACCCCGCTTTCGGCCAGTCCTCGTGCTTTTCTCTACATAACAACCAGCTTGCTCTAACAATTCAAATTATACACTTCATCTGTGCAATTCGATCGCATTCAGTCCCAAATACTGCACAATTCAATAGCAATGACTGAACACGAGCCTGAGCCCAAGCGCTTCGAGCCCAAAGTCCCCGTACAGCTCGACCCGCCCAAGGACGACCCCATCACAGTAGAGGAATTGTCCAAATCTGACGGTACGGAGTCTTTCCCTCCGAGAATATATATCAGGGTTACGTTAGTGTTAATTATTGATTTAGGGACGGACCCGAATCGTCCGACATTGGTCGCAATCAAAGGAACTGTTTTCGACGTCAGCAAGAATGCCGCATATGCGCCTGGAGGACAATACCATGGTATGCCATCCGAGCCAGCATTTCATTACTAAATGATATGTACAGTGTCTATTGAATAGAAGCTCATGAGATATTTATTTTATAGTCTTCGCTGGCAAGGACCCCTCTCGCGCATTGGCATCCTCGTCCTTGAAGCCCGAAGATTGTCGCCCGGACTGGTACGACTTGGAGGAGAAGGAAAAGACCGTGCTGGATGAGTGGTTCCTCTTTTTCAGCAAGAGGTATAATATTGTTGGAAAGATCCAGGGTGCTACAAATGCTTGATATAGGAAGGTCGGCATCTTCAATTCTTTTGAAATAAAATATATACCCGTTATTCAAGATAGATTGGATCTGATGTTCAATGTTGAAGTACCGGACGTAGGAGGATCTGACCAGGTAGCTGAAGTGGGCGTGAATTTGATGCTGTAAGAAATATGTTGATATGAATTGATATTATGTACGCGCCATGCAATAAATACAGCCATGAACTTTTATCCGCAACCTCATCAATAACATCAATCATCAAGCCTTGCGCTGTCTCCTTTGTTGACGCTTCCGGGAGATGATTCTGTTCCTCTTAGCAATCTTGTTTCGTTCCTCGTCGTTTTCGCCGTTTTCTTCTTTTGCTTCTCCCTTTGTAACCTTTGGCTTACCTCCTCTCTTGTCGGCGGTTCGACTCTCCGGCCTCTTCCTTTTGGTTCCTCTTTTGTTGCTCTTGTTTCCACCATCCACATCTTCCTCGTCTGCTTTTTTGCCATTGCGCGCCCTCTCCTGGTACTCCTTTCTTCGCTGAACGACTTGCGCATTTTCAATGGCGAATTCAACAATCAGTCGCTTCTTTTTCTCCGCTTCACCATCAGCAGACTTTGCCAGCACAACATGTCCATTGAGCCATCGTAGACCCATGAGCGCATGGCGGTGGTTGAAGTATTCGATGAATCCATAGCCACGGCTGCGACCTGCGCCAGTTTTCTCTTCGATCTTGCCACCGTCCCTGCTCTCGAAGACGACTTTGGTTTGCTTCACGAGACCTTTGCCTTTCTCTCGTCGGCGCTTGTCGTCCTCTTTCGTCTCCTCAGAGCCACGGTGTATTTCCTCAGGTGACAAGGGCTGACGACGTCCTTCCTTTGCGTCTTTGGCGAATCCAACAATGGCTTCTCGAGCGAGAGCTTTGAGATCCTTGGAGGTGACTGATCGTGGGATATTGCGGACTGATAGACGGGTGAGACTGAGGTGGAGGGTGGGATTGTTTTTGATGAGATTTTGGCGTTGCTTGAGACTGTCTTCTCTCATTTTGATCTCAGACGGTGCTAACTTTTTGTACACCGCAGAGTTGGACGGAATGGTACCCTCGTTCAGTAAGTATAATCGCCTCTTGTCCCTGTCTTGTGCGAACCGCCGCGATACGCCCTCGTCTCTCAGTTTGTCAGCCCTGGTTTTTGAAACGGCTAGAGAAAGGTTCAAGACCCGATCTTCCATGGTGTATTTTCCAGTAGGATCCATCATCTCATTCTGTAAAACGGAATGCTTAACGCCTGAAGCTGCCTTTTTGGAGTGAGAATCTTCTTTTTCATTTTCAATCTGCTTGGGGGCTCCCTTGATGCACGCGATTGCATCCTCGACATTCCAGAAGCATACAAAGCCTGTTCCTCGTGGGCGCTCTGTTTCGGGATCTACAACAATGCGAGCATATCGGATTGCTCCAAATTGCTTAAAATGTTCATATAGTGTCTCATCGTCGCTGGTGAATGGGAGATTGCGAATGAAAATAGTCGAAGCATTTCGATCATCCTCGACATCACCTTTCTCCTCTTCATCCTCCTCGTCTTCGTCTTCCATATCCACATCATCCTCATCGAGCTCCTCCTCCTCGCTGCCCTCCTCATCTGTACCTGTCTCCACAAATTCGTTGCCATCCTCCTCCTCATCACCGCTAGTTTCCTCCTGTGCTGTGTCCACCTGAATTGCATCTCCATCTGTATCCTTTTCTGCAGCTTTCTCCCAAACACTTTTTTCGACTGCCCAATCCACCGCCAGAGTTCTCCCATCAACCTCCTTTCCATTCACAGCCTCAAGTGCTTTCTCCGCATTTTTCCTACCCCGCAAGACAACGAATCCAAAACCCGCCTGTTCATTACCCTTCTTTGGCACAACCGCATGCTTGACCTTTCCAAAACTGCGAAAAAGCACAGCCAATTGGTCAGGTTCCTTGATAGACCACGGAAGGTTTCGTACAATCAGCTTGGGAGGCAGATTCTGTTCTTTCTGACGGTTCCGCTCTTCCTTCAACCTGGCGGATTCCGCAGTAGGCACACTTTTACCATCATTTTCGCCAATCTCACGCTTACGCGGCTGTGCAACCTCAACTTTTATTTTTCGGCCTTCGAACTCGGCGTCGTTCAATTCCTCCAATGCGCGCTGGGCATCTTCGATGTCGGCAAAGGTCACGAAACCATAGCCCTTGGACTGCTGCGTTTTAGGATCAACAACGACAGTTGCATGTTTCAGCACGTAGGATTGCGAGAAAAACTCGGTCAGACTTTCGGTCGTCGCTGAGGCTGGAAGCGAGCGCACGAAGAGCTCTCTTCTCATCTGCTGTTTCGCCGGTGTTTCGGGGGCGGGATCATCCGTGGACTCATTCTGAGTTGAAGCCATCACTTCTGGTTCCTCTGGCTGAAAGCTGCCACTTTCTGACAGTCGTCTTCTTTTGCTCTTCAATTCGTTTGTCATTGTGGATGATTTCTGCTCGAAGGGAAAGAGCGAAAGAGACGGAAAAAAATAGCGGCAGAAAAAAACGCTGATAACGGAGCAGCCAAGGCGGTGAGCGTGGTCTTGGCAGGCGGTCGACAGCCACTTCCTAATTGCATTTGTTGTTTACAGCTGCATTGTTGGTGAGAAAGCTCGAAAATGGATGGTGAACATTCCAATAAGTCTGAGAAAAAGAATCTATCTCAGGCGGAATCGAAAGTCCAGCAGCCGAAGCCGCAGGCTCTCCCAAACCGTACCGCTCCTTCGGCCATTCTAGTATCATCGCGGCAAAAGGGCAATCCAATTCTCAGCCATGTAAAGCTTGTGCCGTGGGAGTATGCTGATATCCCGGCAGATTATGTTCTAGGAGCTACTACCTGCGCACTGTTTTTATCATTGAAATACCACCGGTTACATCCAGAATACATCTACTCCCGCATACGCGTCCTCGCTGGCAAATACAGTCTACGCATTCTGCTGGTCATGGTAGACATTCCAAACCATGAAGAGACATTGAAAGAGCTGTCCAAGACATCGATAGTGAATAATGTAACCCTTATTCTCTGCTGGTCGGCCCCGGAGGCTGCGCACTATCTGGAACTGTTCAAATCGTCAGAGAACGCACAGCCAACTGCCATCCGATCCCAGCAAGCGCAGTCGTATCGGGAGAGCCTAGTCGAGTTTGTCACTGTCCCGCGGAGTATTAACAAGTCCGATGCAGCTAGCTTGATTTCGACATTTGGTAGTCTGCAGGCAGCTATCAATGCGCAGCCGGAACAAATAAGTTCTGTACCTGGCTGGGGTGAGAAAAAGGTTCGGCAATGGAGTAATGCTGTCCGGGAGGACTTTAGAGTTGAAGCGTCTAGGAAGAGAGCTGCTGCTGCTCAGCAGGAAATGCCTGCTGATAGGCCTCAGCGTGGGCAGGGTATATCCGGTATAGAAGAGGAAGAAGAGATGCTGTTTGCATCGGCTCATGATGGTGATCAATTTGAGGGTACTCAGTCGGAGAAGCAACAAGAAGAGAGCATGAGTGATGGTATCATGAATGCCCTAGCCAGGCTGCGGAAGGACGGCGGATGAAGGATGTTTGTTTGTTATTACAATCAATCACCAACTACTCGAGGAGCATAGCCACAATCGGACTTGACCGGTCTCATCGGGCAGGAATATGGGTATATACGAGTATATCCACGCGGAGTCTACCGATTAGCTATTCCAAAGCTATCATATATCAATGATCATGTATACAGTATATGTATTTCGAAGTCACGTGCAGACCATCCTGAATTGGTAATCGGGCACCCACTGCACATTGGACTTGGTCCTCGGCCCGTGGCTCCCTTTAGCCTTTAGCTTCCATCGACCGATCAACTTCACCGTCAACGGTTCGCCCTCGATTCCCCATCTTTCGCGCTTGACGGCGCTTGGATCGTCACTTTGCGTGTTGGTTGCCAATACGTAGTACAATACGGATAATATGTTAGTTAATACGATCGATTCCACACAGCAAGCATATCCAGCGGCCAGTCACAAGCCTAGGTGCTTGCCTAAACCCCCACCCCACTACCTCCCGGATCGTGACCAGACTATGGCTTACTCGCATTAGAATTTAACTATCGCCGTCATCCGGCGATGGGATCATGGGAACGGGTTCCCCCGCCGCCGATGGCTCCTCGACCAAGGGATCGTTGGAGCATGAGGAGGAAAATCTAGTAGCAGCCGGGCAATCCCCTGCCCAATCCACGTCCTCGTCGTCATCGCAAAGCTTCGAGTTCGTACTGGTGACTGATGAAGGCTCGCGGCGGCAAGTTCGGCGCCATGCAATGCGCCAGTATATGCGTCAACGGCGACTAGATGGCATTGCTCGGCTGGCCTCCTCGCGTGCTCCTATCCCGGGCCGGCATCACCAAGCTGGTGATTCATCCTGGGAGTCCATGACGCAAGAGGAGCCAGAAAATGAGGCTCATCAGAGGCCGGATAACGCGATTGTTCCAATTCGCACGAGACGGCATCACAATTTGTCTAGTTCCAGTCCTGGACCCTCGAATATATTGCTGTCTCCTGGTGCCGGGGGAATAAGGGATCCGTTCAATAGCTATCCCATTCCAATCAGCGATAATGACCATAGACTTATCAACCACTGTAAGCTTTTAAACTCTATGCTTGAATTATGCATTCAAGACTAATTCTAATAGACGTCGTGACGTATCCCGCCATGATGTACAAGTTATCAAATAAACCTCAGAAAAATCCGATGATGGAAATTTTCCAACAGTTTGCATTGAAAGACCGCATTCCTTTTCAAGCCATGCTTGCCATTGCCTCCAAACACCTCGCAAGCGTTGAGGGTCAGTCGGAGTCACTGCAGAGTCTAGCACATAAGACGCAGGCATTACAGTTAATCAATAGAAATATCCGCGATACAACTGATGACCAAATAGACAACTTTATTTATGCAGTGGCTACAATGGCCGTTATAGAAGTATGTGTTAGACACCAACCATACTGTATATGCTAATGGATGTCAGAAATGGTCCAAGGATCCCTCAATTGAAAGAATGCATATTAAAGGCTTGACTCTGATGATTCGCCGAAGAGGAGGTATGCGGGTGCTGAAAGCCCAAAAGCCTTTTCTGGAGCAAGTCGTATACTGGTAAGGAACCTTTACTGAGTAATGATAACAGCATATTGACAGCTATCAGGGTGGACTTTAGTTGCGCAGCCAAAGCTATAGTTGGTGCCAGCCTTCCATGGACCGGGAGTGTTCCCGACGTTCCCCCTGAGCGATTTCGGTTCTGGTTGTCAGATCAGCAGCCGAGAGCAAACTTAAAAGAACGGGGGTGTTCTGATTACTTGAAGTCATGCGAAGATTTTCTTGCGTTCTTTCGCTGCCTCCATGCTGCACAGAAGGCTCTTCTCGAAGCGCCTTGCCAGGCCCCTTCAACTACCGAGTCTCGTCGGATGATTCCCTTCGATAGATCGTCTCGGCTTTATTGTACATTGACTGCATTACCCGATTACGACCGCGGAATCCGCGATGTTCGTTTCATCGATGAATATACTCGTATGGCATGTTTACTTTATTTGAACATAGCGTTGTATGAATGCTATAGGAAGCAACAGAATTTCGATTTATATCTGGCCTGGATACACTCCGGAATGCAGCAGTTTAGCGCAGAACCCAGCGTGTCCTCCCTCATGTGGTTAATTCTAGACAACGGCGGCTATGCGCGAGGCGACGCTGGGGATGCGGGAGAACGGAGCTGGCTTGTATCACGGATGCTACGCGTAGTCAAACGGCTAGAATGGACTCAGCAAGGCACGCTGTGGGACCAGCTGCGCCTGGTTATGCTCAACTTTATAACGACACAGCAAGAATGCGGGCTCGGGTCTGACATGGTGGGCGAATACGAGTTGGTGGCACGACAAAAAAAGCTTGGGCAGATGCGGACTCCTCTTTGGGATGAGGATGAGATGCGTCGGGAGATCTTGGGTAATCTGTACGATGGTTCGTCGTTCGATGTTTCGAACTCCAAAGGCAAGGACTTAGAGTAATCATGAATTATGCCTATATCTAAGCTATGAGATCTTTCTGGATTGCTGCGATTGACGGACTTAGCGGGTAACACTTGACGTTATCACCATATCACGATTTTCATGAATATTATTATGATTATTATCTTCATTGCTTCGCTATCCATGCTGAAAAGGCAGACATTGATAGCGGGACACATGAGTTACCATAGACGATGAAATTTGCAATAGCATGTCAGCAGATATGCACAAATATCACCGTAAATATATCAAATCCAAGTAAGGCTCGGCACAACATCCGGCCTCCACCGCTCTTTAACAATCACAGGCTTGTCATTTGTAATCTAATTAGAGACTTTTGACAAGGTTTTCTGATAAAAATGGTAAAGATTGACTCTGCTTTCAATGTCAACAAACATAATCACCGACTTCTACAGCCCAAAGAACAAAAGAAAGCATACACACTTACACAGCCTACTACTCTGTTCCATTGTTATTCATATAATCAGTTGCCCGCACTATATACTCTACTCATAAGCATTAATTATTAATTAAAGCCAATATGAATATAAAATCATCTACAAAAGCAACACTTTGGCTATCAACTCTTTTCTTTGATAAAAATGGCTGTAACTGTTAAATAACATCCAATTTTGGCATTGAATAATAAGCTTCTAATAACAAAAAGAAACAATGCCATCAGATCTATATGACTACATGAGCATCGGAGGCGGCACAGCTGCTTGCGTCCTCGCATCCCACCTCAAACACAACAACCTCCTCTCTCTCCATCATCTTCAATCGAGGCAGGGTCAGTCGTCAGCAAGCACACCGATGTCCCTCGACGGTTCGCAGAGGGCTCCGTTACTTGGAACAGAGCTCAAATGGCGATACCAGGCCGTACCACAGAAGCATCTGGTGGCCGTGTTGTTGCGAATGCTGCGGGCAAGGCATTAGGTGGGAGTACAGCTATCAATGCCAATAAACAATTCAACTCATTTACCTTTGCGCTTAGTTCCTTTTTACTGGTTCTTATATTGGGTTCAAACCGATTCCTCTAAATCAAGGTTCCTGGACACACGGCGAATATCTTAATAGATTAGTTCTCCTGTTGGTCCCGTTTTAATTGCATGCGATTATATTGCCTATATTATATACAGTATTTTGCGTACTTTAGGCTGTATAGGAAAAAGCAAATACCCGCATTGACCTCAACACCGGTTATTAGAGACTTTTTAGAGATCACTTATGAATGATTTTCCAAAACTCAGATACATGTTTCAATCAATTCCAGTGAGATCAATATTAGCGCAACTGTAGAATATTCTGAACCGGACAACTACAGAACCAGATCATTGACATCAATCCATATAGCTTGACTAGCAAGATATACTACGTATAGGATAGGGCTGGTATTGAATGAAAAGTCTATCCACTTCCTAGTCAATAATACTGGGAAATCCATATAATACTTAAGTATACGATGAAAAGGCACGATGAGTAAGAGGGGCAAGAATGTACGTCAAACTCGTATTCCAATATCCGCCCCTCGTAGATCGTCGAAACTTTGACATGTTTTAAGTAAAACAAGGCCGTTTTTTAGTCAGCTAGCTTATCCACTTCGAATCCAGATATCAGTCTGGCGGCTTCTCATTGGCGGCGTTATAGTTTGGCAACGATATACCCCACCCATGGCCATAATATCCCCTTATGGTTGGCTGGCTTATAGCCCACTTCCCGCCAATCCCGCCATCACAGACCCTCCAATTTCCACATTCGGCTCTTTGTCCCCACTGTGGCTGCCCGTGTCCACGGCTCTGGCCTCCTGTTTACTCCCTTTATTGCGGTTCATGCGAGCAGGCTGTCCGAAACGGCCAATCAGGTCTTGCTGCATAGATCATGCGCAGTTCAAAGTCAATAGTCAATACACCTACTAAATAGCTACACGATGCAGACTAATCCGAGTCCCCCAATGGCTGGAGGCTGCAGCTGGACTCAACTGATACGCGATTGAATTGATTAATGCCTGAACTTGAACTAGCCGGTGAATTAGCTTTTCAGATCTCTTTCTTCTGGCTCGCGGTTCTTCTGGCTTCCTCTTCAGCCTTATCTGCCATTGCACTCATTTCCCGAAGGTCTCAAAGACCTGAAGAATCAATTCCTTCACATAATGACATGTTCATGAACGGAGGGTTTCCTCAGATCTCCTTCTGAACTCTAGCTGAGCTGTCTAATCTCACCACAATGCATCGCTCCTTAATGTCTATTTCAATCCTCCTACTCACCCTTTTCGCCTCCAATGCCCTCGCCACCGTCATCTCCACCTTCAGCGACGACAGCTGCAAGGATAGCTACAAGGCCTTTAACGGACCAAACGGCTACCCAAATGGCACCTGCACTCCATTCCGATCCAACGGCGCCTTTGGCAGTTTCCAGGTTGCGCAGGAAGATAGCGGGTGCGGCGGTACGTTAACACATACCTCTTTATAAATATCCGCGTAAAAAATCTCCCCTGATAATATAATGAGATAGTCACAATCTACGGAAACGATAGCGACGTCAGCTCCCCATGCTCGTCGACAACTCTGCAACTAGCGCAAATCGCGACATGCTATAACTCGTCTTGGGTTTATTTCAGTATCGATAATTGCCAGGCACCGGTATCGTCGACTGTCGGGGCGTCATCGACGGCTACAGCACCGGCTACATCGTCGACGAATAGCAGCAGCGGAGGAAGCTCAACTAATGTCGGCGCTATAGTTGGTGGTGTTGTGGGCGGTGTAGTCGGGCTGGGCTTGATCGCACTGGCGGGCTGGTTCCTATGGCTTCGACAGCGACCGCGGCGGGCGAATGCGAGTCAGTACTGCGAGACAGCTGATTTCAAAACGGACGATACCAAGAACGACAGCAGCGGCGGCGGAGCTGTCGCGGTCAGTCCATTCAAGAAAGTGCACGAATTACCGCCAGAGTCCGATAGAATCGAAATGTCGTCGATGGGGGCGTCGACTAAGTACGAGCTATCGAGTATAGGGGGCAATGACGAGGTGGTGCAGAAGCCAAAGTATTTTGCAGAGCTGCCGGGGCATGAGGCCGGGCAATAAGACTTGATATGCTATCGCATTCTACGTTGGTATTTGTAGTTTTGTACTGAATATGTCACGATGTGATGTTACCCTATTTTGGACTTTAGGATCAAAGGCATTCAATATTTTCGGTATGGTTCGCTTCGTTGGGATAGTTCTATCTTCTAGAATGCAGCTGTAGATCGTGGGGAATTTACATCCAGGTAGTTCTCCATTTATTGACATTTGGCCCCTACCTCAAATCAGCTGCAGTGATCATTCGCTGCTGGCGGAGAGAGGACTGAACCCTAACTCGATTTGGAATGTCCTCCCGTTCTGCCCTCAAGACACAACGATCTGTCCCTACAGTGCCAAGGATGAATACATCGATTAATCGATACTCTAGAATGGCCCCTACATATACTTCATACTCATAATCCATTAATACGTATTTATTCTGTAGCTAATACTTAGGTTAGGTCTAGCCAACTCTATCCTGAAACGCGGGACCCATATTCCTAATGAGGAAAGTGATACCTGTCAATCATCGCCCCGTATTATTCATTATTACGGGGTATCGGTAGAATAAAAAGGCTGGCATTATATGGATATGGGTGATCGACATATTAACATATCATGGCTTTTTTGTGGCTTGAACAAGCATCAGACAGCCCCTAGCTGCTGACTGTAGAAGAATCGATAGAAGAAGGAAGATGAGCTAGCTACACGTGCATTAATACTTAATATTATTATAGATGACATTTGAAGGCTCGCCTTATTCTGATATAGTCCATATCATACTAGACATATGGTAGAATATAGCAACTAGCAACTATTCTATCATCTACTCCTACACACTGGCTTACTGACTTACCTGATCATTCCTCAAAGTACTCCTGGTAACGTCCGAGTTTAACAGTTAGCCTGGTTTCCAATTTTGGCCCCTACCTGTTCCGGCAACTGGTATACAACCCGGAGTAATCATAAGTACATACTAGATGGCGTTCGCAAAACAGTCAAATCGGGGATTAGTTTAAACAAGCTCAGCAACTATATAAAGGGGCACAGTCACCAGCCACGACTTCCAACATCAAAACGAACACACCTGTCACATCAACCCAAATACTACATCCAAATTTCGATACAATGCCCTCCCTCTCCATCCTGGCCGCTGCGGCCCTAACCCTCCTCACCTCCAACGCCATGCCTCAGCCCTCCCCCTCCCAAATTTTCGCCCGCAACCAATCCTGCTCCGTCATCCAACAAGTCACCTCAACCTTCTACGGCTACCCCGACAACTCCCCCCCTGGCGCTGGAATTGCCTACACGCAATGCGGCCGCAGCGCGGCCGGAGGGAGCGGCACATTCTCCGACCCAGTAACCTTCGCGACCGCATCTGGCGAGTTCGACGTGTGCGAGGTAATCTACGCGCCATACCTCAAAAAGTACCTGCGCTATGAGGACGAGTGTGCGCAGTGCGAGACCGACTGGAGTAGCGGCACGTACCATGTTGATACCTGGATTGGTAGCAGTACACAGGATGGCGGGCAAGATCAGATCAATTGTGAGGATAACTTGACTCCGGATGCGCAGAGTATTATTCGGTATCCGGCGAGTGACTTGGAGGTTGATGGTGAGTTGTCTTTCTCCTCACTTTTTTTTTTTTTTTTTTTTGTTGTGGAACATTGGGGCTAATGAGTTGGTGTAGCTACCCCGTTGTATGATAATGGTCAGTGTAATACCGACCATACGTATACGGGTTATGATACTTCGACATACTGCTCTTCATAGCCACGTCAATTGTGTACCAGACATTGAGGTTGGGAGTAGATAGGTTGTAGATATGTGTTCAATATCAGTCAATAAGATGAAGATTGAAATCGTCCATCATTCATAATCTATAGCAGATATATAACTAACAACAAGGGTATTCAACATCACACCGCCAACAGAATATAACCATAAACAGCTCAGCAAAACAAGTGAGTACAGCAGTACAAGTCAATTGTCAAGATATGTGCATTCTCCTCAACCACCTCGCAATCAATCATGCGTCGGCTTGTCGCAGCCGATTCTACCGAGGAGAGCTTTCCGGTCACTATCACCGAGCACTCTGCCATGTCCACGACGGGTTCGCACCGAGCCGTTTGCTCTACGCCACGAGCTCTCTGCGTTGGAGTTTCTATCTGCCAGAGCGGCGCGCGCCGTCTCATTGGATTGGTTCTCGGTCTCTTCGTCCTCTTCTTCTCCCTCCTCGTCTTCGCCGTCGCTGCGCGAGTCTTCCGCGTTGCCGGACCGTACGGCATTGATGGCGATCTTCACAATCAAGGTGAACCACAGCATGGACAGGCCCTGCAGGAAGAGAAGGAAAGAAAGGAAAATCCACTTTACAGTCTGGTTCATGCAGATCGGCCCCTCTTCGTTAAGATACGGGCCGAATAGATAAGCGAATCGGTTAGGATAGGCATTGGCCGTGTACATCACGGCAGTCTTCCCGGAGTAGCATCCATATGGCAGGGCAACAGGAATGTTCTTGAAGATCGACCAGCAGAGGGCTGGATAAATGACATGGCGACTGACGAACCAGGTCAAAATCAGCAGGACGAAGACGACATTGCACAAGATTTCGTAGCCGTAGTATTTGAGGATTTTTGCCAGCTAACCAGTCAGCATACACTCTATATAAAAAAGAGAAAGAACTCACCGGAAGCATCCAATCAACAATGTCCATCAACGACAACACCACGTTGGCCACATTGTAGAACCGGTAGATATAGGCCGAGCCGAGCAGCATGCTCGTGGCCACGTGGTGGCTTAGCATCTGCAGGAAATCCTTGCGGCGCTCTTCAATATTGACGACGAAAATCTGCTGGATCCAGAAGGCGAGCTGGGTCAAGAGGTACCATTTCATTCCAGCCGATGCACTAGGCTTCGGCCACTCGGCCCAGACGGCCCTGAAGTCGCCCCAGTAGCTTGAGTTGCTCCACAGATACTTGGCACATCAGTCGTCACGGTCACTTCTTTAGGGGTTGTTTTAACCTACCACGCCGTAGCTCCAGTAGCTAACGTCATACACAATCAGCCACGCTTGTTCGGCGAAGCGTATCGAGGTCTTCTTCTTCAGCCCCGTGGACTTGGCGAACGGACGGAAGATCCAGTCAATGAAGATGGCGCGCACCGCGGTGAAGGCGAGGATGGCGCTGGCGACAAAGTACACGTCGTCCCAGCCTTGGGAATACAGGCCCGTGTCGGGCTGGTAGTAGGACATTTGGAAAAACGGGGTGGTGAAGGACTGCACGGAAGGGTAGAGATTGTGGGCGGCGAGGAGGGTCGACAGGATGGTCAACGAGATGCCTGTAACTTAGCTACGAACGACAATGTATAAATATAATGTATAACGTACCGATCTGGTTCTGCACCACCCATTCTCGAAAGGTAGCTTCATTCTGCAGCAGCCTCGGGGCGCCAGCACTCGAGACGCAGGCATTGAGGTGGTCAATGGACTCTGAGGGCGACTGTGGCCGATGTGTGGTTTTCGCCATAGCGAGCGAACGACTGCGCGGCAGTCTGAGATCCGGCTCGAGGGTGATGGAAGTTGAATTAATTGAATTAATTGAATTGGGTCTGGGGTGGTCAGTTAGTGTGGTCATTAGCGGTTGGACCGCCACATGCAATGCAAGGCCATACCCGACAGTAGACGCAACACAATCAACAGTTTAAATATAGTCACAGTCCACAACAGCGAGCGAGTTGAGACTGGGCAGCGAGAGAGATGGTGATGTGCCTGCCACCTGCGAGTCAGTCGTGAAGCAGAGCGAGTACTGAGTCAAGAGCTGGTAGCAAGCCCTGAAGAGAGAGCGAGACAGTGGGCTCGGAAGCCACTCGCAACCAGCGCCGATCGCCGTACTGCCTGCTCGCGCTCACCGCCTGCTCTCTGCACGCCGAGACGCCCTGCTGTCTCACACTGCTCGGCCTCGTCAAATCGCAGCCCCCGCTGGCTCCACGAGTCCCGCGCGCTGGGCCTATCAGGCCGGGCGTGATTCGTCTTATTTTTGCTTTTTCTACCAGTACTCTTACTACATGTTGAGACAGCGAGACTACCCCGCTACTGCTAGCCTTACTTGCGGTGCTCTTCTACGAGGGGTATTATCAGATGCTTAGGTTTGATCGCTAGGCCTTCCATTCTGCTATGTAGCCTGATCGCTCGCATCCTCCAGCCCCTTCGTGATGCCGTCGACATACTCGCCAGCATTGACGCCAAGCTGAGCCATGTCCAGCCCCCGACCAGCACCTCGACGCTCATTCATCGCGCGAGACATGGCTCGCACCACCTCCTCATCTTCCCAGATACTGCCAGCACCAGCACCAGAACTGCCGGGCCCTTCCATCGCCACGGCCGTGCGCCAATACCAGTCGTCGCGCGCCTTGAGCGTCTTGTCGCGCACCACCGCATTGCGTGCCACGCTGACTCCGTGTAGTTTCGATGTGACGTTGTTCAACGCCGCCACCGCGCCTGTCACCAGCTGCTCGATCTGGTCTGCCTGCGACGGCGGGCGGTAGAAGAACCGGTGCGTAGCAGAGATGTAGATTAGCGCGGCGGAGACTACATCGAAGAGCGCCAGAGTCAGTGGTCGCAGCAGGTTCATGCTGTGGAAGAGACTTGACGGCGGGATCTGGCCGGCGCGGACGGCCGCAGAAGCTGCCGCCAGCGGGTCAAAGGCGGCCATGATGGAGAAATCCGCGATGGCGATTAGGATTGCAGCGAAGGTCAACCAGGTGCGCCATCGTGCGGCGTCGGCGCCGGCGAAGGAGGCAGATGTGACCAGGCCAATAATAAAAAGGTGTAGGAGATGTGGCACTGCGGAGTTGAATGGTAGGTAGTGTAGTAGATAGGAGGTGGTGTCTTCCAAGTCGCAGTATTGGCACGACACAAGTGCCTCAGGGCCGAATCGTAGATAGACCTTTCGTGCGGCGGTAGATGTTAGTTTCGAGCGGAGGAGTTTGTCGTACTCGGTCAGTGTGTGGTCGGGCCGATAGCGAGCCAGACGCGCGAAAATGACATCGGTGGGAGTGGTGATGCGCGAGCCGGTCTGTGCGAAGATGTTGGGAGCTGGAGCGTGTGGATTGATGGGCACGCTGAGAGTGAGGAACAGCACGATCGCGCCAAAGAGCACGTTCAGGGCATGGTTTGCTTGCGATGGCAGTGGTCGGGGAGGAGGACGGTGTGCGAGCTGGACTCGGAGGGAGCGATAGTAGTTGATAGCGCGGGGGAGGAGAGCTGGTCCAAAGAATAACAGGAGGGACTTGGCACTAGAAACATCAGTCTATATTCTTCCATGCTGACAATCCAGATTGGTGGTGTTGTTGTACTTACGTTCCCCACGAGAATAGTGAAAGCACGGTTTGGGACATTTTATATCTGCAACATTTTAGATATACTAATATATATATTAATGTATATCGGTATCAATAGTCAGGGAAACACAGACAAGTCGAGCCTGGTTCGTTCCTGTTCTGACGTGGATGTTGACATGGCCAGTTTTGTTGCCAGCTAGCTCTACGGTCTGATAAGCTAGTGCTACGGGCGGCCATATACACGCTCCGGCAGTATAAACATTCTATAAATATACTGCACTCACTCATTCTCAACTTGCAGCAGGTGAATATTATATGCAGAAATTCTTTTATAGAATATACTAGCCGAAAAGTCTAGGGTTTAATGCATATTTGAAATATTTATATTGGCAGTTACTTCTTTATATTTGAAACAAGAATAACCAAGAGGCCGAAAGAAACAGAGACCGACGCCGAGCCTGCTAATCGAAAGATGAAAGACTGCAAGATTATGTACAATTACGAGCGAGTGTTTACTTCGAATGACGCCAATACAATATAAACCAAAGAAACGAGTCCAACCTGGTCTAACGCCGACTTTTCTAGCGAGTGTAGGGGTATTATCATTGTTTATTATGTTTGCGGTTAGACAAATTCAGACGGGTTTAGGGCAGGATGGTGAGCAAGATCCGGCGGCGTGGGGTGTGTTTCACTACCACTTTTGGAGATGTTATCACCCTGCTCTCGCACAGGGCTCGAGATCTTGATGGGGAGTCTGAGTCCGTTGGAGTTGTTGTTGCGCATTGACATGGACCGCGTGCTGGCGCCGTAAGTCGGGAGGGTGTCAGCGCGGTTCAGAGGGAGTTTGAAGCTGCGTTGATGAGGGTTTTGGCTGTTTGATTTTTGGGCGAGGCGACCATTGGCGCGGACTTGGCGGGCTGTGATGGGATTTTCACCGTCGCTGGAATCGGCGAAGATAAAACTCTATACATCCATTAATATTAGACAGGAAAAGAGAGATAGAAGATGGGGCGTACGGCAATGAAATTGACGATTCCCATGGTCATTGACAGGATTCCAGCAGAAGCAACGACCTGCCAGAACGACATGCCCAGCTCTTTCTCGCTATAGTCGTTGTTGTTCAGGTTCCCAACGACAGAAACGCCGAGTACGACCATGACCAGGGCCAGCGGTGCGAATCCTGCTGTATTGGACAGCTGCGGACAGCGACGGGTGAAAAAGTCGTCCAGGATGGGCAGCTCTGAGAGGATTAGGAAGACTACTGATGTTAGCACCGACTGGAACTACTTCATATATTAGAAGGGCTTACTGCTTAAAACAGCGGTGACCACATGGTTCACGGCTTCGAAGAAGAAAAAGTTGTTGTTGATGGAGATCTTGATCAGCATGGCCACGCTTGCGGCGATTATGTCGAGGAAGGCGATGATGTTGATTCCGCGGATGATATTGAGGATGACAAAGCCTGGACCAGCCAGGGATTTCTTGAAAAGGCCAGCCATAGCAATTTGTCGAGGTAAGATAATTCGAAGTTGAAGTTGTAAAATTAATTTAAGATATAATTGAAATTTACGATCCAGCCAGCAGACGCGGAGAAGAGAAGGTAGGTAGATATCAGGAAGATGAAGAGAGAGCAGCGGAGTAGGTCGAGAAGTTAAAGGCGGCGTTCTGCGACAAGACAATAGATTTGTAGTAAACGGCTTGACATATTGACAATAGTGTAGACTCTATTGAGTCTGGTCTTTGACGCCTGATGCAGTTGCCATAAAGCGAGGCTCATGAAACACGGCTAGCGTGCAACAAACAATGGCGGCCATTCATTGCACTGATAATGCACATTGTCGATCTGGGCGTGGATGGTGTTGGCCTGAATAGGCCGCGCTGCGCGGTGTGATTGGCCGAGTATCTATTTAACAATAGAATAGAATGCATGAGAAACTAGAGAGAGCCTCAGGGCGTTGTGGCGGCTGGGAATGGAGTGGCGGAGAATGCTCGAAATTGTTCACCTGAAACGTATCATACGCTATTAATGGAGTCTTAAGCGCCTACCACTATTTACTACGGAGTACTGCTGAGCGCGAATGATTATTTGGGCTGCTTATTGCTGCATTTTCATTCTGGCTTCATGAATATTCCTACAATATATTTAGTATTTAGTATTTAATTTCCCAATATTCACTTGTCGAACAATACAAGATACATATGTAGGTATACTGGCAGTTGATTGGCTGACCATCCGCCGAGAGTCGCATTTAACCGCACGCTCCGCCGTGCGCTTTTATTTTCTCCGCTGCACTTTGCCAGGAACTTGCCAGGACTGACTACGAGCCCCTATTAACCAGAAAATAACAAGAAAAGAGAAGAGGATAAAAGGCACAATGACTCGCGGCAACCAGAGAGAAAACGATCGCAAAAAGGCCCTGGAAAAGGCTGGCAAAGCGGTACTTCTCCCCTTTATCTCCTATCTCCCCTCTACGTAGTACTCCTGCTAACGTCCACAGAAAAACAAAAACACCATGAGCGGCTCCGAGTTTGCGCGCGAGAAGGAAAAGGTCGCCGCCATTATGCAGGAGAAGCAGCGCAAAGGTATCTCTTTCTTACTCAGAGGGGCGGGGAACATGGATGATGCTGACATGTTTTCAACAGCGCTGGAGAAAAAGTCTACCGAAGCCACCGGGGGCGGAGCGAAAAAGAAGTGATTTCCTATCTACCGAGTAGACCACCCCATATGCGCCTTTCTCGATCGTATGGCCATGACATGGTGTTGGTATAATAGTCTGAGCACGAGTGTATTGTTTGGATACTTGATCATGCGTGCTCGTTCTGGTTTACGGTTGTCCGCATTGGTTGATGGGGGAGATATGTTTTAGCGTTGGCGTTATTCAGAATACACCGTTTCCTCGTAGACTTCCATGCCGCCTTTACCCCGTTTTAATGAGATATTGCCTTGATAAGATTGAAGGATAAACGACGCTCAATAACACTCACAACAACACTGCCATGCATCTATTTGTTGGTATGAGCAGACTGAGATGCCTGCTGCCGGCCCTCGTGCAGCCCAGTGTAATAACCAGCATAGTACCACGCCATCATGAGGTTCTTCAGCGCCGGGTCCTGGACTAGTATCGTCAGTATTGATCCCGCATCGATATGAAGAGAACCGCCTACCTTGCCCTAACACGCTATCAGGCATGTTCGGCGGGACTCCCTTGTTCAATACCCCAGCTTGAGACTGTTCAGACGCAGCGCGCTATCAACATGTCAGCTCTACACACAAACTTGGATCGTTCGCATCTAACCTCCGTACCACCCCCATCCTGACCAGCAGTATCCATCGTCTCGCCTTCAGCAACTTCACTTAACCCCTCATTTTCCGCGCGCTCCAGTGCCTCTTCGACATTCTCGCCGCGGGCGTGGATGCTATGATATGTCTGTCAACAAATACATCAGTAAATCGTAGTCAGTATACATCACGTGGAGGGTACCTGGTACTCTTCCACCGCATCGTCCCACGAGCGCACCAACGCGGAGTCGTCCCAAATCTCCTCGTGCGACAGGGCGCTGGGTTTCTTCTTCTTGCCCATGGATTTGGTGTTGGCACTAAATATTAAGTGAGGGAGTGCAGTAGTTAACTATGTACGGACTATTATCAGTAAGTTGTTACTAGAGCCGGCTTGGCGTAGCGTGGAGCTTCCGATAAAGAAAAAAAATCAAAAGTTCCCGCTAATCTTCCTCCTCCCTTCCAGCTCAAGCTCAACCACGCATATTAATTGATTAATTGTGCAATGGCACCAGAAAAGAAGGAGAAAAAGCGCAAGGGTGAGTATCTCTCTCTTTTTTCTTTTGAGAAAAAAAAAAGAGATTGGAGGCTAACCTACTTAGCTACCGCGCCTACCGACCCTCCAGCCAAAAAGTCGAAAAAGGTCTCGGCAAGCGAGAAATCCGCAGATCTAGCCCCGAGCAAATCGATTTTGAAGGAAAAGTCTACTGTATCTGAGAGCAATGGGGTGGAATTGTCTAGTAATGGAGACTCAACACGCAAGGCCAAGCCGCGCAAACGTGCTAGTGACTTTTTAAGCGATGACGATGAAGGTGAGGAGAAGACTGTAGAGGTAGCAAAAAAGCAGGAGTCGGAAAAGGGTGCTAGCAAGAAAACCAAGAGCAAGGTCGACACTGTTGATGTTGATGTTGAGGTTGAGGGGTCTAGCGACGGAGATGAGATCGATGATCAGACTGCAGAACTCATCAAGGGCTTCGAAAGCAGCGGCGACGAGGACGCGTCTGGGGATGAAGGGTTAGAAGACGGACAACCCGTCCCACGAATCCCAGACTCCAAGAAGACCAAAAGAAAGATCCAGAAGAAACTCAAGAACAACGAGGAGCCTGAAGAACCGGGCACGGTTTACGTTGGGTAAGTTATGGAAGTTATATAACTAGAATACAGAAAGGATATTTGCTAACGAAATATGTGTTTATGTATAGACGCATTCCGCACGGTTTCTACGAACATCAAATGCGAGCCTACTTTTCGCAATTCGGCGACATCACTCGTCTGCGTCTGTCCCGCAACCGCGTCACTGGCCGCTCCAAGCATTACGCCTTTATCGAGTTTGCCTCCGCGACCGTTGCCAAGATCGTGGCGGAGACAATGAACAATTATCTGATGTACGGACACATTCTCAAGTGCAAATACGTTCCGCAAGAACAGCAGCATGCAGAGCTATGGAAAGGCGCCAATCGTCGATTCAAGCCGGTGCCGTGGAATAAAATCGACAAGCAGCATCTGGAGCGCGGCAAGTCTCGGGAGAAATGGACCAAGAATATTCAGCAGGAGGAAAAGCGTCGGCTGGCCAAGGCCGAGAAGATGAAGGCGCTGGGATATGAGATCGAGTTGCCGACATTGACGAGTGTCGATCAAGTACCCGTCCAGAAAGCGCTGGCATCCACAACAGTTGAGTCTGAGCAGAAGACTATCGAAAACACGCCAAAAGAAGCCAAGGAGAGAGAAACGAAAGAAATCGAAGCTAAGACTGAGACAAAAGCGGAGGAGACAACTGAGAAGACAACCAAGTCAGCCAAAAAGGCCAACAAGACCAACAAGGCTGCAAAAGCCAAAAAGGCCAAAGCCTAGGTATCATAATAACGATTTCTTCTGTTCATGTACGTATCATACTGCATTAAAAGCTGAGCCTGTTGATCATACAAATGTTGCGTGGGTAAATAGAATAGTAACGTAGATGTAAATGTAAATGTGAGTAATCATCGTGACTGATCCATGACATTATATCCATACACTGCCTCCGCTAGCATACGCAGCTTCATCGGCATCGCACTATCCCGATAATGCTCGAGAATATCATTCTTGCTTACCGCCCTCCACAACGTCGACCACGCCTGACTCTGCATCGCCCTCGACTCACACTCTTCTCGTTTCTGCACATCCCACCAGTCCGGCAACACCCTCTCCTCTCCATTCCTATCCAGCTCTCTCCGTGCCTCTGCTAAATCCAGAAACCGCTGAAAATCCCGCACCACAGCGCCATCCTCGCCCTCTGCATAGCGTCCCCGCAGAGTCCCGCGGTACGTCTTCTCGTCCTCAACACGTAGCCGATAGGCGTCGATGAGCTGGTCCATGGCGTCGTCCTCGGCTAGGCCTGCCAAGCAACTCTTCTTCTCGACTGTTTGTATAGGTTTGGATAGTGATATGGATAGCGGTCGGCAGGCTCGCTGGTGTCCGCTTTTCCAGTCAACACGCTGGCAGGCTCGAGAGCAGTACAGCCGATTTCGGCAGCGGGCGCAGCGTTTGAGTTTT
The DNA here is from genome assembly GCF_021365285.1 of Talaromyces proteolyticus. Lineage (NCBI taxonomy): Eukaryota > Fungi > Ascomycota > Eurotiomycetes > Eurotiales > Trichocomaceae > Talaromyces > Talaromyces proteolyticus. Next base: position 659,481 of record NW_025764282.1, on the reverse strand, counting down.
TGGTCTGGGTCGGCGTTGGGAGGTTCGCGCTTTTTGCAGTTGGTGCATATGCGGGAGGATGGGTTACGGAGGGCGGAGGTGCTGTTGGCCAGCATGGCGAGTTTGTTGTTGATGATGTCCATCGTGTATAACTTTCTCACTTGTCAACGGGCGATGGCAGCATTGAAGGCAGTGGTATGCGGCAATATAGACAGACACAAGAGAGGAGACAGGAGTATTCTTTGGGCAATGGGGCACGTGAGGCCGACTCAGCCTGCGCCCCTGCCCTGCTCAGTCTAGAATGGGCCCGCAATGCTGTCGCTAACAGGCTCATATTGGAGGATAGTAATATTAGAGTATTTAATAGGGCATAGGGCAACCTGGGAGCATTGCTGCAATGGAGGAATCCGGGGTAACGGGCCAGTGACAGCGCGCCTATTAGCAAATCAAAACTCCTCGAAAGGCCTAGTTGGGCAGCCCATGTGACCGGTGGTGTTTGCTTGTTTGTTTGTCCTGTTTGTCCTGTTTGCCGTGTGAGCTTGTGGATATATGGCTACACCGACTTCATTTTATATTTTGTATTGTTCATATCTTATTATCTTGGTACTTCATATCCTATATATTGCTTTCTAAATCTCTGCTAGGTCGTACTTAACGCCGTATGCACTAAAATGCATAGTGCAGATCCCCTCTTACTAATGGTGCATACCCATCCCTCCTATACTCGCCGGGGCTAGTTCCTTACCTAGACAGGTCGAGCTATAAAGCTCTGGCCATGGCGGGGTTCTTTGTTCGCGTTCTTTGTTTGCGTTCTCTCACTAGTTTACTCCTCGACCAACTTGTAACTGATTCTGCACTCGACTATTCATCATGAAACTTGTCATTGGTGGCTCGACCGGTTACGTGAGCACCGAGCTCATTCGCCAGGGTCTTCCAAACCCAGCCATCACCTCCATTGTCGCCCTGGGCCGCCGCGAAGTCCAGGCACCGGCAGAATCCGGGGCCTTTGCTGCAAAGCTCAGGTCTGTCGTGGTAGACGACTTCGAGAACTACTCCGACAGCGTGAAGAAAGAGCTAGAGGATGCCGATGCCTGTATCTGGTATATCTTTTTTCCACTATTAAACATGTATCTCCTATAATAGAACTGATGGGATAGGACCATCGCCGTGACGCCGATGAACCTCCAGACCCTCCCCTTTGAGGAGACGGTTAAGATATCCCGCGACTACGCCACTGTCGCCATCCGCACTCTGGACTCCCTCCACACCAAGCAGGGTGCACCGTTGCGCTTCCTCTACATGAGCGGCCACTTTGCACCCCGCAGCATCGACGAGGTGCCAGAGCAGCTGAAAACCCACGGCATGATCAAGTACGGCCTGGTCCGGGTATGTACACCTACACCTACACCACACCTACATATACGCCCAAACTCCTAGATATACATTTAAAGCGGTACGTGCTAACAGCCAAAGGGTGAGGCTGAGACTCTCATCCTCGGATACGGCGAGCAGTCCAATGGCGCAGTGCAGGCCTGCGTCGTCAAGCCCGGGCTCATCGACTCGCCCAGCAGGCCGAAAAGGGAGATCCCAGGCCTGCCTCACATCGAGCTGACGGACATCGCCGCGGCTCTGCTGAGCCAGGTCGTCCATGGCTTTGAGAAGGACACCTTGAGCAACGATGACATGGTCCGCATTGGGCAGAAGGCGCTGGCTGAGCAGAAAGCTTAACTAGTGATCTTCAGCGCGGCGCTGTAAGGTTTGCCCTATTACTTAATTTGCGCCATATAAACTTTCAGTTTCTATTATTATTACCTGGCACCGTTTCATATGTTGCGCAATTGACTCGCTGTCCACGCTGAGTACTGACTCGCGAGGCGCGATGATCTGCTCCCTATTAAGCTTAAAGCGCCTGGGGCACGGCGCTGTACGCAAGAGAACATTGCGTACTTAAAAGTTACTACGTACCGCCTTAACCTGACGGAATTAAACGACTAGAAACGCCGTCTATAATTGCCCTACTTTACTATTTACTAGTCGGCTTCAAGGATGTAACCCAGAGCCATGATTCGAGGCTGAGCCGGGTCTGGTCTGGTCTAGTCCGAGTCTGATCTCACGAGGGGCTACGCGTGCCGAGTGATGAAGCCTGAAAGAATACGATACGCATACGCCACTAGCAGCGGTCGAGCACAATTGGGGCCAAAACGACAACACGTTGCTCTCGATAGCAGACGCATCCAATCACAGGCCGCCAATTGATTCCATACATCCCTTACACGATTCTTCAGTGCCGTCTAGGGCGGGGTTTTTGGGGCAGGACGCTGACTCGGGATTGAAGATGACAATCCTCCCGTTATCTTAATTTTTGCATGGACATCCAGGCTGGTCAAATACGTTTTGACAAGGCCATCCTTCCCACCAACCGTTATTCCGTCGTCTTGTGTGCTGTCGAAGCCTTGAGGATGCGCCAGCACGCCAGTCATCCGCCAACACATTCACAAGACAGATGACAAAGGTTGCCCGATCAAATCCAGCTCTTCCTTGCTCCTGGATTTCTGTGAATCTTACATATTGTTTATCTACAAGCTCCGGCTTGTGCCAGCCACTGGCTTGGACATGGCCATCGAAGAACCGGCTCAAATCCAGGGTGACCGCGCCCCCGAAATCATCGCCGTCGCTGTAGTGGGAATCGCCATCTCGACTATCGCCGTCGTGCTGCGCTTCATCGCCCGCTCACAGGCCCGCCCCGGTGCGTTGATGTTTTGGTGGGATGACTGGACTATCCTCGCAACCTTGATTGTATCGCACGGCTTTCTCTCCCTCAACATCGCCTGGACCAACTATGGACTGGGCAAGCATTTCCTCACAGTCCCCTTTTCGGCCGCAGTACCCAACAACAACATAAGCCATGCTTCTATCCTGCTCTACGCCGTGTGCATCTGGCTGATCAAGATCACAACCCTCCTGCTCTACGCCCGAATTTTCCAGGTCTCGCGCACCTTTGTTTCTATCCTCTGGGGCTTCGGCGCCTGCGTCACTGCCTGGTTTATCTGCACAGCGATCATTCCATGGTTCAACTGCACACCCGTCTCCAAGACCCTCAATCTCTTCGAACCAGGTGTCTGCTTCAACCGTATGCCATGGTTCTATGCCTCGGCCTTTATTAACGCATTCTTCGATCTGGCGATTCTCCTCCTTCCCCTACCATCTATCCTCCGCATGCAAATGACGCTTCGTCGGAAAATCTCCGTCGTATTTGTCTTCATTCTCGGCTACAGCTCAGCGTTCTTATCCTTTGCGCGCTTCATCATTATCGTCCGCAATCCCACCGTGATGAGCACCGAACCTGACGCCGACCCAACCTGTAAGTACACCCCCACAATGCCAACCAACAATCACCAAACCCAACTAACATCCCCAGGGCGAACCGTTCCGCTCCTCATTCTCTCCATGCTCGAAGCCCCCCTGGCCATCCTCGCCCTCTGCTCGCCTCTAATCGGCCAACTTGTCAACCGCTCCCTGAAACACACCACCTTCGGGTCCCTCTTCAGGAGCTTCTTCTCAACCCGCTCCGACTCGTCGAGTCAATCTCGCTCTGGCTACAGCGACGTCGACTCCAGGAACGCAAAGAGCCAGCTGTATTCGAGCACGGCGGCGCTCGGACAGAAACGATCCAGTGATGAAAATTATCTGGACCCCGCTCCGATCCCGATGGGAGCGATCAGTGTGAGTCGCAATGTGGAAATCTCCCGTACTGCACAGAGCAGCTTCGTTTGAGAGGAGTTTCTACAGACCTGACCGTGCTCACTTGTTTTTCCATTTGAGCGTTTTCTATACCTGAGTATGATTTATGATATCTTACGTGCTCAGCCTTCTTGTGGGCTTGCATTTTCATCTTTACAGCATGTATTCTACCAGCCACATCTACTGTACATATTCTACCCACCCTACTGCACACAATACAATAAATGTATAATGTACACTGCTGAAGCCGGCATATGCGAAGTCCCGATAACCCGCGATCGCCGTTTATGTGTATCGCCATCGCAACCATCGTGACAGGGTGTCAGTGTGGCGTTGGTAGTAAGCCTGATACGCACTAGACGATGAGCAGAAAGTGCAAACCGGCCCTGATAGTATACAGACTTGTTTCACCCGTATACACCTCCGGCGCTAGCACCGTATTTTCTGTATTTTACAGTGGATCTTGGAGTCGGTCAAATTGCGTGGAACTTGGGAGTGGAAGAGCGGACGTGGGGTGTTAATTGCACTTAGTATACTACTAAAATTAAGACTAGCAGTCGAGCTTCGGGGATTTGTGGTGGTCGGGATTGGCCGCGTCGTGTGTAAGTCTGAAGGATTAATTAGCATTGGGATGGCGCGCCGCAACATACGTAGTTCGTATAAGCATATTGGCACGAGGCAAAGGCCATGTGGTGCTGCAAGGTATGTGATTGGGGGTGTTGTGTAACATATATATTATAATATATTATTATACGCAGACTTAATTTTTGATGGTTAATAGAAGCATAGAAGTGCTTTGTACTCGGATCAATACGTATGCAGCATTGAATGTATATTTACCTATGTAGCATGTACACACATGAGAATGTTTATCCACCCGACTCTAGCTAAATACCAATGGCCATCGGTATCAATTGATGTAGTTCTGTCGGGATCTGTTAAAGACGGAATAAGACATTGGTAAACTGACGCTCCACTGCAGTGCACGAGCTCTTCCACTGTTGTACCTTGGTAAACTTCTAGACGGCGTTGTCCCTCGTATTGGGTAACTTCACTAAGAGACTGAAAGTCCGAAAGACTCAAATATCAGATGCTAAATAGTAGTCATTCCCCGGAGATAATGGTACTTATTGTACTTATTCCTAGCGAAGCCATCTTCCTGTCTCGTGCTGGGTTACGCCTTGATCGACAGCAAGGCGAGTCAAGCCGATATAACATTAAAGTGTACCAGAGTAGGGTGCCAGCAGCAGCATTTGAATATGCTCGTGGCTAAGCAAATCTTCAGCTTTGCCAGCTACTTCATCGAGAACTTGCGCGTCCTCCCCAATGGCACCCTTCTCCTCAGCACGATCGTATCGCCTGGCCTGCTGTACACGCTAAACCCCAACGCAAACTCGCGGCAGGCGCAGCAAGTCACGACTTTCAGCAGCAACATCACTGCCGTAACCGGGTCGGCGCGTATCCCCGGCCACGAGCTGTACGCCGTTGGAGGCGGGCTGCACACCGACTACGCCTTTGCGAACAACAGCATGAGTCTCTTCGTCGTGTCGCTGGCCACCGACTCGATCGTCAAGACCATCCCCGTGCCAGGCACGCTGACCATGAATGGCCTGGTGGCGCTGCCCAACAACCCGTTCACAGTGCTCAGTGCCGACTCGATTGGGGGTCGAATCCTGCGCATCGACACGCTCAAGAGCGCCGTCGATGTGGCATTCGCAGATCCGGCGCTGGGCCCAGGCGCTGGCTACGTGCCGCCCATTGGCGTCAACGGCTTGAAGATGTACGGGTCGTATCTGTATTTCACAAACTCTGATCTAGCCACCTTCGGCCGCGTGCTCGTTGATCAAGACGGGAATAAGGCCGGCGCCGTGGAGATAGTGGCCTACATTGACGGTGCTCCAGACGACTTTTGCTTCGACGGTGATGGAAATGCGTACATCGCGGTGCACCCGTCGTCGGTCGTCAAGATCACGCCTTGGGGCGTCGTGACGACAATTGGCGAGGGGGACCTCTTCCTGCAGCCGACGTCGGTTGTGCTCGCGAATGATGCTGCTTCTCTGTATGTTTCGACGGGCGGCAACGGCACGTCTGGGGGCCAAATTCTTCGGATCTGGCTTCCCAAATCCAATTGACCGTGTCCACAATTCCACATGCTACTTCATGCTAGTGTGGTGTCGTATTGGTATTACGCGTGGTATTCTTACTAACAAGTCTAAAATTATTCCCATGCGCACGCAAGCAATGCTGTGCCAACCCCGTGTGGCAGGATATTTACTTAATGATTAAAATAGACAATCGGAAGCAAAGTACATGTTAAGCGCGCTTCTAAGAATCCAAGGGTACTCGGAGTATCGTACATGTACATTTAGGGTTGGTGGCTGTGATAGCAGTAAAAATAGGTCAATTAGCACTAGGGCTTTTTCTTTGAGTTTATGCTTTTCTCCTTTTATTTTAACTCTTCGTCCCCATCAATTGATCTTTCCTTCGCGACCACTAGGTGCCAAATTCGGTCCACTTGGCTTTGTCATGCTGACTCTGCTATCCCTCGTTCTCGTTCTGGCCCTCGGGCTTTTGCAGCCCACGCCAGTATGCGCGCTGACCGGCCAGCAGATTGCCTTTGCTCTGCAGGCTGAGCTGTCGTCTGGAAGTGAGGTCGTCTTGACCTCGAATACCTCTGCGTATCCTGCCAAAAACTTCACTCCTCGCTACAACATCGCCACTCCTCCGACATATACCGTAGCCGTGAAGCCGGCACTCGCGGTTGACGTGCAAAAAGTGGTATGTTTCACGCTCCCATACTTTATTGATTGACAATTGACGATGAATGTCAGGTGCAATATGCCCTGCATAACAACGCCTCTTTTCTCGCTACCGGTAGTGGTCATGGTTACTCGACGTCGCTGGATAGGCTGCAAGCTGGAATTGACCTTGATCTGGGATTTTTCAACTCAATTGAGATTGACACAGTGGCCAAAACGATGACGATTGGCGGCTCGGTGAGCTCGAATGACCTTGCCAGTGCGCTGCAAGCCGCGGGCATGGAGGCCAGTACGTGATCTTCCAATCCCATTCACATCCCTATACTACCCATACTAATTGACAGCCAGCCCTCGGCCAATGTGGCTGCATTGGGTACCCTGGTGCCTCTCTCGGTGGCGGCATCGGTCCCTACTCTGGCCTCTACGGGCCCATGTCCGACTCTCTACTCTCTGCTGAAATAATCACCGGACGCGGCCAACTCCTGAACGTGTCCAGCACGCAACACCCAGACCTATTCTACGGCCTCAAAGGCGCCGGGTTCAACTTCGGCGTCGCCACCTCTCTCACCTACAGAATCTACCCGGCCACCAATGGTGGCAACGCCATGCTCGCGCAAATGATCTTCCCTGGTGCACTGAACCAGTCCGTATGGCAGATCGTCAGCAACTTCACAGCCTCCAACCAGCCAAAGGAACTCGCCATCGGCCTCGACGCCCGCTACGTTGCTGCTATGGGGGGTATGGTCGTCATGGCCAATTTCATCTACATTGGCCCACAGTCTGCCGGCATGAAGGTTATTCAGCCTTTCCTCGACCTGAAACCAGCCAACCTGAACATCTCGACTGTCGCATGGGCCGATATTCCGTTTAAAGCATTTTACGGCGGTATCGCAGAGGGTGGTTGTACTGCTGGTGCGTATTATGTTCCGCACTCGCTTAATCTCTACCAGATAGACGTGCCGAATCTGGTGGAGGTGTTTAATTACATGAACAAGACGCTGGCTACCAACGAGGTACTGCAGGGTGTAGCTATTGCCATGCAGCAGTACGCTCAGTACGGCTTTCAGCTGCAGGACGCCAAAACATCAGCATGGCCGTACCGTGACGTGGTGTCTTTTGTGTAAGTGGATATATTTCGGTATTCGAAAGGTAGATAGGGCTAACATTTAATATTTTTGCAGCCAAATCGACGGCGTGGCCACAAACCCATCGCAGCTCCCCGCTGTAGGAAAATATGGGCGCAAGATTCGAGACAGGTTGCACCATGGCAGCGGACGAAAAGATTTGCAGACCTACGTGCATTTTGCGAATGGTAACGAGTCGCCGGCGGCGTTGTATTCGGCGGCTAAACTGCCTGGTCTTCGGGCGCTGAAGAGGGAGTATGACCCAGCGAGGTTGTTCTCGTGGTATAATCCTATATAATTATTTTCTTATAGATGGAATACCCTGTTCGATATGATCAATTGATTTTTATATGTATATAGTTTAATTGGACTACATATTTGGTGTACAATTAAAGACATGACCCACTCTGTCATTTCTTATATACATGGATACATATGTAGAGATCATTTCCTACCTTCTTTCCACAGGCTTCACCCAGAGCGGCCGCGGTTCAAACGCAAACCAAGCTCTCTGGTCCAACCAGCTTTCTTCTTGCGCTGGTTCCTGCCACTGCAAGTCGAAGTTCCAGGCAACCGTAGCTAGAGCCACGCGTACCTGCGCGAAAAAGAGTCTTGCTAGTGTTAGCAGAGCCTATGTAGGCGTACAGGTAATAGGATTGTACATACTTGTATCCTATACAATTTCGCGGCCCGATTGAGAACGGCGCAAACGCCTCTTTCACATCTCGGTCGAACTTGCTATCGTACCGTGGGTCGCTGGCTGGTAGGAATCGCTCTGGGTGGAAGACACGCGGCTCAACCCATAAACTAGGGTCATTCTGGATATTTTGAACGTTGATGCCGATGACGGACTGAACAGGTTATAAATCAGCTTATTCAATTATTTCTGGGCTTCAAAAAGAGGGACTTACATTTCCTGGAATCGCAATGCCGTCTACTACATATCCCTCTGGAGGAACAACACGGGGAAGATTGATAGGAGTTGGATGTCGGATACGAAGCGTCTCATTGATCACCGCATCCATATACACCATATCTGTCGTCCCCTGGACCGTGATCTCACTCGGATCAGCAAACCGACCTCGAACTTCCCGCACCAGACAATCCCAGGTCTCCCTATGACGAAGCAGCAGGTATGTCGCCGTCGCCATAATATTCGTATTCAACTGCGAGCCGGCAATGACAAAGGCCAGCCCGTTAGTGAGCAGCTCAGCCCTGGTCAGACCCTTCTCCCCGCTCTCATCAAGCCGGTCGACCAGCGGCGTGATGAGATCGTATCGTTGCTTCTCCCTCTCCTCCACCGACTTCTCCAAGCCCATCTTGGCCAGTCGCCGATTCAGCGCGCCGGTAATAACTTTCCAGTTTCGCTGGCGTGCCTTGCGCGTCATGCTCAGCAGGAACAAGCCCAGGAAGATATCGAGAGGCGAGAAACGAGCGAGCGCGATACGTACGGCGCTGAAACTCGCGTGGAAGAAATAATTCTTGACCCAGCCATGCTCATTGTCGCCCTCTAAGCCCCGCGCGAGCGACTCGCCCAGACTGAGGTCCGTGATGGTGTCGAAAGCGGTGTAGCCGTATAGCTTGGTGAGATCGATTTCCCTGGGGTTTTGGGTATCGCCGGCTTCCCTGCGAATGCGTGTGACGAGCTGAGCGACGTAGTTCTCGATGATGTTCGCCTGGCCTCGTAGCGCTTTGTCTGAGAAGCTGTTGGCCAGAGCGGCACGGATGCGGCGGTGAGTTGCTCCCTCGGCGGTGAAGAGGGAGTGGGCACCATTGAGAGGCGGGGTTTGGCTGTATGGGTCCTTGAGGAGCAGGGGTTTCGAGACATAGATGTCCTTCCAGGCATTGGGGGAGATGGTGGTGAGCTCGTCAGGAGCAATGCGGACTATGGGGCCGTACTGCTCGTGCAGTTTCCCCAGGGTTTGGTAGAGGTCGCCTTTGATATTTGATACTGCCCAGGGTACGCGAGAGATTGCCCATAATTTGGGCCCTGGGAAGCGGGAGAGAGGGTGTAGGTGGAGGAAGTACAAGGCATAGCCCACAAAATACTTGTAATCATCATTTAATATTCAACATTTGTAGACTCGGGACAGAGCTAGCGGTCAGGTTTGTGCTCACCAGGGTATAAGCTCCTGCGCAGAGCCAGAGGAAGTCTACGATGCGATAATCAGACAGTTTGTCCCAGGCCATCTTGTCTACGACTCTATGCTGTCAACTGGTCTGTTCTCAAGAATTGAGAGTATGGTGTGGCCATGGAGTTTCCCCGAGGAAGGTCAGTTAAACCTGAGATGAGGGGCAGAGTAAGTAATAGCTGGAAGCTAATGTGACAGTTGGTATGTCAACTAATCAGTTTAATCTATTCTCGATGGGCAGATCATACTACCATCGTAGCTTCAGCTTGGCTGCGACACTGGTGCAGTAGTGCAGTATAGTATGTGTTACATACTGTTACCATACAGCCATCGCCCCATCCATACCTTATTAGCGTCGTTTTTGGGTGGAGCTATACTAGTGCGATAAACGATACAACCTTATTATTAGAGTTATTTAGAGTTTGTGTAATTAATCAAGATTTATGAAGCTTGATTCATGATCCATTGCCATTCAGATTTACGTATAAGCATACATACAAACATATTTTTAATGTTGGATGTTGAATATGAATATGGAATATGATTGATAAAAATATCTCCGTCTGAAGTAGATTAAGATCTAGTCCCACGTGTTAGTTTTGGCCCCCATAGGCGTGCTAGTTTAGTGGGCCCACGACAGAAAACTCGGATAGTACTAAGGACTAGCGGGTACGGAGTACAAACTACATCCGGCCACTCAACGTCTCGTTCCGCTGTAGGGCAGTGAATTTACCATGCAGGTAAGCAGCGCTGCATTTACGAATTTGACCTTACCTTAGGAGCTGTCCTGATAAGTAGTGGGTATGGACCTGTGTTGAGCTAGGGTTGCTGTCGTTTACCTGCTGCACCTCTGCTGGTCTGTGCGGCTGGACAAGTGCCAATTTCACGAATAGCAATGATAGTAATTTTGCGCGGAGGTCTTAGCATATTCGTGGCACTTGCTAGCGCTGTGCCACGCTAGGGGCGGGCGGTTATTTACTCCGTACTGTCACTTTGAATGCATGGCAGGGCGGCTATGATGTCTTTTTGTCGATCACGTCTTTCAATCCTGGGGGCCCTAGATTGCCTGTTGTTTAACTTGACTCGGCTCGACTCTCTACATCGAATTGATATCCCAACAAACACACCATTTGAACAGACACTACGTTCAACACTCTTCTTGCCATGCTTCTCTGCCCTCCCTCTGAATAGTCTCTAGAAGACCACCACAAGCACAATGGCAGAAAACAAAGTATCCGCGGCCTTTTTCTGCCCGCAGACAACTGCCGCTGACGAGGCTTATCTGGCTGGACTACACACCTTTCTCAGCAACCACCAATATGGAAAGCTCCTCCTTAGAGAAGTTGCAGCTCTGGCAGACCCGGAACTCTGGGAGATTTTCGCTTCTGCACGATCTGATGTGCGTGCCCTGAGCCATGGCCCGGTATATCTCGCCGTACTGCGAGATTGGGCGCTGACAGGCGTCTCGGGTCCGCTGGCCGCGATCCGTTCCAATATTACTTCTCTTCCTCTCCTAGCGGTTATGCAGCTAGGCCAGTATCTGCGGTATCTCGAGGCGCACCATCAGTCACATCGGCAGTTTGTGGCCCAGATCCAGCAAGGCACTGGGGGTATCCATGGGTACTGTGGCGGGTTGCCCGCCGCAATGAGCATTGCATGTGCCGAGGATGAAGCAGAGCTAATCAAACACACAGCGACGGCGATGAGAATAACAGTAGGTATTGGCGCCTACACGGAAGCGGGCGACGAGGACCACGGGGCCGCGCAAACATTACTAGCTGTTCGACTCAAATACGAGGGCCAGGGCGACGAGTTAATTCGACGTTTCCCAGACACATACATCTCTGCTGTCACCGGGCCGCGGTCTATCAGCATCGGGGGTGCGGCGACCACAGTAAACGAGTTGTTCCGCTATATCACAGAGCATGAGGGCCTCCGCGCGCAGATGATCGATCTCGGGGGGAGCGCACACAACCCAGCGAACATTCAGCTCGCCAAGGACCTATGTCGGTTATGTTTAGAGGCGCCTAATAACTACTTGCAGCTTCCAGATACGTCGCAGCTAAAAGTTCCGCTGCGATCAAACCAGGACGGTGCGCGGATTTTTTCTGGATCCCTGGCCGATGATCTTATCATCACCAATCTTGCTGCCCGGTGTGAGTGGTACGAGCTGCTCAAAGGCGTTGCTCAAGACCTGGCGCAGTCATCTCGATCGAAACACGAATTCGTCGTGTTCGGTTGGGCGGACTGCGTAACCATGACCCCCTTCCATCAACTTCGCCTCCAGATCAACAAGACAATGGCTAAGGGCTTAATATTGCTGGAACATTCATCGCAAAACCATAAAAAGGATCTAGAACTTGTCGAACCAGAGGTCGAACAAGAAAAACAACACCTTCGCTCATCCCCAACCTTCAACTTCCCCGACAACGCCATCGCCGTAGTTGGCGCATCATGTCGTCTCCCAGGAGCCCGAAACATGGAGGAATTATGGAATATGCTCGCCAACGGGACAAATTGCGTCCAAGAGCTTTCCTCCATTGATCGATTTGACCTACCCGGAAGCTTTCGCTCATCGCAGAGCGGCAGTCTCACGCAACGACGCACCTTCTACGGAAACTTTATCGAAGATGTCAAGCGATTCGACCACGCTTTTTTTGGTATCAGCAGCCGAGAGGCAGCAAACATGGATCCCCAGCAGCGTATCGCCTTAGAGCTCTCTTTCGAGGCACTCGAGGATGCCGGCTACCTAGCCGAGTACTACCGCTCGTCTGGCGACAATGTTGGGTGCTTCATTGGCCTTGTGCTGGCTGAGTATATGGAGAATACTAATGGACATGCCCCGACAGCGTACACCTCCACTGGTACCGTTCCAGCCTTCGTCTGTGGCCGCATAAGTCATACCTACGGTTGGTCAGGACCATCTGAGATGTTCAACACGGCCTGCTCATCTTCGATGGTAGCCATAAACCGCGCCTGTAAAGCAATTCAGGCGGGAGAATGCCACATGGCTTTGGCTGGAGGCGTGAATGTTATCAGTGGAGTGAATAATTATCTCGATCTGGCCAAGGCTGGTTTCCTCAGCCCAACAGGCCAATGCAAGCCGTTTGATGCGTCCGCAGATGGATACTGCCGCGCAGACGGCGCAGGGCTTGTGGTTCTGAAGAAGCTGGAGCAAGCGGTGGCCGATGGTGACAATGTCTTGGGAGTTATTGCTGGCGTGGGCACAAACCAGGCCGGGCTCTCCAGCTCCATCACTGCCCCTGATCCTGGCGCACAACAGTCCCTCTACCGAACTGTATTAAAACAGTCCGGTGTACAGGCCGACCAGATCACATATGTGGAGGCTCACGGAACCGGTACTCAAGTGGGCGATCCCTTAGAGATGGAGAGTATTCGATCTGTTTTTGGAAGTAGAAATGCTGGCTCGCAGCAGAGCGTTCATGTAGGCTCTATCAAGGCCAACGTGGGCCACAGCGAGCCAGCGGCTGGTGTAGCGGGCTTACTCAAGGTCTTGACCATGCTGCGGCATGGTCAGATCCCACCACAAGCCGGTTTCCGACTTCTAAACCCCAAAATCACACTTCCAGATGGGATTAACATCTCCCGCAACCTGCAACCCTGGGATGCCCCTTTCCGCGCAGCGTTGGTAAACAGTTACGGCGCTGCTGGATCCAACGGTGCTCTTATCTGTTGTGAAATGCCTCAGTATTCTTCGAAACAGCCATCACCATCAACCTCACAGATATCATTTCACCTCCCGGTCACGGCAACGTCCAAGACAAGCCTCGTGGAGAATGCCAAGGCTCTCGGGGAATATTTAGACCAGAAAGCATCGGGTTCTAACTCACTACTCCTAGCCGACGTCGCCTTCACGCTGAGCCAGCGAAGGCAGCGTCACAAATACTCGGCGTCAGTTACCGCCGATACCCTCAAGGGAGCTGTACAAGCCCTTAAATCGCTCGGTGAATCCGAGATATTTGAGCTTCCGACATCAGGGCCCGGAACTGGAACACCCCTTGTGCTTGTATTCAGCGGCCAAATCAGCAGTACAATATCCCTTCCTGAGAGCCTTCCCAGCAGCTTTCCTGTTTTCCGGTCGTATCTCGAAGAATGTGATACTGAGTTCCGAAAGCTGGGCAACTCTTCTCTTCTTCCAGCCATCTTCCAGAACAACCCCGTCGACGATATTGCAGCACTGCAATGTGGCATATTCGCTGTTCAGTACGCGAGTGCCCAATGCTGGATTGATGCGGGAGCACGGCCAAGAGCCCTCATTGGTCATAGTCTCGGTGAGCTCACAGCACTTGCTGTGTCGGGAGTGCTCTCGCTGGCTGACAGTATAAAGCTGATTGCCACGCGGGGGCATCTGATAGCAACGAAATGGGGCGCCGAAAAGGGGACCATGCTTGCTTTGGAGTGCAATATGGATGAATGGGCTGAGATATCCGCCCTGGTAAGACAGGAGCATACTAATCTTTCACAGCTTGAAATCGCCTGTTATAATGGACCAACATCACTCGTTATCGCCGGCGCCGTGGATGCCATAGAGGCAACGGAAAGGATTCTACGTAAACAGCCTCAATTTCAAAGGGTCCGCTTCCAGCGCGTCCATACTAGCCACGGCTTCCACTCGGCTCTTACAGAACCTATCTTGGTTGACCTGGAAACCGTTGCACAGTCCCTCACATGGAACGAGCCTAATATTCCCCTACATACCTGCACTGAGACCCCAGAATCAAACCATCAGAATGTTGCAAGGCATATGCGTCAGCCTGTATTCTTTGGAAATGCTGTCCGTAGAGTTGAGGCCGCGTTGGGATCATCATGTCTCTGGCTCGAGGCCGGTGTCAACACGCCTATCGCAGCTATGGTTCGACGAGCTTGCGCACAGCCCAACAAGCACATTTTCCAAACCATCAAGACCCAAGGTCGCCCTCGCCCGACTGATGTGATAACCGAAACAGTGGCAGGTCTCTGGCGTACAGGAACTTTCTTAAGCCATTGGGCTTTTCTCTCCTCATTCAAACATCCTCGGGAATGTCGCTCAGTATGGCTCCCGCCTTATCAGTTTGCGAAGACGCAGCACTGGGTTGATCATATTGACCAGGCTGTGGAAATGCAGCAGGAGGTATCCCGCCTCGAAAACATGACAGCATCAGGCCGAACTTCTAAGGAAACCGAAGCACTCCCTCCACCACCGCCGCCTCTTGTAGCGAGAAGACCGAACCCCTCTGTCATAGATACTGGATGTACTGAATTTGTGATCAACACTGAGAGTGCTCGTTTCTGCAGCGTGGTCAGTGGGCATGTGGTGTGCTCACGCCCTCTCTGTCCTGCGCCTTTGTATATGGAGTGTACGACCATGGGATTACTCCTACTGCTAGAAGACAAACATGGCACAGCCGGGAATGCTCATCAGGTGATGAAAGGCAGAAGTCTCATTTTCAAGAATCTGCGTGTCAGCCATCCACTCAGTGTCGAGCCTCAAGGCGACGTGGTACTCCTACGCCTCGAGGAAGTTCCTGGCGAGAATCAGACGTGGAAATTCAATATCCTGTCTTCTAGCACATCGATCAGTGCCAAGGGAAGACTGGCACCCACCGAGACAGCACATGCGGACGGGATGATTTCTCTCTCTCTTGACCCCATGATAGACAGTTTCCAGCGCCTCGTGTCCGGGGATATGCGGCGCTTCGTGAACAACTCACAGAAAGAAATGTTGTTGTCGAAACGTGCGTATGGTCTGTTTTCCCGTGTTGTAACATACGACAGATGCTTCAAGGGTATTGAGACTATTGAGCTCGACCAGCACGAAGCGCTTGCCACAGTCAAGGTCCCAGATCAGCAGCCGCACCGCGGGGACAGCAGTGCATGGCAGATATGCGATGCAGTCACGGTGGACGCATGTGTGCATGTGGTCGGACTGCTGATCAACACCAGCGACACTCTGCCAAACGAGGAAGTCGCGGTCATGGTGGGACTCGACCGTGTCGTCATGTCTCCTGCCTTCGCCATGTCCGAAGACGTCGCACACTGGCGCGTCTATGCCAGCTTCACCGACCAACTGCAGCAGTCTGTGGGAGATGTGTTTGTCTGTTCGCCTGAGGGCGAGCTGGTTGCTCTTTTCACTGGCTGCCGTATGACAAAGCTTCCTGTCTCGCGGCTTGAGAGAGTGCTCGACGCGGCATTCTCGACATCAAAAACCTCCCACAAAGCGGTAACAACTGCACATATCACACCAGCAGCATCGGCCACCGTCACAAGCACTCCAGGAAGTCGGGACTTCATCAACACACCAAACACGAGCTCGCCGGCCTCGCAGGTCTCAGATGGACTACCCGAAAACACACGCTTGGCCTTGAGAGACCTCATCGCCGAATGCAGTGGCATTGACAGCTCTGATATCCCAGAAACCACAGCGTTGGGACTCATAGGACTTGATTCGCTTGGCGCTGCCGAACTGTCTGAGGAGCTATCCTCCACACTGGGTTTAACTATCAGCTCCAAGAATCTGATGGATAGCACGCTGGCCGGGCTTGATCAACTCCTGGGCATTCAGCATAAGGGCCATAGTCTGACTCCGAACCGACCTCTAACACCTCCTATTACACCTCCACCTGAATTCCAATCGAGTTCACATGATTTCGGAAGTAAAAAGTCTCATGCCATTAAAAGTACTACACAAGTCGCTCATGATCCGAAGCGGGAGAAGTTCCTTGGTCTATTGGCCGAGATTTTGGGTGTCCAACTCGAGGACGTTGAGCCCGAAACGTCTTTGGATGATCTGGGTATTGACTCTTTATCCACAATTGACCTGAAACAGGAGATCGAGGATAATTTCTCCGTCAATATTGAATTGGCTCCAGGTAGCACGGTTCAGCATATTATGAAACTTTTGGGCATAGCGAACACAGATCACGGTGATACTAAACACCAAGTAAAGAATAATGACACGTTATTATCGATCACAAACCCAACCGCTTCGGTACACGATACCATATTTCAAAACAACCCCTTCGAGGCACTGAAAGCATTAGACGCGCGGTTTGAATCTTTTGCAAGCAAGCACGGAATCTTGGACTACTGGTCAAAGGTTGCGCCATTCCAAGACGAACTGACGCTTGCCTACATCGTCGAAGGTTTTGCTGGCGTAGGGGTCGACCTCAGGCAGTTCGCCCCCGGGGAGCAGGTACCTCTCGTACCCTACCTCACACCAAAATACGATAAACTCGTGCGCCGGCTTTGGGAGATCTTGGAAAGACAAGGTCTGATAGTCATTACATCTCGGGATGCAAGAGATATGCCAAAGGCTATAACCCGCACAAGTCAACAGATCGACAACCGGCCAGCCTCGCAACTACTTCAAGCCTTCGACGCCCGATTTCCAGTGTTCAGCAACGAAACCAAACTGATGGGTCTGACAGGTCCGAGACTTGCTGAATGCCTCAGTGGAAAAGTTGACTCGGTTTCAGTCATGTTTGGGAGCCCTGCGTCCCTGAAAATCATGGAAGACTACTACGGCTCCTCCCCCATCTCGTCTACACTGACAGACCAACTCTCCGAGTTTCTCACGAACCTAGTAAGAAGTGGAAACAGCCACAGAAGACCTGTGCGCATTCTTGAGGCCGGAGGAGGCACCGGCGGGACGACCAGATGGCTAGCTAAGGCGTTGGCCGATGCTGGCATCGCAACAGACTACATGTTTACCGACATCGCGCCCAGTCTGGTCAAGAAAGCTAAGAGCAGGTTCCAGGTGAAATACCCTTTTATGGAGTTCACCACATTCAACCTAGAAGACGATATTCGCCCTGAATTACGTGGCCAATTCGACATCGTGGTGGCCACGAACACCGTGCATGCCACTACAGACCGTACCGCATCGGTTCGTCGTATGTGTGAGGCGCTCACACCCGCCGGGGGTCTTGTCGTGCTTGCAGAACTTACCTGCCACATCAATTGGTGCGATATCTGCTTCGGGCTTCTCGATGGCTGGTGGTTGGCAGATGGTCCCATCGCACCATTACAGACGGCGCCGGAGTGGATGGACACATTCGCTGAGGCGGGATTTTCCTCCATGGGATACTCAACCGGTGACTGTCCTGAGGCTCAGACGGCGCAGCTACTGGTGGCAAGTAATATGTCATGGGAAATGCGAACAATCCCTACCCCTGTCCCAGAGAAAGACAGCGGCTATCGCCTACAGACAATGGTCTATAAGGAAATTGACGGAGTTCGGATCCACGCCGATGTTTATTTTCCCAAACAGACCCCCTCGTCGTCTCTGCCAATCGGTATGTGATAGATTTCGCATCCCATTTTCTTATCTCACGTACGGCGCTGTATCACTTTACTGACATCGCGATTAATTAGCCCTAATGATCCATGGCGGTGGTCATATGCTACTATCGCGCAGGGCGATTCGTGCGGCGCAGACACGCCATCTCCTGCGACAAGGCTTCCTTCCAGTCAGTATTGACTACAGACTCTGCCCTGAGATCAACCTCGTTGATGGACCAATCACCGATGTCTGTGATGCATACCAATGGATCCGGACCGTGCTACCGAAAATAGCCCTTGCAGAGGTTGGTATACAACTCAATCCGAGCCAGGTGGTAGTGGTAGGATGGTCGACTGGTGGCCATCTGGCTATGTCGTTGGGATGGATGGCCGAAGCTGCGGGCATACCGCCACCAAAGGCAGTGCTAAGCTTTTATGCCCCTGTCGACTTTGAGTCTGGAGGTAAGCATCCCTCTCACAGCCAACTCTGATGCATGCAAGAACTGTGCTAATTTTTGAATCATATATATACAGAGCTCGATTCCGCACGCTTCATGTTCATGCCCAAGCCGCAGATGAGTCTCGAGCAAATTCTGTCATCTCTGCCCGCTAAACCCGTGAGTCCTCCTCCTTCCTCCACGCCTAGGAGGATCTAACTTCATCTAGATTACAAACACTGCCTCCAGCAGCGATAGTTCTGAACTGGGCTGGGTCCAAGGCGAGCCGCGCTCCGAGCTTCTTCTCACGCTCTCGCAACAAGGCATCGCCCTCCCCGTCTTACTCAACGGGCTTGGCCCCTCTCGCGGCCTAGATCTGACACCACCGTCGCCTGCTCATATAGCGTCTGTCAGTCCGCTTGCACGGCTTCGTGCCGGACAGTACACGGTGCCGACATTCATCATCCACGGTTCCCAAGACGAGGTGGCCCCATTTCCCGCTGCCGAGCGATTTGTAGCTGAGATGCATACACGCGGTGTGAGCTGTGAGTTTTTGTCTCTGCAGGGTCGCCGGCATCTCTTTGATTTAGATCTCCAGGAGGGCACGCAGAAGTGGGAGGATATGGTAGCTCCTGGTTATCGGTTTTTACTCAACTGTGTCAGTAATTAAGGTGGTATCCGACGGGTTCTAGCTGGCTAGGGCATCGGCATGTGCTGTATAGTCGTCTTGTTGTTATTACTCACGTTGGAATGTTTGTCTTTTTCAGCATTTATATTTGAATATTAGCGATTCATACCTACTCATGCTATTATATTATTCATGTGAAATGCTAGATTTCCCAACAGATTAACCTCAAACACCGTGACGGGTCTTCCAGTTGAAATTTCTGTAGGGTCTAAAATTCATCGCTCCTGAAACGCTGATATGTAGAAGATAATGCAAGGTATCAGCAATTTACCTATATTTAGTCTAAAGAATCAAGACGAATTGGTTATATTTGATCTGAAGCTTGATCTACAGTGTAGCATAGGTGCAGTCCTTTAACAGCTCACTTCTCAACGAACCCTTTCAACCTCAAAAACCAGCCGACGAGTCGTTGAATCACCCCACTTATCCTTGAAATTAGCAGCTCCTAACCCAAAATCCAGGTCTGCAGTAACCTTCCATTCCGTGCCTGTAGCCTCTCCCACCTCCTTCCACAACTTCTCAAACGATGGAGGATCATGCTTGTAAATTGGAGAAGTCCCAATTGCCTTGGGCAGCTGGTGTCCCGTCACACTCCCAATCTGTTGGCCCAGAATCACAACACCGGGCTCATTCTTCATAAGCCGAACGATATTCTGGCACGCCCTTTTCTGTTCATCCCAGTCGAAAAGATGCAAGAAGAGCCCCAGATACGCAACATCAACTTTATCCGTCAATTGGTCTAATGTTCCCTCGGCATCAAATATTCCTATTTTCAGCATATGCGACTCCAATGTGGCTGCGTCATTAAAGAGTTCGTATCCGAGATCAACGAAATCCCCTACCAGCTCAACTCCCCAGGTGTTTTTCGCGGGTGCGCCGTCGTGTACTAGCTTGCGGATGTCTTGCCCAAAGCAGCATCCGACGTCCACAAACACGCCCCCGTTCTGAATCCGCTGCAGGATCGTGGGGTACAATGGCATGTCGCAGAGACTGAGCTCGATGAATCGGAATTGGCCGACACATGGGAAGGGATATACCTCCCACGCTCGGTCGCGCTATTGTAGAACCAGGGTCAGTTTGGATGGTTACGTTATCTTATTGTTGTTGGTACAATGTATAGACGGAAGGTGAAACAAACCAGTTCTAGAATCGACGGTATCACACGGTCGTGCGGTATCTTGCCGTAGTTCTCTAATAGATCCCATTGAGTCGGCGATAAGTTGTCTAGTGTAGGAATGTACCAGCCGACGCTCTTGTCTCGACTGCCTATCTTCGGCTTCTCTATTGTGCTTGGCTCTGTGGAGGCCATTGTGATAGTGAATAAGTAATTGCAGGATAGAAGTTAGGAGGGGTAAGAGATGAGAGATGAAAAGGGAGTGGTTTTTTTCTTCTTGTCAAGCGATCTTCAATTCTTGTAAACAAATATAGTAGTCAGTAGCGGGGCAGGTGTATATATAAGTTACACGTCAACGTGCTATCTAAGCGTGGTTTACCTCCGTGGGCTTAGACCACTCACTACTCCTAGTATTACGAAGTGATCAGCTCGGTAGCCAGCATTAGCCAAGGCCTAAAAGATCCTATCAATTCAATAAAACGGCGATTTGTACTCAGATTTAGCCCCCAAATTCAACTAGCGTGGTATAAAATTACGTATGTATCAAATACATATACCATGTTATAACATACAAGAGTCCTAACCCTAATTCTAGCCCCCTAAAGAGTGATCACATGGTGGTTACATTTGTATAATTATTGTTACCATTTGCTAGGTGCTTTTACTTTGGAATAGAATATGATAGGTGAATGTAAGTCCTTAGGAGAATGGTAATACGTTAATTTAATTGACAGGCTTGCTTGGAGATCCCACCAACATTCGCCAGTAGTCTCTACTCGTTGCATTCTTAATGTAATTTTCGACTATAATAGAGAAGAAATCTAAAATTTAAATAACTAATAACTATATCTAATTTAGATCTGATTTATTAGGAGAACTGATTATTTATAACTACCTAAATAAGTGTAAATTATTAGAAATGTGGTGGAATAACGCATATAGACCACGGTTCTGAAATGCTGTTCTATGGCGCGTCAGATTGCACTAACCAGCCGACAATTTCCTTGCAGTTAAATCGGCCATCAGGTTGTTTTTGCGGAGAAAGTTAGAAATGAGCAGCTCTACATGACATACCGTTTTTTCCAACATATAAGTAACGTGCTTCTCGCCGCCAAAGACGACCTCGGACAGTGCAAGAACTTTTATCCTTCATTTCTAATATATCTAATAACCCCCAGTTGGCTGGCCGTGAAATTCGTTTTAAAAATGATGAAACTAGGTCAGCCACATCTTTGTTGTATAGCATGTGGATGAACTTTAATGCTTCTACATACTCCAAGTAAGGCATTGGACGAGCGCGAGGAGTGGAAGAATCTCCAGAAGGGCCGCCGAGGTGACCGTTCGTATATGGTCAAGGCAGAGGATATTGAGAGCATGTATTTTTATAAGAGGCCTTGGATATGGACATGTTTCTATCGAGAAAGTAAGCAAATTGTTTGTTTAGAACGTGGTGAGGAAAGTGACACATGCTGACCCCTAGACAACAGTCGTTCATAGACCACATATCGATTATATCGGTATATCAGGGATTACTCAGACGATTCTATTCGATTTTCTAAATGATGTCCCTCATCTTCGCCGTGATCATCATAAAGCTCGCACCGGCTGGCGCAGGGTAAATCCCGAGGCTTCGTCCTGTACTTCTTACTGGACAGCTGATATATTGAACCCCGACAATAATAAGACAGCCCCGGTTGAACAGATAGCCTATCCTATCCACGCCCACTGCTGGGTACTAGTGGATCGTGTTATTGGATTTGGATTGGTTGAAGCCAATCTAAAGATATTTTTGGTCGCAGTCGAACAATTTTGGGCTGAAAATGCTAAGCTTTGGTGCAGGTCACCTTTGAAAGAAGTTGGGTATGAAACAGATTCAGATCCAGATCCAGATCCAGATGATTGGACAAGTGAAACAGAAAGTGAAGCGCTAAGTGGAGATGGCGATCGATACACCATTCCAGTGTGGGAAAACCCAACAATTGTACCTAGAATTCAAGAAATCATTGAACAGGCTACTCGTAACCCCCACGCGGACTGCCGTTCACAACGGACACTGTCATCAGTTGCCTCTCAAATTCCTCTTGATATTGTCCTGCAACTTGTTGAATTGACCAAACTGGCCAGTATCGCAGATACGCGGAATAAGCTGGCTGCATTTGGATGGAGGCCGCCCGACAGTTACTGGAAGAGCCGTTGTAAGTAATAAATTTCATTGTTTACATGCCTGAGGATGCAAATAAATGGTCATCCATGTCCTGATGAATGCTATTGTTTGCACCATTTGCATCTATCCGCAATAGGCCTAGCGCACTCTCGGCTGAAATTTCAAAATGCTTTCTTCTTCGCCCATCTTTGCAATTTTTCTCCAAGCAACTCCTCGCTCAAAGGATCGCATTCAAAGCTCACATACAAGAGTGTATCTCCATACCTCTTTTTATTTAATCTAGCTTTGGGAGAAAGTCCCCGGACACCCTGCCCATGTCTCCTCGGAGTCACTGGTTCTCGTCAGGCAATGCGGAAACGCGCCGCCATAGAAGCAATTCGATAGCGGCTGACGCCTCTATTTCCTTCCTTCTTCCTCAACTACTGCGACACTTTACTGTGGATACAATGGCATTTGGTTGGGGTGGGAGAGAAGGATATTCAAAAGGGGGTTGCTATTCGTCGAGGTTCGATAGTTATGCGATTGCTTGTTCGTAAGAATTTTCTTTCGAACTGGTAACTCAATGGGGCTCATTCTTGAGGCGAGGAGTCCATGCTTCATCTTTTTTTCCCGAGTCTGTAGCTTATGGAAAGCGGTGGTTGGATGGACTGAAAATTCTTTCAGATCCTTCCGCGCAGATGCTCTGTCGAAGGGGCCGGACTTGTCTTTAGATGAATGTCGTCCAATTATTCCTCGTTCGCGTGATGATATAACAATCATAGAGTCAAGCACAGAGGATCCGGCCATCGTGCAAGGACCGTTGAAGACCTGATTATCAACAATATCTGATGAACTCAAAATTTACATAGACTTCTTTTCTTCGTAGGAAAATAAAATATTACTCCATCACAGCCGTTTTTCATTACAATTCCATATCACATTTTGAGCTTTAATAATTTACAACTCTTTTTTGGGCGCCTCTGACTTGCCTCCAGCTGGGATGGCCTGTGGTGGTACGATCTTTTGCACCACCGATGTCACAATGTCGCCGGAGAGAGGGATGACCGTCGCACACACGCTGCCCCAAACTTGAATACTCACAGTTCCAAGCGGCGCGCGCGGGAAGGAAAGAATCCATTCCACCGGGTAAGGAAACCATCCTGGAGGAAGATCAAATATCGGAGTCTTGGAGTAGTAGAACTGCAGAAAAATCTTGAATCCGTTTGTGCTTATCCATCGAGCTGTTTTGACCTTCCACTCAAACGAAGTCTTCTGCGCGCCGATGGAGCGATCTATACAATAATATTTTATTAGTTTGAATTCTAGTTTCCAGGTCCTGTGGAATACACTGACTCATTGCTTCGTATTCGTCAAGAGCCTTGTCATGTCGTCTTCTCAGTTTGGCCCATTTGGCGAATTCGTCTTGTGAGCTTGTAGCGTTCATCTCTCGTTTAAACTGCACGACATCTCGCTTGAGTTCCTGGTGTTTTCGCGAATCTTGAAGTAAAGTGGTAGGGAGCCGAAGGTACAGTAGCCATAACTATAAAGTGTCATCGGATTAGCTTCGAGCATCTGTCAAGTTCTAGATGTCACGTACAAGATTATCGACCGTGCTTGCGCCAATCGTGTTGATAATGTAGATGGCCAAATGTACCAGGAATACGAGCAACAGAAGGGAAATCATTTCGAGGCCAGTCTGCGAGTTTGCGGTGTGCGATGTGATGTTGTTTCAGGATTGGTAAAGAGAGAACCGCACAACCAGGTTGAGTATCGGTCGCCGTGGGAGGGAGCGGTGTAAAGGCTGGATCGCGGCTTTTAGACTGACATCCGATCGAGGTTCTGATTCCTTGGGCTTATTATCTGCCAAGCTAGATCATGGCGAGGCGTGGTAAACGACAAGAGCTGGAGGCGACTGGATCGGTGGAAGGAAAGAATGACGTCTGGCCAACTGCGAGAGCAAAGTCATGCCGAGCGCGCCGCTGCTCTTTCCGCACGACACCATAAATACTCCAAAAGAGCACAAATGTCCTCGCCATCCCCAGAAAATATCTTCAAATCCTTGCATGAAATATTCTATACCAGAAAGTCCAATGATGTCCTGGAGATCGAGATTCTATTGCCAGGACAAGGACCGCTGTTGAGGGATGGCTGCTTCATCGGCATCACCAAGTCGGCCCTCGTCAAGGCATTCATTGTTGCGAGAAAAAACTTCTTGCACCATGTCACTCGATTAAATGGGAGCAGCTCCTTGTCGCTGGAGGCTGAAGGAGAATTTGCTGCTATCCCCGCTGTCATTCTGCTATTCGATTGCGAGCATACAACTGCATGCAACTGGAGGAAGCGGCTAGTGAAAGCGTCTATTGATAAATATATCGCTGAAGGCGACATTGACCGGGATGGCCTTCTGGACATTCTCGAAAGAGAACTCAACCTGATAACGACGTTTGTCTGCTCGCCTCTGCATAGACACACAAAATCACCTACTCTGTGGCAGCATCGTTTATGGGTCATGACTGAGCGATTGAAACTTCAAGGTTCAGCTTTGCATGAAGCTATATTTCTTTCATTAGAAGCTATACGCAATTTTATTCTTGCAGAATTTGCTATAGTCTGTAAAGCGGCAGAATTGCATCCGAAGAATTACTACGCATTTAGTTACATCCGACAGCTTCATTCTACTGTGTCTAATTTGTCGACGAGGATGGCTGCCGAAGATGTCACCGATGTTTCTCCTTTGCTATGTGATCTCGCGATCACGTTGGTTGAGCCGGCATTGAAATGGTGTTTATCGAATCCAAAGGATATTTCCGGTTGGATGTTCCTCTTATATTTGTTGAGTCATGAGGCGACATCTGATAACGAGGAACAGAATATGATTCAACTGAGAAAGATGACGATGGAACGGGCTATGCATTTTGCGATAAAAGTCACTGCATGGAAAGGCGAAAGTTTATGGACATTTGTTGATCTGATGATGACTAAATTTGGCCCGACTGTCTTGCCAGCAACAATCAAACTGGACTCGGATCAAATGAGGCTATATCAAGTCGAAGATTTGCCAGTAAATATTGACACTACCCGCACGAAATTAAAGAGTGAAAGCAAGGTCTGGGCTGCAACTGCGCGATGGAGAACAACTATGCATCTCATAATCAAGTCCCACAATGATGAAGCCTAAAACACATGAGAATGATTTACGGACGCTATTTTATTTTTTCAAATATCAACTATCTAGCAACACCCGCGTCAAACCCAGCCTTCCAACACCAGTCCCTAATATATTCTGTGAGAACCCAACCGATCGACATTCGAAACAAAAAGACCAAGGAGATTTTGCCATGACAAGAAATGATGACAAGGAATTGGATCGAAAAACAAGACATCTTGCTTATGCCAGATCGCCCAACATTGGTCCGAGGAGAGGAATGTTCGACAACACATTTGGCTTTGTAGCCGGTGTAGTTGCAGCTGGGCTAGCCTCAGCCGCTGGGCGGGTACTGCCTGATGGCTGGGTAGGCGCAGTGGCAGCCACGCTAGGAGTTGCTCGAGGGCCGGCAGTGGTAGGAGTGGCCTTGGAAGCAGCCTATTAGCCTGTCCATTCTTTTTTCATGAGTACAGAATAAGATTGGTTGGGTCATACCTGGGAAGCAACATCCATGGCGTCCTTTATGGCCTGCATATATTCGGACTGTTCGTCATCAGCTGACTCCGCCCTCTGTTTGCTGTTGGATTTAGACCCGGTAAGCATTTCCAGCATCCCAGCAAGGTCAGCAGTATCGGGTTCAGAGGTTGTTGGCCGTGCGTTGGCGACCATGGCCAGCACAACGAAGATGGCGAAGAGGTAGTGGAAGAGAGTGAAGTGAGCCATTTTGGAGCGTTGTTGCTGAGTACACTACCCGATTGCAGGAGAAGAGTAGGAAGATAATGGAGAACGATGATGACAAGAACCAAACCCCTACGAAAGACCGGACTGGAATTAGACGGCTTTATATAGCTCCTGCTACATGTATCCGTAGAGCTTGAGAAATGTGCCCCTTAAATAACAGGCTAGACTGCTGGAATTTTCACACGGGATGTTGATCTGTCTGGAATGGAGGCAATTTTCGCGCAACTTCACATCCCTGGGTATCAATCTAGGCAGTATGGAAGACAATACACGCGATTAGATATTCTTTGTTATTGATCGTCAATTCTTCCCGATGGCCTGCCACCCTTCTATGGACATTTTTATTGCTTTTTTAATGTATATTTGATATCAGTGAAGTATAATGTTTACCACAATGTTATGGCGTATTACGCTTAATCAATCACGATTATTTCAGCGAATTCCACTATTTCCGTTTTCCTTTACATATAGACGAGGAACCCTAAACGAGCAGATCAAGTGATGAGTGATAATGGCCTTAGAAATATCCAAACCATAGCGCATTCTTGAGGAAGAAGGGATGATCGATCAGACTAGGAGAGACGAGTTTTGTGCTGTCCCTTGCTTAAGCATTCTTCCACGATGCTAAAACATTCAACAATGGTCAACTACAGACTACGTATAATCCAGTCTTCGAGGGATGTTGATTGATTGATCTTCACTGACGTATGTGTATGTAGTTTATACTATTACCAAGTCTTGCCACATGTCGGTGGTACACAACCCACCCAGGAACTACAGCTCCAAACACGTAAAACACCCTAACATGTGACTTATGTGTAATCAAAATAATACTATGTTTATGTCTCTCTCTCTCTTTTGACACGTAAAGCCCAATCTGGGAATTCTATATCCAAAGGCTACGTAACACGAGTGAGATATGTATCAGAGAAATAATAATAATCTCCTAAACAATCTCAATTTCGGCACGATTTTGACCTCAACCGTCATTGAAAGGACAGACAAGACTTCGAATGTGCCGTTTCTTTTTCATTTCCCTTGCTTTTTTGTGTTGTTTTGTTGTGCTAAATGGTTAGTTGGTACGGGTAACGCGACGCGCAATGGGCATCGATAGCCAATGTAGAAATTATTTCGGTCCGCTCCGTTGCGGCTGTAGTCACGGTAATCGATACCACGCATTACGATATCATTGATTCCTTGTGTGGGAGATCGCGCGCGTGAGAGCGGGGTGGAGAGAATGGCATGCTCGTCGTTTCAGCAGAATCGATCGATCGCGTGTCTGTGGCAATATCAGAAGATTCAATTTCGCTTCCTATTTTCGAGCTAATATTGATCGGCTCTAGGTATGCCTATCACTAGAGTAATGCCTCGCGATCATCCATATATGCGAGAAAGATGAGATAAAGAAGATTGTAATGTATGCTATAAGCGAACCCGGCCAGCGCACAGAAGAAAAGGCGAGAGATTGTCGGGATTAGTAACAAGCATTGTTCATCAATCTCGGTCTAATTGTCTAAATTTGCAGACAAGATCTTCGAGCAGTTATTAACAAGGAATAAACGGAGCTCGCTCGTCCACAAGGGTATCAAGACCTGGAGTTTTATGTATGAGGAGGAGAGGAAGAGAAAAATCGGACGGGAGCGCGAAGATTATATGGGTGGAGACGATAGAGCAGCCAATTACAGGCCAGCATCAAGAAACCAGAAAATAATATAAATAATCATAACTAATTCTATAAGTTAGGTGAATGCAACAATTGAATGATTTTTTGATTAATAGCAATGTCACAGGAACATCCAACCATGTGACACCATCGTATATCATGCATGTATCTGTAATCGTTATGCAGCAACTCCCACGACGTGCAGCTTGATGAAGTCAACGACATCGTCCATGCCAGCTGGCGAGTTGAACCAGTGTCCTCCAGCTGGATACTCCTTCCACTCCACCTGCGCACCGTATTCTTGCAACGCATCTCTCAGTAGCCGACCATTCTGAACCAGAACCAGCGGATCATCGACGCAGTGCTCGAGCAGCATGGGGGTGTTTCGAAGGACATTATCATGATCCGGGACATCAGCCAGGCTGAGCACACGCCGCATCTCGAAGAGCGTCCTGCCGACAAACGGACAGCGGGCTGAAAAGCCCAGGAACGCAGCAAGCCTGCCGCCGCCGTGCGAAGGCGCGTCTAGGTTGAACAGTGTATGCACGCTAGTGGCGGCGCCCATACTGATCCCCGCGAGGACGACTCGGTCCCACCGTCCTCCAAGCTGTCCTGCCTCACTGGCCAGGATGCCTTCGATAGCTGGTACGACCTCTTTGAGCCCCTCAGCCTGCAGCTCCTCGCGCTCGGCAAAGTCTCGCACATTCCAGACGTCGAACCACTGCGGCCAGGTGTCGGGAGAACTGGCGCATCGACGCATCGGGGCCTGTGGAAATACCCAGCGGAAAGAGGGGAGGGCATCGGCCAGGGTTTGGCCCTGGGAGGTGCGTGAGCGACTCAGCGAGGCGACGAAGTTGCGTGCATTGTCGCCGCGGCCGTGTAGAAAGACGACGGTATGCGTGTGTGGCGCTGAGGGGGGAATGGTAATAGACTGAATGTCGGCGACGGCCATGTTAAAACTGGATGGCTTTGCTAGAAAATAATTACTTCTATGTTTATTAAAGGGAAGACGTATTGTATATTTAATAGCGATTATAGTTATATAATGCTATTTTTATCTCGGCGGTTTGAAGCATCAGTTGCATGCCCTCTTAGTGGGATGATTGGCGACTAACAGCCCTAATCCAGCTTGCCGCCGACATTCGATATTGGGAACAATCAATATTATATAGGGCTAGTATTATCTTGAAACTTTGAACAAAGAAATATGTTTGACACTAGGAAGGAGGCTCCATGTAGCGGTAGGGGTATTATATACCTGTCTCTAACTAAATGTATTTATAGAAGCGGTATACAAGTTCTGTACACAATGATAATTGATTATTTACATGTACCAAGGCGATGGAGCGTAGGTTATTAACTGAGCCAATGTTACACACCATCACCTAACTCCCAGCTCCTCTTCTCAACATCATATTCCTTAGAATAGTCACCAAACTCCCTAAAAACTTTCCTTATCATATCATTATACCTCCGGGACCATCTGAATCCCTCGAACATGGCCTTGGTGTAGTCCCAGTAATCAGGGTAGTATCCCGACGTCTCCCAGTCCACAATCCCAGTCACCACCCAGCCACGGCTTCCATCCGACCGGGTAACCTGGTCAACAAGAATATTCCGAGGATTTAGGTCTGCATGTGTAAGCACAATCTTGTGTCCGCGGCGGGCAGAATCGTCTGAGTATCGTAGGGTTTGGCTAAATGCCGCTTCGTCCTTGAACGGTCCAACTGGTAAGCCGCCAAGTATTCGAGGATCTTGGCAGGCCTCACCAAGAGTGTTGCAGATAGCCATGTCTGTATTGATGACTTTTGGGATGTCTCTTAGCTGAGCTAAATAATTACCCAGCTGATTGGAAACCTGTTCGCAGTCACGATCTGACAGAACGTCTTGACAGCGCGATAAGGGCAGGCCTGGAAGTCGTGTAATAAGGAGATACGTCTTGGGAGACGGAAATGGATCGTTTGCATGTCCTGACTCGGTCACGATGTCAAGGGGATCTGGAGTTGGGATGGATGTATATTTCCGAACTATTCGCAAGGCATTCAACTCGTTGCGAAACATTCCATTTTGTCCCTGAAATTTTAAATAAAGCCCAAATGGAAGTCTCTGAACTGTTGAGTAGCCATTTGACTTTCCGTATATGTATTCTCCAACTCGCCGCAAGATGTTATAAGAACTTATTCGGAATTTTCTTGGGAACATGAGCCAAACAGCTAAAAAGGTACCTGTAGCACAGGTCGTAAGAGAGAAGCGTTTTCGGCTCTGCATCTGGGACTGTACAGGGGATTGCCATATATAACACCAGATAGATGAACCTGACACTTGAGGCAGGTTGTCCGCTGCAAGTCTTTTGGTTAACTCGAGAAACCGAATGCTTCTACAGAGTCGAGAATGTGTGCCAACAAATCGTGGATCAATTTTCTCAATACCAGATCGTGAATGGTCGCCTAATAGCGGATAAGTTCCATCCACAGGTAGTGGCTCCTCTGGCCCGATGAGTACATGGCTGACTTCGTACTATTCGAGGGCGTCAGAAAGCGGATCAAACTTAAGAGACATATCGGAGATCATCACTTACCTCAACAATTGATGGTTGTAATCTATCTAATTTTATGAGCCCCAGTGTGAGGGCCTTTGCCGTAGACTGTCGGACGAGCCAGTGGTTGTAATGCGGCGGCATAAGGTTAGGATTTCTAACATAAGAAAGCCACCAATCCCGATATTGTGGACCGAAGAATGCACCAAGCATGTTGAAAATTTGCACCTTTAGAAGAAAATTAGCCTCTCAGTCTGCTATGCTTGCTGATCTGTTTGCGACCAGCATGCCTTTTCTGTATCCCAACCAGATGGAATTGGAAGTATGGGCAAGACTAGGAGAGGATCCCAGAAAGTGCCCTTTTTGCCTGTCACGCAACATCTAACTCCGTCTCTGCGAGTAATGGTAGATTGAGTCTGAGCATCCAGTTGTGGAGGAAGCCTCCCGTTTCGTGTAACTACTAGATTGTCAGTATGACATGCTAACGGCCCCATCAAGATACGTACTGCATTCAATAAGATAAGTCCAATCAGATACTATTGAAGAGGATTCGCCTGCGAAAAGTCGGTCGCTCACATAACGGGCTGCCTGGCTTGGACTGACGGCTTCCGTGACAAAAGACGCGAGTAGCGGTCCTTGAGGATGTGGCAGGCCGACACTCTCAATGAGTGACAACGCTTCCTCCACCGCGTTGTTATCGGAATTCATTTTGTGATTTCTATTTGGTCCTTAATGAAGGACTGCATGAAGAGAAGCTTAGCATGTTGAATACAAACAACTCCGTTAAACGATGTGCAAAGACGTGGATTAACACGTGATCCTCATGTGTCAATTTGCTGTTGCATAAATTTTGTGTGGGTTAAGGTTGAATCCAGTGAAGCAATCTAGTTATATTCATAGTTAGTTATCAATCAATTGATAGCTGCTTACTCAGCAATGGAGAAAGCCATAAATAGTTACATGTAATGTCCTCTATATGAAAAGGTAAGGTATATAAGATCCGAGTTACTTTTTTTGCCACGTATATATTGGATAATGCTATTTATAATTTGAGATGTGTTTACTAGGTCTAAGTAATTATTGTATTCATATCATGACAATCATCATTGGTTGATATCGCTTGGTAATGACAGGTAAAAAGATACAGCAAACTATAATATTTACTTACACTGGCAGAGAAATAGATGGCAGTCTAAAATCGAGCCAAAACCTTCTCCTGCACATCACCTTGAGCCCAGTCACTAGATATCTTACTGAGTACTGATTTGGCCTGTTCCGCCGTAAAGCCCTTGGCCTCGACGGCCGGGTTGTAGCCCAGCCCTGTGATCTTGGCGATCTGCTCTGAGGAAACCGGGGTGGCTTCCTTGCCATCAGCACGCTTATATACAGTAACCACAACGGCACCGCCCAGGCCTAGATTGTGTTGAAGTGCGGACGATGTGCCCTTGATGAGACGATTGTTGGCCCAACCACGCAGATGCCACACCAGCTCGGTACATTGAGCAAGGCCAGTGGCGCCGAGAGGATGGCCCTTGGAAATAAGGCCGCCCGAGGGGTTGATGATCATTTTTCCACCATAAGTGATATCGCCCTTGCGCACCATCTCGTGGGCCTTGCCCGGCTCTGAGAGTTCCAGGGCATCGATTGTGATCATCTCGTTGGCGGAGAAGCAGTCGTGCAATTCACAGACTTTGATATCCTTGATATTGACTCCAGCTTCGGCGACGGCGGTGCGGCATGCGTGACGGGACATTTGGAAGCCCATGAGGTCGATTGAGCTGCGGTCATATACGGACACGTCGTCGGTGGCCATGGTCTGGCCAGCAATCAGGATGGCACGTTCCTTCAAGTGGGGACGAGCATCAAGGAAGGACTGCGACACAATAACAGCTGCGGCACTGCCATCTGACGTTGGGCAGCATTGTAATTTGGTAAGAGGGGAGTGGATCATAGGAGCCTTGAGGATCTGTTCAAGCGTGTATTCATCCTGGAACTGAGAATAAGGGTTGCGCTTGGAGTGTTCGTGGTTCACGCGGGCGATTTCAGCGAAATCTTCCAGTTTAGCACCATATCTGAATTAGAAGATATGCTGTTAGCGATTCGTGCGTTAATATTGAAAGAGAGTTATGCATACTTTTCCATGTATTCTCGACCGGCGTTTCCAAACATCTGAGCGGCACCTGGGGCATTGGTAACACCTCGAGTCTCCGCCATCATCATTCCGAAAAGACCAGTCGGGTTTTCTCTGTCATTGAAATAAGATTGCAAGCTTCCTGGGCTCATCTTCTCAAAGCCAACTACGAGAACGCAGTCGGCCGCACCGCTCGAGACCATGGTGCGGGCCAAAGCCAGACCGGAAGAGCCAGTGGAGCAGTTGTTGTTGACGTTGTAGATGGGGATTTTTGTCAAGCCGAACTGATAAAAGACTCGCTGGCCGCAGGTGCTGTCGCCATACACATAGCACGCAACGCCTTGCTCGACGTCGTCGTAGGTGATTTGCGCGTCCAGCATAGCCTTGACGCCGGCCTCAAATCCCATCTCATGGTAGTCGACCTTGCCTCGCGGCTTGATGAATTTGGTCATACCCACGCCAAGGACGTAGGCTGGGCTGATTTGTTTCTTTCCCATGGTGGCGGCGATCTTCTAGCAAGGCACGCACGAAGCTACTTGTTGACTGCGTGTAAGGGACGGTGCGATGCTTGTATATAAAGCCGACTAGTGTTTGCTGGGTCGGGGCGGCAAGCTTGCCCATATGCGGGGAAGCCGGGGCCGAGGTCCCAGCTCCCCGAGGTTCGGTCTATGCTAATATTATTGTTATGGCTTCTAACCGAGCAAACTGCGAATTACAATAATATCTAATTATTCATAACGAATTTATGGCGTGTGATACTTGTAAGGGCAGACACTTTACCCCTGCGTTTTACTCTATATAGAAAGCGCGCTCTGATTGGCTGTCTCGCCGTTCCTGGTCATGTGACCCCTTTTATCGATCGTCAATTAAACTGTACCAGTTTCAATCGACAATATCTCCTTGAATCTTCCGATAATCAATCTTCTTTTTCCGTGGTTAAGTACTAAATTTATATATATATATATATCAGGTTTTTGAGAGTACGTTATATTTTCTTTTTGTAATTCGAAAGGACAATAGGCAGACTCTCTATATTTTCCGCACCAGATTATCGTCGATAGTAACTATATTAATAAAGTGAGCTAGTCACTGCGTCTGAGGCCGAGGCCGTTGTTGCAGTGAGTTGGGATCACAAGCTAAACGAGCGAATCGAACACCAATGATGGCCGCATCCCTGGAACTCTGCTGAGGATTAACTCAGCACAGAAACATGCTGACAAGATGTCCATGGGAAGAGGAGTGGGCCCGGCCAGCCAGTGAGAGCGCTGCGGACTGCAGTTGGCCGCTTGGGGCGTCGACGTCACTGTCTGCTGCTCGCTGGGCACAAACCGCATGCCTCACCCGCACTCGAGCCTTGTCGCTTCTAGACTTCCTGACTCCTGCGATTATACTGGCCCAGCGATTCCTGATCGAATAGCTGGCCAGTCGCGCATTCCTCTGTTCCCTCAGTCCTCCAAATCCCGCACATCTCAACCGCGCCCCACTAAAGGTACGTCGATTGTCCACTGCAGACACAGCACGAGAGCAGCTTGCCCCCGCCTGTCTTGTCTTTCTGTCTGCAGATGAAATGAACCCTATTCAATGATCCCCTTCAACCCTTGGTTGCCATCTCTCTTGTCCCCAGTTCTCAACCCCCAGATACGATGGACTCTCGGGGGGACTAAGATCAAGACTGACTGCGTGAAGTGTGAACATAGCTTGTCAATCCACTTCTGACCGTCAATGGCGAGAACCTGGAATCTGGGTTCGACTCGATAACTTCAACCGCGCCAGTGATTGCTCTATCAATCCACTGGCAACCGACCATCCCATCGCACCCTTGGTGATACACCCATCTACACAGCGACACAGTCCATCTTACTCCCGACTTAGGAGGCAACCGCTTTCGAAGGACGGCAATTGCACGGCCCAAAGGCTGTCGCAACCATCTCGATAGAAGGACGTTGTGGGACGCCGAACGGTCATCTCGCAGGCTGAGAGACCGCTTTGCGTTCCATCGGGTTCCCCAGCCCACCAAGTGCTAGTAACAGAGCCCAGTCGATATCCAAGCCTCGTCTGCAATATTCGACTATTCTATATGACTGCCCTTCTCAATTACCAGGAATGACTTTGAACGACAACCCCGGTCACGCCGAGCTACCTCCTACACCATCCACTCGACCTAAATCGCCCGCTATGTCGTCTTCCAATCCTTGGGTCTTTGATACCAAGAAGCGGAACCGTTTGCTGAAGAGATACCGCACTCAGGTGGCATCGGCGACCTCGACCATTTGTGCCACTTTGGCTGTGGTATGTGACGACTGTGGATTTGCGATAGATCGAGTTGGCTGACGGATTGCAGACGCCTTTGGAAAATCTTAAAACTCGGATGCAAACGTATGGCGCACCAGATTGTCGAAAATCCAATGTTCTGATTCCAGTTATAGGCACAACTTCCGAAACCTTACCGAATGTGCCAGGTACATATGGCGTACAGAGGGTTTCCGTGGCTACACTGCTGGTAAGCGTCAGTCATTGACAGTCTAAGAAACACAACCTGATAGGCGTACAGGCTTTCTTCCTCCTCTCATGAGCGTCACATTTGTTCGAGTGGTCAGTTTTAGCACGTATCAAACCGTTAAATACCGAATATCAGACGAATTTGAGCGTATCACCGGGGTTTCTCCCTTGATTTACTACAATGAGCCTGGAAGTTATCCCAGCTTGGCGACGATTACTACCTTTACAGTGGCGGGGATGTGCGCCGGTCTCGCAGCGTCTCCATTTGCGTGTAAGTGCTGTCTGTAATTTGCTTGATTTGACTGAAAGCTGATTTTGTAGGCCCTTTTGAACTGGCAAAGAATGTGGTGCAAACCTCGGTTCTAATGTCGTACCGATCTCAAGCTTCACCCGATGCGGTGCGCGATCCTCGAGTTCGCAGCTTACCACGTATAGGCACCATACAAGCTTTCCGGCAGATAATTAACCGCCATGGCTTTCTTGGACTGTACACTGGGTATCATCTCCATGCTTTGCGCGACACTATTGGGACCGGTCTGTACTTTGGCATCTATGAAACCGTGAAGCAGGTTATTGCGAAGGAGATGGGCAAACCAGCCCAGAGTCCTTTTGGTCCTCCCATGGTAGCTGGTGCCTTGTGCGGAACCATCCCGTGGCTAGTGGTGAGTCTACAAATATCCCAGGTAGTGATTGTGTATTTACATTGTCATAGACGTATTCTCTCGACACTCGCAAAACACGCGCTCAGAGCATCTTACTGGGAAGAACAAAGGAGATCGGCGAGGCTTCGTCTGCAGTGGCCCGGTCCAGCATGTACAAAGGTCTCTCCGTCTCGCTGATGCGTACGAGTGTCCAGAACATGATTCTCTTCAGTCTTTTTGAGTATACCAAGACTAGGATTAACAGCCTTGAAGTGTGATCCACCAAGTCACACCTAGCCGGGTTAACCAGACATAACCGGGCTCCCAACTATATCAGAGGTGGATGATCTGTACCTTGATTTTCACCCTCTACATTCATTGCATATATTTCTGTCTGTGTACGAGCTGGCATGTACACCCACGGAAGGGTCGATCATTCACATTGTATTGCATGCATGTCTTGTATTTTGTTAACGGCTCTTGGCCATGTGAGATTAAATTGGATAGCATAATTAATCCATATACATACATCAATTGATACTTTTGATACATGTAGATGTAATTGTAGATCCAGCCAATCAAGCCCGGCGACGTCATCCCGCCCTTAGCTTGTTGCCAGGCCAAAACGCGATAAGATCCACCATCAACACCGACAAACCTTGAAAATGTTCAGCGCGGGGTCTCTCGTCTCGGCCAAACTCATTCTGCACTGAGAAACAGATCACTTTTGGCAAGAATGACCTCGTAAGCTAGAACCTCGCTGCATTCGCTTCTGCACCTTGGTCGTCAGTCACTAACGCATTCTTCTCCCCTCCAGAAGCAACATCCTCCAGCTGCCGTTTCGGCGCACCCACGCTGTCTCCCTATCGGACGCCATAACCCAGTACATCTCTTCGAAATATGATCAGCGCCCGGATATGTTTGCAGACGACCTACTCGTTCTCGACCGGCTGCGTGCAGAAGCCGTGAACGTGCAGGAGCCTCATGTCAGCGGGGTTAGCAGATTGGTGACCTATGCCGCGCAGCTGAAATGGTTGGGAGGGAAGTTTCCAGTCGATGTACGTGCATCTCAGATGATATCTCAAGGAGCTCTGTTGATTTTGTATCTAGGTCGGCGTCGATTTTTCTTGGTACCCTGCATTTGGGTTTAACACGTCGAGACCTGGTAACTGCACCCGTCGCAATGTGGTAATCACGAGCGGTTTTTTGTACTGATATGTGATGGGAATATACAGTGTCAGAGAACAATCTTAGATTTGAACTCGCAAATATCCTATTCAATCTCGCCGCTTTGTATTCACAGCTTGCCTATTCCTTGAACCGAACCACCTCCGACGGCCTCAAACAGGCATGCAACTATTTTTCACAGAGCGCTGGGGTGATTTCCCACCTCCGGAAAGACATCCTTCCAGACCTTCGCGCATCGCCCCCGGAAGACATGGATGAGATGACATTACAGAGTTTGGAGGAACTGTTACTAGCGCAAGCCCAAGAATGTTTCTGGCAGAAGGCGGTCAAGGATGGCCTCAAGGATGCGTCGATTGCCAGATTAGCAGCCAAGGTTTCGGATTTTTATGCGGATGCTGGCGACTTTGCTGTCAAGTCTGATGCTATTAGTACCGACTGGATCCATCACATGTCAGCCAAGCATCATCATTTTGCTGCTGCTGCCCAATATCGTCAGTCTCTGGAGTGCTTGGATAAGAGGAAATACGGCGAGGAGGTTGCGCGTTTGAGAGATAGTCTAAAGTGTGTGAACGAGGCGCTGAAAGAATCCAAATGGATCAGTCGTATCGTCTTGGGCGATTTGAATGGTCTCAAAAACCGAGTTTCCGAAGACCTGAAGCGAGCCGAAAAGGACAATGATGTGATTTATCTCCTGCCTGTTCCGCCAAAATCCGAATTGAAACCCCTCGATCGCGCAGTTATGGTGGCTGCAAAGGCCCCAACCCAAGTGACGGATGCTATCTCGATGCTGGGGGACAATGGCCCTCTTGGCCAGCCGCTGCTAGCCAAGCTAGTTCCTTATGCCGTTCATGTTGCCGCCAGCATTTATTCTGATCGTCGCGACCGCTTAGTGAATGAAAATATAATCGGAGAGCTCGAATCAATGACAGACAAGCTTCGAGAGTGAGTTGGTGTCTGCCGATGGATTGTGTTTTACTGACAATAATTCTAGTCTCTTACAGTCACTGAACCTCCCAGGCTCTTTGCAAGCGTTGGAGAAACCTCTGGGCTTACCACCAACGCTAATTTCTCACGCAGAAGAAGTGCGCCAGCAAGATGGTCTCTCTTTCTTGCGTCACTCTCTCGAGGATACTGCTCAAGTCAAAAGCAACGACAAAGCACTCTACATGGAGGGTGTAGATCTTCTATCTGCCGAGAAGGAAGAGGACGATCGCGCTCGTGCAAAGTACGGGACTGATCGATGGAATAGAGAAACATCCGAAGTCGCTGGACAGAAAGTTTACGAAACGGCGACAAACATTAACGGATATTTCTCGTCTGCCCAAAGCACCGATGATCTGATCGGAAAGAAACTGCACGATGCGGAAAAGGTTCTTCGTGTACTGACAGGGACGAATCGTGATTTAGAATCATATGTTCCTAGCAGCAGGAGAGCAGCGATTACGCCGGAGCTGGAAAGAGAGTCGAGTAGGTTAAGAAGCTGTCTCAATGAAGTGAACCGACTGGAGAATCGGCGCAAGCGCCGCATTCAGATATTAAAAGAGAAAGCCCGCTCAGATGATATCAGTGAGTTGCATCTTATAAAAATCATGTAGGTTTCTAACATGGCCTTCAGATTCTGCTTTACTTAAAGAGACGGGCCGTCTCGAAAGAGAATATCCTATGCAACCAATCGAAGCAAGCCAGTTTGAAAGTCTCTTTGAAGATCAACTGCATTTATATGACTCGGATATGGATATGCTTGAAAAAGAACGGAATGAGCAAGAGCAGCTAGAGACGCAAGTCCAAGAAGCCAATCGCAACTTCAACATAGCCCGACGAGGAGACACGTCAAGCAAGGAACGAGAAAAGGCGCTGCAGGAGCTAGAAAACGGATACGCAAAGTACAAGGAGCTCATTTCGAATTCTGAGGTTGGACGCAAATTCTACAATGATTTGGCCAAGATTGTTGGTCGGTTTAGAGATGACTGCAAGTCATTTGTCCATCAACGGCGGATGGAAGCAAGCCAACTTGAAAAGTAAGCCAAAAGGATATCTTTACGGACTTAAACTGACAGCTGTGTACAGTGATATCACGAATGCGGCGGCCATGGCATCATTGAATATATCTCGTCCTACTCATCAACAGTCTACAGCACAACCGCCTCTTCAACCTCGACCGGCTCCCAACCAGCCCGCCCCAGAGCCTCTAACAGCACCGCTGCCCACACGGGCGAACGTTGCCCCCCACCTGTAGCGAACTCAGGTATCTGGTCACCGGAGATGGGAATTCGTTTTGGAGGGCCGTTACCGCCGCCAGGGAGCACACAACCTGGACGACGTGGCCCGCCAGCACCTGGGGCGTGGGATCCGTCGAATGGAGTTCGCTTTTCATGATTTATGTCTAAATTTACAAAATGTTTGGTATTTACATATCATAGCATCATGCTGGAGTTGGAACCCGGTGTTGCATTATACATATGTTTTTGTTCTTCAACTACTATCGTACAACAAACAACCAAATTATAGCACACGATATATGCATGCTTCCACGTCAACTAATTCACTGCTGTCTACCGCAGGGAGCAACATCATCTAAACCACCAATTCACCTACTTCACATCAGCACCACAACCTCCTCAAAAAATCAATCTCAACTCACCGAAGCAGTAACCCCCTCACCCACCCCCTTAATACTATGCCACCATCCTTTCGGAATAAACAACGCCTCGCCACCCTTCAAAACAGCCTCATAACCCACACCATCCCAACCGCCTTCCTTATCCCCTCCCCCCGAAACAACTCGCCCACCCCACACCGCATCCTCAAGCATCTCCTTCTCCCGGCCTTTCATCATCTCCTCGCCCCTGAACACAACCGCGCCCCTCCCTGCATCCCTCCCCAACGCACCTCTCACTCTCGAAAACACCTTGAGCCCTTCTTCCGGCGCCAGCAGACGCACATGTTTCGTGCCCGCCAGCTGCAGAAACAGATTCGGATTCGGGTCTCTATGCAGCGGGGTGTATGTCGGTGGCAGGCCGATCCAGATGTTCGTATCGTATACATCGCCTCTACCGGCATGTAGGACTATATCCGGCGTAGGGAGATCTTGGGGCAGGGGGGCAGGGAGGTTGGAGACTTGGCATTGAGCTAGATAGAGGCTGAAGGGTTGTGATGATGAAGGGGAAAGGGAAGAGCGAATCCAGTCTAGGAATACTGCGAGTGGAGCATCAAACCGCTGAAATTGGTCATGCGTAGATGTCGTTAATTCTAATGGGACCAGTGTATCGGTGCAATTCTCGAAGTAGGCGTGGTTCAGGGTAAAACAGGCGGGTGTAGAGGGGGTGGACTTAACGAACCAGTTTCTGCGTGCGGGGAGATTGCGGAGTGATGAGGAGTGCAGGATAGTGGGTTTTTCGGGGTGGAAGTATTTGTTACGGAAGTCTTGTATAGTGGGATTAGTTAGAATGTTGAGAGGTGTGTAGTGGTGAGTTGTTGGATTGGGTTGGTGGGTGGAGAGATGGCGTGAGAAGATGTGTTTTTTATAAGTGGATATGCCACGACCGTGCCATTTCAGCGTCATGCCCATTAGGGTTGATGGCGGGGGACGTTAATTGATCAGTCATGAGTTGAAGACATGAACTGAGAGGTTGAATGAATTATTATGAATCGAGATGGAAATTAAAATGACGTTAAATGATTGATCCGCAGGAAGATGAACAGTGGGTCTGTCAAGCAAGTCTGTCTGTGATTGGTTAATGCGCCGCCTACGCACAGTGGGTGTACTACATGTCACAAATTTTGCATATTTTGTTTACAAAACACCAGTTTCACTGCTTCCCTGATTGCTGCCGTCAAATGTCATACCAGTAAACGGTTGTTCGTCGCCCAGAAGCATTAGATTATCCCAGTATCGGTCATAAAAGTCTACGACGTCGGTAGAGCCAGCGAAATTCGTGGTTTTTGTTGGGTCACTGATAGCGTCTTGGCCTAGGTAAAAAGTAGCGTCCATTAGATCGACATCTAAAGGACTGTATTCGTTTTCCACGTTTGTGTAGGGTACAGGAGGCGTAGGCGTAACGAAAGCTGGATTAGCTGAAGAGAGGAAGTTAGCCTTTGACGAAAAGAGAAAGGAAATAATTTGAACTGACCATCCTGAAAGGATATCTCACTTGGGACTTGGCTGTCTAGGTTTGACCTTGCATCCTGTTCCTGCTCAGGTGTTTCTCCATGTTGCAGGTGGTTGTGTGTAATCTTCAACATGATTTGAAGAGCCTCGGCGGTCTTCATGGCTTCCTTCGACTGATGGCATAGTTGTTTCCAAATGGCACAGGCCCTTTCAATCTCCCCCGAAAGCTGCTGTCTTTCTGCTAATATTGACTGCCTCTCACTGGGTGTCAGCCTCTGTCTCAGATCATAGCGAGACTTGCATGATATCTCCAGTGAAACAATCATAGCGGCGGAACGAAAATGTACAGCGA
Organism: Talaromyces proteolyticus; assembly: GCF_021365285.1. Classification (NCBI taxonomy): domain Eukaryota; kingdom Fungi; phylum Ascomycota; class Eurotiomycetes; order Eurotiales; family Trichocomaceae; genus Talaromyces; species Talaromyces proteolyticus. The sequence goes on along the minus strand of NW_025764282.1, from coordinate 618,080 downwards.
CGATAGGTGAGAAGAAAAAGGATGTATAGCCGAGCTGGCCTCCCGAAGAGCTTGCATCGAAAATATCAAACTGGTGTTGTAGCACTGTTCTTGCGGCATCTAGGCACTCTCGTCTGGAGTAAGCATACGCCGGGTCTAGTCGATGTTGGGCCAGATACCGTCTGTGAAGATCACAACGTGCTTTTTGGTACATCAGGTTAATATTATAGCGATCCATAATCATGTTAGGTGAGTCTGCGATTGATTCACTTAGCGGACGGAACTGTAACGGAGGCGGGACAGTGTTGTGAAGCTCCTTTAATTTTGCATCGAGACGCAGAACTTCTCGATACGGAACACCTTTGACGGAGCAGACTTTGCTGATGATTTCTGCATCGGTAAACATGATCCGGTTTAACATAGTTGGGAATAGTATGGGTGTATTCTCTGTCGGGGGCCTGGCGAGTGGGAGGGTGGTTGCCAATGGATTTAGGTCTTCATCTGTGAGATTACGGGGCTCTTCGGTGTCGGATTGGGCCTGGATCGTGGTTGGAGGGAGACCGCCTTGAAGAGAGATGTAATGGTCGAGCAGGGAGAGGCACATCCAGACGCGACGGCGCATTTCTCCGTCAAATATCGAGATTTCTCGATAGTGTTTTGGGTCTCTGTGATACCCACCATGCATTGCTAATCGAGAAGCTAGGCCCAGGAGAATTGAGGGGCCAACATGAGTGTCTGTGCTTCTTAGAATCTCCATGGCTACGCTTAAAATAAGCGTCTCCATCTTGTATAGGCCAGGCTTGGTGTAATCCGACATGCAGAGACACTGCGACGCTAGCCTGTGGTACTCGTCGAATGTTTCTACGAGCTCACCGTCGACACGACCAAATGTGGAGAAAAGCTGTAGTCCTGTACCAGCACATAGAATGCTAAACAGAAAAGCCAGCCAGTTAATGGTGACGTCTTCAGGATTCTTCCAAAATTCGCTGTACTGGATGGGAGTGATGAGCATTGAATATGAATACTGAATGCGAGCAGTTCAACCTACTTCTTTTGTGAATGTCGGAATGTGCATAATAACTTTTCATCCATCAGCTTTTTCTGCAATATCATGGTAGCAAAATAGGGACATGCCTACCGAGGGTAGATTCTTTCGAGTTCAGATACAAGGAAACCAAGCGGTCTGCTGCCGACCGGTCGGGCACCGCGGCGAGTAGGTTAGCCTTCGTAGTAGAGGCTGTGTTACCGAATAGAAGAACTGGCCCAGAAATCGGCAGGCTTGGAGAATCCTCCTCGAATTCCTCTTCCGGTGATGTGTCCTCGGTCAATTCGAGGTATTCTTTCACCTCCGCGATCTACATGCTCATCAGTCTGGCGAATCGAAGTCGGCAGGGGACCGAGGAGACGACTAACTTGATCCAGCACTGCGCGCCAATGGGTTGGATCCATATATCGCGTTCCATTCTGCTCTATTAGGATCGTTCCGGGGTAGTCCTTTTCTAACTCGGATTGACCTTTTTCTATGTGCGGACCTGGCTGAGGCTGCAAGACACCCGCTGGGTTATTCTGAGAAGCGTGGTGCGTGAAACCTGGTACTTGAGACGGCTCATCGACAGCAGAGAGCTGCTCAAGGCGGACCTCTAGTTTACGAAGATGATCCTGGATGCCTTGCGATTGCTTCCTGCTCATTACTGTGGGGCCCGCGTAGTGGCACAAATACGTTCTATTGTGCTTGATACAGTTGTCACAGGGATATAACCGGTCACATTTCAGTCTAGGCAATTAGTTAGACTAGGCATCACGCTTTGATTGCGATTGAAAACATCGCAGCCGTGGCGCTGAGACTTCTAGAAGCAAGGGAAGGCACACTTTTTCTGACGACAGACGACACAAGACAGCCTTGGTCTCGGCTTTCTTTTTTTCGCCGACTGAGGCGTTGGATTTGCATCGTGATCTATGGGCGGAGGATCCATGTTTCTCCAGCGCTTGGCTTGCTAATAATACATAGCATCGTAGTTAGTACTATGACTAGAACATGTCCGTGTTTGGCGGCCGAGATGCAGCGGCACGGATTAAATCAGGCGCTAGTACATTTATGGCTAGCCGTGTTCTCCTAGCGCCGGAGATACTTAGAGTTAGTGTCGGATTTGCAGATCGTCTGCTGCCCATGTCCGGCTAGCATCTCTTATATATTCTATGGCGACGCCTCTATCATGGCCAGTCAACAACATATCACACAGGCATCGTCTGGGCCTAATAACTACTACTGCTACAACAACAATTGTAAAGATCTTGAGTCTTCGCCTACATGACATCCGATATCCCCATTGGCCAGCGCCAAGTGCCAAACATGTCTTCACTTACCTCTCAATCTGATTTCCACAATGCTGCAGCATCATGCGATCTCGTGTCGCCATTCACTGCATGGGAACTTCCCACAGACAACACAGCGTTCAGCTTCGACCAATTGATGCTTCTGGAGACAAACCCGGCAGACTTCAACCTTACCCTGGGTGCATCCTTACATCCTATCATTGAGACAAACAACCCACACTCGCCAACTACAGTTCCAATGAAGGTTTCCGGCAGCCAGATCAGATTCAATAACCCCAGCACAGTCTCAAGAGAGACAAATATTTACCGCTCCCCCTCGCCAACCGCCATCTACCAGCTCTCGCCCGCCCAGCAACCACAGCACTACGTTGATTCGTCCAATCACGCGGGCCTACCCAGCACAAGCCACAATCTATATCCCACACAGCGCTCACTACGCAACGTGCCCGCCGATGAGTCGACCTGGAGCGACACGCCTTCCTCACAAGACTCGTCAGAGGAGCGTCTACTAGAAAAACGGCGGCGAAATAAATTAGCTGCGCAGAGGTTACGGCAGAAGAGGCAGGCTCAAATGTCGATTCTCGAGTCGAGACTAGAACAAGTGACGAAAGAACGCGATGAGTTACGATTGCGGCTGGCGAAGTGGGAAGGAGAAGTGATGGCATTAAGGAAACTGACTGAACATAAGATGGGAAGTTTATGATTGATTTCTCCCTCTGTCATGACTGTATATATATTAATTAGTTAGATGATACCACCATAGCTGCAGTTGCGAGTTCGAAACGTCGAACACTGATTTAATCTCTGATTTTTTATCAACTTAATCCCAACCTAGTACATACAGTATATATAGTATCAATTGATATGTAGCATATATTGTATAACTATATTGTACGCAAATAGCTGCTCGGCCGTCGGCCGTCGGGGATCGGTGGTGGCATCACAGCGTGACGATCACCCCATGTCTGCATATGTATTTACCCCCCAATCAACTATTTCACTAGCTTTCCTTTGTGATTTGCATCTGCTTTCCCCGCATTTCTTTGTTGGTGGCACTATTTATCGGTCCGAGGTAGATCGCTGCAGCAAAGAGGGGGGGATGGATGTAATAACAATGTCGCGTAGGAGTGATACTCTCAATGTTTGGAATACCAATATTTGGAAACTATTTCAGAATCAATTACTTCATGTAACTTGCTATACATTTTCACCGTAATTGAGAGTTGGCCATGCCGTCAATTCGCAGACAAAACGCCTACGCCAAAAATGCATACACTTACTACCCCATCGTCATCGTTGGTGCCGGCGAGTCTGGCATCGCGATGGGATGTCAGTTGAAACAGGTTCTTGGATTCGACCAATTCCGCATCTTCGAGCGTCAATCGGGCATTGGCGGCACCTGGTGGATTAATAGGTATCCTGGAGTTGCTTGCGACATGTGCGTATTTGCTCTTAAATAATACGTTTATATTGTATATTGACTGTTGATATCAGTCCCGCCATCTTTTACTCCTTTTCTTTCGCACAGAATCCAAACTGGACCTCGATGCATCCCCCCGGCCCCGAAATCGCCAGATATCTCGCTGACGTCTGCGCCAAATACGAAATCGTCGACAAAATCCAACTGCACACCGAAGTCACCGAGCTGAAATGGCTCGAAGACGAGGAAGAGTGGGAAATCAGGCTGGCGTATCTGCGGCCTGGAACCGGCGACTGGTCTGAACTCGAGCGCCGCGAAAAAGTTGCTGCAGAGGGGGAAAGAAGTGTTTACATTGCCACTGAAATCGTGCGATGCAAGATCGCTATTAGCGCGGTGGGTGGGTTGGTCGAGCCGAAAGTATTCCCGAAGGAGATCCCGGGGATAGAGACGTTTCAAGGCGATGTGATTCATTCAGCGAAATGGAGAGATGATATTGATTTCACGGGCAAGGATGTTGTTGTCCTGGGAACTGGCGCGAGTGGTGCCCAGGTCGTCTCGGCGATGTCGAAGGAGCCGTATAAGGTCAAATCCATCACGCAATTGATGCGGACGCCGCCGTGGGTGCGCCCCTTTGGCGATGATCCAGAATCTGGAAGAATATACAGGAAATACGTCTCGGTGTTACTACGTAAAATCCCCGGGATGACGCAAACTTTTCGATTTATCCTGTTTCTAATGATCGAGCATGAATTTTTCTCCATTTTCGCAGACACGGATTATACGCGGAAGCATTTATCTAGTGAAGAAGAGGCGTGTCGACGGTACATGAAGAAGATCGCCCCGGAGAAATATTTTGATATGTTGACGCCAGACTACCGTCTCGGGTGCAAGAGACGCATTATTGGTGGTGACTGGTATAGGAGTCTGCATGATACCAAGGTCGAATTGACCACTCGTCGACTCAAGAGCATACAGGCTCGGGGTGTCACGCTGGGACGCCATTTATACCCGAAACCTGCGCATGGAACAGACCCATCAGATGAGGAAGATGTGGAGCTCGCAGCCGACGCAATCATTGTAGCAAATGGCTACCATACGAATGAATGGCTTCATCCCATGCGTGTCATTGGCAGAAACGGATATAGTCTGCACGACGTCTGGGACGAGCGAGGTGGGCCTCAGGCGTACCTAGGAATCGCGATGGATAAATTCCCCAACTTCTTCATGATTTTCGGACCGAATACGGCGACGGGACATTCCAGTGTTGTTCTTGCCACTGAAAATGCGGTTCAGTATAGCCTGAAATTTATCAAGTCGATTCTTGATGGAACGGTGAGTACGTGGGAGGTAAAAGAAGAGGCGGAGAGAGAGTGGACGGAGAAAGTTCAGAGGGGACTCAAGGGTACGACGTTTTCGAGTGGTTGCTCGAGCTGGTATACACAGGAAAATGGTTGGAATTCAACGACATATCCGTATGTCACACACTTTAACTGATTAATGTGACATATGAGATTTGCTGACACTCGCCCTTTAGATTCTCTCAAATTGATTATGGACTACGCTGTATGTTCCCGGTCTGGGGCCATTGGGACGCCAAGTTTACTCCGGGTGGAATAAGAAGACGTCGATTACGAACCTTGACTCGCGGATTGTCGTTGATGGCTGTTGTTAGTCTTTATATCTGGTGGAAGAAGCGCCCAGCAGCTTTTCAGGCTTTGAAAGCCGCCATTCTTCAAGCCGCCAATCAAGTTGTTGGCTCAGTGGTAGCTAATCTACAACGTCTCCAGGCATAGTTGAGTTACTATTTGTGTATGGAATGAATATGGTTGAAATTTCATTATGACTTATTATTGGCACTTCCTTCAACCCCATCTTCTGCGCAGATCTTAAAGGCATTTCGACTACTGAGTGCCCGGGATACCAGTATCCGGCACAGTGTACAAAGGACATCCAGCCGCATCGCAACCAGCTGAAGAAATCGCGTTGCCCCACCAGTTAATAACCACAGGATGATATTCCACTGCGAAGAAAATTATGATGGCAGAGATAGCCACAGCTGCGCCAAAGGAAGATGTAAGCACATAGGCATACTTCTCCCACCATGGGAGGTAGCGACGTTTGATGTAGTAATTGAAGACAAAACCAACCATAGTCGGAGCCCAGATATAATTGAGGTTATAGGGCGACAGGTTGGTGACTCCAAAAAATAGGGCGGGAAAGTTGACGTAACGCCAAATAGAACGTGGGAATCGCTTGGCCAGAAAGTAAAATGGCACCGGGATTAGGAGACCAAAAAGAAATCCGTAGAGTGTCGCATGGTATGGAGTACCCGGTGCAAAGAAATGCTTAGGTCCGATGACCCCCCAGATTACTGAAGAGGTGAAGAAGGTTTGAACACCTAGAATCAATATTAGAAAGTTACGGTAGAGAAGGATAAAGGGTGTCCTACTGAGGCAAGTAAACTTGGAGGGTTGGTCGTTGGTGCAGACGCCTGGGATATTTGCCAAAGCCCATGCATTGACACCAACGGCTACGAAAGCACCAACGATAGTGGCAACAACCTGAGCGCTAAACATCACCCTGGGTGCAATCTTAACGTAGTGGCCCATCTTGAGATCGGAGGAGAATTGGATTGCTTGAGCGCAGGCGAGCAGACCGTAAGACTTGAATATCATATTTGCCACAGGCTGATTGGGGATGGCGTATCCAGCGATAACCTCAGCAACCACGTTGTTGGTGAGCTCTGCATTGGTGATGGCATAAACAATGCCATACGGGATCTGCAGCACAAGACACAGGGCGATGGCAAAAGTGAGGCCCCAGACCGGAAAGCCTGTGTTGTAGACCTCGCTGTTGACGACCCCAAAAACGAAGGTGATCACCAAGATGGCAATATACCACCATTCGGGAACTTCTTTGTACGACTTCATCAGACGATTATGAACATCCTCGTACTCATCGCGCGCATTTCCCCACTTGAGTAAAGATTTAAACCCCTTGTAAAGTTGGTGGCGGTTATAAAGAGCCACATGGACGATGCCAGACATGTACATGCCGAAAAAGCAGAAGAACATGATCGCGTATGAGGCGGACATGTATGCCGGTCCATAAGATTCATACCCGGCAACATCAAGCTTCCCGTTAGACAAAACCTTCGAGACATTGTACGAATTTCCAGTGTTATCGGAGAGGCCATTCGTGATGATGGAGAAGTAGCCTGAGTTCCAGGTATTAGTCCAGTAGATTGGCAGGATGACGCAAATACATGCAAGGGTCGCCCCAATGGCACTGTTGACGAGGGAATAGAATGGAGTGATAATAGGGTCATAAAGCACAGAGATGACATTCCAATCAAAAGTCGGAATGGGGTTGACACCGAGACCTCCAAGACTGCCAGTGATGAGGGCTAGCGTGACATTGGTTGGCGAGATCCAGGTCATCCAATTGAAAGTGGAAAGAGCAGTGAAGATGTAACCGGGAAACCAGTAATAAACAAACATCATCAAGAAGCTCCATTGCAGGAACTTGAGACGAGATATTGTCCAACCATTGACTGCCGTCAGTTTGCTATCGTTGTGCAGGGCCTTGTTCAAAGCAATCGTTCCCAGGGCTTTGGGATAGATCAAAGTTGCCGGATAAACCAAGAATCGACGGGCGAGTCCAGCACAGCCAAAGCCTAGCAGCTGAGTGGAAAGTGCCAACAAGATCTGGAAACCGGCTTTGTCATACAGCCCAGTCATATTGTACCACTTCTTCACTTTGAGTACCGTGAAGATGTTGGTCACGTAAGCAGTTCCGAGGTAACCTCCATAGGCAACATTAGCCATAACTGTGATCAGCATGTGTTCTTTCTGGTTGAATGGACCGGGATTGAGTGACCAGGACCAGCCAAAGAACTTGAAGGTCTTGGTGGGAAGGATCTTGGCTAGGAGGGCACCGATCGGGTAGGATACCGCCTGCGACACCACGGAGTAGATCGTGATGGTCGGATAGCGAAGCTGAAAGAGTTGATTGACGCCGGTGAAAACGACAGTCAACGAGAGACCAATGAACCAGGCGCGAAAGGTATTGGCTGACACGGAGGAGTCATCGGACGGGTCCACAACAGCGCGAACTTCTGGGTAGGGAGAATCATTGAAAATCAAATCCTTTTGTCGTCTGATATCATCGACTAACGCCTGGGTATCGAGGGCTTGGATCGAGTCGGGATCTCTGTCCAAGAATTCGCGAGCACGGTTCAGCAACTCCTGGGGATAGTTGGCATCCAGCGAGTGCTCAGCGAGAATTTCTTTCAGTACCTCAATAGTGTCGCTCATCTCTGACTCGGACACCATGGGTCCAGCAGCGACGCCATTCTCCGTCTTGATATCGACATTCTCGCGGGGGCCCTCGAAGTCAGAGCCCCAAATCTGAATAGTCGCCATGCTAGCAGGAGGGAGGTGTCAGAAGAGGCGTTGAGCAAGTTAACAACAGACCTGAGCAGCGTCAGAGGGCGCGGAACAGGACGAGAGGAAAGAAAAAGAAGAAGAAGGAAGGAGCGAGCAATCGAGTAAGGAAGGGGGGTGGCATGGGTGGCACAATATTAATAAGTCAGGCGAGAGTGAAACTCAAGAAAACGATATTGCGATCAGGGGACAATCCAGGGCTGGCAGTCGGCATGCACAAAGCCCTTTGTCGGCACGCCTTATCTGTTTCTCGCCTGCACAACAGAGACCACGCCGAGATCGGGGCGTTCGATGTCATTGGCGAGTGTGCAGCCCTTGAGTGAGGACAGTTGCAACAGCAACCCGCACAACAGACTCTTTGGTTCGTGCATTTCGAGTGCAACGTGTACCAGCGCCTCAGTTCTAAGGCTGACTATGCTGAAGAGATCCCAATGCCAATGGTATCAGCCAACGCTAAACAGCGATAGAGCCAAGCTTTTTTTAAGGTCTGATGCGGGTCTTCTGATTGCCCAATTAGCTGCTGCATTACCGGACCCTGCGCCACAGCTCCACCAGAACTCGGTTGGTCTCGCTAACTACTATCTACACATATCAGTGAAGAATTGTTCTTGAATTATTCCAGTTTCACGATATCCCCATGGCTACCACCGGGTGCTGGACGCTCGGCAGCCGACTGCAGCCAGCTATCTGCTTCGTAAACTACTACACTGTACTATACTGTACTACATAGCACTACATAGTACAACTAATATACAACACGACTGGATGTAGAAAGCGCGATTCAAAGGGCCAATGACTGGCAGCAAATCACGCCCACCGATTGGCCGGTGTGACGTCGCTATCGGCGATGAATCTCGAGTCAACTTGATTGTTTTAATTTATTCCTTCAGCGAACCTCATGTCTCACACAGCCAATCAGCATGCGCACCAGTTATTGCCTTCCCTAGCACCGGCCGCTTCACTAATTCTTCAGCGGTCTTTAATATTCTTAGTATTCACAATTTCACGCGGCTGCCGCGTCCTAGCGTTCGTCCCAACTCTCATTTCGGAACAAGCCCGTCCTCCTCGGTTATTATCGGCGGCTAATCTGAACTCCCGATGCTGGTATATCCTGAGGTCGTTATCACGATCTAATCTCACTTTGACTGCGCTTGTGGTCGAGATGAGGAGTCAACTGGTCCAGACGCGCAGCCGACTGTGGACAACGAGGCACAACGAGGCTATTGATTACGTTGGCCATCGGATGACTTATTCTCTCTTCGTCGTTGAAATAGATTGAAGGACCGACAACATTTATATTCATACTATCATTACAAATTGAAAACCTACCACCGCAGCAGGATTTTAATGTTCAGAAGGGGATAACTGTTATTTAGAGTCGTAGACCCGACTTGTACCAGTTGCAGCCCGCAAGCACGGTTAAGCCTTGTAGCCCTTCCCGCTAAGCATAATTGCGCCATCCAGCCATGGACGCTCGTGGCTGACATCGAAACGCCACGTAATGGCGTCAAGAGCTTTTTAATTCTCATTCGACGCCAGCACCATGTCAAATATTATGCAATGGTCCGTTAATAACATCATTAATAACAAAAAGAGTAATAGAAATAAATACTCCGATGGAGATCACTCGCCCAGCCTCAGTGCTTCTCATTGTCTGGGAGATTTTCTCCTAGTCCAAAGCACCAATGAGGGGTGAGATGTTGTACAAACGCAATATTCATCATTCGCGCGTTATTTCTCGTACTGCATGCCCGATGAAACCTCTTGGCATGGATATCCTCAAAATGAAGCCTTTTTGACAGTCAAAAACCAGCGAAGGCGCCTGTTTGTAGTCGATCTAGACTGCTTCACGTAGATGAAGAGTAGATGATTGGTTATTCGACAAGCTTATTTATGAGACTAATTTTTACAAAGACACCATATTCTCAGCATCGGGTACACCCTAATGCTACCATGCCGATCACACGCTGTATGAGACCATCGACATCAGATATAACACCTTAATAATGCCACGATCACCACACAGACCAGCGAGCACGCATCAAGCTCTCAACTTAGACTCGGAAGTCACCGGTCCCAGACCCGATTTCTATTCAGGGTTGTGATCCGAATACAGAGGGTAAAAAGTATATAAAGCAGCCGACGATCTCTGAGAAGGTTTGTTCAGTACCTCATCAATCAGATAAATTCAACCAGCCTAGACAAATAGCTCCAAAGCGTCGTCTTTTTATCAACCAATCTCAAACCAGCGCAATGAAGTTCACCCTCCTTGCTCCAGCCCTCCTCGGCGCCACTGTGTTGGCTGCTCCCAAAGGTCATGGTCTTGCTGCCCGCGCTGCCGGACGTAGCCGTCTCTCCCACCCCAGAATTCCTGCTTCATCCGAAGCTATCGAGGGCGTAGAGTCCCCAAACAAGACTAACGTCGACTACTCGTCCAACTGGTCTGGTGCTGTCCTGACCGCACCTCCTTCTGGCACCACTTTCACCTCAGTTTCCGCCGAGTTCACAGTGCCAACTCCCAAGCCCGTTAACGGCCAGGCTGGCTCGTCGTCCGCATGGGTTGGTATCGACGGAGACACCTACTCGAACGCCATTCTCCAGACCGGTATCGATTTCAGTGTCACTGCTAGCGGCGAGGCTTCCTTCGACGCTTGGTACGAGTGGTACCCTGACTATGCTTATGACTTCTCTGGCATCAGCATCAGCGCTGGTGACAAGATTTCCGTTTCCGTTGTTTCCAAATCTAGCAGTGCCGGAACTGCCACTATTGAGAACCTGACCAACGGCGACAAGGTCACCAAGAGCCTTACTGCGCCAGACTCCTCCTCAACCCTGGGCGGCCAGAATGCTGAGTGGATTGTCGAGGACTTCGAGGAGGGCAGCAGCTTGGTTACCCTTGACAACTTCGGCACTGTCACCTTCACTGGCGCTTCTGCTGGCTTGTCTGACGGAAGCTCTGTTGGAACGGGCGGTGCAGACATCATTGACTTGAAGCAGAACAACAAAGTACTGACTTCCGTCACCGTGCCAAGCTCTTCCGAGGTTGTTGTCAAGTACGTCTAAGTCTGAGGTTTTTGATGTGTATCGAGTCCGATAGATGCAGACCGCATGACCGATGGGGAGATCATGTCCTATTTGATTCTTCAGAAATGCATGGAGGATGATCAAGTCCTAGTTAGTTAGTTAGTTACGAATGGCACACGCTCGTTGAAATGAATACACATCCAATGATCGATATTCGCGTACCTTAACAAGCTAACAATATTTCTCAAAGGATGCAGTTGTAATGTAAGCATTGTAATTAGTCAGGACGGTGGATCTGCCCCGCTATCGGCTGCCGTATCCGCACCCCAGCCTAAGGACTGAATTCCGCACCTGCCCTGTTGCATCTCGCGACTTTCCGTCCATGACTCTCATCGCTTTTGTATCGCATCGCCAGTTCTGCCTCTCGGAAAGCCTTTTTTAAGATGGCTTCTGAATCTCCCCATCTGAGCGGATCCACGCCCCAGGCCACAGCTGCCAGCCCCGACGGGAACGCCAAAAGAAAAGCAGAACCAAGTAGCGGAACAAACACGCGCACAAAGCGGAATCGATACATCTCCATCGCATGGTAAGTGGATATTGCGCGATGCACTGCCCTAGATTTTCGGAATTATTCCTATTTGGTCGTTTTACCAAATGTGATGGCCTACACCATTAATATTTAACTTACTAGCAACGAGTGCAAGCGGCGCAAGATCAAATGTAATGGCCAAGTTCCCTGCCAGCGTTGTGGACACCTCAACTTGGAATGTCAGTACTCTTTTTCCTATTTGCCGATTGCACGCTTCTGACCCTCTTGCATAGGTCTCTACGCTCCAAACTGTTGCAATGGAAACTTCAAAGATTCAGAGTCGGCCCGCCTGCCATTATATCGTTTAATGGATGCTGACCTCGGCATAGGGAATTTCGGGTGATGAAAGAAGAGATCAACACACTCCAAGAACAGGTCAACTCCTTATTTCAGAATTTGAACAACCTCACCTCGCATAAGGCTCCTTTAGACTCGGTGCCATTAGAATCATTCGCCAGCAACAACTCGCAATCGGATTCTATCCCCCCCAGTGAAACCCTCACTTCAGCTAATAACAGGTTGCGAGTGAAGCACCCCCGCTTCCATGGACCAACAAGTTCAGCGTTTAACTTTGATGTCGCGAGATCTAGCCTTCAAGATATGGGAATCGCATCTAATGAGGACCCAATGCAGAATGATTTGATACCCGCTCCAGTCGTACCTTCTCAATCCGATATTGACGAACAGAAAGCGCTGACCCGCCCGGCTGTAATGCACCCTTCCAAAGATCCAATCTGGTCTATCAAGCGGGAAGAAGCCATTCGTTTATGCAAAGTGTACGAGGAAGAAATTGGTTTAATGTACCCAATTTTCTGCCTCGACAAAGTTATTGCTCAAACCAATCTCCTCTACAATTTTCTCGAAGCAGCTGACAGGACTGGGTTTGCGCAAACCGGACTCCCTGGGCTAGATGGCTTACAAGATGATGACTCGCTGAATATTAAAATGATACTGGCTACGACGTTGGTTCTCGAAGGAAATGGCCAAAGTGGCCTTGCGCGACGCCTTTTCGAGACTGTTAAGCCCATATTCTATTCGAAAATGTTAGAGCCCGTGGATATCAAATCTGTCCAATTATTTACAATAATTGTATGTGAATGATCTATACATCTTAATTTGGAGATACCTGTTGACGGCCATTTTTCGCAGGCAACATATCACTTTCACACAGATAATGACATATTGTCATACCGCATTATTGGGTTAGCTGCTCGGATGTGTTTAGAGCTCGGATTACATCGTCGCGATGCTGTTGCCAAAGTCTTTTCAGCTGAAGCTGACAGGTCGCAAATCACTCGGCTATTTTGGTCTGTTTATAGTCTTGATCGGCGATGGAGCTTTGGCACAGGTTTGCCTTTTGTCATCCAAGACGAAGATATTGATCCAACACTTCCAGAGCCCGTGAGTTGCCATAAAAGATAGTAAACTATATTTCGAGTCTACTTATAAATAATAGGATGATTCTTTACCGTATTTGAAGAGTATGGTTGCCTATGGCCGCCTGAGCTCGAAAATATGGTACTCTGGACTAGGCTATGAAGGGTCAACTGATGTGAAAAGGGAAGAGATCGGGTTTCTAGACTACCAGGTGTGCCAATGGTACAAACATATACCAGAGAGCGTCATGTTACCAGTAGAGTCTTCCAACAGCGGTGCTCCTGTTAACCGGGGATTACAACGGCTGCGTGTACTCCTGTACTTACGTATGAATCACTTGCGCATCCTGATTAACAGACCAGTCTTGCACTCTGCATCAAATATTCTCGAAAATCAAAGCCACGTTCAAATGGTCGTCAATATAGCAAAGGATACAATTCGAGTCCTGGCTCGGCTTAACCAAAATTCTGATATCTACAAAACGCAGCAAATCTGTTTCAATTATTTCCTCGTGGCCGCTCTTGCTGTCTTATTTCTTGTTGTCTGCCATGCTCCCGCCGAATTCGGTCGGCAAGTTCGAGACGAATTTTATATGGCATTAAACCTCGTGAACGGCTTCACCACCAAGTCCTACATATCCAAGCGATTGTGGAATACTATCAAAGGGGTTCGAAGGATTGCTGAGAAGCTAGGTGTTTTTGGTCGAAATATCGGAACAGACGCTAGTGACCCTCACTCCAACGCAGCTGTTGCCATGGCTGGACTGGCAGGTCATCCCATCGAAGGTCTGTCTCTGTATGGACCGCCAGGAGCCATTTCAGAGCTAGGAAGTAGTCCAATGAATGGGTTGCAAATGAGCCATGAGCTCACGAATCTTTTCGAAGCGGTTGGTTCATCCGGATCCTTCGGCCCAGATAACTTCAACGGCTTTATCCCCCACGATAACGATTGGCAAAACTCTGGCGAGGGACTGGCTGGGATACTAAGCGGTGATGCCGAATTCTCACGTGTACTGAGAGAACTCATGTGATGAGCTAGAATATGTATATATTAAAATGATCTATATGAAGTCTATTAAGCCCAGCTCATGCATTGAATCTGTAACTAGACCATGTGTCACTTTGTAGCAGGGTGTATTCCTGGATAAATGAATTGGCATTAGATGGGGAAGCCTCGGGGTTCACGTGACTTCGCATCCACCATAGACGTCGACGACGCACAAGCTGCTACCAACCAAGCTACATCTCAGATCGCAATCTTATACGAACACCACCATGTCGATATACTTGTAAACACCGATTATTTTTTCTTGCTCTCGGCATCACAATCGCTCCGGGCCCTGTCATTCATTCGAGACATTTTATTACGTCCGCCATTTCCCTTTACCCCGCCATCCCAAATATCGCTCACTGAAAACGAACGCCGTCCGCGTCACGCGATCTTGCCATTCGCATCTGCCGTTACAAAGTTCCTGAGCTTGGTATGATCCGTGGGATTTCCAGAGAGAGGTGCTGGCTCGCTTAATAAGGGTCTACGACATCTAAACAATAGCAAGCGGTGACGATAAGAAATTTATTATCCCGCGCAAGTCAATCTTCATGTTGGGTCGTACACTTGTTTAAGGCATCGCTTTACACATTAGCCCCGCCAAACGTGTCCATAGCGCTTGATAGACCTTTCATTATCAAGCCCTTCCTTCGAATAGACAACCCTCCCCCGTACACCTTGCTTATCAGGCTCTGCCAAAACCCTCGACAACGTGTCTGGAGAAGTAGCGCAAGCGTTGGCCGAAGGCCTTGAAAGGCTAGACTTTAGCCCAGCAACTACATCTACATTGTCGTCAGACTCTGGTTCCTTCACCATGTCGTCCTCGGAAGGAGCGCCCGAATCATGGATTTCGTCCTTTTGTTCGCTCATGGGTCACGAATATTTCGCGGAGGTGTCGGAAGATTTTATTGAAGACGATTTCAACTTGACGGGCCTGCAATCGCAGGTGCCCATGTACAAAGAAGCTTTGGAAATGATTCTAGATGTCGAGCCAGAGGATGATGACGAGGAGGAAGAGGAGGAGGAAGAAGACGATGACGAGGATGAGATTCTGGGGGATGAGAAACCGTTAGGGTATCGCAGAGCCGGCGATCGAAAACATATGCGGGTGGCTAGTGATCTCAGTGTTATTGAGAGCTCTGCTGAGCTGCTGTATGGATTGATTCACCAACGGTATATCACATCGCGTCCAGGAATCCAGCAGATGCTTGAGAAATACGAGGTCCATCATTTTGGAGTTTGTCCACGAGTGAATTGCAATGGGTGCAAGGTTCTTCCTGTCGGTCGTACTGATACCCCTGGCCAGGAAACTGTCAAGTTATTTTGTCCCAGCTGCTATGACATCTACACACCCCCAAACAGCCGGTTTCAGTCCGTTGATGGAGCCTTCTTTGGGACGACGTTCGGCTGTCTTTTCTTCATGACATTCCCAGAGTTGGATGTGGGGGGAAACCGAGCAGAAAGCATCCTATCTCCAGCTTCACTGAGCGCTGGAACGACGAACCAATCGCGATCGTCGTCTCTGACTTCATCAATTGCTCTGACCGCCCCGACCCAGGAGCAGCCGCCAAACCAACCAGCTCAGATCAACGGCATGTTGACGTCAAATTTTGGACCGGGATTAGGCCCGGGCAAGATCTATGAGCCGCGAATTTACGGATTTCGAGTTTCAGAGCGCGCCAAATCCGGACCTCGGATGCAGTGGCTGCGCATGAAACCGCTTGACATTAACCAACTGGATGAATCAGCTCTATACCACTCTATCCGGGGAGGCGACGAGGATGAAGACTACCACGATGGTGACACTGAAATGGCATCGGCCCCGGCTGGCTCACAGCAATCCGTGATTGACATGAGGAGGAAAGCGCCGATGCGAAAACGTAGACATATTCCTCCTAACGATGAGACGAATGGAGGGGAGGGGGGCTAATTTTTTTTATTTCTGCGATTTCGCTTTCTTTTCTATTTTACTCGCCTTTTGGGGTCGTTGTTTCTTACATGAACTGAAATAATCATAGCGATAATTAGTTTACCTTGTGCTGTCATCATATCACACCTCTCCTCCCGTCAACTTTCATGTGAAATAGTAGTTGAATGAATACATGATGAGATTTCGCATTCGGTTGTGGAGTATCTTGGAACGATATTGAATGCGCCAAAGGTCTAGATTCCATAGGCGCCGTCGATGATACATGTATACGAAGGTTTCATCTAAACGATCCCTAAAATGAAAGACCGTTTCATCAGCATCCTTCGCACTGGAATTATTATAGTTACAGTGTAGGTTTTCTTTTAACTGCATTATGATGTGACATTGTTTAGAAAGTAAAGTTTCGACAGTCTCAACTTAAGTCAACGCAGAACATTTACATATGAATTTGAGTGCTGACAGACGAACGGTAATTAAAGCATGACAAATACGTATATATTTACATACATCACAGAACTTTCCAGCCACGTGTTATGCAGCCAGGTCTTTGACTAAAGTTAGCCTGTTCTCGGGATTCAACATGCGTCCCCCATCAAAGCCCGAGTAGGCGCCTAGAATGGCGCCTGGATTCTTCTCGCATATGAACACCGCCCCCAGATATGTGACAGTAACACAGAACACGCTTGTTGTTACGTACAGAAGGAATCGGGATGTATGCATCCAGCGAATCCATTCCAGACCCCACAAAGTCCCAGGTTTTCTTCGCCGAGTCATTAACTAATTATTGAAGCCAATATCTTGAAAGTTGGCTGTAGCATGGCGGCTGCAGCTGCAAATGATTGGCTCGATGTCAGCATCCCTTGTGACCTTGGCAATTGACGCCCTTCAGCCGCACGTCAATGTGGAGCGAATCAACCTCGCAATAGTTCCTGTTCTGGATAATGATAGCATGGAATGCTGACGAGTCGCTGCACAGGGTGACAATATCCAGTAATGAAGATTCATGCTCCATCATTGGCCATATCAATATCCCCACTAGCGTCGGGGAACATCCGAGCTCCAGACGGCTGAAACCGACAGCGAATTTCACGCATACCTACTCCCGTACTCGCGACTCCGTAATTAGTTAACTAAGGTATGGAACAGTAGCAACAATGATAAGCTTTTACTGATATAATCTGATTCAGAGTCAATTTAAGAAACGGACCGGGCCCGCTCGCAACGATGCCTTGTTTAGGGGCAGACTGACAAGCGAGTTAAAGCCGAATGGGGCATCTCGTAACGTTGACCCAGTGGCCCTTTTTGGGGCCTGTACGAAGTATACGTTTTAGCGTCGAACTTTAATGGCAGCCACGGCGCTGCAATTGGCAACAATACAGAGTCGTTCAGCTGGGAATACTCAGTAAACCTTGGAACCTCTAATAATGTTGGACAAGAGGATGAAAAAGACACGACGCAGCATGGACCGCAAAGGCTGTCGATAGTTGTTCACAGATGTCACTGTTTGTGCCAAGCTCTCTGAACGTGACTCTAAATGACTTCGTTCACTAGGGCCCGAAGATCATCGCTAGCTCTCGGGCCAAAAGCGTGCGATAAGAAGCAGAGAAGAAGGTTAGCTTCGGCTCCCACGTTAAGTGGGCGGCCGCCGATGATTGGTCAGGAGCTCGGGTAACTCATTTGTCTCAGTGGGGCCGTGGTGCGTGGCAAGAAGCACCGCTAGTCTCTTATCAGATTGGTGTCATACGGGTGTTTTTTCTGGGGACAGTGCCTGTATTGCGCGCCGTCACAATACGGCCGCTGCTTGGCCCATCCACTCATCCGCTGTCATACACTATCCAAGGCTGGAAGCTGCGCTCATCACTATCCATCCTGCCATCAGCATTGAGGATCCTTCTGTAGGGCTGAACAAGCGGCAGTAGAACAACAACGGTAAGATTTGCGAGTGCGAGTGCGAATGCGAATGCGAACGCGAATGAGAATTCTACTGGGCAAGAGCCTTCAGCTTGGTCAGCTTGAATTTCTTGTGAATGATTCAATCGACCATTTCGGAAACAGCCGCGAGCTGAAAAGGCTGCCACAACACGCTCGCCGGTCGAAATATCGGACGAATACACGACTCCTCGTCGATGATTTCAAATGATCATGCTTAATGCAGAATTGATACTGCCAGTCTGATGATTAAGTAGAAGAAGCCCGCTTACAAAGGACGCAGACTTGCGCTGGGTAAATTGATGCCAATAACATGCAACTCAGTATAGCTCGGCATGCGCAATATATAACGTACATGCGCTAGTCTTATCTAGGAAGTCCATGACTTTGCAATTGCCTTCCCGTTAGGGCAGCCCAACTCCGAGAGGAGAAGGTCTCGGGATCAATGTTATTGCAAGCAAGCGACTACTAGAGCAGAATCCAAGCGATGAAAACATCGCTATGATCGACAGGGAGCATTTCATCATTCCGATTGAGACTAATGCTGATTGGGTTCCAGAATAACAAATTATTGTACGACATTCGTAAATTCCAGGACTTCTTATTCGCTTCCTCGTAAAGCACTTCCTTTCTCTTCCTTAGCCGGGCTCGCTTACTGGGTATTCAGATTAGTTGTTATGCCGTAGTCTACGACCTAACAAATCATGATCGACAGCGACGCCAACATGCCCTGAAGAATCTTCCGGCGCGAATTAGCGAGCACATATCGAGTATTTACTATTGTTAGTGCGCCCGTTGTTCTGCGACCGGTCCAATAACCACCGTCTTGAGCCAGCCACTAATCACCCGCATCGCACTGTTGGTTCGTCGTTGAGCCCTTTGTTTGGTGGAGACTGGCCGTGGACGCTTTTCATAAGTCAGAACTGTATTGTTCTGATAGGCCTAGCGCCGCACAATATTCCCCAACAGGCAACCTAATCGCATGTCAAGTTACACTGTCCAGAGTTGGCTGTTTCGACGTGGCAGGAAGGCTATGCGAGCCAACATTGATTCACTTATTACCTCTAAACAAAATACAGTTTCAAGGGTCTGCTATTTATAATTGGCATACCAATCAGATGGAGCCGAAAATAAAATGATTACGTAGTACCTTAAGAGGAGACTAAACTCCACGCTTACCCGCTATCGGTCACCCATTCGGTATCAGCCGCGGATTCGACGGCTTTTGTGTAAGATTCCCCGGCTGAGCCCCAGGTTCCAAAGTTCCTAACTATCAGGTGCGGGAGTCCGGTGAGATCGCAAGAGGTTGATGTTCATGTTGATGTTATGCAGTCTTTTCCTTCGGTGCAAGACATGCAGAGTCGTTTCGGACTTTTGCGGATATTATTATTATTATTTATCATTGTACGCGCCGACCCTTGTTAAGTGCCAACAACCAACAGCAGTGCCAACAGGTCCAACGATCCTGATGGATACAGGCCAGGAAAATAAAGTCCAAAATAACAGTAACAATGTTTCATAACCTAGATCTAATGTGTCTCCCGTATATGCAGATGTGTGTAGCTAAATTCAGATACCTATGTATGTAACAGTACTCGCAACAAAAGATGAGTGAAAAGCCCCATCCAAAGCCCCTGGGCCAATGATGCCGATCCTGCCCAAAAAACGCCATTTCCATGCATAAATTCCGTAACCAACCAGTAAGCAAGAGTCATCTACATAAACGTGATATGCGCCGGTGACAGCCGAATTGGCTCCGGAGTCAACGGATATGGGTCATTCAATGACCCGGCGGGAGACGTGGACCCGGAATGGTCGCGAGGGTAGGTACTGGTAAGTGGCGGGGTCTGTCGTTGGTCAGCTTCGCAAGATTTATTGTTAGATATGGAAACAACGAATTGCGCGGGCTCGAGGAGGGTGTAAATTTACCTGTAGTTGGGATTGATGGTGCTGAGGTTGCGTCGAGGCCGACATGTCAATACCAGCCATCGATGCATAGTTGATACACAACGGGTTGAGCACCTCGTCATCTGCATACCCACTCAAACGCTTAATACCAGGAGCACCAGAGGGAAGCGAATGAGGCAATGGCTCCAGGTGATGCCCCGGCATCGAAGACAAGTCGTTGTATGGGCCTTGTGGGATTGTGTTGTATGCGTTATGAGGAGCTTGGTGCGGTGATGAGTAGGCCGAGTGCCCGTATGGGTCTGAGTAGGCTGGGTACGAAGGATAGAAGAAGGGTGGTGGAGAAGTCGACAGCTGCCGGGTGGACTGCTGGCCAAACATGCTACGATCCTCTGGCATGCCGCCGTAGGTGGACTGCACGTTCGCCCCCGTCTCAGGTGAGTTCCATTGACTATTAGTATTAGTCTTGGACGATTGCCTGGAGCGAGAGGAGTTATTGGCGCGGGACTTGGGCGCAGGCTTGACAGGCTCCGGCTCCGCATGTGACTGTTCGGGGGATGCGGAAGATGAAGCTGCACGGCGTTCCAAGTCTTCCAGGCGGCGCTTCAATTTCTTGCCTATAGATAGACACAACCCGCCATGGTCAGTCTAATGAGAAAGTCAAGGCTGCTGGCGGATACAACATACGATAATTACGCTGGGCAATTCTGTTCTGGATTCGACGGCGCTCTGCTAAATCGGATATCTTGGTCCAGTCTTCATTGGGGTTGGCATTGGCACTGAACGCACTGCTTGTTCCGTGGGCGTTGCTGGACTGGTATTTGGAACTGGTGGTAGCAGTGTTACTATTCGTATATGAATAGCTGTACGAATTCCCCCGATGATGCATTGTGATCGATGATGTAGTGTAGGGCTTTAATGTAGACGTGAGATTAGATGAGATGATATGATAAGGTGACGAGGGTTTTCCCGAGCGAGGGGAGCAGCAGGGGATATAAGTACGGACAGGCTGGCCTGTGGTGCATGTGCATATATATAGAGTGCGAGCAGCTGAGACTCGAGCTCAGCCCAGTGCAGCGCAGCGGAGCGAGAGTCTGTTTTTGCTTGTCCGGATGGAGCAGGGCTGCAGCACATGTGGGCGGCCCTTTCGCGGGTGCCACGGATCGCACTGCACTATTTTAGGCTCGGCGCTGCGGACACTGGATGGAGTCGCATGTTCTGGGCATGCAGACGTCTGAAGAGCCAAGATGGCACGAAGAAGAATCGCGAAGGGCATTGGCCATGCCGATCGCCTAGAAAGAGGCTGCTGGTAAAGTTTCGTAAATCTCAGGAATGTCGCCGACGACCCCAACAGCCGTTTAGATAGAGTGGCTCGGTGTACGGAGTCAGTGGCTAATCACCGCCCGCTGCGCATGGAGCCCACGTCACTGGACGGGGCTGCTACCCGTCCTAATTGGCGCGTGGCTGGACCGGCGGGGGCCCCCAGAGCCGGGGTCAGAGGCGCCAGGGGCCGCAACACGAAAAATACGGTATTTTAGGTATATTTCATTACCCGGTCTTCCCAGCGCTAGAACGAACCCAAGTAGGCATGACGCCGGGTACTAATTCAGGAATAGTCATAGTCGCAGGAGGCAAAGGCAGATTGACTGCTGACAACGTGCCAGCGTCCTCCCCCCAGCTGGAGCCTGGAGTGGCTTGGCCAGCACCAGACCCGCCTAGAGATCAGAGCTTCGATCAGCTGTGTCCAAAAGTTTCCACATGCAGGGTCTCGGATGCTGAAACCAACACCCGCCGTAGCATGCATGCATCGCAATTTGCTGCTGTACGAATCGCTCTCCCGAACTGGTCGACTCGGTATGCTCGGTATCCTCGCGATACCTGGGATCCAAAATTGGGAAGCCTAAAGTGAGTCACTCATAAGGGCGGCCAATGGCATGGCCAGCCTGATGCCTGTCTTTCCTCACCTGGAATCATCCACGAGGTGAGTCTGAGCCGTCGTCAAATGCGGAAACCAGTCATCAGCTCAGCTTCATCACCCCGCCGCTACGGCTGAGCGTTGGCGACAGCCGGAACGGAGCTTTATTTTATTATTATTTGTTGGTAAAAATATTACTATCAACAACGATGATCCTGATCCTGGGCCGTTAACGGGTAATGTTTCAATCCATATTGCCCTGGATGCATGGATGCAAGGCGTATGGCTACCTTCAGCCTTCACTACTGCTACGTAATAAGTTAGTGAGGAGCTCTGTTCTTATTTCAAGGCCGAGAACCAGCTCATCTTCGTAAGTGCCATGGTTTACTCCGTCGTCTGCATGCCAATCGCAGTCGGAATTCGGACAAATATCACGCCGACATCCTCGCTTGGAGTCTGCACATGTGGACATGATGTTGATCGATCCAGATAATTACTTTTGAATCCCACGCCTTATGGCGCCATCCCGTGGTAGTTGGACGCAAAGTAGCACCGACTAGGTCAATCAGCAACGAGTGTGTACGGTGTACGACAACGTTTCCATAGTCCCGGAATCTGCGGATGTTATGGTACCTCTACCGTGACAGCATGTATTAAGTTACTAACCCCCATTTCTTGTGAACTAGCGTGTCCCCAGCACTGGGACAGTGGGAATAATGAAAAAGTAAAATGGGACGAGGCGATGTACATGGTGATCGGTAGTCTATTGCAGTCTAGGTGGCATTCGTCGACATTTGACGCCAGCGTGATAATAATAATTGATTACAATTCACCGGATTAATAATAATAAGTTGAACCTTCCTTAGTTAACGCCGAGCTGATTAATCCTCGCACTTGTTGCTGTGAGTAGACTAGCAGCCAAGCAGCAATAATACTTCCTTGATGGGAATTTGGTTTCATTCTACGTAATTGGGCGATACGTGGTCTAGCAATGCTAGTTTGTTCGTCATAGTAATAATACTATTAATATTGCATGCCCCATGCGCGAGTTAATGCGTCGCGCCGTTTCGGGGTCCTTTTATGCTATCCGTATCTGCTCAAACGGAGATGATACAAGCGAAGCCCGGCACTCACAAGATCTAATCAGTCATGCGCCGGATCGCAGTCGTAGTCATAAACCAAAACCATAATCGTTCATACAGTCATCTCATCTATAATTCAGTTAATTGTCATCCTCTCCATACTTTAAATGCCGCAGTCAGATTCTTATTATTCTCAGGCCATTTAGTCTCTAGTGGAGAGCTGCGGCAACCCACCGACGCCACTGCCAACCGACTGGAACTCGATCTGGCTGGCCAAACAAACAAAACGACGACCCCGGTCTAGTGTCGGCGAGAATGTCTCTAGTATTTCGCTATTTTTTATTTGAATTTAATGATGCCTGGAATCTTGATCCCTGCACCGCGGGGCGAGGCTGCCGTTTTTGCTCCCCTCGATTTGGGGCTCGTAACTTCGTATTCGTGTTGCGACCCCTCAACATGTCTGCTCTTCTCCATGTTTTAGGACATTTTCTCTTTATAGAAAAACAGAAGGATGTCGAGCTGGCCAATGTGGCTTCCAGTTTCGGAAAATGGTACCGCAGCCCAGACTACACAGCCGTACCAGGACAGGCGCGTGCGTGTCCATAACGCGCGCGCTAACTCCCCGAGAACTGCCCCATTAGGTATCCGGCCTCTAATTGGTGCGTGTGCAAAAACACCCCCCTGCCTGCGCCCAGGTTTACGTACATTCTCACTTGTAGGGCTGAAAGAGCAGCAAAATTACAGTACGGCATACCGAGTTCGTATGACCTCGTATATTACAGTTTACTGTGGTCTGTCCACACCGCTTGCAGGACTGTGGCTGGCTCGGCTTCAGCCAGTCAGAACTCAAGGATAGCGGCGGAGGGCAGCCAAGAGTACGGTGACTGATGTCGAATTATTCAGCTCAACTATCGAGAAGGAGGTCCATTCATGGGTAGGAGAGGAAGGGTAGCTGCAGGGTCATCGACTGCTGCTGCTCGACGTTCATTTTAATCACAATGTCGATGAAGAGGTGCATCGATCGAGCTCTAGCAAGACATTGATTGTTAACCATAATTAGGCCAAGAAACAAAGAGTTGGATTGATAGATGCCTGCCATCGGGTGAAACGTCTTGGCTGAAATAATGAGTAGTGTTCTAGAAGGAATCCCTGTTCCAACCACCATTTCCGAAAAGCAACAAGAGCGTATACGACTGTGCGTCCTTTACGCAGAAGAGCTGTTGAGGCGCCCCGCCCTGTTATTAATTAATGTAAGACACCTAAAGATTGTCTTTGTCTTCCCTGTCTCGCAGGGTTTCCAGAAAGAAGTTCTGACGTAAATGTCGATCGGTCACCAACAACAAGGCGTGCGTCGGCTACCAATAGCATCCCTCATTAGACGAGGGGTTGGTTGGCTCAGAGCCTTGAACAAGAATGTACTCCATGTTCAAAATTCTGCCATGCCCCAAACAGATCCCGCAAACCCTTCCGCAAGCAACTGGGAGGTCAGGATTCGTATTCGCGTATTCGCGTATTCACCTAGTTAAGCCTTTCGAACGGTGGTGACGCTTATGGCTCATCCTCGGAGCGAGGGTCGAAACCAACAACCAGAGAGAAGCTGTCATTGTGTTGGTTGGCACTCTAGCGCAGCATACTTCTCTTGTTGAATTAGGGTATGTCTTGGCGTAGCGACTGTCTCTTTTAAGGCTCAAGTTCTAACAATAGGACGCGCCTGGCACACATTATGATTGTGATTATTATTGTGAATTGTATTATAATCTCATTATTTCATTACCATCATTCCTTGGCGTTCAGATTTAGAAGCCTGAGTAAGCAGCCCCCCCATAGTTACCCTAAACCTAAACCCTAACCATATTTATGGTTATCATATCATCGAATGCGACCACCAGTGAATCTCTCATTCCTCCATCAAAATGAATGCAGAGCAAGTTGCAGAAAAAATATCAATTTTGAGGAATCGGCGACTTTCTTGCCAATCCAGACATTCTCGTATGCCACAAGCCTCAACGAGGGGTAATAGTGGGGTCCTCCCTCTCGTCGAATTCATTAATTATTCTGCCTGTAGGAAGCGGCAGTAAGAGTCATGTATCTAGACATATGAACAATTCAGTCTTATTATTGTTATTGCAATTGCCAAAGCCACCGATCGGTCGTACCCTTAGCAATTAAGTTCGTTGCGAGCGACAAGTACTAATCTCCGTTCCGGCATTAAGAAGTTCAAAGGCCGTTGTTTCCGTCTTCAACTTAGGGCGGAATAGTCGCGTCATGCTTTGAGATTGGAATAATGGCTCCTTGATCTGCGGATATGCCACACCAATAGTTGCCTGATATTAACGCAAGGTAACCAAGTTCAATCTCCGGGTGTTCGCGCGTATTCGGATTTATGATGTACGTGACTCGGTTCTCGGAGATACATCAGTAATGGAGGCCAGAAAGAGTGATTGATTTTATTTAAGTATCGGACGTTTCAACATGACATTTGGAATACAAGTATTGGCCATCATATCAATTCACTATTCCGGAATAACGCTATGACTCCACCTCTCATCACCCTCGAGGAGCACTACACCTCGCCCAAGGTGAAGGAATCCAGCGACGAGGCACGCTCCCACTACTCCCACTTCCCTCCACATACTCTTGCAAAACTAGATCATCTGGGCGAAAACCGCATCCAGGACCTTGATAATGGCAAAGTATCTTTGCAAGTCATTTCCCATGGCCCCGGTGATATCTCACCATCTCTATGCACCGTTGTCAATGATGACCTCGCCGCTGCCGTTTCTCAGCATCCCACCCGCCTCGCAGCCTTCGCGATGCTCCCCATGAGTGAACCCATTGCTGCCGCCAAGGAGCTAGAGCGTGCTGTGAAAACCCTGGGCTTCGTTGGCGCTTTAATCGAGAATCACCTCAACGGGACATTCTACGATCACGAGCGCTTCTGGCCTGTGTTTGAGAAAGCCCAGGAACTAGATGTGCCCATCTACATCCATCCGACATTCGCGTCTGACTCCATGATGGAACATTACAAGGGGAACTATGACGATTCGGTAGCTCTAGCTCTGAGCGCTTTCGGCTGGGGCTGGCACCACGAGACTGGTCTTCATGTTCTACGACTGTATGCCAGCGGCCTCTTCGAACGCTTCCCGCGCTTGAAACTCGTCATCGGGCATATGGGCGAGCTATTGCCATTCCAGTTCGACCGCGTCTGCAACGTCACCGCTAGATGGGCGAAGAAGCGGAGCCTTCAGGATGTGTGGGAAAAGAATATCTGGATTACCACCAGTGGCATGTTTTCGTTGCCTCCACTAGAATGTCTTTTGAAAACGATGCCTATTGAGCATGTCCTATATAGCGTCGATTATCCCTTTTCAACTAATGAGAAGGGATTGCAGTTCATTGAGGAGATCGAGAAGAGTGGATTGCTCACGGGCGAGAAATTGAAGTTGTTTGCGTATCAAAATGCGGAGAACTTGTTGCGTGTCAAAGCGAAAAGTTTATAGATGACCAGCCATAACTTGTCTGGTTTGTTTTAGATAGAGGGTGCTTTGAATGCAAGAATAATGAATTATGATATAAACCGTTCACTTATAAATACTAGTCTACAAATAATGCAAAGACTCAATTATTGTAATAAGCCGCAGTGTAAGAATATCAGGGTTAAGAACCCTGTTTTAGATAAATGTTCCCGTCCTCGTTCATTTTGACTGTCAATGTCGTCGTTTTTAGGGCATTGTCATCACGTGGTACCGAGGATATCTCGATACGGATTGAAACTGACATTCTACGTGAGCTGTAGGCCGATCTGTTGTTCAACATCTATTGATAAATACGCTTGTGAAGTTTATACTTCCGTGGTTGCATTAATGCCGTAAGAAAATATTGAATTTAGAATATCAATTGAGGTCCGCGAGCCTTAACACTGAAGCTTGGCCGAGATCTGAATGTCTCTCATCTTATCAACGCAAAGTGTAAACAATCTCATTAATTTCACACATACATGAATGAGCTATCTTTATATATACCAAAAACGCAAATACAGCCGCCAATAACGTTGACGTATGCATAAATTCGACCATAGCTGTAGTATGTATTTACTCCACAACATAACTTTGTCACTTTGTTAGCATTCAATCTTCTACTCAGATTATAGGTTCACTCACCTCCATTCATGCTCCTCTTCACCGTACTGGATACCCTCGATCCAGTTCTTCATACGGAGAGCAATATCTCCTGCCTCTTCATGACCCTGCAATCCGCAATCCACCAATTGCCCCTTGTAGCTGATATTACGCACAGGACTGACAATAGCAGCAGTTCCAGATCCAAAAACTTCTATCAGACGACCCTCGGCAGAAGCTTCAGCGAGTTCTGACATGCGTACCTTACGCTCCGAGACCGCCCATCCCTCGGGAACAAGTCTTTCCCGCGCTAATGAAAGTACGGAATCTCTGGTGACACCTTCAAGAATAGTACCGTCTAAAGGAGCAGTTAGAAGCTCCTTTTGACCAGTTTCTTTGTTCTTGATGGCCATGAAAAGGTTCATTGTCCCCACCTCGGTCACGTATTCCTCCTCGCCGAATAGCCACAGATTTTGTTGGAAGCCTCGGGAGGCTGCTTCTTGTTGAGGGACAATGCAGGGCGCATAGTTGGCGCCGAGTTTCTTGTCCCCGACACCACCAGGCCATGCGCGAACTGCGTAGTCAGTTGCTTCCAAGGACACTGCCTTGAATCCAGTTGGATAATACGGGCCGACAGGACTGGCAATAACGTAGAGGAGCGCCGAGCCAGGGGGCCCAACTCCGATTGTGCGCTGGGTACCAATCATAGTCGGTCGCAAGTAGAGCGAATATCCTTTTTCACTAGAGTTTCACGACCCTATCAGCATAAAACCCGATAGAGGCTTGTTAACCCCACTTACTTTGGAATGAATCTGCTTTCTATTTTGGTAAACTCTGCAATCAATTTGGTGAAAGCGTCACCGTCAATTGTCGGGAGAGCAATGCGTGACGAAGACTTATTTAGACGCTGCATATTCTTGCTGGGCCGGAACAAGCGTATCTTCCCATTCTTGTCTTTGTATGCCTTCATTCCTTCAAAGCACTCAAATGCGTAGTGGAAAACACATGTCGCAGGGTCAAGACTGAGATTTTGGTAGGGAATTATGCGAGGAGTAAGCCAGCCATCGGAAGCGGTCCATTCAATAGAGAGCATATGATCTATTCAACCCCCATGTTAATTTTCAGCATTCGCTGCCAGAAGCAAAAGTTCTTACCTGTGAAGGTTTTGCCAAAAACCAGTTCATTGTTCGGAGTCAGTTCCTTGGGGGTGGTTGTTGTGGTGATTACAAGCTTGGAGGGGTCAGCGCCTGGTAGCACTGGTGTCGTCGACAACCCAGGCTTAGTGCTGTATGACCGTTGCCATAGTGCGAATCCCGATAGCGAAGTAGCTTTTGAAGTAGTAGTTGAACGCAGCAATGTGCTGCGCACAAATTGTTGTGAGAGCTTCATCTTTTGGCGACAGGAATGCTGGGCCTGGCCGTAAGGAAGAGGTGAAAGAGAGACAGTTCCTCGCGCAATGATTGCGTTATGCGAGGAATTTAAAGTTGAGCAATCGGTCGACGAAGCGCGTATTATTGGCGCTCTCGTCAAGAATGACTCACTCCAAGGGTCTAATAATCAACGGCAGCCCAGGCGCAGGTTCTGTGACAGCAGAAGCGCTGGAGTAGGGCGTATGTTGTAAGAAATTAATTTTGTGGCATACTATTGGCGTCTCACCGGAGAGGTGGCCGATCTCCGCATTGCAGCACCGAAATCGGATGCTGCCGCGTCTAAGCGAACTGCCAGTACAAAAAACTAGCAGTTCTCATACAACTACACGCAGTCTCCTCCAAAATCCTAGCAATTGCAGCGGCTCGATTCCTCTTCGTGCATATCTCCCAAGGATAACACCGGTTTGTTCGTGCTCAGTGGTGCAGTACATAAACCCGGTTATTTCATGGCGCTCTCCCAGCTGGTCAGCTGTTAGACACATTTGATGGCTTGATACTTTGCTATCCATGCAATCCAAACAAAACACCGACAAACAAGATCTAGCCAGTGCTGAGGATCTGACGTGTCACATGGCGACAAGGATGCTCTTCACGCTAATGATGGCTTAAGTCTCAGCCCCAGGTTTTATATACGGAGTAGCCATGCTATGGAGGCCCTCGTCTATCTCGACGCCACGGCCCCAACGCCTCTCAGAATTTAGTATATACCTGCAGCAGAAGCGGCTCGTAATGAGCTTCTGCTTAAATTAGGTGCAGATACGAAGTCCTAAACAACACAAATAATAGTATTATTATTAAAGAGAAAGGCACCAAATAAGAGCCTACATGGGCTAGACCTTAGGCTGCAAAAGAAGCAAACTTGCCAAGCCCGCCCAACCGCTTCGGCCTTAGTCTGATTTGAAGCCAGTCGTTCAACCGTTAGCAGGCGATCCTCAATAAACATGAAGCTATCGCAAAACTGCCCGTTTGCACAAATAAGAGAACAGTGTCTTATTCTAACGAACGGGCACAGTGTGGTCTTGAGCCCATGCGACCGTTGACATGACTTCTAAATCAACGCCGGGCAAGAGCGGGGGCCTCTCGCTGTACGCCAATCTCCTAGATCCGGCGTCAGAGATCTCTGCAGCTTCTAGGACGATTTCAAGAGCCCCAGTGGTGTTCAACCAGAGCTCAGAGGGAGATTCTCAGCCAGATGATGCCGCCACGGAGAAACAACAGCTAAGTGCCGGTAGCGCAATACCCCATCTTCCACGATGATTTACAATATGATTGCTCACTTGTGTTCTGGGATTTCCTGTTTCACAACTACAGCATCTTTACGCTTTCAACCTATCAAACGACCACAATTATCGAGTCAGAAGCCAAAAGCTAAGGCCCCATTCCCCAAACCCACCTCAGCGCCTTCCGCGCCCGCTGCTCCCACACCAAGCGCAAATAGTGCCGCTGCGCGTCTTCAAACAAAGACTACTTTGGCAGACTGGGCATCTACAGCAGATGACGACGATGACATAAATGGCTTCTACGGAGGGACAAGAAGACAACGTGGAGGCCGGAAAAAGAGGAAGAAGAATCGAGATGGCCCTGAGATGATGACAAACTGGGATGATATATATGACCCTTCGCGACCAAATAATTATGAAGAGTACAAACAGAGCGACGAGAAAATCCGCGAAGTTAGAGAGTGGAAAGACCGACTATATACACATCGTATGGTTAGGCGTTCAAGCAGTGACTTTGATAGTGACGGCGAATACTCTCAACCAAGAAGTAGTAAGTCTTGAGACGCTTCGAGGAGACTATAAGATACTGACAATTATACAGGACAATTTGCCCCCCCAGCCTATAATTTTGCGCCTCCTCCTGGTCTAAATGACACTTCTAAGATCAATCCGGAGGACAGTGGTGAGGATGCGTACGCTCGACGGCTTCAAGCGACTCAAGGAAGTAATGACTTGAACACTTCGGAATCAGATTATCAACCACCACCAGCGGATGTACCGAAAGATTCTACGTGGGAAGATGCTTATACCCGGAGGCTTCAAATGAGCCAGCAACCACCGCCTCCTTCTCTTTCCCCTCCTCCACCTCCTCCGCCAGAACCTCCCGTCGCTGCTCCTCCGCCAATGTCTACCTTTCAACCAGGCTCAGCAACCATTTCGCGCGCTCCTGTTCGATACGTGCTACCTCCGCCACCAGAAGATATCCCAGCGACAGAGGAAGAGCTTGAGGAAGCGTTTGCAAAGGAAGAGTCTGTTCAGGAAGAAGGGGATGCTCCTCGCTCTATTCGACCAGGACAAAAGGGCTTTGCGGAACGTCTCATGGCCAAATATGGGTGGACTAAAGGATCGGGCTTAGGCGCCACTGGTTCCGGCATGATCAACCCATTACAGGTCAAGGTTGAGAAACAGAAGAAGAAACCGGATTCAGAAGGCGGGGGCTTTGCTACACCCGCAGGCCGTGGCAAGATTATTGCCGGCAAGAAGAAGAAGGCCGAGGAAGAAGGGAAATTTGGGCCTATGAGTGAAGTCATTGTGTTATATGGAATGGTAAATGGTTTAGACCTCGATGCAGAACTTGACAATAGTCAAGGAGGTGGTCTTATGCAGGAAATAGGCGAGGAATGTAACGAAAAGGTAATGCATACGCACTGTGACCCTGACCTGATTTCAAGAAAGGATAGCTAACTCTGATATAGTATGGCCGTGTTGAACGAGTTTTCATCCATCGTCAGAGCGATGGACCCATTCCTGTTTTTGTCAAGTTTACTGCTCAATTGTCAGCACTACGTGTAAGTTTTATCCAATTCCACTAAACGCAGTATTGGATTTTATCTGACCACTTGTCTAGGCTGTCAATGCACTGGAAGGTCGGGTTTTCAATGGCAATACAATTACAGCCAAATTCTATGACACTGAGAGGTTTGAAAAGGGTATATATCAATAAGAGATTATGATACTACGTTTCATACCGACGATAATTGTCGACTGTCTAGAGGACCACTCGTCTGAATGTACATCTGATGTGATAACGCAAAGCACCTCTCTCATGTCAGCCGCATTGTCATATTTTAATACTTGAATTCCTCGCAATACTCATCGTAAGCTGGTGATGTAGTAGTAATTAGAAGGATGGTCATTGAAATTGGTCATACCGCGTTATCATATCTCTCATCTGCTGATCACTTCCTTTTCTTTTGTCCTTCCTCTTTCCCTCTTGTTTGAAAATTTCTTTTTCTCGTCTACCACGAACAGAAACCGGTGAGCGTGTTGCTTTCTATTTGCACAATCAAGGGCCTTCAAAATCCAACCAAGGCCACGTGGCACGTGACATCCGACTCAATCGGAATCCCGAAGCTGGTGGCAGGCGTGGGGCAATCAACTGCAAACTGCTGAGGTTCAACGAGGCTCAGCGCCTAATTAGCTACGCGCATCGTTGCTCAACCATGCTCACTTATCCTTAACCTCATCCGCTGCAGCTTATACTCCTCTCCTCACTCCTTCCAACGATCACATCCACCCCCGCACTTTGTTTGATCCGTAGTCTCCGCACATCTTCGATCGTCGACGCCTTATCTACACTTGTGACTACGATTCATTACACACCAGAATACTCAGTCAGGCTTGGGGTCAATACGGTCACAATGAGTCTATGTCTCAACCGCCTCACCGAGGAGAGGTAAGATCTGTCTTCCTGCCTGTCCATGTGACCATAGTACTTAGTTCCGGTGTCATAGGAAGCAATGGCGCAAAGACCATCCATTTGGCTTCTATGCTAAGCCCCATCGCAATGCTCAAGGCGTTTTGGACATGAAGAAATGGGAATGTGGGATTCCAGGGAAGGCAGCTACGTTGTGGGAGGGTGGCCTCTTCAAACTAGACCTAATTTTCCCTGATGGTATGTCTACTCTAACATTGCTTGTTGTCTATGCTTTGCACCTATCTTTGCTGTATGAAGATGATTTTGACCTGATAAATTACCATAGAATATCCTACCAAACCTCCAAAATGTGAGTTGCGCCATGATCTCCACTGCAAAATATGAAAGAAGAAAGGAAGGAACCACTACGCTACCTCCTCAGGTAGTTCAAGCGTTCTTCAGCACCCACGACGTGTCCTCAGTAACTAAGTGGTGGCTGTATCACAGGTAAATTTGTCCCGCCGCTCTTCCACCCGAATGTCTACCCTTCTGGCACCGTCTGCCTGTCGATCCTCAACGAGGAAGAAGCCTGGAAACCTGCTATTACCATAAAACAAATTCTGCTTGGCGTTCAAGATCTCCTCAACGACCCTAACCCTGAATCACCCGCCCAGGCGGAGGCCTATAATCTTTTCAAGAAGGATCGCGCGGCTTATGAAAAAAAAGTAAAGCAAGTCGTGAGGGAAAATCCGGCGCCATAGCTGCTTTTAAGATACCGGTGTGCAGTTTGATCCTGTCACATCTTCCTTTTTTTTCTGTCTATCGGGAGTTTCTCATACGGCCATGGAGTTCGAGCGGGGGGTTGTCTCTTTCTTCCATACCATTTTCATTGCTTTTGGTGGATACAATCGAGTCTAGCATCAGCACGAAAAATGATGTGACTACGAATGAAGTCATGCATGGCCAAGCCCAGGGCTTGGCTTAACTTCTAGAACGTGCAAGCTGTAGACCAATTCAATGGCAATGCATTTGAATATTAATGGATTCCGTAAGCAGCTGGAGAGCCACATCACACTAGTAGTAACAAGAGGATGCAACCATTAGTTATCTCGTCTATCCAACAATACTGTCGGGGCCGGCGGCGGGTCTTATCTTATCGGGTGAGTCACCAATGGCAGCCTCTCCGATTTCGCGGTTATTATTTCACCTGCTCAGACCCCTCCAAACCCTGCCTGCATTTCTCTGCCAAAGCCCTAAGCCTGCGTACTCCTCCTCTATATATTGCCCCCCTCTCATCCTTCTCTCCAGCTGCCTCAATCAAGGATAAGAAGCTGCCCAGGGCTCCAGCAAGATGTGTGGAATATTCGCTTGCCATCAGTACGTCTACAATTCGTCCAAGCCAAATTACTTTTATCCGCACCCCGCCGACTCCGCAAAAAAAAAGGTGCTGATCCTAACAATGTGCAAATAGTCACCCAGATGTGCAAAAATTCAAGCCTACGGCTTTGCGCATGGCGAAAGCGTAAGGGAAAATCTGGTTTCTTCAAAAATTGAAGCTAATTGCGATTGTAGCCTTCGCCACCGTGGACCAGATTGGAGTGAGTCACAATGCGCCGAGCGAGAATCAGGTTAAGATTATGGCGATATGGGCTGACACGATGCTACCTTCAGGTGGAAACTTCATTGGAGGCAACACTAGTGAGTAGCATGAAACCCAATGGCTGGTTTTGATCTGGGTGTGACGGGCTGACCTTCTGTGCGTTCGCCAGTTCTCGCACACGAGCGTCTGAGTATCGTCGGTGTCGGTACGGTGATCCAATTTCTGCCAATAATATAACTCATCTCAACTCTGACTTTATTTAGATACCGGATCCCAACCCCTCGTCAACGACGACAAGACCCTTGCTCTCGCCGTCAACGGAGAGATTTATAACCATCGCATTCTAAGAAAGTCTCTTGATCCTTCATACAACTACAAGACACACTCAGATTGTGAAGTCATCATCCCACTAGTATGTCTAGAATATGAAGTCTATGTTTCTTTTAGGGGGTTATGAGGCCAAATACTGATATATTTAGTACATGAAATATGGGTTAGACGCTCCCAAGCACTTAGATGGAATGTTTTCCTGGGTCCTTTATGATGCAAAGG
The DNA here is from genome assembly GCF_021365285.1 of Talaromyces proteolyticus. Lineage (NCBI taxonomy): Eukaryota > Fungi > Ascomycota > Eurotiomycetes > Eurotiales > Trichocomaceae > Talaromyces > Talaromyces proteolyticus. The sequence continues at coordinate 583,768 of NW_025764282.1, read as the reverse complement.
AAGACCGCGTTGTCGCAGCTCGCGATCCTATTGGTATAACCAGTTTCTATCAAGGATGGTCTTCCCAAACACCCGGAGCTGTTTACTTTGCCTCTGAATTGAAGAGTCTGCACCCCGTCTGCGACAAGATCGTTGCTTTCCCTCCTGGGCATGTTTACGACTCCAAGACGGATCAAATGACACGGTATTTTGAACCGTCATGGTGGGACCCTAAAAAGGTACCATCAACGCCACTTGACTACAAGGCCATTCGGGAGATGTTGGAACGCTCAGTTCGCAAGCGGCTCATGGCAGAGGTCCCGTACGGTGTGCTTCTATCTGGAGGATTGGATTCTAGCTTGGTTGCCTCAATTGCACAACGTGAAACTCTCCGCAGCAGAGCCCTTCAGGATGGCTTGTCACCTCAGCAGTCTGATCAATCCGGGCTTGTCGGAATCGATGACACTAACGACTTGTCGACTGTGACTGTCTTGGCACAATTGCATTCTTTCTCAATTGGTTTGCCCAACGCTCCTGATACCAAGGCTGCTATTGAGGTGGCCAAATTCCTCGGCACCAAGCATCACGCTTTCACATTCACTATTGAAGACGGTCTCAACGCTCTGTCGGATGTCATCTACCACCTTGAAACCTATGACGTGACCACAATCCGCGCTTCCACTCCTATGTATCTTTTGAGCAGGAAGATCAAGGCTCTCGGTGTGAAGATGGTCTTGAGTGGTGAGGGCAGTGATGAGATCTTTGGAGGTTACCTCTACTTCCACGCGGCTCCGGACAAAGAGTCCTTCCATGACGAAACAGTAAGAAGAGTCAAGAACCTGCATCTTGCAGACTGCCTTCGCGCAAACAAGTCCACCTCCGCCTGGGGCCTTGAAGCCCGTGTGCCTTTCCTCGACAAGCAATTCTTGGAAACTGCCATGAACATTGATCCTAAGGAGAAGATGATCACAAAGGACCGTATTGAGAAGTATATTCTACGAAAAGCCTTTGACACTACGGATGAACCTGAAACTCCTCCTTATCTTCCCGATAACATCCTCTGGCGCCAGAAGGAGCAGTTTAGTGACGGTGTTGGATATGGATGGATTGATGCTCTGAAGGACAATGCTGAGCTTCACGTCACTGATGAGATGATGAAGAACCCAAAGCCGGAGTGGGGAAGTGACATTCCCGACACAAAAGAGGCGTAAGTCACCCTCGCCGAAGCGATGTATTAGATACTGACCACACTATAGCTACTGGTACCGCACGATGTTTGACGAGCACTTCCCTGCTTCCTGTGCAGGCACTGTGGAACGATGGGTACCAACCTGGTCTAAGCAGTCTGACCCTAGTGGGCGGTAAGAATTACATGTCCCTTACACGAATGTTAGATCCTAATTTGAGGCTACAGGGCTATCGCGACCCACCAGGCAAAGTATAACAACGCGGTTTAGAATACAAAAAAAATCACATAGATTTCGGCTAGGAATTTCTCTTTGTTGTTTGATTTGAAGATTATGTTTCGGTTTTCAGTGTGCAATATGGTTGGTCTACTTCAGACGGTGTATTTCAGTTCAGACTTTTCATATGTTGGCACCTCAGCGGGCGCAGATGGGAGGTGCGATCTTTGGTATTTTCTGGGCATGAAACTGATACATACTGGTCTAGTTATCAGGCCAGGGAACGAAGAAAGGACGGCTGGGATCTCCATGTGTAATCTTGTAGCATAAGTCGACGTTAAGTCAATGTTGAGACAACGGCCAGGAATATGGTTCATATATCAGATTCATTATTCAGTTAAGCAAGATGCAGTAGGGCTGGCTACTCCTGGATACTACATATGTAGCCCATAACGTTGTGTCGACTATCTTCCAAAACCTGCAATAAATTCAGCAAGTTCACACTCGATGAACGACTCCACGGCGTTGCCAGGATTCCAGACTTTGCAAATTCTCAAGAGCAACAGTCTACTACACGAACACTTCCCCAGAGTCAGGCATATATCGCTGGGCAATACACTTAGACGGACCCAAGATTACCGAACAACCCATTCTCTCATTAAGGGTTTGAGGATCACGTGGCGGCGAGGAGTTGGCAAGGTTTGGCAGAGTATGGTAGCATCGTCGTTAGCCTTTGTCCCGTCTACGGCGAAGTCGACAAGGCCGATATTGGAAGGCTTAATTTCTTCCTTCGGGCCTTGGATGACAGTGAAAGGCATGATTTTTGAGGCTATTAGCGTTTAGACGGCTTTCTGTAGGGTTAGCCAGTTGAAGAAGGGGTCAAAGTACCAGGTGATAAGCATGTAATGTTTGATAATTGGTTATGACGCCACATTATTAGTCGAATACGTGCAGGTATTACTTAATCCATCTGAAGACTAAAGTTATACATAGAGCCTTGGTCGACAATTTATCAATTGATGACGATCTGTAACTGATGATCTTAACATTGCCAGGCTATCGCCGAGATAGCTGCTCATTCTTATCGAGAACTGCGAAGAACATAATATATACGTATCAATGGATGGTGTATACTATATTAACTGCTTGCTGAGATGGTAACTGATCACATTAAATGACGCCATTCTGATCAGAGATCGACATGGCAATGCGAATAGTGCGTTTATACCGCGAACAGCGATCCCTCAAGGCCTGAAGGCGTCAAAGGCCTCTTTTTTCTCAGGCCGCTGACTCGGCAGCAGCCAGTTCTATATCGTGGACAATTGTATAACTATCGTCAAACGATGAACCGAGGCCGCATCACGTGACGCGGCGGTTTTTGCCGGCCGTAGGTAGTTCGGCCAATGAGAGGCGACCTAGGCTCCCCCGTGGCCACAACGAACGGGTCCCTGGCGTTGTTCCGTGCTTTTCTCAACCCAACGTCGGTAGTCCTCCTCAAAGCTTCCTTCTTCTCCTTTGTCGTGCTCCAAAACACAACAACCCAACCTCGCATTCTAAAGAATATCCCACACCATTCTTTCCACCTTCCGCTTCATCTCAGTTCATAATGGCTGCTCCTGCTGCTTTCTCCGACATCGCCAAGGCGGCTAACGATGTGAGCATTCAGTTGTCGCGCTGTCGAACGCCTTGATTCTAACCCGGTGAAATCATAGCTCCTGAACAAGGATTTCTACCACACCAGCCCTGGTATGTTGCGCATTGACTTGTTACTGTTCTTCTGAAGTGCAAATAGACTAACTGCCTTTTCTTTGTTTCTTTGTCTAGCCAGCATTGAGGTCAAGTCCAATGCTCCCAATGGCGTCACATTCACCGTGAAGGGAAAATCAACCCACGATGGCCCTATCGGCGGCTCTGTACGTTCGCCTCTCGTGGTTATAACTGTGTTTGTTTAAACTCAAACTAATACGTCGTGAAACAGCTTGAAGCCAAATACGTTGACAAGCCCATTGGTAATACCCCTTACAAGCTTTCTTGCTGCCTGCATTGCAGACACCAACGCTATGCGGCAAAGGCGAATGCCTCGAGTCGATACAGTCGCTAACTATATATTCAGGCCTTACCCTCACCCAGGCCTGGACTACCGCCAATGCCCTTGACACCAAGCTCGAATTGGACAACAACATTGCCAAGGGTCTCAAGGCCGAGATCCTCACCCAATACCTACCTACCTCCCAGTCCAAGGGTGCCAAGCTCAACCTTTACTTCAAGCAGCCTAACCTTAACGCCCGTGCCTTCTTTGACCTCTTGAAGGGACCTACTGCCAACCTCGATGTCGTCCTTGGCCACGAGGGCTTCCTCGTCGGTGCTGAGGGTGGCTACGACGTCCAGAAGGCTGCCATCACCAAGTACTCCGCTGCCATTGGCTACAGCCTTCCCCAGTACTCTGCCGCCATCACTGCCGGCAACAACCTCTCTGTCTTCTCCGCCAGCTACTACCACCGCGTGAACGCCCAGGTTGAGGCTGGTGCTAAGGCTACCTGGGACTCGAAGGCCGGTAACACTGTTGGCTTGGAAGTTGCCAGCAAGTACCGCCTCGACCCCTCCTCTTTCGCCAAGGTACGTCTAGTATGAGCTGTGAAACTCTGCCAAAAACGCCATGCTGCATGGATCCCGTTTTGAAACCAATTTGAAACATCTTTCTAACTACCATGCGTATAGGCCAAGATCAACGATCGCGGTATCGCCGCTCTCGCTTACAACGTTCTCCTCCGCCCTGGTGTTACCCTCGGCCTTGGTGCTTCTTTCGATACCCAAAACCTGAACCAAGCTGCCCACAAGGTTGGTGCCAGCTTCACCTTCGAGGGTTAAATTCTCTCATACAAAAGAAATGATACCCCGAAGTTGGTTTCTTAAATCCGCGGCATCGTTTAATATTCGGGCTCTGAATTCTAGTCTATTTCAGTTAATACCTTGTCCCACGCAAATCTAGACACATTTCACTCTAGTTTGAAGTTGGGGATTTTGGGAATTTTTGACCCTTCATTACCATTTCACTTTATTGTAATAATTACCTCTGAAAGACATGACAGATTACTTGAGAAGGATGCCAAGGATGAGGATCAGCAATTCGGTGGAATCCGACCATCAAAGTTTACATGTATTCGAGCATTAGCATGCACTTGGGTCAGTTGTATGCTCTGCCTGTATAGCAGATCAATATAAAATTATTTCATTTGTGTAGAAAAACAAGCTCCGTTGGTAGGCGGTATTTATGAGCTAATTCAATATAAACCGAGCTTCACAGATTACATGTATTAGCCAGTGAGTGAACATTCAGGTATATTTTATATCGTACATAATGCAAAATAGCCTTCAACAAGTGTATCTACAAGATTAAAAATTCGTATCCTCTATTCAGAAGTGAAGACAACCATGACCAGAAAGAGTGAAGCAATATAAACCCTGTAATGATTCCGGTAAGCTGGCACACCAACATAACAAAACCGTTGATAGCGCCAATCTATCTGTACTTAACCAGTTTTGTTCTATATCCTCCTCGCTCATGCGAAACAGCGAGAAAGTATCATTTTGAAGTCTTTGTTGTTTGTCGGCTCGGTTTCTCGGTGTTTTTAAACAAGCCTCCAAGGACCGCTGTCGAGACTAGAATACCCGAGACTATCACGAATCGCAAAATGAGATTTCCACTGTATGCAAGTGCATTATCTCTAATTTCCTGCTCACGCTGTGTTTGTCGTACCCGTCTCTGTTGCCGCCGAGCATCTTCAGCTGCCTGCGTTCTGAAGTGGCCCTTGGCATTGAAATGCCCAATAGGATTATGATTGATAAAGGAAGTAGGATCCTCCTCATTCGGAGCAGCAGCATCTGCATTGCTACCAGTTGTCCCTGTCCCCGTATAAGCTCCACCAGCACCTGGCCGCGAAGCTCTCGCACCATATCCGCCGTGTGCGTAGAAACTGGGAGGCGGACCCTTAAACGTCCCTCGTCTTTTGCTCAACCCGCTTGCAGGACGTGAGCCAACATAAGAACTGTTCGTACTGCGCAAGTTTGCACCCGCACTACTATGACTGCCCATGGGATGTTGCCCGGATACGCCACTACTATGGGTGTTTTGATTGACAATTCCATGATCCCGATCGTAACGCGCACGCTTCGAGTTGTCGCCAAGTATTTGATACGCAGAGGATATGGTCGCGAAGCGTTCTGTGGCGCTTGGGTCAGAGCGATTGCGGTCAGGATGATGCTTTAGCGAAAGGGCGTAGAATTGTCTGTTGATAATGAAGAAATTAGAGACGAGTTGATCATGTGTGGAACTGTTTTATGGGACGTACTTCTTAATCTCAGCTGCCGTCGCAGTCACCGGTATATTAAGGACTTCGTAGTAGGTGGGCTCACGACTGCGAGCATAGTAGACTCGTCGAGTCGTTGAGAATCGTGCTGCTGATGCCGACGACCGGACTGAATCCTTGCTGGTGCCGCGGAAATGAGGGTGCAAAGGTGAGGGTTTGAAGAAGAAGGTTACAGAAGGCGACAACCTTCTAGAAGTCGTTAGGCGAAGAGGCATCCCTCATTTCGCATCAATTAGAGCCCAATCGAGGTTCGAGGGGAGAGTCACGAGTGAGGTTTAAAACTGCGGCAAAAGCTGTGCTATTTAGTACTTGGTGAGGACCTGCGTCATCGGCGGCATTGTATGAAACGGTATAATTACGCATAATTACATACATACAACGTGGCACAACCAGATTGATATTTATTCCATTGGCTTCTTAAAAGGCAATTAATTCCAATCCAGCCCTTTGTGGATATAGAGTATGTAATACTACTCTTAGAAACTCATGTTTATTTTAAAAAGTGGTTTTTGTTGTTGTTGTTGTTAGTCTGATGCAAAATGAATAGATGAAAGTGTCTATTGAGCATATAAGGAACAACAAGGTGCAATCAACGGTTAGCCTAAGGTAGTATTAGAGATATATCATATTACTGCAAGGATAGGCAGGGAGTGGAAGATGTGGCCTCACAATACCTTTGTTACAAGAACCCTGACTCCTTTCGAGCCCGGTTCGGGGACACCTACGAAGTAGTCCCTAGCAGTTCGCACGTCCTCAACAGTGGTTTCGTAGATTTCAAATTCAAAGCGACGCATGACAACAAAAAGAGTGAAGAATATTTCTGCATACGCGAGACTGTTGAGAAAAGGTGGTAGTCAGCGTAATCTCCTTTCGTTCCTTCAAATTATCATTTCTAAGCAAAGACAAAGAGGAATCTGGAGAAAAAGGATATGGAAAGCGTATACATACTTTATACCTACGCACTGGCGACCACCCCTGGTAAAAGGAACCATGTAGCGAGCTAGGCGGATATCTTTCTTATTGGCTTCGATCCAGCGATCTGGGTTGAATTCGAATGGATCGGGAAAAATAGTCGGATCCATATGAACAAAATAATTACATTGGCTGATTAGTGTCTGATATGAATTGACATATTAGTAGAAAATTACAAATAAGTCGACGAGGAGACGTTAGAATGAATACGTACAGATGGTGGAATCTCCCAATCCTTAACTATATTTGATCACCTAATGGACAACCCGAGCCAATCGGGATGTGACCCCATGCATGAGACGGAGCCCTTCATTTATTACAGTATTCTGGAAAGGTGATAATTAGGTTTGGATACTCGACTCTACGGGGATTAAAACTCACTAAGTAAGGGAGTTGCTCGAGTTGAGACAAAAGGACCTTTGCTGGGTCGGACGGCTCGAGCACAACAAGTGATAACTCATGGCGCAATTTCTTCAGCATCCTTTTATCACGAAGGTAGAAGGTGATAATTGATAATACCTTTGCAGTTGTTTCGCTTCCCGCACCAACCAACGTTTGTGCTTCATCCTGAAGACGATCCGCGCTTTTCTCTTCTGGAGGCAATTCCCTATCCAAGAGGGCCTGGAAAATTGTGCCACTCACCTTCTGGCCACCGCGGTTGCTTGCAATAATTGTATCGACTTGCAGACGAAACATTCTTTGCCATTGTAAAAGTAAGGACGCCTCTGAAGCGACTTTGTCTAATATAGCTAAAGGAAGAGATTTCATGATTCCGAAGGCCCATGGAAACCGACGGCACGTATCCAGAATCATCACACACGTTCGAGTGGATTGTGAGATATTCAATTGTCTAGGAGAGGCATAGGAGAATTATGCCACCGAGAAGAAAAGCCGAGCTAACCCATGTTGTAGGCCGAATTCAATCCAAATTCACATTCGTTTGGCAGAATCTTCGACATATTCCCGCAGTTCAAGGGGCTTCTGGGCGATGCTGGCTTCGAGAGCGTGCGAACGCACGAGGAAGTCTGCCCTATTGGAACGTGGCCGAAAGATAAAAGACTGAAGCAAATAGGCCGTTATTTCCGTGTCCAGTTCCTTGAGGGGGCAGTCGATAGCTATTCATTGGCTCTCTTTACGCGATTCGGAGGCTGGTCGGCAACAGAGTTGGAGGTATTATTAGCACATGTCCGCCACGAAATCAAAACAAATAAGATGCATGTCTACACGCACTGGTCAGTTGCTCATCCCTGTGTGGAAGAATCATTTTTGTTGACGTTGGGTTGAGTTCATTTGCGACTGCTCGGAAACCTCTAAAATGAGATGGGCGTAGGAATATGATAGACATGAATCGAAGAAATGAGCACTAATGGCTTTTTTGGATTGATACATAGAAGGCTAAGTTGCCGTTGGTGCGAGTGTAGAGAGGGAGGAGGTGGCAGGTAATGCCGTCATGGTTCTGCCGCATGTACTTTGCACTGAGGCGTTTCTAGCATCATTGGCTGTGCTCCGTTCAAATATGCTTCATAAGTTTAATCCTTCTATTTCAGACTATCTCGTGAGCTTATTCGACGCTCAGGCGTAATTGTTGACTCAGATCCAAGCGGCGACGCACCCCACACTGATGATTGCTGATCGATAAGAGTTCTTAGCCCGCTTTTGCAATTTTGCACCCCACCTCAAATACTTCCAAGAAGCAACTACGCATCACCATGGCTGCCCAGGCTAGTTCGGAGCTTCATAAGCTCGACTGTAAGTATTTCACAGGATGGGATCCTTCCTTTATCTCTCCGAGCCGTCGCTGACGTGTTTTGTGCTATTGTGACCGACCATAGTGAACGGCCAAAATGGTCATGCCAAGCATGCTGCCAGCACTTCCGCAGACAATGCAGCAGAGAACGAGGACTCGGATGATGACAAGGATGAAGAGGATGGCGCCGCAGAAGGCACAGCTGCCGGAGGTAGGCTATTATCCTATCTTGCAGTGTAAAGATCGGACGGACGACTCACAGCTTTTCGGCGATATAGCCGCGAAGAAAAAAAAGAAGCGCAAGCCCAAGAAGAAGAAGAAGGCTGGTGCAAAGACACAGACCTCTCCTCCTCGCGTTCCACTCTCCGAGCTTTTCCCAAACAACCAGTACCCGGAAGGCGAAATCGTTGAATACAAGGATGAAAACAACTATCGTACAACCAATGAAGAGAAACGCTATCTTGACCGCATGAACAATGATTTCTTACAAGAGTATCGCCACGGAGCGGAGGTCCACCGTCAAGTTCGTCAGTGGGCCCAGGCCAATATCAAACCGGGCCAGACCTTAACAGAGATTGCGGAGGGAATTGAGGATGGCGTTCGTGCTTTAACCGGCCATCAAGGTCTGGAAGAAGGAGACAACATCAAGGGAGGAATGGGATTTCCTTGCGGTCTTAGCATCAACCATTGTGCGGCTCACTACACGCCTAATGCCGGCAACAAAATGGTTCTGCAGCAGGGAGATGTTATGAAGGTTGATTTTGGTGCCCACATAAACGGCAGAATTGTCGATAGTGCCTTTACAATGACCTTTGACCCAGTCTATGACAACTTGTTGGCTGCTGTTAAGGACGCTACAAACACTGGAGTTCGGGTATGGAACACAGATCATCTGTTCATATACACGATAAGAAAGTTGCCATCTAACTTGACTTTTAGGAAGCTGGTATTGACGTTCGTATGAGTGACATTGGGGCAGCTATTCAGGAAGCCATGGAAAGCTATGAACTCGAATTAAACGGAAATTCATACCCAGTGAAATGTATCCGTAACCTGAACGGACACAATATTGATCAGCACGTCATCCACGGTGGCAAAAGTGTTCCCATTGTAAAAGGAGGTGATCAAACAAAGATGGAAGAAGGCGAAGTCTTTGCTATCGAAACTTTTGGAAGTACCGGTAAAGGCTACGTAAGGGACGATGTCGGTATTCTACTTTTCCTCGAGACACGATTGGCCATTCTGACAGGTTCATATAGATGGAAACATCCCACTATGCCAAAGTTCCAGATGCCGCCAATGTGGCACTCCGTCTGTCTTCTGCAAAGAATCTTTTGAGCGTGATCAACAAGAATTTCGGCACCCTGCCGTTTTGCCGACGATATCTTGATAGACTCGGCCAGGAGAAATACCTCCTTGGAGTATGTATAAATCCACTTTTGTAGGAAGGTGCCGTTTGTTAACAACCATTAGTTGAATAATTTGGTATCTGCAGGAATAGTCCAGGATTATCCGCCGTTGTGCGATGTCAAGGGCTCCTATACCGCTCAATTCGAACATGTAAGTTTCCAAAGCTTTGTTTTGGTTGCTCCATCTAACAGGAATTTAGACAATTCTTCTACGACCCAATGTAAAAGAAATCATCAGTCGAGGCGACGATTATTGAGGGGCAATGCCCAAATACGAAAGAGATACTACAGCTTGTTTCTTTCTGTGGCTTTGTGCCTTGGCTGATGCAATATTTTTAACGACATGCTTGCATATATTTGGATTAAAGGAAAAGCAAATAAAAATTATGCGACCCACTCTGTCTGAATTTTGATTTCAGAGAAATAGAAAATCGACATTGTATTTTTGTATCATAATAAACGCATCTATGTAACAGGTAGGCGGTGGATTGTAACTAAGCCATACATAACAACAGTAGCCCCACGTGGAGACTCAGAGATCCGGTGCCGAGCTCAAGGCTTCTCAATATTTATCAACTTCCGATGTAGCCCTCCTACGTTGCCGACAAACATACAACGCTCTGTTCATATGGGGCTTGCTTTGATTTAGCATTCTATATTGTCGTCTTCATGGCATCAGTCACATCAACCTCTACCCCCATCCGCAGGGCGGCTATCCATCCTGCAAAGGGGGGAGAACAATCGGTCAGAGCACCACCACCAGGGTCTTCTTCTGTTGATCATTTTTTTTGGACGTACACTGAAGAGCCTCATCGATCACGACGTCAAGCAATTATAAAAGCTCATCCAGAGGTAAGCAGCTCGTTATGGCTCAAAAATATACCCAACTGCCGGGACCTTTTTACTTACCACGGATGGGATTAATAGGTTACCAAGCTATGCGGTCCGGAGCCTCTCACGAAATACCTCGTTTTCGCTGTTGTATCCCTCCAAATAACCTGCGCTTACCTACTTCGTGACACCCCCATGCTCTCATGGAAATTCCTTCTCACCGCATATGTGATCGGAGCCACCTCCAACCAAAATCTCTTCCTTGCCATTCATGAGATTTCTCATAATCTGGCCTTCCGGTCGGCGTTTGCAAACCGTATACTTGCTATTTTCGCCAATATTCCAATTGGCCTGCCATATAGTGCCGCATTTCGGGTATGTAGTCCTAGCAGTTAGGTGCCACAAAAGAAGTGTAATCAAACTGACGGGGATCATTACGATAGCCTTATCACCTTACGCACCACAAATCTCTCGGAGTAGCGGGTCTCGACACGGATCTGCCTACAGCCTTCGAGGCTTTCCTTCTCGACTCTTTACTCGGAAAGGCATTTTTCTGCACTTTCCAGATCTTTTTCTACGCCCTCCGTCCCATGTTTATATACAGTCCGCCATTTACATCAATCCACGTATTGAACCTCATCACCCAGCTTTCTTTTGACTATGCTCTCGTCCGTTTGTGTGGAGGTTCACTGCAACCCTTATTTTATCTTCTATGGAGCTCCTTCCTTGCGGGCTCGTTGCATCCGTGCGCCGGGCATTTCATTGCCGAACATTACTTCTTCTCAGAGATCAAAAATGGTGGTACGGAATCAATTACAGAACTCAAACAGAACAAAAACACTACGAAAGAGGAGAAAAGTCCTCTCGATTCTCTCGCCCCTCCGGAAACATACTCCTATTACGGCCCTCTCAACATCCTGACATACAATGTTGGTTTACACAACGAACACCACGACTTTCCTGCAATCCCATGGACCCGGTTACCAGAGGTTCACCGCATTGCCCGTGAATTCTATGAACCGCTTCCCTGTCACCGAAGCTGGGTTTGGGTTATTTGGGCTTTTGTCTTGGATAAAAATGTCGGTCTATGGTGTCGCGTGAAAAGGGCCCAAGGTGGAAGAGTTGTTGGTGGGCTATCCAAGAGGTCTGGCCGTGCTGGAGAGGGTATTTCAGCTGAATCTGTCAAGGACGGTGAGGAAGATGGTGGATGGAAGGAGAGCGAAATCCAAAACTAGCTTTTTTTGCCGAGCATAGATTACGTCAGGAGCTCTAGTGCTAAGAGAGCGTAAATGCTTTCGAGCTACGGATTCCTTCATGTTTCCAATGTCTTGTAGCAGAAATAGATGACAATGTACATAGCAAAATAGAACATATTGTGTCTTGCTCCTGATGGCTAAGTCGATCGCTGGCTGGCCAGGACGATAAATTTTATAAGTTTTATTACTTTGGAGAATATCTTTATGTTGGGACGATCTGTTTCATATCATGGCCGATTTGTTCATCTTGCCCGAATCAAAGTGTAGGTACTAAGAATAAGGAAACGTATAGGAAGGAGATACAACAGACACGAATGGAAACAAGAATATTATGACGAAGTTGGCTCCAACAAAACCGGGATGCATAGAACCAACCAGTATGTGATGGCTCTCGGACTAGTTTCAGGGACTCCAAATGGTGACGTTAGTAAACCATTATTCTTTCTTTATAAGTCGCCAAATTAAAAAAACACAATGATACACAGGAGATGAAACAAGGTCAAAAGCCCAAACAAAGTAGACGCCCAGTAGGCGAATTGTATCAAGACATGAAGAAGGAAAAGCGTACACCGAGAAACCGTCAAACAGAGGAAGCCCGCGGAGACAGGCCGGGATTGAATCTAGCCAGTATTCGTTAAAAGAAGAAGTAGGCAAGCAGGAAGCTGAGCAAGCACAAGGCTGCCACGATCTGTACTGGAACTCCAGCCTCGGCTGCTGCCTGAGGATGCTGCTGCTGTAAAAGAGGTGCCGATTTATCGCCTTCTGAGGTCCTGTCTGTCTTTCGCTGCCGCAAGCCTTCTGAAAGTTCATCCTTCAGCCGCCGAATCTCTGCTCGCGCGTCTGCCAGTAGCTGTTCAACGTTTCCGCTGGCAGTTGCAACTATACTCGTGCCAGTTGTTTTGGCATCTTCGGACGTGGATAGATCGACCTCTTTTGGCGACTCTGCCGGAGTCTCTGCCTTGGGAGTCTTGTCGAAGTTCGGTTGTGAGATTGGAGAAGTGTTGGAGACAGACTTAGAAGCGGTCGGCACAGGTGTTTCGAAGTTAGCGGCAGGTGATGAATATGCGGGTAGTTCTTCTTCAGCATGGGCCTAGATAGAGTATCAGTGACAAGGTTGATCTAATACAGAAAATTCCTGTGCGTTACACATACCACACCGTTGGTTGCGTCTGCAGGTAAGAACGTCACGCGAATTTTTCGTTCTTGTACGGATGCCTTTGGTGCTTTTTCAAACTATATGGACCTCCTTTAGCCTGCAAACAGCATGTACCCGTACTGCCAAAATAGACCTACGATCGATGTAACGTTTGAAAATTCCAAATCTCCAGTTATAGCCACTGATTGCACTAGGAACTTGTCTTTGCACTTCGCATCCGCAGGGGGGTCTTCTTTCATCGCTTGGAGGAGAACTAATTGGTGCGACGATCAGCGCCTGTCTAAACGGATATTCAGATAAAACCAACCTTGAACTTCAACATGTTTGCCTGGTTCTATGCGTCCCGAATTCGGCCGAACGCAGTAGCTGGAACTCTGTTAGTCGTCGATTTAGTCGTTCTTCTCGGGAATACACACTGTTTGGGTGCTGTGGTTTTGACCTAGATAGATAGTCCACGATGAGCGCTGAACGGTGGACGAGCCACGGCAGAGATGACACAAACCTTGAATGCCACCGGCTCCCCATTAGGATTGCGAAGACGTAGCACCTCAGCGACTTCTCGATCGAAGGGCCCTATAAATTCCTTTAGATGAATGACGCCGACAAGCATATGACAAATGTTGGCGCTTACGTCGGAAACCGAGGTCACTTGGCTCGAGATCGACAGACATTTTGTAGAACTCGCAAGGGAACAGAAGACGAACAGACAAGATATTAGGGAAATACGAGCGGTAATAAAGATAGGGAAGAGAATAAATTGTCCGGTTTTGGCTGGCGAAAACAAAGGGTTGGAGCGCAGCGATCACGGGTTGTGGGAGGTTGGCCTGTTCCTAGGTGTAGGTATCAATCGTGAGCCCCGGGACGACCTCGAAAACACCCGTAAGTGCTGACATAAACGGATTTGGCTGCGTGCCGGCCGTTAAATTACCGTATTTTAGTAACGCACTGACGGCAGCCATACGGTCTTCGAGCGCTGGTTATCATTAGCTGGTCTGGAACAGGCTGCAATAATGTTGTGATGAGGGCATGTGATAGAATGCTGAACGCTTTTCTAGACAAGAAGCCACACACAGTAGTGCTATTTTGATCATTATCGTTTTCGCTATTGACGTAGTTGTCGACATTGCAGTGGGGGTAGGAGAACCAGAATGGTCCAGGATAACACCTATTACTTATGCTTTCTCGAACTATAGAAACTAACATATATATCTAGTTATGTTAAAGCTTTACCCAAGCATTAATATTATTATCACCACTCTGTAGTTAGGATGCAGTCAAGTTGCAATACTAGTGTCCTTTACTTGTAGTGGAGCAGATCTCCAAAACTCCGGCGCCAGTCAGGTCCCGCTTATCACGTCACTCCCCGCCAAAGGCCTTGTTGCCAGCTAGTATTCCCTTCGACTCCGGGGGACTTTGGAGCAAGTTGTGATTACATACGTGTTTGGCACTCCGCTGTCCCCTTTCTTACATTTGCTCCACACTTGGGGATTTGCTTGGTTTCGTTTTTCTTTTGGTTCTCAAGTTGACACCGGATTGGCGGTGACACCAACAATGACGGCAACCGACCTTGACCAGCTCATCGACATGGGCTTCGAGAAGGAGAGGGCTGAGCTCGCAGTCTCTGAATCTGGCGGATGTGTGTAATTTGTCTTGTAGTTATTTGAGATTCCCTGGCTCTTCCTGACTTGTCTTTCTCACTCCTAGTGCAAGCTGCTCTCGAATGGCTCGAAGCGAACCAAGACAAGTCTCTTGAAGAGATCAAAGCCGCCGGTGCAGACTCAAGCCAGGCTGAAGAAGGACCTCCATTGAAAGATGGTGAAGAGCCTCGAAGTTTGGTATGTAACGAGTGCGGGAAGAAATTCAGAAGCCATGCCCAGGCCGAATTCCATGCGTCCAAAACACAACATGTTGATTTCTCGGAATCTACTGAGGAACTCGCGCCCTTGACCGAAGAGGAAAGAACAGCTAGGCTTGCGGAACTGCGGGAGAAATTAGCTGCTAAGCGAGCTGTGCAGTCAGAGCAAGACAAGCTCGACAAAAAGAGAAATGAGGTACGCATGCGGCCAAGGTTTCATCCACCATCATCACTTCTTACCTACAACTTAGGAAATTCGCCGCAAAAACACCAAGGAATCGCAGGATATCAAAGAAGATCTACAGAAAAAGGAACAGCTCAAAGAGGCGGCGAAGAAGCGAAAGGAAAAACAGGATGAGTTGGACGCCAAAGCTCGAATCAGAGCCAAGATAGCTGCAGATAAGGAAGAAAGACGATTGAAGGCTGAGAGAGAGAAGGCCGAACGAGCAGGCCAAGCACCTCCACAACCTGTGGCGGTCTCTACTCCGACTTCATCGGGGCCAGTGACTTCGAAACCGGCATCAGCATACACGGAGACTCGCTTACGATTGCAGACGAGTAAGGGAAATATCCTCAAAACCCTTCCCGTCGACACAACATTGTTTGAGGTTGCTGCTGCCCTTAGAAAGGACGATGGGGTCGAGGTTCAATCATTTGCACAAAATTTCCCTCGAAAAACCTATGGCGCTGAATTATTTGGAGAATCGCTTAAAGATCTTGGCCTCGTTCCGAGCGCTAGTCTTGTAGCGCAATGACTTCTCTCGGCTCTTGGAGGTATGCTTCAACAACGATTTTCCGTAGTAACAAATATTACAACCCAAATCACTTGGATTAGTTTCTATTTTCTAGCAACAGCGACAATCAAATAATTTGACCGTGGGATACATACTCGTAGAGTCGCAGTTGTATATATCACGTGATCAGGCGTCGGTGACATAAGCATATCGGTCGCGTCAGTCGCGTCCCGCCAGAAGGCAGGAGCGGAGGATGTTCAAATACTCGTCCTCGGATATCTGATGTTGGAAGACTTTAGTCTCACTATACTTGAGAATGCCTGCGTAAGTTGAGAGTCCTCGTTTCCCAAGCGAATTATTCTGACAACTGCTTAGCGTTGGAGACCAACACCGCGGTACACCAAGCGTGTCTGGCACCATCACTGCCAATCCTTTTGAAGAAGGCCCACGGCGGATGTCCGAATATACGGCTCAAGAAATTGCGACACTTCAGGCTCGTCTTGATAAGCAGCTCGGCCCCGAATATATATCATCGCGAGCTGGCCCCTCCGGTCAGAAGGTGCATTACCTTGCCGCAGAAAAATGTATCAACCTCGCGAACGAGGTCTTTGGATTCAACGGCTGGTCTAGTTCTATCCAAAGTATTCAAATCGACTTCGTTAGTACACTCTCCTCCCCCCCAAAAATGGTTGCGGTAACTGACAGATATGTGAAAGGTTGACGAAAGCCCCAACACTGGTAAGATTAGTCTTGGCCTTTCGGTTATTATTAGAGTTACCTTGAGAGATGGCACATATCATGAAGTATACACACGTTTGATTCCTAAGAGCTTGCAAGTTATTGGAAAGTTAATGGTGACACTAGGACGTCGGTTACGGACACATAGAAAATTGCAAAGGCAAAGCCGCCGCTTTTGAGAAAGCCAAGAAAGAAGGAACGACGGATGGTCTCAAGCGAGCTTTGAGAACATTTGGCAATGTGCTGGGTAATTGTGTTTATGATAAGGAATACCTCGCCAAAGTCACTAGAGTCAAAGTGGCTCCAGTAGGACCTACCTCTTCTAAATGTGCATGACGGTTTTTAACATATGCAGACTAAATGGGATGTTGAAAATCTCCATCGTCATCCACAATACGGCCCCGTCAAAAAAGAACCGACTCATGAGAGGAAACTACTTGAAGAAGTAGACCTCCCCTCCTTGCCAACTACCAAATGCAATGCATCACATGAAACGTCTATGACCGTTGATGGAGACGGAGAATTCGGCAGTAAGGCTGTTGCAATACTAATACTTTAATTCGAGCTAATAAACGTCAGGCGATGTTTTTGACGAAGCTGACTTCGTAGCGACAAACGCCGGCAACCCTGACGAGGTTTCTTTGGATGTGGATACACTACAGCAGCTACAACCACAATATAACAACCCGCAGTTGCCACCAGCCCAGCAGAGGTCACAAGGAAACTTCGCATATCCAGCTCATTTGGGTCCTAATACAATCGCTCCGTCTAAGCCAGAAAGGTCATGGGTTGGCGGCGGCCCTACCCCTACTGGCCGCCCAGTACCACATAATCATACGACTAATAGCACTACAGCAAATCCGCCTCGAAATGCAGAGAAACGTCAAGTAATTCATGGACAGGCCCCGATAAAGTCTCGCTCTAGTCAAGAAACTCAACCCACAAACACAGACAAAGTCAAAACAGAGAATCCTTCCGGTTCATTGGATTTGCGGGCTCTCAACAGTAATCAGATGGCACCGTCGAATAACGAACAGCCTGTTTTTGACAAGCCCGCAATGGAAACAACAGTCGGGTTTTACTCTGCTCGAGCAGTTGACACATTACGTGAAAACCCTCAAGCTTCGCCAATGGCGCCGAAATTCGATCCTCACGCGGAAAGCCCATCTATCCGTAAGACAGCTGGTATAGATCATACGAAGAGCGTTCCCATTTCCAAGCCAATGCTTTCTGGCACATCATCTCCAACAAGTGGTACTCGAGATTTCATTAACCCTTCTACGGATATTCATCGCCGAATTGGAGCCCCTGGCGGTAATGCTATCGCGAGTCCAGTCAACAGAGGTTTCACAACATCCTCGTACCGTCCATTGACCCGACCGAATGTGGATGCCAGGAATACTGGAGGCAATCCTCCAATTACAACGCAAGATGGGCCGCTGAAGAGACCTCCACTAGGCGATGTGACTAATGCACCGGTCTCAAGTACCACAAATGGTGGTCCTGGCCCTGGGGATCCTAAGAGACCCCGTCTCGATGAAGGTGCTCACCAAGCTCCACCACAGCCACAGCAGCAATAATTCATTGGTGTTTTGGATTTTAGAATATGATTTATATGGCAGAGAGGCAGGGTACAAGGCGTTTCAGGAGATCGGAACCATGGGCTGTTCCTGGGTTGAGTGGGATTGATTATTCATATTAAGGATCGTTTACATCTGTCTTTATGCATTATTGGTAATTTGACTTATCAGATGTTCATACTTCCTGAACTAGCAACAGGAGGATCTGATATCATATAGTGAATCTGGCTAGTGCCCCAAGAAGCAAACTTATCGTCAATCTTATACATATATTGATTTTTGGTCCCGATGTTTAGCATGGCATAAGGTAGTAACCATCACTTGAGGTTTAGTCTATGTTTATTCCAGACTGATTCTAGTAGGATCAGAGTGATCAAGCTACTGTTTGTATGTATGGACTGCTATCTTTTGAAGGAAGTGAGACCAAACAGACTTGTATAAAACCTCAACCAATCATTCATTTTGATTGACCCATCATATTCTGAAGGAAAAGAAATTACTGGACGGTGAAAATCCAGGTTCCGGATGATTATGCAGTTGTGCAGTTGTGTAGTTCCTCAGGTGTTTGTGTTTGTTTGCCCTAAATGAATTTCACCTGTTTGCACTACTACCCTCGCACCTTCCTTGACATGCATCTGATCGCTGCAACAGCACTTCATCCTTTCTCACACCTCAAGGCCTCAGTTGAGTCAAGGAAGAGATCATCCCACTCAGCCATTTCACATTCAGAAAGGAATATCAATGAACTCATCATTGTTTAATGGTTAAGGGTCATGGACACTGATGAAAAGGCACATCGGCAGGCTCTCTTGCAGCAGGTAAGATCTCAATAACAAAGTCCACCAAGCTCACTCTCACAGACTTCACCTGTAGGCTGATCTGGGGATCATTCGGCGGGACGAAATATCAACTGTTGACGAGAAGAAGTCACACTATGCCGGGCAGTTAAAGACATCTAATGTGTCTAGTTTTCGTGACCCTGGGCAGCGCGGTGTTAAAACAGAACACAGGACACTCCTCGATGGTTGGTCCAGTAAGTCTCATCAATTGCTCATATATCTTATAACTACCTCAAGTTATATGCTGAATGGCCCTTCTCAAGGCCTGAAAGAAACAGAAAAACAAGATGAAGACGATCTTGACTCTATGATGATGGGACAGAGCCATCGTGCGCGCCTTCAGTCAGGGTTTCAGAACAACAGTGGCTTTGATACGATTTCAGCTCTAACTTCAGCTCCTAAAGGAGGCCGTGGTAGCTTTCCAGCTGTCCGAGGTGGTCACGCCAGTCGGGGCGAACGGGTTGGTGGCGGTGGTATGTCAGCCCATAGAATTGGTCGTGCGAACTTTCCGGCTTCTAAAAAAAGTTTCTTTGATCCTGCGATTGAAAAAAACAATACTCATATGCCATATTCGAGAGCAGGTCGCAGCAGCTTCTCAACTCGAGGGGTTGGCCGTGGTGGCTACCCAACAGCTAGAACAGGCTGCGGAAGCATTCCTAGCCCCAGAAGTAGACATTCTGTTTCTCCAAGAATGACGCCCATTCATCACAATAAATACCGTGTGAAGCAGGGGTATGGTCAAGGCGATATCACAGGTGGTTACAACTCCCCTCAGCCGCAGACAAGCGGTTCCGCCTCAAACCCACAGTTGTATCAAGAAAAAGACCTACTTGTCTTTGACTCTCCTCCCAGAAAGAACTCTACTAAAACTGTTAATCGAGTTCCCATTCCAGATCTCATGGATATCGACGAAGGTGAGAAGCTTTCTAAGCTCTTCTCGCCTCAAAATACTACCCCAACGAAAAAGAAAAATATTGCGAATGTGCCAAAAGTTTCAGACTTAGGGACTCTCAAGTACACTGTGGTTGAAAAGTCCGCCAAAGTGAAGGAGAACATCACCAATAGCTCGAGTACTTTGGGTCTACAAACGTTCAGGTATGCAACGGCTGAGAAATTTATTCCTGTGAGTAAGGAAAACATTACCGATGCCCCAAAGACTCTGGTGCCGGCTTCCAAGTACGCTATGGCCGACGAATTCTTCCCCGCGAATACGGAGAATATTGGCAAATCTCCAACCATTTTGGGCCTGCAGGATTCCAAATATGCAATGGCTAAAGAGTCTGGTGCACAGGCGTCCATATTACCTCCGCCCGTGAACCTCAAGATTTCGAAATGTGAAGGCAATTCTAGAAAGGAAGACCAAAGCGCATCCGATTATTGGCTACAAGCCTTGCCTCGTGCTGTGAAAAACCTTGGTGAAGTCCAGTCTCAGCCATCCCCTCCGTCGTCAAAGGCTTTTGATTTATCAAAATCTCGTTTCGCTCACTGATGTAGCTAGCAAGAGGCATTTGTGGTGCAATCACTGATGCTAGAAGGGTTTAGGTCAAACTTCTACCAAGTTTAAGTATTTCTAATGTCGTAATGAAACGAGAAATGAAAATAATACTTTTCTTTTTCTGAAGTTCTAAGGGTTCATATGAATATCTAAATGCAGAGTCGCAACCCTTTATCCGGTCGTTGCTTGGTGTCGATACAAGGATGCATTAATGTACAGTGATGAAATGAAACTTATGCCTGTTTCTAAGGATCACATAGCACCCCCGCAAGTCTGGGATCCGCCTTCGTCTATAAAACATAAGAATTAGTAAAAGCATTTTTAAACAGACAACCCTATCAAAGATTGTGGCTCTTACTCTTGATCATTTTGCCCACCGCCTGGAGAAGACTGATAGCCATGACAGCAGTGCCAAACAAAATACATGCATAGGCTGGTAGTTTAGCTTTATGGCTAGACTTGCTCAGTTTCACATAGCAAAGTGGCGGTAAAATGTAGGCCAGAGCCGCGGCACTAGTAGCACCGATCAATTCGAAAACAGCGCCAAGATCACAAGTGATCAATGACAAGAATGTGCAAGTGAGGACCAGTGAAGTTGTGAATAGCAAATGGCGATTCGGGTTGAATGGTTCGTCGGGGAAATAATATGTTATCATCACGGAGCGACAAACGAAGGCTTCCAGTGGTAAGGTGGTGAGCATGTTGAGGCCAAAGCAGCTAATCCAGGTCAGTCTTATTATTGGTTTCATACATCGGAAATGGCTCACAATCTGGCTATATTCACCATGATGTTTTCGGATGGAAAGTTATTCAGTACATTGCCCTGAGTCTTTGACCCAAAAGACAGAAAACCAGCTATACCCATAACTAAACACATGACCATGGAAACCCCGGTAGAGTAATGTGTTACCGTCGCGAACCGGTTGAGGGTTGGTTTCTTCAAGGAACCATAAATTAGGAGGCTATTGTGATCTGTTTGAGATATGTTAGATGAATACGGATCCGATGATAGCGTAGGCTACACATACGACAAACAAATGCTAAGAGTCGTTAGTAAGGCTCTTGCAAAAGAATTAAGACCACCCACCAAATGATATGACCCCCACAGCTTGGAAAAATCCAGAGTTGACGAAAAGATTCCCTTTCAAGTCCCCTCTTAGATCTGCCGGAACACGAAATCCTTGTATGACCACCGTAAATACAATTATAAGCATGCTTACTAGCGCCAGCGCCGAGGCTTTGGCCAACTACTGCAATCAGCGTGAGCTCTTTTGCTTGGTTTTGGAGAGACTCACCTTTGCAATATCTCGGTACAGAGATAAAGGATAGGAAATACAAAGTATAAAAAGTACAATCACGGCTCGTCTGTCCGTAAGAAGCCAAAGAAAAGACGTTTCTCGAAGGGACGGAAATAATGCTGCAAACACATGCGGTATAGTGTCGCCAACAATGATACAAAATGCTACCATTCCCCCAAAGGCAAATGCCCATTGTGCAATTGATATGGCAATCAAGCCGCTTTTCCCAAAACAATGCTGCATAGTGGCCTGGAAAGAATCGGCACCGCTCATTTTGGAATTGATCACGATAAGTCGAATAGTCCAATCCACGGTGAGAGTTAACGAAACCAAAAGCACGATCCCCATAACCATGCCCGCTTGCCGTAGAGCATACGGCTGGCCAATGATCCCGGCCCCGATAATACTGTTTGCCATATTCATGAAGGCCATGCGCATTCCGTTACGGGGCCTAGCGCTCTCCAAATGTTCTTCCGGAAAGAAGTCCTCGGATGTTGCGAGGGTGACACTCGGTGCTTCAATGTCAGTCAGCAACGGTACCGTTTGTCCTGTACTGCTTCGACGGCGTCGTGGATCGTCCAGCATGTAGTCTTCTTCTTCTAGCCAGGAGTCCTCATCCCCTGGGCTTGGGTGGGCGTGGCCATTAGCCGGCCTTGCTTCCTCGTTCACATCGTCGGCAATGTCAAATCTAACACGGTTCGGTGTTCGAGGTGTACGACGTTGCCCGTCAGGAGCCGGCTGCGAAATTGAGGACTGGCGTGGTATATGTGGTCTCGACCGCGCTGGACTTCGCTCATTGGGGCCAGAATGTACTACCAAGTCGTCGTCTTCATCACTATGGTGGGAAAATGAGTCAGAGAGAAGAGCATGAGCTTCGTCCTCATCCGTCTCGCGTCGCTCGCTAGGACGAGCAGGGTCTATTACCTCATCCTTGGGCATGTCTGTCAGCTGCAGAAGGACACTGTAGCTGTCTTGTCATCTCCGCTTGTTTGTTGGTTGGCCGATGGATAGATAACGATAAGACTAGCCACGTGACTCGTAGCGCCTTCAAGGCTTCACACACCATCTCGCCATTGCTGTCGAGAGTGAGGGAGATTAATATTTATTTTTATTTCTTATTGCTTCTATTACCGAATTAGAATTACGAGAGTGATACTACGCTGTGTGGTCATGCTATGAATATTGTAACTAGTTGACCGTGTCTCCCATGATAAGAGGATATTACGCACTGGTTTACGGTCGTTACAGAATTATTTTATTAATTGATCCGATGAATCCCTATTCCCTATTCTAGCAGTAGCATATCAGATATAAATGCATATACATGTACACAGTCTATCAATCAAATGTTGAATCACTAAGTTCAGTCGCGCAGATCCACCACGAGGCTCCTTCCCTGTCTGCCACTGCACGTGATGATCTCGTAAAAGAGTCAACGTCCAGCTCTTTCCTCTCTGCTACCACATCTTTATGTTCCATGAGAGCTGAGTGGACCCTTTTCTTGGGATAGCCTCGATGCGGCAGGTTGTTGACTTGGGTATTAGCACCTTCAAGTGTGCTCGGCTCGGACAGTGTTTGCTATCCAATACAACAGTAACCGTTGCATATCAGAATGACACCACAGATGCACATGGATTATCGAGCAAGGGATTAGATTTGACGACAGCCTGGGTGATCGTTGAGCGTGAATTGACAGTGAACGTGCGTCTTGAGACGAATTGTAGCTTGGTAAACAGCCTGCCCGTCATTGTTAAGCAATTGGTTGATACGCTGGAGAATTCTTTGGTGAGCTACCAGTACTCTGCTATATCGATTTGACTAATCCAAACTTATTGCTACGTACAGACTAGAGTTTACTCTTATCTTCGCGTGTCTAGGAGGTCACATGAGTGGTATACTTTTGCAGACAACATTACTGTTCAACTGTCAATGGTTCTGAATGAAACTTTTGGTCGTCCACGAGACAAGCTACGTGGCAGGTTGCCTCGTCAGGTTCGAGGATGTACATTGGCAGACCCACGCCCACCTCCAGGAATCCCGACTTACGCGTTGTCCAGCATCACCATCCATCTAAGGAGTCCCCTTCATTACAGGCCCTGGGACATATTCTTGACAAAAATATGGTTACAGGATTTCCCCAAGAATCCACTTTCTGAAAATAATAATGCAAGTTACGAGGAATCGAGCCCAAACGGTCAACTTATTATTTTGCGTCCGCACGAAATGCCATCCAATTCTTTCCCTTTCGAGAACACACCCAGTCAACATCCCCAGCGTGATTCTGCAGAGTTCACAGACCAGAAATCCGTTTGTCGAGTTTTTGAAGAGAATGAAAACAGTTTATTCGTGAAAAGCTGGAAGTTTGGTTCTCTGCTGGACTATTCAATTCGAAGCCTTATCTTTGGACAAGCAGAACAGTGCCTGGAGAAAATTGATGAAACTAGGAGTGCCGAATGCCTCAGAATATCTGAAATAGCGCCTTCAATTCTCAGACCAGGCTATTATGATGTACGTTTATTAAAACCCTCAACATGGCTTCTGGTTTGTTAATTTCCTAGTAGAATATCCGTCATAGGGCAGGTCTTGTACCGGTTATTGCCAAGTCAATTACATCGATGTTTCATAAAGTTTTATCCCCTAGGTCAACTGTGAAGCTTACTTCTATCGAGTGTCGCCTAAATGTTCAGTATGGATATACCACCAGTTGCGCAAATAATAATTTTCGGCCTATGATAAGGCGTACGGTGTGGACTGCTCTTCAAAGCGGAGTGTATATGACAAAATCTGTCCTGAAACCATCACTTACAAACCCGGCCACGATTTCTCTGGCCGATGACAATATGCTAATGGAGGAATGTGGGACAGGGCAGGGGTCAGATGATGTCTCTTTGTTTTCGTCGGAGCACATGATGTCCGATGTGGTAGATAATCAAGCGGAAAATTGGAATGACTGTGTTATGATTCCTTCACCACAAGCACAAGGGACATTGATATCGTTCTCCGAACCAGAAATCAACAAAAAGTGGGATGGCGAAAGCTTAACAAGCGCTTGGGAAACACAGAAGTCTAATTACGCACCTAAGTATGAACTTTCTGGGGAGGCAGAAGAATCCATTTGTTGGACATCGCAGGTACCGGATACGACGTCAGACATCATGTTGGAGCATGCGATTTCTAGTGGAACATCTATAGATGAAGGCGTCACCAGTTCTTTTAGGTGGGATGAAGATTGTCTAATGGACGACGCAGTTTCACACTCGAACCTTTGTTCTTCACTGTATACGACTAGCGGAGATTCGCTTTACATGTCAACGAAGTCCACACCACCCACAGGCATTGCTGATATTCTAACATCAGATTTGGCGCACAATCCAGATGAGGAGATAGGCGATATTGGAAATATTTTGAGCATATAATATCGAGAATGTTGAGATGAGAAAGCTGAGATATCGGGACTTAATAAAGATTACGCAAAGCAGATTTAAGTTTTGTGCTTAGGTTGTTTACCTTGCTAATAATATTTCTAAACGGACTAATTGACAAAAACTATGCTAGTAGTCTATCATAACTCTTCAGAGAGCAAGCACGTTCAATCATCTATCCTTGGTATCTCATAGATTTATTTGAGATAAGGAAACCTTTATTCGATTTAAAGTAGAAGAGGATACATCCAAGTCGTCAGTTAGTCTCTCCAAGACCAAACATTTTAATAGAGTTATTCCAAGCCCTGCGCACAAATAGTCAATGACATGGATCATAACTGGGCAAGTTCAAATCAAACTTACGCTTCACAAACTTCCTCAACAGAAATGTCTTTCACCCGAGCAATAACGTGTGCAACGTGAGCGATTGCAATGGGTTCATTGCGTCCCTTAACCATACAGCCCTTTTTCCATTTCTCTTTCTTGACAGCTTTTGGCAAAGGCGGAGCATCATCCAGATACTTGGACGATGAATGTGACGGTCTGATTTCGCACCATGGACCATCGGTCTCGATTTGTATCCGATCCAGAGGTATTTCCTTCACAACTTCAAGATTTTCCTCTGTCTTCATGCTGCATCCATTCACCCCTATATCCAAGCCTAGATCTATTAATCGCCGCATTTCCTCAGTTGTACCTGTAAAACTGTGCACAAGACCCTTTTTGGGGAGTTTCTCGAGTCTAGGTTTCAACAATCGCTCAAAGTCTTCGCTAGCAGCGCGAGAGTGAAGAAAAAGGGGCAATTGAATTTCGACGGCAAGATCAAGCTGGGCCTCGAAGTATTTTAATTGGGCTTCTTTGGTGCTGAGGAATAGCCTATCATAGTCTAGACCGATTTCTCCAAAGGCCACAGTGTGACCTGACTCCTTTGAGCTCCGGACTAGTTCCCTGAGTTCTTGGATCAGTTGTGAGGGTCCGCCTGGATGATTATCAAAATGTTTGGCCTGGCATGGATGGACGCCAACAGTGGCATAACAGAATCCGGCTATAAGCATGTTAGCAAAAACAAGAATAAAGGGTATAAAAAAAGATGTCTTAGGCATACGATAATCTTTTGAGATCTGAATAGCATGCTTTGATTCCTTCAGGTCAGAGCCCGTAACCATGAATTTTGTGCAACCAACATCGCGAGCTCGCTCAATGATGTCGGTTAAATCGTCTTCATGTGCTTGTTTCCCGTGATATCTGCCTCGGAATACAGGGTCACTTAAATTGATGCCGATCTATTAAAGATATTAGCTTAAGGCGCTAGGATGAAAAAAAAATGAGAGCCACCGGGGTTAATATAATCATACATCGACATATTTCAACGGCCGAGGAGAGTCTTCTTCCATGTTTACCGTTAGATTTCTCGATAGAATTGAGGCTGTGGTATACTGGCGTTGGAACGACGGTTTATTCGACACTTGATACTCTTGAAATATTCCTTGGCTGAGCGAGTCTACATATACTTTTATTAGGATTAAGTCGAATGTCAGACTAAGAAATGACCCAATTAAGGCCTACCTCCAAGCAGCGCTGCCAAGGACGTTGAGATTCCTCGATGACAAGCAAGCGTTGTGACACTAGACGAGAGATTTCGAAATCCAAACGCAGTGTGTGCAATCATCAGAAGTGATAAAAGTACCAAAGTATTCGCCTGGATAGGTTTCGTGTAGTCACGGGACGTTCGAAATAGGAAAGAAAAGGAGGGTTACGAGTAGCTACGTGCGGCCGAGAGGAAAAAAAACAAGCTAACCTCTTTAGGTGGGGTTTTAAGTCCTTCTTATTGGCTGAGTCTAACGCCGTCAGAGTATTAGTAAGGAAGGACGTGTAATAAGTTAATAAGACATTGCACAAAAAGACACCACGGGGTTTAGTTGTAGATAACATGAATATTGTTGCATCAAGTGTAAATTGGTTTATCACTGTGAATCAAGCCGAGTAATAGGCCAATGGTTATTTGTCACAACCAGGAACAGGTACACCGGGCAGAATGCCGATAACTACGTCGGAGAAAGAGCGATGGCGGTAATCATTACCCCGAGGCATATGGAGATTATGGAGATCTCCCCGAAGAGGCCGCGCTTTTCTGTGGAGGACTGCTCGATTTTGGAGGATTTCATTATTAAATGTTCGATGTTATCTATATATTTTCATATATGGTGTTTACATGAATTTGTTATTTAACTATCACTTTATTTTTTTCTATTTGGCTGCCAATAGAAGATGCCGCAAGGGAAGCTCCTTTCTGTCGAAGAGATAGGAAAGCACAACAATCCGTCTGACTGCTGGATTGTGGTTGACGGCCAAGTTTGGGATTTCACAGAATTTCACGAGGATCATCCTGGTGGCTCAGCAGGTTAATTCCCTCATTCATTGTTTTATTGAATCGCGCTGACAGCGATCTAGTCATCCTGAAATATGCTGGGAGAGACGCTACTAAAGCATACAGCGAGGCACACTCGCCATCTGTGATCAAGAAGAACTTGCCACAGGATAAGTTTAAAGGGGTTTTAAATCAATCCACTGTCAATGACGAATGGCTGAAGGAGTCACCGACAGAAAACGCTCGTGTCGTACTCGACAGCGGAAAACCGCCCTTGACAACTTTGATAAATGCTTATGATTTTGAGACAGTGGCTTCAAAAACTGTTAATAGAAAAACATGGGCATTTTACTCTAGTGCCGCTACAGATTTGATCACGCGGGATGCAAACAGATCATGCTTCGACCGAATATGGTTTCGACCACGGGTTATGAGAAATGTTCGTAGCGTCGATACTCGTACAACAATCCAGGGAGTGGACAGTAGTCTCCCATTGTTTGTCAGTCCGGCAGCAATGGCAAAGTTGATTCATCCCGATGGAGAGTGTGCTATTGCTAGAGCATGCGAGAGCCGCGGGATCATGCAGGGAGTAGGTATTTCCCTCTAATTTGTTGCAAGTACTATGTAGCTGACACTGTTCTGAGGTGTCGAACAATTCATCATTCTCAGTTGAGGAGTTGGTTCAAGCGGCGCCGAATGCTAGCTTCTTTTTCCAGCTGTACGTGAATCCAGACCGTGAAAAGTCGGCGGAGCTTCTGCGCCAAGTGTCTTCACTGCCACAATTCAAGGCAATCCACATCACCGTAGATGCAGCCTGGCCGGGTAAGCGAGAGGCAGATGAACGAGTGAAAGCAGACGAGAACGTTTCCGTTCCCATGTCAGACGCCAAAGCCAAGAATGACAAGAAAGGCGGCGGGTTTGGCCGACTGATGGCTGGGAATATCGATCCTGGGCTGACATGGGATGATATTGCTTTTGTTCGAAAACATACCCATTTGCCAGTATGTCTGAAAGGAGTCATGTCGGCAGACGATGCCATTCTAGCTATGGAAGCCGGGGCCGATGGGATTCTTCTCAGCAATCACGGTGGTCGTAATCTTGATACTAGCCCACCGTCGATTATTACATTACTTGAGCTTCAGAGGCGGTGTCCAGAGGTGTTTGACAGGATGGAAGTCTATGTCGACAGTGGAATCCGACGTGGTACTGATATCCTCAAAGCGATGGCTCTAGGAGCGACTGCAGTTGGAATGGGCCGCAGCATGTTATTTGCAACAAATTACGGACAGGAAGGCGTTGAGCACTTGATCGACAGTAAGTATACTCAATCTAATAGTATAGATAGATTGATCCGGCGTTAACCACCATAACAGTCATTCGTGAAGAGTTTGAGACGGCGATGAGAAATAACGGGATAACTGAAGTTGGCGAAGCAGCTCCAGAGATTGTTCACACAGGAGATGTGGACCACCTCGTTCCAGCCAGTCGATTGCATCCATACGCGCGCAAGGTGACTAGACGTAGTCAGAAATCTCGAGTTTCCAAGATATAGAGTAGTTGGAATAGACTACAACATAGGTACGATAGCACAAAAGTTCACAAAGAATTGGCTCGAGTACATGCAAAATTAGAAAATAAGTAAGATGTTACTGATATAGGACGCGGTAACTAATTAATAGTTGGAAAGACCCCCCTCATAGCCTGGTTAATGATCGATACTCTGCTAGTTACACCCAAGAAATAGAAAGCTAGATCTCAAAGAAAAATATAATCGCACGTCATTATCTCATGCTGTAGAATGTCTAGTGAGGAATAGGATAGACTTTTGCGTGTTCTTTTATGACACAAGTTTTGCTTCTACTTGATACTTTCGGTTTCGAATTTACCGGATGGATTGGAGTAATTGGCCTAATTAATTTTCCATTCAAGATAGCAACTTGCATATTGTCCAGGAGGTAGTGAACGATTACATTAGTTGATTTATTGCTCGTCCATTATTCTAGCACCCAAGGTACTCGTTAACTTATGTCTGGTCCTAGCTTATAAGTTTGGCTTTGAAAGGTACCTCTACATACCACTCCATGTTTACGATTCGGGGTTATACGGGGTCGACCTATTCTGAATCAGACTACTTTTTGTCGCAAGACTTGAACTAGAATCGTTAGAGACAAGGTCGATGAAAATTGGCGTATCTTTATTTGCAAACTTCCAGTTAGCAATTTGACATTCCGATACATTCCCAGGAGTTTCGAGGTTTAGTATTGAGTGACCATCGGGTGGAGCAAATGGAAACCAGCACAAGTCGGTGGGCTATTAATTAATAATTGAATTGTCACAGCCAGGAACGACGCTACCAGATTAGTCGTAGCATGTTCTCACCGCTTGTGCAGATTCCAATCACTCAAATCACAAATGCCGTAACCAGAAAGGCGTCGATTGGCTGTGGGCTTGCAGGCAGCTGCCTTCTGACCATCCATGCCAGTAAATTAGAAGATAATAATCCTATTAAATAAGTTAATAGCATAGCAATAATAATGAAGACTCAAACAAGAATAAAGGAGGGGGTCCGAGCTTCCCCCGCAGCGGGACGGAGAGAATCCGCTGCTCCCATTGGTAACGGCGGGCTTTACGGTGGCCGAATGTTGTCTGGTCGATGCAGCAACAACACGAGACTGGTAACGTGCGACGTCACCACCACCACCATGAGAGCAATTGTCCACATCGCTACCAACTGGTATCACCATGAGCAGGAACTGCCTGTGGAAGCGTGTGGAATAAAGGTTGGGCTGGCTGTTCGTGTCTGTCAGCACCGGTGAGCTTTCGGGGATCGCTGGCTGTTTGGATAAGAAGAAAAATCCCCCATTGGATAAGGTAATCTGCTCGTTGCAATCGCACCCGGCAGACCCGGTAGTGATTCGACGATCGTGCAGGTGGTGGCCCCTGCTGAGTGATCGCTCAAGCACGATGATACATGTTATCCGTCAACATATGAATCCGAGTTGTCTGATGCACCCCTCCCTTTCAGCTGGACAGCTGGCTCGAGGGTAGACTCTCTAGCTATGATGATGCAGTTAGCGTGGTCCTCGTAACATTTCTCTCGCCTTGATACTCTGTTCCCTGATGGTCTTTCTTGTAGAATAGAGTGTAACGAATTGTCCAAGAAGGAAGGAAGCAGGAAGCAGGAAGTAGGACCCGTGACCAGCTCCTGCGGCCTCAGGCTTCTAGACTCGTCTCAACCAAGCGCCCCACCGGCCCCGATAGCGCGACAAAGGCTAAAGCTCTCCCCAACATTATTTCCTCTTATTCGATACCGCTGCCTGCGCCAAGCCCTGCGTTGCTATTCTTATTGCCATCCTGTTCATTCCTCTCATCCCTTTTGTTGTCTACGTTGCTGTTTGCGCCCTCTGTCTGGCTTCCAATACACATACACACACACACATCACTGGTAGGTCCGCTAACACCATTGATCTTATAGCTACGATTGTATAGTGGATCCCATTGCTAATTCGCCCTGTAGAAGACTGGTCATTCTTGCCATCTATAATTCATCCACAATGGCTGCTCCTCATTCAACCTCGCTCCGTGCCCTGCGTGCTCTGTCCCAGCAGCACACTCCCGCCACCACCCTCTACTGCCGTCGCCGCCTGCACATCACCGGCGCCTTTTCTGCCCAGCCCGTCGATGGCTCTGGCAAGACCGGTTCTTACGCATCTCGCACCCTGCCAGAGCTCAAGTCCGAATGCCAAAGACGAGGTCTGGTAGCTGGTGGCTCCAAGGCAGATGTATGTCCTGCTATTCTCTAAAGAATGCAATCATTCATATTGACTTTTCTAGCTGGTCGAACGTCTATCGACCAATGACGTCTTGAATAGACGTGCTTTCAGCATTGCGAGAAGCCGCATCAATGGTAATGTCTTTGGAGGGTATGTAATTCTGTCTATTTGGAGTATACATGTATCTATATCGATATTGACAAACATTCTCAGACCCTCTGAAACCCGCCAATTCAACACCTCCCGTGCTAGCAAGGCAGTGAACGACTCCTCAACCCTCGACTTCGTCTATATGCCTTCCATCGTATCTCTCGAATCGCAGCCAGCCCCAGCTCAGCTGATTCCTATCCTGGGTGAGAACCAATATACCTTCGACGCACCCCAAACTCAGGAGGCATCGCCGCCGATGAAGCCACAGATCTATGCTGTCTCCGAGACTTATTCGGACATGTCCGCCAGCCCTATGAGCGAGGTGGTTGACAATCATGCACTTGAAATTGATCCTTTCAAACTGACCGAAACTGTGGGTCGCTCACGCGCCGGTGAGAATGAAAAGAAGCTACTGGCCCATCAGACCCAGAAGGGCATCATAGGAGAGCTTTTCACTGGCATGATGGATGACCTCTGGAGCTCTAAGGCTACTAGTAGTAGTTTGGCCAGAAAATGACCCTAGTACCTTGTATGCCTATTGAGTCTAAGTGACGTAGTATTCGAATTGGGGTCACGACCCCACTCGTTCAGCAAGCTGTCAAGCGCTTCAGCATTGTTAATTATTTTGACTTTCTACTGTCCAAGTTTTGATTGTTGCGAGTCGGTCAAGAATGACAACAAGGAATATTTTAGTTTAATTGGAGACATTTTTTTAACAAAGATATTGTTGGAGATTTATACTCTTTTCCTAGCCTGGATGCATGGATAAATATATAGCATGGATTGATACTAATACTTGGCTAAAACAAGTCTGAGTAAGGAACAACGTGGCAACATTGAAGATTGGATAAGGAACGAGCATCGATCTAAATCACAATGACCACAGTCCAGTAAGAAAACAAAAAAAGAAAAACACGCTAAACATTACATGGACAACATGATGAGAGGCTGCATGTCCTGCACGCAGGTGACACGAAGCTATGAAATATATAAGCATGAGCATGTCATGATCAAGCCGCCTCAACCAACGACGGCGGCAACGATGATGATAGTCAAGATGACAGCAAGAATTACCAGTAAGCAGCACATCTTGTTTCGCGCGTTCTTCTGGTAGCGACTCGCGCTTCGTAGCTCGACATTTGCGCCCTGAGTGTCTGTTGTCACATTCTCAACATTCTCGCTGATAATATCAAGCTCGCCGCCTTGCTCATGGACTATATGCGCCACATCACGGAATAGTTCATTGAGCTCACCAACACTCTGTTCGATATTGCGGATTTCAGATTCGCGTTCGATGATGAGCGCCTCTTGGAAATCGACTTCATCTTGATTTGCCAGTCGCGGCTGCTCGAGCTCTTGCTGTTGTAGTTGTTGAAGTTGCTGCTGGCCTTCGACTCCTGGCACCGGTCCACCCTCTTCCAAAGCGGTCCGAGAGGCGGTTGCCGAAGCTCGCTGTTTCTCGAGAGCGCGGCGTTGCACGGTTTGAAACTCTTCCAAAGCGGCCTTGAACTCGGAAGAGAGCTTCTGCTGCGTCCACTTCTGGGAAGGCTATACAGAGTTTAGTAAGAATATCGCTCGTGGGTTTGTCTCAGAGTAAAATGCCTTCAACGTACATTGACATCCTCCCATGTTTGGACCTTCTTTATAGCATCTCCAGCATCCTTGAATCCAGACCGCGTCTCTTCCAATAAATCGTGAACTCGTTCGCGGACTCTTTCGGTATCACGCTTAGTGCCCAGAAGTGCAATTTGCTTGGACAAATTAGAAATGTTGGACGTCAATGTGAAGAGCTGGTTGGAGAGGTTCTCAGTGAAGCGCGCGAACTCCGGGTCATCTTGATACTGAGGATCATCTCCTTGTCGCCAGGTTGTCGGCTGGGCTTCTAGCGAATTAAGACGGTCGTACGACATTATTGAACGACAATAGACAATCAGGTCAAGAATGAAGAGGAGGCAAGTTGCAGGATCAGTCTTATCGTTGCCTTCAGTTACAAGCCGTCATCAGCCAACCAGCTCAGGTGACGTTGGCTTGACCCGCATTATACTACATTAGGACAAGCGCGGCTGCCCTGACGAATAGCTATTAGCCGCAGATCTCGACCACGTGATCTCGAATGGTTGCTGTTTTGGTTGAATTTCGCAAAACAATCCGCCGAGATTTAAAGCTTCAGGTCATTTTTTTTCTTGATTCCACCCCGTACGCTCCTCTTTGCCTTTTTGGGCCTTGGGCTCTTTTTTGATCTTCAATTTCTCTACAGCTGCCACCCAGCTTTTTTGCAGCGTATGACGCGATGATCAATTGTCCTTGAGAATTTGCATACTACTCTCCCCAACATGGCTTCGACGCTACCAAGACCGTATAGGCGGATCCTAACCTCTGCTCTGCATCGGAGGTTTGTTCACGCCTCAGCTCTCTCTCTGCTTGTGAATTACGTTGTTGCCTTTGCTATTGGAACGAAGACATCCCGTTTGTGATCCCACCCCGCCAGAGATGGTCTTGCAAGTAAAAGCTGAAGTACTAACGACTTTGCAACAGTTTTGTGGTCGTGGTTCCCTCTTGGAGCATGCGGTCTACGTGCACTTCTTCTTTTTATTGCGACCCTAGCCGTGTTTTTTGTCCGAGTAGCTCAAATGCATACTGGACCACGAACTACAACCTCCCCGTTAGCAACCTTCCGCCACATATTCCCCGTTCATGTGGCTCAAACTTTTACCTGGTACATATTCTCTGCGTGGTGGTTCAGTGAGGTCTACATGTGGTCAGCTCCCCATGATGCTGATCTAGGATGGATTAAACCGGGCGGGTAAGATGGTCTTTCACCTCTCACAAACAAGCCTCAAGCTAACGTGACTAGACTCACTGAACGAATAACTCTCAACGAAAGATCGATTTACTTACATACCTATCACATTATGCTAGCAATTATGCAAGCTACTCTTCACTTGTACTGTGACTACGACCGACTCATCATTCCTATTACCAAACATACACCGGAATCAAAAGATAAACGCCCGCATCCTATGGACTCGGTTACAAAGAGATTACAAAGGGGGACATTCAAATGCATTGCTGAGGCTTTCAGAAAAGCTTTGATAGTCACTGTGGCCGGTCCATTTATCTACGTGATATTCTTGAGACGCTCCGCGTGGAGCTTCTCCCTTTTCTTCGCAAAGCTATTTTGGAATTTCCCTCGGACAGCCGCAGATCCTCCAGGCATAATGCCTCCGGACTTTTACAATTTATTCGTCCGTCAAATAGTATCTGGAGCGAGTCTTGTCTTTTTGTGGCAGACAGCCAACCTGTTTTTCACGGTCTTCATAACCAAAGAACCGTTGAAAAGGGGACAACCACTTACAACAGGCACCAAAGATCCAACTGGAAGCTTGATCAACGGACTGAAAGCAAAGAAGGATTTTGTCAAAAGTTACGCTTTCTGGGAACTGTCCTTCATCAGCCAGGAATATCCGGACCGTCGCAAAGCAATCTTTGGCGATATTGATCGCGAGGGAGGTTCGGCTTGGAAGCAAGTGCTGGAAGCATGCGTTGAAAACATAAACGGCATTTCTAGTCGAATAAACCATTACAAAAACCCCCCATCGGCAGCGGGGGCAAAGGCCCCGAATGTGCCACATCCTCAACTTCAAACATTGCCTCAAATAACCGAGGCCCCTAAAAAGGACAACATTTTCGCACCATCACCGAAGACAAGCGGCTTCAGTGAATCTTTCGGGGTGAGAGCAAAGTCATATGGCCAATCTGCAGACTGGACACCAGCTGCAAGAGCAAAGGTTCGAGAAACGTTGGGCCAGGCTTCGAACGTCATCCTCAGTCCGGAGAGGAAGAAACAGATTCTGGGCACATCCGAGCCACTAAAGCTCCTCACAGGCCCCAGTACATCATCTCAGCCCTCATTTGGCTTTTCATCAATCCCTTTCATTACACAATTTCTTCGTACCCCTATCGGCCGGCCTTTGAGACAGACGTACGCACAACGCTTATGCGGTATAGTCTTTGGCACGCCCACCGGACAAATCTCTTCTATTGCAGATGCGATTGAATCTGTGACTCAACTATTGATGGCTAGCTTGGTTGAGGATACTCTCGGTCAGGTACAAGGCGATGTGACTCGGATCATCGGTCTTTTTACCGATACCATCACCACCTTGGAAGCTTTCATTCGCGATGGCGGGCTCGACATTCATTGGACAGACGTCACCTTTCCATCATCCAGAACCCCTGAAACCCAAGCCAAGGCCAGGCTTGTCCCAGATGTCGATATTATGTTAAGCATACTGAAGACATCTCTCGCCGAACTCTTGGGGGCGTTTGAAAAATACCATCGAGAGGTTGGCCTAAAGAGTAACAATATCAGGTTGGCCAGGGCAGCTGCAGGCATTGTCGAACAGGTGGATAATGACAAAGGAAATGATGATGATCCATTTGTTTCTAGGTGATAAAAGATAGACGTTTACTTCAGTTGATGCTAATTATTATGTTCAAGAATAGTTGTACGATGATGTACTTTAAGTAAGCACAAAACCTATATTGATGATCATTCAAAGAAACTTGTATAATAAATCGGCCCAAGAACAACATTTGGATCATGATCTCGAACCAAAGAGGCCAGACGAAGAGCCGGAAGAAGCGCATATTAATCTCTCACTCCGAGAGCAATGAATGAATCATCCACGTGTCAGACTTTTTCCTGTTTCACGCCAGCGCCGCAACAATGAAAGAAACTCTTCCTGATTCTGACCTTGATCCTGAGCATAGCGTATTGCATCTCTCCCAAACTGGTCCTCTTCGTCGATGTTGGCTCCATATTCCCATAATGTGCATTTATTAAATTATCTTCAAGAAGAAACACTTTTAAGAAGAGACACAAGGCATTTAAACGTCTGTTGCCACAGATGCAAAATTTGTATGTCCCCCGCCCCCCGGCGGCCCCCCGAGACAATGAAAGATAAAAGGGGATTGTTCTATTTTCATAATCTAATTTAGGTCTCCCCAAGTGCTCGCAAGTTCTGTATAAGGTCCCCTTGAATTCAACACGTGGATGCTGTAGAACAAGGTAGTGCCCAAAAGTCTTACCGGAGTAAAGAAGCATTGATCCTGATATACTTTACTCGGAACACCAACCTCGACGCTATTGGCAGCCAACAAGTGGACTATATCGCGCTGCAGACGAATGGTGTGCAAATATCGGCCATCAGCGACTGAAATTGGCCGGGAACATCTCCAGAACATAGCAGCACTTCGTGAGGGTCTAATCCAATCAGACTTGTCTCCATGTTTTAGTAGGAGTTTGGCACCAGCAAGAAATTGATCGCATGCCTCTTGATCGGATGTGCCAATTGGAGGCGTCGTAGATATTATATAGAGCAGAGTGGGGGAAACACCATTATAATCGATCGTTCTATGAATTGTTTAAGAGTCACAGGTTTTAAGAGCAGCGTCAATGATAAGCTGAATAATCTCAGAACCTCTCGTCTTGCTGCTTCGATCAAAGGTGTCAATTCCCGAACCAGCTTTACATATTGCTCTTCGGTGTAAAATATGGCCCAATGTAACATAGTGTTCTCAGTGGCTTCTATCTTTTGTGAAATAGCCGTTTGTATCTCGTCTTTGTGGACATTTTCTAGAAGGTATTTCAACATGTGGTGATCTCCATTCTTGACAGCTATGAATATCGGAAAGCCGGACTCCTTGGTAATTATTATTTGCTTCTAGAGGTATTAAATTCTCAGGAAGCTCTATATTGCGGTTCAAAGTAGCCTACAGAATCCCACTGCTTCCCATATGTGTCACGTTATAACTATAAAGATTCTGGGTACGGTATTTTCGTCAGTGGCCGAGATGCCTGTGAAAGCGAGAGCAAAGTATTGTTTACAACTTTAGTTCCATCTTGGGTAATATAGTCGATTATCTTGAAGACAAGTTCTGCTAGTAAGAGGTCATGGTTCGGTTGAAGTTTCCTTAGAATGTACTGAATATTCTCCTTGTCCATTGTAAAACAAGCCTATCGATGGCTGCGCGGTGAAGATATATTTACCGAGGCTCTGCTGACCAGAAGGAAATGTCTGAAATGTCTGTTGGGAGTCAAATGGCTGATACTTAAGTTTTTCATGTTCATAAAGAAAATGCGACTGTTATTTCTTTCGAACCCGAGTTTGCTGTGTCGATTGCCAGCTTTATTCTGATGCCTGAGCCTATCGCTAAAGACCATCATATAAAACAAAGGTGTGTGGTATAAAAAGCTGGTATGACCATCCGATAGTCTAGTTCTACTCATCAAACGTTATCAATGAACACCTCAAACAGCCTAGGGTTATGTAGCTCGTATGTGAAACAAATGCTCTTCTGAAGTAACTGAATACAACTCTTCGTTGCTCGCTAGGTCAAGGTGAATTTTTTGGCAAAATGAGATCATCCACAGAGTAACTAGGGTTGCCTTTGTGGGCACACCGAACCGTGGCCCTTTCATTCAAGTCACCGTTTGTGTCTGGAGGTGATATAACCACTCGAAGTAACATTATTGAAGGGCTCTCCAAGCTTCTTTCTAGTTTTCACAAAGGAAATGATGGGATTGTGTACTGTTTAACAGAACGATGATCAAAATGAATACAGGACTCTTCACCAGATTGGCTGTTCTGAAGGATATCTCGTTGAAAAGGCGTTAGTCGATCATAGACCTAATACTAACCTTAAAGTTTGTCCTGTATTATAGGAAAGTGAATTTTGCTGACACATGCACATGTGAAAAGAATAAAAGTCGAGTCGATAGTCTTGAGAGAACAAGTGAGAATATGAATAGATAAAACAACGCTTCGTAAGGTCGTCACTCTTTCTTATACGACAGAATGAATATATACAAATTCTTGATAAATATCGTCATTGCAACGCATATGCTCAAAAACAACGTCACTAGATATAAGTTCTCCACAAATGAATTGCAAATGAAATGAAAAGAAACATTGGTCGACTTTTTTTGTATCCTTTCCTCCTCACATAACAATTCAACTGATGTTAAAGCATCTCATGCAAGTTTGTAAACAGTAGCGGCCGTTCATTTGTCGTCATTAAAAGGGGGGAAAGAATTCGAATTCTTCGTCATATTCATCACCAAATGTTTCCTCCTCCATTCAAGCCTTTCCGGTACATCCAGTATACCAATAATCATCCAATACAGCATGTAAATCAAATGCTAATGATCATGACCAATATACACATGACACGGGAAAGGGCGAAAAAGAAATAAGTTCTGGATTGTGTAGATATCGGAGCAGTCAGTGAACTAACCTCTCACGTATGTGCAGAAAAGAAATTTGTACCACGCAATTCAAAAGAATCAATAGAATGTGGCACTAAACGCTGAAGATGCACCCCCAATTCACCATTTGCAAAAGTGAAGTAGGAACTTTTGAATGTTGTAAAAAATCATTATGTCGCCTAGATAATGGATCGCGGCCTGCTGGGAAAGCCGTTGCGCTTTTAGGATTCATCCATCGCTTCGTCAATGGTATTCGATGCAAATGTCGCGGAGCCAGCTCCACTTATGTCTTGTGAATCAGACTTTTTCGGACTGCCCTGTTCACTAATACTACCCAGTCTTGATTCCACCTGAGGCTCTTCCTTCATGCATGCGTTTTCGAGTATGTTAGTCCATTTTCCTGGAGTACCTGCATGGCTATGTTTCAGGTGCTGGCGGAAGTGATCCGCCCGGAAAAACTTCTTCACATTATTGCATTCCCCGAATTTATGCACACTGGTCAAGTGGTCAAAACGAGCCTCCCAGTCGGGCTGGGGGTTGTTCGGGAATTCTTCGCCACAATAGCCGCAAGTGTCGTGAGTGGGACCAAGATTACTCTGGGTTGTAGCAGAGGTCGAGGGATGGAACGCAGCCTGATAGCCAGAAAGTGCTGCACATGACCAAGAATGTCGTCTTAAATGCAAGGAGTTCTGGTGACGCTCTGCCTCGTTTTTGTTCTTGAAACGATTATTGCAGAAATGGCACGAGTACTGTTTTTCCGATTCATGCGCCCTATAAAATAAAATGTTAGCCAAGTCAATGACAAATAAGATTAGACAGGTGACATACAGAAGCTCTTCCTTTGTTTCGAACTTCTTTGGCTTCTTAGGACAACAATCGCAAATAAATAGTCCTCCAAGTTTAGAGCCAGCCCCCTTCGGACCATCCACAGACGATTGTAAGGATATCTTGCGCCCTGACACAATAGGCTTCGTGTCTACAATACTACCATATGATAATCTTGAAGCTTGAAGGCTATTTAGAGACCCCCCGGCACTGGACTGATTTATTAATGGCTTCTCGTGATGGAAGTGATCGCCTTCACTCTGTGGGGAAAGACCCCCAGAAGAGATTCGATCATAGGAAGATGTACTGGTCATGCTACTACCACCAACCGAGAGTCCCACGGAAGAGCTAAAAGAAGAGGTAGATGTTCGATAGCTGGCCGAAGATAGAGAAGATAATGAGCCATGACTAGGGGGATAACGTGCGCTTGAGGAAGCGTGGCTGGAAAAGGGATGTCCACTTGTTCGTCTTTGCGCAAGATCGCCGTTGCTTGTAGCTTTGTGAAGAGCATGCCGAGCATCGCTTATGGGCTCTCGAGGAGGGGATGAGGCTCTTCGTTTCATTCCATGTTGCCTGGATATACCATCGGAATATGATTGTGTGTGAGAATGGCGAAATTGGTCATGATCGTCATCACCTTCGACGTCTGGAAAAACACCGTGATCTTGGCTAGATCGATTGAAACGGGGAAGAAAGGAGAATGTATCTTCCGACTTAGGAGTCATCGCTCCCGTTCTCTGGCGACATGAATAGCTATCCTGATCATTTCCCATTGATGGAACACTGCTTTCCACACTCGGACTGCGATAATGATCAGACAAGTCTTTCCATACCGGCTTTGACCTTGGCGAAACGCCTCCAGACGAAGCAGCAAAGGCGCCTAGACTAAACGGATCACTAGCAGGAGACGACTGATAGCTGGTTCCCAAGGAACTATTATGGAAGGGTAATGTAGTCGTTGGACCTCCTCGACAATCACTTCCTAGGGTGTTTGATGAACGTGGAGGGGAATGTGGTTTTCCTATCTTGGACAGCAAATGCCGATCATAATTATCCGACGAATTCATGACGCTCTTTATAGAAAAATCACGCTCACCCTGCAGGCTTCTCATTGGATATAAGTTAGCACCAATTTATTAGAACTGAAGGCGTGATCATAGTAAAAGGAATATAAGAATTTAAATCAACTGTTTCCATGCAACTTACATCGGCTCTGACAGTGTCGACGAAATTGAGCTCCTAAAGCCCCCATCCACAGGTCTCGGAGGTTCGATTTTAACCTTGGCAAAGGAGTCGGCTGAGTTATTTGATTCATTGAGAGTCATACGCTCGAGACGTGGAATGGGGTGATGGCCACCCAGGAGACTCGAGCCCGGGTTTATAGGAGCTAGCTTTGCAACATCGGGTCTGCCCATCCCGTTGGCATGAAGCCAGCCTGCGTCATGACCATCTTCGAGATCATTTATTCGAGGGGGTGGAGGTAGAGGCGGGGGAACAAAGTCATCTCTTTTATTGTTCGGGATTCGCATTGGACCGTGTGATGAAAATGAGTGTCCTGGCATGTGTCGTTCAAAACTGCTGATCGATGGTGGTGAGGGTAGTCGAGAGAAGTCCATTTTTGAGGGGTGGAGTATATGGTGGAGCGAGCATCCAAAACGAGAAGCGGTATTACCAGCGCATTGAAGGTGGATGGCCTGCCTGTTCAACACTCTCAGGCACAAAATTGCCGTAGAAAAGGCCAGGGAGAAGGAAATCACAACCAGGCCAGCAAGTCTCGGCGGATCTCCCACATATCTTTACAGCCAGCGGACCGGGACTTCAAAACCGCCTTATCACGCGAAATCGAGAGTGAAATTTAGAGGCAAGACGGAGAAAGTCAAGACGACGACAATTGAGGGTTGTTCTCCAGTTGCCCTGTCGGCGGTAGCGTATGAGCGACGAAGGAACTGGGGGACACGGCGCATGCAGGACAAAAGTCCAGGAGGTTGGTGCAGCCAAGGCTTGGGGCGATCAAGTATCCATTGAGGGTTGATTGGGGGTTCGCGCTGGAGCTGGCACAGGGTTCTCGGAGAAAGCTGAGTCGAGGCGAGGCGAGGCGTGGCGAGGCGTTCAGAGAAAGAAAGCGCTCTCTTTTGACGTGTGGAGGCGCAATTGCAGGGCAGAAGAGGTGAAGGAGGTGGGCGGCAGCAGAAGGAAATGGGCAGGAGCAGGGCCAACTATTGGCGACTCGGCATCAGATGAGATGCAACAGCAACGGCTGGTATCCACACATCAGGAGCGATACCGTACACAATACGTCGATACAGGGAGGGACAAACGAGAAAATGCGAATAACGGCGACAGTAGTAGTAGTAGTAGTAGTAATAATAATAGCAGTATTAACAGCAGTAATAACAGGAACCGCAGCAATAATGGCCGGTAATATTGAGAATTCTTGGTTAATTAATATTTGAGCAAACAATGAGTGAGGGAGTAGGCTGGCCACTGCTCCTGCACGAGGTGGAGGGGGAAAGAACTAGGGATTAGCTGTGCATATGCAGCGAGCGCACTGGGTGGTATTATTACGCCGGGTCTGGGCGATGGTACTTACGGTACGGTACATTGCATAGGCTAGTCTCCACGCGGTTAGAGTATGGGGACAAGCGTGGCGGCAGGCTGTAGCCGCCTCTAGGCTTAGGGCGGACCAGTGCGCAACAGTTAGCCAACCAGCGGCCCGTACAACTTCACGCCAGGCTCCCAGGCAGGAACGTCGGAGCCCGTTGAAAGGCTTGTCGACAAGTAGTTTGAATGCTCGTTATTCATATTACCTACTCCGTAC
The DNA here is from genome assembly GCF_021365285.1 of Talaromyces proteolyticus. Lineage (NCBI taxonomy): Eukaryota > Fungi > Ascomycota > Eurotiomycetes > Eurotiales > Trichocomaceae > Talaromyces > Talaromyces proteolyticus. Next base: position 541,483 of record NW_025764282.1, on the reverse strand, counting down.
GGAGTACAGTACAAGCAAGCAAGCAAGCGCCTTCGTAGGGCTAGCCTCGATTGGCTCGCACCTGCCACCAGCCAGCCAGCCATTCCCATTGTCGGTCTGCCTTGCCTTCTCTCCATACCATCATCCGGATGGCAAGATGTCTTCGTAGGGCAACGCCACCGGAGCTTTCTCGCCCAATGATTGGCATAGCTTGCCCGCCGTGTCGAACCAGGTCAGCTCGCCCAGCATGGGTCGATCACTTGTGCGGCGCCTACTGCTGCGTCTGCGGTTTCGTCTTCTCAAGGGCTGTCTGCATCTGGCGATCCCGGTCATCTATTAATATCTCAGCGCCTCCCTCCGTAAGTGACATTATATATTACTATTGTTGTCGTTATGACTGTATTCCCTGTTAACCGTAGTGGCCACTCAGCGGCTCCCATCGGTAATACTAAATACTGTACTAAAATACCTGCCTCCGCCTACTCCGTGCGCCAAAAAGGAACCTGGGAACAACAACAGGCGCCGGCCCAGCTAGTGACTCCATCGACTAAGACAGGTATCGATCACCCCACTCGAAGCTGTTAGAAGAGAACTAATTAACCTCATCGAAGCGGTGAGCACAAGCTAGCTGGAACCTGGGATATGGTGCGATTCTTAGTTCAGCAACAACAACACACTAACAACCCAATATGCTAAATACTAATAGTCAAAGTCATGTTGTCGGGTCCGACTGTTACGTAGACTCCTAGCCTTTTCTCCTCATTCGCCATTTCATCGCCATCCTCTTGGCAGGCCTTTTCGCCGCCACCCAAAAGATCAATCCCGATTGCCGACAGTGCAATCCGTACGTATCATCTTTCCTTTTCCTGCGCAGATAACGGCGATCATGGCATCATTAATGGGGTTAAAGTTCCCAGTTATTTACATGGTAGTGGACTGTAGAAAATTAAGAACCTCTGGATAATCGGCATTTGCGCTTCCGAGACTTGATCGAAACAAGAAGGTCCTAGGAGGGGCCCTAGGAAGAATCATGCTAGAATTAGCCGTAACATACCCCACTGTCTTCCAGCTATGTGCATACAATACAGGCGTAAGACTTTACTGGCGGGCGTCTTATCTAAGAACGGGCCTGGGACTGTGCATTGCATGCCCTGTTCGGCAGGGATGAGATCCTGCCATTCGCTCGCTGACCGAAATGGCGACTGGGTTGCAACCGATGCACTCTGTTCAGACTGTTAGTAGTGTTAATTCCTGACAATTGCCGGCAATATTCGCCCATATCCGGGCATACTGCACAAGGCCACAAAGAGCAGCATCGTAGATAACCGTAATTTTGAATTTCCACGATCGCAAATGGTCCTGGCTAGCCGGCGAGACCCACGCGGCGGTCACCAATGGTCGACAGCCCTGTGCACTGCCACACCACCATGTTCATACAGTGGGATGTACGGAGTAGCTAATAAAGATTATTCGTGAATGGCGGTAGTGCATGCCCCAGCGAATGAATCGTATTGAGCTAGCTGTGTTGGACCGACTCGAAGTTCTCGAAGAACTCTGTTGTGGCCTCCAGGCTACGATCGCCTGGATGCTGATGTTCAACGAGGAGTCAGAACGAGCAAAGGCCGAATCTGCGTTCTCGCACGGCGGGGACAGCGAAAAATTACGTATGGGCGCGAGGAATGAATGTGCTGTGCTGTCGTTGGCTGCAACATTAGTGATTCTTAGTCTACCCGTGGGAGGCCCCGTGGCCCCCGTCACTCGCCTCTTAAGGCTGACGGGGCCTGTGCTGCTGTCAGGACGCCGCCATCTTGCCTGTTCGCGCCGCAGAATCACCAGGAATAGTCTGTTTGGTGCTCTGTTGTATTATACCAACAAGGGTATGTATCGTATAGTGTGCTCCGGATAGGATATAAAATATACACGAGACCTGAATCGATTATGGCAAATGGAGATGGCTTCATTTACCTTTGCTCGGTCCGGGTGGAACACAGTGGGGTTTTCCAGAACCCCGTAAGAAACTCAGGCCCCTGCTGGCCATCATTGGCTGTCCCCGTGGCGGCAAAATCATCTCTGCAACGACGAACTGCGCCAGCTTCGTCATATTGCCAGATCATATGAGCCATCGTCAGCCACTGCGAGCGCAAACTTTAGCAGGAATAAATAAATAATCCAGGATAATTGTGCAAGAGAAGCAAAATGCTGCACGAAAGTCTGAATCCGGATAAGCGCTTGTCGAGCAGCGGGCCACCGCTGCCTCAGGCCACTATCGGCCTCGGCCTTATCGCTCTCGGCTACCAGACATCATAACTCTTTTAGGGTTAGTTTCCACGAACGTACTTGCCCGAACGAGCTAGGCGGTGGGGATTCCAGTGAGAGCTGTGGCCTGTAAGCCTGCAACTCGCTGACCTGCAATATTAATATTCCTGCTCTACTATTCCTATTCCTCGCCAGTCACCACCGTCATAATAGCAGTAATTGTTATGATTATGAACTATTGGCCATCTAAGGACTAACCAAAATCAATCATCATAAATGCAACTCCAATAACGCCATGCTAGTCTGCTAGCCCAAGCCCGTCCTTCTTCCACACTGGACAGTCGCTCCAGTATCAACCCTCGAACCGTCCGTGGCTGTCTGGAACCCCCCGGAGAATTTCATCAGATCGCACGGCTTGTACCTGCAGCCATGGCGCTCAATCAGGTCCAAGGGTACAATCTTTATATCGGCGGGTTAGTCGTGCACGCAGACTTTTCCTGGATCACCAGTTCACTGCGTCCCACCAGTCTCACATGTGCTAATTTTTTTCTCCACATCTATCTAGTGTGCTCGCTCTCAGGAACAAGGCCGCGTTGCACGCCGCCAACATCACTCATGTCGTATCTGTGTTGCGCATGAAGCCTGACGAGCACCTGACTGATCCTTTTGAAAATCTCAAAATCGAAGTCGACGATGTGGAAGATGAAGATCTACTGCAGCATTTCCAAGAGTCCAACGCCTTTATCCAGTCGGCTCTGGATAAAGGCGCCAGCGTATTGATTCACTGGTCTGTGCTTATACCTCACTCGTATACTACCTATTGCTGACATGACGTAACAGTGCGATGGGAAAGTCTCGTTCTGTGGCTGTATGCATCGCCTATCTTATGAATCGCCAACCAAAAGGACTAAATCCAGATACGACCCTCAAATTGATTCGAAAAAGTCGTCCTATCGCCGAGCCCAATGAAGGCTTTATGAACCAATTATGGCTCTATCATGAGATGGGATGCCCTGACGACGTGGTGAATCACCCGTCGTACATCCGATGGCTATCAAACCGTCAAATCGAGCTTAGCACCGCCTGTGGAAAGGCTCCGGAGATGAACGTAGTGCGTTTCGAAGATGAATTGCCATCTCGGGAAAGCGCGTCAGACGAGCGGCCGATTGAAGTTAGATGCCGCAAATGCAGGTAATATGATCTTCCTGTAATGAACGGACGTGATTGCTTATTCTCGGACAGACGCATGCTTGCCACGGCCCCATTCATCAATCCTCATGCCAAAGAAGATGTCCTTGCATCCAAATCCAACACCTCACGGGACCTAGACTGCGCCCATATTTTCTTGCATCCCCTAACGTGGATGCGACCATCCCTCTTCCCCGGCTCGGCTTCAGAAAAGACCCCTGCAAATTCTCCCTCACCGGACGCTGACGCCCCGCTGTCAGGTCGACTGGTGTGTCCAAACCCTAAATGTGAGGCTAATGTAGGAAAATTCGCCTGGCAGGGATTGCAATGTAGCTGTGGTAAATGGGTCGTACCGGCCATAGGCGTGGCTCGTGCTCGAGTTGACATTGTCGATAAGTCCGTTGCAAAGACGACCTCGACTGCAGCCACAGACAACGCGAAGCTTGGGGGTATGGGCATTCGCTTGCCGCCTCACATGCGTGCTGCAGAGTCTCAGAGGAATAACCTCTGATTCTTCTTATAATCTACATAATCTATCTACCCATCTTGACGGACTACAACATGATACCCTTCTCTATTGTGTGCTTTTGGCCAGCACAGTTTAGATGACAGGATTTGCGATGCATTGCTCAGACTGCATCATCATAAACGGATGGCATGATCTCAGCGTTTCTTTGTCCTCGGAAATGGCCGATCCGCAGCGATCAAAAATTGCGCAAGGATTCGCAGTGGTCAGAAGGTCAGACGATGGATTATCCGACATCCGCGTTACTGCTAGTGGCCGCCAGTGTCAGATCCAGCTCCAAAATCAAACAAGCTCGCGCGTATGACAAAAGCTCAAATATCAGTCAGCATAGTCAGCAAGTTCTGAGCCTGACTTCTTCATGTCCGATCTTGTGCTATTCGATTTTCATATCATACATGAAGATTTGAGTAATATCTAGAGTAGCCAATCAAAATAACCTCAATCAGCTAAAATTAACGGGCTACAAAGATCGCTGACGTCGGATATAAAGTGACGTATTGTTGTATGACACGGAAATAATGCTCGCACTAAGCAATAACAATAGCATTATTGCCGAATACCGATTAATATTGTTATGAAAAATGAATCCACCTTGCTTCCTGAAAAGTAGATCGTTCAGAAATATTAGTGGTAAACTGGAGTACTTACTGTAAAGGAAGCTAACTCTCTGAAGGCTGGAATACGCCCCATACTATTTTGCAGCACTATGACATTAGATGGGTGGAGTCGGCAAGAATTTCTGCATTAAGCATTGTGCATTTTTGAGACTAAAGGAGAAAGCCCAATACATTGAGGAATTACGTGAATATCAAGCCATTGGTTATTATTTACTACAAAGTCCGGGCGTTTTCTTGACTCAAAGTCATTCTTCTATAAGTGCTTAGTAAACAAAGGGTTCCCTCCACCCAGTTGCCCTAACTACAATGTCCTCTCAGAGCTCTCACTGTACCTAGTCGAGCCGTCAGTTATGATTGATCAGGCCCAGGCGTCTAACTAGTCTGGACTAAGCAAGTCCTGCGCCTTGGGTGGCCATAAGTAACTAGGCCAGTTAGACTAAGTAGGTAGCACGTACTGCTAGGTTACCCAAGTTACAATTCCCAGAGTATGCACAACCCCCACCAGGCTGCATGCTAGTCTACCAGCCCAACTAGAAGACTGATAATAGTTAACTTAGTTCGTAGTTAGTACAACTTAATTAATAGTTACCCAGGGTTTCCGAGTGTGTTTCAGCAATATCCATTATTCGTTTACTCATGAAATTGATCATAAATATAATGAAGTGAGTATTATGCTTGTCGCTTTTCCAGCCAATGACGATGCTAGAAATTAGTGGTTGTACCGTGGTTCGAGAAAAGCACGACAGCCTTGTAATTTACCAGACATCATGCATACGGCGGCTTCCCCTCTTCAAGGCATTCGCTATTAATTAGCACAATGGTCTGCATGACCTCGACAGTCTAATTACTCCAGAGAGAGTAAGGATTAGCTAGGCGTCTGCGAACTCTTGTGATCCTTTTGTCATCTTGCAGCATGTTCTGCGTTGTTCTCAAGACAGAGAGGGGGAATACAGGGAGCCTGGATGGGATTGGCCGGGGGTGGGGCGGGGGGCAAGTATATGCGGCGCTAGTACAGCACCACCACGCTAGTTACATCACTTGTTACATTTCAATACATTGATACCTATAATACATGGGCGTCCAGATGGAAAAGGACAGACACTTTGTCCACTCAGTGGTACAAATGATGGTTGGATAATGATGTATCTAGCATGATTTCATCATACCAACTCTGCTGCTATTTGGATATTCGATATGATAAATACAACAATAAGCCACCACGCATTCCTTTCACCGTTATGACAGTATGGTGATGATACGTAGTTCCAACTAATGCAGCCAAGGATTTACGGCGTTGTCATAAGGCTACATACAGCCTTTCCACATGACCTCCGAAAAGAAGGGAAAATAGAGAGAAACTTTTTAGCCCTAAATCGATGTAACAACAAGGGATGCAGCGGATGCATGGTTGGGTTGTTGCTGCCGAGAGGGCTAGCCTTGTTTTCTTTTTAATATTGTTAAACATGCTAACGATGCAGGCGGATTACTTATGACTGTTTTTTATTATTATTATTATTATTATTATTATGACTCTGGAATATTCTGTCAACAGTATTGTTGGCTAGTTTTCAAAATTAATAATTTTATGATATTTTGTGACTGCTTACTGGGAAACAATTGGAGGAAATGTTGGCAAATTAACAACATTGAGATAAAAAGTACACTACAGCTAACTAACAACCAACTAATTATTAGCCAATATAGACTACTCGCAAGCGCCGGAAGCACCGATGTTTCAAAACTGCCCTTGTTATTTGATGTTCCTGGATTGGTGTCTGGAATAGGATCAGCAGCCAACAATTCTACAGTAGCACCGTTGCAGATTGTTCTTGCGACTATACCACTGCATCAATTAATACATACGTCATACTTACATACTTACTGGCAGTCATCAAATTTGCTGCCGTCACACTTTTCATATTGTTGAGAATCATTGCAGACTGTCGATCAGCCCTAAGCATTGGGGGCGGGTAGGGCGACTCTTGGTAAAAGCTTAGAATACGAGGTCATACATCATTCCACATATTTTTAATTTAATAATGCATAATAACCCAGATAAATAGACAGGTCTACCAAAGGAAGACGTGCTAGCTAACTGTCTCAGGTAAATTGGTAGTTATGACACATAGTAAAGTAACACCCGTCTCCTGATTCTAGCAAGTCGGTTTCATGCAGTACGCTTGAAGATGCCTCTTTCTATGCTTACTGCTTATCGATTAGCTCAATTAGCACCCCGGGTCTCTCCAATGATTCGCAAGTTGTACTACCAGCCACGCTACATATCATCATCCACGAGTTATCAAGGGCGTGTAGCTGCATGATGCCATGTAGCATATGATTTAACCCAGTAGACACGTTTGCGAATGAATCGGCTTGTGCTCGCTTGCAACAGACTGCCGCTTTAGCATTTGGTAGGACAGAGAACGACGATCAGGGTCATCATCGCCGCGGAATTAACGCGTGAAATAATAAGTCATAACCTTAGCAGCAATGAAAAATATGTCCTGACACCGTTGACCGACCCCTCTTGTAATCTGGACTGACAGAGAGTACTAATACTGCCATTTACAGAATTATTTATTGATTCACGTCCGTGCTCTGCCTGTGCAGGGGTGCTGGCGACATACTTCCACAACTAGTGCTTATCGTGCTGAGGCGGGGCGTGTGTGACAGTGGAAAAGACGCTGTCATAGGGTCCAACTAGACGACTCATAGATTGTCTATTATAGACTAGATAAAAGTCATTGGGACAAAGAAGATTCAGCTGATTTAATCTTCTTTGACGTGATGACTCCAACCTTTTTCGCTAATTTAAAAGTGTTGGCTGTCATGATTGTCGGGTTTGCTCCGATGAACCCACTGTAGGCAGTGTCACTGAGCCAGTTGTGCAGTCAGACACTGCAGGGCGCACAGCTCATATACTGGTTGCATTTGCATATGCAGTCAGCTGTATAGCGCTCGTTCTATGTAGGAGTAAAATCCGGGCCTGGTCTCGCCGGTCTATACTGTAGAAGGGTAGTCTCGAACCGTTTTCTGTCAAAGGTCTTCTATGGAAGATTTCTCCAAGAATCCATCCATCATCAGCAGGTTCAGGCCATTCTTCAAGAGCCCGAGGTTGAGCCGGTATTCATATTTCGAAAGGGTCGCCATATATTCCGGAAGGAAATCAATGGATTAGCTCTAATGGATGAGCATCAACCCTATAAAGAACTTTCAATTCGGACAGAAGTAAGATTTACTTCAAGTGCCATGTCACGGACAGGGTTCCCCGCTGACAGCATAAAACCATCTGCATCGTACCCAGAAATATTCCACGTCACATCCTACTAAACGGACTAGTCGTTGGATGAGTATCATTGCATGGCACAGCTTTGTTGTATCGGAACAAATCCTCCCAATGGCAAGCTTATATAAATACCCATTATCCATATTAAGAAGAGGCCAGGATATCCCTGATAATAGGTAGCCCTCACTGATACCGGAAGAACTTTCTTCTAAATATCTCCCTTGGGAACAGATGGAAACAATGCCGGGTCTTTCATACGTTCTGCATTTCTCTTGGCAAGGTCTATGCTGCGTATGCGATTGATACGCATCTGGTAAAAGTTTCTGTGGCTTTATATTAGCAGGAGAATATAGGAACTTTGTCAAATCACTAGCTTACTTATGCAGTGTAAATATGCGAGGGAAGTCATCAGCTTTATGCTCTGCTTTTTTCTGGAGTTCCTCAATCTGTGGTTGACATAATCAGCACTTATTCCATTTAACGATAAATATGAAAAATAACCTTATTATTCTTTTCCTGCTCCGCCTTTCTGTCGTCCTCTTTCTCGGACTTTTTAGATTCTTTATCTTCATCTTCTTCTTCTTTCTTTTCTTTCTTTTCTTTCTTTTTCTCCTTTTTCCTCTTTTGTTTTTCTTCGTATTCTTGTTTTACCTGTTCAATCTCCCGCGCCAATTCCTCATCTTTCTTTTTCTTAGCATCTTCTTCTGCATCAATGATTGGCGAGCAGAACCCTCGATCTTTGAGATGCGAAGGACACACGTAGAAAAAGTCCTTTGGTTTCTATGTTAGCATAGTATTGACAGTATTTTACTAGTGTCAAGTTTTTTATCCCCTCACTTTGTTGTCTGGCGTTATCAGAACGCTTGTTGATGGCTTATAGCATATGTAGCATGCCTTCGAAGCGGTGTCCGCCACTCGCCGGAGATGCCACACGTTCTGAAGAGACATCAATTCGAGAAGTCGCTTAGCTGATCTGTATAATGATAGGTTTCGAGGTATCAAGTGATATCGTGAGCAAATCCACCAGATATGTAAAGTTGAGCTTTCCCCCGCACTGGATTCCGGCTAAATAGTCACGTGAACCCTTTCCCTGTAGTGGACTGTTTACTCCTTTAAAATGTGTGATCTACAGAAATAAGAAAGAGAAAAATGGTATACGTAGATTGTCTAGTTTGTATGCATGTGCTTGTGAACTATGAAAAAGCCTCCGCTATAAACCACAGATGGTTGCCCAACCTTCGTAGATCTAAGAAAGGGAAATTACTCAGTAACGCCGTCCATACGCGCCGACGCAGCATCTTCTGTAAACCGAGAAGCAATGATAGGATCAAGCTCCTGAGCTCTGCGTCGAGCATCAAGCCACATCATATACTCAGTGTAATGCGTTGGCATAACCTGGACCTTGTTGGGCACAATGAAAGAATAATGGAATGAGCCGGTCGACTTTCTCGTAGCATGTTCAACATCGCGGACTCTTGTATCCACTCGCACATGAACCTTGGTGTACTTTGAATTTCCCTTTCCATCCTCATGCAGGAGAGGCTCGGTATAAGCCACTAATGAGTTCATATAGAGGACACTTCCTACTGGAACGGAATTCTCAAACGTACTTGGGTCAAGGGCTACGAATGTTGGTCGGCTATGAGAAAAGGAGGCCGCGCAACAAAAGGCAAGTTCGAATGTTTTCTGTAGCAAGAAACCGCCAAAGATCATAAAATTGTGCCGATTACGATCCTCTGGCTGCATGATCATTGCCGATTTGAGAACGGTAGAGGACATCGTTCGGGCATCTGAGTTTTCGATAGCTGCTGTGGAGGCTAGACACCCATTGATGTCAATGAGAGTAAAGATGAGTAGGCTAGTTTAAAGAAATGTGCGCTTACTCATTTTTGATAATATTTGCTTGCTCCACATCGAGTGAATTAGATTGGATTCTGACTCATCAGGCGTCTGTGAAAGGAAACTCTTTTTGCGCAGAGCTTTCTTTGCATTATAATTTTCCTCTCCTTTTTGAAACAGTCGCTTCTCTTCTTCTGTTTCCACAACTAATGGAGCCACGGGGATAGGTCTGCTTATTGGTAAGCCTTTGCAGGAAACGTAAACTGCCTGTTTGGTCTCGATATTTGGCTTACTTTTTCGTTGCTGGGTCCAATGAGACCATAGTAAAGGCGCAAGTAATCAGAAGATCCTCTGATTTGACCTTCTCACCGTTGACAGGCGCCTTGGCGACCTGCAGTGAGATCTCCATGCTTGATCTTCCCGTCGCATACGTAACCTGACCACTTAATTCAAGGTCGCAGATCTCTTTCAATGGATTGAGGAGAGTGATTCGGTCAGCAGCAGCAGTGACAGTGGTGACGGAATCACCCGTGTGCCTGTAAGCTATTACACCAGCCAGAGTGTCAAGGTCCATAAAAAGCGTGCCGAGCCTATAATTGATGAGCCCTGAAATTTGATCAATGGTGTATTTGAAACACACCGAATGCGCCCGGAAGCATTGAGATATGAATCTAGCAGCCACTTATCCTGGGCAAGAGGAAGTATCTAGCCACAGCCCTGTCAGCAAGCAGTTTAGCTTGGGCAAATAAGATAGAACTTGCTGCTGAGAAGTAACTGTCGGACATCCGCTTCGGAGTCAGATCTGGCTTTGGAGGAAGCTGCTGCCCCGCAGCCGATTTTCCTCGAGCTTGCTCATCGCGGCTCTGTGCTAGGGCATCTACCCATGGTGTTTTGACACGTGATGGTATCCAAGCTGCTGTGAATACAGAGGCGGTAGGAGTGGCATGGAAGTGACGTTTAGCCAACAGCTGTCGTGTGGTTGTGTGAGAGCCCTGCCAATAGAGCAGTCGAGATGCAAGGAACTGGCAGGCCGAGCGAGCTAGCTTCTCCTGTGCTGTTCCTGGCATTTTCAGTAGTCAGCGCTTATAGATGTAGAAGCTCGATCTTCACTATGCGTGTTGGTGACGGCCATTCAGGCTAGCCGAAAATGCTTTCTTATGACGGGGATTATCCGGAAGGGTTCCGGGGCAATTGCCGAACTCCGCGAGGCGCGACATGATACTAGATTCATTATGACCTCCGCAGGCACGCTCTGTTACTAGATTTTTAGTAACTTAAGAGCAAGACGAAGACGATTGATTTTAGGACTTCCAGCCACCCTCGTATTCCCTGGAATCAGCCCCCTGTTGACCAGAGCTCACTCAATGCCTTGTTCCCTCCTTCATGCAGCGGATCAACATTTTAACCAACAATAATGCTGTCAGGCCGCCAATCATCATATTGGTTAGGAACCGGGCAGAGTATCAAGTTACAAGCATTAGTAATTGACAGTTGACGCATATACAAGCTGTGCATATTGTGTCGATGTTTCAAATGTTGGAACATCTCTCGAATCACTTCCCATCGTAGTAACCCATTCCTACGCTTATTCGCCTTGATGCTTAATTTTAAATCATTCCTTAGCACAAGCCGATGTAACATTGTAACCAAAAAGATAATCTAGTGCCTCTTCTACTGCCCATGGCTGGTTCTTACAGCGGGGTCGTAAGCAACATACTCCATCATCTATCATTTGACATTAATTGTGATTGGGTCGTTCGGAGGAAAACACGCCAAAGTGCTTATAAGTATATTAATTATTACTATTGTATGACTACGAGTACGCACATTATTATTGTGTCCTGAAGTGGTTTCTCCCTTAAATGGCAATCGTGCCAACAACCGGCAATCGCAGTCTTATATACTATTGCCCTCAGTAATCCCAACCCTTGTATCAAGTAATTTTCAATCCGATTGACTCGATTATCACTTCCGTATCACACTATTGTGATTTCTCAGGATGCTGTTCCGTAAAGCCATAGGAGCGTGTCTGCTCCCATTGGTCATGTGCGTCGCAGCAACATCATCAACGCAGGGACTCATCAATCTTGTCCAACGAAGAATCCCAAACCATGTCAATAGCTTCACATTCTCACTCACCGATACCAACAGTACGGACAAAAATGGCTACATACGCCAGAATGACAGCTATGAAGTTTCCTCGGCCTCAAATGGAACAATTCTGATCGAAGGTACATCCCTGAGTGCTCTTGCCACTGGGTAAGTGATACAATTTCCTTCGCCTCTTCTTTTTTAACCTTGCTTTATTTCCTTTTTCCAATTCTAAATCTGACTGATCATTCACAGACTTCGACGCTACCTCACGGAGGTGGCACATGTGGACATCTACTGGTTCGTTGGAAGTCGTCTTCATACTGCACCATCGCACTTGCCCAAACTCGAAATGTCATTACGAGGCTCAAGCGCAGTCCCATGGAGATATCATTTTAACACCGGTAAGCCAGCCTGACAACGTGTTTCCTATAGCGTTGTTCTCTATCTAACCACGTCCCAAGTTACTTTCTCCTATACTACCGCTTTTTGGCAGTGGGAAGACTGGGAACTAGAATTAGACTGGGCGGCTCTCCATGGGGTTAACTTGGCTATTGCATGGGTTGGATACGAGCAAAGCTTACGGACAGCATTTAAGAGCATTGGAATGGCTGATGATGATATTCTCCCTTTCTTCAGCGGCCCCGCGTTCCAAGCCTGGAACCGATTTGGCAATATCCAAGGGTCCTGGGGTGGTAGTGACTTGCCACTTAGATGGATCGAGGATCAGTTTTCCATGCAGAAAAAGATTGTTGCGCGAATGGTTGAGCTCGGTATCACACCCGCTCTGCCTGCATTCCCGGGATTTGTGCCGGCAAATATCACCAACGCAAAACCAGACGTCAACGTTACCAGGGGTTCGGATTGGGGAGGCTTCCCAGAACAGTATTCTGAAGTTACTTTCCTAGATCCCCTAGACCCAGTCTTTTCCGAGTTGCAGAAAAACATCATCCAAGCACAAATTGAGGCGTTTGGCAATATCACCAATGTCTACACACTCGATCAGTTTAACGAAATTACCCCGGCCTCCAATGATACGGGTTATCTTAAAAAAGTGTCGTATAGCACATGGCAAGGTCTCAAGGCAGCGAATCCAGCTGCTATATGGTTGATGCAGGGCTGGCTCTTTTTGCAATCCACATTCTGGACTAACGATCGAATCTCCGCTTATCTGGGAGGCGTGGAAAATAATAACGATATGCTGATTCTTGATCTCTACTCCGAATCGGTCCCTCTATGGCAGCAAACGAAATCGTACTATGGTAAACCTTGGATATGGTGCCAACTCCACGATTTCGGCGGCGCAATGAGTCTATATGGACAGATTATGAATGTCACCGTCAACTCAACCCAGGCTCTAGCCCAGTCGGATTCTCTGGTCGGCTTCGGGTCAACAATGGAGGGTCAAGAAGGGAATGAAATTATGTATGACTTGATGCTTGATCAGGCTTGGTCAACGGAACCTCTGGATGCTCAGTCTTACTTTTCCAATTGGACCGCTAGCCGATATTCCTCAGGCAATGCGCCAGTTGCACCCGAGCTTTTCACAGCATGGGATAAGCTACGATTGACGGCATATAACAACACCAATTCAAGCACGGATTGCACCCCAAAGGCTATCTACGAGTTGCGCCCTAGTATCGAGGGCCTGACCGACCTAGCTGGCCATTTCCCTAACCCGACTACAGTCAATTACGACCCATCGGAAATGGTTGATGTATGGAACTTGATGATTCAGGCTGCCAAGGGAAATGTGTCATTATGGGACCACCCTGCTTTCCAATACGATGTCGTGGACGTGACGCGTCAAGTGATGGCAAACGCGTTCATTGATTACTACAAAGATTTCGTAGCAGCATACAAGAACGGCGAAGACAACCTCTACAGCAAACGAGGCGAACCACTTCTTCAACTCTTAACAGACCTCGACCACGTCCTATCACAGAACGCCGCCTTTGATCTATCGACATGGCTTTCCAATGCCCATAGGTGGTCAGACAACTCCTCGGCCGCGTTTTATGAGTATGATGCTCTCAACCAAGTTACTCTCTGGGGCCCTGATGGAGAGATTAGCGACTACGCGTCGAAATCATGGGGTGGCTTGGTGTCATCATACTACCGTGAGCGATGGTCGATCTTTGTGCAGTATGTATCGGAAACAAGCTACGGCAGCTACAACGACACTAAGATTAAAAGTTCTATTGAGTCATTTGAGTTGAAGTGGCAGACGAAGCCTTTCTCTCCCAGTCCACCGTCGGGAGAGCCTACTTTGGAGAGAGCTATCCAGAGAGCGCAGAAGAATTGGCCTTCGGTGTTTAATGTTAAATCTGGGTCGTAGGCTTATTATGTCGCTACGAAAAATTCGAAACCTGCATTTAAGCTAGTATGGCATTTGATAATCGATTATATTAGTAATCATATCATAGCTCCACGAGGTAGAAATCGGAATTGATTAATAACGACAGAAAAGAGGAATAAGCCATAGCTGCAAATTACAGAGCTCTACAGTAAGAACGTTCGAACATGACTGATCACTATATTCTGTATGTATTATCCCAAATACGGGCTCTCTTTCCTCAAAATCCTAATGTCATGTTCAGGAAGAAATGGGATGCGTGGGCACGGTACACAGCGAGACATAGAGTACGCTCTCGTGACAGGATGGAAACTCCTACAAAGAGCAGAGGGCATCGTAAAACCAACGCCCAAGTACGAGGGGTGTCTCCAAAAAAAATGCCGCAAGAAAAACAGACATCTGGCTGAAGGCCCAACGACACACCAGTAAGTTGCAGAAACTAATTAGAAGGCAAGTAATTACAAATGGCAGCAGAGTACCTATGTTGGTACAAGAAAACACGAAAGAATGCTGTCTGTGGGTATCCAGAGAAAAGAGAGCTTATAAAAGCGGGCGATGGCACATGCATTTGAGGTACAAAAAGATGATGAATGATGATGAGTGAGCGAAGTGGTTGCCACTTTAGATGATGAAAAAGGTATACAGGCATGCAACACTGACTAGGACGGTAATACTATCCCAGAGCGAATGGGTTAGGAGTGAGACAGCACCACTTGTGGGAACTGCAGTGCTTGGGGTTGCAGAAGCCGTGTTCAAGGTGGTAGAAGAGGCTGTATTCGTCGCCCCGGAACCTGCTGAGGCTGAGGTCACGGATGGATTGGTGGTTGCCACCGTACCATTGCGGGTAGCAAAGCCGATACGGTTCTGATCAAAGTCGAAGACAGTGTACACGTTCTTAAGGAATACATCTCCCAAGAGCCAAACATCAGAGCCCGTCGTCTGTACACCGATGATATTGGAATAACAAGTCGCGCCAGAGCTGTCGGTTGCAGAGCCGACATAATCCTTGGGTGAGACATTGTATGACACTCCCGAAAATGTAAATTGAACAGTCGCATTTGTTGAACATGGGATGTTGAAGTTTTGGCCTGCAGGTGAAGATCCTGGGATCAAAGCATGAACAGCGCTAGCATCGTTGGGAGGAAGAAAGATATAGGACGTTCCAGTGTCGATGATAGCGGATCTGCTAGTGAAGTTGAGTGGTCGGCCATTGACAATGGCATCGTCTATTGGAACCTGCCACCCACTTGCCCCGGCTGAGATATTAGTGTAGGAAATGTCGCCAGTGAACTTGGTGGTGTCCACGCCACCGAAGGTGATTTCTCCGTCTTTAGCGCCGTCGGAGGTTCGCTGTAAGGAAATCCCGAGAATGTTCGAATGCAACAGATGGGCTTGAGCAATGGCTTGCATGGCGGTTAAAGTGCCAGTGGTGCTGGCGTTTGAGCGCCCTAATCCTAGAATACCATCCATAGGATAGTTGGTGAAGTCACTAGATGCATTACTAGCTAGACCAAAGGTGAGCTGCAAGCTAAAATCGGCAAAAGAAACAGTGTCGGTGCCGAGGACTCCTGATACTGTGCCTGTCCCATAACCAACATCGAATGGCTGTGTAGAAACTTGTAAAGTTGTCGAGCCGTTAGAACCGAATGTGTTATGCAGCTCACATGCTTGAACGGTGCAGTTGGAGCCGAACGTCCAGGTGTTAGTACCACCTGTATCGAAAAGCATCCACATTGACTGGTTCTTCGAGCCGAAGTCCATTGAAAAGAAATAAGAAAAATCCTGGCCATCGTCGTCGACTGCCACGCTGTTCGGGGTCGTGGGAGGGTTTCCTTGTACAACCGAGTATTTATTCTGTCGTCGCGCCTGTGGCTAGTTAGCTGGGTACCTTGTTATCTATGGAGGGTGTTCAAGTACCATCGTAGAACGCTTTTTGAGGGGAAAAGTCGGGAAGCCGGAAACTTCATCTTCGACGGACGACCCGAGGCGATAGGGATAGAAACGGCTCGTCAATTTTTCAAGGACCGAGGTGGTGGCTGCCACGGGTCGAACATAAGGGTAGAAGGCATTTACGCCCGTTGATAAGATGGCGATCGAGAGCACATATTGTGACAGATGCATGATCCCTAGCAAGGATCTAGACAGCAAGCAGAGCTACACCCCTCATTGATAGCGACTGAGCTCGAAATATCGATTTGTCGAAACGGTGGTCGCAAAATCTGATCTCGAAAGCGGCAATCTGACCACAAATAACAAGATTAATTGATCGTTCGTCCTTGTTTATCCGTTCCACAAGACGAATTGGCGTTGGTTGGATGATTAAATAGTTGACGAGAATTGACGTGAAGAAAAATCGAAAGCTATATGGCAGAATTGAGCGCAAAGGACAGGAAAACAAATGTCGAAAGAGGAACAATTAGAAATTACGCATTACAATAAAAAGATACACAACGAGCGTCAACAGAAACAAGCAAACCAAAGGGGGGAGGAGGACGTGGTGGTGGCGGGTGAGGAGGGTGGAGGGAGGAAGCTGTACAGAGTAAGGGGAGAAGGAGAGAACGGGTGGGCAGCAACACCCAGTAGCGACTGCACAGTGTAGATCGCTGTCAGGCTGGGGCTAGCCTGGGCCATGGTTCGCCGGCCCCTGGCGCTCGGCCCACGCGCTTAAGACCCTTCCTTGTTTTGTTCGTGCTCTCTGCGCTATACTCCCATGCTGTTCTCTTTCAACGCTACAGCGCTCTCGGCAGTATCATAGGAATAACTATCAGGCGTAAATGGCGTAGCAGAGCTGCATGAGGAGCGCGACAGGAAGAGGAAGGGAAGGAAGAGCAGGATCACACTCTGCACTGTCGCATTAGGATAGCCTATTGTAGCTTAGCCCGAGTAACCCCAAGCACAGTGCTTGAGCCCGGGCTAGCCGCCCCTGGGCTAGCGGGCCTGGAGTGTTGTTTTAGCGGCGCCACTGCTGCCAACTCTGTGATAAGGGCGCCCTGCACAGTGCCTGCAATTGCGCAGTGAAGTGCCCACTCACGGATATATGGAGGGCCAGGTCGATGCCGGAAATTGGAGGGAAAGGATTAAGATCGCCTCGATATGCCACGCCCAGCCACGCGTCACCTGGACCGGTGGCACGATAGACCGACACATCCCTGCTGTTCCGCCGCTGTCCGCCCGAGGTATCAACGGACAATGGCCGTGCATCGACGATCTCTATGCGCTTCGTTGCTTAAAATGAACGTGCAAGTTGATCTTTCCCCGTACGGCCAACTGCATCAAGCACAAGTCTATCGAGTTTGGTCGTTTCAGGATCAACCTGTCCCTGACGATCATCCGTAGTCAGCACTGAAACTCTGATATATATCAATAATACATGCCCATTTTGCCAAAGTATGACTAGTTGTCAACTGATACACTACATATGTACATACATATGTATGCTACGACCAAACAATGGGTTCAGAATCGAACTGTAGACAGGATAGAGCAACTATGTGTGCGCTTGACTTTGCGCAACGCCTTGTTGTGGAGAGGTCTAGGTGACGACAATTCAACAAGAGGAAGGGTAAAAGAGAAGAGGATACTATACATGTCTAATTGGTAACACGCTGAAGCCAGTTCGCTGTCAATAATATACAATGCAATGGGTATAGTCCATGACTCAATCGTAATACGAAGGTTACTGCCCCCAGAATCGCCAAAACCTCATCCGCCACCCTTCAAAACTATTCAGTTTCGGCCGCACGTCCAGATAGAAGCTCAATTTCCCAGGCCCCGAAGCCCCAGTGAGCCCGCTACCACTTTGCTGTGAGGGTGAGGCTGTTTGTTTGCCTTGATAGAAATCAATCACATATTCCACACGCTGACCACCGCAACGCTCCACGACCCAGTCGTGCCGATCAAATGGCAACTGGTAGCCCATTAACCCATTGAGCCGTGCTCGAGGACTTACAAACTGGCTCTCCGTTCCCAGGCCCCGGAATGAGTAGAGTTTTGGACCACCACACTTTTTGCTGCCGGGATCCGACGACGGAGCCCTACTCTCCCAAGCCAAAATATCCGACCACGCCTTCTCATTCACGGCATTGTGAATAGGGATGATCGATGCCACCGATGTAGCCAGCTCTTTTGCCGTCGCCGTAGATCCAGGTACATTGCTCTTGCGAACCAGCGCATCAAAGAATTGACGCTCAGAAGGATAAATCCAATTTCCCGAGGCGGCATCGTGGCCAGTCTCTGCTTCTGAATTCGACGGATTCATATGTGAACCCGACGCGGAACCGTACGGCGTTTGCGTATTCTTCGACTTGCTGTCGCTGGACGATTGTGTATGTGGATCGATAGCCCGTGGTATAGTGCTGATTTCACGGTCGTTGGATAACGGCCGCTGGTTCTTTGTACCGACAGCATCACTAGTAGTCATCCTATTAGGTGCCACAGGGATCGGATGAGGGGCATCTTGAGCAGAACCCTTGTGTTGTTGCAGCCATATCTCGCGAGTCTTGTGGTCAACAGGACACTGCGCTGCTGAATCGCTAGAGGGAGTATGTGCTTGAGTGCTCGCACTAGCGCCCATTTTGAGCCGCTGGGAGTGGTAGTTTATGTCAGATATCTATATGTAAAGCGAATTGATATTTCTGGGTAGACGTGGAGCATTGAGGCTCCAAACAAGTCTCTCATATCACACACTGTACGTGATTTCAAATCGAGTATGGCTGTTGCCGGCACGCCCAAAAAAAAGATCGCTCACCGCCTTGGCCGAAAGGGGTATAGCGAGAGCAATTGTGGAACGGGCCCACACAAGTCGAAGGCTTCTGCCGAATTGTTAGAATGCGATTGGCCAGGTATGAGACTGCTAAAGTCATGTGATTGATCTACATTTTGACTTGTTGACAGTCATTGTTTTGTATGTCACAAAACGGCTGATAACGAGCATTAATATAAACATGTATTATAATTGAGTAGAATTTAATAGTTATAGCTCCTATAATCGGTAAAAAATTACTTAGAATAACTTTTATATATACTAATTGTCGGGTATTGTACATCTCGGGAACCCCTAACCTTTTATAATAATACCCCTCCTCCGCCTTTTTTGGAATCCTTCTGCTCACTGACCACTATCACGATTACCTGAACCCCGGCAAAGACCTTTGTCGGAGCAGACGTCATGGCTGACAGTACCGTCTTTCGTGCCTCCACAACTGCGCCCGTCAACATTGCGGTCATCAAGTAAGTGGTCGTTGGTGCGGTCTTGCTGAATCACAACCAGGACTCTTGCTGACTGTAGACAATAAAGATACTGGGGAAAGCGAGACGCAACCTTGAACTTACCCACGAACTCTTCGCTCTCAGTGACCCTCTCGCAACGCTCTCTGCGAACTGTGACTACCGCATCATGCTCCGCTAGTTACCCCGCGTCCGAAGGTGACACCCTTACATTGAATGGCAGCCTCCAAGACATCTCCTCTTCGAAACGAACTCTCGCTTGCTTGGCTAGCTTGCGTGTCCTCCGCAATGAGCTCGAGTCTGCCAATCCTTCTCTACCAGCATTATCAACATACCCGCTCCGTATCGTCTCAGAGAACAATTTTCCAACTGCCGCAGGGTTGGCCAGCTCAGCTGCAGGCTTTGCAGCCCTTGTTCGGGCCATTGCAAATCTGTATGAACTCCCCCAATCTCCTACAGAACTAAGCCGTATTGCAAGGCAAGGATCGGGCTCTGCCTGCCGCTCTCTTCAGGGTGGTTATGTTGCTTGGAGATCTGGCACAAAGGAAGATGGAAGCGACAGTATCGCCGAAGAGATCGCTCCTGCCTCACATTGGCCAGAGATGAGAGCTCTCATTTTGGTTGTCAGCGCAGAGAAGAAAGATGTGCCTAGCACAGAAGGTATGCAGACCACCGTGAAAACATCGCCCTTATTTGCAACTCGTGCCGAGAGAATTGTCCCTGGTCGCATGACAGCCATTGAGACTGCAATCCACAATCGGGACTTTCCTGCCTTTGCCGACCTCACTATGCGGGACTCGAATAATTTTCATGCCTGCTGTCTGGATTCGGAGCCACCTATTTTCTACCTAAATGATGTCTCACGGGCTGCTATTCGTCTCGTTAACGATATCAACCATGTGGCTGGAAAGACTGTGGCGGCTTATACGTTTGATGCCGGTCCCAATGCCGTCATCTACTATCTGGATGACGTTTCGGAAATCGTTGCTGGAACCTTCAAGGCCATCCTAGGAGAGGGTCTTGACGGCTGGGAGGGCCCCTTTGGCGATAGACTCAAGGGTGTTTCCGCTGGTGCCGACCTACAGAAACTCGACTCTAGGGCTATTGAGGCTCTGAAGCATGGTATCAGCCGGGTCATTCTCACTGGTGTCGGTGAAGGTCCAGAGAAGGTTGATACCCATCTAGTTAGCGAAACGGGAGCGATTTTGAAAAGTGGCCAATAATTAGTTCAGCGTATTATTATCATTGTTACGCAGGGGGCATTTTCATAGTCAATAAAGGTAGTCTCGGAGCTTGTGTGATGCATCTTATTGGGCTTTTTTGCGTTGCTAAGATTGACGATACCCTGATATCACACCGTTGACCAATAAAGGCTGATATTTGAATGATAATCTAAGTGCGAAGAATCAGTTTCAGCACAATGGAGCTTGATTATGCTTGGCAATTCTGTCATTCTGTGAATATGAATTTCATTAGATGTTTCTAGTTATCATAGCATTATCCAACATCTTCCTATCTCTTTCTTCGCCCTTTTCATTCGTTTCTAATAATATACTCCATTCATAGAATAACTTCCTAGAAAGTCGAGCCATGCTCTAGGAAACTCAACCTAGAAGAGCTAGCTTCGCGAATTCTCGCACGACCGGGGCAGGACGGTTCTTATTTCCGTGGATACTATCCCACAGTACTGCATCACCTCCTGTAACAGGAGGTTGTCCATCAATTTCCACATTCGAAGTATCTGCCGTCGCGCCTGTTGCTTCAGCCTTATTTTGTTGCCCCGAAGACTCAAAGACACTTAGAGAGTCTGTGCACATTGCCAGAACATCCTGAAAGGCTCTCTGAACTGCTATTGCACGTTCACGCATGCCACGACGAAGCAGACCTTCCAGTAGGGAGCTGACTTCATCAAATGTACTATTGACGCGCTCAATCAGACGTCGAACACTGTTCACCAGATACTCCTCTTCATATACTGTCCCCTTTCTTCCAAGCGCACGTTTACGCTCTTCCTTTCGACGTGTTTTGGATGTCCGTCGCGACATAGCAGTTCCACCTGTGTATCTTGTAAACATAGTTCGTCCGGCAGCGGTGGAGGCGTCGGTGGGTGCCAACGAGACGTTATCTGGTATATCAGCGCCACCTGCCTCGGTAGATGGGTCGCCGCCGAAATATGCCAATGGATCTGCTTCTCGTTTCTCGCGTAGTTCCAGGATTCGAGGTACTTGCGCGTTCAATTGGGCCTTGCAGTCGGCTAAGAAGTCGGTTGTTGAACCCATTGCTTCAGCGAGCCCGCTATCCACAATGTCAGGGATCGAGTCCTTGAGGCCGTTGATAGCTAGCATCCGGGTGGCGTCTGCGAAGCGTGAGCCTCGGCATAGAAAACGAGCTGCTGTAGGATAATCTTTCAGGTGATCTGCGTGAATTTGTGCTGCTGAGATGTAATCTTTGTTTTCTTCGACAAGTGTCGCCGCCAAAGCGATAGCATGGCTGCGCAAGTCCTCCTCTGAGAGTGGTACCATCATGGCAGTGAACAATGACTCGCGCCAGTAATGGGCTGTTTGGTAGGCCCTGTATGCTTCTTCGTAAAGTTCAAGAGATTCATAAGCTATACATAAGACGCATTAGCAACTACCAATATGCGAATATCTATGCTCCCAAAATATTATATAACTTACCTATTGCTGCTTCTTTGTGATTGTTTTGCTCCTGTAAGTAATCCGCATATAAGTGCGTCATATCTTTAAGCTGGTCTGGTTGATACTTGTAGAGCTCCAAGGCATCTCGGTAAAGATTGTGCTTAACAGCATACTGTTTCAGCTCATCATATACATTGAGAGCATGGAGGTGTTTCAATGCTTTAGTGAACCGGCCCAAGAAGTTATCGATTTCGAACTGGCGGCGGAGCTCAGGAAGGCTTTGGAGGTTTCGAAGAAAAGGGAGGTATTCTCGCGGATCCTACAGAGATTTAGGGACTGGAAAGCTTTCGACCAAATGTATTTGGGAGAGGAAAATCCATACCTTCTGGGCTTGCTGAGCTACCAAGAGTGTAAGCTCGAGATCGTACAGTCCAAGAGCATTATTGTACAAATGATACGCATCAGTTAAGAAGCACATATGCTCGATAGCTTCCTCAGCCTGGGCTGGATTTTGCACTACGCAAGACGTTAATTACGTTGTAATTTCAAATGGAGCTGTGCAAACTCACCCCGCAAATTTGCTACAAGCTGTAACCCTGAGTCAAGGTCGGGAGGTGACTTGCACACATGAGCTGTAACAAGATTCTGCAAATTCGTATCAAGCTTATTTTTCAGTGCTGTTAAGAATGCATCACATATGCGATTGATCTTGCTGCCTGTATATGTTGCTTTTGCAACAACGCTGGAATTTGTTTGTATTGCAGCTTCAAATTCAGCCTTGGAAAGCTTCAGCGTGTCTTTGTACAGTGTTTGCGAAACATCTTCTTCCCTGTTGAAAGGAATTAGCGATGATGACTGATTATAATAAACAAGAAACTTACTGCAACCTAGAAAGGAATTCGTCAATGTACTCTACTTTTTTAACTTGTGTGATAAACAGCGCAACATTTTCCATGAACTGCTTGGGTGCGTAGTCATGTAAGATGTTCATATCAACCATCTGGCTTCGGCAAGCAAGATATGCTGATCGGTAATTCTTGGAGTCAATGAAACTGCGAATGCCCGCCAGAACGAGAGCCCGAGGGTATATTGTTTCCAAGTTTCCTCGTGGCATTTGTAGTGTCACTGCGAAATTAGAAGGCGTTACTGTAACTATTCTTCCACCACGTTCAATGCTTCTGCAGCGCTCGTCGGTTTCTGGAGTATCGGCAGGAACTTCCATATCTATGGATTTGAGATTAGTTATGTTATACACGTGTAGCACGTCGAGAAGTAGACGGATTAGAAACCAATATAAACATACCATCAACATCAGTGATGTGGACAAACTTCAAGAGGTGCTGAGTGGTAGTGAATATTATATGAGCAGGGCTAGTAATAAAAGATGTGCAATTCTTCGCCAGCAAGCGGTGATTGGCATAAAGTGCTCCTGTTCTAGTCAAAGAAACCAAGATTTCCTATATTTGAGTCAGTCACGCTGTAGAAAAATACTTTTTTTCTGACATACTTGATCACCAGATATGCTGCTGCTAGCAGCCCAGTATGTATCTACGGTAGGAATGTCGTCAAAAGGTGTTATTTCCAATACATGCCCATTTTCCGGCATCACTTTCGAGTAGGACATGACTCGACTTTTGTTAGAGGACTTGGAAAACCAGAGCTTATCACGCTCCAAGCTGCTGAAAATAGAGTGAATATGTTCCTCCTCACTGGCGAGATACGACACAGTAGTCTCTCTGGTTTCCAAAGTGGTCCTTTCTATGCAGCGGTCAAATGGGCCATGGTGACTCAGAATGTATACATCTCTTTCGCCGAGAAAGGCAATTTGTCTTGGACGGAAGCCGGACGCTTCGGAAAGAGGGTAACTAGATTCTAAAAGAGGCGCAGGTATTGGCTTGCTTTTGACAGGCCAAGCGAATATTGAAAAATTATTGTTGGTAAGGACAGCAATTCGAGCGCCTGAGCGACTAAAGGCAACGTCGACTATGTTGGAATCGACGTTTATCTCACAATAAGCCATTGGAGGAGGGGCAGCAGCAAATCTCAAGGGCGTTAATTTAAGTATTTCTGTAAGCCGTCAGTTTAGGATTGCTTGTAATTATGAATTCAGTTGACTTACTCCCATCAATGACCCCTACGGCTCCAATATCGTCTGGAGTTGAGGTAGAACCGTGAGATACATCAAATACCCAATCGCTATCCATAACGGAATCTATTTCAAACGAATTAACACTGAGAAAGAAATTCTAGAAAGGGATTTCTTACAAGAAACAGCAGCAATAAACCGTAATGTCTTCTCTTGGTGCCAACGGAAGAAGTTGATCCCTTCACCGACAATTGGAATCTCTTGTTTGAGATAATAATGATAGTTACCCATAGTCCATAATTGAATACGGTCCATAAAGCGTACAGCCAAGACGGTAGAGTCCATATTCCAATCCAATGCCAAATCTGAGGCCCAGGTTGAACGTTCTTCCTCTGAAAGCCTCAGAGTGAACTGACCATGGCGCAAGCCGTTCCGTTCAAAGAAGACCACATCAACCCGATCATCCAGTCGTTGGATACCAGCAATTAAATTTCCCGATGGCTTCCAGCTTAAAGCCCCTTCTAAGCCATCTACTGGTTCACTGACGCTGTCAAGTGATCCCTCTCTGGAATAAACTCTAATAACTCGCCGAACGCCAGCCTCGGTGCTATTGACGGCGACGAACGCGCCATCGCCTCGCCAGGAGATTGTAGTCCGCGAATCGTCATTGACACTGAGCTTGCCTTCATCCACCTTTTCAGGCATTGTAGGATCCCTTAGCGCTTTGGCTCTTTTGCCTTGAAATTGTGTCTCTTTCTTTCCCCATCCCACCGAGACATGGCGCGATAGTTTCAGATCCTCGGGGTTAAATGAGATCTCTGCAACATTTTCAAACTCACGAGTCATATAAAGGAGAGTGTTCGCTCGAGTCGTGATTGCCAGCAATTCTTCATCTGGTGACCAGGCGGCAGCGGTGATTCCGACGTCAACAGATCCCAGAATTTCAATCTTGTTTTCTCCAGGTTGAGGATCTTCGCGGACAATTACGATGTCTCCTCCTTCCAGAACCAGAATAGCCGTGAGATTGTCAGCAAAATACTGGAGCGACAAAACACGGTCGCATGAGAGATCTGGTAGAGGGCATGGGGCATCCCACGAGGCGATGTTCTCCAGGTCATCAAGGCTGGCAGGAGATGTAAAAGAAGTACTGTGACGCAGCCTCCGAAGATGAAGGACAGGATCATCAATGGTAGGTCCAAATGTGCAGATGATAGAATCTGAGGAGGCGTCCCAAGCTGTTGCTGTCAATGGAAGCTTGGTTTGGAGCTGTACCTCGACGAGGCGCACATTTTTCAGGTTGCGCATCTTTCTATAATTGATTTACCCCGCCGCCATGGGCAGAAATATTAACCAAAGTTTGCTTTTCACTAAATGCACTCAGGATTCGGGATTTAATTTTGCAAATAGTTGGTTCCCTATTCCACTTGGCGGCGCTTTTGTTCAATATCAAAAAAGGTGAGCGTTTAAATTTTAATTATCCGCCAGACATCAGCCAATGACTTCATCCACATTACGGAAACAGCCGCCCACGCCTTGATTTACAGACACCTGCACCACTACACAATGAAAGTAATTCAGAAGCTACCAGATATAAGAAGGGTTATTGAGGGCTAAGAAAGTTTCAAAAATGTTTTTGTATTCTAGTTTTGTACAACAAATGAAATGCTATTTCGATGCATTGTGGTCCGGACCGCGAATGTCCAGCCGCTAACCCGGCTGCACAATTGAAGGAAAACGCGTTTAACGGGTTTTGTAGGTTTGCCAAACTATAAAATTTGGTTAGAAAACAATGAACAAACCACTATATTGATGTTAAAACCTACCAGCAATGGCGAAAGGAGCACCGAAACCAGTGACTATTCCCACACAGACGTTAGCTTGGGCTATACTTAATCAGCTTCGTGTCGTATTGGAGCGACGTACTCATGAATGCCCAGTATCGCGCGTAGAAGAACCGAGTCTTGGGGTTGAAGGGAATGTTGGAACGAGGACCTTCGGCATAGTGGTAGGGACTGGCAAGCCGAGAACGGGTGGTCGAGAAACCACGGCGAGCGACAAGGGAATTGGCGAGCCTAGCCCGGGTAGCAGAAGCGGCAAACATCTTGAGCAGGTCAGTGGTATTAAATTGAGCTGTTTCGACACAGATGCTCACCTTAATTGAAGGTTGGAGGGGACGATTGGAATTGCGAGGTCGTGGATGGGTGGCATGAGGATTCAACGATGCCGGCTCCGACATCCCGTAGCTTCATCACGTGATGCAACACGATGAAATGGCCGGCCAATAAGAGCGCATCAGTGCTTCTGGCCCAATCGGGAAGCGGGAAATCTCCAGTCGTACGGATTCATTTTTTTGGCGCCTTCCCCATTATTGTTCGATCATCAATCTCTCTTACCCGTGTTTCTCGCAGTCAGATTGAGAGGCTCTTATCCACAGCGATGGATGAGCTCTTTGATGTCTTTGAGGACAATCCCCAGGCTCTTGGGTTGTCCAACGAGCCCACCAAGCATCGTCAAAAAAAAGATAAGAGCAAGAAGCGCCAAGCGAATGGCGATGTAAAAGACAGCAAATCAGTCCCAGAACCGAAGGCGGATGAGATACCGATAGAGGCGCCTACTAATGGCGCAGCAACAGAGGATCATAGTCCCCGAAATAACGAGAACGGCCAACCCGAAGCGAAACGTCAACGGTTGCAAGACGAACCGGAGCCAGTCGTCGCAGACACATTCGAGACAGAACAAGAGTATCAGGTAGCCGCATCGGCAGGATTTCAAGCAACCAAAGAGACTGGCGCAGTTGTACTATCACATCAAGTGCGCCACCAAGTTGCTCTCCCTGCAAATTATGCTTATGTTCCCATCTCTCAACACAAGCCCCCAGAGGAACCGGCGCGAACATGGCCCTTCACCTTGGACCCTTTCCAACAAGTTTCAGTCTATTCTATTCAACGGGAAGAGAGTGTTTTGGTATCTGCGCATACGAGTGCAGGAAAGACTGTTGTGGCGGAATACGCTATTGCGCAGAGCTTGAAGAACAACCAGAGAGTCATCTACACCAGTCCTATAAAGGCACTGAGCAATCAAAAATACAGAGAATTTGCAGCGGAATTTGGAGACGTTGGTTTAATGACTGGTGATGTCACAATTAACCCAACTGCAACCTGCCTTGTCATGACAACGGAGATTTTGAGATCCATGCTTTATCGCGGCTCCGAAATTATGCGCGAGGTAGCGTGGGTCGTATTCGATGAAATCCACTATCTACGTGATGCAAGCAAGTTTGCCGTTCCTATGAGATACTAGCATGTTACTAATCTTATATTAGTTCGAGGGGTTGTTTGGGAGGAGACCATCATTCTCTTGCCGGATAAAGTTCGATATGTATTCTTGTCTGCCACAATTCCAAACGCAATGCAGTTTGCCGAGTGGATTGTCAAGATGCACAATCAGCCCTGTCACGTTGTCTATACAGACTTCAGACCTACTCCTTTACAGCACTACTTCTTCCCGGCTGGCTCAGATGGCATGCATTTGGTCGTTGACGAAAAAGGTGCTTTCCGCGAAGAGAACTTCCAAAAAGCAATGGCTCAGATAGCGGAGAAGAAAGGGGACGACCCAGCGGATGCCCTTGCAAAACGTAAGGGAAAGGGAAAGGACAAAAAGCTGAACAAGGGCGGCAAAAAGGAGACATCTGATATCTATAAAATCGTCAAAATGATCATGCTCAAGAATCTCAATCCGGTGATTGTTTTCAGTTTCAGCAAGCGTGAATGTGAAGCCAATGCTTTGAATATGGCCACACTCTCGTTCAACGATGATTCCGAAAAGGAGATGGTTTCTAAAGTCTTTGACAGTGCTATTGAGATGCTGTCCGAGGAAGATAGGAATCTCCCTCAGATTCAAAATCTGTTACCATTATTACGACGTGGCATCGGTGTTCATCATTCGGGCCTGCTTCCCATTTTAAAGGAAACTATTGAAATCCTGTTCCAGGAGGGTCTCATTAAAGTCCTTTTTGCGACGGAGACGTTCTCCATTGGGCTGAACATGCCAGCTAAGACCGTTGTCTTCACAAGTGTCCGGAAGTTTGATGGAACGGGGATGCGATGGGTGACCCCATCCGAATTCATTCAGATGTCTGGGCGTGCTGGCCGAAGAGGTCTTGATGAGCGTGGTATTGTAATCATGATGGTCGGCGAAGAAATGGAGCCCGCAGTCGCGAAGGAAATTGTCCGAGGTGAACAAGATCGCCTCAATTCTGCATTCCACTTAGGGTATAATATGATATTGAACTTGATGCGTGTGGAAGGTATCTCTCCGGAATACATGCTGGAGCGTTGCTTTTTTCAGTTCCAAAATACTGCTAGCGTTGCTGGCTTAGAGAAAGGTTGGTGGCTTTATTAATTGTTTTATGGATCCTGATACTGAGAACGTTTAGAACTTGGAGACCTCGAATCTCAACGAGCTAGTATGAACATCACGGATGAAGCAACAGTTCGAGATTACTATGAACTGAGGAAGCAACTCGCTCAATTCACTGCTGACATGCAGACTGTTATCAGCCATCCTGATATCTGTCTGCGCTATCTCCAGTCAGGTCGACTTGTTCGGATCAAGTATCTAGAGTACGATTTCGACTGGGGCGTTGTTATAGATTTCAAACGACGAAAGCAACCGAAAAATTCTAATGAAGAGCTCAGTCCTCATCAGTCCTATGTCCTTCATGTTCTCTTGAAAGTAGCGGATGGGTCTTCAGTGGGCACCCGTACTCATTCCGAGCTTCCACCTGGCATTCATCCACCCGAAGAAGGCGAAGCAAGTCACTATGAAGTTGTTCCGGTGCTTCTGAGCTGTCTCCAAGCCATTTCACATATTCGAATATTCACTCCAAAAGAGGTACAAACACCAGATTCACGGAACAGCATCAAACGTTCTTTGGAGGAAGTCAAAAAGCGTTTCCCAGATGGTATCGCTATGCTAGATCCAATTGAGGATATGGAAATTAAGGATGACTCTTTCAAGAAGCTTCTCAGAGTAAGTAGACAACCAAGCCACTACGAATTTACATGGAACTAATATCCCGTTTAGAAAATCGAGGTTCTCGAATCACGACTTCTAGCAAACCCTCTCCACAACTCTCCTCGGTTACCTGAGCTGTATGATCAATACTCAGAGAAGGTCGAATTGGGAACTAGTATCAAGAAAATCAAAAAGCAGATCTCGGAAGCGATGTCTATCATGCAACTTGATGAGTTGAAGTGCCGAAAACGAGTCCTTCGTCGTTTCGGCTTTATCAATGAGGCAGAAGTGGTCCAGCTCAAAGCACGAGTAGCATGCGAGATTAGTACAGGCGATGAATTGATGCTGAGTGAGCTACTGTTCAACGGTTTCTTCAATAACATGACCCCAGAACAATGCGCTGCAGTGCTGAGTGTCTTCGTCTTTGAGGAGAAGACAAAGGATACGCCGGAGTTGCGCAAGGATGAGCTGGTGAAACCGCTGAAAGAAATACAGGCCCAAGCTCGAATTATCGCCAAAGTATCACTGGAGTCCAAGTTAGCGGTCAACGAGGAAGAGTATGTCCAGAGTTTCCACTGGGAACTCATGGAGGTGATGTACGAGTGGGCGAACGGCAAGTCCTTCGCAGAGATATGCAAAATGACCGATGTTTTCGAAGGTAACTTGATCCGTGTGTTCCGCCGTCTAGAGGAGTTGATGCGGCAGATGGCACAAGCGTCTAAGGTTATGGGCAGCGAAGAACTCGAAGAGAAGTTTGAGACTTCGCTCACCAAGGTGCGGCGAGACATTGTGGCAGCTCAATCGCTGTACTTGTGATCGGCCTAAAAGTGATAATTGTGCGGAGTGTACTTTGGCGCTGGCGTTGTTAGGTGCTTCTACCAGGCTTCTTAGTATAGTAATCAGTGATCCCTTAGGACATGCGGCCCTGAGCTGGGGTTTGGCTATGTATATTTCTATAGTATCATGATAACCGAGTTTCGCAGTGATGAATCGACTGCATATAATGATCCGAAGAGTACGAAATCATTTGGACAATTGGCAATTATAAATTAAGAATCGAATAAGTTAATAACAGAAATAATATAATAACTTAGTTGACATCTAACTTAGGAGCAGTCCTAGTATAGTTACTCTGTAAAGTACTAGTAGAATACGGGTAATCGCAATACTGGCCCACGCAAGCGGTCAGGCGGCGACGGTTGCCTTGCCTACGAGCGATGCCTGCCTAACGCAGATGGCCGGCCCGTACGCGGTTACCATACCAAAACGGTGTGACGAAGCCATCATTTGCCTGGCCTCCGCAGCCAACCAGTGCTGTTCTTGCTGTCCTCGAGCCACCCCAGCACTCTTAGTCAGTTAGTAACCGTACTTAGTACTGACTGGATACCGCCGCCGCCGCTAACTTAGACCACCGCCAATTTCCTACTACCAACACTGACTATCCATCCTCCATCCTCCGCCTCCCCTTCGTCCTCGTCCTTGCGTCCCTCCACAACCGACATCCCCCTCGCTCGTATAGTTCATTTTGCATCCTCTGCTTCCTTTTGTCTTCTGTCTTGGCTGCTTACTTTTCGATCGACCGACTTCGATCTTCTACGCCGCACTGGCTTGAAGCCACCCTCATCAAGCAGCATCGCTAGCAGCAACGTTCTTGGATCGTTGACTCTGGTCTGCTGCTTATCGTACTGTATCGTACTGTTTTATCATCAACATGAACAGCCTGGTGGCCACGCCTCCATTCCCTCCACACTTCCACGAACATTATCGTATCTCTCCCACCCGTTCCAGTAAGTTATTGCCCTGGAAATTGTTATTTCTCATGATCTCACCGCACCTTGAATCTGCCATCCGCAACATGACTTCTAACAAGCCGCTCTTGTCCAGTGTCGACACCAGTGCAGCAAAACAGCAACCGGAAACGAAAGGCTGAGGATGACGGCAACGATAATGATGTTCGTATGTCGGCATCTCCCACCAACTCGCCTGCCTTCACCCCACGCCCTTTACCCTTTCCCAACCGCCAGTACAAACGCTCTCGCCCAAACGTAACTGGTCGTCCTCTACCACTCCCTAGATTACTTGAGACCCTAGACACCGATGCACTGAGGTCGGTGCTTCAGTCTGTGTGCGACCGTCATCCAGGCTTAGGAGATGAAGTTGTCCAGATAGCACCACGGCCGAGTGTGACATCGACGTTGCAGATTCTTCACAACTATCTGTCGACTCTGCAATCATCGATCCCACTGGGAAGCGGTGATTCCTTATCAGACTATGCATACAATCGAGTGAAGCAGCAGCTGAATGCTCTACTAGACGCTCTGGATGACTTTACACCCCATTTTTTACCTCCCAACGAATCGCAAACATCTACGTCCTTGGCCTATTTGGATGGAGCAACGGAGGTGCTCAATAGAGTACCTAAAGCAAACACTCCACGACACAACATTCGTCGTGATTCTACCTTCGAGAATATCAGCAAATCTTGGGTTGTAGTGATTCGGGAAGCCGCTAAACGGGGCGGCGGTATCCAATTGCAGTACGGCGGATGGGACCAGAAAATCGCGAAGCATAACGAAACGTCCAACGGCAAACTACAAGAGGCTGTGAACGAGCTCAGCAACAGCCTCGGCTGGATGGGTCCGCCTTTGCCAACATCCGGTGGCGACCAGACTTCCATCCGCGATCAACTTCTCTCCGGAACATATGGAATGGGGGTGCCTTTGAAGGTTGGACCCTGGTAGGGTCTTTATCTGAACAGCGTTGAAAATAGCTATATCATCTTTGATCCGTCAATACGCTTCCATCTAACGGCCTCGATCATGACACGAAAACATTATGATACCTTCTGCATAAGCCATATAGAGTCCCACTGGCGTTACACTGTTTCTTTGCTTATCTACGGGTCGGTTTCCTATCTGTGAGTACCAGATGGCTATCTTACAGAAACTGTCACCAGGTATTCGCAAGCCGCCCAATGACTACAACTGGCCCACGTTCATCCGCCTTTCCCTATTTTACATTCTGATATATTCGGAACCCAATCTTTTCTTTCAAATTTTTTTTTTTTTTTTTTTCATTTTCACTGCTCCTTTATAATGTTTAGCCGGACGTTAACGCATCCGCAGCTTTGTGTTCAAGGAGGGCGTTCTGGGTCGGTGGATCGAACGAGTAAATTATGATATTCAAGTTTTACCCATGTGCTAGCATCGGGTCGGCGGGTTGATGTTTGCCTATATACGTGTGTACATCGGTGCACTCCCCACCTAGAAGCTACCTTTGATGGATATAAGTATATACTTGCGCAGGGTACATTCCTCTCCTTCCGATTGTGGCAATGCCCGTTAGTCAAGGATCACCACGCGGCACTCTAGTTGCTCAGGTTTCTACCAGCTTCTACATATGTAGCTACGAGAAATAAAATATTTGTCATAATTGAGATTCACCAATTTAAAGAAACCTGTAGATAACTAATGGGATTTCATGAGACTTGAATTTTGGCCCGTTGTTGAGTTGCAGGTAGCAAATGTGTAGATCAATTGATATTTAAAAACGGCCAAAACTTCAAAAATAAAAAAAGGTGTAGTAAAAAAGTCAATATATACAATTAAAAATAAAAACTAAAATAAACAAAGACAGGAGGAACAAAATTCTTTTGCAAAATCAAATCCAGCCGTTCCCGGCCATGTACAAGGAAAAATATATACGTAGAAATTCAGTCTAATCTTTCGCATCCAGAGGTTTTTGGCCGTAAATAAAATGGACCATAGTGTATATATGAATCGTGCGGTCCTTGAGGATCTTTTGCACCTCAGAGAGTAGCGCTTCGATGTCTTCCCTTTTCCATTTTAGGACACTGGTGTATAGCTTCAAACTGTACGATGTCATGCCTTCGAACATATGCAATTGCTGGTAGCGACCAATTTCCTTGAGCTTGGGGTCCTTAGGCCATGGGTTGAAAGGGATCTGGAAATAGGAAAATTATCCATTAGTCAAGAGAAGACTAAAAGCATTTTTGTATATAAGAACTTACCGGGAATGCGACAGTCTGGACATTCTGGAAGCCGGCCTGCTTCAGCCTGTCGGGCCATGTGCGGACGGTGCGCATATTCTTTCCAAAAGTACGAGCAGCTTTGTGCAAGTTCTCAGACCATGTCACCCATGCGGTGGCCTTTTTTCGCGAGTCGTCATCACAGAAGCAGTTGAGCTCGATGCTCTGGAACTCGGCCCATCCCCCTGGAACTAGGTTTTTGTATGTTTGCTGGAATAGACGGTCAAAGTCTTTGACCATGCCTTCCATCTCTCGGCCGTGGATGAAGTCGAATTTTTGGGAGTATGACCAGTCACTTTCGAAGTCGTCAACCTCAAATTGGAGGTTTGGAGGGACCCTATGTTGTTTATCTCGTTAGATAGGCCGTTTCTTTTAATTCAAACAATTCTCGGAACGACTTTATTTACCATGATGGTTGGATGGGACTTAAATCATTGCCTAAATGGGGATGTTTAGCCAATTTACATTAACATTGCATGGGCTATACTGCGTTACCTAGGACGAAAGCATTTGGATGTTCACTATGAAATGTCAGTCACTAGTCGACAAGATGAATTTTTAATAGCTGAATAGACGTACTCTGCAAAATCGATTGCCCATATTCCTATTGTATAAAACTATGAGTATGACGATACAATGCATTTAATTTGGACGTACCTGTTCCAGTGCCGAGGTCGAGAACGCGCTGTGGGTTGTGAATTGGAGCCATAGCTAGTTTGCCGCCGGTGAGCATGAGATAAATGTGATGAGCAAGATCCATCCGGGCCTGTTCATTCTCGTCGTTGGGCTGTTTGAGAATATACATTAACCACCAAGGCCTAGTAGAACCAATGGGCAAAGAAAACTTACCAAGAAATGGGCACCTTCTTTGAAGGCATGATACCTTCGCCCATTCTACATAATTAGTGTTAGGCATAAGATTAGAAGGCAAGTCAGGTTATGGGATGCCGTACTTCATATCTATGAGATAATAATCAGCACAAAGCTCGTCAGCAGGATTGTATCAACATACTTGTAGTTTCTCACACTGTCTGAGATGGACGAAGTATAACTCTCGTCACCGATTCTACGCACGCATACGTTGAGCTTTCTGAAAGCAAGCGTCTGGAAGGAAGAACTTACGAGCCCTGGAAGGCGGAGTCCGAATCGGTCAGGGCATCCTGAAAAGAGAAACAAGTCAGAAGCTCTAAATACGTCCTCTTTTGATGTGAATACACAACCTACATCAGCTTCGATATTTCCATGATGGCTTAGTGATGGCTGCGGATTGGAGGGCATGATGATGTCGTCGTCCTCAATATCCATAGTAAGACTATCCATGGAAACGGGATTTCAAGCTCGATTTTCGTCGGAGTCGTGTATAAAAAAACGGGCGATAGTTCGTTGCCAGACACATCCACTCACACGCACACACACAACCAACAACTCACACCACAGACGCGCACCCTCTCTGGCATGCAGGTCGGCGGAGTCAGGATGAGAGCTACCAATCTGAAAATTCGGGAGCTGCTAATGTATGTAGTATACTGCAGCGGCCAGCGATGAAAGAGGGGCGTCGCAGTGGAGAACGAGATTGATGGATGTCAACGTGGTGACCGAGAAATTAGGGCAAGGAACAAAGCTGTCCCCGACGATACGACACCAGCAGGCAATGACTTGCAGCATGCGCAGTGACCAGTCAACGGTTGGAGAGTGACAAATAACGAGACGAGGATCCAGGTGCGCTGCAGGGCCGGATCTCGATTGATCGATTGATCGATAGCAATTGGATTGCAGGCCGGGGGGTAGTACTGCTCTTAGTATAGACTGAGATTCATATTTCCGAACGAAATGGACATGGATATGATTAATGAACCAGAAGCATGACATCTGGCTTTCGGATGATTGTATTCGAGATGCTAGTCAAGTGGTGAGCTGCGAGTGGAGAGAGTAGCCCCACGTCCAACTGCCATGCAGCAGGCGTACCAGGTCTAAAAATTAGTATTTTCCTTGCCGCCTTCTGTTTTAAAATTCGGTTGCCCCTTCGATTCTTTCTAGCGGCATCAGCCATCTTGTAGGGCCGGAGTTGCACGGTGGAGAGGGGCGTCGGCCAGGGAGCGCCACGACATTGGCTGGATCTCGCTGCGTCTGATTTTTGGGAATATTAATATGCCATACTAATAACGATACTAATATCGTGTTGGTCCTCTATTTATATATTAATAATCGTTTCTCTGTATTTTCGTCTCACGACGGTCGGCCACACCGACGGGGTATTATTATACTATTAATTCTATGATATTTAAAACCCATGTTAATACAGTGATTATATGCTCCGGTACATGTGTAGTTGTTGGAGGGTTATTAATAGATATCATTTATTATTACTATTGGAATCCAAATCATTCACACTGCCAGTCATCGCGATAAGAGCTGCTACATCGTTCAATGTTGATCGTCTCGTGCTTTTATACGAGAACAGTGCAGGCCAGCATCTCCGATCTACTCAGTACATAGAGTAGTAGATCGGTGGCATTGTGCAGCACTGCAGCCAACATTTCAAAGTCCAAGCATCGTCCCCAGCAAGACAAGCTGCTGGTTGGCCGCAAGCTGCAGCACGGTTCTCCTAGCCCGGCGGGTATCGCCAAACTCGATTTTTAGATATGCACAGCTAGAGTACATATGATGCGGTGTCGCACGTCGCTATACATATTGATATTGTAAACGATGTTGCTGCGATGTCATGCGACCATGTAGATCGTTGTGATGATTGATTCAAAACAATGCTTACGTATACTATGTTCAATACATCCAACCCCGCCAATTTCAGGAACACCGCCAGGGATCAAACAATCGCCTTTTTTGCCAGTCGGAGGAACCAGCTTGCGTCCTCCCAACCCCCCTGCTCACCCGCCTTTCCGATCGCGATTGCTTCCGTGAATTCGTTCTCGCCATCCCCGTCGTCTTCGTCGTCCACGTGGCTGTCTATGCCCCGAGAAGATGGAGACTCATGGAACGTCACTGTCCGCTCGGCATGTTGTTCTGGCGGTGAGCCGGCGTAATCTTCCTCCACGCCAAACAGCGTCCAGCCGACGAACTGGTCAATCCAGCTGCCGAGACCGAAGCCCCGTTCTCGAGTGAGACGCTGGAACTCCTTCTCATCAATGTCGTCGTCTAGCTCGCTATCCGACTCGGACGACGAAAGGGATGAATCGTCTTCAAGGCCTTGCTGGTGAATAGACGCAATTTCAGCCCGAATCTGCTCGTCCACAAAGTCGGGGAGCAGGGAGTGCCGGCTGTCGATACTGGACTTGCGCGAGTGCTTAAAAGCGACCGCATCGATTGCCGTCATGGAAAGCTCCGCGCGACTTGCCCGTCGACTGCCTCCACGCGACCGCGACGTTTGTCGTGATAGCGCTGCGGGTGTCGACAGACCGGAACGAGATCGATGGGTGCTTCTCCCATGACGATGGCTCCGGATTTCAGCCGGTTCCGGCTCCGTAACAAGGCTGGTCGAGCTCTCTCGCTTCAACAGCCAGCTTTGGCCTTTCTCCTCCCGAGTTGATGAAGCAAGAGCAAGTCCTGCTCGAAGCAACCATTCAGAGTCATGGCGGGTTTTCGTCTCGGGCCCGGGGGTTCGTGCACCCCCTCTCTTTCCACCGTAATATTGTTGTAATGGGCGCCTCCCTCCCAGACTCTGGAGGTCGGTATCGCTCAAGACATGTGTTGTGCTTTTACTGCGCTTATGATGTCGTGTGCGGGAGTTGGCGCGTGAATGCGATAGAATAGGCGGTGTAGTTGGTACCGATGAGCTGGAAAGGTACGAGGTAGTTTGTCCATGGTTGCCTGAAAAATAGTCATCACTGTCGGGAAGATCATCAATTGGAAATCGAGGCGTAAGCGGTGCGAGGGATATATGATTCAAAGCTGGGTGTGAGCGTCGCGACCGAAAAGGACTGTGAGACGTGGTAGATCGATAGGACTAATTGCGGTCGAAACGTCAGTCAGCCATCTGGTACTTATCACCAACTCAGCCTGTAAGAGGACGCCAACCTACATCCATTGTCATATTTGCAGTGGGTTACCGTTCTCTGTCTGGGCCAGGTTCCAGACGTGCGCAAGAATGAAGGATACATGGGATGAAACCTGCGGGTGTT
Source organism: Talaromyces proteolyticus (assembly GCF_021365285.1). Taxonomy (NCBI): domain Eukaryota; kingdom Fungi; phylum Ascomycota; class Eurotiomycetes; order Eurotiales; family Trichocomaceae; genus Talaromyces; species Talaromyces proteolyticus. The sequence continues at coordinate 504,194 of NW_025764282.1, read as the reverse complement.
GCAAGGTGAAGTTCGTTACGGGCGATCACATGTCAGCTTTGGGAGTCGGGTAGGACCGGTCCATCTCCTATGTAAGTTAACCCCGCAATATAAGCTCAAAGATCTCACAGGACCGAAAATGTATTACATAGTTAGTATGTGGTACAGTAGTACGTAGTAGGTATTTCCAACGTTTCTTTGAGTAGGTTAGAGATTATTGCGTGGAAATTCGATACTCCAAGATTATGTCAGTTAGGGCTAAGCGCGGATTTGTTTCCGTTGTGGCCTCATTCAATACAGGCATTGGACAAGGTTACGAGTTAGATTCAAAAGGGCTTTTGGGCATTGAAAATGACAGCTATGGAAACTAATTTCAATTTTAAATAGGCAGATAGTAGCATTACTCGATTTTTCCCTTGTTGACAACAAACCCTTCAAGCACCGAGATTGCAGCCCACAGGCGGTTTTCAGCTTCAGGGAATACCAGTGAGCGAGGACTATAAAAGACCTCGTCGCTTACTTCTTCAGGGTGACGAGGCAAGCAATGCATGAATTTCCAATCCTGTTTGGCTCCACCTCGCTGTGCAAGCTCTGGCGTAATTTGGAAACCCTCAAAGGCTTTCATTCGCTTCACGGTCTCTTCCTCCTGGCCCATGGATACCCAAGTGTCTGTTACAAGCACATCGGCATTCTTCACTGCTTCCTCAGGTATATTTGTTTGTATCAGCTTCCCAGGCGAAGATATGCCTGCGCCAGCTTGCTTAATGATCTCAAGCATTGGTTGTGGAATCTCGTACCCTTTTGGTGTAGCTACGGCGACATCAACTCCCAGCTTCGCCGCAGCAATGGCCATATCAAACAACACGTTATTGGCGTCTCCAACCCAGGCTATCTTCAGTCCTTCCAGTCCAAGACTGCTAAGCCCTGCGGTGGGGCGTGCCGGAAATGTCTCGTGAATGGTCAGGAAATCGGCGATGATCTGGAGAGGGTGGAAAGAGTCACACAAGGCATTGATGACTGGCACTGTAGAATGTTTCGCCAAACTGGCAACTTCATCATGGCTATTCACACGCGCTACGATACACGAGACCATAGACGATATCACTACAGCGGTATCGTAGAGTGACTCATTAACACCCAACTGAATATCATCCTTGCCTAGAAACATCGGCTGCCCGCCCAATTGTGCTACAGCACCTTCTGTTGAAATTCGAGTTCGAGTGCTTCGTTTACTAAACATCATTGCTACCGTCTTCCCGGACAGGGCGCCTAGTAAGTTGCGCGGTACTGAGCCGGTCTTGATGGCCTTTTTATGTTGCGCGGCATTGCGAACTAGCGCCGTAAACTCCGCGGGGGTAAGGTCCGCGATGGATAGGAGATGGCGAGGGGCAAATGGAGATGTCGATGGAGATGCAGCGGACGAGTATTTTCGAGGCGCAGAAATTCGGTGGCCGGGTTGGAGGTATCGAGTTAATCGGGGGGTATGTCGAATTCCTGTGCGGATCGTGGGGATATTGAGATTCGCGGCCATTTGGATTGCGGCCAATTGTTGGCGGAGGGCAGTCAGTTATTCGATCGCTGATTATTAGAAGTGAGAGGAAAGAATGTGAAATTTGTAAAAATAATATGGCAAATGGCAATGACTCAGATGAAGCTTGGTTCAAAGTTGGAGTCATCGCGGACTCATTCTTTTTGTGATCAAGCATGGGCCGAGCTAGAGCGTTGGGGGTTAGATCACCAATAGCCAACACTAGTGGGAGACGTCATAGTACAATAATCTAACAGTCATAGTTTTCTATCAAATACCATTCCATAAGCTGAATTTATTCCTATTCACACTCTTCTTATTAACCACGAGCCTCGCATGCAACAACAAGATTGGGTATTTACAGGCGGAGAAGCAAGGACCTGAAATTGGGATCAAAGCCCTGATACCAACCAATACCATGCTCATGTCCTGCGATCATGCTGAAAATGCCTGAATGGAGGCAGATTCACTCATTTCCTGCTAGCATATTCCTGCAGAAACTCGGCAGTAGTGTATACATATCCCCGATGGTTGAGCACTTTTCTGACCAAAACATCATGTAATTCCTCATCTCCATCGGCGCATCCGTCCGAGATAACGGACACCACGAATTCGGCATCTGCAGCTGCAAGTGCGGTCTTCAAAACACATCCAGACGTACTTAGTCCAGTAATAATGAGTGACTTGATACCATTCTTTTGGAGGTAAGCTTCCAAACCAGGGGACTTGAGTGCCGACACATGTCCCGGAGTTCTTGTGAATGTTTTGTCGTCACTGCTTTGATCAATAAGTTCAGGTGCCTCTTCACCGCCGCTTGCTTGCATGGCACTAAGAAAGCCACTAAGCCTGTTGGCACCCTTCGCGGTCGGAAATGTTGTCTTATGCCTGTCAATGAGGCAGTGGATCACTCGGATTCCCTGATACTGGGCCCAACTCTTTAGCTTAATTGCGTTCTGGAGAGCTGCAGAGGCTTTTGGTCCGCCAGCCTTTTGGACGAAGAGCACATGAAAGTCTAGGAGCAGCAGAGCTGTTTGTGATGGATTGTAGTAGCTAGGACTGGTCTCGTCCACTGAGTTGGAGCTTGCCATGGTTTATGATAGTGGCTTTTTCGTTATTATATTCAAGTTCAATGACCGTTGCGAGAGATGGCAAGTTTTCTTTGACGTTCTTTTCGGACCGCTTCAATGACACGAATTTTATTTGAGAACAGGAAGCACAGTAAGAAGAATTTTATTAGGAAAACCGATATTTAAATAGCATATGAGATTGTTATGCCTGACAAATGGCTTTATTATTGGTATGTATTTATAAGATGATCCTGTTCCTGTAGCGGGCCGTAAACGGCTACATGTAGTAGCAGAGCCTATAGAATTATATTGAGCCACGTTAATTATCTACTAATTACCTTTCCTTAAATAAGTTAAATCAATTCGAACCCGAGTGGGCCAAATCACAGTTTAATTTCTTTTTAATGGATTTTTCTTTAATGACTGTCTATGCATATGTCACCAGATCCTCTTGGTGATGCAGCACTGGTAACGGGCTCCCCATGTCGCCTTCGTTTAAAAAGATGACTTGATATTATCACAGTTGTTCCAATGAATAGTTTATTTTGGTATGATTGTCAAGAACGAGTGAAAAAACCCTGGGGGAAGATTATAACCAAGAAAAACCCTCGACTATACGAGAATCGCCTTCATTGCCAGTCAGATCAGCACCGAAAGACATCAATGTAGACGAATCTACGAGTTCAAGAGAGAGACCGGAGTCTACTCCTGGAGAGATGGAAAAAGGAAAAGCGAAAAAGATGCTGAATCGAACGAATAAGACACTAGCCTGGTGCGTGTTGATATTCAGAAAATGAAAAATACTGAGGAGTGCGTCCTACTGATAGGTTGATATAGATTACATGGGACGGACCTAACGACCCTGCAACCCTCAAGAAATGGTCCTTCAAAAGAAGACGGCTTGCGACTGACCTTGTTTCCTTAATTGTGTTTATGACACCCATCGCCTTATCTATAATTGCTCCAGCAGAGTCAGCCATTGACAACAATCTCTATATTGATTTGATGATTAAATCGGCGCTTGGATTCTCTATCGTCTTACTTGCTTTTATTATTAGTTCATTATATTTGGCATTATTAAGCGAAGTTTATAGGTGTATTATTATCCTACAAATACCAAACATACATGTAATAAGTACTATACTTCGAATATATATACATGTAGGGATTTAATATCAACTTCAATTCCAATGGTTTCTCATTTTCAACTTTATCTACAGCTTCGCTCAGAATATGGGACAGATACTAGTCTATTGTTTTTTTCAGATTTCGGGGCGTATATACTACAGACTGTGGATGGTGGTGTTCTCTTTAACTTATGGATTGTAGAAGACCGTGGTATGGTAGTGGTATTATATATTGTGGTTCTTCTTATGGGCCGTTCTGCTGGTTTATTAATTGGAGCTTAGATTACAAAGAAGATAATATAGAGATAAAACTTTTAGGCTGTTACTATCTTTAAGTTGACAGTATAAAGTCCTTATTTATTTTATATCATTTGAAATATTTGCGCCTTAGATTCTGCAATTGGAGGCTTAGAAGCTACATAAAGAGGCTGGTAATAAAATCTATATACCTAATATGAAATAAAAAATCGTAATATGAAGCATGTCAAGAGCCCTACTTTTCACTGAGTGTTCATTTTTTAGTACATAGTCTGTTATGTAATTTATCTCTCTTTATATAGCGCAGAATTTACTTGATACTTTCTATATATCCCTTGATCTGGACTAACATCTACAAAAGTTGATTAGTATTGGTAGTCTGCACTATATATCACTCATAGTTGGTCTAACCATGAGAGCGCAGACATTGGGCTGATTAATCCATTATATCTAGAATAAGCTTAAGAGTCGCTCTGCGGATGGAGACCATATGAAGTTTTGGGTATCACTTCTATTCGTACCGATATTTGTGATTTCTGCTAGTCTTCTTATATGGATGATCAACGCAAGAGAATATGCTCTGGATTGTGCCGAATATTGACGTAGCAGCCTTTGGTGTCGGTGTAAGTATGATCTTTATATCCTTTTAAACTTGTGTAATCGACTACGTATTAACTGTATATAGTATCAGCTGTAGGCGCTATAGTAGTGGCAAGAAGTATCATGTGCTTTTCTTTTCCTCTATTTGCAGATTACATGTTCGAGGCTCCGGGTGAAGGATGGGATAATAGTGTACTTGCTTTTACAGTTTTGAGAACCGTGTTTATGGGCTGTCTGGCATTGTGGTTCTATAACAAATGATTTAGGAAAACTAGTAGTATGCTACAGACAAGTAGGATGATGTACTTTGAGAGATAGAGTTCGCACGAAAAGTTTAATTATTGATTCGTTCGTAGTTGATGTTAATTACAGGCATATAAAAGATATTGCTAGACTATACTAATGAGATGGAAGGCCCAAAACATGAATTCAATGTAGAAAAAAGCAGTGCCTCGTAGCCTAATTGATCAGACTGGTTTGACCCCCATTCCTCGCTGTCCAAGAGCTCAGGGTACGTGGCTCCGTATGACGGAGGATTAGAAAACTCGAATAGATTCATGAAATCTAGAGTCATTTGTCTGCCACTGGGTTCAGATTCAGCTGCACCATATAAATTCTCAGGTGTAGGATTTAGAGACAGTTGGGAGGTTTCGGGTGGTTGAAGTTGGTGGTAAACAGAGGGATCAGCGTTTTTGTTGTCATTTACTAGGTTTGGCTGTACGGGCTGGTTTTGATGAACCTCTTTTTTGGGTACGTATCGTTGAAGTCCTTTGATAGACTTCCAAAGACGTTTGGAGACATATGATTTCATCGAGAATTTTTTCACAAGCTCTAGCGCCAGGTAGAATTCGACCTTACACTGGGAGCCATAGCGCGCGGGTGCGTGAGCGATGGCAAGGAGTAATACCGCCAGGGCTGATACGAGGAAGAAATTGAAGGCAACTTGCTGTAGTTGATAAATATTTGAGGTTTCGTTGAGATGGAAGATGAATTGGATCGTTTCCTTTGCGATTTCAACTATCATGTCTGCCTCTGATGTGTTCTGAGAAATGGCAGATGCACTAAGTAGCGCTGGTTGGTACACAAGCATACGCATCAAGTTTGTTCGGAGATAAAGAAGACACTGAAGGCGTTGAATAGCTCGCGTCGGAGGGGCTGTAGTTGACCAGTGCGTTGATGACTGTTTTTCAGGCAGTTTAAGGTGGTCAGGAATCGATTCAGCCCACTGCAGTATTTGCCAATGAATGTACTCCACTTCGTTCTTTTTGTTGGCAATTCCACTACAAGGAGAACTAGAGACATGTTTCCAAACTTTAGCTGAAAGGTGACTGTATTCGATCATCAGTGTTAGGTAAGGAACACCTTCCTGAAAGACGAGTCAGTAATCGGGGTTGAGACTATTTTCCCCTGGTGGACTTACTGGGCGTGGTAGTGTTGGATCGATATCACCGACGGCCAGATGGGATGGCAATCCAGTCCCAATACTCCATCTGTTATCCAGAACGTATATAGACCAAAACAGACGGACCTTTTGTTCTCTCTGGCTATTTTCTAACTTTCGTCCTACGAGGATCTCACGTTGATGTAGCCCCATTTCTAGACACATTCGTATTGCAATTCCAATCGTCCTCCAAGCTTTGTGTTCCTCGTCAATTTGGAAGAAGAGAATGCTCTTTAGATATCATTAATACAGTTAATAAACTCGTTTACGTGCGAGGGTGGCGTACCGTGAGAGCAAGAGCGGTGATTCTCATAATGCTGGGAGAAGACCATACAGAATCATTGACTACATCTCGTGTACTCTGAAAAAGCTTCAGTCCTAGATTACTGTGACCATTTTCTTCTGCCGTAAGAGCACAAGCAAACATCAACTTCAGAATGATGACGTCTTCTAGGCTTAGCCTGGCGCGGTTCCCAGGATTCGAATTATCTATTCGGGATCCAAATAAATCCCCCGAACGTGAGTACAAAATGTTGATATGACGGGATATCTGCTCTACCGGAACGATCGGATACATGATTCCCATTTCTTCTTCGTAGACATGGTACAGCCGAGTAGCTTCTTGATGGCTAATAGTCCACATGGGATCAATAATTGAATCGAAATTCCGCTGACGGTTAAGAGGCGAGGGGCTAGCCTCTCGAGTGATTCCACCATCGTCGGAGTCTTCAACCAAACTGTCTCTTTTCAGAGCGTCTCTCGCGATTTTTATTTTGAATGCCGAAGTCGTGGGTCCTTCGAAAGAAGTGCAAGGATCTGGTTGTATGCCAGGAACATGTCCAGGGACGTCTTCCAGGGTGACTTCTTCGTGCACAGGAGGCGCTTGTATTCGCATCGATTGATCTTGGGCGGCAACATGGTCCGAGAGCACCGAGACTTGGTTCTGGAGTGCGTTAATCTGCTTCAGAAGTTGGTCCACGTTTCTAGTAAATAGTCAGCCAAATTGATATTTATTCACATTGACAGGGTTCAAGCTGACGGGTGGTCTTCCGAGGTATTATTGGAACGATATCGACAGTCAAGCAATTGCCGACTACACCTTTCGCAGGGGGTCCGCCCGTTGCACTTTATTTTCCGTCTTTTACACTCATTACTGTGAAACAGAAAGTTAGCCAAGTGTTGAAAATAAGGAGATGACTAGTATCCCCACCATGCTGTCGGGGTATAAACGTCGCGTTTTCGTTTAGTGCTGGGTACATGTCCGTTATTGGACACCAGGGCAGCCTTGGGTGGCGATTGGCAGTCGTTCTCCAACTCGAGCGTGGTCATCGTGTCATTGTTGAGGTATATGTTTGCCGTATACAACGCAATATATAGAAGATGTTCTCAGAGCATATTCCATCCGATATTTCGCGAAAAAAAGTTAAGGAAGAAGCCTGCAATGACGACAGGGAACTGAGTCTGATCGCCGAATTGTTGACGCCCCCAGCCCAGCGCCCTTAATTCCGCCCTTCCCCACCACTCTCCCCGCCAAATCCACACTATTAGTCTTGTCCCCACAGATCCACGCGAATACGATCGATCGTCTTGCCTGCTTGTGATGTGTGGTATAGTAATAATGTGCTCCTGATGATAGGCCACTGTTCACTTAAAACTTGAGATGTCACGAGAGCCCTCGTTCCCCAGCAGTGGTCCACTTTGCGGGATAACCTGGTACCAGCTAGCCTTAAGCCATTGCAAGTCAATCGTAATCTGCGATCTTCCACACTTGATCAACAGCGATAAACCGACCGCATTGTATTGGCACCGTGGTTTTTACCCCTTCATGGCTTATGATCCTCCCTACTCTTCACATTTACACAAGGCGCTACCCGTATCTGGAGTACGACACAACAAGCCCGATATTTCGAATCACTGTCGCTCGTCATCATCCACTTGCAGAGACGACAAGATGCTGGGTCAGAATACCTGGGTACCCCAGATGATTACCTCTGGGGAACTGGACAGCATAGTCCTTTTCTGGCACTGACTATGTTTTCATCCCCTGTGCGGACACCTAATCGATGAATATTGTAGGTGCGAGAAGTGCGAGCGACTGATACTAGGGCTACAATGTGGTGTCCACGCTTTCGGTCCAGTTATGACGAAGATTTCTGCAGTGGAGTAGGATTCCATGGTTGGGTATGTTTGCCAGAGGAATTGTTCAATTCTGTCTGGAGTGTAGGGCGAGGTGTCAGTGAGTCAGCCTGCTAAGGATCTTATTCCTTGTCTGCTTCTATTCCCACATGCCCGAGGCCTGTGCTGCGCATGAAGGAGCAGCTGGGATCGTCATAAAACAGGCAGGCGCTCTGGCGGGCCTCCTGGGGTCATCCGTGGCTTGGTTAATACTTAATTAGGACTTGGTTATGGCTCGCTGGGGGCTGTTGGTTCCTTCATAATAAGCGATAGCCTAACCAACACTGAATTGATAATCACATTGATCATATTCGATAGAATAATAATTTGCTTATTCTAAATTTCCGTCACATTCCATAATTGATCATTTTGAGATAAAAGCCTCATGTTTATCAGCCTGTAAGCTGACTTTTTGACTGCCTACTAGAGCTGCAATAATGGCATCTTCCACATCTTCTTGGGGAGGCTCAATGTCGTCGTCGATGCCACAATCAGATGGTTTCTGGTATTTTCCAGACCCACAGGTCAAATCAAGAAAGGGACACCACTCTAGGAAATGTAAGGATCTCGTTATAGTCTTATCCGGAAGTTCAGCTCTGAGAGTGACATTCCACGGTACAGAAATCCACTGATCTTCAATCGTAGGGATCCCAACTTTCTTTTTATTTCCTTCATCGACCATTCTCTTCTCTTCAGCGTTTTTATTTGCTTCATCGAACATTCTCTTCTCTTCGGCGAGCCTTCGCTCCTCGACACGTTTTTGCCGCTGTTCTCCAAGCGCTTGCTTCAAATCTTCGTCTGAGGATGCTTCAGATATCGCTTCCTCTTCGAAACTACATTTAGCACCCAATTTCTTGCAGTGGTCACACTTGATTCGAGGAGTATCTTTAGGTTGGGTACATCGGATCTTATTGGGTTCAATGTTAGCATAGGCGCCTCAAATCAATATAATACTATGAGAATCATTTTTCAGGTCGTTACCTTCCGCACTCTACATCTGCTACATGCTTTCCAATCTCTTCGCCTTCTTTTTCTCGAATTAGACTTGGACACCAGCTCGACATTTTCTGACATGCGTTCCAAGGATGGCAGTGCGAATTGAGGCAATGTTGAATCTTCAACTATTGGATCGGTGGAATTTTGCATAAATTCCGGAGAGAAAGGTCCCAACCCCGGCAACCTCGGGTCCAGAGAAATAGGAGGCTGTGGTAACAAGTCGTTGTTTGAACTATGGGTCATTGGATATGTCGTTGGGTCAGTTATCATGGGAGGAAGTTCCATTGATGATTTAGAGATTCCTGCCACCACGACCGGGTCTAATGATGCATTTTGTCGAGCCGTGGTGGCAATGGAATGAAAGTCCAGGTGTAGCTTGGAGCTCCGGCAGCGTGATGCAGCCAGAAACACACCGTACAGGATCACCTCTCCATTTACCAAGGAGGAATCGGGCAATATATGCCATGCTAGGGCTAACATATTCAGTACTGCAGTGACGAACCCCTGACTACACGCTATGTAGAAAAGGCGGCTGACGCAAAGCAACGCATGTGTTTCCCAGTTGGGAAATTTAGAAAACGCATCCACTCTTCCTGTATCCTGGGAGTCGCAAGTCGCATCCTCAAATATATACGCACTCCTCTTCAAGGTTTTCATTAAGTCATGCTGGAGAGAACTTGCTAAAGGGGATATTAGATGAGGTATCTTGACTCCAACGGGCATAGTACTATCAGTACGAATGTGGGTTTTTGTAGAGTTGATAGCAAGCTGCAGAAGCTTCTGGTTGTCTAGCTCCTCTACAAGCTCCCTGGCATCTAGCGGGTCGCATGAGTCTCTCAGGGGCTTTGTCGTTATTTTTAGGTAGTTTTGCAGATGTCTATTCACCAGGCTTCGTGCTTCGTCAATACTGAAGGAAAGGCTCCCGAGTGAGGATTCATCACAGAGAAAATCTCGAACTGTCTGGTGCATTAGCTGCACGATGGAAGAAGCACCATATTGATAGCTGCGAGATTCCTCTGCCGAAAACCCAGGGTTGTAGGCTTCGATGAACGGTCCACAAGTGCTGTAAATTTTGCGCCATAACTCATCGTAGGAACTAATGGGGATTCTTTTTGCTGATATTCCATCCATGGTTGAGGAGCAAAAGTTATCTTTTAGGACTGCGACAGCTTCCCAAAGCCCTTCAAGTGTGATATCGCTGATCTCCCCTGCCGCACAAATCCACATAAGGGTCTTGCGGATTTCTGTAATTTTCTCCTCCGTTTTCTGAGTGGTCATTTCAACAACAATTTGTTGATAATACTCTTTTAGTTCTTGGGGAACGTCACTGGCAGATTGACTTAACTCTTCCAGTGTACAGTTTTGGTCTAAAGCGGCCTCTCTCATCAACTTATCAAGGACTAATTTAACCCACAAGATCGAGCCTTGTGCTTTAGAGGCTAGACTCGTTCTCATTTCCTCTATAGTCTGCTCCTCCCGCTCCATAGCAAGTGCAATGGATTTGTACCTGGGCTGTCTCATTCTGCTTGCATGTCTTGGAACATTCCGGATGCGAGAAGCCGAATCAGTTTCCTGAGAGTTAAAGTTGAGCTTATGAATCTCCTCGCGTAACGATTTTAAACCGAAGTCGATAATCTTTGCGATATCGTCCTGGTTTTCGTCTTCGATAGTGATACTCGGCAAGCCGAAAATTTGTTGCTCAATCTTGACAACGTGCCGACTTAATACAATGAATTTGGCCCTGGAGGATGCCGCAGGATATGTTAGCTTCTTAATCAACGCTAAAATACCCATATTCTCTGCTTCATCAACAGCGTCAACAATGCAGATTATCGGCTTGGAGCCTCGGCACACATCAAATAAGATATTCTCAAGAACTTCATTTGTCCATACGACTTTAAGTGGATTCATCTGACGATATGCATGAACGTAATGGTGAAAGATCTCGGGACATTGCTGGAGAAAGTGACAGAGTATCGATCGGAGAAAGGATTCGTGTTGGATATAACGACCAGCTCTACGACGATGATAGAACCAATCTCCAACCAATGGGATTGTCTCCTGTGCTTTTTGAGTTTCCAATTGTTCGAAAAGCCTCTTTCGGACAGATTTTGCAAGAACGGACTTGCCACTTCCCGGTTTCCCTCGAAGCCAGAGGATTCCACTATCTTGCCGAGAAAATTCACGATACACTGAATGCTGCCATATCCAAGAGTTTGTTTCCGCTGCGGCTGGAGGCACCTGCGTTCGCCGGGCATCAATTTCTTCGAACCGTAAAGAAGAAAGGCATTCTAAATATACGTCAGATACCAACAATGTCATCATATACCTGCTTGAAGGGTACGCACCACGATATTCGCAATCATCTGCGATGCCAAGACAAAAATCCATTACTTCGCTTCTATCCATAGAAAATCCTCCCAAAACCATGGAGACATTTCCCATCAATCGGCTGCGAGGTGTATTAAGAGAATTGATCAATAACCTTTGAGCGGAGGTTTCAATTAGTTCCAAATGGTCAATGCTTATAATTAACCTTTTGCGGGAAAGATATGTTGGCAAGTTCAGTATGTAGTTAATCAATACAGAAATCTCTGCAAATGAAAGTTTATATATGTCCATTTCCTTAAAAGCTCCTGATTCATTTAATTCTTGCAGGAATTGGGCCTGTTGAGGATGACGGGCGAAGATCTGGAAGAATAACGACTGGAGGATGGAAGTCACTTGGCTGGTGTCGGGACTTTCCATTATTTGTTCTTGTTTTAAAACGTTTTCAAACTGCTTAGATTTCAATTGCTGCGGCCGGTCCAAAATCCAATAGCAATCCACATAATATACGTCACAGTCTGTATTTCTTTGGACGTATTCTGCCAAGCAAGCAGCAATCGGGCATGTTGGAGCCTCCGATGATCGTGTTTCAGAAGATATTTGGTCGCGCTCAAGTCCATCACTGTGTTGACCGTGTGTATCTCGCCAATTCCAGTGACGTGAGGTTTTGGCCACTAATACCCATGATGGAGTGTCAAACCAGCTCTGGAAGCCTCTGGTATGGACAAAGCTTTGTAATTCATGCTCTGATAGCGCCTCACGATTCATCCTAAAGATACCCGGCATTAAATGGGCGGTTCTGTGAGAATTAAGTTTTTCGACTGCCTTCTGGATCCGTGGATCTATGTGGAAACTAGACTGGGAAGATACTAGTAGCCCATTAATTCCATGTCTATACCCATTGCTGCTCTCAAGACCTACCATTTTCCTTTAATAATAACGTCTTATTTGCCACACGGGAATGGGGTGCCACTGGTACCATAGACAAGACCTGTTTTGCATAGACAGCTGCTGTTCCCGCTGCATATGGTTGCCATTGTTTGTTTTTATGCGAATCTGCATAATCACAGATTCCTCGGATGACCAAACACGGGAGTGTATTCATAAGACCTGCTGCCTCCATCTCGAAGCAGAGAACGCCTCCTAAATCCGAACTAACTTTGTCCCTTTCTATGGCATTTTTCATGACCAGGTTCCCTGATGCTATGGTACCATAATGAACCAAAACTTTTTGATCTCGTGGCTTGCGCTTTATTATTTCCCTTTCATTACAACTCCGACACGTATCATCGCCAACATGGTTGTATCTGGCATCAAAAAGTCGATCCGGCTCAGCGGCTTCACGTGAAAATTCTTGCCACGTATCAAGTTTGTTAATATCTTCTATGAAACTAGTTCTTTGCTGAATATTTTCAGCATCTAGCTTGGCAATAGCATTAAGCAGAATTGTCGGCGGCATATTCAGAAAGCCTGTTCGATGAAACCCGCTCTCAGTTTTCTTACCAAAGTCATATTGAATGACACCGCCATGTGATAGTCCTGGGCGACTTACAACTACATCACCCAGGCGAATATCCCGGGCTTTGCTTGGAACGCCCCCTCCGATGCCAACCATTAAACCGAACTCGATTGATGGGAATGAAGACTTCATCTGAGTAGCAACTATGGCGGCCGAATTGGTGCCCATCTGACCATATGGCAGGCATGTGATGACAACATTATGCTCTTGAATACGTCCGAGGGTATATATATTTGTATCATGATCACTGCGATAAGTTTCTTCATGCACTTCGTCTAGCATTCTTTGTGCCGCAGTAAGTTCGATTGGCAAAGCGCAGACCCAGCCAACGGTGTAGTCATCGTTCTGAGGCAGGTCGGCTCTTGGCATCGCAAGTGCCTTGCTTAAGAGGGGTCAAATTATAGTCGAGTTCGATGGTTGACGATGCTTATATTGACTCTCTTGTCGATGTCAAGCAGTCAGTTTGCCTGTTGGAACGAGCGGGCCATGTGGAGCTGAAAGTAAGGCAAGGGCCGACCCGCTCGGACCAGTCACTGTCCTTCATTGGGACTAGATCGGTGGGGCAATATTGGTCTGCACGTGGCCCGTCGTCTCCTGTAGTAATACCAAAGTAATTGTATTGTAACGCCCTTCCAGAAACATTCTTGTTTATTTTTGTTTATAACTGGATTTCAGTGAATTCGGTTGCTCGATTACTGTAAAATATTTTATACTCTAATAGTGGACAGGCATAGCACCCGCGAGGTCTGAGCTCTTGCTCTTTTAATAGAAGCATCCGATTTTTTTGGCGCATGGAACAGATTCATCCCTTTTTAACACGGTGCCACGGAAGAAACGATCCCAAAAGATCAATTGGTATAAGATTGACAAAAAACGTAATTGCGGAATGTCGACTTCCTAATTCACACAAAGTTCCTCTTTTGGGCAGGTACTGGGGAGCGGGTGTGAAGAAACACCGCGAAGTCTTTGCTTGCCAATCATTCATATTTAGCCTAAGTTCAATTGATTTCTACACTTAGAAAATAAAACAAAACTATCGTTCCCACTCTTCCGGAAGAAAGTCATTATTGATGGTAACCTGGCTCATACATATATCTCTCTGAATGCCGAGGTAGCAATTGTCTTTATCAACTCGGACTAGGCGAGAGCAACATAACTGTCGAAGGGAATGCTGGGGACCGTAACAACCTCGATCCTTGGCACTCGGGGAATGGTCTAGTTCAGGCCATCGCAAATGTCAATAAGAAAGCTATCGTTATAGTCCATAGCATTGGTCCAGCTTTTCTCGAGACCATCCTCGCTGAGCCGAACGTCGTGGCAGTTGTTTGGGCCGGTATACCTGGTCAAGAGAGCGGCAATTTCTAGGTAGATATTTTGTAAAGCGCAACATCTCCCCGTGGGAAATTGCCATATACAATTGCCAAAGAGGCGGCTGCTTAGGGTACTGCGGTTGCTAGCGGCTACCATGATTACTCGGAGGGTTTGCTTATGGATTACCGCAATTTTGATCAGACCGATATTGAACCGAGATACGAATTTGGATATGGACTGTAAGAAAGAGTTTGCATTAATATTGGCCGCTTTCTGCAAGCTTAACTTCGTTATTATCCTAGCATTCTCCAATTCAAATACTCCAACCTTGCTGTTCACGTGTCCTAAACTGTTGATCCTACCACTGGTGAAACCGTTCCTTACAGAGATTACATTGGTTTGCTCTCATTGTTACCATCTACCCCGCCAAAGCAACTGAGAAGATCCCAAAAACCACGGGTTGAGACCGGGCAGGCTAAAACCGCGAGATTTTCGTTGATTAGAAGGGACAGTAGTTACTGGAATGTGGAGAAACAAAAATGGGTTGTTCCTAGCAGTACGTATCAAGTGTATTTTGGGAGCCCTAGCCATGATATTTGTTTGACGGGCCTTTTCACTGTCTGATTCCAAAAGTAGGGTGATCGGACGCGTAGATAATGTTACACCTCACCTACTGGCACTTATCACAAGCTGTCCTGGCCTGTATATATTAGGTGGAGACTTTCTAAAGACTGGAAATATAACATTTGAATTTCCTTTTTGCAGCACCCTCGAGCTTGCTTGTATCAACTTCTCTTTCTGTTGTGTGCAATGCTGATCCACTAATATGACAATGGATAAATTATCTATACAGCAACAATATCACTTTTCTCCGTATTTAGCTTGACGTTTGCCATCGAAACTGAATGGGTATCCATGTTGAACAGGGTGTATGCACCCTTGATGAAAGCATCACCGAGGACCTGGAAGTCATCTGGACCTGGGCTCAGGCCAAATGAACACGCCTTCTCTCCATTGATGCTGACATTTTTCTTAGTTCCCGTATATGGCTCCACAAGGTTACTAATTGGAATCTTGATTAGAGGTCCGTTAGGGTCACTTCCGCCGAGCTGAATATCGACAAAGGTTTTGGTGTCGTTTATGGCAGAACAAGGTATTAAGGAGGAGCTTGCCTCAGGGTCATATACACCGCCGACATTGGGAATCAAATTCATAGAGCCGCCACCGGGCAGAAACATTTTAGGACTTCCACAGTCGATAAAGGCTGCTCCAGCAATGGAGCTGTTCCCAAACCAGGTGATTGGAGAAGAGCCATTGCTGGAGACAGTTGACAAGCCAAGGGCAGTTAGGTTGACGTACCATTGCTAATTTCTTTTGTCAGTATACATATCAAGTGGGGTAGAAATATGCATATATTGTACAATACAAACGGCGGGATATACCTTGTAAGTACCGTCGAAACCAATCAAGTCCATCATCTGCAAATCCCCATGATATTTAGCTTTGTCGTATCCGCCGAATAGGATATTCCCTTGGTTCTCAATATTGTTGAGATAAAGCGAAAAGGCAGCCGAATTAATGATACCTTGGTTACTCATTTTTTGGACAGTGGTGTTGAACCGAGAAAGGTTCTTGTTCACAGCAAATTCGCCATCAGAGAATCCCAGGCCCATGATACCGTAGAGAGGTGATATGCTAATAGCGAGTCAGGCCTTTTACTACTATCACATATAGAAACAGGAAACAAACCCGTTTGATTTGTGCGCAACACCAAAGCGAACATTCTTTATCATCTTGCCACCAATTTGAACGTCATCAGTGACATAATCACCAGTACCATTGGCGCCACTGCCATAGGAATATGCAAACTGGCCAGGAAGGTCATTTACCAGGGTGCTGCTAGCATTTTCATGGAATGAACTTCCTAAGCAGCCCCAGGAGTTATTGCATTCATTCTATCCATTAAATTCAGAGTTAGACTCAGAGCCAAATAATATATACAATCCATATAATTTATTTTGATGAGACTATACTTACATCGGAAGAAAATATCCAGAGATCAGAAGACCCCGTGTCAATCTGCACGGTGACATTTTGCGGCGGCGTGCCGACAGAGATGTTGAGCAGATACTGCGGACCCTCATCACCGCCGCTCTCGACAAGAGTCAGAGGCATTTCGATTGTCCCAGGCACCTCATTCTTTTCGCAAGAGATTGCAGATGAGAAGGTAGAAAGGCCTAAAAGAGTGACTGTAACAGCGGTGGAAATCATGTTGCAGGGCATCATGAGGAAAATGAGCGGGAGAGGGAAATGTCAGATAAATAATGTCAATTGATGTACAATACAAACTTAAATTTAAAAGAAGAGTCCACAGTTAGATATATACTAACTACATGTTGATGTAATTGAAAAAGCTTCGTTTCTTTGAAGTTGAAGAGTAAGATAAGCCAATGTCAGCCATTTGACCCCCACGTTACAGACAGAATCGATATTCTAATAAGAAATGACCAACACAATCAAGCTTAATCTTGCCAACCTAAAACGACGAATAATAATAATAGTTAATTCTCTAGGCCAACAATCCTTCCTCGCTATGGTTGTCGCTACGGAGAGTAATACCCGACAGTCTGATCAGACTAATCTAGCATTCAGACTAGCAAGTATAAAACCTCTGAAGATCCACACTATTTGCGAAAGGAAGAGGAAAAGAAGGAAAGAGAACGAACATAGAATAGAGAGAGACAAAGGAAACTAGATAACAATGATGGAATAATGGGGCTATTATGGCGCAGAAGTTCCCCTCGACTGCAATAATAACCTTGTTTTGGTAGCCACTCACTTTTGTCGGAAGGACCGGCATACTCCCTGATGTTGTTGGTTTGGTTACTCAAGAGGCCTTAACGCCCTATTATAATGATAATGTAGTCGAATTGAGTTATTAGAGTGGGTGAGTGAAACAAAAACCAGACTGTCAGCACCATATTGTCGGCTAGTTTACGTATCTCCGCGAACTCCTTGATTTGCACTGTATTGTATGCTTACCATCGTTTAGACTCCGAGATTTCGTGGTTGAGGGATAAAAGGCAATTTTGCACTTAGTAAAGCGTTCTCTAAGTAGATCCTTATTAAGAATCTTATGGTGAATTTTGCTGTCAGGTGTACAAAACAACAGCCGAAAATGGTGAGAACATATTTGCACTTGTCGTGAAAACAACCTGGTTTTATAACGTCGGAAGTCCATAGTCGGTTATTTCTCCTTTCAGAGCTATATATTATATATATCTACAAAAGAAGTCAACTGGTGTTTGAATCGGAGACTATCTTAGGAACACAAAGTAACACAACATTTTTAGAAAACTCCACGGTGACATCAATTGATCTGGATTAATTACATCAACTGATATTATGTATCGTCTAAACAATCCGTAGTATCTCGTAATCTAAACATTAAAGATTTTTATGCAAGAGCTAGATGTCAGTAACACATACCAGGTGCCTTCAAAGACGTAAAGTTTCCTGTAATAACTGTGGGAGGTTCAAATCGGTTTAAATTAGTGTTACAGATCCCAGGATTTGATTTACAGAGCTGTATTTATTATGTCCTCGTTACTATCATTTACATGAAGAATTTATTTCTAAAACGCGGAAAGATCTATTCGTGCCTCTGAGAACATTGATAATACAGTAGCCCACACATATCTATTTTATAAGTCCTTGGTACGCGCCTCGCTTTCAGAAATCCACTTGTTCAACAGACTCTGATCACGGACTTTGAAGCCCACTTTGAAAGGCTTGGGCTCTGTCGTTAGAGCTGTAGGAATTGCATTACATGCAAGAGCATCCAAGATTGGGGCGTCCATTTCTTCCTTTGGAGGGTGGATTGTGAAGGCAGTAATTAACTTGACGAAGGCAGTATACAGTTCACGGTTCGCAAGATGAGAACCTGCACACATGCGGGAACCAGCACCATATGCGTAATGAGGTGTACCGGTAGAGTCAGAGGAGTCTAAATATCGCTCCGGAATGAAGCGATGAGCATCTTTGAAATGGTCCTCGTCATAGTCGGCTGCCCAGGCATTCTGTATGAAACATGTTAGCATTAAAACAGAAGGAAAATGACATTAATGCTGACCATAAAAAATGTTGTTCCAGCTGGAATAGTGGCACCTTCCCACTCTATATCTTTGATGCTTTTACGTGGAAGACAAATAGGGATCACAGTCCAAAAGCGAAGGATCTCCTTTACCAAAGCGGTGATATAAGGCACCTTTTCTTCAACGAGGCATTTTTCCCATGCGTCGTTGTTGGGATACACCTTTTGAATTTCTTCATATGCCCTTCTCTGAATCCGCTGGCCATCTTCGCACGAAAGATACGCAAGACCCATGACCAAATTGCCTGGAACTGTATCAAGACCAGCTGATACCATCGTCAAACACAATGATTTGATCTCCGCTAAATTATTCCTCGACGTTAGCTTGCGACTTGAATAATTACATTATATTAATCTCACCATCATTGAGCTTTGCCTCTGGGTCTTTTAGAATATTACCCGTGATGCATGGCTTGTCTGTCCCTTTGGCAATGTTCTCCTTAAGTAGATTCAACAGATGGGTCAGGTATTTGTCTCGGCGTACGCGAAATTCCTCCGCTTCATTATTTGTTTTGGGGAAGATACGGAGAAGAGGAATATAGTCCTGCCAGTTATTGCTGGTGCTTCTAAAATTTGAGACACCTCTCTCCACATCAACAATCTCCTTCAGCAGAGTATTGTCGATGTTTCCCTCAATACGAATTCCGTAGTTCAATGTCAGACTAGTATTCAATGCGTATCTTTGGAAGTATGGAATTGGGTTGACATCTTTATATCCTGATTGTGTATCGTGGAGCAGCTCTCGGATGCTGGTGGTCGATTCCAAATCAATAATGGGCATGTACGACTGAGTGGCTGGCTTGTTCAACGCCGTCGCTGCCGCTTTGCGTCGTTGCTTGCAGGATTCATCCCAAGGTGAGGTACCAATAGTAAATCCTTGCGAACTAGAAACAACACTGTGGAAAGTATGAAAAGTTGGGCGAGAAATAAGAGCGGACTGCTCTTTCAGCCACAGTCTTTTGACCGAATCAAAACTGTTCGCAAATACTATTCTCTGCTTGTGTATTAGCGCATGTTCTAAACTCCTATAGTAATTTCAGGACAAAGACATCAAAATATAGGGTACTTGCCTTGTTACCCATTCGAACTTGGAAAACAGGGCCATATTTTTTTGCCCACCCGGCGGCAACCCGTGCATGACTATCACCCAACTGAAGGAGATTTCCGAAAAGAGGAATACCAGGGACTTCAGGCAGATTTTTAATTTTGGGCTGCTCGGTTTGATTTAAGAAGCGGTATATGATATAAAGAACAAAGGAAGTCGCAAGTACGAGTATTCCGGACATTGTGGCTGACAAGGATAGCCTCAAACAAAATGTTGATAATAGGGTTATACCTGAAACCGTCGTTTTGGCTCTTTTTTAATCCCGTCTGAAGGCATTCATCGTCCTTTAAAAACTGGTTTCTGCACCATCCCTCTTCTTCCGGCTCGCCTATGAGGTCCACCTACATGGCCTGCGGGGTCGTGCTCCAGCGCCGCAAAGTACGTAGAACGTCAGACGTGTTCCGCGATTTCCGCGATGGGCCCAACTGGAACTGGTACAACTGTTAAATTAACCCCGCACGCCACAAAATTGGGTTTGTCCGGGGTTGTAAGCTTACCAGGCGGGACAGCCATGTTCTTTTCGGCCAGTCACAAACCAGGTAATTTTAATGGCTCCCAATGGCGTGCATTGTCCACCCACGTACAGAGTTAGTGAGCGCGGATTTCGCCGTGTGGATACCGCGGATGGCGGAACCCTTTCCGTAGCGTAAGGGATTCTGCAATCATACAATGCGCTGTAACTGCTGGCAAGGATAACAGAGAGCGATTGTTCTCGCAGCCGTAAATCCACTATACCAAAAGGTGTCCCCTCATGGGTAATGCCAATTAATTTGGCTCTTATTCTGGTTGACATGTTCTTGTGTAGATAAGCATAATAATATAGCATGTACCATTGGTAAAAATGACTACGGTCACGAATGAATTAAAATAGCCAATTAACTTGCTTAAACTTCACGAGGAAACTAAATCAGCTAAAAAATCAAACAATAAAAACCAAGACCAGATACGAGCCGGTGCAGTGAGATTCTTCCCAGTTTTAACTGTAGAACTAATTAGCTGTGGGCTGAATCGAGTATGGTATTCCCAAGCCTTTTGCTATCAGCGAAGCCGCTTTCTCCCCGATCGCAAGAGCCGTTGCATACGTGTTCGCGGATACATTGGACGGACAGATCGACAGGTCTAGATACAGGCCGTCAACAAACACCACCGCCAAAGAAGAATCATTTGGGGGGAAATATATAAGAAAGAATCGACCTCGGGAGACTTACCGACAACCTTCAGATTAGCCACTCCATAAACATTCAGGTTTTCATCAACAACCCCGTTCGATTCTCGGGGCTTCATCGCGCATGTGCCCATACTATGCCACGTTGTTTGTATCCTTTCCCTGATAAAGGTGGCGATTACCTCGTCATCTTCCTTGGAATATTTGATTGGTACCGGATAGCCTTGGGCTGTAGATGCTTTATCTACAGAGTCGTAATCTGCCTTGGACCCTGATGGGAAAGTAGGGTGCCCAGCTTGCAAAGGACCTCGATAATGAGACATGCGGCGAACGATATCACGTTGTAGCTTATATCCCCATACCGATTTCTCGAGGTCCAGCGGGTCTGAGAGGAATCCACAATGAAATTCAGGTTCCTCAAAGGCCGACTTACTTTTGATGTGTACAGAGCCGCGAGAGTAGGGATAGGGGGTATATGGACCGCAACAGAAATACTGACCGTCTTCAATTCCGGAATGATCTCCAGGATAAGCTGCTAATGTTGAGATCAGCATCAATGGTCTTTCGGGTCGAGGTTCGAAATCTTTCTCCCATGCTTGCTGTAGTGCTGGGCTAAACGATGCTACGTCTGATTTCGATGGGCGAAGTTTTCCTACGCAATCCAAGCCATTCCAACCAAGAATATACCTTTTTGGGTTGGAAAGCTTGGCCTGAAAGG
Source organism: Talaromyces proteolyticus (assembly GCF_021365285.1). Taxonomy (NCBI): domain Eukaryota; kingdom Fungi; phylum Ascomycota; class Eurotiomycetes; order Eurotiales; family Trichocomaceae; genus Talaromyces; species Talaromyces proteolyticus. The sequence continues at coordinate 482,724 of NW_025764282.1, read as the reverse complement.
CTTCTTCAAATCGAAGTCGTCCGCTGAGTACTCCATCAAGAGTCTCGTCCTTGCCGGCGGTCGATTTGTAAGGATAGAAAATAACGTTGTGGTCTTGATAACAGGAACCCACGCCTGGCAAGTTGGAGACCAATGGAATGTTAAGTTTATCCAACGTACCCTTTCCACCGATGCCTGATCTTTCCAAAATTGGGGGAGACCCTAAGGCACCGCTGGCGAGAACGACAAGTTTTGTGGCTCTAATTACTTGTGGTTGGCCTTTGACATCACCACTTGTCAAATATTCGACACCTGAAGCAACCTTGTTGTTGTCAAACAAGATCCGAGCGACCTTGATGTCAGTCGCCACTTGAAGTGATGTATTCGCTTGGTCTATGGTAGGGAACAAATACCGGTGGGCAACGTCTTGCCTCAAACCGGTGTTGCGATCAATCCACATATTCCATTTCTATGCATTCATGTTAATCCAAGCCTCTGAATATAGTAAAATGCAGTTCATAGCTTAACACTTACACCAACAGCATTGGAAGTTTTGAGATCCTGGACATCTGCGGTTTTTTCTATACCTACATCTTTACAGGCTTTGAAGAAATCATCCTGAAAAGCAGGCTGTGCGTTGGTGCCTGGCGACACGCTGAGCTCACCCTGGTATCCATGTAATTGTTCGTTGATACCGGGGTCAGTGTCTTGGAAATTTTCATACTATTATACGACGACGTGGGTAAGCAATATAGAAATAGAAGGTAACATTTGGAATAGCAAATTGGACCGTATTATTATATGAATCTTCTCACCTTCCTTAGAAATGGTATCATATCAGAGCTCCTCCATCCATCTGTCTTCCAGTCATCAAAATCAATGCTCTGAGGTCGAGAGTAGACCATGAAATTTATTGCGCTGCCTCCCCCTAGACATCTTCCGGATGGTACAATGATTTCGCGCCCTGCAATGTCTTTTGAAGGCTCAGATTTGTGAAAGGTGGCCGTTTTAGAGTCGGGGCGGATATTTGTAAGATAGAGAGCCGGATTGATGATTTGCGGGTCATTTCGGACATTGACCCCTTGTTCAAGGATAACGATTGACAGTCGAGGATCCGCCTTTGCCAGTCGCGTCGCAACAACGATACCAGTTGTGCCGCCTATCCCAACAGGCAGGCCGAGTTAGCGGGGACGTTTCTTCTCAAATGTTTTAGGATATTAGGACAACATACCACCCACAACGACCACATCTGCCTCTTTTGGAACACTGCCGGCTTTCAACATATTGGGCCGAAAATCTGTCGACGACACTCAATATGAAGCGTCCTTGGAAATAATATTCAGCCTTAATGTAAAAACGCCAGTATCTGAATACAGATGTCAAGTATCACGACGAAATGCTGTGATAAATGACGACGGTTACAGTAGATGCTAAAATTGCGCGACTAAAGGGGTATATTTAATATTTTATAACAGTGGCTACTATGAGGTCGGTCGAAAATGCCTGATTTCAATGCTACGCGGAAGCTCTCCGCCAGTTTATCAACGCCATAGTGGTTCTTCTCAATTGGCACAGATCCCCGCAAACCTTGTTACTAAGATTTACTAATTTTTCTAGCCTGCATAAACGCATTTCCGCGGCGGCCGGGGGAGGCCCTTATATAGGGGCCTCTCAAAGGCCCTCGAGACGCGCATATTGGCGGACCCTAGGGCAACTAACGTATTGCACAAGTATCCCGGCCACACAAGTAACCCGGCCACCCCTACAAGGCCCCGGAATTGCCCTGCGCATATAAGTGGCTTGGGGTAAGGAACTCGTTTGCACATTATAACGCTAGGCACAACTTCGGGGCAGGCCATTCGGGATTAGAGGCTTAGGCCCCTCTAAAGGGTGGGATGTGTTAGTGGCAAACCGCCTGGCAAGGGGTAAAGAGTCCTCTGGCTTTGGGGGCATGGCCCAGGATTATAACACACCCCTGTGGGTGCGAATCCCGCTCCGCTTGAGGCCATGTTGGAGGAGGGTAATTTGAAACTTTTAGAAGGAGTATTAGGGTTAGCGTATGGCATAGTTCCACATTAGCATAGTTCCACATTACCAACCTCCCCTTCCTTCTCTATGCCGAGTTTTGATATAAAATCTTCTGAGATTCTTCTTGCGTTTCCCTTAGAATTGGTATTCAGTATGGTGTGGAGTCTGATGCAGGCCACTACGGGGCTAAATGGAATCATGATTTTGTCTGCCCTTCTTTACAAAGATGGCACATGTAGAATATAGTGGGACAATCCGTCAACCAAACCAGGTCTAGATGCGGACTTTAATATGAATCAACAACACACATAACCCTAAGGATAAGGCCCCCTAGTGCCCACTGAAACGACACCTTCATAGCTTGAAGCTGGCTAAGGTCGTTAGAAGCGATTAACAACAATAATAATAAATGGATTTCCTCCAGCGAGGAGCAAAACGCGTGAGGAGGTACTCGCCAGCTGGAAGTATTAGTCTCCATAACAAATCTGCCGTCTTATGAATATCATTTTTAGCCATCTTTCTAACAGGAATGATAGTTATATATGTTACTTTGTATCAATGATGATGCATGGCCTAAGAGGACAGTCACTATTTCCTCTGCGGAGGTCACATGATACGACTTTCGGCGGGGCTCGGGCAGTGACGTTCTGAAACGGAAATATGGCATGCGCGACACAATCAATAAGATCCCACCAGATAGCCACTCAACGCTGGCTTTCGTATCGCATGCTCTGCATCTCCGCCTATGTAGGCCAAACCTTTGAGTTTCTGATCTGGCGAGGGCCTGTTCCATGACATCAATATATATTGCTCACAATGACGAGCGACTCCACCGCAATGTCCCCAGGCCGGCTCTCGAGCGATTCACAAGACATCAGTCCGCACAATAACAAACATATACATCGATCCACATCACCATTCTTCGATCCGAACTCCGAATCAGCTCCTCTCCTTCAAGGCGGAGATGCACAAGGGCCTTCTTATGGAACCCAAAGTCGCAGCCGGCCTTCGTCGCTCGCTTTACGTTCCTCCCATGAGTTCGCACCGGCGGCGAACGACCAAAAAAACAAGCGTCGCTGGCCTATTATCGTCGCACTTTCGTCTCTCACGGTCGCGGTTCTCCTCACATTGATATTTGGCTTTGCGGCTCCAGCTGCCGTCAAATCATACGCACAACAAGCTGTCGTCTTCACTCCACAAAGGTTATCAGTTGATTCTGCAACATCTTCGGGCGTATCCTTGAGGGTACAGGGAAATGTCACTCTAGACGGTCAACGTGTTAATCAGAAGCCTGTACGCGATATAGGTCGATTTGCCACTTGGATTGCAAAAGAGGTCGAGCTTGGTGAATCGAAAGTGAATGTCTACTTACCAGAATACGACAATGTGCTCGTCGGTACTGCATCCTTACCAGCCGTTAACTTGAATATTAGAGAAGGACATATCAATCACATCGATATAATAACTGACCTGGCGTCGGGCGATGTGGCTGGTATCCGTCAAGTTGCCGACGATTGGATGAACGGGCGACTAGGCCAACTACGCATAAAAAGTGCTGCCAACGTTCCTATCAAGTCAGGGATTATAAACATCGGCAAGCAGGTCATCTCTACCGATTTGCAACTTGATAGTAAGTATCCACCTGTAATATGAGAAGCTTTCTGGAGTGTGTTCTAACTGCATATCACGGATCAAGACGTTCCTGCTTTACCATCGATCAGTGTGCTTAAACTGAATATTCATGAAAACCCGTTGACACCCCAGGATCCTAGTGTTGCTGTCGAAGTCTCTGTGGGAATTTCAAATGACTATGCTCTCTCGATAGCTATTCCACCTTTAGGCTTCGATATTCTCGTTCCAAATTGTCAACCCTTTGACCCTTATATACTGGTAGCGAATGCGACTACGAATACTGTCGATGTTCAACCAGCCGCCCCTGCTATTGTCGATGTTAGCGGGATCATACAGCAACTTCCTTCGGAATTGACGAAAGCATGTCCAGGCAAGAAGGACTCACCTCTAGACCAGATTATCTCCGGATATATGAAAGGACATCAAACAACAATATATGTCCGTGGCGCAGACTCGCCATCACATAAAACCCCGTTGTGGATGGTTAATTTGTTGAAAAGCGTCACTATCCCGGTCCCTGTGACCGGCCACGACTTTGGTCAAATGATCAAAAATTTCTCAATGACAGACGTTCATTTCTCTATGCCCGACCCCTTTGCTGAACCCAACTCCCCGGATTCACAACCTAAAGTGTCAGCGGTCGTTCAAGTCGTGGTAGATTTACCCCAAGAGATGAATTTTGATGTGGATATCCCTCGAGTCCGAGCAAATGTCGATGTCTTTTATCATGGTAACAAATTTGGCTTCCTTGACTTGAGAAAGTGGCAGCATGCCAATGCCACTCGCACCAATGGCACGGATAGTGAGGACCCGCTGCTGTTCGTAACATTTGGGATAAAAGACGGTCCTCTTCAGGTCACGGATAGTGACATATTCTCTGAAATTGTTCAGTCGTTGCTATTCGGAGATAAATCGGTTGTTTTGGACTTGGAAGCGCTTGTAGATGGAAAATTAGTGACTACATTGGGCCAGTTTACCATACATGACATCCCAGCTCAGGGAAGCATCAAAGTCAATCGTGGGCAGCTCTTCTAGGCTACAAGGACATTCAAGACACTGATTTTTCATAGCGCCATTCGGGAGCTCTGTTGGAGGTTTAATAAACCCTAAAGTGGAGTCACTGGATATAGTGCATACAACACAATCGACTGTCTTAGTTCAGGCCACTGTTAACTTCACTAACCCTACTCCATATTCAGCCTCCATACCTTTTATCGATTGTTTGCTACTCTCTAACGGGACTGCCATTGCGCATATTACGGGCCATGCAATGTCTATCGTTCCAGGAAACAATACTGGTGTTTCTATTGATGTACTATGGAGTCCGTTGGCCTCTAGCGGTGATGCAGGGGTGATTGCAGGCCGTAAATTCTTATCAAATTACATTTCAGGTAACAGCCCACCAAATGGTTTTCGGTCTCCAATGTGTGCCTGACTTCTTTGTAGGGTTGAATACTACTTTGACCTTACAAAGTCACAAAGGCTCTATTCCTAGCCAGCCTGGCATCGGACAGGCGCTTTCAAATATCAAGATTGATTTCCCAGTCCCAAAACTGGAGGCCCCTGATGATAGCGACGACGACTCAGATGGGGATAGCAATGGCAATCCGCATTTCATCAAGGACGCAACGGTACTTTCTTTTTTCATAATTACTGTGTCTTAATCCTGCATCAAAGAGTATTTGCCTCTACACTGCACCAATGACAGGGCGTTGTATTGCGCGGTGTATACTTTTATGTTACGAATCAACCTCCATCTGTATTAATGTGAGCGCTAATATACATGTCCATGACAGCTGCACGTGTGGTCTTCCACTTCTGTTTTTACATTGTCGTCTCCTCTCCACAAGTCGACATTCTATATCAACAGTATTAATGCGACTGCGTTTTACAATCATACCGAGCCTGTTGGGAGAATTGACTACGGCCTCCCCTTTGCCGTGCCTCCTAGGATCTCACAAACTCCCAGACTTCCTGTTGAGTTGTATTTGAATGGCGTTGGTTACGAAGCTGTAAAGAGAGCTTTTGGTGGTACATTACGCATGGATGCGAGGGCTGAGGTTGGCGTTACGCTCGGCGAATATTCAACAACCGTATTTTACCAGGGTAAGGGCATTGGCGCAAAGATTCGGATCTAGGGTATTTTCTTGCTTCAAGCCATGAACAGCAATAGGGCATATTTGACAATTTTGAAAGGCGTTTTATGAGCGGGCGTTCAATAACATTTTTGCTTGTTACGCATAGAACATTTACGTTTCAAAGACTACGTGTTTGTCGATGAGGAATAGTTACATCTGAAATGCTATATTAGATGACCTCGTATGAGCATCAGCATTAGATTTAATTCCATTCAATTGTACAGGAAAATTGTACTAAGTGGCATCAAGAAATAACTTCATTTCAAACAACAGAATCATCAATTTAACCAGGGGGTAGAGTGCTGGCATCAACAACGTCAGCAGCCTCCTTCTCAACTTCTTCGGTAACATCCGTAAGGGGAGACCGTGTCAATGCCATCAAACCAGTGCGAGTCGATTCCAATATACCAAAGGGCCCAATAAGTTTGAGGAAGGAGTCGATGCGAGTCGGTTTAGCAGAGCTGTTAAGATTTGTTAGTTGCGCCGAGTTAGAAAGAGAAAAAGACAAGACTGGATTGGGAAACACTTACACCTCCACTATGCAGTTATTTGTGCTAATATCCAACACTTTACCACCAAACTGATGAGTGAGGCGGGTGATAGCATCCAAATGCTCGTGCTTGTGGCGCAGGGCTTGCGAGATTGGAAGGTTGCGAGGGTGAAAGTGAGAGTCCTCGACAAGAGAGGCAATCTTTTCAGCCTCTCCAAAGGTCTCTGGGGCATCCTCAGATGTCATTTCACGATGGTGCTTGAGCAACTCTTCAAATGCCTCGGGGCCTAGAATGCTGACTTTGGCAAGGAGCAGCTCACGCTGGACGAGAGGTGCTTCAGTGTAATCTAGGACCGCCCAGACAGGGACAAGGTCATCCAGCTGACGACGGGCCTGCTCAACAACGCCATCCAACCCGCGCAAGACAATTGTCATCCGGGATAGATCAGCGACTTCGGTGTTGCACACAACCAAACTATCAATGTTGAAACCGCGTGCAGCTAGAATCCCCGACACTCGCGAGAGAACACCAGGCTCGTTCTGGACGAGGCAATTGAGTACATGGCGTTTAGGGGGATTCGTCGAGGGTAGCGGAGTCTCGTATAATATCGAGGAAACGGCTGCAGGAGCATCCCATTGAGGGGCATGGTCAGCGACAGGGAGCTTCAACGGTGACCGACGATGGAGGGCTTTGTATGCGAGGGCAGAGGTAGAGCTAGTTGTTGTGCGGCATTGCGAGGATTGTGCAAGCTCGAAGCGAGAGACTCCAATGGCGCACCTTGAGGTGGCCGAGGTTGATAGCAAAGGTGCAACAGCAGCAGCAGTCGCCGGCTTAGCCAAGGCACGGCGAAACGCCATCGCAGTGACCTCACTCCAACGAAGAGGGCGAAATAATTACAAGCAGGCGTTTCGCTATTAATCTCAACCGACAATTGAGATGATGCTGTGGTGAGGCGGAGGTAGAAGAAAGAGAAGAGCGGGAGGTTTGGAGTTTCTTTTGCCTAGACTCTAGACTGCTTCCGAAGTCGGTCTCGATTCGTTACGCGGGTGTTAAATACGGTAACTTACTCACCATGTGAGTCACCCAGTGGGAGCTAACGCAATAATAGTTACAACGTATCATGGTCTGTCTGGGTTTGTGAGTCATTCTGTTTCCCCAGACTGTCGGTAATTATTCGCAACTATACAGAGCATGCAGGCAGTCGGTATAATCTCTTCATTGAAACCACGTGCATGGACATATTGGCATTAATTACCATACGGTATCACCAATACACCGGGGAGACGGCCAAAAAGTCCGGAGCTGACCACTGCCCAGATCAGTGTGCTTGTTGGTGAAACTAGAACATAAGCAGGGTTGCTGGAGCTGTCACCCAGTGCACATGCCTCATTTAGACCAGAGACATCTCCAGACAGCATTATCTATTAATAATATACCCACAAGCAACCCGGAACAGCGGTTGAGGAAGAGCAAAAGATTGCAGGGCTCTAGGCTCTAGGCACCATGCCGCTATTCCTCTTTGGGGCAGACGGTTCATCTCCAACCTAAAACTCGCACATTATTGTTGCCAGCTCCCTCTTTGTGTCATCATTGCCTTACTTTGCGCTCACCACCGGCTTCATATCTCCTTCGAGCTGTGAATCAAAGATGGCAGACGACGAGCGCCGAGCGAAACGATCTCGCTTCGATCAGACCGAACCCGACCCTCGCCGGCAGTCCAGGTTCGACCGTCGCTCACGATCACCCACCTCTCGCCAGTCTGAGTCGGCACGCCATCGCAGTCCGTTAAGTCGAGAGCCTCGCAGCCCTGGCGCTGAGGCTCCTAAATCAGCGAGTCCACATGACCCTGCTGCTGCTGCAGGTGAGTGCCAACTCACCCTTTTCTGTTTGAAATACGGAGACTGATCCATCGAACAGCTGCTGCCGCAGCAAAGATAAATGCACAGCTACAGGCTAAAAAGGGCATTCAACATGTTGACGTGCCTCCTATTCGCTCGGTGAGCTATGGGTCTTTAGAATTCGTTCCTCGTCTTCCGCAATTCTAACCAACCACAGACTGCAAGCCCTGTCGCAAAATCTACAACTCCCATCGAAGGTGCTACCAAGCTTGATAATGATGTTTACATTGCGGATGGAGACTATATCAGAGATATTGAAGTCAATGATCTGCGCAATCGATATACCCTGACCAAAGGGTCTACGCAGAGAATGGTAAATTAATCCTGTCATATCTTGCTGATATTCCCAGGCACATAGACATGGTTTCACCGGTTCCAGATCTGTTTAACTACGTCTATTAATCCCCCATTCCTGTCATTCCTCAATAGAGATTGCTCTTTTAGTGATGCTTGAAGCTTACCCAGTCATCCATAGCATATCATTGCCCCTCTTTTGCATCTGCTGACCTCCGCTGCTTGATATAGATTAAAGAAGAAACTGGCGCCGGTACGCCTTTCCCCATACAATGCTTTATATAATTGATATTTGATTGTGTGAATTACATGCTTATCAGTTGTGAAGATGTCACGACCCGTGGTAGCTACTACCCGGATAAGTCTATGGCTACGGCTGCGGTAAGTCCGCTCGGCGCTCTCTAGCACGCCCTTCGAGCTCTGCCCTAACAAGTTCCTTGTGACAGAATCCGCCACTTTACCTTCATATTACAAGCACATCTCGAGAAGGCCTAGACAAAGCCATTGAACGCATCGAAGAGCTGATGAAGCAAGAATTGCCGAATCTTGTGGACGAGCGTCGATTTCGTCGACGGGAACAACCTGAGGTGGAGCGTGATGAATTTGGGCGGGTAGGCTACTTTCCCATTCCATGAAGTTAGTGCATACTTACATTTTGCTCTAGAGGAAATGGCCCGAGGAACGTATTCCTGTTGACTTAGAACCAATCCAAGGTTTCAATTTGCGAGCCCAGGTTGTCGGCCAGGGCGGTGCCTACGTCAAACACATCCAACAGAAGACCGGCTGTAAGGTGCAGATCAAGGGTCGTGGATCTGGATTCAGAGAAATTGGTACCGATCGTGAGAGTGATGAACCCATGTACTTGCATGTTGCGTATGTTCTTTTCACCTATATAATTAGGAATCTTTGTACTGATCTAGCTGCAGCGGCCCCGATCCCAGTCAAGTACAGAACGCTAAAGAGCTATGTGAGGATCTTTTGTCAAACGTTCGAGAGCAGTATCAACGCTTCAAAGAAAATCCTCCTCAGCATAGCTACGGTGGTTATGGCCAACGCGGTGATCGCCATCATGGTGGGGGTTATGGTGGTGGCTATGGCGGGTATCAGCAGCAAGGCCAACAGTCTTCAGCTAGTGCATCAATGAGTCCTACCGGTCAAGGCGCTCCAGGCGAGGGGGCACCTGGTGCTACCAACTCCGACTATGCTGCTCAATATGCCCAGTACTACGGTAGTGGCTCGGATCCATACGCCGCATACGGCGGTTACCAGAACTATGTCGCTTACTATCAATACTATCAACAATGGGCTCAGCAGCAACAAGGGGCCACCGATGGCGCTGCACCTCCACCACCCCCTCCTTCAAATGATGTACCTCCCCCTCCTCCGCCGGGAGCTGGATCTGGATCCCCTCCCCCTCCACCACCTCCGAGTGGGGGTTACAACGCTGTAAGGAGTTTTATGCTTTGGTCATCTGTGTTTATTCAGGCTAACCCTTGCCCAACAGGTTCCTCCGCCTCCTGGGTTATGATCGCTTGGCCTCAAAAGGACAAATTTTATATCATAGACAGTTTGAATACCTGGGTGGTCGCTCCCTCATGAAACTAATAAGCCCGAGTTAAAACTCCCATTTCAAGACCAATGTATCCAGATCTTGATCTTCTTCTAATATTTGTGGCTTTGTTATTATACTTTATTCTAGGTATCGCGTCGTAGCTCTAGTGAACATAAAAACTACATTGATTTTTTTTGCACCGAATCCACATGTAGATTTCCGGACAAACTCTAATGACACCGAAGAAAAAAGTCGCTGACCACTCGTTATCATATGATCTATATAATCAATGCACCTGCTGTTGGATGCAAGAATTGGCCTTTCTACCATGTGGCCTTTTAGTTAACTAGTGGTCCAATCGTAAGCTGAGAACCGCGTGAAAAGGCTGTACTCTTGCTATGCCCCTCTGGCACGCGGTGCTATTATCATCGTTTGCATCAATTTTTTCTTTTCGTTTTTTAATTTCCTCTGCACCGTACTTGCAAACATCACATGCAAAATCACAAGGCGACGTGGGAAGCTCTTCGTCTAGTGGCGATGATGATAACACAAATTGGCTGGAAATATCTGCTTGAGTACTTCCCATCATCTCAAGCTCAAAGTCACCAAAAAAATCCTTGATGATCTCATGTCTACATCGCCATGTACTTTCACAGTATTGGACAACTTTTTGAAAGCTTTCAACACGTGCTTTCAATGAATGCTCTTTGCTGGCGGCAGTTTGTGGCATGTAGCGGCGACGAGAGCCTGCCTTAGGGTTTTCATCCATTTTTATCCTCTCTGAGACTCTCTCGCGCTCCTCGTAGCTGTAATATACAATAGACATTGCTGCGCGTCCATCTCTCCCAGCACGACCAGATTCCTGGACAAACCCCTCGAAGCTTCGCGGAGGTGTCCAGTGAACTACAAAGCGAACATGAGGATTGTCTATCCCCATACCAAACGCAGCTGTGGCTACGATTATCGAGAAGGCAGGGACTGGCTCGTTGTCTTGAACCGGGGCCGGTCCCTTTGATGTCCACATTGTCTGGATTCGGTTTCGCTCACTATTTGGCAGTCCGGCATGATAAGCTACTGCTCGAATATCATTATCCGAGCCTGAAAGCATGCGGGCAAGCCAGTCGGCAACCGATCGTAATGGTACGTAAATAATCCCAGACATTGAAGGAGCCTTCGTTCTTGTCAACTCCCTTTGCGCACTAGGGTTAAGACGAGAGTCACGCCGGCCACGGACGAGTTTCAACCATGACAACAAGTGCTGTATTTTAGGGTCCTCAGATTCTCCCATAGTACAGTCATTGGATTCACCCTCCACGTACCGTACTTCATAGTGGATATTAGGGCGGGCAGATGAGGTGTTGAACATCTTCAGCGTTCTGACATCGAGGCCTAATAAGTTGATAATATCCATGCGCACAGGAGGCGTTGCAGTTGCAGTAAGTGCTGTGATGGGCACTGGAGGATGTTTGAAATTGTTCTTGAACCAAGAGAGTTCTTTATATGCTGGTCGAAAGTCGTGGCCCCATTCGCTAATACAATGAGCCTCGTCTATGGCTACACGGTTTAGTTCTCCTTGTGCATAGATCCTTATGAGATTCCGCCGAAAAGTCTCGGTGCTGCAGAACTCAGGAGTCACATAAAGTAATCGAATTTTTGGATGACCAGACAAAAGGTCGTCCATGATTGTTCTTCTTTCGGCATATGGCGTGTTACCATTGATAGTAGCAACGGGTACTCCATTGGCCTCGAGTGCGGCTACTTGATCTATCTATAACAATTTTTAATAAGGCTCCTTATGAAAACTTCAAGTCAAAATGCTAGTCTCACCATAAGAGAAAGAAGTGGCGATACCACGAGTGTGACTACGTGTGAATTAGTATATACCAATGCCCAGACATAGACATTATCAATGCCATAGATTAGGATGCGAGACTCACCACCATGACTGACAACGGCAGGCAGCTGAAAGCACAAACTCTTTCCAAATGAAGTAGCAGCTTGTAAGAAAACATCTTGGCCATCTATAGCTGCCGCTATAACTTCACGTTGAAGAGGACTGTTTCAAATATTAGCAATGGTGGGCTCGGTGTACAAATAATTGGGAGTTGTATTCACTAACCGAAAAGATGATTTACCAAATACGCGTCGCAGGGTAAAATCAATGTCCACCCTAGGGTGTCGATTTTGACAATCTACCATCTCTGTGGGGCATGTTTTGCGTCATGATAGACCCCCGAGACTCGAATTCTCCGGGTTCCTCACACAGTTAGCAGGAAGTTGCAGCAGTGGGAGCGTTTATCTCGACAAGCAAATCGCGGTGTCATGTGATTTCTTAGCGGGATTGAAGGACATATCAATTTAACGGAACTTCAAGAATTCCAAGAATACGGAAAATTAGAGCGATGTATTCTATATGAAGGATAAATATATATAAATTTACATGGGTTTAAAGATTGTACAAGTGTTGACTCGGTCATTGGAGGCATACAAACTGACTCCTGACCATCGGTCGTTACATAAACAAGACCGCTCACAGTCGACGTTTCTTTTGAGTCTTAATCAGTTGCCTCTGCAATTCATTCTTGACTGCCTGGGCATCTGAAGGGAGTCTTTTCCATGGTTTCCAAATCCTTTCGATCTGCGTGAAGACGTGTAACACATCTTCCGATTCTGCATGGGCGCCAAAAGCTTTGAGAATGACAATGTTGAGCTCCCGACTAAGGAACACGGCATTTTCTAGTCGTCGTGGCATATTCTCATCGAGATACGAGGAGTCCCAGTAATGGCCCACGTTATCAAACATGGTCAAGAGTTCTTCCTCCTCCTGCATGAGATCGTTCGAAACTTCTGTTTCCGGGCTATCCTCGGAGACTGGTCTCACGTCGGGTTCATTCTCATCGGGAGTGTCCAGTAGGAGTTCGGTGCTTGATTTGATCGGATTCTCCCAGTGTATTTTTGTAAACGACGAGCCATCAATCTCGAGTCGCTCGAGTCTTGTATAAGATTCATATAACACGCGTCTGAATGCCTTCCACACCTCTTGAAGCTTCTCTTTCGTCCAGCCTTTTGTCCCATTGTGGCGAGCAAAGGCTTGAAATAGAAAATAATAAATGAATGTTCTAGGCGGAACGGGAAAGGTTTGCTCCATGTCTCTGATAAGCACACATATCGCTTTTAAGTCACCTGTGAGAAGACAATGATGGCCAAAAAGGATGAAGAATGTTCTTGTATCAGGTGCCAACGGGATAGCATTCTGTAGCTGTTCTGCATGTTCTGCATGTTGTCTATGCCGCTTCTGAAGGGAGGCGTATCTTTCAAAAGTTGATCCGAGTCTTTTGGCATTCTTTCTCCAGGTACCGAAATCGGAGGATAGAGAGGGGGAAATGGTGTTCTGCTGTGCTTCGGGAAAGGCATTAGACACTCTCTTGTGTTCCTGAATCATTCGAGAATATAGCTGCTCTGCTGTATCTAATTGTCCAGCTCGGAGCAAGGACGAAAGCAGGCAATTAAGGACTGCCGTATCGATGACTTCACCTGATCGAACAAACTCTTCGAAAGCTTCGTGTATGCCATCAATGTCATGTTTTTGACCACAGTAATAGATTTTGGAGACCATTCCGTGACGAGTATGACGTATACCTCGAGCTGTCATTTCTTCCATTAAACGATCAGCCACGGCAAACTGGCCAGACTTCACAGCAATAGTAAATAGAAGTTCGAATACTATGTCATCTGACTGTATGCCATTAATCTTTTCCATTCGGCGCCAAAGTTCGAGGGCATCTTGTAAATCCCTCTTTTGAAGAACAGGTACTTTGTGAGCTGTGAAATAGATGGCGGATGTCCACAGGGATCGAGATAAAGGGAGTTCCGCATCAATCATTTCCTGTATCAAGAAAAGGTAATACCGAGCATTAGAACGACGCCTATCTGGGGGCTGTGCAAAGCGTCGCAGAAGCTTGCTTCTCTGAGGCTTTGAAAGGCGCAGAACTCCAGGTGGTGGAAGTTTCTTATATAAGTTGAAAACAAATTGGTTAGATTTTGTTTTGTCATCAAGGGCAGTCAAGAATGAGTTGAGGTCAAAATCTTCGTGACGTGGGCCGGACTCCACTTTTTTGACCATGCTCTTAAAAACGTTTGATATATCTGACGTATTTGCGTGGTTTTTCTTCAAATGCTCTGTTATGGACGAGCTAGACTGCAGAGTAACGGCTGGATTCTTGCTCAGAGCTGGCACATTCGAAGATTCGCGTATTCTTTTTCGTTCGCCTTTTTGTGAAGCATACTGGGTGTGTTTCTTCTTCTCTCTAGTGGCCACCCCAGTTTGGGGGGCCATATCCACGCGGCGATCTTCAATCCTGTCTGCTCTTCTCGTTGTGGCCATGAGCTCGCTTTGCGTGTTTCGACGGCTAATTATATCGTCATCTGGTGATTCTTCAAAATCATAATCAATTTTATGGTCGGTCCTTGTTGCGTAGGTACTCAATGGTCTCGAGTGCCTATTCACGTGGAAAGGAGAGGAGGCGCGATGCTGGAGATAGGACCGATCGAAGTTATCCTGGTGATCACGGTGCATAATTGACGAGCAAAATCTAAAGCTTGATCTCTTTGACTTATTGTTCGTAGCCGAAAAGATATGGCTTCGAGGGCTGTGGTCAGCACAAAATCCAGCAACCACCAGAGATTGGATAAAAATATCTGCTATCGTCTCGACACCGAGCGATCGACGTCGGGATCGCAGGCACCGGAGTGATTTCTGGAAATTGGCTAAGTCTCGATTGAACATCGAAGGAGCTCTTGAGGAGGTAGGGGACACCGAGCCTGGGAGGGTAGCAGCTGTGGGCTCTGCTGGCCTGGCGGACTGAGTTGGATTCGGCATGAGAATGCAGACATGGCGGCATTGATTCAACCATGCATCTCAGTCAAGGGCACGGGCGACAAGAACCAAGATGAAAAAGATTATATAGCACAGAAATAACACTCAAAAAATACTTGATAGTAACTGGAACAGAAGGAGTCGGATCCAGGTTCCTGAATCGTGAAAGGTTGTGCCTGGAAATAACCTCAGAGATGGATGGTCTTTTTGCGCGGAAGCCCCGTGGGCCAATCGGAGAGCTCCAATTTGCGCGATCGTCTTTTTTCTGGGAAGCCGCGCCCAGCACCGCATCCAACAACCCGACCTCTCTCCCGAGCAATTCTTCGAGGCCAGCCAATATCCTGCGCTCCAGTGTTAAACAACGCAACTAATTCCTCTAATTCGACCTAGAGATCACATTCTGGTATTTTTTTTTCCAGCATCGGCCTTGCCGGGCTCTCGCCAGAGCCATTATGGGGAAATACAACTTGACCGCACTGCGGGTGCGACAGATGGCTCTGCGGCAAAGAGCAAGCAAAAAGATAGGTATCCTGCCTAGCTGGGCGGATGTCGTAGGCGATATTCCTCCTACTCAAACTGTCGTTCGCCAACAGCCCATTCAACACCAATACTTGCGTCAGCGGGTCAGGACGATACCAGGAACTTCTCGCACCGAAATCGTCCACGAACCAATCTCCCACAAACAATCAAAATCAAATAAAAAGCCTAGCAAGATTTTCTTACCAGTGGAAATCAAGTACGAAGAAGATCAGTTACGTAAAGAGTTCTTCCGCGATCACCCATGGGAGTTGGCAAGACCTCGAATTTTGGTGGAAAAGACAGGGAAAGACTTTGAAAACTGGGATTGGAGTCGATTACAACAGCCGGGCAAAAGGCTTGATGGTGAAAGGTATGTCTTATCTTCTTGGGCTGTTGTTGTCACAATAGCCCACCTAAGTTTAGAGCCTTTCCTCATGATTTGTTATACAGTGTGGTACAGCGACAACTATGGCTTCTCAACAACGTGCCGGACATGACCAAGGCCGCGGCATACGATATCGCTCGTCGAGAATTTTATCGGCTTCGTCTTAAACAGGAGATCGAACAGCGAGTAGCAGCGGAGGAAGCCGAGGCGACAGGCGCAATCTTCGGCCCTCGCATGTTGGAAGTCAGCATGAAACTGGAAGACAAAGTGTACGAAAATTGGAAGACGTGGGCAAAGGCAGAAGCTCAAGTGCTTGATCAAAAGCAGGCTGCATTTGTGGGTGCACCAGAAGCCGTTCTTCCCGCAGACGATGACAGCAACACGCTTTCACCTGCCGAGCCTGGGTCTGAAGCAGATCAATAGTCTACAAAGGTGTATTTTTCTGTATGCATTTGTGGGTATTCTGACATGTACTATAAATGAAATCATTATTTTCTCGTTCGTGGATATTATGAGAGTGTCTGCCCCGGGTTGGTCTGCAGGGTTGTTACATTTACTTCCTCTTTGCAGCTCGAGCTATTCGCACAGTTTAGAAGTGAGCTTAGTGGTACAGATGTCCTTGACCGTCCAAATAGCGGCTCCTAAGAAAGTGATACGTATACGCATTGATATTAATTAATTAATTAGAACTAGAACCGTGATCGGCGGCCGTTCCAGCCGTTGAAGCCTCAGGCTCCAAGTCCGGACATCTGGACCCACCTGCCAGTATCAATCCAGACTCACCACTGCCAACGCAGGCCAGCATCGAAAACCGTCCCTTCCCAACCCAACCTCGCCCTCCACCACGGTCCAGAGCCATACACATATACAACACGGCAATACAACACAGCTTCGATCCGCTGTCGTGCACGAAAGTCGCGGGCTGGGCTCCCCCCTCATCCCCAACCCCCCGTTAACAGCACTCAGACTGCGACCCTTGATCCCCGCCAACTCAAAAGGCTCCTTGCTCCAAAATATTCGAGACGATTACCTCTCCCTATTTGCAAGGCGATCGATTCTAGTCGGGCTACTTAGTTTATTTCGGTAACCGACTTGCCTGGAGTTTCATACGGCCATTGCCTCTACCCTGTCACCGCTTCACAAGAAACCATTTGCATAGCCCCGACCTGGTACTCTCAACACGCCGTTGCGGTTCTATGATTATGCATTTTACCAATGTAATGCTTATTTCGACCGCACCAGCGACGCTTAAGAATTGTCGCACACTATCTTGAACACGCATTGTGTGTTGCGATTTGATTACATCTCGTGGTCATTCTTGTCACCTTGTCCATTCCCAACATTATGATACGTCTGGGAGATACCGCGAAGGCCACACGTTCAATTCGAAGTGAAACAAGTATGGAAGACATAACTATAACCCCCGGATCCAGCTTTTCATCCACCGGTTCGATTACAAGTGCTCCGTCGAGTGTTGGCGATGACTCAGAATACTTGCAGCAGACTGCAAAGGCCACCAAAGAGACGAACATCCATAACAATCGCGATAGCGCAACGCGTCACTTAACTCCAGAGGAGACGATTGAATTAACCCAACAAGCGGTGGAAAATGGTATCCAGGACACGAAACGTTCGCTGGCCGGTAGTGAGGCAGTAAGTGATGTGGTTCGGCCAAAATTAACAATCGATCTCGGTCATTCGCATATTGCTCAAATCCCCGAGGGGGTTGTGGATATAATCAAAGACGAAGTAGAAAGGTAATGGATGATAGGCTGCGGTTCATTGAAAGAGAGCTGGGAGAACTGAGCTAACTTCTACAGGCTTTCGTTGTCAAATAACCACCTTCTTCATATACCCTACCGCTTTTCCGAATGCGCCCACCTACGTTATCTTAACATTCGCGCGAATAACTTCCGCGAATTTCCAAAAGGAGTTCGTCATCAAACCATTGCTCAGTGTGAAACAAACCTAACGTCTTCTAGATTTATAGGCTTCCTCTGCTCGAGATTCTAGATCTCAGCAGGAACAAAATCAGCCGGATTCCTGATGAAGTACGAAAATTAACCTCATTACGCGTCTTTTCCATTATGCAAAATCGACTAGACGATTTGCCAGCTGGACTCGCGGATATGAATAAATTACAGATTCTTAAGGTGTCTGGTAATTTTCTGAAATATCCTTTGAGGAGGATACTTGAGAACAAAGAAAGTGAGGTATCTTCACTATCTATGTCAACGAACGAGAAAGAAGCCATTGTTACTGCAGAATTGAAGCGCATTTTAAAAACTCGACGACAAAGCGCAACGCCAGAGCCTGAAAGTGGCAGCGATGTCAGCGAGACAATAGTAGATACGCCAAAACCAGTTAAACGTGGAATCAACAGTCGGTTTCCTGTGATCCCTAGCACTGGGGACGGTTCATCAGATCTGCGATCACCCAGTTTGTCGAGGCCACCTCCTATTCCTATGAAGTCGCATCAACGTCTAGCTTCTGGTCAAGGCTTAGGTTTCCCAAGACCTGGGATCGCGCCATTCGCCAATGGATCCAATGAGCGTAATCGCAGTAATAGCGAAGGAATTATTCCTCAATCGGCACGGAACAAACGAATGGGCTTGATATCGCGAAAGACTGATCTTGGTACGCTCAATGAGATGCGACCGTATCGCAATAGTCACTTGCGAGGGCTCAGCCATGGCTCCCTCCTTAGGACTAACTCTACCAGTGGACGCAATGGTAGCAATTCCTCCAGCCCAGGAAGTCCACGTGGAGGGCGCAGGCGAGCTCGAGATGGAGCTTCTCGTCGCATGTCAAGTCTACCAGAGAATAAGGAAGAGACAATGCGAGCGCCTATAGTGAAGGGTGCAAAGGGAATTCTATTTTCCTTATTTCAGATTCACTCTCATATTTCTACCTTGATCAATGTTATCAAAGGAGATGATGCGCGACGACATAGTCTAGAAATTGTGTTCTACAATGCGTCAACGCACGTAGAACAACTGAACGAAGCTTTGGAAAGCATCATGAGCATAGATCCTGACGACCGGGATTTTGCAAGACTTTCAAGTGATGTCAAACGAGAATGCGTGACTTGTCTTATGGCATACACACATGTCGGTTCACAGTTACGTCAAGGCACGGAAAGGATTGTTGCCCAAGGCGACTCGCGGTACGTTCGATCGCTTATGTTGACGGTATATGGTAGCCTCTTAGAGCTACGTAATGCGTGCATAAGTCTCGGGTCATCACTTGTTCCTCGCAAAAAGAGCCTGCCAATGGGAGGCGATACCTTGTCTCAATCTGGGGTTGAAAAACACGACCCTTCTTTGGATCGCATACCGACCAAAGTGGTGACTCCGAGAGAAAACACCTATTCGACGCGTCGACTGCGAAGCGATACTATGATCCAGCATCCTCCAAACGGCCCAAGCAATCCGGCCTTTTCGTCCTCTACTATTCTCTCACCGGGTATATCAACACCGAATTCAGCAACTCTTAGCTATGGGAATCGAAGTCGATCAAACAGCCGGACTACCACGTTGCTGAATAGTACGGGGCTGTCATCACTTGCAACGCCTCGTTCAGGCGAATCATTCTCACCCGTTCCCCCGCCATCTGTGAGTCGAATCAACCCGGTGACTGGGCTAGATGAGGTTCTAGAAGAGCAGATCTTTGAAAGGATATTCAAACAACTCACAGCAACATACAACGCTGCTCTTCACGCCCTTCCATCTGCTAGGATTCAGTTTACTCGATGCCTTGAAGCTGCGGAAGAGACTAGAGAACCCGAAGAAATTCGTATTATCTGGAATGACCTCATCCGTCGATGCAATGCTTGCTACGAAACTTCCGAGGCGTTGGGTAAAAGACTCTTGACGATGAAGCTCAAAGAGCCAGGGGTTGGGATGAGAAACCAAAGAGAATTCTGGCAATTATGCAAGGTTTTCATGCAGTCTTTTGTTGACTTGGTAACGGGCATGCGGGAAGTAAGGAACATGCAACTTTTGCCCCCCGACATTGTGACAATTCTACGGCCTGTACAAAAAGCTAGTCGAGAGGCCGGTCGGCTGATCGAAGCATCTCCTTGGTCTTATCTTGCGGATATGAGCTCGGTCCCCCCAACTGCTGTATACGGGCCGCCACTGCAAAGTCAACACCATGCATCTTCATCGGCGTCCTACCTGAGCCATAGCGGTCGACACTTTAGCACTTCTCCACAATCATCCACTCTACCTGCTACTCCCTTAAGCGCCGCATTAGGACCTGCCGTTCAGGCGACTATACCATCAACTCCAGCCAGTACTTATAGTGACCGGTTCTTTACGGGTGATGTTTTCCAGCGGGCCGACACACTTTTATCCATGCAAAACCAGACTCCTTATCTTTACCGCCGATGAGACACGTTCCGATAGGCTATTGCGAACCATCTTGGTCGTGCGAAGCTACCTTGTCTGTTTTTTTTTTGAAAGGAAATACCCTCACTTTGTTTATACAGTAACCGACCGCCGTCATATTTATGAGTTTGATTTATACACACAGGCGCAATAGCAATAACGACATGGGTTTTAGCGCTACTACGACTAGTTGATTTCAGCTTTCTGCCTCATTGAAACCCATCTGTCAGCTCTTGAACTCGGATGGAGCATGTATATATACATAGGTTCAAACGTTGCTGATGCCCAATCATAATTCAGGAGTTTTTGTTTAAAATTTTCGGAAGATCTACCAGATCAGTCACACATTTCAGGATAGAAAAGTTCTTATTTTTCATGCATGACAGTTATGGATTATGCAACTCGGGATTCATTGTTACATATTACTTGGAGGATATCTTAGTACACTAATTGAGCAATGTGAGACAGGACTCGAATACAATTGATACATATGCAGTGCATATAACAGTACATGCCTGTGCTCTATCGTCTTCTACATGTATGTCGTCACATTCTAAACCATTGTACGTTATGTTCCAGGGTCATCAGGTGTCATTGACAACTCTTTGACAAAAATGGGTTATCGTGGTAGCCTGGTAGGTCAACCAAGGCAAAAAATGTTTCACAAGTCTGCCAACGTGCAATGAAGCAAAAGCCTACAACCTACAGCCTCAGGGGGCTATTCTAATGATTATCAGTTCGGCTCTCCATTAATATGTTTGGCCAGCATCAAAACTTCAAAAGTGTCTTGGAAGGTGTTACTCCACTGTGGCAGCAGAGAGCTAGGAAAAAAGTGAGGCGGCGGAAACGTGGCGGACCGACTCGCCCCTATTATTCCCTTAGCCTCGCACCGCATGCCGCTGTGCAGCGCAGCGCATGATGTCGTGGCGAACGAACTGGCAAGGATAAATCAAGTTGCTGAGACCATAGTCCTCTCCCAATCCATGCAATTAACACGTAGAAACGTGTTTTGTGGTGGTGACATGCTGAGGAGAAGAAACATCAAGCAAATCACTTCCACCTTTGACCGGCAGACGCTGTATCCCGTCTGTCTGGGCAGCTAAAATAGTCTCTCCGCGTGGTCCACCGTCCATGGATTAATCCCGTACTATCCGTCCACACCATCGAGTGACCGCGCCATTGGTCGCGGCGACTATTGGCGCTTGTTCCTGCTCCATCCTAAAAAGGTCACACTAATCAACCTGCTTCACGTCAGACTGCTCTCTAGTCCATGATCCCTCGTGACTGTTGCTGATCAAATATTCTCACACCGAGTCTTGGGGTTTATGGACTTGTTGCCACTAGGCAATTGTAATATCGTCCAACTCCTAAAGCTCACAGGGTGTACGTGACTTGGTCGGCAAGTGATGACCAGACAGCAACGCCCACCCTTCACCGATAGAACGAATTGGCTGAACGCGAAGATAAGGCTTTACCAGAACACACGAATTACCACGTCAAATTGTTCAGCTTTCTCTGAGGTCCAAGCGAGGATCCCATTGTACCTTACCTCCAGTCCAGCCAAGACCCCAAAACAATGCGTGCTTCACCCTTGCACACATCCTTCAAAGAGTCTAAAGACGTGTTGTTCGGTGGGTTAACTGTGGCCGGACTCCTCGGATCTGGCCCGTAGGGGTGTCACAATTGGCCAGGTTAGTTTTGTCCTCTTTAGTGCGGGAGACCCTCATCATTCATGTAGAACCATCCCTGGTGTCCCTTCAAAGACGTCACACACCACGTATCATGTATGTATGAAAATGTTCTGGTTATAGTGCCGAGACTAAGATGAAGTGCGCGTGGCAACGGTCCAACAAGACCGTGGCCGTGCGTAATTACAATAGTAGACAAGTTCTAAGGAGTGTCCAACATTTGCGCATACGCACTGAAAACGGGTCTGCTGCAAGCGTCGATCTAAATGTTGCAGATCCCCACGCATCAGCCTCACTTTTCTCCTGCGTTTTCTTGCTATCAGGATGCCCTGCCCATGTCCAATTCTAGCTCGCCTATGTCTATTTGCTACCGCGCTAACACAAGAAAAGGGCGGTGGGAAGGGAACCCCCTTTTGCAGTGCCAGCAGCACCGAGCTTACTGACTAAGGTACCCCCAAACCCAGGCGTAGTTCCAGTAAGAGCACGAGCAGCCAAAAGAAAACATCCAGGTCTGCGTTGCGCGAATTTTCTCGCCCGAAGAAAAAGACAGGCGAAGAGGACGGCCCAATAACAGCAGCCCAGCGTGAAGAAGAGAGACTCTGAACGCCGTGGTTCGTAGACGGCAGGGCAGGCTCCGTCGCTTTCTCCCTTGTTTGGCCCTTTGTTGGATCTTCGCTTTGGCGCAACAGGCCATGCAGGCGATATAACGAGTGCGCTTGTCGCTTACTTTTCTTCATTTTCGCAAATCGACCGTGCTGCTGTCGTCCATCGTGTTGCTGTTGGCGGGGAAAAGAAGAAAGAACAGAAACAGCAGCACACCCGCTCCTTCTCCTTCCGTCGCCGCATACTTGATACTTGCCGTTCGCGGCTTCTTCCTGCTCTCCCACAACCGCCCGAGCCTCGCCTTCCCTTGCTCGCCGCCTGTTTGTCGCGGGCCCTCTCTGTCCTCTGGATGGCGTGGGCGTGTCCGCGTCTGTGACTCTGCCTCTGTCTTCGCTCCAGGCTGCATGCGGCATCATTCCGTCATCTCGACCAGCTCGGTATATACAGATAGATATACAACACAAGCCACAAAGAACGGGTTGCCATTACACATCTTACCCCAGGAACGAGCCCGGACTGTGCCTGACAGCATCAATTGATTCCTCTGCGACTTTTCGATTGCATGAACCTCCTGCCGCAATGGACCTACAGAAGCCCAAGAAGTCGCGACCCAACACTCGCAACAACAAAGAGGATAAACCGGAGTATCGGGTGGATGGATATGGTAGACCCTCGAATCCAGTCAGCGGCGCAGAAAACGATAACATCGACCCTCGACAGGATCCCCAGAAGAGTGCTGTTGCCACCAATGCATGTGTCGCCGATTGCGATCCTGATGAGAAGCTCTCGGTGAGAAGCTCTCGCCAGGCGAGCCTCCCTACCCGGGGCTGTCGCACTCAGGTCACGGCAATGCGCATCCCTCAAGGTATGGTGTTAGACTGCCACCAGATAAGTCGGCTGCGATGCGCCGAATTGCTACCCCCGGTTACCAAGGAGACCCTCAGCGAGCTGGATCTTGAACGCATCATGCGGAATATTCACCTCCGAACCGATGCAAACTTTGAGCCAGACCTTCACTTCAAACCCGATTTAGACGGAGAAAAAGGAAGAAAGAAGCGGAAAATTGCAGACGATTACTGGGAAGCTTTGTTAGTAGAGATCATGATATACGCATATGTCAATATGAACGGTTCTCAAACGGATGACATCTCACTCGTTCAAATTCCTGATTCAGAAATCCTCAAAGAAGGCCTCTTCCGGCCACGACTACCCATGATGTTCGAGACCTTGCAAGAAATCCTCAAAACCCTCGTGCCTGAGCGAGACCATGCTAGTGTGACTGAAAACTTGGATGTCTCCCTTCTCATGCAGCAGGTCCGGAAGGGCGTCCTTGATCTACCAAATCTCTCCAGCTGGCTGGCAGCTCTCTTGAAAACGCATTGTGCTCCGATGAGAGATCAAAATGCAGATGAAATGGTGTCACACATTTCTGAAGGGTCCGCTTCTCAAGACATGGCAAAGGTAGCCATGGGCCTGAGGACCTTGTTTGGTATATTGGAGATGATGAAGCTGGTATGTTAACCGTACAGGAAATCAGTCCACTACTATTTACTAAGCACTTGATTAACCAGGATGTTGCAAATCATCAAATCCGTGCATTTCGTCTCATTCTTATTGAGGACACTGTTCCGTTTCTCCAGGATTATTTCTGCAGACAGATAACCTCGCGTGAGCTCAAAATCGAAGGAACTAAAGCATGGTATCAGGATGGACAGAAGCGAATAGCAGACCTACCCAAGGAATTTGCAACCAGAAAATTCTCTCCAGTTGCGGTTTTGTTGCGAGGATTATGCGAACTCTTGCTCCAAGGCGACGATGATGTGAAATTCCCACAGGCCTTTCAGTTTGATAACCACCGCTTATGGCAACTTCGAACCGAAGTACAAAACCTTATCAATATCCACGTCTGCTGGTCGATCTTCGAGTCTATGGTTACTAACACACCCTACGGGCACTCATACACACGCTCCCATCTACTTTCTACTTTCATGATGCGAATCTCAGCCTTGCTAAATGAAATTGATGTGTCGTCAAACCAAGGCCCAAAATTAGGAACCCGTCTGCCGAATGACGCCAGCATCGCGGTCGAAATGGCTCGGCTAGTTTGTGAGGTGAACCGAAGTACCGGTGAAGTATCAGATGAAGCCTTGAGCACAGTCGAAACCGCATTGAAGAAATCTTTCACCGAAGACTCGTTCACCTTTCGGCTCGTTCAAAACTGCGTGCGGCAGCAATTGCAGCATACAACCTACGAACTTGCGCAAAGATACATCTCCATGTCACCACTTGAGATCTGTGAATCGCAACGGGCACGTCAACTTCTTCGATCTCAACCGTCTGATCTCGGGTATATTGCGACAAAGCTTGCTCACATTGGCGTCTTGCACTGGCGAGTATGGGCACCGTTGGTATATATGGCCGAGACTCCATGAACTTGATGCCAGTTTCTTGGTCTCGGCGTTAGCTTGTATACTTTTCTTTTGTGTTATTTGTTTTCTAACGGATTGATCTGCATTATTCTTGGCGCCTGGATCCTGTCTTTTCTTGGCGTTCTACATATTGATTTGACTTGGTAGTCATTCGCAGTGGCACTGGTTGGTTCTAGTCTTGGCATTCAATGGCGCATGGAGATAAGCGATGCGCCAAATAGTTGGTCCGAGCAAGCTTAGCATACCTGGTTTTGTGTAGTATAGCATTTTGTTTTAGCACGAGTATGTAAATAGAGTTGATATATGCAGACCTGACCCACCAGGCTGAGCACAGCCTAACAGCATTTCACGAATTATTTTGTATCCCGCCTTGCCGCGCTAATTGTTTAATGTTTACCACCAACCCTTTCCAAGTGTTCCATTGGACCAACATCAACTAAATGTCTAGTCAGAAATAAAACAATTCAGGTCCTTTCCTCTCTGAAAGCTGGCTTGCACGCCTTCGCCGGAGTTTCTAGGAGAATACAGCCGCGAACCCTGCGTCCTACTATGCGCCTTACTGCACACGCGTTGACAAAAGCGGCTGACCCTCTGACCACCTGGCTAGCATCTCTCAAGGCTACTCAGCTCAAGACCGTCGCACGCGCGACCGGTATCAGGAACCCAGGGCGAAAAGACGTACTAAGCGCGAGGCTCCGAACGGAGCTTATGCGGAGTGTGTTCTTGCCTAATATTCCTCCTACTCATATTCATGACAAACATGACGATAATAAAACTAACTCGCTTCTTCACCCGGGCAACGATAGTCGGGTGAATCTAGAGCAGAATGATGGAGACTCATTGAGTATTCTGAGCATTGATATGGGGATTCAAAACCTCGCGTTTGCGCATTTACTTGTCAGGCCGGCCAAGGCTGAAACTGACACTGGTGATTATTACGAAGGGCACACAACAACGCTTAACGCATGGCATCGAATTGGCGTGCAGGAGCTGTCAGCAATAACCCCACTTCATTCTGCTACTACTATTGCTGCTATACCCACCGGTCAGACACAGAGTCTTGTACTTCCACCGGCCGCATTCCGCACTCTAACCGCCAAGAAGGTCCGCGGGAAGGGAGCAGACGGTAATAGTCATGAATCGGATAATGCGGTGGACGAAGAAGACGACGATAGCATAGGCGAACATAGTAGCAAGCGGGAAAGAAGCTTTGACCCTGACATCCTTGCTGGAAACGCGTACACCCTGCTTTCCTCACTGATTTCAGCATACAACCCAACACACATTCTAATCGAAAGGCAGCGGTTTCGGTCAGGCGGACGGAGTGCGGTGCTGGAATGGACGCTGCGCGTGGGGGTCTTTGAGGGGATGCTGCATGCTGTACTACATACTATGCAGCAGCTCGGACGTTGCCCGGCCACGGTGTATGGTGTTAGTCCAGCCCGTGTTTCGCAGTATTGGGGTGGTGCAAAGGAAGGGGGAGACGACAGCAAGGATGGTCAGAAGAGTATAAAGAGAATGAAGATTGATTTGGTTGGTGAATGGCTTGATCAAGGCTCTTCTTCTTCCTTTCCTTCCAAGTCGCGGCCGAGAATCAGTATTCCGTCTGCGAAACCATCAGATGTGCAGACTGTGGTTGCCGCTTATCTTGAGCGATGGTCAGGACAGAGGTCTAAAGCAGCGTGGAGGATTGAGAAGTTGGATGACTTGGCAGACTGTTTATTGCAAGGGTTAACGTGGCTAGAGTGGCAAGACAGACGAGCGCAATTCGCTAAAGATGGTGTTGAAGCTTTGAGGAGGGTGGAAATGTCTCTTGCGAGTGATAAGAATAAGCATTGAAGATGGAGAGGAACGTGTATAATATTGGCATTTTGTTCGCCCTGTATATAGACTCGTCATATTACATATGTAGCTATATATACAGTGATTGACGTCGACTGTATATCAATATCGGCTTAGGTCTGTACTCAAATTCTGGGATGGCAATAATGCATGTATCTAGGTTTAGACTGGCATGAATCTTCTTATGTTTTGTCGCTGTCATATAATTATTTGTGCTTGCCAAAAAGGATTCCTACTAAGCCTGAACGTCTAAATAATCTGCGGTGATACGAATTGCTAAATTGAGCATGAGCACAGGTTGAAAAGTCTAAGTTGAGAAAAGAATCAACTATTTTACAAGAAAAGAGAAAGATTCCGAAAAAAGAAGAATGTAAAAGTTTGCTCCATCCCAAATCACATCGGACATCCTCATAGACATATTTTTAGCACGGAATAAAACGCCAGGTCAATATTGGTGTTGATCGAATCATGTGTTGTGCAAGAGAATGCGTTGGGTGGTCAGACCTGCTACTTACTAGCAGTAGAGTGATGAAAGAAGAAAAAATAAATAGCAGGGATTAACACCGCCCTTCATCTTGAAATCAAGATGTAGCGGTGTAAATCAATGCTAATTTCAATGAAAAGAAGATGAATGTCGTGTATTCCCCTTTGAAAGCTGTCCATGGATGGTAAAAAGCCTCTGGTAGCGAAGTCAAGAAATTTGCTTTGGTTATGGATCGTTATTTTGTAGCTGGTTGTACACCAAATCCAATCTAATCGCGGAAACGAAGACCAAAGCCGGTGGGTAGAGGCTTCTTGCTGGTCAGGAAACCAGAAGAAGCCAAGTAGGTGGTCTGCGGAATTGTGGAAATTGGGTATGGCACACTAGTTGGGTTATTGCTGCCAGAGGTACTGGGCGCCGGAGGTAACTTCACGGATGTAGTCTCGGTGGCCTTAGGCGAGTCAGGAGTGGTTGTTGGCTCATCACAATCAGGCTCGGTGTATGTTGAAGAAGGCTTAGCAGTAGTCGTAACTACGGCGTTAGGTGCAACGGGTGTAGTAAAGCCAGCTGATGTAGCAACACCTTGAGATGCAGTCTATAGAGATAGTTAGTCGACGCGAGCCATCATACTTGGACAAAACATACCACTGTGACGGTTTCCCTCTCTGTAACTGTGACAGTAGCCTGGCCAGAGCAACCCTCACCATTAGATCCAGATCCAGGGCCACTGCCGGAACCACTCGAAGTAGTCTCTGCAGCCAAAACAGTGACGGTGGTGGTCGAAGTAGAGGTGGTGGAAAGGGTCGTTGTGGAATCATCTCCACCAGGAGCTTGACCTCCCGGGGTCTGGAGTCCTAGTCAGTATATATAAAGCTTCGGGCTGCTTTTCTACTTACAATCGTCACATAGGTCGTCTCAGTGGCAGTGCGGTGGATAGTAGTGGTCACGACCGATGTGGAGGTACCGGTTCCTAGGGTATAGGTCAAAGTCACATCGTGGGCGTCGGTGACAGTCGTGTAGACACGGCCTGGGCCGCTAGGAACTCCCGTCCCGAGAGGAACGGGAGACAGTGTAATGGAAGAGTAGATAGTAGTTGTTGGATGAGCAATTGATGCGGGTTGACTACCGGTTCCAAGAGGATACTTAGGGTGCAGATGCTGGCCATGGCGAGACTCGCCCACGGCGGCCAGGGCAGCCAGGATGGCAATGGAGAGCTTGGGAAAGAACATTTTGATAATGTATGGTTTTGTCGGGTTTCAATCAAGGCTGAGTGTTGGAAAAGAATGAAGCTGGATGGGCACTCGTCTACGAGAAGAGATTTTGTGTGTATGATAAGGGAAAGAATGTGAGCGAAGTCAATTCGCTTGGAGCTCTTGAAGGAATGAAAGAGCTTTGAAGAAAAGAAGGAAGATGGCTCTGTCCAGAGAGTGCCAAACGAATGAAGCAGACCAGCCTTAATAACGGGGAAAAGAGAGGAGGAAGAAAGAGAAGAGAAACGCAGCAGTGAGGGTAGATAAGTGGTCGAAGAGTCTAGAGTCTAGCCAGGTAGACAGCCGGGAGCACTAGCAGTCTAGCGGCTGTTGTGGCAGCAGCTTGAAACTACGCTATAGCAATCCCGATAGCGAAATAGATTGGGTGGGCCTAGCCAGATGCTGGAAATACGCAGCGTCATTCGAGGGCGGATCTGGTGGCGTGCAGCCGGCAGATATTGTGTGCCCTTCAATTAAACGCCTCATTCCTTTTAAGAGTACACCAGCATAGTACGTACATACGTCCAAGCTCACTATCCAACTATTCCACGGCGCGGCGCTGTGGTGTGCCATGTTTACAACGCGTCCCTTCTGGATATTAGCATAGGGTTATACGTATACTACATAGCGTCCAGTAACTATCCGTATATTACTGCTATTTCACATCGGCGTACACGTAATATGTAGATATACGTAGTGGGGGGTACCTGTGTGTATCTTTATATGAAGGAGACACAAGGTTTCAACATGATTGGCAAGCCCCACTTGGCGTAAGCCCCGCTTGTCTCCAAACGCTGCAGTCCGCCACCCTGATTGGCCTGCCGGCGCCTCCCTAGATCCCTCATCTCCTCCGATCTAGTACTTTCCTGCTGCCCGCCGTCCAATCACCGCCGCACAACACCGTTTCGAAACAGGCCATCAAGCAAAACTTCGTCTTTAGTTAGAGAATAGGTTGTCTGACTGAGCAGATGTCTGTGCCACTGGCTGGCAAGGCACAAGAGGCTTTCTATTAAATTAATCAATCTCTGTAATACTGACCCAAGGGCAGTCGAATCCTTGCTTATCAGTTATCTAGACGCCGATGAGAATAATATCTAATCACGGGTGAGGGATCTGTATAAGGTTCTCTTTCCGGGCCACCTCTGTGCTTTATTCTGGGGGAAACGAAAAAAAACCATGGGTGAGGAAACTCAGATCATTCGTATTTGTTATTCATACGAATAATTTAACCTGCTTGAATTTAACATTAACCTGGTCTGTTAGCCGAGCCGCTGACCGCCTGCCGAATCCGTCCATGCCGCCAAAGACGTCATCCTCACATCCCTCCGAGCAATGAACTAAATATCCGCCATAACTACATCTAAGATTACAGTGGCTGTCCATGATCAATCAACGGCCGTGCTCTATGGCTACTAGCTCGTCGGTTCAGCAACTCCGCATACGCTATGCCACAGCTCTGAAAGCCTTCATAGCGTCGTCCAAAACATTCGAGATTCTAGACACCGTTCCGCCCCAATTGGCAGGACGGCCGCGAGACAATTCCCGCTCCCTATTCATTCTAGACTCCTCCTATAATCCTCCAACATCCGCCCACCTGAAGATCGCAACCTCCGCGCTCGAAGAGTCTAACCGCCCGTCGAGACTGCTGCTCCTACTAGCTACGCAGAATGCCGACAAGCCCTCCAAGCCGGCCTTGTACGAGGACCGCCTCGTGATGATGACTCTGCTCGCGCAAGACCTACGTACTCATCTCCAGTCGCTATCATCAGCACCGCTCAGCGATTTGCCAGAGATCGACATTGGCGTTACTAAGAAACCCTATTTTGTCGATAAGGCAGCCGCCATAGAGCAATCCGGTGAATACCCCCATGGTCTAGAGCAGGTTCATCTGACAGGCTACGACACTCTGATACGCATCTTCAACCCCAAATACTACCCGCCTACTCACACCCTTCAGCCCCTAGAGCCTTTCCTTTCGCGACATCGACTAAGAGTGACAATGCGACCAGACGATGAATGGGGAAACCGTGAAGAGCAAGAAGACTACCTGCGGAATCTCGCCCAGGGTGGTCGAGAGCAAGATGGTGCGAAGCGCGAGTGGGTAGATCGCATTCAGCTCGTTGAAGGGAGAAAAGCCGGTGAGACGCCAGTCAGCTCGACGAGGGCGAGACAAGCCGCGCAAAGCAACGATGGTCTTCTCAGCTCCTTAGTGCCAGAAAGTGTCCGTACTTATGTTGTTTCGCAACATTTGTATCAGGAGGAATGATGAAGCTTTCTCCCAAACCGCCCCCCAAGAATACGTCGTAGAGGCGACTTCACTTGTAGCTCGTTTTAGTTGGCCCGAAACTTATGATAACATGCGTAAGGTATGGTTTATTAGCGTAAGAAATGCGCCCGCCTGAATAAATTCACAAATCACCCTCATATCTTCCAAATCATTATCCTCTTGAAAACGCCTGCAACAACTTTTCATCCCTACTCATACAGTCGAAGTCGCAAGAACAACGATTCTAATCGCTCTCCTCTTCCTCGTCTTTCTTTCCCAAGGTATATGCCAATCCTCCCGCAACCATGTTCACTAAGCATAAGCCCATTGTAGTGCCTCGAACGATGCCTCGAGCTCCCCATTTCTTCATAAAGGCCTGCTTTCGTCGGCTGGCAAGAATAAGGTATAACCCGGACCACGCCGCGCTAATACCAGCACTATCTTTCTCGAATCCATTCAAGTTCGCATATGATGTAAACAGCAAAACGGGGACGAATGTCATGGGGAATAATTGGAATGGTCGCATGTGTTGAGCAGTAATGAGCGTCGCAAGGAGCGTTGGTGGCAATGGATTCTCTGGGAACAAACGGTAAGGCTCTGACAATAAAATCACGTATGGATACTACAAGAAGAGGAATCTGAAGCAAGAGACCATCTGGAGGGCTGATTGCATCGTGGGTTTGCTGAGACTTACCTCCCCATGCTCGGAGGTTTTGGTAAAGAGACTTTTTCGCCTCTTCTGTTGTATCAGTGTTTGCCATGGTGTAGCCAAGGTTGTCGATCACACTACAATGTGATCAAGCCGGGTTTTAAATCCGAAAATATATCTTAGCAGTCTTTGATTGCATACAATGATCAATTCAGAATGTAGAACCGTCTGTATGGCTGCGACGAAGATTAGTTTGGTTGCGCGGAAGCTTCTACCATTCGGGAAGAACTAGGCAGTTTGACGGAGACCACGTATTTTAGATTACTTTCTTCCTAGGCCCAGAACACCCCACGACCATCCTCACCACTCACTGCCCAGCTGCTGTTACCTACTTCCGAATGGTATATTTGGTCAAAACGTGACCTCTCTGCAGACATCATCCATCAGCCCGATCCAAAAGGTGTTGCTACTGTGACACTCCAACTGCTCCCCCCCCGCTCGCGCGTGATCAGCACCATCAGCAAAACATTTGGAAGACGCATCACAAACCAGCTATCGAGGCGATTCATTCATACCTATCTACATTATCATGCCGTCTGCCACGGCTTCTGGAGCCGACCGAGGCTCTAGTGGGACGGCGAGGTCGCGCGAACATAATCAAGGAAGCCAGGACCGCAAATACACCCCGGACCAAAAGGCAGCGGTGATAAGAGTCCGCAAATGCTCTCCAACCGCATTCTACGAGATTCTAGCAATTGAAAAGACTTCCTCCGATGGCGAGATCAAAAAAGCGTATCGGAAACTGAGTCTGTTGACACATCCGGATAAAAATGGATATGAAGGGGCGGACGAGGCATTTAAAAGTTGGTTATTTACAAAGGCTCGAGACAAGCTGGGACTAACGCAATAAAAATTTAGTGGTTTCTCGAGCATTCCAGATTTTGTCAGACGAAGAGAAGAAGTCGAGGTACGATAAATATGGCGGAGACCCTGACAACAGGTTTTCAGCATCCGGTGCAGGACCGTCAGCTGGCGGTTCTCCCTTCAGCGGATTTGGTGGCGGCGGCTTTCCTCGAGGTCAAGGAGCAGGGGGTCCTATGTTTGAGGAAGAAATATCGCCTGAAGAACTGTTTAATCGCTTCTTCGGAGGAGGGGGTGGCTTCAGCCCTTTCGGTAAGAGTCGACCAGCCCAGTCCTACACTTTCGTCGCTAACAATGCATTTGCAGGAGGTCCTCAATTTGTATTCAATATGGGCGGCGGCCCAGGATTCCGAGTTCACCAATTCGGAGGGAATCGTCCTCGCAGAAGGCCACGTGAAGCTAACGCCCAAACCGAACCTGCTTCTCCCGGTTGGGCCTCCTTAACGCAACTCCTCCCTCTCATCCTCCTTTTTGTTGTGCCGCTACTGTCCTCTCTCTTCTCGGGGGGTTCGTCGACACCGTCTGTTCCTACCGTCCGGTTTGATGGGCCTGTCTCGCCTCACACCATGCACCGCACCACACCCAAATTGAAAGTTGACTACTACATTAATCCTCATGACGTCGATGATTTCAGTAACAGAAAATTCAATCAATTAGACTCGCGCGTCGAACTAGAGTTTGTCAACAAGCTCCGATGGGAATGTGATGACGAAGTCCAAGAACGAGAGCGGAGAATTCAAGAAGCGCAAGGCTGGTTCTTTCCTGACGTGGAAAAGATGAAGGAGGCTAGAGCAATGGAGCTAAAAGCCTGTCGGCGTCTAGATAATCTTAAGGGTCGGACGAGATATTGATCAGCTCACATACGCGCTTCTCACCCTCTGTTTCGACTATGCCTGCCCCCACCTTTTGCTTCTCTTTCTCCTCTTTTCCTTATAGATATTGCACATCTTCTGGAGTATTACGGACTTATGCTTGGTTTATTGTTCCTATTAAGCATGTCATTAATGATATCGAGTCGAAACCGCTGGATCCGTCAATATGTAATGATTCGTGCCGGGTGTTCCCATCACCGTGGCTCCAATAATCAGGATTTATTAATAGCTATTATATATTCAACCGTTGACGTAGAGTGTGTTCTCCGTTTCGTCTTTATTCCTATGTTTGAGCAACATCGTCGTAGTAGACCAATAATTCTTAAGTTCGGCGGGGAGCTCCCCTCACCTATCGGATGAACCATAGGCCCACCGCCTCCGCGATAGCTTAGTCAATGCGGGCGAAACTCACGGACAGTAGACGAATGTTGTCATTTCCTCGTCTACGCAAACATTGATTTAGGCAGCCCAAAGCTTATCGGATCACGGCTTTTTTGGTCTGGGAGTGCAGGCATTCAGCTAACCTTTACTTTCCTTGGACTATTCTATTCTTTTACTTTAAACCATTCGAGGCGCTGAGAGCCTCAACACTCGACAATGTCGGAACCACTCTCAGATGCCGATAAGGTTAGTTGTCGAATGTGCTCGATCTGTGAGAGTGTCAGCTAAGCCTTGCATGTAGATCCGAAACAAGAGGCTCGCTAAACTAGGATCTCAAGCAAGCCCAGCAACATCCTCAGAATCGCCAGCCACCCCCCCACGGCCGCCATCCACTCACCCCGAACCTACGCCTTCACAAATTAGCAGTAATGAAACGCCTCGACAAACTCAAACTCAAGATGGTGCTCTCGGATCACCAGCACAGGGAAAGAGAATTAGAATAACACCTACTGCATCGACCGATGCAGCGTCATCGTCTCCAGCGCCGTCGAAACGGCCTGCTACTAAGCCGGAAGAGTCGATCGAGGCGTTCGAGGACCGGACACTACGTGCACTCTTCCGCATCTCCCTCGATGAAGCCCAGAAGAAGGATATTCATGGCCACAGTCTGACCTACCTCTCTGGTCTTAGGTCTGAGCTTGAGGAAGACGGCGCAGAGCCTCGCATGTCTGTTGGAGTACTTGACCAGGCAATCCTAGAGGCTGCGTCAAATACCGGTCGCGAACCGCCATTACAATACCTCTTGCCATGCTGGAAACGAGTTAGTCGGCTGTTTAAGGGCTTTCGAAAGGCCTCGGATGACGACCCCCGATTCGTTGTGGTCAGCGAAGCCAAACGCCTTTGTCTAAGCTATTGTATCTTTGCGATCACAATGCCAGACATGTTCAAGTCAGTTTAAACGGAAGTCCCACTTGGAAATTCTCTCGTTCTAATAGATGTCATCAACAGCACCGCTCCAACCGCTCGATCTCCATTAATACCCCACCTCCTCCTTGAAGCAGATGACGATCGAGGCATCGACTTGGACTTTCTTTCAGAAATTGTCAAACAATTCGAGGATCAAGATGAATTAAAAGCGACTATCATCAGCACAGTAGAGCAACTGAGTCAAGAGTTGTCTACGAAGACGATGAATGACGACTATAAGCCTTACGTGACGGTAGGACACCCCATTCAAATAATCAGAAAGTTTCTGATTATTTTATAGGCTTTGAGGAATCTCGTTCGTCATGCTACTATTGGAGCTGCTATCACCGAATCTTCCCATTTCATAGGATCTACTAATCCGGCATCTTTTGAACTATTTACCTTGCTTGGGCCCTGGTTCCGTTTGTCTCCGCTCCAGGGGCCCGTTACTACTACATATTTTTCAAGTCCAAAAACCAGAGATCAGGGGTTCATTCTGAACTCACAATCGTCGCTGCGGATGACACAGCAGTTACTAAGTAATGATCTCTTGGATATTGTGAACCACTTGATCAGGGCTTCCAAAGATGCAAGAGAAAAGGTCCTTGATTGGTTTGCTGCAGCGATCAATTTAAATCATAAAAGGAGAGCCATGCAAGTTGATCCAAAAACCGTTTCTTCCGATGGTTTCATGTTCAACATTACTACATGTTTAGATCAGCTATGTGAGCCGTTTATGGATGCTGCTTTCACAAAAGTACCTATCCCCATCCTTAAAAGGTCAAAACCGCACTAAACATAGCAGATTGATCGCATCGATGCACACTATCTTCACAGAAACCCTCGAGTACAGATGCGAGACGAGACTAAAATAAACGCGGACCAACATGAGTCAGACGAGTTTTATTCGAAGAAAGTGGATGGCACTTCAAATTTCATCACAGAAATATTCTTTTTGACCGTTGCTGCTCACCACTACGGCAGCGAATCTTTGACATCAAAACTTGACCAACTAGAGAAAGATCTTCGACACATGGAATCTACTATAAACAAGTTCGAGTTAGAGCGACATAAATACATTCATAACCCCGTTCAGCTGCGAACTTTCGAGAACGCATTAAAAAAGTACAAAGATCAGCTTGATATGGGTCTTTCCCTCAAATACAGTCTTCAGGGGGTACTCTTTGATAGTTTGTGGCAAACGCGGTCAATGCAATTCATGCGATATGTCATTGTGTGGTTACTTCGTCTTATTTCTGGGGTCGATTTCCCCAAGCAAAGCATTACATTACCTTTACCAGAAGAACCTCGGGAAGTTTTCAAATGTCTTCCTGAATACTTCATTGATGACATTGTGAGCAACTTCAAATTCATTATGTGGTCCATGCCGCAAATTGTCACCGCAACACAAGGTGACGAGCTCGTAATGCTTTGTGTCGCATTCCTGGAAAGCTCTCAGTACATTAAGAACCCTTACCTAAAAGCTGGGTTAATTTCCATACTCTTTCGTGGAACGTGGCCTCGCCCTGGTGGTGCTAGAGGAGTTCTCGTTGACCTGCTTAACTCGATGCCTTTTGCGACAGAGTATCTCCTTCACTCCGTCATGAAATTCTACATTGAGGCGGAGTTCACCGGCACTCATACACAGTTCTTTGACAAGTTCAACATTCGTTACGAGATCTTCCAGATCATCAAGTGCATCTGGGGTAACCCAGCTTACAGAAAGCAACTTTCTGACCAGGCAAAGCAAAATCTCGACTTTTTTGTGCGATTTGTTAACCTTCTGCTTAATGATGTTACTTTCGTCCTTGATGAATCTTTCACTGCATTCATCACCATCCATGACACCCAGGAGCAATTAAACCTAGAAGGAAACACTATGGATCAGACGACGCGCGAAGAAAAGGAAGAAGCATTATCAGCGGCCCAGGGAAGAGCCAAATCGTATATGCAATTAACCAATGAGACTGTTGCCATGTTAAAACTCTTCACGGAAGCGTTAGCAGACTCATTTACGATGCCAGAAATTGTTCAACGTTTAGCCGATATGTTAGACTACAATCTTGACGCCATGGTGGGTCCCAAAAGCTCCAATTTGCGAGTGGGCAATCTTCAAGAATACGGCTTCAACCCTCGTGGACTTTTAAGTGAGATAGCAGACGTTTATCTGAACTTGATGGAGAAAGAGAACTTCATATATGCTGTGGCACGTGATGGCCGCTCCTACAAGCCCCAGAATTTTGAGAAAGCGGCCGAGATCCTCCGCAAATGGGCATTGAAGTCCGAGGAGGATATGGCTAAGTGGGCGCAATTACAAAAACGAGTCAAAGAGGCCAAAGAAGCAGACGAACAAGCAGAGGAAGACCTTGGAGAGATTCCTGACGAGTATCTCGGTATGTCGCGAATAAATAACCAGATAAAACCCTCAAAAGCTAACATATTTTAGATCCCCT
This sequence comes from Talaromyces proteolyticus, assembly GCF_021365285.1. Classification (NCBI taxonomy): domain Eukaryota; kingdom Fungi; phylum Ascomycota; class Eurotiomycetes; order Eurotiales; family Trichocomaceae; genus Talaromyces; species Talaromyces proteolyticus. Next base: position 445,740 of record NW_025764282.1, on the reverse strand, counting down.
TATGTACACGCTCATGGAAGACCCAGTCATTCTACCGGGCTCGAAGGTCTCCATCGATCGGGCAACTATCCGCTCTCATCTTCTAAGTGATCCTAACGACCCTTTTAACCGTGCACCACTGAAGATTGAAGACGTCATAACGAGTATGTATTTATCTCCGTCGTTAATTTGACTTGGTTTCATTGACTATTCTAGACACGGAGCTGAAAAATCAGATTGAAGCATTCAAAGCGGAGCGGAAGGCTGCGAAAAAGGATGCCATGGATACCTCTACTGGATGAATTTACGACCATTAGATGGTTTCTATTTTATATCTGCATGCACATATGATTGATGAACCAACCCAAAATAGTTCATGGCGTATAACAGCGCACAGTTTCCAGTGTCTTTTGGGTCGAGTGGCTACGGAAACATGCCGAATGGCTGGAGGGTCTGGAATATCTTGTACTATTTCACACTTAGAGCGTTTCACCTTTACCAGTGGAACCAAGTTGGAAGGCAATTTCGGGTAGCGTTGAATATCATATCTCATTATCGTGCAACAGCGCTGCTATTATCGTAAACCCGATACAAACACGTTTTATAGCCAGCCAGCTGCATACTTGCTTTATTTCTCCATGGAAAGTAAGTCGCAAAAATAACACGAAATCAAATGCGTATGTATAGATATCTAGATATTGTTGCTAGCAAATCACAGACAGCCGATCCGCATCGACTCGGCCCACATAGGAGGCTGGCTCCCTGCAGCCTCGCGTTGGGTGGCTTCTGCGGGTTTTCAGTTAGTTTATGGCATGGCATTGTTGATGTTACATAACGCAACATGAATTCAGAGACAAGCGAGCAGCTGTAGACACTTTTCCTACCTCGCCATACTTGCGTACTCCTTGTGAAACTCTTTCCATCCACTGGTTTGTGGTTTGGAAAGGAGCAGCTCCCCCTCAGTCGCTATAAACGGTTTAGCCTTCCCCCCCTGGACGGTCACCATGACCAGCATATTCGACATCGTCAAGTCTTTCTTCCCACCCACGCCGTGGGCCTATAGCTGGCAGTTGGGCATTTTCCAATGGTTTCCAGCCGTAAGTTAATCCCGAATTTCTTTTCTTGTGCTGCATGCTAAAAGTCAATATTGGTACAGGCAACTGTACTGCAATGGCTGGTCAGGTACCACCCAGCAGGCAAATTCTCTTTGCATAACTCAGTACTGAATGTGAATGGCCGGTTTGCTTGGTGTGTGATGGAGCTCGTTGGTCCCGTCCAGCTCCTATACATCCTAGCAACTTTCCCGGCAGAATTCAAGATCGCGGAACTACCATTCTGGAACAAAGTGACTGCAGCGCTGTATGTGATTCATTACATCAATCGCTCTATCGTCAACCCACTATTTGTAGCTCCAAGTATCTCTCCTGCGAGAATTGAGCTCTTTTTGTTTGCCTGTCTCTTCAATTGGTTTAATTCCGCGTGCATAAGTGGTTGGATTGTGGGCTACGACACACAATTGGCGGGATACGAGTCCAACGGCGCGCTCTCGATCGACCTCTTGGAGTCGCCTTGGAAAAAGGCCATCCCGTGGGTTGGTCTGTCTCTCTTTGCATATGGCTTAATCAATAACATCAGTGCTGAGCGGACTCTCTGGAGTCTTCGCCGCGAGGAAGCTCTTCGACGCGCTGCCAAAAAGAGTGATGACACTGACAAAGATGTCAGCGAAGCAGGAAATCAAAACATATATCACAAAGTGTATGTCATTCCTCCTCCATCGGGTCTTTTCAGGTGGATTCTCTACCCTCATTACGCCTTTGAGTGGCTGGAGTGGATTGGTTTCGCGCTTGTGGGGATTTCTGTCTACCCTGCCCGTTCAATGGGGCTATTTCAAGAGGAGACCTTGAGCACCCCTGCGATCACTCTTGCTCCGTGGATCAGGCCGTTCGCTTCGCTGGCTAATCGGCTGCAAATACCGCTCCCCTTGCCAGCTCTTGTCTTTGTGTTGAATGATATATTCACCATGATGCCCCAGGCACGACGTGGTCGAGAATGGTATAGTCAAAAGTTTGGCAAAGATGCTGTTGCTGGACGGAGTGCTGCTATTCCTGGTGTTGCCTTCTTATAAAATCTAAAATCTGTTTTAGGAATAAACTAGATGTGGTGGCGTGTCCTTCAATATGGTTTCTGGGTGTTAGATTTTGCAGATTTCGTCATGGCGTACTTTGGAGGGTGCTTACTTGTTGTTTTTGAATATGGCATATATCCTGTGAAACTATGGTTTTCATTGCCAAATTAAATGGTTTGAATAAAATACACATTGGTTTGGTGTGAACGGGGAATATTGCAGTGAATTTAATTTATACTGTTCAGTGAAGATAGTGACTATGACAGACTTACGTGGATGAAAGAGTCACCATCATAAATGGAAAGTCTGACCGCGCGCCTTCCCTCTACCTCACCATCACCCTTTCTCTGTGTTGGATAAACACCACGCAGACTTCTCAAAAAGTTCCTTTAGTTCCATCACACAGATATTGTCAATATCATATCAAGCATGTGCATCTAACTGCATGATATAACACCCCTATTCCTGGCCTGTCAACTGCAGCTTGTCGTCACTGGGCGCGTTAGGGGTCGTCATGACCTTTTTTAGGAGCCATTTCCAACGCAGATCGAGCAGTCGAACACAAAAAAGCAGAGTCAGCAACACCCCACAGGCATCAGCTCACGATTTACCATCAACTGATGCCGTTGCCGAAGTCGAATTGACAGACCTTTTTCGACAGGCCTTTGATGCTCCTTCTTCCTCAGTCAATCCCCAGAATGGGCCATCAAAGCCTCAGCCATCTCTCTTTCAAAAGCTAGTCAAATACAGAGTGCATTCTACTAGCTACAATGGCGTTCCAGGAAAGCCAAAACGCGTTCCCCGTCAAACCAATCTAGAAACGCTAGGCAAAGATGCTATCACAGAGAAAAAGTTTCACACACCTGATCTCATCAGTGATGAAGACTATGACAGCGATGCTCAGTACATATCTAGTCCTCAGTTCTCCAGCCAGAGCTGGATGTCATTCCATTCGCGTAGCCGCCAGACGGAGAAAAGCGATGCCTCACGAAGCTTGGGATCAGATGAGAAAATCATGTCGATTTTGCCCGATAGCGATTCTAACCCTTTGGTATCCTCTCAACACCAACGAATATACTCTCTTGCTATTCCTAAGAGAAGAAGCGCTGTCAGCCACTTGACTCCGAAGAACCGCACCCGTTCCTTAGGGGCGAATGTCCTCCAAGATACAGAGTCCTGTACAAGCCAGAATGACCTCGTCGGCACATCTACGCCTGAAGTCAAGAGCAAGTTTACCGAATTATTCAATTTTCGAAAAAGGGAATATGAGGATTCAAACGACTCGACTAGAAAAGTCAGTATTGGATGGATGACGGAAGGTAAACGTTGCGGGTATGGATACTCTTTCGTCAAAGGTGAGGAGCCTGATAAGACCACTACCAAGACCAACCCTGCTTCAAACAGCCCTTGTAAAAGTACGAATAACGACAAGAAAGCTTCTGCCCAAACCTATGCAACCAAGGATGTGGACCAAATCATAAATATCAAAGTCCAGGCGAAGGAAGCTGTCAAATTAGCGGCAGAAAACCAGGAGACTTATAGCAAAAGGCATTCCCGGTTACCAAAATTCGTGAGCAACCCGAAGGCAGAGACAAATTAACCAGCAACTTTTGAGAATGGTGTTTTTGTTCGTGATTTCTGTGCAAGCGCCTCCTTGTCAGACCGCTCTCAGGGAAGCTATTCCGAGAACAAGCATCAAGGGATCTCCAATACAATTCTATCCAACTTTGATCGAGGAAAATGAGAAGTAGTTAAGTATCACGCAGGATTGGATTAATCGCTGCTCGAGAGGCAAGTGCTAGAAGGTTGGAACGAGACTAGGAGCTTTATTGTAATCACTGGTTTTACATTTCCAATAACTATATTGGATTTAATTCGATAGGGATATTGAAGTCGTATTTAAATCCCAGCACCTTTCAAAATCACTAGGTTATTACTAATGGCCCATTATGGTACCACTGTAAGAATAATTGATTGTAGTTGAAACGACTCCAGATGTCGCGTCAAATTCGTATAATGCAAGATGCACGACAGAATTTGATTAACCATTAGATATACCTATCATACACTAGACAATTATATCGCTCTCGTATACCGCGCATATAAAACATTAGGGGCGGACACGAAATATGCTAGGTTCCCTTACAGCTATTTTCGCTGTCTCTTGGAGCTCTTGTCACTAAAACCACTGAGAACGCTAGCAGATCGTTTATGGGACGAAGATGCTTGCTTCTCTTTAACTGCAGCAGCTTTCTCGACCCCTGCATCAACGGCTCCTTCTGCTGCGTCTTCTTGGGCAGCGTCATCATCGGCATCATTCGAGTCACCATTATCTTGTTTCCTCTGAGTGGTTTCTTCTCCTTTGTCACCACTAGGCACGCCAGGCTGATCCTCCGATTCTACCTTGATTGTCTTCTCCTTCTCCTTCTCTGGGTTCACTTCTGAATCTTTCTTGCGGCGTTCGTCCTTGGCAGCCTCGAGGACTCGAATTTCACTTTCAATTTTCTCCGCGACTTTGCGAGCGTCCAGAAGTGAGTTAACTTGATGGATTAACTTCTCAAACTCTTTGCACACCTTCTCTGTAGGCATAAGCAACCGGGGAGGAATATCGAGCTCAGTGAGTGCAGCAGCTAGTTTCTGTGTTTGGATATTTGATTTTGCTTGTGTCAGTTTCGTCGCTTTGTCGTTACGGAATTGCACACCAGGAGTAACACGATCATGGTGTTGAACTCCGTATCGTTCCTCTTCCTCTTTGGTAAGAGCCTTGACAGATGGCTGAGGAGCATTTGCTGCTGCTGCCGCTGCAGATGCTGCGAACTTCTTGTTGTTTGAGGTGGCCGCGGTAGGTGTTTCTACTTGGCTATCGCGAGCACCATTTGGAAAGTTTTGTGTTGGTGTTTGACCGGCAGGACTCGCCAAACTCTCAGTGCCGAGTATCGAGCGACGTTTTTTGCTCTTATCTGCCTGTAACAGAGTTGACAGGAGCTGCGACAAGCCTTGACTCGATTGGTACATGGTCGCGTTACCCACATGGTACGGTATGTCGAGTCTCTCATAAAGCTCTTTGCGCTCTGCAATGAAATTTTGCTCATTCATGACAATACGTTTCAATTCCTCCAGCAAGACACCCTCCTCGCGAACTTCGTCAGCAGTACGGTTAAGCTGTAAGGCAGCCAGCTCCTTGCGAGCTCTTTCTCGTTCTGGGTCAAATTTCATCATCTTCTCATGCAATGCGAATTCGGCCTCGGACATCTCTGAAGGAGGGTGTTCGAGAGCAAGCATCGTCGCCGTGACTGTGTAGTAGCGCGACTTCATATGTTCCATTGTGCGAACGTGATTTGCTGTCACGAGAGCTGTTGAATTCGCTTCATTATTTTCTGCAAACTTGGCTTGATAATCATAGCGGTCCGCGATAACCACCCATCTCAAGTCATATTCTTCAACAATATCCATTAAGTAATCTGTTTCCTCCCTCGTCCAGTCATCATTTTGCAGGTGCCGATTATATTGCTCATCGGTGTATCGTTTAGGAAGCTGGGGTTTGATATTGTATTTGGCGAACGTATAAGGCTGCTCAGCTGGTTGCTGCGTCTCAACCTTGGCTTGTTCGTTGGTGTCCACAGCCATAGCATCTGCCGGTTTTGGAGGCTTGTTCGTCGCATCCGTCCGTCGTTGCCAATGTCGAAGAATAAGTCCATCCTGTCGCGCATCGTTTTTGAAGTCTGTCATTTGCCTGCATATATTTGTTAACACGTTTCATATTTATGATCACGTCACCGATACATACCATGGAAGCGCTCTTCGATTGGACTTTTTTAATTTGTATTTATTTTCGGTAAGTGAAATTGGAGGTGCCTTTTCGCCGAGCAGGGCAAAGAGTTCGCGAGTTATACCCTCTTCGTAGAGTCAGAGCATATTCATCAGCTTTGGAACATTTCAACTCACCCGGCCGCTTCTCAACGACCTTCTGTTTCTTGTGTGGTCTGGGTTGCCCATTGGCAGGCAAATCTAGCATGTCGCGAACATCCGCAGCTGCCATGATGGGCGAACGTGACGCGACAGCACTGATACGAATGAGAAACCTTTCTAAGGTGTCGCGAAAGTATAAAATGCCCAGATGGCTTATCCCAGTCGATAAAAGCGTGCAAACAAGCTTATTCTTGATGGATAGATATTGGGGGGTGGAAGTTGAGAATGCGGACGCGGCTTAGTGAACGGCCTTGAAATCGTCCTTTATTTTAATTGGTCCACGCACGGGCGGTGAGGGTGTTGCGGCCAGGTTGACAGAAACCCCCTTTGGACTATCAACTCTGCGATCAACAATAATACATTTAATAACTACTCGCTTTTCCAATTCATACTTGGGTTTTTTTCCTTTCGTCCTTTTTTTTATCTTGTTTAACAATTTGCCGCTATGTCGGCCTCAAGGATCAGCTCGTCATGGCCATTGTTTGCTTTTATGCTGCTCACTGTCTTGTCCTCACAGGCACGCGCCCTCCATCTGTATATGGAAGGCAGGCAAGAGAAGTGTTTCTTCGAGGAATTGCCAAAGGACACTCTCGTAGTGGGTATGTTTGGACAGCAGGGTTAAGCAAAATACAGCAGATATTTACGTACGCGCTACAGGAACCTACAACGCCGACATCCTCGACACAAACACCAACACTTGGGTTAAAGACCCATCTCTGCAGGTGGTGATTACGGTAGTGGAAACCTTCGACAACGACCACCGTGTGGTGAACCAACGTACTAAGAGCGACGGCCGATTCACCTTCACCGCGGCCGATGCCGGTCAGCACAAGATCTGCTTCACTCCAGATTCGCAAAACGGCGGCTGGTTGTCCAGCAATCCCACCGTCAAACTAGGCTTGGACATTGCTATTGGTGCGACCAGCAAGATTGAGACTGAGGACTCGGGCAAGATGGCGGATATTGTGCAGAGAGTGAAGGATCTCAACAGCCGTCTCGAGGACATCCGACGTGAGCAGGTGTTCCAGCGGGTATGAATAACCTATATTTCCTTTTCCCTCGCTGTGCATTCTCAATGGCTTATTCAATATGTTGTAGGAGCGCGAAGCCGAGTTCCGTGACCAGTCCGAAGCCACCAACTCTCGTGTTGTGCGTTGGACATTGATGCAATTGGCCGTTCTTTCAGTCACCTGTGCATGGCAATTGTCGCATCTCCGTTCTTTCTTCATCAAACAAAAGCTGACATGATTGAGTAACAATCAAATGTCTTTTACTGCGATTATAAAGGTTTTATTTGGGTTGCAGGGCCGGTAGCAAGCTTGTCTAATTTGATGCAGAAGGTAGTGAATGATGGAACGATATGAGTACTCCTGTATTTACTATCTTGAGTCCGTCCTCCACCAATTCGTGGTGCACGAGGCATTAAAAAGCGATGAATCAAGGACATGAATGTAACGACATTAGATAATTCATATGGTTTCTCCTCGTTGTATTGCATTCGGAGCGCCTGTCGGTGAAAATAAGACGTTGACTGTAAATCATGAATTCAAATACTTCTATATCAATGCCGGAGCGTTAGTGCACATCTGTGCTCTTACTTGATGTCATTATACGCTGGCTGTCCATAAGCCGATTGCCAAAATATTCCCTAGATCAACAGCACGGCTTTCACATGTCTTTTGGATCTTAACTCTTGAGTAACCACATTTCATGCCCTCGGTGGTCGTCTAAATATAGAGCCATCACACCCGAGAGCCGGTCTGTCCGACTTCCAATTCCGAGTATGGTTATGAAGAATTCACAATCTGACTGACACAGGGTCGAAATATAGTCATATTAGGCTTATTTTAATGGAAGACGGTACATTTATTTGAACTTTTGAAGCTGAGTGGTGGTTTTACAGCTCTATAGCATCATGGAGACCCGATATATCAACTGACGTTCTTTAATCGCGGACTGCTGCAGGGAGCGTAGTACAACCACCAAGTCAAATTTCAAAGAGCTTGCCCATGAAGGATGCTATTTTGGACCATGTCGTACCAATCGAGCGGGGTTGATGCAAGTAACACATGTTCATCGGATTCAATCATAGTGTGGATGTTATTGCATAACTGAGAGCCGACAAGATTAGCCCTAATCAACACCAGGCCTCACCTGGAACTTCAGCTACTATCAAAAATATACCAACAGCTGGAATGATAGTCTTGTGCTTAGCTCATATTCTAGTTATGAGAGTTAAGTTTTTGTTTGAAATTATCGCCTTATGAATGTGGCCTATGGGGTCTCCCATTACTGTAACTCGCCGTTGTTAGGATATCTCTATCAGTCAATACAAGATATCAATTGATAAAAACCAAAGCAAAGAGCCATAAAATAGTAAATCCAAGTGTGTATATGTAACATTAGAGATCTAGTAGCTAGTTTTAAATACGCCTATGTCTCAAATCACAACTCCCAGCCCAAAAATCGACGAAGTCATTGCTACACATGGTTTTATCGCCACGAAATCAGATATTGAAATCCCAACGTCTAGTCCGCGCCGCAATCTGTCGATATCTGCCCATACATGCATACATCGGTCTAGACACCGTTTGAAATGCGACTATGCAGCATTGACCCCTCCATATGAACCCCCTCCAACGGCCCTGCATGTACTAACATGCCACGACCCTGTGACAGCCCTAGGTCGGGCAGGCGAGTTTACGGACGAGTACTAGACTCTAGTTGTGGCCGTGTCTTGCGTCTAGATCAAGCCATCTGCAGATTCTGCGTCTATGGCAAGGCTAGGGCTGCCTTAGGAAGACATCGGTCCAGAGCTAAGCCTTAAGCCTTAAGCCACCGCAGGTACGATCGTAATCAAGTCACGGCCCTCTTTTACCGTTGCATGATATGTGCATTTTTAGTTTCTGGTCTTGTTCAGGGAACTTCGGACGACAGACGCCACCGGGTATGCGCTATCTACGGGATGTATGGATTTATATTAGCCGTCGGAAGGTGGAGGTGACCGGAAAGTTTTTACCTGCATATATCGTTCGATGTATGCATGTCATTGTCTCAAAGCGCCAGCTCCGCGGTCCACACAGCCAATGCTGAGGTGGATAAAGATTTACTTGTAATAATACAGTAAAAGCTAGGATTAAGCAATCGATATTGCACAGACCTCCCGTTGCTTAACATAAGGGATTGCTTAATCTAATTTATATGGTAGTCCAATAAATATATTAATATTATTATATAATCGATCTTCATTTTAATATAGTTAAAGTGGAACCTCACGTAATGTTTCCTAATAAAAGTATTTTATGTGGGAAGAGGGTAAAACCATAAGCATCACCTAGAAATGAGGTAATAAGCAATTTTGTAAATATAATTTTGACACGGTTTCCTATTGCTTAATGAGAGGGATTGCTTAAGGTGGGGTTGCTTGATCCTAGGTTTTACTGCAATAGCAAAGTAAACACTACACAGTGACGAAATGCTACCATGTCGAAGCCTCAAAGGACACAAAACTTTTTCTTGGCCGTATATACTCTAGGAGACACTAGACAGGAGCTAGCGGGTGGAGAGAAATCTAGACCACAAGCCCTAATCAACTAGTAAGCTAATCCTCCATTTGAAGTAGCAGTGTCACGACTTCTACCGGGCCGAGCACCGAGGCTATATGTGTGGCGGATGAGGAGAGAATTCAGGATCTGAAGGCGGCTGGTAACGAGAACCATATTTTGAAATCTTAAGGCGTTTCAGATAGGCTCAAGAACCATTGTTTGCCATTTCATAATAATATAATGAATGGCATTGAATGCAACGTCCGGTGGATCTGATGTCAGACCTCGCACGGCCCCCATGTTGAATTTTCTTTATCACAAGAAGCGGCTGGAAGGCGGTGCGCACTAGTCACCACAAAATAATATTCCGACACTTCATGAGTCCATGTAAAGGATCTGGGGAGGGGTTACTGCGACTAGCTACTATTCGTGGTAGGCTAGCAATTGGTCCACATGGAGATAATCATTGCCTGTTAGATAGGCCATTTCATCCAACTGGGAGCAGTGTCTCAGCAAGCAAAGTCTAGAACATGGCACGTCACTGGTGGCCTCGGAGGTTGATATTGCGTAAGCTTGTGAAGAAGTCACATCATCTTTATCATTGAATGTCTCTCATTAGAGTTTCTCCGTGGAGAGCCAATCGCAGTGCATCGCAAGAGTATATTCACTACATTCCGGTGTTGCCTCTGTCTATGGCATACTCATATCATGGTAAATCCTAGTTGGTAGTTGCTATCGCTATCAGTACACGTTCACCATCTCTGTGGTGGGAGAAACGAGGGGCGGTACGGAAATGTCCGATCCATGGACATGGGATCCTCCGTGGAGCAGTGATTCGCCAGGCTGGTTTTTTTTTCCTCTTTAGTCAATAATTATTCTGCATAGCTTCTTTACTTAGCCGGAGGATCGCTCAAAGAGGAAGGCAGGCACGTTTCCTCCGTGCCCATATCGGTGGGAAGTTAGAAACTCTGGTACTTTCTCGCAGTGATGCAAATGGGGCCTATGTCACTGTCGGACTTAAGAAACGGCGGTAGTCTTGCCTCATCATCAATAATGTAGATATTAGTCACAATAATCGCCTCTGTCGGGTGAAGAATTTTCACGAGGCGAACTGGCCCACTGTATGGCGCGCAGCGAATCAGAGGAGTCGAACTGCAGCCCGACAGACAAACAGCCCAAACAGCCCAAACAGAGGCAGAGTATTCCGTAGCATTCAAGTACTATGATTATTTCTTGCGATCCCGGTGCATCGGAGTCTTATTTCCACCGCTGCTATGAGCCGGGATCTGGACAAACTCTCGTTTGGACTTCGGTCCTCGGAAAAAAGGCACCGCATTGCGCATCCAATCAAAAATGCAGCAATTGGAGTATGTCTTCGTCGTGGCGGCCTGTGAGCCAGCGATGAAGCGACCAGGTACAGAATCAGCCGTGTGCGTCATATCCACCAACGAGCAGCAAATGAGATGGCAGGGTACCTGCATTGGTCGTGACCTGTAAGCTACAGCTTAGTTAGCAGTCACAACTCACTAGTCAGAAAAATGAAAAGACATCCATCAACCCAGATCAGAGCTGAGTGAGCGAGATGGAATGGTTGTAATTGGTACTGCGTCCGTCAATTTGATAGGTCCGAACCCAGCCCGTATAATTCCTACAAGGATGGGGGTTATCACGTAGGCTTCTGGCAGGGATTACCCTCAGACGGGCAAACGAGGACTCAAAAAAAAGATCCCTAAACATAATTGTGAAAATTATCGAGAACGGCCAGCTGGCAGCCCAACGTTGGCATCCGGGCTTATGACAGCTGTCAGCGGTGAGCGATGACTATGTCGCCGACAGAGATTTCAGTGAGTGGTCGATACTACTACTTCCCAATATTATTAACGATTCTCAATTCCTGGTTCCCCCAAAGCAGCCAGAGCCGATTCTGCATTGACTCCCAAAGTCCTATCTGATTTAGCGATGGTTTTATGGTGGCCACAATCAACGATCGGGATCTGTTGCGTGATGATCACATCACAAACATTATCATCATATTATTATGGTCGACGGATGTGTTTCAACTTCTGACTTGAGGATGGGTTTAGAGCTATCCACGAGGGTCATCCTGGTAAGGCTCTAGGCTCTAGGCTCTAGCATCAATGCGCAGACGGTTCGTCCCCTGGCGATCGCTCGCTTGCGTTCTCAGCTGTGATGCAATGATGGTCGGTGAATTCCTGGCAGAGGAGGGCGAGCTAGGTTGTAGGAAGTTAGGTTGTCATAACAAACGGTAATAATAATAATACATGTAATATTTAAGGCATCCAGGCTGCAAGGCACTGGCCAGGCCATCACGAGCCGATGCTCGGAGCTGATTAGCCGCATTGGAACTAGCGGCGAGACTGGGTGGCTGGCAATGGCAGCATACTAGCAGCTCCTTCCCTCCTTTGGGCGGGCTTCCGTAGTAATTATTAATGCATAATTACTTACCGGCAGGCATGGACAGCACAAACCAAACTTTCCCTCTTCCTTCCTTATGCTGCACACCAAACGGCCACCCAGGCAATAACCAACAGGTAGTATCCTCATTGCCAGCCAATTGCCGTGTGTATGAGATGGTGTGGACCGCCTGGTGCGTTTGGTTTGGTAACTTTGTTTGTGTTGGTTTGGTTTCTTCGACGGGCGTCTGGAAGCACATGGACCGGGCCCACTTTGGTGGAAGAGCGACGGAGGACCGCCCGACTGGGTCTTGCCCCCATGCGTCAAAGATTTTCTGGTCTTTGTGTCTTTGTGTCTTTGTCTAGATATATATATACACACACATACAGGGGTGTGTGCCTGGTTGTGTATTATAATAACGAAAAGGTCATCTGTAGATATCAGCAGGTATACTATGTCTATACCGCATAACAAGTGTTGTCAGCAGCAATAATAACAGTTGTACCTGTGGACACTGTGTGAGGAAAGAACGCCTCCCACGTAACAGCCCAGCAGGCAGAGCCCGGGAAAGCTGCTGCGGGGACCCCTCCCGCTGCAGCCAGTAACGGTAATCGCCGCCGGCTGCCCACTGCCCCGTTCCGCCGCCATCGCTCCTTCCTCAGAGCGAAAGTATCGTGTTAGCATGAATACTATTGCTGCTGACCATCTCGCTTTTCATCCTCCTCTTCCTCTTCCTCTCTCTCTCCCTCTCCCTCCCTTTTCACCAACCCCCTCGCCATATCCCTCTAGCCGTCGTGCGCCGTGTTTGCGTGGTCCCGCGTCTGCAGTGCCGTTCGTGTGCCGGCCTGTTGGGCTCTCATTTCTCGCCGATCTTCGCCGGAACGATCGCTAGCCCGCAAACTTTGTGTGCGAAGTTCAAAGTCACCGGCTAGTAGCTATTTACCCGACCTAAGATCGAAGCTTGGCGCCGCTTGGTCCAGAACGAGTCAAGCCAACACCGATTGAGGTGAGTGTGCAAGCCCACCCCCAGACGCGCCGACTGCTTTGTTTTCCACAAATACCAAATGCAGCCCGACGTGGTCTCCCCCTGTAGCCTATCCAACCTCTCCAACTGGCAACCGTGTGACTTCGCCCACGTCGTGGCACTCCCTAGAGCAACTGTCCACTAACTCCCTGCTGTCGCCAGTCGCGCCTGCAACAACCCTACTCCCTGCACGCGCACCGCATCGGATCCATCATTCTGTGCCTGACAGACCTTCACGCCTACCTTTTTTGACTGACGCCGGATTCCGACCCTGCTCAGTGCTTCCTGACACCCCGCCTCTAAAACGGCCCATGGTCCGCATGTTTCTGTCGCCGCCTTCTACAAGTCCCAGCATGTCTACAATGTCCTCTTGCTAAAACGACACACACAGTCACCACACACTCACGACACTGATCATTGATTCCCATCATGTCGAGGTCTCTGCATTCTTCGGGGACTCGTCTCAACATGAATGTGATCGAGCCGGCTGCAGACCATTGCAACTCCCTTCAAACTCCAGTGTCACCCACATATACCGATTCTTCTGCTCCAGCTTCCCCTGCTGTCTCATCTTTCTCACTATCCCGACCCCATAGCAAATTTTCAAGCTCTGTTTCTTCCCTCATCTCGTCCCCTGGCATGGGCATTTCCATGGAACGCTCGGGTTCATGGCCAACCCAATTGCGAGAGGTCAAAGAGGAGCCTTTCCCTAAACCTAGCAAAGCAATGGAAGATGAGTATTTTGGTAAGTGGCGACGCACCACCCCGTGTTATTGGCTCTTGTCTGACGCGTACAAAAAAGGGTATTTCGACCAGTTCACTGTGGAGCCTGATGAGATGGTGAACGGCGACTATTACTTGGCAGACGAGCTCCGCAGTGTCGATTACTCGACTAGACAGCGTTCTGAGAGCTTGTCTTCAAGAGGCCTCCCACGCTTTAGTTCTAGAATCTCTTCTGCATCTTCGCGATGGAAGCCAAAGCATTCCTTCGACGGTACCCTTAACGATAACCTACATTCGCGAGCGAGTTCGACCTCTTCCGCCTTGCGAAAAATGCCGTCACGCGAGGACGCTCTTGTTGCCGCGTCTCCCGCTAGGCTCTCTCAAGATACCCCACGCCGTAGTGCTAGCAGTTTAGGCCCGATTGACATTGAGAAGGCAAATAGCATAAGCATTGTGGAAGAGCATGCTATGCTGGCTACCACTCCATTGCTCCCTCCAATGTTGGCTACATACCAGTCTTCTGCCTCGAACTCCGGGTTTGCTTCGCCGTTGCAGTCCCCATCAGTAGCAGACGTGTCTGATTTGACTGATTTCCCCCCTGTGCCAATGACACGTACCTCTACGCAGCGCTCCCCTCCACTATCAACAAAACCATCAATCACTTCCTTGACTAGGGCCGGAGTTTCGACCCAGCGTACCATCTCGGGTGAAGGAGTCCCACCTTTGGTGCTCACCGAAGGCGATGATGAATGGGCATCCAAGTTGGGCCACGCCAACTTCACCATTCATCCGGAACCATATATTCCCGAGAACCTAGATGCTCTCGCCTTGCAGAGATTCCGCGAAGACTGGCAGTTGGCTCGTCGCAATTACGCCAAACACCTAGTTCGCACCGGGGAGCATTACGGCGAGACTTCTATGACTTATCAATTCACCAAGGATAAATTAGACTGCATAGAACAGCAGTGGAAGCGCAGTTTGGAAGTGTTTTCTGTCTATGACGCGAGACTGGTATCGACTCTCAGCGCAAGTGAGCCGGACATGAGTTCAGTTGAAGGCATCAAAATTCCTCATCTACACAACAACGAGAAATTCCCAGAACTAGGTGACGAGGAAATCGTGGGCCCAATGGCAGTTGCCCCTGCTATTCACTGCACTCTTCGCTGCAAGTCTCCAAGACGCCGCAATGTCTTCAAAATACTGCACGACTTGATCAACAAGGCACAACCCGGACTTACCGCCACCAACGCTTAAATTATCCAACTTTGTACTATTTTACAATATTGTCGCCATTACTTCCAATACTTCGACACGGAAGATGTTTAATTATAGAGCAATTGTTTCTCAGCAACCATAACGACCCGTTACGACGTCTCTGATTTTCACCCAAACAATTAATGATATTTTCGATGCCGATCTTTCGGATTTACGCTCTTTATACCCACACTCCTTTTGATACCCAGACATTCCTTTGATTCTCCTCTTTCAACCAACACCACCTTCGTTAAGGTTTTTCTTACCAAGGCTCGCAATCTATTCTTGTGTGATATATTTCTATTCTAATGACCCGAGAGACCTCTGCCTGTCTATGACAGAAGTCCCGGTATTTATGTGTTTATAGACCCCTTACCCAGCAGCAGCTGGTGTTTATTTAGACTTGATTTCGATGGAAAAGGCAAAAGCGAACTACCAAAAGTGTATCTGATAGCTAGCTAGATATAGCAGTCTCGGTGTCTAGATAATTCTAGACATCTAGTTTAACAAAAAAAATAATAAACATATTAAAACCATCACATCTTTACAAATGCATGTCGCTGGTCTAATATTCACAGCAAGTAGGCATAAGTCCAGATTTTCTATCCATCAAACCCAGAACTGCGACCAGACCTTCTTCGCATCCTCGTCGCCGTCAAATCTGAATTGAACTCGCGTGATATCTTCAAAACCCTCAGAGAGTTGAGGTTCTTGAAATCGACGGGCGAAATCGCCAAAAGCAATACCAGGAAGGGCGGTGCGAGATTCAGGGTTCTATTATTTTTGGTCAACACCAAGTGTCTCCCTCAGTTGTATTCTGGGCTTACTAAGGTTGGATTTGCGGCACGAACGGCGTCGTTGTGCTTACACAGCGCGGGTGGTGCAATGAAATAAACACATCGGATTGGGATTTTGAACTCTTTTGCTATTTCCGTCCAATATGCACGGGTCTCGGTGCCTGCGTTTGTGTTGTCTGTCCAGATGGTCGATTAGAATGCTTGTGCTATTTATGGAAAGTGTCACGTCGACAAAAAAGGCCTGGGTTGGATGCGTACCAATTGCTACTGATTGACCAGCGCTCAGATTCTCTTTTGCAACTTTGATACATTTCTGACGCTGTGGAAGCCATTACTGGTTAACCCCAAAGCCACTACGATAATAACGCCTGTGCCGTTTCTGTGAAACAGTAAAGTACATACCGATTTGAGGATATCTTGATTCACGCGCTCGTAACCCAACGGCTTTAGGTACTTCCAATAAAAAGTTGACTTGCCGGCACCCGGGCTACCACAGAATATAACGAGTTCAACGGGGTGCAGTTTCGAGAACGTAGGTGTAACTAGTTGATCATCAGATTCCATTCATGGATGGTGCACGCTGTGGTACTGTAGACGTTGTGTGAAGTCATGGAAACCGTGTGAAACGCCAGTTGACAAATTGAGGAGCCCCGCCTTACCTGCAGAATCAGGATCATCACCAATATATGATGTCGGGTCGAACTGCCGTATCGCTTGCTCGGGGCTTGCGTCAAGGAAGAACTCTTCAGGGGTTTTGAATTTGAGGCCAGCATTAGAAGCAAAATCGCTGATGGTGATCACATTTAGAAATCGTCCGTGCAAAGCGTACGGGTCTAGACTTACCGGTCTACACAGGAATGATCTGTTGGGCGGCCGGCTGCATCTCCCACAAAAAAGGACTCTTCAAGATCCAGCCTACTATCCACGTCCAAGTCATAGTCATCTAGAAACTCCTTCCACATCCCCGTTCGCGGTTTCCGGTACTCGTCGTACTGTGTTGCGGCGTAGATGCTGAGGGGTATATCAAGCTGGCGCATTACAACGAGGGCTTTTTCTTTGAATGTTGTTAAGCTTTTTGATTCTGTGCGGCCGCCTTTGATTTCACTCTGTAAGCTGATTTTTTTCTGGTTGGATACGACGATGACTTGATATCTGGCGTACGAGTTAACCTCAATACTTGACAAGCGGTGGTTTTCATGTGTATATACCCGTCAGCATTTAATTGTTTCAGTCTTTCGGGAACTTTGTTGTTCCACCATTTCCAATCTGAAGCATCTCTCGCAAATCGGTTACCTGAAGCTGTGGATATCAAAGTTGAGTCCTGAGGTACATTAGCATAACGATCTTGCAGACAGGTTTTGAGGCTTACAAAATCAAAGGCAGCCACCCTAGATCGTTTTCCTGTGTGCACTTTATCCGTCCCTTTTGACTCAGAGGCATATTTGCCAACAATGAGACTTTTGTTGACAATTCTCCATGTAACCTTTTCGGGTTTCTTCTGAGACGCCGGGGTGAAGAATGAAGCGACCGCGGTTTCTAAGATGAAATTAGAATTTTTGTATTTAAATACTACATCGACATTATAGATACGTAGGAACGTACTGGTTGTGGTCGACTCGACCTTGCGTCTGAGTGGAGGTGGAGACACTCCTCCAACAAGAGAGGAGGCCGTTCTCTTCATCCCGTTCAACCCGGCCACTTTGATGTGGCAGAGTTGGAAAATAGTGATCCAAGTACGAAATAAGTAGATTATTTCAGTATTGGCAGTCGTGTCTTCTTTTGCAACGATGTTACTGGTGTTTAACAGAGACGAAATGTTGAAGACGGCCAGCGGGACGCGCCGCGCGTCGAAGCTTCCGCGAAGTCACATGGTTTTAATTGATTTGCACTTTACATCCTGAAAGCGACAACACCATACAACCAAGCACAAGTATTAGTTATGTTACTTGCTATTAATTGGTCTTGAGAAGAAATATGTACTTTAATTGTGCAATGTTGTTTATCTTTCATGTTTATTCTACTTGGATACAGATACATATTTGGTACGTAACACGGAGCCACACGTTAAAATTGACAGTATGGAAGCTGTAAAAGATTATGGTATAGCTGTAATGTCAACTGGTCAACTGATAGACTGGGTTGTCTCACAAGGAGGTCGCAGGCCAAAGAGGTTGTCGGCCTTCTGTGCCGGCGAAGTCAATAGGGAAGAAGAAGTATTTCGCAGTGACGTCTACCCCTCCAAGTGCATCATGGTGATCATAGTCCGCTACGTTCACTCTATACTTATTTCCATTCTAATCCTCAGCTCGGAATTCTTTGAGTCCATAATAAGGATTATTCCTGTAGAGGGAGCAGATTCTGGTACTGCCATCATCGACATCAACCGTTTCTTTAGCACAGTTGATGTATCCTCGCGAGCCTAAGAGACGATCTTCTCTGTCGTGCCAGGTCGAATGACCATTTTGTTGACCTTATCTGGAGAGATTTCATACTCTCCATTTTCATCATAGAAACCTCCCTTGCGGGAACAGTCACCCAAGCACGTCCAGGAATATACCATTTCTTACCAATCGAGCTTTGCAGGTTTGATATTAAATTCCTTTTGGGCTTGATTTTGCAGACAGATGATAACGTGTTGACTCCCAGGCATGATGAAGGATGTTCTTTCGATGTTCGATGTATGTCAACCGGTGTTTTCAGATCCTAAGCTATTGATATGCTGTGGAAGTATGTTGAAGAGATGGATAACGAAGAACAGTACAGCTATTTATATGCTTTGTTTATCACTCAACCTTTTGCTTCTGATGCATGCAGTTTTGATTATCTCACAGAGGAGACAGAATATTTAACTGCTTTTGGAGATTTGGTCTAGTACGAAATCATCGATTATGTATCTTGTTGAGGTATAATTAAGCTTGGCCGCTTGCAAGCTTTCAGTACCGGCAACACTTATGCCTACAATAATGAATGACATCAGCATGGATCCGTCATTATTTCCGTGGAGTGTAGATTACACGCGGTAACCAATGTCTGGATAGAACACTGAAAAAACCAATCGTCAGTGCCAAGCCATTCCCAGAAGAGGAGTAGATACTTAATATGGCCACGTGTTTAATCTCTTGAAATTTCTGGCTATATTGAAGAGGTATCCTTCAATGTAAGTATGGAAGGCTTCGATGTTGAAGCACTAAGAAGACATCCTTATAACGTCAGCCGTAAATATATATGGAATGCAGAACTAAGATCGCGTAACAAAATCTGCAAAATAATTTGATTATAATTTTTAAATTCGGGTATCATAGCATAAATAATCAAGTAACAGAAAGTCTTCATGCTTTCATCTCGTCATTTCACCCGCGTGTCCAACGATAGCCGATCTGCCTGCTCTAGTCGGACAGCAGTACGGAGTTGCTCTTTCAGTCTGAACAGATGCTGAGTGGCGGTTTTGACCATTTCAGGATTTGAGCCGTCCTGGACTGTGACAGCAGTCTGGAGAAGGTAACTCCCGCTTCGGTCTAGCAGAGTCAAGTCTTTGAATGGCGGTAGCATCTTTTGCGGTTGCTGTGTTTTGGGAGCCTCATCTGAATAATTGAGCACACGGTGCAGAAAAAGGACAACGTCATTGTGAATAAACACATCGCCTTCAACTACATACTCGGTGACAAATCTGTGATGGTCAGATACCGCAGGCATGAGAAAACAAACGGAGAGTACATCGTATACTCACTCATAGCCCCAAGAGTTCATCGTAGCAACAACATCTCCGTGTGGAAGGACGGCGTTGGACATTAGGCGAGATGTGACGGCGGACCGCGTGCCAGCTTCGGGGATGTCCCGCCACTCCATCCTCCACAGCTGGCTGTCAAAATCATAGGTATCGGTCGAAGCGCCAAAATCACTTTCGTTGACGACTCCGACGACTTGAGTGTAATATGTGGCGCCTGTCAACATTTTTGTCAAGCGTTGCAGCTCGGCGCCTTGGACATCTTGACTGCCACCGCCGAGGCGTGTGTTGATCTGGCCTGTCTTGCGCGTGGCTTTGAAGACGAGATGTCGTTCTAAACGGTGGCGTGGTTGCATGGCGGTGAGGCCAGCCAGCTGTTGGAGTAGCTCATGGTGCTGGTTGGCAGGCGCCGAGGCGAAAAGAAGCAGTTCGTGCATCGCGAGGTTGTTTGATGGCGGTTTGGTCGAAAGTTGATGGAGGCGCGCGATCTGATTGGCATGGCCTGGCGGGTGGGGCACTTCTTGCCATATCCAGCATCCACACAGAGTCAACTTGCTGTTTCCTCGTTATCCAATTTTATTTCAACGTAAACGCAACGTTGGTACACATATGCAGAATACTGTCTCTGCCATCGCTTCGATGTGGATATAGCGATGTCTCTGTTCTATTATCGAGACCCGCGGAAGAGAGAGAAAAGTGCATGGGATCCACCCTCTCACATACGTACTATGGCGACAACCAGCGTGTTATTTTGACTGCCAACTACGAGAGAGGTGATCGTCTTCATACGACTTGATTATTTTACTGCATGGAGCTTAATGCCTACGGAATCTGACATAACCAAACGGCTGACAAGCACATGTCACAAGTCAGACTACTGCAACGAAAATATATCGGAGAGCGAGCATATCTGAGCATATGAGCACAGGCTCCGAGGCGACCACGTTGTCGTGGAGGGAGCACATCACGGTGCTCGCGAGCAGCGCTAGAGATGCAATACTACTCATGCCCCGAGGCTCATTATTCTTCACATGGCGAGTGATCTCAGACAGCAGAAATGGTATCGGGTTTGGGAACATGAACATCAGTTGATGACTTCAGAATCGGTGACGCTGGGGGGACACGCATTCTGGAAGCATTTCCACCGCCATGTATGTGGGTTTGGTTGCGGGCCAATGGGCATTAGACTGAGTCGGTCTTACTCTGAAGTCCTGACTGTGAGGTGCCTCTTTGTACGCTCTGGAGGTCTGCACGTTGCGGGATAGAGTGATCCCGAACTGCACAGAAACCGACTACAAAGCAGTGAGCATATCCGTACAGCTATCCATATTAATACACCGGCTGTGAACCGTGCGGGGACAATACGAAACTCCGACCAGACAGGCTAAGATAAGCATTTGTCAAGGGATTGGTTTGCATCAGGTAATGCCCAGCCCAACTTTCAATAATGCTTCCCCGCGCAACAGCGTGATTCGGCCGCGGCCGCCAATCGCAGCCACCGTGCATGTTGGGGTATGCAGTCATGTTGGAGAAGATATGCTTTGGATCAGTAAAAATAATAATTGAATATCATTATTATTATTGTTTGTTGCTAATCCTAGAAGCCAGCACTAGTAACTAGCTACAGTGAAAACAGCTGTAGAATGTAAAAAAGTAATAACACATGATCCAGGCTAGCCGGACGAAGCTGCCACAGCCGATGCTCGGCCGCCTGGGCGCCATCAGGCAACGCCGAGCGCGTCTTGAATTATTAATTCTTGCTTTTCTCCCATATTTCCCACTCTCTCGGCCTGTCTTCTCGTCTTCAACCACCTCACTCTTTCTCACCACCATTGCTATCCACCGTCACTGGGTGACTGACCGATCCGACCGGCTTATCGGAGACGCTTAGCGCAAAAGCAGACTCCTCCCACGCCAAGCTCGACGCGGGCTGTTCCGGAACCTCGACCTCCATACTCTTCTTGCCTATCAAGCTGCCACAATTTTATCTCCATATCAATTCCTATTTCTTCGACATCAACACGCGCGAGCGCGTCTTGTCTCTGTCTAGCTATCAAAATGCATTCCACTGCTGTTCTGCGGAATGCTTCTCGCACCCCCCTAATCAAATTCATCGGAAAGCGCACAGTACCAGGTACGTCGTCGCCAAGCTCATTCCAGTGCGTCGCCTATTTCATGTCTGACCAGTGCAATTCCAATTCACAGCCTCCATCGATCACACCCCAAAAGTCCACCCCGCCTCGCCCACCTCTACTCTCCCTGACTCCTTCGCTACCTACCGAGCGAAGGCCCAACAGCATGGCCCCTTGAACAGCCCCGGCCGTGCCTCTTCCCTTTCGTACGGTGTCATTGGCGGTGCAAGCGGTGCCTCTCTTGGCTCCATCCAGCCCAAGCAGGGCCAATTCTTTGACCGCGACGAGCTCCCCGCTCGTTTCCACCGCCTGCCATGGAGCGAGGTTGAAATGGAGGCCATCGAGACCGGTGGAGCTAGCCTGTTCAACTAATTGCGAAACATTTCCGATTGATATACGCATGATAGATTGATGTACACGATGGATACCAAACATCTTCTTCTCAACAAGAATCAAAAGTACCATAAATGATGGGCATAGACCCAGTCAGCACTGACAACGTGCTGAGGAGCAGGCCGGTATCCACGGAAAATGACTGTCAATTGTCATTTTCCGTGACTTGCTTTGATGTGAACGTAGTTCACAACATTGACTACGAGGCTTGTGGGGCGATCATTCTTAATCTTTTTTTTCCACCTCTATTCTGTTTGGCGTGCCGGTGTTCGCCTGAGTTCCTCTCTTTTTATTTCCATCTTCACCTGCTCGGTTTAAACGGTAGCGCTCGATATTAGTTTCTGCTATGCTTAGAATGGGACTCGCCTGTACATATTATTCTCAGCGGCTGGTAGATATAGGATCACCCTTGATATGCAATTGCAAGAGATTCGAAAAATAATCTCGGCCTGGTATATAACAATTATGCTCAAATAAATATTCAATAAGGACCACGCATGTCTTGGTCAATTTCTAGCAGCAGCTTGCAATTTACCTGGGCCTGTCGTTGGTACCCCGGAGCTTCCCCACATCGCAGAATCAGTCAATGTAAATGCGACGTTGCTGCATGTCAACTTCCTGCTCTTCCTAATACTTGTCGATGTCCAACTTGAATAGAATGAATTCTCTTCACGATGTTAGTGGCCAAGAATAATCAAGTCACCCTGACCATCAACGAAACAGACGAAGTCAATACCCCTCTCGCAACGTTTGTTTACTCGGAGACTATCATCCCAACGACAGAGTTACCATTCTTATCGAATAAGAAGAGTCGCGTAGATATCCTTGTATGTCTATTCATGAACTTACAAAGGTATTTGATAAACAGAATTCACTGACATAGCTATAGCCACCCCGTCTATCAGCGTCCTCGTCGAGTAGTCTGGACCAATTGACGTCGACTTCCGTCATCAACTCATGTATCTCCTATCTCATGCATGTCTTTCTCCCTGTGGGATATCCGCATAGTGTTAGTAAGGATTATTTGGGGTAAGCAACCAAATATCCTCCTCAATAGTGTAGGATGCTAACCATGGATATAGGTATCAGATCTATGTATGTCGGTTGCATCTTCTCAAGACATTGCTTCTGACTTGTACTAGGACTCCATCCAAGCTTTCTCAAGCTCCATAGCCGGACTCTTATCCTCAAGGGCTGTTCTACAGGGTATGCATAGCCTATGATCACCCCGAGGACCCCATCTAACATTTGAAATTCGATAACGCAGGAGTCGGTGTCGGCGATGCAGCAGCCTCGCCAACTTCAGCGCTCCTACTCCAAATCCTTCAAGACACATCAGGCCGCATAGCGACAATCCTCTTTGCGCATCGGCTGGGCACTGCTCTAGAACCAGAGTGTAAAATGTATCGACTGGCGGCGGACGTGTTTAACGATATAGCCATGATCTTAGACTGTCTCTCGCCGCTAGTAACTCCCCGGGCAGCGCGAGTCGCCGTGATAAGCGGTGCTGGCGTGTTGAGAGCATTATGTGGAGTTGCTGCGGGTAGTTCGAAGGCGAGTTTGAGTGCGCATTTTGCTCGGTGGGGGAATATTGGAGAGTTAAATGCGGTGCGTCTACATCAACCCACAAGTACATTAGTGTATAGCCTGACAGGAAGTCATCTCGTAGAAAGATTCGTCTCAGGAGACTATTATTTCTCTTTTAGGCATGCTGGTACGCCCACATCTACCATCATCATCACCTGATATATGTACTGAATAACCCAGGCCGGCTCTATAGTCGTCTCTCACGTCACCAGCCTCCCAGCAACATGGATCTCTCTCATCGTCCTACTTATCATCCACCTCGCCACGAACTACCGCGCCGTGCGCGCCGTGCAAATGACAACCCTGAATCGACAACGTGCAAACATCGTATTCTCAACTATCTTCGAAAGAGACCAAGTACCCACAGAATCAACAACCAGTCTAAACCAGCATAAGCAGCAATCTGTTCCTCCCGAAGCCCTGAGACCCGACGAAGTTGCCCACCACGAAAGAATATTCGAAAGAGACGGAATTCTCCGTTGGACTGCTATCTCTTCATCTAGACATTCAACTAACCAAAACCTCGGATGGTGCCGAATTGGCGTCTCAGTGCAAGAGCTCATCTCGTCATTGCCTATATCAACGAACATGTTGCCTGATTTGCTAAAGCTGTTTTCATCCGAAGCGTATATTGTTTGCCTCAACACTCTCCCGGCATCACCTACCACGAAAAAATCAAAACAGAAACCACGTATATTTATAGTTCTCAAACATGGCTGTACCCCCACCCAGCAACTGAAAGCGTGGGCTCATGCGTTACTTGCAGCCAGAACGGTTTTATCGTTAAAAGCAGGGTATGGTAATGAACATACTATGGAAACGCCCGAGACGCAGATTCTGGAGGTACTGTCGTGTAGTTTGGCATTTTTGAACTCACGATTTGATACGTACTATGTATCAGAATTGAAACGCGCCGGGTGGGATTTGGAGACGGCGGCATTAGAAACGAGGCCGGGGCGAAGGATTAGTATCGTCGAGTCGTGACACATTTGGAGTGAATGTCAGGTGAGTGTAACAGTACAGAGAGAAATTGAAGAGAGAGATCCAATCAATGTAATTATAATAGGTATTCATCCCACTAGACACTACAAAATAATCGAATAATCCAAGATACCTAGATATGCAAGGATATAAACCAAAAATGCCCAAAACAGACAGGCTGTTAATGCAAGTGCCAAAACCCAATGATGCTACTCTATAGTCGTGTTAAAGAACGCCTCCATCCTGAAGAAACCAGAAAAAAAACCGCCTGCTTGTTGAACAGAAGTAGATGTTGTCGCCACAAGACTTCAAAATGTCGTCATTCATCATGCAGGTGATTATCAACACCGCGAAAAGATATTAAATGCTGGAGAGCAGATAATGTCCGAGTAGAAAAAAAGAACCACGTGAACTGTCTAAACCCGCTAAATGCTTGACAAATACCCTACCCACGCGTGCATGCATTGCATTGACTCAGCCGCCAGAATTAATGAATTAATCAAGCTCGATCAGGAGTTTGAAAATGCACAAAGTTTCATACGTCGTTTTCGTATCGTAATCAACCACAAAAACAGCATGTCATGTGCTGTGCTGTGGTGTTCTGGTTAAAGGTTGTAATATGCCTCACCAAATCGATCGGAGAATAACTGATTCTGAAGAAACCGAGATTATTCCTCCCATCTTCCATCACGACTTGATGAGGTACCATGTTTCTTCTTGAATCCCAGCTTCATGCCCATCTTTTTCCATGTGTTGTCAGGTCGGTTCTTAGGGCTAAAACTGTGGTCGCTCGAAGGAGGTGTGGTTGGTGGTGTCATGGGTTCTCCGGCTACCGGACTTGATGCCAGGCTTCCCGAATCGTCGGTGAAGATAGGAGACCCCGTGTCCATCCCTGAACTATGTCCCGATAGGTGGCTACCGGTCTTGACGATGGCCGCAATCCGAGTTGATCCGGACATGCGATGCGACTCAACATCGTCTCTGGAGGCACGGGGTGAGACTCTCTTTCCACGAGAAGCAACTCGCCGAAGGAAGTGCGGGTGGTCGTCTACATATGATGAATCCATCGAGGTAGGAATATTCGCTGGTGAACTGTTACTGTTCACAAAGTGGATGAAAATAGACTCCTCCATCAAATCATGCATCCTCCGGATAGCCGCATCCAATGTTTGTGGCGGCGGCGGTCTCGTAGCACGTGCGTCGGCGAGCAAGTTATCACGCACTTGTGACGATAAATTAATTTCTCGCGGAGCACCTGGAACAATGTAGGCCGACAATAGGCGTTGCCAAAGCATCAGCAAATGCTGCGTCTGCGGTGTGTCGGACACGATGACGGGTTGACCAAGTACGCGTGCCACGGATCGGTAGGTTTCTCCATATCTTTTTGCTTCCAAAGTAAATTCTAAAGTTTCCAAACAGTGATTTTGAGACAAATAGGCCATAAAGGCGCTCAGGGTATAAGGGAAGGGGGCAGTATTAGAGAGCACTTCATCCAGCGTCGGCCGGGCGGCTGAAAAGTTCCCGGACGGGATGGATAGGCTCAGTGGCCTGGAGTTCATCGCCTGTCCTTCGCCGAAGACCACCGACGAACTTGGAGAACTTGTGGGTGTTGAACTGGGTGTGAGATTCCACAAAGAATATGGCATATAGTAGTTGGTTCTCGCGATCATCGCGTATATGCGGTCGGTACACTTGCGTCCGATTGCGCGCGATCTCACCCTATATTTTCCTGCCACCGCGCCGAACGTCGCTACACTTCTTACAGGAGCATCTGACAAGAACGGTCTGCCTGTAATTTATTCTTCTTTTATATCTAGTCGACTCCTGAGCCAAGTGCAGACAGTTGCGGATTCTGATGAATAACACTGGAAAAAGGGAAATAATGCAGGCGGAAATGCAATTACTTCCAGGGGAATACTGAAAGCAGAACGCATGTTAGTCAAATGAGGAAGCACGGATAAAAGAGGAGATGAGAAGAGCGAATCAACAGCAGTAAAATGCAAGGCAAACAAACGGGGCAGGCGATGACAGGCCACGGGTATGAGGGGCCATCGTAAAAATTGGCTCAAAGAGAAATCCACTAGGCGGTCTGTAGGGTGGCGTTCCTTTCATTAAATTATTCAAGAAGCGACAACGTTGTCCAGCAGACGCAGGACAGTTAGAGTTCATCGGTCACCAGCAACAGCAGCCCGCGACTGGCCGGGGAGGTGGTGGAGACCAAGGATCTGCGCCTCCGAAGAATTGAGTCTGCGAATATGACGAAACAAGGGCGAGTGGGACGAGTCTGCGCGAGCCACCGTGTGGTCCCCCAGTCGCCAACCTGCACGCTTCTAGTGTGCTAGTATGCTAGTATGCTAGTCGGCCACACTCAAACATGAATGCAGCAAATGGCTCGTTGCATGCACGCCTGCAGAGTGCAGGCTGCACGCGGCAATGTGGCCCTAGGCGGGATCTGTAATTGGGGAGGGGATGGTGGGGTGGAGGGCAAAAAGAAGACGTGATTTGCAGATCACCCGCTCGCATGCAAAGTAAACTGAACCAAACGATGCTCAGGTTACGATGACGAACAAGACGGACAATCGCTCGGTGTTGTCTTCCCAGCAGCCAGAACAAGCTGTGCGAGGGTGTATTGAGCGCGGGACGTACGGGGTTGATGGCACGACATAACAATCAAGCCCGACACATCACGCAGTTTCCACTGGAGCCGGGTCCGATAAGCAAACAGACCCGGCCCGGGAAGTATCGAGTGGATTCTTCCGCAGCACTTGCTTGCATTTTAATGAGGTCAAGGGACCGGGGACCAGGGCCGGGTGGTCGAGGCGACGGTTCAGAACAGCAATAGGCAACAATCGGACAATAACAGGACCATAATAGAACAGAATAGATAATAATGGAGACGCAACAGGGTACAGCAACAGGAAAGATGAAAGACCTTGGCTTACCTTGCAAATGATGATGCAATCAATGGGGATATCGGACAGTATGGATGATTGCGTCACAGTCCCACGAACAATACGAACAAGCCAGACACTGAAGGGCGTGTTGATCGGTGTTATGTAGTTTGTCGATTGTCGATTGACGGTTGTAGTTTGAATTTAGCGCTGTCAATGGCAGACAGACAAATGTAAATGTCTTCGTAGTCAGGGCAAGTCGTCGGTCGTACCCACGAGGAAGGCAGGCAGCGGCCGAATGCTTCTGTGTTCCGAGTCGCGGATTGCCAGGTGGTGGTGACTGGGCAGGTGTGCGGTCGCCAATAGCCCGCTGCAAGGACAGGTGATGCTGGAGAGTCGGCTCGGCGAGGATGTGGGAATGTGAGAGTTGTTTGCAGGGTGCAGGAGCGTGATGTGCAGCAGAGTCAGAATAATAAGAATACGATTAAGATGGCTTCCCCTCTCCAGGCAGTTCCTATAGCAGACTAGCCTAGTTTGACTTTTAGGGCGGCTGCTCTGCCTAGTGCGAGGCTAGCGCGCTAGGGTGTTTGAGGCAGACGGATCCTGCCTGGTTGTTGGCGGGTCTGTTGTTAGTTGTTAATAACTGTATTAACTACGTTACTTATTAGCTATTATGTAACTGGCCTAGCGTGGGACAGAAAGAAATACTCGAGTGGCCGCAGATCTCGCTAGTTGGTGGCCAGCTGGGGCGGATCGCGATAATTTATACGCTGGATCATTTGCAATAGGGCACGCACGGAAAACTTGACTCGCCGGGTACGCAGAATAATTCAGCCATAAGAGTGCAGATTGGAATATGAAACGAAATAAGGGAGGAATAACAGTAGATACGAGAATACTGCTGGAGCATACGATGGGTGGAGACAGGAGACTACGGGAATACGGATATATTACCAAAATTACGCGAGCCCCGTGTCCAGCGAGTCAGGCGACGCGCAAACTTCGCGGGCCAATTAGATACAGGAACGGACTAGTGGCTGACGTCGGTGGCTGGCCACAGCCCTTTCCAGAAGGCCCACCGAAGGCTAGCGAAGGCGACGAGAACCCCTGTCGAATCACCGCCGAAGGAGCCTATCTGCCGCCCACAAATCAGCGCAGGCCAGGCTCGCTGGTGCCCTGGATGTCACGCCGTTACCGTAACTTACGCGACCAAGACCAGGGGGCCAGCCAATCATGTCCGGCGGGCGTGGGGTCTGAGATGGCATAATTGACTAGAATTATTAATTCATTATTAATGCCGTGTGCCTGTTCACCGTAAGATCAAGTCTTGGATATAATCGGTGCATCACTGTGTAGTGATTGTCTATTCATCTCTGCTTTGATTGCTGTGCGATATTGATTGATAAGACGATTCATCATATACACTAAAAGCCTGTAAATAATAATAATAATATTATTATTATTATTATTATTATTATAATTTTATTATATTACGCGATTGCCGGTATTTGCCACGCCGGGATAGATCGCAAGCCGACGCAAGGGCTTCTAGCGTCCTTCTAACGTCGCTTCTAGCCGGCTTCTTTGCATTTTCTAGAAGCCTGCCTAGTTCCGCTGCCCCACTGCCAACCCCCACTGCCACCACTTCCTTCCACGCTTCACCCTGATCTCGCTTGTTAACGTCCATTGTCCAATGTCCATATTTCTCAAGCTGCCCCAACCCGAAGGATCCCTCGATCAGACGTCTATCGTGTCATGAGATTACCACCACCACCCAAGTCTAGAACCCAGCCAACAAACACTCACCTCGGTCTGGGTTAGGCAGAACCGCCACAGTCAGCAAACCCACCAAACCTAATCATGCGCTGGCCACAACGCTAAAAACTTCCGAAGAGGCGTTTCTTGTCATGCCCAGCACGCATCCAACATGTCAAAATCCTAACCAACAAATCCTTACTTCCAATACTCCCAATGGTGGACCTCCAATCCTTCCAGCTCTCAAACAGTCAAAGAGTCAAAAAGGCAGGACAAGTCTCTTCGTAAAATTCTACCAATATGGAACAAGACCCCGTCGTTCTGTTAGCCTGCTCCATAGTCTTTCCGACTCTTTCATCCGCCACTTTGCCAGCACCCACTAGCAAATCCAACGAACTAATCATAATACCTCAAGTGGTGGCCGTTGCCCACCGAATATCTAGTTAGAGGCTTAGAGCCGTGCGGGTATCAGATGTCGCTAGGCGAGCTCTTTCAACAATAATGAGATCTCGGGCTAAAAATAAGACATTTGCTGTTTACGTGGGTGGTTGCTCTCATCACTATCAACAATGACAAACTCTTCAAAGCCCGGGTGAGTCAGGTCGTGTATCGGGTGCACCGACGTTCTCCGGAAGCTGGTGTGGGACTATGTCCGGTCGACAACGTTAAGAATAAGACTGCCTATGATTGCTCGACGAGCATACGTATACATTTCTTTTCTGTTCTAGAAGGGTAGCCACGTTGACAGCCGTTCCAAGGAATTACTCTTCTTAGTTTAGCTACACCGGAAATTAATGTTCTAGACTTGAGCTAGAGGTACTAAACGACAATGGAGGATAGTTCGAGGCTCCGAGCAGCAAACCCGTCTAGGCTTAAAGAAGAAATCTGAAGGAAGGAAAGAAGGAACAGGAAAAATTTTAGAGCCCCCCCCGATATTAGCATGAGTAGCATGAGTGAGGGATGCAAACCCGGGGGCGGAGTCCACGAGACGTCCTGCCAACCTTGGGCACGCAATGGTAATTCTTCACGTCTCACATAGCCATTTTAATATTATTTTATGCCATGGTCTAGGCTATGCATTCAGCATCGGAACGCGGAACGCAATCCAACCGGCCATAGGCAACATACATGGAAAATCACCAGGCTATAGCAAGTCTAGCCTACTACTTAACAAAGGAGAAAAATGTTCAGTGCCCTGCGTACTCTTTCGGAAGTTAAATTTCTCAAATCGGAGTACTCCGTAGGGAGCAAGCAGATTTCGCGGAAGGATTCCCGGTAAGCCCTACGATTAACGATCGAAAAGTTTGGAATGGGGGCCAAACCAGTCTCCAAGCCAAAGCCCCAAAGTAACGTAGGACTTGAACAAGCGCTTTCCAATTTTTGGTACGTTGTTTATTTTTGTAGACGGGTACCTTTTTTTCTCTCATTTTCCGTCAACTAAGGGCCAACTGGTATGGTTACTCCAGATCCTGAAATGGGGTGGGATGAATTTCTATATTTAATTAGTCGTTATTTTCCTTCATCTCGAAAAAGATCATGTTAAACTTTCCATCTTTTGACCTTAGAATATTCCGTCCGTCTTCTTCTACCACCTGTTATTGTAATTGATCACGTAAATTTAAACGGTGCATCTCGATTGTTGCTATGCTGTGCAATATATTTTCGAATCGCTTGCCAGCGTAACGCAAATCAGTCAACATTCTAATACTCATATTCGTATGAGTCCCTATTCTAATGTCGTACGAGTCTCTGCCTCACAGAATCAAAACAAGCTCTCTCCACTTGGCTATTCTGCACAGTCGATCATCTAAGCAGATCCCATTGAACCATGCTAGGGAAGGATTCAGGTCCTTGTCGACTAACGGTAACATAGGATTTGATGGTTAAAGAATCCAAAGAGTCAAAGACCGATCATCTGGAACGTCTCGGCAAAGCTCTAGCATTTAAGCATGGGGGGGGGGGGGTTTGCTTTCTTTCCCAGTAATATAATAAAATGGAGCTTGCAAGGTTGATGGATCCTGGATTTTAGGGTCTAGAAATCCTGTTGTGACTTGATTGCCCCATTCCTGTCGTGCAACACGACGTAATAATGCCACATACCCAATTTTATAACTAGACATGAAAATGGACGACGTAATTATTGACCTGAAATCCTTCTAGCCCCATTCCAAATGACAGAAGCTCGTGAATTGACTGCAACGTACACTGTATTCTGTTCGTCTGCGTGTCTTCATTAGGAATCATGTCAAGAGGATCAAATTAGTACAATTGCCTGCCCATTCCGGTTCGGTGCATATGCAGCCACAGGAGCTTATTCGCTGGGATTGTTTGTTATGTGTCTTCCAATTTTTCCGGTGCATAAAGTGATATTTATTTCCTGGCATTCTGCTACCACCTGTTGCATATATGTCAATGGAAGGTTTTATGCATGATTCAATATTGAGAAACCTGCAGAACAATAGTGTTCTGTGTGATTTTGGAGCTGTCACATGCAGATGCCACTATAAGACGGGGTTACAGGTATTATGGGCAAGGAATTATTTTATTCTTGGGTAGCGCTGATACGTCACATATAAGATAGACATGAAGATCTTATCAGTTGACATGTCAATTATTTGTGATATCAACTAGGGTATATTGCTGCTATTCATGGTACGCATAATAATCTATGGGGCGTATTATTGAATCTCCTATAAGCAAATATCGCAGTCTGCACTGTGTGCGAGATTTTATGTCATACTAGACTCCGACTCTGCTAAACGATAGACTGCAATTAAATCATATATGCAAGGTAATTGCACAATCATTGTGCTACCGTATAGGTTATCGATTATATCAAACAGCATGGCCATGTGGGCTGCTGTCTTCTATTTCCAGGCTTGACGGATAATAGACAGACCATTCTGATACATGTGAATACCACTGAAGTTGGTGAGCGGCCATTCATAAATACATGTACTCTATAGCGTGTCAAGGCACTTAGACCTCTACAGTATTATGTTGGTAGACTTGGACATTCTGTTTTCTGTAGCATTAAAATATTACTTCACCCAAATAAAACATTGAATATATAACTGTTCATCCAAAGTGAGTGCTATATTAATAACATTGAAACGTTTGACATCGATATTTGTTAGGTGCAAAGCAATTAATGCAGTTTAAGCTGTAAACTAGTATATTAGTTGTGGATAAAATTTTTCTTTCTTCTAGCTACTTTGATCTCCCCATCATTGTTCTTTATCTGAATATGCTGTAATATCTACTGTTAATTGGGTTTTGTGTAGTATTTATATATAACCAAGCACCATACATCTTCCATATTCAAATTAACAGAGGATGAGATGAATATGTATGTACATGTAGCAAATATTGGGCGATTCGACAGGCTGACGTACTCCCATGATGACCGGAGCCACCTATATATAACCTTTATTAGAAAAGATGCCGTCTATATTTCATGTTATAACTTGCCCAAGAAGACCATGAGTAAGTCTTATTATTGTTCCCATGATATCGATTAACATACATCATAATTAACATCAATTGATGAATAACATTTGAAGCTTCTTGTAATGTTACCAATTGGAGTACGGGGTTAGGAATTTCAAATAATATGATATCACTTGACGCCCAGTTTGATATGTTGACCAACATTAAACCTCTTTTATTAACTATCCTATTGAAACAACAGTTTCGTGATAAATAGACACACCGTCCTTCTAAACGAAAAAGAAAAGATTGCAATAAGCTCTGACCGTCCCCATTCTCGCCTTTACCCACCGCCCTTCACTTTTTGCCTTATCTCAACCTCATCACTTGGACGGGATTGGGCACTGTGTTGATACATATTTAAACACAGTTGATGTTCGGCATGTGCTTGTAATCTTCTTCACTTCCACTCGACTTGCATATTCCAGCATTAGATAATTGATGGTGGTAAAGGAAAAAGAGGATCGGAAAAGAAGGAAATTAAAACTAGAAATACGCTCCAACGTTCGCCGTTCCAGAATGTATAGCGCCACAAATGAGTGATATAAAGCAGGCAGTAGGCAATCGATAGAGGGGAAAAAAGAAAAAGAAACGCTTATGCTGCAGCTTGACAAAATGATGGTAAGAAAAGTCAAGACGGCGATGATTGTTTGTGTATACGATCTTGATGTACTCCTTATACAGCATGCGAATGATTTTCAGTACCATGTGCAAGTTATGATCCGACTGAGAGGATGGGAAATCAATAACAGAAAAGTGGCTGCAAAATTCCATCATGGCCGTGCCGTCGTAAAGCGAGTATTCCCGTGCAAAATTTGATAGGATAACGATTATGAAAGACCAACGAAACCAAGACAACGGGTGGGAATACGTCTTTGGAACGCATGGTCGAACACTGGGGCTTAACAACGTAAACCCCACGGTGACAGAAGACGAGAACCAGTAGCTAATCTCTCAACCTATAGTCGATATGATTAGCATGATGGCTGATGGTTTCAAGACTTCCGACCCGTACCGCAGCACAGTGCTCTGACAGCTTTCTGGAAGAAGGTGGGCTCCGGCTCATTGGCTCCCTGCAGACCCGACAGTTGTTGCGTGTTCGGGACTGTTTGGTTGTTCGGGCTAGCTAGACGGCCTGGAAGATTAGCATTCGAGTTTTGGAATTGAGCCTGTGTGGACGCTGCGGGCGTGCCACTCTCAAGCCCCCCTGTCGGCCCGCCTTGACGTTTTCCTTGAGGAACGCCGGAGGCGTTTGGTCGATCGCGCGACTTCCCGACTCCGGGTCTTCCTGGAGACGGTGGAGGGGGCTGCGCGGCGTTTAAACGGTCGGCCGTGATGCCGGGTCTTCCGCTCTGACGTGCAGGTGTACCGTGAATATCGCGGGATGATGAGTTTTGTACTTGGTTGCTAGCATGTCCATAGTGTTGCGACGAGTATGATTTGTATTCCCAGCCTCTCCCATTGTTCAGTTTCATCCAGTCATACTCTCCGTCCTCTACTTCGCCTGTGTTTTTCAAGGCTTGGGTGAAGAGATCTCTAAGGTAGTCGTAGTCTGGCGTATCTTCGAAACCAAGGTTTCGCACGTACGAGAGGTACTTGTTAAATTCCTCTAGAAAGTGATATTTAGTATTTCCTTAGGGGAAGCCAACTAGAGAGGTTCTTACCTGGATAGCCATCGCAGAGGTCCTTGATTGCTGTAGTTTGCTTCTTCTCGCCAATTTTTTCATACTTTTGTTTATTGGTAGCAGCCTTGAGTCCTTGCCATGGAAGGCCACCCCGGAGGAAGTACAAGAAGACGTGGCCCAAAGCTTCCAAGTCGTCTCTTCGCGATTGCTCACGTCCAAGGTGAGTATTGATACTCATGTAACGAGCAGTACCAGACAGGGACTTCCTCTCACGGTACGGGATGTGCTGTTTGGTTTTGGGGTCGCGATACTGCTTGGCCATACCGAAATCCACGACATGAATGACATTGGCGGCCTTGCTGCCCGGTCGGCCGATCAGGAAATTGTCTGGTTTGATGTCCCGATAGATCAAATTCTTCTCGTGGATCGTTTGGACACGGGAAAGCTAATGAAGTGAGCACAAATTCGATGGACGAGGATATACCAACTTACCATCTGTTTTGCCACCATGACAACAGTCTTGATTGAGAAGCGACGGTTGCAGTGATCGAAAAGATCCTCGAGACTGGGCCCAAGGAGATCGATCACCAGGATGTTGTGGAGACCTTCCTGACCAAAGTAGTAGACGTTTGGAATTCCGGCTAAGAACACAATCAGTGATGAACAAACGTAAACGAACACCCTACTTACGGCATCCGACCAAGATCTTATAAGTACGGTATTCATCACGAAGCTGAGGAGCATCGCTCTTCCGCGGTTCCTAATACTCGGTTAACGTGATCACCATCGGGATCGGCAAGCAGCACACGTACAAACTTGATAGCGACTTGTTGGCTGTTCAAAAGATTTGTACCCTCGAAAATCACACCAAAAGAGCCCTCACCAATTTTCTTGCCGACTCGATAGTGGACTCCGACAACGTTGGATGAGGAGGATGCCATGGCGAAAAATGTTCAATGCAACACGATGGGGCTGACGAATGGGCTAAGGGCGAAGCGAGTTATTCTATATCTGTTTGACAAAGAGTCAGCATTGGGTATTGAATATCGAATATTAAATCGGTTGGTCAACCATAGC
Source organism: Talaromyces proteolyticus (assembly GCF_021365285.1). NCBI lineage: Eukaryota > Fungi > Ascomycota > Eurotiomycetes > Eurotiales > Trichocomaceae > Talaromyces > Talaromyces proteolyticus. Next base: position 410,255 of record NW_025764282.1, on the reverse strand, counting down.
GGATCCAATCCGACCGGCTGACGCCGCTGTGCCTGCCAACATACCTGTGACAGCGTGCCTAGTTCGATTGCGGCAGCACACCGTCTCCCATCGAGCAAGACCTCAGGTGACGGATGGCAATTGAATTCGACCCAAGAAAATACTTTTCGTGAGCCCCCTGATTGGGCGGCTGAGAGGATTGGACGGGGAAAAGCTGGTCGAAAGGTGGTGTCGTGTTTGCTGGGCCGGGAGGACACGCGTGAGAGGTGGGTGAGCTGGTTTAGGGGGGTGGATTGGCTGAGGAAACGGGATCCTGATGAGAGCAGGCTGGGCTGACCAGCTGCGCGGTAGACGGATGACCGCTCTGGGATGGGCGGTGGAGAGTAGCTGGAGGACAGCAAAGGAGAAGGAAGGGGAAGGGGAAGGGGACGGGGACGGGGATAGTCGAGGAGAGCAGAGAGAGAAGACAGGATGAGGAGGTGAGAGCAGCCAGTCGTGCGGTCGTGATTAGCGGCAGTGGCCGTGGCAGTAGTTACTTAGTGCTATCAGTGAGGCTTTGCCTGTGGAAGGGGCTGACCTGCGTTAGGCTGGCGGGTAGAAGGGCTGCTTAGCACTAACACACCACTCACTCTATCACGCACCGCCCACAATAACTGTCGTCGCCAGATAATGCATCGCACATCACCATTTTTATTTTTAATTATTGCTAGGTACGTCCTATTGCTACCGGGAACCCCATACGGGGTGGCAATAATTCCCCCCAGGGGATTTCGACCGTTCCTCGAGTCTCCCAGCCTGCTTTGTCCGGCCGGCCGCTAGCAGTACCAATGGCACTTCGAGTATCGCCTTGAAAAATGGATACGTTACGAGCCTTTACGGGGCGCTACCATCCTCCCACAGTGGAGGGCCGCTGGCCTGGACTTTGGCTCCTGGGGGGGGGGGGGGGTGGAGATGAACTCGGTTGTTACGAGTGAGTCTCTTGGAATGCTGCCAAAACAGACAGCTCGCAGACAGAACTGCCTGGATTATACGTACCGGAGAAATTGTTCGAGTAATGATATGATACGACCAAATGCCACGCTAGACTGCTCTCCGTTAGCTTTCACTGCCCCCTGGCGTTGGCTGCTGAAGATCCAGGCTAATCCTTCCAAACGGCGTGGCACGATGCAAAGTCGAACTGGTAAACACAAGTGTGCCACTTCGTCGTTATGGCTATAGCCAGATGCTGCGAGAGGTTATACAAGTATCAAGCAACAAGAGCAATAATATTTAGCTCTAAAATAATCCTGCTTACTTGCAAGAAGTATCACGGCATGCCGTACTCCGAGCGTATCTGGCGGTGCGATGGACGAAAGGGCCGATCCTCCAATCCCCCGAGACCTGGGCAGTTAATAGTACTTGATAGGCCCTCAGCCTGTTCTTGTCCTCAACAACGAGTTAGTTTGTTCCGCTAACTGATCATCGACCATAGTTTCTGAACAAATACAAGCCGATTGGCTCGTAATCGTGACTTCATGGTCCACGTGCCATCATAGTACCTAGTAATATCACCTACATATGTAGTCTTATATGGTATCAGCACATGTGGATGTACATTGTGCGATTGTAGTGCTACATATTGATGTTCAGCAGATACATGTAAGTGCAGGCAAATGCAATTCGTCCATAGTCGACAACGAATCTATCAACTACAAAACCGCTACAGCTCATCTGCAGATACATCTTCAGCTTCACTGCCGAGCTCGTTCTTAACCAAGTCTTCAGCGTCATCTGCGCCTTCCTCATCCTCTCCACCACCGTCTTCGTCATCATCGCCATCTTCTTCCTCACTGCTAGATCCGCTACCATCGCTGTCAGCATCGCTGCCTGGATCGTAGTCTTCTTCCTCTTCATCTTCTTGATCTTCCAGTTCGCGCTCAGCCTTCTGAAGCTCACTTTCCTCCACTTCACCAGCGGCAGCTTCCTCTTCGCCTTTCAGAAGATTGACATTGTATTTCTTGGCCCTTCTAGCCTCTGCTAAGCTTGCGTCTTGTAGCCCATGTCGCTTAATGTACTCATCGATACCGGCGAAATCCGCCTGATCAATCATCGAAAACTCGATCTCTTGAGGTTCCTGTGTAGAATCGGCACGGGTGGTGATGTTGAGGTTGAATGTTCGTTGAAGAACAGAAGTATACGAGATCGATTCGATGTTTTCGAACGAAAAGAACAAGAGGGGTTTCTTGAATCCGAACAGAATACCACTAGACAGAAAGAACAAATAGCCTAGGCGTATTGTTAGCTGCCACAGAATCTAGTAAAAAACAAAGTAAATGGTAGACAAAATGACGCACCATCTTTGCTGCCCTTGTGGGCTTTCACATGATATGCTTTCTCGCCCTTACGATGTGCCTCAGGCGTGGCACTCACAAACTCTCGCTCGGTTGGTCGAATGACTTTGGTTTGTCCAAGAATACCATCAAGCATACGCCTTATTAGAGCTTCTCCGGGCTCGTCTCCTGCAACACGCTGCCCATTCCCTGTGAATGCCGCCTTAGGTGGCCCGTCGGAAACCGTCCACACCATCGATTCCAGAACCGACTGACCGTCAGGTACTGGTGTGACACCATCGCCGTACTTAGGTATAACACAAAAGTTGAATTGACGCTGAGCTTTTTCGGGAACGGGAAGACAAAGAACGTGTTCTGCTCATGGTGATTGTCATTAGCAATGGTTTACTACCGAATTTCCAATTATTTTACTCACGTATATCTTGTATTGGAATGCCGAATTCAATGCTCTGAGAAGTTTGATTCCTGGCGCGGAGGTAGCCGCCTGCAGCTGTCATCTCCAGCGTCAATTTTTTACGTTGAGGAGCCGCAAAGGATATATCTTGAACATAAAACTGCAGCGGAGCATCTTTTGCATCGACGCTCGTCCCAGGTTTCCCGTTCTCCAATTTTCGTTTCTTCGCGAGCGGTTGGTCCGCTTCTAGTTGTTGAGTTGAATTACTGTTCTGACTCTGTAGGCGCGATTGCAGTGCTGATGTGTATTGCGCGATATCTTGAAAGAGCGCTCCATGCTCGGGAGATACATCTAAGCCATGAAAATTAGACAGAGGTTGAATAATACCGAGGGACTCTGGGAAACTTACTGATCGCATCGTAGACACGTTTTTTTAATGATAGATCAGCTGCAAAGGCATTGTCAATGACCGCGTAATTTACCGCCGTTGCGGGCTGGGGAGTCGTTGTGTCCACGACCGAGAAGGCCGATGGGCCATTTGAGGAGTTAATGGCAGCAAAGGCCATTATGATACACGCCTCGTAGAAGTGGCCTTTGACTTATTGCCGATTATTGTAGAAGTGATGGGAAAGGTGAACTCGTTCGCGGCGCGTTGTTAGGTTGTAAATCTTTCCCCTTGGCGGCCGGAAATCATTGAATTTAATATCAATGACGGGGACGCTGCCGCTCAAACAAAGATACGCAAACCAGTCTAAACCACGGCTTTCATTACGGGAAGAGGGTAGGTAATGAACTTGATTATATTTTGTAAAGTGAAATACAATTTATCTATAATACACGCTTTGATAGAAAGTGAGAACTATCCTATGACTTGCTTGAGGGCTTTGCGCCTGGCGAGATCCATGGCCGATCTTGTTTCCGAATTTCCATTGATGAAATTGGCAATGAAAGAGGTGGTTTCCTGGCTCATTATGTAGTTCCCGTGCTTGTCTAGTTTTGCCTTTCTTGCTTCGGCCTTCTGGGCGGCACGATGGAGCTTGAGCTCGCCTTGAGGAGTCAGCAATGTCCTAGACTGGAGGTATTCCTGTTGAAGATCCTCCATTTCCTTTTCTGAAACCCATTCTGGGTCGTGACGTTTTCGGTATTTCGAGTACTTGTTCCTGAGTTCGTCCATAATGCTGCTTTCAAAGGGAGCGTATTTAAGTGTCGGCTCCCACGTTTCGTGTTCAACCTCACGACGAAGACTGTCTGCTTCTGTGTCTTTGAACTTATTATCGACAACATGCTCGCGTGGCCACGGAATGGGTATATCCTCTCCCGCAATATACCTGGTGTGTTTTGGAGTGTCCTCATTAGTTTGCTCCAGGAATGGCGCACCTCCGTACACGTGCTCGGCAATCGCTTCGTAGGGGACGCCATCTTCTTCTAACGTAACGACGAGGCGAACATCATCGATAGGGAGGGATAGCTCCATAGTTGTGAAGTTGTTCTCCACTTGGGATGCTTTTTTAGCCCAGTCCGGTATGTAAACATGAGCCTGATAAGTAATCCATGTTAACCTCATATTGAAACACTGGGAGGGGGGAAGACATTTATACCAAATTGTTATTTCTGAGCTGAATGGTTTCCGTGGTAAGGTCGACAGCTGAAACTTCACAGATCTTTCCTTGATCTGGCCCTTTAAGGAGACATACACGATCTCCTTTTGCAATGTTGATATAGCGTCTTCGTAGGTGCTCAGGGATGACTGCAAATTGCACATCGGCTGAGTCTAGTGACCCGTAATATCCCTCTTCTAGCCCCGAATCACGCTTCGGTGCTAGAGGGCCTCTCAGCCAGTCTTCTCGTCGGTTGAGCCTAGCATTTTTCTCTCTTTTGTTCCTTGCATTCTGGCCTTGCGTTTGATGCTGAATCAGGGTTTTGACATCTTCGCGTCGTTTATTTTTTTCGAGGATAGTTGCCTTCCGCTTAGCTTGATTCTTTGCCAAAACAGTACGGCGTATGACCCTCTGCATTTTCCTTGGAGGGAACTCAAGTGTCCTGAGTGGTCGTTGTTGCTCGTCGCTGTACCTGACTGCTCGGCATCGCCAGAAAATTGACCGGCGCTACTGAAGTCGTATCACGTGATCGGCGGCATTACAATTACATGCGCCGATTTATTGATTATTCTTATGCGTATAACTTTCTAAGACTACTGTTCCTTATCACCGTGGTTTTGCTAGTAGTATTACGCATTGGTAAGGACTGCCGTTGAATTTCGGCTTGGATTCCGTATGCAATAACAAGGCGTCCTATTTCCTAGTTTACAACTGCGTCGATACGATGCGTGGACGATCAATCGAGACTATTTGATACTGGCGTTGCATGACCTATGATTTTATCAGTAATACAGTTATTATCTGAGCGATGGCACCAATCGTAACATGACAATAACATAGGAGGCTTCTTGATTCTGCTGTTGCACCGCCACGGCTTGTTGCGTGATAGTTGTATATGTCCCAGTCCCAAAGCACTGTGATCGCGATTGTTCTTGCTCCTGGCCTCCAATCCATAGCCTAAACCAACAATATTAACCAGCCCCTTGAACAGATAACAACAAGCAGATCAACCGTGACGTCGACATATGAATCTAAGCCTCCAGGCAAAAGTAGCCTTGACACCTGGTCCTGGCGTTGGCGTCCCGCTGTAGCAATAGTAATAGTCGTAGTACGTACGCCAGCAGTGGGACCGGAGACCCGCCCAATAGTAATGCTGATGGCCGTTTAGCTGGCTTATGTACTCCGTATGTATTTTCTTTTTTCTTTTCCCCCTTCTCTTTGTCTTTTCTTTCTTTTTTTTTTCCCTATCTGAAATGTCTTAGCTGGATACACAATAATGTATTATGTGTGTATGACTGTTTACAGATAGAATCACAGATATCTCAGGAGGCAAGCCGCACTAACCTAGCTTGTCAACACCCGGTGTGGCTGCGTCCTCTCGACAGCTCTCATTGGCTCTGGCAGCACTGCTAAGCCACGGCTGGCGTGCGAGAAGGGGGCCGTGTCCATACAGAATCGTGAATGCTCGGGGGCAAGCCACACGTACATAAACATACCGTAGTCGAGCTCAGCCACCGAAAAATACTACAATACCGGTACCTGTTTCAGCTGTGACGGCAGTGCTGAGACGATCATTCTGCAGGCCATTTATTGGCAGATAGTCCACAATAGTGGGTTCTAGACTCACGGGCGGCGGTCACGGTCCTGTCCCGTATTGGTGACGCACATGCGAAACGGCTTTTGCTGTGCAACCGACCCGGAAGAGAGGGAGCCTTGGAGCCTTAGCAGGCAGGCTTCCTGGGCGGGTAGCTAGTAAGCCTCCTGGACCACCGCCTAACTAGTAACCCCCATAACCACTCCCAGTCTCCATCCTCGCTGAGACCTGAATCCATCATTCCATCCTGAAAAGTAGTCCGTATCTCTTTTCACTCTTCATTCTGCTTTCCATCGCCCTCCGACTCTCTTAATAACTAGCTTTTTGATTGATTTTTGCATTTGCGAGCTCGTTCCTCGACTGTAGGTGGCCCTCTTCTTTGCCAACCCCCATTGTCGTTGCAGCTGTCCGTTGTCCATCACACGTCAACAGCCTGGAAATCTGCCCATTAACAACACACCCACCCTGTCCACCTAGTCTTGTGAACAGCGGACTCTTTGTATTTCGTTCAAATAATATACTGACTTGTCTACTTTGCGAACAGTCAAGATGGCCGAAATCCGTCGCAAGCTCGTTATCGTGGGTGATGGTGCCTGCGGTAAGACTTGTCTCCTGATGTGAGTCCTAGCATCCTCCTTCAAACTACCCGCCAATCTCCACGGCCCCAAAGCGTGTGTTGTCGAAATACTAATCATTTTCACCTTGCCAGTGTCTTCTCCAAGGGAACTTTCCCAGAGGTCAGCCATAAAAATCCTCCTTTCTGCCTCGCCGGTCACCGACGCCACGTGCCAGTCTTCTGTTCATCGTGCACGCGACCGGCTTCAAAGCCACCTTGCATATGCTAACATTAACTCTACAGGTCTATGTCCCTACCGTCTTCGAGAACTATGTTGCCGATGTCGAGGTTGATAACAAACGCGTCGAACTGGCTCTTTGGGATACGGCTGGTCAAGAAGATTACGACCGTCTCCGACCTTTGTCGTACCCTGACTCACACGTCATCTTAATTTGCTTTGCTGTCGATTCCCCAGACTCTTTGGACAACGTTCAGGAGAAGGTTCGTTATTATTTGCACTTTCTCGCTTAAAACACCACCCTTGTCTACTCACCGGTCGTATAATGATAAGGTCATTTCACTAATTTCGCATGATGCTGCAGTGGATCTCCGAGGTTCTTCACTTCTGCCAAGGCCTTCCTATTATCTTGGTTGGATGCAAGGTCGATTTGCGTGATGATCAGAAGACGATTGATGAATTGAACAAGACTTCCCAGCGGCCCGTTACTTATGAACAGGTGCGTTCAACAAGGCCCAATGCCACCATCAGCTCCCTATTATTAACATGGTCCACTCTAGGGCGAGGAAGTTCGCAAGAAGATTGGTGCCTACAAGTACTTAGAGTGCTCCGCCCGTACCGGCCAAGGCGTCCGCGAAGTTTTCGAGACTGCCACCCGCGCAGCTCTCTTGACCAAGGCTCACCACCAAAACAAGAAAAAGTGCCTTATCCTGTAATCTAGCCGTGTCATGTTTGAGGTTTTCGGCGACAACGCCAAGCGATTATGGCTGCCTTAGCTAAAGTGACCTTTCGCTGTCGACTGTCGTGCTTACAATCATGTGACCATGTACCTCCCTGGGGTTTATGTGGATAGTTCGGATAACTGGGCGCATATGCCCATGGGATTATTTGAGTGGTCATTGGTCCAAGTTTTTTAATCTTTATGTTTCCTTTTATGTGTTGTTTTTTGCAGTCCACCTTTTTTATAATTCCGCTTGTTTCCTATGTTCATCTCTTGAAGTGTTTGCAGAATTTCAGGATGGCGTTCTCTTCCCAGTCTTTCCTCTTCGCTTCTTTCGCAGTGGATGCCAACATACAAGTGGGAATGCATGCCAGAGATATTACCGGTTTCTAGACAACGGTTGCTTTCAGGCTCTCGTCCTGTATTTCCGGAACCTCGAAATAGGATAGTACTGCCAACGTAGGAGACTGGAGATGAGAGAAGTAATGAGGGATGCGGCCAACTCTAGCTGTGTCAGCCACTTAAGTGCACTGCTATTTCTGTTGCACTTAGCTGCCCAGAGATACAGTGTAGCGAAGCGAGAAAAACTTTGGCCTATGGTTACATCTCTTGAATACATGTATCTCTCGGTTCAGTTACAGATATATCTACATATTCATCATGAGCAACCTTTTGACTTTAGATTGACATCGCTGTCTTGCTGTGAGCTCTCCATCCGCAACAGTAAAGTAAACATAGTAGAGCCCCTGTATTACCTATGTACATGAATTGATATTGTCTTCTAGTAGGTGATAACCGAATAACTTGCGCATATATATACATCCCAATCTAATCCAATGAAGCCCATCAGCTACCCCGTCACTTATTCAAACTCAATAGACTTTCAATATACTTGTGAGCATCTAGACCCAGCCCTTCGGCTAATTTGCTTGGTGATGTGTTGCTAGCAGCCCCCATGGAATTCGACATAGTCGCTCCACTGAGATCTCGCAAGAACCTGACTCCGCTTCCACCGCGAGACTGCCGAGTGCTGACAGCAGAGGGATCGGACGCTTTCCGTATCAAAATCGCTTCCTTGGGAGGGCTAGATTGTTTATTTGGTTCAGGCTCGTGAATTCGTACCCAGACAAGCCACCAGCCGCGACTGGTTTTACATGTTCGTTCCATCTCCAATGGCCGCGAACGGGTATCTAGATATGTACTCAGGAACTGGTGATGTACATTGAGAGCTTCGATACGAGACCATTTATCATGTCCCTCGGGAGTTGAAAATGGAGACATGTAATTCGGCGAACTAACACCAAGCTCCGGGATGTTCGGAATGGATGATCGTACGGTCAAGTTACTAGGGTCGTATATGAGATCGTAGATGGGATTATCGACCATCGAAGCTCGTTTCTCTTGGCTTATGTCAAAGTCAGCGAATTGTATTCGTCGATAAACGTTTTGTGGCGACGTTGATGAGAGAAGTGGTTTTTGTAAAGGACCAAGTTGGTGGTGAATGCTGCGGTAGAACGACGGCAAAGAAAGGGATGGTGTTCGCAGGTCAAATAAGAACGTGAACATAAATGGTCGATGCTAGATGAGTTCAGCACAAAAAGGACATACGAGCGTATACAGACGGTCTAACCATACCACATAAACCAAGACCTGGAGCTTCTTGTAAGATGCCGTTGGGGATTGTTCTTATCGACGGTTAGATTGAATCATCACCTTTTTGTCAATTATCGAGACTTACCATCGTTGTTTCCAGATGAAGCTAATTCAACAGTTTCTACTTGTAGCGTCCTTAGCAAAGTACGACTATTGCTAGCTTCTCCTTGTTCATAGATCACTCGAGAGGTAGTGCCTTCAGCACTATCCTCGTCTGATATTTCCTCTTCTAAGTCGTCCTTAAAGCCAATAACAAACTTTCCAGAGTCTTCATCGCTTTGACTATCTCTATATCCTGATTAGGCCAAGTCTTGAAATCTACATAGGTAAACATACCCGTGTGCTGCGTGTTTGGTGGTTTCTCCTATTGATTTTGTCTCGGCCGCGTCATGGGTTGACAAGTTTGGAAATTTCCATGCTGAACCGTACCCCAAAGTAAGATATTTCATTAGAGCTTCGCTGCCAAACATGCTATCGTCTGTTTCTTGACCATCTTTCGGCGCTGTTGATTTAGGCGGTGACGAGGCCACCACCAGGGGCGGTGGAATCCCCGGAGAAGCCGTGTCGCCTTGTGTTTGAGGTTTTGTTTTTGTTTTCTTTGGATGAGGTGATCGAGAAGGACTCTCAGTAGTAGCCGGTTGGATTTTAGCTTTCCTTTGCTTGGTCCTACGGACTGAGTTGGGATTTTCATCAACTCCGTATGCGGCTCCATCATATTTATATATCCATTCCATCCACTGTGATACCCGTGCTAAGGATTTCCGCGAAATAGAGCCTACACCCGAGAATATAACACCATCCGATGGCCGTGGAGCCTGTTGTGTTCCCAGCCAGGGCTGAATGTCGGAGTTAGAGTTATTCCCCTTCGGCGATTCATCACCGAACCGGGAGACAACCAGGTCCACGAGGCCACTTGTACGAGACACAAAGTCCTCAAGCACCTCTCGTTCGCCGCTACCCCATTCTTCCTCTCCGACGCCGATTCCGAGTTCACCGCCTAGAGCCAGCTTGGTGCCATTAAATATATCCACTGCAGGATTTCCATTGAGCAGCACAATCCAAGTTCTTATAAATCTGCTCCAGAAACGGTTGAGAATCCTGCAGAAAGATGGCCTCCCTAGTCGATTGTAAAGACGATCCAAAGAGATATCATGGTGTAGGAGAAATATCGAGTGTGCCCGCCGTAGTTGCTGAACTATCGTTTGAGGAGGATATACCTCTCGCAATGAGTACTCAATTCGAGATGTAGGGGGTTCTGATGTAGTATTGTTTCCACCCGCCGAAGGAAGGCGTGTGAGATCTATAGACTGTTTGATTTGATCAGACTCCATGCTCCGAATTATTGCTGTTGTTCACCCACTGCTAGAATCCACCAGTCTTTTTCCAGTTCATCGAGGACAACCCTTGACTTTTCAGTTTCAATGTTGTCGACTGCGTATCCGCCCGAGAAGTTTCTGAATCACATTAACAATTCACTGTTAGGCGAATGCTAGGCGTGAAGCTCACTTTGCAAAATTTACTATACCCTGCGCCAGGCCAACCTGGCGCAATCTCTCATTTGTATCGCCCTTAGATTCACTTGGCGCTGGATCGTCGGCAGGGGTATTTGCATTCGAACGTGAGCGTGTAGTTTGAGATGAATAAAAAACAATTTGTTCACTAATCGTCTCGTCTGTCTTGCCCAGTGAGGGGTTATAGATGGTCAAGAACGCAAGCTGAGCGGGGATCACAGAAACGGGCTCGCTTTCAGTCATTGCATAGCTATTGTAGGCAGCCCATCAGACACAGTCGGATAAGGGATTCGGCATGTTATTGCTTGCGTGACAATGTGTTGTGTTAAGGGGCGCAAATCGTGAAATGTGAAGCTTATTTAGCCCATGCGGACCGCGGAGCACTATGACTTCATGGGAACGGGAGGGTTGGCGCTAAACGAAAGCAAGCTTCCTGCGCCGCTGCACTTTCTAACCAACCTGCCTTGGGCAGACATGACTTTCTATCGCATACCTTGTCTGCTCATTACACGGAGTCAATTACAATATAATTGCTTCAATAGGTTTGGGTACCGTTGGAGCTCGACCAGCTCCAAAGAGCCTCTTCGTATCCTCTTTTGTGGATCAGATGAATTCAGTGCTGCCTCATTAAACGCGCTCCATGCGGAACATCTCCGCGCGCCTCAAACTATTGAATCTATTGAAGTTGTATGTCGGCCTGGGAAAAGGGTAGGCAGGGGATTGAAAGAGATTCGTGAAGGTAAGTGGCGATAGCGAAGGGCCTTGCGTGATACTGACTGTTCCCTTCGATTCATAGTGCCGATCAAACATGCTGCAACAAAGTTGGGACTTCGAATACACGAAATAGATACCTTCACTGGTTGGACAGTACGATTTGCAAACCGCGATGCTTGGAGGCTTAAATCTGACGATATTTAACAGCTTCCAAATACCCCGATTGACTTGATCATTGCTGTATCATTCGGCTTGTTCGTCCCGTCTCGATTACTGAATGCAGCGAAATATGGAGGACTGAACGTCCATCCTTCGCTGCTGCCAGAGTGAGCCCGTTTGAAAACGACATATTTAAGTCTACTGACTGAAACATAGTCTTCGAGGACCGGCACCTCTGTACCACACACTTCTGAGGGGAAAAACTCATACTGGTATAACTCTACAAACGCTTCATCACAAGCATTTCGATCACGGTGTTATATTGGATCAAACCCCCGCCCCAGGGTTTCGAATACCCAATCCTGAAAACTGTACAGTATCTGAACTCGAGGGCATAGCTGCATCAGAAGGTGCTGAAATGCTGGTAAAAGGCATTCGGAATCAAGTATATGTGTCCCCGTTGAAAGATGCCGGGTGGCGCGCCGCCACAGGTAGTAGCGACTTTGCCCACGCGTCCAAAATCACTCCTGAAGATAGACATGTGGATTGGCAGAATTGGACACTGAGTGATATCAGGCGTCGTCAGCGAGTGTTAGGTCGTTTATGGAACAAGGCACTCGTGCTCTCGAGGTCGCCGGATGGAAATAGCGCTATCTTTCAGCACAAAAGAATCATTCTTGAGGATATTGAAGAGGCATCAGATCGTATCTCAGAGAGCCGACGTCTTGCGTTACTACCAGGAGTGCCATTTGTATGCGGAAGTCTTTCAGATGAACCATCTTGCAGTGTCAAGTCTCTCTATGTTTACACGTCTGATGGCCATCTTCTGCGTCTACGCAAAGTTAAAGTTGAAGGTGGGAAAATTAGTGACGGCTTCACTGCTGCTCTTAAAGCCCGCATGTTGTCTCAAAACGCTATATGCCTCGAGAATGCCGAGTTTAGCTTATCCCATAATCCTCTTACATAAGGTTAGATATTTTTAATATAAATTGATATCATATTTTCACTCTATTCAGTCTACCACGATTATCGATGTGTATCATGCTGCTGTAATCTTTCAATGAATATCGTAGCCTGCGTCTATCATTATTATCGGTCTAATCAGCAAATGGTTTTAATACATAGTAGGAAGTGGCGGTTGCACACTTACCAATGGCTAGTGCTTTACCAGTCATTGATGTATTTTTCGCAAGGGTAATGTATAAATCTGCAGTATCGTCCACTTCAACCTTTGATGGCCGTATTATTAGCGAGTCTTTGAAACATAGTTTGGGACAAATCACGAACTGGTCTCTTGAGAACTGCTTGGCTTATGTATTTATCAACGGCCTCCTGAGGAAACCGCTCTGCCTGTTGCCTCTGTTAGATTCCACTTTAAATATACAAACAAGAATGGATGAAGTACATACCCACTCAGTGAGCAGTAATCCAGGACAAACAGCATTGATGCGAACCTTGGGCCCTTGAGATTTGGCAAGGCACTTGGCCAAATGTATGCCTACCAGGATATCAACCTTGCTAGAAATTCCACAGTAATTATTGCCCAACTTACTAGCCGATTTGGCGACAGAATACCCCATACTGCTTCCGCCCGGACCCAATCCCTAATGGTGCTTGTAAATTAAAGGTTCGTTTGGAAAAATTATTGAAACGGAATCATACAGCTAAAGAAGAAGTGATAATGAACACGCCGCCCTCAGGGTTATTGTTGAATGTTGGCAAGGCCTCCCGGAATGCATATAGATGGCTTTTGACATTCACTGCCCAACACTATTTTACAGTTTCAGGCACTGTTTTCAGTTTGGAGAGGGGAGAAAGAAACTTACTCTATCCCAATCTTCATCTTCCAGCGCATAGAGGTCACCGAACTCAGAAACTTTTGTCCAGCCCTAATTTTGTCAATTACATATGATTCGCAACATGAGATAGGCCTAAGATAGCAACTAAGTAAAGAAACTTACGGCATTCGACACCACAATATCAAGGCCACCTAAAGCTTCAGTGGCTAACCTGACGGTTTTAACACACTCATCTCGCTTTCCGGCATCCTAAAATCAACATTGTAAGCTGTTTGTTTGTAGAGCGGCCCATGCTGGCGATGTAACGCACCCCCTGGATGATGGCGGTCTTGACTTGATATTGCGACTTGATGCTGGCTTCTATTTCTTTTGCGCGTTCCAAGTCGGAAAAATAACTGATGGCTATATTGGCACCTTCTGCTGCAAACTTCTCTGCTACCACAGCTCCAAGGCCACTGAGATAGACAATGAGTGCCGTGATTCAATTCACTTCACATAGTTCAGTACATACCGGGAGCCTGCAATGATGAGGACATTTCGATTTTTCAGAGAATAGCCCATCGTGGGGTATTACTAGCTTCTACAATTGAGAGCGAAGAAGAAGAAGAAGAGGAAGAAGAATGCTTTAAAGCGCCGATGGCATTGATTGACATTTGAAACGCTAAGCTGACATAATGCCGTGTACAAGAAGCGGGGTATTCAATATCAATCCTCAAGGGCTTTTTCTCACCCGACGAGCGTGCCCACGAACTGTGTTTCTTTCATTCCTTTCCACGCACGCTTACCCTCAAGATTAGGCCATTGGACTAGGAATCGATCTACAAAAGGCAATAGAATTTTCCCAGACAGGCTGAACGTGGTTACACGAGCCCAGGATTCAACGAATATAGTGCGAAGTGGGTAGATGGCACCCGATTTGTATGTAGAAGGCCAGTGGGATGTAAATCGTGCACATAGTGCATCCAGAAACCTAATAACCTTGGCTCCTAATATCACGCAAACCGCAGTAGCTGGGCCATTTGTGAGAATCAAATCAGGATATGGGGATGTAGTACCGTGTAAATGTGATCGCTGATCAGGGTACCTGCCTCGGAGGACCTGAAAGCAAGCCCAGAAGCATTGTATCGTGGATAGTGGTGCAGTTAAGAATGACTGGTGGACACGACGAGCTCGAGGCACCGTGACAACGTCATAAAAGTTCCCCCCTATCCCGCGAACAAGACTCATTGGCTTGTTTCTTCTTGTCTTAGAATTGTACTGAGACTCGATACTAGATTCAAATTCCACGGCTTTCGAAGCGCTGAATCCGTCCCCGGATGTTACGACGTACGTTCGGAAAGTATAAACAGTAGGATCTAGCGGCATTCGACGGAGCATGGACAGCATTTCTGCTGTATGCCCTCCACTTCCAAGCACAACCAGCAAATGAGCGGGATCTCCTTTGCGGCGGATCTTGGGAACAGTAGATTGTTGCGAAGAGGAAAGAACAGAATGGAGAGACTAATGGCATAATGCAAATTAGATCCAGGTGGTGGATGGGCCTATTGGAGGGCATCCTTACCATGAATAGAATTAGAATGAGAACAATAAGAGTCGCCAGAATAGTAGCAAACAGAAGCAACAATGGCGGGTTGCCTGCCGCTGGAATGATTGTCATGATGATCAGTTGTGGCTCCAGAGTCGGGCCCGGCTAGAGTCTTATTTTCGTTTCACTTCATCTTACTGAGATTGTGGTTAGATCATTTGAGACGCAGCATTGAGGGCGATCAATGAGGATTATTCAAGGCGCTCAATAGGGCACAATGGCAGCTGGTGATTGTCGTCAATAAAGCAACAATGGGGGAGAAGGTGGCCTTTATGATGTGGAGGCTGGAGTTTTAACTGTTTACGGTGGCACGTGCGCTCGGGGTTTAACCTGCATCCATTTTCTTAACTCCCGCTCAACACTGCATATATTCTTCCTGCAACATACGGAGTATGCGATGGCCTCACTTTTCCAAAAGCGCCTGCGCTGCTTCTACTGTGGCCAGCGCTCTGGCGAGAAAAAGTCGGCCACCGTACGCAACTGGCGATGCGATCAGTGCGAGGCGGTGAACTACTTGGATGAGGTACGAAAATTATACCCGGACGTTCTCTATGATTTTCAACTAACGTCTTCATTAGAACGGAGAGATAACGGACCCCCCGACATCCGTGACGGATGCCCCTGATGTGTCAATGAATGCAGCGCAATCATCGTCGCAATTATCTGCTTTCGATCAAACGGAACTCTTCTGCAGCAAATGTATTAGGAATCAGCAAATACTCATAAATATCCTTGGCTCCTACCTCCCGGATATAGACGATCCTCGGTACCCAGCTTTTGAGAAGGAATACCCCAGGTATCGCAGGAATATGGAGGAGCGGTACCCTCAGGCGTGTGAAAATTGCGAGCAGAAGGTCAACGAGCGCCTTCGCGAAACCGGGTACGAAGCGAAAGCCGACCACTTGAGAAGAATCATGGATCGCAGCAAGAGAAGTCGAGCCTCACGGAGAGCTCGCAACAGAAATTGGAGACATATTGTTGATATAGCTGGCCTTTTGGGTTATTGGATTAGTATTGTTGTCCAATTGGTTTCCAACGTTATGGGAGCGCTTGAGGGTAGTGATGCCGTGATCCATCGAACCCCCTCGCCTCTCCTTGTGGCTTTCATGTCGCATAGAAGCCGAATATTGTCTTGGATCGGTTGTTCCTCGCAGGACCTTGCCAGCTTTGGGTTGATCCCTGGTTTACTTACAATCTGGTGGAACCCAAGGTTACATTACAAAGTCGAAGGCTTCAATGGACGAATTCTGGGTCTTAACCAGTATTACCAATGCCAGCTAATTGTCATGGCCACCCGATTCGGGCTCTGGGCTCTATTAAAAGACACAGACAACTTTGAACCTAATCTGCCGCCGACCCTTCATGCATTCATGATTTTTTTTATGATTCTGGTGAGTATTGAAGCAATCAGATGGCTTGTGATGCCTGTTTTCTAATATTTGTAGACAACTATTGCATCACGGCGAATTATTAAGTACGATATTCGGCCGCTGGTAGAATGGTCAAACACCGAGTCTTCAGCTTCTCAAGAACCACAAGTTCGTAACGGCCAAACAAAAAGTTTCACCACGCAGCAGCCGGTCTATCGCTTTCCAATAGAAAAGTTGGGCACACCGCGAGAGACTCCCCGTCAAAATACGACACAGCTGATTGCACCTGATCCGGGAATAGAAGATTCAATGGACTGGACACCATCGCGACCTCAGGAAATACACCCCAGGTTTGTTAATGTCGTTCAGCAAAACGTACAGCCACCTAGGGAAGAGAAGTCGCCATTCTATGGCTCTCTTCCCCAGGCACCGCGGCCCCCTGCGTGGCAGCTTCGGAACCCAATAACTCAGAAACCGGTAGAGAAAGGTCCTGAACCAAACCCATTCCATCAATCAGAAACAGACCCGGAGAATATTGCAAGAAACGACCCTTTTAGGACTACTTCACCAACGTCCGATGTTCATTTTGCCCCACCGAAGTTCTTTCCTCCCTCCGATTATACTGCTTTGACCGGACTCGAAAATATATTCCACCAGGCCTTCACAATCAAATCGCCAGAAGAGGACGTGAATGAAAATGCAGTTTTGAAGTCAACCCCGAGAGTTATTCTTTCAAAGCACTCTCGATGGAGATACATATACGCATCAATTCGATTTGGTTCCCTCTCAATATGTCCAGTCATGTGGATGATCGATAAGCTTGAGCTAACTGAAATTCCGCGTGACTTCATGCTGATTGCTGCTCTGATAATTAACATCTTGTTTACAGGATTCGGATTTTTGGCATCTTTGAACAAGCCAACCTTGCATGCCCGGAGTGTACTTTATTCGTTGATAAAGTTTATTGGGGCTATTTTTCTCTGCGTTTATTTGAGCTATCACTTTTCAAAAGACAGCCTTTTAAATCATGATGGAAATCTTGAAATCTGTGTTAAGGGATTGTCAGCGCTTTTAGCTGTGGAGGAATCGCTTGGCTTGCTTGCTATCTATCATCGAAGCCATCTGCTAAAGCACAGTGTTGAACCGCAGACAGGGACTCCAACCCAGCCTGCAACACAGCTTGCAACCCAACCCTCGGCTCAACCTTTGGTACTGCATGCCCACGAAGAGCCGATGCTGTTGAACCGACTGGTGCCTACACCGACTGTACCATCTTCGCAACGATCCTTCTACCCAATACATCCGTATTCTCGTTATGAAACTCAAAATCAGAATTACGGGGTTTCTCGCAAGGATACGCGTTACGACCCTATTCGAGATGATGGCTCAGATGTTTCAGAAGTTTCCGCTGTCGATTCTGATGCCGAAACTACCACTACTACATCTTACATAAATACGACAATCCGTAACATGAACCCATTCAGCGACCGCAGCGACGATTTCACCCCCTTGCGTACCCAAGGACTAGGCTCTGGATTACAAGGTCTTAGTCTCGATGACGGTCCCCAACGGATGACTCGTAGTCGGGCTGCACGAGCAATGGGAACGACAACAACTGGGGCAGACACTAGTCGAAGATACCAAGCACGAAGAGTGAGGTGAGGAGGCGATTCTAACGACATAATTTTATCCGCATTGAATTACAACGTCAGTTTATGATATTTACAAAGCAATTAGTGCAAGCATTTGATATGGCGTTGATGACATGGGAAGGCGCACATAATTTGTTGCCTACTTGGGAACTCTGTTTAGAAACGAGGTTCCAGGGTGCACGATTTCCCCAACTTTTGTACATAGTGCATGAATGCAAATGATACCTGTCGGCACAGTAGCTTAAATAGACTTGCTGAGGCTCTGAGAGAAACCTTAACTCGTTTTCCGGGGGGGGGGGGGTAGTACTTTTATTGTTGGTGAATACCTCAGATGTTCCTTCAAACCTTAGACGCCTTCGGAGGATCAAGCCTCTGATTTGTAAACGACGGTCCAAGGTATCGCTCAAAAAACTTCCATCCGTCGGCAGTCATCCTTAGCCGGTCAATAATGGGCGCGAACCACCATATCGATGGCAGGCCATCGTCTCTCACAAAATTCTTGCCAGCAACAGTCTTGGCATCGTCTCCGGCCCACCCATACCGAATCAAATACTGCTGATACCTAACCACCACGCCACCATCTCCATCACGATCAACGATATGGTTTGTAGCGCTGCGGGAGATACCAGGAATATAAGCACCATACAGGTTCTCAAAAAATGCCCGGAACTCTGCGTGGCCGTGGATTGTGCCCTTGCTGTGATACACGACGGCATCTGGTAAAAATGTGGCGATCATCTTGTCATGGTTGAACTCTTGGAATATGAAGTTGTGGCGGTTGACGAAATCGATGGCACTGGATCGTTCTTCACTTGTTACATCGTTCAAGGAAGAAGGGTTGATGGGCGTTAAACGCCCGTCAATGATGAAGGAAGACATCGCGAGTTAATTCGTGATTGAATATTGGCTCGAAGATATTCTTGAGAAGGAATCCATTCTTCTCCTGGTCGTTATCTACTCTTATACCCATAGGGCTTCTTGATCTTCACCTTGATCTTCATGATACCTATGAGACATAGCTTGCTATTGCTATGCTTTCAGGAGTTATTACCGATCAGTAATCACTAATTAACTACCTTTGCAATTGTTTAGTGATATGCTCAGTGAGGATCTCGAGGATCATTAATATTTCGTAATATATATGGGGCATTTAACTCGTTATTACAATCCTTTCAAAATCAATTCTTAATAGTTTACTAATCAGTGAAGGTCTATCTACCACAAGTAGGTCTATCGTAGTATCAACAAGAATTGCAAGATGTCAACGACGCAGAGTCAGGCAACCGTTCTCATTGATGCAATCATTGCGGCTAAATACGCTGTTAATATTCGTTTGCGTTCTCGGGTCTTATCGGCAACGACTTGGGTAAAGGTGGAAGCAAACTTCTCGTAGCCTCGCGAGATTTTTGTGCAAGCAGAGCATCCATAACCACAAGGGCAGACATGGCCTCGACAATTGGCACAGCTCTGGGTACAACGCAAGGGTCATGACGACCCTTGGCTTCCAAGGTGCCTTCTTCAAAATCATATTTCGTTGTCATTTGTGCCTGGCCAATAGTC
Organism: Talaromyces proteolyticus; assembly: GCF_021365285.1. Lineage (NCBI taxonomy): Eukaryota > Fungi > Ascomycota > Eurotiomycetes > Eurotiales > Trichocomaceae > Talaromyces > Talaromyces proteolyticus. The sequence goes on along the minus strand of NW_025764282.1, from coordinate 390,842 downwards.
GCTGGAGGCTTGAAAGCAATACGGAAGTAGATATCGGCTCCGTTGCTAATACCACCCTGAATACCTCCAGAATTGTTTGTTTTTGTGGTCAATCTTTTTTTGTTGTTGATTCCCGCACCAGCTTCATTCTCAGGAACTTCCGGAGATGCAACGAATGGATCATTATGAATTGAACCCGGTACCTCGCAACCACCAAAACCAGAACCAACTTCAAACCCTTTTGTGGCTGGGATGCTCATCATTGCGTGACCCAGCTTTGCCTCCAGCTTATCAAAGCAGGGCTCCCCTAGACCAACTGGAACATTTCGGATAACACACATTACGGTGCCGCCAATGCTGTCCTTATTGTCACGGAATTTCTCGATGACTTTTGTCATACGCGCGGAAGCTTCTGTGTGGGGGCATCTGACAGGAGCAAACTCATCGACCGTCTCCCGAGAGATCGTTTCAATCAGTTTCAAGAATTCAGGATTTGTCGAGTAGCAAGGATGCTCAGGGGAAGGAGGGAAAAGGTGTTCATTGCCAACAGATGAAACGAATGCGACAATTTCAATATTATGGGCGAGTTTCAGATATTTCTCCGCAATGGTGCCGGCAGCAACGCGTCCTGTATATTCCCGTTCATATTAGTTCTCCCATTTAGACCAGAACATAGAAATTAAAGGGTCTTACCAATAGTCTCGCGAGCGCTGCTGCGACCTCCTCCGCTACTGGCTTTAACCCCGTATTTCTCAAGGTATGTGAAATCGGCATGGCTAGGGCGTGGGTACAGATCCATCGTGCTACCGCCGTAGTCTTTGGGTCTTTGGTCCTCATTGCGAACAATTAAAGCAATTGGTGTACCGAGAGTAAAGCCAAATTCTGTTCCTGACTGGATTTCAACCCTATCCTTCTCATTGCGTGGGGTAGTGAGGGCGCTTTGGCCGGGTCTCCGTCGAGTCATTTGCGGTTGGATGTCGTCTTCTGTCAAGGCCATGCCAGGAGGGCAGCCATCGACAATGCACCCGACTGAGCGGCAGTGCGACTCGCCATAGCTTGATTTTCATGCAGTCAGTCAAAAGTCGCGGGTTGCAATGGTTTGACAAACTCACGTCGTGACTCTGAAGTAGTCACCCCACGTCGACATGGTTAGCGAAGATTGTGCGTGCGATGGCAGAGAACTCTTTCTCGACGGGGTAGTTGGAATCAAGACACTCTCCTGAGAACACTGAATAGTCGAAAACAGTCAAGCAGCAAATGGCGAGTAGCACCAATATTAATATTTCGATTGAAACACCGATGAATCATCGCTCTAAAAAAGTTCCCTGCCGATCGGCGACTTCGGAGTTTGCGGGGAGGCGCTTTAGCCAGAAGGGGCTTAGTGCAAGGCAGCATAGGTTCCGACTTTCGAGTCGATCAACAAGCGACTAGTTTTACAACAACATGAAGCTATCACAGCCCTGCAGATCAATGCCCGATGCTTCCAGTGCGGCGCCCGTCATGCGTTTGGTACCGCCGAATAGCCCTCCATAGCCTTCGCCCTTTTGGTCAATGTCGGCCTATAGCCACACTCCCCTTATCGAGCTTTGCGGAGATAATTACCCGTGGCTCATCGAAACATCAGGTCTACCGGTCGTCCTCCTCGGATCCATTCGTCAACCTTTCAATTGAGCAATATCTTCTTCAAAATACACCAGAAGACTCCGATATCTTGTTTTTATACGTCAATCGGCCATGTGTGGTGATTGGCCGGAACCAGAATCCTTGGCTTGAGACGAATCTCGGGGCTCTAGCGAAGGAATCATCAATACAAAGCGATGATTCAACCTCGACGCTATACGTTCGACGGCATTCTGGTGGTGGTGCGGTGTTTCATGATGCTGGAAATCTGAATTATAGTGTTACCTGCCCACGAGATGTCTTCACACGAGACCGACATGCCGAGATGGTTGCGCGCGCACTGCGGCGAATAGGCGCTATTAACGCATCAGTCAACGAGAGACACGATATAGTGTTAACCCAACAACGCAACGAGGCAGTCCGACAAAAATCAACTGCAAGAATTGAGGACCCGCCAGAGGAATCCACCCCGCAGGCACTGAAAATATCCGGTTCAGCATACAAATTGACCAGAAACCGGGCATTGCATCATGGTACCTGTTTGGTAGACTCGCCTAACGTGCAAAATCTCGGGGCTTTTCTAAGATCACCTGCCAGGCCGTATGTACACGCTAAAGGTGTTGGTAGCGTTCGGTCCCCTGTTGGGAATGTATCATCTGCTCTCGTCAATTCAACGCCGTCCGTTTCCATTATGCACGAAGTCATTACGAGTATAGTAGAGGAATTTGCTGCCCTTTATAAAACCGGAGATGAAGTGTTGGCTCAGGTAAAAAACGTCACACTGAGAGAAGAAACTTTGCGTATGGGAGATGATTGGGTTGTGGGTACATTAGGAGAGTCTCTGGCACGAGAGGTATCCGACATCCAAAAAACTGTTTCGATGTTGAAGGTAATTTAAGTGATCCCCCAAAAAAGAAGGTTTAGCATTGTTAACGAATATAACAGTCGAATGACTTCAAGTTTCTTCAAACACCCGAATTCACCTTCTCAACGTTCCCAACAGAAGCCGACCCCCGGCCACGACCTCCTCTACCTCACTCTCTCCCCCGTACGGTAAGCACTGGTTTCCTCTAGATATGGTCGCTAGAATAGAAAACTAACCCATTCGCCAGACAAGTGTATTCATCCGAGCCAAAAAGGGCGGGATTCTAGAAGCTCAAATATCTACTTCCTCTGACGAAACCATCAGGGTAGAGCAAGAGACTCGGAGTCAAGAATACCTGTGCCACAAACTTCTTCATGAGATGGATCGGCAATCCTGGAATGAGGCTATACGAGCCATTTCGTCCTTTGATGACGGTCTCCTCCAGCCTACAGAGGAGGTGAGTGACGCACTGGCCGAATTTCTATGTGATAAATTTGGGGTCTCTTGATAAAATGTATATATATGTATAATTATTTAGACCACATGTACCACATAAAATACTATTCATTGACTGGTTGATATTTGTCACTCAATGTAAGAAATAAGTTCTGCTGTTTATACATAACTATCGCCCTAAATACATCAATGATTGTTAAAGCAAACTCCGGTTTATCGATATCTGAAATCACATGTACCCCAGCAGCTCCGTAATACATACACAAAAATAAAGAATCATATACCCCACAGTCATCCATCAATCATCTCGCATTCACATGAATACACAGTCGACATCGCGACGAAATCATATAAACAAAATATATACAAAAAGAAAGAAACAACGGCGACCCAAGAATATAATAAAGAAACACCCGATCAATAACATGTATGAGCCATCTCTAGATTCAACGATCAGGCAGAACATATCTATTCTCTTACCGATGCCTTCAACTCGTGATCTGACTCATTGTCCGCAGCAACGCGGTCCGCGACACCAGCATTGACAACTCTCAGCTTCTCTTTGGGTACTGTATAAGTGACCTGCACAAGTCGACCCTCTGCGGCAGCTTCTACATCCCAGTCATCCTCATCGCCAAAGGGATCGTCATCGTCTGTATGTTGGTCACCTGGTGGAAGTGACATGAAGCTGCTCCGTGATACTCGACCATCTACAGCCCAATCTCTCGGCCCTTGCCTGCGTTGCAAGTGTGCTACAGATGCACTAGATCCTCTTCTCGGTATTGAAGATGGCCCAGGCTCAGGCGACGGTGCAGGATCTAGTACTGAATTGTCTGGAGAACTAGAGTACATGGAACCAGTTGCAGCCTTTTTAGCATTCGACATGGTTTTTCGAAGACTTCCCATCCATGTCAAAGAATTGCGTTTGCTTTCTGTAGGAGGTTGTCTGGTAGGAGATTCTGGTGGTGTGGACCATTCAGGGCCAGAACCTAGAAGCGTTTCGCCTTCCATTTGTGTATGCTTGCGTCGGCTATCTGACGTAGAGAAAGAGTCTACTGTTGCAGAAGGATCAAATGGCCATCTCACATTGTCACTTTCCAAGCGTTCTGACCGGCTCGGAGGCTTTTCGGGTGAACTGCGCCCACTCGCGGGAGAATTACCATGAGATGGCTCTAGTGCTGGAATAGGAGAACTCAGTAGATTTATAGTTCTCCTAATTGATCCAATATGAGATCGTTGTATCGAAGAAGAATCGGATATGCCTGAAATGGAGGACTCGGATAAGGTTGAATGCGTCCTCTCACTTTTCGCTGGGGATGTGCTGCGAGCACCCTCTGATCGTACTGATGCGCCATCAGACGCTTGTTGCCTGCCCAGAGAATTTTCAGGAAAAGCAATCAAAGGCACACGAGTTGGAGATGATGGATCAGCAAAAGGGTCAGATAGTTCAGCTTTGGGAGTTTGACTGGTTGCCTCTCTCTCTGACGCTTCTGGGGGTGACGTCTCATATTCTTCGCTCTCATCAATCGGGTGGATTGATCCCGCGGCATAACTCGTCCTGACTTCGTCGTACCAGCCTGCAGATTGGACACGTTGTGGTCGACCGGTTAAACTCCTCCGAAGACCCCTGTCAGGACTAGGTACTTCATATAGTAATCCAGTCCTTTCTGCTTCCGGTGCGGCACTCTGTGGACCTGGGACAGCACTGTACTGATGATTCGGACCCGGATAGTATAGATTATCTAAAATCGAGTTGCGTATGACGGTATCACCGGGATTCCGATAACTGGATTCAAGTCCACCCTCACCCCAGATGTTTGAGCGTTCAGCACCCAGCGCTAACTTTCGAAGTTCCTTGTCTCTATCTCGTCGATGACTCCATCGTTTTTTCGTCCATACACCGTAAGCGATGCCTAACACTGCAATAGCTGCAACGGACACCCCGACCCCGAGTCCAGCCTTTTCTCCCGAGGAAGAAAGCGCTCCGGTTGATCCATGACTAGGTCCCGTATTCTGTGAGTCTGGCATGGTGTATGTTGTCTCCCATGAATTAGACGTCAGGTTGAAGAGATGGACCTGGGTGTTAGCCTCAAAACTGGAAGTTGCCCTTTTGGACGTCGCTCCTGATGCTGCAATGGTATAACCGCCTGAAATCATCATCACATCTCCAGCTAGCATGGTTGCTGCATGTCCAAAAATGCCTGACCCTTCCGATAGTGCGGTTCCAGTAGGCTGTGGAACTGACCACGACCATTCCCCCGAGCCACCGTAATCCTGTCCAACCTCGAGAATCGCGAGCTGTGGATTAGCTGGTGTGTTCGTATTGCCAACCCATCCACCAAAGACAACAATCTTGCTCCCATCTGATGATATTACTGCCGTGTGCCCAGATCTTGGTTCCACTTCAGTGTCACGAATGGCTAGGTCAGTTCGTGTAGAATCTCCACCTGGGTTGACAGGGATGTAAGTCCACCCAGCTTGAGGCAAAGAGAATAAAGCCAAAGTAGACATGTTAATAAAGGCAGTTTGAGTGTGACCCCCAATAAATAGAAACCCTCCTTCTTGAATAAGTCGACCCGAAGAGGTTCTATAACTTGTTTGCTGAAGGGATGTTATGGTAAAACCAGCTTCTGCGACCGGCGGGCTCGACGCGGTGATTTCTTCAATATCGTAGCTAGCAGGATGCGATGAATTGTCCGGACTCAGTAACATCATCGATTGAGAGTAGTTTGCTGCTGATACCCAGTCGCTTGACGTACTCTCTGTGGATAGACACATGCCTCCGAATGTATAAAACTCAGCCAATGTGTCATTCAATGCTGGAAATGTGAATCCGCTAGCAAGGTACCCTACACTCGTGTCGGTCGTTTTTCCGGCTTCATTTGAAGACTGTTTGACTGGTTGTGATGACCATGTTCCGTTTCCAATGGCACTATCTTGGTCGGGCTGAAACGTCCATACTATAGGTGTACTCTGCGACGCCTGGCACGTGCCGTAAATGACATTTATGATCCCTTCTGAATCCAACAAAGGGAGGAAGGCCCCGTCATCAATGACGAAAGGGACATTGTCATAAAGGACTGTGGAGTTAGGGCTGTCGGAGTCCACGGTGGATAGATTGACCGATAGGAGCTGGAGGCTAGTTCGATCTAGTTTCGGTCGAAGTACGTACGCAAGGCTGCCGTTTGATTGTCGGGCAGGAAACAGATATGAAGGTGTGTAAGGTAGTGCTGCGTGAGTCAACGTGGCCATTGCAAAGCAACTCAACAACAGTCCATAATCAAACGTGCCGCGAGAAGGCATCTTCGATAGACGCATAGTTTGTTTTGCAAAGTTAACCTTGTTCAACTTCCCGTTCGTCAATTATGGCCCCCGAGGGGTGCCATACAATTCAGAAAAATCTGCTCGTTTGAAAGAAACCACGCATAAGTAGGTAGGCGCTTTCGATGGAAATAATGACGGTGTTTTGGAGATGTCGTTTATGACAATTCAATGCGGAGGATGTTGATATCGCTGACCTTCACCTAGCATGACCAGAGTGGATTGCGACCAACTAGAGAAAAAAAGATCGATCAGCTTTGAAAGTGGCCAGCGTGGTGACTAGCCACCTGATGATCGCTGACGTTGCTGTATCGAGGCCCATCCATTGGGGGGTATGGTCTGGCGTCGCTCACCATGGTGATGAATATCCACCTGCGTGCGGTGTCCAATCGGCGAAGTGTCACGAGCAGCTCCATCCCCCATTTTATGGTTATCGTGTGATTATCGAGGCCAACGTGCCTTGTCATTGGCACATGGAAGAGAATAGATGACTGCCACAGCGGGGGAGAGGCGGTGTAAACACAGTCGTCCCGGCAACTGCGGATCCGCGCATGGTGATTGGCCACGGACCATTTGATGACTCCCGTTGTTTCATCGCTCAGCATTATTATTCAGATATATTTAACATTATTTACTTGAAGAAGGCGGCAAAATTATACATATTCAAACTGTCCTGATGACAGGCAAGGAGTCATGTTGATTTGATACTATATCGGCGCCCGTCAGCTCAGGCCATTAGACTAATTGCTCAGATATGCTACTGCTTCAATTTTGTATCTAGCTCGGTCGCTACAACATGGAGCTAAAAGTGACAAAGGATGTCAAATCCCGATTCCCCTAAGCGGAGAGACCAGCTCTCAATACTAGTCCAGACAGGTATTCGAATAATCTTAATAAAAGAAGGATAATCCCGGTGCTGATAAAGAGATAACTACAGTATGAAGTGCTTACTCTTAATTCGTCCTAAGTATCACTCTCGACACTAGCAGTATCCCCGTTGCTATTCTTGCTATTATTAGATTACCAGAAGCACTAGGGCACTGCTTGCTCGTGCCGTCTTTAATACCGAGTATGCAATGCAGTAACGGGAGCTTCAAGGAGAGTTTTATCTCGATTCACTCTGTAGCGTGACCTAACCACTACTTTATCTTCCAAACCATTCTTCGCATCGAAAATTTGCAACACCTTTAGAGACTACGTAGACTCTTGTCATGGGATGAGTATATTTCCACCCGCTCGTTCAACTGCTAGGTTGGGATGTTTGCACTCTGCAGTTTATAACCACGTCTCAAGGCTCCCAGCAGATGTACACTTGCGTGCGGATGGAATTGCGAATCATGTCTCTGTAGATACGGTAGACTTGTCACTAGTATTTGACATATGTCCGTTGGTTTAGCGCTAACTTGTTGTGCGTCTGTCGAATGAGAGGTACAGGGGCTATCATCAGGAAGTTACACCAATCCTAAGGACAGGGGAGGAACAATCGCGTAGGAAAGACACAAGAGACAGAAAAGAAAGCGCTTTCGACTTGAGGACTGCAAGGGCCAGCGGAATTGTAGGCGAATCATCAGCAGCAGCCAGTCTAATGCATGTCACAATTTTCAGGGGGATGCGAGAACTAGTCCTGATGCGCTTAGCTGATTCATCGGGAATTCTTCGGACCTCGCGGGCCTGCGGAATAGGCCTCCCCTTTTCCTACACAGTCTGTAAAATCTAGATCAAGATGATATTACTGTATAAACAATGATAACAGTTTCAGTCTAGGGATGGTTATCATTGGAAGCCAGGCGTTGTGCATGCGGCCTATGACAATGCCCTCAGTCTAAATGGCCATTATTATCATGTATGCTATTATCGTCTATGTTATGCGCGCACACCAAATCACAATGACGCATGGGCCACTCAATTCGAAACTAGGCGAGAGTGTATCATTCGTTCCCAAGCATGCCATTTTGATCTTCCTGCTTGCATACATTAGGCTCTGGTACTACGTACCACGGCTGGACGAGAAATTCTTACGACAGCTCCGCGATTAGACCCACTTCAATTAATTTGGCACGCAAAAAGCCCCCGAAGCAGGAGTACCGCAGGGTCAGTGTGATGGCTTTCATGAGTCGCTGCCACTCGATGGTGACGGCATAAGCTGCATGCAAGTCTCGAAGTGGTATAGACTGGCTGCACAGGGCCGATTTAGCTCTTCTCTGAACGAACGATCGATGGAGCCATCGGAGACTAGACCGGCGCCAGTCCGTAGTGTCATGTCGGCTCGAGCAGCCGCTCCTCGTCGCCATTCCTCTTAGTGCAAAGTGTAGGTGAATCAGAAGCGAGATTCAAGAAGCTAAGGCCCCGAGTGGTTCTTGAGAGTGGCGATAGTGAGGGTTGCGACGATGATGAAGTTGGGGATGCCTCAAGAATGCCTCTTTGGTCACCTGTCTGTGATGATCCTTGCACTTGACGGCCGATAATTCTTTCCCTGGTCAAGTCAGCACGCTAGCTGGCCTGAATTGTCGGGTGGAGTAGACGCTTTGATCATCATTATTCAGTATTGAATTTGCGGCCCGTCGTCAGGCAAAAGATTAACTTTGGCCTCATTCACTTTGTGAGGATACCAGGCCCAAGCTTTGAACCTTTGGCGAGGTGAATGAATGGGACAGACAAGGGTGGCGAGAGCACGGTCTTCTCAGCCCGTCATCCAGAAAAAACAAAAGGACTCCTCCAACTTGGGCAGCAGCTTGATGCAGGTTGCATTTGCTTTTGGCGCGAAGTTGGTCAACGAGGCGCGGGCAATTTATTAATTATGATGCTGCACGGCCGGGAGAGATAAATTGAGGCAGATGATAATCGAGGTCCCTATGGTGCAGCTCCATGATATCTCGTCCTTGACACTTTTCCATGCCCTAAATGCCGCGATCGACTTCTGGTGGCGACCAGGTTACTCAAGTCGTGAAGTAGTAAGTCGGCGTGATGGTGGAAAGCGTACAATAATGCCATTGAATATTTGGTATCAAATCAAAATTTAGCCCTACTGCGGAGGGTGCATACTGTTGATACCCTTGCTCTTAAGTATTCTCTATATGAAGCCTACTAGACGTCGGTGGAATGACAAGGGATTGATTCCTCTATCTAGGAGCCCCCAAAGAATCATTGAAAATACCATGACTTGCATCTGCCTGCCATATAATTAATGATAATATGATATAGCACCAAATAATTGACGCGCATATTTATATTCATATCCAAATGGCAATAGGCATGCTAATCAGGAATATGCTATCTCAGTATCTCCTCGACATGGTTTCTGCCGAAGCGATTAGCGTCTAGAGTGGCCAACGAGAGGTCTCCATGCCTAGCATTGTCCAATGTCATTGCAGCTGTCATGTAGGTATCAGAGTCAGGCTGGAACATTGGCGCGATGCGACGTACAGGGATCATACGACAAGATGCCTCGTATTCGATCTTGCGATGATTACCTCCCCGCAAGCATCAGTGCGGACTCTTTGCTGTGCTTGAGCCTTGAGGCTAGAAGCTTGGGTCGAGGTGGAAAGTCGAAAGTCGAAAGTCGACCCTCAGCCGGCGGGAGGATGGCCAATCAGTGACGCTCTCTTCGTGTCTCCCCGGAAGCGGATCAGCAATCAGCGGCCAGAAGTGGGGGCAGGTGCGGCCGTCCGAGCGCTGAGTGGCTGGATGGCGGGCCGGACGGGGCTGCTGGGGGTGCTGGGTAGAAGTATCCTTAAGTAGCCAATGAAGAGCAGAAACTATTTGCGCCAGTCCCACATGGCGCGATGGCTGGGTTGCGCCAATTTAGGCCTGGACAGGGTCCGAGCCCCATCGTATTTCTATGCGGTCGTTCAGTCATCATTAATCAATACCTAATCATCAATATGTTCTCTCTTGGTAAGCAGGTATTCATTCATGTTTTCGTATTACGGTTCGCTGTCTCTTGCTTTGGGCTCTGCAGCGATCCAGATGGTAGCAATATCTTCTTCAAACTAGCTGCAAGACGCTGCATCGGCGGAAGTAATAATATCAATCGTACTCCGTGTGCATTTTATATTCAATGTTATATAGACTAGTCGATAATCATGATCAGAGCCATGCCAGGATCCACGCAGGACGCCCACAGACCCAGGTGCCCGCAGCAGCCAGCATCCTACTAGCCCTGTCACGCTCGACCAAGTGTATATTACTGCTACTGCCATGATCGTATTGGCTGACGAGCACTTACTACTCAGTGCTGTGTGCACTGTGCAGAGGAACCGACGAATGGGCGGCGGTTGAGACCACTACCGCCCAATACGGTTACCCGCCCCTCTACCTGGTCCTATCAGCAGTAGTGTACGGTGGTGTAATTGACTACAATAGTAGGAGTATATTACAGTATTAATTACCAACTTACGGAGCAAAGAGGAAGCAACTTAAAGTACAGACCACTAGCTGGTCGTGCCTTCTGTCGTGCCACCCAATCTGGTCTTGCCCTCTTTCTTCCCTCGACTCCCGCCGCGACTCCAGGAAAAAGCAAAAAGCAGATCCAACTGTTGCAAAGAAGGCAAAAATATATATAAATATATCAATTGTTGGGCTCATTGTACATTTTGTTGATTCCCTGTGTTTTCTACCTTCTCGCCTCTGCTCCTTGGCCCGGGCATTCCTTGCTGCAACCCGGATCGTCCTGCTGCCACTTTTTGCTGACGCCACCTCCAGCCAGGTCACCACAACTCACCACTCACCACTCACCACCGGACACAACCCAGAGCCTTGACCTTTTCCTTCGGCTCGCAACACCATCCCAGCCCACGACCTGATTTTATATGTCAAAGGTTATGCCGCCTTTGCATCGGTACTGAGCCTGCCCAGATCTTTATAGTCCGACCTCAGATCACCGATCCTCTGATCCGCAACCGCTGTTCCACCCCCCACCAGCGCTGGTAGACGGAACGAGCGCTCAACGAAGCCCACGTTCAATGCCTCTATGTCTTGAGTCCTACAGGGGAATGAGAGAATTCTCTCGGGCCGACTCCGATTTCACAACCCAACGCCAAGCAGGTGCTCCCTGAACGTCTGCTCAGGTCGGAGAATGCACCGGTCGCGCTTCAAGACACTGTCCATAGCATCTTCTCGCGATGGGGTTGTTTGAGCGCCGGTCGTCAAGGGCAGGCCTCGAAGACGTTGAGCGACCAGCCCCCCCTAAGCGGTCCAACTCCAACAACACGAACACGAATACTCCTCCCCCTCCTGTCGAGTCGACCGGTAATGGACCCAGCAGAGCCGGCGACACCTCCGAGTCAGGACTGTCCTTTGCAAATAGGATGCTGGCATCCAAACACAATATAAAACTATCTGCCCTGAAAAATGACTCACACTCATCTCACCATGCATTCCATTTTCTCCCTCATTCCTCCACCAATTCGAGGGCTTCTTCTGCCAAAACCTCCTCCAGCTCTCTGCAGGCATTGAATGAAGATCCAGTAACCGACCCCTTGAAAGGTCTGGACCATCCACATTTGGGAAGAAGATTATCCCAGCAGCTTGAACATAATTTACGACCTCTTTTACCTACCACCCAACATGTCAACACCTCTGCCGACCTACCCGTTTATCCGGATCAGTCTTACGCCGTCCTACAGTCTCAAGTCTACCCACCTCCGTATAAACCTTTTCTTCGAGGTCGCAGCTCCTATCCATCTCATGTAGAGCACCCCAGGCACCGTGAGCATTCGCTGTCGCTAGGTGCTCATACCCTGGACAATACACCTGTTACGAGTCCAGGTCTATTTGGGGGCCGAAGCGCCCGCACTTCTCCGTCGGTCGGCTCTGACGACGAAGCGTTCACATTTAGCCCTTATCTGCACCCAACCCACCTTCAGCCCCCGAAAGAGTGAGTTGTCCAAGCCCTCTACCTTGCAAAGACCGTCTCCACTGATATACTGTGCGTAGAACACATACTGCCGAAGTTGAGCGCGATCTGCAAACTGGCAACAAACTGATCAACGACTACGAAGTGCTGGAAGAACTCGGTCGAGGAGAACATGGCAAGGTCAAACTGGGCCGTCACTTGCCCACCAAGCAACCAGTTGCCATCAAGATTGTCCAGCGCTACTCAAAGCGCCGCCGCCTAGGAAAATTGGGAAACCCGGAAGACAAAGTTAAAAAAGAAGTAGCTATTCTTAAGAAAGCTCGACATCCCAACGTGGTTAGTCTTCTAGAGGTCATCGATGACCCAAACCGCCAAAAAGTGTATATTGTTCTAGAATACGTCGAAAACGGAGAGATCAAGTGGCGGAAAAAGGGCATCAAGGAGATCGTCCACGTCGACAAGTTACGTTTGGAGCGAGAAAAGAACGGCTACCCGGACTCACCCTTTTTCGAGGAAGAAGGCCAACAGTTAGTTCGCGCCCTTCAGGCTCAACGGAAATTCAGGGAAAAAAATCGAGAGAAAAGGCGCGCACAAACTCAGACCCATAATCTACAAAACATACCCGCCTGGAGTTTGGAACATGGTGGCGAATCAGATGAAGAATTTGGCCCGGAATTGTCATTGGCACGCACCCTCAGTCGTAATTTGGCCTCACATGAGCCAGTCGAGAATCATATATCGCCAAGTCAGTCGTACACAAGCTCGACATCGGAGCTAGAACGCCACATGCGTGATGCCAACTTGGCAGCTGTTGAGGGTAGCATGTATGGTGCGTATGCGTCGGACTATCCATTTGAGCGACGATATAGTACAGCATCAAGTTTATTAGGTTATTCATCATCGGAGGCTGACTACTTTAACGACGACGATGACATGTCATACGTTCCTTGCTTGACAATCGAAGAAGCTCGCAATGCTTTTCGAGACGCAGTACTTGGTTTGGAGTATCTGCATTACCAGGGCATCATACACCGTGACATCAAACCAGCAAATCTACTAGTTACCTCTAAAGGTCAGGTCAAGATTTCCGATTTTGGCGTATCCTATCTCGGCAGACCAATTAGGGATGAAGATGAAGAGCAGGTAACTGAGACCGATGCCACCGAGCTAGATGATGCCCGAGGCGAACTCTCCAAGACTGTCGGCACTCCGGCTTTCTATGCACCGGAGTTGTGTTATAGTGGTGACGATTATGTTGACGCTAACGGCAAGGGTCCTAAAATCACAGGTGCTATCGATATTTGGTCTCTAGGGGTCACTCTCTATGGCATGATTTTCGGACGGTTACCCTTTGTCTCTGATGATGAATACGGCCTTTTTCAATCGATTGGGAAAAATGAGCTTTTTATTCCCAGTAAGCGCCTCAAACCGGTTGAAGTCGATCTGCCGAAGGTCAATGCCGAACATCGCCCAGCAGTGATGAACTGCAACAAGCGTCTGGACAATGAGTTCGTCTACGAAGACATTGATGAAAAGCTACGAGATCTTCTACAACGTCTTTTAACCAAAGACCCTCAAAAACGCATTACCATCAAAGAGATCAAGACCCACGAATGGATTCTTGAGGATTTGAAAGAAGATCCTGCAGACTGGGTTGTAAAGACTGACCCGCAAAGCAAGGGCAATCGGATCGAAGTATCGAACGAAGAAGTTACAAGTGCAGTCAGCAAAGTTCCCTTTGTCGACCGCGTTCGCTCGCAAATGGCTAGGTGGTCAGGCTACATTGTGGGTCGGCGAGAAAGTCGTGGCCAACCCAAGAGGACTGCAAGCGCTGCAGGGACCTCCGCTGAATCATTTCTCTCTTCTCGAGATAGAATCGGTGGTCGCCGAGCTAGTTTACGCGGCGATGAGGATATCCATCGGTCTATTAGAACTACGAGAGAATCAGATCATCCGTTGTCCCAGAGTGTAACTGCTAGCCCTGACGATCCATCTGACCGACGTTCATACTTCCATCAAGAGGAAAGCCATGTATCATCGTCATCATCCGCCACCCATCAAACTCCGAGACCTCACCTTCCGGGGCGTTTCCCCTCATCTATGTCGAGCGCCGCCTCGACAAAAACCGTCAGGCCGCCGTCTCCGCCCTCGTACACCGGAATGTCGACGTTTCCTTCTAGTGAGACTCCACAGGAGATTGTTCATCCCAGTTCGTCTAATCTCGATGGAATCTTCACTGGAGCTGGTCGCCGAAGATCTAAGGAACTCGGCGACGACGACGAAGAAAGTTCGGAACGGCCTCGACTAACAGATCACGCTAATGTTGATAACGATGCTCATTCAGAACCCAGTTTGGCGTGGAATGCAGCCTCGGCGACTGGTCATGTCGTGACTCCCAGTCGCTGGAAAGATGATAGTCGCCCTCACAGCCAAGGCGAAAACGTAATCACTTTCTCACCATCATCAGGACACCGTCGTAATCGCTCAGAACAACTTGGCCGCGGCAACAACACTGATTACTTGCAAATCGCCAAAGAGGCACTATTCCCCCAAACCGAAGAACATTCTCAGGCTGGACAGGAAGGATCGGGTAATGGTGGCCATGAGAATGAGGATGGGGGATCAAGCCAAGCTAGCCCTGCCGAATCTACTCATAACCTCGGAAGTACAGGTCTAATAACATCTCCGCCATCTGCTGCCACTATGTCAACTACATCCATCGATGAGTGTGCTAGTGGAACATCTCGTAGTGCTTCACATCCCAGCATACCTTCGGTCGTGTCAGGGGCTTCGTCTCTCTCCAATGATGGACTGAACATCCATATAAAGGAACGGGAGAAAGATACGGACTCGGTTGCGTACGTTCCTCCCATTCTGCGGACCGGTGATACGATCACTGCCAGAAATTATCGTCATCATCGTTCCCCCGAGGATGAAGAGTACCGGTACGACTGTGATGACGAAGATGGCGATTCGGAAGATGAAGGCATTGTCTTCGGCAAAAAGAAAGAGAAAGCACAGTTTTGATTTCATTTACGAGGTCTCTATAGACATCACTCTTGGTTGGCCTCATGACCTTTTCTACCTTTGATGACACTTGGATTTTCCACGGCTGTCTGTTCTACTGGACTTCAGATCCCCTTTCAATTACGATAAAGATATTTTATATCAGCATTATGAGCTTTGGGTTTCCGCTGGAGTGAAGGTTTCCTTGTCACTCTCTATGTGCGAATATGTATAGTACGCTAGTATCACTCTTTCCCATTTGTGATGGGTACGCTCCAACGAGTTTGGCATAGCTCGTATGTAATTGTCATTGGTTCTTGAGCAAAACATGATCGATTGATGGGATGGAATCCCTCTGTTTTAGCATTGAAGGCGTTTTCTTCATGGATGTTTTGGGATTTGGCTTATGTTTTTTTTCTTGTATATATTCCGCGATACGATACATCGCGTTCTACCCTTTTGGATCTGGACTACTAGATGAACAAGAATTTTGTTCACATTGGTGATTAAGAGTAACATCCTTGTAGATGATTTAATCGGTGCCTGTGATGAGCGATTGAGCGAATCAGGTCAACTGTCCACATTAAGGGTGTATTGGTTCTACACAGCCTAGCCTCATGGTGTATTCCTGGGTTTCTCTTGGGTATCTTATTTTTGGAAATTTTTAGACCATGTTCTTTGTTAACTATCAAACAATGTTACAAGTATGCTCAGCAGTACCTCACAAACAGACTATCATTGTACTAGCAACCAATCCTTCCCCATAACACCGGTTCTAGCGCATGTGGCTGGACAGTTTGGGGTCCAGAACAAGCAGATATCCGGTTTGAGCTGTGAGTGAAATTGTCACAGAGGCGGAAACGCATCACCTAGTATTAATACATGGTACTATTGGGGAGCTACGTAGTCCGCCGGTTTCAAGTTGTTTGACATCATTATCGTGAGAAAATCTAGGCGATTGTGGAATGCGCCGTGATTGGCCGCTCCATTGGGGGATGGCAGTGCAGCGTTGGTCGCGTTTCACCCTGGAACTTCCTTGCATTAAGGTATACTTTGATCGTGGCTGTGCAGCCCGGGAATCTCTAGCGAAATTTGTCTCCAATTTGTTTAATGCCTGACCTTGACGACATCGATGGTGACTATCGCAGTGGTGACGGTACTAAGAAGCCGGATCGGGAATATCAATGTAGGCAACAATATTGTTTATCGATGACTTGGCTAGTGTCGATGCTTTTTCCAGCTGAACTATGTACTATATCAGAATACGATGGTTGCGAGTTGAAAGCGTCGACAACAAGCATACCAGTTGACGCTAACGGAGAAGATTAATACAGAGTAGGAAGCTGGACGGTCACATCAGCGTTCATATGGGGCCTGACATAGATGAGTACATCCCTGCTTTGCCATGTACTTACTCTACATACAATAATGATGATGATGATGATGATGATGATGATGATGCTGATGATAATAATAACGGCGAGGGATGTGTCCGATTGAGTGAATGCCAGCGTTTGTGCATTCTGGACACATGGCCGTTGGATGCCAGATGGATACCTGATTTCAGCTTCATATGCAGCAGCCAATAATAGAAGCCAGTCCCTGGTCCCCTGCCTGAGATCATCCATTATTAACACGTCCACCAGCCTGGCCGAGTCGAATCACAGAAGGCGCTGATCCTCTGCTGTCATCAATTGCGCTGCGCTACGCTCCTGATTAAACATTGATCTCGACTCGTCTATCATTACATGCTGGACCCGCCTATCGTTCACTGCTAGCTTGTTCGGCCCAGGTGAACGAGGCGATGCCAGCCCTGCCCTGGGAAAGGCATCAAGGTATCATAAGCTCCCCGGCATAATTGGACCCTTGATGGGATGCAAGCTGCCGACGACACATTCTGTCAGTCTAGCGACCGTCAGTGCATATATGGAAAGATCGGGCTATTCCTGTTTGGCGGTTGGGATTGACCATTCAGTCTGGATGTGATTGTGAACGCGAACGCGAATGCGAGTGTGATTGTCGTTGCCAATGGGGAGGATTATTCTATCGATAATATTAAAATATGAATAATTAGGTCGTAGTTAGTTAGCATTTAACGTTCTTCCCCTCCTTCCACGCCCAGCGCCGACGCCAAGACCGCTTCTCCAGCGCCTGCGAACTCCGTCTGCTCTTCTTCTTTTCAAATGCCGATCGTCCCTTGAGCAGCCCGTCGCTCTGTCCTGTCTGTCACCTATAAATAACCCGTGTCTGTCCGTTTCGCGGCCTGAGTCCTTCTGACGCGGTGCTGAGAGGAGAAAAGAGTGCGAGTGAGGGAGCTGCGGCTGATGTTAACAAGGCTGACCGCAAGGCACTCTCTCTCTCGTCTGCATCACCACCAGGCTCGCTCCCCCCGGAACTCGCGTAATAACATCTGATTCCTCGCCGGAAACTATTCCTGGCACTCGCTCTTTTTGCTTGTCCTTGTTCCATTCGGCGTGTTGCTCTGAATTCCACGTTTGTGACGCGCAGGACCAGCCGACTGCACCCCTCCACCCATCTCTTTTGGGGGGCATTCTATCTGGTCCAAGCTCCTGCGCTGCATCTCTGGTGTCTATTTTGAGCCATCCAGCAGTGCACACCCCAACTTCACAGCCTCGTTGTGGTTCTGACTTGCTGTTGATATTATTTTTGACAATTGCCCAGTCACCACAATGGAGGGCCACAGTCCCTATTCAAATCGCAGCCGGTCGCCCTCTGCCAGCGTGAACAATCGCAATGTCAGCCCCTCACCGCATGCACCCTTCCACGACGTGAATGCGATTTCGCTCGACCCGTCTATGATCTCGGCGACTGGCACCTTCTCCGACGTCTCTTACGCATCTGCTCTACCGGAATCGACTGGCACCGAACCCTTCGCGGTCAATAATAATTCTTTCCTCGCCGCCCAACATCCCTCCCCCCACTCAGACAACGCTTTCGTGCACAATCAGCAGTTTTCGTCATCCTTTGCTGCCAGTTTTAGCAACCAGCTCGAGCAGTCGTCCGGTCACCAGGAGGAGAACTTTTCAAACTTGCTCC
The DNA here is from genome assembly GCF_021365285.1 of Talaromyces proteolyticus. NCBI lineage: Eukaryota > Fungi > Ascomycota > Eurotiomycetes > Eurotiales > Trichocomaceae > Talaromyces > Talaromyces proteolyticus. The sequence goes on along the minus strand of NW_025764282.1, from coordinate 372,684 downwards.
ATTCCAACCCGACTGATTTCGACTTTACACAGTACCCGACAGATAATACTGGCGTATCGAGCAACTTCGAGTCTTCACTGTTGCTTGACCCTCAGCAACAGACTCAACAATCTTCGCAAGGAACCCAATTGATGAATTCAGGTGACCTCTCAGGCCAGATGGGATCTCCTCATTTGTTGACCCCCGAGCATCGCTCATCCCCTGGCAATAGCCACACTTCACCGCCGGTTGCGTCACCCCCGTTCTATTCACCTCAACATTCTCGCCATACATCATTGGATCCCGTCAGCGCTGCCTATATGACTAGTCAGTCTCAAACAGATTGGCAGGGAATGCTAGGGAATCCAGCTTTTCAAGGCCATCGCCGTGCTCCATCGGAGCATTCAGATGTTTCCTCAGTTTCCCACCACTCGCCTTACACGGGCCAACAAGAATCGTTTGAGACTGTCGATGGCACATCACCTTCTCTCGTTGCACAAAATGATCCCATTCTTTATGACAATGCTTTGGGGATTGAAGCGTTTACCTTGTCAGAACAACAGCAGCAACAACAGCAAGGGCTAAGCCCTCGCCATAGCCCTTTTGTCTCGCCGCAAATACCTTCCCAGGATGTCAGTAATGAGGGGTTTTTTCTTGCTGGGCAGCAAGCCACTACTCAGTTCCCTGCGATGCCAACTGACATCTATGCTGCACCTAATGAAGGTGTAATGGCAAACATGCAGGCACAAGATTTGCAGTCTGCAGATGGCGGCCAGCTCAATAACATGGGTCCTCCACCATCCATTAATGTAGAGTTCGCTCCTCCCTCTAGGATACCCAGCTTTGGTCCTGGAAATGACGCTGATTTTGATGGACTTTCGCCGCCTTCCCGTAAGTTTATGAACACTTCTCGGTGTTTTACGATGACACATACTAATTTATAACCAAAAAGGCTCTCGAGGAAGAAGTAAATCTGACCCATTTGGGCGTCCTAACCCTAATCGCCCACATTCATCCTCTGTATCATCAACTGGCAGTATGGACCCTGCTGTGGGATCTTCTCCGCGGTCCTTGTCACCCTTCAACCCAATGGGTGGGTCGCGTAGTAATCCTGGATCTCGGGATGTTTCGCCAGCATCCAAATCAGGCCGCCGACTATCTACGTCTTCCATTGAAAGTCGTAATTATATTCTTGACCTGGCTGATCCCCAGCGTTCCGGAGCAACTACCAGCGAGTCAAGGCGTACCCAAAAGCATCCTGCCACGTTCCAGTGCACCCTCTGTCCCAAACGCTTTACTCGCGCATATAACTTGCGTTCTCATCTCCGAACTCATACGGATGAACGCCCGTTCGTTTGTACGGTATGTGGAAAAGCCTTTGCGCGCCAGCATGACCGAAAGAGGCATGAGGGATTACATTCAGGTGAGAAAAAGTTCGTGTGCCGCGGTGACCTTTCTGGAGGAGCCCAGTGGGGGTGTGGCCGAAGGTTTGCTCGTGCAGATGCTCTGGGCCGTCATTTCCGGTCGGAGGCTGGCAGGATATGTATTAAGCCTTTGTTGGATGAAGAAGCCGACGAGAGGAATAGAATTATGATGGAGCAGCAGCAACAGGCTGGGCATCTGCAACCTGTTCAACAACCCCTCATGGTTGCCGGCTTGGATAGTCAGTCGGGATTTACGCTTCCTGCTGCTCTGCTTGCTCAATACCCGGCTTTGCAGACTTTACAATGGGACCAGATTGCGACGACTGCAGATGATCCTAATGATATCAGCGGCCGAAGCAGTTTTGATGCCAGCTCAGGCGGGGAATATGGGTATGATGACGACGATCTTGGCGGTAGTTTCAATGCTACTGGGTCCATGTACGGTATTAATAACTCTGGGGCCCAGAATTTTGGCATAAACCCACCGAATCCTAATTTCGGGGGCCAGGAATGGCAACAATAGTTGGGAAACGGCTTTGTCCCTATTTAATTCCTTTCTTCTTGTGAGCCTTATAGAGTGGATCATGGCGTTTGGAAATGGGACGGAAAATGAGACTGAATTTGCACAGGATTATGATCCTATGATCCTATGTCTTGACTGTGTTGAGCTTTGGCCTAGTTGATTTGTTTTGGATGATATCTTGCTGGTTTGGAACAGGCCTTTTCACGGCTGCATGATTTGGTGATGACAATCGCTGTTTTGTTCTTACACATATTTATACCCGGGAATATGTTCCACATTTTGAAATTTATTCACATTTGCTATCATTCTTCTTGCCCCCTTTCAGTTCTCTCATGACTTTTTCATTTCACTTTTCTTCATTGGGAGGAATTGCATTAGATTTCTTAGATAATGGTAGATTTCCACCACTTTTGACTAAACTCTCGATTTTGCTGATAGTACATATGTAGAGACGTTCACTCTAAGAATTTGGATAGATTTAAAGTAAAATCATCATTGATATCGATAAGGACACCTAAGTCTAGGACTCCATCTGTACAACCATCAAATTGACGGGGAAAATTATGGATACAATTAACAACAACGATGAATACACAAAAATAACAACAGGTATCTATCCGCGGCAGACTCGATGAAATAAATTGAAAATCTTTCTATATTAGCGGTTTTCGTTGCTGATGACTGTGTTGCTGCGAAACCAGCTTATCAAGTTCGATAATCCACTTGCGAGAAAATTCTTCCTCAGTAAAACGTAACGCGGACCGACGAGCTCGTAAACGCATGGCCACTTTTTCTTCTTCAGGAAGTGCCAATGCAGCCTCGAATGCAGCGGCAAATTCCTCTTCGGTAGAAGCACGGAAGCCTGTGGCACCATCGCCGAGATCAATCACGATGTCTTCGCGAGGACCGCCAGAATCATGTACCACACTGATTAGCCCCGCGGCTTGGTATTCTACTACGCCAATGCCGAAATGCTCGTTCCACATTGCGTTGGTACCGATGGAGGAGGTCCGTAGGTGAGAGAGAATCGCAGGCCAGCTGGCATCGCATAAGAACTCTGTCTGCTCACGGATATGCAGTTCGTGGGCGAGGAGACGGAGGTTGTAGATATGTGTCTCATCTGGACTGGAATGCCGCACTGAACCGATGAGAATGAGTTTTGGTGTTCGTTGTGATGAAGTTGCTGGGTCCTTCCGTCTCTGACTGAGGAATCGAGAGAAAGCACGGAGAACTAGCGAGTGGTTCTTTTCAGGCCGGAACTGAGCAATATAGAGAATACTGGGTTCGCGAGTTGATTCGCTGGCACTGCTCACTTCGATCGAAGAGTGCAATTCTGAAACTGCTGTTGGCGGGAATACCACCGTGGCTTTCTTGTGTTCGAGGATTTTTCGCGAGGGGCCCCAAAGGGAGTCGATATGCGCCGAAGTCCAGGAAGAATTCGTCATGACCACATCAACCTTGCTTCCAACCCAACCATAAAGGCTAGCGAATAATCTCCAGTATTTTTTCTTCGCCACGCCTTTCCAACCAGCTCCAGCTCCCGAGTTCAAGCCCTTGACGCCACTTCCATCATCAAGAGATTCGAGCATGTCGGTAGAAATTGTAGGGTAATGGACATAGGCTCCGGTAGGTACCGAGGGGAAGAAGTATTTGCACAATGCTATTGTGAATGCGTAGCCCATTGTGTCGACGTATATATCAGGAACCAGGAGGTTGAATGCATCTATTGCAACGATTAAAGATCCCAAGGACTGGCCGAGAAGCGTCATGTGTGGATACATGCTGCTGAGAATATATTTCCGCGTGGAGAGATACAACAACACAACAGTGGGTGCGTGGAGTCGCATATTGAATCGAGTCTGCATATTTTCCATGTCAGTACTTGCTTGAACTTCTCAACATTCACTCTTATCTGGCACTTACCTCGACCCTCTCAATCATGGCAGTCTTAGTCACTTCATGATCACCGGTATATATCACGCATATAGCCTGTTATGATAATGTTAGAGCCCGAAATTGTGTATATAGGATGCATAAAACAAACCTTTGGCCATCGCTCTTGGGTTGCTTTTACAGCAGTCCAAAGAACACGTTCGCCACCCCCGCCAGCGTTACTGCAAGTATAGTTAGATAAATTTCCTAAAATAGAGCGACATGAATGAAAAAAGAATAGGCATATTACCAAAAAGGATGGAAGAAGCCGATTACACCTTCCCAGTCGTCACCGACAGGCTCTCCATTGTTGGCAACTCCCGCTCCAGAATCTACTCTTTCCCAGTCTTCATCTTCTGGCCCTGCCGTTGAAGACGACTGTTTAGAGCGGAACTCTTCCTCTTCAACACGCACGCGCGAAAGAATTACTTCCCTCCGCCCGTTCGTCTTATTCTTCAGAAACCAGCCCACGGTGCGCAAAGCCGTGCTCAATACGTAGCCAGCTACAGGCGGTACCAACAAAAAGGTGGCGAGCAAGACAAGGAGGGTGATGGATGTAATTATGAACGCCATTTTTTCCCGAGAAGCGATGCTAAATAATAGATTGGTGTATCTTTCGTAGAAGTTGAGACTCTAGTCCATTCTGTATTCACGATGAGAGAAGGGAGGGGGCTCTGGCCGAGACTTGCCAGGAAGCTGATACTCCTCCCCTCTGACGAAAACTCGTGATTTTGATATAAAGAGCCTGTTGGTCATTAGTTCCAACTTCAATGTTGTCAGTCGCCGACTGGACACATCATCCTTCCCGGTGGCTTATCGGCGAGACACGTGATTATATTGGAGTAAGGCCTGGGCTAGCTCCACATCGGCCATCTCTCCACTGGAGCTTAAAAAAAGGTGGATGCGCTCCCTCCTAAACATCTTAAACATCACCAGCTCACGCATCGTTAGCAGTCTTCCGACTATCATTGAAGCTCCTAGTCTTTTTTTCAGCGTCTGCTCATTTTAAAAGTTTCTATTACACAATAATCAGATCCAATTCTCCGGCTGCCTACTCAGTCATCGGCGTACCAGCAGTAGTCATGAGACCATTACCTCCACGAACCCTACAATTGTCCCGTGTTCGACCTGTTGTCCTATCCTCCACATTTGGACGAAATATCCGAGCTTTTCATGCCACACGGTCGTCTCCATTAATTGCGGAGGTTCTTTCCGCTTCGACTGGCTTTCTTCACTACGTACACGATATCTCTGGCCTGACATGGGCGACTTCAATACCTTTGACCGCTGTTATCGTTCGCTCCTTGGTCGCCTTTCCTCTCCAAATCTACTCACGGAAACGTGCTCGACGACAAGGAGATATACTTCCGCTAGTTGTGTCCTATAGAAAATATTACGAAAAGGTGATGAAAAATCAAAAGACTACGGACAAGATTTTCATGCGGCCAGATCAAGCAGAACAGAAGTTGCGGCAAACATTGAAGGTCAAGACCAATATGTTATATAGCCGCTGGAATGTGTCCAAATATCCACAGTTGATACCTCTTCTGCAAATACCTGTTTGGTTGTCTTTGATGGAGGGCATTCGTGCTATGTGTGGTGTTAATGTTGGGATTCTTCGTTATTTGCTACCGATGCCAAATAAGGATGACGGAGGACCTGCTCTGCCTGGAACTGAACCAACCTTGGCCAGCGAAGGCGCCCTTTGGTTCCCAGATCTTCTTGTCGGAGATCCAACTGGTATACTTCCCGTCTTGCTAGGTCTTTCCATCATTGGCAATGTGCAAAGTGGTTGGAAGACCAAGAGTCTGGCCGAAACTTCAGACTTTTCAGAGCGAGAGATGATCATGTCATTGGCGAGTAAGTCCATGAAAGTGGCATTTACTGGACTCGGGATTTGGATTGCGGTATCGGCTTACGCTTCGGGTATGCCAGCCGGAATGATGCTTTATTGGATCGCTAGCTCAAATACTGCTACCCTTCAATCGCGCTTGCTGGAAAGATATATGTTTGCAAGTAAGCCTCTTGAATCCTGGACTAAGAAATATGTTCGCACTCTCAAGATCGGGGAGAAACCGCCGCCAAAGAAGTCCTTGTTGCCGTAAAGCCTTTTTTTGGGCATTGTATCACTACGGCCACCCGAGATCGAATTTCCAATTCCTTTCCAGTTTTGATTACTGGACCATTCATGCAAGTAAGCCTCAAGCAAAGTGGCACAAGCATCGGGAATTAGAAGCAGAATCAGGCACCCCACTTTATGCTGGGTGACAAATCTAGAAACCAGAAAGCACCATACCGGGTCAGACTTTACCCCAAGAGATATACCACCTATCCCGGTCATTGCATGTGGATTGATCGCATTAGTACTGGCCAGTCCTTTTGCCATGTATAGAACCGGGCCGGAGTGATCATTCCAGAAATGCTAGAGGATTTTATACCCTCTAATTCTTTCATTCTTCCGAGAGCCTAATGAGAAAAAGGGTACCTTATTGATTCTATTAATAAGTTTGCTCGGGAGAGGCTTTTCAACACATCATATTTATGACTATGTATCGATTATCGTCTTTTACAGAGAGTACACGGCCAAGGTTACAATTGGGAAGACTCTGTTCGTCTACATTTTCGAACGAGATATGGCTCTTCTCCTGTAGCCTTGGTTGGTACGAGTTCGTATGATAAATATGTGAAACAATGTTGTAGTGAAGGATAAAGTGTAATCATATACCGCTAAACGCCATGAACAAATCTAAGACCCAATAAGCCTGGTATTATAACCATGAAGACTTTGAACCCTCTTTGAACACGAGATTATTGAATGTATAAAATACAACATTACCACTAGCTTGGTAATCGCATATTATAACTTCGGTTTGGCGGGCTCTGTTGATGCACTGGCTTCCTTATTAACTGCAACACTACGGTCATCGACGCTTTCGCCGAAGAAAATGACCTCGACAGTGATATCATCGCTGTATACCCGATTAGTTTATACCACATTTGTCTCGTTGAAGTTCAAACGTACCGGTATCGTCTGGAGTACGGACTAGGCAAGGTTAGCAGAGCAGAAACCATGTCTTTGTCTTTTCCTCCCATTGCATTTCGCACTAAATGAGTAGCGGCGTTCTTATCTTCAACAACAAAACGCTGAGCAGCCCCCGGTATATCGTACTGTTGCTGGCGGATCGGCGGCCGTTGGCCCTCGCCTTTCGGCTCAGTACTTTTCTCAACAGGTAACTGCTTGGCTTCGGATGAAAACCAACTCTGTAACCAGGCACGGTTTCCATCCGAAGTCCCAGATTTTTGATTTTCTATCCACTGACCGACAAGACCGACTACTTCTTCGTTGCTTAGCATTTCCCACAAACCATCAGTTGCCAGGACAACAAAATCCCCTTGTTGAGGGTTGATTTTTGTCCTAGTTATTATGGGCTCGGCGGTAACATAAGGCGGCGTCTTGAGCATCGGGTGTGGTGTACGTCCGAAAAAACGACTCTTGATCTTTTCTTGTGTTTCCTTTGTCCACTTGTAGAAAGCGTCTCCGAAAGACCGGCTGGGTTCGAGTTGGCCGAGAATTCTTCCGTTCCGTACTACGTGTGGTTCGCCAGGGTGCTCTGTTTGAAGGCGTCTGATTTCGGAAGGTGTTCCTCCAGTCTGATCTTCAGATAAAGCTGTCGCAACCCACTTCCCTCTCGGTCCTCGGCTACCCAACACAGCTCGAGAATCTCCAGCGCAAGCAATCCGTAAATCTTTCGAGCTCGAGTCATAGAAAGCGAGAAGCGCACAGGACCCTGATAATGCAGGCGCCAAGATCTCGGCGGCAGCACGTCGTGAATTGGATTTCATGACCCTGTCCACACTTTCGTATACAATATCATTGTCCAAGCGAACAAACCCACGTTTAATTGCTTCATCGACGGCCTCTGGCGAAGGCATTCCGACTGAAGGATCTGTAGAGACAGCTTTGTATGTAGTATTCAGTTCACGAGCGACGTAGGAAATCAAAACATTGCGCAGCTTGGCAGAGGTAGTCCAACCGCTTCGTGACTGTTAGTAGGCTGACCAAAACTGAAATGCAATGTAATACATACGAGTGTCCATCAAAAACGCCCCAAAACATCCAGTCACTGTTCGATCCATCTTGTGTGCCTGTCACAGCTTGAGGTACCTCGACAATTTTCTCGGCGTGATCATCCTCGATAGGCGAATTACTTGGGACCTGCACAACATCGTATCGAACCACTCCCTGCCCTCTACTAACAATATAAGACTCCTCGTTCTTGCGCAACGTTTGAGTCACTTGTTCAGGTGTCAACATCTCGAGAACTCTTCTATCTGAATCGTCGGTCTGTTTTGCGAGAGGTTGATCACCAGACAGGGCAGCGGTGTAGAATTGGTCATTCTCGACTAGTAAAGCACGACGAGCGGGAGCTGCAGACTCGACGTCTATGCCAGCAGATGTGGTATCAGCGATTCCTCGTGACTGGAAGTTGGCGGTGCCGTTGAGAATTGACGACTGTTGAGTACCTTTATACGCGTACCATGCTCCAGAAGCAACAAGGGTTGAAATGAAAGCGAGCGAGAAGTTTCGTACGTGCATGGACGAATGCAGCGAGGCTGGTATGAACGAATTCTGTCGCCTGGTGAAGGATGGCCGAAGAGCGAGAGCCTGTCCGCTGGAGAAGTAGGCGCGAGAGGCTCTTCTACCGCCAGCTTTCCATACCGGACTACAGCGGGCAGTGCGGAAGGCCTGAACAGCAGCGCGACGCATTGAAAGATGTTGCTTTGCTAGTTAAAGGCTTCCACGGCGATGGGTTGTGGAGATGCCCAAGCAATAAACACCCTGATCATCGATGAGAGGTTCGCGTGACTGCCGTGAGATGTTGCGAAACGGCACAAGGCGAAGTTGGAAGTTGTTGATATAAGACCAACGCTCGGTGCACGTGACGGGGGGCAACCTCTTACCTTTTTGCCTCCAGATGATTGGCTCGATGTCGTCACTGCCCTTTGGACAATTTTGTAGAATCTGTTCACGGGAGAGATATTAGTTCTTCTTCTATTCTATTTTTTTTTTCATTTTCTTTACATTCTCTTTGACGGGACTAGCTAGGGACCAACACCTCTGAGAGAATCTTCTCTTATCCTCCTCAGATACCCCCACCATCGCCTTCCATTCACTGAGCTACCTTGACTCCTAACTACCCCATGTATAGATATCGGGGAAGTAGTTAAGTTGTCCTTTCTCGTACTCAAAATGTCATCTCGGGCGCTGCGAAAGCTGCAGAAGCAGAGTGAATTAGTAAACCAAGAAGAGCAAGATAGCTCGAGCGGTGAAGAAACCGAGGCCGTCGTTCCAAAACCAAAAGCCAATGCATTTGATTTGTTGAATGCCTTCGATGAAGATGAAAACGAGGAAGCTTCTGATCCTGAGATAGAAGCGGGTTCTGAACCTACACCCGCAGATATATCTCCGGCAAATAGTACGGAGGCATCGAAAAAGAAAAGAAAGAAAAAGAAGAAGAAGAAGAACACACCGCAAAAGTCATCTTCCAAACCGGATACACATGACAATGAAGAGCTCGATGATATTGATCGGGCTTTGAAAGAGCTATCAACAAAAAATGATACCATCACCACACCGAATAAACCTTCGGCGAGAGACGCACCGACTCCAAGTCAACGATTCCCTAAGTCACCTGAGGAAGTCCTTACTATTGATCCGAAGTCGCTTAATGCAATAAATGAGATGCGAAAACTGTTTGGGAACGTTGTTCTTGAGTCATTCGTGAATGATGAAACTTCTAGCTCTGGGCGTCGGCGTGAAAGACAACGAGAGACGATAGATTTGGGTCGCGCTTTAAGTGGTCGATATAGTCCTGCAAGTAGGGGACAAAGTCTTGCTGGTGTGACATTAAGGAAGAACGTTCTCATGCAAGGAAAAGATGAATGGCCGCGGGCAACAAGTGGTGGTTTAGGAATGGAGCTTTCCCAGAAATTACCCAACGACAATACGTTGTATAAACTCCTCCACAATCAATTATACGAAAATGTTCAAATGCAATTTGATATGTGTGTGGAGTCTATGGATCCTCAGAGACTCATTCATCTCCTACAATACAATCGTGAGTACGAAACCGATGCTCTTCGCCGTTGGCGTCTTCCTTCTTATTCGTTTCATCAAATTAAAAGTAACTTACTAATTGTATCACCAGCATATCACATATCAACATTACTTCAAGTATCGGAAATAGCCAAACACCAGAGTGACCATGCTGTGTCGGCCGACCTCCTCGAACGAGCATTGTTCAATATTGGACGCTCCGCCCACTCTTCGTTTGCGAGCCAATTACAGCAAGGAAAGGCCAATTTAGATTTCATGGTGACTGAAAATCGAGAGTTATGGCTTGTTGGTTGGAGATACATCTTAAACCTAGGAATGAAAGGAACTTGGAGGACGGCTTATGAATGGGCGAAGCTACTTCTAAGTCTTGATACTAAGGACCCTTACTGTATGAGGTTGTTGATTGACCAGCTTGCCCTCCGAGGCCGGCAATACGAGCACTTCATCTCACTTTGCACCGAGACGATTTTTAGTGAAGAGTGGAAAGACTTTCCTAATGTACAATGCTCGCTATCGTTAGCGTACTTGCGGCTGAATAAACCGCAAGATGCTCGGCAACAGCTTCGCCTAGCAATGTCACGTTACCCGTGGGTTTTCAGCCGACTGGCCCAGGAATTGGATATTCAGCCGATTCCGAAGAGAATCTGGGGTAAAATCCCCCCAGCACAGTCTCACGAACTTCTTACCGAACTCTACATTTCTCGTGCTAAGGATCTTTGGAATACGCCGGAAGTTGTTTCGCTTGTTGTCGAGATTGCAGATATGTTGTCAGAAGATGACGAGCGGGTTGAACCGCCGGAAATAACTCTTGATATTGCTCGTCACGTCGTGCTCTCCGATATTCCAAAGGTCACAACCCATCTACCAACACGATTCACCTCTGGAAAGATTTCGGCGTCCGACCCTCTTCCTCCATATGATTCAGAAGCTTTCCGTCAACAGGCAGACCCAACACCTTCCTACCTGTCACGAGTACCCGAAATAGCTCGTCCTCAATGGTTGAGGGATTTCTTAGGTAGAATAAATGATGATGGGGCTAATATGCTTGAAGAAGATATCAGCGACGAAGAAGTCATTCCAGAACTAGCATCCGGTGAAGATGATGTCAGCCCTTACCCCCCATCTGGAGAAAACCAAGAAGAGCTCAGGGCGTGGCTACTTGATACGGGCATACCGCCTTTGCAAACGTTTCTGCGCCAATATGGGGTGGATCGAGGTAACTGGTCTGGCGTCGTTGAAGACGACCCCTTAACATCGTATGTAGAAGGTCTGTTAGCCATCAATCCTCCCTCAGATAGACAGGAACTGCTTCACGGGCCGATCAGAAGCTTTTTGGGTGATATGGCGATCGAATTACTTCAGGCGGTTCTACTGGATTACGAAGAAGACGCGCATTTGAGGTGACTAGCTGAACACATGTGACAAAACGGAAGATATTATAGTATCAACGAGTTAAAAACCAAACCCGAGCTACATTTACAATTAGTGTGTTTAAATATCTGGCATCATAATGTTCCTTTTATTTTCATCATCATCAGCTGCAATAGTTAAGTATAAGTTAAGTATAATATCGCATTGCTCAAATCGCATTGGATGGAAATAATGCCGAGCTACTATTATATGCTATTGATTATATAGCTATCATTTGATTGCTGGGCCTGAGCGGCTCTGGCTGGCGAGAACCGCGGTGTGGAGACCAAGTTCATGCAAGTTAATCGTGCTCCTGTGTTCAACCAATCAGGGTCCTCGGCAGCATGGGATGTCATCGTAGACTTTTTCCCGCCCCGCAAAAGTGAATGCGCAACCTCGCCATCTCTCTAGCTTTTACGCCCTCCTTTACCCTTCTCCTGGCTGCTTGCAAACCTGCAGAACGTTAGGTCATCGTTGACTTGCAATCAGAGCGACGATTCTGCACCTCGATTTCCATTTTATGGGGAAGAGGAGCTTATCAGGCCTTCGGCTCTCGCGACGTGCGTTATCGCGTCAACTTGAGTGGTTGCGAAACGACACAGAGTAACTTTGCAAGTGCCCGTGAACAATACACAGGTGGCCATGGCTTTTTACTTTCTTTCTATGGGAGAGGCCATGTCGCATGGAACGTTGCTTACACCTCGTGAGGCTGCATCAGGTATCCTTGGCTCTATATCATTGACGTGTTGGGTCTTTCTCCTGGTATTCGCTACCCGTCTCAGTTGCTTTCTTCAGCACTAATAGCTCATGCTCTCATGCTAGGTGCCTCAACTGATTGAGAACTATCGATATGGCAGTGCGGAGGGTCTATCTATGGCATTTCTTGTTGTCTGGTTTGTTGGGGATGTCACAAATCTCATTGGTGGACTTTGGGCACAACTGGTCCCGGTCGTTGTTGCAATTGCTGTCTACTTCTGTATCGCTGATGGAGTGCTAATCACCCAATGCTTGTACTATAATATCCGCAATGCGCGTCGAGAACAGCGCCGAAACAGTCGGCAGTCATCTATTGAGACTCCGACACCTACTACGCCTCTCCTCGGTAGGAGGTTCAGCGATGAAATAAGCATTCCAGGCTCGCGACGACGAAGGTCTTCTGCATCTGTGAGGGGTAACCAACGCCGAGCTAGCTATGCCGACGACACACTTGCCAAAATCGTGGAAGAAAACGATTCAGGGGCCAAAGTCTGGATAAAGAACGTACTAAGTGTTCTCGCTATTATCATCATCGGCGCAGGAGGCTGGGCGATTGCATGGCAGACTGGGCTCTGGAAGCCTACGCCTCAGAAACAGAGTGGAGGCGATCAGATAGCACCTGGGGCACAGGTCCTGGGATATTTCAGTGCAGTTTGCTATCTAGGGTATGCATTGTCGGTCAACCCGAGTACAATCCTGATTGTTAACCTATGCCATAGAGCTCGTTTACCTCAAATATTCAAAAACTTCAGAGAAAAGTCATGTGAAGGTAGGAAGATTAACCTAAACCCGGTATTTTCCGACGCCATAGTATTCACAAAGTTGATCATAGGTCTCTCATTACTGTTTTTCATTCTATCTTTATTGGGGAATCTCACTTATGGAGCCGGAGTATGTGATTCATTCTTCTCATCGCTAATAAACTTGTAGAAGGATAGCTAATTTTTTGGCAGATTCTTGCTCATTCTACACAGAAAGACTATTTCCTGACCAATTTACCATGGCTGATTGGCTCGTTGGGCACTATGGTCGAAGACGTCGCCATTTTCATTCAGTTTCGTATCTACGCTCGACCAGCCCTCGACGCTTAAAGTCAATCTCACGACTCACCAGCTTGCTCTTTTCGATTTGATGTCGTTCTATGCGTGATGAACTAAATTTAAGGTGGGAGCAAGTATAATTACCCGTCGCTTCTGATATTCACAAACCTAGCTCTTGTACTATTACTCGAGGGCGAGCTTTTCATGAGAAAAAGAGTGGATTGCCTTAGGCGTCTTTTCAATTTCGCATATGGCGCGGGTTTTCAAGTAAAATTTAAATATACAGGTGTTCAATGTTGTAATATTTACTTCGCGAAATACAAACGATGTATATATATTTGCCGGCCAACTTTTACTGTGGTGTGATTTCGTCAATACTATAGTAAAACTTACGAAGGAATTACTAGAGATTAAGTGAGCATAGACACCAGGGATGAGGACTATAAATTTCATAGCATAATTCTGTTCGTCATAGCACATTCCCGAACTGGAATCCACACAAACGACAACATGAAGCTACACATATTACTTTAGGTTGGTATCATGCCAGCAAAAGCTGCAGTTGAGCGGCCCCAAGAATTTCCAGTTTTTTTTTATATTCGTCTTTGCCGTTTCCACCGTATACGACCACCATGTGTCAACAAGCAAAGCTAATAGAGCAGAAAAATGGTTTGCGCCATCATGCAATTCATGAACCGAAGAGTGCTCTCTATATCTCCGATTCTGCAATGAGATTCGTTTGCACAGATTATCGAGTACATAGGTTGAGAGGGAGGTGGAAAAAAGGATCGAAGAAAAAGGATGTTTTTGAGAAAGGCAACCAGCGCGGTTGAACACAGTTGAGGTAAACTGTTTAGTCGAAAAGACCGAAACCCATGTCCTCGTCGGACTCTTCTTTCTCTGTACAACAAAGTTAGCTCTTGTTTGCCTTTGACATAGTGGTGAGGGTGATTCCGTACCTTCTTCCTTCTCTTCCTTCTTCTCCTCAGCAGCGGCCTCACCACCGGCAGCAGCACCACCGGCAGCAGGGGCGGCGGCACCACCACCAGAGCCGACGTTGGTCAAAAGGTCCTTGACATCCTTGCCCTCGAGAGCCTTGGCGAAGAGCTGGGCCCAGATAGGCTCAACTTCAGGGACGTTGGCGGATTTGATGAGGGTGTTAAGCTTGTCGGCCTGTTGACAATGAATATCGAAGTTAGCGCACGATACTTTCATGGATATCCTGTATTTTCGCTTCCTCTTTCTGACTCGCGCTCGCAGTCCACACTCATGCACCATGAGCCTGGACTTCTCGCGCAGCACTCTCCACAATTGATGCCATATCCTAAGAATATTTCGGGGATGGGTATTGACGTACGGTGATCTCGACGCCATCGTCGGCGAGGATCAGGGCCGCGTAGGAAACAGCAAGCTCGGAGGTAGACATGGTGGTCGTTTGGTGGACGAGATTGATGTTGTCTCGAGGATTGCCGAAATATGGGTTGACGGAGCAGGGAAGAGAGTGGAATTCGCAGCAAGACTGATATGATGCTAGCCCGAGCCGGAGATCCAAGACGCCAAGTGTGTGCCGCGCAAAAGCCCTCGCTTCCGAAGCCCTAGTCCTGTTATGGCTAGGACGACCAACTGGATGACTCAGCAGCAAGCCAGGCGCTAGGCGAGTTTTGGTTAGCAACGCCACCATACACGCTATCCCCTTTCCAGGTGTGAGCCCATCGGCTGTGGCTGGTGCGTCATGGTTGCCGATAAGCCCGCCCGCTGGCTGCGTGCAGCAGCAAATCTTCAAGCGGCGGACAAAGAGTCCGTCAGCGTTATCTGCATTAGACGTAGAATAAAGTAGCTGAGAGTCCAGTACAGTCGTTCCTCTTCAAGCTTGCTTCTGCGTGTACGAGGGTAGATGGATCGATTTGAATAGGGATATATGCGACTCCATTCTGCTGCCATCTGCCGTTTGTCGACCACCCCCACTTTGCCCAACCTTCCCCTCTAGCGACCGTAGAGCAACATCGATGCTATCATTCCTTTTTGAATTCTCTTGCCGCTGATCACTACTATACTCATTCACAAAATACTTATATTACTCTATACCGAATATACCTGACCGTACCGAGGCGCTGCAGTGCCTTTCTGCCGCCATGGAATCACCCGCCGTACCCGTCCCTCTGGATCCGCGAGAGCAACCCATACTGGAACAGCTTCTCCGTACCCGCGATGCGCTCCTCTTATTGAAGCAGGATAAGTCGTCTTACATCAAATCTCGTGATGTCTTGCCTCTTTATGAAGAGGTTATCGGTCGGGTTGAGACTCTCAATTCAATACGCAAGGAGCGAGACCGCCGATTAACTTATAACCGACGTTAGCACTGAGTGGGCCTTTGCGTTATTGAATTTTGTTGATATGGATATTAGGCTAATGCTGACTGCTGTTTTTGCTAGTGGACTATGTGCTTGACGATTGCTTTCAGCTCATCTCCCTCCTATTCCTCACAGTCGGTCGAAATAATGAAGCTCCCGCTACGTAAGTGCCGCTCACGGACAACTCAAGTTTAAGCCGAGTCTGTGACAATTGACATTTCATTCTTGCGGCATTAGGTATTCGCTAGCAACGACAGTTCAGGTATACTTAACCGTCGATAAGCTTTCGCCGATCACTCCTAATGCTGACCTTGTTTCAGCGTTTACTTGACCACCTCCAAGAGGCTGGGTTTTTTAGTGCCAAGGATCTTGAATCCATAGCGAAAACACTCGATAATATGAGAGAAGTTCTCGAACATGGAAAAGAAACACATTCTCCACATCTCCTCATCCTTCTAGAAAGTCGAATTGAGCAGTGCCAAATATCACTTGATAATCTTCATAAAAGCCTCGAGCTACTCGCGCCTGACCTCGTCTCCTTACATGAGACTCTAGTGTCAATCCTTCGATCTACATCCGCCGCTAATACCCGATCAAAGGTATGTGCTTCAGAAGAGAAATGTCGAACATGCTGACAGGGTGATTGTTTCAAGTTCTCTGCTTCGGAAGTGCTCGAATTACAGGAACGTTTGAGGGAGATACAGATTCACACCGAAGATGGGAAAATCGTCGGATCTGACGGTCAAGTATTAAGTGGACAAGAAGTTGTTAAGACTCTGTGGGATAGATGCTGGAGGTGGACCGAGATTGTTCTTGAGAGGTAGATGACAATTGTGTATGCAATTAATACCAAAGGCTGACTCCGATTCTAGGAAAGGACAAATTGATGAACGGTTTCAGGAGCAGTACTCCCGACTCCTCGAGATAAAAAATCAACTAGAGCGACTATCCATGACACAAGCATGGTCTCTCCGTGAAACGGACCTTTTTCAATTCCAGCGCAAGCTTGATCGGATAGATGAAGCTCGTGTTAACGGCAACTTTATCGATGCCACCGGCCAGGCTGCAGATCTTCATGCTCAAAGGGTACTGCTCCGAACCCTTTCTTCAATATGTTTTGTTTCGTAGGCTTTTACTAATAACCTCGGCAGACATTACTTTACCTTATCCGCCGTAGTTATGCTTACATCTACGCGCTCCTCATTGCCTCAGAACCCGTATCAGAAGCCCTTTTGCCCATTTACAACCAATTACAGACGCTTCGACGTTGTTTGCTAGAGGTCAAGGACTCTGGCGGAGTTTCAAATGCACGTGAGCTTTATCCTTACAGTATGAAGGTGAGTATCGGTCTCTTCCGTGTCTAACGTTCGGTTACTAATGTTATGCGAAAAGCTGAATTCTATCGACAATATGCGCGTTGATGGGAAGTTCTACATAGGAAACGACATCCCAGAGGGGCAAGGTAGTGTCAATGCACTTTTGGCAGAATGCTACGAAATTGCATATGAACTGAGAGCAGCTGTCGACGAGGATAAAGCGGACCGTGGAGATTAAATGAACGGTTGTATCAAGGCATCAATAGCTTGCGTTAATAATATTTGCATTTGGCTTGCAAGTTTCGCTTCTCGGATTGGTTGCGAGGATTGAATATCATGGTGCTGGACTTAGTGTAAAAAACTAGGTGGCTCATTTGATACCGTGGCACCTTCAGCCACGGTCGGTTGCGTGTACGATATTTTCTCGTTGGCAGCTGCACCGTCGTTTCAGATGGCACCATAATCATATTGTTGTTGTGTCACCTCATTCCCATTTCACAGTAACAACAGTCGTATTAAACTCTTACTCGTCACAGCTGTTGTCTCGACTCTTGCATGCTAGCTGAGCTATACCCAATTAGAACCACGCTCCGACCTCGGCGCCTTGATTCTATTTTTCTCCCAGCTGGCCAATCACGAGCCATCCTTATCAAAGCAAGAAACATCCAGCCTGCTGGTGTAAATTCTTCCTCCCAGCGTGGAGAAAATACGGGACTCAGGTTTCTTGTCCTACTATCGTTCACCGCAGGGCGATATTGGCACCGCGTAATTCTAAGGCTGTTTTGTCGTTGCCATTATTCAATTGCCACTTCGATACCCCCCGTCGAGTCACGATGGTGAGGCCGGTGGTTTGGCAGCGTGCGACAGCCAACCGCAAGGTTAGTAGTCGTGAATTCTTCTGGTCCCTGGGTTTTCCAACTTTGCCCGACAGTTCTCTAAGAATTTGCAGGTTACATCATGTCTCCAATCCAGATCTGTCGCGTATCGTCGCGGACTCGCTACAGCTGCCCCGAGTTCGCGTATGCCACCATACCCAAAAATTCTCCGCGGCCTTGAAGAAGCACGACGCATCCTAGGTTCACAACGTGCCCTTACCTTAGCAGAGAAGATCCTGTATTCGCACCTTGACAATGCAGAGGAATCGCTGCTCTCCAATACAAACAACGGGCGAGATATTCGTGGGCAGGCCAATTTGAAGCTCAAGCCAGACCGAGTTGCTATGCAAGACGCCTCGGCCCAAATGGCACTGCTACAATTCATGTCATGCGGTTTGCCGTCAACCGCAGTCCCAGCCAGTATTCATTGCGACCACATGATTGTGGGTGAACGCGGTGCAGACATCGATCTTCCCGCTTCAATTCAAGGCAACAAGGAAGTTTTCGACTTCTTGGAGTCAGCAGCTAACCGATACGGAATTGAGTTCTGGCCTCCTGGAGCTGGTATCATTCACCAGACTGTGCTGGAAAATTACTCGGCTCCTGGGTTAATGATGCTGGGCACTGACAGTCATACCCCCAATGCAGGAGGTTTGGGTGCGATTGCTATCGGCGTTGGCGGCGCTGATGCTGTTGATGCCTTGGTTGATGCGCCTTGGGAATTGAAAGCTCCAAAAATTCTCGGAGTCCGGCTTGAAGGTCACCTCAGTGGGTGGACATCTCCCAAAGATATTATTTTACATCTTGCTGGCAAGCTCACCGTTCGCGGTGGAACTGGTTTCGTTATCGAATACCACGGCCCTGGCGTGGACACACTGAGCTGCACTGGTATGGCGACTATCTGTAATATGGGTGCCGAAGTTGGTGCCACAACATCTCTATTCCCATTTTCTCCCAACCACGTTCCTTACCTCGAAGCGACGAACCGAGCGGCTGTTGCAGCTGCGGCCGCGGAAATCGCTGCCACTGGTCCCCAGAGCCTGCTCAATGCCGATACAAAGGCCGAATATGACCAGTTGATTACGATCGATCTGTCCACTCTTGAGCCTCACATTAATGGCCCCTTCACGCCAGATCTGTCGGTCCCCCTTTCTGCATTTGCGAACAAGGTGAGGGAGGAAAAATGGCCGGAAACCTTTGGAGCTGGCTTGATTGGCAGCTGTACGAACAGCTCTTATGAAGACATGACTCGGGCCGAGCACTTGGTTAAGCAAGCATCCGCAGCTGGTTTGAAGCCAAAGGCCGACCTTTTTGTTACTCCTGGTAGCGAGCAAATTCGTGCTACACTCGAACGGGATCAAACGCTGTCAACATTCTCTGCTGCAGGTAGCACAGTTTTGGCTAACGCATGCGGGCCATGTATTGGTCAATGGAAACGTACTGACGGAGTCGAGAAAGGCGAGGACAATGCTATTCTTACGTCTTATAACCGCAACTTTCCAGGACGTAACGATGGCAACCGACGAACGATGAACTTCCTCGCAGCACCAGAAATTGTTACTGCGATGAGTTACGCAGGAAGCACCACATTCAATCCTATGACTGATTCTCTACCCACGCCTGATGGCGGTTCGTTCCGCTTCCAACCGCCTCAAGGTTACAGCCTCCCAAGTGCCGGGTTTGAAGAAGGAAACCCGGATTTTCAACCCAGTACAGCAGTGCCTGACCCTTCAGTTGAAGTGGTTGTGTCGCCTACCTCAGACCGATTGGCGATTTTGGAGCCATTCGCCCCGTTCCCAAATCATGATCTTACAGGTCTCAAGGTACTCTACAAGGTCAAGGGTCAATGCACTACAGATACTATCTCAGCCGCCGGACCATGGCTTAAATACAAAGGTCATCTTCCCAATATATCCGCCAATACCCTTATTGGAGCAGTGAACGCTGCAACTGGCGAGACTAACGTCGCCTACGACGAAGCTGGTAAACAGCATTCGATTCCCGAGTTGGCCGAGCAGTGGAAGGCACAGGGAACAGAATGGCTAGTTGTGGCAGAAGACAACTATGGAGAAGGAAGTGCGCGTGAACATGCCGCGCTGCAACCTCGGTATCTTGGTGGACGTATTATCGTGGCCAAGAGTTTTGCTCGCATTCACGAGACCAACCTGAAGAAACAAGGAGTGGTTCCATTGACCTTTTCAGACCGCGCAGACTATGATCGCATTGACGCGTGTGATCAAGTCGATGCTGTTGGCTTGCATGATTTGCTAACATCTGGTGGTTCTGGAGAAGTGACTCTGAAGGTGACCAAACAGAAAACTGGAGAGACCTTTACTATTCCAGTGAAGCATACTCTCAGTAAAGACCAGTGTAGCTTTATTCTGGCTGGCAGTGCTTTGAACTTGTTGGCGAAGAAGGGACAATAAAAGATCTGATCTTGAACCTTGAAAAATATTGTGATAATAACTTGAAGACACCACGTTTTTCTGAATATTCCGGGATTGTGTTTTCTTTAAAATATAGTCGAAGATACCTTTGTAGCTGGTGTGGCCATATGGGATGGTTTAGATCAAATAAAACACATTGCAAGTCGATGTATACATATGTACGCTATAATACTTGAACTGCTGGAGGGTAGCAGACTTAGGAGCACCACCTTCGAAATCCTCTGCCCCATCCTCTGTTCTGTGATTCACCACGTCACCGCAAGTCATTATTGGAATATATGGAGTGTAATACCGCGAAGTTTTACATAGCAAGTCTGTTGGTACGCCAGGACTACTTATGACCACCAGAGCGAAATGAAAATAGTTGAAGAGAGCATACACCGCTCTGATTGCCCAGGCTAACAGTTTCCCAATTGTCCAAAGGCCACGGTGCTATCTCTCATTTCATACGGGGCCTGTTATGAATGGTATGCGTATATTGATACGTCAGATGTATTGAATATGGATATTCAGGCCTGTTTTTAAGAATTCCTCCTAATAAATGCACATTGTTGACAGGTAAAAAGAGGAAAGTAAACATACAGTAAGACGACAAAAGTTTGAATGTAGCATCACAAAAGTCAAATCGGGTATAGGAGCCCTCCCCATATTGATACTAATAAAATTTGAACTTTTGCATTATCTACTGGTGTCTCCATAAGAAGGCCAAATTAATCTAACATAAATTGGTGTAAATCTAGATAAAAGGCAGAAAATGGCTATGCTATATTCAAACTATTGTCATTTAAGTGTAGATACTGGGGCACACTAAATCAGCCTTCAGTATATATAAGTAATTTGAATCAGTTATATATTTCCTATAGCTCATGCTGATCTCTTGATATTCTCCGATACAATCTCCGCTAGAGATTGAACTTGGGGTTCTCCGATTAGGCCATTATCACGTTTCTCGTAAAGCGTGCCACCCTCTGCCCATATACGGCGAAGTGTAAGCCCTGTTGCATCGGGACGACTCGCCCAGGCTGCTTCTTCGGCCTTACGAATCTGATCTAAAGATATCTCGTGCACCGTCCAAGAACCGCCAGCTTGTTTCTCAAATTCCCTTTGGACCTCTGCAGGAGTGGTGGTGAAGGAATTCACTTTAAGAGCTCTGTTAAATGAAGCTTCTGGATGACGCAAGGCAGCGAGAACTAGATCACCGGTACTATTTATGGGCATCAGTTTGCAAGTCTAGACTAAGTGAGGAAATTTTGTCCTGTGCATAATTACTCTTTCATGGTTGTCAAACTGACTTTGTTGTTCTTCTCCACCAGCCAAGAAGTCTTTGACTTGACGTCCCACCCGCCTGCTTCAATGGAATTCGGTATCGCTTGCAAATACCCATCAGCATATGGACCCGTCACAACATATGTGTATTTCAGTCCGCTCTTCTGAATTTCTTTGTCGTTTTCAAGATAGTCTCGCACTTTGAGTTTGCCTTGATGTGGCTTCTCCGTGGCTGAGGCTGGACTATACTTGATATCGGTCCCATATTCCGAAGGAAAATACCATTTAACGGAGCTGGATGCTGCAGCGAGCTTGATCAATAGGATCTGGGGAAGAATGGCACCGCGGCCAAGGGCAACGACCACGGTATCAATTCCTAAATAATTCAGCAAAAGGTTTACGAAAACCGAAAGGCACGGAGGCATCTTCATTTGAAGCTACAACGGCGTGCTCATAAAATCAATAACCGAGTGTGTTTTGCGTACCTTTGTATGCCTCGACGACATCTTTCTCATTAGTAATGTCGCCGATTATTATTTCGACATTCTTGGCCTTAAGTTCTTCCACAAATTTCTCCTTTTCGCTTACAGCTGTCGGGGTATTGGTGAGGATAGCAATGCGATCGAATTCGGATCGTGCAGCGACGATTGATGATGTGATGAAACGGCCGATTGTCCCCGTTGCGCCGATAAGGAGGATATTGCGGGGTTTGAAGTTTGAATCTGTCATTTTATGTGTCAGTGGAAGACCAGAGAACTTGCTGGACGGATCTGATGCTGGTTCAATGTTCTTAACACGACTGTAGGCTTCCTGAACGAATATAGCATTGGTGGTCCGCTAGCCTAATGACAAGGGATGCTCTGTCTTAAGCCAATAAATGATGCTCAACCCACCGAGTATTGCGACTATCCGAAGCGACCCCGCCTAGGCCGCCTCCGTCCAGCACGCAACAGTAACTGGCCAGCACCTAATGGCAGGGCCGGCGGCAGTGGTGGTGTTATCCGCACGATATGCGATCAGCTATATCCGACGATCAATATGCAAAAACCCTAGTAAGATTCCATTCAGGATTATGAGAGAGAAAGGCCAGAAAGAGCCAAACGATGCCAAGACACGTCGAGCCTTCATCTGGTTCTGAATTTCATTAGACGAATAGATACGCTGGAAGCTGATTGGTTCCACGCAAGGACCTCAGGAGCCTTGGTTAATATAGGTTGCGGCGTCGATGTCTGATTCATGGTTCTAGTTTCGGGGAGACAATGCCTCTCATGCAATGCCGTTTCCCTGGTTTCACTGTTCTTGGGACGTGGCGTTTGGCAGGTTCGCTTAGGTCTCGAGCCATTACGGACCGCTATCATCCATAGGACAGGCAAAGGGTATCGTGGTCATGGATGCCCATAGCCAAAAAGTAATTAGCCATCTCCAAAATTGAAACTCTGTCCAAGCTCGTCCCTCAAGAGGACTCGGCTACCTTCCCGCCAACCACGCATATCCCCAGATATGCGGCATTCCAGTCGTTGATGGAATGTCCAAAGGCAAACTCCCACCACTTTTATTTTGCGAACATGGCACACTTGCCTAAGAAATAACCATAATTCGGTGAAAATATAAACTCATGCGAGAAAAATATCTCGATTGATGGCGATGGCAATTTGTGTGGTTACGTAGCCGTGCCCTTCCGCATTCGGCAGGCCAGATGCGGTTTCTGGAGCCTCACCCAAACTTTCGCTTCTTCTTTACGAAGCATCGAAGTATCTCAGCTCCAATGCTACATCAGTTGGCACCGGTGAAAGCTCCACAATTTTTCTATAGACGTCAAAGCTGAGAAAAAGTATCATGGTGGAGCCGTCATTTGTCTCTTTCATTTCTGCGCCACCACTTCTGATTGGGCTACTTTACTTCTCTGACGTTCTCGAATTCCCACCACCACATCAACACATTCCATACGCTGATGTGCTTTCCGGTTTGGACTGGTTTAAAAATCAATAGCAGAACCTGGCTTGAAAATGCGATTGGGTCGTGCCTTTCTGGCCCGTTTCCTGTTTTCCCTGTCTTCTTCCACTGCAACATCAGTGATATCTCCAATTTTGCTCCACGGGTCTGGATGGCCCATCATAACATCTGACTTTTTCCCTCGTTTATGAAGGTTTTGGCGGAGTAAGACCCCATCAACAACAAATTGCTCCAGTTACTATAAAGCACAAAAATTCATCTTGTCCTGTTTGAAATTCGAAACAAATCTACCACACTGCCACTGCAATTGAGCCTTCACTATCGCCTTCGTCTGAAACGCGGTACCATGTTGAATGATGCGTCGGTATTGAGGTGATTGGTGTATGATTTACTACACAATGTTGCGTTAAAATACACTAGCCCTTTTAAAGCCAAGAGGACTTCAAAAAACGGAGACAATATGAAGGAATCCCGACAGAGCCAGTCGCTAAATGGCCTCAACGGAAGCCAGACTGGCAACTTAATATGCGTCTGGACTTTATTTTCAATCACCAGCACTTTAATGGTCCTTCGTATCGTCGCCCAGACCAGAATTCTACGAAGGATTGGTGTCGATGATATCGTCATGATTATTGCATGGGTGAGTGAGACGAAGAAATCACCACTTGTCTGCACGATGACTGATCAAATCTGTGGCATAGGCTTTACAAACAGCCAGTTCTATTTTGTGCACCATTGCGATTTCTTGGGGTCTCGGTCGACATGCCTCAGATATTAGTAGCCCTGAGATATATACTGGCGCTATAAAGTACGAGATGCTCGCCATCACGACGGCTACTTTGTGTGCTATGTTTGCTCGGATATCATTTGCCATATTCATTTTCTATTTTGCATCACGCATTTTACGGATTTATCAGTATTTAATCGGGGTTTGGATTGTCGTGCAGGTGGTTTTCAACATCATTCCGATAGCTATCACCTGGTCTTACTGCAGCCCAATTGTATCACACACACAGAACTATACCAACTCGGAATTATGCTGGATATCGCCGCATGTTTCTGGATGGCTATATACACAAGGGGGTAAGCCGTTTCTATTCTTCATGAAAGGTGCTATACTAATTGTACGAATTCAGCTATCAACGCAACGTCAGACATATGTCTTACACTCCTCGCTCTGAGTATAGTCTTGGCGTTTAATTGCTGTGCTTGGGATAAGATCAGTTTGGGAATACTGCTTTCATTCAGCCTTTTGTATGATGTCTTTGCAACCTTCGTGTAGGAGAAAGGCTAACATGCTTAGGGCTATGGTGGCTGCAATAGTTAAGACAGTGGAAGTCAAACTCTCTCAAAAGTCAGGGCAAGATTTCATCTGTAAGTGTTGGTAAATTGAATGATAAATAAAAAAATAAGTCTACTAATTATTATTACAGATCAACTTCATATATGGAACTACTGGCATTCGTGAGTTCCCGATTTTAGACACCAAAACATTGGGGTATTTATGCTGACCATAAAATATATAGTATAGAAAATGCGGTTTTAATCATTACTACCTCAATCCCAAAGATCAAATCACTGGCTTTGGTTCTTTATAAGAGCTCAAAAGGTTCTCGGATTTTACACATGTGGAAATCAGAGAGCAGAGGTCCATCAGACGAACATAATTTTGGTTATAGAAGCCTTCATTCCCGAAATTGTTCAGGAAGTACAAGAGACCATTCTATTAGTGTACCGTCGATTACTGGAGCTGCTGGTGAAATTGAACCTATGCCTCGAAGAGAAGGCCTGAAAATAAGCATTTGTAGCCCACCCAAAAGGCCGGACCGCCCACGCCTCCATCATCGCAATTTCAGTGATTCTATCAGTATGAGATCCCTTCCAAATCCACTTTACAAGGAGCACTGCAGCACTCGAACCCTCAATCCTTCCGCATCTTGCAACGACTTTACCAGCTCAACCCCCAAACTCAGCTACCGAACCGTCATCTCAGGCGGGGACCCTTCAGCCGTCCCACCTCCATTCCCATTATCCTTGCCTGCAAGTGGCCGAACATCACGGAATAGTCGCCGAGGAGACGTCTCACCGCAAGACTCATCATTTTTGCCTGTAAACGTTGGCACGACCGAATCACCAGTAATGGCGACAGGGCCGTTCTGTATACTGAAAACAAATGATTTCACAATCGAATACGAGGACGCAATTAGCGATACAACACACACTAATTCTAAGGATGTTGACCTTGGCTGGGCTGTTATGCGAAACGAAGAGAATGGACTTTCTAGAAATGCATATAACGAGAATGACGCTGATGAATTGCCGCTGAATGACCTTGGGTCGATATTGGGGCCTTCCCAATATCAAGGATAATAACTCCAATCAATTCTTTCAATCTCTTCCACCAAGATTAATAATTATTACGTATTAATCTCTTTCAAAGGCGCGCTTCATGTCATATTCCCCCTCGTCCTCAAACACACGTACTCCATACATGTGCATTTGTTTTAGGCAATTGAGCATGATGTAAAATAGAATTTGAATGTAAATATATTGTCAAAATCTTTCTGAGCGGGATACCAGAAACATCAAAACAGACTTAACAAATAATTTGGATACAATTTAGCCATCGCGGTGACGTTGATCCGTTAAGACGAAGGTCTGCTGACATGTTTTTCAGCTATTCCATCTCCACTGTCGACTTCATCTTTCGCTGAGTGCGAAGAGGGGTAACTGCTGTGGTACATGACTTGTGCTAAGACAACAACGATGAGGGATCCCTAGAAGAAATCATCAGCTTCGACTGTTTTATTCCTTTAGTAGGTAAATACTCTGTATTTCTTACGAGAGATACATCCACTCCCTGAGCGACATCAACTTTCCATTCTAGTCCTTTACCTGGGATATAGGCAGCAAATTTGTCTGTTCTTTTGCATGTCATAATTAAACTCCCATTCATGTAAATGTTTGTCCTCAGTTTCCAGATGTCTTGACCCCGAACTTCCAGCTCAACTTGCTCTCCCTGGTGTGCCGCGTTTCTAATAAAAACATTGAGTTTATCTTTCAGCGCACTCCACTTGGGGGCCAGCGTTGCTATGGGTTCTCCATTGTCTTCTGGTAAATAGACGAACCAGGTCACGCCGACTTTCTTGCGAGCCAGCTCGAACAAAGGAAGATCTGAAGCATCTCGAAACTTTCGTCGTCGTTGCCAAGAAACTGCATGCCCGTCTACAGAAAATAGCTTGGTGGGCGTCGACCCAGGTGTAGAGTCGTCAGTCGTGACTGTAAAGTCGCTTGCTGCCAATGATGAGGCCCCCCCATGCATTTTGACACGGATACTCGTTGGAGAGGCCGCGACGTGTTCTGGACGCAGTCCAATAGGCTGTTTGATCTGGTCAAGTGCGGGTGCCATTCTTGCAGTGTATATCTCTTTTATTGTTAAGAAAATGATACTGATTTTTTAGTGATTTTTTTGAAAGATTAGACACAAGTCAATGTTGTCCATTGCCCAGGCAATGAGGTCATCGTGCAGCTTCAGCCGCATGAAATTACTATTTTTGGCTGGTGCCGTTTTGGGCTTAGTCTGGACATTAGCCCTAACTTCCAACAATAAAAAGCTGTATCAAAACCCCAAGGGGATGAAGACATTCTCACTATTGAACATATGACTTGTTACGGTCTTAATAATGCAAAAGTTTTCTTTATTATCCAGTCTCTTCCCAATTATGTGGCACATGTCCTCTGTTTTCATGCTTTGGAAGGCCCAGTGCGTGATTACAGGATCCCCGGATCCTCTTATGGTGGTGACATCGCAATCCATGGAGCCTGCCTTTCAACCGGGTGACCTGATTTTCTTATGGAATCGTAATAGGCACATCCAGGCAGGAGAAATTCCGGTGGTATGGTTTTCTGATCGGCCGTTGCCAATGATGCACCGAGCAATCAAAGTGTCCTCATTGCCCGGAAGCGATGGACAATCAAAGTGCGTCCCCAGCCAGTTTGATTGGTCTATCTTAATATTCAGACTAATGGCATTACTAGGCAGCTCATCTTGACCAAAGGGGAAAACAACGTCATTGACGATGTTGCGTTGTACCCTGGTGGAAGACCATTTGTTTATCGAGAGGAGATCGTGGGGGTAGTTCGAGGGTATTTACCCGGTGTTGGGTGGGTAGCCTTGGCGTTGAAAGCAATCCAACAGTGCTATATACATGTGGTGCGTTGGCAATGGCTATTTTCAGAGTATTTTGACCATTCACTCGTAAATAAAATATACATAAATAATGGCTCATCTCTTTTCAGCGCCGCCTATAGCCATTATGCCTGACTGTCAAGGTACAAACGTGGATCTACAAGATATTCATCAATCAGTAATCCCCAGTGGCAAATTATGGCGTATTTTTGTTGATCCCATAGGTCTATCAATTGATACATGCATGATCTATCGCTAACCAGGCTATTTTCGTCTGTGCATTGGCATGCTGTTGGTTTACTGCTCAGTATTCCGTACATCATACTTCTAGACAGTTAGCTGCCTTTACTACACTGAACTCAGCCAGCAGGATAAGGTTCATCTTCAGAATGTTTTAAATGCAGCACCATAGGTTCCGCACATTACGAATACCCCGGATGAGGTTGTTGCAAATTGAGTTACTGGTATCTTGACTATATATTGTATTTATTTTTCGGAGGAAGTCAGCTATCTATGAACGAGTGGTGGGAGTTTGATTGCATTGAAATGCTGTTGTTTGTCTTTCTGGCAATTTTTTTTGTACTGCTTTTAGAGCCTATTCTTTAGGCTTACATATATAGCATGAAAATCTCATTTACATTCTCATTACCTTGGTAATGTAGGTCTATAAATAGAAGGCATCGCCGTGAGGTTCGGGCTACCCTGTGCTAACGGCGATTGAAAATGTCTTCTCTCAAGGAACCGTTAGTAGGAATTGGCACACGTAAATAAAAGAAGTCAACTTCAAATTGGGATTATGTAAAGAATAAACTAGACTACAAAAGCTCAGTCCGGATTCCGAATGTCAATGCAGGTTCATTATTACTCTGTACTGCCTTTGGATTTTGTAGGTTTCATGATTTAAATAATCGCTAAGGTAACGTTAACTCTTGAGACATAAAAACGTCTTTGTTTGCACGTTAATGGTTTAATTTGGTAAAAATAGTGGTTCTACCCTGTTGTCTTTTCTTTCACAGACACAAAACACTACATTTGTAGCTTTTCAACAGTTCCTTCCTTAATTTTTCCATTTCATAACCTTGGCTTTACGTATCTTCGATAAAATCAAAAACATGGTACCTACTTTAGGTACGCTTATTCCTCTGTACCTGCCTACCATAGTTCCAATTTAATATTTCCTTCTCTCGGTAGCCGCATTCATAGTCTCTAGAAATGCTTTACTGTTGAAAAGGGTTGTTCTAGTGCCAGCATGGCTCATTCTGGCAATACTATCTTTCAGCACTGCAGATTACTGGCCGGGTGATCAAAAGAGTCTCTGGGGCCTGCTTTTATGCGTCTGGTTGTCTCATTCGACTTCGCTATTATGGCTGGAGGATCGAGCTGTCTGGGAGCAGGCTCAAAGTAAAAGTCGTCAGGGTATTGCATCGTTGGTACTTTGGAACAATCCTCGGCTTGTGGGTACCTTGAAACAACATAAGAACATCGACCAGAGAGAGGCGGGATTGAAATCGCGAGTGATGTTCGCTATTCAGCGCTTGGGAAAACTTCTTTCATGGGTAATTCTTCAGACATATATTAACCCTCGTATTTTCCCTGGTTTTTTTATGCCGATGCAGCTGGATGAGTTTGATGCCTCGCACCAGACATATTTCCGCCGTTTATTACTTCCCTCCTCTGCCATGAATGCAGTCACCCTTCGCGAAACTTTGATGAGGTTTACTTTTGTCTTTTACTGGGGAGTCACTGCAGTAGGCACGATTGATTCTGCGCATGCTGCCTTCTCGCTTATTCCAGTCCTACTTCGCGTTGATGACCCGATCGAATGGCCGGCCATGTTTGGATCTCCACTGCAGGCATGGAGTATGCGACGCTTCTGGAGCAACTTTTGGCATCAGATTATCTCTCAACCCTACAGGAACTATGGCGAGCTTGCTTCACGGAAGGTATTCAGACTACCAACCGGATCATCGGCTGACAAGATTGTAGTAGCCTTCGCAATTTTCTTTCTCTCTGGTGTTGCACATGCGGCAGTATCATGGCATCTCGGAGACAGACGTAGCTGGCCAGGGGATGTCTGGTGGTTTTGCGCAAACTTTGTGGTAGGCTTGGTCGAGGTTATAATCTTTCATTTTCTGCCACGGACTGCTAAATGTTTGGGGCTAAAAGATCAACTAAAATGGTGGTTTGAAAGCGTGTGGTGCAGGGTTCTAGGGTACGCCTGGGTATTTTTATTCTTGTTTTGGAGCGTCCCAAAGTGGCAATACGAGAAGATACATTATCATCTGGAAATATTATTAGCCGAGTCTGAGTTTTAGGAGAGCTTCTCTGCCCCCAAAATATCAGTAGAGGGTTAA
This sequence comes from Talaromyces proteolyticus, assembly GCF_021365285.1. Lineage (NCBI taxonomy): Eukaryota > Fungi > Ascomycota > Eurotiomycetes > Eurotiales > Trichocomaceae > Talaromyces > Talaromyces proteolyticus. Next base: position 342,751 of record NW_025764282.1, on the reverse strand, counting down.
AAGGAGGCTGTCCTCTGTCCTGCTCACTCTCAATTGATGTATCACATGGAAATCAAATACAAATATTACATCCCAATGTATGTTCCTCTTTTTATCGATTTTCTACATCGTTACTGCTCAGATTGACCACTGCTGGCTTTTATATCCCATAATACAATTCTTAGTAGCACGATTGTGGTCATGAAGGGTTACGTCGATTATGTGACAATTGCTTATATCAATTGATATAGATGGCAGTCATGTTCTAAATATGATGGGTTAATTCAACTCATTATCGTCATTGATTGAGGTGTAAGAGTAATTACATAAGGCTTGTCGTACTACACGCCTTCCAAGTTAAAAATCTTTTATCTTGGCTATTGTCCCAAAATTTAGTAAACCAGTTACATCATCTCATAAAACATGGAGGTGGACACGAATAAAAGAAAATAAAGTAAATAAATTGATAGGTAATGCGTGAACATGGGGTGTATGCGAAACATTTCATGGAAGCTAAAAGAATATGACAAAGTGAAAAAGTGGGCTAGGGAATAAATGAGAGAAGCCAATCCGCAGGTTTTCATTACTGGAAATATTTGCGTACAGTCTCCTGGTTGTCAGGGTTGACACCAGCCAAGATAGCATCCGCATTCACACCTGTGGCTTGTACCAGTCGTTTGCCAGCCTCAGCAACCCGCTTGGCAGTTTCCCCTTGAAGAGTTTCGTGGTCAAGAGCTTGGACGATGTATCCAAAAACCTTTTCAGCATTCGACAAAACAGCTGGATGTTGCCTGTGTACGTATGTTAGACCCTAAACTGTGATTGGAAAAAATGAGTTCAAACTTACTGGTTGATAAGCTCGACCAAGAACGAGTATGCGTATGGAGCAGCCTCTTCATCATAAGTAATAGGCAAGGTGTTGATCCAGTTTGCCACTACTTCCTGAGGGTTCTGCACTTTATCGGCATTGAAGCGCAGAATTTTGGCAATGCTTGCAGACGCGTTTTCAGTTGCAAAAACGTGTTCTTCTGACCGTGCCTGAGGGTGTTGCGTTACTTGGAAGAGGCTAGGAATGCTGGCAGCTACAAATTCATTGAATGCCGGACCACCCTTCTGAGCAGCAACGCCTACTCCGTATGCGGCTGCCTGCCGATTAGGACCATTAGCATCCTGAAGACCGTTCACGAGAGGTTGCAGAATGTGATCTTTGAATTGCCATGAGTCTGGGCCACAGAATTCAAGCACATCATCCATGATACAGGTCGCCCACTGGCGTTGGGTAGGATCGGTACTGCTGATGAAGGCATCATAAATCGGGAGCAGACGTTGCCAAGACGGCAAAAATGTCGAGCCTTGGTGTTTAAAAATTGTGTGGAAAGCCTTATTCATGTCACTAAGTAGCGTCTGATCGTCCTCTACGGCATATGCAATGGATAGATTGTCCTCATCTCCCTCGTCAGCTTCAGCCTGCTCCTCGGCGCGTTCTTTCACCCGAGATTGATAATCTTCAAGTGAAGATTTTACAGATTCAATGAATTGTTGCATATGTTCCTGGGTCAAGCAATTCTTGCCAACCACCTCAACCGACTCGTAAAAGCACTGGAACATCTCTGCGAGGGTATCAATGCTAGGCTCAGCACTGAGAACCTCAATGATCCTGCCTGCAACCTTATTCCAAATTTCAGCAAATCCTGGCGATTGAATGCCATGAGCTTTCTTATACGAGTTGAGAAGGTGTGGGATCAGCTTGGCTGAAGACACTCGGACAGGGTCATGGAAGAAAAAGGATAGGCCAGGTATGGCAATCTTTTCCAGAGTTTGAGCGACGTACGGCTCAAACGAAGCCTCAAGAATTTGAGCGTAAACAGTGAGAAGTTCAATGGCTGTATTTTTGTCTTCAAGTGTGCTGGTCTTGATGCCAATGAGTTTGCCGCGTAGTGGAAGAAGTTCCCAGCCCTCATCTTGGTCAACAAGATCCGCTTGATCTTCGTCTTCCAGCAATTGAATATCGGCCTTTGCTGCTGCAACAGTGAGAAGTGGAGGAATCACAGCGGCCAGGAAAGGAACAAAGTCTTGGCCTAAAACCCGGCACATACGGCCCCAGCAATGGAGCAAATACTGAGACTGAGGATCATCCGAGTCCGTGATATTTTGTTGAATGTTGCCAAGAAGGTTCACCAAGTTCATTGCATCCGCGCCCATTTTTTCCTTGCCTACTGCTAATGCAATCAAAGTGGCACATTCCATAGCCTTTGCACGTAATAAGCGATATTCCTTTGACTGCTCCTCCTGCAAAACCTTGAATAGCAAAGGCATCAGGGTTTCGTAGTATTGGCCAAATGCAGCTTCGGCTGAGTCGGCAATAGTAGCAATTGTGGAGAGAGCTTGTTCCTGAACAAATCGTTTATCGCCACGGAGGAGCTGGAGAAGATGTTGCAGGAGCTCTGCAAGGTAAGGCTCGAGAATGTTCTTTTCAGCTTCTTCGCAAAAGTTAACCAGGGCAGCGGCGGCGTGGGCTTGTACACGTGGTTCTTGGGAATCAAGAACAGGAATGATATTGTTCAACACAACTGCGTGGTATTTTTCTTGCATAGTTCCAGCAAAATCGGTACTCATTTGACCAAGAGCATTGCATCCAGCGAATCGCACACGTGGGTGAGGGTCTTGAAGCGCCGGAACAACGAGGGCTAAAACGTGGTCGAGTTCGCTGACCATAAGTTCACGACATCCTTCAGAAATAGCGGAAATTGCCATGAGTGCAGCATGGCGATCTCTCCACGCGGAAGACGACATCATGCGAGGTATCCAGGCGAAAGTAGCAGGAAGAATCACTTCACCACCAAGTTTATTGGCTAGACGGTCCATGGCTTGTTCACCGGCAACATGGTTCAGGTCACTTTCTTCGAGATCGAGCTGTTTACATCTTTAGTCATTTCAAGTCTGATATTAATGTAAAGATTATGGAAAGATTCAACTTACATCCTCTGAGGCATTCCATTCTGAGGCATCATCATCATCGGCGCCAACATCCGTCATCAAGCTCAAACATTGTGTCACCATATCTGTGGCATAAGACGGATCCTTTTTGCACATGTTGGGTGCATAATCTGCGAAAGTCGCCATCAATTCCAAAGAATTCTGTCGAACTTGATCGCTAAGCTCTTTATCCGCAATGACACTTATACTAAATTTGACCAAGTTGTCGAAAAGGTTCTTGAACATCTTCGGGGAAATCTCGGCTAACTCTATTAAGGCCACAAAAGCTTTAGAGAGCTCATCGCTTTCGTCGGCTTCCTTAAGCGGCGGCAAAATATTAAGGACGTCTGGAATAAGAGGAAAGAATTTCGGTTGTGACTTCTTTGGAATCGAACGGAATAATGCGGAGAAGGCTTCCATGGCGGCAATGCGCACCTATTATATAACGAAGAAAGGTCAAAAAACCGCATTGCGATTATGATTGTAACGATTGTAACGGGCATACATACTGCGATATGATCATCTTTGAAACCTTTGCTGAAGACATTCAAAACGGCATCTTCGTGCTGCTTCTCGATGATGCTTGGTGTGGTTGTAAAGATACGGAATGAAGCCTCACGCAATCCTGCTTCGGGAGATTGACTAGCCTGGAACAGAACTCCCAGAAGTTCGGGCCATGTGTCGCCTTGCAAATTGAGTATGAGCATATGCGCTACATCTCTTAGTATGAGAATATCCACATACCGTTATCTGTGTATTGACGGGCAATTTCGGCAATAGCATCGCCAATCTTGTTCCGAACGTCGGCGAGCGACTCGCTGCTCAAACAAGCCACGAGCTTGTCTCTGATAACAACGCGTTGTTCTGGGGTGAGAGTTGAGAAGACCTCTTTGGTGTCTCCAGAACGTGGGTCTTTGATGGCCTTGGTGGCTATCCGTCGAAAGAGGACGGCGGAAAAAGATCTCGTCTATTTGCAGTAGACATAGGTAAGTTAACTGAATGGTATACGGCGGGCTGGGACGTTATAGCTTACACCGGTATCTTCAGCTCCTTGAATTTGCTCAGCTAGGCCCATGAGAAGGACATCTGGTCGATTTTGCACCCAATCATTGTTGAGTTGGTCCTCTGCCTGTGATCGAACCGCGTTATCAGGCGTTGTCAAAGCCCGGAGAAGCTGCGCAAGGGCAGAGTGAATTTCGGGTGCAAGTAAAGACATCCTGAAGACTGATTAACTGTCAGTTAAGGGGGGAAGTAAGACATCGAGTTTTGAAAGTTTGGTGGGATGGTGATCTTTTGGCGGTTTGTTATTTTTTAAAGAAAAGCGGGGGGTCCTACTACTTTTTCCTGAAGAATGATCACGATGGAGGATATCAGGCCCAAACAGAAGGAAATCTCAATAATTAGTATTTGTGTGAGAGAGACAGGCCAGATGCAGTATCTGCATCCCAGCCAAAGCACAACTCGCCTTTGTGAGTCAAGCAGGCAGGTGAGGATGAATTAGGTGGGATGTTGAAAGCGCCAAAAATCCATCCGCACGGAGCCAACACACTTTGTCTCTAGTTGTTTTGACTCGCGGCGCATGACGCGCTAGTGCGTATCGGGAACACAGCCGCCAGCGCCTTATGTTTTAACTGGACAATGTGGACGATAAAAATCATTGACAGGAATTAATCCACGACTTTGCACAGAAAAATTCGGAGATATCTCCATTAAATTTTATAATATAACATTGAAGTCAAGATATGTCTAGTATACTATGGATAAAGTGCTTGTAAACGGGGCTGTTCGATGTAGGAAGGTAAACGTAAGAAGGGTAGAGGTGGTATTAGTGAGTAGTTACGGATAATCAAGAGAAATAGAGGGAGGGCCTGTGACTAGAAATCCCATACAGAAATACGTGGTTCTAGGAAGAAGAAAACAAATTCGCCAGGTGATAGCTCAGTGGATGAACTGAAAATTTACCTTCCACTCGGCCGGCTGAGGACGAAAACCCCGACGATAACGGCCGCAAGAGTCACAATAGCACCGGGGAGGAGAAGATCATTAGGTACGCCGGTAATGAGCTGTTCCTCTACTGGGCGCTGAGAAACGGATTGTCTGCTTATCCGGCCTGATCTAGCATATTCTTCACTGTCTTGGCCACTCTCCTCGGCCTTGGAAGTCAGCACTCGGAGAGTAGAATCAGGGGGAGTAGGGGGCTTTGAAGCAACCGGCTGTGGCTCGATTGTGGCCGGCATTGGTGGCTGAGATGGATCATGAACAAACAAGTCAACCTTTTCATGGTGAAGCCTTCTTGCCTGGTGAACTGCATCTTCGAGGTCTTGATCAGTAGTGATAGAGACAGTATCTCCTTCATTATCAAGATAGCTGAGCGCAAATCCGGTGCTGCTGAGCTTTCCTTCCTCAACAGATGGTTCACCACCAACGGCGTCGACTTCTTGACCCAGCTTAGCGGAAACATTGCTCACAAATGCAGAAACTCCATCAGACAGGACAACATTGATGCGATGTACACGACCGCTGGGGGCTTTAAACTTGAATGGGAAGGAGACGCTGGCATCTTCGTGGTGCGATTCCAAAATCTCTGAATGAATTTCATCTCCGTGGTGTGAGGCGGAATCATTTGGCAAAACACTGTCGCCTCGCTCAAAACCTGGCTTAGATGGATCTGGACTCAAGATAGAGCGATGAGGGGTATGAGGGCGGTGACTGGCACCTCCAGATACCATAGAATCCGATTCATGGTCCATAGAGAGCCAAAATTTGTTCCAAGCAGGGCCTTCGTCATCTGAAGTGTTCATTGAATTAATCTATCGGTTTTGATTAGCCTATGTCCCGACACAAACTTTCAAAATATATGAACAAACCTGTTCTAGAGTGGCATATGTTAATTTGAGCACATCGACCATACCAACAATTTCACCAGCCTCGTTCATGACGGGAAGGTTGAGGTAATGCCCATCTTTATATATTAGTAATGGCATATCGTTTCAAGAACTCTAAACATACCATGCATCTTGCGCAAAGCGGCCTGAATACTCATATCAGTTGGGGCAAAGTCAGGATGAGGGGTCATCACGCGGACGACACTGCAAGTCGCAGGGTCGAGACCAGGAGCGATAACACGTAGAACTACGTCTTTACTAGTGAAGATACCAGTTATAGAGCCCTGGTCTTGAACAAGAAGAGCAGTGGTATGATGTTCCTTCATCAATGCAGCAGCATCCTTGACTGATGTTCGCACTGATACTGTAGTTGGAGGCATACCATCCAGGACAGATTCCAAAGTTGGGCCTGACATTTTCTGACGCAGGGCCTCGACGTATTGGATGACCTGCTGTGGCTGGCTGGAGCCTAACTCGGATTGCACACCTTCCAACGCGTCGTAAAGCTTTCGGGATGAGCTATATGCCCGTTCAAGCTTCTCCATGGCATCATAGAAGCATTTGGTAATATCCAGAATACCGGAGATATCCTGGTTTTCATCCATTACAGGAAGATGTCGGAAGCCTTTTCGAACCATCAAATCAAGGGCATCGGTGGCACTGGTATCAGTGCGAGCACATAGAGGGTTTTTGGTCATGATTTCATTAATAGTCACTTCTCTCGCCTTGAGACCTGTTCCTACAACGCGGAATGCAAGATCCTTGGCAGTGAAAATACCGGCGATTCGTTCATTTTCATCAGTAACCAGTACACAATCTTCTCGTTTGGCAGCCATTAGCTGTGCGGCTTCGGCGACTGACGTGCCGGGTTTCACTTGAAGAGCTTGGCTAGGCTTTAAAGCCAATACTGTTCCAGGGGGGGCTTTGCGGGAATGACGAGCTCTCTGAACATGGTGACGCTTCTTGCTAAGGTCCGCTTCCATTTTTCTGCGAATAGCCTACAAACAGCATCAAGTCAGCAATCGATACGGATAGGGTCTCAACTTGTCCACTGGGTTTTCATGAAATGCTATATTTACCTCATCTCGTTTCGACTGGTTTTGCCTTTGCCTGCTAGCTGCAGTTGCACTGCTTCCCACATCACTTTGTCCTGGTGCAGCGTCTGGCTTAGGACGAGGAATGTGGGATCCAGAAGGGCTGTTGTAGTCGAAATCCGGCATCTTTCCTCGGCCGATTGTTTTATTGGGGGTTCCTCGAAAGGTACCACTGGCAGACGACATTGTGGTCGATGAAATAGCCTCGCTACGAGATTCAGGTATAAGCTATTGGAGACGAGAGATAGATGTGACCAATCGAGCCAAGGGTGGGAGCTCCAAAGGATGTGTTGTGGACGGCTCTGTTGTTAGGGATAAACAATTGCTGGGGAGGGTTGGCTGATCGGGACTCGGGAACGGCTCCCAAACATCTGACTTGGTAGAGCACGGTCCAGTGTCAAGCTATTGCCGTTTTGGAAACCCCACCCACCAGACAGCGCGCATGCCTGAGGCACAAAGCGTCCCGTGACTGCCCTCGCTTAGCTCCCACAAACGGGCCCATACCACCACAAGTTCCGGAAGTGCTATCTGACTATCGCAACACCGACATTCGACAGTGGAAGTTCGCGACGACTCCCTTTGAGAGACTTCCTGTTTGTCCGACCGGTCGCTGAAATCAATCCGCCAAAATGGTCAAGAAGAGAGCGTCCAAGTAAGCTACACAATGCCCTCAATTCTGCTATCATACGCAAGTTGTTCCCGTACCGCGCGGAAACAGCCATTTTCTCTACGAAACTCCAATCGACTTGATTTTACGCACCTGCCGATGCCATCGGATTACAATGCTAATTTGACTTTTGTTTTCAGCGGACGTAACAAGAAGGGCCGTGGTCACGTCAAGCCCATCCGATGCTCCAACTGCTCGCGATGCACTCCTAAGGACAAGGCTATCAAGCGATTCACCATCCGTAACATGGTTGAGTCTGCTGCTATCCGTACGTACATTGCCAGCACCCTTTTCCCAAATGAATTTGCGACGAGTTTAGGCCTGACTTCGACCCGCGGCATTTGTTCTCGAGAATTCGTTTGAAACCCCATGAGATACATGACTAATTCGAGATGTTTTTTTTGTTGCAGGTGATATCTCAGATGCCTCTGTCTTCACCGACTACGCCGTTCCTAAGATGTACTTGAAGCTTCAGTACTGCGTTTCTTGTGCCATTCACGGCAAGATTGTCCGGTATGCTGAGAACCCTACACTTGGAGATCCGTTCGTACAAGTTGGCTTCAGTCCACTTTACCACGGAATTGCTAGTATATACATTGGAGGAACCTGAAACAGCTGACGGTTTTCACCATAGTGTCCGCTCTCGTGAGGGTCGTCGCAACCGTGCTCCCCCTCCTCGTATCCGGTACAACAAGGATGGCAAGAAGCTGAACCCCCAGCAAGCCGCCAAGACGGCATAAGGGAATAAATGTTGATAATCAAACAATATTCCTTTGAGTTTTTTTGGACGCGCTGCTTGTGGAGTTTTTGCAAAATAATGGGATACGGATTGAGCAGAAACGAAAGGAGAACAAAAATAAGAAAAGCAAGCGTCGATAGTTGTTTTCCCCTATTCGACGTGGTTAAAGAATAAGGGTATATTGAAAATTGACCTTTGCTCTTTTTACCATTTTCACCAACATCTCTTGTTTTTCTTTTCCTTTGCCATGATGGCTGGTACAGGGAAATTCTTTAAAATTATAGAGATGATTTGGGAGGAAAAAAATTCCTCGTAATGAATCGCGAGGTTGCCCATCTCAGTTCCAGATGTTCGTATTTTTCTAACTAGCTACAATGTACTAGGATGGTTCCACGAGCATGCTAAAATAAGAGATGGATTTATGTACCTTTTTTTCTTTGTTCGATCCGAATATTTACAAGCCTACCATTACCATGCCATGTATTCGCCGTATGTAAAAAGGTATTAGGTACATTCAGGGATAGAGATAGCCCTTTTCAAAGTAATTACCGTATATATCGACGACGCCACTTCTGCCCTTCGGCTGGGCGTTCCTTACTATTTTTACCTCGCCCGGCCAATGTCCCTCCACATGCAAGGGAAGTGTTTGAGGGAGAGTTGGGGTAGAGGGAGGTGATGGAATTGATGGTGAGGATAACGGTGAGGATAGCCCCGCCATGCGAATCCCTCTACACCTTTTTCTATCAGCTATTTGAGCTTCTTCAAACTCGGTCTTCTTTGTCCGTCTAAACTTTGCCAGTGTTAAAACCAGATCCACTCGAGGCTCCTCGTCAGGGACGCTCCGGGGATCGGGGACGTTATTATGGGATGAAGAGCGTGGAGATGACGATGATTTGGGTTCGTTGGAGTCAATTGATAGTGTCCCAAGTGGTGGGGACAAGAGCGCTGGAGAGACCAGCGGTGATGGAACGTTTGGAGACCTCTTTCTAGATAAGTCATGAGAAGTGTTTGGCGCTTCCAGCTCCGAAAGCCCAGAATGTATGGACTCATCGTCGGAAATGAGATGCACCTTCTCGTTCAAAACGGCCATTGGAAAGCTGTTCGCCATTCCCTGTTCAGGAATATCTGGAATCCCGCACTCTTCATTTCCGAAAAAGCTAAAATCTTCCATAGCTGCTGAATATAGCCGCTCAGAGTCGACATCTCCTGTTGTTGATTTCCAATCTGTATGTTCAGACTGCTGTGACCACCAAGTCCTCGGCTTCTTCGCTTCAGTGTCAGCAGACACAGGGGTTATCTCAAGAACGAGGCATTTTAAAGCAAATAAAGATTTTGCACGTTGTTGCTCTGATTTTGCCCGGTCATTGCCTGGGGGAATAGAGTAGTCTGCCCTGGCTTGAATCTTAGCCAGCAGAGTTTCCTCGGAGCATGCAATTATAAAACGGACGAGAGACGCAATTATTGGTGAATTTGCCGGGACATGCGACGGAACATCAGTCAGGATCAAAGTTTCGACGTGAGGCATATGAGACGGATGAAGATAATTGAAGGCTGCATCTCCACGTCGAAGAGGAAGAACTTTGTTTCTTGGTCGCTTAGCAAGCAATTCTTGTATTTTTTGTGACCGCAAAGTGGCAAAAGACATTGGTGTGTCTTTGTTATCGACATCAAATTGAGCCTCGTTAGAAGACGAAGTATATGAACCGACTACAACTTCCGGGGCGAAGGCTGAACCTTGCGGTGGGGGTAGAGGATCATCTGGGTATTGTTTGTGAATGGATGTGGAGATTGGAGGCTGCACAGGCTGTGATACGGAAGTGTCTGCTAACTCATGTATACCTAGGGCGTCACCAGGTAACTCGTGAATCTCCCCGGAAGTACCATCTAACTCGGTATAAAAATGGTTGATCTCTAGTTCTTCAGCCGGCATTTCGGGAAGAAGGTCAGACAAAGATATGTCATCTTTGAAGGGTGCATCCTTGGTGACAACTGCATGGTGCAACCTGAGATAAGTCAAATTTGCTTTTGCATATATTCCGATAATTGGGGTTAGTTTCTCGGCTCCAGGGAATAAGTAAACGTTATTATTTTGATCAGTCGGCGAGAGAATATTTTGGCTACGTCTGAACAATCTCGCGGTATCGACAGTACCGACATCAAGAAGATGTAATCTTTTAGATGCAAGTAACCCGGCGACGCCTTCAATAGTAAGCTGATTATCAGATATGTATAGATGAGTTATGCCGACATGAGGTAAATTCTCGAATAAAGAACGGCCGGTGAGAGGCTGGGTGAGGAATTCAAGGAATTTTTTATCCAAGTTAGGGCGCCGAAGTATTTTAGAAGTGTATTCTGATACACAATCGATGCCACGTCGAGCAGCAGCGCTAATTTGTTCACGAACTGCTGTTTCCGGCAGGAAGCATGCTTGCATCAACGATCTGACAGCCATATCGGTGAGATTATTGTTTCGTATATCCAGAAATCGAACTCTGGCACCAATTGCGTTGGCGAGAACCTCGGCATCGCCATCCTTCAGTCCAATCCCTCGTAGTTTCAGCACTTGAAGATCTGGAAGGCCGCGTAGTGTAGACAATACTAGCCGGTCTTTGGCAGGTGAGGTGTAGGACAAGTCCAAGTAGACCAACGCGGGGAACCGAAATAACGCATGGGCGATTCCGACTGAGGTTGTATTTGGCTCCTTCTCCGCCAAGAGTAAGCGAAGGTTGTAAGAGGGATAACGGCTTGCTTGTTCGGGGTCAGAAGGAACTTTGAGCGTGATGGTTGCATTGTGGTCGAAAAATGGCAGTTTCGACACTATCAACGACTGCAAGCGAGGTAGCGAGTCTAGAAGATCGCGTAGCCATTCAGGGCGGGGTCCCCCATAGATCTCTGACAGGGCTGGAGGTAGGTGAAGGGTATGAGTGAGGGCGCGGACTTCAAGTCGAGCAAGCTTCAATGTGCGTCGAAACCTGGTCAATGCAACTACAGTTGTCAGCTACACGCCTCTTTATTCGACCTCCCCGGTGAAATCTTACCATAGACCGCATCATTTTCAGTGCCAAAATGCGAAGCCGGGTCTCCCCAGAGATGTGGAATAAAGATCGCGTGCCACCGACGACAGACAAGCGACGCTGCACAGAGATCGGCCGACGGAATGTAATGCGCAATGAGGGACAATGCGTCCCTCATAGTCGCATTCTCGTACGAGGGAGGGATGGTTTCCATATCGGCTGGAGTCTAGAACGATCGCAACCAAATTTCAGGTGAGTACTTCAGCATTGTCATGAGGCTCATCACTGTTTTCAACGATCATGAACATTGCATCATGTGTTGGAGACAGAGCTACGACAGTTGGCACGTGTCTCATGATGCGGACGCCGAGAAAGTAAATGTCAAGGGTTGTAAATATTGAAAAAGAAAAGCCAATCAGCTGCGATAGCGACGTTTCACTGGAAGCAGTCTGCACAGCGCCCGACAGGACTAGTCGTCTAGGACTACTCCGATTGAGGCTGAGTTGTACCAACCGTTGCAAGGAAACCTCATAGGACGGCGCGCCGGTCAGTGACGACGTGGTCGTTAACTCGCCCGGACCAACTGCATGCAATTTAAGGAATATTAGAACATGCTCCAACAGGAACAAGCAAGAGCTTATGGGATAATAAAACGATGACCGGTAATCAAATGTCTTTCGATGTGATTTTGATCGTCTTAGCTAGGCATCTCGGCTGTTCGGCAAATGATGTCACAGGAACAGCCTGCAGATTCGTATCAATCTTTCGTTCACTCAACAGACAAAATAGATCAAGAAGGTATCAATGGCCAAAATATAAACGCATTCAAGAGGGCTGAGCATGAGAAACCGTTTCTTCTGTGTCTTTGTTTTTCCCTGCCGAAGATCAAATGACGTAGAAGGCGGGGATTCGTCGATCGGTTATTATTGCTATTATCAACCAACTATAGAGCTTCTAACTATAATACAACCAACCTCCATCGCACTCGCACGCGGTTAGCACGATAACACTCTGCTTGCGTCTCGGTCGGCTTTCCATTCCTGCCACCTCTCTCGTGGATCTTCGTCTGCTGACACATTCTTGGCCATTCGAGCGTATAGCATGGCATACGCCAACAAGAGCATCCGCACGATGCACTGCATTGGTGAGTTTCTCAACTTGGATGTGAACTCATTTACGACCGTCACCGAATTCGTCGCCCTCATCCAGGCCGTCCGTGAAGGTCTGTGTCAAGTCGACAGCAACTTCGCCGCGTCCGATTCTCAGATCAACTTCCTGTTTCTTTCCAAATTACAAGGCCATCCGGGCTGGGATCAATGGGCAAAGGTCATGCTGCAAGATAAGCGTACCAACCTCTCGGATCCGACTGAGGGAATGAAATTTTGCGAGCTAGCGAACATCGCGATTGAACGCGAGCAAACAATGGCAGCCAAAAGGGCAGCCTCGCAGAAAAAAGGCAAGGAAACATCACGCTCTAGCACAGGTATTAAACGCCGGAAACATCTCACGCAAGAAGAGATCAACAGTTTTGTCGTTCATCAAATGCAAAAAACTCAGCCGCCAAGTCAGAAAAAAGTTGGCCACAACAAACGACCAAGTCAGGAGGAGATAAACGAATTCGTCATTCGCCAAATGCGCAAAGAACAAGAACGTAAAACGCTTGCTTCGAGCAAGAGTAACTCTGAAACGCGAGATGGAACAGCAGATAAATATGCCCCTATCGAGTGTTTCTTTTGCGGTCGAAAGGATCACCCAGGAGAAATATGTCGTTCGCGAAAATTGAAAGTCACAAGAGCAGAGGTTCCTCGTGCCAATTTCACACCAAAGAAGGTCGAGTTCCGGACAGAGACCCCTGGAGGAATGACTGCTTACCGTACAGGGTTTGCTTTGACTTGAAATGAATGGGAATATTACACAGATTTACAGAGAATTTGTTGAGAAACTGCATTAGAAATGCATATACACCAGACATGTGTGTGCGGCGTGTTCGCTCGGGGTTGGGTTTGGGATATGATTTATGAATTACTTATGGTCGGCAAGATGGTCTCATTCATTTACGCTTTGTACGGATACGACTTTTATGTCAGCATTTTTTTTCCCTAGGTAGCATTGATATCATTTAGAACATTTAAATATAGCAACAATTTTTTACTCCCCAATCTTTATCAATATAATTCACGGTCTACCCACCACTCGGTTATATTTCTTTGGGCATTATCCCCATGTCATAATCATCAGTGAGTTGCTCGATCTAAACATAATTGGAAAGCATACGTGGTCGGCCCGTTTACTTCAAAGAGCGGTAATCCTAGGTGCTGCGACAAATACTTCTGGTAATTCTCGTCCTGTTCGAGATCGCTAATATCATTGCCTGATTCCTGGAGTTTCATCTTTTCTAGTCGAGCCTTGATAACGGTGCAGGTCTCTGCCCATGCACATAATTTACCGGCCAGACCCTCACCAAGACTGTATGGACGGTCTGGGGCACGGAAGTCAAATGATGGCTTGATACCAATTACCTCACTATAGGGAGGGGTTTCGCGGGCCAGGAGCATGAACGGAAGTACACGTGAGAGAAAGAAATCGCTAGAGAAGAGCTCTTTCGTGTCTTCGATTGTTGTAGCTTTCCCTTCAGTCTTTTTCAGCTCTGCCAGTCTCAGCTGCTCCCCCTGCATTTGGAAATTGGAGTTGTACTCGTATATCCTGTGGAAAGGTAGCAGAGGCCAAATATTCCCAGTGAGTCCGTGGCATAGATTTCCACCCTTTGATAGCAGCCCTTCTTCCCAAATTCTTTCAGTGCTTAGACGCAGAGCTATCTGCCACTCGGGTTTCCAGAAGCTGTCCAGGAAGAACTTGTTCTGATAGACAGCACCTAATAATATGACTATACCGGGAGCACCATGACAAAGCTGAAGAAGAGGCGAAGATCTCTGCTCGGAGCTTGGTAATGGCGGTATAGACATAGGAAAGTGTCCATTGTTTTCTATGCAGATCTGGCAGAGACCATTAACGGTATCTGCTATCAGGGTGAGGTAATCGTTCGTCTCCCCAACACGTAGGAGAGACAGGTCACAAGACAGTAACATAGTAAGGATCCCGGATATACCATGGACAGCCCCTAGTGCGTAATGCTCCCCCAACCAAGGCCACATGAGTGGCAATGGGGCCTTTTTTCCATGTTGTATTTCGAAATCCTGTGCACTTTGTTTCCCTGCTGAAATGATAGCATCGACAAGTCGGGGCATGGCTTGGAAGGCTGGAGCCAATAGCGGCTTTACCGCTTTTGCTGTCTGCTCCTCATAACAATGTCTTTCAATCGTGAGAATAGCCCATAAGAGTCCTGCGCGTCCAAAAAAAATCTCATCTCCACCAACCTTGTGGCCATTAAAGGAGATGACATTTCCATGTTGTGTTGATGTTTCTATGGCTTGATTGAAAGTAGCGGCATCTTCTTGAATAATGCTAAGACGCCTCCCAAGTCGAAGATTCTGATCTTCGCAGACGGCTAAAATTCTTGTGAATACAGGCCCGAGAGCAGAGGCGATGGGGGAGTTGCGTCCATCTACCAGAGTGACTTCTGTAGGCGCCGGGGGTATCAAGTCCAGTGCTAGTTCGCCAAACCTATGATCAGATGAATCAAGTTCATTCTCAAGAATGGATGCTTTCTGGCGCTCTAGTCGAAGCAGAGCGAAGACGATGCCTGATATCCCGGAGTATATGTTGCCATGGCTGGATGCATCAGTTGGACGCTGAGAAAAATTTCGAATTATATCTACTCCATTTTTTATGGCCAGCTGTAGCTCTTGCAAGGTACTCTCTAGACTTGCTTTGTTGATTTCCGCTGGCGGTAGTGTATTAGCATAGAACTGTGGGCGGGTAGACGACATTGTAACGGGGATATAGGCTAGATAGCATAGATTGAAAAAAAAGACCCGTGCTAGACACGCTTGGGTTTTGTAGTCTGAGTAGTCAGTGAATAGTAGAGCAGGCCTTGCTGCAACAGATCACGGTCTACACAGGTAAGGCACATTAGTGTTGGCATCTTCAGCTGCACCTGGTACAGACAGGCATGTAGCACACTGCCCTCCCCCCACATTTCAACATGGTCCTGCATACAGCTCGCGGATTTGAGGCCCGAAGCTACGTTGGGACCACAGCGTCGACTATCAACGGGCATTGCAAGAGGGGAAATTGGGGAAAGTGCATCTGCAGCAGTGACGCACACCGTCTCTGCCTGAAATCCAGGAAAAGCCACGAGCCGCACGTGATTGGCCGGTGCCCGGCCGATTATAGTTTCCTGCGGGCCCACTTGACACGGACTGGCGCGTCTTGGCGATTGCCGACTTCCGGGACTAGCGCCTGAATCACGTGATGCAGCACAGGCACCAAGGCGCCAAGGCCAGTACTCTCATCACGTGAGTAGCGGTACGATATCTTCTCTGCTGCGTTCACTTTGTTCCGGACTGCAGACTACGGAGCGGTCTTGGAAGTGCTCTGCCTCTGATGCTGCAGACTTCTCTGACGAAAGCCCAGCCTATCATCCTGGCACACTGCCCACCGCAAGCTGCCCGAATCGCCAGGCAATCAATCCCTCCTGGTAAAGTCTCCGTCCCTATCGGCCCCTCTGCTCCCGCGGCCGCATCGGGCCTTGCCTGGCCGCGCAATGACCCCAGTATATAGTCGACTTTCGAATTTACTATAGCGTCTTGCTGCTCATTATATTTGATTGTGGGAATTGGAATTCTAGGCTAATGATACCAAAACAAAACAGTCCCGTGACCCGCCTCGCCGGTGAGGGCAGGGCGTCATGCCCGCTGCACACGAGGATCCAGACGCACCCGTCATAGCAAGCCCTAAAGAGGTCCCTGCTACAATATGTCCCCGGCAGGTCACCCTCAGGGACCGCGTTACAGTGGCCACGCTGGTCCCCTTCTCCTCAGCCGATGAGGTGCCCCGTTCATTACTGAGCTACCTGACTGAGCAGCTCAACAGGGAAATCGAAAAGGGCGACACGTACCCAATGATCGACCCCATCCCGCTGGAGAGATTCGGCCCGTATTGGTTTGCAAACTTTGGGGCGGTCATGCTTCTGGGCGACATCAAGAGTGTGCACGATGTCCAAGCCATGGAGCACAACCGTACCGACTGGACAAGGATATGCCTGGGTAGCTTCAATATAAGGCCGAACTATCCTGGTCGTAGCAGCCATGTCTGCAATGGCACATTTCTGGTCACAGATGCATCGCGTAACAAAGGTGTAGGCAGACTGATGGGGGAAGGCTACCTTGAATGGGCCCCAAAGCTGGTTAGCACATATCCCTTTGAAAAGTTACATTCGTGCCCTAACAAACCTCCAGGGCTATTCGTATTCTGTATTCAATTTGGTTTATGAAAACAACGTAGCGTCTTGTCGAATTTGGGATTCCTTGGGCTTCAAGCGAATTGGCAAGGTCCCTGGCTGTGGAAGCCTTCGCTCTTATCCAGACCAATTGGTCGATGGTATAATATATGGGCGGGACCTAGGACTCGAAGGTGAGGACTCTGTCACGCAGGAACGATTCGACAAAATTCGGTATTATCTGAAGCATTCCAAATATCCCCGAGGAGCCGACCGCGCCGAGAAAAGCCGGTTGAGAAGCGCTGCAACGCACTACAAGCTTCTAGGAGGAGAAAATGGCGAGCCGGAAAGGCTGATGCTTAAGGACAAAGAGGTGGTCTCGGATCCTCAGCAGCAATATGAGATTGCACGACAGATTCATGTCCAACAACATGGCGGCATTAATAAAACTACAGCGACAATTGCGGTCAAGTATCATTGGGTGCGCATCAAGGAGACTGTAAGCCGGGTCATCAGAGACTGTCCTCAGTGCAAAGAGACTGCCAAGGCACCTATTTTGAATGGCAATAAAATTACAGAACTTCCCGTTCCAAAGCCAAGTGGCGATTTGGCGATACCGACTCCGGACAGTGCTATAACGCCCACTGAGCTGATCGCGGATGCAGCGAACTCACACTCAGATCCTTTCGCTCAAACAAATCCATCCGGGGTAGAACATCCAGATGATTGTATGACTGATTATACGAACCTACCACTCGACCCTCAGATCATTGACATCAGCCCTCATCTGACCCGATTCCAACACCACCAAAGCATCACAGACCCATATGAACATCAAAACCACGGACTGCCCCACGTAGAATTTGATGACGAACTCAGAGCTCACGGCCATAGCGATTATCATGCAATGGTGAACGACGAGTCTGATTCAGATGCCCTGCAGCGAGACGCCTTAGGTCTGGTGAACGCGCAGCTGACTGATTCTCAGCACGAACAAGAGATCCTGTCAAGGTACGTCGATAGGTCTGAAGACGAGCTAGATTTTACTTAGACCGGGAATTGTTTGCTCACTATCTCATATCTTTACTTACCCGTTTGCCGGATGTATACCACTTTGTTTACATAGAGATACCACAGCCAGTTGGTCCCAAAATTTGCATATTGATCCAATAATTCATAAATCTTGAAACTATCTTAATTGATTTCCCTAATAACATTCGCATTAGTTGATATTTTACTTGAGAAGAGGTGCATGTAGAAATCACATCAATTTGACGAACTTCCTTTATTATCGAATCCTATCCAGGCATTTCAGCTATACATGTATGTAATGACTCTATTGATTTCTGGTGTTTGACTTTCTTTTTCGTTTTCTCTCTCTTTATACATGTAGTCGACAATTTCAAGCCACTAGGCATTAATTGATTATTTATAGAAATAAATATCAGTGTCTGTACTCTAAGCCACCCTGGTCTATCCCAAGACCAACAATGAGCTCTTGTCGAGCGATTACTCCGACAAATACCAAACCTTTATCTTGGTGAACACTCACGGCCATTATGAAATATGTACCGGCTCACCGGCCTTTTCAATAACCAACTTTATCTTCGCAGACAGCGACACAGAACATGTGCCTGGCCGCGATATCGACACGAAAGAATCTCCATTCTTCAACCCAGCAAGTGCCGCCCTCGAGCCGGAAACAAGACCAGAGATGACCCGACTATCAATGCTCGATTTTTCGAAGCCGAAGTCCAGGGTCTCTTGCACCGACGGTGACAATACTCAGTCCTTATTCATTATTATGGTATGTATCACTCAGGTCCGGTACCTTATCCCTTAACATACCCTCAAATGCCCCAAAAATGTTATCTCCTAGGTACGGGTACAAGTATGCTAGCCAGCCTCTTGCCTGAAGTATATCCCCGCGATATGAAGGTAAAACATGTCGACTACAATATCGTCCAAAGGACTGTTTTGTTTGGAGGCCGAAACGCCCGGTTACTTTTCTCGACCGGTTATCAATCGCTAGAAGATAGGCAAAGCGGCGTATGTACGGGATCTTCTCTGCATACCAGTCATCGTAAAGTTCCTTCTGTGCGTCGGTTGCATCCATCCCAGTCAGTGGGCTTGTGCCGTACGCTAACAAGGCGGAATTGAGTTTTTTACATAAATAATCTCTATTACGAAGACCGAATCGATATGGTAAGTATACGGAGTAAACTCTGCAGTTCCTGCTGCATACGATATAATTAGATTTGGGCTTCACAAGGCTGTTGAGGGGTTACTTTACCTTAAATATACCATCCATTGTCATAACCATTAGACTGCGCATTCATAAATGCAAAGCTATGCACCATTTCGTGAGTTAAGAGACAAACTACTTCATCCTCTTCCTCCTTTTAGCTCAACTCATCGTATTCTAATATATAGCTCTTCTGATGCTCAGTGCCTCCATATCCTCTAACGGCTCGCCGCATGAAAACACGATACGAGGCATCTGTGTTCGGGAAAAAGGAAGCCAATTTCGGAAATAGTTGAGTATTGTACTCGCATGACCCGCGCAAATTCTCAGGTAACTCCTCAAACTAATATGATTCCGTACTCCGAAGACTGGCCGTGCTAGTAGTAGTAGCAAGGTTGGGATAGCTCTTAATTGGCACCGACCATGAAAACTGAATTGGCAATGACATCGGCATTCTAGTCCTCTGTCATAGTCTCAGTGCCCTCGCCGAATGACCACACAGTGCGCGTTCCCTCGGGAGCTTGCGAGAGATCCCATTCTCCTACATAGCGATACAACGGGACTTTAGCTGGCTGGTGCAGAAATCATCTTCCGCTGCAGATGAGACCGCCCTGACCGCAGCGTGCATGTCGACCCATGGACGTATCGGGGTCGTGATGTCTACTTCTCGAGGAAAGACGTTGAATTTTAACGCGACATCTCCTATAGTGTTGCGGTTCATGTGCCATTCTTAGTCTGGGCTATTCGAGCATGGAGTAAAAGAGAAATGTAGTGGGCCAGCAGCGTCAAATGCAGTACTATCGTTTTCAGAGTATGAGTATGTAGGGATATTGCCACTACTGGTTTCGAAAAGCAAGAGGAGGTTGACAGCGCTGCATGGGTTCTGGAGAACTTGCTGTATAAACAAACGATCTGCCTCCTCGGCGTCAAAGATGGGAGTAATCGTTATTCGCACTGTGCACGTAGTTTTGAGGAACTTTTCTGGATAGTAATTCGTCTTGAGGACTCTCTACTCAATCAAGCTAGGAGTCTTCTGTAAACTTTAGGGTTCAATCCTGATGGACATACAAACAATGAAACAAGGGTACTTCATCCTTGGGGGCTTCATGTCTGGAGTCAGGCCATATAGATGTATCAAGCACCAGCGAAAGTGGCATTTTAGTATTCTTCCGACCAATCATCATATATAGCAATCTTTTTATCTCTGCCTGGGGTGAGCTGCGAGTTGAAAGGAGCGCCGGCCCTAGCGCCATCTGATTGGCTGGCTGGTTCGTCTGTGCCGACCGCCTGCGCGGAGCTCCATCGAAATTTTGGTGGTCGTGATTAAGCAAGCCTGCTGGCCCCGCGTTTGATCCATCACTAATACCTCGACTCTCTGCAGGGCTGGTGTTACTATCTGTATCTCGGGTTGGACTATTTTTGTTTCTTTCAATCGTTGCTTTGGCCAGTATCCTAATTTTTTCCACGCACAAATATGGCCTTCGCCGGCCAAACACCCACAATCATTGTGTTGAAGGAGGGTGTGTGACCTATTGTCGAATCTTGAACTGTAGCAGATTTGCTAACACACTACCGATGAATAGGGACGGATTCATCGCAAGGAAAGGGCCAGATTATCTCCAATATCAATGCCTGTATTGCGGTGCAGTCCACCATAAAAACCACTCTCGGTCCATATGGCGGCGACTTGCTTCTCGTTGACTCCAACGGGAGGCAGACAATCACAAATGACGGAGCAACCGTAATGAAGGTGAGTGCTTGGATTGTGTATCTAGTATGCATTCTGACTGATGTCTTCTAGCTCCTCGATATCGTTCACCCCGCTGCCCGCATTCTTACCGATATTGCCCGCTCACAAGACGCCGAAGTTGGTGATGGCACAACATCCGTCGTCGTTCTGGCTGGTGAAATACTAAAAGAAGTGCGAGACGCGGTGGAGCAAGGTGTCAGCGCACAAACAATTATTCGGGGTCTTCGTAGGGCAGGTGCCGTCGCGGTTAACAAGGTCAAGGAGATTGCGGTCGACATGCTGGAGGTATCTGAGAGCGAGGAAAAGAAGGTCGAGACGCTCAGAAGACTTGCGGGCACAGCGATGAACAGCAAGCTTATCAAAAGAAATTCGGGCTTTTTCACAAAGAGTAAGGCTGAATAAATGCTCAGCACCACCGTTTAAGCAATATACTAACATGTGACAGTGGTTGTTGATGCTGTCTTATCTCTCGACCAGGATGACTTGAATGAAAAACTTATCGGAATCAAAAAGGTTCATGGTGGTGCTCTGCAAGATTCACTTTTTGTGAATGGTGTCGCTTTTAAGAAGACTTTCTCTTACGCCGGTTTCGAACAGCAACCCAAGTCTTTCAAGAACCCGAAGATTGTCTGTTTGAATGTGGAATTAGAGTTGAAGAGTGAGAAAGACAATGCAGAAGTACGAGTGGAACAAGTCTCCGAATACCAGGCCATTGTGGATGCAGAGTGGCAGATTATTTACAACAAGTTGGAAGCCCTCTACAAGACTGGCGCAAAGGTTGTTCTGAGCAAACTGCCAATTGGCGACTTGGCAACTCAGTATGCTACAAAACCAGTTCTAAACAATATTCATGCATTGATCTAACTTGAACTAGGTATTTCGCCGATCGTGACATTTTCTGCGCTGGACGTGTTGCCTCGGAGGACCTCGAGCGTGTCTGCCAGGCCACTGGCGCATCAGTTCAGTCCACCTGCTCCGATATTCAGGACCGCCATCTAGGAACATGTGGGTCTTTTGAGGAGCGACAAATTGGTGGTGAACGTTTCAATATCTTTTCGGATTGCCCTGCTGCTAAAACATGTACTCTCGTTTTGCGTGGTGGTGCGGAACAATTCATCGCTGAAGTGGAGCGAAGTCTGCACGATGCCATCATGATTGTCAAGAGAGCCATTCGCAACCCAACCATAGTTGCTGGTGGCGGTGCCTGTGAAATGGAACTGTCGAGCTACCTCCATGGCTTTGCCAACCGAGACGTTCCCCACAAGCAACAGGCAGTTGTGAAGGCATTTGCCAAGGCCCTGGAAGTCATTCCTCGTCAATTATGTGACAACGCTGGTTTCGATGCGACCGATATCTTGAACAGGCTGCGAACAGAGCATCGCAAGGGAAATGTCTGGGCGGGCGTAGATTTCGACCATGAAGGTATCAGGAATAACATGGATGCCTTTGTATGGGAACCCAGTCTGGTGAAGGTCAACGCCATTCAAGCTGCTGTTGAAGCCGCTTGCCTCATTCTGAGCGTCGATGAGACTATCAGTATGTACCCTTGCCTACTTTAGAAAAAAGTGTGACATGTCACTGACCTATCCTCGCACAGAGAACGAAGAGTCCGCCCAGCCACAGGCTCCCCAACGAGGACTCCCACCCGGTGCTGCTCAACGAGCACTCCGTGGACGTGGCCGTGGCATGCCTAGAAGGTAAAGGGTAAAAATGAGGAGGAATGAAGCATTAAATATATTATCTACCTGCCTACACATCTAATAGAAAAAAAACATAGCCTACGACGTTGGCTGCATGTAAATTTCTTAAAACAATAATCTATCATCGATGGAGTGTCATACAAAATCAATATCAATTATCAAATATCAAATAGTGGTAATTAAATAATACGCACTAGCCACGCCTGATGCCCGATTGAGGCGTCGGAGTTGCCGTTAGCGTCTGGGCTTAGCCACTTTTGAGGCGTCGAGATACTACTTTTTCACATCAATATCCTGTCTCTGATTTACTGTTAGTATGTCTACAATGCATATTAATGTTGAATTACACGTCATCTTGCAGCCGAAAGAGCGTGCCAAGCGTGTCATTGACTAGCATAGCGCGAGGGCATATGTGAACCGATTCGATGGTGTCTAGAAGCTGCAGTGTAAAGGGGAACCCGATCGCGATCAGCGGCCAAGACATTAGATAGTCGATAATGGATCTGTCAGACGCGAACCCTTCAGCTGGCATCGGCGTCGCGACGATCGCATCGAGCCGTCACGACAGGGATTTCGTTGGCTGCGAGGCCTCAGCCGCCTGCTACTATTTGTTAGGCTGGCTGCCACTGACTAATCGTGGGCATTGATTAGGACCATAATATGAATATTAATAGAGTAGTAGATACTAGTAGGACGTAGTAACATCCCGGCTGGGCGGCAAACACTGCTAGCCTCAGGCTCCTCAGGCTCTCCGGCCTCCCAGGCAGTAAATCACGGGCGACCACCCCACCCCGCGTCAAACTACTGACGGACGACACACTCGTGCTCTCAGCTTCTTATTCCTGACTTCTCTCAGGCCCGGCTGCCACTGTCGCTTCATCGAGAAAACCCGTCCTGGCCTATTCTGACCCTTTCCTTTTCTTTTCCACACAGTCAGGTTACAACTTGTCTACGCGCCATGTCCTACTACCCGCCTCCAGGCCCGCCCCAGTATGGCGGGTATCCGCCGCAAGCTCAGTATCCGCCTCAAAACAACTACGGTCATCCTCCGCCACAAGGGTACCCGTGAGTGTCATCCTTAAACTTTCCAAGACTTTCCCGGATCGACCGGTTGTATTGACTTTCGATAGTCCCCCGCAGAACTATGGTGGCTACCCAGGCCAGGGTCAGCAACACTACCATTCTCCTCCGGCTCCCAACGGGGGATATGGCTATCATCACACTCCCTCGCCCCAGCCGTACAATGGCGGGTACGATGTATGTTGAGCACAAACACGTTCAAATGTATCACTGCGCTAACTGAAATAATAATAGCGACCACCCCCTCAAGCGCCTGGGTATGGCGGCCCGCCTCCATCACACTCTCCTCATCCGTCTCATGGCCCTGGATATGGACGACAAGGTTGGTCATATAAGGATGACAAGGAGTAGTTTCATCTAGCTAACTCAATGGAAAACAGCTCATCCGTCTGGATACGGCCAGCCCCCTCCTCCACCCACCGGGGGGGTTTCTTTCGGCCATGGCGCTCCTCAAGGATATCAATTTCAATACTCCAAATGTACCGGTAGAAGGAAAGCCCTGTTAATCGGAATTAATTATTTCAACCAGAAGGGCCAGTTGCGTGGATGCATCAATGATGTGAAGAACATGTCATCCTATTTGAACCAGAGCTTTGGCTATGCTCGAGAAGACATGGTCCTTCTCACAGATGACCAACAAAACCCAATGAGTCAACCGACAAAGGCCAACATTCTCCGAGCAATGCACTGGTTAGTCAAGGATGCTGAACCAAACGACTCTCTGTTCTTCCACTATTCTGGTAAGTCGACCACAACCACAGAAGAGAAGAAATCAAGGGTGCTAACAGAAATTTCTAGGACATGGCGGCCAAACACCTGATTTAGATGGAGACGAAGATGATGGCTATGACGAGGTCATCTACCCCGTTGATTTCCGATCGGCTGGACACATCGTGGACGACGAAATGCACCGTATCATGGTTCAACCTCTCAGACCCGGCGTTCGACTGACTGCTATTTTTGACTCCTGCCACTCTGGCTCAGCTTTGGACCTTCCGTATATCTACTCCACCCAAGGAGTGCTCAAGGAGCCCAACCTTGCCAAGGAAGCTGGTCAAGGCTTGCTTGGTGTTGTATCGGCCTATGCTCGTGGGGACATGGGCGGTATGATGTCGACTGCAATGGGCTTCCTCAAGAAAGCAACCAACGGCAACGAGGCTTATGAAAAGACTCGACAAACCAAAACCAGCCCCGCCGATGTCATCATGTGGTCCGGAAGCAAAGACGAGCAGACTAGTCAAGATGCAACCATCAATGGACAGGCTACTGGCGCCATGTCGTGGGCCTTCATCAATGCTCTCAAGAAGAACCCTCACCAAAGCTACGTACAACTACTGAACAGCATCCGTGAGGAACTTGCTACAAAGTATACCCAGAAGCCTCAATTGAGCTGCAGCCACCCAATTGGTAAGTTTATCACTAGTTGACCTATTGTGTGGACGTTCATTAACACTCAATCTAGACACCAACATTCTCTATGTTATGTAAATATGCTTGTTACGAGACAAAAAGCACTCCTTAAACTTGCTAGTGTGTTTAGTTCTGATGATACCGGTCTGTGTTATGATTATGGGATTTCCTTTGACCGAGTTTGGATCCTGACGTTTTGCATCAATGGTACTTCTTTTTTCCTTTCTTTAATTAAGTTCTGTTTAGTATGCAATTAAGTTAGGGACCTGGGGCAAAGGGTAGTGGTAAATTATGATTCTTTTATTTCGTTTTAATCTAAATTTCGCTCTTGAATCGGTAATTACATAGGCTGTCGTTTTGATGCGTGGATTTCGACTTTCGTAATACAACCACTTTTTCCTCAGTCTTCGGCTCTTTGTTGATTTTCGAAGGCAGCTGAGCCTAGGGCTATAAGAGGTAGAATTGGGGTAACACCTTGTCATACATAACCGGACGCAGAAATCCAAATTCCGGTCTGGTCTGCACGTCGGCGGATATTAGTTAATGCATTTATCGTATAGATATATAGGGTCCATGTTATGAGTACCATATTTTGTGTCATTTATCATGGCGACATAGCCATGTTTGTAGTTGCAATGTATCGCGTGTTCTTTGTATCTGAATTTCCTGGACTCGCTATTCACCATTTCTTTGGTGCCGAAATCACTGTCCTTGAAAAGGAAGCCGTAATATCATCGCTGGTTTTACGTCGTTGTTTTGCCATGATCCCTGTCCGATCTGTGACTGGCGTGGCATTAATGATATTGTCGAATGCTTCGTCTTCACTTCCTGCAGACCCTGATTCGGCATCGGAATCAACAGGCAATGTCTCTGGCCGAGAAATTGGTTCCGGCTGTGGTTTAGTGTCGGATGCGGAAGGGGTTTGAAAGCTCTTGGAGTTGAGGACTTTCCGTCTTATTTCTGCCATTTCTTCTTCATCGTCTTCATCATCTGAAATCGCATATGGATCCCGATCTTCCTGCTCATCTTCACCATCTTCTTCCTCTTCATCGCCACTCTTATCTTCATTACCGTCATTTTCCTCGTCATCAGACGCTGCAACGTTTTGACGGTTGGTGTTTCCTCGCTTCCACATATCGTCAGCTCCCCCCGCTTCTCGCTCTGCGCGGCTTTCATTGTATTCGCGCTCAATCTTGGCGAGCCATTCCTCTTCTGTTCTCTTAATATCCTCTTCATTCTCACACGCCGCATACCGTTTAAGTAGCTGTGAGTTGATATCTATAAACGCCTCGCCGTATGAAAAGTGCTTCAGCACCTCTTCTGCCCAGTCTGCGTGTCTGCATATGTAAAAACAGGCTGCCAGGGCCTCGACGCAGTTCAGTCTCCATGGA
Organism: Talaromyces proteolyticus; assembly: GCF_021365285.1. Taxonomy (NCBI): domain Eukaryota; kingdom Fungi; phylum Ascomycota; class Eurotiomycetes; order Eurotiales; family Trichocomaceae; genus Talaromyces; species Talaromyces proteolyticus. The sequence goes on along the minus strand of NW_025764282.1, from coordinate 316,483 downwards.
CGACCGTAGTTGACAGAGTTTGCGGCAATAAGGTATGGTACTGAGACAGAAATTAGCCTTGATCGAGGCAGCGTCAATCAGGAATGTTGGTCGTACATAGTCTTTCGCATTTTCCACCAATTCGGGACCAGGGAACTTCCTTCACTCGCACCCACGAGCATTCGACAACTGCGGCGCCATATTGCTCAAGGAGGTCTCGGTCTGCTGGTGAGAGGATTCGTTTCGCATTTGGTCTTGAATAGTGGATGGATTAGTTTACGAAAAAAAAAAAAAACGAAAAAGGGCAGCGTACGAGATCACAACTCCAGGATGTTTATGACCAATTGAGAGTTCCCTCATTAATCCAAATTGCATAAGTCTCTTCCCTGAGCATCGCTTCGGGTCGCAGTGGCCAAGATCCCAGCATGCTGCCTTGAACGGTGGTCTTGAAGGGTCGCCCTCTGCCGCATTATCGTCGCTGCGGGGTGCTCGGTGGTGGCGGGGAGGCCCTTTCTTGCCGCCTCGAGGATAGTTGTCCTTTTTGTGCCGAACCATTGTAGATAATAACAGCAGTAGATACAAGATATATTTCGGTAGCAGGAGGAAAGTGCTCAAGAGGCACAGCAGAGCATAGACTGGATTAATTATGGCAGGCGGGGCTAGGCGGCGGGCAGGCTTGGGCGGGTCCGTCGCCGCCTAAAGTGCACCACCATCAACAACCGCGTTACAGCTGGCCATAAGCATAGAACAAGCAATTCAAACCCTCTCTTATCCGGAAGCTGGGCATTGATCCCCGGCTCTCCTGCATATCCATTCTCCTCTTCTGTACATTCGCCCTCCTATTTCCCTCTCCCAAACTCCAAACTGGAGGCTGCTTCAGCACGCATGGCGGCGAGGGACCGCTTCGGTTCTTTTGCCGATCCGTCGCTGACACCACTGCAACGAGCTATACGTATGCGCTCACCCGCGGCGTTTTGATCAAGTCACTGCAATAAAAGCTAATTGGGAATATATAGATCAGGCTTGCGACCCGACGAACTACGAGCCAAATCTTGCCCTCAACCTGGAAGTCGCAGATCTGATCAATTCGAAGAAAGGCAACGCGTGAGTGAGGCAGTGCGGTTTTGATATAGCACAACAAGGGAAAGAATCAGACTAGCTAACGAGCATACATACATACAAGCCCTCGAGAGGCTGCGATTGCGATAGTCCATCTCATCAATTCTCGGAATCAGAATGTTGCTCTTTTGGCTTTGGCGGTAGGTTATAACTAGAACCATGTCGTCATTGGGTGAAAGCGTTACTGACTCGACAATCTGTCTGGCTAGCTTCTTGATATATGTGTGAAGAACTGCGGTTATCCTTTCCATCTCCAAATAAGCACGAAAGAGTTTCTCAATGAGTTGGTCCGACGGTTTCCTGAGCGGCCGCCTCTGCGCCCATCGCGAGTACAGCATCGAATTCTGGAGTCGATCGAGGAATGGCGGCAGACAATATGTCAAACGTCGCGATACAAGGAAGACTTAGGGTTTATCAGGGACATGCATCGTCTCCTGCTTTATAAAGGATACAGCTTCCCGGAAGTGCGGCATGAGGATGCGGCTGTGTTGAACCCTACTGACGTATGGGAGACCTTTCTATTTGAATAACGACATAGCGCTAACATATACAAGTCACTCCGGTCGGCAGAGGAGATGGAGGAGGAAGAGAAGGCGGCGCAATCTGCAAAGCTTCAGGAGCTGATTCGAAGAGGCACCCCGCAGGATCTGCAGGAAGCAAACAGGTTGATGAAAGTCATGGCGGGCTATGATACAAGAAACAAAACCGATTATCGAGCCAAGGCTGCTGAAGAAGTTTCTTATGTTCAACAAAAGGCCAAGATTTTGGAGGAAATGCTGCAGAGTATCCAACCCGGCGACACTATTGCTGCTGGAGATGTATTTGAGGTAAGTTCATCATACGATGTCAAAGCTTTGTTTTTACTAAATTTTTTTTAGGAGCTCGCAAATGCGCTGCAAAGTGCGCACCCAAAGATTCAAAGGATGTGCGATGAAGAATCAGATGATACGGAGGCAGTGGAGAAGCTTAAACAAATCAATGATAGTATCCAACGGACTATCGAGAGGTACAAATTGGTGAAGAACGGTGACTTGGAAGGTGCATCTAGGATACCTAAGGGAACATTAGGGACGACAACTGGAGTGTCTAAGAATGCCAACAACGAGCTTTCCTTGATTGATTTCGACCCCGAACCAAGCTCAAATGGGGGCGACCAACCAGCGACTACCTCACTGGAAGACGACCTGCTTGGTCTCTCCTTTCAGGATAAGGCTACCCCGGGTCCAGTCAATCTAGGATTTGGTATGTAACCCGTGGTGCTTTTCGAGACTTTGCTGATGGTTTTATCAATCAGATACCCCGATCTCGGCGGCGGCAACCAGTTCGACTTCCCAACCGCAGGATGAGGGTGGTTTCCAGCGAAACTATGATATACTTTCCTCACTTTCTGCGTCTCAGCCTGGTTCTCAGTCATCGACCCCAGCGCCTCCGTTTACTCAAGCCAAGCGACCTTCTCCCACACCGGCTTCGGACCCATTTGCATCCTTGATGTCGGCAAGTTCAAGGGCATCGTCTCCTTCAGTTGCATTAAACTACCAAGCACGGCCGTCGTCGCTAGTCGATCTTGCAGGAGGATCGCCACCTGTTGCGCCACTGGAACCAAGCCATACTGTGGCGCTCGGAGCGGCCGAGGACGAATGGAGCTTTACATCTTCGCTACCAACAAGCTCATTACCAACGACGAATAAAGTACGGGTTCTCAATTCGTCGCTTGTGATTGATCTGGAAGTTCGGCGGAAACCCGGCGAATCTCAGACTATTCAAGCCGTAGCTCTATTTTCGAATGCTAGTAATCAGCCGTTGTCTGAACTACACTTTCAAGTTGCTGTTGAGCGAGTAAGTTTTTATTATGAATAATAACTTATTATAATATTTTATTCTGCGTCAGAGTGAACCTGGCTAATTAATATGCTAGGCGTACACGCTACACCTTCAACCACAATCTGGCCGGGACATCTCGCCCCTCCAATCCATTGGAGTGAAACAGGAAATGTTGATTGAAAATGTCGAACAAGGAAAAGGAGACTCTGTCAGAATACGCTTTAAAGTGTCATATCGGGTCGGAGGGCAGGTTAAAGAAGAACAAGGCATGGTGCCTTCGTTAGGAATTTCATGAGCAAGTATGATACCATAAGCCGTTCACAATGATCCGATCGACAACCAGCCAGGGTATTAGCGCTGATTAGCATGTTTCTTTTTTTATGAGTACACACTTTTGTCATTCGCTTGTTCGTCTCTTTGGATATAACGCGTGTAAATTCAGGCCGTCCCGTCTTCACAAGCCATCACATTTCAACCACTAAAATCCACTAGTTTTCTTTTCTTCGACAGCCAATGATTACCCAAATCAACTCTACTTAAAAAGTCATTATCTAATAAACTCAATTAATGAATGTACTGACTAAGAGAATCAGTTGGTAAAGGCGAGGTCCTCTACCCTCGCCACTCGCTTGCTTCAAACACGAGGCTGGGAGTCTTGGCCACGACTGCCAAGTATCTGCCAAGTATCTGCCAAGATGCTTGCAGTAATGTCATGGTTCAATTCGTATGTAATGTTGCAAACACACGACATTCCAGATCTCTAGGATCCGCTCATTTCCGTCAACCATGCATCAGCAGAACTTTTGATCATCAGCGTGCTTAGGCGGCGACGAGAAGGGGATAAGAAACGACAAAGCGAAAACGGGCTATCATGCCTACATCGGGTTACAAAACACGAACGAGCGATCGATCGCCACTGGTGTAATGCTACTGGTAGAGATATAGTCTAGGTTTGATCAGACTAGTACGGTAATAGGGTAGTTTCGAATCGCTTGGACTGAATTTACACGAATGAGCTGCTTCATTGAAAAAGTAGTGCAAGTCAACGCGCATACATGGATTATTAAGGGTGCTATTCGAGGTAATGGTGTTATTCAGAGTTGAGGCAGGATGAGTATGTGGTTGGAATTTGTTTCCTAGCGTGTTTAATCGAGTAGCAAATTTCAGGCCATCCAACCCAGAGCGATAACATAATCTCTTCCGAGGCATCCCTCATGTAGGGCTGCAGCATGACGATCCGTTCGCCCGCTGGTTTGGTGCCTCGCGGATCACTACCTCGGCCAAGGGGTCTGTATTCTGGACTGGCTTGGGATTCACCGGTTGTTTATTAGTTCGGTTGATCAAAGATCGGGAATAAGGATCCTGCTGATGTTGATAATAAATTTCCCGGCCGTGCATGCGATTCATCCGGATCTGCGGAAGGGCCATCCGATTGTAAACGACGAGGATCCTACCTAATGCGGATAGTAAGCAATCGAGGATTCCACACAGTCTTTTCAGTCTCTCTAGCTATAGGCTGAGATCAGATCCAATAAGAGACTGGTACATATCCATGTCCAGCCAAGCCGTCTTGTATAGAGACGGTAATTAGTTGTTCCTAGATTGGAAAAACCCCTCTTTCGCCACATCACATGAGCGTGATGTCTCCACCAGAAACCGATAGCGAGTTGTGGCTTGGGAAGGAAATACATTAGTACGAATGAGTAAGGCTGGTAGAGCAGCCAGCCAGCTGTGGCGACACCAGCGGCCGGCCAGAGGTGATCCATCAGTCATTGAATAATTGGGCCGGGCAGATCCGACATGGGGATGGAAGATCACCACTGGACCCAAAGGCCCTTCGAGTGCTTGCTAGATTCTCCACCCACGCCGGGAAAAAGGGTGCAATTGTTGGTTGAGACGTGGAAATCGATGGTTTAGCGAGGTTTAGGGTTTGTTTATGGCTTGACTTCGTATGCAATACACAGATACACGAACGAAAGCTTGGCTTGTGGCGTGCACGTGCTGGCGGCCTTCAGTCGGACTATGTTCGGCCAGACTTGTAGGTGATAGCAACGCCTCAGGCCTTCATCACCAAAGCTAAATAAACGAGTGAGTGCCAGCTCCTCGGGTGGTGGGCCGCTTGGCCTGGCCTGGCCAAGGAGCCTTTAACCAGGTGTGTAAGGCAAAGAGGAAGAGTTTTCATTTTTTTTTTGTTGCGGTGACGAGCTGCGACTTTGCTGTTACATCCTGGCAGCAGCAGTGCGACATCAGAGCACAGTTACAGCCCTATTGGGACAGTCATGTCCGCGAACGTCCAACTGCGAGGCACCAAAACGTTCTCAGGATAGAGCAAGACGACGGAGCGGGGATGATGAGAAGAGAGCGGCCAGCAACGGTGATCTTGCAGATCGAGCTACGGCCAGATAGGGCTAGGCGTGTCTTAGTGCACTCGATCGGACGGGGGTGCCCTGTAGTGTCATCGGGTGTGGGCCGTCATATCGCCCAGTGATTGGACAGCTGCACGGGTTAGGGTCATTGCACGGTCCTTGGGTGGGGCTGGTGGAGATGTGATGAAAGGCCCAGAGCTCCCCAAGGCAGCACGCCTTGCCTTTTCCGGGCACTAAATGGGACCTGGCCGCGGTACGGCTGTTGCGCTCTCACACGTATATGGTTGATACTAGAAGTACTAGCAGTAGTGCGCTGATATGATAGTGTGTTAAATGCACTGTCCAATGTGCAGTTAGTGTACAGTTGGTATACGCTGCAGACGGATTCTTGCAGCATGCTGGCCAAATGCTAACTAGCACCGCAGAAGCACCAGAGAGACGAGGGACGCAAGACAACTGCTATAGGCAGCTACATCGTCCTGCCAATTTGGGCAGCAGCCTGTATAAAGCCATGGGCCTGAGGTGCGGGAAGAGGGCCAGTCTTAATCTTCAGCTTTCACGAGTTCCATGGAAGCGCCATGCACGGAGCCAGCGGGGGTACCCAGGCAACCCTGACAGCCCACTGAGCCAAGGGCCTACGCTCCTGCCTACTGCGATGCCTGCCTGAGGCGGTAGGCAGTCGAAAGCCGAAAGTCGAGTCGAGGCCCTGCCACTGTTCGCATTGGCCTGGCCCCTCCTGCATGGGGCTGCCTTCTCTATATCTATCTCACGGTCTTCCCTCCGCCATTGAACATCACACCACATTGTCTGATTGTCTCTGCTATTCTTAAGCCTCCCTCATATATATAATCCTATAATCCCCCCTCCCTTCTCCTGTTACTGAGTCACTCCTCGGCTCATTGTCCTCAATCCTCTCAATATCTCCTGACGCTCGCATATTCCTGAGCCATGATGGGGTTCGCCGCCGTCAGTCTTGACTGCGACGTCAAAAAAAGCGACAGTCGCAAGGAGGAAAACCAAGAACGGTATGTGGCACTTGCAGTATTACCCAAGGACCAATATACTAAACCATCAAAGCGCCTTTGTTGCTGCTTCGCGACGCAAGGACCGCACACTGGATGCTCGCCTGGAGTCAGCCAACCGCGCCTCCATGCTGCACAAGAAGCGCACCGGCAAGGCTCTCCTCATCACCAAAGATATCGTGGAAAACGAAGCCATGTACGAAGAGATTGATGAGCGCTACCAGGAGAAGCGCATGAAGCTCCTCAAAGACCAAACCAACCAGCTGGAGGCCCAGTTCCACCGTCACCTGGTCGCAACCTTGGCTATCAGCCACCCAAATGGCACCCACCAAATGTCCCGTATATCGCCCACCGGCGGCATCCAGAAGGTGCGCGGTATGTCACCGGCTCAATCATATTTTGCCCAGCAAGCTGTGGCTCCCATGTCCCCACTGAAGCCGGATCCAGCAAGTGCTACCTTTGGCGCATTTGCTCTACCCTCGCCTCCAGCCGAGTCGTATGTGCAAACTCACCAGCCCTACGCTTCATATATGCCCGCACAAGTCCCCATGTATATGTCTACGCCGCAGTTAAATCCATCCTGGAATACCACATCCGCCGACGCGGTTCAATCATTTCTAGCTACCCAACAGCCGATCAACTCCCAGGAAATAAGTCAGCCACCACCGTTCCGTTCTCGATTTGCATCCGTGCCAGATGTACTCCTGTATCAGCAGCAACAAAATATGGCACTTGCAATGCCAGATGTGTCTCGCGCGCAATCTGAGCCCCACCAGTCTGTTCTAGAGACTAACGAGGGTCAAATGGCCTCGGCCTTTACAAACTTTGCCCTTACTCCTGATCTATCCCCCCACCCATGACTTCCAACTCCTCGCAAGACAGCTCAGGGGGCAGTATGTCACCGCAGATGTATGGTCTTAGCGAACAGGTACATCTGGGCGTCTCTGATATTTCTGATCCGGATATTCACGAGTTCTTTGATTTTGCCACCAATGTGGAAAATCAGTGGCAGGGGGCCGTTGACCCTTGTGAAGAATGGACTCATGTTGATAGCCTAGAGTTCGAGTTGGCCATTTCTGGGATCTAATTTATTTATCGCCGATTCTTGTATTATTATCGGATTACTGGGCAAGGAGTTACGGAGGCCAATTTGCTGGTCTATTACTTCATTTTTTGGGATTCTAGCGAGGGAGTTTTGAGGAGGATACCGAATATGTATTGCTAACAAATGTATCAATTACCTAACAAGTTCCCATCACTTCACATCTCCCCTTGTAGAAGCTGTTCGAGCGCTTTGGGCAATACGGGGTCAGTGCTGGTGTCGAATTGGCATTGATTCCGAAAGGCTAAAGCGAAGCGTAGACCAACTCCGAATATTGCTTAAGGCTTAACCAAAGATTGCGAGTCGACTCAGGACTGCATGCGAAGCGTCACCGAATCGCGGGGAGATTGTAAAGCACGGGCTCCATTGAACCTTGTTCATTATCCTCTCTAGGACATGGACTGATAAGCTTGCGTCCATGTTGTACGCAGTCGCGCCACTGGATGCTCGTGCCTTGTCCATTCATTCTAGCTGCTTGCTGATCCAGCAATATTAGCTTTGGAGGGTGGAATCTCTCCTCTCCTTCACAGTACTCAGCCTTACTCTCGACGCAGCACTGTACAGGGTAGTAAGTCACATTGAGCTCCATACAGTGGTAGAGTGATAGTGACCTCCAAATGCCCCATCAAATCTTCCACCAATCCCGATTCCCAACCCGATTCACAGCTTGCACTAGCGGGTGGATAGCTAAAGGTTAAACTGCAAACGACCGAGGTCACTCGAGCTCGCCATTGGCTGGAGCTCCCGGAAATCGGGCTTGGTAAGGCTCCTTGCGGGGCAAACCTTATTCCGGCTGTTCTTATGTGATCCCTGATTCTTGCGTTGATTGGCTGCCCGCTGTGTGAAATGGAGCGTTCCACTATTTTGGATGGGATCTAGCCTCTAGGACTCTGGCATCTCGCATCTCCATCGTACTACTCGTGCTCCAATAGGCGTGAGAACTAAGCACAGCCTTGCATATTGATGCTGGTATCGCAGCCCCGCATTGGATGGCACTCTACCCTCTCCTGGCTGCTCCCAGCAGAGCCCAGCACTGACTGAAGAGGTTTTGACGTGAACCTAGCTAGCTACCTGCTATCAACTGTCAACCCCGCACTCGGACCACAACATCCCATATCCAATCTAAATCCAGCCTTCGGTCAGAGTCATCCCATTCCACTGCAGGGATACCGTGGTGCAAGAATGATATCAAATGGCGCCTGACGACATCCCCTGCACCTTCTCCATTCTACAATCGTCCCATCTTTCGCCCAATCTTTGTCTCTTCGTCTTCAATTTCCACCGTCCGTGGAAACTATCCTCCATCCACCGCGGCACAGGGTCAAGGGGGACATGGGTACCCTCGAGGCACTTTCCATCAAGGCGAGGACCGAGCCCTAAGCTAAACACCAAGTGAAACCCCGCCGAGGGGCATGTGTACCATGATTCTGAATTAATAATAGGCTTAACAGCCATACTAATCATAATAATGTTGTTGTTATCATGTCCCTTATCAAGCCCGTCTATCACCCAAAACTTCTGCGTCTCTGATTGCCCAAGGAATCTGACTGCTTACGTCGGTCTCTCCACCCCTCTCTTACTATCAAGACTAATCATCGGGTAAGCCACCCACTTGATCCTAGTAAAACCAAACATTTCGCATTTTGAATATTAATCAGTGACAAATTCCAAATCACCCTTGTGACACTAGTCATGGACTTGTAGCAACAAATGGGAAAGTCTATTAATCGGTGTTACTCAATGCAGAATGTGCTTTCGTGCTCTCGAGCATGGGTAATTCACCACTTTGACTGGATATCCAGATTTTTATCCTTGCAGATAATGGCCGTCCATAGACTCGATTTCGCAAGTACTCAAATTATCCCTCAATAAAACAGGGATTCAAGACTCATCAATAAGACATGAACTCATTCCATCCTGAGTCACTCACGAGTCACCAGAATCCCCGCAACCTGACTCAACAATCCGATTTCTGGCTTCTCGTATTCACTACAGATTCAATTCGTATTTCGGATTAATTCCGATTGCACGGCCTATAGTCCGGTCTCTTAGTTTTAAAAAACCGCCATTAGAAAGGAACGCATTTCCGCCCTCGTCGTGATGCGATTAAGCTCAAAAATGATCAAGGAAAAACGTTCTCGCATTATTCTAATCTTATTGGCGAGATGGAAGTGCATGGGTTGACAATTAGCCAATCGGGAAGAATTTCATTTTCACAACTTGACCATTCATATTTCATACAGACCGTGTCGATCAGTTGATCAGTGCGTAAGCAGCTCCACTCAAACCACAAGTCTGGATGGTCTCGTCAAGCTGGTAAGCGCCCTGTTCGCTGCCATAATAAGACTGCCGAGGAAATAGCATTTTCTACCGGATGAAAAAATAGGCGCGGAGATGTTCGCTAACGACCTGTACCAGATATACTACTGTACGACACGATATATACGATGATGAGGTGGCTTATGTTTTAACAGACAAGCTTTGAATAGCTTCTTCGATGTAGACTAGCATATGAAATTTCTCCGAATTTGCCACCGCGCCAGATTCGCTCAGGTCGTTAATCCATGGACAGGAATGATAACAGAAAAATCCAACTAATCACGATTCAAATCGGTTGACCTTGGGACGTGAAAACCAGGTTGACGGATGGAAAACGTGCTAATCACAGGTCCGCGTAGCCTGGACTCGCAAAACATTTATCTACAATCACCTGTCCTCACCTGTTCGACCTCGTAACAGGTCACGCCCAATATCTCCACTCTTGTGAACGCTCAGGCTTGAACTGCTGCTTCGTCGCCGGCGATTCCGGGTCTCGGCTGGGTCGTTCGGACTTAAGCCACTGGCCCTGGCATAGAGGAATAGAACGTCGGTAAGGCTGACGACGCCTACTAACCGACCAGAAAGCCGCGCTCCAGGCAGTGCAGATGCCGGTACTGATGGGGCAATGGGAGATGGCAAAGTAGAAGTCGAGCCCTGATAGCCCTGAGGAGGGATCGGATGGTGTGGATGGGTGTAACCTGGGGGAGGTGGCACACCACTTGATCCATGATTTGAAGGGTTGTATTGTGGTGCAGCGAGAGAAGCAGGGGCTCCAGGGCTTCCAGGAGGAGGTATGTGGGTAGAAGTAATAGCCGGGGTTGCAGAACCGGATGATGATGGGGATTGAGGGTCTGCCATCCACAAGCTACAAAACACATTTATTAGATACGAAATCTAGAACCTGAAAAAAATCTCGCATACCGATGTGACTTTGTGGCAACCATTTTTGCAACTGTGTGAGCAAGGGTCGACGTAGGAGTCACATAGAAAACGGGAAATGAGTCTTTCCCTTCTACTAATCCCCGGGTCGACAGGATGACCGATATGAAGTGGATGCATGTGTTTTGAAGTAGTGGTAGGGAAGTAGATTTTGTCAGCAGCTGTATAATGATGGTTAAACTGTCAGTCTTATGGATAATCTTGAAAGCTACTGGGATATACCTTCACGTCAACGGTTGATATATTACCGACAACATTTGTGTGGTTATCAACAACAGCCAGAGAAGAGATTCCTTCATCATTCATAAGCTGTAGCGCATGATACAGAGGTTTATCGCCACTAGAATTATCAGAGATTGCCTTTAGAGGTGTAATCAGACTCACTTGATATGGATGACTCGTTGAGACCCTAATCGAAGGTCTTTCAAATGTTGAGGGTATAATTGATCAATGATTGGGAAGCTTTGGCCGTTCTCCCATAAGAACTTGACAAGTCTAGACTGGCTGACAACGCCAATTACTTCGTTGCTGTCTTCCTTCAGCACAACAATCCGATGCACTCCGCCGCCGAATGTTTCCACTGCTGTCATCAAATTGGCTGATGCTGGTAGTGTAGTCAAGGGTTCCTTGGGGACAAGATCTCTGATATCCTTCAATGGGATTTTACTTCCCTCTTGTGCTTTCTGAGCAACATCTTGGAAAGAAGTGAGCTGTGACTCCGTGGGCTTTGCCAGCCCAACAACTAACAGCAGATATGCATTCAAGTCGCTGTACCCGAATGTTCCTACAGCAGACTTGTCGTCGACCGTCTCACGAACGAGGAGCACGGGGACTTCGGTGTCAACCAAGACCTGGATACAGAACTCATATTAGACTGACAGCCAGTGACATCCGTTGGAAAATCAAGACTTACCTTGGTGGCATCCTCAATTCCAGTGTCCACCTCGACGAATTGAAGGTCTATCGACTTCACCAGTTCTCCAATAGATATCTGGCGCCAATCACGACCTGAAAAGGCTGGGTCTGCAGGGTTTCGCACGGGAGGGTTATCGATTAGTCCTTGTATCGCGGCTTGGGTCAAGGACGGTTGGCGGCGGGCGCGAGGCGACTGTGGCATGCTACGTAGGCTTTCGCTAAAGCTCTGCCGATGGGACGAGTTCTGAGATGGGATATGGGCCAGGCGCATGGAAGGCGGTCGGGAGTGAGGGGATCGCGAATCCGTGCTGGTTCGTGGCGAAGAAATAGCAGAGTCGGATGAACTGGGGGCATCTTGCCCCGCGTGAGAAGGCTGCTCCGCCATCGGTGCGTAGTATTCAAGGGCAAGCAAGTCAAGCCCGAGGTGCGATAATTCAGACTCTGAACATAGGATGCACAAATTTCTATTTGGTTGCTAACTCGAATGCCCTGCTGAGGTGGATGTGAGTCAGAACAATTGATGGAAGTGGTCTTACGCCGTGCGATAATGGCGACCCGCCCGATAGCAACAGCGGATCGTCCCGCTAGCCTCCGCAGAAAACTATACGAATGCTGATGACAACAGTAAATAAATACTTAAATACATAAATAAATAAAAGATGAAACATTCCACCAAGAATACAGCTGAGATTATCTTCTTGACAAGCTAATCTACAGGCAACAGCAAATTCCCCGTTGCTACATGAATTCTCCAAGCAGGCCAGACAAATCCTTGCCGCGTTCTTTCACGGCTGGCCTCCTCGTCTTGTGGTGAGCACGGCGCTCTGTCAATGAAATGTGGCCCTCACGCTTTCGCTTATTCGCCTGTGTCTCAATTACGCGGCCATTGTCCTTCCGTGAAAAAATGGCAATGTCAAGACCTGCCATTGACTTCGCTCGTCTATGTCTAACTGTGAACTCTAGAAGCGGGATGTCGCTGGACATTGTGGATGGGAGTAGGCTGTCTGGTCTCTTGCTTGACCAGCTGGTACTTGTATTGAGCCCTATGGAGGTGTCTTGGGAGAACTGATATGCTGTTCCCTCGAGTTTATCCTGACTAAGGAACCACCCGTGTGCCTCCGCTGTCTTGATGGCGGATTGTGTAGTCAATCCATCGCACTTCGCCACTATACAGTATTCAAGAGAAGGGAATTTCGATAAGTAATAGAAAGCATTGCCTGTAATGTTCCGCTGGCCGTGCAGTTTAAGCGTTCGTAGATATTGAAAAGATCCTGAGGTCTCAATAAGCTCAGTCCATGCACGGAGAACGCGGTCGTCAAGACTGACGACCTCTTGACTCTGACCATCGCCCAAATACGAATGCCTTGATGATGCTGTGTTGATTTCTAAAGAGACAAGGTTGACCACATCGGCAAGCTCGACAAGCTCCGGGGTCCATGCAAACTCGGTCCAGATGTTCAACTGTGTAGCCCAGCTGCAATCCGTACTTTTCACCAAGCTGATGTAGCCGCGCATAGGGATCCGCGGTTTGTCGATAACCATTCTACAGTGCTGGGAAACATGTCGGAACTGGCCGGGGTATGTGGTACACAGAATTTTCCACATGTACATTGTTCGCTTTCCACTGTTTTGGTGACGTTATTTTCGTAACTCTCCGAAAATCGGACACACTCACTTGCCTCCGACTGAGATACTCCCATAGTTGTGCGGCAATCGGCCAAGGTACGTCCAGAAATAGAGACTTGTTCAGGCTTCTTTGGTCGCTAAGCGTCTTTTTCATTGCCAAGTGTTTCAAGGCTGGTACTCCCAAGTCACTGCGAAGCTCGTAGTCTGCCTCCAAGAAAGGCGATTCGTGCTCCCAAGCAAATCCATTGACGAAGCCCACTGGCGGACCCATCTCGGTTTCCTCATAAACCTGACCGCTCTGACTGTCCACGACCATTATTACCGTTGTGTGGTCTCCTGATGACGGTGCAGGGTCGTTGGGACATTCTTTAATGTTGGGAGTTCTATGAAGCCAATTTTCGTGGTTATTGGCTCAACAAATGACATTTCGACCAAGAACAGCTATGGAAGATAGAAGTACCAAAGCCGTAACCGCAGCTGGAATATTCAAGTTCTTCCAAGGATGTCAACATTGACGGCGCGAGGGATCCAGGGGACCCATCCAACACGGCCCTTGTCCAATCAGCGATCGTGTATGATAGACCCAGCAATTATAACAAGATCCACATCCCACTCTGAACTCACTTACGCTTTAACTAACTCACTGTTATCAGCAGCAGCTGATGGTGATCTTGAATGGGGAACTGACCAGGCATCAACTTTGACCGTGGCTCATATTTAATGGCACTATCCGTCCCATTCACACAAACGTGGTAATAGTTAATCTCTGTTATTTACTTGACTTCCACGGAGATGGTTTCCACAAATTCTCGTTCGCCCTTCACTGGCGAGCTTGATGGACTCGTCCAACAACTTTTACGGACATGGCACGTGCCTGGTCTTGCAATAGCTGTCATTGACGGTCATGATACCTTTTCCAAAGTAGGTTATAGCCCTACAAATATTTCTCCGACGACACTGCTCACGTTGGTAGGGTTATGGAACGGCTGTCTTTCCTGATGTCCCTGTTACACCAGAGACAGTATTCTTTACAGCAAGCACAACAAAGTCATTTACTGCCGCCAGCGTCTCCCTTCTTATTGAAGATAGCATGGGACATGTCTACAAAGATTCTGTATCACCAAACCTTTCCTGGACTTCTACCCTCTCCTCTGTGATTCCAGATGATTTCGCGCTCGCTGATGAGTATACCACGGCTCAAGTTACTTTTGAGGATGCCCTTAGCAATAGAACCGGCCTTCCAGACCATAAACTGAGCTTTAAGCCTAATACTGCCTCTGTCAAGGATGTAGTGAGATCCCTGAGATACCTACCCCGTGCTGCAGAGCTTCGTGAAAAATATTTGTACAGCAGTTATATGTTCTCTACTGTTTCACATGCCATTGAAACAACGACCGGAACAGGTTTGGGTGATTTCATGCGAGCCAGACTCTGGCACCCACTGGGTATGAAAACCACTTATTGGACACCGCAAGAAGCCACAGCAGCGGCTAGCTCAGGCACGGTATTAGCTCAGGGTTATGCATGGGACTCGTCATCAGGCAAGTTCGTCGAACAGCCGATTCCAGACTTTCCAGCTGTATCAGGAGCGGGTGCAATGATCAGCAATGTCGTTGATTATACGAAATGGCTTCGCTGTATGATGGCGAAATCTGCTCCGCTGAGCCAGGCTGCTCACCAAACCCTCACTGAACCACGTATCCAGTTCTCACAACATCCCAATAATGTGTTCCCCTCACCTCACTCTTATGCTCTTGGATGGACGATCGACTACTATCGCGGCCAGCGCATTGTTTGGCACGGCGGTAGCTGGACTGGATTTGGTTCAACTATGATGTATCTTCCTGACCTCCAGTGGGGCCTTGTCATGATGGGAAACACGACAGGAACGAGCAACCTCGTACAGACTGTCTTGTATATGCACCTTCTTGACAATATTCTTGGGACTCCGTTGGCCGATAGAGTCGATTGGAACAACAAACTCCAGGAGCGCATAAATACAAGAAGATCTGATAATTCTCGGGCCAAGTCGCGTTTGTATCCATCTTTGCCTTCACCTTTAGAACCACCGTCTGCCCCTTTCAAAGCCCACGCAGGTCGATATAGCCATCCGGGTTATGGTGACATGAACATTGAATCGCATGAAAACGTTCTTATTGTAGATCGGCTTCTTCAAGAAATTCCAATGATAATACGCATGATTCATGTCTCTGGGGAATCCTGGCTTGCAAGGTTGGAGGTCTTAAATCAAGATCCTCGGGATTTTGAGTCCGTACGGGCAACTTTTCGCGTATCGGATAACGGGGTATTGGGGCATGTTGGACTAGACTTAGAACCTGCTCTTGGTGGGGAAATGATATGGTTCGACAGGGTCTCGACTTTCTAGTTCTTGATCACATGTAGACTTCTTATATATAGAATATTAGATGAGATACACATGTATGACGGACTCGAAACCCCTTGATCTTTTATTCTCTTTGATTTATTCTGCTCCACTACCAAGGGCAGGACCGGTATACAGAATTACAAACCAAAAATAATTTCGAAGTCTTGTACGAAAATGATGTGTCTAAACTACCATTGTACTCGGGGGAAGGCATTGGGCTGTTAACATAACGGAAACTGATTGTGAGGTGCATCAAAATATGAGTGTTTATCAATGTCCAAAACAGAAAGCTAGTCGCAGCTGTCTGCCTATTCTACCCGAATTTTTTGCAATGAATATCCACAACCAGTTATGAGAGCAGGCCGACGGACTTTCTAGTTGGCTAAATTCCTCTTGCGTTAAGTGGCCTCTCAATATCCGGGCCATGTCCTGGAGGACTTTGTCACTATTGATGCCAAGCATGGCTGAGGATTCAATGAAATGACACTTGAGCTCCTTTGCTAATGTTGCACCCTTGTCCACCAAGACGGCTTCTTCCCTCGCGTGTAAAAATTCCTGCTTCATAGATTCTAACAACTGTTCGTTCCTAATTGTCCCGTACCAGATGGAGTAGAAAAGGCGACATGTAAAAGCCAGAGAAAGCGCAGGTATTGGTTCCAAGTACTCGAATATCATGACCAATAGCTCATCTGGTAGCGAAGAGAAGTAGCAATGGGATACATTGCACGATGCAGCAACATTAGATGGGCCATGTTGAATTCTGTGTGATATCACAGAGATTCTTGAATGGCTCGAACGAGCTATAACTGGTGGCATAGGGAAAGGAAAGCGTTGGAATGGGAAGCGCTCAGACTTTGCTGCATGGTCACTCTTATTTGCTACCAGCAGGATGGGTTTTGACAAAGTGGAGGAACTGGTAGGCCCTGCTGATTCCGGGACCACAGAGACGATTCGGGCCAACTCCGTTGCTCGTTTGAGGGATGGCTGAGAGGTGACGCTATATACGAGGATAAAACCGTCTGCCTGCCTGATTACCTGATCCCACAGACATGGGTAGCTTTCTAATGCACTGCCTAGCTCAAAAAGATCTAACATGCATAGCCGCTGGTCGTCATCGATCAACTTTCGGAATAAGTCGTCTGATGTAGGATCATAAAAGGGAGATGTGCCGTACACCGCTCTACTTCATGTCAACGTGCGTCAATCTAAATGGAGTTCAATCGCAATGCTGACCGATATAGAAGGTGCGTCTTTCCGACCCCATGATCACCTATTACAGCTACATTATATAACTTCACTTTCCTCTCTTCTCGGCTAATGGTTTGCATGATGCGCCGAGAAGTAGAACAAAATACTGAAAAGATTCGTGTTGGATTGCCTATCGTATTGACTTGTCAATCTGCCCAGGGAATTCATTAAATATTGATTTATGAGGATGATTAATTGACTAACTGATTGCTTGATTCTGGCTCGATGGTTTGCTCTGCGTAGGTGCTTACTGTGGTGTGACTAGTCATGTGATAACTAGCTTCTAATTGGCTAACGAGATCTAATGATATATATATATATATGTATGTATATAAGACCTCATTGCCTCAGACCCTTGGTCTTAGATGAGAAACTGATCTTACAGTCTACGTTACTGTCTATGCTGAGTCTACGATGAGTCTTTCAGTATTGTATTCCACATTCTTGTTGACCAATACTGAAGATCCGCATCGCTGGGCAAATACTATATAACATTATCTTACAATATCTTTTCGCCCTTTCTTTTCTCTCATCTTCTTTTAAGTTTGATTAAATTTATTTAAATTTGATTAAAAGTCACTTTAATCATCGGATTAAGAGTCGACTCCAATCAAAATATAATCACTTGCAAAGTTAGGTTTTCCTAATTTTAGCATCAGTACGGCGTTACGCCAATTAATGAAGCTCATACCAATTCTTTGGCCGATCATTGCCCGTTCCGCATCTCCAACGATATACAAATTGAAAGAATGCTCAACTTATCTCAACATACATTGAAGAAAATGCTACTATGAATAGACGTTTTCGTCTACCGTCTTTGTTTGTCAAATCAGGATTGGCACAAAGCCAGTGCGTTTTGCATCGCAGCCCGTAGACGCCATGTGGTTATAACCTAATTATAAGAAATAGAAAGAAAGAAAATAATTAAGCCGTCGAGGGAAATGAGTTCTCAATGAAGTTTCGTAATTTGCGATTATGCTCCTACCAACCACTACCAGCGTGACATGCCAGCACTGGCAGTTTGATTACCGGTTGATAACTATCGCACAAGTGTGCCTTGCACGTAAATTTCAGCTGGCTAGAATCAATTCGGTAGGATTCTATTGTTCTTGTCCAGCTCAAAGAGACTTTTGTTTAAACAGCCTAGGTGACCTCCGTGCGATGAAACCGACTTCGGAGTTTTGAAAATACCACATGTTTGAGACGCATCAAGACCGAACCGAAATGACTGCGACGGATGACTCCTCGATTCTAGGGGAGACTGATGAGCTACTTCGTTTTCTGAATCGATCGTCAATTAGTACGCGTGACAGCAGAACACTGCGAGGATGGAAGCCACCTATGAGAGCTCAGTCGTTAGGAGCTATGAAAATACACGAACAGATGGACACTGAATCGGTAACTGATCTGTGGAAAGAAGACTATGAGAGAGAATCGCAAAGAGTGAGTCTACACTATTCTTCAAGCTTCTAGTTTCAAGTATCGGATGCTCTTTCTGAGTTTCTATAGGATACAAAGAGCTCATACAAAACCGCTGAACCTATGTCTTCACATCAAAACGACAACTCCTTTCAGCTTGACGACGATGCTGACGATGATGATGGTGAAATATATTTAATCGAAGGAAGACGCACGCCAGATGGACTGAAGCCAAAGAGACAACTAACGAATTACAAATCTACCGGCCATCTACCCGACTCTCGACTAGACACCCTAGATGAGGGAATTTCCATCTACGAAGATAAGCATACGCCCACTTCATCTTTAATAAATTGTTATCTCCAGCCAGACACTTTTTCGCAACATATGGAACCGTATACCAGCTCCAAAACAGCTGTCAAAGGTTACCATCGTCTTGAAGAATGCCCATTTTACACCAACGAAGTTTCCGCACTGAAATTCCGTATTGTGGAATTGGAATATGTCAACGCTTCCCTCGAAGGCAAGCTTCGTCAATATCGAGATGAGATTCGTTTATTCAAGAAAGACGTCAGAGGTTACAAAACAGATGGGAAACGGTTTACACAGTTGCTCAAGGAAAAAAATGTAGAGATATCAGTCCTGCACAAAAAGATTATCCAGCTTCTTAATCACGATGCTGTGCCATCTCCTCGGGTTTCGGCTGGAAATCCTCATGCATCAACTGGTCAAATGTCAACAAAGCAAAACAAAGTAACGTCGGGAGACTTCAGCAGTCGTTCGCGAGTCTCTGCGCGTGCAAGTTCGCAGGTAGAAAATGAACCACAATATTGGGTCTAATGATAAAAAGTTTGAGACCTCCTTCATCTTAAAAATACTCTTTCAACTCAAGGAGGCCCACTACTGTCAAATTACTTTTGACTGCCATCACTTATTTAGCTAATTACATATCACTATATTCTCAAGACTTCAAGTTGTCAGTATGAATATGATTTCAGTCAGTGGAGTGAACAATCCACTCGGAGTCCCGGACACTAACCCTAAATCCTTGTGAATACACGAAAGATAGTATTCAAGATTGGGAGTAACTGATTTTGAAAATCCAAGCTTTGGCACAGTAAATCCGAAATATCAATAATATCAATTATAGAAAAATAATCAATTGATGGTTGGTTGGCAGATGGAATCCATTGTCTTAGTGGCTCACTTATTCTGCCTTGCTCTTCACCATCATCTAATCATTATATTCGCATACTAGCGTGACCAAAATGGAATTCGTTTCAGCGGTAGTTCCCCTCGTTTCATATCTCATGCGCTTTGTGACGTACAAATACCACCGTTAGAATTTATGTTCCAGTTGAAAGAAATAAATGACCGTTTCTGCTTGGAGGCGTTCTGACCTTCTTCCACCCTGTGAACTGGCAAGCTAGGTTTGGATGCGATTTCGGGATCATTCACTTTCATTGTAGTCTGTTGGTAATACCAGCTATCACCAGGGGAACTGTTGGGCTCGCTGTTTAGCTCATCACCACTCTTTTCATCTGGGATGCCGTCGAGTTCACAAGCACCGTTTAGATGCTGCGTGGTTGTTTTGGTACCTGACTCCTTGTTATCTCCGAGAATAGGTTCTTTCGCCCTTCCGTCTTTCGTATCAGTATGCAAAGAATCTGGCCCAGAGTTTTATTAGCTAGAAGCAGGCTGTGAAGTATTTTTTAAGACATACCTGCTATAGTAGACGTGCTGGTGGAAGACAATGCCACTCTGGAAATGTCTTCTTCTTGATACTTAGAGTTTATGCGTATTGGAGTGCTCTGGTTCTGTTCGAGGACTGCCCCGCCTCCTTCCGACAACCCTGACTGGCTGACAATGTGGTTATTCGTGCCATGTGTAACATTGTTGTGGGTGTTAATTAGGACTAGGATACATACTTTGGGACTGTCGATGGTCTGGGTCCTTGCTCTCTGATACTTTTTTCACGATTGGGCGGTATGGTAAGTCCCCCATTTGATGTGCTTTTCTCCAAACCGGGTAGCTTGTACGTGGAATCAATAGGCATATCAAATAATCCCGGTATTTTTGCCTGTGGGATTGCCATTTTGAGCTTATGAAAGGGTCGATGTTCTAAAAGTTTCAGAACAAAACAATCTATCGGGAATTTAGGAGCTTGAAATTTCTAGAAAGCGAGAATCACTAGAGCGAAGGCTAACTGTGCCAACTGGCGCACGCACCCGGGTGAAACTTATAAAGGTTAGTGGATCTTGAGATTCATGGAAACTCGATAGCTAAAGGCCTATTTTTTGTGTATTTCTGAGGTACATTAGTGGTTGAGGCTCTATTTGTTTAGGTCCTCCTGCATAATTGATATATCAAGTTCCCAACATGCCGGACCAATAAACACATCAATTGATGTAGTCTGTAGCGACAAGTGTATATAAATAATATGGTACTGTTCAAATATTTATTTACTGGACGACTATATTGCTTTTGTTCTACTTTTCTTTTTCATAAGCTCAATATATTCTAGATCATGAGGCTGCGATAACACGATTAAATGTGGTTGGTGCAACTTTGCATCCAGTGATATTCAAACACGCCTCTCTGTTGCGTAACGTCAACTATCACTTATATATAAAATTGCAGTTCAATGATTAATGTTTTAACAGATGGTCCGTATAAAATCAAAGAACTTGTCTTCTTTAGAATTGTTTCTGTGCCATAGTAATGGCTTGTAAATTTGACTTTAGAAAAGCTAGTCGGTCTTATTTACAGATAAGTTTTAAAATGAAAAGACCACTTGTGAAACATATGTTCGTATTATTAGATAGGACTTGCTGAAAATATTATTAAGCACTATTGAAGAAGGTCAAGGTATAGAAATGTTTGGCGCTCTTGTTTTTCCTTTTTTCTTTCCTGTCTGCCTCGGGTGTCAATTTATGCTCCTATTCCCAGCTCATAATCACTGTAAACGGTATTTCCAAATTGATTTAGGCAAATGATCGTATATAGATAGGTCAATCTATACTACTAGTAGAGCCTTTCATAGCCAAGTAAAGCAGCCCACGAAGCGCGAGCAGATGAAGAGGATACTGTGTATGATATTGTCAACTTCCGCGACAGCAGGGAAGCAGAAAAATAGCCGTCGTCAAATAAACCGTCAGGCTGCAGTTTTTCTGCACAGAATGGTATGCCGGTATAGTACGATGTACTGCGACTTTGAAGATGATTTGGCCTATAGGCAGACTCATTATCGTACTCGACATACTCGTCCCTGCATCGCGGACATGCGTCTGATTTGTGTGCTTGGCATGTATGTGTAACAGAGTGACCAGAAACTGAGGTAAGATATGGGTTTGCGTCTATATAATCAGGCCGGAGTGGATCATTTTCGGAGAGATTTCTTTCATGATAAGCGGAGGACGAAAATGATAGTCGTCGTGGTGAGTACGAAGAAAAAACCATTTCCCTCAAATTTATATATAAGTCTCATGTTTAAATTTAATTGGAATTTTCGTTGAACGTGGGTAGGGATAGGCACTTAAATCGTTTTCAAGGACGCTCAGCTCATTTCCCGAAACGGAACGGAACCTACAGCAGGGATGCCGACTCAGGGATAGAGACCTACATACGCAGGGTCGTGTTCATACAACCGCGAAGAATGAAAATTAAATTCTTCCTTTGGCCGATATTTAAATAAACATTTAAATTTGAAGGCAAGGATATCATGACTGTTGATGCTGAGAAATGTGTTGCTCAGGGAAGATATCCCGTGTTAGTGCTAAAGGAATCACATCTTTAGTAATAATGTTATCATTTGCTTAAAATGCAACATAAGCCTCAACCATGAGACCTGAATGCATTAGCAGCGGTAGACAGGATTGAATGTAGTTCTCTCTGATATAGTTTGTATGCTTCTATTGGCTGGCTCTTGCGTTAGTCTTAACCAAATACGATTAGCGTAAACCTCAACTATATCGAGATTCTCACAATATTATTGGCTGGATGTAAACTGGTCCCAACAACAGTATCCAACCGGATTGGCTGTTTTCAGCCATACATGTCATTTTTTGAGGATACAGCATACACGTAAGCCAAGAATCGGGCAATAGGTTGTAGTTCTATAACAGGATTATTGAAGAGCATAGCCATGCTGATCGACATTATTGTCCATCGTACATTGTGGGGAATTTAGAACGGTATATATAACCCTTGTGGACCCTTTACGGCAGTTGTATACCCACAACCATCAACATTGAAGATGCCTGAAATCAAAAAAACGTTCGATTATATTGAAAATGTTCTCGATGACAATGCCTCGACGGCCTCAACTCTAGTTCTCCAGAGTGGTAATCACACACCTGTACCCTGAACATATCAAGGTCGTAAGAGTACTGATCGCTATGTATAGAGGAGGACTGCAAGAAGCAAGAACAGGCTGCCGCGTATGCCGCTCTCCGATGGGGAAAACCGCCGACAAAGAGGCATGACAAAAACGCAATTCCGGGACCAGACCATCCAGTTCACAAAATTCCACTTGAAAAAAGGGAGAAAATGCGCAAAAGGGGCATTAATCCGGTGCTGTGGGCGGAAATGAATCAGCCCAAGCTGAATAGCACAAGCAGCTTTTGGTTCAAGGTATCGCAGACAGCGATGGGGGGAGGATGTTTTAGATGATCTTTTACATGTTAGTTTTGTATTTATCGATAGGAGCCTAACTTCGTATGATCAATGATTCTTTTCTAGGAAAAACAGCTTCTTTATAAGTCTCCCATAAGATCTGACATCGTTTTCATAAGTGAACGCATTCAACATATCGAATGGTGAAATTGCTGAGTCGTAAGTCTGGTATTTGAATAACGAAAAGTAAAGCATAATACAACCTATCCAATATTCAAAACCGTGATAAAATATAGTTATTCTTCTTTCTACCCATGTATTTCTGGCCATTTTCACCTAACTAAAATTAAAATTGCAAACCAACCCAAGGACCGTGAATTCCCGCCCCCAATTAGTGTCACCCGATTCGACGCCTCATCGCATGTCCCCCCACCGCTGCGGCTGACGATATAAAGGTTATTTCTAGTCAGAAGGCTGCATTTGCGAGTTTGGTCGGATTGATGAACAATGTCCACCTCATTACACGAATCTAGACGATCGTAATGACTCACACGTCGTCGCCGGATGATCGAAATTAGACTCACGAAAGCCATTACATGTGTAGCCCGTCAGGTTGGACGACAATGGATCAGATTCATCTTCCAAGCATTGCGGAACTGGGGCTAGACAGTCCGAGAAGTATAACAAACAACAATTTGGTCGAAATGAATCGCATTCCTTCACCAGGTGATTTAAGTCCCCTTCGCGGAGGCATTTATACGTCTGAACCGCCAGAGTGGATGACAACAGACCAGACTCAACTTCCAAACATTGTGGAACTGGAGGAGCGAGATGAAATGAACCGAGAAATAGACCTTTGGAGGGCCGTAAGTGCCAGTGTCAATATGATAGAAGAAGAAGAAGAAGAAGAAGAAGAAGAAGAAAATGATGATGATGATGATGATGATGATGATTCTACTTTTGGGAAAGCTAAGAGGCATGGGAGCAGGAGCCAGATAAGGGATCCTGGTTTCAATATATCCGTCGCTAGCCAAATATTTCCTGAGAACCCGCGGAAGGAGGAAAGCCATGTGTTCTACTCAGAAGCAAGCTCCGGTTCGGCTATGAGGCAGTTTGAGTGTAGCGCAATGGAGCTTGAAACAGCTTCTCATGTAGCAACCGATGCGTCACAAAGAATTGTATCAAGCGAAGAGGATGTGTCCACGGCTAGCCCTATGAATTCCGAGGATGATAGCAGAGACGCGTTCGAAAATGAATGGCCACCCACCATCAAATGCATTTGTGCTTCTGAAGATGGCGAAGACATGGTTTTGTGCAAAAAGTGCAAGACATTGCAACACTC
The DNA here is from genome assembly GCF_021365285.1 of Talaromyces proteolyticus. Taxonomy (NCBI): domain Eukaryota; kingdom Fungi; phylum Ascomycota; class Eurotiomycetes; order Eurotiales; family Trichocomaceae; genus Talaromyces; species Talaromyces proteolyticus. Next base: position 292,266 of record NW_025764282.1, on the reverse strand, counting down.
CGAATGCTACTACCTTGGAAAAGAATTCCCAAACAAGCACTATTGTATCGACTGCATCGATTCTTCGTCTGAGACGGCCAAGGCCACAAGTGCGGGGCAGAACTTGAATGAATATGCAGAAGAATTGACGGGCTTGGAGAATCGGAATTCATTACTCAAACCATTCGTTAAAGATGCGTCATCATGGAAAAAAACCGTTCTAAGTGAAACCCCCGAAGTCATGACAGACTTGACCTCGACTATTGAAGAGGACATACAAGGTGGTAGCCCTCAACTTCAACCTACAGCTGAAGTATACACAGACTCTGGATACGCTTCAAACATAACCAGAGCACTTAAGCCATTACAAATACACACACAAGTCCATCAGACAGAGAAAATTGCAGCAGATTATATGGGTATGGGATCTGATTCCACTCCCCCCAGCCACAACGAAAGTCTAGAACAACCGGGGCAAAACGACGAAGTAGAGAGCATATATTCAGATGTCTCCAGCATTCCTTTCTTAAGAAAGGCTGGTTATATAAGTGAGCTTGCCGACGAGCTCGCTCAAGTCATCCAGCCTTATCAACCGAATGACGATATTCTCCAGCGGATTTTTGAGGTACTTCCCGAGCTTCTGAAAGCATTTGCTCTCAGCTTCGGTCAGCGTTTGTCTACTACCATGCAGCGAGATGTTATGGTCTTTATCCATAGATATCGGATGTAGGTTATGAAGTGAAATCCTACTCTGACGAAATTACCATTTGTCCAGCGCTTACTGCTCTGCTGTATTAGGGAAATCGTTAAAACCCTCGAGGATAATCTTTTGATGGGAGAGTCTGAGGGCCAGAATCGTCGAAACACAGATAAGATGTCGTTAAATGACATCATGAATCTCTGGCATAGAACCGAGGAATCCGTGCAGCATGAGGGCCTCCCTAATCCCGGATGTGATGACCTTGAAGATTCTGATAGTACGGAAACAGAACAAGTTGATGACATAGATGAGAATGAATTACCTGGGCTGGTAGCGTACCGGTTCCTCATTCGAGGTGCGCCCGCATACAACTGGCTTCTGGATAACCTCCGTAAAGAATGTGTTCTGGCCCCCCCAGAGCCGAATGTGATAGGAGAAATCCGAAACGCGATTTTAGAGGCATTACCCTCTTCGCCGAGAATCAGCCGACGGAAGCCCGCAAAAATATTTGACGTAAGTTTCATGGTTGATTGGGACCCGATTGCATTCCTACGAGAGGAAGAATATGCAGAAGAGCCCGAGGATGCAATTGAGAGGGTTATCACCTTGACAGGTTCAACTGTATCGGCGCAAGCTTCGACTTGCGGTAGATATTTGCGACAAACATGGCCCTCAACGGGTGAACAAATTTTGAAGCTGATAAAACCTTTGGTATCGGGCGAAAACGAAGCCTCAGGTATATCTTACAATTTAATCTACAACTGCGGCTTGATGCTTACACATTATTCACGACAGCTATCTTGTCTAACGGTACTAGCCTCACTGTATCGAACGGATCCTCCCAGACTCAGGGATCGTCGTCCATTGTTTGTGTAGATGCTTGTGGCACTGCGGCCTGCATCGCAGAGATAGGCGAACAACTCGCATGGCTCGCATCTGCCATTCGTTCCTCACCGTACACACATGACGTAGCGCACAGCAGACCATTCGTTGACACTATCCAAATTGGCCATGTGACATACGAAGAGACTCCCAGAGTCACCTACATCTGCAAAATTGGAGTGAATCTACATCCAGGAAAGCATGGCACTGAGACCACCAATGGTGAATGCTGGCACGAGTTGTTTGGAACCCCGGTTGTTGTGGAAGGCTTTCCCATACCACGAAGATCAGGAGAGGGCTCTCCAGGCCTTGAAATTCCATTGAACATAATGGCAGGCCTCGCACAGGCTCGCAGAATTAGTTCTTTCGACGGCAAGACCCTTCTGAAGGGGTTTGCAGCTATGTTGCTCCCTATGAAGTACATTCAAGGTATAGTGACTTGGCATCTTGTCCACTCCAAGGACGGGAAGCGCATTTCTTATCTTGAGACTGACAACTTCCAACCGGTGGATATTCAAATCCCAGAACTGGAGAAGTCCCGACATATCTTAGGGTGGTGCCCGGAAATGAAGTCATACGCAGGTAAAACACCCTTCTTTATTTTCTGACCGCCAAACGAGACCGGGGTTATTACTAACTCAAGCCCAGGAGCGGCAGATGCATATTATCATATCAAGGGTTCGAGGCTACCCCGAACTTCAGGACGTGGTTCTCTGAGAAATGCATCATTATTCACCGGACATCTCGTCACCGGAGGTACTCCCTTTAGTGAGGGCCGGAAAGATATTCGTCTCCGTCGAAACAGTTATATTGTAAGAATGAAGTGGATCTCACAAAATTTTGTGATTCTCTGGGATGTGGGAGAGAAGCGAGGCTGGCTAGTGAACGGAGCCAGCGCACTGCTACACCTTGTTCGCGCATCCTTAGCGCAAGACCTACTCGATAGTAAATTTGGCGCACTGTGTCTATTCTCCGATAAAGAGTTCCAAGAGGCCTCACAACTGTATCAGACAGACGCGGCTCTAGAAGTTCTTCTAAACCAGGCCAATCTGAGAGTGAAAATCTACCCCGAGAAGGATAGCTTTATTCACTTCAAGGACTATGTTGAGGACTTTGGCGATCTTTTAGAAAAAATACTTGATTACCAGTTCAAGGCTGTCGGGACAAATCACAAGGCTTGTGGCAATGTCCCGAGATCATTGTTGGAAGGCTGGGATTTCAACGATTTGGCAACTGGGCGAGATCCCATCTATCCTCGAGAAGCCTTTTTGAACCAGGAGGGCCTTTCCTGGGATGACTTCACTCGATCTATACACGCCATCACGTTATTCGGTCGAAGCTTTGGTGAAATCATTCAACCAGCCAAGGCCTGCTGTTCCGCGTGGGCAAAATTGCCTCGGGGAAGATCATACCTTGCAGCCAGCGTCACTGATTTGCACCAAATAATGGAATCGGATGGAGACCCATATTCTATCCCTATCAAGCTTACTCATGATATACTCTGGTACACTCCTAACGAAACGTTTGCTCAATGCAAGAAAGATGAGACACACTGTGATCCTGCTCAAGTACTGCTTCCCTTCAGGTTACACCGTGAACTATCTGTGACTCGCTCTCGATTACCAGCCAAAGGCGGTGCCGTCATCTTTGGCCACAACAGCGTTCATCAATGGTTTTGGAGCGACATTGGAGATCCATCAAGAACACCAAACGAGGCTAGCTGTATGTCATCGTCACGCAATGAGATACATGGTCCTCGATCTGATGATAGTGGAATCGGAAGAAGTCTCGGCTCCCTGACTTCTAGACGGAGTGAAAGTATCATAGGCTCAACCTCTAATCAACTCGACGAAGAAGAATATCCTGGGTATATACATACGGCGACCAGCGAGTCGGAGGATCATCCATCATTAAACCATAACAAAAATTATCATTTTGGAGGCAAATCCCCGTCTGCTAAGGATTACAAAGTAGGCATCGTGTGTGCTTTACACATCGAGCTCATGGCGGTGCGGGCGTCGTTTGACAATATACATGAGAAAGTAGCCATTTCTGGCGAAGATCCTAATTACTATGCACTGGGTTGCATTGAAGGACATAGCGTCGTTGCTGTCTGCCTCCCTCATGGAGTAGTTGGCACCAATGCTGCCGCTGACGTTACGTCAAATATGAAGCGCAGCTTTTCAAGATTGAAATTCTGTCTGCTCGTGGGAATTGGAGCGGGTGTACCCTCTCAAAAGAACGACATTCGTCTAGGCGATGTTGTGATCAGCACTCCGAAAGGGGGTTATTCAGGGGTATTGCCGTATGATATGATCAAAAGTTGCGACTCTGGAGCGTCCGAATTGAATGGATATCTGTGTCCCCCGCCATGGCATTTGATGTGTGCCATAAGTGAGTTGGAGTCGGATCCATCACGGTCATCAACGCCGCTCCAGAAATACCTCCAGCAGATCGAGGAATGTAAAGATCAGTATAGACACCCCGGAGTGGCTCACGATCAGCTTTTTGACTCTGATTACATACACAATGGTGATTACAGTTCCTGCGATCAGTGTGACTCCGCCTATAAGGTAAGAAGACCACCCCGCTTGTCTACCCACCCTGAACTTCACTATGGTCTCATCGCGTCTGGAAACCAAGTAATGAAGTCCGCCAAAATCCGGGACAAGCTGAGCCGGGAGCACAATGTGCTCTGTTTTGAGATGGAAGGGGCGGGAATTATGAACCATTTTCCCTGCCTGATTATTCGTGGAATCTGCGATTATGCCGATTCACACAAGAACAAACGGTGGCAAAACTATGCGGCTGCAACAGCTGCTGCATATGCCAAATTGCTTCTTTCTCGATTGAGGACGGCAGATAGGTTGGATAGTTTTGTGCCGCAGTCGGGAGTAAGTGAGAATCAGCAGGATTCCAGAAAAAGACCCGGACGCACTGAGCCGGGTTCAGATGGAGAACAACCTGCGACAAAACGAAGATAAGGTTGAAAAAGCCCACATAGCAAAGACTCATGCCACGAAGGAGACAGAAGCAAGTGACGCAAAGACTAATAATATTCTACCTTAAAGCTATATCTACACCAGTGAATAAGAACCAGCTGACGAGTCCGGACGTGGCTACGCTAATAAAGTCTAGGGGAAAGATGCACAGATACTCACAGTTCTAGTTGTAAAAATTGGAAGACTCGAGCATCGTGATAGACGCTGATGTTAGGAAACTAAACAATTTCCCCTAGAAAGATGAGTTATGGAACGTTGCCCACTGAATGCCGTTCTTAAATCTCTCTTATTAAGAATTGTCTTAAAACCTCATATTCGAATCAAAAAGGCTTGCGTATGTATTAGAATATGTGTTTCTGGATTTATCGTATTTATCGTCTGTGCATCGGCGTGGATTTGATACCACGCATTCTCCCCAGCATTAGCCACGTGGTTTTGAGCGATACTCGATAATATCCCATATGGTTGTTGATCCTCGTCAGCTGACAGCGTGCCCACGAAGCAAATGTGAGCAAATGTGGGATCAGGGACTCATGTGACCGAATGACATTAAGCCGCAATATCCTGACACGAGCAAATGACTCCGACACGAGAGTCGTACCTTTCTACTTTTATTTTTTTTTCGCGTAAGAGATGTTTGTTGTTTGTACCGCGTGCCTTCTCATCCCAGATCGTCTCTTCTATTTATTAGTATCGTACCCGCGGATAAGTATCATCCTCTGTCCTGCCAGAGGCAAATAACAGCGATGAATTCAAACACATCATTTATATTGTCTGAGAAGCCGAAGCAGAGCAGAATCGCAGTGTCAAGTAAAACCCCCGCTCACGCGAGTCGGCTCTAGCCGTGCCGTCCAGGGGCCAAGTTCGCGGCCTGCAAAACAAAACAACAACAGCAATAAGAATCGTAGGAAAATGGAACGAATCAAGCAAAAAGCAGAGGAAAAGCCCGAGGAATCAGCGGCCCGGCGCGCCGCAGGCTTCTCTCGCATCGAAAAGAAGCTTCCTAGCAGATTCTCGCGGCGACCTTCCGATATCCTGAGGTCCATGTTCACGACGCTTCGCAGCAAAAACCCGCTGGCGCAACCGGTTAATCTGGACGAGAACATAGTGTGGCTATTTGACAACCATGCCTATCAACCCATCCATCCATACCCGCACAAGCCCCAGCCATGGCAGATCGAAGTGGTAGCTTGTGCGTTTGTGCGCGGGCGCAATGATATCAGTGAGCATATCGCTACTGTCGCGGATACCATTGGCCTGGACGGCAAAAGAGGAGACGATGGAGTCATTCAGCAGCGGATTGCGCAGCGTTTACAACCCCTGCTATACTCTGTCGCCCCGGCGCGCACCATGGTGCTCAAAGTGCCTTCCCCCCTCAGCGACAACACCATTCAAGATCATGGCCTGGGTCCGACGAATAGCGATGGCATTCTTTCGCAGATTGTCTCGACTCCGCATCGCTCGATAACGGATGGACTTGCAATCACGTCTCATTTGGAAGGCTCGAGTGGCACGGTGACAATGACCACGACGTTTGCGGTCCCAGAAGGGTGGCTGTTGATTTCCGACATCGACGACTCCATCAAGCTCACGCAGACGTCCGACGCAGTTGGAATTCTGCGCACGACATTCGCAGAGGAACCACAGCCGATCCAAGGCATGCCGGAGCTTTACAGACACATTGAAAAGACACTGAGCCCAGCATGGATATACCTTTCAGCATCGCCATACAATCTCTACCAGTTTCTGCGTGACTTCCTTCACGCCTACTACCACCCAGGCACTCTCATCCTTCGAGAGAACTCCTGGCATGACCTGGGCGGATTCTTAAAGTCATATAGTATGGGGACGCAAGCATACAAAGCCGATCGAATCGACAAAATACACGGCTGGTTCCCGCAACGAAAGGTGCTGTGTGTGGGCGATTCCACTCAGAGTGACCCGGAAGCATACGCGGAACTGTATAGGAAGTATAAAGGCTGGATCCGCGCAATCTTCATCCGCAAGGTGACCAATATCCCGCACATGGACGAGAAGAATTCAGACGGCAGATTCCAGAAGGCCTTTGAAGGAATACCGGACAATGTCTGGACGGTCTTTGAGCAACCTGAGGAATTATACCAGCTTGTGGACAACCTCAAGGCCAACGAAGCAGCCGGGTCTAATGCATCTGGTGTCCAAGCACTGTATGAGAAATAGAATGATTGATGTTTTTTGTAGTTGATACCTTGTTTCCTCTTTCTCCTGAATGATAAATTCCATGTACTTTTTTTTTTTTCCCAGAGCGAATCGGAATTTGCTTCCGAACTTGTATAGTCGGGTTACCACGGGTGTATATTTGAAACAAATTTGCAATGTAATCGCGGTGCTCAGTGCTCTATTTTGACATATACTCATTTCTTTAGCAAGTATTGACTATGCTCACAATGTTTTACGAGTTCATTGATCGATGATATCAATTGATTGTGGCGGGATCCTGCATCATCTTCACGTCAACCAACTACTTGTTCAGTCAGAGTCAATGCTTTGAATTAAATACGCCTCCTGATTCACCACAGCTTTTCCACCAGGCTTTATATATATATATGTGTGTGTGTGTGTGTGTGCCATGACGTCCAACACTCTGAGCGAGCAGAAGCGCGTCCCTCAAACCATGCAAGCATTGCATCTCCCTCCCGGGCCATACAACAAGGAGCACATGCCCATGAGCTCCTCGTCACTCATCTACCGCGTCGACGCGCCAGTCCCAATACCCTCAGCTCGCCAGTATCTAATAAAAGTCCAGGCGGCAACTGTTCTTGCAGGAGAGGTGCAAGCCCAGCTTCTTCGCGCGAGCAGCAGCAGCAACTCTTCCAACGGCAGCATCAACCTACACGGCCACATCCCCGGCCGCGAATTCAGCGGCAAAATCATCAGCACGCCACAACAAGACTATGCCAAATCCACAGGTCCGGCCTACAAAGTAAACGACCAGGTTTTCGGACTGCTGGATACCGAGCAGAACGGCAACGGCGCTGCGGCGGATTATGTACTAGCGACGGAGAACGAGTTGGCGTGGAAGCCGCAGAATGTGTCGGCGGCGGAGGCTGCTACCATCCCACTGCCGGCGTTGACAGCATGGCAGGGCTTATTCTCATATGCCACTCTCGATCCAGATGACGGGCCGTGTAATCGGCCGGCAGATGGGCCGCTCAGAGTGCTTGTCACGAATGCAGCAGGGTCGGAAGTTGGCCGGCAGGCGATGCGGTTGCTGCAGAGTCGGGCTCTATTCCCGGATCACAAATCGCACGTTATGGGCGGAGGGGATGAGAAGGAGAAGCCGGTCTGGATATGTGCGACGGGAGCACGCGATGACCATGGGTATCTGTGCGGGGAGCTGGGGGCCGATGCGGTGACTTCAGGCACGGATATCGCAGCGGCGTTTCGGGAGAATGGATGGGATCCGGTGGATATTGTGTTTGATTGTATAGCTGCTGGGGGCGCGTCGTTACGACAGGTCCATTCCCCGGTTGTGGTGAAGGATCATGGCCATGTGATAACTCCGTACCGGTGTCCATCTGCACACCCTGAAAAGCCTGCGGAGAGAGAAGAGAAGGCAGAAATAAGGACGCGCAATCTCACCAGTAAGGTGATCAATGTCAAGCCGGATGTTAAGCAGTTGGCGAAGATTGCAGAGTTGGTGGAGAAGGGGGTGTTGAAGCCTGCAGGGTTTCTGCAGGTGGAGGATTTGCTGCATGGACGAGAAGCGTTGATTCAAGCAGAGCAAATTAGTGGCTCTCAAGGACAGGTTGTCTTACGAGTAGATCCTGCGATGGATTGATGATTCTCTAGGTATATTTTTTGTATATGAATGCATTCTGCCTGCCCTCATAGAAAAGTTTTAATATTAAATAAACATCAAATTGAAAGTAAAGAGAAGATAAACGTAAAGCGGAACAGGAAAGCATGTCCATCGAAGCGAAAGGTAAAGGTCACAATCCAATATTTCGGCTTATCAACTCCGCGTCAGAGATAACAGAAGGCAGACAGGTGAAATCTCCTGTGCCACATCGTCATTATCGTCTTATCAAAGGCGTGTTTAACTGGGGTATTTCACAGCTTTGACCCTTTGGCTTTTTTGTTTCACACCTTCCCATACCTTTAGAAAACAAGGAAACATTGTGTTGATAGCACAGAAGGGGAAGCAATCCGAGGAGTTTTCTTGGAAATATCAGCCTAGAAGAAAAAGACGTGCCACGTGGCGGAATATTCAAGTACAACAGTGAGATTATTATGAAAATGGAATAATATCTCGACGCAGATAAGCTCTTTTCGAGGGAAAACTAACAACAAAAGATCGAGAACAGCTTGGGTACGCGGATACTGTTCCAATAATCCGCCTGCTAGATTAAGAAAAGACCATGTTGATGTCGAATGTAAACAGGAAAGATTTGAAGGAAAGGGGGGTGAAGAGATATTTTCCACATCAAACTTGATTCGCCTGTCCGTTGGAGTATGAATATGAAAGTATGAGAGTATGAAAGTCTGGTAGATGAGGTTATGCAAATTAGCGCGAGAAGTTTAATACTTATGTAAATATAATGAGACTAGAGCAGAGAATCAAGTCGTGTGAATACGCTTAAACACGCGGCGATGATCTAGAATAGTTAGCAAAAAGACGCCTTAAAAACCAAGTCATAAAATATAGATATACCTCTAGCTGGAGTTCCCGATCCTTGCCACTGTTGACTTCGTCATTAACTGCCTGGGCAAGGTTTGCACCAATAGCTTGCCCAGCGCCGGCTCTCCGGCCAAATGGCCACTGTGAGTATTCGGCCAGTAATTCGTCCACCTGAGCAAACCCCCGTTCTCGAGATTCGTGGCTCATGGTAGTCAGTGCATTTTCAAGCACATTTGCAGCATACGCGGCGCACACCATGGTAATTGTGCGTAGGTATCGGAATTCGACGTCTTCCGGGAGCCATGGATTGGGATTCAGCATCACGGTGCGGTTGCTGCATACATTCCGAACCCGCTTGTAAAGTTCCTCTTTGGCGCCCGAATCGGCAACAGGGTGAGTAGCCATGTCGAAAATGAGGAAGTTGCGCTTTTCGGTACGAAGGACTCCTTTGTCTACAAGGCCCTTCATGGTTCGCTCGCGTACTTGCTTCAATTGATAGCCGATCTTCATCAAGTTCCAGGTCTCGCCTATAACATAACCACGATAAGAAACGATTCCCAGAAACATTCCCCAAAGAAACTAAAAGAAGATAGACATACCACTCATCAGATCAATCCAGGAGCTCACGCTCATTTTCTCGCTCGATTTCATCATCTTGAGTGCCTCGTCCAGCAAGACCTCACCGGTAAGCGTGTCGTCAACCACCTCGATAATGCGATCGGCGAGAGGGAATCGCCTCCGTGAAGAATCCTTTTGCATGCTTATACGGCCGCGGAAAGCAAGTTCTATGACAATGCAGCCACGCAAAGCGTAGGAAATGTTTTCATTCCAGAACGACAGGTACCCCTGAGAACAGCAGTTAGACCCAAACTTCCACTACGAGTATTCCTTAAAACAGTCCAGACTAAAGAGTAAAGACGTACTTGTTTGTCCTTCAGCCCCAAAAGCAGCACTTCTTCCATGAGGGTCAGCTTGGGCTGCTTGGTCCTCTCCTCGTTCTCGCTGATGTCCCTGGGGTCGAAAGCGATCTTGTGTCCATTCTCGCCGTCGGCGTAAGATGTCTCAGGGACTCGACTGTCGTATGCAGATCCATTCCTAGGCACCGGGGAGGAGACTCGACTCCCATCAGCGCTTTCTTCTCCGCCGACTCGGCCGCCTCCCCGTCGGCGTGTCAGACCACCGCCGGCTGAGGCCATGAAGGAGAGTAGACGCGAGTAGTTGTATACAGGAGGATACGGGGGGTGGGTATAGAGAGGCGAAGGCAGATGCCCCGATTGAGCTCGCGCCGAGGTTGAGGTGGATAGGAGAGAGCAGGTCGAAAGATGTAACGGCGAGCACAGAGGGGGCTGAGGCTCCGCGATGCGCACGAGAACACCTAACCAAGATGGGTGACTGCCAACGCGAGATGCAACAGGCGACTGGGACAGGCCGAACACGACCAATGTACTGAAGCCTTGCAGCGGGCAAGGGCAAAGCTCAATTGGGGGCGCAGGACCGCAAGTGAAGGAATCGTTGTCCTGATTTTTTGCAACAGCAGACGAGAGTCGCTAATTAAAGCTGAGCAGCGCAGTGAGCAGGGCAGACCGTTGGCTTAGACTACGGCGCGGGCTTGGCATGGTCTGTCTCAGTCAGCGGCTACACATTTTGTTCGGATTATTACATCTATGTTTAATTATTTACGTTAATAAGATAATTGAATATGGATGATAAAAAATAATAAATAAAACAACAACCAGTGCGGCTTCTATGCAGTGGCCAGTGAACACCGTCGCGTGGGCATATGGCACATATTTACTGTATTCTTCTACACATTTTACTTTCTGTCTGCATGCTGCACGTGGCGTCAGGCAGATTGCAAAAATTAATTACCAAGCGAGCAAGATACGGAAGCAGGATCTGCTGCTCTCTGATGCAGCAAATGGCCAGTCTGATGAGAGGAAGAATGTCTTGTAAATGCGAATTTTGCAGATGATATACAGGGTGAGAAGTACCAAAAACAACCACAGCATAGATTAAGGTCACAATAATGAGACACCGGTGGAGTAGCGATCAATCTCTAACTATTTGGGTCACTCGATTCCACGCATTGAAGATTTGTCACTCTATATTTAATGGATTTAATGGGCTATGATCGCGTCAGCAGTGGATTCGGAGCAGGATCAGGATCGAGAAGCGGGCATACCATCAGGCTGGGAAAGGATGTAGGTGACGGCTTGCTCGACTAGAAGAAGAGAATTAGCGAGGCGCATAGAAGGTGGGTGAAATTGAATCCTCGAGCTTACCGCTGTGGATAGCATCGGCCTCCTTGTCCGGAATCTCAATGCTGAATTCCTGCAAACAAAATCAGCGCGGTCTCTAGTTCGAGTAATAGTGTGTGCAAACCTCTTCCACAGCCATCACAACCTCAACAACGTCGAGGCTATCCAAGCCCAAGTCATTTGTGAAGTGAGAAGCTCCGTTGATCTAGTCTGCGTCAGAAATTTCCGATCGGCCATAGCAACTAAATCTGCATGTTTTCATCCCGAGTATTGACGAACCTTGGTAGCATCGGTGACCTGTTAAATTGAAGATGCATTAGTCTAGCTCTTCGCAATACACAGAGAGTGTGGACGTACCTTGTCGAAATTCTTCAACAAGTTGACTATGCGGCCCTCAACCTCGTCCTTGGTGAGGCCAGCGGGGGCCGAGTAGAAGCGAACTGATTGAGATTGGAAGACAGGGACGATTTGAGATGGGCGAGCGACAGGGACGGGTTTGAACTGGCGAGCTGCAGAAGCCCGAACAGCCCGGGGGACAGAAGCTCTCAGGGAGCGCACAACAGCGGAGCGGAACATTGTGAAATCGAGGAGAGATCAGAAATGCTCAATGGAAATGATCAGAGCGGAGCAGATGGGCGAGCGCGACAATGGCAGCGTGGGCGACGGTAAGGCTCTGTGACTGATTTTGAGAGGACGTGAGTGATGTTTGATGATCCGGCCTTTTCCTCTCGTTACTAGTTACCGTTAGAGTAGAGTCGCCCGGCAGCCAATCAGCGGCCACCCGAACGGAATGACCTGCGCTAAGCCGAATTGATTCTTGCACATCCTCGCCTCACTCTACCCTCACAGCATACCGTCCGTCGTGTCTTGACCTTCGCCCTCCGCTCCCACCCCCTCGCGACTTCTCTCATCATGGCCTCGTCGCAGTCGGTAGCGAGGCTGCTCTCTACCCGCCGCCCCGTGGTCGCTGTGCCTTCTGCCACCCTGCGGGCTCTCGCCGCTGCAAACTTCTCGTCGTCTGCATACCGCGCCGCCACGCCTTCTGGACCTCCCCCCCGGGCTTCAGACTGCCCCCGCCAAAGCGATGGGATCAATCGGGAGAGTCGTCGTTGGACAAGGCGAGTAAATACTTCTTGATGGCAGAACTCTTTCGCGGCATGTACGTCGTGCTGGAGCAGTTCTTCCGCCCACCGTGAGTCCCTCTCTCGATCCGCTTTTCACCGGCAATTATGCGTGCAGTCTCAATGCAGTCTCAATGGCTGGAAATTATTAGTATCTAGCTTGAGCCATCCGTTCTGCCTTGGAAAACCGTGGGAGACTCTTGTGGCTGATCAATTCACCTAGTTACACTATTTTCTATCCCTTTGAAAAGGGCCCGATTTCCCCTCGTTTCCGTGGTGAGCACGCTTTGCGTCGGTATCCATCTGGTGAGGAGCGCTGCATCGCTTGCAAGTTGTGCGAAGCCATATGCCCCGCCCAGGCCATCACGATTGAAGCCGAAGAACGTGAAGATGGAAGCCGACGGACGACCAGATATGATATTGATATGACCAAGTGCATCTACTGCGGGTATTGCCAGGAGAGTTGCCCGGTTGATGCCATTGTTGAATGTAAGCTAGATCCAAAATTTTCAAGCCTTTACAAGTTTGCTAACAGAATTAGCTCCCAACGCGGAGTATGCTACCGAGACTCGAGAGGAACTGCTGTATAACAAGGAGAAGCTTCTGGCTAATGGTGACAAATGGGAACCTGAGCTCGCTGCTGTCATTCGCGCTGATGCGCCCTACCGATAGAAGTGTGATTGGCTGCTTCGTAGCAATCGAGTCTGCACCTGCAACAATGTATATACCACAACTCGTGAAATGGTGACATTCATCCATTCGCATTTCCTTTGTCAGACTACAAGACTTGTTCGCTCTATTTTATGTTTGTTAGTAGCAGAATTTCTGGTTAATAAAAAGGAGAATCTTCATGTAATCTCGGTATCCCACCATATCTTTATACTCAACACCATCTTTCTATCTACAATCATAAACCCAGTAGTACATATATATACTCTACATACGTACGGTCTCTACCTATATGGAAATTTTGAAATAACTTTTGTTTGTAATATCAGACTAATGCCGCGCTATTAACCAAACAATGATATGAAGATGCCAAGGGGCACGCTGTACAATGTTCGATGCCTTCTACAGGATAAGAAAGACATGGGTCATCAAATGTGATCATCATAATACACCCAAGACCAGAATTATTACACGCTCTTATTTTCTCTTTGCACCAGCCTTGGACTTGAAGCTTCCCTCAAATCCCGGTCGAGCCTTGGGCTTCCCCTTTCCTGCTTTCTTTCCACCGGCGCCTCGCTCTTCTTTCCTCTTTCGAATGTTGTCGTCACGGCGTTGTTGCCTCATCTCTTTGCCCTTTGTGACGCCGTCTATCCTTTCCCTCCATTCTCTCTCTGATTTCTTCTTGGCGGATTCTTTCCGCTTGAGGGCCTTCTTGAGCAACGATGTATCGTCACGCACTCGTTCGCCGTGAGCTCGCTTCTTCGCGTTCAGCCACATGTCTTTCTCTTCAATTTCAGCCCGCTTTTCGGCGTCAAAACTATCGAGACGAGCCTTCTTAGTTTCAGCCACTTTGAGAGCAGCCAGCGGGTCTCGGGGACCTTGCTTGGTCTTGTCGTCCAAGAGACGTGAGAGCGTGGGGTCAGCGTGCTGGCCATCTGGGAAAGCGATTCTTCCGAAAGAAAAGTTATTCGAGCCAGCATTGAGCGATTCGGCGGGAGAGCGCGGCGATGCAAGTAGTGAACCAGTCCCGCCTGGCGAAAACCGTTGTTGCATTTCATCGTCTTTCTTTCGTTCCTCTTCTTCCTTGGACTTTCGTCGTAATTCTTTCTTGTGTTGCTTGCGCTCTTCGGCCTTCCGCCGTCGGGCTTCGATAAGTTCTTGTCGAGTGCGTGCGGGCTTTCCATCAAAACCATCCGCGTGCCGGGCCGCCCGCAGTTCTGCAAGACGCTTCTGCAGTCGTTGTTTTAATTCTTCCGGTGTCGATTTCAGAGATTTGGGCCCGGTCTTGGGGGCTGTTGATGTAGCATCGTTGGGGGGTACAATAGATGATATGGATGAGCTGCCGGAGGTATTGTTCGACATGTCGAAATTTGAAGAATCTGGATTGGAGGAGACGGAAGATGTGTCTTCTGATGCTTGATCTTTGTTAAACCCTTCGACGGCGTCCAGATCTGCATCTACGTTGTCTTCTACTTCAGAATTTTCCGAGGTTTCAGGCTCAATATTTGATACTGCAGGTTGCTTTTCCACAGCGGGTGGTTGTTTTTCAGATTGTTTCTTCTTGTTTGTCTTTTCGGCCTTTCTTTTTTCTCGCTGGGCAGCTTTTTCCAGTGCCTTTTTCTCGGCTTTTGCTTTCCGTCGTTCCTTGGTCTCGTCGGATTTGTTACTCTTAGCCTCTTCAGATTCATTGCTATCTTCCGTCGACTCTGATTGCTTTTGTTTCTTGGGCTTGGCGTCGCCACGCTTGAGCCCTTCTTTAGGAAGTTCTGAGCCTAGCTCGCTCTCAGAGGATTGGCTCCCATTTTCTTCGTTCTCTTCGTCTCGCTTCCGTTTCCGCGCGTTCTCATCGAGTACATCTTTTGCAGACTTGGATGCATCGGGGTCAAGTTTCGCTCGCTTGGCGTTTCTCGCTTGCTCTTTCGTTTGCTTTTTCTTGAGCCATTGATCCTGCCGCTGTGAGCAGACTACACAATACACGATGGATAGAAACTTACGCTGACGTCTTCTCCATAGTAGTATTTCGAAGGAATCAAAGACATCAGCCCGCTGAAGGCGTCAGAGTGGCTTTTCAGCCGTTCCTAGAGATGCACATCAGCAGCACTCCAAGCACTCAACAGTAAGTAGGTGCGCACCTCGATGTCGGCCATTTGTTGAGATATCCACGCAAGAATCACCGACGATGCCAGACTCTAACTCAACGCGAACGGGCCAACAGGAGACTAAGGCGCTGAGTTGATCTAGTTGACCTAGTTGATCTATGCTGTTGAAGCGAAAAAAAAAATCGGGTGTGGGCACGAAATCTTGGCGCTCTCACTTCTCACGGACTTCTCCACTCACTACTCCACTAGCTCGCGTGCTCACCGCCTATTTACTACAACACTATTATTGATTCTTATTTATTCTGATTTATTCTGATTATTCTGATTTGCCCGCAACAACACTCTGCAATAGTATTAATATTGAAAAATCGGATATTTATGGGCTATCACTATCACTACTTCAAGACACGACGTAGAAACGTCTCGACATCTTCCAGCTGCAAATCTGGCAGCAGAGAATTCCAAACTGGGTCGACGTCCGCCGCGCCTCGGTGCGCCGCGAGGAGGAACGCAGGCAATATTTGCCGCATAATCCCTTCTCCTTTGAATTCAGGCGGCATGTTAGGATGGTCGTTGACAGGGATCCAGCTAGAGTTGAACTCGCCCTTCTCCAGGTCTGCGATGCGCAGCACATGTCGCTCAAACGGCTCGCCTTGACATCTTAGCATAAATTCGAATTCGATATCGTTCTATGAGAGATAGATACCTTTGATTTCCTCTACCAGCTTAACCACGTCTTTCTCCCTAGCTCTGCCCCCATAAAACCCTCCTGTCTCTGGCCATTTTCCGGGGTAGCTCAACGCTCTCGCCACGACTTTGGCCGTATCCTGAATTGTGGTGTACGTGTACCACGCCTCGCCGTCTTCAACTATAAGCACATGTTTCTTGACAACGTCAATATGCGTCCCTGAGATATACAGGTGCTTGGCCGTCTGCAACGGATGGGCAAGGTAATTCATAAAAACGCCAGGCTGGAACAGACAGTACTCCAACACCGGCCCATCAGCGTTCAGCTGCTGCAGATACTCATGTACCTCGTCCTTCGGCGCGTACCCCGGAAACCCGGATTTGCTGCGACTGCAACATTACCTCTGTTAGCCTGCCATTTAATATATACTATCTAGGGAGAAGAGGGTTGAGCATACATCCCCCATTGTGTGGGCGCAAAGCGCTTCACTCCCGCCGCAATGCAGGCCCCGATAAGACTCTTTTGCGCAACATTGCCGGGATCCCAGGAAATAAACGAGAGGACCGTGTGGACGCCGCGCAGAGCGGAGGTGAGTTCGTCCTGGTCTGAGTAGTTCTTGATGGTGACGACATTGACGCCGGATTCTGTGAGGTCGGGGATTGTCTAAAATCTTAGTACCCTTATATATAGTGTAGCATATGTAAGGATTAGGCATACCTTGCGTGAGAAGACTGTTACTTGATGCTCGCCTTGCTTGACGATTTCGTCGACGATATCACGGCCGACATCTTATCATGATTAGTAGAGGATGGATATTAGAGTCTAGATGATAGACTTGACTTACTTCCTCCCCCACCAACAAAGACTACGTGAACCATCTTGATGTCGTATTGTCAATGGATGTTACAAAAAGCTAGAACTTTGAAAAGTTGTACAGGATAGTAGAACCTTCTAAATAAATTAGAAGAGGATGAAATAAATCCTATTTAAGTTGTTGTCGTGGACAACAAAGGATCAACTGGTGATGACCGAATCACCGAATATGAGGGCCGAATCGCCGGCCTTCATATTCCATCCAACTATATGTATTAAAATGGACTTTGTCGAAGCTATGACTGAACCACGAAACGGAGCCTGAAAAGGGTCGAAGATGGGCCCAGTTAACTAAATTTCGGTTCTATACACCATCTCTTAATTCGGATGACTCTGTCTTGTTGATAAGGGACAAGACCCTTTTCGTTGAGGTAGTGTCCCTAACTAGGGGAATTAATAACATTGGGACTACTAATTGACAAATCGCTCCGAATTTGGAATAATAGATTTATAATTTATTTTTTCAGTTTAATTTAAATATTATTAAATATATTATTAATTTCTAAAGAATAGTAAATTCTCAAAAATTACATAGGAAAGTAATATATAACAACTATGGTTTTTATATTATATTTATCATTATCCCCTGGATTGGCGTTTTTGTTATGGGGAAGTTCTTCCCTGAGACCGCCGGTCTGCCTCTAGAGGAAATTGCCATTCTGTTTGGCGAGGAAGCGGCCACGGGCAAGGAAACCTTAGAGGATAGTGAGATACCTAACAGGGACGAGTCGCCTCGTAATCCAACATCGCTCTCGCCAAGGAATAAGAGGGAGATTCTTACGGAACATGACGAAGTGGTGCAAGTTTGACTATTCAATACTCATCTTCAATCTTCCACATGCTGGATAGCACAGGAAAGGAGAGTGGCCCTTTGGCGCCGAAGGGAACCTAGCTTATACTCTTAGATACGATTAAATCCACGGTGATTACCTTTAGAAGACGTGTGTAATAAAGAATATTGTTCAGCGAGTATAATTGCTCCTACTCAATTGACCAAATTGCATCCAGCCTGTAGCTGTAGCCCTGCTCATCACCTTCCGAAGATACAGTTATGGAGCATCGTAGTCTTTGTACGAGATGAAATGGCACTATGCGAGTTGCATATGTAATACTTCAGATCAATAATATTATTCTTCCCTTTGCAAGAATAGAGTCCTACATTGTAATACTTAAAAATCATTCTTTAGCAAGGAAGTAGAAATAAATCTTCTCTAAGGAATCTATAGTCAGAAGTTTGTAACCCATTGTCTATTTTAAATGATCAAGCCTAACTTATCCCTGTCTAATTCATCCTAAAAATGAAATAGGTTTTTATAGTTAACCCAAAATTCTAATAGAATATATCATATTCCAAATGCTATTGGATCCTAGAAAGGATTACTGCCCTGTTCCAACCTGTCATATGGCATCTCTGTCATTAGAGGCTCTGGTTTTTTGATAGTTGGTTCATGACAGGACTTTCAATCCCAAGCCCTGTTGGAGAAGAAAAAAGTCCCCAATCTTCCCCCGAGTCAGCGGAGTCATAGTCACGGTGGGGTAAAACGGATTTAATCTGAAGGTATTTCTGGCCCTGCATTGGAATTATTACAGTCATTTCACATCGATCCTATTGTCCTGTTTCTGTTACAACTCTCGTAACACCATGGCAACTCCGAATCTCCCATCGGACACCATGTTGGCGGCCGTCCTGGAACAGTTTGGCGAACCCTATTCGATGCAGCAGATCCCGCGACCAGGGAGTCCGCAAGGTCAAGACATTCTCATCAAGGTTCTCGCTGCCTCCTACTGCCACACGGATGCCGTTTTTGCATCCGGGCAATTATCGCAGGATTTACCGCGTGTCGGTTGCCATGAGTTTGCCGGAGAGATCATTGCGTTGGGCCCAGACGTGTCGAGTGAGCAGGAGCTGGCCGTCGGCGTGCGAGTCGGCGTGCCTGGGCGTGCGTACCACCCCTGTGGTGCATGCTACGAGTGTACTCACCCAGACAAGGACATTATGGGATACTCTCCATACTGCCCTTCCTCGGGCAATCTGGGGTTGACGCGAGATGGCGGCTTTCAGCAGTACTGCCTGGTCGATAGCCGGCAGGTGGCCATGATCCCCGACGGCTTGACGGCGACGCAGACAGCCCCGCTGATGTGTGCAGGGCTGACGATCTGGGCTGCCTTGCACCACGACAAGGTCCGGTGGGCTAGTGGAATAGCTATCCTCGGGGCTGGTGGCGGCCTCGGACATCTCGGTGTTCAGTTTGCGGCGCATCTTGGAATGCAGGTGCTCGCGATTGACGCCAATGATCGATCGCTGGAACTGTTGCAGCAGATAAAAGCTACTCTAGGCCCAGTAGGGCAACGGGTGTATATCACCGATGCACGCAAGTACGATATCAGCGCCATGCCGGCCTTGATCCAGAAGTCTAGTCCGGACATCCCAGTGACGGAGCTCGGGGTCGACGCGGTGATTCTGCTTCCCGAATCGCAGGCGGCTTTTGACATGGGAATGAATCTACTGAGGAATCATGGAACGATGGTCGTGGTGAGCTTTCCCGAGAAGAAATTGGAAGTCAGTGCCCACGACCTTGTCTTCCGCGATATCAATGTCGTTGGTAGCTTGGTTGGCAGGAATCATCAGCTCCGTGAAATGCTGGTGTTTGCAACGAAGCACGGCGTATCGGCCAAGGTGAAGACATTCCCATTCGAACAACTAAACAATCTGGTAGAGGAATATCATAAGGGTTACGGGGGGAAGCTTGTGGTAGACATGACTCTCTAGAAAAGACAATATTCAATCAACGTATCTAATGGGTGCTGATTGATTACTGAATGCTAGGCAATCGACAGATTCCCGGAGATTCATCCTGATCTTTTTCCCTGTTTTTCTTCTTTTATTCTGTGTCACCAGATTTGATGAAAACACCAGCTGGATAGATAGATAGATCTTCTGACGGCTGATTTGAGTGCAAGAAATATTCGTTCAGTTTTAGTATGCCACTAGGTTGCAAGAGGGAAGAAGCCTGAATTATGAATAACTGGCAACTAGATCTAATTTGTACCCAATTTACTAATACAACTGATTACTTGTAATTATCTAAAGATTGTCCAGCTACCTTGTAGTAAGGCATTCAGTTTCAAAAGTTCTCTGCGGAATCACAACGTGGAAGACTAAGTCATTATGCCATATGCGTTTGTACCTAGCACTTACGAAAAGTATGGTGGTGCACTGACACAAGAAGAAGAGTTCCATGACACAGAATAAAGCCGCAAAAGCCGTTTTGATAACGTGGAGGATTCTTTAAATGGAGATCATTGTCTCGAGACATCTACAAGTACTTCATGCGCTTCTTGTAAGCAATTGAGAGAGGAGAAAGAGCAACATTCAAATCTTTCCACCGGGGAAAGCGGATCTCGGACGAGGAGGTACGATGGAAACAGTTCCGAGCTGTGACAGCCGAGGGAGTGCTGGATACTCCAGTTCAGCGTCTGAATGCGTGCTACGAACGTGATCCCCACCCGCACTGGCACACTGAGGGCATGGATACACTGCAAAATGGCGCGATCCAGATGCGGGGACCGCTTAGATACGTGGATTTTGCCATTGGTGAACGCATGAACGATGCGCATCGGATCACGGGTGACGAGTTGGCGGTTGGGACCAAGGTTGGCATTCAGGCGGATATCCGCTAGGCGTAAAAGGGCTGTCGAGTTAAAACCCAGAGGCTCTTGCTCACAGAATGACCAGCCGCAGTGATCACGGTCGCGACTGACGGTCGTGGTGCGGACGTGGTGCGGACGTGGTGCTGGAAGTCGTTGGAACACTGGATGCTATGCGCCTCTGTATCAACCTTGTTCGGCCGTTTGGCAGTATCAGTAGCGTAGGCGTGCAGACCGATGAGCTGTCATTTGACGGACCGACGTTGTATGTCAAGAATGTCACTATCGCCTGGGGTCGCTGCCCTGTGTGTGGCATCTTCGAGGATGCTTTGTCGTGCCTGAGTGAAGTCCAGGACAAGATAGCATTCTTATGCGACCGTGAAATGAGTATTGAGTATGCTATGGAAGCTTATCTTCTCTTCAATGATCGCAAGGTCCACAAGGTACTCTTGATCCTCTGAGAGACACTAATCCCCTTTTTCTTTTCTTCTCCATTCTTGGCTGCTACAGTAAACATGACTAAAACAAATCAGAGAAGTATGATGATGAGAGGTTTTTATGATGTATATTGGTCAACAGTAAATATTTCTTCTTTGAACAGAAAACATCTACGGTTACTGTACAGGCTACCAAGCGGCTTCCCTTGTAGATGAATAAACCCAAGTGTCCATGACACAATTGGATAGGTTCCTTGACATCATCAAGATCTGCAGTGCCAATTCCCCATCTTTTCACAAGCCAAATGCATTTTGTGCTTTACATGGTAGTTTGGAATGACGACCAATCCTCCTGCTTCAATATGTCTCCCAAGTAACTAGGTCGGAAAAGATCTGCTGGACATATCAGTATAATTCCACTGCTACGGGATTCGTACGACGGTCTGAAGGAAGAGAAACGGAGAACTAACATCAGACATTTTAATACCGCTTCCATCCACCCACATGTTGGGATTATCTTGATAAATAGCCATATTCTCGGCCATAGTCAGCGCAAACTTGGGGTCAAACCCGTGAACTTTTTCCAATCGCCGCTGAAAGTCTTGCAGGGAGAGACTTTCAAACCGAGTTTGCACGCCCCTCTCTGTTAAGTTTATGCGTCAGCACCAGCCTACCGTTATTGGGACTGAGTCTGGCAACCAGAACTCGCCTTTCTCCCATGCCCGTAACTGGTCGACGGGCGTGGTAAACTCGCTGACCAGCGAAATCGTCTTGGACTGGAAGGGCGACGGATCGTGGGCAATCTTGAGCACCAGTCGTCCTAAATCTTGGACAGAGGTAAAGGGCATCTTCGTATCTGGATCAACCGGATAGATCAAAGCAAAGAGTCCCGGCGCCTCCTAGATAACAAGTTATTAACTTCTTGCCCTGGTTAGGACAAGAAAGGGGTGTTCTGCGGATGCATATCTCTTGTGGTCCATACACCTGTGGCAGATGTAGGTAGTTCTGGTAGTACGCGGACAGCCAAACTTCCGTGTACACTCGGGACAGTGGGGAGGTCTTGATGAACTATGTCTATTCGTTAGCTTAGGTATGGCAGACTGGAATACAGGACGATTGCCCGCGTACCTTTTCATCCAACCCTTGGAAGAGCCCGGATTGCGGCCGGTCCCAGCCCGTGGAAATGATCTCGTAGGCGGTGTAGCATGCGACGAGAACCGTCCGGCTTATCTTTCGTCTGCGGGCCTCACTTCGTTGGCCGACCTGGATGAACCACCGCCATGCAGCCCACCGCTTGAGAATAGCCTGGATGATGCTTCGATACAATGCATAGCGGCGGTTGCCCATGCACCCTGATCAGTGACGGAGCATGAATGGCATACATGATGAGCAACAGTGATGCCTGCGCCTGCACAATATGTGGTTGTCGTGTCACATCCGGGATGTATTCGCGAAGAGTGCGTTCATATAGCGTACATGATCGTGACAGGTGGGGATAGTCTTGATCGGTGGTGCTAAAGAATACAGCTCCTATGGCGCATATGAGATGGACGAAGAAGCCATGATACCGATGTTTGTAGGTCCCCTCGGCCAACCGTCTATCAAACCATGTTCGGACTTTGCATTCGTCCAGGAAGGGCCAGTGCGGATGAACCTCCTGGAAGTAGGAGTTGAAGTCCAACTCACTGATCATGGAGAGCATGAAATGGCTCTTGAACTTGCTGATAAGTTGAAAGAGCTCGCTGACCGGTGATTCATCTTCAAGAGTCTACTCGGAGAACTCCAACGGAGCTGTGAATGGTCGTCAAGGCGATCTGGAAATCTGTAGCAGGGATAGACTCAGGGAGCATGTTTATGCCTGATCCGGCAGGACCGGGGGGCTCAGGGATATCCCGGGGGTGAATTGTGACTTCTCATAATTGATACCATGAGGCCCCGGGCATGATGCATGCCAGTACCCGTCACCACATCTAGTCTTTCCAGACACCCCCGGACACGGCCCTGCCTGCTACGACCGTGTTACACAATCTCAGCTGGTGGCCATGTTGAGCGACTTTGGCTGCTTTGGCTTGCCTGGAAAACAGTGTCCGCCTGCGCAGTAGTACCGCGGCCGTCCAGATAGGAAGGGCCACAGGACGGAGCATTTTGCGACACAGCAGGTCCTACAGATAGGAATGTCTCCTCAATAGACGGTCTACTGTGTGATACGGGATGATGGCTCGGCCCGGGATCCACTCTTCCATCCCCATTGCTAGGGCAGGAGTTGGAGTGCGCTGCCCATCTGCGGCCCTCAAGATCTGCAATGCGGTTCTCCAACTGCCGCACGTAGTCGATAGGGACGACAGCCGCTTCTCGATAACGATGATCGATGCGGGGTAACAATACGTCCTACTGTACCATACAACAGGTAAATCGGAGGGATGACATATTCATGTAATTTACTAGTAAGAACTGTTACGGGCTAAACTTGTCACACGAGCTACACATGTACTGTTTACTATCGATTCCTTATGGTCCAGGATTATGTATATATCTAATTTTGGTTTAAGTATTAATGTGTAGCTGCCCTGTTAGATTATTATGGTTGGATCTTCTCCGGTTTAGAAACAACTTTTTTTTGAGCCTGGTGTCACGCACCTGGACCCACTGTAGTTGCCACTGGCTGTGTCGAGGGACGATACGATGTGTTGAACCACTCAGAGGTTCCTTGAGGGTAACTAGTAACGATATACTAAGGTTGCCAAAGGGGTTAAGTAATAGTAGAACACAACTAACAGTAAGAGAGATGCCTTGAAGTGCCGTAGTACTTCAAGTCCAGCCGCCGTAATTGGTTGGTCAAGGTGTTAGCTGCTTTTAAGGACCGCTTGCCTTTAAATAGTTGTCAGAAATAATATGCGACTAGAATCCTTACTAAATAAGGGTTGCGCCCTTTTTGCTATAGTGGTTTAAAGCTCGACGATAGTTTTAACCCGTTCTTAGTGGTTTCCTAACATAATTTCATCGTGATTCAAATGGGCATATAGATGTATTTCTCCACTTTCCCCGCATCCCAAACGCCAAGTCTCAATGAGAGTGGGGTCACTACGTTTATTTCTCCACTTTCCCCGCATACCCAACGCTAAGTCTCAATGAGAATGGCGTCACTACATTTGTCAAGTATTATCAATCATTATTAATCCGTCCCACATACCGGAAGAAGGCTACCTCAACGACTTTCAAGGTCTTTAAACCTAGTAACTATCGTGGAATATGTCCTTGCATTATGTTGCAAATGCTTGAAGGTTTTAGTAAGTGTAACCCCCTCTCGAAATCATCTCCGTATCGGCAGCGATACGCACTACCGCAAGGACCAGGCTTATACATGGCATGCAATTTTGGACTGTTCGGATTACTGTAACGTGATCCATCCGACTGTATCTGCAACATGTCCTCGTCTCCCAACGCCATTCTGACCATGGTAATTGAGGTGTAAATCAAATCGGTTTGATCGACACTAAAGTTTTGAGTGAATTATAAGAACCAATACATGATGGGATATGCCGCTCAAGGGAATTACTCCTAGATAACCAGGAGAGCCAAATTTGAAGATCTAACAATGAACTCGCACTGGTGAGCTGCGAGGACAGGGTTTTCATCCTGGGGAACAATAGCCCAAGGGTTTCCCTGTAAAATAGAGATAACCCAAATGGCAACAAAGGCTAACTGGGGTATAAATAATCTAATCTGGTCTAATCTACTATATTTCACTTTTTTTTCAATCACAGATCCTTGATTTACTACTACGATGACCGTGATTCGTTTATCGCTCTATGTCTCTGGGAGTCATGGTGTCATTAAGGGGAACTAGCTCTTTTAGGTAGTTTAACCCACCCGGAAGGCCAATTAATGAGTATTCTCTCTGTCGCTATAATTCCATATTATATCACTTATATGGCTTGGAAGTTGCCAGCTGAAATTTTGAATGTGAAAATGCTTGAATCAAGCTCAGTATATATCTGATAGAAGTACATTCCATTTAAATAAGTATCAATTATAAAACAGGGATAGCAAATTGAATCTACCCTAATTGGTAATAGATTAACTTCCGTAATCGGGGTGACGTCTGTAATGTTCGGCGGAGATTGAGTCAACTTCCCAAGTAATCTCTGTGTGGATAGAATGTAAAGGGTATTGATCATTGTCTTGAGATGCCAGATCGGTATGTTGTGCTCGATTCCTTCTTGAAAAAGAAAATCGAGCTTGATTATGATTGCCTGAAAGTTGCTGGGCGCGGTTTGAGTCCGCTATATAGGTGGTATCGAATCGAGACGATAAGCGCTTTAGAAGTGGCCTCAATGTGGGAAGGCACGCAGAGATAAGTCCAGCAGAGGCTTCTATCACACTGCGACTATTGACAACGGATGCCGAGTCTAACCGATGCCTCGTGTTATTCAAATAGCTAATTTATTGGGGCGGATTGCTTACAGAAATAGTCAGCTTCGTCAAAGTGAACGAGTGGTATAAATCGGTAGATGCTCATGAAGGTAACACTGTTGGCTAGTCAGTTTGACGGAATCCATTCGCAAGAACAGGGAATAAATGATCTGATGAGGTAGATGGAACATACAAGCTTCCTGTTAAGAATATGCACGATACCAAAATTCGTCGGAAAAGAGATGTCTGAAGCTTCCATACAGAGCTAATAGGAAATATGAGTATTAAGATGTCCGTCGTAATATTTGGAATGGCGCCAATAAGTAAATAAGTCGTCGAAGTAATGCAATAGCCAGGAATAGAGCGATCCCAGTTTTTGTCCACCGGCGTACACTGAAAGATTTCGACGAATAAACCCACAGCAAATAGTATTAAGACAAGGGTCCCAATAATATATGTAGCAAAATATGTTTTTGTATCAATGAAAATGCGTCTATATAAGACGAGGATAGAAATTTTGATCGTTGCCAATGTAGAAATGTAAAGAAGGTCAAATGCGGTAATTAACTATATAGAAGATGAATCAGCGTGCTAATCTAACCCTTATACTGCAGATCTAACTTGCCTTATTGACTAAAGCGGTATTCTCTGGCGGAAAGTCGTCTTCATTAAGACCTAATCCGTATTGTAACACTTGTTTATGTCAAATTGTGTTCTTATACCCGTTGTCTGTGAATAAGGCAAGAGAGTAAATATAGGAATTTACTTGTCAAGTCTAATGCAGCCGTTGTGCATAGTAGTACCTATGCCACAAAGCTAGAAATTAGATTCTGTTTTGATTTCGTCAAGAGAAATGGCAATTTCAATGTTATATACGTACCATTGCAACCAGCAGGAGCCAGTCATCAACTCCCACACCCTGGGTAAGACGTCGTGACAGAAAGCGCAGTACAAGAAATATAAGAGAGAGTATTGGTAGAGCAATTGTGCTAGCCCTATTTTGGATCTGGTAACTGCCTTGAGCGCTCGCCATGAGCACGAAATTTTTGACATCTGTAAGTTGATATATATTTGTAATATATAATTTCTTATATACACGATGTTAAACGTGCAACTGTATCACCTCATCAAAAGAAATTCTTTGTCGGTTGGTTTAACATTTCCTTCAGGTTCAAACCCAAAACACCGGCACTAAATAGGTCCACGAGCGAGTCATACAATGAAGAGCCGCACGGCCCCTCTCGTATTCACCTTCCTCCCTTTAGAAAACCATAGAAAGCCATTCAACGGGCTTGCCAAGGTGACTTCGTAGTCAAAAGGGCTGTAGATTCGAGGCCATACAAGCAGGGACATGAGGTGAGGCGGAAGATGGTTCGCGCTACTAAGTAACCTGAAACAAGGAGTTCACGTATCAGCAGGAATCATGGGTTAGTGCAAACTGTATCAGGAGCGCTTTCCGGTATCTCCGCAAAGATAGAAAGTGTCCTTGTAACGATTCAGCTGTTGTCCCCGCATGTCGCACTTTTTAATCCCTTTCGGCATTCCTAGTGGCTTATCGCTAAGTTACTCACTACGTAGTACACAAGAAAACACTTAGCGTCAGCACTAGTGTTCGCTGGTGTTACTAGCGCGTTAGGGGGGTATTGCGAGATCTTTTGGTGCCCTCCTCTATACGTACCTCTATACGGAGATGGACACTAACAATGCTCCCAAACGCTAGTGTTACCCATTAAACTAGTGCATTTGAGGCCATTCGACTCTCCGGCCAGTCTAGACACCTTGCGAAAATAGCCACCTAGTTAGACTCCTCGTCTTCGAATCCTACAGTTATGAAAATAAGATACAGCATTGATTCCTGATCCAGAGGCTTACGTCGATATGGAGCGATGTTACCTGTAGCAGAGCCAAAGAAGACTGCCATTCATTTCCTCAATGTTCTACGTTCCCTGAAATTATTTCGAATTTGTGGCGTCCAAAGACACAGTGCGTGCCAAGCCACGAAGCGTGCCCTTCGTACTCAGCATTCCTTCGGTGTAGTCTCTCCGTAGTTTAGACCAAAGTCAGAACTAGGTCTATGCGGTTTAACATGATCCCTGCCTAGGATTCGATGAACCACCGGTTCTGGCCCTGGCTTAGTGTATACATTGGCCGATACTCCATTTCTTGATAAATGGAGATCTGCATGCGGCAGTTGAAACATTGCCCAAACGCATATTGGGCTGCGCATAGCCCTACTGACGCCGGCATATTCTCCAATTTCTGATTTATGAGAACTTTAGCGCGAAGCTTACCTGACTCCTGCTTGGTTAGATAGCCACAGATGTCCATGCTAATAGTTCAGACCCCTGACTCGAGCTGCTGATTGCAATACCAGGCCAGGCTAGCCGAGATAGTGGCCTTGCCACCGTATATATTATGCCAGGTAATGTGCCTCTCTGTTTCGATTACTTTGAAAGTCTAACATCATGTCAAACCATCCGGAAACCTTATACATATACCGGAATGGCAAGCAATAATGACGGCTATCAGAATCATAATAGGGCGAGTACAATTACTGTCACTGTACTCGCCTTGGTCTTCGTTTTATTACGCTTCCTAGCGCGATATGTGAATAACAAAGGTTATGGAATAGAAGATATTCTCCTCACTTTAGCAATGGTATGTCGAATTCTCCCTCATGCAGACCAAATACCCACCTTTAGTGTACAACTAGATAGGCGACTTGATATTGCTTGCATTGGACTTGGATGGTATGTATTTCATTTGGTTTTTTTCTCCTTTCTCTCAGCATCAAATTCAGTGCAATTTTCTAATAGACTACAGCGGTGAATCATGGTTTGGGCTTATACCTCGTTGATTTCCCACTAGAATACTTCCAGCTTTGTAACCAGGTAAGCTTGATTGTCTAGCTATAAGTGAATTCTACAATTTCCAAGTATATTACTGATTACTTTTGGGTAGCTTATTTTCGCCTACGAACTCATCTGGAATCTCACCATGGCGACAATCAAAATGTCAGTCCTACTGTTATACTGGCGGGTTTTCATCGATAAAACGACACGCACTATAACACGCATAATAGGACTATTCGTGATATTATGGGCTATTGCCGCTGTGTTCGTAACGCTTTTTCAATGTGTACCCGTGAACAAGTTTTGGAACCCTTCCGTTCCAGGCCACTGTATCAACAGATTGGGTTATTACCTTGGTGGCTCAATACCGAATATATTGTCGGATATAGCAATGCTCTGTTTGCCCATCCGAAGTGTATGGAAACTTCACTGCTCAATGACCACTCGAATTTCATTAACCTGCGTTTTTATTCTGGGTGGTTTGTACGTGTCTCTATCTGTCTTGATCAACCTTTTTCTTTTTCTTGTCTTGGTAATTAAAAAAACAAAAACTGATCAAGTGACAGTGTTTTGTTTGCTAGTTTTTACCGATTGGTACCGATCGTTGCGTATAGTTCTGACGAGACAAGCTGTAGGTGGGCTTTACAACTACACCCGTGAACAGTTTTGCTGACCTTGAAATCATTGGAATCAGACTCAGCAGCCATTAATCTTGCCTGGGCTACCATTGAAGTCTCTTGTGCAATTATCTCGGCTTGTCTTCCGACATTGAGGCCTCTACTGAGATTAGTATGGCGTGGCTTCGACTCTACCAACAGATCTGTTTCAAATAATCCATACCCAACCCGTAATAGCCAGCGAGTTCAACAAAGTCATCCTGCGGGCCATTTCAGTGATGAGGAACCTCTACGTGCCATTTCCGTGGAGACTAGAATAGACATCACAGCGCTTCCTAACGCTCCGGAAAGAAGCTGGTTTGTGGAACGTCTCGGAGTTACCTGACTAGTCAACACAATCAACTGGTTATAGTTAAGCGACCTGGCCACCCCTATGCACGATATTAAATGACCATATTCTATCCTAATATCTCAACACAATTATGTATTTTATTTTTTAATATCTTATCTTTAATAATAAATATTAGTATAAATTCGCATATAAATATATCTAGACAGATAAATTCTTTACAACTCAAACTTATATCTTAATCCAATTAAATTTATCACTAAACTCATCACAACACACTAAGCTCTCACCATCTCTACATTTCGTAGAAAATGACCCAAGTAAAGCCCTGCACATAGTGAATACATATCAACTGAAACCCTCCAAAATTATTGCCAGATCCCTAATCAGCGAGGGTTCAGATGACTATCAATAAGCAAAAGCATAGTAAGCCAACCCCCAATACCCCAACTCCTACTACTCAGGCATCTACCCATGCAATAACCACAAACTCAATAACAAAATTCCACAAAGCGAACAAACTCGGCACCAAAGCACTGAAGGCATTTATTGCAAAACACTTCAAATAAGCAGGCTGGAAATACAAAAAAGCAATCCAAAGCATGATGGATACTGATGACTTCTACGCCATCAAATAAACACAGGTCAAAGCACCAACCCTATACGAAAGACAGTTCGCGTTAGTCGATAATGCGGGCTATGTGCCCGGTCCAACAGGCACAGGTACCAGTTTGGCCATTACTAAGACCTATATCTTGATAGACATGATTGGGCAGTATCAACAGGATCTGGCTGTAGGGCTAAAGGGGTATGAGGAGCAGATGCGACCACTTGTTAACGAGATACAACGCATTCCACCACTTATTCCTTGGATGTTTGCGCACCAGACAGCCTAGAAAATCCAGCTCAGGAATATTATTTTTGCATTCATTTATGGAAATAGACTTCTTTCACTCTTCGACAAGTATCTTTGGGGTTCGCTACTTTGCATGGTAAATATCTGATTCATTCGTTTCATGCAAGATAAAGGTTGTGGCAGTTGTTACATAGTTGCAATTGGCGACCCAAGAACAGATCCATACGTCCTTGCAGTGGAGCCAGCAAATAAGCACCTTTTTTTCCTTTTCCTTTGAACTTAGTAGGAGCACGTTACGCGGAACAGCGATGGCTTGATGATATGAATGCACATGGCCTTTTCAATGGGGAGACATCATATTTTCGGTATTTTTGGGATTGTAACAATACGGATTACTCAGAGAGCTTTCTGGTTGGTAATGTACCATTCAAAGAGAAAATGAATCGAAAATATAGATTAACCTCTTACAGATTAGCTCTTTCTGAGCGCTTAGGGTTTGAAACTGGTCACTATTTGCAAAACATGGAAGGATCTTTCGGGTGTGACCATAGAGGATATGTTCATATATTTAAAACATGTCCAGTTATGTCACGTTTATAAGTATTAGGCTGAGACAAAGAGGAGATAGAATTTTCTATGTGGACTACCTATCTGTGATTCATACAGTGTTGTAATGTTAGATATATGGTTTTAATTCTTGTAGAGGGTCACAATTAAGCAAACTTGGCCACATTATTGGTAACAAACTCTTTCCACGTAGTGGGTTGCTGCTGCACGAGAGCGAGGCTCTCCTCCAGATTGGCACTAGCATAATAGCCAGGGTCTTCCAGGAGTAAGTGATTTTCCAGAAACTCCTGCGCTACAGCTGCTGGCAAGAATGCTTTGTAGTTATCTCCAGGTATTTGGGTCCAGGAAGCCTTTTTTCCAGTGGCTTCAGTGAACTCACTGACGATGCGAGATGGCGAGTAGTAGTCCACGGCTTCATAGATGTGCTTGCCTAGAACAGTGGACCTGTTCTTGATGGCCGCAGTGACAAATTTGCCTATAGAAAACGTTAGACTGGGTGTTTTCTGGAGACCTGGGCACACCGAGAGGAAAGCCGGGATAAAACCCATTCCAAAATAACGGGGGGAGGACATACCAGTATCGCTCACCGCATCGAAGAGCGGGAACCGAGCGGCATCGCTGACTGGAAGGAACATCTGGTAGCTACCATCTTCTTGCTTCCGCAGGGAAGAGATCAAACTGCTCATAAAGTACCCCGGCAGCACGAAGGTGGCAGGTACACCGCTGGCACGGATATACCTCTCGATCTCCGCCTTCCCGTCAAAGTGAGGGACGTTCGGGAGGGAGCCTTTGGAGGCTTCAGTGACATTAATCAAGGACGAGAAGATCAAATGGGAGACGCCTGCTGCCTTGGCAGCATCGGCAACGTTTTTGCCCTGCTCGACCTCGACCTTACGGGACGCAGTTTCCCAGTAATTGGTCACCAGAAAGATCGTGTGAGCGTCCTTTACAGCCGAAGCGACGGACTCGACGGATCCCAAGTCGGCCTACGAGGCATTATTAATTCCACTCCCCAGAATACGGCGCCGCATTGAGCTTGTGCTCATTGATGCAGGTGGAGGGGGGAGACACTCACGCTCACCAACTCAACACCCTTGCTCGCCAGTTCCTGGGCAGCGGGCTTGCTGGAATCTCGTGTTATACCGCGGATCTTGAACTCCTTCGACAGGACCGGATCGGCAAGGAGCGCGCGGATGACCGAGCCTCCCTGATTTCCGGTGGCTCCAAAGACGGTAATAAGTTTCGACATGGTGTTAGTGGCCTACTAAAATTGATTGAAGGGCAGAGAATGGTTGCTTGGTTGTTCTGGTTAATCAAGACTCTAGAAACGCTGGACTTGGACCTGGATATACAAATAAGCGTTATAGCGATCGAGTTGGGAGGTGATTTTATACCCTGTCGCAGCGCTCTAATTATTACCTGTTCGGGAGGCATTAGTTAGCTAACGACCGGTTCGGTCAGCAGCGAATTCGCATTGCTTAGGCGATCAGAGTCCGAAAGCGAGAGCTGTGGGGGTTCTGACTAATTCATGATTTGCTGCCGCGACTGGAGAAAACTAAAGTAGCCTTCCCCGCTACGCAAGAGACCTGGAGCGCCCAATCCGATCCAATAGAGTATAGTGTAGTCGCCACAAGGCGTCATTTACAGCTAGAAGAAAAGTAATCACACATCTAGGTCATCGTAAGCATGTTTCATACGGTCTTTGATAATAGCATTCGTATAAGTACCAACCAGCCCTCAATCAATAACACTACCTTGTCATCGTCCGCATTACTTTTAAGTTATATTATCTTCTCGCTCCGACGTTCCAAGATGCCTACTTTCTACGATCTCGATCCAAAGAAGCCTTTCAGGCAGCAGTTAGAAGAAGAGACAGGAACTGTTGTCTTTACCAATACTTTCACCATTCCTGAAGGCAAAATCGACGAAGCACTCGCAACCTGGAAAAGGACCGCTGAAATCCTGAAGTACTGTCCTGGATTTATCTCTACCCAAATGCACCAAGGCGTCGATAGCCATATTTTGATCAATGTGTCCGTCTGGGAGTCGGCTCATCATCTGCGGGACGGTCTCAATCGTGAGGATTTTAAGGCTGTGGCCGAGTCTTTCCCTCAAGGTACTCAATGCCGCGCCCACTTGTTCCGACGGCTCCACGTGGAAGGTATTTGTGCTGCATGAGCTATTCCCTTATCGTAAGTTTCCTAGAAACATGTGCCCGCCTCTATTCGCTAATTTTCTGATATAAGCACTATTTCTTTCTAGTGACGACATCCACAGCTTGAATTGACCTAGTTTTCTGTCTTCCAAAGTTGATTGTTTCCCTTGTATTAGGCGAGCCTGATTTATTTCGTCCCCTGAGTGCCTCACCGATATTGACAACAGGTGGGTTAGGGTTATAAACAATACAATCCTGTCCATCGAAAGAAAATAGCCCCCTCAGTTTTCAATATCTGTAAAGCGCCGTATGGACGACTTTTTTGTTAATAGATAGAAAAACAATATATTCAAATTTCAATAGAAAATAAGCATTTTGACGGTGTTTTTATACCCAGCGTTCTACCGACTTGGTTAGAAACCCCTGTTAACTGGAACCATTCATATAACTGCTCAACACAAGTTGCATCAATAAAGATGACGTCTATTATCTACAGTACTCCCATGATAAGTAAACTACCGCAACCGCACTCAATACACGCATCTCGGGTAACACAACAAGGGTATCTTGTCGTCGGACGCTGCGTATGTAACGAAATAGAAATTGTATGTTAATGGTTCTCCTGTGCGCCGAGCGCAGCTCGAATATAGCAGAATCTAGTGAAGAGAGAAAGATGACCAATGCCTTGCGAGGTTATTTCAACATCGCGTGTTATGAAACGACTGGGGCTCTGCTAACGGAGTGGAAGAGCATCAAGAAGGAGGGGCAGAATCAAGATAGAGTGACTCCAAACAAAGACGCTATCCAAGGTGAAAGGGCCCACAAGGGTGTGCCTGATCCATCAGTACTCAGATGATATGTATCATCCAAATATACGACAATCAAGGGTAGCGGCACTGTCACATCTACTTGATACCCAACCTTATTCCCGGCAACTACTGTAAATGTGTTCGAAGGACGCAATATCCCTCTTGTATGGGTATATATGGGCTCAGCCACATGATAATCATGTGTTTCTCGGAGTGGTGACGTAGCTACGTGTGGTAACTTGGATATAATGTAGTTTGTAAACCAATAATAACGAACATTAAACTTTCTTAATATAGAAAAAGACAAGGATCATACGAAATTTGAATATTTAAGCATCAATGTATTTTTCCAGAGTTTATTCTATATACTGGCAATAATCAAAATATAAAATTTTCTCCCCGGATTTGCAAGGACGTTTAATATCTTCTATGTCTGCTTCGGACAGGTTAAGTATTGATCTGGAGGGAGCTTATAAATGGGATTCCGATCATTGGACTCTTTGAAATAGCTTGGTCCTCCAAAGCCTGTCAGGCCCTACTTGAGACTGCACTATATAAATTTACTAAGCAGGGAAATTTGGGAATTGTGACGAACGCATCTGGATTGTGGTGTGTTTCTGTGCTTATAAATCCCTCGGTGCGGACGGCGCGTTAAATACCGATCGAACGTTCGTTCAGCATAGATGACGCCGATGTCGTTTACTGTTCCACTTTGCTCCTATGGCGAAGTCTCAATAGCTGGAGCAAATCCTTGTCTGAGTGCGAACAACTTGAGGAGTTTTGCGTTCTTTACCAGGAAGAAAAATCCGTGATTATTCCAAAGATTGGCTGTGTTCATACTTTGGGAAGCGTATGGATTAAAGAATATGGCATTCCCTATGCCTCTCATTGTGTGCGGCAAGGTGCCGCAAGTCGCAATTGGTGTGAGAGAGGGCCTCAAACCAGCGTATGATGGTGAGTTTTTCAATTTTGCCCTTCTCGTTTTTTTGCTTTTATTTTTCTGTTTTTCCTTTTCCTCTCTTTTTCTTTTTTCCGCGGCGACTAAATAAATTATAGCGATCCACATCATGATGTCTGTGGAGAGTGGAATAAACGAGATACCCTCTCTTTTACAGGGATATCGTCCCTCAGCCAACGATTCAGAGAATCTCGGATCCCAGCGATACGGTCAGAAACCTGTAGCCATCGTTACAGGAGGCGGATACAGCGACGACGACTTTGCCAAAATGCGAAAAGCCTGTGAGGGGCTAAGTAGCGTGCCATGGCTGCGCCATGATTTGAGCAACAGCTTTGATCCCAGCAACGCTAGGCCAAAACTTGGTCTTGAATATGGCAAGCAGATCGCTGAGCGAGTGAAAAATTGCTTGAAGGAATTGGCTGAGAGCGGAAAGATGAATAATGACGGAGTGTACTACTATTAGCCTGTCCCACTTGAATATCCATTTATCATTCCGTATCTACTCCATGGTGACTTTCGGTACCAATCATAATACAGTAAGTAGGTACAAGATTTGGGCCAGAGAGAACTGGTAAAGGTATATGGGTATGGGCACTTCTGTAAATAGCCCATCACGCCGCTGCGTTCTGCTAGATAAGGCGGATAGCCATGTCGATATCATCAATGGCCGCTAGGAACATATGCTCTGGTGCGTAGCAATACGTCAAATTCACTACTATGGCAACTGTCTCGTTGGTCACGCGCTCGTCAAAGCGCCCACTAGCCATATCAGCCTTACAACCACTGCGATTGCCACGGTTCTTGCCATATAAGATGCTGGGAGTAGACAGCGCCATCATTCCATCTTGCGCCTCGATTTCAAGAATCCTTCGCGTATGTCTACATGTATACCAGCATCGTAATGCAACGTCAGAGGGTATTCGATGTACGGCATCTCCAATGTGTTTGTACGAAGTTAAGCCAGAGATGGTGAGAGAGAATTGTAGACGCGCTGGACGACATTTCGGCCTATTAACAGTCACCAGGGAAAAGCCTTTGCACATGCCAATAGGTAACCGACAACACATAGAATCGAAATTTGAAACGAAAATCGAAATGAAATTTTAGTTGAATGGAGTCACCGGGGGATTAAACATACGGGGAAAATGCACAATATATAGCTCCTATTTCATATGGCACTGTGCAAGGTAGTCCTTCAAAAGAACCCTCAACAAGTAGCTGGGTGTACAGCTCCAAGCATGACAGTAGCTATTGTTATGGCAATCTCCATATGGACTTTTCCTCGAGTCCTCGCGATCAAAACATTCCCAAAACGTATCTGCACCAGCCTTCGCCATCCCACCCCAGTATTCGCGCATCAGCCTCACGCATTCTTCTTCTCCTCCACATCGAGCGAGGCTTTCTGCGACATGATGATAGGCGTAAGGAGTCAATGGCTTAATAGCATCCGGATCAGCCATGGCGGTCGTGATGGCCCGGAGACATGTTGGGGCATCCATGGCACCGGACAGAGCGAGCCAAGCTTGGCTTACCCAAGACACCTGACGATCAGGACCACTCACGAAGACACCCAGATCTGCGTCGTAGAAGCAGGATGCCGCATCAGTCATTTTATCAACGACATCTGAGAAAGGGGCCGGTTCTGATATCAGCGTTGAAAGTTTGTTGATTTCTTTGCAGCAGAATAGAACAAGGCCGTGCATTCCTGCGTTGGTATCCAGGCCATCGGACCAGTCGAGGAATTTCCATGCTGGAGTTGCGTCGGAGTTGAACTTTCCACCATCATCGAGGTGAGTGAGCGCCTTCTTCATGCTACCTAGTATCGTCGGCCATAGCTCAACAGCGGTCTTAACATCGCCTGAAGCCACCGTGTAGTCGTATACTGTTGGCCCGAAGAGAGCATCATAATCCACAATATAGTCCGACGCCGGAGACAGCTTGGGCTTCTCGAAGAGGCAAGCGGGAAGACTGTCGTCTTCTCGGGGCAAGGCGGCGAAAAGGTACAGACACCTCTTCGCCAGAGTGTAGTCCTTGAATGTGCAGTAGTTCGTCAAGGCTTGCAGTCGCAGATCTCCGAGCCAGACTCTTCGGTCACGGCGAGGCCCGTCCTCGAAGACCGTTTGCATGCAATTTCGTAGCGTGACTTGACTGATGCGATCAATGGCAACCAGCTCATCGTCCCCAGTTGCCAAGGGTTCGACGGCTGAGGCTACGATGGGAGGGATCGCGCTTACGGCTCGTACCTGGATATCCAAGAACCGCACTTTGTATTTGGGTGACGTATCGACGACATGGATTTTGACGTAGCGGAATGAATATCTTCGGGGCATGTAAACATCGGCAGGTAGCCAATCAACATTGATAACTTCATCTGGAAGCCAACTAGTACTGATCCAGGTCTTGCATGGGTGTAGCTCTTCAGTAACATCGTACGGGACTTCTCCGAACACAAGACTGAGTCTCGCTGGGGCATCGACATTGACTCCATCGACACCTAGATGGAAGGAAAAGTAGCCGACTTGATGACAGCCAAAGTCTAGAATGAGCTGATCACCTCTGCCGTATGAGAGGGTCGAAAGTTCCTCGATTGTATGCGTCTGGACCGCTTTGCATTTGAAGAATGCCTCTACGTCCGGCTTGAAGTCGATGACTGAAAGCGGACAGCCAACCCATTCATGTATCTCAGGCTTAAGTGACTCGGCCTTGCGCGCAAACGCATCATTGAAATTTGTTCTCAGCACTTTCTCTACTTTTTGGTTCGCTGGAACATTTAGGACTTCAAATTCAGAAGACATTGCAAGAGTTTTAAAATAGACAACGAAGACAGAAGCAGCAGCAAGCTGAATATTGTACCGAGGCAAGGGTCCAGTAATCTGTGTGAGAGGCCCGGGATCTTAGTTTCACCAAGGGGGCTCGTTAATTTTCTCCAAAAACATCGCGTAGCTCCAGATCCCAGAGCGAAAGCATCGATCGGCACAATATAACGCCGGAAAAAAGGAGAAACCAGGATTAACTCGTGGATGAGCCTTGCGAGTTCGCTCTGTTGAAAGCCCAAAAGATAGAAACCCAACATCAACTGCCTATTAAATTTGAGTCATCGGACTGAGATATACCGAGTCAGTCAGCGGCCGCTATTTCGGGCGAACGAAGACCGACCCTATCAGTCCTAGGATCAATTCCTCACTCGACTCATTCCAGCCCTCCACAAACTCATGATGGCGCATGTTCCTACCCCGCATTGATGGTCTTTTTATATTTTTCAAGGGTTGCGGCCGCGGGTCGCACGAATCTAGATGGGGGCCCGCATGACAAGGCAAGAGCCATAGAAACTACAAGATTCTGTGCATGCGCTCTCTTGGAAGGATAAGCTTTGTCAAGTGGTAAATACTCTCAGTTGACTTCAGAGGCAGTTTGAAGCACCTTCCAAGGAAACGTCAGGACAAGCATATATCCTAAAGCGACACCATGGGACGTGGAACCACTGCTGGTACAGCTGTTTTTCTAGCCATTGGAGGTCAGCAAGCCCAACTTGAGATGCATATTACCGCTAACATGTGTTTCAAGGCTTCCTCTTTGGATATGACAGCGGTATCATCTCCTCCACTATCGTCCAGCCTTATTTTGAGAAATACATGGGAACCCCAACATCCTCTCAAACTGGTGGAATAGTCTCATCCTTCACCGGAGGTGCAATTCCAGGTGCATTGTCTGTAGCTTGGCTGCCAGATCGCGTTGGTCGCCGGATGACCGTCTTCATCGGCGCATGCATTTCAGTGCTTGGTTGTGCCTTGCAAGGTGGCGCGAGTAATATTCCCATGATGATTGCCGGTAGATTTATTGCTGGAGTCGCTGTCGGCTTACTTTCTGCTGTTGTTCCCATGTATTGTGTAAGTTTGCTTTACTATATTAAAAGTCGATCCTCTGCTGACCTTTCTAAAAGTCCGAAATTGCAATATCGCAGGACCGTGGAAAGCTCAGCGGGTTGCTTCAGTGGATGTTGTCGTGGGGTTTTCTCGTTGCACAGTGGCTCGGATACGGTTGCTTCAAGGTCAATAGTGACTTCCAATGTGAATGCCCACAGTGCCAAATACTAAGCGCCAACGTTAATATTCAACTCAATAGGGCGCTTCCCCCTCGCATTTCAAGTCGTTCCAGGAACCATCATTGCTTGTGGTATTTGGTTCCTACAAGAAAGTCCCAGGGCAAGTATCTCGCTAGCGTCCATCTGCAGTCGTCTCCCTTCTCATACCCACCAAATATATTAAATCTTGCCCAGTTTTTTTTGGGGGGGGGGGGTTTTTTCAATCCTTATTCGGCAAAAGTCTAATTTTAGCGCTCTAGTGGCTCATCGAAAAAGACCGACACGAAGACGCCCGAGCGGTTCTCACGAAGCTTCATGGCAACGGATCGAACGACGAATTCCTCGAGCTCGAATATTGTGAGATCAGAGACGCGATCGTAGCAGAGAAGACAGTCTCGGTTCAGACATGGACCGCGCTTATGGCGAAACCCAGCTGGCGAAAGCGATTGGCTTTAGGTTGTGGCGTGCAGGCATTTGGCCAGCTTTCTGGTATCAATGTGCGATTCCCTCTCATGCGCCTGAACCCCAACCAATCCCCTGGTGGCCCCTTTCAGCCCAATTTTCAGTGTCCTAAATCAAACACAGGTTATCAACTACTACGGCAATGTTATCTACCAGATCCTTGGAATTGACACCGGCACCTCCCTCATGATCGTCGGCATCTCTGGAGCGCTTTCCATTGTCTACTGTACGGCAGGACTATACCTCCTTGACAAAGTTGGACGAGTCAAACCTCTTATCTTCTCTGCAACCGGAATGGCCCTCGCACTAGTGGTTAACGCCGTGCTCTCCCAGTACTATGTTGTGAAATCTGGCGCGCAGACCTCAGACGGCAATGCGCTCCGTGCCATGGTAGCTATGAATTTAGTCTTTTCCCTATTCTTCACCTTTACGGGCATCATCTCGTGGGTCTATCCTGCTGAAATCTTCCCCATTGAGATCCGCGCCAAGGGGAATTCCATCTCCACAATCACGAACTGGTCTTTGAATCTTCTGTTTGCACAGTGTGCCCCGATCGCGCTTTCAAGCTTGGGCTTTAGATTCTTTTACTTCTTCTTTGCGTTTAATATTGTGGCTACAGTCTGTTACATCTTCCTTTTCCCTGAGACGAAGGGCAAGACGTTGGAGCAAATGGATGAGCTCTTTGGTGATCAGCTCGTGCCGCATGCGTTGGAGGACCCAGAGGGGGCAGCTGCGGTTATGAGTGAAAAGTTCCAGCATGCTACGCATGTAGAGATGAGGGAAGAATAGATCTTACAACTAAGGAATGGATTTGGTCAGAAAACGGATGGTCCATGATGGCCTTGTACTGAGAACTTTCATTCGGAAGGCTAAATAGGTTTAGGATATAAGGCAACATTTGCATTTTCTTACAGCCAGTGCTCGTTTTTATATCGGTAATCTCCGGGTTTAAGCCTCTCCCGTAACACCCAAAGCATTTTGGACGCTGAGTGATGACGTGAATAAATTAGCCTCGTATATATATATGCCCCCAGATTCGAGATCATGAACTCAGTGGCCCTCTTGGCAATCGCAGGGACCAAGGTCCACAATTTCCTCCATGCAATTTGACCTCCCAAGCTGATATTCGATATTTCACTCTATTTGACCCAATTGTAATTATCTTGTCTCGCTTAATTCTGGCTCTAAAGCAGTAAATACATGCATTCATGCCCTGTTTCATGCTTCCATTTTCTTACCGTGTGACTATTATACACGCGCCTCCAAAAATCCATTTCATTTATTCAAATATTCATCCATCATCTCTGAGGACCCTGCAAGAAATCTAATTGATGGAATTAGTTATACAGCAGGAACCATAGCTAGTGGGGGCAGAAGTACCCTGGCTGGCAGTACTAGCAGGACTAATTATGGTAGTATTACTACTAGTAATACTAGCCTTGGCAGGAAAAGTGCCAGTAGTGCCAGTAGTCGTGTTGGTTTTGGACGCAATACCTGTGACAGCACCAAATTTGATAGTAATACCGGTGGTGGCAGGACTAGGAGTGACGGTACCGAGTTTGGTTGGAGTACTAGTAGTATCAGTACTAGAAGTAGCAGTCCCGGTGGAGACAGTACTAGTAGAACCAGTAAAACCTGTAGCGGTACCAGCAGTAGTAGCAGTAGCACCAGTGTCGGCACCAGCAGCAATACTGGGCTTGGCAACAGTCTCAGTAGCAGTCGTGGTAGTAACAACGTCTATCGACAATAAATGGTCAGCAGAAAATCCCTTGCGAAAAGTACACTCACTCACTTTTACGATTTACCACAAAAAAGAGAAAAGTCGGTTTTTCCGGTTTGTCTGCATCTTTAGTAGAGAGCGAATGGAGTATCATCTCACGAATCGCCTCTTGAAAGCCGTTGTTATCCGAGACCAGCTCTCTGATTGTGTTGTTATGGGTATTCAAATAGAATACCGCCAACCGCGTCAGATAGTATTCAGTACATTTTGCCAGGCGCGCCGTCAAGGCATCAAACTTCAGTTCGCTAATCTTAATTGGAGAGGTCGTGAACTTGTCGACAAGGGCGAAAGCAGATATGCCAATGCGGGTTTCTGGCTTGCCTTCTACCTCGACGTAAATGGTAGTATCGAAGGGCATTTCCTGGAAGGGAATGCTCTTTTTTGCTTTTTCCATTTCTTCGGTAGCAAAGTAGCTTTCGTAGTCGAGGCGCGGGCGCTTTTGTTTAGGGGAGATGTTGGCCATCTCGCTACGCAAGACCTTGAAAGAGCAAGCTAACTATCACTTGGTCCTTTCGTCAGATTAGATATTCTATTTATAACACCAGCACATGTCATGTATAGTAAAGCAGAAAGAGGCATGAAATCTCGAAATCAACATGACCTTAAAAGATGCTAATGCACGATATTTCGAGCTCTCGATACACTCATAGAGGCAATAGCACAAACTTACCGCAGTACAGGACCTGACTCGGATGCTTGAGCGAAGTAGGAGCATCGCACAGTCTCGAGGATAGAGTCAAGGGTGGGATGAAGGGAAGAGAGGAGGCAGTAGAGATCAGGAAAAGGGCTCCGTTTGCATCTGCCATCTTTCTTGCTGAAAGAACTGACGGGCACATTTGATTGCAGTGACTGTGACATCATCTAAGGCCGCAAAGGCATTTTGAGCTATTGAACACGAAGTTATTGAAACTTGAAGCCATCAATTGATGCAACTGACATCTGCATCTTGGACTTGTCGACTGAATGAAAGTTGACTGAGGCGGAGATATCAGGCTAACCCTTCACGTGGTTGTCAGCCTCAAGGATCACCAACATCGTAGTATTATTAAGATTGTCAGGCCTGACCAGACTAGCCTAGTATGGAGTGCATTTCGAGCTCCTTCCTGGAAAGTAAACATGCACCGCCCAGCCACTAGCCACTTGACGTGGCTGTAGACACATACCTAACTACGTCCTTTGTACTCCGTACACTGTGTGATGCTCAGCCACATGCTCAGCCACCAACGACCGATTCGGCAACCCGGATGTTAGGCAGCAGCTAATAATAGCACGGACATTTCCGGGACGCGATGCGAACTGCCAAGCCACAGCTCCAGCCATGCTAGCGGGGTAATTATTTAAGATTACCATATTTTACTCGGTGCTATTCTCATAATGACAATGATTGCGAGCGAGGCGGTGCACTCGGGGTCTGCTGCAACGCAACGTCCTGCTGCAGAATTGGCTGGATGGCACATTACCGCCACAGATCGAGCGACGCATTGAGTATGCTGTAGGTTGTACCACGGTGCTAGTAGTAATTAGTAGTGAGTGCAAGTAACTAACGTACTGAGGAGGTTGCCAGCTGAAAATAGGCTCCGCGAGGGCCCGGTCGCTCGTGTCATTGGCTGTGCGTGAACAACGTCTGCGGTCGGTGGATATCATGCGTCACCCAGAGCCACTCTGGTTGCGCGCGAAAGAACCGCCTGAATACGGAGGGCACAGGGCTAGGTCTTACTCACCCAACCAGCCGTCCGCCTGTCCATGTCCACTCTGTCCACTGCTTGTCCAGCTGATGGCGTGACCTGACAGGCTATAAAGCCAGGAACAACCCCGCCTGACCTCGACCGTCAACCTTCAACCCCCTCAGCGCTAAACCATCCATCCTCCA
This sequence comes from Talaromyces proteolyticus, assembly GCF_021365285.1. Taxonomy (NCBI): domain Eukaryota; kingdom Fungi; phylum Ascomycota; class Eurotiomycetes; order Eurotiales; family Trichocomaceae; genus Talaromyces; species Talaromyces proteolyticus. The sequence goes on along the minus strand of NW_025764282.1, from coordinate 249,481 downwards.
TTTCCATTTCCATCTTTCTATCCTTCCTCTACATCGACTGTCCATCTGTAAACACACATTTCTCATCATGTCCGACTACAACAACCAGTACAACAGCCAGTACGGTGGCCAGCAGGGTCACGGCCAGCAGGGCTACGGTCAGCAAGGTTATGGTCAGCAGGGTTATGGTCAGGAAGGTTATGGTCAACAAGGTTACGGCCAGCAAGGCTATGGCCAGCAAGGCTATGGCCAGCAGCCCCAGTATGGCCAGGAGGGATACAACCACCAGCACCAGCAGCAGCAGGGCTATGGCCAGGATTACAACCAGCAAGGCAACTACGGCCAGCAGCAGGGCGGCTACCACGACCAGAGCCAGCCACAGCAGCAATACGGCCAGCACCAGTACGGCCAGGAGGGCCAGCATGACTACAACCGCCAAGGGTGAGTCCGTCCCACACTCAGCAGATGTCTTTTTGTTTTGTATTTATACTAACGTGAACAGGCAAGAAGGCCAAGCTGGTCCCGAGGGCGCCCAGGACGGTGAGCGTGGTCTCGGCGGCGCGCTTGCTGGCGGTCTAGCCGGTGGATTTGCCGGCCACAAGGCCAACCACGGTATTCTGGGAACAATCGGTGGTGCCATCATGGGCAGCATTGCCGAGGACTTTATCAAGGACAAGAAGCGTGACCACAGCCCCAACCCTCAGGGTGGCCCTCCCGGCCAGCAGGGCGGCATTGGCAGCTTCTTCCAGAAGTGAGCGCAGTAGAATAGACTGTCTTGACTGTTGAGAATTCGAGGTTATGGACGTGCTTGTGTTATTATTAGTTGAATGACTGGAGATTCCATTAATCGGCACGGGTCTTATTAGGAGGCCCTTATACTGGCGTTCGGTTGTTTTCGAGGTATCATTACGAATTGATACGTATGCGATGAAGTGCTCGCTTGTTCGTGATATCGTTAGACAGGATCATGTAATCAACTGTATAACTAGATGCTATTCACGAAATTACTCTGAGCTATTTATATTATAATATCAGAATATTAGAATACACAAATGATACGTGTGGGGAGACCCTAACCTGAAACGGCTAGCGCGCAACCGTCAAAATGCCGCGAGTATCAATTGTCGATTCAATCTTGCAGGACCAGAACATCACTCGACAATCATACCACCACGCAATGATTGTACGGCAGCTTTGCTTGCGGCAGAGTAAGTATTGAACCGATGCATTTTGGAACTACATATCTAATTAATCTCCCCTGTCAGGCCGCAATGCCGCCTTCGTTATCCAGACACCTCGCAGACTCGCCCGGTTTTCGTCGATCGACACACCGACAACAACAACTACAACTGCTACAACGTTAGAGCCTCTGGTGCAGGATGAACTTCGTGATCCGATAGAAAATATTGCATCCAATGAAGCAACAAGCCTGGAGTCGAGCGAGACTGCTGGCTCCCATCACAAGAATTTCTGGAAAGGTGTTAAGCAATGTAAGAAAGAAAAAAAAAAGGGGGAGAAAAGATTAAGCTCTGGTTAATAGTGGAATCTAGATCAAAAATTAAAAAACATCGGCACCACAATTTCCGGGGCATACAAACCAGAAAGCCTCCTGAAAAACCCGCCCAAGGCCTCCGACATCACCCTCGAGATGCTCCTCGCCGCGCAATCTCACCTCGGACACACGACATCACGCTGGAACCCACAGAACACGCGGTACATTTTCGGCGTCCGTGAAGGCATCCACATCATCTCGCTCGACGTCACAGCGGCACATCTGCGCCGCGCCGCCAAGGTCGTCCAAGAGGTGGCCCGACGCGGCGGCATCATTTTGTTTGTTGGCACGCGTGACGGCCAGAAACGAAGCGTCGTCCGCGCGGCCGAGCTCGCCAAGGGATACCATGTTTTCGAGCGCTGGATCCCGGGCAGTCTGACCAACAGCCAGCAGATTTTGGGCGAGTGTGCGGTCAAAGTCGTCAATGCGGTGGATGAGGAGCTGCCCCATTACACTAAGCGCATTGCCCTGCCTAGAGCATTGAAGCCGGATTTGGTGGTCTGCTTTAACCCCGTGGAGAATGATGTGTTGCTGCATGAGTGTGGGCTGAACAATATCCCTACCATCGGCATCATCGACACAGACGCTGATCCGACCCGAGTTACATATCCCATCCCGGCAAACGACGACAGCATATCGTGTCTGGAAGTCATTGCCGGCGTGCTAGGTAAGGCTGGTGAAGAAGGCCAAAGGCAGAGATTAAACGACGCAGCTCGCGGTGTTTTGACGTACGAGCCTCTTAAAGAAGAGCAGTATTTTAAGCAAGCCGAGCCTGATGCTTGAACATTGTTTTGTTGTATTTAATGTACTATTATTATTTATTCTGTACTCAAATCTATGCCTATACTTCCAATCCACCCAGAACATACATGTGCATTTCATACATGTGTATTTAGGTAACCAGTTTATACACCGAACGACCGCGCGAATCAACGCCTTCGTACTCCAACGGCTTACCCAGGTCCGAAACCACATGTCTATGATCCCCATTCGGCAGGATGATATCAAGATTCTTCCACGCCGGCGTATACCCATTATCCGCTCCACGGGCCAACCCAACAGTCACCTTTTCCTCCGTCGAACTATACGCAAGAGTGAAACTCGAAACCTTTGCCGTCCTCGAGATCCCATCGTCTTCATACCACGTATTCCTGAACACCTGGCCCCGCGAACTTCCCCTAGGCGGGAACACCTCTACACCACGGTAATCATCCTCCTCGAGGTTCGCCGCCGCCTCATCGACCTTCTCCTCGCCGGGCGTGCGCGTCACCACGCTCTTACCCACGGGCACCGCGCCGCCGATCCGCGCGAGAATGGGGATGCTCTTCTTCCATTCAGCGGTAATCTCCACCCACTGACCTGACGCGAGGTACTGGTATGGTTCCGTGAGATTCACGTAGCCGTAGTCAAACCCTCCTTCTTCTCCATCTACTCCATCTACAGCAGATTTCCGTGGTAGGTAGACCCTTGCAACGCTCACCCCAGGCTCGTACACGCCGCCAATCAGCAGGCTGTCGCCAAACCAGAACTGCTCCTCGCCCTGCTTGAGCTTCTTGCTCCACACCTCCGGATCAGCCTCATACCCCCAGCCAATCCATCGCTGGGGTGGGGAGGCGGCGCGATGGCTTTCCAGCGCAAGCGAATAGATGTAGGGCAGAATCTCGTAGCGGCGCTTGATTGCGTCGCGGATCAGGGGCGTGATTTCGGGGTACATCCATGGCTCGATGACGTCGCCGAGGAGGTTGTCCGAGGGTGAAGTCTTGAAGCAGTTGATTGCAAAGCGGGGTGAATAGATGCCTAGCTGCACCCAGCGCAGCAGCAGCTCGGGCGATGGCTGGGGGCCTTCGAAGCCGCCGATGTCGTGGCCGTAGCAGTGCAGCAGGGACATGCCGGCGTTGAGGGACAGCGCGTTTGCGCCGCGCAGGTTCTCCCAGCTGGTCACGTCGTCGCCGCTCCAGGAGCTCGCGGCGTATCTCAGCGTGCCGGCAGTCGCGCTGCGTGTGAGCACAAAGGGGCGTAGTGTTGGGCGCAGGTCGACGAGGGCGTCGTGCGAGGCCTTGCCCATGAGTTCCGTGTGCATGTTGCGGCCCCAGAGGCCCAGGGAGGCCGGCACATTATTGCCACTGCGGTCTGAGAGGAGGGTATCTTTGTTGTCGAGTTTCAGCACCCAGTCGTCGTGAGGTAGGGTATATTCGTTGTTGTCGTTCCAGATGCCATCGACCCCTGCGTTGGCCAGTTTCTGCACCCCATCGTACCACCATTTGAAGCCGAATTCCGAGGAGAAATCGATGTGGCATCCTTCTCCCCCCATACCTCCGCCGGCGCTCCATACTGCCATGTATCCAGGCTCGTTCGTCTCCGGGTCGACGAACAGCGCCGAGGCGGTTTTCAGCTTGTCAAAGTCCGGGTGGGAAGAGAGCACGAATGGTTTGATGTTCGTCAGCAGGCGCATGCCGGCAGCATGCATCTGAGCTGTCCACTTCTTAGGGTCAGGAAACCGCTTCGGGTGCCATGTGAAGACAGTCCGGAGACTTGGGGTCGCGTCCGAAAAGGAATAGCCCGAGCTCATCTGGTGCGCAGAACATGGAATACCGTGCTGCTTCAGCGTGGCAGCAAAGTCTAGCAAAACTTGATTGGCAGGCGGTGAGTCAGTCATGGTATACCGGTACCCTCCAGAGATGTATCCAAATGCCCATCGTGGAGGGAGCAGTGGGAAACCGGCGAGTTCGGCGTAGGACCGAACCACGTCCTTTAGGGTCCTGCCGACAATAAAATACTCTTCTAAGCCGCCATAGTCCTGGCGGTAGACCTTGTAGGCGCCGTAGAGGCCATCGAGTTCGGATCCAACACTCCATGTTCCGCGCGAGTGGGATGTTGAGAAGATCGCTACTACACCCTCGGCGCTGGCTTTGATGAGCAGGGGGATATGTTTGTATAACGGGTCTGTGCGGTATACGTCGTAGCCAAAGGTGTCTGACGCTGAGAGTATGAAATGACGATTCGACAAGTCCATTGGGGCGGCTTTTTCGCCGAGACCGACGTGCAGGGCATCGCGGTCGTGGACGCTGTAATGCGTCACGCCGCTGCCATCGACCACGTACGACCGGCCTGATAGATCGCGATGCAGGTGTTTATCAGACCCGGTCCAAGAAAGAGACACTTCAGGGGTGTTCTTCCAATCGACGATTGCGACCACATTTCCAATTTCGATTTTCGATGAAGAATGATTATCAGTCGTGGAGAGAGAGCTGGTGGCACCATCGCCCAGCTGTGCTTCCGGGTTGGAAACACTGGGGTATGGAGGTAGAGGATGCTCAGGCGAGGAGAACCTCACTCTGAACAGATTGGGTCGCACGGCTTCAAAGGAGAAATTGAAGCTCTGCTTTCCGTCAATTGACCGCAGATGTACAGATGATGCGTCGCCAGAGCTGTGGCGCTCGTATTTCTTCGGTACAAACTCCCTTTGAGGCATATTGACGTTGACAATAGTAATGAACAATCACCGTCGTTACACAGTGGAAAGTAACATCTCTACCTTCTCATCCCAGACGGAGGGGCACTTTTGATCCAGACGCCAATAAAGCTGCTCGTTCCAAGCACATGATGGCAACATCCCCCCCGCACTGGCTTTCTCTCCGAGCGACCCCCAACCCTAGCGTAATATCGTCAATATACACTACCAATAGCCAATTTGCAGATCCTAATATCTCCACAACTATATATAATATTTGCAGGTAAATTGGGCTGGCCGCCTTAAAAATTACCTACATGTCCTTGAATACATCACATTATAACGTATATTTGGTAATTTTTATTACTATTAGATTGCAGAGTCTGAAATCTAATTATATTATCGTCTCAACTAATTATTCTAATGGTTATATTTATATAATGGCGAGATATTAAGGCCTGATAATTGGACTATCTGTATCTGTTTTGAAGGGGGTTTTTACATAATATTCTAATTCTTATGATTTTTATAATCTATTATATATATTTATCGTGGGGCGGTCACCTGCTGACTAGTTGGCCAGTCTCGTCGGCTTTTGAAGAAGAGTAAATATGCATTGGGCTAATGGAGTCAGTTATTGTCGGATATTGCCTTCCCCGGGCTTCCCCTCATTCTTCCCCCACGGTCAAAGCCCCCAGATGATGGGGCGGCTGTTTACACACCAATCACACACCTGATTCACGATGATATACCCAAATATGTGCCCGGAAGCTTTTCATCGCCGGTCTTTGACTTTGTATGATAGCCGGCGTGCTAGTTACTGGCGCAGCTGGGCATTTCAGGACTGTATCTAAATACCTGTGTTTGTGTCTGTCTCTGTCTGTAATTCTGCCATCTCACCAGTCTATTCCAAACGTGCACGACACTTATGCCACCCAATCGCCATGGCAGACAATTCAAAGCCAGCCGCGTACGATGCAGCAGAAACCATTGAACACGTTGACGCGACCCCTTCGCGCCAACAACACCACCACCACCACGAGGAACACGCCAGCAAAGACAAAGCAGCAGATGTGCTCGAAGATGCCGGCCACAGCGCCATCCTGACGCCAGAGAACAACGCTCGAGTGCTCCGACTGATCGACTGGAGAATTCTTCCCATCGTTCTGGGAATCTACTTCCTACAAGCCCTAGACAAAGCGACGCTCGCCTACGGCTCTGTCTTTGGCTTGGTCACCACAGCGCATCTTCACGGCCAACAGTACTCATGGCTCGGCGCAGTCGTCTACCTCGCGCAACTTGTGTGTCAGCCCATCGTGGCTTACACGCTTGTCAAGGTCCCACTGGGGAAGTTCCTGGGCGTGACGGTGTTTTGCTGGGGAGCTGTCTTGTCTGCGATGGCTGCAGCGAAGAGTTTTCCTTCATTGTTGGTTTGTAGAATGTTGCTCGGGGCTTTCGAGGCTGGCGTTGGTGTGTTTTACCTTTCTTTCTTTTATGCCTTCATGTCAGATTTTACTAATTCGATATCCTAATTAGCACCGGCTTTTATTTCCCTTACCCAGATGTGGTATCGACGACGAGAGCAGCCAGTGAGACTTGGGGCATGGTATGCAATGAACGGTATTACCAATATGGTGAGCATATAACAATACTTCTCGCCTATGCAGTTTTCTTCTAACTAATCATTCATCTAGTTTGGAAGCCTGCTTTCATGGGGACTGGGTCATATCAGCTCTGCAACGTTGGCTCCGTATCAGGTACGTCCCTAATAATGCTGATAAAACCGATCGAACTTAGGGTTTATGCCAGATTATCTTCCTCTTTTTTGGGCTCCTCACCGTCGTATTTTCGGCGGTTGTCCTGTAAGAATCCCAGATTCTTTAATTGAATACAAGGACTTAATTAGTATCTAGGATTTTCATGCCTGACTCGCCGATCGATGCAAAGTTTCTCAAAGGCGAAGACAAGCTAGTTGCTGTTGAAAGGTAAAAACCCCAACATATACCATAATATAAGATACTTACTTGATTATTTAGACTACGTCTGAATCAACAGGGTATCAAGAATGACGTTTGGAAATGGGATCACGTCAAAGAAGCCGTATTCGACCCAAAAACCTGGTTATGGTTCGCAATGCTTTTCTCGATATCGTAAGTAACTGTACCTCCATGTCACTATGACCAAAAATTAAAAAAAAATTATCTCCAGAGTCCCGAGTGGCGGTATATCAACCTTTGGCCCCCTCATCATCAAGGGCTTCGGATATGACCAATTCACAACCATTCTTTTCAACATGCCTTTTGGTGCGGTACAACTTATTGCCACGATGGGCGGAGCATATGTTGCCATGGTATGGAAGCTGAAAAGCCCTGTGCTGATGTTTCTGTCGATTCCTCCCATTATTGGCTGCGTGATGCTGCTGGTTCTTCCTCACGATGCTAGCCACCGCGGCCCCTTGTTGGTGGGATACTACCTAGTGAGTATAAAGAAGTTGAATAAGTTAGTGTACGTCTTGGACTTATGGTTTTGTTTAGATCTCGGTCTATCCGGGTATCACGCCTCTGATTTACTCGTGGCAAGCGGCAAACACTGCGGGTGAGACGAAAAAGAAGATCACCACCGCTATTATGATAGTTGGGCAGTCTGCGGGGAATGTAAGGATAACTAGAGTTAAATGTTTTCTGTGGTAAAGCTTATTAATGACCATAGGTCCTTGGCCCGAATCTGTATACCACCGATGAAGCCCCTCTTTACCGCCGAGGTCTCATTTCCAACCTGGTCCTTTTCATAGTGCTAATCATTCTCTATGCGTAAGTTATATCTCAAAGTCTCCATCTATACTATTTCTATACTATAAATGTACTAACATGCAAAAGCATCCAAATCCTCATCCTCAAAATCCAGAACCACAAACACGAGAAGACGCGAGAGAGTCTCGGCAAGACAGCGAAAGTAGTCGACAAATCCATGTTGGCTGTCAAGACGCCAAGCGACGAGGATTTGGAGGTCAAGACGACTGCGAATGTGCTTGATAGGTCTCTGCAGGATATAACGGACTGGCAGAACGAGGACTTTGTATATGTCTATTAAACTCTTAACATGTCGAATATAATACAAGAGGCATTCGGGATACGGGATATCAAAAATCGATACTGGTTGATTTTTTTTTGATTATTCCAATCTATTCTGAACAAAACAAATATTTAATGTCTACGGACACAAATCTCTAATAAGATCCATATAAACGGCAGCCCCCAACGCGGTGAGCAGATGCCACCAACCATGTAACTCCAAAGCCCAAGCCCAGGGTAATCCTACGACGCTTCTAACATATCTCAATCTCAGACACATTTCCAGATCCACATTCCACAGCAAAAACCCGAACACCAGACACCCACACGCTCTCCCAAGCTTCCCATACAGCACCGCCTTGTCCTGCCCCTGTCGATGATGAATCAAATACACCGTCCGTGGCCACACTAGCGTCAACATGCCCGCAAACATGGACGTGTGCACAACAAGGTCCCCGCTGCGGACGTAGTAAGCGGACATGGCGGTTACAGTTGCGAAGATCGCGGTGGTGATCAGACGCGCTGTGGCGGCTGGTTTGTTGGCGCAGTATAGACGCTGAAGCAGTGTCGCTGCGAGGAACAGCATGGACAGATCGTCGCTGAATTGCGTTTCTTGGTGCAGAGTCGCGTGGAAGAGGAAGGAGCAGACGCCGACTAGGAACAGAGACGCGGACATTAGGTCGATTCTAGGAGATCTGGTTCTTGGATATATGTATTGGAATGCATAGTAGACTGATCAGTTAGCTTATGTCAACACATAGTTGGCATTGGTGATAGGTACTGTAGGCGAGATTGCTGAGGGTATTGATGAATTCGGCAATATAGATTGTCACGACGTAGTCTTCCTCGCAGAAACTATCAATATGTCAGCTGTGTCAAATTGGTACATTGCCCGATATTCTTTTTTGGAACGTACTTGGCCGCGCTGGAAGAGGGACTCCAGACGCCGGCATCAGCGTAAAGGTCGCCTGAAAAGTGTCGAACACTATGACTCATGGTGTTCAATGTTTCCGATTTGATAAGATGTGCTTTATTTACAATACAATATAAAATATACAATATATTGGGAATATCTCGCAGTTTTAAGTGATTCAATGTTGTTCCGCGTTGATTGAATCTCGGAACTCGGAAAATTGCAGCCTTAAATTAAACCAATAATTAGTGAATCCTTCGTCAGCGACCGATTTTCTGTCGACGCTAGGCTTTTAAGGTATAAATGACTACCTATGCGGGATAGATAGTAACAAGGCAGCCATTTTTTCTCGTCGATCTTGCGGCTCGCAAGTCTCGCAAGCCTCGCAAACTTATATAAGCACAAAAGAAGGTCAAGCAACCGCAAGAAAAAAAAATTATACTATGATTTTTAACTAAGTTCATTCCAAAATTGTGACATTCATGAAATATACTACCACGAGTCTGAAAACCCTCTATAAACAAATAAAGCAATCACTTTTGTCCCTGTTGTTGAATGAGAAACATCCGTTTATCCAGTATAAGAGCCATCGTCAACATAAAAATCTTCGGCACGATCGATATCGATATAAACCCGTAACCCAAAGCCAGCCATGCAAGCTCGTTGAAGACATATGCAAGGTGAAAATCATCAATCGTCTTCCTCCTCTCGCTCTATCCATTGATAGGATCAACCAATCGCTCTCATTACCAGCTCCACGCTATAAAACAGAGTAAATATTAGTACAGTCCTTGTACAGTGTTTGATACGGACTTACGTAGCGAATGTGCCCGCTGACACTGGCATCGCCCTAAGCAACGTTGGACCCAATCCCCTCCAGAGCGCACCGTACCCTTCAGCAGCAACGGTCTTCCTGAAAGCATCAGTCATGCTCTTGTACTTTTGCTCAGCGCCGAAACCATCGGTTTGCATTTTGCTCTTGATAACGTCGAATGGGTAGCTGGACAACCAGAGCGCTTCACCAGCGAGACCACCGTAAGTAGCAACCTTGAGACTGGAAATCTCTTCCCGCTTGATATTGTTCCGCTTTGCGTCTTGGTTCATCATATATTCAAAGGCTAGGAACCAGAAACCGTATGCTTGCGCTTCACGGAAAATTGTGACTACTTCGCCGCGGTAGAGGCCGCGAAGGGCGCCATTGTGGGCAGATATCTTGCGAACGCAGTCTATCGGGCCGCTATATAGCCGTCCGGCACCATGGGGCTGGGCTTGCAAGCGAATACGGACGTGCTCGATAGGTCCAGAAATGACAGAGTTCGTCACGCCTGCAAACGCACCTGACAAGTAGTATTGCGTATAGGACAGGCTGGGGTTTGAGTGCTTCTTTGAATTCTGTTCTTCAAAAAACCTTCGCGCTTGGTGGAAGGCGCCAAATTGAACGCTGACCTGGCAGACAGTGAGCAATGATACTTTTAGTATCTCAGGCATTTACTGACACAAGCACCAATTCCGACCAATGGCGTCAGCGTTCCCTTGTAGAAGGCTAATGGGCCTTCATTCTTGAAAATCTTGGTAGCGCAGTCCAGTGCACTTGAGTACTGAGACGTCGTCTGTAGCCGCACCTTGACGATATCTGTTGTAGACGGGTCAAGTCAATTGAATTCTCTTGCTCTTGTGGTGCTTCACATACCAAAAGGCTGCCCTGTATTGAAGTTAGCGGATCTGATCTATACCAAATTGAACGCGTGAAACGTGTCTAGGATGATAGTTTGCCAATTCCACAACAACTAAAAGAATTGAATAGCAATTGAGCACCATCGCACCACTTACCTAGCAAGACCTGAGTGATGCCGCCCGCAGCGCCCGCAAAAAGGTCCTTGGCCGTGCGCGCCCAGCCGGCATCGGCCAGGTCCTTCTCGATCTTTTCGAAATCTTCCATGACGAGCTGGATCGAAGTAAGAAGAAAAGAACGAAAAGAAAGAAGAAGGAAAGAGAAGGCCTTATCACTTTCTTCTCTGCTCTTTCCGATTGCGCAACACCGCGCTCCGACGCGATTGGCCCGGCGGCCCGAATCACGTGAACTAGTCCCACCGCGCGGTCCCCGGGTTTGCCAAGCCCGCGGGAAGTAAAAATATAACATTGAACATTAAACATTGAAGAACAATAATTAGTAATATTACGATGGCTTAGACCTCAGGCACGATGCACAGGAGAGCCTTAGGACCAGTGAGCTCCCCCTTCTACCTTGTATTTTCTGGCTAATTGGGCGGTTTGCGACTAGATATGTCGATGTCAATACTTCGACTTGGCCTATCCCGCTGTTGCACGGCAATCTCGTGCGTTCCATTCATCCTCGCCTGCTCTCAGTCTGTACTCTCCGTCTGGTGAATCCGCGGCTGCAGCCAAGAAGAGCGGAGATAATGATTCCTCGTCGGACACATCAAGTCTAAAAAATCGAGGAGGATGGGGGGCGACAACCTTCAGGTCATCCGTCAGACCGGCCGCCAATGCTGCGAGCGACAATCCAACCCAACATGCCCCAAACACCGGCAGTGGAAAGGATCAAGCACAATGGGGTTCTCAAAGCACCTTCGCGAAGAAATCCGTGGGCCTTTCATTCGCCGAAATGACCAATAGGATGGCCATCCTTACACCAGAACCGCGGCAAGGCAAAGACTCAATAGAGAAGCAAGCCTCATCTCCTGAGCCGCCTAAGCCTCCTCCCAAGACTCCTAAGTCCAATGAGCCTACCGATGCTACCGAGGGGTTTTCCATGAAAATCCTTGAGAAAGAAATGAAGAAATTGTCGCGCTTGTCAAGGTGGAGAGGTTTGGTTCCGCCGTCGATACGTTCGATAAACTGGAAGTGTCCGGATTGTTCTTATATGTGTTTTGGCAAACATTGTCAATGTCCACAATGCCGCGCAGTTCGTCCCGGACTGCGCAAGGCCTTCGAGGAGTACAAAAAGGAGACCATGGATAATCATGCTAGAATTGATAATGATCGGCCAACAATTGTCCGACCAGCTAGCTTCGAACAAAGACCAGCACAGCTGAGCGCTATGAATTTTCAGACTCCTGATCAACACACCGATCAAGAACGAGATTTCAAAATCCGAAAGCTAGGCGAATCAGCAATAGACTCCTGGCGGAAAAACCATGATCGGGCTGCGGCCTTTGAGCTCCACCACACACCCCTGGATGCAAATGCAAATATGCGACGTTCTGAGGAATCTCGTAAGCCAGAAAAACGTTGGGAGGATGAGACGGAAACAAGGGAAGAGGAAAGGAAAGAACATGATGTAAGGAGAAGGGCCGATGAAGATCCAATTGATTGGGAAACGCCTCAAAAGAAACGTGCGAGACCTGTCAGACGAGAACAGTTCTTATACGACGACGAAAATTACGATCCAGAGGAAAGAAAACAACGAAGAGATAAACGAAAGCAGAAAAAGAAGCCTAGAGAAGTGGTCGAAGCTCCCAGTCCGCTTTATCTTCCAGAATTCATAAGCGTCAACAATCTCGCAACCGTCCTTGGTGTTCGACAAGCAGAATTTATTGATCACTTGGAAGAGATTGGGTTTGAAGGAGTCATCCACAGCCATGTCCTGGACGCCGAGACAGCAGGACTCATTGCTGCTGAATATAACTTTGAGCCAATCTTTGAAACCGACGATCAAGACTTAAAACCCGCTGCCGAACCCGAGGACAAGTCTCTGTTACCATCACGACCACCGGTGGTGACAATCATGGGCCACGTTGATCATGGCAAGACGACCCTTTTGGACTGGCTTCGCAAGTCATCTGTCGCTGCTTCCGAGCATGGAGGCATCACCCAGCACATCGGAGCCTTTTCCGTGTCAATGCCATCTGGAAAATCAATCACCTTCCTCGACACACCCGGCCATGCTGCCTTTTTGGACATGCGTCGAAGAGGTGCCGATATGACAGATATCGTTGTACTGGTTGTGGCCGCCGACGACAGCGTGAAACCTCAAACAATAGAAGCCATAAACCATGCCAAGCAGGCCAACGTGCCTATCATTGTTGCCATCAACAAGATTGATAAAGACAACGTCAATCCAGAAAAGGTCAAACAGGACCTAGCTCGCCATAGCGTTGATGTAGAAGACTACGGGGGCGACGTTCAAGCCATACCAGTCAGCGGCAAGACCGGGAAGGGTATGGTCGAGCTCGAAGAAGCTATAGTGACTCTATCAGAACTTCTCGATCATCGAGCTGACATCGATGGAAACGCCGAAGGATGGGTTGTCGAAGCGACTACAAAGAAAGCAGGCCGTGTTGCAACAATCTTAGTAAAGCGGGGTACAGTCCGCCCTGGCGATATCCTTGTCGCCGGGTCTACTTGGACACGTATCAAGACTCTCAGAAATGAGACTGGTACTATTCTAGACAAGGCTTCCCCGGGAATGCCTGTCGAGGTCGATGGTTGGAAAGAACAGCCCGAGGCAGGCTCCCAAGTTCTACAAGCCCCGAGCGAACAGCGTGCAAAAGAGGCTGTAGATTACCGCATGGAACGCATGGAAAGTAAGAAATTAGGTCAAGATGCAACTGCGATTAATGAAAGTCGACGCGAGACCATCGAGCAGCGGCGCCGTGAGGAGAGTGAAGAAGAAGATTCCGAGGCGCCAGAGACGACAACAGGCCCTAGACCCATCAACTTCATTGTCAAAGCCGACGTTTTCGGCTCCGTCGAAGCCGTAACCAGCTCTGTGAGCGGAATCGGCAACAACGAGATTTTCGCACAGGTGCTTCGTTCTGGCGTTGGACAAGTCAGCGAGTTCGATATCAAGCATGCAGCGACGTCTAGTGCCTGCGTGATCAACTTCAACAATGCCGTGGATCCTGCAATCTCACGAATGGCCGAAGCTCAAGACGTCAAGCTCATGAACCATAACATTATCTACGAACTCATCGACGATGTCAAGGCTACAATGAGTGAACAGTTACCCCCAACTGTCATCAGCCGTGTTACCGGTGAGGCTGAGATCGGCCAGATCTTCGACATCACCGTCAAGGGGCGAAACAAGATGTCGATTGCGGGCTGCAAGGTACGCAACGGCGTGATTAGCCGGGCGAAGAAAGTCCGTGTTTTGCGTGGCAAAGATATTGTCTACGATGGTGCGTCTTCTCTCCTATCGATATTTTTACGTCCCTTTTATTCTCTAATAATAAATATCCACAGGCTCCCTATCATCGCTCAAAAACGTCAAGAAAGACGTCCTTGAAATGCGCAAGGATACCGAGTGCGGTATCGGCTTTGACGGCTGGTCTGCCTTTGAAGTCGGTGATCATGTGCAATCGTATGAGGAGACTCATGAAAAGAGATATCTCCAATAGACTAGCATGTCTCTTGTGTTACAGTACCTACGATTCTTTTGTATTTATACACTACCTGGTTTAACTTTATATGAGCAATCTCTTGCATTTGTGGGGTTGGGGTTTATACTATTGGATACTTATATCGTTATTATCTTGTACAATAGAGCAAAGACCAGGGCATCTATCTCATTCCGAAATCGGATTTCAAATGTTGAATCTATGGTATTATCCATTCTTTTATTAATATCAACGATTAACTGCTGTTTAGGGTTCACTCTTCCTCCCTACTGTAGTAAGCCTAGATATAAGCTGTAATCTGTATTGATAACACGAGTAAGGCTCAATTGACTAATTTGAGACTTGAATTTCCCTCCTAACAATATCCTTCTCCCTCCTGGAAATATCCTTCGCATTAAGCAGTGCTGATCGACTCTACACTCATCATAATTCACATCACATAATGTCATATCTTAATAAAAGTCATGCTAGAACCCACCAGTATAAGCAGACAAGCGTATTAGCACATTTAACTCTTGAGAGTGAGAAAAAGACTCAGATCCAAGTCTTGCCCATCTCCTATTCCTCCTCAGACTCCTCATCCTCAGAGAATTCTGACCCGCTAGACGGTCCATGAATGACAATATCGTCACTTAAATTCGCCATAGCCTCATCATATGCCTCTTTTCCCGTAAGAGCTCTTCGTAGCACCGGCGTCGTTGGCTGTTCGTATAGCACCGTATTTTTCACCATCTCTTTGGGGCTGAAAGCTGGAATTCGCGGATTAGGTACACTCGGAGTAGATACCACCCCGACCCTCATTGGTTGCTTTTTCTTTCCAAACGCGTTTTTCGACTTGGAAATAGGAGATTTCCGAGAATTTTGTTGTGCAGATCTTTTCTTTGAGGCAGGCGGTGGTGGCTTTCTCTTCGCGCGTCCTTCGAAAGAAGTACGTCGGGTTTTGGTCGGCTTACCAGAAAATAAAAAGTCTCCGTTTGGAATACTGGTGCCTGTGGCTGTACCTTGGCTTCTAAAGCTGCTGGCCTTCACTCCTTGAGCTTTGGCTCCCTTGCTAACAGTCTCAAAGGCCGACTGAGGACCGGAAAAGCCTCCGAGGGTTGTAGATGGGCTACAGAGACATTGTTGGAGAACATCATATCCCGGTGTCGCCCGCTGAACAGACTGAGCAGAGAGATCGTTTTTCAACTTGTACTCATGCCACAACGGCTCAAATTTATCACTGTGAAGAATCTGCAAATTATTCTCTGTCGTTAGTTGACCATACACACATTCAGAATGCAGCTCAAAGAAAACAATCCTTACCCAGCTGGTACAGGCGACTTTGAGAGATAGCGGAAGATTGTCATCTCTGTGTACGCAGTGGATAAGATCCCATTCGACCTTCGCCCGGCTTATCTTATTCTTTTTGCCCTTGGTGATGTGCCCGTCGACATGGCAGCTGGCGTATGTGACGTAGATATGGGTAAAAGTGTTCTAAGAAATTGTCAGTCTGATGTCCACGTCTTAGATCCTCTGTGTCTATTACATCCTGTCCTGCTTCGCTCTCTTCCGTCCAAAAAGTCGAATTGGACATCCTCAATCAGCAAACGAAGTGGTTGGTGTACGTCTAATGATGGTGAATTGATCTGTACTGCGGGAAGGCACGAGTAGAACGGGAGCTGCTTGCATTGGGAGAAAAGAGGGTAGAAATGTGTTTTAAGTGGTGGAAGACTTGAGCAGAGAGATTCTGCTTATGGCCAGAGGAGACGCAAATGTTGGATTATTGGAATATTTTCGGGTCAAAACATTAACGGTTGGGACAAGAAGAGACAATTGGCCATAGAGGTTGGGGGGGTCCTGCAGAACCAGTCTGAAGAGAAGGAGCTAGCCTGTGCAAAGAAAGAAGCAGCCTAAGCACATGGGTTGGATAGCAGTCGTCCAGGAAGGTGAGCAGTATCATATCTGTTCACAGCCGTGACACAATGGGGTAAATGCCAATGGCTTTTCATGGCGAGATAAAGGATTAATCCAGTACAATGCAGCTGCTAATTTCATATTATTCCCTCTGACAGCAGGAACATATCAAGAATTGCCTCCGTTGTTGGTTAACTGTTTGCAGGCAAACGGCCCTCTTATGATCCTACAACATCCACTACTTGGTTTTCCAACGGACCCGTCCAACCCACTTGGCCCAGTCTTGGACATCGTCTCTTTCAAGAATGCGGTCTACAGTGTAATACTCGCGTGCTAGCTCTTCGTTGCTTGCCATACGGTGCACAAAGCTGTGACATGCACGGCACAACCAAGCCACACTGTTCAACATCCACTCCTCATGCCAGCCGCGTTTGAGAACCTTAGCATGGACTTCTCGAGGTATGAGATGATGGTAGGATAGCGGGATCCAGTCGCGCTCGCAGATCTCACAGGCGTCAACGCGAGTAGACGCCCAGGATGGAGGGCCCGTGGTCACAGATGTAAGAAAATCCGTCAAAACAGGGCGTATAAATGCCGCGATCAAATCCAGCGTCTCTGGGATTATACCATAGACTGAGAGAGACTCCGATACAGATACTGGTACGACTGCAGCCCAAGCTTCCATAGTAGAAGCAGGCATGTCAGCAGGGTCTTTGTACCGACTGGCTAGCGATGGATCATTCTGAATATTTGAGTACGACAGGGTTTGCATCTCGTTTGGCAGCGCATAGAAAGTCTCTGATGCGATAAACTATTCCACCTAGCTTGCTTAGCTGTGGACAAGAACGACTAGGATATGTCGGAGGGATAATGTACGTCGATGAATTCGGCCAATTCTTCAGGGTTTTGTTTCTCTATAAAATCTGGGCCTTTTCCCTCTGATCTGAGATCAGTGCCAGCATTGTCTCGTTTCTTTCCCCTAGCCTTCCGCTTTACAGCTTTCTTGTCGCCTGCTTCAGACCTCTGGACAATGGCGGCAGATACGCACTCCCGGAAGACTTCATAATTGTTGCCGGCAGCGCCCTGGAAAGTCATCTAAACAAATCATCAGGGAGAACCAGGAGAGCGAATGAAAACAAAGAGTGGTGGAGGAATAGATAAATATAGACAATGTGTATTAATGACGTTGAGTGCAACCGCCTTGGGAAAAGGAAAACCCCCGCACTTTGTGGCGGGGGATCCGGATTGTTCACTTAATCAATCACTTTCTCATTCCCCTGTTGACAGACCTAGATCGTCATGGCCGGGAAACCTGCAGCTCCTGTCATTGCCTTTGACTTGTACGGTACCTTGCTTTCTACGCAGTCTATTGCAGCCCGTCTGGCCGAGCTGGTGGGCTCGCAGGAGAAAGCTGCCCAGATTGCCACGACATGGAGGAAGTATCAGCTCGAATACTCGTGGCGGCTGACCTGTATGGGTATGTTGTGGCACGATAACTACAGATCCTCTGTCTTACTATAGCTAGGTCACTATGATACTTTTTTCAATATCACGAGAAACTCCCTAGTCCACGCGCTGTCAGAGGCACATGTCGATCTACGGGAAGACGTCGTGAATAGGTTGATGGGAGAATACGACCATTTATCTACCTTCTCCGACGTGGAACCGGCACTCCGCAATCTTTCTACGAGACCTGACATCAAAGTCGTTATATTTTCGAATGGAACACAGGAGATGGTATCCAACTCTGTCTTCCGATCCAAAGACCTTTCGCCGCATGCGACTGTCTTTAAGGATCTGATAACTGTCGACGAAATCCAGAAATACAAACCAGCGCCGGAGGTCTATCATCACCTATCTCAAAAGGTGGGCAAAAATATGGAAGATATATGGTTGATCAGTGGCAATCCATTCGATATTATCGGGGCGACGAAGGTCGGTATCAAGGCCGCGTGGCTGGATCGCAGCAACAGCGGTTGGGAAGACTGCGCAGTGCCGACACTGCGCCCGCGGATAATCAAAAACAGCCTAGATGACATTATCAAATTCATAATTGGCGAGCATACAACGTAATTAGACCGGGCGCAGATGCAAAGGAATTGAACTGAGATTGGATGTTGCGCTGTAATTATTTCCAAAATCCTCCATATGACATGAAAGTTTCGGGGTAAGTAGCAGCGACTGTCATTCTGCCCTTTCATTTCCCCTCCAAGAATTCCATGAGAGCAAAATTGGAATGCGGAGTGAATAGAAAGGGTGATGTTTTATGAATGATTGAAGAAGGAAAAGGAAGAAGTTGAGCAGCGCAGAAAATTCGGGTTTTTATGTGCGCTTATCGATAAGCAGAGCTCTCACAACCACAACAACATCCAATTTATTACAAGTATACGCAGGTACTTGATATGTATTGCCAGGCATTATTGTAGATTATTCATTATAATATTGAACTTACCCCCTATCATCTGGATTCTCATATACCATTCGTTGCACCGTGTAACTTGTGCTCTAACATTGGCGATCTCCAAACACGTGACTCGCCGCCTTGGACCGAGGAACCTGGATTCCTCTGTTACTTCAGGCACCAGAGTACCTCGTTCCTTTTCTTTTCCTTTTTTGCCCAAACGCACTGCTATTCTTAAATGAAGCGCGGTGTGTTTGAAACACTTCCAAGATGTCGGACGCCATGAGATTGCGCAACGCGACTTGGTTGCACCCACTCAGAGTCGGTTACGCACAATACAGCACTGTCGCAGTCGTCTCGTTACTAACGTATTGTTTGCCCAGGGGATTGTCTATTTCATATCGCATCCGTTCCTCTGGCCTCTATTTCGCGGACGGCTCCTCCCAATTACGCTGTTATCCGGTTTCGCATACGTGATTCTATTCATCTTCACCTATCTCCCACAAGTTGCCTTTCTCGCAATCTTCCAAGGCAAGGGTGCCTGGATCAACGGAGCATTCCTGGTTCTCGGAGAAGGTGCCGCCATAGTCGCCTTGTTATTCGAGGCGTTTTTCGTCGACGAGACCCTAGTGGATGTTTTCGATGCTGTTTTGTTAAACGAAGGGCTTGAGCCGCTCATCAACAGGGAGAGGATACTCCATCCAGATGGCGAAAATCCGGTCAAGAAGCTCGGAAAGCCGACTACGAGTGCAATCTACGCACCATTCTCCTTGCGTCAGATAGTAGAGTTCATAGTGTTTTTACCACTTAACTTCGTTCCGGTGGCTGGTGTTCCCATGTTCTTGGTCCTAACTGGATATCGTGCGGGCCCATTCCACCATTGGAGGTATTTTCAGCTTTTGGATTTCACCAAAGAACAGCGAAAACAGTTCGTTCGGAATCGACAGTTGAAATACACGGCGTAAGTGCTATCCTTCATCATTTTGTTCCCGAAGTAAACTGCTCACATCTCAACTCATACAGATTCGGTACAGTAGCCTTGATGTTGCAACTAATACCTTTCCTCTCCATGTTTTTCCTTCTCACCAGCGCGGCTGGGTCGGCCCTCTGGGCCGCAGAAATGGAGAAGCGAAAGCAGTTCCTTGAGGAGCATAGGGATGAGGAGATAGCGCCTGAGTATCGGGATGATCCTGTTTGAGACACTGTGTCGATATGCACGAATATAACTTCAGAATTATCTGCCATGATGTAGTCAATATATGCCGCAGTTAGCACTTCTT
The DNA here is from genome assembly GCF_021365285.1 of Talaromyces proteolyticus. Classification (NCBI taxonomy): domain Eukaryota; kingdom Fungi; phylum Ascomycota; class Eurotiomycetes; order Eurotiales; family Trichocomaceae; genus Talaromyces; species Talaromyces proteolyticus. The sequence continues at coordinate 229,581 of NW_025764282.1, read as the reverse complement.
ATCAGCCCAAGAGCTTGGTTTCCCGTTGGAAATCAACGAGAACGAGAAACAATAGATTGCTCCATCGTCAGTAAGTAGCTAAACGGCGAGGGTGCCAGATAGATATCTCCATAGCCACGGCAATTGAGCTCGTAGAAATGCCGAACATGGTTAAGCCTAACATCGACAAGTAGAGGGGCCCCGTAAGTGGAAACCAGGAAGCTCCGGGATACACGTGATCACAACACATCATAAATGATATGGTAAATGGAGTTGCACTCAATGTCAACAACAAAACATGACCCTGAGTGTATGCAGCTTTCTACACCGAACTCATTGCATGAGTGAGAATTGATCCTCGTTGTGTCTAGATCAGTCTAGTGTGCTGTTTGCGCACCGTCCGTAGCTTTTCAAACAGTTGCGTCACAGCTCCAGATCTTCGGCGAAGATTACCGATGGTGAGAATTACAAAACTCTGCCAATCTCTCGATCCAATCTTATTTATCTATCTAGGTGTAAATATGCTGTGATCATGCATCACCACGTGAATTCGACCTATTAGGATAATACATTACCTGATGTGAATACCTCCATGGATGGCAAGACCAGACTACGAAAAGCGTGCGATGCATGCAGTATTCGAAAAGTAAAGGTTAGAAAGGGGCCCAGTACCTAATAATCCTTCATGTATTTGATATGTATAAAGCTAACAAAGTCGTAGTGTGACGAAAGCGGTCCTCCATGCCGGTCTTGCGCGGCCTTGGACATTCCGTGTACTTACAACCGTCCCAGCAGACGGCGAGGCCCCCCTAATAAACATGCAGAGGCACTCAAAAAGCCAAAGACTGAACATGATCCATCAGAGTTATTGACATCTGATCAGAGCGCACTGGCTACCTCTGGGGAATCTATCTGCCCATTGCCAACCTTACAGCTGTTAATCGACGACTATTTTACATTTATTCACCCTCTCGTGCCGGTTCCTCACGAGCCAATTTTCCGTGCAGCGTTCTCAAGAAGGGAAGATGTCACTAACAAGCGGTTTCTGGCGCTATTGGCTGCTATGATAGGCTGTCTGGTAGCTTCATTCCCACGACGACCCAAGCTACATCTCAAAACTGACGCCGAGCGACACATGTATCCAAACTCCATAACACTCGTCAAACGTTGTCATGATGTGGCTGTTCAGGCCCGAGGTGCAGGTTATCTTGACACGAGTACCACAATCGACGACGCTGCAATTAGCTACCATTTGTCTCTCTGTTCCGGTTACGTGTACAACCTACGTCGCTGCCGGATGTATCTTGGCGAGTGCATGACCATTCTGCGCGTTTATAACCTCTACGCACCGTCCAAACAGATCCAAGGCCCAAGCCCGATGGCTGCATCCCCTCTGTCTGGCTGGTCAGACCAATTCGGTGAGCCTAATATACCGATGGCAAGCTTACTTGCGCAGGAGCTAGGGAGACGGTTATTCTACGTTTGCCTGGTTGGCTTTCAGACCCTCCATCAACTTGGCTCAACGGATGGACGCATTTACGTACCTCCTGAAACCCCTACAGATCGATATCCTCCACTTCCAGTTGAAGTTGACGACGAATATGTATTTCCCACACATATTGACCCACAGCCTATCGGTATTGTCTCTCAACTCACGGGATTCAATGCCAACGTGCGTGTTTTTCAATGCTACAACCCACTAGCCGCCCTGGAGATTGCTTTTGGGAGCAACGATGTCTTAGGCTGGGAGAGACAACGACAGATGATCTGGGAAAGTCTCCAAAAGGCTAAGAGCATTACAGCAGAGCTACCCCCAGAACTTTCATTAAATCCCCAGGTGCAAATCTCATCACCTTCCATGAACTGGCCTCCATCCTATGCTCGCGGTGGGGAGAATGAGGAACAAAGGCGTCGGAAAATCCAATACGAGATTCAAAAGGCGAACATATACATAAGCCAATTATCGACACGGTCTTATCTTGTTGATAAATACTGGACTCTGTTCGAGGGCCACAAAAGACTTCAGGATCAGAAATCTATGCCTTCTGGCTCGCAGCAACTACCTTCTCCAGATACAATACCGCTGGCGAACGTCAAAAGTGAGGAGGTTGGCGGCGGGCCAGCAACCCCAGATGCTGACCTACACGCCCAAACAGATTTCGTCGGACAAGTAATGCGAGAAGAGCGAGGCTTGGTGATAAAAGACCTACTTTGTCTGTTAAAAAGTGTACAGGAAATCCACATCGAGCCGAACGGCGCCAGTTTTGTATGCATTTTCCTTCTCTTTTGCTCCTTTCATCCATTCAAAGCTTTCTTAACATCTTATTCTAGACATACAAAGTCCGCCAAATCGCATCTACCCTCCTCAACCTCCCCCGCGGGCCGGACACCACAATTGCCCACACATCCACATCCACAACAGCCACGGGGCCTCAACCACTCTCCACAGCCGATGCAGAAAGCTACCTACGAACATTCCTCGACATTCTCGTACGACTCGAAGGCGTTGGGGTGACTAATACCAACCACTATAACCAGAAGTCAACCGCTACCCACAATAACAATAACAACCACAGCGACTATCCCAACCATGGCGGCAGCGAAGCTAGCTCTCCGTTTGACCCCCTTGTCTCATTTACCGCCGCCCCTTCAACTGCCCTGCCAAGCCCCGACATTACCCTGCGAGCAATGAGTTATGGGGACGGGAGCAGTGAGGAGGAAGAGGAGCTGAAGCAGTGGGCTAGTTTGAAGGAGTTTCAGAAGCGGTTTATAGAGGATGAGGGACATTTGTATTCTACCTAGTATCGTTAGTTTGCGTTATATTAGGGAGTTATTTATTTGAATTACATGTTGAAAGTATAAAAGACAGCACGGAAAATACATCTGGATGTTTAGATAATACAGAATTGAGGTCTATTAATGGTATTAGTTTAGTTCATCTGGTATGTGTCAACAAAATGGAAAACTACCGCCAAACAATGTGGATCGGACTGGTTGGTACATGCAAACTAGACAAATCAAATGGACAAATCAAAGGGAGTGTGCACCCTCGTGGTAGAATCAAAAGGGATTTTAGAGATTCCAAGAGTCCGGCCACCTTCCTCCCTAAGAAGAAGAAGAAGAAGGCTGTGTTGCAAACTCGGTCGTTGTGGTCGTTGTAGTCACTGTCACCGTGTCGGTAATAGTCGCCGTTGCCCACATGGTCACGTAGCTAACATTACCCTCCGCCCCAGCTTTTGGACCTGCGTGTGGATCGGCGGTGGGATTGACCATGATTGTTGGTGCAGCTGTGCCGGTAGTGGTAGTAGGGGCAGTACCGGGGGCTGTCACATAGAGGACAGAAGTTCCGGTTGCAACGACAACGGTGGTTATTTCTGATGTGTCTGGATTTGGGTTGACATCGTGCGGTTGTGCTGGAATCGCTGCAGTGGCATGTGGGCTGCTTGGCTGAGTGGTAGGCGGTGGTGCAGTGGTTGCTGGCGCAATAGTCGTTAGCACGGTAGTAGTGGGAGAACTGCCTGTCGCTGAAGTAGCAGGTAAGGGGACCGTTTGAGGAGGGGGGACAGGCTGTACGGCGACGTTTTGTGCAGTAGTCGTGGCAGTAGGAATCGGCGCATTAGTTGGTATAACGAGATTTGCTGGACTGGTAGTTGTAACTGCTGCTGGCTCAGTTTCTGTTGGCTCAGCGGTCATTTCTGGGTTGATGGTTGCTTGCTCGGTTGTTGCTGGATCAGTGGTTGTCAAAGCAGCGGTCGTGGTCGTGGTCGCGGTCGTTCCAGGGGTATCTGGGTTTGTTGAGGTTTGTCCAGAACCCACGGTGCCACCAACCAGTCCAGTAGTACTTAGCACGCCAGGATCTACAGGAACCGGATTTGTATTAGGAGGTGATACCGTTTCTGTATTAACAGGAGGGATACCTGGAGGCGATGAAGTCGTCAGAGCCGTTGTCGCCGTTGTTCCAGTAAGAGAATATGGCAAGGTGCTTATCGGAATAACCGTGCCTTTCGCTTGCCCAGTAGTATCAGTACCAGATGAGGCAGGTAGAGGAGCAGACGGGAGCGTTGGCTGAAAAGAAGGATTTAAGCTAGTCTGGGTCCTAGTCATAGTCAAAGTGGTAGCTCTAGTAGGAGCTGGAGCTGGAGTTGTTATGGCCGTAGTTGTGGTCAAAGTAGTAGTTCCGGGGGTATCATTTGGGTTGCCTGTAGGTTTTACATCGACCGCTGTTCCAGTAGAAGCCATTGGAGCTGGGTTTGTCGTTGCCATGGCCGTATTTGTAGTCGCATTTAGAGTAGTAGTTCCAGTGGAAATCCTTGAAGTTGGAGTTGTCGTTGTCGTGGCCGTAGTCGTAGTCGTAGTTATAGTAGTAGTTCCAGTAGAAATCCTTGAAGTTGGAGTTGTCGTTGTCGTGGCTGTAGTCGGGGTCGTAGCCGGGTTCGTAGTCGGGGTCGTAGTGGTAGTCAAAGTGATAGCTCGAGTAGCAGGAGCTGAAGTTGTCGTTGTCGTGGCCGTAGTCGTAGTCCGGGTCGTAGGCAAAGTAGTAGTGCCATCAGTATTAGTTGGTTTGTCAGTAGGTTTTACATCGAGAGTAGTTCCAGCAGAAGGAGCTGAAGCTGGAGTTGTCGTGCTTGTGATCCAAGTATTAGCAGGCCCGGTAGCTCCTTTCCCAGCATCAGAAGTCCCAGGGGGATTCGCCGTATTTTGGGGAACTGGGTTACCAGACAATGTAGCTAGAGTCGTAGATTGCCCAGAAGGAGGTGTTATAATACCGGTATCGAGAGCGCCAGGTGTGCGTCTGAAGCGCACAGGAGTTGCCACGCTACCATTTATCAAGAGTATCACGAGAACAACCAAAGACGCCACGTTCTTCATCGTGAGGACCATAGGCAGTCGCTAGGTGAGATCTGCTTTTCTATCCAGCCGTAAACAGATATCACAATGGTAAGATATATATTGTAGAGAAAAAAAAGAAGAGAAGGGCGGTTCTTGTCTTTCTTCTGGACCAGCCAAATCAATGATGAAGACTATAGTCAGGTAAGGCGAACGAGAATGAGTGTATCAGTGACTACTTTATCAGCAGTGTAAGTACTAGTCATAATATAACCAAGTGAAGGTAGAGACCCAAGTTGAGCGAGAGAATAGTAAGAGAAAGATCTAAATTTTAGCAAATAGAGAGAGTTATGCTAACGAGCCAAGGAAGTAGAGAGAGAAGAGAAAGTTGAAAAACGCCAAATGAAAGAATCAATGGATATAAAATAGAAAGAAATCTGCAATACATGGCGATCTAGCTGGGTACATAAAGGAAAGTCCGGAGTGATCATCGCGCCGCCAAGTAGTCACCCTAGCGGATGACTTGGGCGAGGCCAGGCGAGTGCATAGCAGCAACGAGAAACATGATCAGAGTTGAGTGAAGCTGGCGAGATGGCGATGGTTCAGAGTGACGGCAGGAGCAGGCAGTGGTTGGCGGGCAGTTGCCGACAGCGTGACTGCCTTTGGCGCCTGGGTGGGGCCAGCCAGAGCAGCTCCTGCCGCTAACATTGGCTCTGCGCGGCCTCATTGGCCAGAGCTCGACTAGCGCTGAGATCTACAGCTATACGCAGCCTGTGATTGGACTGCAGGATGACAGCTTCAGATCGGCTCCTGCCCTGTCATAAAAATAGGACAGCAAAGTATGTATCATTCTGGATGTCTACACATATCGACGCGTTTAGCGATACCCTCCGCCTCCAGACTCATCAGCCAGCCATGCCACCCGTTGGATACGCTGCTATTGACCGCGCGCGTAAGGTGGCCGCTGGAGCCTGCTCTGGTCCAGACCTCTATAGACTAATATAGTGAGAGTGACACATCGCAAAACGAATAAGTTAGAAACAAGATGCTGCTAAAAGGAGAACAGTCGTGAAACACATTATCCCAGATTTGGCCCGTTAATCGCAGACCGTTACGAAACACTGCCGTTTGTTCTAGGCCTTCACCGCGAATGGTGCGCTGATTCCTTCAAAAGGCGAGATGTCTCCACCGACGCTCTTCGAATCGCCGTAATAATGCAAGCGGTATGACCCATCCTGAACGGGGTTTGGGTTTCCAATCTCATAGTAGCTGTCCTCGACCTTCCAGGAAAGCGTGACCTCGCTATATCCCAGGACCGTATTGGTGCGCTCCCATTCATAGATCAGATTCCAATCAGCATCCGTCCGCACAGTCTTCCACGCGCCCGAAGAGGTGTCAAGGAACTCTACTGCGCCAAATGTGCCCTCCTGGCGCAGGTTATTGCGTGGGTTGGCACCCACAAAGGTCGCGTTGATGGTGTCACCAGGGCCATACGTCACGTTGGGAGAGGTGGACAAGACATCGCCAAAGGATTTGCCAATTTGGGCACCGTCATAGACCACCCCGGTGATAAAGCTCAGGGAGTCGTTCGTGTTGATCGGAGGCGAAGGTCCAGCAGGGATAGCAGGCAACTTCGACACGTCCACCGCACTGCCCAAATATGGAAGGTAGGTCAATGTGAGATTCACATACCCAGCCAACTCGTTCGGTCCATACAGTGTGGAAGCACCTTCATACCGCTGCGCCCCATATTCTTCTTCGGTAGTTAGGTAGTGGGCATATGTGTTGGCAGGAGCTCCAAGAACAACCAAAGGATCCTTAATACCCAGAATTTCAGTCGATGCGTTCGAAATAGCTGCCTTCCACCGACGTCCAGACATGGTAGTCACCTCACTAGGCGAGACGATGACGATCACCTGTCCTACTCGAAGAAGTTGGATGTCAACAATATTTGGCGCCCAGGCATAAGGAAGAGACACCGCTCCGGCATCAAGAAGGATCTCTTTCGGGGCTTGACAAGCCTGCTGCTCGGCTGACGGCTGGTGAATAAATGCCCGAGCCACGTACCACAGAGGGTTACTCTCCGCCGGCCCAGTGCCATTCTGAGTGAAATCAAAATCTCCGGGTCCATCCGTTGTACCGGCAGCAAAGGAAAACCCAAGGGCAGCATAACAAGTTTTCAATGTAGACGAATTGAAAGGTGACGGGAAAGTGTAGTTGGTAAAGTCATGGAAGACGTGGAAAGAGGCAACTGAAGAGCTACCAACAATTTGCGTTCCTTGGGAGTCTAGATCTTCATAGAGATCTTTCGCCGCAGAGTACTGACGTCGACCTATTTCAAAACAACTCTTAGACCCGGCATCATTTTCCAAAAAGTAAGGCCCTCGTCCGCGGCAAAGCTCTGTTTGGCCATTGCACGTGCTATCTTCAAAGCGGCAAGGCAGACCTGTATCTTCACAATATGGACCGAGAACGTTTGGCGAGGAGTCACCAACGCTAGATTGCGAGAAACCAGCCACGAAATCGTCCGCGAAGCGGGTGTCATTCGTGACACTGCGTTCAAACAGCCAGGCAGCGACGCCTTTATTGTCACCTGCAGTGAGCGTGTTATTCTCGTATAGAGAAGTACCATGGACGGAAAAGAAGGTCAAGATGGCACTGGTCTTGCTATCAGAACTGCGATCAAATTTCAGCATAGTGAGAGTTTTATCAACATCATATTGATATTGAGCCCGTTCAGTCTCCGGATTTTGCAAGTAGGCGTAGGGGCTTCTATTGATATTACCATCTGGTATTTCAGTGGTACCAAGAGTCAAATGCCCGGGAGCGAGGTTCTCGTGAGCTCGTTGAATCGACAGCAACGCACCGTCGACAAGTGCCTGGTAGCTTTGCTTGTCGAATCCTAACGTTGGGATTTGGGGCAGGAGGTAATTCATCCACGCGCCTGGACCAGAATGGGCATGAGTTCCCGTGAGAGCGATATTGTGATCGCCATAGCGAGCATATTCGTCGCCGAGGGCTGCTAAGCCCTGCACAACGCCATTTCGGACGGCAGAGTCTCCCGATTGCGCATCCAGCACTAGATATATAAAAGTATCGTTTGCGTCGTTTGGGTTTGCGATAATGAAGGCTCGTGAGTAGATTCTCTGACGGAGACCAGTTCCTATCTGACTGAGATTGGCATAACCATTCAAAGCAATCTCCACAACAGGTCTAGTTGAGGTGGAATTGATTAGCGATGATGTCCTATTTTTCTAGATACGAACAATTCTAAGAAGCCCATTCTTACCCTGTGATATCTGCTTTTCCAGCACCCAAAAGAAACTCGGTATCATCACCCGCTCTGGTCTCGGGGTGAGATTGGAAGCTAAAGCGCGAAGGAACTTTGTTACTCTCAATAGTCGCGACTAGCTGTAGAAGCATCAACACCCCTAGGAAAGCTCCCACTATGAGAGCAATAAATCCGGGCCGCGCCATGGCAAACAATATTGTCAGGCAGTTTGTAAAAGATATCAGCGCATTCCCAAGTCGTATATATATACCGTTCGCCTCATAAACGAAAGCGACGGAACGTATAGGTCCCTTTTTCAGACGATTCCAGGGGGCGCATGATCGACCGATTCTACGTTTATCACTGGATCGCAACAGGATCGCAAGTACAGCCCAATGAGCGAACGCAGTTTTAAGAGCTAGTTATGCACTCCCGCCTACGTAGGAGGCTGGCGAAAGGATGCGGGGAGGGTAGTATCTACAGTAATTACTATCGATAGGGTGGCGGAAGATTAAATTGCGTCGCCCTGAGCGGGAAAGGATTCTTCTGGTCTTGTGGACAGATCAGTGGACCTTTTAGGGCGATCTCGGCATGTTATGTTTATCTTTTTGGTTTATACTCGAGAGTCGAGACACATGCAGTGCTGTTGTGCCAAGCCAATGATTCAGGGGTCCCATCCCAGTCATTGCTTATTGATGGCATTCTTAGTGGCTCGCATTTACATGAAGGATGAACCTAGGAAGTTACGGACGATCGGCCGTGAATACAAGACAAGCTTTGACGGAAGAAAATGAGAAGATGGTTTAGTGCCTACGAAGTTACATGGCGCCAGTGCATAACATCCCTCGGCACTGCGTAGTCTATTCTCAAGTTCCAGTACGAGTACGTACGCATCTGATAACCTAGAATTATGATTCATTGCTAGTTATTTAATACTCAATACTATTATTGTCATGTGCCCGTGATAAACCTCTCCACCTTCAATATGTGTAATCCACGACACGGGTCTGCATAGACGGAAAGTGAAAGCTGAATAAGTAATTATTTGTAGAAGAATAATATGGAGTCACGTGGCACAACAGTCAGCTATCGGCAGAATCTCACCGCTCTCACATATGCGACACCGTAAAACTTTACCAGGATAGCTGAGCTCTTGGTGAATCACCTGCTCCAAAACTTACACCGTTCAACTCAATCATTCTTACCGGCCATAATATCACCTTCAACATGCCTCTAATTAATGAATGGCACGCATCACTTCCCTGTAAGGCACAATTGAATACCTCTATCTCACAACGCGACTAATATGAATCACTATTCTAGACATTGATGGCGAGCCTGGGCCTCAAGCACGCGCACGAGCTGAGCAGCTGATTTCCACCGAATTGTCTCCCGAGAGTAGCTCTGCACTCCATCCTTCCATCCCTCCATTGCCCGAATCGCGCTTTACTGCATTCATCCAGCAGGAATTAGCTCGGAAAGAGGCCGGTCTCCCATTAACCGGCGGCATCGACTTATCTCGCTACGAAGCTCCAGAAGCTCCCTCAGAAACAGCAAAGAGCGAGGACGAAGCCACGCAGGCCCTCAAAAAATGGCGTGAAACTTTGCGAAAATCCTACACCTCCAGCTCTCATCTCTCCATGCGCCACACTAACCTCTCCCTCCTTGACGAGAACGGCAAAAATGCGTGGCTTATCGGGAACTCGCAACTAGAAGATATCCTGCGCAATGTCGAGAAGGAGTTGGCTGAGGCCAAGGGGGCTGTGGAGAATATACACAAGGAACGCAAGGTTGCACAAGAGTCTAGTCATGGCGAGCTTGCGAGTTTGGAAGAAACCTGGAAGAATGGGATTGGCGCCACGTTGGATGTGGAAGTTGCTGCGGAGACTCTGAGGTTACAGATTCTAGAACAGCGTCGCCAACAGGCTCAACAGTTTGCTCGGTAAAGCCGTCATTCGTGTGGGTTTCTTACGTCCACTACATAACGAAACCAGCGAGCGCAGGATGGTGGTTGTGGTCAAACAATCACGAGCGACTTGATGGTAATATATTTGATGGCGGGTGTGAACAAACTAGACTATGCGGGTATCATGCATGATCCGAGTTGCGACATGAACAAAATCTCGCCATCAGTCTTCTCCCGCCCGAGACACAATGATACCCTGTCCTGCCCACAAAGACGATTCGTGGAGGTCAAACCTTTCTCGGCCACCCCGAGTGTCCTACGATATTGCAACTATCAGCTATCGGACTACTTCCACACATATTGTTGGATTGTTCAAAGTTCATTGACTTCTAAGAATCATTTACTGCTTGCTCTCGGATCGTCATCTGTTGACAGCCTCTGTTACGTAGGCAGGGGATTTCGTATAGACCAATCAAACTCGACTCGAGCTGATTCTACATAATGATTCCTTGACAGCTTCTTCAGGTCATATTAAGCTACTGATGAAAAATTAATCTACTCGTGTTCACTCACTGATCCTCCAATAACCATAAAATGACAACTGTTTGATTTGTAGGCGTATCACCACTTAAAAGCTTAATCTCTACAGGGAAGGGTAACCTCTTTATAATAGTCAGAGCCTCGCCAATGAATGTCAATTGTATCAGAAGAAATTGCTGTCAGTTAGCCGACTGGCTTGGGCGCTGCAACAGTCTTCGACCAGCTATTCTTTAGTATATCCTGCTCAGCAGCTATGGCCTACAACATTTGAACAGGATTGCGTACCAACGGTCAACGTAGCGGAACGACGGAATTTTGTGTTCGTCGTCACTTCCTGTCTTGGCTTGGTTATCGTGATTCACTCCTTGTCGCCAGATAGCTGTCTGTTTCAATAGATGCGGCCCAAAAAGGACTTTCAAAGTCCAAAAATGCACAGGTATGTCTGTATTACAGCTAACATAGCGTGCAATACACAGCTGCCAGTCATGGTCCTTCGGCCCTCCATAGTACGTACTATGGACGATGTACAATTAAAATTTAAAGAAGTAGTCCTATGGTGATCCCTTTCTAAGATTACTGACTGGATTTCAAGTGAGGACCGTAACGACAGTCTACGAGGTATCGAGAACAACGACGAAAACAAGAGGAACAAGAAGTGAGCAAAGGTATGATATTTGATAATTCTAAGTCTAAATACATCTGAGCTCATCTTAGCTTCACCCGAAGGCTACTAATCACCGGCCCTGCGTAGAAGGGTGAGCTCCTCGCCGATGGCTCGCCCGCCTGCCCCCTATGTCATGTCAGCGTAAAACGCAGGCGAGAGACTCACAAATTGCCCCATGATAGCAGTCTCCACAACCAGCTCAGAGTTCCCTCACTTCGGTCGGAGTCCACGATATCAGAATGGGAAGATGAACTTGACGATTCCGGTAACAGGGTGAGAAGCGGCAGAGTGTTGTTGAGCAGTCGCTCTGACTCGTCCATGATAAAATAGTCGGGCATCGGTCTGACGTACGGCTCGAGTTTCAAGACAAATTCCCGAAAATCAACGATGTCTTCCCTCAGTCTGTCGGCCTGTTTCCTTCGGCGCCAATTCAGGTACGTGAAAACGAGAGTGATAAGGGTGACGGTGAAAGTGATGACTGAGAACACAGTAACAACGTGCGAGAGACGACCCCAAGCCATTTTAAAGAAGAAAAAGTGTATGAAAGCGCAGTTTTCTGAAAGTTGAGAAGCAATGGGAGGCAGATCGTGGGAGGGGAAAGGAGGGAGAAACGTGCGAGAAAGGGGGGAGAGGAAGAAACATAAACAATGCTTTTAGAAAGAGCATCTTAGGAAGGAGCGTTTTAGGAGTGAATGTGATGAGAAAGGGTAGAACGGCGAGGAGCTCCTGCTCAATGTCATGAAGGAAGCCACCGTTCCGAGCGAACCGTCATAATTTACACAGAAAGATGAAAGGACGACAAGACAAAGGCTCTGTTAATCACGACATATTTTGAGGAGGTATTTAAGATTGATAATTGGTGGTTTTTTCATATTTTAATTTAGTGCTGGGGAGCATCATGAGGAGTATACCACTGTGCTTGGAGAAATTGGTATATATGACATGAGAACAATCATACTGATAGACACTCATCTACGCGAATTGAGCATCCAAATTAAATCAGGCCATTTCCCGCTCCCTAGTTGTCGTTTGACAGTTATTGTAAGAATGCGTGCATTCTCATTCTGATCTGCTTCTAATCCTGTTATGACACAGTGAGACAATGATGCATCAACCAAGCAGCTTTTACGCCAGCCAGAGAAATTTGAGCCGCCTTCGCCGAAGAATCGTCGGAGCCATGTTTTAATGTTCTTGCGTGAGCAAAGTAAAGGAGTCTTGATCCCTGTAAAACATAAACTCCTTTGCGAAAAGGCTTGAAGCTCAAGTTCAAACTCATACTGACTCACCACCATTAGCCTCCCTCTTTCATAGTCCCAGTCGAGCATAGTAATGACATGAACATTTGCAGAAGGATGATCTTCGAAATTGCAATCGTGTCTAAGAGTACCACAGACTCTGTCGACATTTTCTAAAAGACCGTCATAATAATGAGTTCGCGCATAGCCCTGTTTAGCTATTTTAATTGTTCCTATTAGGTGGTCCATATCAGGAAATGACATAGTCAAACAGGGACAAAGTTCAACCCTGCCAGCGTACGGCATGCAGTATGGCTTCTGGAATAAGAATTGTTTTTTGTTTAACGGGAATTGCCAGGCAGACTGTCGGTGGAGCTTCCAGCATCCAATACAATATCTCCAACGGCAATTCTCAAGCCGGAGGAGTAGATGTGTTCTTGGTCGCGTTTCGACGTCGATGTTGCGGGATAGTGCTGGACGTGTTCCAAGCGGACAAAGTTGAAAAGGCCATTTATTTTGCCCACGGAGAAATGCAAGAAAATAATCGTACAAATATTTGCAACTTAGTGCAAAGCATATCTGATCTGGTAGCGTTAGGATTTTGAGAATTGAGTTCACCACTTCCGCTGGAACTCGCTTCATAATATCAAGTCCAGCATATTTCCGGAAAATGGGGTGTATCTGAGAGTAATACCGTAGATTCATAGTGAGTGTTTCCACATTATTTAATGTCAACTGGTATAGAGAGTCTACAAGTTGCCAAATATGACGGTGGAAGTTCTTATATGTAGTTGACCACACCAAGTTGTTGCCTAAGTGCGTCCCGTGGAAGATAAAGTATGGATCTGATGCCTGGACCGGATGTATATACCCACGGAAACATGATGTACAACTTGCCACGCATTTTCCCTTGACTATGTCAGATGAAACGAATAAAATCAGCTAAAATTGAAGTTGGATGATTATCTTGTCCAAGTTAAAGGTGAGATGATACGCTATATAAAATATTGTGTAGACTAACTATTTTGTGATGACCTCGTCCTAGTTGAGAATTAAGATATGAAATTTTATAGGACTAAGAACAAAGAGTAGGCTAAGTTATGACGCACTGCGAGTATCTGCCTCCGGATATCCATTTGTTGATTTTTCATATGACCCAAGAATCAGTTCAACTATCTTATGTTTTTGATAGCGGTTTGAACGGATGGATAACAGATGAAGAAAACTAGATGCCGCCAAGTTACACACCCTCACTGACCCAATTCAAATCATCATTTTCAATTTTATAGTTTTATATCTCCGTCACTTCCTTGATAAATTCTTTTTTTGGATATTCTGCCATTACAGACAAAACGTCCCGACAAGTTCCCAAAGGATCCCGTAATGGCATTAAAAGATACTTAGAACAAATTACTAATGTACTCTATAAGACTTTACTCTTTTGGTTCTGGCAACGGAAAAATATGGTAAAGATAGTGAAGACCACAATTCCTCCTCGTGAGACATGCCAGTAAGTTTGTCTATGTTCAGCCAGCAACGTGGCTGCTGTCTTCGCACTGCGGGACCGCATGCTTCCTGAACCCCATAATAACAGCGCCCTTGATAATATCGTGGTTTGCATCATCCTCAATCCAGACCCCAACCTGGTTCCCTGGAACCTTTTACATTTCGTGTGCAGACGAGATTTGTTCGTCTGTCAGATGTCTTGTTCAGAAAGAAACCCTATTTCTATGAAATGTAATTTCCTGTGAAAAGATTATCAACCTGGGATGTGATCGATACATTTACATATTGAAATTCTACTAGAGAAGTGCGATTTTAATGTTGATTTATAGTGAGCTAATCGCGTACAATATAGAATGTTTTATTGCTATCACCTCGCAATACAGGTAAGAGGGTTTACATTTTATAATGTAGTTGGTATGAAGAAAGTGTAATTATGGCCAAAGTTAGTTAACACATGAGCTCTACTTTATATGTTGAGTCTGATTAGCAGTATCAAATATATACAACAGTGCAAAATGTACCGTATGGTATACCAAGAAGTCGGTCAATTGTCCGAGGCTACTGCATGATTAGGGCATGGGCGAGCCCCGTGACCGGCAAACCGGCACGGGCTTCGACATCGATGCCAAGAGGAGAACACGAGAAATAGACCGTTTTCAATTTTCAAAAGAATAACGATAAACATTAATTTTGCTGGTGCACTGCCGAGGCATGATGCTGAGGTCGGAGAGAATGCCTATTCGGTCTTTTTATTGTTATCAACAGTTAAAGACCCCGCATGTATAATGCCGTAAGGCGTGCACGCTATCCACAACATTTGAAGGATCAGGCAATATGAATACCTATAATTACATAGAATCCAAGCAAGTTTTAGTATAGCGACCATTAATAATCCTGTTGACCGCCATTCAAACAATGCATTGGTATGCTTCGGGGCTTCTGTTCCTCGACTCGAACGTGAATTTGATGAAAAACGGACATGCTAAGAAAGCACCATGCACGTTCGTTTTCACATCTGAATGCATGATGGGTTCGGAGATATCGTATCAACAAGTTATAGAGTCATATTCGCATTCAATCACACCGACAACACAGCGCATAAAATCCCATGTGGAAATGTTAATAATAATTCCGCGATGGAGTTGGCACGAAAAAGGCCCACCCGCGCCGCATCGAAAGCCGATCGATCATGCATGCGGGCGTATAAAACGACAAGTACAAGTAATAAGCTTGAGCCGAGCTTTCACCAGCGTCCAACTTAGTAGGTACTGCCGTACTGGGCACCAAGATCTTCGAATCCAGCGAATCGCATTGAGTGCAGCAGCAAGCCATCGCAAGCAATGGGGTCAATGATTCAATGCTAATGTGATTGATGCCAGTCCCACTCCTAGTCTCTTTTCTCTCCCTTTGGTTTTGGGCTTAATCTCTCTTATCACACTCTATTCCTGGCCCTTTTTTTTGCCCCGTTCCCTGGCTTCGGCGGAATTATTTCCTTTCAGTGGGGTCGACTCTAATGAACGAAGAGCTAGTGCTTTGCCTGGGCACCAGTATCTTTTTTTCTACGAGAATAATCTGATCTTGTAGTTTTTTGTCTTTTTTAATACGAGCGCAGCGGAGAGGCACCGTAAGAGTGTATCTCTTCTGCAGAATCTCCTTCATACTCTTTCCCCTCTAAACTATTGCTGGACAAAGTCAAACTACTGCGCTATTATTCTCTAAATCGGTGCCTCTCGAGCTACAGAATTGAAGTTGGAATCTCGAACGTCGTGACGCCGCAACTCTATGGCTGTTATCTCCGTTGATACGATCTAGTGTATCGAAATTCGAAAACCATAACCCCCAAGGGAGCAGAAAAAATACCTCTTTGGTATGAGCAACATGCCCAACACAGAAAAGGCCACCGAAGCCCGCGTGGCTGACTATCGGAGTCCATCCGTCTCCTCATCCGAAAGTGACAGCGAAATCCAAATCGAGCCCATTCAGAGTCGTCGCCAACACTACCCCGAAGTCATTGGATCGGGCGATGGACTGTTAACTCCCCAAATATCTCGACTATCACATAATTCGCTAGCACGCAAGACGACATCTATTGGCACAACGGGCACAAATGATCCTGGGTTCGAGGTCGACTGGAAGGATGAAAATGATCCTGAGAATCCATGGAATTGGCCATTGTCTTACACGGCGATGTGTATCACTTTTTTATCGTGGAATACGCTAGTAATGTGTGTTCCGTTGCGTTTCTTGATGAGAATATATAAACTGACTATCAGATTTGAAGTGTCTTATTCTCCACAAGTTATACTTCGGGCAGCGACCAAATTGCCAGAGAATTCAACGTTTCCGAAACAATTGTCACACTGGGCTTAACATTTTATCTGATCGGACTGGCAGCAGGCTCTGTCGTGATGGCCCCACTCAGTGAGATATACGGGCGGAGGCCTGTTTCAATCGCCAGCTTGATCGTTTTCAATATTATGATCATTCCATGTGCCGTGGCCAAGTCGGTAGTAGTCCTGATCATTTTTCGCTTTATTGGGGCTTTCGCCGGTAGTGTGATGATTAGCAGTGCACCCGGCATGGTGGCTGATCTTGTGCCTCACAAAAATCGTGCTTTGGCCTTTTCAGTTTGGAGTTTGGGTCCCATCAACGGTCCAGGTATGTGGCTCATTTGTACTTCTCTTGTCCTCTCAGACTAAGCCCGCATGGCGTAGTGCTTGGGCCTATCATTGGTGGTTTCGTCTCTCAGTATCTTGGTTGGAGGTGGTCGTGCTGGATTAGTCTCATGCTCGGCGTCGTTGCTCTCGCCTTTTCCTGCGTCATGAAAGAGACATATGCGCCTGTTCTCTTAAGAAATAAGGCTGCTAAGCTCCGTAAAGAGACGGGTGATTCTCGATGGTGGAGTCGGTATGACCATAAGGTTGCGCTAAAAGAGACCATGAAGACCAATCTCGCACGGCCATTTGTCATGGCTGTTCTGGAACCCATCTGGTATGTATCAATGCCTCTGATACTCTTGCACATTCGCATCAAGCTAATTCCCCCATAGTATATTCTGGAATCTGTATGTCGGGGTTGTTTATGGAATTCTCTATCTGTGCTTCACATCGTACCCAATTGTATTCCGTGATATTAGAGGCTGGGGTCTTGGAGTGTCAGGTTTGGCATTCCTAGGTATCGGGTTAGGCACAATTGTGACAATCACCTCGGAGCCTCTAATTCGGCGAATTATTCAAAGCCACAAGAAAGACCCAGAGACAGGTGAAGTATATCCTGAAGCCATGGTGTCGGCAGTCTGCATTGGTTCTATCCTAATCCCCGCTGGCGAGCTGTGGTTCGCCTGGACGTGTGCTCCAGCATCAATTCCCTGGCCTGCTCCAATAGCAGCGGGTATTTTCTTCGGCGCGGGAAACACCGCCGTTTTCATTTATGCGTCCAACTATCTCACACACAGTTATGGCATCTACGCTGCATCTGCCCTCGCTGGAAATTCTGTCATTAGGAGCGTCCTGGGTGGCGTGATGCCATTGGTCGGTACATATATGTACAGCAGTCTAGGCCCCAACTGGTCTGGTACACTTCTTGGGTTGCTTGAAGTCGCCTGTATCCCAATCCCGTTTATTTTCTGGAAGTACGGACACAAAATCCGTCAAAAAAGCACGTTCATTCGTATGATGCAGGAAGATCAGAGAAGGTTGAATGGAAAAAGAAAGGTCAAGCCGGTGAAAGAAGAACAACAACCTTCTTCTCCACCAGAAACCTTTTCTAAACCCGGTATAGCAAGCGATGACCCTGAAAAAGGAAGAATGTGAAAGTGAAAGTTGATGTAGTCCTGTCTGTACATAAATTAGTTTGCTTCTGGGCCATTCTCTAATACTGCGATATAAGAATGCTATAGCTCGTCAAATAACCGACTAATATCATTACCTCTTGGTTTCCACAGCTCGCATATGAATAAACCAATTGGTGCATCATCAATCGGCTGAAGTGATGAGTCCCCAGTTGTTGCTATCTCTGTGATTCATTGCGGTGGATCAAACCTCTGTTTAATTTCTTGCATATTGGCAAGAACCTGCTCATATTCACCAACATCAATAGCGCCGGCGTTGTGGATCATGATAGCCTCGACGTAGATTTGATCAACGAGGTCTCTACCTTTACGATCATCCTCGTTGGAGTCTGTCTGTGGCTCGGATCTCACGTATCCGATCACATTCAACCAAGCGCCAACTTGGAGATCGTCTGCTTTGATGGTGTTGAGGACATGGTAAATGTCAACGCACACCTTTGTATTGACTAAGTCCCGCTCAATGTTGGCAGAATCCCTTTTCGTTGATTGTAAGGGAGGATACTTGTGTTCAAGACCCAACCTGCCCGTTTTCACGTCATAATGGTTCACGCTATCGACACACATCAACTTACTACCCCAAAAAGTAAAATCGCGTGAGTGTAAACATACCAACCAAGAAATCGCACTTTCGAATGCAGGGGCAAAGATCGCAGCTGCGTGATAAAGACAGGAGTGGTGGGTGGCGGTCTGTTCATTTTTCATGTGGAGCCATTTATCACACTCTCTAGAAGCATCGGCATCGTCACTTGAAGATTTGTAGGCTTGTGTAGATGGTAAGCCATTGGCTCGTTATCAGATTGGATGTTGTCAAAGGCGGCACGTGACCGCCACGCTCCGATAGGCAACGCCCAGGCTGGCAGCGGAAGATGTCATACGCACGGGGCAGGAGGGGACTTCTGCGGGCTTCTTTTTAACCAGGCCGCCATTTTCCTTGCGATCCACGCTCTACATCAACGCCTCCCAAACCGCGGATCTCCGAAGATCTTTTATTCATCGCTCAACAGGTTACGAGGCTGCCTACCGTCTATTGATCTGTTCCTCGCAGCCAGCTATCGCCTTGTTTGGTGCCGATATCAACAATTCCCCTCATCGCCTTCGACGTCGCACGACCGGCCCACGCTCACCGTTATCAGATACCCCATACCGACCTTGAAGCTCTGGGTCGCCAGCAGTCCCTGCGACGCTCTTTTGCGGATATCTGTTAAATAATGTGGTCGTCGTGGTTCGGCGGGCAGTCCGCACAGAAGCGCAAAGATGCTCCCAAGGAAGCTATCTTGGGCTTGAGAGGGCAGCTCGAGATGCTGCAAAAGAGACAAGCGCATTTAGAATCACAAATAGTGGACCAAGATGCCATAGCGAGGAAGAATGTATCATCAAATAAGAATGGTGTGTACTGATCTGGCTGAGATACGAGTGTTGTGTCTGTGGAAAATGCTGATAATGTGCTACAGCCGCCAAGGCTGCTCTCAGACGAAAGAAACTCCATGAGAAGAATCTCGAACAGACCCAGACCCAGATTATGCAGCTCGAACAACAGGTCTATTCCATTGAGGCAGCAAACATCAACCAGGAGACCCTCCATGCGATGGACCAAGCTGGGTCCGCTATGAAACGTATGCACGATGGCCTAACAATGGAGAAGGTCGACAGCATGATGTGCGTACTTGTCAAATCTTACACTCTTCCCTTAACTCCAATACTGACAGGTCATCAAGGGACAAATTACGGGAACAACAACAACTGGCAGAAGAAATCGGAAATGTCATTACACAAAATCATATCGGCGAACAACCAGACGAGGACGAGTTGGAAGACGAACTGGAAGCCCTCGAACAGGAAGCCATGGATGCAAAGATGCTCAAGACAGGCACCGTCCCTGTCGCCGACCAGCTCGAGCGGCTACCAGCGGCAGCAAATGGCGAGCGTAAGTTTGGGATCCTTTCACATCCCCACTCCTTCCTACACAATAGTAACATCACTAACCCAATACTCTCAGTCAAAGGCAAATCCAAACAGACAGAGGAAGAAGACGAGGAAGCCGAATTGGAGAAATTACGAGCCGAAATGGCCATGAGCTAGTTTTCGATCCCGTTGTCCCTATATTATATACTTTCTTGTCACGAAATCTGTTCTGTTCGTTTTTTGTTTCTTTCCAGTTTTGAGAACAGCCTGACGTATGGCACCTATATCAATTTTCTATCAGCTCCGAACATCGTGTCTAATTCACCTCTCTCCTACATTACATCAACTGGCGTCCTATAAGGGAGTTCTAAATGCTTAAATACATGGTCTTTCTTCTTCTTTTGGGGCAACCCCTTAGTCTAGGCACACACCGCTATTATATTTTCAACAACATCAATAATATATTTATTAAAAATTAAAAATACATTAAGAAAGATAGTGTTCATGCTAATTTCCATAGTCTATTCCTATTTAATAATTTATTTTTCGAATCGGTTGATGTTTTAAGGGAGAAATGAGAATCAAGAGGGAATCACAGAACCTAATCCCCGTTCAAAACTCACATAAAGTCATAATTCAAAATTAATTTTCAAAACCTGCGAAAAGGCTAATAATTTCGAAAATAATGTTCGTCCTGAATTGATATAAATATATCTCGTCGATTCGGACGCCAGGAAGAATTTCCACCCGCTTTTCCTTCACATCAGCATCTTTTTATGTTCAGTTGCATGACAAATAGGTTGTGTTATCCCTAGCCTAACTATCCCCAAGTTATCCCATATACTGTTCAACTGTGCATAAGTTGGTTTCGAAACGCTATTATAACTATTATCTACATCTAGCCAGACGCTAAGGCATTGAAAGACGGACTGAATCAATTCTGGAGCAAGGACTGCAAGATAGAACTATTTTCGAATATCAACTACAAACTAATGAGCACAATTGAACGAATGACTAATTTGAAATATCAAAATGACATGGGCAAAAATCAGCGGATACAGCCCGGAAAGCCCCTTCAGCAATGAAAGGTGTATTGCCGGAGTGTGTTTTTGGCATTTCTTGAGTCACGCTGACTGATCACGAATGGGAGCGTCCTAGATCGTGACAGGCCCAATGTAGATGTCGAAGAACATCGTAATCACCCTGGTTCGCAGTCCTGGAGCGAAATAATCGTATCCGACAATGACATTGCACGAATCTACATACACCGTGACGGGAACGGTGCCTTGATACATCAAGTCCCACTGTATTGAACAAGTCAGCAGGTCGAACTACTTTCTGTCTACTAGGGAATGGGGAATCCTTACGGAAGCGACATATCCATCAATGAAATCTCTGCGAACAAGGCCACCGAAGACTGCCTCGTTCTGAATCAAGAAGTCTTCCCCAAACAATGGATAATTGGAGTCGACATATCCTCTCCACACCTCCGGCGCGGCGGAAGCGTTGCTGAACGTTGTCATGGTGTTGTCGACCATGCCCGTATCGGTCACATTGGTGTAATTGAAGATCGATGTTGCGAGACCACCATCAAATGCCTCATCCCCACGGACGAGTTTCTGCGAGGGAGAATTGTACAGGTAGCCCGCAATAATGTGGGAGAGATTCTGGTTCCTATAGACGGACAGTCATTAGCCTACTCGTAGAGCAACCAGAGTCGCTCCTGGTGAGATAACGGGATCGGGGAATATCTGGAGATATACCATTTGTGCTGAATGAAGCTGGTCTTGAATTGATTCTTTACTAAGGGAGGCTCCGGCTGCTGGAACTGGGACGAGAATTCCCTAACTGACGAGGGGAATGCCGTACAGGCAGCCGGTGCGGTAGTGGGTTCGACAGTGGTTGTTCTAGCAGCGACGGCAGAAGTCACCAGGAGGAAGAGGACGAAATGCATTGTGAACACGAGGAAAAGGTCAATGAGGTAAAAAGTGAGATTTTGACTGTTGTCAAGTCGAGATGAGAGAGAAAAAGTTGAGACAGGAGACCTCTATCAATTTATAGCATCTTCAAGACCACTGTGGGTACTGTTGCTTGTTCTCTACAAGGCTTCCGTCATAACAAAAATTTACTGTATATTGTCATCTCTGAGGCTCCACCGCGCTTAATCATTTCCACTTTGGGACAAGTGCTATAAGTAGGGAGCACAATTGTAGCAGGGTGGAGCGGTCTGTGAGAAAGTGTCGCACGGGTTACGAGTGGTATATCGACTTTTGATACTCCCAAAGACCCACGAGGTCAGCATAGATTTGGTCGGAAACCATGAAGCCCTTCCGGTGAACTTGACCCAAAAGCCCCAAGATATTTGAACGCTGAGGCGCGTACAGTGCCTGTGATCCTGCAACCCGTAGCGGAAAAAATAGCATGACGCCAGGAATGTTCGATGTATCTAAAATCTGTTCGGCCAAATGCAGAATCGCGTTAACGTGACCATCAGCCTCAGCTTGGGACAAAACCGGCGCCGGTTTAGCGTCCCAATGTGGGTAGTAGCGGTAGTTACTGGACAAGAATAGAAGGAGACCATGATAGTAGGCGAGGGCCAGCTGGAACTGCGAGTCTCCATCCAAGTCTGCTAGCCTGCCCAGAGCTTCGGTGTGCCATTCGTAAATCGCGGTCTGGATCTCTAGCCCCTGAATTCCTAGGTCGTCAATCGAGCCATCGGTTGCTCGGTATGACTCGGAGACTCCTCCAAGGAGGTCAAAAAACCTAGGCGATTGTAATCAGCAGGCTATCTTCAGAAGCTGAACTGAGAAAAGTAGGGTGTACCGTTTGCTGAATTCAGAGGTGTGGATCATCAAGGCTAAGATGCTCTCCATCGGGTCCCATGATCCTGACTTGCTTGCAGAGAGATCTTGCTGGAAGGTCACCCAGATGTTCTGGGAGAGCATGGTGTGTTCTCCGTATAGAATCGCCCTTAAGGCCTCAAGTCCTCTAAACAGCTCCCAGAATCTCCATCGCAGAGAGGATACCGGTCGATTCGGTCCTGCCAACTGCAGGAGCCGGCCAGCGCCATACAACATGTGCTTTGCCCAGCCGTCACCCGACGAGTTGGAGATCAACTGGACCGAGCGGGTCAGCATCATCAGGCAACAGCATAAGAGCGAGTAACAATACCTCGAAAAGTCCCAAGAGAAAGGTACTCCAAAGCACATCGTCCTGCAGGGCGACATCTCCGGTAGTGAGAACGCGCTGAAGCGCATTGATCGACTTGGAGTAGGCATTAAAAGCAATGGTAAGAAGTGATTTTTCTTCCTGGTGTGATCTGGCCGACCCACGGCGACTGGCGTCCAGTGCACCGATTGCGATTGCAGCATATCGAAGGGAGGGCGATCGTTGCGTGACCGGCAACAGGTCAATACCGACGGACTGAAATTGGCTTGTGAATTGATTCTGCCCAGCAAACATGATGAAACAATCGAGACAGCGGCTCTCTATGTCCATATCCATTGGTCTCACCTGCAGCGTGCCATAGTCCATCGGGGCGATCGACTCGCTGGTCTGACTGACGAAGACCGCAGCTAGCGGCAACTGGCTCTGGGGTCGGCACTCCTTGTGGGTACGAGTGCAATATTCACAAGGCATACCACCAGTGCACTTCAGAGATCGATCAGCTTCTGTCGTGGACGTGGGCGTTTCCTGACTGACCTTGATTCGCCTTCTTGCGCAGGCCTGGCAGCGCTTTACCTTCTTCCTTTTGTCCAGGGGTCCGAGGGAACGTTGCAGCCCCATTTCTCCTTTTCAATTTTTATTATTTTATTTTATTTGAGTTCATGCTACCGAAGATCTCAAAGACATCTCGAGATGGTTGAGCGTGCGAAAGCTGAGAAACGACTGAATGGAAACTTGATGCCTGGCAACATCCTCTAACCCGGATCGGGAAATAATCTCGCGCGGTCCCTCTCGACCAATAAAATCAACCCTATTCTACTTGCCCTGCATTTCTTACGGTATGATGCCGTATTAATACAATTGTTAATCCAACTGAGGTATAGGTCCTGAAAGAAATAATTCAAAGTGTGGATCACGGCGTGCGTGTATTTGGGGATACAAGGCTAAATAATCGATATCTAGTCAATCTACATAATATTTGAACCGCGTACAAAATTTGCAAGATAATTTCCCTTTTTAATTATTTTCTAGTCTCCCAAAACTTTTTCTTCTGTACATCTATCCATACCAGTGTCCATCCAGATCAAAAACATGATTAACAACCAATGACCATTTCGAAATGAAGGGGGGGAGCCATTGACCATGTCGACCGGCTCCATCGAAGAGGTTTGAATACCCCGGGGGTATCTTCACAGAGCGGAAAAACCAAGAAACAAGCAAACAAACACAAGGCTGTGTCGTGACTTAGAATAGTAAAAGGGAGGAGAGGGCAAGAACGAGGGGAAAACCAAAAACAACAACGGCAATAAGTCAAATGGCTCGTTGGCTCATTGGATATCATCAAACATGGCTAACGGGTAGATAGAGGTATAGGCAGTATTCGTGCCTATAAACAATAGACGGGTGATACAAAACATTTAGACCCCAAGAAATCTAACGACCTGAGATCATTCTCAAGATCGTATGCTTGGGAGCTAAGACAAATTTGAATGAGGTAATAAAAAACGCCTGTATATGATGCCTTCGTGTTCCCTGATCCAGTCGTAAATCGTTCCAAAACGTAAACCATCGTCGCTCCATAACAAATAGCCTTCGGCTTAATACCAGAATCATGGCTCAAACTAGCAAATCAAGAAGTATTACTCTTCAAGCTTTCGATGAGATCCCGTATAGCATTCAGCAGAACAGCTTCGTCTTTGGGTTCTCCATCCGCAAACGAGCTCTCTTTTGCGTGCCCTAATGCACGAGCTCGGGCGCTCTTCAACACTTCTCGGATGTAATCTTTATCGTCATAATCCTCCATCAGTAAAGCTTCGAAATCATCAATTGCTTTGTTCGCCCGCTCCAGAAAGGATGCTGAAGATTCAGGCTCCTCGGTCTGGTTCATGATTGGCTGCTGGTTAGAGACTGTAGGGCTAGGTTGCATTGTATTTTGGTATGGTTGTTGATGATGATGTGAGGCTTGTGGTGGTTCTTGAGATGGAGGTGGCGCTTGGCTATGTTGACGAGCATGGTTCATTTGATTGTTCACAATCGGATATGGTGAAGGGTTCGGAGGAGAATAAGACGGATAGTGTTGGTTTTGCTGAGATTGTTGATGGATATGTTGGTTATGTTGCTGAGGTCCTGTCTGCTGGTCTTGACGAGACGGAGGTATCGACTCAGGCTGCCTTTGTTGTTGCATTGTCGGTTGCGGCGGTAGCTGTTGTGACTGCTGAAGCTGGGCTATTTCAGGAGGCAGTGGACAGGAATAGGGTGAAACATAGGTTGAAGATCCAGTTGGAGCCAAAGCTCCAGGAATATTGAGGCTGCGTAACGGAGGTGGTAAAGATGATTGAGATGGGGGTGGAGGAGGAGGAGCAGGAGGAGGCCGGTAGGTATTCGGCTGGGAAATAGGCGGGGGTGGGTTGTAATTATTCGTAGGCACCGATGAGAATTGAAATTGTTGATGATGGGGAACTCCCTGGCTTGAATAATGATGGTTTTGCGAAGGTATGTTGTGTTGGTGAGAAGGTTGAGGGAGATGTGTTGATGGAGGCGGCGGTGAGGGTCTTCTTTTCTTCTCCTTTTCGACAGATGCTCCAGCTCGAAGCTGCCACGACCAACCTTTTCCATCTCGCTCTGCGTGTTCAAATAGCTGCCTATTTCCGTTAAGGTTGTGACGGACACTGGAAGTCCAGCCCTCCGTTTCGCACTTGAACCTGAAATATGGATATTTCAACTTCAGAGCACGGTATATTTGCTTCAGTGTCATCGGTGCATGCGCTTCGGTCAGAGCATCGAAAATGAGAACAGCATAATTGTATGGCGGCTTCGCCAGTTGGTCCTGAGTGTAAGAAGATTCTGGAGGATAGTCAGGAGATGGCGATCGAGAGGGTTTGCGCTTCTTGGGGGGTGGTTTTGGGTATTCCACCACCTGATCGGGTGGAAGTTGCTCGCCATCTTCGATAGACTCAATAGGAACATCGATATAAGTTCCATCAGGTTGTTTCCGCTTCGCGAATTTCTTTTTCTCTGGCTGCTTTGAAACTTCCTCGACTGAGTCTTCCTTACGTGGTTTAGGAGGTTTGATACGATTCGATGGTGGTGGGGTAACACCACCATTTGCTTCCCGTTTGGCTGCCATTTTCTGTTCTCTCGCAAGTTCAGCGCGTTCACGTTTAGACATAATACCGTCCTTTGGAGGACGTCCTGGTCCTCGACGCTTTGGCTGCGGCGTCTCGGGACCGTCCACTGGTGTTGTTGGTGTTTCATTGGAAGGATCACCAGGCGATTTCGTTTTTAAGACCAGTTTCGTAACCCTGGACTTCTGTGTACCGTCCGGGCTCTCCTCATCGGATTCATCCATGGCATCTACGTCGCCAGTCAAATCCTGGCCAATCTCGCCTGACAAAATGGTACCATCTTCTTCCATAAAAGTATCCTCGAGTCGGTCGGCACCCGTTTCTCCAATAGGAACGTCTGGGAGGAGAAATCTAATCCGAACGCCTCCTATTTGGATGTAATCACCACTGTGGAGAGGTCTGAGTTGCCCAGGAGCAAGCCAATCAGCACCAATGAATGCACCATTTCGACCCATAACCTCCATTTCAAACAGGTTCTTGTCGAAGTTGTACGATATCTTCACGTGTTTCCGGGAAATTCCTTTGTGACCAGCCGCGCTGCCATCTGCTGTTGCTGGAGGGTGAATAGGAATAGTCGGACACGCATCGGGAGAAGGTAGCAAGGCCAATGTATCCACAGGCTTTGCCTCGCCGCTAGCATCATATAGTGATTGCATAGCGAGGGCATTGTAGTCGGTGTGATTAGTCTGCAACTGTGCCGGGGTTGCATGCAGAGCAGATTCCGGTTGGGATGAGACAGAGGACTTGCGACTCCTTTGATTCATGTGATGAGGGACATCGGGATCGAAGCCCATAATGCCCCCTCGGTCGCTGACCACGCTTCCCATGTACGCGCTGCCGTCTCTCTTGACTCGATTAGGTGTGTGCGATGTATTGCCACCACTAGAGCTTTTGTTCTTAGACGGTCTTCCCATTGCCTGTCGTACTTGTATATCCCGTTGGTGAGCAGCACGTGCGGCGCGCACATCTCGACCAAGAATGAATGAATAGGTATTGACATAGAAATGGCCATCATCGAACTCGAGTTTTGCAAAAGCCTGGATGCGCGGTTCGGAGCCAGATATGGATGCAGCAACGTCATTGTAGGAGCTCGTGTAACCAGACATATCAGGAAGACCCGACATGCCGATCTCCTGAGCCAAGAAGGTATTGGCGAACGTATCTTGCTGTTGAAGAGAGCCCAGGCCATTCTTCATGCTAGCTTCGTGGTCGAAAGGTGGAAAAAGGCCATTCTGTTCGAGGACAGACTTCGAGAGCGGATCTTCCATTACTCCAGACACCATGTCAGGGATTTGCGAAGTCTCTTCTAGAACTGCGGCTGCAGGTTCTAGTACTGAATTGTTCTTGTCTTGCACAGTATCTATCGTCTCTTTCTTCTGGCCGGAAACAAGGTCACTTGCTTTATGCACTTCAATCACACCATGAGTTTTGGTAAAGTCTGCTTCAGCCCTAGAAGAGTCCTCATGTGGCGCGACGGGGGTCGATACGTCCGTCAAAGGTTCCGGCATGGGCGTTTGAGGAAGATTGTCGGGAGTGGAAGGTGCCGCGGGTTGCGCATTCCCCAGTAGTTGAGCGAGTAGAGAGGTGGCCGCGGATTGCTTTTCTTCTTCCGCGTGAGGGTTTCCGTCTTCATTCTTTTGTGTCCTCGTTGGTGGTTCTGTCTCCGTGGCAGGGTTGTCGTTGTCCGGCACGGCAACTTCGTCTTCTTCTCCATTGGCTTTCGCAGGCCAACCGGCGTCATGCCTGACGGCTCCTTCTTTCTTCACCTCGACCGGCGGGGGTCTCTGCATATCGGGCATATCAGAATAGTCGACTTCCTTGTCCTGATGGATTGCGACATGGTTGTAGGGATGGTTCTGCACATCCTCCACGGGGCTCTTCTTGTTGTCCATGTCAATGCCAGGATCGGGGGGGCGGTGGCCCACCGCTGGCGCAGTCATGGTCTGCAAAGACGACATGACACGCTGCTGCAGCTGGGGATTCGAGCCTGGGCTTGAACAGGAAAATGAGCCAGAGCAAGGCGGTGAGGTGAGGCCATCTCAGATCAGATCCAAAAGCAAAGCCGAGCGCCAAATCGAGCCGGAGAAGCCAAGACCAGAAAATCCGCTTGCACAGATACGGTTAGTGCACACCGGCCTGGTTTTCGTGCGCTGATTGGCCAGTCCTGCGGCACCGCGGCTGCCCAGGCGGTGTCTGTACCCCGCCCGACCTGGCCTATTCAGGACTAGCGCTGCGAGCCTGAGTTTTTCGAGCCAATCATGAACCGCAGCAGCAATGAATGGGAAAAATTTCAATCATGGAGTTTTCAAGTTGTCAGACAAAGGTCCATGCTAGGGATACTAGAACTGGTAGTGGGGCGCAGTATGAGACTGGAGGACGGGTGATTGGCTATGGACTTTCTGGTGGATTAGGATACATGACTTTGGTGACATAGTTACAATCCCAATTCCGCCACAATTCATCTTGTACATGTATTGACAACATTGCAGGTCAAGATATGATGGACTTCCCATCCAAGAGTGTTCGAGTTGGTCATCTTACGACCAGATCACTGCGAAGAACCCATTTCTCACCGCTGCGTACTTCTCTCCCCTCATGAAGCAGGCAGTGCTCACCGTGTCGGTGCAGCAGAGCCATGCCCACTTCAGGGTCGACGGGTATGGGTGCCGATCCGTCTTCGGGATAGAAGACTGTCTCGCCGCCGTCTGTCGTAGTCAGATAGATGAGCAGTGTCCAGGTGGTGTGAGCGGCCAGGGACTTAGATGTCGCTGTATTGTAGAATTGCACTGCGTTGGATTCGTCGTCTAGAGCATGTATTTAGCTTCAGCATATCAACTTCAGCTCATTCAGGCCGTCTGTCAAGTAACAGAACATTCACTGTATCAAAAAATGCAAATTATACATAACCCAGCACCATCTATCACCCATCTATTCGCAATAAGAAGAAACGTAAAAACTCACAATGCTGCGCAAAAAACTGCCCAGGCGTGTACCTGTATATTCTGATGTTCGAATTCAGGCCCAACGGAGTCCCGCCCCAGGTACGAGCATGCCTGTCCTGTATCTCCTCCTCGTTCAAGTCCTCTTCTTCATTAATACCTCGCAACTCATTAACTACCTCTTTCAACGCGGTGCCACTCCAGAGCAGCTCCGCAAACCCCGCATCGTCGACCTGATACCGATCGTTCACGCGGACCGCCTCATCTTTGCTTTTGGGCTTCAGCGGAGTTGTCGTCAATGAGATCGACGAAGACAGAAAAGAGACGAAGGATTTGCATAGGTTGGCTGTGAAAAAGTTTCGGATTATGTAGATTTGGTCGTCGAGGATGGGCTCAATGTATAGATCTGAAGCGGGGACCAATGGCCGCAGAGCAGGCCAATTGGGAGAGCGATTGGTCAGTTGGGTTTGTTTGTGTTGTTGGCTTGGGATATCCTTCTTTTTGGATTTGGTGGGTGGCATTTTTAGTCTTTGTTTAAAAGAAAATTGTTCGAGGAATACAATATGCTTTGCATTTGTTGTTGATGCAGAAATCGCCAGCATCCCCGATTGGTGGCAACTCAAGTTGAAGCTTATCTAATCAATTGAGCATCCAAGGACTAATAATCATGCACATAGAATTGATTTATCTATTTACATATATACATCATCACCTCATAAACAGTTAATTCCATTTACTACCGTGCAGTCACCCGTACCCCTTCACTCTCTTTGGGACCGAATGGTGCAAAGTAGTCGTGCAGGATACTAATGTCTCTCTCCGTTGTCTCGAACAGATCGAAATCAAACCGATAAAAGAGGTTTCCAGCCATCAAAGTGAGCTCTTCTTTCGCAAGCTCAACGCCTAAACACGCTCGAACTCCCCGGCCAAAAGGTGCATACGCCTTCTCCATCTGCTTCAGCTGATCGATGCTGCTGGTAATCCATCGTTCTGGCCAGAATGAATGAGGGTTGTGAAAAATATTGTCATCAGTGTGCATGTCGCGAATAGACATAGAGACGACGGTTTTCGGCGGGAAGACATATGCTTTTCCCGTTGGTGTTGTGTATGACATAGGTGCAATAGGATTGACTCGTGGAAGACGGCCAACCACGCCAACTGCGAGGCGAAGTGCCTCTTTAATGCAAGCTTGGAGATAGGGCCGCTTATCCAAGATTTTGAAGTCAAGCAAGTCGGAGTCCCCTTTGCCCTTACCAGCTGCGTTCAGTTCTGCCTTTAGTATCTGAAGAATCGTTGGGTTGGAGAGGACATGGTAAACTAAAGTTGAAAGCGTGTTCCCTGTGGTTTCAGTCCCAGCGCCGAGTATCGCTTGAGTCTCTGCCATCATCCGATGTAGCGTCTTATCTTCTGGTCCGAGAAGGTCAGATTGATAAATGGCGTCTAGCACCGTTGGCGACTCCTTTTCTGACGGAATCCCCTTGGTCGCTATGACCGTCTTTGCTTGGTTCAACAGAGCCTACGTTTCGACGTTAGTTTTAGCTGTTTCTCAACAACCCCAAAAATAAGTTGCATCTTACAGCCTGGTTATCCAGTACAGCAATCTGAGCGCCTGACGGATCCATTAAAGATATGAACCATCGAGGAATTGCACCTAGCACCGGAAACACAATCGGAATATGACGTTGCCAGAGCATGAGTTCGGAAAAGTCTCGCAGCACTTGATTAAATGCCGCTGAGAAATCAGGAGTGCTCAAGAAATCTCTACTATGAGGAGCTGCATAATCCGATATAACATCAGTCGCATAGCAACGAAATGCATGCGAGATAGGGATGACCTTGTTGGATATGCGATGCTCTTCGATACGCTCCAAAAGCTTCTTCACACGCGCAAGAACTTTTGGCTCGAGTCGTGAGACGTTGGCATTCGAGAAAAATCTCGCCATGGCTCCACGACGCAGGCGATGGAGTTCCCATGGTCCTGTGCCGACGGTTCCCAGATTGTCGCCAAAGGCTCTATAGTACCAGGCATCTTTGTCAAGCTTGTTGTTTGTGTAAAGTGTATCCCAATACGCGGTGTCTTTAATATGTACTTCCCAAGGGTTGATGCGGACTATAGGGCCTATAATTCCCAAGCCACGTCAGTTTGTGGTCCGATTTGCCAGGATCCATGTGTATAATATGCTTCATATATGAGGCAATTATTAATAACCAGGAAATGAAATTCATACAATTACATTGGTCTAGTAATGGTATATCGGCCAAGGAAATCAGGAAGACAAACCATATTTCTGATGCATCTGCTCAATTTTAAACATGTAATGCCCCTGCTTAGGACAGTCCCAATAGAATTCGTACCAGGCCGTCGCAGCTGCGAGTTTCGGCCCCGGAATTGCTGCTAGTGGGCTGAAAAATAGGCGATAGACAGCCAACAAGAGCGGCCATGCGACAGCTGCGCCCAAGATCAAGCCCCAGAACAGTGTCGATCCATCGGAGGATTTCACGTCAAGAAAAGCCCACATTCTTGCGTCCATGAGCGGCTGGGGTAGCATAAGCCGAGCTAATTACCCTATTATGAGCGAGAGCTGAGGGCAACGAGCAAAAGCGGAGGATTATCGTGGAAAGGACAGTGAAATCAAAGCCCGGCCAACCCGAGCCCAAATTTTGGGTTGCTGGGCGTGCATCAGATTAATTATATACCCACATAGAAACGAAGCGGAGTATTATTTCCCTGCTTATATTCTTCCAATGCCACGCTTTTGTGGCGCCTTAGTTCCTCTCCATGGGAGGCCCATGCTTTATAATTTATGATCTTGCAGCCAGCACGGCCCTATCGGCGGCGCGGTGGCAGCGAGTTGAATAAGAGCAATCGCAAGACTATACTGATAATGCTCTCCACCGTTGCGACGAGGAACCAAGAAGCGAATTGTCATTAGGGGTTGATGGTTCCCGACTCGCGTAGTGCGTGCCACTGCATGGCACCGCGCCGCCGCGTGCTCCGGGCGGGGACGAGCCCCAATGCGCCTGCATCGAAGGGCAGCGATTGGCAGCTGAGGGAACGATGCTTTGGATTCATCGATTCTAGTCTGGCCACTTATGAGCATGATCCAGAATCTGAGGAATGAGAATGTTTCGCATACGTGTTTACCATGTCGTATAGATGCTCCCTAGTATATAGCATCGTGCCATGGCTTTGAGTCCTAGATTTCTCAGCCCAAACTTGATCAACTGCTGGTTCATGTTGGTCCAATATTAATCCCACTTACTCTTCCAAAATTCAGCCTGCAGCCAGCCAGTCAGTATGTGATAGAATGCCGCACTTCAACGACAAAATTCTTTAAAAGTTGTCAGGAACCGGGTCGACATCCATGAATGATTCTTAGGGGGGGAAGTTAAACAAGAAAAAAGCAAAAGCTGAGAAAAGAAAACAGGAAAATAATAACGATGGACAGTCAATCGATGCAGGTCGATGAGAATAACCCAGAAGGCAACCACGCCGCCCTCCAACAGGTCGAATACCAATCGGGCACCGCCCACGACCTTCACCACCAAGCCGAATCAGCGCAACACGACCGCGACGCAAGCAACAATGACGAAATTAGATCGGTCGCGCAGGACAGCAGCGTTGACCTCACCGAGACAGCATTCCAGTCAGAAGGCTACTTCTACCAAGACGACGACGACGCCGACTCGGCCCTCGGCGACGACCGCGCAAGTTCAACCAGATCCCTCAGTGAAAGCATCTTCAACTACGAGTACGAAAACGGGCGTCGATACCATGCCTTCCGCGCAGGCGCTTACCCTCTACCAAACGACGAGCCAGAGCAGGATCGAATGGACATGCAGCATCACATCTACCTGCTGATGTTCGGCGGGGAGCTGTACAGGGCGCCCATCGCACACAACATCCAGCGAGCCCTCGACGTCGGTTGTGGCACTGGTCTGTGGGCGGTTGACTTTGCCGACACGCATCCAGACACGCGCGTGACTGCCACCGATCTATCCTCCATCCAGCCCACCTGGGTGCCGCCGAACCTGCACTTTGAGATTGACGATGCCGAGAGCGAGTGGGAGTTCAGCGAGCCCTTTGACTACATCCATATCCGCAGCATGGCGGGGAGTATAGGGGACTGGCCGCAGCTACTGCAGCGGGCATCTAACCACCTCGCGCCAGGCGGGTGGATCGAGCTGACCGAATTCGAGACGTGGGCGTCCACAGACGACAATAGTCTACCGTCAGACTCGGCATATCATGAATTCCAAGTTCGACTCTGTGAAGCCGCCGCCGTGTTTGGCAAGGAGATGAACATTGCACCGCACATTCACGACCTCGTGCGCAACGCGGGTTTCGCTGACGCAAAGGAGGAAGTGTGGAAATGCCCACTGTCGCCGTGGCCGCAAGACCCGAGGCTGAAGGAGCTGGCGAGGTATATGAATCTGCAGATGATGGAGTCGATTGAGCCGTACTCGCTAGCTCTGTTTTCACGTGTGCTGAAATGGGATAATCATCGTATCCAGACATTGCTGGGCAATGTTCGGCGGGACTTGCGGAATTTGAATTATCATATGTACTCGAAAGTGTACGTCTCAACCATTTCTTAAGGGCGGGCGACAGCGATGCTAACATGGGTCTTAGACACTGCGTATACGCCCAGAAACCGTACGAATGAGATCGAGCATGATACCAAATTGCGATGCTACCATAAACAAATCGGGGTTTGCAGAACTTGGCTCAGCGATGCAAAGGATGCTGAAGCACATAGCTATGGGTGACTGTGCGCTGACGAAACCACGCCGATACGCCGGTTGATACATCCATGGAATCCATCCTTTATTAAGGAGCCACCCAGGTTGTATTCCTGGTTATGAAAAGGCAGGCCCAACGATAGAGGGTATCGGCTAGCCAACATGATGCCGTGAGGGCAACTAGTAAACATTCAGAACTAGGACGTTTCTATAAGGTTGCATGCAGCTAAACTTTGAATGTGTGTTACACAGCTATACGATATACGAGAGAATCCAGAACCCAGAATTCTCCAGTGATTGATGTATCAAAGATGATGTATATATATCTACCATTTTATCAAATTACTTGTATACTTAATTATCAGATTCAGCATTGATCAATCGATATACAAATTTGACTGCACTCATAAAGTCATTGGTAATAGAAGAAAAGGAAATTATCAAAGCAGTCTCCGGTTTGAGCATAATCATCGATTGAGAAAAGAGAAAAACTTCAACGACATCAGGCACAAGAGCGAGCGGCACTATTGGAAACGCAGATTTGGTTGTGTACAAGAACGGCATATCTCAATTTCCTCCTCCTCTCGTCCTTTCTTCTTATATTGGGTTCTCACTTAAAACGGATTGATTGGTAATGATATGAATTGTAGTCTTCTCCTGTAATGTTAAAAGTTTCAACCTTGTTCGCAAGTTCATGGGTGTTAAATATTTTTTCTGCCGGAGAAAAAGTGGCCGGTCACATGCAGCAAGTAACTAGTGTAAAGATATCTCAAGAGACCGTGGTCAAAGATAGAAGAATGCATAGGCCATTCTGTCCCACGCATAGAACTCTCCCCCAAACACATCACCTTTGATGTCTTGGATACAACTAAAAAATTGAGAGGAAAGGAGAAATATAGGTAAGTACTTGCTGCATGGCCGTAGCATTCTTTAAAAGCAATGGATTTATGAAGCGGGCGTTTTTGTCAGCGGATCAACATCATACTCTGTCCTTCTCATGATTTGTTCCACCGGCCCCAGCAGTCTCTTAAAGCCATCACGCCCAAGCCGAGCAACCTTGACATCTGTCTTCGCCGTCACACTGGCTGCTCTGGGCTTGTCATCTAGCAGCGCCAGCTCACCAAAGTAGTCGCCACGTGAATAAGCTTTGACTGCATGATCTGTTCCGCTTTTGAATGCTTCAGCTTCTCCGGATTCCAACAGATAGAATGAATCACCAGGGTCTCCCTCGCGGATTATGGTTTCTCCAGTAGGGTATTTGATCGTATCCAGGGCATCGGCAATCTTAGACCGCTCGTAGGGCTTCAGTGACGCTAGTAATGGCACTTCTTCCAGGAAAGCCTCATACATGCGTCGTCGCTGGAAGGCCGAGTCCATCAGAATCCGTCGGAAGGTGATTCTATCCAGCGCCCATAGCGTGGACTTGGATTCAAGAGAGACGATTGTTGCTGCACGCGGCGCGTTGTACATCAAAGCAAGCTCTCCAAAAGAACCACCAGGCCCTATGGTTCCGACCTGGTTCCCAATTCCATCTGGGCCTGACTGTGCCGCTCCCGTTGGGTTGATGAAGACACCGAAAGTACCTTCTTCGACAATGTAAAAGTAATCGCCAGCATCTCCTTGTGTGATGACCTTGATATCTTTCGCCGGGATGGGCTTCTCGACTAGCGCATCGAGCACAGTCTTGAGATGTTCGTCGTCCAAATGCGAGAACAAAAAGTTCCCGCTCACGGCCTTCTTCAATCGTGCAACTTGGTCGGCTGACTTGGGGTGGAAGGGTGGTGACCAGCTTTCGGAGCCGGACGATGTTGGATTCAAAGACTCTGCCGACACCGACGTACGGCGACCCATCGCATAATTGTTTGGCAGTCCTTGACTTGCAGCGGTCCCGGCAGGAGGAAAGCCGGTCGGGTGAGCATTGGGATCAGAGCCAGCGGCGTTCACGGCATCTCTATCTTGAAAAGGGCTTGTAAAACCTCCACCGCTAGAGAAGGGACTCCTCGAGGAGGCAGCACCCGAGTTCGATCGGAAATTAGGATCCGTAGGCGAGGCCCCGTCGTATTCTTCCTCCTCTGAGATCTTCGCAAAGGGAGAAGCGACCCCAGCAGCGAAAGGGTTTGTGCCTGGAAAGTTGGAGTTGGAGTTGGAGTTGGAGGAGGCCATGTTGGCGACCTGACCTTCCTGGTCAGCGACTGGATGCTGCTGATTCCGTTGCGACGCGAGCCAGTCGAGGCGTTGCGATTCGAGGCGACGGTTAAAGAAGTTGGCACAGAATTGGATGATGTCGGTGGGTTGGTGCTGGCGGACTTGCTCGCTGAGGGACTGGATCTCTGTCTGGTAGGCGAGTGGCAGACTGTCCAGGGACATTTGTCTCTGGCAGCAGGCAGAACAGACGGGAAGGAGTCAGACAGACTGGGAGCGGGGAGGAAAAGTGAGGAGAGAGAGCGGCCGTCTGGGGCAGAAAAGCAGAAGAATGCAGAGATGGGTTGAGACTTGAGTGATCTGCAGGACGAGGCGGGCAAGTGGGGGTTGGAGTCTGCTGTGACTCTTATGAGGGGTGGTGAAAGGCAGCCTGCCACTTGCAGGGTGGGTAGGCGGGTGCGGTGTGGCGGGCAGGCGAGTGCAGGAGTCCAGTCCAGTGTGCCTCGCTGAAGAATCCTGGGATGTGGATGTGTGTTGTGGTGTCAGGGTGGTGGTGGTGTGTCGTGTTTTGTGCAGGAAGAGGATTAGCCCACTGCAGGGATCCGCGAAGCCTCCGTGCACCTGGAAGAACAATCATAATTAAGGTGAAGCGGATGCAATTGCGGGGCAGCAATCCATCTTAGCATATATTCTATTTAATGCATTATGGTTGTTTCTTTTGTGTGCCTATTACTATTACCTATTACATATTAAATATAATAGCGACTATCAAATGCCGCATACAATAAAGTCTTCTGCCGTTTGTCGGGATGACGTGCCATGCAATCGTGAATTGGCCAGAGTGATGGGCGAGTGTTGCGGGAGTTTCGGCGCTGTAGTTACGCTGCTGAGCCTCTTCCAAACAGACGTAGGATTGCCCCGCAGATGATAGTCTGACATACAGTACTGAGCAGTCCTGGTGTATCTGGGCCCTGGAATGCCATGCAAAGCGAACGAGCAGATTGTTGAGGTGCAAAGGACATGCTTTGGGCGCCTGCATGGAAGATTCGTCGGAAGGTTTCTAGAAACAAGGCTGTCGGCTGCACCACCACACCTGTTCGTTGCCTGGGACTAGCTGACAGGGCCATTTACTAAATGACGGTGGCGACTTTGTCCACTGGCCGTTTGCGGGCCACGATGGGCTTCAGCCACCACAGCCAGTCGAGGTGTCATCCATCCTGCTACCGGCGGGCGTGTATCCACAGGTCGACTTGCGAGAGGTAGAAACGAGCAATCGCCCACGGACATGACATATAACGAGTGGACAGTGAAGTAGTTGCGAAATAAACTCGCTGTCCTTACGTCAGAGCGGCCCAAGCTCCCGGCTAGCTGTGGTCGCCGTCGACTGGCCAATCAGGTGCGTGGCGGCCTGAGGCGTTCCAGCCCAGCGAGCACACCACTGTATCTGGATCTCATTATTTCGTCCCTGCTTGCTTCAATGCTGTTTGTAGAGTCCTCTCCTGCGGCACTATCAGATCCTTCGCACGTCAGTGGAGCTGGTCTTTGGTTGGCGACGACCAGTGGAGAGCACGCGACAACTTGGTACAGTGCTCCCAACAAATGGTGCTCAACGTCAAGGCCTTACTGAATGCGGGCTGGAGGAGTTGGCACATACTACATGGGAAATAGAAGCCGTTGCCAGCTGCAAGAGTATGGACTAAGTGCAGAGGGAATAAGACAAGTGCGTGGCATTAATGACTCCTGCCGGAGAGCTCGCTCGATGCTTCCACAAGTCGTCCGTGCGGCCCGAAAAGATCGCTTCCACCAAGGCTCTTAGGCTCTCTCCAATTAATTCCATATAGCTGTCGATAACTTATACTGAACAATTGGCGCTGTTCGTGTTGCGCACTCTATACTGTGTCAACCGGCTGTTTCTTTGGTTTCTCTTGTTTTTCTGTTCTGCTCATTTCCCTTGGTCGCCACTACCAATCTGTGGCAAGCTCGAGCTGTCTGCAGCGGTCAAGCATCTCCCGTCTCGATTTTACAAGACAATCTTTCGGCCAGGCCAAGCGCGTGTCCAGTCTCAGTCGCAAACCGTTTTGCAATACAAAATGGGCAGCTTCATTTTCAGATGGTACGCACCATTGCCCTATCCACCCCGTAACCTGTGTCTTTACAGGATGACGGTCATGGCAACCGTCAACCTATCTTTCTATCTACCGAGTCGCTTCATTCACTACATATACATGATTTAGTGCTAATTAGTCAATCAACTACAGGCCGCACAAGGCAGGCGAAGTCTTCGTGACTGGCACCTTCGACGACTGGGGAAAGACGGTCAAATTGGACAAGAACGGGGACGTCTTTGAGAAAGAAGTCTACTTCGCAGATACCAAGGAAAAGGTGCAATACAAGGTATGC
The DNA here is from genome assembly GCF_021365285.1 of Talaromyces proteolyticus. Lineage (NCBI taxonomy): Eukaryota > Fungi > Ascomycota > Eurotiomycetes > Eurotiales > Trichocomaceae > Talaromyces > Talaromyces proteolyticus. The sequence continues at coordinate 191,387 of NW_025764282.1, read as the reverse complement.
AGGAGAGAGCTCTTTCGTCTTCCATGAACTTCTCGCGTGCTTTTACTCTCCCTTCCACCTGGCGGATTGACTTTGCTAGCATTCAGACGGCTCGTCGCTAGTAGCCGTCTGCGCCACGACAGGCATCCAGCATTATTATTATCACCTACCCCTCACCCCCCAGTATTTAGCCCATGCAAGGGGCCGGTGTCTTTCCTCTCTTCTCTCTGCTCAAAGATCCTGGGTTGGACTCGCTCAGACTGTGCTTGCTCACCCGTTATTTTATTTCTGCTTGGCGCTTTCTCCGCATTGCGCCGTCACTCAGCTGGTGACGTCACTTTCACCGCTTTCTCTGAGTCAACTGTCAACCTCTTCAAGCCTGATTTCCCCCCTCTATTATCTCACCCTCATCTACCATCAACCTTCAGACTGCTTACTTTTCTTTCTGATTCGGAGTCTGGTTTGTTTTTGCTGACCCGGGTACCGTCATAAATTATAGTTCGTCGTTGACACCGAGTGGGTCACTGATAGCAACGCTCGCCAAGAGAGTGACGGTCATAATAATATAAACAACGTGCTGTTGCCTGAAGACTTCAAACCGGATACCACCTTCCAATCAATAACAGGAGGAAACACTGCTGCTGCATTCATGGCTGGCGTTACTCCTCAATCTACCACCGCCAATCTGGCCGCCGCCGTTCCCAAAGAGAAGGACTCTTCAGTTCCCGGGGGCTTTCCAGAGACACCTGCAACTGAGGTCAATGAATTGTCTGTCAACCCGATTCCCGCCTCTGCGGGCATCGGCAATCCGATCAAGTTGAACCCCGGCGACCCTGTTCCTGACCCCAGTACTCTTCATAACAACACCGTCGGGTCTACGGTTAGGACAGACAAGGCAGGTTATGAAGCAGACGCTAGTGCTTCGGCGGTGCCTGGTGGTCAATCAGCCAACAAGGATACTGCCTTGGAAGTTCCTTCTGTCCCCGCAGGCGGCCTGATTCCAGAGTCCAGCCTGCCTCTGAACCCCCCGGCGACAAGCGAACCCGGAGTGACGATTCAATCAGCGCATCCAACCTCAACCACCGCCGCTCTTGCCGGCCAAGTCCCACTAGAGCCTAAAAGGAACGGCGTCCCGGCAAGCGATGTTCCTGACGTCGTGAAGCAATCTATTTCTCAGGCTCACGACTCGCCCGAGGCAGCTGCTAACGCCGAAGCCGTCGAGGAGAAAGCAGCCGTTGAAAAGGAACTCCAGGACAAGGTTGAGATAACTGATGGACCAGCTACAGCTCCTTCCTCCCAGGTTCCGGGTGTCGTCAAGGACTCGCTAGAGGAAGCTCACAAGGACCCCGAGGCTGCTGCCAACGACGCCGCAGTTGAAGAGAAGAAGGAGGTTGAACAGGAATTGCAGCAAAAGGTCGCAACTACAAACGAATCTGGAGAACCCGCTCCCACGGCTACTGCTGCAACTACCACAGCTGCTCCGGCTGCTGCGCTTACCAAACCTGTCGACTCGACGAGTGTTTCGCCGCGCACAACCACTCCAGTAGCGGGAGCCCAGTCGCAAACTCAACCCACAGTCACTACCGGCGTCTCTAGTGGTCCGACTGCCAATTCCTCAGAACCTGTCGGCAGCACGGCTCAGGACAACTCGAAGGAGAAGAAGAAGAAACACCGGGCAAGCGGCTTCTTCCAAAGGCTGAAGGAAAAGCTCAAGTGATTTCATCTGAGCCAACCTGAACGAGCTTACGAGGCATTGATGTCTATTCTGTTGCATGATATTCATAATTTACAAGCGAGGCGGCTTGGCTTACTTTATTGTCTTGAACTTAATCAAGAGGAACGTGCCTCGCTGCCGGTTTTTGGTTGTGAACACGATACCTTGTATTGCTGCGTGATTCAAAGTACTTGCTAGTTTTCACTTTCGTTTCATTTGCGATGTTTTGCGTGTTAATGATCTGCCAGTCATATGTAGCTAAATTTGATACTCTACACTATCACTTAACTATTCACCAGTCGGTATCTGAAATAAAAAGACGATGTCACGAAAACCTAAACTCCATAATCTTCTAACCCTTTGACAGCGAACAAGCGACATCCCCAGCCTCGCTCTTGGTTTCAGCATGATGTACTTAAATCGGAATCATGTTACTGATTTCCCCATTTATCTTAACCGGAAACGCCAACATGCTACTCGTATTAGTCTTATTCGTGTAACAATTCAACATGGCATTAGACATACTCTTTCCCTGTCTTCGTCGCATTACACCCGCAGAAAATCGAAGCTGGCCAGCAGATAACCTGAAATAACAAAAACGAGCAAATCAGTCTGAGTGTGAGTTTTGGTATAATGGATTGATGTTACCCCTGCCACGATACATGTGATAAACCCTATTCCTCTAGATCAGCTTTTATCCTTTGATTTCGCCTTTAGGAGAAGAGGGGAAGACATACCGAGCGTCGGACCAACGACCTTGCAATGGCAGGGATTCTGATCCGTGCCGCACTGAAAGCAGATCGGGAAGATGGGTAGGAAGACCATGATGTTTTGGGGTAGATTAGGATTAGGATTGGGATTAGGATTATGTACTGGACAGTGAAAAGGATCGTATGTAGGTTTGAGAATGTATTATTATTGGGACAGCATTGCGCGCGGTATGGTTGGATGTACTTAGTCATCATGACGATATGCTCGACGATCGTCCCTGATAGGAAGTCGATGGAGTACGAGAATGCGCTGATCCCATTGGTTGGTGGGGGTATAGTATAGATATCTGTCAGAAATAATATGCGACTATAATACCATAGGAATCCTTACTAAGAAAGGGTTGTGCCTTTTTTTTTGGTATAGTGGTTAAAAGTTCGACAATATCTCATCACGCTTGTCTGTACTTGGTGATTCTTATTCTTTTCTTAACTCTGCTTTCCGATATTGTGCTTTCAAAAGAACTCGGTACCCTTACCTTGAGGAATTTACACTCAATTATTACTTGGAGATTAGAATCATATTATCATTTTTTTAAATCAAATTAGGACAGTTAAATATAGATCTCAAATCAAACCAGCTGAGCATGATCTGTGCGTTTCGAGCTAGAGATCCTGTCGAGTGTCAATTTAAAAACAATAAGGATGTGTAGCTAAGTGACTCCAATTTCCTGAGACTGTCTCCATCATTGGCAAAGAATAGTGGCCGCGCTAGAGAGTCGGTATCATCAGAATTGATTTATTTGATATCATTACATACAAAATTTTGAGAGGCCGGGGCCATTGTCCTGTTGGATCTGAATTCAAACAATGTATCTGACTGATCTTTTGGTTTCTGGTTATCAAGTACATGACTATATTTCCTAGCTTTTGTGAAGTCAACTCTTCGTAAGTCAGGGCTTTTGTTGGCTTTTTAAGCGTACAGGTCGAGATTTGGCTGGGGGTTGAGAAGATGAAGACGACATCGTCGACTTCACAGCTGCAGTCGGTAATATTATGGAAACACCTAGAATTCATTCAAGCACAGATACTTAGAGAATCTATTAGAATTGATATGCGGGCAAGTTTGGAGGCAAGTTCTTGATTTGAGTCCCCCGCTGACTCTCGTTGTTTTCTCAAGTGAATTCCAAAACACTACCCTCGGTGAAAAAGTCATGAGAAATCCAATTCTTCAACCAAGGTTTACCATCCATGGTAGTTTCTGAGTATATATATTGGACGGATCGAAATTTATGTTGCGGATGGTTGCAGTTTTCCCAGTTAATGGGTGTGTTATGGAAACGTCACTGAAGGCAGGCGGGCTGAGAAGGTAGACATCTTCTCCCAGTACCGGCCAGATACTGAGCATCGTGAAGACGACAAAAGAACCCATTGCCCCTGAATCTTCATCTCCTGGTATTCCCGAAATAGTGCCATTGAATGACGTGTCTATATGCGCGCGAGCCCGCTGGGTTGACAAACCAGGACGCCCAGTGTAGTGAAATTGGTAGACAGGCGGAAATGCTTGATGGTCTCCGATATTTACGAGATTGGAGAAATGTAGAAATGAAAGTCGATCAGTGAAGTATACTTAACCCTTAAGCTCGTAATTAAACTGCCCATGTTATATGGCACGTAACTAAACTGGAGAAGTTGTTAGTAGAGAAATTTAATGCACGTATGAGAAAAATTTGATACTCACAAAGTATATAGCCAAACGCTTCCCTTATAGGTCTCATAACTGGCATCATTGAACAAACAGCTGTTAGGAGAACTTGTCGGTGAGCTCATTGCTGGATCCCGTTCGCCCCAGCTTCCATTCTCGTACTTGGGCTGGAGAAATCCATTGAAGCCGGTATCAAATCCTTGAACTGTTGAATTTTGATCACTTCTTAACATGTTTTTCCAGTTACTAGAGCGATTAACATATGTCTCGCAATCTTCTTGCTTCCCGGGTTTATTGGCCATTAAGGAAATACAAAAATCGTTGTAGGCGTATTCGACGGTTCTCGGGATGCTTCGTGTATAGAATGCGGCATCGCCTGGCGTCCCAAGGGCCGGATCATGCGTTGGGATGTATCCATGTCTGCTGGGCTACCTTACGTGTGCCATCAAAATCGAAGTTAGGAATTTCCGACTCGCCATTTTGGCAAGCGTCACCAGCGCTTAAAACCAAGATGGTGTTGTTTGGAGGGGCATTGAATTATGTCCACACACCTCCAAAGGCTAGCGACTGCTCGTCACCGTCAACCCATTGAAATCGATACAATTATACGATGTATGGTAGCCATCGCTAAAGCTCGGAGAGAAGGCACCAAAGGCGGTCACCCGGCTAGAGGAAGAATAAACTGAAGCGGAACCGTTGACTCGGCCACCCTCTAGGTCGCTCACATTGACCGAAACGACAATTTCTAGAACATTACTAGTACGTTGGAGCCTGTATTTGGACAGCACATTTAGCTGAGATTGTACATGAAGTCAGCTGTCTGTGATAGCTGTCAAATGTACTTTGTAGCCCTTCACAGGAAATACCTTAGACGGAACCCCCCCGACAGGCCCTTCTATCTTGATGAAACTTGATCAACACAAGTAATACGGGGCTAAAACGATCCGATGACAATGTACTTGCGTTATTTTGAAAGTACTATGAGTGTTCATTGTAATAATGTACTTGTGAGCAACTTCGTTTCCTTTCTTTTCGTTTTTGAACCATGGCTGAAATCACTTGTATGTGACAACGGCCTGAGTTTCTAGATTGAACAGAGGCTAATATAGTAATACAAGTCGGGAATGACTAAGTTCGGATTTGTGATCGCTGATCATCACATTGTGGGTCCGACTGTTGGGGATTTTAGGTTTACGCTAGCAAATTAACACTTTCGCCCCAAAGCCACGATATAGCCTATTGCGATCGCCCCCTCGCTTCCCACCCTAGATAACCCTAGTTTGTTGGACATTTGGACTTTATGTGCCATAGAATGGAGCAGGGAAACCGGAAACAGCCGGCGATGGAGCAGGCCATATTGCAAGACAAATTTCATCCTGCATGAGATCTGTGCTATGAGTTTACCTTTTCACACTTGCAGCTCCAGCCATTGGACACCACGTACAATTATAGAGAGGAAAAGGCTTTAGGATTCGGTTCAAAGTGGTCTCTAAACTCTATTCGTCACGGTATCTAATATCCTAGTTATTGAAATTTCTATTCAAGCTACCACATAATACACAATGGCGTGTCCGTCTTTATTTTCTTTGACCAAAATTTAGGGTTTGCACATTACTACGGCCGAGCAGTCTGACACGTCCGAAGGATCCAAGGTCCCTCGAGACTAAACTGTATCACAGCCCTAATAAAAATTTTCGATGGGTCGTCATGTGGATGGAGCCTTATACTTTCTTCTAGCCCGATAGTTTATAATAGGGTCTGTTTATTGCATTTACCAGATCTCCAGCGTGGAAGTTGTCATATCCGTTAGCTAAATAAAATGACTCGCAACAACCATTTGGTCTGGACATTTAAGTTCACCTCCTCATTCTTGTTGTAGCAAGATGGCAACAACGTCATCAAATATGTCTGGAGAGGGTCATATTATGCATATGCAAACGAAGAAACTCATATATATAACCTTGTCAACTATCCATTCATACCGAATACGATAGTATTCGGGTTTCCTTACTGCTTATACGCCTATTATTTTACAGTAATACCGTACAAAAATCATTCCCAGTCAATACTATGGCTAAATAATAAGTGCCTTAAGTGCATCAATGTATACTACACGAAATTGCCTCCTAGACTAGACTGCACTCCCTAAACCCAAATCACCTACAAACTTCAACCTTAGTGAAGTGGGTCCTGATCACTCTATATTGACTTTTAGTATTTGACTTTTTATTCTTCACAGTAGTTTACTATTGTCGATCAAGCCGGTCATAAATAGCAAAGGGCAAGTAATTTGAAAGAGAGGGGCTAATAAGTGTAATGATCTGCCATCTGGTCACCAGGGAATTACCTCAGCATCCAAGAATTAATATGTACAATATCAGTCTCATACCTCGCAGTCCTAAAGACTTTCATCGTCCAAGATGATGAACAAAATAAATTTCATTGTCCTTCTATGCACTCTAAATGTCGGGATTTTGTTACTGGCATAGTCTACCCTCGATGCTACCTCCTTACGAAATCTCACAATACCCTTCTCAACTACGAGCCGGAGACATGCATACGCAACAATATTGACTGGATACGATGGGCCCAACTCAGACAAATACTTCACAGCTGTTATGCTGCTGGCCTTTGAGCTCCATGATGGGTGCCCTCAGGGATAATAGCATGTAACTATCTTGTTTATTTCTATAAAAAATTATTTAATTGGGTAATAATTTTACTAGTTGCCGTGCGCGGTGTGACATTGTCCCTAACTTCAATTTAGTCTGCCGTACTATCAAAGCTAGAGGTGCCGCAATGTTACATTCAATACGCGGCATGTTTTCAAGAGTCGATATGTAATGTGGGGTCAATTCCATATTGAGATATAAAGCACACGATGACTTTCCTGGTGAGATATTAATTCTAAACTACTAGACAGGCTTAACATTTCCTTCTCGCGTCATGGCACGTGTCTGGGTTTTAGCTCTCTGTGTGAGCACCGTTATAGCTGATACGACCACAACAATCCCGGATTATTTCCAGACCAGTTTCGGACCATATGCCGGTATGTATTTTTCTTCCCCCCATAACATATAGGACTAGGCTCATTCGAATTATCAGGGGGATATGAAACCGGACGAGTACCGTTCCTGGCACAGACAAATCCAGCACTATCGGCTCAACCTACCTACGTTCCCAATGGACCTTTGGTGACCGACATCCCCGTCCCTGATAAACCAGAGGGGGCTAGTATCTTCTCTCATATGGGAAATTTGAGGTATTTATTGGAAAAGAAAAATTAAAAGAAAGGGAAAACGCCTAACAATTTTTTGATAAAAAAGCCCTTACCGGCCAAATGCTGATGGATTCGGCGTCGATGAATACGCGTTGCCTTACGGATCTAATATTACCCAAATACACATGGTTCATCGTCATGGATCTCGGTATCCAACCTCTAAGCCAGGTGTCGTTGACAGAATCAATGGCTTTATTGAGAACGGCACGGTCTTTACGGGCAACCTGTCTTTTCTGAATAGTTGGACCTACCAGCTCGGCGAGAATGAATTAACGGTTCGTGGGCGTCAAGAACTGTTTGATAGCGGTATTCTTCATTATTACAACTATGGCCAACTATATAACCCAGGTTCAAACCTGATCGCTCGCACTACAACTATGGTCCGGATGCTCCAGTCTGCAGAGTCTTTCTTGTATGGGTTCTTTGGCTCCAAATGGACCCAGAATGTAACCCTCGAGGCAATAATCGATTCAACAGGATTTAACAATAGCATGGGTGGTGATCAAATGTGTACAAATGCTGGGAACGGACGTGGCCAGACGTCTGGTTCAGCAACTGACCAATGGAAATCTATCTATCTCCAAGATGCGACATTACGCTTCCAGAACCAATCCAGCGGTAGAAGTGCAAACTGGACGGTGGACGACTTAAATGACGTACAGTCATTGTGTGCGTATGAAACGTCTGCCTTTGGTTACAGCCCGTTCTGTCTTCTCTTCACCTGGGATGAGTGGCTCGGATTTGAGTACACATTGGATATTCAATTCTACGGAAACAATGGATTTGCTTCACCCGTTGGTCGAGCAATAGGGCTAGGTTTTGTTGAGGAACTGATAGCCAGATTGATCCAGCACCTGCCAGACCCGCCAGATGATTCAATCGCTTTCAACACAACACTTGATGACAATAATTCCACATTTCCTCTTAACCAGACTATATATTTTGATTTCAGTCATGACACCGAGATTTTCTCGATGATGACGGCTCTAGGGCTATCCAAATTTGGAAAATATCTTTCGCCCACTGAGCTGGCTACAAATCGTTCTCTAGTAGTGAGCAACATAACTCCCTTCGGTGGCTACTTCCTGTTTGAGGTTATCAAAGCCCCCTACCCTGTTCTAGATCAACGACCGCGGAACTCGAGTGACTCTCCGTATGACACCTCTGGAAACAGCACAAGCTACGTACATATGATAATGAATCAGCGAACTATTCCGCTTGGAGAGAGTATACCTGACTGTGGAGCACGTGACGATGGCTGGTGTGAATTGCAAACATTTATCAACTTTCAACAGCAAAATGTTGATAAAGCCAACTACAATGCCAGCTGCTTTGGTGACTACTCTACCCCAGGCTACGGAAATATTACGGATGGGGCTATCCCAAATTCATAAGTATGAACCGAACTCATTAGTCCTTTTGCAGACTCTAGTCCTCAGTAGCCTTGCAATAACTGAGGACTACATATGATTGCAGACTTTGGACAAATAAGTATCTGGCGGGTAAAATTGTTGGTGGTACTGAATCTTCCTTTCATATCATAATCTCAATTTTTTTGTACAAATCTTCGGATACTTCATAATCAACTAAAGGTTATATCCCTGATGAGTTTTATTTGGTCTTTCATCCTAGGAATGTATACCTTCATCTGGCTGTATCTCCCCAGCTGTATCTCCTCGCGACAAGTTAACAGCATAGAAAAAAAAGCAGAAGAGATAAGGACTTAACCATCACCGACGAACTCTGGTAAAAAACGGCGTACGAAATGAGCGCTCTTTGTAATGTCAATGTGTACCTCGATATCATTTTGTGCTGATGAATTAGGCATCTGGTACACCTGTGGAGCACTCTCTAATGGCGAGAACCACAACTCTGTCCTGAAAATCATCTGGAGCCCTGGCTGTGGGTCCATTTGGGAAGTTCAGCTAAAATTAAAAAACATGTTTATTGTATTTAAAGCTTTAAGTACGTATTAGATAGAAAGATGGCACTAGCACGATCTTGATAAAATGTTTTATACAGACTATTATAAAATATTATATAGAAAGAAGAAAGAATAAAGGATTTTTTTAAAAAAAGGATGGCTTTAGATGTCACGATATAGGTTGGAGAGAACGTGAGAGACGTCTGTACTATGATCCGTACGTTATACCTGGGGGTAGTAATAGGAATAGTAAGAATAGTATATAATTGAAAAGAAGTAGAGCACGAAATGTATCTACCATGAATGAGCATACTAAATCGCCAATCTTCTTAACTCCCATTGAGTTTTTCTCTTTACATTGTGGTTTAGAGATTAATCAGGTGATTTTTAACCTTTTTAGGCTGCGGCCAGGGTTGTCTTACAGTCTAACATACGGCCGTGACGATTCTGTTATGGTAACGCTACATACAGGCTCGGATCGTAGTCACGACTTCAGTTTCGTGGCAAAGGGATATGTTATATAATTACGTTATATCAGCGGTTTTTTATAGTTATAAGCAGCACTCAGCTGTATTAACATCCCGTGGATACAGTGGGAGGTATCCCGCAGTACTTGACATCCCGCAGGGACTAACATAAAAGTCCTATTTCTGACGCTTCTAAAATTAGATTGTTATAGAATTCGACAATTATTTCAACTTGTGTCATGTCTAGATATCATTATATATATATATATGTATATGTATATGTATGTATGTATTACCTCTGTCCAATATCGAGAATGTTATTCTAGAAGGTATCCATTGATATTCTATGGAAAAAAACCTCCCGCACTGCGCGCTTCATAGATCCCTTTTCGGTAGAATCAGATCAGCCCCACATCTTGGGAGGCCAATCATGGCGCCGGCATCTAGGATGTCAATATAGCTTAATGAGCCTTAATCATGAAAGTCGAACTAAGCCCCCATGTAGCAGAAACATCACCGACAGCTGAACCCTTATTCCAGTACCAACGATCAGCAAATCTATATCCGAATTCGAGGACGTGGCGTGTCAGCTTAGTATCTTGCGATATGGCTGCATCAAAGGCCCCCAAGCTGATGCTTCTTACCGTCTGATAATAATATATGTATAAAGTCTCTTTCGGTGCCGTCTGAGGAAACTGAGGAAACTCATGATTGATGATTGACAAACGTGAATAGGCCAAAATGCTTTCTCATTCATATATCTTCGCCCTGCTCTCTGGCAGTGCATGTGCTCATATCTACCGAGTCTTGGATAGTAGCTTCGCTGACCCCAGCGTCGTTTATACCGGTAGCGATTACTATGCCTTTGGGACTACGGGCAACCATGTCCATGCGCAAACGGCCTACTCTCCGGATTTTGTAAACTGGACACTCCTCGACGGACATGATGCTCTGCCCGGACCCTATCCCACGTGGGTATCTAAATCTTCTGTTTCGCTGTGGGCTCCTGATGTTATCAAAGTGGTATATTATATTCAATCATTCCACCCTCACAAAGGCAGATACCAACTAATAATTGTCCTAAATAGTCGAACAATAGCTACATAATGTACTACTCCGCCAGGGAAGCTACCACCGGCAAACACTGCGTTGGCGCAGCCACGTCCTCCAAAGCGCAAGGCCCGTATAACGCCACCGTAACCAACTCCTCTCTCGCCTGTCCCCTTTCCCAGGGCGGCGCCATCGACCCTGACGGATTCATTGATACCGACGGCACCATATACGTAACCTACAAAATCGACGGGAACAGTCTCGACGGCGACGGCACGACACACTCAACACCCATCATGCTCCAAAAAATGCACTCCGACGGCATAACCCCCGACGGCGACCCAATCCAGCTCCTCGACCGATCCGACCTCGACGGACCGCTGATCGAAGCCCCGAGTATAATGCTCAAGGACGGGATTTATTACTTGAGTTTCTCGTCGAATTGGTATAACACTGAGAAATACGACACGTCGTATGGCTATGCCACGTCGATTACTGGCCCCTGGAAGAAGCAGTATGCACCGTATGCGCCATTGCTGAAGACGGGGACAGGATCGAAGAATGCTGGGAAACTGAGTGCTCCTGGAGGAACTGATTTCTCGGTTGACGGTACTAAGATAGTGTTTCATGCTAATCTGAACGGGAAGGATATCACTAAAGGGCGAGCAATGTTTGTTGCCAATATTACTTCCAGTGATAACGTGATCTCTTTAGCATGAGTATGTATATGTATATGTACATATAGATGCATTAGAGAGTTGTATATACCGTGACTTAGGTATAAAATATAGATATTTTTGTATATTCTAACTATTATTGAGTAATTACTTACATTAGTCTGTTAATAGTGGTTGCTATCTTCTGATGTTGATTTCCACTGTCAAGGTCTGTATGTACTACATACTTGATTATATTTGGAGAGACTTCAGCTTATTATAGACATAACTTTATTGCACTAACTGATGTGCTTATAATTTCTATTATCAACAGTATAATACTATATCGAACAAGCCCTCAATACAATAAGGTTGGGTTTCATTTAACTTTGTTCTTTGTTACATCCTTCCGTAACCTAAACTAAATAAGAGCACTTCTTTAATGTAATGGCACGAAACATGGTGCCTGAGGCAGAAACTGTAGCATTAATAGAGAGCCTATCTAGCCGAAGGCACGCTAGTCCTCTAGCATCAGACAACTATAGGTCTTCTAGGGTATAAGGGTAAATATGTCTAATCCCAAGAGATGTGAGATATAACACGAATATATGCGGGTCTAGGGTTGGGATTTCTAGATACAAAACCAGTAAACTACGCCACGTCACTAGGCTGCACGCCAGCTTCAATAGGTCGTTCGAAACTGATGGTCTAGTTGTACATCAATTGATCGAATTATGCTATAAGAATTTAAATTTATGAAGTTCCTTAACCACGGGTACACTTCATTAATATTCCAAAACTAATACATGGCAACTGGTATATAAACCCTAACCCTAAACTCCAGCAGAAACCACCGTTACCCACGATCAAGTGATTGAAGTAATATGATTAGCTAGCCTCCCACTCCGTCTACGTCCTTTCATTCCAATAGTAATAAAAATAATCCCATTCCAAAACCCCCTTAGCGACCCCGTCGCAACCACTGCCACAAGGAGTGGATATGATGTTTGATCATGACGAATAAACGCCTGAACCCGGTTTATTGTAGGCGCCACCCAAGTTGATAGCATAACAAGGAAGAATATCAACGGCATCAACACATAGTGCCGAAACGAGACTCCTGACTGGTGATGATTGGGTCGGGGATGTATCCGGGAGGTGGGAGGAGGCGTGATAGGAGACTTTGGGGATTCAATAGTGTGCTCGGAGGTAGTATGGATGCTTATCTCATCGTCTTGGAGGGTGCTAGATGTTTTCGTGTTTGAGTGGTTCTCGATGGAGGTTTTGGATGATAGTTGGATGTGGTCCGCTCGTCCAATGTTGAGATTCTGTCGTAGCTTGAAGACTCGAATGCCGACGAGACAGTAGAGGATCATTGCAAATGCGATCAGTAGCCTGGTATAAGAATATATCAGGTTAGATAGTAAGTCAGAAGTCAAGGAGACACGTGTGTTACCAGACTGGTCCATAGTAGAAAAGAATCCGGAAAACCACCCATTGAGGAGATATGGAGCACCAAATCTGCGGGGAATAGAAGGTTAGTTTTTGAATTGCGCATACAGTACTAGTCGTATCCCAACTGTGTAGAAATACGTACTGTTTCACTTCCATACATAGGGCCTTTTGCCGGTGTACGGATGAAGAGGAAGATCAATGCAGGAATGAAGACTAGGGCTGTGATGATCGTAATGAATTTAAATTCAAGTCTTCGCAGGTCTTCAGCATCATAATGGTAGAAAACAATAAGAAAGACGTCGTAAGCCATTGCAAGGGTCCAAAACACATCTGCTAATGGAAACCTGTAGTCATTCTGTTAATCATTATATTGTACAGCGCCTAACATGAACGTACATCTGTAGTGAAAAGGCCTGAAAACGGCACAAGGCAGACTCATCCCCAGCATTTGGCCCGCTTACCGAGATCATAGTGGCGATGAAATCGAACAAATTATAAAAGGCATTGATGAAAATCAATCGGTGCATGGGGTTGCGGAAGTTCTTCGAAAAACTGAACGTGATGATAATTGTTGCGACGCCGAGGATTGACAGTGCCGAGGAGGCACGGCCAACCACGGCGAGGGTGTTGAGCTGTTGATCTGAGAGGATCATGATGAATGTCGTACTCTGCTTGGAGCAGCATTCTCTATACAATTCATGGAATTCATAAAACTCATGGCTGGGAGAGTGACTTGCTTTCTACGGCTCGTTTACTATAGAAATATCGAGTATACGACAGCACCTTGTTCTAGTAGCAGATGGCGTGATGCTTCTTGAATTGAAGTCAGCCTGGTCAGGGGACAGCTCCTAGCTTTAGATGCGTGCGTGGGGTGTGCGTGCGAAGCATTTTATGCACGGCGCTATTACGCCATTCTTATACTTTGTTTTTATTTTTCATCTACCTAGCAGCTTCTCCCAGTGAACAGTCGAGCACCGGTTAATGATTGGTTCCCAAATAACGCAACGCGTTTACGCCACAAGCATGATATTCATACTTGACAGCATCGCTGATATAACTTGGGTGGATGGCCTTGCATGACTAGAGAATGGGATACACTGATCTCCCTGCATCGAACATGCAGATCGGGTTCACGCGAACTGACGTTAAACAATGGCGGCTATTGGCAAGTTCAAAGTCGAGCTTATGAAGACATGATCATTGACGTAGATTGTGCAATCTGATCGCAAATCGCGGCTGACGTAGAAAAGAAAGGTTGATCATGAAGTCGAACCTATATAAAGGCTGCCAGCTCGATGGATGCTGCTGTCTTGGCAATATGATATAGCCAATCACACAAGGGCATATGCCTGGCCCCAATATAACGTCATTTAGTTACTGTCTTCCGTGATCTGAAGCTGCTACGCCAATCATGTTGAAGATTTTTGTTCGCTAAAGTCTAATATCCCAGCCCTAACCAAACGCATCCGCTGAGCAACGCTTTACAAAAGTTCCAGGCTCTTGGTGCTGATCAATCGATCAATATCGCGAATAATATACTAGCACCAGTGCAAAATGCTGAACGGCTGCTGCTAGTAGACTGTCAGCAACATCGACTTTTACTCGATCTAAAACGATGCAGGTACGGTAAGGTGGCGGCAGGGTGTAGTCTGATATACAGAACTTGAACATGTTCAACCTGAACAATTGAAAATCTGGTATTGTTGGCCCCGTCGCTTGCTCACGAGTAATTATTATGTTCGACCCACAACAGAAGAGCAACCAAGGTGACGGCTCCGGAATGACTTTCGGGGAGCATTAGGTTGTCACCTAGTTCTGCAAAGGCCTCGAAGGCTTTTGGTGGGGATATAGTTTGTTTCGATGTCACCCTTTATGAGCCGACCTAGCTTTGGATATATGGCTTCAATAGACGTCTTCATCTTCGCGCTTGGTCTGACTGATGAGGCCATCTTTTCTGTCCACTACGACCAAGCAGTGTCAGGTGTCAGTCCAGCCGGTCTGGCATCCAGACCCTGCCTACCATAGTTGGCTGTCTTCCAAAACATCTTTTACCCAAATGGAAAGTCGATAATGTGGCCTCCGGTGCTGCACCGAGCGGGCAGAGTTTGGTATAAGGAGTCGGCAGTTGGCAGCGAGGTTAGGAGGATGGTGAGTTGTAGAAACTGAATTATATCATGCACCAAGATATAGCATATTGCATGTTTCACAGTCAAGCAATCTTTACACACCATCACAATTAATGATATAGACCTCATTTGAGAGTTGCTGACCTGCCGGTCGCATATTTATGAAATCAAAGATGATCTCTATCACGTGCAGATCTAATCTAAACGGCTAGCCCGTCTGGGTCAGGGGCCGGGCTAGCGCCAGCCCCCCCGCCGCCTCCAACCAGGCAAATAATTGTTTCAGCTTGTCGTCCTTCTTGTCATCGCGTGCCATCTCATCTTTTGTTCTCAACTGCATTTGCTTCCATCACTATCTATTTTGCATCCCGTATCGTCTCGTCGCTGCTTCGCCCCTGTCGTTCCGCGGTCAATCCTTCTATCCGCGAACTCGGTGCGCCATTCGCCTCGGCTCCGTTTTTCTATACATTCACGGTCACTTCTTTTTTTTTGTCGTGTCCCGTGTTTCGAAGCATCCATTAAATCCAATCTTAACTCTCGATTTCGATCTGAAACCTCACAATGGCGAACAACTTGATTCCTCTGATTATTCTCTTCTTGGTGGTCGGTGTCCTCGGCGTGGTCGGTTTCGTCGTCTACACGATTGTGCAGGACATCAGCAACAAGACAAAAGCCAATATGGAGAAAAAGAACATTATGTTCACCAAGGACGGCGTGAAGGTGTCGATGAAGCATGTGAAGGACGAGGACTACAAGGATCAGACTCAGAGGTGCGTCTGCCCTTAGAATCTGTACTCGAATGTATACAATATGATGGGCTGACAATAAGTTGACGCAGCGTCCTTGTTAATGTGTGGAATCACACTTCATTCCCGGGGTACAAGAGTAGACTGTGGGATAACGGAGCTACCCCAGAGCCAGAGAAGAAGGTCACGCGACGGTAAGAAGGCACAAGCATATACGACGATCCATTTCTAATATCTTTTTGTGCACAGACATGCTTAAGACGATCGCCGCAGACTGTCATTAAACCTACCAGAGATCACAACACTTTACGCCTACCTCTATTTAAGTTAGGGTTGACGATATGTTGGTATCTCGATTCGCTGTAATTAATTGCTTTCCACAAGCCTTGATGGTCCTCGTTCCCCTACTATACATTCCTGGTCTCGTTTTTCACGGGCAGTGAACCCTGCAACTTCGGATTGTGCACTACAGATGATTCGTTTTGATTTGGTTACTTGTGTCGGTTTTGTGTATTTTGATGGCGTAATCTTGCGCTAGGATCTTTCGCGACGTACATATATATGGCCAGCTATGGATTGGTCGGCCAATGATGAGTTATATGATTCTCCGTTGTCAGTGATGTTTTTTCGTGCACTTGTAGTCCTTAATTTTATAAAGATACCAGGTCCACGGGACAAACTGCCGCATCGAGATACCCACGTGCGCCATACAAAGTTCCAGACACCACGCACTCGAGAACAATCTGGAAGACGTTCTACATACTCAGTAGCGGTAGGAGACTCGGGAAATAATAATTTCCTGACTCGATCGCAGCCGGCCATATCAGATGCATGGTGGCGTCGCCCACGCCGGTTGGATAGAAAACAGGGCCTGTGTGTGATTGGCCAGTTTAAGCGGCTTTCCCCGCCCGCTAGCCGCATTGCTTAGTTGGCCTTTGAAGCAGGCACGGCCAATCAGCGACGGCGCTGCATGCAACGTGCAAAGGGAAGCAGCGTCGTAACGATCACGTTGATGGCTCGATAGGCTGTCAATACAACATCAGTCCCCTGCTTCCCCTCTCCTCATTGCAAATGAGCCTGCCGCGATTGGCCCCTCAGCCCAAAAAGCTTTTGCTCCTACTGGATCCCACTCGATTCAGTATCTTCGGATTCCAGAAGCAGAGCTTGGTCCACTGCCTCGTGCGCGTTCATTTAATTAATTATCCCTTGGTTTTCTTTTTTTCATATATTATAGCAATGCCGGCCAAGCCATTGTCCTCTAACCTTCGGACTTGGTGATTGTGTTACGTGCAAGTCTTGCCAGTACGACATAAGATAAGACACGTGTTGTGCTGCAACACCATTCCGTCGACATCTTCGACATCTATCCATTCAGCAGCATGTCGCTCTCCACAGTCAAGAACCTGCTAGGACATTACTCGCCTATCTCCGACTCGTCCTTATCAGATACCGAGAAAGATGCCCAGCTACCACTGAGCAACGATGTTGACTTGCACGATTCTGGGTCGACTTTGGAGGGAAGTCGGTCCGAGAAAAAGAACTTTGTCGATGCTCGAGTCATCTCCGACGCCATCATCGGCTTGTCGGATGGCCTGACCGTGCCGTTTGCCCTGACAGCTGGTCTCTCGACGCTGCAGGACACCAAGGTGGTTGTCTTTGGCGGATTGGCTGAGCTGATTGCTGGAGCTATCTCGATGGGACTGGGAGGGTATCTCGGTGCCAAGAGTGAAGAGTGAGTTGACCTACCTCGTATACCAGACCTTTGTTCGAAAGAAACCTTTTTGGAAAGAAGTTGTGTTCTAATTCAAACAGAGAGTCCTACCATGCAACTCTCAAAAAAACCTGCCAACAAACCGCCACAAACCAACAAGACACCGCCATCATCATCTCCGATATCTTCGCTCCCTACGATCTCCCTGCGCAGGTTGTATCCGACCTAACCAACAATCTAATCGACTCACCCAACCTACCATCATTCCTCATGAACTTCCACCACACACTGCCCGAACCGTCTGGGTCACGGGCGTTGACCTGCGCGATTACGATAGCACTAGGCTATTTCATTGGCGGATTCATTCCTTTACTCCCGTATTTCTTCGTCGGACCGAACGATGCATTCTACGCTCTTGGGTGGTCTGTTGCGACGATGGTGGTTGCACTGTTCGTGTTTGGTTATGGTAAGACATGCTTTGTGACGGGGTGGAAAGGGCGCGAGAATATTCGGCGCGGATTATTTGGCGGAGCGCAGATGGTAGTTGTGGGCGGTGTGGCTGCTGGCGCGGCCATGGGATTGGTGAAGTTGTTTCAATTATTAGCGAAATGAGCTGGTAAAATAAGCATATCTGGCGTTGCTATCTAATGGCGTTTGGGGGTACTCATCATTATCGATGTATGTGACTGGTCAATCTATGTTTTCTTTTCAAATAGCATAAGTATACTGAATACAACTCGGTTGAATATCGAAATGAGCACGATTAGATCAATTGTGTTTATGCATGTGACATCGCTCAATAGCCGCCAATACCTGCATACATCAAACTTTTGCATCGACAATGCATGACTACGTACACCGCATCAACTATTCTCGTCGTTACTACTGACCACTAGTAGTGAATTTATTGACGCTTCGGACAGTTAGCGTGCATATCGACAAGTCACATGCCAATGCGCTATCTACATCGCTTCTGGCGTATGCACATTGGTGTAGAGTGTACTCCGTTGACAAGCCGATCAAACTAAGAGATGGCATGATCTGCAGCACATCCCCGCACTTGACGATTACACCATAAAATTGATTAACCACGAACGATCTTATCAAGAACTCATAACTGTATGTGATTACGAGAGAGATTCGTAGTGTATTTTGGAGTGTACATATGTAGTTTGAAGAAAGCGTGTAATATATCCGGTAATACTCCCGCTGTTGTGTTTGCTGAGTAGTGACATCATATGATGTCAACCACAAAACTCAGTCTGGATGCGGATTGTCTGGTACAATGTTGAACTGGGGTATCCATCATGGCCGAGTAAGGGGCGTTGCTACGTCAGTTGTATATGAATAGTAGATAGTTGGTGAATACTAAGATGAGAGAGTACATGTATTTGAGTCGTCAAACAATTATTCGCCGAGATTGTTTGATAATCAGTCATCCTGACAATTACTATAGAATTACTATAGAAGTGTGACAGTGATAGAACTTGAGCCACACAACACATCACACTTGGCGGTTGAACAGATATCTGGTCGATGCATGGTGTCAGATCGTGGTGTATGAGGATGAGGCGCGCTTTGACGCCGCCACGTTTGTATCATCTTGGCTGAAGTGAGTGGTGGGCGGAGGCCAAAGAGGCCAAAGTCTAGAGTGTACACGTATCTACCTGTTAGAGCTTCCACTTATGTGTAATAAGAGTCTACAATTAGTACACTTTACTCGACTGCGTATACTCGTATTCGCAGGCATATTAATAGCAACATCAATCCATGAGGCTGGGCTGGGCTGGGCAAGGCTGGTGTGAGCTCGCCAACCGGCCACAGCGCTGGCTGATTGGCTGGCGAATCGGTGCTTATTGAGGCAGGACAGTCCGGCGTATTCGGATATTGGCAATCATTTGCCTAAGAACACTTGAGTCTGCTCGAGCTAGTTAGTGCCAGCACCGTTAAATTATCCAACAGGCTGTCCGAACTTAACGCGCGTAAGATTGCATGGCGGACGTGATTCGTCCGTAATGAGGAAAATTTCTGCCCGTACCGGTATTACCGCTACCATGCAGACGTACTAGCGCGCCAAGCGTCGACCCTTGGGACATTATGCATGGCAGATTAAGCCTCCAACGCGTTCAAATTATGTGTGCACAAGCCGTGGCTGAGATCGTGAAGCCGGAAGTGTTTCAGCATTATCCATTATAGCTCTTCTATAAGTGTATCACGCGCTGTCTGATGGCCGCCCTTCTGACGAGTCGCGCATGCACCTAGTATTTAGTATTTAGTATGAGGTGCACTATGTAGATAGTGCTACGTAGATAGGAGCGCCTGACGATGATCACGGAGGCTTCCTCCAGGTCGGTCCGTCCTTCGGAGCCTGGCTCCTCCGTTTCCGTGCTGCCATCACTTTACAGACTCTAGAGCAATGAATTCAAACCCCCACTTGGCACTCCTGTAGTATTTCTGGATTACGTCTGCTGCCGACTCGGCCCGCAAAGCGAAGCAAAAGAGTTCATTGGTATTGGTTACTGACAAGTAAGGGTGTGCGTGCGAGCAAGTATTTAATATTAAGATGAAAAATGGGGGAGCCACTCCATGATCTGTGGCCTAGCGTCTTGGTATTTTTTCCGTTTTGGACCGCGGCCCACCCTGTTAGTCTCGACTCTGACTGTGTCTGTTCTGCCTATTACTATCGCTATTGCTTCTTCGTGTTGATATTACTATTGTGTGAACGTCGGGCCGTGTCGTTATTCATTCTCTGAGTTAACAATAAGTCATGCAAGTTTCAGTATTTTAAGCACTATAGATGTCGGCGTCGGCCTGGCGGGCTCCGGTCGACACAATATTAATGAGTAAGTCCTAGTAGATAATATTCACATTAGCAGCTCCGGCTCTTCCGCAGCTGGCCTGGGTGCACGCTCATTGGCCGCGCCGCGATAGCGGTACTGGCGGTACGGTAATACCGTCTTGGCAGTACCGATACACGGGCTGGCCGTTATCAGCCAATCAGCAGCGGCAGAGATACCCGCCGCCCGCCCCCTTCTTGCCTTGCCTCGCCCAGTTGGCTCTAGGCTGGCTGCTATCACACCACCTGCTGCTGTCCCCGTTCTGACCTGACTGCGCACTCGTCAAAGCTTTTCTTTCTCTCCCTTTTCAGTCGGTCCATTCATTTCCTCTCTTAATTCATCCTCCTCCTCCCTTCCCCCGTTGTCTTCTCTTTCCTTTCTTCTGTGCTCGTGGTTCCTTCGCGACCGTCCTCTCCCTCCTTCGGTTCTAACGCCCAGTGCGACTCGACCTGACTGCTTCTCTACCTCCTCGCTTATCGTGCGCCCCGGTCTGCCTATCGAAGGGGCCGACGATTCCGCAAGTGAGGCTGTGTATAAGAGTCGATCGCCTGCGCTGCAGTCCCACCAACTCAGTCGTCGTGGAGTCCTTGCCGTCATCAGCCTCAAGGAGGGAAGTGATATAATCGGTCGCCGCCCGCCCCTACATAATATTACCACCGTGTCCAGGAAGCATTCCTGAACCAAGGAGCGTTTCTAGAACGCTTCCCTTCCAAACACAGCCATGATGAGCCCGTCGATATCCATGTCGGCATGGAAGGATCGACAGCAAACACAGTTCAGCAAAGTGCCCATCCCAGTCGTGCCATGGCGCTCCTTCAAGCTGCTCATGCCGCATCGTATGCGACGGAGACTCCGATCAAAGTTACGTAGTCGGCTGTCTCCTGCTTCGTCCATCGCTTCGCTGCAGACCTCCTTTTCGCCCGGGGATACTTTGCGCTCGCTGCAGTCATATCGCTGGAGTGTCTACGACCTGCAGTATCTGCTGCTCGTGATCATTGGCATCTTTTCACTATCGGTCATCCAGTCGCCCGGTCCTATCGGCAAGACTGCCATCGCCTCGCTTCTTTTGACATCACTTCTTTTGCCCATTACCAGGCAGTTCTTCCTGCCTTTTCTTCCAATTGCCGCATGGCTTATCTTCTTCTACGCTTGCCAGTATGTTAGGCCTGAAGTCACCTGCATAAACCTCGTATAGAAACTAATTAGTCTCAGATTTGTTCCTTCCGACTGGCGCCCTGGTATCTGGGTCCGCGTCTTGCCTGCTCTGGAAAATATACTGTATGGAGCTAACATTAGCAATATCCTGTCCGCCCACCAAAGCACAATGCTCGATGTTCTCGCCTGGCTGCCGTATGGAATTTGCCATTACGGTGCGCCTTTTGTGGTCTCGATCATAATTTTCATTTTCGGACCGCCAAAAACGCTGCCCGTTTTTGCCAAGACCTTCGGCTACATCAGTTTAACAGCTGTCGCCATTCAATTGATTTTCCCCTGCTCACCTCCGTGGTACGAGAATCGCTTTGGCCTTGCCCCGGCCGACTACTCGATGCAAGGCGACCCAGCCGGGTTGGCCCGCATTGATGCTCTATTTGGCATCGATCTCTACACATCTGGATTCCACGCATCCCCCGTGGTCTTTGGTGCTTTCCCCTCTCTACATGCTGCGGACTCTACCATCGCTGCGCTCTTCATGAGTCATGTCTTCCCTAAGCTGAAGCCCTTGTTCGTGACGTATACCTTGTGGATGTGGTGGGCTACCATGTACCTGTCGCACCACTATGCTGTAGATCTCGTCACTGGTGGTATCCTTGCTGCCGTCGCTTTCTACTTCGCCAAAGCTCGATTCCTGCCGCGAATTCAGCCAGATAAGCGATTCCGCTGGGATTATGACTACATTGAAAGGGGAAATGCACCAGATGAATATGGCTATGATCTGGCTCATTTCGACGGAGATGCGATTGCCGACGGCGATGAATGGGCTATTGGCTCTTCATCTTCCATCTCATCTGGCTCTCTCAGCCCGACCGAAGACCAGCACCTCTGGGAAGGAGAAACCCTAGCCTCCAACTCGGACCTTGAAGCGGCTCGTTAGACACCAATCGACCTCAAACTCTACTCATAGACCTCGTCAAATGTGGATACACATCATCGGCGGCCGTCCCCCCGTCGACACAATTTGCATCGCTGATTTCACTAGCGCTGTTATTGCTTTGAACTTGGCATTAGCATTATCTTGCTGATACAGTGTTATAATAATTTTTTTCGCTCTTACTGATGCACTCTTGCTGCATCTGTTGGCTTACTGTACATGCACCGCATCAACTCTGATGCATACATATCTACCTGTCGGTGGTTTTCTCCACCGGCTACTCCGTCGATAATTTTAATTCCGGCACTCGCGACAATCCTGGCCTTTTTATTCCGTGTCGACTTCGACCATTTTCAGTCACGGATTTTCGCTTGCTGCCGCTGGAGACATTCGCTTGTACATTAACCCTTTACTCTACCCCGCGTGGTAGACACCTTCGATTCTCCCCTGTCGTTCGCTATACTACTTTAAACAGCCAGCCACTTTCTCTTTCAACTTTGACTTCTAGGCTTGGCTGTCATCTTTTCACCATTACGAATTTTATGTCAATCGCTTACTTACACTGGAGCCTGGAGAACGGGATACGGATTAAAAATTTTGATTTCTTGGATTGAGGGTTGCATTTACAGCACTTCGCTCGCTGTGCTCATAGATCATTTTGTTGGACTTGCGTCCGACAACAACGTTACAGTCGTTTAGCGCTTGCTTTCGACTTATTTTCTGCATAGAGTTTTGACTCCATTCTATTCTACTACTATACTACTCTCGACATTCTTGCATGTCGACCGGCTTATTCGGCTACTTTCCCGAGTAATCGGATGTATATGTGTGTGAAATAGCAATGGCATCATACTTGCTTTCTCTGGGGATGATTAGTGGAGGATTGGAGAACTTTTTGCTAGGATGAGATGAATTAGTAGGTAGCGCATGAACCGACGGAGGCATGTTGCGCCGACCATATCATCGGAGAGGATTCGTTACTACCATGAGATTGGAATGGTTGAATGGTTGATCTAAAATGATTCGCCGATTCGATCTCTGAGAGTGATGGTAGAACAATATTGTTAATCATAGTACTACTACGCAATGCATAAACTAATATCTCTCACTTCTATCTATTATTCGTAGTGTTCATCTAAGCTAGTTTGGTGGTCTATTTAGATTTATCAAAAATGTAGTGACTGATTGATTATTTATGCCTATGATGGGCCATGTTTTGCAGGATTACTATTTTAATTATATGTTTTTAATGATCTTAGTATATTGTTACTAATTATTCTAAAAGAACCTTTGTATAATTCAATCATTGTATGGTTTCTCAACACAGCCAGTGACAACTAGAGTGGGTCCAGGTGCATGACAACTTGGTTGCAGTGGCCACTCGCTTACCAATTACGTAGTTCATGATTATATAGGCGATGTCAGTCTCTCGCATAAGCGTCCTTTTGATCTTCTCATTTATTTCGTGGTGTCTATGATCAAGAAGTTTCAGACATCGTCAAATTACGGTACAATACCATAATTTCAAATCGAAACGGGTCCCGAACCCTAGGACAGTTGAGCATTGAAGGACCACTTGGGGGTCCAGTTCATTACGTTTCCTGGATCCTTCTTGAATTCATCCTCAACGGTTTCATAAAGCCGTAACTTGGATTGTTCGTCCCGTATTATGATGAAGAGTGGGTCTTGTCAGTAGGTTGCATAAGCGCTACCGTGAACTTTATCTCATTGGAAAGAGTTAGATGTAGTCAAACTTTTGCAGCATCCCTTGATCACCTTTCGGCACGAATGGCTCCATTGCCCTGTGATCTGAATGCAGAGATAAGACAACCGTGGCTTGAGCAGGTTTCTCGACGGCAATTAAAGTTTGGTCCGTTTCTCGGCCCGAGAGACTATGTCAGCGTGTTGCAGGGAAGTTATACCTCAATTGTAAAACTTTAGCTTAATCTGGCACAAACAGAAGTGGTCGGCGTTAAATCATACCTAACTCCGTGATTTGGCCTTTTAAGCTGGAATTAAAAGGCTTGACCAGATCCGACTCCAATTTGACAGCAGTCACAAATCCACATCGTCTTTTGATGAAAGATTGGCAATCATGGCCAATCCCAAAACCGCCATTCCTGTCGTTTTCGGCGCCATGACAATTGGCCAGCCTGGTAAGTCTCGATTTTGTTGACTAAAGTCCCGACGCTAGAAACTAAACCCAGACCAACCAGACAAAGCGCACGTTCGGATCGATACTGTCGAAGGGACTAATGCTATTCTTGATGTTTTCCAGAAACATGGACATACGGAGATTGATACGGCACGCAATTATGGAGCAGGTTCGACGGAGGAGTATCTGGCGGCAGCAAAGTGGCAAGACCGCGGGTTGGTTATGGAGACCAAGCTCTACCCAACAAAAGGACGAAACATGGAGTGGCTGACTCCTGAAATATGGTCGCATGAGCCGCAAGACGTTCGGGCCGGTTTGATGGCCAGCTTGAAAGCCTTAAAGGCCGATAAAATCGACATGTTCTATTTGCATGCCCCTGATAGAAATACGCCCATTGAAGACACGCTTTGTGAAGTGGACAAGCTGTATCGGGAGGGATACTTTCGTCGCTTTGGTCTCTCCAACTTTCAATCCTGGGAAGTGGCCAAGCTTTGTGAGATTTGTGAAAAGAACGGTTATATCAAACCTAGCGCCTACCAGGCCTTGTATAATGCTTTCCAGCGGTCCATTGAGGCTGAACTCGTTCCTTGTCTCCGTCACTATGGAATTGGCGTCTATGCTTTCCAACCTCTTGCTGCAGGCTTCCTTACATCGCGATATCAAAGAAATCAAAGGGTGGAAGAATACGAAGTTGGCTCCCGTTTTGATCCTAGGAACAACAACAACATGTTCTACCATGATCGTTATCTGAATGATCGATATTTTGATGCACTTGACCTCCTTCGTCCTGTGGCGAAGAAACATGGTCTTACAGAGGCTGAATGCGGCCTCCGATGGATAGTTCATCATAGTTCTCTGAAGAAGGAACTCAAAGATGCTATTATTATTGGTGCATCTAGCCCAGCTCAGCTGGAGCAGAATTTGGTTGATCTCGAAAAAGGACCCTTGCCTGATGAGGTGGTACAGGCACTGGACGCCGGATGGAAGGGCATCTCAGGAACATACAGATATTGGCACTAGATGTAATACCGCTCACCCAGCGCCTAGATTAAAAAATGCCTCTCGAAGACATGAAGTTCTAATTTCTGAAAATGTATCTAGCATGAATTGATTGAGCAATTCTATCTGCTTACTGGCTGTAGACTTGATATGGATGATTTAGAGCTTATACCATAGATTATAATATGATTATAATTAAAAGTTAACTTGTAGTCTAATATAATCTAGAGCGGCTTTCGTCAGGCCACTTTCGCAGTGGTCATTCCTATGACAGTTCTGGCAACGCTTACTATATCAGTGAATAATATTGAGGATTTGTTATCCTCAATCTTCTAGTTAGTCTTTTACCAGCAGACCAGTAAGCGAATATTTCTACTTATATAATTATAGTATAATATTAGGAATATCTAACTCTATATTCGAATACTGTTCTACATAATAATTGTATTAAGAGTGGTGACTTAATTAAGAATATATTATGATTAGAAGTTAATTTGGTTTAAAGCTAATCCTGATAATGCTACTAAATTTCCTTAGAAGAGGTTAGTATAGAGTGAGACTAAGGAAATGGCAGTCTATACACTTGCCTAAATAGCTGTGAGAGGGCTGTCCGGCTGCCGCTGTATCGGCCTTCCCTCTTATGTGTGCGCGCTAGTTCAGCTTAATAAACACCCCTTATTTAACGTAATCGGACACCGAGTGTGTTATAATCTAAGGCATGTGTGCATTCTGGTTATATGTAGAAGATTGTTCTAATTGTATATAAAGGAGATCTAAAGCTCTAATATATAGCTAAAAATATATAACGAATATCTATCTATAGCTTAGATAATTTTACTATGATAGAAGCCCTTAGATTATGAATCTTTGTAATCAATAATATAAAGAATCTTACTAACCATCAGAGGCACTGTGGTAGCCAAGCAAAACCCTAAACACCGCATTAGTGTGGTTATCTAATTTGGAAACCTAAACCACGGTGAGGCCTGGCAGCAGCGAGGTAGGGCGCTGCAGGCTCACAAAGGCTTATAAGCGTGCCAACCCTGGAATTGGGCAATGGCCCAATTACCTCAGTATTACTTTTTGGCATTTAGAGGTTGGCAGTGTCAAGGAGCCTTACAAAAATATATATTATAAGAAGAATAGTTTTAAGAAGTAAATTATTTTTAAGAAAATATATTAGAATGATTAGTACTAAATGTATTAAGAATAAATTTAAATTGTCCAAAATTATAATTAATAATCCCTAATTTTCAATATCTTATGTCTAATGATAAATATTAGTATAAATTCGCATATAAATACGTCCAGATAGATGAGTTCTTTGCAACTCAGGCTTGTATCTCAATCCAATCGAATTTGGCACTAAACTAAATTTGTTCTAACGCGGTAAAAGTCCGACAATTCTTTGTGTTCCCGTGAGATGGTAGGTCAACACACCAAATCCAGTCACTGCAAACACAAGAAATAGACAGAACCCATTAGGGTCTTCAGTTGTAGCGAGGCAAGATGCAGGCATCTTGGCTATTCGTTGTTGACGTTATTGGTAGCACGTCAGGATTGCGTCCTTCTGCCCTGGGTCACCACGATCTCCAACTCTCACACCACATCACACCGACTATCTTATCGTCACTCTACATTCGCGACAGCTGGGGTCTGTGCGTACACAGTAGCTGGTCTCTGAAAGTACGGTAGGTGCCGCAGATGACGTTGCCATGGAGCGACTTATCACTGTTTGTCAGTACATAAAGACTGGGCTTAATTCCCATTTTCACAAGTAGAAACTCATCCTTCGAGCAATACATCGTAAAACATCCTACGCCCAATAACAAACACCCAATATACAAATATGCTGCAAACTTTGTTTATAGATGGCGCGCCGCTGTCCATTATGTTGTGTATTGTGAGCATAGTCCTTATATTTATGTTGATGAGACATGGAACATCGGTGAGCCTACTAATAGAACAGTTCCTTCAATATACAATATGATAAGGCTAATGCAGCGCGAGTCAGGGAGCATTCAAGGACAAATCAGGTCGTAAAATGAAACAAGTTCGCGGTGACACTCGAGTCCGCCGGTTCTCCCATGGGTGCGTTGACTTGGCTATGGGATATAGCTCTTTGACGCTATTCTCACAAAGCACAGGCGGGAGCTCTCGGATGAAGGCTACGCACTTGGCCAAGGCGATCCGTACATCATTCGAAACGGCGGTCGGAAGGAGGTAGTGCTATGCAAGCCGCAGCATCTCCGAGAATTTTTTACAGTGGATGGCAAAGGCAAGCCAACCAGCATTGTATAAACACTATCAGCTTCTGATGTCAGCTTCGCAGATCATTGGAAAGCACCGGACGGTAATATGGGCTATTTTTTCCACCGGTAAAGTCTCCGCCTCTGAGGGTATGGGAAATTTGCTTATTTGCTTTAAAAACAGGCTCCTTGGCGAATGTGTCGGGGCAAACAGCAGACATGAGTGGAGAAAGATACGATCTCTCTTTGACCCAATCTACTCTTCGAACGCTATGTCCAAGCTTACACACATCTTTCGAGGTGAAGTACAGGACTGGCTGGTGTGTCTTTCAAGTCACAGTAGCACCCAAACGCAGCGTCGTGCATTCTTTACAGTCGACATGTCCGAGCAGTGCGCGAGACTCCCACTCAAACTGGTTGCCTCGACGTTGTACGGAGATGCCTTGTCCGATGAGGTAAGTGGCAATTTCCCGTGGCGTCTAGATACTCACTTACTCATATCCACAGTCCTTTGCAGATTTGATGGAGCTGGCTCGAATTAGGGAGGAGTTAGGCTCCAATGCATTCTTGGGATTGCATATGATTTCCAAGATCTACGCACTATTGCCAACAAGGGCCAATCGTCAATTGGATCGGTATACGACAGGTTTTCGGGAGCTAAACCTTCAGATGGTGGCTACTGCTGAGCAGGTTGGTCACGATAATATCACGCAGCCACATGATGGGTAAATAGCCAACGTTTTACGTGCTTGCAGAGAAATCTTGAATGCCCTCTCATGCACATCCTGCGAGAAATCCATGCTACAGGCTGTGTTAGCATGAAGCAGGTAAGCTGAGCCGAAACTGAGCCGGTGACGTTACATTTTGGGCCTGCAGGAGTAACTTACACTACGAGAACTGATAGTTTCTTCACACCATCGACGAGATTTTGTTCGAAAATCTCGATGTAGCGTCCTCTGCCCTATCGTATCTGCTACTGAATGTTGCTAGTGACGCAACAGCGCAGGACGACTTGCGACGGGAAATGCAACACGTCAGGGAGCATGACACTGCTGAGGACGCTTACCTGGCACGGTCAGATACATTCCTGGAGCACTGTTGTGCGGAGTCCCGCCGCCTTTGTCCTCCCATCTGTGAGTTTCAGCTGAGCTGCTATAGGATGTTGGCGATGACATAATTTGCGAAACCTGACATAACGTTTTCCCTAGGTTTTACATTTTGCGAACGCTCGCCCTCGGACAAATTAATTGGAGGCTTTCTCGTGCCCGCTAACACGGATGTGACGACAGACTGGAAACGTATCAGCATTGATTCGCCGATCTGGTCAGTCTCCGTCGATGGCGGGCACAAAGTTGATGGGTACGACTTTTACCCCGCCCGGTATTCACAACTCTCAAAAGGTGACTGCCGATACAGCCTTGTAGGATATGGTGCAGGTGTACGGAAGTGCCTTGGCCAACACTTTGCGAGCCTGCTCATGAGAATTGTTCTCCTCGCGGTCGTATCCAAGTATCGCATCTCGACGGAGGTCCGGCCTTGGAGATTGGGCTTCCGAAGAGACAAGTTCGTCTTGACACCTAGGAGTCACGAGCTAGTGTTTGAGGCAATCTGAAAAGCCAAGTGGGTTGTCCTGTGCTGCTCATGCATGCATAGCGACTTCGGCTTGTGACGGGGCTGATCTGCAGTGGCTTATGCGACGCATTCAAGTAGCTACCACAGACCGTTTTAAGAATGGTTTCTATCTCTATGAAAACGTCATAATGGGACGCTTATTTGGAATGGCTTATTTATACAACACCCTCCCATCTTTCGGAACCATGGGATGTTCTCGTCTATAGCTCTTTCGGCTTTCTGGTAACACTGTTTTCTTATTCTGTATTTTGCCTTCCTACCTATTTTAGTTATCAATTCAAGTACCTTTGAAGCATGGCAAGCATGAAGGAAAACAATCTAGGTGACTCTCTGGAGTCCTTACGAGGTCTGATCAATATCTCGATCGATATAGTTAAGGAAGACCTAATTACCCACCACGATTCTCCTCTTAACCTTGCTTCATCACGACGCCATCCCTTGCGAGATAGATACGACGAAAAGGTAGCTCAAGCCTTGAAACGCATATCTAGCGCTGGTGTAATGTTGAGAGCTCTCTGCGATCCGGAAGCTTGGATACATGACATCATGTTCAATGTATGCAAAGCCTATAATCGTTCTATCGCTCGGACCTGATAAAATTAAATAGTTCTCCGACCTTACTGCCCTATTTGTGACTTGTCAGGCAGACGTCGCCAACTTACTCAACAATCAAGCCCTCGATGCTACCGCAATTGCTGAAAAGACCGGCATCGAAGCTGACAAAATCTCAAGACATCTGCGAGCACTATGTAACATGCATATTTTCCGAGAAGTAGCACCCAATGTCTATGAAAATAACGAACTTTCGTTGCTCTTCCAGTCAGAGTCAAGAAGAGCCCTTGTAGGTCTGTGGTAGGTGTTTCAAGTTCCATACGGCAGAATATTGCCTCGCTAACGTGGCGGGAATGAAGTGCGGAAGAAAGTCGACTGGCCTCGTGCCAAATGTGGGAAGCGCTCAATAGGCCAGACTTTAGGGACACCGAAGCCGTCAACAAGGCTGCCTTTAACATCGCGTACGAGACAGACCTCAATATATTTCAGTATTGGGAGCAGGTACGCCCGGACCTTGGCAAGCGAGGGGCTTGCGCGTTTGCTGGTAAAGGGCTCAACGAAGCCCAATATTTAGCTTGTAAGTGCACCGTCTGCTGTTATGACTTTGACCTTCCTCTCGGCTGATGCCTCCCCTTGCAGTGTATCCTTGGGCAGAAGAGCCAGATCACACACTGGTGGTCGATGTCGGTGGTGGTGTCGGTGGCGCTACTCTGCCAATTGTGAGCAAGTTTCAAAATTTAACGTTACTAGTGCAAGACCTTCCTGAGAATAAGGAAAAGTTTTGGGCGGTAAGTAGACCGCTGGAAACCTTGGCGCTAGATGGTGAATAATGCTTATATGCGACTACAGTTTCTTAAGAAGGACTATCCCCGCGTCTTGGAATCCAATCGAGCAAGTTTCCAAGCGCAAAACTTCTTTGAAGTGAATACCACCAAAAATGCGCCTATATATTTTCTTCGTCATGTTCTACACGACTGGCCGGATGCTGAGGCAACCAAGCTGCTAAAAAACCTCGCAGCGGTGATGTCAGCAAGGAGCAAGATTTTAATTTGCGAGCATATCGTCCTTCCTACGTACAGAAGCAACTCCGCACCAGACGATACTGAGCCGGAACCTTTCATAGCCCCTGAGCCACTTTTACCTAACTGGGGAGCTAGCTTTACGAGTAGATTGGATCTTCACGTTTTATCTTGTATAAACTCTAAACAGCGGACAGAAGACGATTTCAAGAATTTGGCTGCCAGGGCTGGTCTTACGGTAGCTTTTATGTGGAGAAATGTGGGAGACGAAGTGATTGTTGAATGCCGTCTACACTGAAGAGAGAAAATAGATTGCCATTGTCTATTGCTTGGTCCTTGTATACTCTAATTAACGCTTTCTCTACACTAGTTTGGTATCCTGATTCGAGTTGGCAATAACAGATGAACGGCAGCCAGTTCTTTCAGGGTGCATTTGGGTGGGATACAATAGTTCCGACATTATTTCCCATCTGCTGTACGCGCTTGGAGAGAAATTGACGGTTTGGTTACCGATTCCATTACCATACACCTTGCTTACCGTAGCTTACAATCGCCACTCGCCCTAGTACTGTACCCAGTTACCTCAGCCTTCTCAAATAAGCGTGACAGGCTAAGCTAACTAATATTAGTGGCACGAGGCTGACCTGCATGACAACAGCCATAATAGTTAACGTATTATATGAATACATTGATATGTGGCTCCAACAACGCACGAGCGGGTTCACTGGTGGGCTTCAAATAATCCTATGAATATCCCCTCGTACCTCCCAAATTGCCTGCAGGTTCCGTGTGTAACAGTCTCCGTGTGTAACAGTCTCCGTGTGTAACAGTCTCCGTGTGTAACAGTCTCCGTGTGTAACAGTCTCCGTGTGTAACAGTCTCCGTGTGTAACAGTTTCCGTGTGTAACATAAACGCGTCTATCAAAATAATTACACCATAAGGTCAAAGCGACTTCCACAATTTCCCAACTGTCCGAGCACATTCTGAGCAATTTCTGCATGCGCTTTGGCTGTTATCCATGGAAACTGTGATTTGCTCAATATGGCCACTGGTTCTGACCTGTACACCCTCCTTTTCTCCATACTATGCTGTAACTAATGTATGTGCGCATCACCTGTTACCAGATCCGCAGCTTCATACTAATACCCTCTTTGGCAAGGTAGTAAAGGATTATAACAAACATATGTGCATCGTTTTTTGGTTTCACAATGGAAATAAGTGTGCTAAAGAAACCACAGATATTGAAAAGGGAATTCAAAGTTGACCAAAACAGGTCTGAGCGACCGATCATTCTGCATTTCACCAACCTCATGGGATTGTGATGGGTAAATGACATGATACAATGTACTGAGCAAAGCATGAGTTTTGTTTATCCGCGAGATGCCTGCACAAGTCACCTACCACTGAGCTCATTTGTCCATATGATATTTGATGTTTGAGGCTGTGGCCACGGAGTGCCGGAGCAATAAAAGTAAATAATCAGGATAGATATCCTGCTCTGACTTCTTCCTATGACATCAACCAGGTATTGTGCCCTCGCGAATAAATCAACAGCAGCGAGCATGTTGATCAACTATACAGTACACGACATGAATGCCTAAGTTACTCATAAGACTGACGCATGGTCTTGCCACCATAATCTCACAGGCATGCATTACATTGTATCTTGATTCTAATTTGTAAGTTGGCTCCATTGCCATTCAGATATACTTCAATCTTTGCTTAATTGAGTATTTTATTGATGTAAGCCAACCATCCAGTTTGAAGCGCTTATCCGGTACTACGTCATTTATGTCTCGCTGGACTGGGTACTCTACAAATTATGCCGATCAGATTCAAGTTGAATATGATGAATCGTCATATTATCAGAGATAAAACTTAAATCATCACACTTACCATATGAAGGTGTGGCATCACATCTACCAGAGGTGGATTTTGGCATGTGATATCAATGAGATGGTGGAGGGATATATCTGATATCTCTGGATACCTAACATCGTTTCAGATGATCATGCATCCTGCTTAGTCTAGATACTGTACCATTCGCCCCAGTGATGACAGACACCTCTACGTGGTCCTGGGGATAAGTATTCAAGCAGGTTTGGGATGGATAGCTGTTTGAAGAAACCAAGATCTGCCCGATGGACTGAGCCAGGCTGCCGAGTATTTATTATCCAGCCAGCCCAGGTACAGTGAGACTTTCCGGTCCCCTCAATCAAATCGTATCTCGCAGGCACGTTCAGGCACTACTAAAGACCTGTCATTCCTTTCGAAGGCCCAACTTCCCAGAATGACCACATTTCTTTTCCCCCCTGGGGAAAATGCTGCGGCACCTCGGAAGCGAAGTGGATATTGCACTGTTCTAACTGATATAATCCGTGCTGCTGTCGATGCCAAGAGCGCATTGGATATCGTTGCAAATCTGTTGCGAGGAGATGACCAGTATGGGTTTAGTAAATTCGATGCTCACGTTGGGGAAACAGGCTGCCACCTTCGCGCTACCATGTTGGCAGAAGCATTTCGTGCCTGCAAAAGCAGCCTGTCAAAGTCGACATCTACAGACTCTGTACCCAAATGGATCGATATAACCATCACAAATCTTGCTGCCCTTCGCAAAAATGCCGAACAGCTCTGCTTGGATTTAACCAAGAATCGGAAAGATCCACGCGATGTTGGACTTGGTTTCAAACAGGATACACCAGAACAGATCATTCGAATCCTCTTATCCAGTGAAATTATTGGTATGGTCCAACTAGTAATAGTCTTGGAACTTCCTGCTTTAAAGGAGGCTTGTTACTAACGCGTAGTGTTACTGTTAGGTTCTCAAAATGTGGTAGCTCATTCCGATCACACTCAATATGGACTAGAGAGCTTGATAGTCCGCCTAGGCAATCCAGATGACTGCTACCAGGCAACCTGGAACCTAGGAAGCCCCGAGATCTTGGTCCGCTTTTTTGTTTATAGTTATACCCTATCCAAGTACAAGCGATTCTTCGTGGGGCCTGAGGGTGATGGCTGTCGTCTAGAATTGGGATTGGTAGCCGAAGAGAACCACCGTCTTGTTAAACCGTTTTGGGATCTCAGTAAAAAAGAGTACATGGCATCTAAGACTTCGCGGATTCAGAGGGAGTTCACGGCGTTACAAATTTGGATTTCAGAACTTAGCTGCAACTGGCTTCGATCATTGTCCCACAAATTGTCCACGGAATCTATCCATTCAAAGTAGGTCTTAAAGCCTCAGAGCGATAGATTCGAGCTGACTTGCAGCTAGTATCGTTCGCACGTCGATCCGGGCATCAAGAAAAGGAATCGTTGCAGGTGCTTCCTTCCCGACGTTCATACTTCTTCGTGAAGCGTGGGCAGTGTCGTTTGGTTCCATAGTACTGGTAGATCGACATTTCTGCTCCGAAGGTATCTCTCCTTGAAGCTCTCAGGAATGCCTTTGCTGACAGTCATTGGGATATTTTTTTAGGGTGGCACTACAACGTTCTAAACTGCCGTCTTCGAATCCTCGATCACCATGACTCACCTAGGCCATACACACGCTTAGCATGGGAGCTCCAAGAAACCGATATTTCCAGTCTTGGTAAGGATTGTGATGATATCACGCCTACTATTGTTATGATGGGCTACAGCATTAGAGGTCGAAACTCAGACTACACGGGTCGAGTTCTCGCGAAAGAAAAAGGCTCCACTGCGTCTTGGCCTCACAGAGATGAGACCTGTGCAGAAAATCTCTGCCACCTATCTGAACTGCTATCTGCCGATCACGACCACTTAGCTATGGCGTTTTTCGCTGCCCACCCGGCGTATTCCTTCCCTCTGGACGGTCTCGAAACAGAGGAGCAAATAGTTCAATTCCTAGTAGCACAGTTTCCTCAACATCAAGACGCTGCAGCTTTTCAAGACCTGTGGGAGAGACTGTATTTAGAAGCCGACACGCTAGGCGTGGGCAGAGGCTGCGTTAACATCATAGGATGGCAGCATATATTTGCCGAGACAAGACATGGGCTGGCTAGATTGCTGGAAAAATGGTTGCTAGATGAGAACTTGATGCCCTTGTCAGCTAAGTGATGTCTATATACCTATTAACTTCAATGGGCTACATTTATCATTATTTGCAAGCGGACAGAAGAAGGCTTCTCGGCCATCCCGGTAGTCAGTCAATTCTGCAACGAGAGCCCCATTCTCGTCAGATGAGGATGAATTCATCTATCCAAAATATGTAAATGGGTGACGCTGTTGCCTATTTAATTTTAATATTAGCGTTAAAATGTCTTGGCTACATTTTAAGATTAAGATATTGTTATTTATCTAAATAAGATTATGGAGTACATCATTTATTTCAATTTTCAGTAATTTTATTATTATATAATCTTAGTGATATCTATAACTAATTATTAAAATTAATAGATTATTTTAAAATAATCTAATTAACTATACCTAATAGCTAATATATAAAATGCCTAATAATATTATATAATATTTACTTTTATACTTTAAAATTCGCTCTCAATCAAAGCAGTCTTATCTTCGCGACCAGACGGGAACTCATCATGAGAGCCGACCTCGGAACTATCGTATTCGTCGCTCTCCGTAGGCGTATAGCCTTCTGAAGAGGTAAATTCATCGATTTCTCGGTTCCTTTTTGCCCCGGTAGTTTCATGGCTGTTGTCCATAGATTATCTCTTTATTGGGTACTGCTGTGAGCCTCGAGGATTCTTGGCAGGGTAGCGGTGGTATCCAGATTTGAAAGACTTCTATTCAGCCAATAATGCTGGGTTCACTTGAAGGGACAAACGACCGGGGGCTTAGCTGGTCTATAAGTGTTGAACTTTATGGCGAACTAGTGCGCCTACTCAGCAACAAATTGGAAAATAGAAGCAAATTCGAATCCATTAGGAATACAAACCTGAGTTTCCCATAACTCGTCTATCTACCCTAATTTATATGCGACTGCTAGATCCCTCCTTGTAACTTTCGCGTGGCCCTCCTATTGAAATTTTAGCATAATAGCGATAACAGCGGCCTTAATGCCAGTCATAGCAGAGCTGCTAAGTAACCCTTTGGTTGTAAATCTCAATGAAGATGCAGGTTTTGCAACTTGAACTCCGATGAGAATCATTTCCATTAAATCTAGCATCTGGAGAAGGCTACTAGAATCAAGATGGTGGAAGAAAATTAGTGCAATCGCTGGAAAACAAGGAGGCTACCATCATCAAACAGTTTATCTGAAAGCATGGCCACACAAGTAACAACTAGGTTATTTAAGGAATGGAAAGTACGACAGGAGAAAACGGTTTTAAGAATACCCTTCATGCCAGGAGATATTTCTCTCGCAACATGGGGCGTTCCCCCTCATCGTCAGGGACTGCCTGGGAAACATCAATGGGCCCAGAGCAGCGCGGGCAAAACCTCAAAGCTATTTCAATCGGATATCAGGTGCAGGAAATTGCCGATATCTCACCATATGAGAATTGGGGGTTTCAAGACGAGGAGCTATGGGTTCTGGGCATGGGTTACGATCTACTGGCGCCAGGCGGAGAAGGATGAGCTCATATCGATTCTCCTTTTTTAACAGGCCCTGGAGCCAACTGTGCCATCACTCAAGAGTTCCTTGATTACGGAATTTACAACATTACACCCGGAAAAAGGCCTTCGCATCATCTATTTATCTTGTTGAAAAGAACTATGAGGCGAGTATAGCCTACTACCAACTCAATTTTATGATATTAGTAGCGGGCTATATAGTCTCATATTCCGCAAACATATTTTAATTCTATAATTACATCAAGATTTGCTAGAGATAGAAGCATCGGAATTAAGGTGTCCAATTTGGGCCAGGAGGCAAAGCATGGCACTGTGGTGGTCGGGTTTAGATACAGTTGAAGGGGGTTGACGCACGCACCGTTGTTGTCGTTGGAATAGGTGTATATATCCCACAGCTGAAGGTTCTAGTTACTCACGACCGTGCTGGTGGTAGCGCTACTGAAGCCGTTGCTGGAGACAGCATGTCAATAGGGCTGTGTAATTTTGCAGGGAAACATGTTGGCCAAGAGCAATAAACGAGCGTTTCCGGCTCCCAAAACTTTATGAAGAATTGAATGAGCAGCAGGTCAGCAATGGTGATGACGGTAAATAGGTGAACCCGCACATAAGCCCTATAGAGGAAGGGGAAGACATAGGCTCTTCTGCGAAAGTCCAGCCGACTCGTTATTATTTCCACCAGCCGCCGTAGTACGCCCTTCAAGAAGTTAATAGAATACTAAGCATGAGGAAAGACAAGCTCTCAGCGAATCTATAAGGTCCCGCGGTTAGAGCCAGAGGAGGTGCGGGAAACGACAATGTCAACGGGGGAGTTGACTTTCCCATAATTGATCTGTGAACTGGTATAAGAGAATATTTCATATGTACCTTGTATTGACGGAAGATAGACCATCTTTAAAGCTCAGAGTATGGAGACCTAGTACCTGATATTGGTCATCACAATTAAATATTTATATAAAACCAAATACATGTAGCCCTCCAGTTGAATACAAACCACGGCCCACTGGTATAAACTGGTATCGACAGAAAGTTTAAAAAAAATCTACTCGTCATCATATATCTTCACCCGACTCGCATATTCCCTAATATTCGAAACATAATTCTCCTCAATAAGCTCCCCCTTACCACCGGCAACACGCAGTAACAAATCATTCAGCGATGCTCTTCCGAGAATATCCACATGGTCTGCTGTATTCGGTCCGCCGCGCGACGAGAAACTGTCTGGCTCGTGCCGCATTTCGTGCACGGTGACATTGATTCCCGCCGGGTTGTACCGCTTGATATGCCGCCAGCCGTGCGAGCACATGTA
Organism: Talaromyces proteolyticus; assembly: GCF_021365285.1. Lineage (NCBI taxonomy): Eukaryota > Fungi > Ascomycota > Eurotiomycetes > Eurotiales > Trichocomaceae > Talaromyces > Talaromyces proteolyticus. The sequence continues at coordinate 153,481 of NW_025764282.1, read as the reverse complement.
GCCCATGCTTAGCAGATTCACGGTGCCGTCGCCCTCGCCCATGATGACGCCGTGGTCGGCACCGTTGGGCTCGGTGACGGTGGTGTCGATAGAGACGTTGAGGCGGGTGAGCGGGTCACGCTCTTCCTGGTAAAAGTAGGCACGCTCGGTCGGTTTACCGACCCCGTAGAAGCAGTATATCTTCATATCCGGGGCGAGCGGGAGTCGTGATTCGAGCGGATTCAGCCATTTGCGTGGGTCGTTTTCGTTGGCTTCGACTTCGGCGCGGGTATGTGCGATGCCCTGCGAGTAGCTGGTGGAGACTTGGTTGCGGTACCACTCTTCGGACTGGTTGAAGAGGTAGGCGAGGCTGTTTTCCATGGTCAGGTTTTTGCTGGTCCAGGAGGAATTGACCTCGCGGAAGTTGATAAAGTTGCCGAAACTGGTGGATTTGCCGGGCTGGTCGTCTGGAGCCCACGTTTCGTTGCCCCATACCGCATCGCCGCCCTTGGGGAGCATGCTCGAGATGCCCGGCATGGCGCGGAAGATATCGGCGCGTTCCTCCTTGGAGAGGAATCTCTCTAGGCCGTAGACTGCAAAGGAGTTGAGTTGTGCCGTGTCTCTCATTTCGCCGGATAGGACTGCTGTTAACCCCTTCACGGCGCCGAGCATGCAGCCGCTGATGTTGACCCAGGAGTCTATGTGGCGGTTGACCCAGTCCTTGCCGCCGTTCCCATGCTCTTCGCTCTCCACCCACTTGAAGAAGTGCATGACGACCTGTGAGCCCATACTGTGCGAAACCAAGGTGATCTTCTCTTCGCCAACTTTGACCGTCATCTCAATGTATGATTTGATAAGGCTGAAGTACTGGTCGCGTTTTTCTAGGTTGATATACGAAAGCCGCCAGTCGTATGCCGCCGAGAAGGCATTGGTGGGATCGTAGCCGATAGAGGCCAGGTTTTCCAATATCTTATTCCATATCCAGTACCCCGTAATGAAGAAATCGGTCGCGTCGAACCCCTGAGCGGCACGCAATTTGATCTTAGGAGGATCGAGACCGGTTTCTTTGTCCAGCATGATATGGCTCTTCCATCCAGCCTTATCCATCACCAGCGCGCGCATCATGCTCCAACTGCCCCAGAGTCTCTTGCGGAAATATTGCCGCGATTCTATGTCTGTTCCCCAGCTTTCTAGCCCTGTTGAAATAACGCCGGGGATCATCACGACGGGGTGTTTGGCTTTAATGCCCTCTGATTGCAAGTATAACCCGACAGAGAACGAGTCGTAGCTGACCGTATCGCGCTCATGTTGCTATCAACACATTAGCATTATGCCTTATCAGGCCGGAGATACAACGAACCGTGAATTCTTTGGCGTCCCGTAGAATCCCTGCCGGCATAACATCAATCAACGCGTCCAGATTCAGATCCATCAATGCATCCAAACTGATAACCTCATTGTGATTCGCAAAGAGCAGCGCAACGAATATCCCAAACAGTCCACCCAGCAGGAACACTAAGCTGTGCCGGCGCTTTCCGCGCGGCCTTTTGAGGTACCTCTTTAACCGAACGAACAGGCTCAATGTCGGTTTCTCATCTGCATTGTCGCTGATATCTGGCGGTGGCAGGGTCGCGGCATCTTTGTAGTGGGTAGAATTGTTGTCGTCTTGGGTGGTGGTCCGATGTGCCGGACGTCGGCGGACGTTAGTCGACATGCTCCTAACAGGCACGGCAGGTTGCCGTTGATAGTTCGCGCTCTTATCGGGGTGCGAGTGTGTGAGAATTCTAAGGCGAGGGATGAGGAAGTGAACAAAGCTGGTGGTGCAATCACGTTAATGATATCTCTAGCCCACAAAATCACATGGGAAAGACGTCACAATCGCACAAATGCAGAAAACATGGTGGGACCAGTTTCTTATCATTGACTGGAAGGATGCGAATTCTTCGAGCGGGCAGCAATTCCAATATCATGTAGAAGCATGCACAGTCTCGTACGATCAAATCATCATAACCATAATGAAAGTGAATGTAAGACGCATGCAAGGTTCATCATTGTCGGTGCCGACCAGAGAACCAACCTGAGGTGGCCGCGCCAATAGAATCCCGCCGTGCCTGCCCAGCCTGGACCTCCAGTACCTAGTTACACAACGCTTTCCCTTCACCACGCCGCATTCTCTCGATCCTGCAAGCACTGCATATAATTTTCTCTGCTCTACTGCCTTTATTATTCACCACCACCTCGCCGTCCCAAACAGTACCAGCCCCTCGAATGGTCGCGCTGCAATGAGCCAGCATGGTAGCAGCACCGAGCGCCCCAAGCTCGAATACGTGCAGTACGACAGCAGTCGCGAAAACGAGTATCTGCCGGCCATGCGGCAGCTGATCTCAAAGGATCTCTCGGAGCCGTACAGCATCTACGTCTACCGCTACTTTCTGTACCAATGGGGGGACCTGTGCTTCATGGCGATGGACGACAGCGGGCATTTGGTGGGGGTTGTGGTCTCAAAGCTTGAACTCCATCGCGGCGCGCAGAGGGGGTATATAGCGATGTTGGCTGTGCGTGAAGAATACCGTGGACAGGGCATAGCGACGAAGTTAGTGCGGATGGCCATTGATGCTATGATTGAGAGGGATGCCGATGAGGTTTGTATTCCATTTAACTGAAGCATGACGCATTGATAAGGTTGGAGCGTACTGATGTGTTTTGAAGGTCGCGCTGGAAACAGAAGTCACGAACAAGGCCGCTATCAAGCTGTATGAACGACTGGGCTTCCTCCGAAGTAAATGCCTGCATCGGTATTATCTGAATGGGAACTCGGCGTATCGGCTTGTTTTATATTTGAAAGAGGGCGTTGGGTCGCTGGGATTGACGTACGATCTTCCGCCAGGCATGGATCCATCGCAGGTCCCTATGGGCTACGCGCAGGCAGGTAGCTTACCGATTCCGAAACAAGAGAATGGACAGATGTTATGAGGGTGGTCGATGTTATTATGACACAGATTAATGGCATTGGAGGGATTGGTTTATGGTAATAATGGGATGGGGCTTGCATTGGCGGATCATTTGATGGTGGCATAAAGATACCATGTCTTACGAAGTAACGAATTAGAATTTGCATCATTATGGCCGATACCCATAGCGAATGATACAGATTATATGTAGTCTATTTGTGTGAAAGGTGAAGAAGTAAACAACTATTATACATATGTACAGGTCCATGAGCAGAGCTTAGATCAGAAACAGCGAGTAATCTCAAACTCGAACAAGGGTATCTTGGTCTATGTGGTTGATATATATTGTACATGGTTGATATAACTGAACGACCCCGGTCTTCATGGGTCTATCTATTTGATAGGAACGGCGATAGTCGATTTGAGAATATCGATAGTGGATCGCTTGGACATGGTATCCTGCTGTTCATCCGGCGAGTGCCAGCGCAGTTCCTTGTCGAGTCTGACTGCAGCATCCAGCATCAAACACAGCGACTCCTCGGGCTGGCGCGTCGGCCCTTGACGGACGTCGTCCAAAATCAATTGAGAAACCAGTGGCTTTTTCCTCTTGTCAACAGGAGACATGTAACGGGTCAAGTATACAACTGGGTTCTCTGTATACGGTGGCGGGACCATGGTCGTAGCAACCCCCGATGGCTGTGTGCCCTGCTGGTACTCCAAGCCGACCACAATGGCCCCAATGTGGTGCTCCAGGTATCCAGAATCCTGGCCCTTTCCGCGGTTATCGCCTAGTAGTGATGATCGGACAATCTGTCTCATCAATTTGCTCGTTGCACCCCTCATACATGCAAACCGCCAGATAACTCGACACGCATTATATGAGTTGGAAGTGAGGGCGAGGAGAAACAGTTTTTCGTAATTTGACCAGTTGAGAACGAATTCATTTTTATGGATGAGTGCTAACAGACTCTCCATGGCAGCGCCTAACCCACGAAAATGTAAGAGAGTGATGTCAAAGGTCCTGTTGTTGGGAGACAGTTCATATCGCTTGAACGCGTCCAGAACCTGCGCGAGAAGGTCCGAGTCTTTTCTAGGCGCGATTTCCTCTAGAATGAGGTTGAGCAGATATGTCGAAATGGTCGTACTACCATAGTCCTTCTCCAAGCTTTCAAGGAATGATGGAATATCAAGACCGTTATCGAGATGGGCCGAAAGCATTATCCCTATGTTATACTGCAATACGTCAAGTAGCACTCGTCTGTCTTCCGTAAAGCCCAATTCTGCCATGCGCAGCATCACTTGATGTCTCGGACCCGGTGAAATCAGGCATTGCAGAAAAGCAACCCAGGTATTTCCATTCGGCTTCATTTTGAGTCCAATCAGATCCTGAAGGGTAGCGTGAAAGAACCAGAGATCCTGACGTCTAGATGCTGACTGAAGAAAGATATTGTATGACTCGGTTGAAGCCACAGCGTGGGCTTTCTTGAACACCACACGAGCTGAACGTAAATACTCGTGTTTGCACAGAAACGTGAGAGCTGCGTTCAACGCAGAAGTGGAGATATAAGGTTGGATTTCTGGACGTGTGAATAGAGTCACGAGTGACTTCATTACACTATCTTTGGAATAAAAAGCATCCCATGGGCTCCTGTCCCCACTGGGCTGCTTTGCGTTGACTAAGTGTTCAACATGTCGCGCAAAGTCACGAGTACTTGTTAATCGCACACTCGAGGCGCCTTGTAAACCTAAAGGATTCGATTGTACTGATGGTTCATCATCCCATACAGAGCGAATCAAAGGAACTGGGTATCCTTTGTCACGTAATGCAAGTATAGATGGAACGATAGGCACGGCAGGCAGTCTAAATTTAGGACCAGCTATCTGCTGCTCTCCTAGCTGGCGTTGATGCTCTTCCATCTGTTTGAACCGCTTCTCCACCAGTTCGATGACACGCCTTGATCCAGATATAATGACTTTCCGATATATGCCTTCACTTTCCGATGGCTTCAACACGCGAACCTGACAGCCATTTCGAATTTGAATAAACCAGATATTCTCGTCGGATAACGGCGTGCCAGAAAGATACGCAACAATCTCTTCCCGTACGAGTATCTCCTTGTCTATTGCAGTCTTCGGCTTGACGGGCGTCTCCAATGACATCGTTTCGAGGAGTGACATGACTTCCGTCCAGTGCACGGTAGCCCTGTATTTATAATTCCCTCGACGCCATAGAGAAATATATTTCCGGTATCTCAGCTTCCGCAGGTCTTTGCTGGGGTATTTTCTCTCGCCTAGTCGGCTGCGCTCTTTGGACCGCATTCGTTCAGCCGTCACCCGCCTCTTCTCAGCCAAGGTAGTAAGTCGATATGGCCTAGTCTTTCTGATTACTATCTCATCCGTAGTATTATCAGCATCCAGACTTTTGTCAGAGGCAGTGTTGGTGGAGGATTCCTCAGAATTCTTGTCATGGCTGGGTTGCCATTCTGCTTGGTTCTCATTGTCCGAACTTGCCGGTGATTTGTTCCGGTCGCTTGCTATCACATTAGAAGCTTGATGTCTGACTTGAGCGATTGGCTCGGTAGCGTTTATATCTGACTCCTTCTGCGAAACGCCGGGGTTACTGTTCGGGTGGGTCGAGGATAGCCATCGTCGCGATACACGATTAACAGGGTAGCACCGTGCAGGTCTTTCATAACTTTTGTGCGGATTCGGACGCCGAGAAGAGGTTAAGAAAGCAGACCGTGAGCTGGAGGTACTCGCGCAGCGTGGATAGAGGAAATGTAAAGGCTCATTTGCTGGAACAACAATGCTGTCTAGAAAAGAAGAAAATTTCCCATTTCCGAGACAATGCTTGCCGCGAGCGATCATGGGGAGCCGATTAACAAAGAAGGATGGGCATGAGTGGCCGCCCCAAGTCTAGGCACTGGAAACTAAAAGTAAGCGTACACTAAATCAATGGTTTGTTGAGGATGTCATGGAGGGCTGCTGTAGTTTAAATATTTGAATGTTCTGGGAGAAGCTTGAAACCGAAAAGATTTCGGCGACGGAATTACTTTTTGCGTGTTTGGCCGCTTCGCCTACCGGAGCGAGCTTGAAGTATTGATGACCATAACATGGAGGACAGGACATTCTCTTATCTATATATACATGTAGCAGATATTAAAAGGTGCTCTGTAACTGCCAGTGACAGGTTATTATTTAAGAAAATGATATTTACATAAAAGAACAAGGCTCAGCCAAAGAAGTGAATGCTGGATGCTAATATATATGACCTTCTTTTCCAATATTCGCTGCTTTGGGAATCCCCCTGATCTCGCTGATTGAGCTTTCCCTGGCCTTTCCAGGCGATGACTTAAAAGAACCACCACTTCCGACCTGCGCTTCCTTTGTGATGTCGAACACCTCGTAGCCGGAGATCTCCTTGTTGATAGCGTCTAAAGTTTTAGATAGGTTGTTTCGCCGTCGCCGTCTTGCTTCAATTTCCTTGTCGTCGCTTTTCGACGGGCTGGTGTTTTCCGAAGATTCCTGGTCTATGGAATCTTGTATGAGATTCAGGAACTGCCATCGCGAGGTTTGGAATACAAATAATGATAGGATTTCGGGGACCTGCAATATGAATATCAGATATACTGTCCGTACACACCCATCGATATGACCCATCTTACCTGCTCTGCGAGATAAAAGAGCTCTTCCCCACCTTGAGCTAGAAACTTCTTCAGAATCTCCACCCTTTCTCGGTCTATAATCGCGTCTTTGAGCGCTTGCAGTAACGTCGGTATGTCTTCAATGTCCTCAATCACCAGCCCATCCAACGAGGTACCAACACTCTGTCTATTATTCGCAGGGGAAGAAATAGTTGGATCTGCCAAAAGACTCGGCTCTCTACTCATCACATTCTGCGAGTGAATCGTGAAATAGTCCTCGTTTAATCGATGGGCTAATTCCCAGCCTGTTTCATCCGCTCTAGCTCTTCCACGCATATGCTTCTTCTTAGTTCGTAGCCTCACCCAGCGTCTTCGCCGCACCCATGAATGAAACCATGGGTGTGTTCCGTGCCAACCCCATTTCATTCCGAACGAGATTGAATACTGCCATCCTTCTTCATCAACATCGTCGGACATATCCACAAACCACGTCTGCCAAGCCCACTCCCAGCTAGGATCGGGAACTTGTGCATTCGTTATGTCGACCGGACTATCATTGTAGTCCTTGGTCACCCAGGCTGACGGGTCGAATTGAAGTAGTGAGCGGTCCGAATAAAACGGGATGCCGAAGAAAAACCACCCTCTCTGATTCTCATACAAGATATCAAGCTCCGAAGCCGGCTTAGCGTCCAAATCCACGGAACGCGTCTGCGTTGGGACAACATTCAACAGCTCCAGGTTGGGATTTTGTCTCTCGCGAGAGTCTTCTGTGTCTTGCACGGCGCTTCGGCTGTCACTTTGATTGTCTGTTAACGAGTACCGAGTTGAGTTTCGCTTCAGACCGGCGCTGTCCGGCATGTCGAGTCTTTCTCGTTGCCATTTTGCGTATTTTCGCTTTGCCAGCTCACTTTTGACGGAGCTCTTGGTGAACAGTCTGGTTATTGACGGTAGACCTGGGGCAGATGTGGTATGTGTAAGGACTCGTTCCGGAGGTTGTGAGGAAGCAGTGTTGTCAACCAAACTAATGCTTCCTTGGCAAGTTATGTTCGCCATTGGGGGTGGTAGGTCTGGGATAAATTTTAATATAATAATGGGTGTGGGAATCAACCAAAAGAGACCACCAAAAGGAGAGAGAAGTAGAGAACAGAAGCCGGCTGTTCTTTGGGATCAAGTATGCATTGATACATGAATTTAGTAGGTGCGAGCTTGTCTTTGTACGGGATATAAATCCCGTGGTAATAGTGGATAGCAAAGAATAAGCTGAAGTAATAAGGAATGAATGATAGCTGGCCTAGAAGGAACGACTACAATGGTCGTCCAAACCAACGAGTGTATAATTACGAAGTTGACAAAGACGCAGGCGCGGCGAGGAGCATGGATGAATCTGGCAAAGGTATGACATCGTTGCGCCAGGCATCGGGCCAATAGCAATACAGATGAGGACCCATCCTCCAAATGCGGCCTAGTGGCGGGCGCGAGTAAACATTGCTTGATCCATCTTATCTTTGATATTGGCTGCAGACAACCACGCGTTCATGAAGAAATAAGACAAACGCAACCATGCAGAGCCCTCACTACCGCAAGATTGAACTGCAGTCCAACGCAGACTTTAACTATCTGTACACCAACACCCTCGCCTGCCTGCAAGAAAAGCTCAATGAAATCTACCCGCCGCCGCAGAACGACAACGCGGACGATCCATACCCAGTGAAAGGGCGTGTTAAAAAGCTGATGGAAGAGGTACTTCATCCCCTACAAACTCAACCCCAACTCTAAGATTCTAACTTTGCCCAGTTCATTCAACAAACCTACATCCTCGCGTCGGACTCGATCACCATCAACGGAGTGGACGTCAGCCCAGGAGAAGGCTCAACGGGCCTGCTACCCTTCGACTCTGGGTTTTCTGCACCCGAAACCATCGAATACGAGCCTTACGACGGCGCGCTGGCGTCGCGCGTGACTTCGCTGTACGCCCAGCTCGAATCACTCACGACGTCAGTCGCACAACTTCGCCGCGAGGCGCCACAGAAAGCCGCCAAAGCGTACTCCGACACACTCATCGAGATGCTGAAAACCGAAGATGCGGAATACGAATCCCTCGCTCGGCAGCAACAAGACTCCGATTCCGCATACCAAAGTGAACCAATACTAAAATCCGAAAACGGCTCATCATCATCATCATCAAAGAAACTCGCTGAAACGGGTGCAGTTGAATACAGCAAGATCAAACCGGAGTGGAAACTAGATATCCCATTTGGATCAGACTCAGAAAGAGAGCGGTGGCAGAGCGGCGAGATGGCAGAGGTCTACTCGGACACGTTGCGCACGCTCCTTCGGCTGCAGGGTGAATATGTAGAGGGCGATGAACCGGCGAGTGTGGAGGCGTCGCGAAATGCGCTTTCGACGACGGTAGGAACCGCAGAGAGGGCGAGCCGGGCCGCGGAGGTTGTGAAGAAGATGTAATATGCGTGGGGAACTACCTCGTATTTTCACTCAGAGCTATGCTCTGATAATCCACTATCTGGGGATTACCAACGCTGGAAAGTAACAATATGTGCTTTATCCTGGAAGCGTTGAGAAATTGGGCTGCGATAGTGCAAACAGGAGTGCAGAATAACGGCTGCCGGATGCCCGCACCGTAACTGCTCGATGGTTGCTTCGAGCAATCGGCAATTAACTCTAAGCATATATCACCCGGATGTGTGAGGATCTTCCATACGATACTTCACAAAGCGCGAGCCGAAGGAACATCTGTGTTTGGTATGATCAGCATGGTCCACAGCTGGGTCCAACCGTGAAGCAATTGCCAAGAGAATATCTCTTATCTTAAGCCACGCCAAGTCGCGGCCTCAATTCGAAACTTCTTCAGAAAAGAGAGGGCAAAGATTGAATTAACGACTGGCCTGTTCTCTTTATCTGTCTTTTTTCTCTATGATGATCTTAATTCGAGATGGGAATAGAAGACATGTATCTACAGAATGTGAAGATTAAAGAAAGAAACAACAACAACAAAAAAAAAGACAACGCCATCAGCGCTATAGCACCAGTAGTATGTATTTCTTTCCCACTCTTCGTAGCGTCAGTCCGCCAGTATGGGGGATTAGACATGAAATTGAAGAGAGAAAATAAAAGTAGTCAATAAACCATTGTGATCCCCAAGCAAACATACAAACCTTGTATAGAAGAAGTACCAAGTGCGTATGATGACAAATCAGAGTCCATATATCAATTCAATCCCCCGGTTCGTCTTCCTTTAAGCAGTGGCAGTAGCCGGGGCATCCTCCGCCGCAGCGGGAGCGTCTTCAGGCGCAGCGGGGGTTACTTTCTCCTGCTCAGACTTAGACTTGGCCGCGCGCTTTGGTGGTCTTGTCCACTCAGGCTCTTGCCATGGGCCGGCATCACTGAGCTCGCAGCCACCCTCACAGTTGCAGGTACCGCCGAATTCGACGGGGAGGTTCTCGCGGGGCACTTGGGCGAGCAATTCGGACTGGTAGCCGGAGCCTAGGATATGGATTTTCTCGACGGTGACGGGGTCCAGGAAGCTCTTGACGGCGGAGAAGGCAGTGCTGAATCCCCAGGGGGCGTTGATGAGGTAGAGCTTGCCGAGGCGCTCGGGATAGTAGTTTTGCGAGATGGCCGATGCCTGGCGCACATACCCGTATACCGAGGACACGCTGGTGATGCCGACGCCCTTGAGATCCATAATGGTGCAGCACGTCTCGAGCAGTTTGCCGGCCTTGCGAGAGCAGGCGGGGAGACGGGGATCGGTCAGTTTCTCGTACTCGCAGACCAGGTTTGAGAGCATTCGTTCTCCCGTGGTGATTTTGTACATGGCAGTCAGGTCGATTTTGCCCAGCTTTTCGATGTAGACGGGGCGACCGTCCTGTGAAATCAGTTAGAAAATAGCCTTTCTATGCCACGAAAATCATGAACCTACATTGTCGGTCTTGTGGTAGTACTGTGGGTAGTATTCAAAAACCTTGGGCTTCTCGACATAGTTAAAGGTATCGACCAGTTCATCCGTTCCAAACTCCTTTCTCCATTTTTCGCTTTCAATGAACCTACAAAAAATAAATCAATGACGTGTCGCCAACAAGATTAAAAACTCAAGGCTTAAAAAGACGAGGCTAAAAAAGCACACATACATAGTCTTGGCAGCCTCAACGACAAACTTCCGAGCCCGCAAGAACCGCAGCAGGGTCAGCGTGTCTAGACGCTCGGTGTATCCCTCTTGCTCAAGCATGGTGCGCAGCTGGAAGACCTTTGCATCCTGCTCTGGGGTCGTGTGTCCGGGATGGCCAGATCGCGCCTCGGGTGACGTTGTGGGAAAGTCATAGTCGTCGTACTTGGGGTCGAAATTGTGCACTTCCTCGGCCATTTTGAGAGAGCAGATGCTGTGAGGTGGTGGTTGGGTTGCTAATAATGAGGAGGACAGAGCACAAGAATTGTCTTCTCAGCTATGGCAGGGCGAAGGGAGGGCGGAAGGAGAGGGATTCGGCGGGAGATGGTCCGCGAGCAAGCAGAAGGGAAAGACAAGAAAGAAAGAAAGAAGGAGAATTGAGCGTGTGTCTGTATAGTTCACCAGAAAATAATATTTTGCAGGTCTGAGTTGGTAGTAGTTGTACGTAGTTGGAAAAGGACACGGGCAGTGCGGTCTGTGCTGATCGGGGAAAGTGGAACTTTTGATAGCGGACTCTCCGTGGCCTTAAGCCGTCTTAGTGAGTGTTGCAAGCGACAGTCGCAGGCGGGATTTGCGCAAAGTCAGTCAATAGCGACGCGAGCCTAATGATAATACACGTCTGCCAGATCACCTAGCCAGGGATTTCCGAGCAGTCAATAATTCAATAATTACGTCGCTGCACAGTCATGAAGGGCTGAATAGTATGACAGCGCTGCATTGCGGGGCAGCCTGGAGGGGAACAAAATCGCCACCGACTCAACTGTACAAGGTCAGACAGTCGAATCTTGATGTTTGCTCCATGAGATCGGCCAGGCTGGAAGTGTGACAGGGCAAATAGCACACGGCAACTCCAATCAATCTGGTTGACCACTGATGGCGCTGGTGTGTACTACGTGCCAGGTCATCAACTGACAGACCCCCGTGGACCTATACTAACTACCTTAATGTCAATGGATTATGCCATGTTCGAGAACATCGCGTGATGGCCAGTTACTTATCAGACAGGAGACAGGTATATATTCGTATTTCGCTTCTTCGATGCTCGAAACAAAGACCAAAAAAATCATAACTGGACGCGCGAGTATATATAGTATTATTACAGGCAAGATCGTCATAGGATCACAACCCCTGAAAAGCGCCAGCAAACATAATGCCACACAGAACATGAACTCTTGACAAAACAGATCGAACGACACAAAAACACCAGCATTGATGACATAATGCATATTCCGGTCCAGCGGAACGGTGTATACTATATAAACAAATGACCACATCTCAGAGATATCGCAACATAATGTAGTTATAAGAAATAGAAATATCTGGACTAGATCTTTCAAGGAAAGCAGTAGCGCGAGCAAAAAACACCTAACGAGCCAAAATGGGTATGCGCAAAATACAAAAAGAAAGAAAAGGAATAAATGTATTATCGAGTCGGAACGGGGTATCATGGCAAGATGTTGAACTCGAAACGAACACAGCATGTTCACCATATTCTGAAAGGGGTGATAATTACAGCCGCGTGGACCACTAGGGTCAACACAGGCCATCAGGACGTAACCGGGGTCATGGAAGTCGTAAAGGCGGTGATTTCTCGAATTACCATCCCTTCTTGCGAGCAAAACGCTTATTCAAGAGAGCCAGAACTTTCGATACGTTGAACTGAACATATTCTAGGTCGAGATCTTCTTGGTTGTCCTTCTGCATTTCCAGCAAATCGTCCAACTTCAGATCTAGCTCTAGTAGACCGCGGGCGCGTCCTATTCAAAGATTAAATATTAGCGTCTTCATTGTTATCATTAAAACCCTGCAATGCTCACCCTTGTAGTGTAGGCTGATAACAAATGTACCAGGCAAAGGACTCTTGAACATGAAATAGATGTTGGCCCGTCGATTCTCAGGAACATTGCTTTTGCGAATAACGCCTTCCTTTTCAAGTTGCTGGTGAGTGAACTTGTATGGTCCAAGCTCCTGATTCTTCTCCTTCTTGCGTGATTTGCCTTCGGACTGGCTACGCACGTTATGTAGATATGACTTGTATGTTTCCAGTTGACCCACTAGATATGCATTATGATCGCGGATCGTGCGGTAGACCTCTTCCAACTGGTTTGTTTCTTCAACCACCTTTTCTTTGAGTGAGCCCAAGTGCACCAATTCCTGCTCGACTTCGTCACGAAGAAGACCAAACTCATCCGACCGATCGATAACGCCCAACTCTTGAAGCTGGCTGAGAAGTTCCATTGTTCGGATTCCCTTTCGGACCATGACAGCATCGTTCTTCAGCGTAGCGGCTGCTTCGGCGATTCGGTCAAGGCGCAGCGGTCGGCGAAGGACTGAGGAGGTATTTGGTAGTGAACGCAAAATCTGAACAAATGTAGATTTGGCTTCCATGAAGTAAATCTCTTCTTGTGTGATATCTAGAGCAGCAGTGAGGTCATCCACTGATGTTTCCCATTTACTAAATAGCGGTAAGTTGATGGTGCGGTTGTCCTTGCGAAGAAGCTGTCCAGGTGCCGGTCCGAGCTCTTGCAGAAGTATATTCAAGTGAGAATGCTGGTCAGAAGCAGCCAATGTGGAGCTGTGCTTTTCCAACAGCGAATGCGTCGCATAGATTTCATTCAAGGTGATTTGCAGCTCCAGGTCACGCTTAGTCAAAGCAACATAGTTGTCCATCTCCAAACTCTCGTAGAAATCTTGCACTTCGCAAAGGTCAAGCAGGAACTTGTTCACTCGTTCCTTGTTTTGGTGAATGAATGGCTGGAGTTTCGCCATGTAGGGTTCCTTGGCATAAGAAGGTTTGTTGGCCAAGTTTTGAAGCATCTTGGCAATTAGAGTCAATGTACGACGTGGCTTGTCCGTCGGTGTGGCCTCGATCAGCATGTAGGAACGAGGAGTGACAATAGCCGGGTTAATAAACCGGAGGAAAAAGAAACCTCCAATCAAGGTACAGATCGTCTGGTCTTGGGCATCGGGGTACTTGCGCCGAGACAAGCTTCGGATTTGCTTGCAGATCCATCGTATACCATACGGAGCATCCTCCAGTCCATCGATGATAGTTGTGAGGAAGGTGTTGGCAATATCAGTCAGCATTTTCAAACGGGGTGCGATGATCGCCTGCACCTGTTCATTGGCAGCTGCAACTTCGGCGGTGACGGCTCTTGGCAGGTAATCGGGTAGACTACCAGTATCTTCTTCAATCTGCTGCACCATACTTTCATAAACCTTCAGGGGGTTGATTTCAAGATCAACATCCTTCAATTCGATAAGGGAATTGATCTGTTCAGCCAGAACTTGTTTCAAATAACTTTGACCAGGACCACGGCGGGTGTAGGTCGTCATCATTCGCGAGACAGGCGTGTTTTGGCGAAGCAGTGACGAATATTCGGGCGTGTTGTCAAATTGGTAGGTCAGGACAGACTGAAACATGGTCAACAACAAATGTTCTTCGCGACTCTCGTATTGATTTCCGTAGATTGTGAACATGACTGTTTGTAGGAGCGAGTCGATCTCGGACATCGAGACGAGCCGGCAGAGGTGGGCGATGTGTTTCGGTTCTGTTTGAAGAAGGAAGAGCAGGTTTCCGTATCTTTGTGTTTTGTCGTCGTTAGGAAAGTAGCCTTCCTGCGGATCGAGGCTATCTTCCAGATGACTGGCAACTTCGTTTTGCTACACATGACATTGTTAATTCCGCATAACAGAATTGGGGGGTTGAGAGAAGAACATACTTCTTCCAGAGCCATTCGGTTTTGAATGAGCAGAGCAATTCGAGAATCCAAATAACGAACATCTTTTTCCAGGACGAAATTCTTTTTCGACTGCGAGGAGATTTTGGATTTTAATTCACGGAGATATTTCTGAACTATACACAAAATGTCAATTGCTTTATCCTTAGGAATTAAAAGGAAAAGCAAAATAATCTTACCTTTTGCCAATTCGTCAGAAATTTCCAAGTCCTTGTCCTTGGCGGACATGGACAGATAATACGCCGTTACGGACATGCGCTTCGACGCGCGCACCGAGCGAGTATCTTGCGAAGACATTGTGTTTTGTCGAGAAACAGGCTGGAAGGAAGACGAGGATGACGTCGAGGCCCTCGATGCCGGCTGTAGCATCGTAGCTACCGACATCTGGCTCGCAACAGGCACTCTGCTTCGAGGGGTTGAAGTTCGATCGAATTAGGCGAATCGAATCGAGCGACGACTTTTTCAAGAGCGAACAGTGTTGGAGCTAACGATAAAATGGTTGCGAGCGACTGAGTTATCGATGTGCCTGGTAATTATCAAAGGTGCGCTATATAAAACAATGTCCCATCAAGACCGAGAGGGATAGCGCGAACAACGGTGGTCGCGTTAGTATCCAATTTCCTGACCCCGCGCACTTTCACGGCGGCTGAATTGATTCTCTGTCCGATGGTAGAGAATGCCCGATATTAGATACCCAACTGTCACTGTCGGGGGCGGATTAGAGTATAGTTGGTCGTCGGGTTGGTAGTAGTGGTGGGAAGGTTTGACAACTTGACGGGAGGGAATGAGAGACGTCGACAGATTTCCCTTTCAGGTTTCAGAAGCCGATCGCACCCAGGCGAAACAGAAGGACTGAAAGGGGGGTGGTTGTCGCAGTAGGGAGGAGGAGGAGAGAAAGAAGAGAAGAGAAAGGAGGAGGATGACTTTGCCGAAAGAAAGACCAAATAATGAGCGATTGCAGTGTGAAGGGGGCGCCGGCTGCGGGAGCCAAAAGCGATAAGGGAGGTGCGCCGAGCGGGCGGTTTCAGCTGCAAGCTGACTGGGATGTTGGCGGATGAGCAGAACGGGAATAACGAGAATCGCAATTATGTTTGTGATTCGAAATAATGGCTATCCCAGCAGAATTGGGAGATCGCCGTGAGTGTTATTCTGCTAGGTGGCCCCGGAGCGCGAAGCGATTAATTTCGAAAAGGAGGGAGAGTCAAGGCTAAGAGAGGGGGAGAGTGGGACTGGACGAGCTGAAGGTTTCAACGTCAGGTTGAGTTAGTTGGCTTCTACTAAGACATACGCACTCAGTAACTAAGTCTTATTAGTAGAAGTACTAAACCTCTGAGATAGACAGCAGCCGGTCAGACGTGCATGGTATTAGTATGTTTTATGGATTATTATAACATTGCTAGAGCAGCGTTTCACACATTCATGCAAGTCTCACGAGCTTAATATGGAAGCATACTACACACTAACTCACGCTCAACACCGGAGAGGCGATCAACACTGGCCAGCTTAGGGACCGTGCCAGGTTCCAGCAGGCTCGTCCCTAACCCCTTTTAGCGAGAACGTCAAACTCATTTGGACTCAAGGCTCCAGCGGCGCGAGTGGAGAAGAGCCATGATATCACTTGATCCGACATTGGCATTCCTTCTGTCCCTGAGATTGAGAGATCAGGGTCAAGTCCCGTCGCGACTCCGTGCGAGGAGGGCCGGATACATCGTCAGGCAGTTATTACCGAGCCGCATTGTGGAGGTGCAGTTGAGAAGATCCTGCTCACAAGTCCGAAACCGGGAGATACCTACTACTTACTGGCTACCAAGTGATCATTCAAACAAGCTCAGCAGCAATTTATCCGGATCTTCAGCGGGCCAGACCCCTGCTGCGGAGGCGATACTGGGTAGTACGGACTACGTAGCACGATAACAGTCTCTGTGACGCTTCCTCAACAGCGTGTTGTCGTCGTATTGCGGGTGGCTGTCAAGTATAGCCGGGGCTGAAGATCGAAAGTAGAAAGAGAAGAATCAGGTGATTTCAAAGAACCTTCCTATTTGGTCGTCAGTCTGCAAGGGATCGGCCGATCGACTACTGTCAGTCATTGGATCTAGTGATCAGTAAGGACAGTAGGATTACTGCGATGATGTTGAATAGAACCTTATTTGTTTACAGCAAGCAGTCAAGTGACGCCATCTTAATCAATTACGCCGTGATACCAAAAATACAGCTAGTGCAGGGACCCGCGCGGCAATAATACTCAGCCATGCGCTAACCGCCGTACCGTACCTGGCACTAGTGCGTAACTTATTGTTATTTGGTTGGGGATGACTAACCCCCCGGATCTACTTCACGAATCCTTCAGTTCACTTTCTAAATTAAATGATTTGTTCCCACTAGGATTTAGTACGGAGTAACTATTAAGATTATTATGGCTATTATAATTGATATGCATGCTGATCGAACTGATCGAGAGATCACTCCAAGCCAACACCGTCTCGTATACGAAGCATACGGCTTGAAGCTGACCGCGATTCCCTCTAAGCCACCACCACAACCACGGAGCACTGCGCTAGGTTCTGCACAATTCAATAGCGCCATGTCCAACCCGGTTTCCGACAAAAAGAAAGAAGAAAAAAAAAAAGCATATAGTAATACGGTATCTGTGCGTTTTCAACAGCCTCCACAGAGTCCACACGCACAAACTCACAAAGCACCAAGTCCAAGACTAGACTCCACTCGGCGCAGCACTGACTCCGGATTGTCGACTGGACTCGGAGCCCTGTTGGCCAGGGGAACCTTGAGATCCCCTGCCAAGAGCTAGCAGGGTCTTGGCCGATCAGATGCAGGTGACTTAGATTGATGCTCATGCCAGACACTAGACGCCAGACTTGCAGGAGACTTAATTACAGACTGCAGTAGTACGGATGGACCCCGTCAACTGCACTGTTCCTGCATGATCCAGAATAATATTCAGAATACATTGCTGCATCCACTGCATCGAGGACCAGTGGACCAAGGAGCCAATCAACACAAGCCCTGCCCCCTATTCTACATAGTGGTACATACTGATAAGACAGAAGTTACACGGTCACATGCTAAGAATCTCACTATGTCAAGGCTGGCATGGCTGCCGACTACCCGTCTATATTAAATTTATTAATAGACTGACATAGCACATCGTGAATCAGTTAGTTATTGCATACTGAGTAGCAAACGATTCCTCACCATTCAGTCTACCAACCAATGACAATACAACAGAAGCAAGGAGCAGCCATGCATCCAGCCGCATGACCATGTACAGCTTGCACGCGCTACCTCCACTATTCTGAAACGAGGCCACAATAGTAACTTGGACAGACTTCGAGATTTGTAATTATGGCCTGTTCAATCCTTTGTTCGACGGTGCTTACACATCAAAAAAGTCAACCGGGCGCTTCCGAGCGGGCCGATGCCACGATATGCGCAATGTACATGTCTCTCATTCCAGAAACATGGGCATGGCGCGTGACTGATCATGCAGCATGTGGAGAATGGATCTTAATCGCAATCTGGACTGAAGTCTGACAGGCTACAGCCATGCCGCGCTACTCCGCGTACCTACTGTAGGGTCAATTATCCACTATCTAGGGCAGGTCAAACCGACGTGCTATTGATACCGGGTATCGCTATGCTCGATTGCATGCTATCACAATAACATATACATACACAAACCAAATTAATACCTAACACGCCAGACCATGCAAGTTATTTGCTAAACGTAAACGTTCTTCCGCTGATTTCCTTTTTTGTCTTCCGCATCCCTCTCGGCGCATTCAGCGCCTTCTGATATGGATTAAAGGGTTTCTTCGTAGATGTACTATCTGTCGTTATGTTCTTTGAATGAAGGACTGATGGTGCTGTGCTGTAGTCGAAGGGGGTAGAGTTGTCTTCCTTTTTCTGCGAATTGGTAGTTGCCTGTTTCGCCGTTTTCCGTGACTTTTTTGCGGGTTGATGCTCTACATCGGATGGGTCGGAGTCTAATGACGAGTCTTCGTAACTGCTGTTGCTCTCGCCACTGCTAGATGTGGATTCAGATAGCGCTGGTTCTGGCTCTTCGCTGATCTTTCTCTTCCGTCGAGGAGCGACTTCTTTGACTGTAAAGATCTCGTTTTTGTTGGCTTTGGAAAGTGAAGGAGCTGCTGAGGATGGATTGGATGTGGCGGTAGATGGTGCATCTCCCAATTTCTCTTGCACTTCGGAAATAGTTACAGGCATTGGAGGGATCGGGAGGGATAGTCGCAGCGCCTCAGAAGATGCTGCCACGTTGACCTCCAAAGGCACCGTTGCAACCTCGAGCTGTTCTAGCGCAGGTCCCCAGAACTGAGATGAGTCTGCTCGAATATCTGCAACTGTCTCTGGTTCTGCGGTCGAGAGTGTTTGAGGAGGTGCAGCTGTCGGGGAGGCAAAAGAGTCAAAAGTGAACTTCTTCGGCTTGACTATATCGCGTAATTCGGGTCCCGTAGCGCCAGCCAGCTTGGCCGTTTTGATAACTTCCATAAGTTCGGTAACCCTATTCTTGACGATCAACGTGACAGGTGAGAGCGTCTTGAACAGGGTGTGCTTCTCCAGTGGCATCGCCGTTGCAAGTCTGAATAATGCATTCTTGGGAAAGACACACTGCACGCCTTCGTCTTCACTTCGAGCAATCTCGTCACGCCATTGATGAGCGGCTTTGAAGACAGCGAATTGTTCCTTGCTAAGCAGAACCGCGTTTCTAGATAACAAGTCGTACCAACCTCCAGCCCCTTGACCTGTGGCTGCGTCGTAGACAGGGCGCTCATACCGCTGCAGGGCTTCGGTCTTCGAATGCTCGAGCACATAGTCAATCAAGTTATTTTCAGTCGTAGACTTCTCCAAAAGTTCATTCCGCAAGCAGTCGTATATATAAAGAAGATAATGAGTATCGGCTCGAGCGTATTTCAACATCTCCTCGGTCAATGGTCTGAGACGCCAGTCGGCCATTTGATACTTTTTGTTTGCTTCGTACTTTGCAAACTTCTCAAGCAGATATTTCAAACTCCGCTTAGGAAATCCAAGAGCAACGGCGGCGTGATAGGTATCGAACATGCCAACTACATAAAGCCCGAGGTCCCTCTGCAGCCAAACAATATCCATTGTCGATCCATGGAGAACTTTCAGAATCTCAGGGTTTGTGAAAACTCGGTTGAGTTGCTGCAAGTCCTCTCGCCATGGCTGCAGGGTATCAACTACCCAATCTTTGTTGCGCGTGCTGATTTGCATCAGCGAGACCAGGCCGTGATACGAATGTACATCATGATGTTCCAGGTCAATGGCGATTTCCTTTGCTTCTTCCAGCTCTGAAATCATATCGGCAACTGCCTCGGGTGTATCGACCCATATAGCTTGTGTGCTTTCGACGGGGCCAAACTCGATCGGCGGTGCGACGACGTAAGCTGATTTGGGGTACTTGGCCTCGCGAATTTCAGTTTCATAAGGATGAGAGAAGCTAGACGGAAATGAGTAATTTAGCAGATGATATATTCCTTCCATGAAAAACTTACAAGGGAGGCTTTCCCTTAGCCTTCACTGGCTGAAGAGATTTCTCCAACGGAACTATCGCGTTTGGCTTAGACTTGAGAAGGGGACGAAATGACGAGGTGTCTGAGTTATCGGGGGCACGATGAAACAAGAGCTGAGGCTTAGGTAATTTCGAAGGCCCATAGCCGTATATAGTAGGGAAGCTCTCTTGTGAACGGGCTTCAATCTTGCGGGTTCGATCTTGTTGCGACGGAGTCAATTTCTTGATAATCCCAGTGAATTCGTCCAAACAGGCGTCTGCCTTTTCTAAGAGATTGTCAATCACATCCACAACTCCTCGCCAGTTATCCTCGACGTCATCCGCATCTTCCAGTACCGGCGCCTTAATATCAGTCCCCGCAGCCGCAACTTTCAACAACGACGATGTCAGGGAAAGCAAGCGCGATTTCTCTTCATCGAGGGACTCGGCGAATTTGGGATTCAAATTGCGGTGGAAATCAAGGTCTTCTGATGCGATTGTGTTGGCGGCGCGCGTGGTTTGGAGCAGCGCCGCGGTGATCTTGTCCTGGAACGAAGAAAATTCTGCCGAGGAGTCCATGGTAGGCCGAAAGCTTCAGAACTTGAGCAAAAGGACAGAAAACCCACGTAGCAGGCTACGCTAGAATGAGGTGTAGATAAAAGTGTATTCTACCTGCTTGACAACATGATAGTGCGGTGGTTATGCTTTTTGAATATTTTTGTTATCAGAAAGCAGGATAGTGATAGTACCCCGGCACTATTTTTGCTGGACGCTCACCGCCCGAGAACGAGATCTGTGTAAAGAACACTATTCCTGTTTTGGACTAGCGTCTATATCTTTATTCTGCACAGAAAGAGCCATGCTCCAACTTCCTACATCTCTCAATTGACTTCTTTTACAGCATAGAGACCAATTAGCACCCTGTCTTGGTCTCTCCTCCTGGCTAGCAGATCAGCTGTTGGGAAGCCGGGAGCAGTTATCGCCGCGGAGCTGACTTAATATTAATATTTCCTGGATCCACCACAACTGTCACGAGACACTAGATCCAGGGGTTTAATATCATGTTCTATCCGCTCTACATCAGTTGATGCGATAGGCCATCAAGAGTAGAATTCACTTGACCTTCCCTTTTTATACCTGCTGATGCAACATTTAAGATTGCGAACTCTGGAGGGGCTTTCTACAAGTGTGGTGTATCCACCAGAAACCCCTGCAAGCCATAGAGTTGTCCAATAGCAGGCACTGATAACAGCTAGTTATTGTTCCATGTAACATATTTAGTAAGCAAGCGATGGCGTGAATATAAACCGCGACATGTACATCTCTATACCCCCCTCTTCTTCTGGTCGTTCTTCCTGGACAAACATCCTGCATCAGACAGCCTGGTCGTCAAAATGGTGGCTTTTTCAGTTCTCGGCCTGGCAACAATAGCTGCTAGATCTCTCGCGTCTGTAAATCCTGTCCCGGAAAGGTCCATCGGCCTGACCTCCTCTCTAAAAACTGTTCGAAATGTAAATACCGCTTCGGATATTCCGAGCGGACTGGCTCAACATGTGCGCGGGCTAGCTAGGTATGGAGGAACAATCCCCGAAGGCCTTACGGCTTTGTTGCGTCGAGAAAATATCGGTAAGTTCTGGAAGTTTTGTTAAGGATATTTGATTGATGATTGTCAGGTTCAACCGGGTCCTCCTATGACGCTCCCACTGGCGAGTGGGTTACTATCGCCTCGTTTGGAACCCCTCCACAAGAGTTGCCAATAATTATTGACACCGGCTCCTGGGACTGGTACTCACCCATAACCCAAAGATTCAAAAAAAAAGCCTCCCTAACTCGTGCCAGTGTTGTGTATAGCTCTCAGTCCGAGAAGTCAGGACTGCCCGCAAACACCTCATTATATGAGCCGGATAATAGTAGAACAGCGAAGAAGCTCGACGGGTTTACGTTCAAAGTCATATATGGAAATGGCGATCAAGAAACGAGTGGCGATATCGAGGTGAACGGCGACGTGTTCCTAGACGTGCTGACCATTGGAGGCGTCACTGCCCCGGCACAGGCCGTTGAATCGGTGATCAATTACACCGCTGGATTTGCATCGCTGGATGCATCAGGTATAGTGGGCATGGCGCTGAGCAAAAACAACACCGTCAAGCCCGTCAAACAACATACATTTTTTGATAACCTCAAGGACCAGCTTGCAATGCCTGTCCTGACCGCCGATCTCTACCTGGAAGCAGAATCCCATTACGACTTCGGATTCATCAACCACAGTTTAATCCATGGAGACATAACGTGGGCTGCCGTCAATACAAGTGACAGCCAACAGGGCTGGTGGTCGATATCGGTTGAAGGATATCAAGTCGGATCAGAAGCCTACGTGGCCAGCGCTTTCCCATCAATCGTTGATACGGGGACACTTCAAAACCTCTTCCCCCCATCCGTTGTCAGTGCGTATTATGAACAGGTGCCTGCCGCTGTGAATAGCACCGAATACGGAGCATTCGTGTTCCCTTGCAACCAGACACTACCAGATTTTGCGGTGAAAATCAATGGCAGATCATTCACTGTCCCTGGGAGTCTGTTAAACGTTGCCCAACTCTCCAATACTACCTGTATGGGTAACATTCAGGCAATTCCGCCAGCAACAGATGGTGGTTTACCGCAGCCTACGGCCTGCTTAGGGGCTACATTTATGTTGCAGCATCTTCTTGTCTTTGATTTGGGCACGTTACAAGTGGGGATTGCGAAAAAGCGATACATAGAGAATGCTACATTTGTGGATGTATAGGTGGTCGTGGCTTCAATTTGGAGGTATAATAAATATATCAATTGATATGTCGATTTGAATTTGATAGTCAGGACTGTTTGTTAGGATAGACTGTTATATCAGCTTGCCTACCAGTTCAATCACTACACTAAATTATTATCGCCATAGAAAATATTCTTCGATCACTTCTAACCTCTCGATACTGGGGAATTATCCTTAAATCTAGTAATTGAACTTCCCACTCTGATGATCCTACCTACCCACCCACCTACCCACCCACTTGTCCCTATATAGAAAATTTTTCAATGATGCTTTAGTGGCTTGCACTTGCTTTTCAGCCACTAAGCATGCGAAATATATCTAAATTATCTTGTTTTAACATGGGCCTGGGGTGTAGTATGAAAATATAGTTCGGAGAAAGAGTGCGGCCGGGCGAGTGGTCCGTGCGAGATATCATAGGCGGAAGCAAATAAGACACTATCTAGCTGCAGCTCCAACTCCATATGCACAATTTGCCACCAGAAACATTCACATATGATCACAAAACCACCATTTAAACCTGCAACTGTGTGAACCTGGCTATCAACAAAGAGACAAAATGTCGGCATCTCTGGCCCCTGAGTGCAGTGATGTCAAGGAGTGTGTATGCATAAACCATCCAGAGAATTACATGATTAACCTGAGGTGCCTAGGAAATATGATACCTGTTTTCTGAAATGGTACAGTGAGAGTATGAAAAACTGACCATTTTACATCTCTATTCGATAACTGATTAGTGGATAGAGTATTTGCGAGGAAACTCAAATGATGAATGTGCCGAGCTGTTCAAGAAATATAACGCATGTCTGACTGTTCGTCTCCGTCGTCGATGATGCTATGAGACTGTCGCTGATATATTTCTAGAAAGCGCTGAAAGATCGAGGGATCGACTCGATGCTTGAAGAAGCTAAGCAGGGCTCCAAGGATAGCGATGCCGAGCATCTAAAGCGATAATCGATATTTTCAGTTCAGCTATGATGACGTTAACAACTCTCCTCTCAACCACAACGCCAGCAAAATCTTATGAAATAAATGGAATATCTCACCTCTATCCAACCACCCTATACCACCCGATCCTCAGCATTCATCTCCCCAAGCCAGACGACCAACTGTGCAATCACCCTCCGCCCCGCTTCTTCCTGGGGGATGACAGCGTCCGCCTTGAATTTCTCTATCCAGTCCCTTTCAACCACCTTTTTCAGATCCTTGTTGAATTTTGACTCGCAGTCCTTGGCGGTGGCGGTGGTGCCGGGGAATTTTTGACGTAGTATTTCCGCGGTTTGCTTCCAGCGGTGTTTGGAGCAGAGTTTTAGAACGATTAGAAAGAGGACTTGGTCTTTCGTCCAGCTGGAGCCGTGGGCCATTTTGGATCGAGATTGTTCTTTCTTTTTTGGATGGAGGAGAATTAATGAATAGTCGTTGTGAAGTAGAAGTAGAAGTAGAGGTGAAGATGAAGGTGAAGGTGATGAATAGAGGATAGCGTGCAGATTGATATTGTTTGTGCTTGGCACAATGTTGTCGTGAGCAATAATATTGTGCAGCAGTGTTGTCGTCATGAAGTGATACATATCATTACTTACTGTGTGCATACAGTATTTATATAACAAATATGTGCAATATTAACATATGCAGTATGGTGCTGCTTTATGCTCAGCCCAACTTATAGAGCCACTAAAAAGTCCTTATGGAGTTTGACTGTATTATCTATTTTAGGGCAATAGGAATTTGAAAAATCGAGTATTTGATTCCATGTGATATAGAACTATCCTCTTCACCAAACGTACAAGGATTGGGATACATGTAGTCAGCATAAATATGCTGAAATGTCACTGGCTAAACTATTTTAACATTGTCGTTAGTTTAGTGCCAGGTATCTCCACTGCCAACTTCTCATGCAGTAAATTGAAGTGGCTCGTAGAAGCGTTTCGACAAGACACCGCTCTGTGGGAACGCACATCCACAGGCAGCTGAAACATATGTAATATCATTCTCATTCTTTTTACAATCACAGCCATTGTTACCCGTGCTGAACAACCCATTACCGTATGCGAAGCTGAACCACGGGTCCCCAGGGTCCATATAGACTGAAATTGTCATGACATCGGCTAGATAATTGGCCTCGAGAGTGTATGGTGCATCACAGTTAGTGTTAGGTGAGAAAGCACCGAGTAGCTTGCATGTATTATCAAAAATCATGAACGAAGCGGCATTCGTATATCCAAGGTACGTGGGATTGATCGGACCGCCAGGGATGGGAGTACCGGCTGTTGCGACGAGCATAACAAATGAGTAATCACCAGGACCCATGGTTTGGCATATATCGGGTTGGCCAGTGATGGTATCACCAATGGCAATTGGATTTCCATTGCCATCTACGCCTTCAGTTGTGGGCACGACATCACAGTCGGCGCTAACTAGGCCGAGTAAGGTAGTAATGGAAGCAAACAAGGCCGTCTGAAAAATCTTCATATTTTCGTCTTCTCTTGCAAAACGAGACCAGATAAGTATAACAAAAGTCAAATTGTATGTTTGAGTGCTGACAAAATACGTCGTGAGAGAGTAGAGGATTGTTGATTTTAAATTGAGATTTGTTGGATTCTAAAGAAAAGAATTCTACACGGTTCCCATGAGGTATTATATAGTTGGTTGCTTCGAATGTTTGATTTCACGATGTGATGGAATTTGGCCAATCCTATGTGAATGATTCAACAATGACGATATATATGTCACTACTATATATCAACCCCAAAGTTTGATGTCTAATGCAGTCAGATGTTTCAAGCGATTTGCTTATACTCGTTCCTCAAATATACCCGTACCCAATTAGAACACTCTCATAAACGACAAACGACTGAGAAAATTGACTATGGAAAAGGATTATGTAAAACGACTAGGAAAACGACTATGGAACAATGAGTTCTAAGTATATATGATTTTTTTGTAAAACTTTTGGGGTTAGTCTCTAGTTTAGAAATGTTAAATGGACAATCTACATCAGCAGCAAAATTTTATCCTACCATTGGATCTCTTTTTGCTATAATCCAGTACATAAGTCTATATAGAAGAGTCTCTGTTGGAGCTATGGATAATCTACTGGGTCTGATTGATGCAGGGCCTTGTTGATCTGGTGGCGCTAAGGACGCAAAAGCTTATACGGGAATGCACTCTATTAATATAGCATTGTGATTCGCGCTATCAG
This sequence comes from Talaromyces proteolyticus, assembly GCF_021365285.1. NCBI lineage: Eukaryota > Fungi > Ascomycota > Eurotiomycetes > Eurotiales > Trichocomaceae > Talaromyces > Talaromyces proteolyticus. Next base: position 127,443 of record NW_025764282.1, on the reverse strand, counting down.
AGAATTAGTACGTAACCTATGGCCTTTCTTCCCCAGATGTGACTGTATATTTACCCTCACGGCCGCCCAGCAAAATTAGCCCCAGAAGTACATAGTGTAGTGGCAACAACGGGCGTCGCCTGCCAATGATAGATCGCCCGAAGCTGTCACCCTTCTGGGGTCTCCCATCCCCACAAATCGGTCTCTGTCCCCTTGAAGCAGCCCCGCACCGGGGTTTGATTTTGTTCTGTTTAATGTACATATGTAAGATGACAAGAGTTTGAATATAGCACCACAACAGTGGACTGCGTAAAGGACATCTGGAGCCCTACCTATACCAATATTAATAGTATTTGAACCTTTTTTGCATTTTCTACAGGCCGGATAGCGAGAAATCTTTAAGCTTAATCTGACAGATTCAATTTCGGTGTAAATGCAGCCGAAAGACAGAATATCTTAATACTGCGATATACAAACTTTTGTCATATGAGTGTATCAGTGCATTGTTATACGATGGCATTTTATAGGTAGGGTGTGTAATATAAATAGCAATATGCATGATATCAGCATCAATTGATATTGAACATTGAACATATCAACTTTGACAACAATGAAAGTTCTACATTCATCTCATCTTGAATCCATCTCTCATTAATACATGTATTAAATATAAATATATATAACCACTGCCTAGATATCTACGCTCATCTATAATTCCGCCGACTACCCACAAACCCTGGCGGCACTTTAATCCCCCCATTCAATGACCCATTACCCGCCATATTCCCCGAATAACTACTCTTGACCTCCATCAACCGCGCCCAGACTTCCAGCATACCGGCGCGATACGCCGGCAGCATGCTGTACTGCATGCTATACAGATTCCGCCGATGGATCGGTGGCACAAAGCGGCCGGAGACGAGGCATAGGATAACGCTGGGTGAGAGATAGTGTTTGCGCAGGCGATGGCCGAGTTGGAAGTATTGGTCAAACATCGCGCGGAGGGAGAGCGGGATTGACTGGTGAGGATATTGTTAGTTTGGAGTGCGTTTGAGAAGAGAGAGAGAGGAAAAGAGGGGGGGAATACATCTAGGTAAATGTAGGATATTGAATTGGTTTCTGAGTTCTCTTTTGATGGTTTGATGGTTTCCTCGCGCAGCTCGAAATGGATACCGCCTAGAAAAGATTAGTCTGGTGTTTGGGGTGGATGGCGTTGGTCCTACCTGGCAAGCGTCGCGAGTCTTTGATACGCAGCATCAAGGCGAAAAGAGGGAAGTGGTTCAAAAACGCAAGACAAGTGTCTAAGGCCGCCTTGAGCGAGATAATCAACATGCGCGCCGACGCAAACGCAAGATAGAATACAATGACCGTCGGCAGTAAGAAGAAAAGAACAGTGAAAAGTATCGTCCCCAGCAAAAGCTGATCGAGGTCATAGTCGCAAGAGTCGATTCGATTACGCAGAACATTCCGCTTCTTACCACGGAAGAGGTGGAAAAGTGACATTATGATGCTCAACTGCCAGCTGAATATGCGGGCTGATGCGATGTAGAATGAGTAAATGTGGATGGTTACGATGGAGAGGAGATCGGAGAATAAGGCTATCGGCATGCTTGCGCCGGCAAAACTCGAGCATCCTATGATATAGATCAAATGTGGAAGATAGGGTTGCAGATTGGCAATGCATGCTGTTTCTGTTAGGATCAAAAATTTTTAAGTCTGAAGGCTATTTTCTTACCTGCCCAGTGCTCGATGACCCAAAGAAACAGATCACCCAGGAAAGCAGCCAGCTCATTGTTCAACTTCAACCCAGCTGGCCAGCCCATGAGCCAGGAGATTGTTCTTTGTAGCCCCTCAACAGTCCAGTCTGTGATGATATAGTCTATCTGGCCAGCCACCCACTGTGCATTATCGATGATATACGATCCCAAAGCAATACCGATGATCACGTCGTTCGCAACCAGCCACAGGGAATTGTAAAAGCGGATATAATCTGGATGGCTGGTTGTCACACTCTCCCAGTTATCTTTCCTCTGCCGAAGCTTGACATACTGCATTGGCCAGTAACAAAACTGCTGTAATCGGATGTCCACCTGCTGCGCACTAGCCGATATATCCTTCAAGGCAGCTGCATCAGGACGAGCCCGCCATTCAAGAATACGCAGCACTATCTCGGCAATAGCCCGATGGCAAACCAAGCCAAGTACAAAACATTTCGTCACAACCGGCCACAGCCACTGCCAGAAGACGTGGGCAAACCCTAAAACAAAGAAATCCCACAGTGTTGTCGCAGACTCAACGACACGCTCGCTCACACTCATGCTTCGTTTCGGACGAGTGCCAATCAGCTTGCTGTTCTTTTCAATGAGTTGTCCCACTTCAAAGGCACAATTCACTTGGTTCAGAATCGTCGGGAGAGCAAGTTCTTTTTGAGAAGGGACGTGTCGAACCACTGTATGCCATTTCAGTTTTTCAATCAGTTTTTTAGACCGTGCTTTTTCGATTTCTTCACCCGTGTCTGTCCCCGCAAGCGAACCATCTTTCTTATCACTAGCCTGCTTATCAGCCAGAGCCAACGAAATCGGGTTTAATGACATGTATTGCATGCGTGTTGGATGCGGACGATTAAACATGATGACTTGCACCGAAACATTTGCTTCCGGTGGACAGAATATGCGTGGAATCTTAAACGACGGACTCGTAACTACTGATAAGTGACCTGCATTGAACGTAGCCGGCGACTGCGGCGGGTTTGTAGTGCCCAAAACATGCATCGCGGACTTTCCGCATAGCATGAACAGCTGCGCCATTGGATGTGGGCAGTTGCGGAACAAGATGTTAGTTCGCAAAGCATTTTCGACGTTTTTATACTACACCACAGTAAGCATAGTACAGTCAGTCAACTTGTAAAATTTTCACACATACCTCGACATGTTCCAGCACGGTTATGACGAAAAGATCGTAATCCGAATTACGCCAGCCCACAATAACGCCTGGTTCGGACGAGCGCGGTAAATCATTCGGCCAGAACACACGCAAGAGTCCATCCCCGATTATCATATTGCATAGCCCCTCTTCTGTTCTCCTCCTCTCCTAAATAGTCGGTCACAGAGAGTGGTTTATTTCAGAACGAACCCCTCCGACGCAACTCCTCCCTCGCCGAAATTCCCTGCTGCACGACTCTCGGATGCAACCCAATCTCGCTCGACGCAAGATAATTCAGTGGCACAATCAACACGAAGAAAAACACGGACAGGAGCAAGAACCCCTTCGCCGTGCGGGTCACGACGCCGTGGTCCCACGCAAATATGGCGAGATCGTAGAGACGAGTGACAAGGTCCCAGCGCGCGGTAATGTAGCCCGCTACAAAGATGCCGAGTGTGAGGATGGAGAAGGGGTGCATGAATGGATGTTAGGATGGGTTGGGAGGCTAATATAAGTAGATTATGAGCATGGCGAGGTAATTGGAAGGATTATTGGGTCATCGTCGAGGTGGTGACTTGGTGGAGGTGGAGGCTTTCGAATGTTAATGTTTGCGTCGCAAGAATTGTTCGCGGTGGAAAGGGGAAGAGATGCGGGGGTGGATCGAAGAGTCTCGCTTTGGTGACGAGGTAGATGACGGGAATATTAAAGGTGTAAATATAAATCAATCCAGAACTAGTTCTGATAAAATAAACGAAAGTAGGCTGCTGGCGGATTGTCTTGTCGTGTATAGAGAGGGTACAGAATAGACAACTACATCATGAGTCTTGGCACGTGATTAGGGCGGATGTCAAAAGCGGCCGCTGATTGGTGTTTTCCCTACTACAACAATTATTCAAGAGTAACAGCAGTTGCATGACTAGGAACTATTATGGTGGTTCATGTTTGAATAAATATTATACATGATGAGTCCTCCAAACTATATCGACCTATAACTCCATACCGAAACATATTCATCACGAGATCATTACCAGAGATGTAGCGTAGAGAGATAGCAGAGAGAAATCGTACTGGTGTTTAGCATTACAGAGATTTAATACCCTGAAACACTTTATTCGCCTGCAGCTTTTCATCCGCCGCGACCAGGTCTCGCATAATCCTCCGCTTCTCTTCTGGCGTGATGCCCTCTTTACCCGGCCCCTCCACTTCCGCCTTCCACTTGAGCAACATCGACTTGAGCAAATTGCTACCTTCTTCGACTTCCTCCTGCGTATAGCCATCAAGCCCGCCACCCGTGGTAGCGCTGGTCTTTGGGTCAGAGGTGGTAGTAGTGGATGTGAAGTCTTCCAGTTCTTCTGCCTTTTGGCGAGCCATGTTCACGACTTTCTCAGGGAAGCGCACGAGTTCGGCGACGTGGATGCCGAAGGATTGATCGCAGACGCCCGGCTCCACGCGGTAGAGGAGGGTGACTTCTCGTTTCTTCTTCTTGCTTTCTTTCTGCTCCTTATCATCGGATATAAACGCTACCACGTGTAAGTTCTTTGCAGACTTGGGGTACCGATCAGCCAGCGCGGTGAGCTCATGGAAATGGGTAGCGAAGAGCCCAAAACAGCCAATCTCGGTGATGATATGCTCTGAAATCGCCCATGCCAGACCAAACCCGTCGTACGTGCTTGTTCCACGGCCCAGCTCGTCGATTATAATCAGAGACTCGGAGGTAGCAGACTTGAGAATGTTGGAAGTCTCCAGCATCTCGGCCATAAACGTCGACACGCCTTTCAACTGAGAATCGCTGGCTCCGACACGAGCCAGGATGCAGTCGAATATGGTCAGCTCGGCTTCGGTGCAGGGCACAAAGCAGCCGATTTGGGCCATCAGGGCGATGACGCCGATTTGGCGAATGTAGGTCGATTTACCGCCCATGTTGGGGCCCGTGATGATTAGGAATGAAGACTCGTCCCGAACGAGCGAGACGTCGTTGGTGATGAATGAAATGTCATCTTGCATTTCCATGCACGGATGACGAGCTTCTTTCAGAACGGTATTGCCGGTTCCACGGGGATGCATTTGCGGACGGACATATGCTGTAGGAGCATGAACCGACACATGGGCAAAACTGATAACAACGTCTAGGTGTGACAGTACACCGGCCAGTTGCTCCAGAATAGGGCAATACGACGCAGCAACATTGACGACTTCATGGACAAGACCTGATTGGGTTCGATTATAGTTCGACGACAACTGGTCGTGTTCTCTGCGGAGTTCCTGCATCGTCCGGGTTGTGAAATAAACACCGTTTTTCTGAGTCGAGCATTCTTGATACTCTCGTTTATTACGAATGCAGCCCGCTTCGTTTCTTGTTAATCTGAAACACCAGCCGTGCACGCGATGGTTCTCAAGAAACAGTTTCTTTTCCATATCCTGATTCAAGTCGCGCGCAACACGTCGATGCTCCACGTCCATATCATACCTGATCTTATCCAGCTTCTTTCGTATAACCCGCAGGCTCTCGTCGAATTCTGGTTTGATAATGAACTCGTGGTTATCGAGCGCATCCAGATCTACCGTGGTTTCGACCATTTCCTCAAGCTTAGCGAGGCTGTCAGAAAAACTGCGGAGCTTTGACGTATACTGCGCATCGAGCGGAGTCTGGTACTGCTCGTCCATAACATTCTCAAAGCTGCGAACAAAACCCGGCAAGCGGATAGCAACTTGATAAACGCGAACGACGTCCTCCAAATTCGCCTGGTTCCGTTGGAAGCGTTTTGCCAGTCTATACAAATCCGGGATCGCACGCAGATGCTCCTCCTGCATGGTCTGACGTAGTTCGGTGTCATTCACGAACGCCTCTACCAGCTGCTGTCTTTTCTCAATCTCAGTCAGATCCATAAGCGGCTGCTTAAGCCACTGAGCGAGCAACCGACTGCCCACGGGAGTCTTGCAGTGGTTCAAAAGACCATACAAACTCATATTCTTCGCGCCATCTCGCGGGCCCGGCATTAGATTCAGGGCGCGGAGTGCTGCCGCATCGAGTTTCATATACTGCGACAGATCATGCTGATACAACTGATACTGCCCGAAATTCGTCGAATCAGACATGACCCCCAGGTACTTGATCAACGACGCCGCGGCGCCCATGGCGAGTTTGAGTTCCGTCTGCGGCAGCGTTGCCGCCGAGCGCTCATCTCGCAACAACCTCACGAGATCCTGCTCGATATCTCTCGTGCCGAAATCCGCCGCGGGCCGTTCAGTAATAGCGATACCACATGTATCCGCAATTGCGCGCAGCTTCGCCAACTCGGCGTCTTTCTTGGCGGTATCCAGCTGCACAACACACTCCTTCACCCCGAGTTGAATCACCAGAGACTCGAAATTCGAATAAACATCATTATCTAAAAACTCGCTCACCCCAAGCTCTCTCACACTCGCATCTGCAAAACACACACCCACATTCTTCGCCTCACTCGACCGCGCCGAGACCTTCACCGCGAGTATAATCGGCGCCGAGTCCATCGCCGCACCTCCTCCCCCTCCAAGCTCTTCTTCAACATCCTGTAGATTCCCCGGACTAGCCTGCTTCCCCAACCTCCACTGTCCACGACCCGACTCCGCCGAAACCCATATTTCGATACGCTTGTTCAGACGGAAGAGGGCTTCGCGCAGGAAGTTCCGAAAGACGGTGACGCTGAGTGTGACGGAGGGCAAGCCACCCGCGTCGCTGCGGCCGAGGGTACGCAGGACAGAGGTGGTTTTGTAGACGGTGCGAGCAATGAATTCAGCATCAGTGCCGTGGGCTGTATACCAGTCGCCGCGGTCGAAGACGCGGATGGTACTGGGGTTGGATTCGTTGTCGGTATCCTTGGTGGGCAGCGAGCGAAAGAAGCGGATGAAGCCGACTTCGTCGTCGACCTAGTGCCAATTCAGCTCATGAAAGTGTAATATGTATGTGGAAGGGAGATATGGGCTTACCTTTAGCTCCGGTCGCGAAGACATGTTGTCGGGCTTTTCTAAGGTGGTTGTATTGTTGAGGTTGGTGTATTTGCCTTCGATATGAGCTACCTGGGAAACGCGTTGACACGGTCACGTGAACACGCGAGCGCGTTCAATTATGCCAGAAGCGGAAGGGAGAACAGCAATCCTACAGGGAGATGTATTAGGATGTGCAGGATTAGTATATCCATGGTAATTTCATAGGAATCTAAGAATGACAGAAATATAGTATGCAGTACATTAAATAAGCATCACAACGCTACCCAATGCCGTCGCTAACAAACAATCGCTCACATGAAATAGACATGCTTAAAATTCCATCTTACTGACTCGAACCCCAATATCCTTTGGCGAAACATCAAAACCGGACATCAAAATCACCGATCTCAGCTTCCCGATCGAGACAATTTCAATCCAGTCCGCAGCAACATCTTTCCGCCCCAGAATCTCCAAACACGCCGCAATCTCGTCTGCAGGGGTGAAATTCCTTAACGAGTCCTGAACAGTCTGAATCAGCATTTCCCACTTATACGGCTTCCGCTGCATCGCCATCGCTCCGCCATTTCTCAGCACATGCGGAGGGCGTAGTAACGCCAACACGCGCGCGACGTCCTCCGCGCGCTGGGCCGCTGAGCGTTGCAGGAGCTGCTCTTTTGTTGGTGGCGGGCCTAGTTCGGATTGTAGTTGTTCCTTCTTCCTAATCCGCTCGAGCAGCCCTTTTCTTCGATCAGCGGTGGGATCGCGAACGGTGGGCTCACCGTCGCCCGCCTCGCCGGATCGGGCTTTGAGTATTGCGGTCTTGACTTTGATAACGCCGCCCTTGAGATCCTGTAGCCGCTGCTGGCCTTTTCGTAGTGCATTGAACGGGGTCAGCGAGTCGTGGATGGGCGCGAGGGCTAGACTCTCTATAAAATCCACTCCATCGCCTTTCACATCCACCCTCTCCCTCCATTTCATTTCCAACAACTGCACGAACCGCGCGTGCACTTCATTCTCATTAAACGGGCCAGACGGAGCAGATACTCGTTCCAAACAGACCTTCCCCAGGCCGTAGTTTGCAATACGAAAGCGTAATTTAGTAGACGCATCAGCAGCGCTATTGTCATCATCCCAGATCTGGATAATCCGTTGCAAGTCTTTAACCAAAACTTTCCTCTTCTTCCATAACTTCTCAGTACTCGGTAATATCTCCTTCACGTCGGCCGGTGCCGTCGTGCCCTTGTGCGCAAAGTGGTATCCGAGGGCTCGTAGAAAGCAGGAATGTAGAGCCACAAAGTCGTCGAAAGCGGCGGGGTGGGCTGGTGTCTCGTCAACAGGATCATGACTGGTTTCTGAACACAGACGCTTGCGCGAGTGCGTGCGAGCGAGAGAGCGAGAGCCCGTGCTACGTGGAGTCGTGACGGAAAGGGAACTGAATTTGACTGTCTTGGAGGGGGTATCCTCGACAGCTTCCTCGCTGGCGTCGTGACTGCTGGGGATGCTGTTTAGTTTCCGCTTCTTCGACGGCGATGAAGTCAGACACGACGTGGAAGCAGACACAGGCAGCGGCTTCACGGGGCCATCCTTCCCATCGAGAACAGTCGACGAGGCAGTGCCGGGCTTGGAAGCGCGGGTGAAGCGCTGGATGGATTGCAGGGACTGCGATTGAGGCAGGCGCGCAGCCCGGGTGGAGGTGCGTCTTGCTGGCATTGCAACACAATAGACAATAAATTCAACACAGCAAGGAAGGAAGGAGGGAAGTGTCTGTCGTAGATGAGGAAATTGTGGTTGCTGCTTGTGTACAACACTCGTGTTGTGTTGCGTATCCGCAGTCAGACGGAGCACTAAAGGAGAAATCCTCGTGGCTGGGCGCGTTGGCGCGTCGCGTGTTAATTAGTCCCAGAGCGGTAATACTTCCTCAATGATGGATTGGGGTTATTTCAACTCTGAAATGAATAAGAGGTTATATTATAATTCTTAGATTAATTTAGACATGAAGGATCTCATATTAATAGATTTGGAAATAATTCGGTCAGCGGGATTTTTGCGTCACCACAGCAATGCACATGGTGACTTGGAATGCACTACCCCGATACATACTTCGAGTAGACTAACGCTGATTACTACCATACTCCACATATATATCTTCCTCTTTTTTATACACGTACTCCATCACCTAGAAATAGAGAAATCACTTCCCTCCAAACCACCCCCCAACACTCTTCTTCGCCTCGGCAGCCTTGTCCTCAATCTTGCGATCAAGCTTATCCACAGTGGTCCCCAGACTGCGCGCGGCGTCCTGGCGCGCCGCATCAATCTTATCAATACTCTCCTTCGCCTGTTCCTTGAGATCATTTCCGCCCTGCTGAGCCTTGTCGCGCGCACCTTGGACCTGCTCACCCGTCAGCTACAGTCTCACACGCAAGAAAGGAAAGAGGGGGAGGTGGACAATCTCATCCATATACGCCGTCGCCTTCTCGCCGACGTCTTCGCGCGGGAGCTTTGCTTTTGCCCTTTCGGCGTCGGCTATTCATACGACATTAGTATGGTTGTGGGTTTGTAAGAGAGGAGGAGAGGGTAACCCTTGGCTCTGGCCTTGGCGACACTTGGGTCGCCACCGGAGTTGTACAGGTAGTAACCACCGACGCCGGCGGCGCCGAGGCCGAGGTATAGCGGAAGCCGGGATTTGGACATTCTTGTACGATGTATTTGGAGTAGAGGTTCTGAAATGGTGTGTGGGGTGTGTAGATGAAGCGAGGTGTAGAGGAGCGGCGACTTGAAGTAATGGGGAAAGCGTTATATATGTACATCACTAGACTGGGCCACGGCGAGATGGGCTATGACGACACTGGCAATACGCCGGCTGCATAATACATTTATGTAGTGATGCATACTATGTATTATATTTGTATTATGTCTGGTGGAGGAGATGTATGGTGTCTATGTGTAGTTGTGTATACACAGGATTCTACATATGTACTGGTATCTGAACATTCTCACGTCCTCTGAATACTTTTCACCACTCACTATCTACTGTCTACTATAGCATATACTATATACCCATACACTGAAAATATGAAGACATACGTCACTCTGATCTCCGCACCCAGCGTGTCGGCTCCCAGGTGCGCCATTGGCTGCGACCATGTGGGGTGACAGGCGATGAAGTCATCACCCTACTATCTAATATCTACTTGATCTCCATCAATTAATACATGTAGTATGTATGTAGTATATATATGTATGTAGAATTCATCTAGCTAGCTACTACAGGCCGAAGAATAAAAACACAGTCAACGAAAGTAGAGTATAGTATCGGGCCGGGATATCAATTCAGGCCAACAATCCCATCCCTCTATACACACAGCATTGCATCACATACATCAATCATCAATCATGGCGTCGTTAAAAGGAGAGAATCATAGTCACACAGCAGAAGAAAGCAATGCTTCAGTTGTTCTTGATCACATCCAATTGCATCAAAATGGCACGTTGAACTGGAAAACCACCCTGAGCATGTATGATAGAAATAATGAAGGTTCGGAATGAAACGTAAATATAGGCAACGTGAATAAATAAGCGAATCGTAGATATTAACTAAAATAGTCGTGTCGCGGTTTTGCCCTCGCTGGTTGCAACCGCAACGAGAGCTTCTAACCGTCCCATACCGTTCGACGGACCCGAGGGGTGGTCAAGGCGACGTTCAGGACCAGCGAATTCATTCTACCACCATCAGTTTGAATCTATGCTTAGTTTTCGATGGTACTTACATGGACAGACCCCTCGTGCAGATTAGGTAGATTAGGTACATGAGGCTGTTCGACTTGCCCATTGCTATGCACGATGGCCGGCTGGTAGTCCATAGAGATAGTGGAAGGAGTCGCGACGCCTTCGCTACTACTAGAATCCTCTGGGGACGTGCGTGTGAGATGTGAGCCCGGAGTACCGAAAGGAACTTGCATGCCATACCGCTTGGTGTTCTGCGGAGTAGATGGTTCGTGTGCGCTTGCCCCGTAACTGGACGGAGGATGACCACTACTCGACGGCCGAGAAGCAATGCTATGGATCTCGCCTAGTGTCTGCTGACCCCAGGGAGTAGTGGCCTCTTTCGCTCCAGGGGCACTACCAAGGTTCAGACCGGTCAAATTGTAATGTAGATCCCACGAGATCTGACCCCGACGGTGGCCAGGGCCCGTGATAGGAGGCTGTGGTCGGCTCGCAGGTGGCTGCGCTGCGAAGCCAGGGGTAAATGCTTGACTAGAAGGAGGACCCCGATTAGGAGTATCGACTTGCATCGGGCTCGGCTTACGAAGGGGAGGAGTGAGAGGACGTCCTTGGACGACTTTGTCAAAACTTTCAATTCCGGGAAGACGGGTGGTCTGGTTATCGGCGTTGCTCGCCCCGAATGCCGGCCGCAACGTATTTGACGAGTCGAAGGTCGCTAGGCCACTGGTGGCCGGACGCGGATAGTAAGTAGAGGGATGCCATGTGCGCCGGCGCAGGTCAGCTTCAGTCGCACTGACCGCTTCATCCCGGGATGGAGCATAACTCGACGTCGTCGGGCTGCCATATACAGATGTACTAGGGGTGTAAGTTGCATGCGATTGAGGTACTGATGTGATGTAAGGAGGAGGATACGTTGATCCATGAGCAGTAAAAGGATTTGTCCCGGAAGGAACGGACAGTCGACGAACGTGCCCTTTACCATCCCAGAAGCCCGCCTGCGGTCCACCAGAAATTGGCGAGGCGAAATGAGGGCTTCCGCCGCCAGCCGAGAAGGTGGGATAGCCTGGTGATTGAGCGGGCGCAGCCCGAACCTGGCTCGGAGGAGTACTCGGCTCTCCTATCATGCCCAAGGAGGCATGAGCGCGAGCAGCACCATCACCAGCCATGATCAATGGAGGAGGCCGTCGCCTGATCTCGGGGGTCTGGCTCAAGGTCGAGGTGGTTGAAGTAATGCTCGAAGTCGACAAGTTCCGGCTGTGTCCTCTGGTGTGACCTCCTTGACTTCCGGTGGTGCCAGCTCTTGCGCGGCCTTGCGGACGTACTCTATCCGTCCGGATTTGACGTTGGAAGCGTGTTCCAGTGGCGGCGAGAGAGTCACCGGGAATCTCTTCATTCACATGAACGGTTTGAGCATGCTGGCGCAAGTTGTCGAGTCGTGAAAAGCGGCGCGAGCAGTGGCACTGAAACGGCCGCTCGCCCGTGTGTTTGCGAATATGACGGGCCAGATGTTCACTGCGGGTGAAGCTTAACTGGCATGGGGGGAAATCGGTACAGAAAAAACGCTGACCCTTCTTCTTCTTCGAAGGCGGGGCGGAGTCCTCGCCATGTTCGTTATCGGAATGGTCGCGATCTGCTTCGTCTTCGGCTATAGTGGTCTCGTCGCCGGTGGATGTGGTCGACGGGGCTCTTTGTGATGATTCGGGCGGCTGCGAGTCCTGCAATGGGCCGTTTGAACCAGTCGCTTCGGCGTCCGTTGAGTCGGAGCCGGGTCGAGGAGCAGTTGGTGTTTTGACATCCTCCATGGCCAGATCCTTCGGGGTCGAAGTATTATTCACAGGTAAGAATGAAGTCATCGCGTGCTATTTATTAACTGTCCGTATTATATAAGACTTAGTATGAACAGTAGGATAGACCCGACTGGGTATAGTAATGAGTGGAGCGTGTGAGGAAAGTGGAGAGGATAGCGGTGGAAACGGACAACTCTGTTGTCCAGAAAGTGGGATGAACGTAAGGAGCGAGCAGAGGGAGGGACGGTATGGCGATCAACTGCGGCGGCACATGTCTCGCCAGGAGAGTGCAGCACCCTGGTATTCGATATTGGTATTTGTGTCGATATTGATATCGGATATCGATAATCAATAGCCTGGCGACAGTCGTCAGAAGCAGACAGGGACAACGAGGCGGTCGGAGAAGGCAGCTACGACAGGGCGGATCGAGCCAGGGCAGGCTAAGTTCCTACAAGCAGGCGGCGGCGCAGGCGAACGGGTGATGGTGACGGTGACGGTGACGGGTTGGCAGGGTAATGGCGATGCGATGTGCAGACAGCAGGAAAGGCGGCTTGGAGAGAGGCGAGAGGCGACGATAGGGCTGGCGAAGGGCAGAGGGAGGCAGTAAAGTACAATTGGGTGGAGTTTGGGGGGGAGGCAGGAATCGTGGGCAGAAGAGGGGGCGGCGTCAGAGAGACGATGGCAAGAGGCGGCCGCGCGCCCTGGTTGGCTGCTGGCTTGGCTGGGCGGGCTGACTGGGCGGGCCTAGCTCAACGGTGCTTCACATATATTACTCGTCTCGATCATGTTCATGCTCTGTCGATGTCTACATATGCGAGATACCACCTCATAGTATTGCTGGCGTACGATACTCTCTTGGTTACTCGCACGGATTCCGTTTGCATGACACAGGTCGAGGGGAAGCGACCATGGACGGGCAGCCGGGTGGAGGCCAGGCACTAGCCAGCCTCCTGGGTGATGAATCATCGATTGTACTCTTTACCTCCTCGTAGCTAGTATGGGTACCAGACAATGCTGGCCGCGAGATGTTTTGTTTCGGTGCTTAAGGCAGTATATATTACTATAGTTCGTGTCGCAAATATCACACACGGGATGAGTATTGAAAGAAAGACGCAAGCGGCAACCGATAAAGCGTGACGTAGTCCCCCTCTCTGCCGCCCTGCTCCACCGGCCATTCCGGCGTGTGTGAGAAACGATGCAAACGTAGTCGAGGAGTCTAGACCGGCGCTGATGCTGGCGATGACAATCTCGCCAAAGGATCGCAGGCACGGCTCAACGAATGTGAATGCGAATACTTACAGCGACATATGAAGTAGCGAGTACCTGGCCTCAGCGGGCGGCGCTGGTCAATGGGAAAGGTCACTTGTACCTGCGCCGGCACTGGCTTATCGATAGCCCGGCGGTCCGATAAGCCGCTGATTGGCTGGCAGCAGTCAGCGGGGCGGATGGCTGATGCTAGATCCGGATCGCTCGATCGGCCCACTACTCTATACATATATCTAGGTATATATATGTGCATAGAGGACCTATCTCGATGTCTATATGCAAATGTGGTGTAGAACATAATGGATAGAGCGATATATATACATACATACATCCAGCAGCTATATATAAAATCGCAGGTGGAGAGAGTGTACCTGGTGCCTGGGCCTCGCTTGCTGCTGACACATGCTTTTGCCAAGCCCGCCTGATTGGCCCGCCCGCATGCCTTGCGTGCCCCACCGACGCAAGGGCTGGCTTCGTCTATGGCGTATCAAGGACCAAATACGGAGAATGAATATGAACATAGGTATTAGATTAAATATAAAATAATCAAATAATTAAGTGATAACAATCTAGATATGCTACTGGATTAATGGCATAGTAGATTACTTATATTTCTAGTGAACATATTGTAGTAATCGTGGCGGCGACGCGGCTGTGGATGCTCATGTGACGATGCTTGTGCAGGGTCTAACCTTGCAGCCTTGTTTCTTCTTTGTCGTACGCGTGTATTTCAAATATTTCAAATATTGCTTGAACTCGCACGTTATTGGAGATTATAAATATCAGCTGTTGGAGCATTTATAAAAGTAATATCCTATCATCCTCTACGTTGTATTTATTCATATATATACATATATACATGTAGAATTACCCATATATGTAAACTAGAGTAGAGATGCCAAGCAATCTGATGCATACTAAAATAAATGTCTTACCTGAAGCCCCATACCCTAATCAGCTAGTCGCATGGTCTACTGCCTCTCTCAGCCGTAATACTGCTTTTCTTTCTTAACATTGCCTGAATGAAATGAAGGTAAGATACCATGCAGCTGAAAACGTCACGTGGATCTTGTACTACTAGCGCCTCGGGGCTCGATTTTGGGTCACCTTTTCCATTTCTAATTTGTTCCATTCAGGCATCGCACGCTAGAGGCGGTGCAGCCCTCGCGCTAGTTAGATATAGAATGCAGCCATTGACTGATTCTTGCGACCCATCGCAATTGTTATCCAACCTATCAGAATGCCGTATCTGTTTCGAAGGTGATATCCTTATTGGGCATTTCGCGTCACGTGATACAACTCAAGCCCTATTGTCAGTCTTCAGCAGAGATAGAAAAAGACTAAATTACGTGAGGTTTTTTGGTGTTTTGTTATTATGCAGGCAAACACCTATGGTCACCTGACGGTTGACTGAGGCTGCACCTCGCTAGACCGTCACAGTGAGAGCGCTATTGGGGCCCTGCCTCGTACTTGTTTTCTTCCTTAGGCAATTCGGTTGATACTTTCTAGGTCTTCTTCTCTTTCTTCTATTCCTCGTCTTCATCTTCGTCGCCGTCATCATCATCGTACTCATCTTCTTCATTATCCTCATCGGATTGTTCAGAGTTACTACTAAATCCATCCTGATTATCAGGCATCTGCGCCCCGTGCCCCATCAACAGCTCAACAATACCCGTATGACTATGTTTTGATGCCTTCCAACATGCCCGAGGCCCTTGCTTCTCAACATCCACTCCTCTTTCCAACAGCAGCTGCACAACATCATAGTAGCCCTTTCGAGCAGCTGATACCAGAGCAGTATCTTTCTTACCGTCCTGAGAATTGATAACCGCACCCGAGTCCAACAGCACTCGCACGATTTCGAGTTGACCATTTGCAGCTGCATTCTCGAGAGGAGTACCGTATTGAGGCCTTGGCCCGTTGGCGTTTGCGCCGTGCTTTATCAGTAACTCCACCAGTTCCAGGTTCGACGATGATACCCACTCCAAGGGGCTTCCTAGGAGGCCTGAGAAATGGTTAGGGTCAGTTCCTCGCTCTAACAATAGTCGGATTATCTCGTGCCGGCCGCCGTGAGCAGCTGCCAGGAGTGGTGAGACGAGTATCCCGTTTCCGAAATTGACGTCTGCATCATGGTCTAATAGAAGCCGTACCACATCCTCGTGGCCATTCTGGCTGGCTCGTTGAAGTGCATTGCCGTATAACCGACCTGGAATGTTTATCTCGGCTCCGCTATTGACTAGAACTTGTGCGGTCTTGAGATGTCCGTTCATGGAGGCTAGCTGAAGAGGTGTACCAATGATAAGACTGGGTTCTTGAGGATTGATCACTGCTCCGAGGTCGATCAGGAGTCGTACAATATGGTCGAAGTCTCCGGTGAAATTTGAGGTTAATGCAGGGCTGGGATCAGCCCCGGCGCCGAGGAGCAACTCAGCAATTCGGTAGTGGCCCTCTTTGCACGCGTCTAAAAGGGCCGCGGTGCTGACCTGTTGAATCTCCTTTCCTGGTCCGGCTTCTATTAGTCGTCGAACAAGTTTCACATGTCCGTGGAAGCTTGCGAGCTCCAAGTGGGTGTCTAAAAAGATTTGTGGCTTCTCGAACCCCTTAGCCCCTCGAACAGTGTCATTGAAGAATTCCACAAACCCCCACGCGCAAACAACATAGGAATATGGGTTTCTTGCTGGCACGCCTATTAATCTGTTGGATTCCATTTCAGACTCAACGTACTTGCGGGATATTTTACTGGCGAATGAAGCCCAGTTATTTAACTTATCGTTCATCATTACCGCCATAAGTGAGCCCAGGGAGCTAGCCGTCCTATTCTCGGGTATCTTTTCACAATGTGAAGGCCAAAAAGCTATTGCGTATCGCAGAAACAATTTCCGACTGCGGACACCATGAACGTCGCCTAGATTAGTATGCAGAATGGTGGCCAAACAAAACTCGGCCAACTGGCGATGGGGTTTGGGCGAATGCATAGATCGAGATATCGTTGCCGTCCAGCCTCTTCTGTTCCAAATATTCACGTACCGATAAATGGGCATAAAAAAAAGGGGGGGGAGGGTGGGAGGGGTTGATTCCATCTTTGGTAAGGAAACTATATAGCTTTCCTTCCTATGTCTAGTATAGAGTTGTGTTTCGCGTCTTCTAACATTGAGCGCTGTATTCGAACCAATGCACTCCAACTGTACGTAGCCCAAATCCTGCAAATGTGGCAGCCTGACCTCCAACAACCACATATATCCCAAGATAGTCCACTCACCCGGATCGGAAAAGCAAAGGACACCTGGATCTGTAGACCTCATATTTTAAAGATATCTTGGGTTATGGAAGATGAGTTTATGCTGCCCGCGAAACTCTTTACGATCCACTTGACGAACGCATCGATAGTAGGATAGTTGAAATAAGATAATGTATCAAATTCTCTCGCATTCGCCTTTCTAACATTATTTTAGTTCTACATATGTGTATACGTATTACTAATACTTACTAGGTTAATAGCTATCATTATGGCTAAGTGATTATTCGCGAGGCCACGTGCGAGGCTCGCAGGCATCAATTGATATACCAGGCATCTACTAACCAGACCGTCACCTTACTCCCCAAGAACTATTATGCAGAAGCTGGACAGCAAGGTCCATGAAGGTTTCTCTTTCTTTGTTTTTCGGACCCGATATGGAGACGCTGGAGGATTCCATTGCCCTTCTTACTGTTTTGTGGAGTCAATTCGGCAAGGCGCCGACTTGATACGACCTCAGTCTTTCTTTATCTTTTGTATGGACATTATGAATCTTTTCGAGAGCGGTGACGAGCAGTTTATACGGCCAGATGTATATCGCTCATGGATAGGTGGCACGAGAGTGCTAGATTGCTAGGATGGATGCATGTTTAAACATGACCGCTCACAAGCTAGTCCAACGTGCAGTCGGAGCCTGACAGCGGAACTGGGCCGGTGCATATTCCGGCAGCTGATATATATCATACGAGCGTTTGCGTATATCCCGCTCTTCTTTGTTGGATGTCGGTCATCGTGGGCCATACTGATGATTATCATCCTGCGAGGCTCCGACGGTGGTGGGTCCGTGGGAGGATCTAGGGCTTATAATCCCCTTCCCAGACACAATTTCTTCTTCACTCTCCTTCACCCTCCCAGGCATTGGAGTTCCCATTCCTAATGGACACAGTTGAGTGTGCTCCCTGATGGGTTTCTCTATACCGAATGCGAAACTACAGCAGTATCATCGACACTATTCCTGATATGAATGACTTCAAGGATCGTAAAGTATGGCAGCAACACCGTATCTTCAGGACTGTCTATCTTTGGATATTTGAGAACTGAATTGTCACTCCAAACTCTTCACTATCTCGAACCATTCAGCCCTTAATCCTCAGTCGGGATGGATAGTCTTAGACACCAACGAACGTTCTCCACTACAACCAGCTTTTGCTGACCAAGAGAACACCGGTAGTGACCTATATCGTGTGACAAATTATGTACAGAGACAATCTGAAGCGGGAGATATTGTATACCAAAAGAGAAAATCCGAATAATGTCTCCTGTCAGTTTCACTTTCCTCATACTATTCGCACTACTGCTATTGTTCATCGCGCTCCTGAGCCAGAGTTCAAATTCTATCTTTTCTGGAATGATCCTATGATTAATCATTGGAATCGGTGTGCACTCATGGCTTGGAGTATTTTCTCGATCACTTACCGGTACATCCCTGAAGCGAAACCACTTCAATCCGAATGACCATGTATGTCACTCATGCAACGTGGGTGTGATGGCAGATCACTCTGGACCGGTGTTAAATTCGGACTGTGTAAGATATCCCCATTCAACGCGAGCAAAATCCGTCAGACCAATCCTAACCATCAACAAAGACTACAACAATCCCATAGCATGTCCAGCCATGAGGATACGCACTGAGTATGAATCGCCTATCAACTCCGATCTGGCCAATGCCGTATCTTTAGGAGCATCAATCTCTGGATGATTGAGAATGGCATGGCCAATTGCAATATTGCATCTTCTTTCTTATGTTATACACCTGTTTCCACATATAACGATGCTCTATTCTAATTTCAGCCTTTCGCGGTAAGAGATCAGGCAAATCCATGGCTGTTTATCACTGACTCATACCTCCCTAGTCATAGGATCTCTCTAGGACGTGTTGTTCCATTACAGTTCGAACAGGGGCATGTAGTTAAGGAATACAACGCTTGAACCCCAATGACAATCGCGACTCTTTTGACGTTCTGGCGTGTTTTATTGGGATCAATCATGCGGTTAAATAGACTGCGTTTCTTCCACTGATGTTGAACGATGACAACAGTATCTCCTCTGTTCGCCCCTCACATTCTACCGTCTCGCACGTACTCAGCTCTTGAAATTCCAGTAGTCGTGCGAATGGTTAATGATCGCGCGTTGGACCGGATTCGTCTGTGGGATCAGCCCCCCAATGTTGTGATCAGCTGTTCCTGAATTCTTGAAAGTTAAAAACCCTAGTTCTCTTTCATGGAAAGATCGACCTCTACGCCCTGATAAAGGGTCAACTACTCGAATTATCAGAGGTGGAGCAGAAAACTCCAGATATCGACAAAGCCCGCTTTGTATTTGTTAGTCTCTTTACACACAACATGGATGAGAAAGAGCTGCAGATAACTGCTTCAAAGGGTCATGTCGGAAAAATGTTGCAAAAACCGGTATTTCGGCCAGCAGCCAACAATCAGCTTGCGTTCCGTGTTGTGACTCAGCTGGTAGATACATTACCAGAAGGAGCGGAAAGGAGTTTATGGAGGAGGAACAGCAAGCACGCCAGTTTAAGGCTGAAGAGCTAGCTGACCCGACTCACACTCCTATTTAGGGTTCCTGGCATTGGCTTCGCCTTCATCGAAGGCATATTCTGTTGCGGCAAGACTCTGGTGCAAGCTGTTTAGCCAAACTCCTCGCTGGACTGGGAATTCATGTTCTTATTATGGCCTCGAAAATGCAACCTTTCAAGCAATCTCCAAAACATTGAATGATCTTGTTCCTGACCTCAAGGCTGTCAGACTTTTTTCAGCGGTGCTGAGGAATCGAAGGAACTCGGTTCTCAAGGAGAAGCCTCAATCGATTCCGAATATGCAATGCCCAGTCTTCTCCACAGCGAGGTTTTTAGACGCGGTGACCGCCCCGATGTCGGCCGACTTATATTGGGTTCTGAAAAGGCCAAAAGGATGTATATATACTCAATCCTAGATATAACCAACGCCGCTGACCGGAAAAGTCTCAAGATATAGATGATCCTAACTGGCGACCCCGAAACAGATACAGCTCACATCTATCCATCTATCCATTTGCATTGAGACAATATCCTCTAGACATCAGAAAGCATACCTTGTGGCCGGTATTACGTATGTTCTGGACTGACAACCACGTCACATCACGACAAAACACCGCTTTTCCGAACGGGGTGTACACGGACGAATGTTGGAATATAGTCATCTTGTGTCTTATGGTACATAGTCATGCGGTCAGTTCCTATATCTCGATACTAAAATAGAGATAGTGCAGACTCTGTAGAGGAAAAGGCCAAGGATTGTCTGCTGTATGCTGACGAAAAGTATAATCCCCGAGGCTCATTCTTTTATTCAGATGGTTTCATGTTACTAATCGTTTGATAGGGACAGATGCGTGGCTCGCTGCTGGTGCCACACGAATTTATTACAACGACTCATACTCATAACGACATTTTGATCGTTATGAGAGATGAGCCAAAGTCTAGAACCAAAGGTGCTTTTCACGTCCAGAGTGCTCACCAATCTGAGGTTTATTTGGATGATATGAAGTATGCCACGAACGATGCTTGGGTATGCGAATTTCTGCCACCAAAGTGTTATATTTGGGGCTTTTCTGGACCTGAGCTATGCCCAGGCACAATTCGAAAGGGGGAGGGGTAACAAGTCTCTAGATATATTTGCCGAGCTTAATGATTCCGGCTCATTTGTCATGCTGCTGCAGGCTGGAAATATGAGGTCTATCATATTCCGCATGTGGTAGCCTGGAATCAGCATCGATTCCGCAAGCGTTCCGCTCTCCTTGTCATCAACGTCTCCGATGGGATGGATATGACCGATGGAGTATCTCGCTCGGTCTCCAATATCGTACAGGTCGAAGCCATCCGACAGTGGGTGTTGGAGTTGATCACCAGCCACACGATCACGCCTGCGCAGTTGGTGATCCTTACCCCTATGACGCCCAGTATCGTCGGCTCCAGGTCGTTGTCAGGGCACTCGAACAGGACAATCCGACCTTGAATCTGTCGCAGATCCGGGTGCGCAAGGTCGATGGTTTCCAGGGACGCGAAGGAGACGTGGTTATCCTCAGCATCCCGAACACCACCTCTCCCGGATTCGTTCGCAAGGCCACCCGGCTGAATGTGGTGTTGACACGGGCAAAGCGCGCGATGTACATCTTCCTCAACGCCCAACAGATCCGTGATTGGAACAAGAAAAAATCAGGTCGTCTGATTAAAGAGTTGGTACATCTGTCGGCCAGAAACCAGATGCGTGGACTCCAGCGCCGACACCCCAGACTGCAATCCCTGCCCCGGCTGCGCCGCCGACGGTCGTGGCAGAACCCGGCACCAACATCCCATCCGCTGGAAGTGCATCGTCGCAGCCTTCGGGTGATCCGACTACCAGTGCTGAGCCTGCACCAGTCTGGAAATATGAGGTCTATCATATTCCAAATACGATGTCATCCCGAGAGGCTCTATCACATACAAGATCGTTCAATTAATCAACAAAGATTCCTTCGCCAGTCGTTGTTCATGTCTGGGCTAATCACTCGGGGGCCTCTCGCCTGCATTGAGGTATTTTTTTTAACAAACGGTGTGAGCTACTAGTCGGTTCTCAATGGGGCTAGTTCTATCCTGGTCGTCGCAAACAGAGCAGCTCAACATGATATCGAACTCGAAACGATCGCGGCTTTCATTTCCTCAATTTCTTACTGCCTGAGAAGCCAATTGTATTGCTGTCTCCCTAAAAGATGACCCCGTTGAACCGGAAACCCCCAATCCAAGCCCAAGTCTAGGGCGAAACTCGCCAGTGAAAAGAGGGCAGGCGAATACTGGGCACGCCTAGCCTTCAACGCGGCCAAGATTAAAGGCAGCCTCAACGAACATGCCAAGGTTGTTCTCCCAGATTTCGCTAGGAATGACAATGACAGCATCTGCATGGCCGAAGTACTCGGTAGGTGTGGAAATCCTACGAACAGGCGAAGGTTATGGCTGAATCTAGACTGTCGAGTTTTCTTGACCAGCACGCCATCCCTGCAAAGACGCTCGACAGGGGTGATAACCTATTAGTAAAAACACAATATTACGAGCTATTATGGAGGTTGGATTTCCAGAATCTGCACGATGTTTATCAATCGAGTCTTGAAGATCGGCACTGATCTCGAAAGGACATTTCAATCTCTCAACGAGTAATTGTACGAGGCTTATTCGCTTCTTACTTAGCGGGGTTGGAAGCTAGCTATGTCCTGTCCAAACGTGCAAAGTTTATCCAAGTTACAAGTGTTGACCATGTAACGACGGCAGATCATAAAATGGAGAAACGACCGATCAGACCAATGTCTATATTGCAATTATTATGGGCAGTACCTATGAGGAGAATGACACTCTGCTTTATAGGTGCACAGGCGTGGTGATTCAAACCCTTAGACACTCACGAAAAGTTCACAAACGACATATCAGACTCTATGAGAGCAAAGGTTGAATCTGTTATGGTGTAAAGGCTTGGCAGTGTTTGATATAAACAAAAACATTTGCGGTTTTACCGCTTTGGGGCGACTTTAAAGAAGTCATTGAGAAAAAAATAACAAGAGAGCAAAAACGCCAACAACTAAATGCTCGACGTCCAGTCTTTCGATGCGAATATGATCTAGCATTGAAAAGTGCGCCGGGCAACACAGTCTTATTCCAGTCAAGAAATCACTAATCTATAAGAAGCTCCATCATGCAAATAATAAAGTTAAGCACATACCTCACTTCGGTTCTCTTTCAGCTAAGTAGGCTTTGTTCTCGATTATGGTGCTGTAGCTCGAGCGTCAAATTCATTACCGGACAACTCATTGAAGCCTTTGCAAATAAATCTCCCATGTGGGTGAAGATCCCCAAACAGGTTCCATCGTACAAGTTGAGAAAGCCGCGCCTATATTCACATTTTCACATACGTAAGCGCACGAATTGATCTCATAGAAGTCGACCTTGTGGTTTAGCTTAATGAAGCTGGTACTAGAGCCTAAACTAAGATAGTGAGAACAGAAGGATTACTGGAAACCCGTGATGCATAGCTTGGAGTGATGCTAGAAGTAGGGCATTTTGTACAGCAGTTGACTCCTTAGGTATTGGAATCCATTGTAAGGAGCCCGTTCGAAGTAAAGCACGGGCTGTCAAGAGAGCACCGGCTTAGGCATCAAGTCCTATGCGCAGATCCAACTATCCACATTAAGATATTTGAGCATCTATATGTCTCCCAGCATATTCTCATAATATTCAATGGTCATAAGTAATTTACTCTAAGAATTGCACTATCTTCTCCACAGCATAGGTGGGAGTCATAGCTTCTGCATGTGATGTTCCTATGAACTAAAGTATGGTGACAGGAAATTTTGACGGATCGACTATCGGATGAGGGTACCAGCATCTTTCGACGTTTAATACATTAGTCATGGTTACGAAAGAGAGTGAAAATAGGCCTACCAACAACGACCTGCTGGCCTGTCATGGATGAGTTTTTCGCAATGGAGATGAAGGCATCCGCGCAATCATCTAACATGGTCTACACTTACGGTCAGTCTACATTAGTCAAGATCTGAGATAAACGAACCTCCTGCTTTAAGGCAGCCGACTTTTTAGCAGCCTCAATTCGCTCTTCACCGAATCTCCTTCCCTGTCAACGGCATTAGTATGTACATATTGCGAGGTTTCACAGGAAGTAATAGTCAACTCACCCACTCGGTTAGGAGAAGACCTGGGAGTACGGCATTGATCCTTATTTTCGGTCCCTGTGTGACGGCAAGACATTTCATAAGATGAAGACCCGCCGCCTTTGCCACAGAATAACCCATGCTACTTCCCCCAGTGTTTACACCCTTCATCAATCAGCCTAGGCAGCAAATGACTGAGTGAGGGCCCGTACAGATATTGATGAGGTAATAATCAATGCCCCACCGTCCGTATTTGCGTTGAATATTGGAACGGCTTCTTGCATCAAGACTAACTGAGATATAACATTGATATCCCAGTACTGCTTGGTCAGTGATAATAAAGGTGAAACTTGTCTTTACTTGTACCTTATTCCATTCATCGAGGCTGAGATCATTGATGTCGCCGAAATCAGCCATCCTCGTCCAGCCGGCATTATGCACAATGATATCGAGCCCTCCAAGTTGCGCCAAAGTTTCCTTCACTAGATAAGCGGCATCCGAGGAGACACTAATGTCCTATTATGTATTATCAGCCACACAAGACACTCGCTACTCCAATTCTGTTTCTTCTCACTGCTCGAAGGACTACAGCATTGACCCCAAACTTGCTTCTACACTTTTCAGCCACTTGGTTGGCTCTTTCTTTGTTGCTGATATAGTTGACAGCCACATTACATCCTTCTTCTGCGAATCTCTCACATATGAAAGCCCCTAAACCCCTAGATGCAATTTAGACCTTGCTCATAGAGGGTCGCAAATCTTACCTTGATCCACCAGTCACCAGGACATTCCGATTCTTGAGAGAATATGGCATCTTGAGGAACAATATGGTCAAATAATAATCTATGAAGCGAAACTACCTATTGTTTAAAAGGTTCTCAAGATTCATCGTAGATTCAGAATTAACTACTGGAAACACCATAAACCCATTAATATGTTCAGTTATTCTTTTATAGGTATACAAGAACCATCTCTTCCATCGTAAATAATGCCTTTAGATAAAGTTTCAGGTAATATCGAATTAGATGGATTCACGTTTCCCGGGCAGAGATCATCAAGCCGAGAATCCTTTTGAGACGGTTATCTATATAATTGGCTGCTTAATACCTATTAATCCGGTCCCCCCACATGAGATAACCGGTAAATTTGATGATTGGAGGGCATCATCTATATATCTTATGATACCTCGAGAGAAAGAAATATCTGAAAAACTCTTTAGAAAGGTTCTAACATAGCTAGAAATGCATACACTAATACAGATTAATTAATCTCTTTTCAGCATAAAGTTACATCGAGATTTTTTGTTATATAATACAAATTATGGTTATTTTCCGGTCTTTAACTAATAGAAAGAGGCTTTTATTATAATCATAGATGACTATATGTAGTAAACTCGTATTAATTCCGGAAAATCCTCCACATGGGCGGCTAATTCGGATTTCAGCTAGAAAGTCTTGCCATTCTGACGAACCTTATATGAAACACGTTGCTGAACATATCCTCAAACTTAAACAAGATCTCCTTTTCTATCATTCCCAGTCTTTCTTCTAGCCTTTTCATACCTTCCAAATTGCACTATCCATGCCGTTACCTCGAGTGAAGGACAACATGGCGGCATCCAAACTCCTTGAAACCGCGAAGAAGTTCATCGGTCAATTTGCGACCTTTGATACCCAGACCCTGGATAATATCCTCTCAGAAAATTACACACATCACTTCGCGCCAGAGTCTCTAAGCTCGCTCGGTCCATATACAAAGAAGGAATTTCTTGATCATCATCGTCGTATGCTAACGATTATGAGTGGCTTTCCTGTAATGGCGAAGGAATATATTCAGAGCGAAAGCAGGAACCAAGTCGTGGTGTGGGCAACCAGTCAGGCAATTTTCCGTGATGAAGTGAAGGACGATACTATCCTAGAGAAAGACTGGATGTACGAGGGTGAATACATGTTTATATTGAGTATGGATGAGACGGGTGAGAAGATCGTTCGAGGAGTGGAGTTTCTCGACAGCAAAGCAACGATTGACACACTACTGGGCTTGATGAAGAGAGCTCAGGAGAATAAGGAGCAGAGGGTTGGTAAAGGAGCAGATATAGTTCGTTATGTTTAAGCGCCGTAATCTTATATCTCCGTATAGAAAACAATACAGTACGTCGACAACAGCGAAAGCATAAATCATCAAATCGCTATGCACGGGTTCCCCGCCTCAGCTACTCTATTGTACTCTTGATGCCTCCACAACCAGCTACCTAAGAAACCTCGAGGCCTGTAAGCTCTCTGCTGACTGTGCAGGTTGTGTAGTATCTGCTGGCGATTATAGTTTCTGTCTTCAAGCTTAGTTTTCTAGTGTAATGAGGGTAGTTTTATTAAACTACTTGCTCGATCGTCACAAGCATATCTGTTATAAATATAAATATCACTAAAGGCATGACCAGGCAATAGCATCGTAAAGATGTCATATCTCACAATAAGAGGCAGATTTACAGTAAATACCTCATTTATGCTTACCTGGGCCTAAAATAGTAGGCTTTTGGAGGGTATATGACTCATAAATTGACTTCGTTGTCATTGTAATGGCCTCAAGCACCCGAGCGCTCATATCTACACAGAATGCCATGGTCGTTTTATCCATATTGAAACCAATTCAAATTTGCCAGCAAGGACTGAGAATGGCCTTTCCATCTGCCGCTCAAGCATGGCAAGAACAGAGGGACGTGCAGATTGTCTGTCATTTCATTGAAGCCTCACGTGCTGAGTAGGCAAATGAACGTCCGTGAAAATCTACCTCAAGGGTCATTCCGGACTCAGCTATTTGCAAAGTAGAAACTGAACATGACGAGATATCAGCTTGGCAAGGTATTGAAGTGTAGCTTCGTGAACAGTATTTATATCCATGGATAGTGGCTCATAGCCTACTGACCCAAATATCGTAATGCAAAGGGAGATGGAGGAAATTCCATCTTAGATTGGAATGGTCGGATATGCCGAGGCTATTCGATAATAGGACCGGGTTAAGGTTTGTCAACTTTGGAAGTTCCTTATTAGCTGCATGTCGTCAGTCCGTTAAAGACATGTGTGAATGGGATGAGCTACAGTGGTAAAGCAGCGTCGAATGTCGACTGTATATGCACATGAATAAATCCGGAGTATTCTTCACTGACAATCCACCCATTATATTCACAATCCCCCTTCCAACAAGTACGAATCCAGTGTCTCTCTAACGTCGCCTCCCAAAAGGGGAAAGTCTCCATTGTTGTGAAACATATCAAGCATCACTGGGTCAAACCATGGGTTGGAGATAGATAAATCCAGGGCTTCGTTGTGACAATCGGCTGGAAGTACTGTCGGCGAAAATTGTCGGAACTGTTCCCCGGTTAAGGGTAGGGGAAGTGGTGGTAATGGAGGGGACGAGTCATCCTGAGTTTGTGGATGGCCCGTAGTGGAGCCTATATTTTGAGAAGGTAAATTATTAACCTCGCTCCTTTCTCGGTCCATCACTGCAACAGAGTCTTATACTCACCTGCCCGATTGTTCAAGTCTGGCCCCACAGCTTGAGGTTCGCACTCTTCTTCAATCCCTAGGTCAGTATTCTCATCACCCGGCTTTGCATACCCATCTCCGATGGTCCATAGGGTCTGGATATGCCCAAGAATAGACTCCCGGGCTCGAGGAGCATTGATCTTGAAGTGAGCTAGTTTGTTTGGGTCCATGTATCTAGGCTCATCCTCGATAAGTATTTGATTCCTTTTATAGACTCTGAGAAGACAGTGAACGCGAACTTCCTGTTTCAAAAAAATCAGGCATGTTTTGATGGTATAGAGGTTTTCTTAGTAAATGATGGAGATAGCCTACTAATAGGGAGCAAAACTTCCAATACTCCGCTAATATGTGTATCATCTTAACGTTCGCTCTGACATTGGCGCGAGCTCTTGCTCGTACCGTTGGGTTAGAGCACCATATGAATGGGATCTGGATTGCACATCCACAATAGGCGGCGTATGCAACAAAACTCGGTATTCTACCAGGTTTGGGGAACTCAGAAAGAGCTGCGTGAATTAGGGCAGAAGCCGCGCACGCATTTTCAAAAGCTATTTGCGCTGATAGTTGCCGGGCCGAAGAACGGTTATCATTCCCCCCACTCCAGCTAAATAGAGGAACTATTGAGGAATGTAAAGCGCAGAGACATTGATGGTAAATGATATGGAGGTGTAGGAGATTCGGAAGGATTTCATGTGGCACCTCAGATATTCTTGACGGTATTAATTGTAAGCAGGGAGGAAGTTTCTTCCACCAATCTGATATTCGATCATCGAGTATATGGATGGCAGCAATTTCACCAGCATTAGATTCTAGACCTCTAATCAAGCTACTGACAGAGGACCTAAATCAGGTTAGCTAAGCGTTAATATTGAGGAGGAAAAACATGTATCACTCTCACCAAAGCGTCCAGGCATGGACAAGTTCGCAGTAGATGCCTCCGTTGGTTTGATCAGACTCCAAACATACCCGACGGTGCGTGAGAACACCGATTTCAAAGTCCTCCTCCCGCCAGGGTAGACTCAGCTTCCGTATGTTACCCCCAGGCTCAGGTTGAGAGAATGGTTCAGATGCATAGCAGTGCATCAGATAACAGGCCCAAAATCGACGGCGACGTAACTCTGAATTGACCGAATCCATCATGCCTGGCCGTTCGATCCCGAGCCCTAAAACATGTGCGACCTGAGCAGCATTTCCTAGGCTTTAGTTAGATATGGGATAACTCCGTAAATTGATAGCGACTTCACCTCTGTATATGTAGGATTTCCGCCACGAACCCTGGCTGTGCCAGAAAAAGAAAAGGTTCCAAAAGGTCACAAGGTTATCCTCATTAACGTTCTCGACTTCTTGAAACACGAGTTTGCCTGCTCGCTCGGCCCACTCTGTCATAAAGCCTTGTTCTTTGAGAGTAGCGTTATTATCCCGATCTCGGTAGAAACTAAGGTATAGCATTCGTCAGCCCCTCTTATATAGTAAGATATTCCAACTTACTTCGACGCCACTGCGCAGACGCTTATAACAACATGAGGGCAGGCTATGCCAGCTTCTAGTTGTTCTAGAAATGATCTTTTATGTAGAACAAGAGAAGCATTGCCTACGTGTGCGTAGTATACTTCAACTAGATCTAATAAAAGTGATGACGGGATTCCATGATATCGTTCTTCTACTGGAGAGGTAAGGTGTACTGAAGGAGGGCAGTAAGCAAAATTGCTAACTTGTCCGGCGTGGCGACTCTGAGAGTGGCCAACCCTGGGAGCAGTTGTGTATGGTGGTTGAAGAGAAGGATTAGCTAGATCTGGGACTTGCTGCGGCTGCAAGGTCTTTGGCATCTCCAGAGTCTCGGAGTTGTAATTGCAGCTTCTCCTTAGACGTGAGCATCGCGTACAAATAGGCCTGTCACCTGAGCAGCGAGCCTAATTTACATTAGTGGCTATCTAGTGGCTGTTGAATAGAAAGCATTGAAATACCTTTTGAGTCCTGCATGTTTCGCATGCCTTGATCGGTCGACCTGGGCGGGCGTACATGAGTATCTGATTATTAGTATGCAGGAAGCCGTTAGACGGCGTGAATTTTATTCGATATTTCGGCGAAGGGGTGTTGCTTTGGAGAAAGCGGGGGAATCCCACATGGGCTTACAATACACGATTTATCACATAACCCCGCATTATTTTCCGTCTCCTTTAAACTTAATCGTAACCATCAGTTTTCTTCTAGGTTTTGAGTTTGACTTCGAAATGTACAACAATCTAGGTTTTTCTAGCAAGCCTCATTGTCTCTTCCGGCCTTTTTTTTCTACAGAAATTCTACACAATTGCGTCAAGCTCCATAAGCAGAAAGCAATTGATATCGCGAAGGCGAGCGTCAAAGCTGATACTGAATTATGAAGTAATATAGATTTCTCAGATACTTAATTTCTGTACTTCAATTGCTTTTGTAGTTACTGCAGTACCAAATCATGTAATAAAAATAACATCAAACCTACAGAACGTACCTGAAAGTGATGTGATTGTCGCAGACCTCCTCCAAAGTAGCGTGAGACGCAATATGCGGATGTAACACACCGCGCGCTTCATAGTCAGCCTGAATACCATCCTTTTTCTTATTCAGATATCTCATCCAGTAGTAAGACGCCACAGCACACAGCCCGGCAAGAGCATTCAGGGAAAGAACAACTGAATGTCCCTTAGTAAATCGTGGTGGTTCGGTATAAATCCGGGTGCCCATAATTGAGAAGCAAAGACCGACGAGCTCTGCGAAGGCCCAGGCGGATCCGCGCTTGGTGAATCCACCAGTGTTGATGGCAAGCCAGATGGGGAGTAGTATGATGGAGGTATAGCAGCCAGAGGTTATGAGACATACAGCAATGATTCCTACGATCGCGTTAGGTGTGGAGAGAAGTAGGATGTAGCCTATGCATCCGATGACGTAGCCGAAGAAGAGGAACGGGCCTTTGGAGTTCCAGCGGTCGGACATGATGCCTGCGAAGATAACGCAGAAGAAGGCACAAGCATACGGAATGATGCTGAACAATTGGGTATGTACTAGGCAATGAGTTGTTAGTGACGAGAGATGCCTGACTGCGAGACTTCAAAGCTTACATGCGCTGAAGCCTAAATTAACGATGAATGTTGGCAAGAAGGACCCAACCACGGAAACACCAAGCACGCTTGCTCCCTGACACATGCCAAAGAGATAAGTCTTTGGGTCTTTGAATGTAGCCACGATTTGACCAAACTGGATTTTCTCCCCCGCGGTATTATATGCTGGTCCCGAATTAGAGCAACGTCGTTAAATATGCAGTCTGAAGGGACTTACTGCTATAACGATCTGCAGCTAAGTCGATTTCTTCCTTAGTGAAAAGCCAATGCTTTCGGTTGCGCGCACGAAGATCGTCAGGAAATCGGGGAAGCAGGACCAAGACTAGGAGTCCAGCGAAGACAGCCAACAATCCTTCAATGAGGAAAAGCCATGCCCATGGATGGCGCCCGGTGACCGTGTATGTTAAGTCATGCTGTATTCCATAAGCAATCAGACCTCCGAATGCTCCAGAGATGGTGGCGGCGGAATAGTAGAGGGATATTCATTTGTCAACAAAGAACTGTCGATACCCCGAGGCAAACAACTCACCAGTTCTAGAGGCCAGCTCATCACGTTTGTACCACAAGCTTGCATAGACAGTAATGATCGGAACGAAACTACAGCCAAACCCGAGCATGATGCGGAGGGCGAGTATCGTCGCATAATTTTGAGCCGATCCCATACCGCACAGACAGATGCCTAAGAAGACGAGAGCACAGCCAATTGCACGGTTAGGCTTGAATTTACGAGATGTCACGTTCGCGAACCCGACGAACAATATATACCCAATAACTTCGAGCACGTTATTAGTCTAGATTGTAGGATTGAAGGAGACTCCACACACAGTACATAGTAAGACAGTTATAAAACTGGCTATCATCCATGTCCAAGTCTACCTGGAGGCCCATAACTCTGGCATTTCCTATGCAGTTACGATCCTATGTCGTTAGTAACTTATCGTGTTCTGTGAATTGATATCGCTCTGACATCAGGGATGGGGGATAATGATTATACCAAGTAGGATGCAAAGAAAGCCAATGCCGCTAAAGGCAATATCACGCTGTCGGCCTTCAGCAGAAGACGCTTTTCTAGAGGTGATTTGTGCTTGTTGTGAAGACCAGGGCTTCCGATAAGCTCGGATTGGACTATCTCATCGTGAGCGACCTCCCCTTTGATGAAGTTCTCGTCACTAGATTTAGTCATTTTGAGTAACTATGGTAAGGAAAATTTTTGATCTTGTTCAGTGACTAAAATCCAATCTCGGACAGGCCAACTGGTTTCATTCTGCGAAGAACAAGTCCAGGACTTATGTAATTGATGTTGACCGAAGAATGCCGGTCGGAAATTTGGGGAGCTTACGGGCAGAAGGACGTTAACTTTACATCCAGTTCATTTTTACTAATTTCCCGGACTTGGTTGTTAATTTCCCGGGCCTATTGTCAATATTCGGGCTTTGAGCGACGTGGGGCGTTGCTACATTCCTTACAGCTATCACCCTATTAACTGTATTATATAAACTTTATTTCATAAGGTTTATATTATTGCGGACTTTTCCGTAGGTTGATCCGGGTTAATATATAATATTATAATGTCTATCCATAGGGTCTGTTTTTTATCTATGCATCTTTCGTTGGGCAAAAGACCGTCATAGTGGATATTTCTATATGGGATCGGTTGATACCTGCCTCAAAGGTAGCGATATATCAAGTAGCAAGCTTTTGAATATTGAAGATATCAGCCCAACCCAACCCATTTACCGAAGTAATTTTACTTTCTCTTAGTTGCCATCGCTATACTTGAATTTAAACCTGAGCCCCTGTGCCTTATCTAGTATTCAGGGTGGTTAAGCAGCTCCGCGAACCTAGAAGTCCACCGTGAATATGGGTTGTCTTGATCATGACTGCAGATAAACATATTTGTCTGGTGTCTTCCATTGCTGATGTATACACACAGGAAGACTGCAAATCTGCACGGTGAACAGGCATCGTGTCCTATGCACTTAGTTAAAATGAAAAACATAGTGACATAACCCTCGACAATAATTCAGCTATTTCGCGTGTAATACAATATTCAATGAAGCACCAGGGAGCCAATTCACAAAAAAGCCCTTATATATTCTTCTACTCGAGTAGCTATATTACTATACATAAATTAGCGTCTTTGAGAATTAGCTTTAAATTGAATATAAACAAGCAACACTTACAGTACACGGTCACCGTCATATTTCCATACTATTGTGGTGGAATAATAGGAACCCTGAGGTAGTTGACATGGTGTTGTCCAAAATGAATGAAATTGGTGCCCTGGAATTTTTCTGCCGACCTGTTGACTCAAATTAGTATGATTCACCGCGAAAACCTAATCCTAAAGAACGGAATATGTCCATATCTATGTGTCCTCGAAATAGACCGAGGCCAATAGTGACAAAAGACGAGAAGGCACGAACCTATCAGGAGGGTAATTATGAACACTAATTTCCACACCAGGAGTATCTCCAGAACTAATTTCGAACACAAGTCGTTCTCCTTTCTCCAAAACTACATTTGTCGGCCAGAGTTCCACATCCACCGCATATATTTCGTTCGGGACCACGGGCAGCTGATCAACGGAGCGATACTCACGACGTGGAAGGTAGTGTCGATGTAAAGGGTGTTCTGGATTAGTTTTCCGCAAACTCACTCGCAGCCATCCCTTTGTCACACAATTTGGTCCACCAAGGGTGCCCGTGTAGCTGATTTCCTTGCCTGACTTCGAGAGATGACGAACGGATAAGAAAAGATCAATATCCGATGGAACAGGGCCTGAAGAGTCTGCGGCCACGGAGACATGGAGATGAGCGACCATATGCCCTGTCACCTCTGTCTCAGATTCAAAAGGAAGGCTAGTGAATGAGATCAACTGTGGACTTTCTAATGTGCCTAGGGCCTTGTAGCCTAATTTTTCTCCGTCAGCACTTGGTTTAGAGAAAAGAAGTTCTTTTGCTGGAGTCAAGAAGAGGTCTCTATACTGAGTCCGCGCAATAGGCCACTCAGTCTCTTTTCGGCGAGGATAAGTGAGTTCCGCGTTAGGATCGTTGTAGCCTACGTCACCTTTCCGGAGAACTAGGTCTACTGCCGGAATCGCACCTTTCTTGGACCAACCGTCTCTATCCTCATTCTTCAAAAATGCATCTAAGAAGCTTCTCTGAAGCTCTACCTCTTCCGGATAGTAGAATGGTAAATCATGCCTCCCCGTAATGAAGCGCAAGTACTTGAACGTAGAACCGGCTCGCACAAAGCCCTCAACATTTCCACGAAGATGCAGCATTGTACCTCCCCAATTTGCAACGCTTAGAAGGGGAACTCTGATGTCTTCTAATTTCACATCCCAGGCTGTGAAACGATCACCCTCGGCAAATGGGTAGGTCCAACTCCTATCCGAGATATCTACCCTAGACGATTCGAGTTCTTCTGCGGTCAGATTACCTTCCGAAGTATTTGGACCCCAGCCAGTAGCTTCTCGACCAGGATACCCATACTGATTTGGTACAACCTGAAGATCATACCAGTACCGCAAAAATCCATTACTCAAGATACCACCGTGACGTGTAGCATCTCGATAGAGATCGGCAAAGCCTTCCCATGGAATAATGGCAGCGAGACCTTTTGTATGCCGTGCCGCTGCCTGCCACTGGATCGCGCCGTAATAGCTAATTCCCGTAAGACCGATTTTTCCGGTAGACCACTTTTGCTCTGCAGCCCATTCTATCAGCTCGCAAAAAGTGTCAAGCACAACTTTTGACCAGACGTCCAATACTCCGGGAGATTGACCGATACCAACTTCGTCCGCCCGAATCACAATGTAGCCGTGTTCAGTCCAATATGCAGGGAATGGAGTCTCCCATGCCGCATGATTAGATTTATGGTCAGGGTTCAGTTCTGCAAAACTTGTCGGCCGAAATCTGATCGTATACAGAAATTAGCACCTGCTTTCACGTCGTACAAATAGAGAGTGCGAATTATGACGAACTTACGCCTCATATGGAACGTCCTTTCCATATGGCCCGTACGTAACGAGAACGGGATACTTTTCACCTTGCTTGACTCCCTTTGGATAATAGATATTGCTTCGAATAAGCACGCCGCCACTCAGCGGAATGGACACATCTTGTTCAAAGATGTATGAATAAGAAGTCTCATCGAGCTTCATGAGGTCTTTCTTAATAGGAGTTGCCATGGTTTCTCTGGTAATTGTGGGGAAACCCCTCTGTTTAGATCGAATAGCTTTAGAAGGAAATAAATAGAATAGTTTTCATAGTATATCTTGAATGTCCGTCAGGCGAAAGAGTAGGAGGCGTTACAGACTACGCAAGCCGATTGAACGACCCATTGACTTCTTTTTAATAAAGTTTGTAAGATGGCTTCGCCCCATTTTGCCAGTTAAGTCTTACCATGTATCTCCGTGGTGCCAAAGAGCCGGAATATTGCAGGGACCCCAGTCCACGTCACGGGGTTGTTAACAGACACGCACATTTA
This sequence comes from Talaromyces proteolyticus, assembly GCF_021365285.1. NCBI lineage: Eukaryota > Fungi > Ascomycota > Eurotiomycetes > Eurotiales > Trichocomaceae > Talaromyces > Talaromyces proteolyticus. The sequence continues at coordinate 92,693 of NW_025764282.1, read as the reverse complement.
GTTTTCCGAGGTTCTATCAAAGTTCTATCAGGATGGTCTTCTGATATGGACTGGCCGAACGGATGTTCGGGAAATTAACTAGCCCGACATAGTAACACGTACCATGTAGGATCGGAAAATGAGAATGAGAATTCTAGCGGCCTTGCGACGGCTCAACAAACCGGGTGAATGGAATTCCCTTCTAGGTTACCAGTCAAAATGGAAATATGGAACCTGAACCCCAGGCGTATTCGACCTACTTTGGTGCCCACAGCAGTTAGCCAACGAAGGCGTAGATAGTCGACATTTGACACACAGGAGACTACTTTCATCTCTCCTACGCTCCTCTACAAACATATTTGGTTTGGCTTATGCACACTTGGGATTTGCTGATAATGAACGACTCCGGAAAATTACCTATATTATCCGAGCTTGAAGCAAATAGTCTGTATCGTAATTGAATGTAGAATAAAACTTAATAGTACCAGTGTATAGCTTGTTGTAATTAATGTATATAAACGTGCAAAGAACTCCAAGTTTATAATTTCAAGCAATTGTGTCTTACAACATAGCCCAAGAAAGGTTTTGTTATCGCTATTTATATCTCAATTATTAGAAAGTATGTCTTTGTTTCCAGATCCTAGGAGAATTGTCACGGGACATGATGCCAATGGCAACGCTATCGTTCTGAAAGACAGCAACATTCCATGCGTACCAACGCCTCTGAAAGCAAATTTCGCTGTTTTATGGGAGACCCACCAGTTTCCTGCCAACAACGAGGGAGACGAGGATCCCGTGGAAAGAGAGACGTCCAGTCTTGCGAATGACAAGGGTCTTGTATTGCGAGTGGTAGATTTTCCACCCCACACCGACACTGTGAGTTCAACGACATCAAATTCACTTTCATTTACTGATCTCTTCCCACAGCTTGTTCATCGGACTGTGTCTTTAGATTTTGGCATTGTATTTCAAGGCGAAATTGACTGGTAAGTTAGAAGATCTGAGACTATTCCTACGAGGTCCTCACTTTTTATTAGCACTCTTGATAATGGAGTGGTAGTCCATCTGAAACCTGGTGATACATGCGTCCAGCGGGGCACAGTACATAAATGGACAAATAATGGTTCAGTGCCAACAAGGGTCTATTTCATCCTGACTGGTAATGTCAATGTTGAAGCAAAGTTATTCCATGGCTGATTAAATGGCAGCTGCCGAACCTATAAAAATCGATGGCAAACTTTTGGGAAATCATGGCTTTCGTGACGATGAAGTCGCAACCGGAGGTGTTAACGAATGAACCCTCTATACGCGTCCTACATTGGTTTGATGGAGATAGGAGATATGCCACGTAACCATTCATGTATTGCAAGCAATCTATAATGGAATAAAATTTGTCAATTCTGGAAGAATCAAGAATGGAGGCAAGATAACGATAGAAATCAAATACGATATGTAGGATCGATGATATCAAGTGAATGTTCCGTTACCTAAGGCAAATATAAAGTCCGGTAATGTTGTATTGCAGGGATATTGGTATGTTAGGACATTGGGAGACCATATAGCGCCACTGATGTCGGAGAAGTACCAGTCAAGGAGCTTTTGAGGCCAGGTAAGAGAAATTTCTTCAGTAGAGACAGCAGCAGACCAAGAAGTGATTGGTGGGTTCATTTTTCCTCGCGCAGACTGCAGTAACATTGATACTCCATTTGACATTATCCCGGGTGTTTCGGTCTAGCCAGGGGATTTCACTAGCATACTGAAAATTTAGAATTACTCCCATTGTCAGTGTACCATTTTCCAGGCACGGTATGAATCAACCGTACACACCCATTCTTCTTTATGATTAACAGAGCTGTGGCGTCATTCAAACTATAGGAGCCTACCTTGTAGTTGGTCGTTGATGGCATACATGAAACTGAGGACTAAGGGTTATTGCTTTATTTCACATTCTTTTTTGGTGGCAAAATTAAATTGGGTAAAGTGAGCAAAGTGGACAAAAGGGTATTTGTTCTGTAATTGTTCAATAAGAAAGTACCCCAGCCCTTCAGTACGTATTAACAGATTATAGTTCTCTTTCCCCTTAAAGGAGGGATATATAAAATTCGCATCTCTAAGCGAATGTCCTCTCTAAAAAATGTTAGCTTTTATCAGCCAGTTTAGGATAAGAATACCAGTAACCGCTGAATCTTCACGTCCTCTATAGGTCATATCCATAAATTGTCCCAGCGAATTAGGCAACCACGGCAATCCTGTTCACTCCAGGCATCACTAAACACAACACCCCTGGCAACAAAAAGGTATACCGAGTCTGGGAGTTGAAACCAGTCCATCTGCCAGCCGGGTTTAAATGCTCTCTAAAGACGGCGTTAACATTGACATCTCAGGATGTATCATGTCGGACTATGGCAGCATATCCCTACAGGGAACGGTTTCTCTCAACGACGAGGGAAATGGAGAGTGTATCCACATTCTGCCTGGTATGCGCAAGAAGCTTGATGGGTGGTGGGGCTGCTTGTTTACTGATACAAATGGTGATCACTATGGACTCTCAATATGAGAACGATCTAGCATTCTGAGGATCCAGGGTCAAACATGGACTAGACAGCTGTGAAGAGCCAAGGTCCTAATTTGGCCAGTGAAGGGCATAATTATCGTTACTCAATAGATCAATGATATATCTAGCCCAGTTGATCTGGCACATACAATTTTCATCTTAATATTAATGTACATACACCAGGGATGTCCTTTGTTTTCAAGACGATATAAATGTACAGTACATTAAATGATTTCGTAGCCACGTATATCCACTTCATTATATATCCGTACTACCGCCCCAAAGGGCCAACCACCGAGCTAACCATGACCGCTGCCTCCCGTTCCCAATTCCCAGTCACCACTCCAGTCCGACCTTTCCCCAGACTAGACGGTATCTGCGAGCCACGGAGAACGCAATCTCGAAGATCCGTCCTTAGTCGATCGCGGTTGGATCGGAGAGCTCGCGCCGAAACGCCTCCACGATTGAGAATCTCTTGCACGCGTGCCGGCAGCGACGATGCGAGTGAGCGCCAGTAGTATGATGGTATGGAGGAGGTATCTAGGGCGTGGAGGAGAGGTTGAAGGAGGTTGTTATTGTTGTCGTTTCCGCCTTCTCCATTTGTCTCTTTGTTGGGAGGCGATAATAATGGATGGCTTGGTCGTTTGGTGCCAGCTAGAAGAGCCTCTAAGGCTGCTAGATCCTGGCATCGGTTCGATACCTCTGAAAGTGCGCGGTCAAGAGATGGCAACATTGCTAGTGCCCTCGCAACAGACGACAGAGATGCGGTAAGCGTATTATGAATATACCCCTGTAGTGTAGAAAGGAGCAGCTCGGGCTGGAAGTCGGCTGCAGAGGTTCCTAGCTTCGGGGTGGGCGAGAGGAGGTATAGTGTCGTGATAGCTGACGATAGTCTGGCCTTTGCTTCCTCTGTTTGCACATATGTAGAAGAAGCAGCAGTAGGTGGCGGCGACTGCGTGCCACCTGCACTGCTACTAGCCGCAAGTGTCGAGACGGAGAATCGGTTAATCACCTGCTGCGCTCTCGCCTTGGTGGTGGTTTCAGCTGGATTGACAAGGTCGCTTCTCAGGGTCCGAATGACTTTGACACGGTCCATTCCATGTGCTTCTTCTCCTTCGCCAGTCGCAGAGAACATTTGCCGCAGCATCAGGATTGTGTTAGCTGCGCGCACCATTGCGCGATGGTCGTCTTTTCCGCCTGTACTTCGCCCAGTCACTTCGGCGAGCTGGCCTTCTAGTTGTCTGCCGAGTGTGATGCATCTCCCAACAGCGCGAGACAGCCGAAGAACCGCCCAGGAATTCTCCGAGGCGATTCTGGCTTCCTCGGCCTTAGCCCATTTCTGGCCAACTTCTCTTTCGAGTCGCTCGTACCCATCGGATACAGATGAGACTTGGTTCTCGACTTCCTGGAGAATCCTTTGGCTTGCCTGCGTCTGGTCTTGAGTGTATGATAAAAGAGGGAGGGCAGATTTGGTAGTTAGGTTGTGGATGTGGGTGTCTATTTCTTGTAAATCAAACAAGACCCGAGAGAGAGGCGTGGCCAGATCGAGTTGTGTGTCATTGATATTATTCGTGCTGGTCACGAGTGTATTTGCAAATGACGCAGCATTGAAATCAGCGTCGAGAAATGTGTCGTAGTCAATGTATGATGGCTCGCCTTCTGCCATGTTGGTGAAGGCGATGCACAATGGCTGGTACAGGGGTCAAGAAAATCGATATGGATCAAGTTAACCGTTGTGAATTGAAGATCACGGCATGCAGAAGTTATTGGGCCATTTATTTCTGATCCATGCAGGCAATCTAACTAGATTTTTTCCCTCCCGTTTCTATTCACAACACTCCGTGATGACTTGTTCAACTTGCAATTATAATTATGAATGTTGGATGCATTGCTCGGTCGAGACAGGATTGGGCGATGCCTTGATCTAGTCCATAATAGGCTAGCCCATTTTCTGTCACGTGGCCTCTATATAAGCCAACCCAGACTTGATTGGCATCTCTTCTACAATATTTCTTGAATGTTTCGATATTTAAAGATGATCAGGCTTCTAATTTGCCGAGAACATTCATTTCACTGACTGTCCATAACTAACGCGATGCTCAACCCGCTCATCTACTCGAGCACTTTGCCATTGGACTCTTCCACTATAAGCTCGAACTCAGGCTGGAATTCCAGATAGAGGTTATGCTGCAAGCACACAATCTCCGAATCAGCGATATTTCACTCCCTCAATTTTATGATTAGAATAACGTACCGGGTTTTGAGCCGTCTTCGCACTGTACTGCGCGATGTGATCGGGGATGATCTTTTTAGGAATCCCATTTGCAGCCGCCGCTTCAGCTAGGAGCTGACCCTGGCATGCTTTGTCGAGACTGTAGAAGAGGAATGCTGCCTCATCGACTGTGTTTCCGACAGTCAATAGCCTATCATCTTACGTTAATTGGATAATGTTAGAGTCTAGGATATCAGACCTAATCATACCCGTGGTTCTGTAAGATGCATGCCATGTTATCTCCTAACGCATTGGCAATCGCCTGTCCCTCTTCGCGTGCGAGTGCAACACCGCCGTGGTCATCATACACGCTCAGTTTTCCATACAGATTGCAAGCATCTGCCCCAAGTCAGTGTTTTGTTTGAAACGTATATAATAGCTTGGCATTTTCCCACCTTGACTAATCATCTCAATAGGTTTCCCAAACGCACTCCAAGTCTTGCCATAAACACCATGAGTATGGGCCGCAGCAACCACATCCGGACGAGCCTTGTGTATTTCCGAATGGATCATGAACCCGGCCTCATTAATCACGGCCTGGTTGCCGCCCTCGCACACATAGCCGTCGCTATCAACAAGCACCAAGTCCGATGCTTTGATCATGGAAAAGTGCTTTGCAAAGGGGTTGATCCAGAAGTGATCTTTGAGAACAGGGTCTAAACGAACAATTAACCAAGAACATCAATACCATCAGCATTTCTATAATGAAACTCACCTCTCATAGAAATATGCCCCGAAGCACCCTCTCCATATCCTTGCTTCCCAAAGAACCGGAATGCAGCAGCCATGTGCTGCTTCATCCACTGTCTTTGCGCATATAGATCTTTAAAGGTCGGGATGCCGCGCAGCTTCAACGTGGCCGTACGGTTTCCACGAGCAATCGATTGGAAATTAGGGTCGTCCTCTGTTGATGGGAGAGGGGGCAGGTTACTTTCCTGTTCATCCGCCACTCTGACTACTTGGGGAGCGGGCGAGGTTACGGTTTCGGTAAGAGTAGAAGACATTTTGCGATGAATAGATATTGAAGGTATGTTTCTGCTTTGTATGTTGCATGCAAATATTCGGTCGATAAGAGATGAGACGAAGTATATAACTATGGAATCCCGGCAAGAGGGGTCATCGCTCTCTCGGCATGCTCGGCCAATCGGATACACACCGATCAACTATCACGATGTTGACCTAGGGCGCTTGCTCTTATCAACAACATCACATCAACTTACGAAGCCAACATTATTATTATTTAATAATATTATTTCAGAACAGAAGATGCCGATCTCGGAATAATGATTTTGAGAGACCGGATATAACACGGAAATTCGCCAGCAGATTAATTGATCTTAAAGGATGATTCATATTCCCATGTCCAACATAAAATCACTATATCATGCTTGACTTAAGGAGTAACGACGTTTCCGAGCAGGCGTCCAATCTCTTCAGCGATCGCCAATGTTCGCTCCTCGCTCAATCTACGTCCGATTACCTGCACGGCAACCGGAGCACCGTGGTATGCTTCCGGATCATCTATAACATGTCAATAAACAATTCATCAAGTCACAACATCACAGCCAAAGAAGAATACACTTACACTCTGCTTGAACCAACCTATCAACCTCACTGAACGGCGCATGACCCTCATTTTTAACATCCACACCTTTATCCGCAAACGTAACCGGAACAACAACACTCGTAAAATCCAGCAAATTGATCGCAGACGCATATCCGTAATACCGGAACTGATTATGACGAACCGCAGCCGTAGCAGTGACAGGCGCAATAATGGCGTCAAGCTCCTTGCCAAGTTTCACCTCCATCTCCCGCCATTTCTCGAGGTATTCGGACTGATACCGCCATTTCTGCAGCTGTACATCCCACAGTTGGACCATGTCTACGGCTTGGATGCTAGGGTCTAGAAGGTCTGTGATGTTGGATATTACGGGCTCGCCGGATGCGCTGATATCACGTCGGACGTCGGCGCCGCCGTCGGAGGTGTAGATGGCGGAGATCAAGTCAACAGCGTAGTCGTGTTTGTAGGGTGGCCACTCGACGACTTCATGGCCGTTCTTTTTGAGTGTGGACACGACCGTTTCGACTCCTCGAAGGATTGGGGGGTGGGGAAGAACGACCCCGTCGCAGTTGTAGAAGCCGATAGTAAGTCCGCCGGACTGGAGCTTGTTTTTGATAATGGCTTCTTCATGGGCCCTCCATTCTAGAGGGATGACTTTCGAATCGTATTTCCAGGGCTCTTCGCTCAGAATCGATGTGAGGAACAGTCTGATGTCTGAAGAATAACATTAGATAGTCACTGGCAGATATTCAAAGGTAAGTTAACTGACCAGCAGCAGAATGCGCAATTGGTCCTGTCACACTATGCACAGTTTCCTGACCTTCCATACTATTCGCCATCCTAGCATACGGCATTCTTCCATGACTTGGACGAATACCATACAGGAAATTGAATGCAGAAGGAACCCGAATCGAGCCACCTATTCAAAATCAGCAACAACTCCACTCAAAAAAACGTTTCTGTCTTACCAATATCCGTTCCAACACCAATAACACCCCCCGAATACCAACCATCGCCCCCTCACCACCTGAACTGCCGCCACAAGACCAGTTCTTGTTCCGCGGATTAAGGGTTCGGCCGATGATATTGTTGATTGTTTCGCAGCACATTAGCGTCTGCGGAACGCTGGTTTTGACGTAGAATACGGCCCCGGCTTTGCGGAGGAGGGTTACCATGACTGATTCGTCGGTTTCGTACTTGTTCAGCCATGAGATATAGCCCATAGACGTCTCCAGGCCCTACCCAAGCTCATCAGCATAAGAGGCATCTTTGTTATGAGAAATTCTCTACCTTGACGCGAAACTGGTCTTTGAGCGAGATCGGCAGGCCATGGAGCGGACCAACGGGTTTCTTGTTCTGTTCCCAGTAGACATCTAAATCTCTGGCCTGAGCCAGTGCCAATTCAGGAAAGAACTCGAGACTGCAATTCACCTATCCCAAAAACACCATTCAGTCAATACGTGCTTCCATACTTCCCCTATCAGCATGAGGTCTATACGCACCAACTGATGCGCAATCGCCGCCCGTTTACAAAAAGCCAGCGTCACATCCACAGCCTTAAGCTCTCCACTCGCCAGTTTGGCCACCAGGTCTGTTGCCGACGACTCCGTAATCGCCAACTCAGCGTCAGACAAAATGCCCGTTTGCGCCGGCACGACCAGGAACGAGTCGCTGTCTGGTATACCCTTGAGTTTCCATTCTGGCGGGATGGTCTTCTCGAGACGAACGCGCTTGTCAGCAGCTATCTTTTCCCATTCAGCCATTTCACAGAAAGGAAAGAAGAAGAAACTTGTGCAATTTTATTTGGTGAAGAATCAATCAATCGCCCATTCTCGCCTGATAGCGGTTGACCCCGGTTTTATACGCGTGAGGAACTACAGATATTACTTAATAATACGAGATAAGGGCAGCAGGTTTAAATGTGTCTTGATTAGCTCCCCTCCTCCATGTTATGCACAAGCAGAATCATATCAAAGGCGGGGTTTGCAGTCCAGACGCCAAGAAAGAGGCGATAAGTAATAGAAACCTCCACTGTTTATTATGTACGTAAAGTAATGATTATTAATTCTACTGATAGGCAGCTATCTGGATACCCCGCTTTCATGGTGGACCGATGGGCTATCCCAGACTTTCCTTTTTGGGAATGTTCTTGCATAGCTCAACAATGGTTCGATGCGAGTAATGCAGGATACTACATTAATGTTATTTTGTTACTGTGTGCATGCATGTATACGCTTTCGGCGTGGACTAATTACATATATAATTGATTAATCGTAATAGATGTATTACATATGTACAGACTATGAATGGGATCAGCAAATAAAATTCCACAGGGTATATACTCATATACACGCACATGAACCAAATACTGACAGATTAATATAAAAAAGACACCAAAAAAAAAACATTGAATAGCTGATTATCATCATGTACTTGATTCATCCGACTCCTTAATCGGCATCATCTCAAACTCCCCTCCTCCCCCATCACGATTCCGTCCTCGACCACGCCCTCGCGAGACACTTGCAAAACCATTCTCTAAATCCTCCTCCGCTGCATTCAGCAGCGTCGCCGATTCCCCATTCTCGCCGGCCCGAGTGCCGCCACCACTGTCAGCGGAACTACCGCCACCGCCGAGGAGTGCACCGAACGAAATCGGCTGCAGTTCGCGGCGCTGGCAGATCCATATCCCAGCAAAAGTCATCAGCGCGGCGCTGGCCAGCTGGAGAGACCACCAGAGTAGGTTTCTAGGGATGGAGCGCGTGTAGAAGTAGACGATGAGCAGGTGTATGAAGTGGATTGTGAGCGCGAAATCGGGGATTAGTTTTGAGCGCGAGACGATGAGGAGGAGGAATATGACACTAATCATAATCATCAATCATTAATAATAGCGTGATAGTAATGGGAGAGGAAGAGAGGGGCGCACCATATGAAGCTGTTAAGCATCCACACCAATCCCAACATCCATCCCACCGTCGTATCACCGCGCACACTGCCCCAACTGAAAATCAGGTCTAGAGAGAACGCCGTCCCAGCAACCAGGCTGGTGAACAGGACAAGCGCGGTGGCGCAGACATAGTATATGGTTTGCAGCAGCAGGATCTTGCGCACGATTAACAAGGGCGGGAGCTCCGTCAGCGCCCCGGGGCGAGGAGGCCGGCGGCGCGGGGGCATGAAATGTGAACTGAGCTGCTTTTAGAGACCGAGTCCGCGTGTAGTCACCCAGGGGTGTGGTATGTGTGATACAGCGGATGACAGTTGCGTTATAAACTTGTCGATAGGTTCCGGGGACGCTGATTCGACATCGAAAAGGAGCAGGATTGGAAGGCGGTACGTCTGGTATCTCCGCCAGGGAGAGAGTTGCGCCAGTAACAGAGGTTATAGAAATAGTAAGCCGATGGGTGGATGGTCGATTTGTTATTTGTGAATGTGTAAGAGGAAAATAAAGAAGCTGGTCTGTCCTCCGACTGCCACGAGGCCAGCCGAGCTCCGGCGCCAAGCATTTCTGCCGCCCGGCTTCTTCGACATCATCACTGGCACCAGTAAGACAGACCTCCATCCCCAACACAACACAACACCTCAGACTCGAAGATCATCATGGGCTGGTTCTCAAGTAGCCCAGACACAACCAAAGCCTCCGATGGCGGCCGCATTGCGCCGAACAGATCATCACGCGAACACTGCTACAACGGGCGGGATTTGTTCTTCGACTGCCTGGACCGAAACGACATCCTCGATGCGGTCAAAAACGATGCCGATGCGCGCAAAAAGTGCGGGAAGGAGATTGCGGAGTTCGAGTCGGCTTGTTCGAAAGCATGGGTTTGTGACTAATTTTATTGTGGGCGAGAAGGTTGTTTACTGATTGATTGGCTGTTAGGTGAAATATTTCAAGGAGAAGAGAGTTATGGAGTATAACAGGGATCAAACAATCGCGCGGATAAAGGAAGAGGATGCGGCGACGGTGGCGAAGAATAAGGCTCGATAATGGGCTGCAGGGTGATTACTGGGGTTATAGGTAATGGGAAATGCTGTACGATAGCAGTTTGAATGTTTGTATGATATCGTGGTTAAGAGGGCATTGAGCATACGTGTATATTCATCACCACTCGAGAAAGGACGGGCAAAATTACAATATGTCCAAACACCGTGAAAAGAAAATGAAATGAAATAAAAAAAATAGAAAACAACAGGATAAATCATTCACGCTCCCACTATTCGCCAGTCACCATCCGAATGCAAATTATGAACGATAAAACCCAAAAGTCTAGCAAATGAATCGCAAAAGGTAACATCAAAAAGAAACGCTATAATTGAGAGAAGAGGGCATAGAGGAAATTTTTCTACATGAACGCACGTCTACTGCTTCCATTTGGATAACTGATTGACAATGCTTTGGACCTGAGAGCCAACTGCAGCTTGGTTTTGGGAGGGATTTCCACTACTCAGCCCCTTCGCCAAAAGCGCAAGTAGATTTGGATCTGCACGGTTGGCAGGTTGAGGAGGTATCGGTAAGCCAAATGATGGAGGTGGCTGAGGCTGACGCGTACCGGGATTTGTCATTGTAGGTAGCGGATTTTGTTGGTGAGTTGCACTGTTGAGAAGGCTGGCGAGATCAACCGGGTTGACAGCGTTGGGTGCAATGGGGATTGATTGCGGGGTTGAATGAGACGCCGACTGCGCTTGTTGGAGTGCACCTAAGAGTGATTGGAGTGATGGTCCGTCAAGCGTCGAAATGAGATTTGCGAACTGATTGGGATTTGCAACATTTGGGTTCACTGGCTGCGCCTGTGGAAGTGCCTGGGGAAATTGATTCATCATTGCCGGCACAGTGAATGGAATATTTGGTTGATAGAGGTTTGTAGCACCGCCAGCTCGTCGGAGAGATTGGGCGTGCACAGTCATTTCTACAGCAAGATGCAAATCCAAGTCTGGGTATTCTATATAATGTTGTTAGAGCTGAAGTAGATCCGGGTGCATAGACTTACCATTCAGGCGAGGCTTGCTACTCCCAGCGGTGCGATCAAAGGTTAGCAAGGTTACTTTGCTCGAGTACTGTTGGTTTCTCGAAATTTTCACGACTGCGGGTACTCCTTCGTTCATTTGTCTTTGTACTGCCGTATCCATATACGCGGGAGGTTCAATAGATACGTCGACTCGAAGTCCTCGGGTTTTAAACGAACCTTCCACATGATAGACGAATTTCCTGGATATTTGTTATTAAAGTAGAAGCCATAATAAATTTCCTGATACTAACTTGTCAACGTCATCAAAAGCTAAGATCTGCAGATCTGGTAACTCTCTTGGTGGACGGCGCGAAAAAGAAAGGTCATGTTCCGCATCGTATGGTCTGCCGCGAGGGCTAGGACTCCGAAAGCGACGGTCCCTCCCGTAAGGAGATCGTGATCTGCGTCTGTCACGTCGGTCAAATCTTTCTGGGGTTCGATCTCTTGAACGGAAACCCCCTTCCCGGGTGCGAAATCCGCGCGGTGATGGAGATCTCGGAGGCCGGTAATCGTCACGACGTCGGGAGTTATGCTCATCTCTGAAGTCACTGAATGGTACTCTTTTAGAGTCATAACCACGATCATGACGGTCTCCAGCCTGGTTTCGGGCTCCACGACTATTCGTGTTTGGGCCTCGGGAGTACTCCGGTGACCTAGACCGTCTAGAAACAGAGGCTCGAGTTGAGTCGGATTGACTTGGTCCGGCCCGGGTATTCTTTTGGGGCTTTGAAATTTCAAGGTCTATCTCTTGTTAGTCTTGGAAGAAGCCAAATGTGAGAAAGTCTTACGAATATTCCTCCCCCTCACAAGGCCACCTTGTTCTGCTTGCAGGGCTTGGTAGCATGAGCTCGAGTCAAGGAACTGGATAAAACCGTAGGCCTGCTTGATAGATATCTGGGCAAGTTTTCCATATTTATGGAACACATGGAATAAGTCACGTTTCGTGACCCGCTCTGTTGGGAGATTTCCTGAAGTACTAAATTAATCCAAAGAAACCAATTGTTACATGGCCTGAAGCACATACCAACAAAAAGCCTGGACCCAGGAGGAAAACGATCCCACAAGCCTTCGGTAACATACACCCGTTCATCTCGAAGAAATTCGTCATATATCTTTTGAACCTCAGGACCCCATGGCGCCTCGTCATCTGCACCACTGCCAGCGCGTCCACCATATCTTTCAGCCCTTGAGCCTTTATGGCTAGCTTGGCTAACAGCTTCAGAAGCAACTGCTTGGTTCTGTTGAGACTGATGTTGGAATGTCGCTACAGGAGGGGGTGGTAGTCCACTTGCCCCTGAAGTCGTGCCTGGAGGTACACCGGGAGCTACTGCGGAAGAATTAAGATGACCACCTTGCTGGTGTGGTGCATAAGCACCTGCTTGATTGGGATTCTGGGCAAGGATTTGGTGGTAATCATGAATATCATTAGCTGAAGTATAATCGAATTGGAGCGCGGACGCATCTTGAGGCGGAGGTCGTGGTGGAAGATCTGCCGACGTTGACAACGCATTGATTGGCTTTTGTTGTTGGATGATGGGATTATTTGAAGGCGAGGAGGCGGCAGCAGCCATAGAATCAGGGAGAGCAGTAGAAGCAGACGTAGATATATTATCCAACAGGCTTTGAAAGTCAACCCCTGCCTCAGCCGCTACGTTGTTACCTGCAGCATTTATACCTCCACCAGATTGGACTAGCTGTGTCAATGCCTTATTGGGGCTGTTGGGGTTCTCATTGGCCAATGGTTGACTTTGGGGGTAATGAACAGCGCCTGGCTCAGTACGAGCAGTGGGATTCAGGGTTTGCTGCTGATATTCTATGGCAGAGGGGGCTTGGGTGGATTCTGAAGCAATGAGTTAGAGCAAATACCTTTGGAGAATTCTAGAGATTGGGAGAAAGTAACATGGGCAGGACTGTCTAGATTGTGCAGAAGAAGGCTTCCAGCAACAGCTAGGTAGCAGGAAACGCTGCTTCGGTTGATATTCTGGGAGACTGGAGTAGTTGGGGTGGTAACTACCTGGCTTTTGAGTTGTTCCTTCACTTCGGCTATGGTACTCATTGGCATCTTCATATATTCCGCCATCTTGGGTAAACTGATAGGGCAGTCCATCTTTGGGGTTGGCTGCGGATTTCTCATACGTCGAGGTATCGTTGAAGATGGGGTCCATCTGATTTTCCAGGACGGGGATATTCGACGGCTCCGGAATATGGAGCGGACGGGGACTCTCCGGCGTCAGAGTCTTCCCACGAAAATGTAGCGCCTCATCTGGAGGACTGGGTGTCATAGGGCCGGTAGTTTCTGATGCGCTTCATCTACAAAACCACAACGCAGCGATAGATCACGGAATTCGAGATTCCGCGATGCTCGCCTGGGGGGGGTTGGGGACTATGTTCGACGACAAGAGGCAGTCAGTGATCGCGTGCGTGCTGGCGTGCTGTGCAGACTAGAAGGACTAGAAGGACTAGTTAAACGTCGAACAGCTGGATGACTAATTCTCTTTGGGAGAGACGAGTAGCAGGAGGGCGCATCACCGTGTTGAACGAGTACGGGGTTGAGGGAGACAATGAAGTGCAGAGAGGGGATGTGAAGAGAGAGAGGGAGGGAGGGAGATAATGGGATGGCTCGAAACGTCGGGATGCAGGAAAGCTTACTACGCACGCTGCAAGAGGGAAGTTGACCTAGCTTGGCTATTGGCTGGGGCTAGACCGAGATCGACGGGGGGATGCAGTGATGCATGCGCGAGCCGCGAACTGGCAGGATAGGCCACGAGGGAGAAGAGAGCAAGGATGCTGCAGGACAGAGACACGAAGCGACGAGGATGGGCAGTGGTAAAGGCAGTGCACTGTGTTAGTGGTGTGGTGGTGTTGGCAGGAGCGGCGAGGCGATATCATGGCTGGCGCGGGGCCGCATTATCAGTAAGGCCGTGCAGTGTTAATCTTGATAGGGGAGTCACGTGGGCGGTGAGTGCGGAAGAAGCAAGAGCAAAAAATGAAATAATTTTGGCTCTTGCCCCGGCTCCGTATATGAATATATTTATTCTTTTACCACTACCAGTCCCCCCTTCCAATGGATTCTCGGAAGCTTTCCAAGAAGCGGAAGGCTGTCACCAGAGATGTCGAGGAAGATCCCGAGGTCTTTTCTGGCGACGACCTGAGCCAGCTCGACCTCTCGGACGACGCCCATGACCTGTCTGAAGGAAGCGACTCCGAGGTCGAAATCGTCAATGACTTCAGCGATGAGGATGACGACGGAGTTTCAGACATTGACAGTGACGAAATCCCTTCGGACTCGGATGATGGCGGTCTGCGTGTGTCATTGCGAAAGGAAAATGGACGTCCAGTCAACGGCAAGATCGAAGCAAACCAACTCGACCCTGAGGATGACGAACAGCCCAATTACCGGGTTGTGAAGGATGCGAATGGAAATGAACGATATGTGTATGATGAGATCAACCCGGATGACAACTCGGACTACTCCGACGCCGAGGAGAACCAAAACACGATTGGGAACATCCCCCTTTCCTTTTACGATCAATACCCACACATCGGATATGATATCAACGGCAAGAAAATCATGCGTCCTGCAAAGGGTGAAGCACTAGATGCACTTCTTGATAGCATTGAAATCCCCAAGGGCTGGACAGGTCTCACTGATCCGTCAACGGGAAAGCCATTGGAGCTTAGCCAAGATGAACTCGAATTGCTGCGAAAGGTCCAGATGAACGAAATCCCAGAAGAGGGCTACAATCCCTACGAGCCAACTGTGGAATGGTTCACCAGCAAAGAGGAGATTATGCCTCTTAGTGCTGCCCCAGAACCCAAACGACGCTTCCTTCCTTCAAAACATGAAGCCAAGAGGGTGATGAAGATTGTGCGCGCCATTCGGGAGGGTCGCATTCTTCCCTACAAGGCTCCGGTTGAGGAAGATGAGGTCGAAGAAGGTGTTATTCGGTACGATATCTGGGCTGATGAAGCTCCAAGACCCGATCATATCATGAACGTCCCAGCACCCAAACTTCCTCCGCCTGGGTATGAGGAAAGCTATCACCCGCCTCCTGAGTACATACCCGACAAGAAAGAAAGAAAGTCTTGGGAGGAAACCGAAGAGGAAGACCGAGAGACAGACTTTCTTCCCACGGATTATGCAGCTCTCAGGAAGGTTCCTGGGTATGAAAACTTTGTCAAAGAGAAGTTCGAGCGATGCTTGGATCTATACCTCGCTCCTAGAGTCAGGAGAAACAAGCTCAACATTGACCCTGAAAGCCTGCTTCCTAAGTTGCCAAGCCCTGAAGAACTCAAACCATTTCCGACTGCTTGCGCAACTCTGTTCAAGGGCCATACTGGCCGCGTGCGTTCAGTGTCAATTGACCCTACCGGACAATGGTTGGCTAGTGGAGGCGATGATGGGACGGTACGCGTTTGGGAGCTTCTTACTGGTCGCCAAATATGGACTGCCAGTGTGAGCAGTGAGGAACCCATTAATGTGGTGCGTTGGCGTCCCGGCCACGATGCTACGGTGTTATGCATCGCATGTGGCGACGATATACATCTTGCTGTCCCTACAATCCTCAGCCCAGAGCTAGAGAAGAGTAGCTTGGACTTGCTTGATGCTGGCTGGGGATATGCAACCAGTAAAAAATCATCCAACAGCAGCGATTCAACTGCTAAAAGCGCGCCTCCCACCTGGATTCGTCCATCATCTGCTCTGGCTGAAGTGGGAGTCTGTGTTACTATCCCACTACGATACATCGCCAAATCAGTCTCATGGCATCGTCGCGGTGACTACTTTGTCACCATCTGTCCTGGATCCTCGACACCAGCTCACCAGGCCATCGCCATCCACACGATCTCAAAGCATCTAACCCAAAACCCATTTAGACGTCGATTGAAAGGCGGCGGTCCTCCCCAAACCGCACACTTCCACCCCTCGAAGCCCATTCTTTTCGTTGCGAACCAACGTACAATCCGTGGCTACGACCTTTCGCGCCAACTCCTCGTCAAAATCCTGCAACCAGGTGCGCGATGGATCTCTTCATTTGACATCCACCCAACCTCCTCGACAACATCTGGAGGGGACAATGTTATAGTCGGGTCCTACGATCGTCGCTTACTCTGGCACGACGTTGACCTTTCATCCCGGCCCTATAAGACCCTGCGATACCACCGCAAAGCCATCCGAGCAGTCAAATTCCATCCTAGCGGCCGCTACCCGCTATTCGCAGACGCAAGCGATGACGGGTCTCTTCAAATCTTCCACGGAAGCGTTACTGGAGACATGCTCAGCAACGCTAGCATCGTGCCTCTCAAGGTCCTCCGTGGACATAAAATCACGGGCGAGCTGGGTGTTCTAGACGTGGATTGGCACCCTGCTCAGCCCTGGTGTGTTTCTGCTGGCGCAGACGGTACTTGTCGGTTGTGGTGCTAATTCTAATTTCATGTGCTTATTTTATTTTATGTTATTTTTTTCTGATCAAGGCATAGCGGCGTTGGTAAAAGTTTTGTATATACCTCGTTTTGTAGATTTCATTCAATATTTACTTCACGAAGTAGGACGAAGAATAGAATTATGATATCTAAATGAGTTTCAAAATACAGGGGGAATGAGTCAAGAACCTGTATTGCTTTGTAGTATATCCATTGAGGTAGCTCACAGCATTGAAGCCTTAGAAGGGCTCACTACACATGTAGCTCTATATACATATCGATTGATACAGGTTATCACAGCAAAGTACTACTCCAGTCCCTCCTCAGCTTCTCATACTTCCTCAAATCCGTCACACTAGGACGAATATGCTCCTTGGCCACCACAAAGTCCTCAAACTTAATCATGTCCCTCCTCTTAATCGCTGCATATCCAGCTCTACGCAGCAGACTACCCAGATCTGCACCACTATACCCCTCACAGGTCTCAGCCAGCCCCCGCAACTGCTCCGAAAATTCAATGGGCAGGTTCCGCACCAGCGTCTGCAGGATCTCAGCGCGCTCGCTGGGGCCAGGCAAATTGACGAAGAGGAGTGTTTCCAGCCTGCCTGGTCGAAGCATGGCAGGGTCGATGATGTCGGGACGATTTGTGGCTGCGATGATGTATATGCCTGAGCGATTACTACCGAGACCGTCCAGTTCAGTCAGCAGTGTATTCACGACCCGTGCTGAGCTTTCGGAGAGCGCGTCGTCGCGGCGCGGCACCAGCGCGTCGAGTTCGTCGAAGAAGATCACGCACGGAATTGATGAGCGCGCGCGTACAAACACCTGTCGCACGGCACGCTCGGATTCGCCGACATATTTGTTGAGCAATTCGGGCCCCTTTACGCTGATGAAGTTTGCGCGGGACTCGTTGGCAACGGCCTTTGCGAGCAGTGTCTTGCCGCAGCCAGGCGGGCCCCAGAGTAGGACGCCTGTGGGTGCTGTAATGCCGACTTTGGCATAGATGTCGGGATCCCTGATTGGTTCGACGATGGCGGTGACGAGTTCGTCGCGGACGCCTCCTAGAGCGCCGATATCAGCCCATGTCGTGTCGGGGATGGTCGCGAAGCCTTCGCGTTTCGAGGACGGTTGGATTTTGGGGAGGGCCGTGAAGAAGTCTGCGTTAGAGACGAGGACAGGGTTGGTTTCTTCGCCTATTGGTGTCTCTTTGGCGTGCTTGATGAGTTGGCGGATTTCTTTCACTTTAGTGCTGACGTTTTCTTCCGTCTCACCTTCGATTTCCATTTCTTCGCCAGTGTGAGACCTGAGGATCTCGAGATAGCGCTTTATAGCGGCAGATCCGGCGGTGGATACTAAGTCGCTCAGGTCGGCACCGACAAAGCCTGCGGTGCGTTTGGCGAGGGTTTTGAAATCGAGGTCATCGGCAAGTTGCGTTTTGCGAGTCAGCGTGCGAAGGATTTGTTCTCGGACAGGCTCTGAAGGGACTGTCAAGTTGATTTCCTTATCGAAGCGGCCTCCACGGCGGAGCGCAGGGTCCAGACTGTCCGGCCTGTTGGTTGCAGCGAGGACGATAACAGGCTTACCATCGGTCTTCTCAAGGGCAAGGTCATCCATGCACGTCAGCAATTGAGCGACTATCCGCTTCTCCATTTCTCGCTGTGCGCTCTCCCGCTTTGGTGTAATCGCGTCGATCTCGTCGATGAAGACAAGGCACGGAGCGACCTTCTTTGCTTCGTCAAAGTGCTCGCGGAGCGCTTTCTCTGACTCGCCAGACATACCAGACACGACAGATGGTGCAGAGATGGAGATAAAGGGGACACCCAAGTCGGCAGCAAAGGCGTTGGCGAGCATAGTCTTTCCGCAACCGGGCGGTCCGTGCAAGAGTACACCGCGGGGAGGCTGCACTTTGGAGGTTGTGAAGATTTGAGGCCGTGTCATTGGTAAGATTATTAGGTCGCCTAGCTCCTGTAATACATCGTCCATGCCACCCAGATCCGAAAGACTGACATGTGTTGGGGGTGACTTGTCGATTGGATGGTCTGCTTTTCGGCGCTTCGAAGCAGATTCGTTTGCATGATGGCGTCGTTTATTCACAGATGTAGTCGATTCAGCCGCGCCATCAGTAGCCGACTGGTCATTTCCTTTTCGAGAAGGGGCTGGAGATTTTGTTGATGTCGACCAAGCGTTAACAATACTCCTGTTCAAATTATTGGACTCCTACCTGCAGTTAGCATAAAACATACCACAATAATATTCTACTACAACATACCAATGGAGCCACTTTTTCATCCTCCAACCCTTCAAAATCTCCATTCACAGAATCCGACTCATCGCCATGAACATCGCTCTGAACAACTTCGAGTACACGTTCAATGCTATCTTCGAGAAGTTTCTTCGGTTTTCGGTTCAAACTCGAATTCGACCGTTTGATCGAATCATATATGGTATAGGTCGACAGCCTCATTCGTCCATTTTCCGCCTGCTGCTCGTCTGCGATTTTCCGCACAATTTGGTAGATCTGCGGTGAACATCCAATTAGCCCCGATTCCAATTCCAGCTAGTATATTGGATTGTGTACCTCTTTGTCAAGGCCCTGGCTCAATGTTGGCCTTCCCCTATTCTTGATGGGCATTTTGATCCCCGATTCTCTCTTCTCACCCACTTTGTAGACTATTATTGCTAGAGTGAAAGTCCAGGATATTTTTTAGGTTATCGGAGGGGGCCGGATAAATAGAGGGGCCGATCGCCGCTAATTGGTCGATGTAGATCGGGGAAATGTCGATGGAAACGATACACTTACAGCTAGCAAGGTACATCGACAAGAACGAATACGAAAGACTCGATATCGAAACCACTCTACATTATGTCTTTGCTCATTCAGTTTCCCTAAGTCGCGATTTCCTCTCTATAACTGCGACTCTTGGCGACCGTCGTCATAGCCGCTGAACTCTACGTCGGATATCGCAAGACGTCATTCCCTTCCCATATCTATTTCTCGCATAACAGAAGGATGGTCTTGCCATGGGAAACGCCAATAGTTCCCACAAAATCTCCGCTCAGGACAGGTTAGCATTAACTAACTACTCGAGAATCTTCGCATTTTGGTACTCCGGTGAGAGTCCTGCTCGCTAACAGCCAGAATAGAGCAATTCTAGACCTCAAGATCCAGCGTGACAAGCTCCACCAATACCAAAAGCGTATCTTCGTCTTGACAGATCGCGAAACCGCGATTGCGAAGGAATGTCTAGCTCGCAATGATCGGAAGCGCGCTCTTCTTGCCCTCCGCCGCAAGAAATACCAAGAATCGCTGCTGGCGAAAACAGACGGCCAGTTAGCGCAGCTCGAGCAGCTTGTGTCGCAAGTCGAGTTTGCGCTTGTCCAAAAAGATATTGTGTTTGGGCTACAGCAGGGGACACAGGTTTTGCAGGCTATTAATAAAGAGATGGGCGGGATCGCAGCGGTGGAGAAGTTGATGGGGGAGACGGAGGAGGCGAGGGCTTATCAGGAGGTTTGTACTACCTATGACTGTTTTTGGTATGGCGCACATGTTGATGTTTATTTTGTATAGGAAATAAGTCAGATGTTGGCTGGTCAGATGTCTAATGAGGATGAGGATGAGGTTGAAGATGAACTGGAGGCTCTACAAAGAGAGGTTGAGGGTCCTGTCGACCTGCCAAGTGCGCCTGAAAGTCTTCCTATTGTCACAGAGGAGGAGAAGAGAGAAAGGGCCAGGGCCAGGGCCAAGGCCAGAGCAGAAGAACAGACTGCTATGTTGGCTGCATAGGATGCAGCTTCTTGACGATTTTGTTATTATGTTTTATTCGGTATATCTTCTGCTTGTCAATTGCTGTGATACAACATCTTTGGAGTCGGAAGGCCCATCTAGTCTACATATCATTTGTTAGAGTTTACCCAGAAACGGCATCTCAAGTTTGGACTTGTGAATAGAATCATATTAAGATTAATCATGAATGTTAAAGGATCGGGTGTCGTTACTTCTTAACCATCTCGTGCAGTTCCTGATACACATGATAAGCCATTTTATGGTCGTTTAATCATAATTATCGTGGTTACTATCATCTAGCCCGCCTAGCACTTATTGCCCAGGCATAACTCTTCCACCAATTCCGGACACGCCCTGAATAGCAACGTGGTCGCTTGGGTTCGCTGCTGCTTCATACATGACGCTCACAGGCTCACGATTCAGGGCCAGAAATTGTCCTTTGAAGCCAATGTACCCGACCTTGGTCGTATCTTCATCATTCCAGTTGTCTTCGAAAAATAAGGTGATCGATGTAGTTGTATTCCATAACGCTCGGTTAAGTGGCACTTCAAAGATATCGGTGCCTGGGATAGGTTCAGGGATTTCAACAATTTGAGTAGGTTTTAGGTCTGATGCCGTTGAAAAGTCCAAGTCGTCTCGGTTCTTGAAGAGTTTGACCGTCTTGGGAGCCGAGGGAGTTGGGGCCGTGTAGATCAGAAGCGCATGTAATTTGACCTGTCCTGTGAAACTACAATGTAATTAGAATAGAAATGGCTAAAACTAAATTCAGCCATAACATTATAGTCTTGAGAGACATTCTGGGCTTGTGTTTGAAGTCGAAATTTCGTGGTCTCAGGTTAGATACAAAGCGGGGTAGTGGTTACGTTGCAGCGTGGTGCAGTGCGGATCCATGACATGAAAAGGAAGACCCGGCAATATATAGATATAAAAGAACTTCACATACGGGATGTACATGAGAAGCTGTTCATCAGCATCGCTTTCGAGTTCCGGGTGGTCATTCAACCTCTCAGCCCATGTTTTCTGAAGGATGGCAGCGCCAGACCGAGAGACGGATTCTGTACGAATAATATGAATCAGTCACTGTGATAGTCGAAGAAGATATACGCATACCATTCAAAGTGGTAACGTTGTCGAACTGTATCTGGGAGTAAAGTAGAGACTGCAGAGCCGGGGTGGTGTCATTGGAGTGGTCATGATCTTCATCATGGCAATGGCCGCCAGGGCCGTGATCGTGGTGATGATGGCCTGACATTATCCTGCCAGATTGTGGCTAAGTATCAAGCAAGTACCATGTTTGAAGAGAAGAAAGTGCACGAGATGTCAACACAAGGAGGGACAATTCTTGGAGCTACTCCACGCTTATCTCAGCAAGCTGCATCTGGAGAGCTTTTGACGTTCTAACCCCTCTGAGACTAGTTTTGTCTTGGCTTTGTAGGGTTCACTCTATAGGCAACCTATCCAATGGCATTTACGCATTCATCCCTACTAATCCTATATTATCCTCTCAAGCAGCCCCGGAATCCTAGGGCTTCTCTGTTTCGTAATTCTAGCATCTACCTTTTATTCACGGTATAAAATCAGTTGGAATTCTCCAACTGATAATGACGAAAAATCGAAATAATCACGGTAGGGATCCAGATGACTAAGCGGAATATCTGGAAGCGAGGACCAGGAAGAATATGACGGTATTTGGATTTATCTCTGGGCGCTTTTTTCTTGTCATTGGAGAATATCTGGTGCGGCGCCGTAGTTGCTCGATTTTGGGGGTTTGGGGACATATTTGGCTCTAATGATGGCCCAGAGTTGGATTGGGGCTCGGTGTGCTCTGATCTAGGCACACTCAAGAGGAGCCGATACCCCGTTATGTAAATTATTAGAATCATCACAATCTCAATGGCATATGAGACCATTTCCCTTGTCAGCGACACATCCTGGGGGTACATAACTCGAGCGAAAAGCCAACCCATAAAGCTGGGCATGAGTAGTTTGCCAAAAACTTCAAGCACCTTGTAGGTGATTGGTGCAGTTTCGGCAAGGTCTTGGAAAGCTCGCTTTATCGGCTCTTTTTTGCGCAAAAGGATAATTAGAACCAGAGGGGAAATAAAACCAGAGGCGAATAAAGTTAACGCAAGAGATACTTGGTATAACATGGTCAACAGACCTCCAAGTATATTGTTCCCTAGCACCTTATCGGAAACCCGGAGTGTCACTGGGTGTAAGTTAAGGTGAAGTAGCCAGGCAGTTGATGCTTGCTCGATATACCAAGAAAAAAAGATAATCCGTATCAAGACACGTGAAGATATATAGACGAAACAGCGCCAGTGCCCACATGTCCACCGGGAATAACGGACGTGTAGTGAAAAGATTCTTTCTAACTTCGCCTCATACTCTGGAGGAATAGAATGCGCGGCAAAATTAATATCCAGATCCTCCGTCGACCAGAGCTGCTGTATGCGATCGCAGAGATTATCTTTTGAGGCAGATGATGGTGCCATTGGCCCATCCCCTTTGCTTTCCCTAATTCCATTTTTTTCGCCTTCGTTAGCGACATGGTCATGACTGAGATGATCAGGTGTAACGAGGGGTTTCGCCATCAGCATAGTACGGTGAGGCCAGCCTTTGCGGACGGTAAACCCATCAGAAGGGCCCCTGAAGAAACTTAATAATTCGGCCAGTACAGATTCAGCGACTAGGCACGTTGTGAAGACGTGGAGCCATTGATAACTCGTTGACACTAGCAGCATCGCGTACAGCGGCAGTGTTCCCCCGATGAGGAAAGCACGCCGCGCAAAAGACGGCCAGAACCCGCGACTAATGTCAGATAATTCCGACTCTATGTCAAGGTACGAGAGGAACTTTAAGCCTGTATGTATTCCGGCGATGTTCAAGAGTCGCAAGTGGATCAAATAAACGATAAAGCCCACAACAACCGTCCCGGATCGGATCGGAGAGAAAGACAGTATATTGCACTTAGCATCTTCAATGAATGTTTGACGTCCGCTGGGTTTGATTATGGTACTGATTGTGACAGTGAGCAAAGAGAAGCCAGCAAGTAACCATGGTGTGTCGTGTATGTAGAAGGTCATAATTTGCGAGGTGGAAGTGTTAGATTCTCTGCCTAACGGTTCAAATATAACGGGAGGGAAAGAAAAGAGTGGTAAGAAATGAATAAGATGCAGGTACGGATACGAGAATTCTTCGTATCCTTGTACCTGAAGGAATAGTCACTAACCCCCTCTAAGACTAGCAAATATCAAAACAAGCAGCTACGATCCTTGGAGCTACTCCACACGCGAGTGAGCTCCGCCGCGCACGTGCTCCTTTCTGGGCAGCTCCGACTGGAGTCATAAAAGCATAAAAATACATCTTATTTACGCAACCCTCTTTTCACCCAGACTCAAAGATTACAGCCTAGGTCACGCGGTAGTATTCAGGAGCATACTCCAGCAGCCAACTCTTTTCGATCTTTGTAATATCGCGAATATATGCCTTGTTCCCCGTCTCCAGAATCTCGTGAAAAATAACCCAATCAGCTTTGCGGTTCTAGAACAGGTAAGTATTAGCACAGTGGCGGACAATGCAGAAGGCTCAACTTACAAACATTAATGAACTTGGGTGGGCGTGCAGCGTAAGACCCCCACTCACGGTTTTGAAAGACCCGTCAGGCTGCATTTTAGCCACATGGGCGAAATACCCAGTCGTGAGGCATCGGCGGATTTGTTCTGGTTTTTGTGCATCGGCTTGAGAAGATGTGGATAGGCTTTCATCCACCTGCAGCCCAAATCGCTCTAGATACCGTTTTAGTTGACTGCGAATGCTCACGGCTCGGGTCAAGGACTTGTAGTTCAACAGGTTTTGATAAGCCCATCGAGAGTCTTTTTTTCCCTTCGTAACGAATGCTTGATATACATTTAGATACGTCATGTGGTCGCCCTCCTCAACTGCAAATTTCCTTCGTGCGCTCTCTGCTTCTGTTTTATCGCCGTCATGCTGAACCCAGATAGCTCCCTGTAAGCTCACCATAGCTGCAATGGAAAGAATTTCACTCAGACAGCGGAATGATGAAGCACTGAGCAATACTTTGGCCATCATTGGCTCCACCCCAAGTTCTGCCATACGAAAACCAAGAGGCTTGGTGAGTTTTGCATAATCATCAACAGCCCCGAGAGAGAACAACAGTTCTAGCGCACGAACTACCAGTTCAGCTGGAGGAGACGAAAGAAAGTCGAAGCGAGCCACATTGTCGATACCCAGAGCTTTCAACTGCATGACAACAGGTGCCAAATTAGACCGCTGGATTTCTGGTATGGTCACCTCAGGCAACATCTCATAGGCCTGTTGAGTGTATAATCGAAAACATTTCCCGGGTTTGGTTCTTCCA
This sequence comes from Talaromyces proteolyticus, assembly GCF_021365285.1. NCBI lineage: Eukaryota > Fungi > Ascomycota > Eurotiomycetes > Eurotiales > Trichocomaceae > Talaromyces > Talaromyces proteolyticus. The sequence continues at coordinate 67,735 of NW_025764282.1, read as the reverse complement.
GCGCGTCCTGCTCGTTGGGTTGCCGAGGCTCTAGATATTGGAGTAGCTGTCAAGGTTTCAACGCCAGTGTTTGGGTTATAGGCTCGGATTTTCGCAAACCCGCAGTCAACAACATATACAATGCCGTCAATTGTCACCGATGCCTCGGCGATATTGGTCGAGACAATCACCTTTCTCGAATTCTCAGGAGTAGGTTCGAAAACATACATCTGCTGCTCAGTTGTCAAACCGGCGTAGAGCGGTAATGGAAGAATTGATTTAGCTTTCGGATGAAGCATTGCAGCTCGTTCGGAAATCAGCTGAATGGCCTGTTCAATCTCTTCGCGCCCGGTTAGGAAGATCAAGATATCACCGTCATCTTCTTGTGAATGAATGTCAAAAACTGTCTTAACCGATCTTTCGACGTAGTCTTCCGCAGGAGTGTCTAGATAAAGAATATCAACAGGATACATCCTGCCTTCTAGGCTGATAATCCGACCAACATCCCCACCAAGTTCCTTACCCTCCTCGGCACTTAAAGCTTCATCGCCAGCAAAAAATCGTAGAAATTCCTCCGCTTGAAGAGTAGCACTACTTATGATGAGACGAAGTTCTGGGCGTTTCTTGCGGATCTTCTTTAATATCCCCAATAGAATGTCAGTGCTCAGAGACCGTTCATGAGCCTCATCCACCATAATCACAGAATAACGAGATAGTAGTGGGTCAACAAGAGCTTCTCGAAGAAGAAGGCCATCTGTCAGAAACTTGATTCTTGTAGCCGCAGACGTGACATCTTCAAATCGAATCGAGTAGCCTACATCTTCGCCCAACTGGCACCGCATCTCATCTGCCACTCTCCTTGCAACAGTAGTCGCTGCTACACGTCGTGGCTATTGTTTCAATCTCAATCAGTATGACTCCCGAATAAGATTTAACTCCTAAAATTTTAAAACGAACCTGCGTGACACCAATGATTTTCCCGTCGGCAGTCCATCCTGCCTGGTCAAGATACTGGGGTAATTGTGTGGTTTTCCCACTTCCAGTCTGGCCAACTACAATTGTAACAGGAAATGTCTCAACGACATACAACAAGCTGTCTTTATGCCGGGCGATTGGCAGTAAAGCTGCGGGTTTGTACAGGGAAGGTATAAAAGTCGTGGATAAAGTGAAGTCATCGGCCATTGGAGAGAGCGTCAGGCGATATGACTTCCTTGATCCTTCGATATCAGTAGTCCAAAGCCACCGATTGATCGTCTCGAGATCTAGTAACCCGCATTTGCCATTGACAGTCCGCTTAATATGCGCAATTTCGCAGCCAGGTAAGGGTTTTGTCTAAAAATAGTTGCATTCTCTCGCAGATGGAGTTACATAAGCATAGGCTCGGTGGCGGTGCGGATCGTCACATGTGTGGCTTGGCGATCAACTGTTGACCGATGCAATAATACTTGCTAGCACAGCCCGTGATAGGCCGCAGCCAAACTGGTTTGTCGTCAACATCTTCCTGACGCATCCGTTCTTTTCTTCTTCTACAACACTGCTTCCAAGCGTTTGGCTACAGGGAGAACGGTCGCGGTACCAGTTTCTTTCACTCAACTCAATTCACAAAATGGCTGACAGTAATTCCGTACGTTTTGTGTATATCGTTCCCTCCTCCACACATTTGCTAATTCCAGTTCCCCGCAGAACAACACTCCTACAAAGTCCTCGGCTGGAGGGAACAACCAAAACCCAGAATCGCCTACCACTGCACGTCCGCTGGATTTTGATGATGAGCCGCAGGAAACCGGCGTTGTCTCTACCCCATCCAAAGCAACGCCTTCCAAGCCGGCCGCTGAGGGTGATGCTCCCCCGCCTAAACCGCCACGCCCTATCAGCCCGCGACAACAGGCAGAAGACACGTTGAAAGAAGCCTTCCCATCAATAGACGCGACCGTGGTCAAAGCTGTTTTAATAGCGAGTGGCTACAATGTCGAACGAGCTTTCCATGCGCTGCTAGGTATGTATTGTGCCACCAGCTGATTATGATCGGTTCAGACTCACCTCGAGATCAGGTATGACGGATCCCAATGCCCAGGAAGAGCTTCCCCCGCCCCCGCCAGTGAAGCCACCAAGGCCCACGCATACCGCGACTTCTACGACGCAGCAACAACTACAAGATGATGAGCGCTACGCACGCCAACTTGCTGAGCATTATGGCTCAGCCCGCCCCCGTGACCCAGCTTGGGACGCTCCATCAGGCAACTATCCGGAAGAGCGAGAACATAGCTTCTTTGATGGTTTGTATTTTCTCTTAAAGAAGAAACTACTTGTTATGCTAATCAACAACAGATGACTTGCCGGTGATTCGAGACAATATCCGAAAGGGTTTCCTGGAGACCCAATCAAAGGTCAATTCTTGGGTGCAGAATTTTAAAAAGAAGCTTGACGGCGAGGAAGAAGACGATCATCCCACCTCCGAAGGTTATCTGCAATCATACGGGGAAACCCAGACTTACGGCCGCTCAAGACGAAGTGGCGACTCAGGCCGGCGCAGCGGAGATCGTGAACGATACGATGCCGACCCGCAGGTTCTGGGAGATGATTTCTCGGCATTGGAATTAAGGGATGCTGAAGGTTCGAAGTCTGTTATATCTTGTATTTTACGTTCACTAACTTGATCCAGCTCCTCCTCCACGCCCTGCCCGTCCTTTGGCAAACCCCAATCTTTTCAAATCTTCCTCTCAAGAAAGAAGGAAAGTCTCATTCCAGGATGGACCACCCGAGGAAATCGATAATATCTATGATTCTCAAGAGCCAACTAAGCGCACAGCTTCGACAGGAGGCAAGTCAAGTAAATGGCAGCCTCTTTCTACCGTTGACCCCTCCCCGGTCGGAGAAAACGATCCTTTCAGTCTTGGCGATAGCGAGGATGAAAAGGATACCAAACCAAAAGATACCCAGACAGACGAGTCAGATCGCGTCAAGAAAGCCACGGCGGATGCGATGGCAGAAGACCTCGGGACGAATTCAAAGGATGAGGACAAGAAAGAGAAAGCTGAGGAGAAATGATCTAGCCTGTCACTTTCTCAGATACATATTCCGATGCAAATTGTAATTTGAGATATCCCCATTTGACGGATTTTTTTGGAAATTTAACGTATAATGAATCTGGCACGCGTGTTTCGAGTATATCCAGAAGGGGCGGTTTCGCTCAGCATTGACATGTAAAAAGCTTGCTTGCATATTAAGAATTTATAATTTCGAAACCGTACGGGTTGCTGTTAATCTCATTTGATGTCGAGCTTCAAGCGTCCGGGGCAGTAGTAGCGGCGGAGGCCTCTCTTCGCAACTCCTTGATAACAGTCTAAGAACACCGTTATTAGCATGTCATGTAGGACAGCCACAAGTAATACATACAGAAAGTGCCTCTGGATTGACACCATTCTCGATGAGGGACACGCATAAAGATAGTTCAGTGCGGTCGAGGTGGGTGTTCTGGACAACGCAATTTAGTCTTGGAGTGATACTTCATCGATGGATGGGTGAATGTACCAATAGTGTTGAGATCTCGTATAAGATATCAATGACTTCACGCGCAGCTTGGCGTTTCTCGTCCTGCTGCGATGGCATTTTGAAGTGTTTGATGTTTCGAATAGGAGCGCGTCGCGGAGGCAAGTTACAAGTCACAAGTACAACAGAGGAAGTTGCTCCGTGAACTTAAGATGAGCCTAGGCTCAAAATAGTTAAATTTTACTTTCCTAGAAACAAGATCTAATTTATATACAATTTACTAATAATCTAAATTATTTAATCTTTATAAAATAAATAATGATTATTAAATATAAATATTATGGACTTTGCACGAACATCATTGAGATGATTAGCACTAGTACGTCGTCCGTTTAAGTTGATATATAATTTATCACTGAGCCGTCTGCGTAGTAAGAAGGACCAGTATCATTGGAGTTCCATCTAGTCGAAAAACTAAGCCTAGGAGAGAATTTTAAAACCGATAGGAATGGAAGTTTTTAGCTGCCATGGGTGTCTGTAAACGAGCCAGTCGCCTGACCACTGCCTGAGGAAGCTTGTGGTCGAACCGCTTTGTATTATTCCCCTCCACTTTGGGTTTATGTATACCATCCGATCTTCCAATATGCAACTTAACTTGTCTTTGACGCCGTCTGCTTGGCAAGAAAGGCCAGTTATAACTACGATCGCGTAACCTAAACATAGAGGAATGCTTTGTCATTACGAATATATTCATTCCCTACGCCAGTCTGAAGCTGCGAGATTCTTAGGAAGATTGGACGTGTCGAGAAGCATTTCCCTCCAATGAGTTACCCAACTACGATATTAGCTCTAGAGGAAGGGCTCGACATTTAGGTTATTTATAAAGGGATTCAGCAGTATGCTATGGTCGTTTAAGTCTATTGCCATGTCGCGATGCGACACACCGTGAGGTTGCGCTGTTACGAAGTTTATATGTAGTAGAAGCTCAACGGTGTAAACGGTACGAATACAACTCTTTCACTATCTCCTAAATTAATGGTCGCCAAAAGAAGGACATCAAATCATTCAATGGGTTGAATGGGCGCATTTACCAGCCAGAGGGTTGCACTGGCTGCGGCTTTGAAAAGGAAGAAATCCCTAAGTGCTACGCGGAGGGGCGTCCCGGAATTTGGATGGTCCTTGATTTGAATAAATACTCAGAATAGACGAATATTTTTAATGAGAATGGTGGGCTTCCTATTTTACCCTTGATCGTGTCCCCTTGGCCCCTGTGGCAGGAGGGGTACGTGCCTGTGCCTGCCCTACCGTGGCGTCGTGAAGAATGTCCCTTCCCACGCCTTCCGCAGGCCTATCTGCTCGCCTGTCTACTTAGCTACGAACCACACCAGCCATGGCCATGCATTTTTGACGTCAAACATACTTTAACATGGCTTCCTTCAAAGGGCTACGCGCCTCGCGTAGGGCGTTATCTACTCCTGTACCCCTTCACCATGGCCCTCGCGAGTATCTTCCTGTAGTTTCCTATCCTCCAGACCGCACTCTTCTCGACAAGGTGTCTCAGAGCAGAGACTTGCGCGGTTTCGTTGGCTCGACATTCACACGGCAGTCACTGTCTACACCTAGCTGACCGTCAAACAGAATGGGTCTAGAGAAGATGGCGAAGATTCTGTATCTGGCCCTTCTCGTGGTCCTCATGAGTATTGCCGATGCAATACCAACAGCTAATTATCCAGTCAATGCACAACTGCCCCCGGTTGCTCGTGTGAACCGCCCATTCAGCTTTACCTTCTCAAGCAGCACATTCGTCGGCGGCGGTGCTGGCTTGACTTATTCATTATTAAATGCGCCGGGATGGTTACACGTCGATACGGGCAATCTCACATTGTACGGAACGCCAGGGCCTGGGGATGCTGAAGCAGCACAGTTTCTTCTGGTGGCTACTGATCAATCGGGCCCGGGGTCGATGAGTGTGACTCTCGTGGTCTCGAGTGAACCAGGTCCGCGGCCTGAACAGCCTCTCCTGGCACAATTACAAAAGATCGGTCCAACGTCAAGCCCGGCAACTATTTTCATGTATCCGGGACGCCCTTTCACCATAGCATTCGATCCCGAGACGACATTTGCCAACACTCAGCTTAATACTGTTTATTATGCAACATCCTCGCCGTATAATTCGCCACTCCCATCGTGGATGACTTTTGATTCTTCAAGACTTCAATTTTCTGGCAATTCCCCATCAAATCCTTCGTCAATCCCGCAGTCATTCAATTTCAATATGATAGCTTCAGATGCTCCTGGGTTTAGCGCAGCTACAGTGTCATTCCAAATTGTCGTCAGTCAGCATATATTATCTTTTAATTCGACTACCAGGACGCTTAATTTCACCCGTGGGCAGCCTTTCAGCACGCCTCATTTTATCGACGATTTGTCACTGGATGGTCACGGCGTTGTTAACCAAAATATATCGCACATCGAAATCGAAGGGGCATCTTGGCTTACCCTTGACAACGAAACCATATCACTAAGTGGGACAGCCCCTGGAAATGCCGGAAACGAAACTATTGTAGTGACGGTGACAGACTCGTACCAAGATAAGGCGAGGCTGGACGTTCAATTGATGGTGTCACAATTATTCGCGAAGGGAGTTGAAAGTTGCAATGCCACCATTGGCGAGAAATTTTCTTACACATTCGACAAGTCCTTGCTCAGTGATGATACTGTTCATCTGCAGGTTGATTTAGCTGAAGTCTCTTCCTGGGCAAACTATGATGCTGCAAGCATGTCTTTATCTGGGCATGTCCCGGATGATATGAAGCCACAAACATTTTCTATCAAGTTAACTGCGACACAAGGATCAACTGTAGAGACAAGGAATTTGAACCTGACCATCTTCAAACCAGGAAAAGCAGGGGTTGTCAACGATCAAAGTTCCTCCGGTGGAAATCAAGATGCGAACAAGCGAAAGGTTAAAATAATAGCTATTGCTGTGGCTATTCCAGTTGGCGTTATCCTTATAGTAGCTATACTTCTTGTCTTGTTTTGTCGCCACCGACGTTCCAAGGCGAAGGGCAAGAACCAAAATGATGAGAATCTACGGGCTGCGGATGCTATCATTGATTCTTCCAAGTCAGAAAAGAATTATCACCAAACCAGTACGTCGGAGCTACCGCGAAGCTCTTCGGATTCATCCAATCATTCAGCGCCTATGCAGCTCGAGCTTGACCTTCACCTGAGCAATGCATCCTTCAGAGAAGAAGAGGACGAATCCTATCGGTCTCCAACTCGTGCTATACAGCCTCAAAAGACGGGTCTAGAATGGAATCTGGCTGACGAAGCTGTGGCCAGCGCTAGCCAGCAGCCAAATATATCTCCGAAGAGGAATGCAAGTGTGTCTCAAAGCTCCCCGCTGTCGCATCGAAGCACGAAGAGATATTCGAAAAGAGAGCCGCTTAAACCTATTCAAAATCGATCCTTCAAAAGAGACTCCGCCATGTCCACAAAGTCTAAACGGTATTCTAGGCGCTCCAGTGGACTGACAACAGTAGCATCTGGACTTCCAGTTCGACTCAGTGGAGCAGGCCATGGTGCTGGAGGCTTTGGCCTTTCACGACCGGAAATGGTGAGGGCATCTTGGCAGACCACACAAATGTCATTGCAAAGTGATGACACCAGCATTGAGAATCTGTCTACTATGTTTCCTCGGCCTCCCCTGGTTCGGAAACGAAATAGCAGCAATCTAAGTCGAAGCTATGACTACACGAAGCGAGCTAGTTTCAAAGGCAGTGGCACAACGCCACCTACGCCTCCAGAACCGGACTCGATTGAAGCCTTTATCCAGAGTCGTGCGCGGAGTCGTAACTCAGGTAATCCACTATTCTCATCTCGGATGGATAGTCGAGCGTCTTCGGGATATCGTGCGTTGGAGAAATCTCGCCGAAGTTCCAGCATTGCCGGAACAAGCATCTCCACGTCAAGCTATATCGATGATCGAAGACAGTCTCAAATACGGCCTGTCTCTACAGCAATGTCAGCATCTATCTATGGTGATGACTATCGAAATTCTATAGCTCGGCCGATGTCGCAGATATCCGAAGGTGATGCTTGGAACAGCTTTGGTGTGGCTAGGACGAGAACCAATCCAGGTTCAGTTCAGCGCTACACTGATGCCATTGCCCACCTGCCACGATGCTTCAGCCAGGCAAGTATGGGTAGTACGCGGAAGTTCGAATCAGGAGATTCCATGACCGGATCCGACGACTATTATGACCTGATCGACGAGCGTGACGGCCCCGAGGGACGTCGGCAGTGGTACCGCGTCAATTCCCACGCACAGTCCCTGTCGAACGTGGAGGAAGCCATCCCCGAGCCAGTGACTGACAGTGAAGATTTGGCACCTGTCCCGGAAACAAACGCCAGTCGAGTACGTCGCATGAGCCTGCTTCGGACAGGGGGTCAGGACAGTAGCCCAATTGGCAATCGACACTGGCGCTTAATGGACACGCAACAACGGCGGCCGAGCATTGAAGCAAGCGACGGCCTGGATCCTACTACGAATAGTAGTTTCCGGGGAGATCTAGCATTTGTCTAGCTTTGAATAATATACATATATATTTTATATACCTCGGAGGTTCAGATACAGGCGTTGCGTGGCTTTAGTTTATTTGTTATTTTTTTTTTCTTTTCATCCGAGCGGCCTGGAATTTCTGTATATTTAATGTAATGACCGTGACGTGTAAAGTCCAGCACTAATAATAGACTGACAATTGATCCATGACAGAATTGACTTTTATCTTGCCTGCATTTGCGTAACCCCACCAGGCGTTCGGTACTAGAATTAGTTAAAATCTGGGGAACTTTGAACATTCAACATTGAAACATTGACAGTACTATTTTACTAGTGATGTTATATTACAAGCGAGCACCTACATACATGTACACTTCTGAGGTACTTTGTCCTACGTAAGTGTTATTCTAGACGATAGATAGCTAGTACTAAGTAACTGAGTAAGCTGATATTAATAATTATTTGTATGCTTTAGCGGCGAGGTATTTATTTCCCGTCAGCCAATTCCATTCCAGCTGAGCTCGAATCAAGTTGGTGCTGAAACCTGAAAATTCTGATTGAGACGTGACTGTTGGTGCCGATCAACACGGGATATGATAATTGCATGATACCAAGTGCATGTACTGATTCATCATGGTAAGGATTTGAACAGACAAGCACTAAAAAAGAGTCAATGTTGTTTGTATGATTTGATATCGCATATGTAAATAATCATCAACAGCCACGTCAGGTTCAGCTCAGGCTGCGGTGAGATAAAGTGGTAAATTACTAGCGGTATTGTATAGCTTACTGTATGCCAAATGGGGAAGGATCTAGGCCGATTTGCAATTTCCATATATTATGCACTGCAAACGAGGACAGCCGTCCAAGCCACTCTGCAATTAACCCTAACTCTCTTTTTAGAGAGACGATGGCAACAGAATGTGGAATCCGGATGGTAGGATATAGTAGTACACATAGCCACAGGCCATATTATGTTATTATTATAAATTACAGTTCTGAGAGAGGGTGTATGGTAATACGTACCAGCCACAGCGCTAAGCCCCTTCGTCATTCGCATCGCCGGGCTGGCCAATTTGCTCGCCTCAACACGCGACTTGCAAACTCTTCCACCACCACTTTCTCCTCTTCTGCCTGGCTTATTACATTTACTGCCCTGCATCCATCTCCCCCGTCCCCATCCACCGTTCATCCCTTCGTCTCCCTTCTGCTCTCTCCTGCAGTCCCTCCTCTGTCCGTGTTCGCTTCCCAGGTAGGCGCTGGACCCCCCCACATCTCGCTCCTCCGATCGATTCTGCGCTAAGCTTGCTAAACCAGTGAATATCCCTCCCCCTCCAATAATCCTCAGCCTCTGCGCTTCCATTCAACGCCGAACGACGCACCACCACTACGTATTTTCCGAATTCCCCATATCCCGCCCGCCTCAAAAAAAGCCTTCTGTTTTCGGAAGTGTGTATGACTGCCATCCCAGCCTGATACATCGTCTCCAATTGTCGTCCTTCGTGACCCCCGCCGGTAATCATGGGTCAGACCTTATCAGAGCCGGTTACAGAGAAGGTAAGGCCAATATTTTTTTCTCTTCCCGACTCCTCCCGTGTGTCGTGCACGAAATCTTCCGCCCTGCTGTATGCGTGGTATTGTGCCGTCGCTAGATTGGGTATGCTCGGTTACGCCTCATCTATGGCACTGGTGCGGGGCAGCTTACTTGGAAAGCGGTTTCGTCTCGGCCTCGAGACCAATCCTTGACGAGTCATGGCTGCTCGAGGATGTGATATCGGACGGATGTTTTCTTGACAAAAAGAGGAAATGAAAAGCTGACTTATCCCTGTATATAGACGTCTGCAGAGGGCCAAGATGATTGCGTTTTGTACGGCGTGTCGGCGATGCAAGGCTGGAGAATCAGCATGGAGGATGCACATGCCGCCATTCTCGATCTCCAGGCCAAGTATGTGAACAAAACCGAGGAGCCTACAACACCCGACAAGCGACTGTCGTTCTTTGGTGTATATGACGGACACGGCGGCGACAAGGTTGCTCTTTTCGCTGGGGAGAACGTGCACAAGATTGTCGCCAAGCAGGAGGCGTTTCTGAAGGATGATATCGAGCAGGCATTGAAAGATGGGTTTTTGGCGACTGATCGCGCTATTCTAGAGGGTTTGTCATGATCGCCTTCCTTGCGCCGTGACGTATCGCATGCTCACTTTCTGAGTAGATCCGAAATACGAGGAGGAAGTCTCCGGTTGTACGGCATCGGTTGGAATTATTTCTCGTGATAAAATCTGGGTGGTGAGTTTCATTTTTCAGTGTGTGGTGAGCAAGGCTTATATACGTAGGCCAATGCCGGTGACTCGCGGTCTGTATTGGGAGTAAAGGGACGTGCGAAGCCACTGTCTTTTGACCACAAACCTCAAAACGAAGGTAGGCTATATTTTGATATTACTGTGAACTTTTCTAACTGATTTCTAGGCGAAAAAGCACGTATAAGCGCTGCTGGCGGTTTCGTTGACTTTGGTCGTGTAAATGGCAATCTTGCCTTGTCCCGAGCTATCGGTGACTTTGAGTTCAAAAAGAGCGCCGACTTGTCACCAGAACAACAAATTGTCACGGCATACCCTGATGTTACAACACACGAGATCACCGAGGACGATGAATTCCTCGTTATTGCCTGTGACGGTAGGTAATCTCAAGGGTTTGACTCGTTTATCCACTAACAAGCGTAGGAATCTGGGATTGCCAGTCCTCCCAGTCAGTTGTAGAATTTGTCCGAAGGGGTATTGCAGCGAAGCAAGGGTTGTCTCGTATCTGCGAGAACATGATGGACAATTGCTTGGCCTCCAACAGTGAAACCGGCGGGGTTGGCTGTGACAACATGACCATGGTTATCATTGGGCTTCTTCACGGAAAGACAAAAGAAGAGTGGTACAACAATATCGCAGAGCGAGTTGCAAAAGGCGATGGCCCTGTTGCTCCTCCTGAGTATGGCAAGTTTGAAGACAGTCCCTAGGACCCCCCCGCGCGCTGCTGACTCGAGGGCTCCAGCTGAATTTCGAGGCCCGGGAGTCCGGCATCAATTTGACGACAGCCCCGACGACTATGACCTCGATTCGGATAGCCGCCGGGCATTCGGTCTTCGTGCGGGCCGGATCATTCTGCTAGGGGATGGGACTGAAGTCCATGCGGATCAAGACGAGGAGGATCTGTTCGACCCTACTGAGGAAGAGAAGAATTCCGAGAACCAGGTACGAAATAGCACCACTACTGATTCCGTCGACGAAGCCCGTAGGGGCTACCGTGAAGACACTCCAGGGCCCCAGCTTACCCGCAAATCCCCTTCAGAATGACGATAAAGAAGCCAATGCTGCTCCACACGTCTCGGCGTCGCCTGCTTCGATTGCCACAGAGCCGTCACCAGCGAAAAGCAATGAAGAGAACGACACACGTGCCAAGCCGGATGAATCTTAGCTTGACTTCTCTCTCCCTCCGAATCCAATGCCCCTACAACGAAGTCGAGATCATGACGATGACGACGATGACGATACCGGCTAGTCAAGTGATTCTAATTCTGCCGGCCTTTACGCCCTCCACGTTTCTCGTATATCCTTGCCCGAAGCATTATTTTACAGCCGTTTTGTCCTGTCCACTATCCCGTTCGATGTCTTGTCGCTGTCCTGTCACTGTCCAGACGGTGCACTTTGTTTACTTGACTTGACTTGACTTTCGCAGATTGTTGCCGTGGGTTCTAAACCCGCCGGTTTGGGCCTTCCACAGAAGCATTAGTATAGTTAACTCTACTTACTATTCACCATATTGTTTGTGATAGTCGCCTCCTTCCGCCAATTTCTCTACATCTTTTCTTTTATCCGTTCCTATACTGTCTTTCCTCCTCTATTGTCTTCCTATTGTCCTTTCCTTTCTTCCTGTCTCGGTACTGGCAGTCATTACTGTCTCATCTTTGTCAACATCATACTCTTGTCATCCGAGCGAACAGTCACGGTTAGAGATCACGCTGGACAAGCTTTCGGCTACGAAGGAACGGAGACACAATGGCTACGGGCAAGCAAGAAGTTTCTGCACACATCATGGCGTAACCGGGCAATTTTAATAAGCTTGCACATTGACATCATATTAGTCGTTTTCTGTTGGATGAATCGTATCTCCTTTTTTTCCTTTGCTTTTCGGTGGTTGTATGATCCATGCTTCGGCTTGTGACTGCGGCTCTATAGATGCTCTCAGATACCTCAAAACAGGACTAGACTAGACGTCAAGCAGATGCTCTGGCCGAGTCGCCGCCTGATATCCTAGATTTAATGATCTAGCTATTACCTCATATTGCTTCTACTGCTATTATGTGTATATGTATATATATTGTTATTAATTATTGCTTATTCCAGTGGCAGGAATAATGACGTGACCCGACGGCATCCGTGCGCGCTTCGGGAATTCTCAGGACTAGCAGAAATTTATTCACCACGCCACGTTCACGTCAGTATATCTAGGGAGGAGATGCAGGAGATGCAGGACTAGCCTTATCCATGGGTATTCTGTTATGTTGAGTGCTAATCAATAGAATGGCCCAGTATTAATTAATATTTTTACTATATTCTGCTGGGGACACGACATCCACCGGCTCCACCGGGCTAGCTTTCTTTCTGCATCCTGTACGCCGAAGACTAGAAGACTGCACCCCCTAATCTTTCCTGTCCAACTTCACATCAACATATCGTCTACTATCCATCGAACTAATGATCAACCATACCGTTCGCCATAATACTCTCTACTCTCCTCCCATCATCCTCGACAGAGACTATTCGTTGGCTCTTTTCTAATCTAACCAATTGAACAATTGCATCTTCCTATCTCCCGCAACTCGCAAAGTAACTCACGCCGACACGAGCATGTCTTCGCCATCCTCGTTGAGTGCTGGAAAGCGCAAACGGAGCTCTTCTCATCTGAACTCGGCACACATCCCCAAGTCATCCACGGCCGAGCTTCTGCAACCCTCGTCCCGCGACGCGTCTGGCGAAGAAGGCGACGAGTCGGCCTCGGCCAGCGAACCGCTCAAACAGAACAGCATTTCCCAAGACACAAACACAAACACTAGCAATACCAATAACAGCAATCCCCCGTCGAAACGCGCCAGGACTCGTCTCGCCGACGGAACAGAAACTCAGTTGACAACAAGCAATGGTGTGGAAAACGGCAATGAGGATCCCGGCGAGCCCTCAGAGACCACTGAGTCCAGCGCCGAAATAGAGAAGCGGTCGAAACGGAATGCGAGCATGCAGTTCCAGGACTCGCTCGATGCCGCAGAGCCCGACGTTGACAAGGACGGGTTCTTGCAGCCCCCGCTGCGTGCCGGATTGCAGGACCCTGTCGGGTACCATACCAATCCGCCTCCGACCGGGCGAGCTGTTCGAGTGTATGCGGATGGGGTTTTTGATCTTTTTCATTTAGGGTGGGTTCAATCACTCTTTCCGGCAGGCTGGGTCTAATTTGTTCTAGGCATATGCGACAGCTGGAGCAGGCTAAGAAAGCCTTTCCTGAAGTTTACCTGATTGTTGGTGTGACGGGTGACGAGGAGACACACAAGAGAAAAGGCTTGACCGTGCTGTCTGGCGCAGAGCGAGCAGAGACGCTCCGGCATTGCAAATGGGTTGATGAGGTCCTTCCAGACTGTCCGTGGATTGTTACCCCCGAGTTCCTGTCAGAGCACCAGATCGATTATGTTGCGCATGATGATCTCCCGTATCAAGCCGATGAGGGAGATGACATTTACGCTGGGATCAAAGAGCAAGGCAAATTCCTTGTCACGCAACGAACAGAGGGTGTCAGCACTACAGGCATTATCACAAAGTCCGTCCGCCTTTATTTTTTAAAAATACGATACTAATGTGAAATGTAGGATTGTCCGTGATTACGACAAGTACATCGCACGCCAATTCAAACGAGGCGCATCGAGACAGGAACTCAATGTGTCCTGGCTGAAAAAGAATGAGCTGGAGATCAAACGCCACGTCACAGAGCTCCGCGAAAGCATCCGCAGTAACTGGAACATGACCGGGCAGGAACTGACGCGAGAATTCCGTCAATTCTGGGGGAATAGCAGATCCAACAGCCCTGCCCGCAGCATCAGGAACGGGGCTGAAATGCACAGCCCGCGCTCCAGCATCTCCAAATTCCAGTTCACTGGCCGTCCCGAGAGTCCGGGACCTGGAGGGCGTCACGAAGACTTTGCTACGGGGTATAGTTTGGGGTTAATTGGGGGTGTTAGATCATGGGTATGTTGCCTCTAACCGTATGTTGGTGATTGGTGGTTAATATGTATAGATGACCCGAACTCGGTCATACCAACCAAGCGGCCCAACGTCCCCAGTCGCCAGCGACGACGACCGAGACGCAGCATCCTTTCTCGAAAGCGGTGACGAACGACGCCGTCCCAGCCTTCTGCGCGGCGACTCTTCCGGGTTTTAATAAGTCAGATTATTCTATCTAATTCTTCTTGTCTGTATTGTTTTTCTAGGACTGGGACTTTGACTTTGGGCTAGACTTGGCTCGGCATAGACGGATATTAACGCTCCAATTGAGAGTGGTTGGACTGCGCAATTCGTTGACCGGTCTGGCATGCATACATATTATTATATGGAATATTGTTTTTCGTTGTGGTTGCATTTTTGCGTCGGAAGTGATTTCATGTAAGAATCATCGATGCAGTAATAGGAGTTTGGTATCTCAACTATTTTAACTCATCTGAAGATTTCTACGAGTAAAGTATATCAACTGATGTGATGAAGTAAGTAGAGTATGTTCATAATCATTGATCTATCTAAATCTATGCCACCAACACCAAACCAGCAAAAACTCATGGGTATCACTGCAAAACCAACCAAACAAAAATAAACTAAACGCTATGCCGCTGTAAGCAGCAACTGCGCAGGTCGACAAGCCGGATTCTCAACGCCCTCCAGTGCACACGGCATCACCGCCTCCCTGGGCTTACACATCACTTCTCTGAGATACGCACACAACGCCATGGCATCCCTCCCAATCTCCTCTGCCAGAATATTCTTCGCGGACGCATCACACTTGGCCGTAACACACAAATCAAACTCCTTCAGCCCGCGCACCGACAGCATCGGCGTCACCCACTTCTCGCTCGTTGCCAGACTAATCTTCTTGTTCCCGCCTAGCAATACATTTGCATTCGCATTCGCATTGCCCATAAACCGACCCAAATCAAGACTAATCCGCAACTCCTTCAGTCCCGTGAGCGCCTGCACGCGCGCCCAAAACAGACACCACAAGCGGTCGTTGTGCGTGTGCGCGTAGATTGATGTTTTGCTGTCCTCGCCCGCCAGAGGTTGCCAGATCGGCGTCCACTGGACGGTCAGCCGCTTGATGGATTGCAGGCGCTCAGGGCAGACGGTCTGCGAGAAGGCGACGAAGGTGTGCAGGTCGTCAACGTCGAAGACTAGATCAGTGTAGGGGATGTCGGCGGCCTCGAGGTAGATGGCGCGGCAGGTGCGGAGGAGAGAGAGCGACGAATTGCTGAGTTTGTGAGGTAGCAGTGAGTGTGTGTGAGGGTACAGCATGTTATCTGCATGCTGGCCGGCGCCAGTGGCGGTGGCGCGCCACCGCGCGCTGGTTTCGTGGCAGCAGGTGCGGTGGCTGCTGATCGACGAGGAGAGGTTTGAGCAGCGCACGTGCCTGATTTTACCCTTGAGTTGGACGAGATGCACGGCTTCGTCGCCGAAGACGTATTTGTAGATCATCACGCGGATTTCGGGCGGAAGTCTTTGAAGGAAGTTTGACTCTGGTTGCGAAGAGATGCTGAACGCGAGAGCGTCGACGGCGCTGCGGGTGTTGGTTGGGTCGATTTGAGGCGAGCAGATTTGGCGTTCTTGGATCATGCCACGCACGGATTCTTGCCAGCGACGTCCGGTCGAGTAGTAATGGAAGATAGAGTAGGGATCCCGGAGGATCCAGGCGTCGAAATGGCGCATTTTCTTTTGCTCTTTTTTTTACTGATATGAGATAAGAGGGGTAGCAGACCCTGAATAGGGGATAGCGATGTATGGTAGATGGAGGAGATGATATTGACAGGTAGATATAGACTGTGAGTAGCAATTGATGCGATCAACACACCTGCCGCTCGTCTGTATACAGTGTATACAGAATTGTCGAGTGAGGAAGAGCATCTTTATATCTAAGTCGAGCAGTATACTCATCCGGAGTACAAAGATCCAGCGTCTCCAGAGTGGAGTACAGCCAAATGTCATGATTGGTCCCGGCGATCAGGGGGGCACTGGGGGCGCTGTGACTGGCGCCTTCCGCTGCGACCACAGCTGGTGGCGCCCAATAAGCGCTGTGCCGATGGGCCCCTCATGTCGGGAACTTTCGGCTTGGTGTGCTCCCGTAGCCTCCCTATGACGTCGTGTCTGTCCAATCACCGCCGCTGCGAGCCCATATCGAAGGCTCGTGTCTGGGCCTAGCGTGTCTGTTCTTAATCTTTTACTTTGTGCTACTTATCCTGCACAACAACGTAGTAGGCTAGTACCATGCTACTATCATGCTACTACCATCCCGCTTGTTGAATACAAACTACGAGCCATAAACAGGGCAGGCTCAGCCGATGATGTCGTTGAAGTTTAAACCTCGCAAAAATGGATCTACCCGCTGCCGAGCATAGCCCTATCCGGCCTATTCATGAGTGATGATTGCTTCACATGCTGACCTAACTTTCCCTTCTCTGGATCGGCGAAACATGGATGAGGGCGACGAATAATAACAGAGAATGGGTGTAAGCCTAGTCTGGAGGTTGCAGGATGATTATTATTGCGCCATTTTCATTGTTTTTTATTGCTTTTCTTGAGCTGAAGGGTATGGTTAAGATGCTAGTGCCGTGCTGTACGTCAAGTTTCAAGTCAACTGCAAGGATAAAGAATTCTGCCGGAGCGCTGTCGACCGGGTGGATACTCTCTACTTGCAGAGTGCTATTACTAAATTGCTGTTACTACATAGTACTATACAGAGTGAATCAATCGATATTCATCTATGTCTATTATCTATTATATATCAGGCAATGATCAGTCTGACAACACCATCCATCCATACACACTCGCAGCTAGAGCAAGAATATGAAGTGAATTGAGTGACTCCGCATCTCCACAATACTCCATATTTACTCCGTACTCTAGTCTCACTCTCCAGGGCAGAATTAAATATCGCAGTGGATCCTGCCCACCACAATCTCATAGTAGTCCTACTAAGTAGTCGCTGTACTACTAGGTAGTAGGAGTCGTTTGCTGTGATCAGCGCAGCTCGGCAAGTCTCGAATCTCGAAGATCCAACCCCGCACTTTTACTCACTCTGTATGTGATAATTGTGTGGGTGTGAGTTGTCAATTGTGGGTGTGGTTGTGAGACCATATTGCATGTTGATCAGTCTGGCCACATGCACGAAATAGATAGACAGAGTTGTATGTATGAATGTCGTAGACTATCGAGAAGAGCCCGGATCAGTAATCTCCGGCTCACGTGCCAACAGTGCTTGACCTTGTTCAATATCCTTTCTCAAGCCTGCCATTTCACTCGCATTCTCCCGGCTTTCATCCGCGTGAATCGCGGCAGCCACTGTCCCCATCGTGGTCATGTTCGTGTTGCTGTCTCGAACAATAGCAACGTACAGCGCACTCCCCAGAATCAGCCCCGACCCAGCCCAACTAATCGCCGATGGCGTGCTGTCCATCACCAGCTTATCGTAAAACAGTGCAAACAGCATCTGCGTGTACACCATCGATGTTGCTCGCGTGCCGTGGCCGCTGGTCGTTGTCGACGATGGTGGCTTATATGCTAGACCAGCCGTAAGCAAGTACTGCATCGTGAACCCATTCGCCCCTAGCCCCAGTAACAGTCCCCATTCTGAGATATTCCCTGGCAGCCGGAACGATACAGAGGGAATAGCGATCATGGCAACGATGGAGATCAGGGTTGAGTAGGTCGAGAAATAAGTTACACTGACCAGCGCGTGAGCTCTAGTTCCAATCAGCCGAATCGTTGTGTATGCACACGCTGCGCCAAGTACGCCGACCAGACTGAACCCGATCGCCAAGAGATGCTGGTACGCCGACGGGGCAGCCTCTGTGATACTTTCGGCCAGCAGCCCAGACGAATCGATCATGGTGCTGTTGGACGGCGGCGTTAAATCAACGACATCTTCAACTTTCCCGCCAGAGAATGGCCGCGCGATCAGGATGACACCGAGAAGAGACACGATGCCGGCTAGTTGTTGCCTTCGAGTGAATGGTTCGTTGGGCATCAGGAACGAACACACATAGCACGCGACGATCGGTGCCAGAAATGTAAGCACGGTGGCTTCTGCCAACGGCATATACAACAGCGAAAAGTACATTCCAAATACCCCAAAGAACCCCCAACTGCGCGAAGTATCAGCAGCCATCGTACTTCCCTCGTGCCGAATGGGTTGGGCACATGCTTATACCACATGTAAGCATAACTGGCAGCTGCCGTGATAAGCATGCGAGTAAACAGGATCTAACAATATATAAGGATTCTGTATATATCAACTCAGCTTCGAAACTTACTTGAAACGGATGCATGGCTTTCCCATGGCTTCCATCCCGCTCGAGAATCTGTGTCATCACATTCATAGACGCGCCAAAGAATTGTGATAGAATCACCATCAGCATCCCTTTACTATGCAACCATGCCTTCAAAACGATCCATCGCAGTGAACGTCTCCTCCTTGGACTGGGTAATTCAGAGGTAGGTTCGGCCGGAACCGGCGATGGCGAGCGGAGAGACTCCCGGCCATACCGTTGCCCATTAGATACATCGCCGGTATATAATGAAAGGTCTGAGAAGAGGGTATCAGCCGATGGACGCACCGTTGCTGTGGGCCGGGGATCCAGATATTGTATTTGTCCAGTGCTGTCTGAGAATCTGCGCAGAGCCTGTGTCTGTTTCTTTATAGCTGCTTCTACGGGCCTAGGTCCGGTGAGTCCGTCGGGGGTTGTAGCTGGTTCGTCAACTTGGCTATCTTGTTGATCAGGCTGCTGCATCATGTCACTGTCTGATAGCTCCATGCTGGCAGCTGTAGTACTTGTAGTATCATGATTCATCATGTAAATCGTGACGGTCCAGAACCCCGGTATCCTGTGAATGACGGAATTCCAATCCGCGGCCCACCGAATCAACTTGATCGGCACCAGCCCACTCACTAGACTGCTTACTCGATCAAACCGCCAGGCTACCTACTCAAAACAGCGTGGGAGACGGAGTCGATTCGTATTAGTAGAGTAAAAGCTGCTTCTGTAAGTTAGGCATATCGCCTTGTTATGTATGACAAACTTTCCACGAGTGTCCGAGACCGGTCGACAAGGCGGATAAAAAGCCGGGGGGGTTTCTACTTACGCCATGCTTCTAGGCGCCGAGAAAATTCTCAACAAAAATAGGCACAGATATAGGCATCTTTGCTGGCGAACAGCGGGCGCGCCGGAACTTGCTGGCCAGTCAGGTAGCCTGCGTTAGGCAATTGGTCTTGCGACAGAGAGACCCTCGAGTCATTCACAAAGCACTAGTCCAAAAAGGGTTATATATGTCTGGAAGGACCAATCAGCACACTTCGGCTGTTTAGTGCGCGCCACTAGTGCATACTAGTACTGGTAACTACAATGTATGTGCGGGGTACATTGATTTCTATGGGCATACACATATCAATTGATGTACTATATGTCGCTATACAAAACTAAATGTATCCCCCCTCGATCCTTCAACATATTTCCCGTTCGCTGGCTCCCAACAACACGCTCCAGCTTGAGAGCGTCATACTTGGAGAAGACCGCGCGAACCCCCTTATCCCCCGCATCTGCTAACGCCCCCGGATCCAGTCCCAGAAACTCGACGATTTCTTGAAAGAAGATCGGGTTTTCAGGAAGACCGTACATGACAATCTGCTTGACACCACGGATCTTGTACCGTCGGAAGTGATGCGCGCGTTCCGTGTACAGCAGAACAGCGTGACGCCCCGTCATGAAATGGCTGCGAGCTCGAGACACCTCTTTCGCCGACGAATACTCGGAGATGGCGCCGAAGGAGATATTGGTGGTTTGTGACGAGGATGCGAAGAAGTTGCGCACTCGTACAAAGTCCAGGTAGGATGGGATGAAGATCAATGCCCCGGCTCCATTCCCTTGCCCACGTCCGGTCACGGAGCGTGTAAGAGCTGGGAGAATGGCGGTGGTGAAGTACTTGAATCGCAGGTCTGGATCCCGAAGCGGAGATATAGATTCAAATCTAGAAAAGTTCTGTTTTACTGTCGTCGGCAGTGCTATGTCGGTGATGGCCCCGTTATAAATCGGGGTTATCTTCGCCTTGCCAGCCACGTTTTGCATGTGTTGAGAGAATAGGGCATTCACCTCGGGGGAGATGAAAGACGTCAGCACAATAGTCTGGCGAATAAACCGTGCCTGATCGTCCAAGTACCAGGTACGAACTCGACTGAAGTCACAGCCGTGGGCTTCCTTAGGCTGTAGATTCATGTGGCTGAAGATATACTCGACATGTTCCCAATTTTGCATCAGCAGACCATCTGCATGGTCGACGATGGCGATCTCGATCGATGAAAGAAAGTCATGATCGCGCTTCTTCTCACTACAAAATTGTCAGGGATAGTCATAAAGGGACGTATTCTTGTAGAAGGACGGAACTTACTCTTCCTTGTCCATGATCGTGCGTAGTCCTAAAGGACTGGCAAGGATAATGTCGGAGTTGTAAAATTGCGAGTAGTATTTGATCGTCTTCCTTGTGAATTTCAGCCCAAGGCGGAACATATCGTCGTCATTTCCACCAAAGAGATCACGGAAATCATCGGGCTTGTTGTCCCATGACTGGTCATCATTTGAACTATATTCATCCAGAAATCGTTTCTTGTTTTCCTGCTGCTCAGGCTGATAGATCCTGCTGATACTTTCAACAAATCGAACGCAAGCCTGTCTAGTTGGTAGAATTAAAAGCACCTTCGGTCTGGTGAAACCTTGGTCGCGCAATTCAAGGGTTCCACTTTGGTCTTTCGATAGACGTGCGTTGTTTTTCAGAACTCGGTCTCGTGTCTTCAGCACATGGTTGAGGATATGGATGCTAAGTATATCTCGCATCTGCACTGTATTTGATGGTGTCCTGGCACCAAAAAGAACGTCGTTATAATTGAAAATCAATGGAACAATATTTTGATGAATATTGCCAAAGTTTGGAATAATTTCTGCAGATGGCGACACCAGCTTCTTTTTGAGCTTGTCGCAGTCAAAACCTGAACAATCGGGTATAGAGATGACACTAACCTTCAAATTGCGAATATCTCGCACTGCAGGAGGTGCACTCCATGCTGTATCATCGCTTTCTGTGATGTTGTATACCAGCCTAAGGTTGTCTGGAAGAGAAGATCTGATCGAGCGCCATTTGCCAGCCGATGCTTCTTGGGCTTTCTTCGACAGACCAGCCTCAGCCGGGCTTGAAAACTGTCTCTCAAACGGATCTGTGCCTAGATATGATGAGAAAAGCATAAATGTTATGTTCTCCTGCTTGAACACTCACTATCTTCGTCATCATCGCCAACGTCACTAGCAGCACCGTCTTCGCCAGCGTCATCATCATCTGAGGCTTCCTGATATTCTAAAACATTCTGTTCCTCCGGCTCTTTGCTCTCCTCTACCACCGTGTCATTTTCTATCACATCCTGCCTTTCTACTTCTTTATTATTGAGCTTGCGCCTCTTTCGCGCATTACCAGAGGCTGAATCCGCATTGAACAATTGTAACAACTCGTTATACGGACGTTCTTTAGGCTGCTCCTCATCTTCAGAAGATGGCTCGCTAGCGATGTCTTCAGGTTCTATCTCATCATCAAAGCCTTCAAATTCATCTTGATCCTCAGATGACTCGCTATCTCTGATAGAGTTACAGCAATCAGTATTTATCATATAGCAACAAGAACGGCCACGGCTCACTTTATATCTTCAACACGGGATGTTTGGAAACCACCTCTCCTTCCTCGCGTAGAGTTTGGCCTGTTGCGGCCTCCCCTTGCGAATCCCCTTCCACGACCGCGTGGTGGCGCCATTGAAATAGAACAGCTATATGTAGTTGCGTGTCTCCTATGAATAAAATAACAAAATAATGACTTTTTCTGATGTTGGGGTGGCAGCCGGAGCTTATCTTATCTTAGCGTGAAATTTCCTCCTGCACGCACACACAATTCGGAAGGACAGTGCCAGCGACCAGTCAATCTCTGGCCCGGTGGAACAAAA
The DNA here is from genome assembly GCF_021365285.1 of Talaromyces proteolyticus. NCBI lineage: Eukaryota > Fungi > Ascomycota > Eurotiomycetes > Eurotiales > Trichocomaceae > Talaromyces > Talaromyces proteolyticus. The sequence continues at coordinate 45,384 of NW_025764282.1, read as the reverse complement.
GCGCCTCTCCACGACATCCCACCCCAAATAAAAAAAGCAGAGAGGCTCTTCCGTCTGTTTCTCTGTCCCCGGGAAACAGGCTTGTCATTTCACACTCGCCTCAGGCCCAGCATGGCTGAGACTGACTCCTTTCTGCACCTCGCGCGGCCCTTGGGCCCTGTGACGGTGGGGTCTGCACCAACCACTGCCCCTCTGAATGTGGTTATCCAGCCTCAGGTATGAGATCTCAGGAGATATGGTACCTAGGTCGTTACCAGTTCTAATCGGAATCCTATTAGGCTATTTTCTCTATCCTCGACCACTCTCTCCGCCGAAATGCTGACCAAGATCGAGTCATCGGAACGCTGTTGGGTACCAGAAGTGAAGATGGAACCGAAGTCGAAATCCGAAGTTGTTTCGCTGTCGGACATACCGAGACAACAGACCAGGTCGAGGTTGATATGGAGTATCAAAAGCAAATGTTAGCCCTGCACCTGAGAGCAAACCCCAAGGAGGTTCTTGTCGGGTGGTACGCCACCTCGTCTGAACTCAACACCTTCTCGGCTTTGATTCAAAACTTTTATGGCGGCCAAGGTGATGGAACATGGCCACACCCGGCTGTTCACCTTACTGTCTCAACTGAGCCTGGCAAGGATATCGAAACCCGCGCTTATATTTCCGCTCCTGTCGGCGTCACCGCAGAGCGCGCTGCCGACAGCGCCGCCTTCATTCCTGTCCCTTATGAAATCCGGTATAGCGAGGCTGAAAAAAACGGTTTGGAGGCTATCGCCAATGCTCGCGACTCAGATGACCGAACCGCTAGTATCTTCACAGATGTCGAGGCTTTGGAGCGTGCTGTTGAAGAGGTGATTGGCATGATTGATCGAGTCTCGAAGTATGTCGAGGCTGTTATTGATGAGGAGGCCCCCGCATCAACTGCACTTGGCCAGTTCCTTCTGAACGCACTTGCTCTGGCTCCCAAGGTCGAACCAGCTGATATTGAACGCGACTTGTACGTGTACCATCTCATTATATCTTACATTCTTAGACTAACTGAATTCCACAGCAACAACCACATCCAGGACGTTCTCGTTGTTTCCTACCTCGCAAACACCATCCGCACACAAATGGAACTCTCAAACAGACTAGCCACTGCCCAACTTACACTTGGCGGGGGAGAGTCTTCGAACAATGCCGGCGAGTCAGGCAACCAACGAGGAGGTCAGCGAGGCGGCAGAGGTGGCCGAGGAGGCCGTGAGGGTCAGCAACAGCGCAACCAAGAACGCAATGCTGAGGAAGCTCGTGCATAAAAAATTTTACACAAATACATGTGAGATGAAATACCACGATCTATCATATGTCTTGTCTTTTTATACATCCCACGAGGGGAATGTTTTGTAACCCTTCTACTTCTTCTACCACCACTTCCTTTTTTAATTTCTGCTCTACCTTTTAGAGAGCTACGTGGGGACACCATTCATTGCCTCCTGTTGAAGGGATGGCTAAAAAGAAAAGGAAAGAAGATAAGGGTATGGCGTATTGGAGTATTAAGTCACAGTCATAGTCATACTTCTTTAGGTAGTTACTTGATTTTTGGTGCAGATATGTCTTTCTGCATGCATGGATGAATGAATGGACGGGGATTCGAAGGAAGACATTAATTTCAATGTTCATGTTAAGAGTTAAAATCGATATCCAAGTCATCCCACATAAATCGTTGAAATTGTGTAAATACGTTTTTCAGACTAAAATGAACATTGACATATTGGCGATATTGATTTAATAACATTAAAAACTTTTACATAGCACGGCCGTACAGTTGAGTACTACATATACTCCATATCGAATACAATATGTGCAGCTGTACTACATTTTTTCTAAGAGCGATAGCTGTTCCTTTTTAATGTATTACTTCTACTCTGCTTTGCAAGAATGATTTACCTTGTAAAGACAGTTTCGCATTGAAGAGCTTGCTAGCGCCATAGAACTACCTTATGTTTGCTCAACAGCAAGTTCTGCCAAACGCCAGACATGCTATCGTAAACTATGTAACTAATCCCTCCATCATATGCAGTCGAAATGAAACACCCGATCTTGCAAGACTCCAGACAGAATCAAGTATGTTTCACCCGAGACAGTAATGCCATGATAATCATTAATAGGACACCCTAGCCCAGAGACCTCGATTTGGGTGACTCAAATTCAGAAAGAACTTCCGATGGTGGTGGCTTTGGAGGAAGATGAGCAGGGGTGCCCCATTTAGCAATTGAATCGTTGCTTCCAGCTGGTGCAACTCGTGTCATAGAATTCGGGCCACTGATATTGCTATTATTTCGGTTGCTTAACAACGGGGACACATGAGCCAGAGATTGACTATTGCTCTCCATATACCCTGACCACTGATGTTGGCTAGCCGGTTGAGGATTGCCATATGCAACGTTGGCTGTATGCGGCATGGCCTTGTTAGGATATCGACCCATCACAGTGTTTCCTCCTGGCACAAAAGATCGAGTTTGTGGGTTAAACGTAGGTCTATTGTAGCTACCTGGTATCGGGTGGTTGACCATATTTTGAGTAGGAGAGGGATAATGTTGATTTGGCGGTTGGCCGTAGGAGTATGGGTTCGTGTTAGTAGCCATTGAGGGCGCGGAGTAGTTTTGCCAGTGAATTGGTGCACTGCGTTGAGGGGATTGTGAGTAATTGCCTTGATATGGCTGGCCAGTCCACGATGGCGACGCAGTAGGGGTAGATTGTGCAAAATTAGGAAGAGGAAAATTGTTCATCGTCGAAGGGGACCGTGTTTGCGCGTGACCTAACATGGGCGGAGGCTGATTGAGGACAGCGTATCCAGAGTAAGGTGACTGCTGGGGCGCTGTAGAAGCTTGCCAGGAGTTGCCTTGCGCCATGTGAGCCATGTTCATTTGGTATTGAGGTACATTGTTCATATTTTGGTACGCAGTTGGATTATGTGTGCTTTGAGGATAATTCATGGCAGGAGGCGAAGCACCAGGGCCGACCATATATGGAGATTGATTGTAACCTGATCCATTGGGCATTTGCATTGGGCCTGGTGTATAAGGCATCCCGGGATAATATGCATTGAACTGAGATCTGGCTTGGAAACTATCGTCATGCGGTGTTTTTTGTCTAAGATTTTTCTTGCGTCCGCTGCTTGAACTCGACCTGGATATATTTGCGCCGATATCACCCCCGGGAGACTCTTCGGCCTGCGACTCGGGGAAATCTCGAAAGATCCTCTCTCGAACTTCTTGATATTTAGCCGCTCTTTCTTCTCGAGTCATTGCTGAACGATCTTTGACTGGCGTAGCTCCAACAGATGAACCAGTATGATCATCATCATTAAAACTATCTCCACCACTTTCAGAAGCGGTTTTCGATGGAACCGAAGAACTAGCTGCAGTGCTGCCACCAGCTGACGGCCGTTCAGCGCCCTGATCATTACGACGCATGATTTTCATAGCGGGGGCGTTCGGTGAAGGTGTGTGGATTGGGTTGACAGGCCGTAGGAATGATAATGGGGTTGGACTAGCTTTCGTTAGCAGACATAGGACAGTCAAGCGTTGAAAAGAAATACAAACAGTCTACAAAATGGCGTACGATGAAGCCGAACGGAAGTGGCATTGTTATCCACAAAATGTGTCAAGTGATAATAATCACCCAATTTGTGGGCAAGGAGACGGCCAAATGCATTTGAAGGCGGTAATTCTAACGATTGTTCTCTGTGGAGATGATGTTAGAAAAATTTATGCTTTTAAAACCATCAAGTTGATACTTACTTCGAATCTTGAATGAAGTTGCGGATCTTCTCCTCCAGTTGCAGCAGTAAAAGACGATCTTTAGGCGAACTCATAGCCTCCAGAAGTTTTTCATCTGGCTCTAATGGATAGCCATTGAAAATTTGTTCAGATTGAAAATCAGCTTGAGTAGGTACTACAAAATTGTTGGACACTGAGTCCGGAGGAATAGTGCCTGCAACACGAATATCTCCGTCAGGAAAGCGCTGTATGGATGTCGGTACGAGGCCCCGGATTTTATAAGGATTTCCCTCTCTGAATTGGTCTCGAAAACCTCGAGCCCCAGCCTCTGAGCCAGCAAGGGAATTGGTGGCTCCAGAAGCTGCGCCGGGAAGAGATTCGTCTTCGTCTGCTGCCTGGACACTTGCACTATCGTCTGGGCGGAGAGAGTCTTTTTCGTCCATCGCAAAAGTAGTTACGGAAACCATGCTCTTTGAGTCGAAGCTGGTAGGTTTTGTAGAACTGTTTGACAAATGTGTCTGGTCGTCGTCAAAGGATGCTTCTCTTTGAAGTAGCCTAGTTGCACGGCCTTCGTCAGAAGACTCAGAGCCTTCCGATCCATGCTGGTTTATTGACAGACCCTCTACACCATTCTCAAGACCCTGTATGACACCATCCAAGGGGATATTCGTCAGGCCATCCTGGCCTGACTGACTAGGCAATGTGGTACTTGACATGTGCGATATGGGCGGGCTTTTCAATTCTCCAGCCGCAGGAATCTCTGTTTCATCACGAATAAATGTGTCATTCTGAGGCTTTGGAGGCACGGCCATAGCGGCAATCTGGAGAACCATTGTTAGCTCGCTCTGATTCCTTGGTCTAGCATAATTAGGGACATACTTTTGCAAACGAGGGTCGAGATGCACCAAGCCCCGAAGTTTTTGAAGTCATCATACATACGTAGACTTGAGCAGCACGAAAAGAAACCCAAAGCGATCGTCAAGAATTAAAGCACCCCGACGGAAGAAAGAAAGACGTCGTACGTCAAGAGCAGACTAAATCACTAAAAATCTCGCACTTCAGAGCCCAGGCAGATTGGAGGCATCTCTCTGAAATCTAACGTGCGCCATAAGGACTAAAATTTCAATTTCATGGAATAGACCGAAGAGCCACCGCGGGATTATTGTAGACCCCTGCCTTTTTAGGACCGGAACTCATGTGGTTGTGGCGTGAGGGATGTAGTAATCGTAGTAGTCGTAGTTGTAGTATTAGATCTCATTTACCTGTTGTAGCTGGCTCCCGGACTATCGCCGCTATGCATGGCTACGGCCACAGGGCACGTGAATAAAATGAATGCCTGCACCCTAAGGCTGCAATCCAGCCTAAGCGATAGAGCGCTTAGGCCCTAAAGCTAAACCTAGATTATCCCCATCAGTGTTATATTTAGCGCGCTTTTTACTGCCATCGTTATAAGTGACCGACTGACCCTCACCGCCCTCGGGCGAGTTTATCGTATTAGTATTAGCCTAAAAATACATCCAATGAGAGAAGATTATAATGCTAAGATAATAAGACGCGACGACATCGAAGGGGATAACAACAATCTAACACACCGATAATGATATTATACGCTACATACCGCAGTTATAAAAGTTGAAATCATTTGACTGTCGCTGGATTAGCTTCGGTCGCGCAGCTAGTTCACGGACAATGTCTCTGTCCTCGAGACCCAAGCTTGTGTCGGCACAAAGCACTCAGCGCCAGCCACCACCATCGTTATTCCAAGGACCGCCTTCACACAATGCATCAAATATTTCACTACAGGTTGGGTTACTGCCTAACACTCAGGGCTCGGCGATGGCCCCGACAAGTGTCCTACATCGCCCGTCTGCTCACAGATCAACCTCATCCAGATATTCTGCCGTATCCTCAGATGGCAATAGGAGTCTATCACCCTTTTTGACGCGAACACGGTCACAGAGGGAGGTAGATAGCGCCGAAGTGTTATGGCAGGAAATGCAAAATACCTTGGCCGAAGTAGAATTGAGTGCTTTCAGAGGAGAGCATGTCTTTGGGGAGGAGCATTCGAAAGCTCTTGAAGAACTGCGCTTCAAGCAACTCAAACTAGCACAGGCTTGGACAAAAAGCGAGGTAGATGATGTTGAGGGAAGCCAAGAAGAATCCACCCAGGTAGAAAGCACAGATCAAAAACAAGGAACTCCGTCTGCCAAAGCAGCTGCCGCAACAACCACAGACAGCGCAGCTACATACCAGGCGCTCGAGGCAGAAACTGAGAAGGACCTACAACAAGCTCGGAGGAGACGCGATGCGAATGATTTATATTTTGACCGAGTTAACAATGGTGTATTGGATGTTGTTGCTAGTTTAGAGGAAGTTGCCGAGGCAATGCGCGAAGTTGAGCAAAGAAGCAAAGATATTTGGAATGACACTGCAAGCGAGAGCGCCCACACAATGATAACATCTACGAATGGGTGAAGATATCATCTACATCATTCTCAGGCTCCATACATAATATGCGCGAACGGGGACCTCGCTGTGAGGAGAATCCATCCGAACCATTGCCCCTCTGAAGTCAACAGTTTGAAAGTTTTCCTTTCGCTGACTTCCGGGATTTCAACAACGATGTGACGGCAGCAACTCGCCCATTTAGTCATTCTGAATTGCATACAACATGAGCTGCAAGCTGCTGCAGGGTCCATTTTCGGGATCCAGCGATATCAACGGCTTGGCGAATGCATCACAGTGAAACAGTCAAGAAAACAAAGTAGGTATCATCTGCCAGGCGCCATTGCTCATGATCGCGAGGCATATATCTATAAAGAAACCCAAATTCATCTCAACGATATATCCCCTGTAGAAATGAGGTAGTTTCGAAATCAATGAAACCCAGATATAAATTATTCTCGTTTCAGCAATCTTGTTATAGTTTTGAACCCTTCTGCTGCAGAGTGACTAACGTCATTCCAGCGGAGATTCAATGCTTTTGTAGCCAACGTTTCCATTTCTTTATTCCACTGATGCTTCAACAATTCCTCTGCAGAGGGTTTCTTCGGCTTTGGAGCAATTGAATCTTTACTTGGAGTTTCTGGCGCAAAGCTGCGATAGTAAGCACCGAGTGGAGCAGCAAGTTCATTCAAGATTTCAACTTGTTCGCGAATGGCGTCTCGTTGCTGTATTCGTGTCGAGCGATGAACTTGGACGCTGATGTAGAGAACGGAAGCTGTCAATGTGAAACCGCTGAACTGCTGGGTGTTAGAGGCGTAATTCGCCAATGGAAAATTTGATACATACAAGGCCTGTCATGAATCCCATTTTGAGGCAGATGTTAAATGTATAAGATGTTGTTGGAATCGTTCACTGAAGTTGGAGTAGATCATGCGACTTCTTCTGGTTCTGTCTGACAGCCTGTGGAGCGGCAACAGCCACTACTATTGATACTCCGGCATACTTTTAAGTTTGATAAATTAATGATTTCTGAATGGGAAGCGTAATGAAGACGGTATGGTGAGCAGGGTTTGAAATTGTCCAGCTGTGTCACGGTAAATCGGATTGAGATGTGGAAACCAAGGACAGCTTCTGATTGGCTAGGAATAACAAGCAAGACCGCCAGAAGTTGAACATCACGAGAACAATTCAAGAAACAACTTTCTGCAAAACACTCATCAAAATTTCGCGGTGACACAGAGCAACTCAACACTCTGAAAATACAGCGGCAATATCTGCTGTCCTTTAGACGGTCATTTTGCGCTCGATTCAGCCATCGTCATTAGAGAATTGGGCCACGGCCTTTTTTTCTGTCTCAATTCATCCCGATAAACCGCAACACAATGGCTGGTGGTGCAGGTAAATACCGCCATCTCAGCCGCGACTCTGCCCACAGACAAGCGCTTTTACGGAATCTCGTCACTTCTCTTTTCAAGCATGAATCCATCACCACCACATGGCCCAAGGCCAAAGAAGCCCAACGCCTTGCCGAAAAGCTCATTACGCTAGGCAAGAAAAACACCGAAGCGAGTCGAAGGAGGGCAATCCAGATATTCTACGTATGTTGTTTACTATACGCTCCTTAAACTTCCCTGATTAAGTGCAGTTTTCTGTGCAAAAAAAAATAGTCTGATTGTGTTTGACTGACGGCTCAACCCTTTAGACTCCCCATGAGATCATTCCCAAACTCTTTGGACCCCTTCGAGAACGTTATGCAGACAGACCAGGTGGATACACACGGGTTCTACGTGTCGAGCCCAAGAAGGACGACCAAGCCCCCAGCGCAATCTTAGAACTAGTTGATGGACCAAAGGACATGAGATTTGCCCTTGCAGCGAGGACAGTGGCCCGAGAGCGCGAACAAGGCTTGCAAACACTGGCTGAATTCACCCAACTCAATGTGAAAAAGGTTACCCAGTTCCGGAAAGATGGCGTCGAGGCTCTGGAGCGGGAAATCGAGAGACTAAATTTGGAGAAGCAAAGGAAGGAAGAAGGGGAGGCAGAAGGGGGGAAGAGGCAAGTGATAAGAGGCCCAGAAAATGAATATAAATTCACTGCGATGGATGGTGTGAATGTACATGTATAATTAAGGCGCAATAGCATTGGACTTTCTATTGTATCAAGTGTATTATATCAAGGGACTATATTCATCTATAACGCTGAAGCTGTGTACCGCATGCAAACGTTCAATTTTGCATGTAGTAGGTAGAAAAGTAGAATCCCTCAGACGGCTATTGAAATGATATTTGATACTGAAGTTCCATGGAATTGATACATGCACGCGGGAAAACTTTTATGGAACCAAATGATCTACTAGTTTAAAAGTTATCAATTGTCAAGAAGGATACCATTCACATAATGGTATGGTTTATAAGCTTTTACTATGCGTTACCCTAACTTGTCGTAGTAATTCTCATTGACCTGTTGTAGCTGGCTTCCAAACTAACGCCAGTATGCAGGGCTTCCCTAACGTGTTACAACATAACCAGAATGCACCAGTAGACGCTATTGACCGGGCTCACCAAACCTGCAACAGGCATAGAATACGCCATGATATATCCATACCAGACCGCAAATCCGTACTGAAACAATTTAGAGACGAGGTAAAGCAATAATCTTTAATTTAACTTTGGAAAATCCCCTCCCCTCCCCCCCGGGATACAACCAAAGGTCTGTTGCTTGGCTCTGATGGGTGTTGTTCGCGTAGTGATGTGCCGGTATGGGAGCATTTCGAGTGTTGACATCATGTTCATTGCATAAAAATTTGCCGCTTCCAGACCCTCTCTACAACTTTCTGAAGCTCCTGCAGGAATATAGAAAGTCTGTTTCTATACCATTATTGACCTGATGACCAATAATGTTACTGAACGGTATAATCAATTTGGGAAACAACAGTCACGTTGTTTTGACAATAGATGTTGAAATCCTCCATACAAGTTGCGTAATCAAGTGCATTTCGGGTACGAACAGAGTATGTTCGAGGACATAGTTCCCAGCATTTAATGGTGATCTTTGGGGTGGTTCGGTTGATATCCAGAGTAATGACTGTCTGATCAGTTGAACCCCGGGTCTCTAACCATCCTCTAGCATCAATCTTTAGCTATTGCGAGGCTTGGCTTATGTCGAACTTTTAACCGCCATACTAAAAAGGGTGCAACCCTTACTTAGTAAGGATGTTAGTTGTATTATAGTCACATGTTTTTTCTGACAATTTGTGAGGAAGTTCAAAGCAGCGGTTTGTTCTGTGTGGGGTTTAGGCTGCGACGCCGCCCTGCGCTTGCCGCGCGGGTACGGCCGGTCGCTCGCTCTTTATTGGCCGAGGGACCGACAGCCGCTTTATCTCCATTCTCTCTCCATTCTCACTCTGCGGCATTGCTAATCCCTGGCAATATTAATTAATGGTTCTACTTCCGGTGTCACGAAGTTACTGTGTATAGTCTATCGTCTCGTGACTACTTTATAATCAAAATTTCAGAAAATCTGAAGGGTCTTTTTCCTACCGTCAATCCTTCTTCGATCCTATGAATAGATATAGAAACGTGGCTGGGCAGCGCGGCCCGTCCAAGGCGACTGCCTCGACTCTATGCCAGAAGTGTCTAAAACGAGATATGTACTTTCATTCGCATATGTGGTGACTTCAGCTGACTCCAAGCACGGCACTACAGCTATGAATGCAAGGCAACAACGCAAGAGCGACCCTATATATCAAGACCCTCACGTACACAGCAACTACAAAATCCAGATCTGGTTCCGAAGTTGACCAACGACGCTCCAAAATTCCCAGACCAAACGTATGGATTTCACTGCCCTTCTGTGTGTACAGCAAGCTAATCGCAATATATTGCACAGAAATGGTCTTGCAGATGAGATTTTAGCAAAGCGCGATCAAGAACGTGGTAGAAAGAGAGATTTTGACCAAGACAATGATCTTGTTCTAGGAAGCAAAGACCAGTCGCCAAAGAGAGCGCGATCCGCATCAATTTCGTCGATTTCTGTGTCTACAATATCTACCGGGCGTTCTCGTTCCCGGTCACCAAAATATCGGCGTCGAGACGACTCACCGAGTTATAAAGCCCGAGAACGATCGCCGTTGTCATCTAAGAAATCACGTCGGCGGAAAAGAGAACATAGCTTTAGCTCTTCACATGATTCCAATTTGTCTATTTCGCCTGAGAGAAATCAATCGCGAAATTTAGATCGCGGGGTTGAGCGAAATATTCGAAGAAAGCGACGTGAGTCTAGCCCACACGAAAGGGGCAGGCAAAGAGAGTCATCTATGCGTGGAAGCTGGAGAGGTAAATCGCAAAGTCAGAGTCAGGAAAGAAGCCGCATCGCAAGGGAGCGACGGTCAATGACACCAGGCGAACCATCTCAGACAAGGGCCAATTTTGGTGGCAAGAAGGCAGAGTCACAAGCAGACTTTTCAAGACGGCGAGCACGTAGCTTGAGTCCATTCAGCAAACGATTGGCCCTCACTCAAGCCATGAATATGGGGAGATAATGTATATACATGTGTAATTATTATATTATATAGCTTTTATTGCAAGCTTCCTTGGTGATCCAATTCAGTGCAATTATGGCTTTACTGGCTTTTAGAAATTTTGGTTCTATGAAATTGTGTGCGGAAACGTGACCACTGTCCTATTTCTGACAAGTACATGGTGTTCAAAACGCCTTTCCTAATCACCCAGCTTAATCAAACTCTCCCTAACGCCGAATTTTAATACATGCAAACCGTCATATAACCTTCTTCGCAGGGTATCAGAGTTATATTGTTTCGTCATCCTCATTATCAGCTTCCTGTTCGCGAACATGAATACTCTCCACCAGCGCCTCTCCTTCAATGCCAACTTCTTCACCCTCTTCCCCAGTACCCTTGGGTCGCGGATTCTCTCGCCCTGCACGCTGAGCATTTTCAATTCGTTGTCGTACTAGCCTGGCAATTGCATTTTCCGTTCTGACATTCAACACCCTAGTCTTTTCATCCAGATAACGTCTCAAGTCCCAATTCGGTTTTTTCGGCTGGAGTTTGAATAAATCAATAGGTTGGTCAACCTCTTCGTCTAATTTGGCTTGCTCAGTAGCTGTCTTGGCTATTTCCGAAGCCTGTTGTTCCAAGGTAATTTGGCCGTCTGTAGGAGCTTGTTCAAACCCCAGCTTTGGGCCGCGTGTCTCTGAATCATAGTTTCTGCCGGACAAATAGGTTCTTGTAGTATCGTCTGCTTCCTTTGCTATTTCTTTATCGCTTGCTGTGGCTTCGGCCAGTGGCTCGGGTTCGGGTTGCTTTCTCTTCAGAGCAGCGAGCTTAGCGAGCCTCGCCTTGCGCTCAGTAGATGCGGCTTCGAGGGTAGCGTTTGTTGACGACATCGCCCGTTCGGATAGAAAATTGCGGAATAACAGCTTTACCTGTGCGGTTGATGTCGATATATTAAACCGTTCACCGCCAGGATATAACTAGAATTAAACGCCGCAAAGTATATCAACCGGAATTCTTGTCGGAACAAAGTAGTGGAGACCAAGATATTTCTTCGCCGACGCGGTTCAGCCACAGCGCCGGAAGCACTAGCCACATCCCGACATTTATTTCTCTGCTCAACTTCTTAACGTTTCCCAATCTCAACGGTTGATCTACGTCTATATTGACGGCGGAAGTCTTCTAGCGGCATTCCCCCTCCCAAATCTCTGGATGCCGAAATATACTAATCCCGTGGCATGCTGTAAATTGACAGCTCAGCTTTCACTCTCCGGCATTCGCTCGAGAGCATCGGCGCAAGGATGGAATCTGAAAAAACGAGCAGGAGAAAATGCCGCAAACACACTACATGCCACTCGAGTAACCTCCCGATTTTCTAGAGGCGCCAATGTTAGAGACAACTTTGGACCGCAATCCCGTTGCCTGCACGATGTTGGAAGACGATTAATCCATAGTGGCTCTCTCCCGGAGTCAGATCCTGATCCGGGTTTCTTTCACCAAGACTCTACAAAGGCTCCCGGAAAACGGCGCGTGGTGTTGACTCATTTTACACCTATATACGAGGAGAAAGAATGGGGGCAGAGGGGTAAAAAGCATCTTGGGCGCCGTCCAAAAGCACAAAAATCAAAACTCGAGAAAAGTAGACAGTACGTACTGTCAAATTTCAAACCAATTCAGTCTTCCAGTGAGAAGGAATATGTGTCATCAACCAGTGTACCCAAACGTGTCAAGGCAGCGATTAAACGCGCTCAATCATCTTTGAAGGCTCAAGGCCGGGTTCTCAGTCGTGAAGCATTCGACTTCGATATCAATATTCGAGTCTCCTCCATGTTCCCATACACAGGAACCCCAGAATGGTGGACAACTTCATGCCGAGAACTCTTTATGGCGAAAACGGATAAACACGAGCATACGTGGAAGATGCCTGAAAAAACCGAAAGATTCACATTTGGATTGATAGATACGATCAAGGGGGAGAATATCCAGAGCTTTAAAACCGCTTGGGAAAGCCTGAACAATACTACTAAACAAGCTCAGTGGCCCTTGATAGCCCTTTGGTTGCTTCGAGAGATGCCCTGCAAACTCCCAGACTTTCTGATGGCTACCAACTCTAAACCCTATCCTCTATTTTCGATGGTTAGCGATTGTATGTCGTATATTCGCACCTTTCATAGCAAAGATGTTGATCCAGATTCATTTCGCGCTGCCATTTTAACGTGTATGGGCCCGGACAGATGGCCAGTTGCCGTTCTGCCTCAACGTGGAGTGAGAAGGTATGCTAGGGCAGCAGGGGTGGAAAAAGCACAGGAAGCCTTCGAAATACTACGCTCACGAGAATACCAGTTGTCTGCTGCCACACTACTTTGCTTTATGAATATATTCACCCAAGCCGAGAATGTCGACAAAGCGCTAGAATGTCTTCGCATGGTTCACGCAATGGATTCTCAGTCGAAAATACTTGGCACGGAAGACGTAATACGCCATTGTTGCAAACTCCTTCAGCTTGACAGCGTCGTTGAGGAGGATGGTGTGCGAAATTTCAAGATTTTACCTCAGTTACTGGAGCTAGGTGTCAATCCAACCCTTGAGATGATGAACGTGGTGTTAGCCAACGCTTTCGCGACTGGGGATCCATATTTAGGCCTTGATATGTTGAACTATATGAAAGATCGAGGCATGGAGCTGGATTCCTATACTTACTGCACACTACTCAGTGATGCTGTTGCTCGATCCGATCGAAGTCGAATCGAAAGTCTCATGCAAGAAATCTACCCCCGGGAAGAGTTAAGGAATGAACCACATGTTGCAAGCAAGATTCTCCATGCCCACTTCATTTTCGGGGCTGAGAATATTGACATGAAAAGCGATTCATCTAGAGTATTCATGGACATGCTCGAACTTTACTGCCGCTGCTATGATCCTACCCCTCTGAAAGATTTACAAATAATTCCGCCGCACTTTAACAATGTCGACATTGAATGCGACACCCAGCCGTCGTCACATGCCTTATTCTTAATACTTGCGACATATCTCAGGTGCAACACCGATCCAATCCGCGTAATGCGCCTTTATCGAAAATTTCGCGAACTTGCCTCCCAGCAACATCCTGTGATTTCTCCGTTGGTTCAGTACCCTCATCTTTTTAACGAGTTTATCTTATCGTTTCGTCACCACAGCTCAGATTTGCGACACTGTGTTTCCATTGTGGAGGACATGCTCCGGCCAGTTCCCGAGTCAATCACCGTTGCAGGCCCTCGAATAACTCCCGCAAAGCCAAACGTTTGGACATGGAATACACTTTTGAGCGTGCTCAACATCAAGAAGCAGCCCAATGGAATAAAAGTGATCCAAGGCATGATGGAACGACACGGGGTGAAACCTGACATGGTGACATGGAACACAATTATATATGGCACTGCGACAAGGCAAGACATGATATCCACGGCTTTTGCTATTAGGAAAATGGAATCCGAAGGCTTCACCCCCGACTCGGATACGCTCAGGGCGTTACGATATGCAAGGGACCCAGAAAAGCTTCACGCTGCTTTTGACAAACTCAATGACGAAGACCGAGAACTTTCGAGACGAGAGAACGAGGTTCTTGAACAAGAAAACGAGGAGCTTCTAGACAAAGGTCTCCAACGTCTGGCGATTGCTGGTAAAACGGCGAACACATGAGATACCCTTTTGACATTTGTGTAAGAGTTCTAGTATATAATTACAGAGGCCCGGTCTCTTTCTTATTTTATTTGTCTCAATATTTTTATTAACCTCGCCACTTGATCAATTTATGGGTAATATTAATACCCTTTCATATCCATTCGTCGTTGGGCAAGAGTTCCGAGAAAAATTTCGGGATATACTTGTCTTCGTAGCTAGTCATGATATAGTTGACATTCCCAAACTAAACGCTTTATTTTGCACAATTCGTAAACTCAGTCATCGATGAATACCGAAATCTAATCGCGAAAGGAATTAGCGAGCTGCAACGGTACAAGGCGACTTGAAAGCTTACCGCCATAACCACACAGCATATACTTATATATGGGCTGAGCCTTTCTCCTATTCTAGCACATTTCCAGAATATGCCAAAAAACCTTTTGGCAGTCATAAAAATCAGCATTTTCCTTGTGCCATTTGTGTCATTCACGCCACATACCCATGTTGATTGCGATCCATGATACCGGGCATGATTGAATGGGCATAGGCGCTTGTGCAGATTATAAGGAGGAAAACCAGAAGCAGTGACTGGAAATTAAATAGAGCAGACTGTACAAATGATATTAGCCAGTGAAAGCAAGCTGACTAGTCTGGCGCAGCGCAGCGCAGATGACAGTGCCGAGAGTCTGGTGCCTATATGAACACACACAATGCCACTTACCATCCTGGCGTCTCCTCTCTGTTATCTTCCTTTTGTGTCACAGTTGATGTCTTTTTCTTCCTGACAAAGGTCTTTGAGGCCAACACAAGAGGTTTTGAAGGTGAGTGTCCTCTTTTTGCAATGTTGAAGTTGTTGCTTTTAAGGCTAGACGGCACTAACCAGTAAATGGTTAACAGCGCGGCTAGGCTAACAAATAAGCAGATGCCTTATCAGCAGCCTACCCACAATGCTGGACCTAGCCGCCCTCCTGCCTCAGGCAGTGAGATTGAGCTCTTCGCATTTCTTTTGAATGAGCTTTCGAATGATGATGATTTTCAGCAATTCCCTGCCGTCCATCATCCAGAATTCACTGCAAAGCATCCAGCGTCTGGCAGTGTGATCCATGGACTATCCATAGAACAGCAGTATTCGCCATCGACTGCGTTTAATCTCCCCATTCGGAACCTCAATCCCAACGCCGTTGACATCGACCGCTCTGCCTTAAACCCGTTGCACCTCCCAATCCGAGGCGCGCCATCGAACACTTTTCTTCCTGACACCGCTCATAGTGCTGCAAACGTCGGTCAGGCAGTACTTCCAGGATATTACACCCCAGATCCCGAAACTGGAGGGCCACCAACACCCGAGGAAGTTGCTGCGATTCCTACTTCTTCCAAAACACCTCGTAACAAGAAAGCAACCATGGCTGAACCACGTGCTCGTGTTGCCCGTCACAAGGGACAAATGAACTTTGCTAGCGACTGTAGGTCTCCTGCCCTTCTCAAGCTAGGTCATCGAACTGGATAAGTTTGAATTTCCTATACTAACGCTGACCACGATAGTACGAGCTCTACTTTCTGGCTACGGTGATCGCGATGCTCACCCTTACTGTCCTCAGGGACCATTACCCGAAACTGTGCGTGTCCTTGACGAAATGGTCACCGACTTCATCTTGGAAATGTGCCACCAAGCAGCTTCCTGTGCACACTACGCTCGGCGCCAGAAAATCAAAGTCGACGACTTTCGCTTCGCTCTGCGTCGCGACCCCATCAAACTTGGCCGTGTGCAGGAACTGTTGCGGATGGATCGTGAGCTGAAAGACGCCCGCAAGATCTTCGACCAGGATGATGACCAGGTGACCACTGGCAAAAAGGCGGTCGAGGACTTGGACGTCAGTGTTGATGAAACCGAGGGAACTACTGCTGCTGGCAAAAAGTCTAAGGGGAAAGGCAAGCGGGTTGCTCGTCGTGGCTCTGATGCTACCGAGGACACTGTTTCCAAGAAGCGCAGGGTCAACGCTTAGAGTTGTTTCTAAACTCTGGGATAAGGTGTCGTTTTCCTGTCTTAGTTGAAACCCCCTTAATTTCGTAAGTCTTGCAAAACCAGGTGTTTTATCTCGACTGCATATGATGGAGGGATTTGTTACATAGTTTACGATAGCATCATGTGGCTGGCGTTTGGCAGAAATTGGCGTTGAGCAAACATAAGGTGTTTTCTACGGCGCTGGCTAGCTCTTCAATGCGAATTTGTCTTTACACTCTACAAGGTACATTATTCTTGCAAAGCAGGGTAAAAGTAATACGTGTCACATAATAAGCATATGTGACTTTACCTCGTCAATCTCGCCGATGTATCAATGTTCATTTTGGTCCTAACAGCTTATATGCCCGATATAATAGTTAACGCATTTTTTAATGATTCGATGTGGTATAACTTTCAATATTATGTACATGTCGAGAGGGTATCCGACGTCAATTCGAGTATCGACTTTAATTCTAACATCAAAATTGATATTAACTTCTTCACTCAGATCCCCGTCCATTCATTCATCCATGCAGGCAGAAAGACATGTCTACACAAAAAATCAAGCAGTCTTAAGAAGTATGACTCATCTGCACGTTGTCAGCCGCGAATTTGCGCAAAGAACTTCATATTGGGAGACCCGCCATCTTCATCATCATAACAAGTAATAGGAGATTTGTCAAGGAAGGTGATTTGATCTGGAATGACTTTCTTAAAACAAGAAATTTCTTGATATATACAATATCGCATATGACAGATGTTGGGATATACAAGGTAAGGGCCGCCACTGAGGTTGTCCCGACGCTAACCTGTTCGGGCGTTGGCGGCCCGCACTTCGCTTAGAGCACAAATCCACATTTTCACCTCCCGCCTAAGGCCAGGGCTATCGCCGACAAAGCTGGATTCGACTTCGACTTTCGACAATCAACCACCAGCCATCAGGCAATATCCATCTAGTCGGTACGTCCACTCCCGCAAACTGATCTGCTTCATCTCGCACTTTCATCCAGATAACCTTCACATTTGGCCGTCCACTTGAACAGTCTCGAGCTTGCTTCAATGTGTGGATTTGTTCCTCTAACTTTCTCTCTCTCTCTTGCAGAATTATCACGGAAATACCGCCAAGATGGGTAAGGGAAAGCCTCGTGGTTTGAACGCCGCCCGCAAGTTGAAGGACCACCGTCGTGACCAGCGATGGGCCGATTTGTCCTTCAAGAAGCGCCTGCTCGGCACTGCCTACAAGTCCTCTCCGTTCGGTGGCTCTTCTCACGCCAAGGGAATCGTCCTTGAGAAGGTCGGTGTTGAGGCCAAGCAGCCCAACTCTGCCATCCGGAAGTGCGTCAAGGTGCAGTTGATCAAGAACGGCAAGAAGGTTACTGCTTTCGGTACGTTTTCCTTACCAGACGTCGAAAATGGATATTCCAAGAGCTTGTCGAGAGCAAAGCTAATGTGGTTGTATAGTTCCTAACGACGGTTGTCTCAACTTTGTCGACGAGAACGACGAGGTTCTTCTCGCTGGTTTCGGTCGTAAGGGCAAGGCTAAGGGTGATATTCCTGGTGTTCGTTTCAAGGTCGTCAAGGTTTCCGGTGTCGGTCTGTCTGCTCTGTGGAAGGAGAAGAAGGAGAAACCCCGTTCATAAATAACGAATGTGCGGGTGACGGTGCTATGGGCCGGTGTGGGAAGTGGTAGAACGGCCTCGACGATTTTAATGTGGATGGGTTTTTCACGATCTATACCTGTTCTCGAAAATACCATGATGTGCCAGGAATTCAAACTTTGAGTGTGCGGGGTCATTATTATGGACAAAGTGATAAAATACGGCGTCATAACTTTTTTTAAAGGAGGTTTGAAATATTCTTTATTTCTTAGACGAAACCGCTATTTCATTCCTGAAACGGCTACTGCTGTTTATCCTGCACAAAAATATATGAATTTTCATTTCAATTCTCATGATTCTATCGTAGATGCATTCCACTTGTACTCCATGCGATATGATTCAACTAACATGCCATTCATATTTTAAAAAGTAATATCCTCTTTCCGATAATGATCTGAAACAATACGGTAAAGATACGATGGTGCATGACCTCCCCTGTAAAGTTGAATAGGTTAGATCTAGCTCTTACACTCACAAATTAGAGTTGTAAAGGATGGGAATGACTCACAAGTTGGTGATGTAAAGATCTACCAGCTCGGCTGGTACGTAGTCGTATAGCGGGTTGTCAACATCAACTTTGTCGACCAAGTCACCATCTTCATAAGGAATCACATTGCTCGGGTCCCCGTACTCAATGAGAGACTCCGTATCAAATGGATAAACGGGGCTCAATTTGTAAACACCGCTGACAACCACAACAGGGGTTTGATGAACCTTGGCTGCTCTAGCAATCACTCTCGTGCCAGCGGCAGCGACCAAACCACCGTTAGCCAGGACTGAGTGGGTTCCAAGGATTACTTTGTTAACTCGAGACATAATAGCGAATACAGCTGAGTCGGGAATAAGTATGACTGTGATTCCCAACGCCGTCAATGGCTTCTGAAACGATTCCACGTTTAGGTGTTCTTCGTCGTTTTCGGCATTTCCACTAACCCGTGAGTGGGTCGCATCATGGTCGTTTGGGTAGGACTCTGCATGAATGACTGTAAACTTGCGTTTTGACGCAGCTTTAAGTAGGAATTTTTGAACCGTGGCCGAGGATGTGTAGGTCAAGATGACTTCGTTCGAGTGAATATGCTCCAAAGCGTATCCCGCAATCTGGTCATCGACTTGACCTAGTTCGTCGATGATTTCGCCAATTCCGTCCAGGACTTCGGCCCGGACGTCTCTGTGTTGACCTTGTGCTTGAAATCTGCCTGATGGAGAGGCGGTACCTGGTGAGCTCGGCTGCGGTGACCCTATTTCTGGATGCTGAAGAAGACTGAACATCGATATCACAGGTGGTCCTTGTACTGAAGGGGAAGAAGATAGAGGAGGGCGGGAAGATGAGCGTTCAGATCCTTCTTGACGAAGGTACGACAGATCCTTGTCGTGTACGGGAATTATATGA
This sequence comes from Talaromyces proteolyticus, assembly GCF_021365285.1. NCBI lineage: Eukaryota > Fungi > Ascomycota > Eurotiomycetes > Eurotiales > Trichocomaceae > Talaromyces > Talaromyces proteolyticus. The sequence continues at coordinate 25,961 of NW_025764282.1, read as the reverse complement.
TCGTCACCAAAACCAGCGTGGGAGCGGGGAGGTGAATGGCTTTCGGCGCCATGGGGCGTGTGTGGACGACTGTCAGAGCCAGCTTCGCTGGCCATGAAGAAATCTGCATCCCTCTCATCCTCTGCCTCATCCCGAATCAGTCCCAGCACACGCCTAACGATATTCCCCACAACCAATTCCCTAGGCTGAGCGATCATCAAGCGCCTGCCTACACTCTGGACTCGCTCTATTAATCTTGCGGCATCGGTAGTTCGAAAGGCAGAAACGACTCGTAGAAGGAGATAGGCAGTAGCTATGGCACATGACCGTGACAGACGAATTTGTCGTCGTTTTAACAGACTATTTTTGTTAGTTTCAGTTCTGAGATGGTTTAAATATTTGTCAAAGGTTTCTCACGAGACTAAATTATCGATAGATGTCTCGATCGGTGTAGTTTTCAGCGACTTGAGGAATGATGACAGCCCTGGGGTCAGGGCCGCAGAATTCGAGACCATGTCCTGTAAAAAAAGTGTCCCGCAGATTATTCTGATAGTGTAGTTTCGTGGTAGGATGAGAGTAAGGATCCTGCAAATTCTACAGCAAAATGCTGGCCAAAGACTTTTAGAATACAGACAAGTGTTCTGAGCCAATACCTCGGCGTGGTGGTGTGCCCCTCAACCCAGCAAGTTCTGCGGCGCCGGACGACTTGTGGGAGTAGAAAGTCCGAGCTTGCAGGCTAACGCAACACAAACACATGCCTTGGCCCCAAGGCTCCCCACATCGCCGTCATCCGACCTCGCGCCTAGCACTGCACGACAGTCGACCAGCCAGCCAGCCAGCCAGCAGGCCAACAGCACAATACCTCCTCTTTCCATTTGATAGACTGACCAGCAGCCCCTCTCGTTCTCTCCCGCCTTCCCCCCCTCTCCTCCCGATACTGTCGATACTTACAGGTGTGATCCCACAAGGAACGTCGGGCCTGTCTGCATCGTCGGCGACTTATGCAGGGTGGTCAGCTGGCGCGTTGAGGTTGGTTCTTCGTGCATGTTTGCGCTGTATGATGCTAACAGTAGCCGTTGGGTAGAGAGCTACCTCGACATATCAGTCGTCCTCATGGCCGTTGCTAGAAGATGAACTCCCTAAATTTCCTATCCGCGCGAGTGATAGGCCAGACGAATTCTCCTCTTCGCAATCGCTCCCATTCGCAAAGCGATGTGTCTCAATCGGCTGTGCGCAGTAGCCTAGCGAATTCTCGCTCGTATAGCGAACAGCAATTACACCGCGGATTCCCGGTAGGCGAGAGAGAAAAGGATGACCACGAGATCTTGACATCAGACTTCTCCACTGATGGGACGGTAGAATTCAACGAGAAGACACCGCTTCTATATGAGCTACAAAAGGCCGGCGCATCGCAAACACCAAACCGGCTTCTTCTGGTTTCCCTGCGGATATTCGATGCTATCACTGGTGCTATCAAGGTCATTCTTTCCACGATAGCTGCCCCGGGTATCTATATTGCCCGTGGTTTTCAGGATGACGATGGATACTACTCGCCTATAGTTCCCTTTCGCAAGGTCCGTCGATTGATGGGCGTTCGCAATACGGATGGCGAGAAACACTTGAGGAAGTCATCGTCTACAGGCAGCAAGGGAGAATCTGGCAATAGACGGAACGGCTCTTCCAGGAAGCCTCGACACTCGCCATCACGGTCATCAATGTCAACGTCCGAATCTGACGGAGAACCTCCAACATCAAGCTCATCCAGTACCGCAGGACCCCGTCATACACGATCTAAATCCTATGATAGTGACTTCAACACTGATGATAACACGCCTAGAAGATCTATACGAATCAAATTGCACAATGAAGACGCCTTACAGCGAGAGAAAAAACGATCTCATAGCACAGATATTCGTCAAAGTTTGAAGACCGATGGCCCTCCCACACCAACAGTTCTCGCAGCAGAAAGTTTAAAGTCACCCATCTCCTCGTCCTCTCACCATAAACTCACGAAATACCCTCATGCCCCCGCTCCTCCACGCCCTCTAGTTCCACTTCGCCAGCCGTCATACTCAGTGCGAGCCAGCGGCCGCAGAGCACCTCAGAAGACACTTGTCCTCGATCTAGACGAGACTCTTATCCACTCTTTAGCGAAAGGCGGCCGAATGTCCAGCGGTCATATGGTAGAAGTCAAACTGGCCGCTCCCTTTCCCGCAACCTCTCCGCAAGGAGAAGCTCCCACTAATCTTGGCCCTCAACATCCTATTCTGTACTATGTACATAAACGACCGCACTGTGATGAATTCTTAAGGAAGGTCTGCAAGTGGTATAAGCTAGTTGTTTTCACAGCCAGCGTGCAAGAATACGCCGATCCAGTCATTGACTGGCTCGAGCAAGAGCGCAAGTTTTTTCAAGCCCGGTATTATCGACAGCACTGCACGTTCCGTAATGGGGCTTTCATCAAGGACTTGAGCTCGGTAGAGCCTGATTTGAGCAAAGTCATGATATTGGACAACAGTCCAATGAGCTACATCTTCCATGAGGGTGAGTACAGACTACTAATGCCACACAAAGATTATTTTTCTGACATTGCCACAGATAATGCCATTCCTATCGAAGGCTGGATTAGTGACCCCACCGACAGCGGGCTGCTCAGTCTAATTCCTTTACTTGAAGCTCTTCAATATGTCACCGATGTACGCGCATTCTTAGCGCTCCGAAGAGGTGAAGCGGAATCATAAAGCCCGGAACCCGCTCCGCCTCCCTCTACATTCTACATCCAGTGTACCTAGTAAAATAGAGGAATTTGGCCAAAAAAGAAGTCTCTGACAGTTTCCAATCTTCGGCATGTAGAAGGGAGTATAAATCTCACTGAGGAGGACGATTCATGCCTTCCAATTGTTTTGTTGTAGACGCATTTCTACTTCTTTTATCAAGCGATCATCATACCCATTCTTGTGCTTTTTTGATGTACTTTTGTGTGTTTTGAATGTTTGCATTATTTGCATGATATTATAGCCAGAAATATGCATTGTTTGATCTCTCTTCTTTAACTTTTCGTCGACCTTTCTACGATCGTAGTAATTACACGTATTCAGACCTATTCATTGTATGGAAAAGAGGATAGAATTCTTCATCTACTTTTCCCACCCATAGTGCGAACCTTACGTCTATATACAAGTGAATTTTCTAGTCCGAAAGCTTCAAGCTTAAGTTAGATGCCCTTGGCTTTCTTAGCCTCAGCATAGGCTTCCTTCAATGCAACAATCGCATTATCGATATCCTTACGGTTAGGGTCTGTGACGCTAACACCCATATGTCCGAAACGAATGTACAATGGTGCAATCTCTTTATGCAGACCGCCTGCAAAGACAACGCCGCGCTTCAATAGCCCTGGCAGGATATCAGGCGCCACCAGGCCCTCCGGTAGTCGAATAGCTGTCATGGCATGGGCCTGGTTCTCGGGCTTCGTGGCGAGCTGTGTCAAGCCCAACTCGGCAACAGCAGCCTTCACTTTATCCGACGTTTTGGTGTGGATGGCAAACCGCTCGGAGACGGGCCGTTCGGTGATCTTGCTGAGAGACGTGTGCAGGGCGTGGATCAGCTGTGTGGGCGGCGTGGCAAAGTACGAGGGCTTCCCGGCCTCGTAGTTCTGCATGATCGGCTGCCAATTGGCGATCGAGGCGTAATATGAACCCGGCGGGGTTTTACGGGTCTTAAAGACGTTGATGGCGCGGCTAGACAGCATCAGGATGCTGAGCCCCGGCGGACAGCCAATGGCCTTTTGGCTGGCGGTCAACACTACATCGAGACCCCAGGCATCGAAGTCGATCTCTTCACAGCCCACGCTGCACACGCCGTCCACGACGACCAGCGTGCCCGGGCTGACGCGGTGGACCAGCTCCGAAATAGCCTTGATGTCGCTCAGCACGCCAGTCGAGGTGTCGACGTGGGTGATGGTGATTAGTTTGTAGGGTTTGAGCTTGAGGGCTGCCTCGATGTCGGCGAGCGAGGGCTGTTCTCCAATGGGGGCTTTGAGTTGGGTTGCACGCGCGCCATATGTCTCTAGTGCAGCGGCAAATGAATCGCCAAAGTATCCCGTGTGAAGCACCAAGGCGTCTTCGCCTTTCTCGATCAGATTGCTAGCAACAAGATCCCACCCTAGCGTTCCACTTCCCGAGATGATAAAGGGCTGTGAAGCTGGGTCGGTCGTCTGGAAGAGCTTCCGCAGCAGGGTCAGGGTTTCGCCGAATGTCTTGACAAAGGCCGGGCCAACATGACTCTCGCTGAGATGGTCAGTATCCTTATCATGATATGTATGCCTCGAGTGATTTGGGAAGATGTGCTCACGCATAATGGGACATGGAGTTCAGGACGGCATCGTCGAATTCGATGGGCCCTGGGATGAGCAGGGTGTTATGGACGGCTTGGGAAGACATCTTGCGTTGGATGCTGAGAGCAGGCTCGGCGATTGGGGGCAGGGGCCGTTCGATGGGCTTATATTCCAGGTCGTCGGGCTCGACGGACTGTCTCTCGGACGAGAAGGGCGTGTTCAGCGCGGGCAGCGGCAGACGCTGGTCGAAATGCCTGGAGATGAGCGAGAGGCGGGCATGGGCACTTGCATTGCCCCGCTCGGTCCGTGACGCCAGAGTGAGCTGCCAGTTCTCGCGGCCGTCTTTGGCCGCGGGGTCAGTAGACGATTTTCACGTGGTGATCCGATTAGAGCCGATAGTTATACGGTACTAGTACGCGCACCAGCAGGTGAGGAGGAGTATATCAGCGTCAATTCTGTCACTGAGATATTTGGTCGTGACAGAGACTCTCTATTCGGGGGACACTCGATGCTATGTCCGATTGTTCACTGCAATTGATGCGATTATGTATCCCTTACTCCTGAGAATTCAATTCCTGGCCTTGCCGCTTTCTCTCTCGGTCTGGCCGAGCGACATCGGCTACTGTGCCGAGTACGTATCCGTATATGCCCTCACGCAATCTTGTATAGTATACATGTTGAATCTTCAGGAACTACATTATGTATATAATTTACATAGTTGGAAAGTAACTATGAAATTGCCATATGTACATTTCAATGGCCATCTTCTCCGAGAAGCCGGCATTATACGGTCACGTGATACGACTCCCGGCATCATCACGGCCGGCTCCGAATGCGTCTTGCCGGCCATTATCGTGGAGTGAATAGAATAATAACGGATTCTCATTCGTAATTACACGTACGGGTATTGATACTCACTGTGGAGCACGTCTTCAAGAGACCTGTGCATAGTATGTACGGTAGACTCGAGACTGGACAGTGGAGAGCCATATCTTATCTCCCGCGCTAACCCGATACGGGCAATTATAGGGCTCAGGGCTTCCTGCACGGGCTCCATAGTACGGCTGCTGAGGCTTACTGCTAAAGGCTACTACTGGAGCTACTCGCATGTAGACAACAAGCTCCCTACCATAGCCCTGCCATCTCTTTGCTTGGGATGGGTCAGTGAGCATTAGTCTCGAGACCAAGATGACCTCGCGTCTGGTGCTGGTCATTGGCGACCTCTTTATCCCCGACAGAGCTCCAGTATGATCCCCGCACGCGCTGTCGTCACTGCAGGCACCGATTGCTAACCACCATCACCACCCATCATAGGATCTCCCTGCACGAGTAAGAAAACAATGCACCAAAAACCTGCGCCATCCTAATATCCAATAGTTCAAGAAACTCCTCACCCCTGGAAAGATCGGCCAGATACTCTGCCTAGGCAACCTGACCGACCGCGAAACCTTTGAGTTCTTCCGCCAGATCGCCCCCGACTTACAGCTTGTCAAGGGTGACTATGATGTCGACTCACCCAACCTTCCTCTATCCAAAGTAGTGACTCATGGGAGCCTCCGTATCGGGTTTACGCATGGCCACACCATCATCCCACCGGGCGACGCCGATGCCCTGCTGATCGCAGCTCGTCAGATGGACGTGGATGTTTTGTTATGGGGCGGCACGCATCGTTTTGAAGCGTTTGAGATGGAAGGGCGCTTTTTTATTAACCCTGGGAGTGCCACAGGCGCCTTCACCGCGGGCTACTTCCCGGATGGCCAGGAACCGGTACCGAGCTTTTGTTTGATGGATGTGAGTTGACTCGCTCTTTGACTTCCACGTCGTCGCTAAGTGTTCTTAGGTCCAAGGAGATGTGCTTGTTCTTTACGTATACCAACTGAAAACCGATGCCAATGGGGCTGAAACAGTTGCCGTTGAAAAGGTGTCATTCCGCAAGCAAGGCGTTGCGGCGTCTTGAGACACGCTGCTTATGATAATTATTTCTGTAATGATACGCACTAGAGATATCTCGAATCATGACTTCGCGAAATTTTTGGCCACTAGCCTAGTGGATTGTAGCATTGTTATTATTTCAGGGTACAGAGAGATGCTTGAATGACATCAGTATAGACCATGTTTAACTCGGTTCGCTTTGTTTCAACTCGACTCCTTGTAGCACATTATAGAACTGCTGTGGCGAACAGACAAAACATAAAAAGAAGCGTTAAAATATCTCGAACGGCCTGCCAGTCAATACAAATCCGTTGACTCTATTAGCATATATAACATTTGAAAGCAACATCATTGATGGGCCGTAATCGACTAACCCAAAGCAGCGGACATTAGCGGCTTGAGGTGCCAGAAGAATATTGTTTGTTCCGCCTCGCAGACAATATCAATCATTCACAGCCTGCAACAAGGCACGCCGGTTTCTAATCTCACTAGCGCATAAAATAAGACTCGCCTATCTTTCGCATTCCATTGTTTTGTCGATTTGAAACCCCCTCTTTCGCCTGGAAACGCCACCGAAGACCCTACCGAGCCTACAGAACTTCTGATCGCCATTATTCTTTTTTGATTGCAAGCACAAAAAGTGCATTCCGACTGTCAATATGGCCACCGAGGCAACGAATATTCCTGACGAGCACTTACCGGCTCACGAAGAAGGCGCCGATGATGAAGTATGCCGACTGCCAATCTCGTTCTGTCAAGCTTCGAAGCCATGTATACTATGCATACACGGCTCCTTTATACAATTGAAGTTGGATTAGTTTCTACACCTACTACCAGCTAACTTTTGCCTATAGGAAGAAATCGCCGCGATGAAAAAACGAGTAGCCGAGATGGAATCCGAGGCGGCCAAGTTGCGCGAAATGCAGGAAACGCTGGACGCGCAGTCAGAAGGGCTGCAGGAGGATAAAGAGGACATTGATGCTCGTAGTATATTCGTGGGCAATGTCGACTACGGCGCTTCTCCAGAAGAAATCCAGGCACACTTTCAGAGCTGCGGCTCGATCAACCGCGTTACGATTCTGTTAGATAAATTTTCTGGCCATCCTAAAGGGTTCGTACCAGTTTTGTCTTCTCGTGCTTGGAGTTTGCTCATCGGTGAGAATAGATACGCTTATGTTGAGTTTGCGGAACCGAGTCTTGTTGCACAGGCCTTGGTTTTGAATGAAAGTGTTTTTCGTGGACGCAACTTGAAGGTGCGTCATATATCCTCCTCAATATAAACCGCACGTACAGCCATACTAACACGTCTATAGGTAACACCGAAACGCACCAACCTTCCAGGCATGGCCCGAGGTCGCGGCCGAGGACGCGGCCGTGGCTTTGGCCGGGGAGGATTCAACCCTCGAGGTGGATATCGGGGCGGATATCGTGGTCGGGGCCGTGGGTTTTCTCCTTACTAGATACCCCTGGTATGGCACAGAGCCGAAGGAGAAGGAGTTATTTTCATCATATTTACAATCCAAGTCATCCTTGTTATGAGTTTTGGTCGAGGGTTCGGAGTTGAGGATGTATGATAGTATCTACCTACCGTGGGCCAGGTTGATGGGGGAAATAAAATAGGTAATTTGTTTTATATACATCAATTGATATACATGTACTGGCAATCTGGTTCTGGGCTGAAGGAGAGCACTACTGCGACAATGGCATGAATTCCTGCTATGTAGTCACGATGGCTGCAAATATGTCGCTTTAGAGAACATGTACTGCTCCATTTTGATCCCAATATGTCATTATATGCATCAATGGTCAGAACAGTACATATGTGCAGCATGCACGTAGTAAAAACATAGTAGAGTAGCGGGGTTGTCCGAAAACCAGCATGGGTCATAGGCAGCCAGTAGCCTGAACTGGACGCAGTAGATAACGTCTCAGCATTTAATAGACATGCCATAGAACAGCGTACTATTCCAGATGACATAGACTCTTAAGATGATACACATGTAACTGGAGGTTGACCGCCGGCCGAGACTCCCAGTAAGCGCTGGGCCAGCCCCTCCCCGCCGGTCATTGGTCAGCCCGCTCACGTCAAGCCTGCTCAGCCCCAACCTCGACCATCAAATACAGTGTACAGCCCTTATTAACAGTGCCTGGTCCTAAACGTCAGCAACTCCCCATCAAGGCGGCATTCTCTCCCCCTAGAAGAGGCGAGAAGACACCAAGACCGAGACTCCTGTCCTGATCCCCCCGGGTGGTCCTCTCTTCCGTCGTCGCCAACTCCCTGCAGTGGATGTGCTAAGCGTCGTCACCTCGCCCGGCTATTCGGTCGCATCCCGCTGCCTATAAGCCTTGAATTCATCGAAGAATGGGTTCCAATCTGCCTGCGTGAGTGCTGCCGATGAGGAGACCGGAGCTTGCTCGATGGAATACACCGTGCTAACCAGTCGCTCTGTCTGCAGCCAGCCAAACCTGAGGCTTACAAGTGCGTCGCCCATCTCCCGCTCCTCTTAAGAATGCTTCCTAGGACTAACCCCCACGACAGTTATCGCTGCTGACGGGTTATATAAACGCGATGTCTTCAGTACGAAATGCTGCTTCCGGCCAGTCTGCTTTGTAATAGGTCTGATTATAATGGTTTAGGATTTCCCGACCCTTTTGCGGTTGCCACAATCGGCGGTGAGCAGACGCACACGACCTCTGTGATAAGGAAAACTTTGAATCCGTATTGGAACGAGACCTTCGATTTGTAGGTTGTATCCTTTCACGCTTGCATTACACTCTAACCTGCGGTTCTTTTTGCCTATAGAAAGGTCAACGAGGACAGTATTCTGGCCATCCAGATATTCGACCAGAAGAAGTTTAAGAAGAAGGATCAAGGGTTCCTCGGCGTGATCAATGTGCGAATTGGCGATGTGATTGACCTCCAGATGGGAGGTGATGGTAATTTATGCTGTGACATTTACAATATAGATTTCACTAACACTGATACTGTTAGAAATGCTCACCCGTGATTTGAAGAAATCGAATGACAATCTTGTCGTACACGGCAAACTCATTATTAACCTGTCTACTAATCTTACTGCGCAAACCCCCAGTCAGAATGGTGTACACAGACCTCAACCGCATTCTTTGGGTACGTCGGGGACAGTTCCGCACATACAAACCTCGTCTTCGTCTCAAGGTGCAAGTCTTGTAGACGGTCCAAGTGCATCTCCAGTCGCCGCGAATTCAACGTCATCGTTTACTCCTACGCGAGCCTCTTCGGGGGCTCGCCCTACAAGCGGATTATCAGCCGCCAACGGTGCTGCGCAGCCTCAGCCTAATGGACAAACCGCGCAGGGCTCCAGAACAAATCTGAGTTCCTTTGAAGACAACTTGGGTCGACTGCCTGCAGGATGGGAGCGACGGGAAGATAATCTCGGAAGAACATACTACGTGGATCATAACACGAGGACTACGACCTGGAACCGGCCGTCAGCTAACTATAATGAAAGCGCCCAGCGGTCACAAAGAGAGGCGAATATGCAAATGGAACGTCGAGCCCATCAAAGTCGAATGCTACCAGAGGACCGCACTGGTGCCAGCTCCCCTAACTTGCAAGAAGGCCAGCAAGCAACTACTCCACCTGCAGGTGGAAGCAGCAGTGCCCAGAATGCTGCAAGCGCTGCCAACGCCGTTTCGATGGCTGCTACGGGAGTGACAACTGCGGGCACAGGTGAACTCCCAGCTGGTTGGGAGCAGAGGACAACCCCGGAGGGCCGACCCTACTTCGTGGATCATAACACCCGCACTACCACCTGGGTCGATCCCCGGCGACAGCATTACATTCGTGTATATGGGCAAAATGCCGGTGGAGGGAACACCACTTTCCAGCAACAAACTGTTTCGCAATTGGGACCTTTGCCTAGTGGGTGGGAAATGAGACTAACTAATACTGCTCGCGTTTATTTCGTGGACCACAACACCAAGACCACTACATGGGATGATCCCCGACTACCCTCGTCCCTGGATCAGGGTGTGCCTCAGTATAAGCGTGACTTCCGTCGCAAGCTTATTTACTTCCGCTCGCAACCGGCCTTGCGAATCATGTCTGGCCAGTGCCACATCAAAGTTCGTCGTAGTAACATTTTCGAAGATTCGTATGCAGAAATCATGCGCCAGAGTGCTTCTGATCTCAAGAAGCGTCTGATGATTAAATTCGATGGGGAGGACGGCTTGGATTATGGTGGCCTCTCACGGTAGGATATCCATAAAATTGACCTGGTAGTATCTATTACTAATTTTTGTCCAGGGAGTACTTTTTCCTTCTTTCTCACGAAATGTTTAACCCCTTTTATTGCCTTTTTGAATACTCCGCACACGACAATTACACTCTTCAAATAAACCCCCATTCCGGCATCAACCCCGAGCATTTGAACTACTTCAAATTCATCGGACGCGTTGTTGGGCTCGCCATTTTCCACCGACGCTTTCTGGATTCTTTCTTCATTGGCGCATTCTATAAAATGATGCTTAGGAAGAAGGTCACACTCCAGGATATGGAGGGTGTAGATGAGGATTTCCATCGCAATCTGTCGTGGACGCTGTAAGTTCCCCCTCCTTTTTTTTAAGGGTTGAAAGTGTATTAATGACCTGTTCAGTGAAAACGACATTGAGGGTATCGTCGAACTCACGTTTTCTATTGATGATGAGAAGTTTGGTGAACGAGATACCATTGACTTGATACCCAATGGAAGAAACATTCCCGTCACCGACGAGAACAAAGGGAAATACGTCGAGTACGTACAAAATTCGGAAAGTGTAGAGACCATTTACTGATTATCACAGGCTTGTTACGGAATGGAAGATCCAGAAACGCGTTGAGCAACAATTCAACGCCTTCATCTCCGGTTTCAACGAACTCATTCCCCAGGACCTGGTGAATGTGTTTGACGAGCGAGAACTAGAGTTGCTGATTGGTGGTATTGCCGATATTGACGTTGACGACTGGAAGAAACACACAGATTACCGCGGATACCAAGAATCCGACGAGGTCATTCAAAACTTTTGGAAGATTATTCGAAGTTGGGACGCAGAACAAAAATCCCGCTTGCTTCAGTTTGCTACCGGTACCTCTCGTATTCCGGTCAACGGTTTCAAGGATTTGCAGGGTTCCGACGGCCCAAGGCGATTTACCATTGAGAAGTCCGGAGATCCTGTAGCTCTTCCAAAGTCTCATACTTGGTAAGCTGTCAATTTCTCATCAATCATATTCTTCTTACTAATGTTTATACTAGCTTCAATCGCCTCGATCTTCCACCTTATAAGTCCCACGAAGCCTTGCAGCAGAAACTGTCCATAGCCGTTGAAGAAACATTAGGTTTTGGCCAGGAGTAGAGTTGAGCAGTATAAAAGATAGCAAGAACCGTGAGTCTGCGAAGAAAAGAGAAAAGAGAGAGAGAGAGAAAGAGCATGTGAAAACGAGACGAAACTAGAAATTTCGTTACCTTTTAACCCTTTGTTTTTTGTCTGTTGAAAAATTAATTGACGATGCACTCAACAACAAATGATATATCATTGCTAGCCTTTGCCAGGGCATCCATGTATTTGAATTGATATATCTCAATTCCTGTCTATCTATCTGTCTATCTCTTCTTCGTTGCATATTCATTCAGACAACCAACGGGCTACCACCTACCTATTCTCGCTCAACGCGAGCGACCGGTTCAATGTTTTGATTGGATTTTTTTTTTTTTTTCGTGTATTGGATTGTTTGGGGTTGGATTGGACGCTACTGGCCATTTCGTTCGTTTGTTCTTTAGCCATTCATTTCTTAGGATTTATCATTATCTACACTTCTTGCTACATTTCAATGTACGTGTAGTTGGGAGGGAATATAGTATTTAAATTTCTCGGCGGTCGATGGCGTTAGGATTGTATGAATAAGACGCATAAAAGCAATGTACCTTCCCCCATAGGTATAATTCGTAATTACGACTTTGGAAACTTCGACCCTAAGTACACCAAATTAACCCAATTTATCTATACTAGAAGATTTATTTTTATTACCACTTGTTGAGAGTGTATTTACCCTTGATACATATATTCCTTCCAATTTATGTTTCTTGTGCATCTCTATGTCTGGATACTGAACCTACACGAAAGATGGCAAAATAGTACAAGAGCTAATAATAGCACTTAACTTAACCATATAATCCAGCCCCCCATTAGCAAGGTCGTCTTGCACCCAAATAGCCTGGATCAATCTTTTTATATAAAAATGGGATCGTGACGAAGCCATAGTTTCAGTCTTAGCCATCAGCTCAAGAACAGTGCATCTTTCAAGATCTGTTTTTGCTTCGCACCCCAATATAAACAGCGGGAACTGCGGTTTGCAAGAGCCGAGTTTGAATAATATGGATAACCCTCTTTCAACCCGTTCTTGAGTTTTATCCCCCGTCTCGAGTAAGTTTTTGGTTGCTCGATTGAGATAGACAAGCATGGCAAGTTGGAATAATTCCATGGTCGTCGTCGTAGAAATATGGGTGTGGCTATCTTCGATCACGGTGGGAAGCGTTCTAATCCTCCACCCGAGAACGTTTAAGAATTTTTTGTAATCACTAAGTTCCTGTGCAGACATGGTTTCTGGCGGCTTTGAAGCTACTGCGCTGCAAACATCTGAAAATAGCTTTAGAGCTGCGGAAAAGCTGGACGGAGTTGACTGTCCCATCTAGCAGTGTTTTATAATCAGTAAACCCTCTCCTTGTATAAAATAGCTCCCGTAGACGAACAGACGAACCTTCATTGTCAAATTATCTGCGGGAAATAATTTAATTCCCATTGGCCGGGGTTGCCAGTGTAAGACACTGAAAGTGGATAAGACGTCATGGTAATATACCCAGTCCAACAATATACCTAATTCACTATCCTGGTCCACTGCGCTAAGAGAGAATGCCTGAATGATGCCCTGGGCACCGTCCAAGAACGGCTTCCACTGGTTAGAAGTACATGAAGTTTGGTGGATCTAAGCTATCGTCAGAATTTCATGCATCGGCCTTGCGGGGATCTTATTATATGGACCGACCTCAAATGAACACAAGAGCATTCCAGCAGCAACATGCTGGAACGCTTCCATAGTGCCGATCTCCCTCTTTGTAGCGTCGCCTAAGGCTCTGATGGCGGAAACCTTGAACTCTGCTGCCTGCGACTGTAATCTATTGCGATGCAGTGATGAGAAGGCAAGTAAAGACTGTCGTATTGCCGTGGCCGATGGCGTATTATTCGCCAAGGCCATTCGAATGAGCAATTTACCCATATCCATAGGATCATTTCCAAATGTAGTTAAAGAGCTGGAGCCGATATATTGAACTGTGGTTATTGTAAGGATCTTGAGCTTGGTAATAGTAGGGTTAATTCTTTTACGGTTAGGGTTATCCGTGACATACAATATTGAAACAAGTAATGCTCCTCGATCCCGAGGTGAACTGGGTTGAATGACCTAGGAGGCCTACGTATAACTAATTTTCTGTAGTCTTGGACGCGTTAGCATGTTGAATTTTTTTTTTTCATTGTCTGAAAAGAGCAGCTCGGCCTTACCGACATCTAACCCAGAGAGATAATGATGCATATCGATATCCCAGTGCGAGACATTAACCAGAAGGGTTTCGGAGAATTGGCGTGTTGTGTTCGTTCTCTTGAATAATGACGACTTTCTTACCACTGCGCGCCTCTTATCGTTTGCATTTGGCCAGGATAGCCGGAGTTCATACCCTTTGCAGGGCCGGTTTGACCGAGAACACTGCGAGCAAGTTGGGAGAGCCCGATCGCAGAGAATTCGACGATCTTGAAAAATCGTTGGAAAATGTTAGCAAGCTCAAGCCCATATGATATTTGAACAGGCGATATTTTTGATATTGTTGACTACCTCTGCACGTTCCACAGCTTTTACTCGCCATGTTGTAATCTCTCTAAAAGACGGAGTAATGCTCGGTTCCAAGCTTGCAGAGGCGATGCTATTGAGTATCCGGAATTCTGTGCTAAAATTGTGTTGATAATGGTGTCTTTGGGCTCATATACGCATTTTATAGCTGCAAGTCCCTTGCAATTCTGCTCAACAGGAAATTCCATGCGAGAGTAGGTCATGTATAGCATCGCACGGATGTCAGCATCAGCATGGTACCCACAATCTCCGACAATGGGCAACTTTCTGCGGGGACTAACCGATTTGAGTAAAGTTTCTGTTTCTATCAGTGGATCAAAACCAGGGAGTCAACTTTTGTCAGACTACAGGGAGGCAACTTATCAGAGGGTATATAGATCCATGCCATCAATTGATTTAGCTAGGTACTTCTCAACTCTTCAAATCTTAGAACCTAACACGTTATTCCACGCTAATGCTTAAAGCCACTGTTGATTTCCCTTGTGTGAAACAAAAGAGCCACCGTCTCCATTTTCAACGCTTGAATTATTTATGACGGAAAGCACGTCTCTAACAGAAGATTCCGGGGAAGCTGGGCCCTTAAAATGAGGTGCATACTCTTTGAACGATTTCGTCATCCTCGACACTGCTTTTAGCTGTTCCTCGGTTGCTTTACACAAAAATAGCGATCAGTTTTGTCCAATACTGAGTTTGAATAAAATGGGGTTCGCATACCACTAGCATAACGGCCTGTGTCGACCACTCCAGGACAAATGCTCATGAATAGAACACCATCTTTTGCATACTGCGCGCTGAACTTGGCCACGGCGATATTTAGACTGGCCTTTGTAATGGCATAGACGGCAGACACATCGATATTGAATTTTGCAGTAATATTCAGATCTGCGTGACCACTTGAGATAGCTATGACTTTTTTGGCTTCTCCTTTGAGGATGAGAGGCGTGAATAAATTGAAGAGGTGGATGTTGGAGACCACGTTAATTTTGAAAGCTTGCATCAAGTTGTGTTCAAGCGCTTCTGGTTGTTTGCCTCTGGTTTTGTGTTAGCAATTGTCCGTCTCTTCTTTCCGGTAAGTAGACATACAGAATGCCAATAGGATCAAAGGCGTCGAATCCTGCTACCATGCCTGCATTCGCGATAAGGTAGTCGAGTCCCCCGCCAGTAATATGGGCAGTCTCTTCGGCGGCATTCTATGACAGACTTAATCGAAAAATTTCATATCGATTTCAGAAGTCCTAGACTCACCTGCATAGCGCCATAGTCGCTGATATCTGCCTGCAATATGTGTATGTTGCTCCGTGCTTGCAATTCTTCTGACACCCTTGTGTCGGTAGCATGTTTGTTTCGAACCATTCCAATGACAATGTTGTTGGAGTCACTGGATAGCTGACGCAGGAATTCCCACTGGTATTAGAGGCAATCAGTCTTGGTGCTTTGGCAAGTGTGCTGAATAATTGACTTACCCCAAGCCCCCTTGAGGCTCCTGTAATAACGTACGACGGCATTTTGACTGAGGAGCGACTGGTTAGAGTGTCGATTTTAATATTGACTTGGAGAAATAAGACGGAAAAACTCTAGGTTAGGATATCTAATATTCAATGTTTTCTAGGGAGGAGATGGCTGAATTTATAGTTGATTCTCCACAGATGCTCATAGTTCTATTTTACTCAAATACTTGATTTGATTTCAAATCAAGAAGCTTGCTCATTATTACAAAAGTACATAGAATATTGTGATGTACATATGCAGCCTCGCGAAAAGTTGACGTTTCTCCACCGAACACATTAGGCTGCATAAGCCTATAAAACCAATAGTCGTCGTGCGATTCCGATTGGTTCTTGTTTTGAAGTCTTCTGGGGTTACAATATTCAATCGACGCAAAGGATTCCGGTTAATAACTCTGCTAAATTCTTATTCTCCTTCTGCATTTTCTGCGAAACTGTGACTTGGCTCGCAACATAACTACATATAAGAGAACCATCCTATACAACCTCAGAGAGCCCCGCAAAAATTATGACTTTATTGTATTAATACTCGTTTATTATTGAATAATACATTATTGTGAAAAACCCAGATATTAGGTTAAGGTGAACATAGACTTTTTCTAATATGGGATATGTATTTTGTCAGTTGAAGATCAGTATCAGAGAACTACAATTTTGAGCATTCAAACCCGCGTGGCTTCACGACTCAAAATGTAGTCTTGCCGCTCAAGACCCCACTCAGGGCGCACGGTGGACAAAGGCAATGGCTCTTCCGTAGTTCGAAGCCAGACATCCGGGTCCAGTGTGCGAACTTTTGCGCCCTGTGGAAGACGCAGGCCATCTTCCTTGGGAAGACCTTCGGACTCCAAACGCTTCATTGTCTCCAAGCCGTTAGGATCAGCCGCACTACGCAACAACTCCCAAAAATCCTGGTCGGACAAACTCCATAGAGCGTCCTCCTTCACACCTCCGCGTCTAATTATCTCTCCAATCAACTGGCCAGTCCTCCGGTACAAATCGATGTGAGCTTTGTTTGACCAAACATCCCTGTCGGTTGCCAAGTATGCCCGTGCTAGCGTCAAAGCTAGCTGTTCCTCCTCCAGCACGAGCAGTCTACGTGGAGATGATGCATCTGGAAATGCTTTCAAAGAGGCAAAAACCCGTTGGGCATCTTTTAGCGCAAGTTTTTCAAAACCTACTGCGTCTCGCAGCGAGTAGTCAAGCCGATCAGCACAGAGGTGAGGCGAGGGCATCTCCACTAGGGGATAAAGTTCCTCGTTGAGCGCTTTCAAATCTCCAAATCCATGCTTGGTGAGAATTTGTGGCAGTGGAGTCGTCCTGATATATCGTGCTTTGTGAACTTCGTGAAAACTTCCCTCACCGGGTTTCGAAAGTGCCCAGTCAGCTACATGGCTGAGTGCGGTATGACTGACGTCGTGAAGAAGAGCAGCAACCTGCTCCTCGACGCTGGCACGAACTTTGCGTACCAGCAGGAATGTGCCCACGGAGTGCTCGAACCGGGTCACTTTGGGAGCCAAGCCTAACAAACCTGTCACACCGTATTGATAGACACCTGTCAATCGGAGAAGCGTAGGGGAACGAAGTAGCTCCACCAATACGGGCTCTGAAATTGTATGGTCGCCGTACAGCTCGTCTCGAATGAGAACGGTACTTTCAGACACTGATTCGAGAGTCTGAAAAAACCCCACATCCAGCGACGAAACTATCGAAACCATAGTGTTGCAGTAAAGTAGATAAAAGTCACCTACGGTTGCATACCGGTAGAGACCAAAGGACACATTGACATCCGGAAAGCGCAGTTGTCGCGGGAGTCTTCCCCTCTTCCTGCTCCATAGACGCGGAGTTGTAACCGCAGCACGCAAGCGTGTTACGACATTCATGTATTAATTACCAAATGTATTTTTGATACATAAATACATATGTATGATAATCTGTATTCAGTACAGTTACATATTATGGCTATACATAATACCCTCATTCTATTAAAAGTTTACAGCCTATTCAGGATGTTCTAAATATAGATTTAAGAACTTATACCTATATCTTCCTAACCTTAAATACCTTAATATCAAGCCTTACATAGCAGCTTTGAATAATCAACTGTTTCAAACATCCATCCTTTATATACTGCCTATCCGGACTTCCTCATACATCTCGTGATGAAATTTCTCCAGTCGACCTCAAAATTTGAAGGACGTCTAGAGAACGCTAGATAACTCCGTCAGAAAACAGGTTTTGTCTCTGTCAGATATTTACCCTTCCTCAAGTTCTCATTGTACACAGCAGGCAGATTGGGCTGATTCCTCAACTCCTTTTCCACCTCCCGTCTCGCCCGACTATCCTTCTTCAAAACAGGTATCTCGCCGATAATTGTCACTCGGACTCCATGCCGATGAATGGGCGCATAGTCATGCGTTGCACGGTGCGTAGTCGCCCGATTATCCCACAACGCAACCGAATTCTTTTCCCAGCGCCAGCGGACAGAATGATCGATGGCCGTGTGGATGTGCGTGAACAGCAGCTCGAGGATCTTGTCCGACTCGTATCTGTTGAGCCCATCGATCCGGTCCACAAACCCCGAGTTCAGGTTCAACGACTTGTAGCCTGTGACCGGGTGAGTGCGGACGACGGGGTGCAGGGTTTCGCGTGGTCGTGTTGGCGGATGTCCGCTCCAGTGGTTCAATACTGAGTCGTAAACATGCTACAATTTTGGTCAATGATGAGATAGATGAGGTGAGCACATTGGAGGGGTTGTAAGTGGCTGACATACGCCAGCGCTGTGCCATGCGCTCAAGCCCTCGACGAATTTCTGGAGAGTTGGGGAGAGAGATTCGAAAGTTCCATAGCCGGAGATCCTATCGAAGTTGAAGGTCAGTAAATACATCAAGGAGAGTACAATCGGCATAAGATATCACCAATTGGTATCTCCGCCGGTGGGAGGAGGCTCATCAACTCGTAGGAGAGAGAACGAAGGCGGATTGATCTCGAAAGACGAGTCGGCATGGAAATCAGCAAATGGCCACTTGAAATGGATGTATGTCTTTCGATAGTCCCTACATCCAGCTTAGCGTATATGGCTTTAGGGGATGAGAGTCGCATACTGCTCCTGTTCCTGGATTGTGTTTGTGGCAGACTTTTTCCCATCTTCAGGGTTGTCACCCGGCAGTTCGGGGAGTCCTAGGCTGAAATTTAACGTATATTTAATTTTTTTGAGTGTCAAACATACCGTAATAATCGAAGAGAGCACGCTGTTGCTCTGCGGTGATATCTTGGTCTCGGAAGAACACGACACCACGATGCGCAGCCAACAGCGCCAGCTCATCTTTTTGCACATCCGTCAACTGGCTCAGCTGGAGACCGGTCAATTGGGTACTTCAAAAATTAGTATGTTATTTCTTGTATCTTCCGCTCTGAGAACACATACCCAATAGATGGGGTCAGATCAATCCTCTGGACCCCAAGGCCTAAGAGATTTGGAAGGTTTGGATCTGCCAGCAAGCCGCGGTCGCTGGGCACATCTCGAGGAGATTTGAAGCCATGTGCCGGGACATGCGAGCCTAATGGTCGAATTGGGAGGACATTGTGTCGGAGGTTGCGGTACTCTTTCCACGAGACTTGGGTGGGTTTTGCGTCGTCCAAGCCGTCAGCGGCAAGGCCATTTACCTCGAAAGCAGGGGCGAGGGAGGACATGACGTGAACCAGGCTCAAATGTGAAAACGTATGAAGTAGAGAAGAATGACTGAACAGGATAACTATTGTATATTCAAATATTATAAGATGTAAAGGTCGTGGAAGGAAGCTCCAAGTTCCGAGCCGTCATTACGTTCAACACCAAAAAGTATTTGTAATTATTAATAATATAATATAAAAAGCTTCTCGACTAGTGAGGATACTCAAGTGACTTTAAATGCTTGACACATTGGTTGATATTGCGCGATGTTAGCATTCCCGTAGATATTATATTGAAGTGCCGTCGATTATTGTGTCATGAAGTATAAAATATCACCATTGTGGATATTCAGTGTGAGTCATATAAAATCAATCACAACCTCCTCGGAAAATTCCGAGGCAGTCAAGTAAGAACCTCAGCAAGTGTGAGATAGTACGTCTCCCTTGATGCTGTGATTGAAGCCAAGATGACGAAAGCGGCTAATTAGGGCTTGTCATGACTTGTGCATATCAATCGACGAGTAGACATTCGGCAACTGCTTCTTATATTTGCAGAACCAATGTAGTTGGTTAGGGTTTCTGGGATCAGATAATTTATAAATAAATATTTAAAGTCCCTCCAGTGTCCATTTCAACGCTAGACAAGATTGAACATTTGAAGGGATAATTCCCGCGCAGTGGCTTCCGAGAGAAACATTCTTCTTGATTAATCCTGCCAGATGTTATAAAATTAAGCTCAGCGTTAAGATATTGATTACTCTGATAGAAGTCTTACCGTGTGATGCTTCAGAAGGTTGTAAATTGGTTATATGTCATGCTTGAGAGTTATCACCTTCGCAAGTTCGTTGTGTGGACTCGCACTTTCTATCTAGAGCGATTGGTCAGTGATATTGCCTGTCAAGAGCCTGCGGTGGACATCTTGCTATACAAGAGAACTTACCTGAGTACGAAACTCTCCAAGCTTTGTTTTATAGCTCTATCTGTTACAGCGATAGAATCCCGACGCTATTATTACAAAGAAGACAATGAAATTCGTCAAAAATTCTGGAGAAACGTAGCCGCGACAAAATTTAGGCCAATGCTACAGTTGAGAATCTTGCCCTCGGGAGAGCTCTGGAAACGTTCTACCTAGGGCGACTCGTTTGGAGAGATTATTGCACGTACTTGCTATGCATAAAGTTATAAGAGGTACGTTGTATCTCCCTCTACTAAAATTGGCTCAAATACAAATCTGCTGTTACTCTCATCATGTTACTCTTATGGCATGTGCTTTTGGGACGGAGTCATTTGATTTTATACTGTAAAATCATTTACAAACTGAATTAGCTGAACTGTTCAGAGAATCTAATAAAGATTCAGGCGCGAGGCGAGCAGCTCCCGTCAGGTTCAAGATTCACTGCGATTCTCATGCAGTCTTTAGCACGGCTCGAGCAGCACCGGTATAGTCAACCTTTCGCATCCACTCTTCGACAGTCCGCACTCTCTCTGGGAAGATACGGTCCAGGAAGTCATAGTCACGCTTGAGTATGTTTCGATCCTCCCCCGCGCGTTGATAAAGCTTCCACCAAGCCGTGAAGTTTTGCCGATACGACAACAGAGTTGGATCATCTTGGTACTTTTCGGGCCCAAGCTTAACTTCCGCAACGCTGCTGAGAGGTCCAACGGTGAACAATTCGTCGAACGAGATATTGCGATAGATAGCGGGTTTCCCAGTGACCTTGGTGAATGTGGCTGCAAGGTACTCGTACGAAACATGTTCTATTGCTACTTTGACATTCAGTCCAGCGGATTGGTCTGGGTTGGAGAATATCCAATTCACGTAGTGACCCAAATCCTCAAGATAAACAAACGGAACCAAGCCATTTCCGAGGGGCGCCTCAAAGACGTACGTTCCATCATCCCTCTGACGAGGTCGCAGCATCTCAGAAAGCATTTCGATGTAGGGTCCCGTGGTCAAGATAGACCATCGCGTTGAATCTTTCCGTTGTGGAATAGCAGAAAGCCACTGCTCAACATAGGCCTTGCCGTAGTAATGACCAACTCGGATTTCATCGTCATAATTTGTCTCAGCCATGAATCTATCCAACGAAGACCAGATAAAGTGTTTCACACCAGCTTGAACGGCGATTTCGTAGATCCGGATTCCCCAGTAAAGTTCGTTCTTGATTCCAATGGCGAAACTGTTCAAATTGACGTGGGCGAGATCGATTCCAGAAAATGCACCCTTGAGGTCCTCATCGTTGTCGGTTTGGCCTACATATAGCGACACTTTCGGAAGAGTTGCTAGATACTTAGAGTTTTCAGAGGTTGAATCACGCGTCAACACTCTAATTGCTGAGTACTGCGGGTGTTGCGATAGCTCTTCAAGATCAGTCAGTTAGTGGGTAGGGAAGATTAGGTGACGCAGAATGCTCGCTTTTCACGACGGGTATGCCTTGGGCTCCAGAGCCCCCAATGACTAGTACATGGGACGACATGTTGAGCGTGTGCGAAAGATTGATTCAGAGAAAGATGGCCCACAAAAACACGAACAGGGTACGGTTTTTATACATGCTTCAGTATTAGAGAACACGGTGGAACTTCTACCACAAGTTTTCTGTCTACTTTGTAATCTATTATAATGATTTGTCGCCCTTTCATGCAAAGGCGAGAAGAGGGTTGACCGAAAGTATTGATCAGTAATCATGGCCAGAATCGGAGTATTGGGCAAATAGCCACGAATAGAATGATTATATCAACGAGTCGTAGAAAAATCTGATACTAATTATTGTAAAGTTCGCTTTTTATCTAGTACTATTTTTAATGATTATTCAATGATTATTACTGACCTAGATGTAGATAGATGACCTCATCGATTCTTGCCACGGCATGGCCCGGACAGCCAAGCCACATCGGTATTTTATATACGTCTGCTTTATTGATGAATAATTATATTACCCTGAAAATAACCATGTTTTCATGCGCGTGTCAGTTTTCCACTAGCTTACCGCCTTTCAACTGTTTTTGTTGGAACCCCTCTCTCTGACCTGGCCGGCGCTCGGTTCAGCGAATTTAAGACTACCATTTACTGGTTCGGTTACAGTGCACCGGCCAAAAACCACTCTAGATAGTTGAGAAAGGCGAGTCCAAACTAACTAACTATGGTTATATCGGGGTAGTTTAGTGCAGTCAAGCCAGACTAGGCCTGGACAACTCCCGTGGACCTTTTTAGAGTCACTCCCATTTAGGGACGCATATCAGCCAAGCGTGGACATAGTAAATATTGTCGGCGCCTGAAGCAAATCTCGGTCATTATCTCGGTCATGTGTGGCACAGAGAAACTCGTTTGTCATAAAAGCAGGATTTTCTCTCTGGCTCTGGTAGGTAGTTTAAGGTTACGAAGCTATGGTTAGAGCTATCTCATACAATATATAATGAAAATGAACCTCATTGAACCTTTCACAGATGTGAAATTTACAGTTAAGCTCCCCGTATTCAGTTGGTCAAATCCATAAATAATGAATGAGCACCTCTCCTTTGCAATTTACGACTCATAGCTTGTCATTTTCAATATCCAACTCTTTGGCAATCAAGTGCCTGCAGTCCAAATTCATTAGCTGTGACTTATCAATTCGTGTGACTTACATGAAGTTCAAATATCTTCTTTAGTGTAAGGGCTAGGGTTGGTAGAGCGTGAATATATTGATTCCTATGTCGAATGAGGCTTCACTAGTATGTGCCCTGCGTATGGATAGCTATTCACTACCCCCTTTTACTATAAGGATTCAGCCCAGTGTTTATAAGCGGTGTCTCTAGACACATGACTCATTAGCGCCCGCATCACATATACTATATAGAATCAATATCAACCTCTATACATTCAAATAGGGGCATTACAGCTATCTCTTCCCTCTAAAGAGCATGGCCTCATACCTTACTTAATATCATTAGATAGGTCTCTTTAGCCACTATAATCTATATAAATTACAGATATTAATTCAGTATAATAATGAAGATATTTATATACAAAGTAATATACTCTATAATATTAAATTCACTTTCTTTAATAGTAAAAGATATAATTTAATATATTTATACTCTATTAAATAATATATAAATCTTATCTTTCTACTATCTTATAATTTTCTTTTCCCAATATAGCTTCAAATTCTATATCCTTATTCCTTAGCCCTCCTAAAATCATTATTATTATTATAAATAGATTTTTTTGATTTCTAATCTTTAAATAGCTATTTATCACATTCCTTATATTTTTAATACCATTTTTAAATAATATTTAAAGATATTAGTATTTTAAAGTATTTATAGGTAGTTATTATATATTATTTTATCCCTCTAGTTATCCCCTATATCCCTACCACATTTACTTCACTTATTACCCAGAGCATTCAATATATCAATGCTTAAACTATTATTTCTCACATTTAAATAGATTCAAACAAGCTTTAAAATAATATTTAAAAATATTTTAATTTTAACACTAATTCATAATACTTTAAAAGTTTTATTTATTTTGATATTAGATTTATCCTCTAAATCCTTCTTTATAATTCAGAATCTTTCTTTCATACCTCTATTTTCCTCTAAAAGAAATATTTAACTTTAAATACTGAGATAAACTAACAATTCATAGACTGCCACTCTTAAATCTAAATTAATATCATATATTAATCTAGAATATATTATATATACTATTAAATAAGCTTTTACAACTATTAATCATTAGCTCTATCTTTTTAATCATCCCAATATACTAGCGAATCTTAAGATTTTGATTTATACATTCACTTCTATTAATATATTAACTACTTTTATTCTTATAGGCGAATCTTTGAAAGATATAAAGCTTTTATTAAAGAATAAAGAGAAAAAATATATCAATTAGATTTATTAGAATATATTTAGCCTTCAGAGATTTAATAAATATTTTCCAAAGCTCAAAGATCTTTTAGATTCAGATATACCACCTTTTTACATCACCTTCTATATTTTCTCACCTATTAAAGTTATTCATACGAAGCGTATCCCAGCTAGCAGCCGTAGAGGTTCGTCCTCCCGCAGTCAATATTCCCATGATGCATTTGACAGTACCAAGTCTTCTTCTGTTCCTCACAAACGCAATGAGATGCCTGAATGTCTTATCTAATGCCAGACCTGCGTCCGAAGCTTAGCGATTGGAGCCCCCGAATTTTACATTGACAATCTTTACTCTGATAATATAATATAGAAGATATACATCCCATATAAACAGAAGCATTACCAGTGCCTAAGAGTAAATTCTCACATTTATATAATATTTTATACTAATATATTAAAGATTTCTTCTTAATTCATAGCCTATATTTAAAAGACTATTCAGCTATACTTTCTTAATAATACAATTACTAGCCTTTAAATAGTTAGAAGACTTAATCTAAAGATATAAAATATAAAGACTGATAATATCTCTAAGAATAATTCCTTTAAATTAAAAATTATAAAAACTAATAAATTAAAGATTAAAAAAAGTAAACACTATATATATTATTATTTTTATTCCTTTAATAATAATATTATTTCTTTAAAAGAATAAAAAAAAGCTTATCACAGTATAAATTCATTAGAGTTAAATAATAATAATAATTCTTATAGAACTTTTTATTTATTTTATCTAATAACAGTAATTATTATTTTTTTAAAATTTTCTTTAGATTCTATTCCTTCTATATCTTTAGCCCTAATAAATCTAGCTTTCAATCTTATTATAAGTCTTATCTCTAAATCTGCTCTTTTAGACCTTATAACCATAAATTAAATTTATATAATAATAGATTAGATTCTTTCTAATAATTCTATTATAAAGATTGATTAGTCTATTAAATCTCTTTTCTTTTAAATATAAAAGTAGCTTCAGCTCTTATTTATCTCAGTTCATTAATATAAATAGATATATTAAATCCTATATTAGAATAGATTTAAATAGAAATAAAAAATAATTATTTCCTTATCTATTTCTAAAATCCTTTTATAGATTTTTATAAATATTATTTAAAAGCAATAGTATCTTATATATTATTAAATAATTTCTAAATATAATCTTTTTCAGAATAATTAGTTCACTTAATATAATACTTTTTTCTATTCAAAAACCCTTTCTTCTATTAAATCTTCTTTACTTTATACTCTTCCTTATCATCTATAAAGACCATATTTGAAAATATAATATTTTTAACTATATCTTAATATAATTTAAATAGAGAAATATAAAAAATAGAATATAACTTTCAAAATTATAAAGATAAATATAATTTATATATATTTATATCTTAGATTATAATAATCTAAAAAGAATTAATCTATTTATTATTTAGCTTTTATTTCTCTTAAATAGATTATAGATTCTTAATATAAAGTATGATCTAGTTCTTAATTCTAAAAACTATATTGATTTATATCTTATTAAATTAATCTATTTAAATCTTAAAGACCTTCTTTAATATATTCTAAAAAAATTTATATTTATTTATTATCTTTAAAATATATTCTTTAATTATAACTATTTTCTTTAAATCTTCTAAAGTCTTACTTTCTATAAGATTTAAATGATTATCTATATTAATCTGAATATTCCCTCAAAATCCTATAAAAG